>NC_042527.1:17342273-20101117 GCF_900963305.1 Echeneis naucrates | reverse complement strand
CAGCAGATATCTTGCAAAAAAGAAAAAGAAAAAGACACTTGGATATTTCTTCCTTCTTCCTTCGCTGTGTGGGAACATTGGGTACATAACATATTGATCTGATATTATTAGCTTTCATTATAGAGCTTATTTTACCTCATAGGAAGCTGAGCGGCAGCAGGTCGTAAGAAATAGGAGAGACAGAATCCTGCTGTCATCTGCAGCCGTGTAATTGTCACAGTTTAACGTCTCTGGCAGCTGTGACACTTTGAAATCACAGGTCAGGACTTTAATACCTGGCAGTCAGAAGAAAGAGACACTCCCGGCTCGTGGCTTGCAGCGCTCCCTCAGAGTTCACAGAGGGCGTAATAAAGGAAATTATACTAATAACTGGTGGAGGGATATGCATAGCGGGTTATGTAATTGTACTCTATATCAATCAATAAAGTCTTGACCTGGGAAATGAGCCCAGCATTAAATCTGGGAGTCCGTTCTTTGGCACCTGCTGTGAGCATTGAAATGAAAATCAGCATGAAGTGAAGGAGATTGTTGGGGCTGGAACGGCTGCAGCGGCGGGCACAGTGAGCCTCTGCGTGCGTTGTGTGTTGTGTGTTTAATATGCTGACTGACAGGACTGCAGTGGTGTTGTCATATCTCTCTAAAACGTTGTTGTTTGCCTCGGCGGGCTGTCTGAATCCAACATGTTCGTCCAATAAAATCATCAGTTTTACGACAAGAAAACGAAGACAGCGGCGGCTCATATATATCCTCTAATTTTATCCTGGAGGCCTGCAGTGACAAACAGATCAGCAGCTGGATGCGTTGTTAATGTACCGAACGGTTCACACTTCTAATAAACTGGAGGAAAGTCTGAACCAGACTGAACGTAAACATGTCAAATGACTATGAAAATCAGATCATTCTTCTTTTAATTGTTTCAGTTGTGCTGCTGGCAGGCGGCAAGATATATGAAGCAGAGAAATGTGCGGTGAGGGGCGGGGGGGTTTCTTAAAAAAAGGTCTAACACTTTATTTTATATACCAACACTGAGTTTTTATTGGCAGAAATCAGAAGTCACGTATTAAACAGACCTAAAATAAAAAAAAAAGCCATACAGCATTTAATATAACTCCGTTCCTTCTTTCTAGTTCATGGACGTTTTTACATTTATGGTTTCTGCTTTAAAACGTTTTTATTGTCCTCTATTTTATTGTTTTCACTTTATTGTTCCTGCCATATATATTTTTTTCCTTTTTGGTGTTCATTAGTCTCCTATTGTTTCACTGCTCATATTTCTGCTGTTTTATTGTTAGCCTTAGCTCAAAGAAAATGCGCCATACACATAATATTTGATTTATTGACTGATTTTATTCTCTTCTGGATGTTTGGAGTCTGGTAGACCTGTGGTTGAAAAGAAATATGATCTGCCACACAGGAAGTGGTATTTTTTTTTATTGGTATTTATGGTTTGCTAAGAAAACCCTTGGAGGAAGTCATTAGCCTGTTAGCGTGAGCGGTAACAGCCGCCAACTGGATTTTTCTCCTCTTCCCTGTTTCCCTCCTCGTCGTCTCCAGACTGGACCGTATTGCTGATGAATAATCTCGGCACATCTTCACAATTGAACCTCATCTCTCTTTTTCTGCCTCCCTCCGATATTTCTCCAACTATTATCTATCATCTTATCTCTCCTCGCTCTGTGTGTGAATCTCGCCGACTGGCTCGCAATAATTGACTGATTATGGCCGCATGGCCGGTCCTGTAAAGGCCAAAGAAGCTGGACTAGTTCAAAATACAAATGCTCAATCAGAATTTTATTATTTTCCAACACTTTGGAGGTCAGAAGTGAAGTCTGGCTCCACGTGCAGTGACCTCTGACCCAAATGTTCCCGTTGGCACATTCATATTCAAGCAAAAATAATTCAGGATGGTGATATTATCGCAGCAGCTCCAGATTTTTCCTTTTTTTAAAATAAAAAAAAGCAGCCAAGTTCAACTTTTAACTTTGTCCTTTGTGTGTTTTGTGTCTTTTTTTGGACTTGCATATGAGAGAGTGGTTGTGTAGAGAGAAAGAATGGTCGACAGTTAACTGATAAAAGATCCACAAGGCCCAACATCTGCCATCATCAATTTATCATTAACATAATATAAATATCTGATCGAGCAGTACATTCCCTTCGATTCACATATTCTGTCACAGGAAAAGCAGATTGTGTGTAAAATGTGTTTTGTGGATGTGCTGAACACCTTCAGGCCCGGCTGTATTTTGATAAGTGACTGTGTTGATGAAAATCTCCACAGAGCACCTTTAAGGCTTAAATCCGGTCGTGTTTGGGGTTTGTTTTATTGATTGACAGTTTTTTTTTCCAGCCTGTCAGCTCCCGCTCGCTGCCTCCGATATGGTGCTGATGCTGTGGCTTCAGAAACTGACAAAAAGCAGGAGGTTAACAACAAACCCGGCTCCCGTCAGAAAACCTGTCAACGATGTCAGCTCCTATACTTTTTCTTTTTTTGTTTGTTTGTTTTTTTTTGGTTTTTTAAAAAATTTATAGGATTCAGTGCAGGTTTTTTTTGTTTTGTTTTTTTGGTAAGACCTGACTTGGTAACCACAAGTCTCCAACTAATGCTCAAAAACTTCACATGGAGACGGCTGGAAAAAGGTCAGAGCTGAGAGGCCTGGGCGAAAAGGGCTGCTATCGTTTTGCAGGGAGAAATCTTTCACGTCTTTATAGGTCAATGAAGTGTTTCTTCTAAAGGTCAGATGTCTCTGTCTTTCCTCCCCTCTTTCCTTCAAAGCCCCCGATTCACTCCTCTGATCTCTGACACGTAAAAAGTGGCGATAAAAGTTTTGGGGCCTCGCAATGCGGCGACCGGGTTCAAACTTCGCACGGCTGATGGTGGCGAGATACGAGAACAAGCCCCGATGCCACCATTAGGAAAGACGTAATAATCTCTCCATCAAATAGAAACGGAGGGGTAAAAAAAACTCCTAAAAACTAATAAGCATATTAACGCTGAGAGAGGAGTGAATTTTAATCACAGATAAGGATTTTATCTGCCTTTCGTGGGCATAAATCTATTCCACACTTTAGCTTGTCTGAAAGATATTAGAAACTGGATTGAGCTTGAATGAGACCGACTGGGGATAAAAAAGAAAAAGGAAAAAGTCCTGTTCATTATGAAAACATTAACTACAGATCCATTTGTTTTCCATGCTAAAAGGGGTCCAAAGCGGAATGCTAATCCAATCTGCTCTGAATAATGAAATCATTAATATAAATTTAATAAAATGTGCAGAGTTATCTTTTCAGTGTTTCAGGGTTTTATTATTTTACTATGGGCCACCCCTCCCTTCCCACAGCGAAGGCCCTGCGAGTCACTTCTGTAATTAAGACACATTAACACATAACACCTAAGAGACCGGCTCAATTACCACAACGGCTATTAAATTATATTGGCGCGAGAAGTGCTGGTCTTTCCTTATGGAACCTGTTATCTGCATATTTCCGTCGCCGAGCTCTTTTATGAACATATTAAAAGCACCACCAGCGAAAGGAGAGGCCTCGTATTTTCACGGCAGGAAGTGTCTGAATTGCTGCTTTAAACGTCACTTATTCGACGCCTTCCAAGCGAGATGGACTTGAGTCGATATCCTGGCGTAGAGTCGGTTTATATTTAGCATAGGCCCAGCAGTGACATGATGTGTGTATGATATGATTTAAGATATGTTGGCCTGTGTGGTGTGTGTTTCATGGCAGCATGAGGATGAGGAGATGAAGGTGGTCCAGCTGCAGCGAGAATGTTATTATGCACTTAAAAACGAAATGCATGTGGCAGAAAGTTTCCCTGGAAGAGTCGCACGGCTGTAATTTGGGGTTTGTATTTGAGAAGCCTCGGCAGCGGTGTGTACACAGCGGGATTGTGTGTGGATGTTAAGTCATTACTGCATGACTTAAAAAAAAAAAAAAAAAGGAAAAAGTTACACACTTGTGCATTCGGGAGTCTTGTTCTTGTGTTGTGCTGACCCCTGCTGGTTGACCTCAGTAAGGAGTTGCTGCCGGATCCATCGGCCTTAACATCAAGAGTACATGTGCAAACTCACAATGATGTATTCAGTATTAAAGGGTTGCTGATTCATTGTGGATTATTAGAGCACAAGAATAGAACAGCGAACGCACAGTCCCCAAAAATCGCAAAACAACAACTGCTGAGTTCCTATCCGGAGCGGATCCCCATGTGTTGACATTTAAACTTTATTTACACTGAAAACAAATCGCTGAATATTTTTAAATGCATTCTGAACTAATCCAAAAACAGCAGAGAAAATATCAGAACTATATTTTGCATTCTGTTGCTTTGTCACATTACCGCCACAAGAGGGAAGCACAAAACCATATTGTTTAAATTCAACTATCATTCCAGACTGCTGACACCACACACACACCAACTGCAGATCATGCACAATGGAGATGACAATTAATGCATCACACTGATGTATGGTGTGTCATAACGACGTTCATTGTCATCTTGCTGTTTTAATCAACGGACCGGGCCACCTCTTCACGTCCACAAAACACATCAAACTCTCTTCACTTGTCTTTGCATGAAAAGTCTGGAGATATGACACAGCTGACCTCGGCGGCGTGAACGGATCAGGACAGAAGTGTGTCCGAATTCAAACGAGTTTCAGATAGAGGTATTCAGTGATGTCCTTCAGGGGAACACACACTTTTCCGTCTGCCCTGTTGTACCCTGATTGATTTGAAAATAAACTGTAATTGTGGAAAAAGTGCAGCATCACAAATCATTTTAAATGAATGTTTTCGAGTGAATTCAAGCAGTTGTGAAATTTGTCGAGTAAGCATGCAATCATCATCATTATCATCATTTGTCAACATTTCTATCCAGCTCCGATTCTGCTGCATCTGTGTGTGTGTGTGTGTGTGTGTGTGTGTGTGTGTGTGTGTGTGTGTGTGTTTCTATGTGTGCATTTTTTTTTTTATATGAAAGAAAGAGGCTGTCTGTCAGCTTCTGTTTGAAAGGTGGACAGACAGCTCAGTTTAAATGGCTCTAATTTACAGTGGGGGGGTTCCCATGAGGGCTGTATGTTAAACACTTGTCTGGGGGGGGCAACAGTGGCTGTTTGGTCTGGGTGCCAGCCAGACACTATCCATCTCCCAGAGAGAAAGAAACACACATTCTTCACCAGCCAGCCTCACCAGACATCCAAGACCAAAGGTGTGTGTGTGTGTGTGTGTGTGTGTGTGTGTGTGTGTGTGTGTGTGGCAGGGGAAAGGTTGTCTTTACTTGTATTCCTTTAAGTGTGTTTGATACAAACGTTTCAGCCTGACTGTGATTCACACGGCTCCACTTGGACAACAACAACACATTGTATCACACCATGAAACCTTGAAGCTGATCTCAAATCACACAGATGACATTCATCGTTTGTGTTGCTGCGACGTTTGTCGTCCCTCAGACACCCCGAGGAGAGCGGCCTTCCTGGACTTTAGAAAGAACAATAACACTTCTTACAATCGTGCTCTTTTTTGGGGGGTGTAATTCTTCCCCACAGCAAATCATGTTCCTACCAACTGTATTTTCATTTCCAGTTCATGTACTTTATTAGATGTTTTTTTTTTTTTTTTGTGAAAGGACATCTAGACTTTTCCATCTGAGGTAATGGCAGAGTTATTAGACGGCATATTGAGTTTGAGCATTACAGTCAATATTAGCATGTTACTTGCCTCTGGGAGTCATCGTAGACGACTCTGTAAAGTCGATATATGACTGTGTGGAAAATAACATTCATAGTGACGATGATGTTAAAAAAATCTTTAAAAAATTTTGGACCATATTTAAAAATGCTTGAAATGAAGTGCTTATTTGAAAAACTGCACGTTGGCATGAGTCCTGTTGAATGTTTTCATTTCATGGAGTCATTTGAGAATTTCTATCCAGAAATGACACATCAACTACCGCTTGCATTCAGATTTCATTTAATAACCATGTGCATGTGTGCTCTGATGCCAGTTTTACCAGATCTGTCTTTTAAAACCGCAGAGAGAAACTCCCGCTGAACTTAACACAACCTTTAACAACAACAAATTAAAAACAATTGAGTAGGTTGTTTGTTTTGAGACGACTATTTCATTCTTCATTTTCTTTCTGAGTTTTATTCAGATACTGCAGCATCCAGTGTAGGGACAACTGGAGACAAGGAACACAAATCAATATAAATGATCTCTCGCTCAGGAACTCCAGTCTGTGGAGGACTGAGCTGTAGCTAGATGGCTGTTAGAAACTGCACTGTGGCATTTCGAAGCACAGAGAACGGTGGCTGGATTAAAAGCCAGCGCTGGAGGGTCGTCCAAACGTGGAGCAAAATAGAATAAGCCCAGAGGTGCTGCTGCTGCGTGGTAGAAGTTCCCCGGTTTGCTTAGCATTTGGACTTCCATCTGTTAACTCCGACGGTCCAGCATTTAATTACAGCGTCGGTGGCCAGCCGCGAAAGGGTCAGGGGCCGATCAGCTCCAGCTGAGATGAGAAGCCACTTTCAGTCACCCGGTTTATAGAACCGTCACTGATTAAATACCAGCTGATCTGTGATTGTAAACACAGTTGGAAGATTTGTGGATGAGATAGAGGAGAGAAGCTCACACTCTCAAATCTGGCTGTTGTGAAAATGTAACCGTGCATAAAATGAGGTTATTACGGAGCCCTAAAAATACAAATAATGAACATGATGTGTTTTTCTGAATAAATACTTGGCCTTTATTATAAATGCAACTGAAAGGAATGAGAGTCCATAATCATGCAGGTAAAAGAGTAATTATTCAACACCTTATTTTTACTCTTTCTGAGAATGGCACTAAAATATCTATAAATTTTTAAGCACATCTTAAAACTTGCTGCAGTAATTTTAATGCACTTGTTGACCTCTGTGACACGTAATTCTCTGGCTGGGCTCCAACAGATTTAGTTAAAATATCATTTGTGGTAGAATTGCAGCAAAAAAACAAACAAAAAAAACTAAGTAACATCTGACTGGAATTTCTGGAAGGAGATATGCCAAGAAAAAGAAAGGAAAAATTCTGTTTTCCCAAACTGGGCTCCAAGTCGGATCCCAACGGCCGCAATTAGGAAGTTATAATTACGTTTACAGTCACATCCTCTAATTGCTAACCAGAAACAACCCAACTTCAAACTTTGACAAACATAAGGAAAATTTGTACTTTTCCTGATTTTGTTTAGAATCTCGCTGCACATCCTGCTGTGCCCACTTCACATGGTGTTTACTCAGCTGACCAACCCTGACTGAAAAACCAAGCCCAGCAAAACAACTTCTGCACGCCTGCAATCTTCCAGCATCTCATGTGGTTTCAGCCGCACAGCTAGCCACAAGGCTAACCGGGACAACGCTCGGATCTAGTGAGAAAAAGTGATGTGCGCGCCTGCGAGCGCTTATAATTAGAAGAAAATGTTCCGCTCGCTTGCAATTACAAGGCCCACTGCAGAGTGTATTAAAGACTCATTTTGTTTGGTTCTGCCCCTGAATGGCTCCATGTGGTGTTTGTTTGCTTCCCTGCAGGGCTGCGTGGCCGACACAGTTCGCTGCTGCCACGCGAGGGAATGCACTCAACAAAACGTTAACCTGAGGATCAGATTTCTTAGTGGAGGGAGGTCACCGGGGGGCACGGGAGGCTGTCACAGCAAATTACACACATCTACAGTCAGTGAGCGTGTACTAATGACGGCAGATCACATTTAAACGCTTCAAATACACGCAGTCCGTCAACGGTCAAAGAATTCATTCCTCCGGACACAAGGCCACCAGTTTATTATTAGTTGCTTTGCCTCACTAATCCACAGTCGTTGCTGATGAGATAGCTTTCATTATGATGGCTGACGCTATCCACGCTCCAGAGTTTAAGACCTTCTTCCCACAGCTGTGTAAAAATATCGACGTACAGTAATTATGCCCAGAATAATTACAGAGGCGAGGACCTGACCTTGTTCTGAGGAAGGAGGTCTGTCTAGCCAGTGGCCGACCGGGAAAAGTAAAAATGGCATCTCTGTACACATCTGTGAAGCGTTGAAGGTAAAAACACAAGATACCTTTCAGCAGAGACGAGTTGGGGGACGCCTGTGTCTCCGATCTAGGTTCTATATTAATACAGAGAAAGTGTCAAAGGTCCTCAGTCCTCTGAGAAATGCTCTCAGGCTGTAATCTTAACTGAGCCTTAAAACCAGCCGTCAGGACGTCTGCGACTTTGGACCAGATTTGGTTTTTCTCTGAGCGTCTACCTGAGATCGGTTTTATTTGCAGTCGACCACTCAGAAAACAATCTCCTCTTCTTATTGGCTTCACTAACCTGTTGTGATTAAAGCTCTGGAAAAAAAGACCAATCTATTTTAAATAATTAATATATCCGCTCGTGGATGACAAAATAAACTTTTATCATTTGATTGAATGCGCAGCGGGGAACATTTCCTATGAGTAAGTCAAGGATTCCTTTATTTATCATTTCTTCATCTCCCGGTACAGCTTACGGCAAACCAAAGTGTTTCAGGCGTACCAACAGCTGCTGCAGCTACTCTGAGCTGGCGGAAAAGAGACTCCAGGTTTGAGAAGTGTCGGTAACAAGAGAGTCATTTGGTGGTCAGAGAAGGGAAGTTATCTATTCTGTCACATTTCGGCTTTTAGTAACAAGGAGGAGGAAAAAAAAAAAAAAACACACAATCATCTCAGCTAATCAGAGCGCAGCACCTGCAACTTGGCAGCTACATAGCTGATCCGTGCGCCACCTTTTGACCCCCCCTGCCCGTTAATCTGTCACTTTTCATTCAGCGCGCCGCTGAAGCCTCCATCTGACCCGCAGCACAGCCCCAATGCTCTGACATTTATTCACCCCGAGTGCCTGTCAGCAGCCACGGCTTAATCCAGGGAAGGTGATAATGGAGCTCCAGCTCTGGGTCTGTGAAAGGAATCACCATAAAGTGTTCTGTCCTCCGGTTGGAAAAATTCATGGGTACGGATCCCATCGTCCCCCCCTCCTGTTCAATGTCTTCAGCGAACAATCTGTCTTTCATTAACTCACACATACTTGTTATTTATGGAACAAATCAGGACGTCTGTACAGGATGTAGGATCCCCTCGAGAGAAAAAGAAAACGAGAAGGTGAGGGGCAAAATTTATTTCACCACACTATAAACTTTCATGATGTGGCATTTCTGGTTATTTGTGGTTTGATTTTCATTTTCAGATTTCAATTATGGATAACAACTTGTGTGAATTGTCCCAACTCTTAAACTCCTTCAGTTGTGTATAATGTATATCCACTAGGGGGTGGTGTGTGACAATGCAGTGGTCCTGTCTCACCTCCTGCTGGTGGAGTCTCTGAACTCTGTCCTTTCCCCAGCCGTCCCCCGACGTCCCGCTCACTGTTGACCTCCCCGTCCCCCTCTGCTCTCCGTATGGGACTGATTATGGTGGATATTAGTCAGCTAACGTCCCCGGTCCTCGCAGTTTACGGTTTTTGCTGTCCCACAGCAGCAGCATCTGTTTCCTCACTCCTCACAGTCTGCATGCTGCAGGATTGTTTTGTCCAGCTGTGGACCGTCACGGGGCAGTGGGAAAGAGTGAGTCAGTGCAGTCAGGGTGAGGTAAGTGTCGGGGCTCCCCTGATTTCTGTGCGTGCACGCCCTACCAAACAACGTTTAAACCTTCATTATAACTGGGACGTTTTGGTCACTGTTAAAAACAACAGCCACTGGAAGGCCTGTCAGCTTCTCAGGGGCGGCGTCTTTACTGTTAACAAACTAAAGCCAAGAATGAATTTTAGATCAAGTTTGTTTTTTTTAGTTTTGTCCATTCACAAGATGGTTTCAGAGTAAGTTGTCTTGGTTGGCAGATGGCGTCTCGTGATGAAGCTTATATAGAAGTAGCTGACGGCTGTTCTTTTCTTTGTGTTAACTGATGAATGAAATTATATTTGTATGAAAATGGATCGTGCGACGCTGCAAATATGAGACAGAAACGGAAACTCTGGCTCTCTGTATTCCCTAAAAACACATCAGCATGAGCTGCAGGTGTGAGCGCGAATGGGCCCCAAAGAGCAAGAACCTGATCAGACGGAGATCAGAACTTACACCTCTGAAAACCTCCAGTGGGTTTTCCATGCAGGATTTCTAAATCACACGCATCCAAAACCTGAGATGGCAGAATAACACATAAATATGTCTGCCCAGCAAATAAAACAGATGAGGATCTGAGTGACCAAAAACACTAGACCGTATATTTTTCTGACAGCTGTGGTCTCAGCTCCGTCGTTGTAATGTGCTGAGCTGGATTGTTCCGACGGTGGGAAATTCCTTCCCCAGCAAAAACACCTCGAGTGATACCAAATGTAAAAAAAAAAAAAAGGGTATTAACACGGAAATGGATAAGATTCCCTCCGCTGCACCCCCCAACCTGCCTCCGCTCACTGCTGTGAAAACGTACAGAGAGAGCTGCACTGTAAAATATATTGGGTGTTTAACTTTGATACGTAAGCAGCATTCTGTCGTAATTTCATTCAGCTCGTTTACGGTGATCGTCATTCTGTTTCTGGCCTGCAGCTCGAGTCTCTGTACGACGCTGTCAGTTTTATCAGAAGTGTTTTGTGACTCCAGACGACAGACTTGATCTTTAAGCACGATCGTCGACCAGCAGCCGTGAAATTTAGTGGGAGAATCTCTGCCTTTTGACGCCACAGTAACTTCCACAAAGATGCAAAAAGGGGAGTCGGAAACGGCATTCCTGCCAATTATTGTGTCAAATTTTTGCACGTACGCAATGTGGCCAAAGCTGTGCCAACGCAAATGTTAAGGTTTGTTGAACTTTTTTCAAGCTCCTTTGCTCTGTAATTTATTTAATTGTACGACTTCTCCCTCAGTTTGAGTATGTGCATATCTTCCTTTCTCTTTTTTCTGCTTCTCATAGTTTGTGTCAGGTTTAAATGGGGCTGGAGCCGCTGAATTCTGTAGGAGACTAAATTTGGGTTTTATGAACGAAAACACTAAACGTAGATCTGCTGTATCCTGAATTTTAATGCAGCCAAAAAATACTACGAGCATCAGTGTGACAAACTGGTTTGAGGTAATTACAACAAATCAAATTATGGACGGGTCTAAAAATGGAATCGTATTCAGCTGCACGATTTCTTCTTCTTCTCTTGTTAAGTTTCGGTCCTTTACAATAAAAGCAAACACTTGGCACTTGGCTGGATGTAGTTTTATAGCCAACATTTAGCTCTTTCTTTCAGTCTAACCAAACAAGACCGAGCAGGTGTAGAAGAACAAGCACCTGTCAGTTTGCCTGGAAAGTACCAAACATCATGGCAGGCCCTCCTTCGGTGGCAGCTGAATAGAAGGTGCGCTGCAGTTGTTAATTAGCCGCCTTGATGCAGAGCGATCAATTATCCGTTTAGCCATGTGATGAGATTATTCCCCTCAGTGTCGCTAAAACCTGTAATTACGCCTGACTCACCTTTCCTGTGTCAAACAGCTTTTGGTGTTCAGGGACTTTGACAGATTTGGTTTTCTCTTCTGTTTTTTCCTCTTGTAATCTGTGTTGCGTTAGTGAGACGTGAGTTCCTGCCCTGTTAATGCATCTCGTATCTTATTTGTCACTTTTGCAACTGTGCGTTCGGAGTCTGTGTGCGCAGATGCATTGTCGGGGAAAGTGCTTTGTCGAAACATGAATTACATGGATCAATAAGTGTTTCGCTGGCTTTTTTGGTTTGTGTGAATATTTTCTATACACAGTGACGAGAAACCGAGTGAGTGAAGCTTGATTTTGATAAACACATCTGTCCCATTATTTCCAGCAATGGATGTAGTCAGACTAAATCAACAGCAGGCCAAATCATTTACACCTTTATCTGCTCTTGGGAACTATTTTCAGCAGCAGAATAACACATTTCCCGCACTAGCGCTGATGTAATTCTGCCAGCAGTGTAGTGTATGCATGACTAGCTCACAATAATCTAGTGTGTGCGTGTTCGTGGAGATAAAGACGCACGTCCAGTTCAACAGTTTGAGTCATTTGTGGGTTTTGGCATCAGTGGGAGAAACCTACACAGACGTTATCAGGAGGAACAGGTCAGTTTGGGTCTTTGCATTGGGGACTTATCTCAGCGTTGGCTCCTTTACACTGGGATTTTACTCACTTCGTTCCTTTTATGGTATTTTCTTTTATTGCATTGTGAAGCCCTTTGTGTCTTGACTCTAATCAGAAGTGCGAGACACAAAAAGTCTTACTCAGTGCATTGTATTGAATGATTGCACAAGTTAAGGAAATAAAGAAAACCTGTTGCCGTCACGTTTTTAGACATCATGAGGGATAAGCCTTACTCACCTTAATCAGTAACAGAGCAGGAATTCACCACACTCAAAGCGCACACATAACAAATACACGCACAATACCTCATCCTGACATCTGTTGCTGCGTTTGGCCCTGACACGCAGCGTGTTAAGTATCCAGCTGACAGTTGCGGGGACAGAGACAGGCCAGACCCGATGGAATCGGTCCCCGGCGCCACCGCGCTCACAGAGATGGATCCCCGCGTCACACTCCATTTGTCGAAAGAGGGTTATGATTTGGCAGCCTCTCAGGACAGCGAGAAGACCGCTGGCATCGGACTCCAAGGCTCGCTCACCACAACCTCGCCAGCGCCGGGGTCCAGGACTCCATTCAGTTAGTTATTAGCCTGGCACCGCTGTCGTCGTGCCAACCTGCCATGAGATGCATTAGGTCTCCCGAAAAGTCTGTTTATGTAGATGGGAGGGGATGATAAAACACTGCACTTTTCCGGTTATATAACTGTTTTGGCACGTCAACACGGGCTGATAATCAAAACCAATGAAGGATCTGCACTCAGAAATAAGGGGCAGAATTTGGCAGAACCAAACAGACGGTGTGCCTTCACCGAGTTACAAAGCTTCAGGTGGACTTCTGTCGGTCAGTCCTCTGCTCAAATACAATCTCCCTCACCCTATCACAGTCATATATTGTCCACCACCATCCATCAACAAAGCTGATTCTGTGGTAAAACCCAACACCGGTGTTGATCCTCGCCCTTCTGCCATCCAATCTGCACCGCAGACACCTTCTGGTGTGTCTCACAGGAAGGATAACGCACATTTGTCCAAACGGCAATCATCGCCATCCAGCAACAAATCACATGCTGCACAACCAACTACGCTTTAGTTTACCCTGTCGAGACCACGGTGACTGCAGCCAGGTGTTTTAGTGAAGAAGTGGTTAAAAGTTCAGACAAAACAATGAACTGGAGCTCTGATGGTGACATCATGGTATCAGAAAGGGTACTTCCACCGCAGTCTTCTGCTTCTGCCTCGTCTGTTTGTTTTAGAGCCGTGTGCAGAAGCCTGAGTGGCTCCGTTCCACTGCACCGGGACTCTTGATGGTTGGCTGAGTTAACAAATGCATCTTGAGATGGCAGGAGACATTTCAGATAAACCTGGCCCTCAGCACCGTTCCTGTGCCATCACAGGCAGCTCGAGGTACACAGGAAGTAGCCTGGTTAATGTTCTTCTCAATGAGCACCCACTTCAGGAATGGGGACATGGAGGAAGTGCTCAGTTGTGTTTACATACCCATGTGACAAATGCATCACAGAGGGTACATAAGAAGGGTCGAAAGATGAAAACCGTGTAATGACTCATGCTTTTCCAGAAACCGTATGCCAGGTAAAGTTTCAAGAAGCCAAAAAACAGAGGAGGGGGAGGGGGGAAAAAAAGGAGCCCCAGGAATGTGGACAACAAATTAGAAAAACACACAGACTCCCAGAGGAGTTAACTTACCTCAAATTCAAAGTTATCACTAATGTGAAGGTTCCACTCCACCTAAAGGTAGAAGGCCATGTCTTTGTTGTTCGTAGATCAGGTTTAGGTTTGAGTTTAAAATGAGCTGTAAGGACTCAGTGATGTCATAACAAACATATCATCTAACGGCCATCTGAACTTAAAGTAAAACAGTGGAAAAAGTGTAAAATATCAGATGGTCACATGGTGCCATTACAAACCACAAAGCGTCTGCTGTTATGACTGCCAGTCAACTGCCGCTGCAGTCCTTCTTGTGTTGCATTATTTATTTGATTTAAACTGGTGAAACAGCCCTTTATCGTGGGGAAATCCGACATGACAGCATAAACGGCGGCGTCCAACTGCTTCCCTGCAGCCGAACGTACAGTGCTGACAGTCGTGCATTTACGGGTAATCAAATCACTCCATGTGAATCAGTGAAGCGGGTAGAAGGTCAAAGGGGAATTCTTCTGCCACATAGCTGGCCCACACACACACACACACACACACACACAGACACACAAACCAACCTCATGCCCTTGTATATAAGAGACTGATATTCAAGCATCTCCACGCACACACACAAACATGCAAACAGAGGGCACGCTGAGTAATAAATATCTACACGCACCCATCTCTTGAGCAACAGCAACAGCTGCTCCAGGATGTGCGTGTGTGTGTGTGTCTGTTTCTACAGTGCTGTTCACATTTCTCCCGTTTCCCAATATTAGTGCGGCGCGGGAAGTCCATCTGTTAATAATGCACTCTGCAAATGAGCGAAAGCCACCACTCGACATCCAATACGCAGGAAATGTGAACAGCTGCCGTGCACTGAAGAGGTGCTTTCACCACACGGACGTGTTGGGGGGCTGCTCCTTCCTCTCAGCCCACTCTCGTTATATCAGGCCGTCTGTTGCTGCGGCTGGACGCACACACGGACCTCAATGGCAAATATGTGGAAACCCAGAATGTCTCTGTGTTTTTACCTCAATGGTCAGAGATCATCACAAACTTCGGGCCTCGCCTGCCTTCAAGAAAAGTTTATTTTTCTTAGCTGATCTGAAATTTGGGAGGTGTTGATCCTCGCTCGAGACCGCATAGTTCTTCACCACACATCTGAGGTTACAGCCAAAAATGCCAAAAGGCTATCATCATCAGCATCATCATCAACAGCAGAGATGCCAAACCAGGAGCTTGTGTTGTGCCGTGCAGCCTTTGTCACCTTACAGAGTTACACGTCGAGTTCGACGGGGTGGAATAAATCTGCAGTAGATGAGGTTTTGGTGTAAAAATACATCGTGTCTTCTCAGTCACAATGTTCTATCTTTAGCTGATAAGCTATAAAGCTGCAGCTCTCAGCTGCTGTCTCTCTCCTGTTCCTCTTAATTAAATTCATTTCACAAAATGGAAATTAAAAGTTAATGCAACTGGGGATTAAAACTGAAAAGAAAGAAAAAGAAAGTCAGAACTTGGGCTGCAAGAATGTTAGCAGGTGCTACAGTAAAAATTGAAAGCGAAATGGAGCAGACTAAACATTGTTTTTAGCCTGCTCATGTTGGGCGATGTCACTTTGAGTTCCAAAAATTGGGAATATTTTGCGATAGATAGTTTGACAATAGAGGAGAGTGGTACAGGAACTAACTTCATGTTGTGCTGAAGACTTGAGACTGAGACATTTTCTCAGGACATTTTCACAAAGACTTCAACATAAGTACTTTTGCTAGTAGGACTTAGCATCCTTGTGCTAGCCCTTAAAAAATACAGGTTGAAATTTTCGATGTGTTCTGTCATGATACTTTTCTGTTCTGTTGTTGTTTAGACATCCGTAACCTGGCAAGTAAACATCAGTGGGCTGCATTCAGTTTACCTAAACCGTGTACACAAACACACACACAAACACACACCCACTCCATAGTTAAAGAGCAGCATTAATTCAAACATACAACAGGGGAGAAGAAGCCCACAGCTGCCGTCTTATCTGATGAATAAAGCCACTTATGGCCTTCCACAGCAGAGTGTGTGTCCTCGCGCTAACTGGCGCTAAACGCTCCTGAGTGTTTGGACCTTCACATGTTAAACTCTTCACCATCCCGCTTCTCCTCCAGCAAGAAGATTGATGGCTGTTTGGTTTGTGGTCACACATCAGCAGGACCTGTCAGCACCGTGGATGATAAACTAATCTCTTCATCCTGCTCTCTGGGTTTTCCCTGCAGCCACGTGTGTGTGTGTGTGAGGGCGGGGGGGGGGGGGGGGGGGGTTCGTGTACGCTGGAGCCTTTTCAACGTTTCAGCGTCATGTGATGGCATGTCGCGTCTTTGTGCGTTTCGCTTGTCTCAAGCTTTATTGTGTGCTGCGTCGGGTAGTCCGGCCACCACCTCCCACCAGCCTGGCAACCCTGCTCACAACGTTGCCATGTCGTGAATCAGCCAGAAGGCATGTAATGTTTGTGGTGAACCTCAGGAAGGAAACGATACCGGAGTTGGACTTGTTGATAGAACACTTGTCTTCATGAGGGGTCTCATAAGATTTGCCCCCTGTGTATGTATGTGTATGTATGTGTATGTGTGTGCGTGTGTGTGTGTATGTGCATCCAGTGATTTGTGGTCAAGCGTTTCCTGTGTGCGTGAATGCTCCTCTTGTGTACAGGGCTTTCCTCGGCTATGTTTGTGCGTCCGTGTAAATATATATCTGTCGTTGCGTAGGTATTTGCGGTTTAGTGTTTCCTGTTCATGTGAATATGCGTGTTGTGTTCCCTCGCAGCTCTGCATGTGTGTGTGTGTGTGTGTGTTAGTGTGTGATAGCCTCTAATTCCCACACTGATCCCCTTCGCTTCCTGAATCAAACAACCCACTGGATTCCTCACATAAATCTTCCGGGCGGCTTCAAGTAGACCAAAATAAAAATGGCAGGTTCTCGAGTGGACGAGCGGATTCGTTGGCATTAAGACACTTTCAGGATCGCACACTGAAAGAAGAAAATGGAGCGGGGGGGGCAACATATATGGATGCATTCATCCTCTCCCTGACTCCCTGAATCCATCAAAACGCAGTGTTTGTGTGTAATCGATGCCTTTCTATGACATCATTTTATACGAAGGTGCATCAGGACATTCAGACGGGCCAGGTGGTTGATAACAGAGGAGGAGGTTTGGCAGGAGTAATGGGAGCGGCCATGTCAAAGCCTCCCGTTTCTAATTTGCCTAAAAAAAAAAAAAAAAGAAACTTATTTGGAGGTGAAGGTGGAGCTGAGGAGGAGTGAGGGATGTGGTGATGCCCGTCAATCACACATTAGCCACACGTTCCCTAACTGCGTCATCATTTTGAAATATAAAAAAAAAAAGACTTGAAACTACAAATTGAGACTTAAAAAAAAAAAACATTAGTTAAGTGTTAGGGCCATTTTCCCATAGACTTCAAAACAATCTGACTTAGTTTTTTATAACCTTATGGTCATCAGATAAACCCTTTCTTTCCTGTTTCAACCTGATATTTCTTTAAACAACAACTGTTTTTTCAGCGTAAACCTCAGACAAAGTGGGGGCGGGGCAATAATTCAGGAAACGCTCTTATCAGGGAGTCGTGACGAGGCCCAAACTCTTAACAGCAGCATCTGATACACGTTTCAGGTCGAACAATAGCACACAAAGCACAATGCGGCACGTGAAAAGAGCCATAGTGGCCGAACAGCGGCCTGCTTGTCTTCCTCTTTGTTTACATGGCGGCTTCCTGTGTCCCAGTTAATCAGCGGGATCTGGGTGTCTGCCTGCCGCAACGCTGGAAAGGAGGAATAGACTAAACTCTGGAGGAGTGAGCCTCTGTGTTATGCATAATCACAGTCATGCAATAACAAACTACTGTCCTCAATTATACAAAGATCCAGACTAGCTGCTCATTATCTGGCACAACACCGAGCGACGATGTTACTGCGTGCAGGAAAAATGTCTCTCTTCTCAGCCTCCGTTCACGTTTTGATTCCTTTTATTTTTTTCCCCTCCGCAGGTCACCGTCTATACTGTCGACTCCTCGCACCAGCAACCAGCACCTGCCAAATGCCATACGTCTCCGCGGCTGCTGCCTATCTTAATTTGCTTTTCAGCAGCGTCCTGTGGTTTTTCTTCGTCTCTGATTTGTCGGGCAGATCGCAAAAAAAATAATGGTTCCAACTGATCTCAGCTTTGTGAAGAGCCCAGATTTGTCTAGCAGATTCCACAGCCGCTTGTTTAGCTCGGAGGAGGTCAGGGCGTGCGCCTGCATGCCTGCCTTCGCTAAACTGTGTGGCTTTTTCTTTTTTTGTTTTGTTTGCGTTTGTCTTTTCCTTGTGTACGACTGCGCGTATCTCGATAAGGATCTCCCATCATTCCACACTTTGTTTATTTGAGATGAAGGCTTCCTGTGCTTGTGTGGGGGGCATCGGGTTCCTATAGAGCAGAGACACAGCTGACCTGCCGGTCTTCATTTCCCTGCTGAATTCACAACAGAGGGGGAGGGAAAGGTTATTAGCAGTCAACGTTCATGTCGATTTGAGACAAAGACAACAGGAAGACAGAAGCAGGTCCCGTTTGATTACAAGTGTGGAAAAAATCCCCCACAGAGTCAACATGTTCATTATTGAGATCTGAAAGATCTTTTAGAAAACAGAATCAGAGAGAAATGGCGAGAGCTCAGTTATAGCTCAAATATTTGATGTAAAGAACTCCTGCAAATGAGATAACAGTACTTTATCTGTCCAGCTGCTCTTTGGGAGTGATAATAACAGCTAACGATAAATAATACACGTTAATAATTAAATCAGTTCAGTCCTGCAACCTTCCAGGATGTCCTGGGGGGTGATAACGTCCAAGACTCCGGCCAGGCAGCAGCCCCGTCCTCACGTTCAACAGCGACCATTCAGAGAGCGTAAACTGTCTCAAATGTGCCGGTCTCACAGAACAAGGCCAGAAAATCCAAACATCATTGCGTGAAGTGGCTGGAAATCCAGATAAATCTGTCATCCCTGCAGTTTGTCTGTAACGTGTCTTACACATCAGAATCTGAAATAGATAACACACACACACACACACACACGGCCATCTGTGATTGACTGTCGATTGATTCTTTAAGCTGCAAACTTTTTTTTGTGTTGTAGAAAGCTCACACAGGTGCAGGCGTACTTAAGGTAATTTAGGCCCCAGTTATGAATAAATTGTAGGAAAACACATTTCATGACACAATAAAATATTTAATTATTTCACTTTGAGCGCTCAATCCGTGGCAGCTGTTGTTGGCTCTGCTCAGCCGGTAAGTTGACGAAGACAAGTTGGCGAATTTGACACGATGTTTTTAAAAAAAAAATAAATAAAATAAAAAATAGGAAATATTTCCTCGTACAGGATTTTGGATAGTTTTAGTTTAGTCACTCACTGGCTCTCATTTTCACCTAAACACACACACACACACTGAGGTTTCCCCGAAGCCAACGTGTTTCTGACCTGACGCTGACATCCATTAGAGGAACACTCACAGCTTAAGCCTTCCTGGTTGATCCTGACATCCATTTTACTTTCAGCTCAGGTATGCAGCACTCCACATTGGATTGTTAAGGAGGGTTTTAAGTGTGTGTGTGTGTGTGTGTGTGGTTTTGCTTGCTGGGAATTTCCGGCCTTCAGCTACCCTCCGGTCTCGCTCCACTGCTTCTTTGTGAGGGAGGCAGCAGTGGCGGCAAAACTGACAAAGAGGTGGACACGGTGGTGCTGCTGGTGGGAGAACTCTCAGACAGGAATCCATAATAATAATAATAATAATAAAATAAAATAAAAAAAAACGTGCAAAACCTCAGCTAAAAGGTGGAAATAACCTCAGTTGTGTGAAGCCTGTATAGGTGGACGTTTGCCCAGTCATCTCAAATCTGAGTGTCTTAGTAACGAGCGGCACGCAAGGAGCTCAATCGTTAAATTTAATTTCTGTTATTTACTTTGGCTCCATTTTGGTGACGACTGCAGCTTTGGATGAGAAGTCACAGTTGAAGTTTGCCGGCGTACACGTGCACCAACAGTTCACTTTTATTTCTCACCTTGGTGAAGTGACTCAGAGTTTTTTTGGCTCTTTATGCTCCAGTCGTTGCGTCTTCGATTAATCTCCTTACATGTTTATTCTAACAGAGCTGATGTGTTGTTATATACGTAGCTATACTTTAACTTTGTGGGGATCAGCAGTGTAAAGTCCTGTGAGACACTGCTGCTGTGTGTGTTAAAGACAGTGTTTGTTATATTTACAGCTTATATGTATGAGCATCAGATAATGGCACTGACTGAACAGGGTGTCATTTTTACAGCGTTGTCTGCATCCAGCTCAGTTTTGTGTGCGCCAAGATTACAACGCTCACTGCGAGCATGCAGATGAGCCGGTGTGCGTGCGCGTGTGTCTGTACACGACAACAGTGTCGCTCTGTCAGCTGGAGCTGCTGTGTGTGTGTGTGTGTGTGTGTGCACGCCTTGGGCTCTGCTCGTGTCCTGTTTATCTTCCAGCAGAACCTGTTGCGAGCGGCTCACTAATTGCCATGGGACGGTGCCAAGCACTCCAGTGACAGATGTTTCAGCTGGATGGCGGCTAATGAAGATCGGCTGGAAAACATCCATTGGACTATCCTCCGGAGGACTCCCGTCATTCGTTATGCCTGCATTTATGCCAGAGGCCGCTGGATCCACATTATCAGCCAACACAGATCCCAGTAAATTTGATATCCATGCAATGAGCTCAGGGCTCTTTATTTAGATGATTAGTGTGTTATTGACACATTTTGTATTCAGTGGAGGCAATATTGTCTTTTAATTAGCCGGGCATTGGTGTTAATGGTTTTTCAGTTACTACCCTTTGGCTGTTTAGCATTTAATGACATTCATCCGTGGCTGGAGGAAAGAAGTGGTTTCATTTCCAAACTCTTTTGGAAAACAAATGGCTTAGAGGAAAGTGTCGTCCATTATGGTATTTAATTAATACAGCTGCGTATATAAATAACTATTATGGACCCTCAGTGTTGTGAATTGAATTGATTCATTAATTAAAAAGAAAAATGTGGGAAATCCAGGCTGGAGGCTTCAATGCTCACTGGATCAGGCTCAGTGTTATTAGATTAGGCTGACAGGTGAAACATCAGGATCTCATCATTAGAATCATCAGAGAGAGTCTCAGTCACACCTGAACTCCGATCAGGAGTCTGTTCTACATAAAATCTGATGAAGAGATTTCTCACACAGTTATTTTGTTCATGCTGATTGTCAGTTTGTAGCTGGCAGTTGGCGACAAAGTGTGTGCTCCCGCTCTTTACTGATATTTCCGGTTTATTCAGCTTGCCCCCGTTTATAATTTGCGAAACCTCCGTCTGTCTGAATCTTTTTCTCTGGCTTCTTTCTCCCAGTAAAGGATGTACAGATTGAGTCAGGATGAGGCATGAGGCAGTTGTTTTTATTTTCAACCAAGGAATTTATACAAAACAAGCACCAGAACCGTCAGAAAAAGGAAACAGAATTGAACAAATGATGATTATCATCAGCTGATTCTACAGGCTAGGTGTAAACTGTGACACGCCTCATTTCGAGGAGGTAAATTCCTCGGTTCCTTCTGGCTGAGGATGTTTGATTCTGGAATGAGGCTGATCGAGTCTCGACTCTTTCTGCAGGCTTTCATACAACCAGCTGAGCCTAAATATTCATTTGCTGTCAAGAATTCCAAACCAGATCAGTAAAACATGTTTCTGACATATAGATTGGGCGCCCATTCTTCCGTTTCCCCCATTGGAAACCAGCTCATTAGTCCTCATTATTATCACCGATAGTTAGCGAGGTGATGACGCCGCCGTGCAGACGGCACTCAAACCGGACAGCTTCAATAACTGTCAAAGCCCCACGAGTGGAGCATGTATGCTAATCACCCCAGAGAATACCGCCAATTGATTCTAACTGGTTTGCTTCCAATGGTGGAGAGGCAGCCAAGGGGTTACTCTCAAGGTTCTGGCTGAATGGAGGCAGTTCTAATCCAGCACACAATGAGGCATATGGGACTGTGTCTTTTGCAAATCTGTGGACAGAATAAGGACTAAAGCCCGAGCGTCTCCTCTGTGAAGGGGCTCGCCGTGAATGGCTGGGAGTGGCCGAGGAACGCGGACGCATAAATTGAAGAGCTGCCTTCCTTGCCTGTGTGTGTAAAACATAAATGAATTAATTATGGGCTGTTAAAAAGGAGAGTAGAGGATCAGACAGATGTGCATGATGGATGCACAGATAGACTGTCAGGTTAAGGCTGAAATGCAAGTAGTAAAATCCATTTTAAAACGGCTGCTGATGAATAAATCATCAATATGTTTACACCAAAATATAGTCAAAGTAGTTTGAATTATAGAGCAACTTGTATCACAAATTAATTTGCCTTTGGGGGCTTTACCATCTGTACAGCTGTACATCTATGAAATCTCTAAATTCAGGTTTTATTAGTTAGAATTTAAAGGATAGGGGAATTTTCTTAAAATTATATACTAGGAATGCAAATGTTATACTACTTATCTGTTGGTTTTTGCGGTTTCTCTAACCGACTCTCAATAAAGATGTCAAATGAATTTAGAATGGTTGTATGGTAAACAGAAAAATTTGTTCATTCTTAAATGATTTGCCGCAAGGTGAAACGAAAATTTGTGAGCAGGCTTGTGTGTTTTCTTTAGCCATGCTTCTGCCATGAGTGGATGTTTATCCAACACGCTTAAAAAAGATGAAAATGTCTGTGGCTGGGTTAAAAGTAGACGTGTTGCTGCAGGTACTAAGATTACACAGATACATTTATCCCAGCCACAAACTTTTTATCCTTTTTCTCCGTTAATTGCAAAGTAAACAGCGGAGTCGTCGTGTGTGTATTCTGCTGCTGATGTGTGCTGGCTTGCCCGGAGCCTGGTTGCCATCACAGCAGGCTAAACAACCCGGGATCCTCGAGCTCATTGGGATGGAGACGTCCTCGGTCCAGACAGTTCGTCTTCTGTTTGTTTTTTAACCTGCCGTTTCCTCCCAGCCTGGAATGCCAGCGCAGAAGCATCATAATCAGCCTCCTCAGGGTGACCTCAGTGGTCTTGTTCCTCATTTCACTGCCTGATTCTCAGGTTAGTTCCACAGATCCACAGATCCAGGAGTGAACGCTGACCTGTTGTAAACACCAGGACCAGCTGTAGAAGAAGAAAATGGTTCTCCATCAGTCAACATTGTGCAGCGTGTAGGGTTAGGGTTAGGGTTAGGCCTTAAACCTTTTACATCATATTCTGTCTTTTCGGAAAAGGAGGTGATTGGATCAGCCTTCCTACACAGACAAGCACAATTATTTGCAAACAGCTTGAGCTGGCCCTGGCCCCAAACCCTGATATTTCAGATTGGGATAGGCATGTGGGGGGTCTGCAGATTGTCTGTAATTGCTGTAATTACTCGGGATTAATGCTGCATACAGGTGTTTGGCGAAACCTGCTGAAAGAAGAATATAGCCAGCTCACACTTCAGTTGCAGCTTTTGTGGTGAAGGCAGAAACTCGAGTGTTCTGGCACAGCAGTATCCCTTCTGCTGGTCTGTGCCGTCACGCCGTCCATCATTTCTCTCTCCAAATTACACAGAAAAATGCCAGCTCAGACCGCAGCAGGCAAAAGCCCAAAGTTACAATGCGGGACACAGCAACCTTTAAATATTCATGCAGCTCCTTCAGTCCGTGGTCATACAGATGTTATCCTTCCAAGTGCACAGCAAAATCCATAATGACCTCATTCATGCTGAGTCCAACAGCGAAGGAGGCTGATCTCTCCCAGTTTGTCCATTGTCGGGGGGCTATTAGTGCTCTGGTTTCCTGGTCACATTTGTAGAGGCGGTGTTGGTTTTCAGTGGAAGCCAGGCCACTGCCACGCAGGTGCCCCACAGATTTAGTTTCATGCCCTTTATGCCGAGCACTTACCATCTGCTTGATCTGACTTTGTAGGCAGGTCTGATGGTTGCAAAGGGGATCAGCTTCTCAGCTTTCAGATTGGTGTGTGTGTGTGTGTGTGAGAGAGAGAGAAGAAAACAATCAGGAGATTTGAAACGTTTTCCTTCATTTCAGTAAAAACCTGCGAAATCGCCTCGTTTCGTTCAGCTACGTTTGACCAAAGAAAGTCCATTCCAGATGTACGTTTCTCGGTGCAGTATCCTCGCACACCCTTCCTTTACCCCCCCAAAACAAAAACAGTCAGTTTTCCAATCAGAAGACAGAACCAGCTTTGGAGGAAGATCATGCAAGACAGCTGTTGTGGGGCGAGGAATTTAAATCATCCAGCGATGTGTACAGCATCAAGCGGAGCGCCTGGGGGGCCGAGATGGATGCCAATCTCCCCGCTGTTTCGTCGCAGCGCCTCCTGTCAGCAGACAAAGCTGCCACAGATGCGGCGTGTACGCGGAGACTGACACCTCTAACTGTGGGACTTGGGTAAACACAACACGCACCTGTGTGATTGACGTCGAAACGCCGCCGCCTTGCTTGCTTCTGCGAGCTGAACGAACGTGGCAGAAGTGTGCGCCGTACAGACGCTGACACCATCCCGTGGAAGAAGTCTGACTCAAAGGATGTTTCACGGGGAATCGTCAAGGTCTTCACGCAGCGCAGTGAACCCCCCCACGATAATCACTGCACGTCAGCCGGTGTCTGTCGGTGTCCCACGTGGGTGTAAATGGAAAGAAACCGACACAATCAATCCCACAAAACATATTTTTGAAAGAATCCCTCGTCACCAGCGTGGCCTGGATTTCATTCACTGAAGGCATCCTGCAGGTTTCGACAACGTCGGATGGCAAAGGGTTAGGGCTAGGGTTAGGGTTGAGGGTTAGGGTTGAGGGTTGAGGGTTAGGGTTATAGGTTAAGGTTAGGGTTAAATGTTAGGGTTAGGGTTAAGGGTTCGGGTTAGGGTTAAGGGTTAGGGTTAGGGTTAAGGGTTAGGGTTGAGGGTTAGGGTTGAGGGTTAGGGTTATAGGTTAAGGTTAGGGTTAAATGTTAGGGTTAGGGTTAAGGGTTCGGGTTCGGTGATGTCCGAGTGGGTTAGGGTTAGGGTTAGGGTTAGGGTTAGGGTTAGGGTTAGGGTTAGGGTTATAGGTTAGGGTTAGGGTTAAATGTTAGGGTTAGGGTTAGGGTTCGGGTTCGGTGATGTCCGAGTGCAGCATAACTCAATGATATAAACTAATATTAGCTAAGGGTTAGGGTTAGCATTTTATTCCCAAACTGTTGTAGGTTTGTAATTTTACTGACAATAAATGGCATCCAGAGATTAAGATTGCTAACAAAACATCTAAAATCAGATAATGTCATTATTAAGAAAACACAATTCTCCTCTCACGACATCTTGCTTTTTGACAAAATATTTCAAGAAATATTTAAGCAGCACTTCTTGAAGCCCTAACCCTGATTTCGAAAAACAAATGTGTGAGGTCTTTATTGGAAGTTTCCAAAAGCGCTCTTATGTGGTTCTTACCAATAACAGGTGGTACTTTCATTGTATCTTACGGAACATTGTGATTCCTAATTATAAAATATTAGAGTTGCATATTTTGCTTTGCAAATTAATTATAATTTTTTACGTGCAACTCATGGCTCCCTTTTTTATCCATGACAAAGGCTGGCGTAGTACACATTGGAGCACTTGGAATTGAGCAGGATCTTTATATGAATCTGCACACTTTGGTTAACTCGCACAGCCATCACAGCTTGTTAAATTCTCCCAAATCTAGGTCACAAAATGTGGAAAGATTTCAAAATCAAGTCTGGTTAAATTAGCCACCAAGAATTTGTTCCTAACAAGGCAAAAAACACAACAACAAAAAAAAGAAAAAAACTGAGCCGTGAAGCTATTGTTCTATTTATTCTGAAACTGCAGTTTCAATTACAAGAGAAAAAAAGAAAAAAGGAGGAGGGGGGTTGTTGAAATGTCAGTATTATTCAGCCTGTGTGCAGAAAGCTAAAGTTAGAGTCTGGTTTGCAGCTGTGTGTCACATTTCGGTGCATGTTGCAGAGTCAGAGAGGGAGCGGGAAGGTGCCACTCGACCTCGGCTGCAGCCCGGCGCGTCGCGTCGACGTGTTTCTCGGTTTGCATCCTTCTGGGGATGACTCAAGCTGTTGACCACGTGTGTGTGAAAAAAAGGTGCGCACATAGATGGATTATAAACCTCGCAGGCAACCGCGAAAGCAAAGGTGGCGTGGGAAACAGGCGCAGGGCAAACACACGCACATATGGCTGTCACATTTTCAGTTTCCAGGGAAGCGACTTGTCAACTTTGGAATGTGGACGCAAAAACAAATGTCGGGCAGCTAATTGCAAACATCAACGTTATGGCCAGCGTGAGAGGCGTAAATCAGACATCTTTGTCTTGTGTGTGTGTGAGTCCGTGTGTAGGTGCGTGGTTAACAGTTTGTGGTTGTCTTTACCTCGTTGAATTGTGCATCTTCTGAGGATTCACAGTAGCAAGAATTCTCAAAATAAACACAGACTGGAGCTCAGGTGCAGGTAGGTCCAACAAAAACAGAGAGAGTTTATTCCAGTTCCACCTGGGGAACGTTTCGCCGCGAACCACGGGCTAGCTCGAAACGACTTTGTCTCAGCGGATGGCTCTGAGCCAAAAGTCTGGTAGGCTCACAGACCTGATAACCTCGCAGCCCGGGGCGGATGATGCATGTGCAGAAAAAAAAAAAAAAAGAAGCAGCAGCAAAATTGAGCACTTCCACAGAATTCAAACAGCACTGCAATGGAAGAACATGCAGATGAATATTTCAAGCCCAACCAGATCAGCATGCTGCTCTGGACCTTTCTACTGCTATCGATGCTACAGCCAAACACTTGTAGTCCTTTTCTGTTAGTAAATATGGTGACAAAGAGAAGCTGGGGTTACTATAGAAATGCATTCATCTCATATTTCATCACATATCATCTTTGTAAAGTTAGACATTATCATAGGAAGCTGTAAAATGAATGATGAACCGAAGCACAATGATTCTCTTCATTTCAGATGAATACACTTTGGCCTCGTGATCAGTGATCAGAGCAGGTCTGCCATCATTTCCAACTTTTTCCATCCAACCTAAGGCCCAAAGATGTAAAATCAGTTCCTGCTCAGGACCAACAAGGCTGGTTGTTTTTGGTCTTTCCATGGAAAGATCTTGTCCTGCAGAACGTAAAGCTGGTCGGGACGTCGCAGATTCAGTGACGTGAAACGAAAGTGGTTTTTGAATGCAGGAGAGGCAGCAGAGTCTGGACTTTGGCTCCCAGTGCAGCCTTTTCCACACTGGAGGCTTTCACAGTAAGAAAACACTTCAACAATAAGCTCTCAGTAGAACAGATGCGGCCCATTATTTCTCATTCACAAGGCTGGTGACCACCTGCTATTGGGCCACTTGACCCCTCCGCTTCCCCTCATCGGCCGTACAGCCACCGCCAAACTCAGCTTCATCCGTCTCTGCAGCAGGAAACGTGCTGACCTAATAAGGGGGCCCAGAGTTTACAGTACATGTCAAACGCAGTTTCCGAGTTAATCCGTCCTCGGCAAATGACTAATAAATAC
Source organism: Echeneis naucrates (assembly GCF_900963305.1). Lineage (NCBI taxonomy): Eukaryota > Metazoa > Chordata > Actinopteri > Carangiformes > Echeneidae > Echeneis > Echeneis naucrates. Next base: position 20,073,704 of record NC_042527.1, on the reverse strand, counting down.
CACAGCAGAGGCCACTGGCCGCCCAGCCCGGGGTCGAGCCAGCTGTTTTACTGCTGACAAAGAAGATTGTTAATTGTTTCTTTATTAGATTAATCCCCTACTTGTGCAGTCACTGACAAAAAGGAGGAAGAGCATAAACAGCTGGGAAAATATTTCCATCCAAAACGCCTGTTAGTCTAACAAACCGCTTCACGGGAGATTGATGGAGCTGGAGGTGCATTTGTGGACTTTGTGATTCTCCAAGTGCCCAAAGTTTACAAAACTTGACTCGCCGAGACTGAACTCTCGTCGCTAATGTGGTCACGTGGAGTTTAGTGTGACACTAATGCATTTATTTATTACTGGTGTGGCGGTTTGAGTGGAAGTTTTTCAGCAACACAAAAAAAAATGCGGCAGATACGAGAGTCATGTTTCACTGCTGAGCTGATTACAACAGAAAGACGGGAGTAACTTTGTGTAGTTTTGTTTTGGTTTGTGATGATTTTATCTAGAAATTAAGGAAACCTGCCTGTTTTTGTTGTTTTAAGGGCCCATTTAATCCCTTAAAATGTTTTTTTAAACCGGTTAACCAACTAGCTCTGACAGCTCTGTAACAGCTGCCTCCCATCATAATGAACTGGGCTTTAACAGCAGCGACTGGACCGGCACGCTGAATCCAGTCTGTTATCGTTTGGCCCAGTTTCTCCGGGCTGATCCGGCACTCTTCAGCCTCTGACCTGCTGCATCCTGAGGCAGCCGTGGGCAGCAGCTAATGGAGCCAAGACAAAACATTTTGCACGGCCGATAGCGTCTGTTTGCACAAGTGCACGTAAATGGGCGTCAAGAGAGCAGAAGAGAGCAGGACGTGCTTAAGACAGAGCGTAAATGGAAAAGAAATGCAGGTGTCCGAAGCCAAAAAGCCGCCTCTAAAAGCATCTAATGCAAACTATATGAAGAGGATGATGAAAGGCCGCAGTCACGTCTGAAAACTTTTAGCCTAAGCTAATGCACAGTGGCCGCCAGATAATACAGCGTGGATTATTTGGATTAACTGTGAGAAATGGTGGAAGGTCAACAAGGAGAGCAGCATCAGGGAGGAGGAGCGGGGTTACTCCTCTGGATGTGTTTAGAAACTGCCATTCAGCGTGAGGTCAACAAGCTGCTCGACCGTTTCTTCGGTTTGGGTTGCGAACATTTAATTATGCGCACGTTGCTAAAACCTGAAGCGTTTCAAATAGGTCGGATGGTGCGATGGTGAGAGCACTGCAGCTTATCTGCGGAGTGGCTCAGGTCTTCTTTACAGTTCTGTTAAGTGTCACTTTATGTCAATATTTGATTATGTTAGTCTAATGCTCTCATACATGAGCTGATCATTTTATTAATTAAGTACAAAGTTAACCCGGTGAATACGTAATTTGAACGTATGTGTAATATTCAGTTAGTCTTTGGGAGCTGCTCTGAGTTTTCACTTTTGTTTATAGACTCATATAAACTCTAATGAACATCTAAATCCAGCTGCTGATTGTTTCTGTTTTTTTTTATTTCAGTCGAGCCCTTCAAACAAATCTAGTGTAGATGACGGTTCGTGCAGAAAGCCTTAGCTGTCACACATCCTTTGCAGTGACAGACAACAACATTGAAGACCCTAAATGTGTCACAAAGTGACCAACTTTGAAGATGCATGACACAAAAATGTGGAAAGGGTTTGTGTTCTCAGCCTTTGTGTTTTATGCTGCGATATTATTTTCATTATCAGTGTACTCTGATCGTTCATTCATAAGGAAAGGGGGATGAAAAGTCTGAATATAGCCTGCTGTGTTAAGTAAATACTGCTTAGCGTGCTCTGAGATGTGCAGCGTAGATTTAGCCGCCCCTCCCAGACTACATCCGTCAGTCAGGAGGATTTTTTTTTTTAACATCTTCTCCTGAAATGTCGATATGCAAAGGAGCAACATCATACTTGTACCACCCACACTGAGCGGCTACAATGCAGCTGCCCTCCTGACCTTCATTGGCCCCTATTTGTCAGGTCACACACCATCTGGGCCGGTTGGTGTCCGTCAGGGCGGTGGCCTCCACTCCATCAATGACAGCCGCCTGCAGCGGGCTGCGTGAACTGTGTCCCGCATCACGCTACGCAGACACCGATCTGTCTGTACGCCCCAAAATTGTCTTTACCACATTCCAGAGTTTGTGAATATGCGCACAATTGCTGCTGTGCGCGTGGATGGTCGTCGTTGTTGCTGGTGATCAAATTTTACAGCAATTTTTAATTTGGAGTAAAATGTTTCCCGCGCTTCTGTTTTCAAAGTCTAAATTAAGATGAGCGACCTTCGCTGCCGTTTCCAGCCTGTGAGATTTCCCAGGTGGCCCTGACAGCCGACCTCATGCTGCCGGGGGCAACTGCTAATTACATGTCTTTATCCTGGGCGGACCTGAGTGGACGCCGCGGTTAGGCCTGTCAATTTTACTTAACCGTCCGAGTCGCCGTCTTACAAGAAACACTGAAGTGGCGTAAAAGATGAGGATCGACGTGCATGAAGAGCCTTGTTTCATCATCATCATCATCAATCTCACCACACTGACGGTCTCATTCCCCTGAAACATGTGAGACGCCAACAAGAAACATTTCACAACACAATCATGACTGGAGCCCAACCACAAGCACCAAACCGAAGTCTAAATTTAACCGTTTCTGTAAACACAGAACTAAACAAAGCTCCGGCCTCACACCCAACACAGTCTGCGATGATGATTTTCTCATTTACGGGTCAGATGAAGTTCACCAGTCTGGATCAAAATCTTGAGTTTGGTTTAGAACTGGAAAACGCTGTTTCAACATGTTTCAACTGACTCCACTTCGATGTAAAGCAAACAGAAACCTTCGCGGCGGCTCTAATCCAAGACGCCGCCGCAGCAGAAGCTGAAAGTACTTAATTTAAGACAAGTGACACTTTTATCTGCAAACACAATTACTTTGTGTGTAATTAAGGATTGTCTCCTATTATACAGTCATTTTCATAAAGCACATGTTCATCCAGTATCTCTCTCTTTCTCTCTCACATACTTTCTCTTTCTCTCACTGAGAGCCCATAATTTCATTCGTGGTGGCGCTCCAAGGGACTCATCATTGGCCCGACCTGCACCTCATGTGTTCAGTTAAGCCAGTCAAAGCTCCATTATTCCTCCTCCAGTCCATAGCGCCCAATTAATTTCCAGCCAATAATAGAGAATCTGTTGTAATTTTAATAGAAAAGGCCTCGTATGTTGTTGGTTTTTTTTTTTTTTTTTCACCGTGCCTTAAGCCACAGCCGCCGTGCTGAAAAAAAAGCTTGCAGTGCAAAATGAAAGGGGGTAAAAAAAAAAAAAAACCTGAGGTAATGCTTCAATAAAAAATTCACAGGCTGTTTACTTTGGATGTGTAAGGAACACAGATATTGCACTCTGTAAATTAACCCCGGTGCTTTCTAAATTAACAGGCTTCGACTGTTCTCCCCTCCGTCTCTTTCATGGCTCCCATAGCTGCTCTGACATTTATTGGTCAGAGCGAGGAAGGAGTCGATATATTGAATTTTGTTTTCTTTTTTCTTTTTTTTTTTAACCTTGGAACAACCTCCAGGCTGTACAGAGGCGGTCAGTCGGGCTAATTGCCGGTGAGGTGTCACACAAGAGCGCACTTTGTCTTAAAACTACCCGTTAATCTGTACATTCATTGTCCACGAACGTATAAATTTATCGCAGATAGTTCAATATGGAATGAAATTTATATTCCAAGCGTTTGGCTGATCCTCTTGCTTGTAAATTTCAAGAATAAGGTGCTATTTAAAGAATTTAAAAAAGGGTATAGCTGTGCGTTTTGCATTAGTTACATAGCTGTTTAGTTGAAGAAAAATTTTAAATTTCAGGATTTATTCTTCAGTCATACATCCTCATCTGGAATCTGATTGGTCCAACCAAACGTGCTACTCTTTACGACAAAACTGTAAAAAAGGAAAAAATGTCTGTGCTACAGTTACAGTTACAGTTTCACTTCACGTTGTGCCAAACGATGCCTGAAGCCTGATTATATTATTTCAAACTGACCATATTTACCACAGTCCGCTCAGAATCTGAGTTGTAGAGTTTAGCGAGAGTGAAAGCGACAGATTTATGGGTAAAAGCTCTCCATTTTCTATAAACGCTGCTGAGATTCATGTGCACAGATGTTACAACAGTTTCCACGTCCATCAGAACGGAGAACCAGCGCCGTGGCATCAGTCCCTTTGCTGGTTTCCTCCTCTTCACTGGGGCCGACACTAATCCGAGCTGATGCTGTGTGGTTAATTCATTCACCGGCACAAACGCACGGAGACACGCTGACCTTGACTCCTCTACGCCTTCGATCTGACAGAAGACCAGCCCTCAGCAAGGGCTTTCATGGACACAACATATAATCAATATGAAGAAACAAAGTAGGAAAGCAAACACGCCGAACGGAAACAGAGCTTTTAAAAGTAGCCTAATTTCTATGGAAAAGGTTGAACGAAGGTCTTTAAAATCTGTCTGTTTGTTCCTTTTATTTTAAAGTTTCTTGGACATTAGTCTTTGCAACAGGATTTTGTGTGAAAGCGTTCCCGACCCACGAACATGTTCATGTCTTCGGCACCAATTTCATGCAGCAATTCCCTGAAACAATTCTTTAAGTGTTCCCCAATTCTCAAACCCTCCAAAATACATCAGTCATTCACAAAAACATAGCATTCATGCTTGGTCCCGAGGCGTGCACAGACCAGCCCCTTAAACAACAACACCGGTTCCTGCAATTTATTACATATAGTGAGCTGTCAGCAGGGAAAGCTGCAGAGAGGAGAGACAAAGAGCTGTGCAACAAGAAGCTTTTTCTGCTCCACCAGAAAGAAAAAATATATTTCATATAAATTAATTCTGCAGACTCTGATAGCTGCCATCAACACAGGAAGGGCGAGCTGTCAAATTAGAATGAAATAGGTATATTTTCTTTAATAAAAATAAATCTTTACACGGGAATTTCTGTGTTTATATCTTATATTATATCTTATATTCTTCTTATTTGTATAGTTTAGATTTTATAGGACCATCTCTTTGGGACACGGATTGTCCCAAATGTCTGAGAGTTCCCTGTTGGGTAAATCCAGCACTGACTGCTTTCTTTTCTAAAAGAAATCCCTCCATTACAGCAATGTTGTCTCATGACGACGCGCTAACAAACGAGAGAAGTCAGGAAGTGGAAGGAGTCAGCGTGATGATGATGGCGGGGGCGGTGGGAGGTGGTGCTGATGGACGATGATTGATGGCTGGGAAGCGCCCTGATCCCAGAGGAAGGTCTAACCTCAGTAATCACAATTAGCCCATCCAACACTCAATCACACCACTCAATGGTTCCCAAATGGCAGAAAATGCTCTGCTGCAGACGCAGCAGCCTGGCGTCCAGGGGAGCGTTAAGGCCGCTTTCAGGGAAAGGAATGTGCTTCGCCGAGGCTCTTTGGTTATTTATTTTGGTCTGGAAAGAGGGTGAAGGCACTTCTGTTTCCCCGGATGGTTCTGGGAAGGGTTTTCCTCCGACGAGTCTGCGTGTTGACACCATGATGTGTGCGCTGGAAGCAAAAGCAGCCGAGGCGGCTGTCAGCACCGAGCTCATGTCTTCCCGGCAGCGGTCACTGATGATTATTACAGACATGTCTGCAGAGAAAGTCCATGTTCCCTGTCAGACTTTTACCATTCAAACACGGTAACAGTTTTTCTTGTAATGGCTCATTTTGAGTGGTGAAATAGTTTAAAACCTCAAAAGTCTGAAAGTGACTTGCGGTTCTGCCTTTAAAAAGGTTTTTAAACTAAACTAACTAATTTTTCAACCGACCAAACAAAATACACATTGTAGAAGCGGTTAAGAATGAATAAAACATCCACTTCTCTACTTATCCAGGCGGTGGAAAGGCCACACTGTGTGTGAGGTGAGAGTGATAAAGGAATAATTCGATGCAATTCCCTCTCACGGAAAACTGACCGATGTGCCCAAAGAGTTTCATTCACTCACACAGCAGCTTGTTGCCTGAAAGGCAGACGCTCCCAGCTCGCTGCGCTTCCTCGGGAAAAAGCAGCACACTTTTCCATTTACATTTTATTTTAGGCACAGTCGTTTTTGCTATCTTGATAGAATTGTTTATTGGACTCACGGTGTATCCTGAAATGTGGCGTACAACTAATTGTCACCAAGCAATATAATCCCATCATGCATTGTGCTTCAGGTAAAAGCCAAAGTAAATAAATAAAAAAAAAATCTGTCAGGAAAGTGTTCTCTCCCTAAATGGTCTGGGGTATTGCTTCAGGAGACACTCAGACAGGACAGACAGTGTTAAAAGCATTCACCCACAGGGGTATTTTGTAGTCAGAGAAGCAGGGTGGTCTGGAGTTCAGACCTGGGAATGGACCCGCCCACATCTTCGATTCATGAATACAGAATTAAAACACCTCTGCGTTGAAAACGTTTGGCCGCAGTCATCCAGAAAACCTTGTTAACATTCTGGAATTTCTCTCCGAGTCTTGAGACTTGCCCTGAAGCTCGATGACAGGATTCAGACTTGAACTTCCCCCAGAAGGGCAGAAGAGAACAAGCCAAATCTTCCATCTTCCAGAGTTCTAAGTAAATAAAACAAAGGCCTTATTCCCATGTCACTGGAACAATTTTGTATGAAAGTGAAATGCCAGCTGAAGAAAAAATATTTTTACAGTCATCTATTCAGGATCAAGTGAGAGAGAGTCTAACAACTTAATTTCCATGAAAATGTTATTGCTGGATTTTCACTATGATTCAGCGTCTCAGTCGGCTGCCAAAGCTGCGGTGGTGCGAATATTCAAGCTGTCAGACAATTATTACGTTAGCGGGGAAAAGAGTGACGGGAGTGGGAGCTGTACTACTTTAGCCTGAGTTACAACCAGGCTGGCAAAAAGGGAAGCTGAAAAGAATGAAAGGATAATTTAAACTCTCCTGAAAACTGTCCTGATGGAAACCTCCCCTCACAGCGCGTTGGAAAACTCAAAAGTTGAATCTAGAAACACTCCACCTCGACAGAAGCCCCCCTCCTTCCTGTAGGAACCGTAGAAACCCAGCGGAGCTTGGAAACGCATCCAACTTGCCATTATGCAATCTGCCAACAATTCACAACATAATAAAACCTCACACAGGAACAATGTATGCACATATTCCCTCAGAGTCCAATCCAGTTACCACCTTTACACTACGAGATGCAATTTCCTGCGCGGCCCAGCTGATGAAGTTTCGGAGCAGAAACGAGCCAGTAATTGAATCTCGGAGCTCTTGTTAAAAGTGCAGCTGTCGGTGGCAAAGCTCGGTGCAAGCCGAGTGTGAATTCTTGTGTCATGGTGCAAGCAGGGGGGGGGACTTGGGCCACATATGCCAGCCATCAGCCCCCACGACTGTACGCCATTGTTTCAGGAAAGGGCCCCGCGGAGCCTTCTCACGCACGCATGTGTGAACAAATGTAAGCACGCTGTGACATTAAGTTTCCACCTTTATATGTATGAGCTTTTCCTCCTGCCAGCTGAAACTCACTTAAATATGCTTTTACTCAAGTGTGCACAGCTCAAGACTTTTAAATTATGCTTTGTATAGTTGACGGTCACTGCTGCGTTATGTAATTAAAAATTGTACATGCAAAATAAATTCATTATCTCTAAAATGATGCCTCACCACAACTAAAGCTGACAAAATGAGATTCTCGGCTCGGTCTGTGAGAAGAGAGGAGGAGAAATGGAATATTTGTTGGGCATGTTTCGGGAACACATTTCATTACAAATTCATCCGACAGTCAAGGCATTGACTCCAGGACCGTCCGGGATCGGAAGTTTGAGTAAATTTTTTTTTTTTTTTAATTGCTGAAGTCTTTGAAAACAGAAGAAAAACAAAGACCAGATAATCCTCCCATCCACCTGTCAGCTCTGTCACTCTTCTGTGAAGCTACAAACTCATCCTACACCACGTTACACCGCTAAGCGTTCTGTTCCGGTCTGAAACACATAAGGAACAGGAAAACACATTCCCATGTCTCCTCATTTTGACTTTACAGCTTCCAGACATCTCTTCTATAGCTGCCGACTCTGCCAGCATTGCTGAATTGGATTCTTCCAGCCCCCCACCGACGGTCACAGCTGAGCTGAGCCGTCAGATCCGCGACTCTCTGGGAGCTCCGTGGAGCTGCATATGCAAGTTAGCACATAAATTAGAGCTGGAAATGTCCAAAAACTGGAGTGACTCATGTTTGCCAGATACAAATAAATGTATACTGACGCTGCCAGTTTGGGCAGAGTACGGTGCTACAGTCAATTTTCCATTTTGCTGGATTCCATTTTTTTATTTATTTTTTTCCCACTAGAGTTCGTAAACTCTTTTTGCTCGGTGCCTGGCTCATTTTGGATTCAAGTTCCGAACCTTTTCCTCCACCGTCTAGAATTAACCAGCCACCACCTGTTCCTCACCTACTGCCGGCCCGGAGATGGAAGGGCTCCAGTTGTATAAATGCTGTTTTTAACAAAGACGGGGGAGCTGATGCATGATGGGAAAATATCTTGGTCAAGTCCAGCTCCACCATGCAGTTCATAATAATTACATTTAAATCGCACTTCCAACTGTAAATGTAACCTGTGAGTAATTTAGGCGTTTCACATTTACTGCACTGTGGGGTTGGTTTTCTTCCTGCTGATTTATTCTGCTGTGGATTCTGGAAGTGGCAGCTGTTTGATTTTGCAGCTTCGGATGCTCCATAAAGTCTCTGGACACCTGGCATTGTGCTGTAATAATCCGCTGTGTGCACAGGCTGCAAAGCATCTGACAGGAATTTATTGGTTGCGCTCATGCAGTTGTCACCTGGGAATGGTGCACAGGCCTCTGCATTAAAAATACCATTAGGTACATGTTTGTGTGTAGAAGCTCACAAAGTTTTGTCATTAGTGCAAGTTTCAGCCAGGAAGACTCTCTGTTCTGCTGATTACGACCAAATGTCTTCAGTGCTTTTTGCTCTTTTTGGCTCTCCTCCACCTGCGGCCCGACACAGGCCAAGCTCAGCCTCACACCCAGATTTTACTTTTTAACTTCTTTCAAATGAAGTGTTTTCATTTGAGGACTATTGTCTGATCTTTCCGTCTCTCGACTTCCTGCAGTAGAATCAGGAGATGTGTTTGCTTGCCAGCTGGGCGTCAGACAGTTTACCTGTGTTTCACCGTGATCCTACCTGCGGCGACCTCTGACCTTTTTGCTGTGTTATCTTGTCGGTGTGTGTTTCTCCTGCCGCTCTGTTCATGGGTCGACCTTCCGCTGCCTGCTGCTCCCGTCACACGAGATCCACCTCATTTCTCATCAGTTCTGTCAGCGTCAGACTAAATCCGGCGCAGCTCGTCCGAAGACATGATCCACCTCAGTGCGTTGGCTGCCGTGCGCCACACAGGGAGCATGGGAATGACTGCCGGGAAGTCAGAGGTCAACGAATGAGCTGAACAGGAAATACCCAATATGGCGAACGGCATTGCCCTGTTCTGGTCAATTACAAATTTGTTTATCATCAGCACTCCCGGCATCAATCATGGCGGCTGAGTATCGTGCATGCACACGGAGAGACTGAGATTAAGAAAATAGAATTTAACCACAGCTTTTTCCAAGTGTCACGTTTACAGATATTAAACTCTGGAACAAATAAGTGATTTTCTGAGTGTCAGTTCAGTGTCTGAGTTTTCTGGTAGTCTTCTGTTTAAGATGGGGAGCCAGGAAACAATCAGCGAGATTCAATAATCACCCCGGCTGTTTAAACCAAACCAGGGAGGCCCTTCTCTCTGTTTATTTTCCTTGTATCACGTTGCATTCTCTTTTTAATTTCATGGCCAAGTGGACCTCCCTGACATCCTGCCCAGCCCGCCATCCGCACGTCTCCATCCACCTCCACTCTCAGCCAACCCCCCACCTCCTCTCCATCCTTATTCAGCAGCCCCCCCAGAGAAAGGGGTCAGGCTGCTCTCTCACACACGGCTGAATAGTCCACATGTAACACATTATAAAAAAATACAGAAAAGAACATACCAAAGACCAAACGAGGAAGAAAACTGGCCTGTTGGCTCAAACTGTCCAACATTCCTTCAGATCTCTGTGTGTTTCAGCCTCCTTCGGCTCGTTTTTCATTTTGCAATCTAAAAATTTGAATATTGGACTCGTCAAGCGGTCATTAATGACTCCAGATGTGTTGCTGTGTCCGGGTGTGCACTCAGACAGCTGCTTGCCAACATGGTCAACACAACAACTTTACGAGTTAATAATATATTTATCTTCTAATTCTTTATTTCCTGACCCCCCCTAAGAAAGACGGATCAGATAAAACAAAATGATTTCAAACAAGCATTTGTTAATGTTTATGGTAGAAATTCACAAAGTTAAACGCCACAGTGTGAGAGTGATTATAAAAATAGTTAAGGAAGAATTTAAAGTAAGACGTAAGAATCCTGTGCACAGGGGATCCGCTCGCTGGTAAAACTTTTCCCCGTTGAGCTCGAAGTAATGAAGGCAATCGGAAACTGGTGTTATTTCCTGGTGTCAGTATAAAATTTATAACAATGGTTTGTAGACTCTGAAGGGGATGAAAGGAAAAATCCTGGAGAGACATTTTTGACAACTTAGACAACAGAGTTCTGAAATTTGAGACAGCTGTGAATTGACCACAACTTGGACAGGCACTGAACAACACAAGTCACACTGAGACACAAAAAGACACACACAACACAAAAAAATACATATGCCTGCAGGAATGAATGCACACAGCAGCACAATTACTGTACAGCATGTATGACAGATATGCTTCAAAACAGACAGACATGGCTCACACACACACACACACACACACACACACACGTACTGCACACACAGGATTTGCAGGATGCTTCTGCAAGCCGCTGTGTGTGTGTGTGTGTGTGTGTGTGTGTTTTCTCCCTGACATCTCCATAAGGAAAGTGAGCGCGGCTGTGCCTCCCAGCAGATTCTCTGCACCACATAAACATGTCATCAAACAGGCGCTGTAAATAATTCTGCCGAAGGTTTCCGTTCCAGCCACGGTGAACCGAGTCGACTCAGGTAGGAGCCGCAGCTACAAGGCATCGACTTCATGTGCACATTTAATTGGCAATGCCTGAGTAGTACGTTCCATTAAAAGCTGCCGAATGCAGACACAAAAATAAAGATTCCTTAATTTAATGCAACGTTATTAGTGTGACAAAAACAAAACACAAAACTATTATCCAACATTAAAGCTTCAGGCTTTGAATTACAGATTCAGAGTGTCACTTTTAGAAAAATCATTTTAGACCTTCATAACCTGCAGAAGTCACAGCTTTGACACTTTGTGTCATCTGCAGCCAAATGTGTGATCTAAATATTATTAGTTCTGCTGCTTTTTTAAAAAACAGCTCAATTTCTTATGACGAGAATTACGATGTATAATCTGTATGTTTCAATTACTGTTGTACCGTCAGGCCCGGTGACATCCTTCACTCAGAGTTAAACTAAGATGAGCTCATGATTCTTGATGTCAGCGCGTGTCAGCGAAGAAAGACAAAAAATTAAATAAAGATTAACAGCACGTTGAAACTTTCAGGCGTCTTTCGAGTGTCACTTGAACGGTGACAGCCTTCACTCACTCATCCACTCCACAGGGTGCAGCCCACAGCAAAGCAACAGCAGATGTTTGTAGAATCACAAACACGCTCCGTTTCTATAACGAGAGCATGAGTCACTGTCAGACCTGCTGCCAAACCGCAGATACGGGCCGAGGCCGCCAGGTCGGGCGCTGCAGGTATATGCAGGAAGTTTTGATTGCACCGCCATGCACATCAGATAACATCAGACGAGGTTTCAAAGACTCGGACCACCGTAGAGGACGCTTCTTTTCAGTTTTAGTTTTAAATGGTCTGCAGACTTCACATTTGAAACGCCTCACGTAGCCTAAAAGGTAGCGCTGCATGTTTTTCTGTCAGCATAAAAACCTTGATTCGGTATTGATACTGTGAAACTGTATTCACACGCCGAGCCTGAACATGAACTATCAGGACTTTATTCAGGTAATTCTGTGATGTCACAACAGTCACCACCATCAGCCGTGCCCTCCAAATCCATCTGACTCTCACCCATCATCTTACTTTGCAGGTTTCAGATGATATGGTATAGATCTCATCTTTTCCTGTCATTTCATGAGGCTCCTGAAGAACTGTTTTATTTGCCACAAAAAAGGGAATCTAAAGAGCAGGTGCCACTCTGATATCAATCATTTTCTATTTTTACGAAATCCTGAAAACAGTTACATACAGTGAAAGAACTAAGTTCCCCTACTGGGACCAAACTTGAGAAGATGATATTTAAAAAACTGATATGGCCACTTAAAATAATAATAATAATAAGTCATTTATTATTATACATCCAGTAAGTTATGAAAGTAGGCCTGTTTTGTTGCTCTATAGGTCAAACTCTGAAAAAGCTGGATCCGACATTTCCCACAACTCTCCATATAAATATTTGTTAAACCCTTCATGCCCAATAAACAGACGTCTCCCAAACTCCAGGCTGAGATAACCCTGATAACGTCTCCTCTGCTCAGGCTGGAGAAACCGTCTCAACCAACAACCAACCAGTGCAAAAGTGCTGGAGTTCCCCTCTAAACAAGCAGTTATCCACGTTTCCTTCTGTTTGAATTTCCCCTTCCCACCTGAAAATAAGAAAACAGTTCTCGCTGTGAAAACTAAGTAAATTAGAAGAAGGTAAAATCAAATGCCCTGAGATTTCAAAAAGGTCGTCATGGCTTTGACATTCAGATCAGACTCTCATGGCTGCGGGTTTCACGTCACATTCACATGTCGTATGACTCGGGGGAATTTACAGCACTCTGCATGTTTCAATGAATAAAAATAGCTGAGATCACTTGAGCCGTGACCAATAGGACAATAGGACAATAGGACATTTTTTATTTTTTTTTTAATGCAACATTTTTCAAAAACACTCAAACACTCAACACTCACCAAAGCCAAGCAAAGAAAAGCATCAATCAACACACATTTCATCTGTCAAGTTTTTTTTTATTATTATTATTATTAATTTATTTAAAAAAAAGGACCGCAAACCCCTGAAACACAAATTCGACAGCAGATTAGGATTATGTTTAAATAAAAATCATAAGGCAACTAATTGTTATTTCAAACATGCACAATAGTCAAACACTCTATTATGCACATGATTACTCATGAATATATTTATTATGAAGGAATAAACCCCCTCAGTGATCTTTGACTAGCAGAACATACGGACAAATTTTTGTCCATATGTTCATTTAGCCAATGTTTATCCAGAGACACTTTCAAAACTGTGATAATCTCCAGTGAGACACTTTATTCGATGTTTGCGCTTATTCTTTGAAAAAACATATTCATGGATGATGAACTTCTCATTTACAAACACAAAAGTGTCACATTTTATGATATCATGGCCCCCAGAAGGTCAGGGGATAACAAAATGAAATGTTAAAGGAACACAGCAGCATCACTGTTCACTGAAGGATGAATTAAGTCCAACGGATCGGCATTAAACCGCATCGTATTTGATCAAAGATCATAAAATCTTTTTTTAATCTTTTGACACTGACAGATTCACTCTTAATGCCAAGTAATGACACAAGTGTCTCCACTGTTTGTTTGCTTTGCCGCCCTGCGTCAAAACCAGCAGCTGCTGAGTGAATCATTCCTCCTTCAAACAGCAGAAGTAAAAGAAAAACAAAAAAAAAAACCCACCTTTGGTTGCTCTCTAATCATTTTTCCCCTCCGTTTGCCTTCTCCCTGGGTGTTCGGAGTTTGTTGGTCGACTGGTCTGGAAATGGCCGAGTCTGTCAAACTAGAGCGTCTCTTTGAGCCAACATAAGCACAGACACTTTCCTCCAGGACCCTCCGTGGCAAATTGGCCCCTCAGCAGAAAGCCGTTACGCTCTGGCTGCGCGCTGCCCTCCTGCTAGCATGCTTAGCTTTAGCATGTGCAGCCAAGAGAAACTGTCGCCATTTAGGTCTAAAGGTGGCGCAGAAAAAGACATATGTGAACCTGAAATGGGTTGATTTTTCTGTGCAAAGGAAAAAAACAAAACACAAAAAGAGTCCATTATTTGGGATTCAAGCTGTAAGGTTGCCAGTTTGTGCGCTGGTCCAATAGAAAACAGAACAGCACAGATGGCGCGGCATATGGGTGAGTTTAAGTATGAAATGATTCTTCAAAAAAGGAAAGAAAAATCATATTTCATTTGTCCAAACCCCATTATTCAGCAAAGAAAACCGCAAAAACGCAAAAGAAATAACACATCTGTGTGACTATATAAACACATCGATGCAGTATAAAATGAATTTAAAAAAAAAAAAGAAAGAAAGCAAGATACGTTTCACCCAAGAGTGATGATGTGTTGCGTTACAGTGTTGGCTGTGTCATACCGCTGAACAAAAAAGTGTTGCAACCACTTGAAATGAGCCTGATTCAAACCTGGCCTTTCATTTGAATTCTACAGGCTGCGGAGGGGTTTAAAAACGCACAACGTCAGTATTGTATGTTCAGAGATATCGACGAGGAAAATGCCAGAACGACGGCGTGAGACTGAACATGGATCGCTGCGTTCTTATCTTAATATGTGGAGCCATTTGATTACCTCGAAGCCTCCCAAACCACTTCAAGTAAAGACATTTCAGATTACGTTAAAAAGGTGTCGGAACATGTGTCCGTCCATAGAAAACTGCTTTGCTGATGTTTCACGGTTGGGCTGATTTCTTCCTGCACAGGAGTTTTAGCCATTTCTAATTTTTGCGTTGGAGATATGTGGCAGGAGTCCGTCTGCCAAAAGGGAGATATTATGGCACAAAACCTGGCAAAAGCCGTAACTCCTCATTCATATCAGCAGGTTGGGTCATTCTAACTTGAGCTTTTTACTCTTTTTTTGTGGAATCTGAAGCAGAACGTGGTTCACCAGCTCCAGATTTCACACCTCAGTGGGATTTTAGATTTCATTCACATTTCCAGACAAAATCCACTTTTAATTTCCACTTAGTCCAAAAAATAACTCAGCTCGGAAAACAAACATGACCGCAAGTCCTTGAATAAGACTCAGCCCTGCTCCATTCTGGAAGATGGAGGTGATTAAACTAAAACACTGAGATACAGCACTTTACTGCGCCAAGTTAAGACAAATGCAACAAGGCCTGTTTTTTATTGGAACCTTTCTATCGGTGGTTTGTCGTATTCAGGCGACCCAGGTTTATACCTTTATGGTAAGAATAATAAAGCTGCTGTGGTCGAGAAAAGGTCAAGGTTCGGGCATGCTGCAGAAGGCTATTTAAAAGACAGAGATGGGCCAAATAACAATCACGGTTGAGGAACGTCCATGAATTAAACAGCAGTATTAAGTAGAACAGCGCTCTGCCGTATAGGTGTCCTGTGTGTCAAGCTATCCATCCTCCTCAGAGGTGATAAAATACACACCATCACCAGATCGTCTTCCCTCCCCTACTGTAATTACAGCACAAAGTCTCCTGTACATAAAAAATTAAGTATTGTTGCACACTTCAGTTTCAGATATTTATTTAGCTCTCCATCCGACCAAACGAAAAAAATCAGCTCACTTCGAATTCTAAAATTCAAATGTCTTCTTCACTATCTCCCACCCTCTTTTTGACTTTCCATCACCCTCAGTGTTTCTCCGCCCCCCTCCCTGCCTCCACCGCCCGCCCCCCTGAGACTGGAAGAGTTTCTCCATACCCAGGCAGATGGCTTCAAACACCAGGTATCCCTCGTGGGAGCCTCACGAGGAGGTCCTGGACACTCCAGGCCTGCCTGAACCGCAGGGTGGGGGCGCGTTGGAAAACAAGGGGACCAAATATATTCATACATTACTGACATTCCAGTCTTAATGCACAGAGCGGCTCAAAGCAAACGGAGAGGGGAGGGGGAGCGCTGGGGGAGCCGGGGGACGGCGAGTGGGCGAAGGAGTGAAGGGGAAAAGGGAGAGGGGCAGATACCAGGAGAGCTGATTTCTCACAGATCTCGTTGCATTAGCGTGATAAGAAAAGAAATAACAGCTTCAGATGAGGGGAATTGCAGAGGGACACGTATCACCTTCCTTTACACTGTGAGAGGCGGATCACAGGAAGCACAGAAGAGCGGGAACAGGAGGCAGTTCTTGCAAGGATGTGAGCAGATGTCTTGAAATTGTACTCCGGATAACCTGCCTCAGAAGTGTATTTGTATAAAAAATCCTATTGAACGTTAACACTTTCATACTTGAGGAGGGGGAAGAGAAAAAAAAAATTAATAAAATAGAAAATAAAGCTCATAGCGACACTTGCTTCTGCGTCGTGAATCCGTTTTATTTACAGGCGCAGTAACCGTCTTGATGACGCTGACACAAGCTGACAGTTCATAGAGTTTGGAAGTAGATTCACACTCCTGAGCAAACAGGCCCCGAGGCTGGGGAAGTGTGCAGAAAGACCGCCCTACGACTACAAGTTCACCAGCTTGATCCCTGCAATCGACGTGCCTGCTCCTCGGGACCAGCTCTCTCTCCGTGGTTTTATTTTCTTACGCTCGCCCCTCCCCCCCTTCTCACTGCTGCCAAGCTGAACCTCTGTAGACGTTTAGAAAACCATCTTCATGGAGGAGCTGTCTAATATAATTAACGGAATCCATCCGAGCCAATTCCAAGCTGTGATCACACCTCTTCCTCCATCTGCGAGTCAAAATATATTAACCGTTTGTGTGGAATATTGCTGTAATTGCTCGGTGGAGTCTGGAGTTGCGGCTTAAAAGTGTTTCTTGAGGTCACGCTGAACTTGTCCTTTGACCACCCAAATCTAATCAGTCCAAAATGAACATTTCTGCCAAGTTTGAAGCGATTTCCTGGAGAAGGTCGAGACACTAAATTCATGAAGACAAAGCCGTGTTTTATGAGGTCACCGTGACCTCTTACATCTTACATCCTCGATTTTTTTAAGTCATTCAGTCATTTCTTGGTTTCCCAGCAACATCCAGAAGATGACGTCACTGTAGCTTTGAGCGTCGCGGCTCATCGTGGTAGAGTTCGGCTTTGATCGCAGCCTCTCTGTCCACTATTGTAATCACCAGCTTCTGGTTTCATCACTCTGCTGGCGGCTGTTTCTCAAATTTGGTGACGAAGAAAAACCAAAAAAACCAAACAAACCACCTCTGCCGGAGTTTTGGCATTTAAATTACCGGGTACACGTTTTTCCTTCCCCGGTCGGATGTGACCAAACTCTGGTACACATCAGGTTACAGGTAATTGTTCAGTTGTACCTCAAAGTAGACTGTGTTTGGGGAAATATTAAGAGATAAATTTCCAGGTTCTTTCAGTGTGAATAAAACCCCATGAGACGCAGAAAAGGCACTCTATATCTGTGCCGATAAATGTCACTCTCCAGCCTGCCTGCGCTGTTTGAACAGTTGCTCCTCTATAAAAAGTTAGGCCAGCCTCACAGATTCGCCTCCATCCCAGTGCCTCTGCGCTCCTTTCACAGGCAAAAGCTGTGCAAAAGCAAATTTATTATCAACCTTAGTATTTCTGACAGGCTATCCGACAGACGCTTGGGGTCCTTGAAGTGCAGAAAGGCCTTCCCATCGCTGCGCTCCCCTGCCTCCCAGCAGGTCTGCAAAGTGAATTTACTGCCACTGTCAGAACTTCTGTCAGCCCTCAAAGGGAGAGAGAGGGGAGACAGAGAGAGCGGGAGAGCAATATGGAACTTTATTTTTCCTCCACAGATGCCCGGACATGCCGTCTCCCTCCGACCCAGAGGGCCTTTGAAATCAGCCCGCTCGTTAATAGTTGTCTCATGGAGGCTCGGAGAGAGAGCGAGAGAGGAGAGAGCGCCACAGAGTCTGAATGGAAACACCAAAGCTCAGTTTTGTCAAGTACTGAAATTCCCTTTTTCACCTTGTCGCTGAAAAAAAAACACAAAAACATGTTTCCTGCCACATTTCCATCCCATTACTCCTTTTTACTATCATTTGTAGCTGAGCTGATTTAAATCTTTTTGTGCTGTAAATAGATCTCAGGTTTATTCTCTTTTGGTATGTTAATGTGTATAGTTCTTAGCTTTCGTATGGTTATTGTGCTGCGGTGCGGGAACGATGGGTTATTTGTGTATTTGTTAAACCTCAGATTAGCTGATTTTGATTGTTTCCGTTAATCAGTCCTTTGTTAGTAGAAAGAAGATGCTCGGAGTCAAACTGTTTGTGATGTCTGAAGACATCCACAGATTGATGATTTAGCCACAGTCCGCTCATTAGCTGTCAGAGACAGTGTTTAAGATTCATTCATCTACCTGACAATATAGCTGCAGTTTCTCATGCGTCTCGGTCCCAATTCCCAATCCACACACCAACAGGACGCCTCAATAATGAATCCACGCTGCTGAAGGACTTACTGAGTTAAAAACAACCCTATACTTAAAAAAAAAAACTGAAAATGTGAAGCCATTCATCCCTGAGGTTGCCCTCTCCCAGCTACATACCTTCACGTCCCGTCTCAAAGGCATCCAAACATAAAGGCGGAGACAGAGAGACGGGGCAGCGCCAACAAAGGGCCCCTGAGCTGCCTCGCCTCTCACACAGGCCAATATAAAACCCATCAGGTTCCCAGTCCGGGGGGGTAAAAGGAAAACAAATAAATACCTCCTCACCTCAACTCTTAAAGTGTTTTCTTTTATCTACATCATAATCCCAAGGTGGCGGCCATATTTGTTGCATCTTTGCAATTGAAGATGAGATATGAACTATTTGCACTGCACTTATTTTTTTTTGTTGTTGTTGTTTGGCCTGGGTGTGTGTGTCGGGGGGTGTTTAGAAGATTCTGGGGCATAATTGGAAAATTTCAGGTTGGTGTCCGTCTCTCAGCAGCTTTAACTCTTCCCTCCTTTTTTTGGGGGGTGAAATTCTTAACGTGTGTTCAATTTATAATGGATTCAGTTTTACTGACACCCTCCTGTTGGATTCTCTGCGCTTAAGTCTTGAAGAAGAAATAATGAAAAAGAAATTCAGTGTTCTTTCAAAACAGCTTGCCATCTGTCAAAAAAAAAAAAAAGAAAAACAAACAATTTCTTTTATCAAAACAGAACTGATTTTAGAAATAACTGAACTGAAACTGCCATTTTGATTCCTTTTTCAATCCTTTTAAACTGCTCTTACGTCATCGTTTAAAATAGTTTGGACATTTTAAATCCCCCTCGTGCGTTCTATGGACGGACCAGCATGTGGAAAAGCGTTCAGCTTTCCTTGAGACGGGACACATGGATGTCTCAATCTGTGCTCGCTGGTTCAGACTTCCTCTAAACGCAGCTAACGCAGACTGCTACAAAGCAGGGGGATGGCATGGCATGGGACGGGATGGGGGGGTTCGTTTAAGGCGAACCCTGAGAACTCACATCCACAACAACCCTCCGCTCACAATGTCAAGGTCAGCAATAAAACCCTCCATATCAATAGCTTGGACAAAAGGGGCACTTTGGGGAGGGGCGGCTGGGGGGGCGTTTACAATTTATGGTTGTTTTTAAAGTGGACTCTTACACCCTGGTGGTGAACAAGCTTTCATCACATGAATGGTTTGTTACTGTGGAAAAAAAGTGAGATGGTAAAATATTTGTTGTTTGATATTGGATTTGATATAAATTGATTTTGTTTTCCGATGCTGGTTCACAAGGGATGAAGTCGATTCATGGCCGGTTAGTGTTGCTGATATTTTTCAACCCCACACTGAAATCCCACAGCAGCTTTCCAAGTATCTTTGGTTGGCCTGCAGGCATAAAGGCTGCAGAAAATTTGAGGTTCTAAATTGAGCAGCCCCCTTCGAAATACGCTTAAAAGGTATTTTTCCTTATTTTTCTAGTGTCGTGTGACTCGCCGTGTTTCTGAAACATTCATTTCTGCAGCAGATGTTAGACTTTAGCGAAACATGAGAGAAACGCTAATCTGTCATAACAGAATAAGGAGTTGATATTTTACCGCAATTAATTCCTTCATAAACCCCAAGGAAGTATTTAAGCGTCCTCTTCAGTTTCAAGTTTTCTTACTTTGACAACAAGCGATGGAGAAACGGTGGGCCGGGATGAAGACTCCGAGTTCCTGCCCCCGCCCCCACATGATTGGACCTCTGCTCAGGCTGGTTACAGGTTACTTGAGGCCAAAGCCTTTATGAAGTTTAAAAAAAAACAAAAAAAAAAAAACGGTGGGTTTATAATGTGATCACTAGATTAAGGATTCAAAATCAAAAGTTGTTCACAGAAATCTGACCCCTGAGGAGAAAATCGTCAAGTCTTAAGATTTTAAAGCAGTTTACGTCATATTTACCATCACTAAGTAAATTTAAAAAAAAAGAAAGAAAAACGTTTACAGCTAAGTGAATGAATTTGAGGGACTGAAGGTTGATTACTGCTCCTGACTCTCACAGATGTTTTCACTCAAGGCGGCTCATTAGATCTCCTCAGGACGCTTTAACAGCAGCAGTCCTGTTTCCTTTAGCTCACAAACGTCACCGTGACATCCCATGTGTCACGTTAAGGCGCCAGTACTTTCATCCAAGCCTGTTGCCAATTTCCTTTCTGGGGTGCAAATTTAAGCCATCTTTACCAATTTCTCATTTTCCACGTATTTGTCCAGGACACCGACAAGGTTGCTCGCGTTATTTTCTATTATTGTTTTGGTTCAAAATCAAAGTTGAGCTCATTTATGAAAAACCATTTGAAAAGAAGGCTTGTCGCCCGGTCCAGGGTAGCATGAGTGGAAACAGCTGTGTGAGTGGAGCGAAGCCAGAAAGTGGCTTCGTCGCTGTTATGGTTCTCTAACGGCTGACAATACACACTAATAAATATTACTGTAAATATGTCAGAGTGGAAAGTCGAAGCTCGGTCACAGAGGTCTTCTCATTACGATACAGGATGTCTGCATCAAATGTGGCACTCCAATTTATGCAGAATTTTAGGAGCAAATTTCCAGTTTGTGTTGTTGGGTTTTTGTTTTTTTGTTTTTTTTTTTAGATTCAAAGCTTAAACAGGTCACACTGATGCAAAAGTGCTGAGGAGAAACAAACAAACAAACAAACAAACAAACACAGTTCAGTGTTTCGGGGGGGGGGGCTCTGGCTACACCTTTTTACTTACAGCCTGTCAAAGCTGTCGGCTCCTCCCCTTGACCCGGACCCTCCCCAGGCCTCGCTGCAGGAACAAAGCCCCCGCTGTGTGCGCCTGCTCTGGGGAGTCCGCCTGGGAGAAAGCCGGACCGCCTCCATGGCAGCTACAAATGCAGCCATTCGGGCAAACCGAGGTGTGGGGGTGGGGGGCCGTGGGAGGAGGGGCTGGGTGTTTTTCGGGGGTTGAGCGGAATGACGGATGGGGTGTGTGTGGGAACCGTGCCCCGGCCCGCCTGTCCACTTGTGAAAAGGGCCAGTGCACTGCCCATTTGCAATTCAGATGGGTATTGCCCCCCCCCGCCGCCACCACCACCCCCTTTGCAGGCTCACTCTGTGAAAAGGCGCATCAATGGCTGGCATAAAGCAGGACTCCGCTGATGGCAAATGTCATTCCCATTTTGATTCTTGACCTCTGTTTTTCCAAACTCGGCCTGCCCCCCCCCTCACTCCGACACACACACACACACACACACAAAAAGCTCCCTTCTTTATTGTGTTGCTTCACTTGCGACCCGCTCTGTTGCTGGATTGCCACATTAGGCTCCAAGGAGAGAAGAAGAAGAAAAAGAAAACAAAGTTCAGAGCTCCCATTCTTATCGGGGCAGTAATTGTCATTCACACTGAGATAGTGTGAAATACGTCGGGATAAGAATGAGCGTTGGAAATTCCCTCCTGTGTTCGATGAGAAGTGAGCGTTGTTAACCATCGCGGTCATTATCGTTACACTCCTAATTTGTCACTAAGCCATTTAACTCCAGCAGCGACATAAACAGATAAATAACAAAGCCGGGGCAGGCGCTGCTGTAACTGGTGGCGCCGAGGCGGAGGAAGAAAAGGCCTTTCACATAAACGCGTCCTCTGAAACGCAAATAAGGACAAACTGAGCTGCCTGAAAATGTCTCCCGCGTGGAATTCTAAATCCTCTCAGGTTCTCAGAGACTCAAAGAAAAAAGCAGATGAATGAAGCGTTAAAGTTTTTAAGCTTCACCTTCGAGACGACAATTCAGGTGCTGCTGGCTCAATTAAGGGCTCGGCCAATGATTCACTTCATTTCACACTAAACAGATGCATCCGTTATTTTATCGCTGTTTTAGTAAGTCAGAAACCATTTTCTTTATTTCATTCACCTTTTTTTTTTTTTCTTATTCTGCGTTGTACAGGATTTTATTTTGAAGTTAAAGTGAGACTCAATCTTTTTTGTTAAATAACACTAACCTATTTGTGTTTTACTGATAGTTGTGGCCTTCTTACACAAAGGACCAAGTAAATGCAGTTTTCCTTTTCTTTTTTTGGCATGACCATTCATTGCACTGCGTAAATATGGTTTAGCTGCACGGGAAAAATTCAGCCTGCCAGTCGGTGCTGAAGCTGATAAATATGGACTAATTTGACCTGGAACTGAATGCTGATTGTCGGCTTTCACACCAAACACAAAAGCCAGATGTCAGTGAGTGTTGGTAGGTTTTTGTCCAATGGAAAAGGGGCCGCGGTGGCCCCAATAGTCAAGTAATGGCAGCAGTGGTAACCTAACACTGTGGTAGTTGCTTAATGTGTCAATTTATTTGTCCTTAAAACTAAATACTGCTTCGCTACATTCAGGTCTGTGTCGACACGGCAGTGAAATTTAAGTGTTGCTGAGTTTCCCCAGAATCCGTCTCAGTTCATAGCTAGAGCCGTAGTTTGTTTTCTTTCGATAGTTTGGATGCATTCCTCCCTGAGGCCCCCAGATTGAGGTCATCGTACAACATAATCAATGAGAACCAGGATTCCCCACAACAGCCGGTGGCCTCTGGGCACACGGCGTAATCAGGAATTCCCTTATTGGTGTATTCCTTTGAGACGCATGTGTGTACGTTCCACCACAGGGGTCGGATCTCATGGTCAGGACCGGATCAGGATTCAGCCGACACAACCCCGTCAGCTGCTCTGTGAGCTGAACTCCAAGCTGAATGCTATTAAAACCAGCTCGGCTCCCCCGCTGTCCAAAAATGGGGCATGACGGGACGTGAAAGTGGACAACTTCAATTTATGAAAGAGATTTGATCTCCGACGGGCTACATGACTGATTTAGGCAATTTTATTGCCCCTCTTGCCTCAACTGGGTCAGACTGAGTTCATATGAATGAAAAATGCTTTGACTGTGCAAAGTCAGAAATGTCCCAAAAATTCCACTAAATAGTTTTGTTGTTGTTTGTTTTTTAACAGAACAAGCATTATTAAAACTCCTAACTTTTGTTTTAATGAGCTGAGGAAGGTTTGTTACAGAGATGAAACTAAGCTTAATCGGCCTCATCGCTCCAAAAGCCAAAAAGACCTTTTTCATGATTCAGTCGCAGAAATAAAGTGTCTGTGAACTCTGCGAGAAGGCAGAAGGATCTATTTTCACCTCTCAGAAGTGCCATCATTTGGAAGGTGGAAGTACACGCTCTAAATCGCATCCTGGTGAGCTGTGTCGCGGCTCGAATGTCAGCACCGCCAACAGCCCAGCATGGCTCCTCAAAACTCCCCTCGCCGCCTCCTGTTACAGACGCCGCTCGGCACCACTTGGCTTCTGCATCATCGGATTCTTTTCAAGTGTTTGTATTTGGCTCGGCTCGTCTAGGTTACACTTTGGGGTGCTTTGAAGCACTTAGGGAATAGATGAATATGTTTTTTTACCCCCCTCATCGTTTGGCATCTTTGGCAAGTCTGAAAATATGGGAAGTGTGCAGGTCGTCAATAATTCAGTAGAACCCCTCACAAGAGCTTCAGCTCGGCGCGATCGTCGTTACTGCTCTCAGATTACGACTTAATGCTTCGTCCCTGAAGTTCTGCTGTCACAGTCCCATCAAGAAGGATTCACTACTCCTTATTTTATGGACCAACTTGCGTGCTATCAGTGACGCCAGATTGTTGAGATATTGACTGCAGCTAATACGAGAGGTGCCAGCATGTATAAAAAAAAAAAAAAAAGCTCAGACTGTAAATAACTCAGAACTGCAGATAATAATAAGCCTTAAGTTCCCCTCTTACAGCAACACTACTGTCTGAGCTGCTTAATTCAATTACTGCAACATTTCTGAAACCCTCAGCCCCCGGCAATCCCAACCCCGCGGGCCATCCGAGGTTGGACGTTCGCCGGCATGCATATCATCTGGGACTTGCGCACAGGGATCATGTGAGTGTGAATATGAGGTGGAACAAATGTTAAATTTGTAGCAAAGATGGAGACGGGCAGACGTGACTTATTTCTCACCAGTATTTTCTGAAAGGAGTTAATCTGTGTTACACTCCGAGGTAATGGAACAAGGAAAGACTGTATGCTTCAGAGAGAAAACAAAAAACAAAAAAACAGCCTGAGCTGTAACGCAGAGAAAGAATGGGAGGAGGTGATGGGGGGGGGGGGGCTGTAGCGTAATGGACCTCTGTGACCTCTGTAATAGGCCCATCACTCCAGAGTCAGTAGGACACCAATAAAAACATCAGTCACACACAGGAGGTCAGGACCAGAGAGAGGAAACGCAACAAAATGGCTCATTTTTTCCAGAACAGGCTGGCCGAGGAATGCCGATGAAGACGAGGACGCTGACGTCACTGAAACTGATCACATTTACCAAACACAAAAAAAAAAAAATACTTACCCTCCTCTTTCTTTTGAGGATAATTGAAGACAGACATTACCACCATAAGCCAGATTAAAATCAGTGGCCAGGCACCATGATGGAGTAATCAAATCCTTCAGTCAGCTGGCAAAGCCGCCAAAAAAACCAACACGTCTTTGTAATGATTGCAGACCGCGTCATCAATATTTGTTTTCTTTGGTACCACAACTCCGGCCAGCCTCACTCGGTTTGTTTTAACATCAGAATTTAATGAAGCATGCGAGCACAAATATGTTTGGTGAGCGACGGCCGTGTGGTAAGTTTGAGGTCGTGCTCGTGGATTCAGGGATTTTAAATGTGCGACTCACGAGAATCATATTCGGCCTAAAAGTTGAATATTTTCTTTGGAGCATCGTAGTGGCTGCTGTGAATTTAGAAAAGATTCATCAAGTCTGATTTGCTTGTTTCAAGCGTGGTGGCATCTTTGACTTTGCATTGAAGTCTATGGGAAAATGGCCCTATATCCCAATATTTTTCTCATGTGTTTCTGGTCTCAGTCTCTAATTTGAAGTATTCTTCAAAAAAACATGACGTTCATTTTTTAAACGATGGTCCAGTGTAGAGGAAAATAGCAGAGGGCGGGTTAGGGGGCGGGGCTACACTGTGATTAGCTGGCTGTACTAGCCAATCAGGATAGAGTACAACGACCACATCAAGCCCTCCTTCCTCCTCAGTGCCACCTTCTCCTTCAAATATGGCTTCTACTCATTAAAAAGATAAATAAGGTGCAAACAGGAAGCGGCAAAATACAAAATCACACACCAACAGCTGATGCCACGGCAGGGTGATACTCATCCAGAGACACAAAGTCTATGGATTAGATTTTGGCCACCTGCACATCAACCAGTGTGAGATTGGGTTAGCAGGTCACGTAATGCATGTTGAATTTCCCAAATATCAAAATCTTTCATAGTTTTGAGGAAAAGAAAAGGTGACAAGTCTTAAAGTGCCGTCATGATTCATGCTTCCTTTCTGATGCTCATGGGTCCAGCTATGTGTTGGGAAAGCTTTCAGATTTCGACATCCTGTGCAGCCAGAGCGACTCTAACAGGAATTAAATGGGGCCGTCCAGGAACAGGGTTTCTATTTCTCATGACTATCAGTATTCAGAGACTCCCAGCTTGGCTTTCTCCCCTTTCAGCAGGTTCGTGTGACCATGACCTCGGTGAACTCTGACTGTGATTAGATATAAACACAACTTCAGATTCATAAAAAATGAAAAATCGCAGCACTAGACAGAATCTTTTGGTGCTGAATGAAAAAAAATCAAACTGTCTGGAGGAAACATATTTCCTTATCTGTGCGTGGCAGTGATACATGAGTTTGCTGCTCATCACAACTTAAGTGAAGGTCGGGGACTAGAAAAGCCCCGGTTTGGGTTCAAAAAAGACAATATTTGTGGCTGAGTAATAAACATGTCATCACCATCTACTAGTTTAGGACAAGATGTGAAGTGCGGACTGTGTTAAAGCCCAGAGATCCATTCATCATCCGTACGTCAGTCACCACGCTACAAATTCTAATCCTGCGTCGCCACTAAACATATCGGCTCGCTGGTGCAGTTTTTTTTTTTTTTTTTTTTGAGCTTGATATGACTGATGTGTTGCAGAGTTGGCTGCGTCTATTTGGAGGAAACGCAGAGTACCCCAGGGCTCCGTTCTTGGCCTGACTCAGACTCCGAGATGGTGGTGGGGATTGGTGGGGAGGGGTGTCTCTAAAAAGTCTGGAATAACAATTCCCAGTGACCTCCAAACAGCCAAAAGCAACTGGCACTTCTCCAATGCAAACAGTCGAACTGAGCAGCGTGTTGAAAAGCACACAGAGGTGACGTACAGCCATTAATTAATGCGCTTGCCTTTCAAAGGGAGTGAGTGCTGTGTCATTAAAATATATTAGAGCCAGAGACCAGCACGGGTGGGTGACGGGACCCTGCACGCAGTGAGCTCAGCTGACGGAAAACTTTCTGTGCGACTGCCTTTAATGCGATTTCATTTAAACATCACAGGTCTCTGTTGTTAAAGCATATTTACGCAGGAAGAAGAAGATCATCAAAGCGAGACGGAGTCAACTCCGGCGCTCTGAGTCTCAGAAGGAGTCTAACAATACCGGTAATGCAGAAGTGCAGGATGAATGTAGTTTTGATGAACACTGATGCTAAACAAATGGGCTCTGTGAACCGAAAATGGCATCAAACAAAGCGGGTCCATGCATCATGCATGAGGAGCAGAAAGAGAAGAAGGGTGTGGAGCGTTTGAAGAACAAGGTAGGGACCTATGGGGGAGTCTGCAGAAACACATCCCGTAATTCCTTCCTACACATCACAGCTCCACTCAAAGAGAAATCTGTGTCGTGGCTGTGGATGATTCTTATTACTCTGCCCGGGTCGGCTTTAGAGGACCACACTACTGAATCAGAATTCAGAAAAACAGAAAGTAGGAAAGAGACGATCCTCGGAGGAATTTTCAGGTGACACAACATTCATTTCACGAGCAGACTCTCTCACTGTTAGCAAACTTTGAGTAGATTACTATGAGATTATATTGAATGCTATGGGAAAATGCCCCTACTGCTCACTTGTTTTATTACCTCAGTAAATATTTTTATAGTCTCAGTCTTCTTTGATACATCGTTGTTGTTGTTGTTGTTGTTGTTGTTTTATTATGGAACATTTTAGAGAAAGATAGACCATAAAGCAGGGCACAATTTTTTTTACAGCTGCTGTGCAATTAAAATCTGCATTTCATTAATAAAGGCATTGAACGGCAGCTGCTCTTCGTCCGTGATGTTTTCTGGAAGCATGAAGCGTTCAAATCAACTTGCAGTGAAGTGAAACGCCACGTGTGAAAACTGCAACTTCCTGTTTGGGTAACATGCTGCATTCCATCCACCTCTGCAGACCGACTTTAAATCAGTCCTGAAACTCAGTCAGGAATACACACAGACACAGTTTTGATGCTTTATTTGTACCACTGACACTCACACACACACAGAGAAATGGAGCACATGCAACATCTGCCTGGCTCCCTAGGCAAGCTGCAGCCCAAGCAGACATGCCCGATAAAATATGCATGACACACTAGCATGCGATATGTCAAACACACACAAAAAAAAAACCCCAAAACATCCACTTCTCCTCATCCTCCTCCAGTGGCTCGGCTGTTCATTCATTATACATACCTACTCCATGCACCTTCACTCTGTGCATGTTGCTGTCTTTTTTCCATACCTGCTGCATTCACCTCGAATGTTGCTGCTGCCGCTGCTGCTGTTGACAAAATAGGATTTACATGTATTAATACTGCCTGACATGTTGTGTAAATAATCACCGGACTGGATTTCCTCCCCATCAAATTTGTACAAGGCAGTGTATATCACAAAGGCACTTTATCCCAAAGACAGTCCATGAAAGCTTCTGTATTTGTTGATGTAAATGAGAAATCCAGAGTCGGGCAGGTCTGGCTCACAGGAAGTCTCCGAAATGACAGCAACAGCCTTTTTGGTTTGGAGTCAGTTCAAGAAAAACTCAATCCAGCAAAATGAAAAATCAACCTGTTAGTAATGTCGCTCATCACCTAAGGCAGGGCGTCGAGGTTTGCTGTTGTTGTTACAAATACAAATACAAAGAAATGACGTTGGCAAGAAGCTGAAATGTTTCTCAGTATGTACACTTTCATGTACATTATTATCTGCTGAGCACGTTTCATCATCTCAGCATCAGATCTTTGTGTCTTTGATATTTTGTGTGGAAGGCAGAACATCAGAACGAGTTGTAGCTTTTGGCTGCCCACAAAAATTCAACAATGGCTGTTATGTTTTCTGTTTTGTACAAAGACACTGCATTTAAAAAGGCTGAGCTCCTGGAAGGGCTCCTGTACGTATTACACCAGAACCCTAACCCATTCACAGATCTGTGCACCCCGTTAAAGGTGGAAGTGGACTCCCTGCAGGATTTTCTTCCCTCGCTGAGGAACAGGGAGATGTGACGGCATTTATTCCTGAGCCTGATCTGTTTGCCGCTCATGTTAACATCAGCTGGCTCGAGGTTTTATTTGACTCAGAGCCAAAGCTCAGTCGAGCCCTCGCAGGCACAAACATCTCCTCCTCTCTCGCGCGCTCCGTATTTATAATTTGCATTTTGAAAGTCCATGTCGTCTTATTTTTTTGTTTGTTTTATTTTTCTTATGAATGAGTCACACAGGTAACGTATTTGTCAGGATACTTGATATTTATCCTTAAGCTGCTTAGTTAACACCTCGCCTCAGTCGCGTAATCAGAAAATGACCGTTTCGTGTCAAACATTTGACAGAAAAATCTCACACTGGAAAAATGTTTCAGCCCAACCCAGGCAGGTGTTACATTTGACTTACAACTCCGAGCTGCAAGTGTTGCATCATGTTGTGAACGTTATGATTAATACAAGTGGGATGGAAGCAGGAATTTTTTCATGCCCCCCTCCGCCGTCTTGCTATCTGAAAGCAGATATCTGCCATGGACCTGTTGGAAAATTAGTTTAGGTTTGTGACTCTGCTTTTCATTGTGTGTGTGTGTGTGTGTGTGTGTGTGTGTGTGCGTGTGTGTGTACGCCTCAGTATAGAAAGTACTGAGGTGTGAGACCTCAGTACTTAAGAGGACGGGCTTAGAAGGGTTTGTTCCTCAGTCCTGACGCTTGGTGAAGGTTTCAGCAGTCCCCACAACGACAGACCCACACCGGTGTGTGTGTGTGTGTGTGTGTGTGTGTGTGAGTAAATGTAAAGGACAAACAACAAAACACATCTTTTTGCCTTCATGAATGATAAAAATGACACGGATGCAGTCAACGCTTCAATATATCATAAAATGATTTCACTGAATTGAATTCAATTCTGCTAAAAGCTAAACTGATAGAGTATAAAAGAAAATTGTATGAATTGGTTTGTCAGCAAAGACACAAAATCCTCCTGTCCTTTGTTGGTGGTCAAGAAGGAAAGGCTCCAAACATGACAGACCTACAGCAGTAGATACCAACAAAAACGAAACGGCCATATCCGGTTACTTCAAAACAAACGTTCTGTCAAAGCTTGACAAGCGTGCAGTGCAGCTATCAAAGGAGCGGCTGAGCATCGCTCATGAACCAATAACATGTGGGGATAAATGTGGGTCAAAGGTGGCAGTAGGCAGAGGTCCAACCATAATCCTCTCATAAATACACACAACCGACGAAGGACGCACACCTCAATCAGATCCAAACCGTTTTCATGGTGTGATGTTTTTAAACGAAGGTCCGGCAGCGATCAGAGAACTTTCAAATCAAAGTCTCTTTTAGAAAAGAAAAAAATGCTGGGAAAGAGGAAGTTTATATTTCTCATTCTGGTCTTAATTGAGGCATTTTGTAAAATTTACAGCTCTCATGCTGAACGTAAAACAATGTCTCATTTGACTTTGCCAATGTAACTAATAAACAATGCGTTGACGTTCAAACTTTGTATGAAACAGCATTTACTGCTGTCAACGCTCCACATGTTAATTAACACACGGGGTAAAAGTTTAGGATGAGGCCACAGTGAGTTGTCGCCGGGGAAAACGTCCTTCTGTGCCAGCTCGCCACTTTGTTCTGTCTTCACCCTCATCTGACGTGTTATCAAGTGCTGACCGGGGATAACGTGGCCTTTGGCTAAAGCTGATCCTGTCATCGCCACGGGGGTCGGGGTCCAAGATAACCGCTACGTGGCCCAGCTGTTACCAGCACTCAGCGTACCCACAATGGCTCGCTTGTGTCGGGAGCGGAGTGGGAGAGTTGTGCTCGCAAACATTTAAGCCCTTCCTCGAGGCCTCCGATTGCGTCAGTGCTGCACAGCTGTGCTGCAGAGAGCAGGTGGAGAAGGACAGCGTCTGTAACAGGTTGAAGGGGGTTTGTGTGTATTCTGTGCTGGAAGTGCACATGTGGACAGAATGTTCTTTGTGAGGATGTGGAAGATGAGAGGAAGTGTAGTGCACTTCAAGCTCAGGGCTTACAGCAGCGCTGCAGATGTCACAGCGGGGTTCAGCGAGAATTGTCACAAGTGAAAATATCTTTGAGTGCTTGCATGCGTAATGTGAGATTATCATCTTGTGCTTGTTCATTTTTTCGTCCCGCTCCGGATTCACACTGCGCACCTCGATCATTTTTCCAACATGTTGTATGATATTTTCATCGTCGCTCCGGCAGCACTGCCAGCAAAGCGATGCGATCTGTCCCGTGCTGCCAACAAGACGCCAGCGGCGTACATCATGGGTTGGAAAACACCGTACAGCTTCACGTTAGTGGTCAGATGGGAAACCTCGACTTCGCTCCCTTTCTGTCTCTGTGTTTGTGTGTCTGACTGAGTAAACACAGGATGATCACAACTGATCAATAAACCTCCCAGAAAGACTCAGCTGCTGATCCAAAAAGCCACCTGATGATGTGCGCTGCATCATCTCTGACTCAGCTGCTCGTGGGGGGATCCAACCCGTCCCTGAAGACAGCCCCGGTTTATGGTTAGTGGTAATATAGATTATTACGTTACAGATTTATGGTCCATGTTGGAGCCCTTAAATATCGCAGACTAAGAAACTCGGGTAGGTCTCCCTCCGCCGTGAATCTTCTCATCCTCCAAATTTGGTGTGATTAAAAATGATGTTAATATTTTATGTGTGTTTGTAGTCAGTTGTTCAGAGGGAAGAACACAAGAACCGCCCAGCTCGCGTTCAGCGTGACGTCCCGTACTCGAAACAAAGACGGAGTGACATGAGATCATGCGGTTTAATGCACGTGTTTTAGCGTGAGCGTCTCCACACAAGACAGACAGGCCCGAACTGTCGACAACAAAATTAAGTGTCAAGCAGGGACAATTTGATTAACGAGCCGGCGAGATACCAGGAGCTGATTTAACTCATTTCTAAATAGGAACAGCCAAGTTTAACACATCTCTCTCTCTCTCGTGGCAGTTTGACGTTAACTTTCTGATTTCACGCCCACCAATCTAGCAGCAGAAATGAGAATTTGCCTCTGGACATGGCAGTGAGATGAAATGGACAGATATTCTTAAGTGGATAACAAACCGACGCCATGTCTAATCAAACCTTCACTCAGTGTAAAAAAAAAAAAAAAATTAGAAAAAGGAAATAAAAAAAATCACGAACCGTGACATTCGAACAAATGGGTTAATTACTTTTTAAAAAGCCGGCACTTAGACACATTTGTTTCTTTTTAAGTGTGACTCGTAAAGTTCCTGTCAAGGGTTGCAGGGGCCATAAGATTCACTCTAAATGTAAATAAGTGGTGTTTTAAATGGCTGTTAGCCACGCGCTCGTTGGAGCCGGAGATAAACCAGCTAGCCCGCTCCCGTTGGGGTCAAGTCCCTAATTAACCCAAAACGGCTTCGTCATTTTCATTCGATTACGGCAAAGAATTGAGAGCGGCAGATAAATACGTGTTACATAAGTCTCCTGTGCTTCTTCTTCCTCCTCTCATGGCCGATGTGTGATAGATAGTGCTGAATATAGGTGGTGCTCAGATAAAACTGCTCATTAAGAGTTTAAAGTCAAACCAAACAAGCTGATTAGAGATAAAATGCAATTTATTTTATTCTATTTTTTCCTTTTTCTTTGGGAATCTGTGCAGGCATTCAGCAGTGTTTCTGTGCATCAGGATGGAGTATGGCGAGAGCAGCCTGATTCACATCTACAGTGATGTACGGTTTGTGCTTTAACCTGAAGGGGGGGGTTCTAAATTGCATCGGCGAAGCGGTAGCACCATCGAAGTTGAAATTCCGATTGACCGTGGAGATAACGAAAATGGAAAAGATTGCTCCTGCTCCTGCTGTCAAAACTCTGATAAGTGTGCATGTGTTTAACCTTCACTCAGCTGTGAGAGGAAGAGTGCGGAAGACACGAGGGAGGAGGGGACGAACCCATTAGTGTCAGATTTGTGAATCTTTTTTTTTATTATTATTATATGCTTTTAGGTATAAACAGATCAACTTCAGGTCTTCTCTGAGAAAACTAAACTTCACTGAGCCTGCTGCACTAAACTGTGATATCTGTGGACCAGGACGAGGGAGGGCTTGTCTTGTTTGTGTGGCCCCTCCTGGATGTACTAAATCCCAGACTACATTCTCCCTGAACAGAGAAGAAGCACTTGGACTGTTTGGTGCCACCAGCATGTGAACCGGTCTGTCCGAATTTGTCCCCCACGTGGCAGATTATAAGAACGTGTCTGCTTCAGACCTTTTTCCCCCATGAAGGCAGAGAAGAGAGGGACATCTAACAAGGTGCAGGAAACCTCCATCTTCTGAGCACTCCATTCATCCCTCCGGTGGGAGGAGTCAGGAAGACACCCCACAGACTGGATGTAAAAATGGTAACCCTAACCCTAACCCTGTTAAAAGCTGTCATTGAAGTCTATGGGAAAACGTCCCTCCGTCTCCGTTGAGTGACATTCTCCTGATGAGTTTATGGCATAAACTTCATTTAGAGGAAAACAGATCATGTCGGTGCTGCTAGGATGAATTAGAATTTCTGATATTCCTTGGTGATGTGAACAGATTTCAGTGGCGGCAGCTGTACATGTCAAAGTATAGTTTTGAAAGCTAATGTGAACTCTGTATTAACTTTGCTCTCTTTTGTACCCACAGAAAACACACACACACACACCAACTATATAAACCAAAATTAATTAGAAAGTTTTCCCCCACTGATCTCTTCACCCTCTGATGAACTCTTAGGTAGGACTCTTATTTCCCAAATGTTCCAATTAAATCTATGGACAATCAAAGCAGCCTCAGCTCTGGATTGAGAAGCGATAACAAAGGACACAAAAATGACACAAAGGACGATCGTCCTTTTTCATATCTTGCCTGACTCTGGGATTAGCATGGGGAATAAGTGCAGCGTCAGTATCTCTCCCCATTAGGAGTGTGTTAACGTCGTATGATGCCTGAAAATAACCAGTGTGTAACGTGGATGCATGTATGAACATCATCCCCACAGAGAGCTGTGTGTGTAGGAGTGTATCCTGAAGTGATGAATTATAGCAGCAGCAGCAGAGCTCTCGGCGGGTCTCCCCCCCCCCCCAGCACCGAGCCTACACGCCGCCAAGCTGATCCGCCTGCGCTCATGCATCCGAACGGACAGCTGTGCGTTTTCAGTTGGTGCACGTATCCTACAGACGCTGCAGGCTGAGCGGCCTGTGCGTCTACTTGACAGTCAATTACATTCAAATATGTAGCGGCAGAGAGATAAGCTCTCAGGTGATGGTGCGGCCAGGCTTTCAGGTGGCTGTGGTTTTAACATCTGTTTAAATAAGGATATCCTCCATGTGAGATCGGGATTTCACGCTCAGCTGCACTAAATCCTTTTAAAGATGCTGCAGCTCCGGGTCGCTTCCCCACAGACATGACATGGCAGCACAGCTCAGCAGCACAGAGCTCGTTTCTCTCTCTGGCTCTGACAGGACCAAACACACAGCAGCCAGCGGCCCAGCACACAGCGTGCCCCCCTCGCAGGCCTCGCCGCGGAAAACAGAGAAAGACGGGGAGCCGCATGTGGACCGGGCACAGGAAGTAATGAGAGAGAAGGCAGACTGAGATGTTTCACATTCACAGCCTCAGCTGTCTGACGGGGGTGGGGTTGCTCTCACCGACTCCTTAAGCCTCGCCACAATCCACAGACAGGACGGGACAAGTCTTGAGACCTTAGCATTAACAGCAGCGAAGCAGCCTGTGAGTGTATGTTTGCACTGCAGGACAATGTGTGGCTGTATTTGAGCCGAACTCTCCGTGATTTATCGCTGCGAACAGGATAAGTTCTGCTTATTTAGCCCTCCAGTTACACTTTGAGTTCTTTTCAAACTCTGAGCAAAGACAGACGAGAGAAACTGACACATGAGGCAGTTAAATTTATCTTACAAAGAGTGAGTCCTAAATCATTCGTTCATCTTCTGCCTCTTATCCGTTTCAGGGTCCTAAATCACGGAGTAAAAATACATCATGTCCACCTTGACTCATGTTAAGATGGGAGCACTCTTCTGTGTTTACTGTGAGGTGATTCACATTCTTATTCCACAATCTATTTTCTCCTCAAAGTTTTTTTCTTTAGGTTGAAGTCTAAATCTAAAAAATGGAGCAGGGTTGGGACTGACCTTCATCCCATAACATGAACTGTCTTGTTGGAAAAAACACCCAAACGTGTCAAATCTGTCAAATCTGTCCGACCTTTAGCTCTAAATGTGCTTTAGCTAGATGTGTGTGTGTGGTCAGAGTTGATTGTGTAGTTTGCTGTCCCTCCCCTGAGGTAATCTCGTCAGTCTATAGTCGGCCGCTGAAACTGTACCTCACTTCTCTAATCAGTAAATGGACTAATAATCCCCAATTTGTTGTTCCCCCCCTCCAAGCTGCTTCTAGTACGACTCTTTTCAGCGCTAACGAGCCGTAAACAAAGAGGGCAATCCGTTAGACAGCACAATACACACCAACAGATACAAGCACATGCTGCCTTTGTGTGTCATCACAAAGACACAAAACGTCCATCTGTGTGTGTGTGTGTGTGTGTGTGTGTGTGTGTCCGATTATTGATTACTTCATGAAATCAGAGATAACTGTAACAACAGCCTCATTCAAACTCGACTCACGATGTGTTTGGATTTATTCGGTCTGAGAGCCGAGGTAGCCTTCAGAGGGGAAGACACCACAATTCAATTTAGCAGCCACCTCTTGAAAGAAGAATCCCTCCAGCCTGCAGACAAATACATGTAACAGTTTACAAAAGAAGCAGCATTTGTAAAAAAAAAAAAAAAGAAAGAAAGAGAGAAAATGAATAAATGCTTTGCTGACACATTTTAAAACATGCATTCTTGGGAAACTTTAGCAGGTAGGAGGAAGCACTCAGTGTGAGTGAAGAGTGAAGCGGCTGAGTGTGTCATTTGCGTTTGGAGCGTTAAAAATGAGTCCAGACTCGGAGGGGTTTTGGCGCTAAATGTGCTGGTTTCCAACAAAATGAGTTCTGTGAACGTGACCCGGTGAATGTTAGGGTTAGTGTACAGAGCGAGAATCGTCGCGCTGCAACACCCCGAGGCGTCGGCCTCCTCTGCAGTGGCACAACCGACCTGCCAACAACACACACATGAATCCATGATTGTGAGTCTTTGTAAGTGCTGTGTCACTGCAGCACAGTGCGGTAAAACCACGACGGCTACACTTTCCCCCGCAGAGCGAGCTAAAGCTCCAAAATAACTTTTTAAAACACACAAATGCTGTTCAAAGCGCTTAACGCAGACTCCAGAGCATTTTGTTGTTGCTGTTGTTGTTTTTCAGAAGCACAAACTGTGTGATGAGACATGACGGATCCGTCCTACCACTTTGCAAAGCGTCTCTTTGCTCACCGTCCTTCCTCTGCAGCTGTGTGTGACACGATGGCACTGATCCTTGCTGTTTTGTGCGTCCAAGGCCAACTTGTTCGATTTGATTCGGATTTCAGCTTATTGCATCTGAAACTTAAACTTGTGTTGAAGTTAGCTGTTCATGCTAACATTAGCAGCTCCTTTAATGAAAATCACAGCACTAAACTTCCAAGTAGATTTTGATGGGATTGTAATATTCCCGCATCAATGCGAGAGAGGCCTGGAGAGTCGTCCGTACTGATGGCATGTCAGCACTGTTTGCTATAATAATCTTTGTTGCTATGCAGCTAAGAAAACACAAAGAAACAGTCTGAACTGCTGGCACGTTTCACATTTGGCTTTACTTGGTTTTGTAAGCGCAGTTTGGATTAAATTATCTTTTTAACTTCAACAGAAACATTTCAGGTATTTCTGCATAGTTATGGATGAATTTACTGTTATTCTGCATGAGTTAGTGGAGTATCGCTCTCACCGAACATGTTAAACAGAGATGGAAAACCTCATCATTATGGCTTTCTGCTCTTTTATATCTGAGTCGCCGTTTGTTTGACAATCTGTGCTGATCTCCAATTAAATGTTTTGTTTTGCCAAACATTTCTGCAGAAAGTCGCTGACCTGAAAGAAAGGTGGCATTTAAATGAGGTGGGAATCTGCCAGCACGCTGAGGTAATTTGGCAGCCAGGCAGATAATAACATTTATATTTTTGTTTCAGCGGAGAATTGCTTTCACTTTTCTTTTTTTTTTCTGAACCACCTTCCCGCTCTGCCTCCCTCCACCTGCCAAGGCAAATCTATTTGCAGACATTTTACAGTTTATTGTAACAAATGACAGAAAAGATCAGCACTCCTCTCCCAGCCCTGTTCGTCTGTCTCCATCTTTCATCCCTTCCCTCCTGTGTTCTGCCTCAACCCTCCATATGAAAACTTCACATTTTCATCCTCTTCGCCCTCTTATTAGCAAATTTGTGAGCAAAATAGCAGCACTTGTTGGAAAACCACTTTGTAACCTTCTCGCACCTTTTCCCGTTCCTTTCTTCTCTTCCTGCGTACACCTTTCCCACCTCGGTCTTTTTTAACTCCCTCCCGTGTGTCACCCGTCTCCCCTCTTTGTTCAAGGTCAGCGGCTTCTCGGTGGGACTTCACATCAGACACGTGGAGCGATGCGGGAAATGGGAGGCTGCAGATTTCTGATTGGCTCTCTGTGACCTTTCATTGTTGCCCACTTCTCCTCCTGCCTTCATCTCCCCCTCCTCACCCACTGCTCCTTTCTCTCCCGCCACCTTTTTGTACAAATTCACCTTCTCATCTCCTGTTTTTGTGCCTCTCGTCAGGCTGCTCTTATTACATCTCTACTTATTCTCCCTTCAATTCTTTCCAGTCACAGCTGAAGTGCACAGACACGCACACACACACAGACACACACACTGTAACCCAGACCACCTAATTCATTAATGATGCTACACAAGACCACATGACTTATTATTGACATAAACACAGCGGCAGTCTGTGAGCAGTGCGGTTTTGGAGTAATTTCTTTAAACGGGTGGTCATGGAGTGACTTTTAGCCACAAGCATGGATGTTTTTCTAGCCTAGCCTTTTTATCCTAAAGCACGCACCGTCAGATTCTGGTGCGTTACACATCAGTAATTACAGATGAGATATTATGAATTGTTTTCTAATATTATTATTTTCTTATTTTGCTTTGTTATATTGGCCACTCCTTGCATGTGTCAGAGTGGGGGTGTTTGAGGAGGAAGTGTAATTCGTGAAAACTTAGTCATGGTTGGGAAATATTGTAAGCACAATACCCCGAGAAGATACTTGTTCTTTTTGTGTGT
This sequence comes from Echeneis naucrates, assembly GCF_900963305.1. Lineage (NCBI taxonomy): Eukaryota > Metazoa > Chordata > Actinopteri > Carangiformes > Echeneidae > Echeneis > Echeneis naucrates. Next base: position 20,035,578 of record NC_042527.1, on the reverse strand, counting down.
GTGTGTGTGTGTTTGTGTGTTAGTCTAACCTAGAAAGACCTTTAGACAAATTCTATATCGCCGTGTGTTTTCTTAAACTGCAGACCTTTGACCTCTCAGAGCCACCGCACTAAAACCACAGAAACGAATTTAAGTAAAGTAAATACGACCAAATGGAGGATTTATTTGCTGATATGAGCGACAGCTGTTATTGGTCCAAACACCGAGAGCGCCTGCATCATTTTGGCACCGACCTGCTTGCCTTTCAAAGTTAATCATGAATGAATGACATTGAAATGGTAATGGAAGTTGGTCAGGAGTCATTAAAACTCAAAATTCTATATTTTTGAACCGAGTCCACGTCGCAGGAATGCAGTTTCCACCCCGACAGCAGTGTTTGGTTTGGTTTGTCTTGCCAGGTAGCTAAATGCCAGGACGAGCGAGTCATGGTTTTGGCAGCAGGACAGCAGCAGACAGCTGGCTGACGGTGGCACTCGGAGATATTAACCTGCCCAGACACTTCCCATCAGCTCGGGCTCAACACAGCCCAGAGGGGGGGGTGAGTGGGGAGGGGCACACTCACAGATGAATCAGCCTGAACACACACAAATCCTGTTGGTGTGGACTTTCATGCAGGAAATACAGTCAAACTATTTCTTCGTTTAAGAAAAAAAATCCCCACGCCTATTTATTTTTTTTAGTTTCAGCTAGTATTTTGTTTCATTTCACTGACGAGCGAGCTGATTTTCTTTTTCTCATCACTCAGGATAAGTGTCAGTTAAACATCTCAAATGCAATGTAGAACATTTCCACTGCTGACAGGTTTCTATTGTGAGAGCGTGTAAGGCGTTGACTCAGTACTTGCAAACATCCATTTATCCCACAAATTAATGACAACCTGTGACAGACAGACACGCAGATACAGTCAGGCAGGCAGCCAGGGAGGCAAGCAGGGACCGATGCAGAGAGACGGACGGGCACGTTCTGTTAGCGTCAGAACACCGCCTGGAGAAAGGTTTTGTGTGTGTGTGTGTGTGTGTGTGTGGAGCAAATATTAATTTATGTCACACCTTTGAACATATTAATCCCAGGAGCAGTCCCATTTCTGTTGCATCATGCAAGTTCATACCAAGATGGTGACAATTTGAATAACAAAGTATGAAACTTTTCCAATGCTGCAATATTTTTGTAAAAATTGTTGTTGACATCAACTGTCTGTATTTCATGTTTTATAAGGTTTGACTTAAGGTTATGGTAAAGCTGTGCGTGTTTGTATCACAGCAGGATCGAATAGTTTTTAGTTTGGCAGGTGCTTCTGTGTCTGTCTGGGGAAAGGCTTCGTCGACATCACAACATTATGAGTGCTGAGTAGGACTCACTGATAACACAGAGGCAGCAACGTATTTCACACTTCTCTCGGGAAAGATTTGGATATCTGCTCCTTTGTTCTGGCGTCAAACCAGCAACCTAAGGATGTCAGCTCTGCTCTCCTGCAGTCCTCCACTCTACCAGCTGAGCTATCGAAGGATCTGCGCTGCTCGAAAGAGCAAAATAAATCATTTATTCTTGGATTAAAATTGGATTAAAGCTTATCTGACCTGAAACAAAAAACACAACGCTGCCGGAAACAGAAGACTAACATCTAAACCATCATCCACTGGAATGATCTGAAGGGGGATGTTTTGTGTTTAACACATCCACTAAAATTTCCTCCTTCGAGCCGGAGTCGAACCAGCGACCTAAGGATGTCAGCTTTGCTCTCCTACAGTCCTCCGCTCTACCAGCTGAGCTATCGAAGGGGGGCAGGAAAAGGCAGTCCTGTGCTGAGTCACATTTAAACTCCATCTATAAAGTACGTGCTAAAGCAGATTCCATATTGAATCTGGGATGGGGATCACAATCTGCCTGGAGGTTGTGGGAGAGTTGGATGATCACATAAACAGACGGCAGCGTGTCCAGTGCGAGGCCGCAGAATTTGGGGGAAAAGCTCATATTCACTCGACAGCGTCACAATTTTCACTTTCGCACACGTTGAGAAGAAAGAAGAAGAAGAAAAGCGAACAGATCAGAGTCATCGAGGAAAGATTTAACCCATAAGGGTAAACCAGACAGAGAGCAGGCTGACTGCCACAGAGCCACCCTGTTCACCTTTTGTCTACCTGGACTACATCAAGTCGTGTTGAACTGAAAGAGAAAGTGAGAGGTTGAGCCGACACACCACAGCTGTCCATTCAATCAAGAAACAATTTAGGTCGGGGTTTGCAGCGACCGCAAAAGCCTCCTCCTTCTAGCTGGAGTGGAGCCGGTATGACTTCCTGTGGAACGAAGTCTGTTCACCGACTCAAGTGATGGGGGTGGGTCTTATTGAAAGCCAGTCCAGGTTCAGGTGCTTAAATCGTGTCGGGAATTGTTCATGTTCATAAATGCTGTCAGGAGGGAGCTCGATACCTGTTTGTGGTTTTCGGATGTTCAGCTGACACGAACTCCACTCTTCCTTCAGAGTGAGGAAACATTTCAAAGTGTTTCAGATGTAAACCTGACTACGGATATCTTTTAGGAAAACCCAGCATCAGTATATTTATGTTGACCAGGTATTACTCAGGTCCTGAAGAACTGAACTGAAGTTTGTTCAAACGACTATTTTGTGAAAAAGCAATCCTTCGAGCCGGAGTCGAACCAGCGACCTAAGGATGTCAGCCTCACTCTCCTACAGTCCTCCGCTCTACCAGCTGAGCTATCGAAGGGATGCGAGTGTGTCAGCATCATAATTGGATTGTGGTTTTCCTTATGAGACAAATCTAAATGAGTTCAGTTTTTCATTGATCATGAAAGCCGGATCCGGCCCGCAGGCCGTACAATGCCCAGTCCTGGTGGGTTCAGATTTAGGGGCAAAGTGTTTAAAATTTAAGGAATGTGAAGGATGCTTAAAGATTCTCGCTGTGAGCAGGATTTGAACCTGCGCAGGGAAACCCTATTGGATTTCAAGTCCAACGCCTTAACCACTCGGCCATCACAGCTCCTCTGGTGACTGTCGGCCTCCGTAAAGGCTCCAGAGAGACAAATGGAGCGGTGGAGAATTAAAAAAAAAGCAACTTAACAGTTGACGGGAACACTTTGATTTGATTTTCTCATCCAGAACAACTGCTGAGCAGGAAGGAGGATCTGTGTGTGCTGGTGAAGGACGCTGTGTCAGGACAGATGGCTGATAAACACAAATCTAACAACTTCCCGCTCCAAAACAACCTCTAATGTGGCATTTTCCAAGAATGTCACAAAGATTTTGTTCCTCGCACACTGATTGTGAGCCCTATTACATCTCAACGGAAATATGCGGTTACATTGTGGAAGAATTTGGGAGTTTAATATTTGAAGCGCTGAGGCTTGTTAGCTAAAAGTTACACTGCTGTTTCTCCCCCAATCTACTGAGCAGATCCACTTTTCCAACGCTCCCATTATGGAGACTGGACAGAAAGCAAGTTCCAATAATGCAAAGTTCAGGGAATCGATTCTGGTGTGTTTGTGTGTGTCTGACAAACGTTGGAAAATTCCGTTAGATCCAAGCCAAAAATTTGATCTAAATTCAACGCGGCATTTATACATGACAACATTTAACGTTGACGGCCGATCGGTCGCATATTTTTGTCCCAACGGTGAATTTCTTGCATTCCAAAAAACTGGTGTCGCTTTCGTCCAGCCATATCACGTATCACCGTTGAACTCCCTCAGAAGCTGCTTGCATATTGGAAACTTCATTCATTACTGCAAAAAAACGGCCCTCTCCACATCTGTTTTACAGCTGAGCTCGCCCTTCTGCAGCCCCTGAGCTCCGACTCTGAGAGGTTTTGTCGCTGGAAAATTCATAAATTAATATCTTTGCAGCAGAGATGGAGTCTGTTTAACGGGGAAGCAGCCAGGCTGGTTAGCCGAATCCCTCGGAGGTGAAATGTGTCGAACCTGAGCCTTGGAATTCTGGGAAATGCATTTAGCGCTACTCCCACAGTAACAGAGTGAGTTTCATACCAATAGAGCCCTTCCCTGCATTCAGTCACCAACTCCCCTCTGTGCATGGGAAACCGTAATTTCCCCTTTAATTACATTATGCGCAGAGTCTCCCAGAATATTAGCTCCAATGGGAGAGGAATGTGCAGCACACTCGCCTGGCCACCCCGGTATTGTCTATACTTCTGAATGCGGTGTTTGTTTTCGGTCGTGTTTTCTGTAAACCCAAAACACTGGAGCCTCTCAGGGAAACAGAGGAACGGCCACAGCGGGTTGTGGGATCTGTGCTGCTGCAGATGCAGATGTTTACTCGATCAACCAAATACAGATATAAGATTTCACGGGAGGGAAGGGAGAGGGAGGAAGACGCATCTCCAGCAGCGAGGTGCAAATCTTTTCAAAATCTGAAATATTACATTCATGAAGTTCCTTACCTACAAATTGTAGCATCTGAAGTTCTTATGACTTCTTAGAATAAACCCAGATGCACCTGTAGTGATTTACTCTCCAATAAATGAGTAGATGGTCTTTGATTGGAATCTAAGGCGCTGGACATCCTCAGATAAAAGCAGTGACACACTTGTGTTGTGAACAGATTTGTGAATGTATGAGTTCATAGCAGCACACGCAGCCACTTGTTGACAGCTGGTGTAAATGTTGTTGTGTTTCTTCCAGTTTCTATGAACGTCTTTCACTACCTGTTAAAAAAGACTGCTGGACTGTGAAAACCTTTGAGTTGAGCCTGCACAGGCTGGGATTAAAAAACATTTAATAGCTGATGGTGTTGGTGTCTAAATGGTGGAGCATGGTTATTAAATAATCAACGGAGCCTTACAATATTTCCCTGAACGATGTGGAACATCAGTGAAATCCAGTGAAATCTGAGAGAGAAGATGAGCCACCGATGGATTTAGTTTCACGTCATGTCAAGTCGCTGCTCCCTCTTCCGCCCTCATCGTGGCCAAAGTTTTTGCCCCCGATTACGCAGAGCACCCGTGCAAACTTCACCCCCTGCACTTTTGTGTAACATCTGGTGATTAAAGGAAAGTGTGATTGTGTTGTTTTGGAAATGCACGCTCCATGACACGCAGACACAATCGTCTGTCTGGGACTTAATCCATATTTGCACAGAGTGCTCTTCACCAGTCACTCCCATATAATTACGCCGCTAAGCGTTTCAGAGGGAGACAGGGGAGGAGATCTGGGTGGTCTCCTCACTTCCTCGCTCCCTCCAGCACTTCGACCGGAGAGCTGTGATTCACCGTCATTAGCATTCCACCGCAACAACCAACCAGTGATGTGAATGAGGAGCAGCCACAGCGGCTCCATATCTGCCCCCCATATTCACCTTTGGTAACAAACCGGCCGTCAGCTCCTTTTTTTTTATATCTTTGTTCTAAATCACTGTCTAATTTTCTGCATTTTCTTCAAAAAGGTGTCCTAAACACCACATTCAGCACATTAACGTGAGCATTTTCTCACTCAGTTTACTCAACGGTGCTATTTGTAAGTTTTGCTCGTGCTACTTAAAGAGCTTCACCCGACTAGATTTTAGCCTCGACGTGCTGCTGATTCAGAGCAGACTGGATTTATTATTGGGGGATTAAAAGACAGGCCAACCAGGCCAGGGCTGAAGAAAAGAAGCTAAGCTGGAGGGTTGTTTTGTTGAATTCACGATGTTTCTTCACTGTAGGGAAAGCAAACTTACAAATAAGGCTGTTTGGATTTAAAAAATCATTGATGAAGGAAACATTTGTCAGGCTGTTGTTGGTGAAATCAGACTTAACCGGCTCAATCCAGACAATGTGTGTGTCAACATATGCCCTTTGCACCTCAGCAAAAAGTAAATACATCTGGTTTAAATGACAATTAAGCGAATTTATGCTAAAAGTCAAAGTAATGTTTGTTAAAGCCTCAAATCCAGGTGGTCCATTTTACATCCTCCCGGGTGTGGGATATGTTTTTGACGGATGGGGACGTTTCCCTGCTTCGCTCATCAAATCCGGGTGACGAGAACATGATGTCAACTTCTTCCACTGCTGGCAGCCTCAAAAAGGTCGCAGCACAAACTCCCAGCAGAGACATCAATATCTTCCCTCTGCCGCCCGCCAACAGGTGCTCAGTGTCGAGTAACAACATGACATAACATTTTCTGCCTTGTCCATCACAAGATCTGCCAAATAAACATTTCTAAGCACGGTAGTTCTGCATGCCAGGTCACTGTCAGGACAATTATTGTGTCGGCGAGTTTGTCAACAACTGAAGCCAAGTCCAGTCACACAAAATTAATGTTAACTTCATGCAGATCTTTCTACCCCGGCTCCTGTTTCCTGTTGTAGCCGTTAGCTGTCATCCATGATCATTTATGGCTTAGTGTTTGGATTGCGTCCTTGGGTTCTTTTGTGGCATGTCCAGCGAACGATCCGGGGATTTAAGTTCAGTGTCACTCATTATTAAGTTGCTCTGGAAAAAAAAAAAAAAAAAGAGGACCCGTTTCATTCTTAGCATGTAATGCAAAATGTAGGCACGGCTGCCGAGCTCGCTGCCGAGCTCGCTGCCTGCCCAGATGCTTTAGCCTGGAGCCATATTGACTCCTGCCTGACTACCGGTCAGCATGGCCGCAGGCGCTGTTCACGCCCGCTCATGCCTGAGCCTACACAGAGACGTCAGTCTACAAAGTCAGGCTCACTTCCGATTGGACGAACCCAGGGCCAAAAACCCAGAGAAGCCCCCCCACACCACCCTCCAACCCCCAGGGACACACAAGGCCATGTTGTGGTACCTCACTCTTGCTCTCACTAACCCTTTCTGTTTCTGCTCCTGAATACTGATTTCATATTGGCTGACTGGAATCCACAGATTCTGCCACAGATTCTGACTGTGACAGGTTTGGTTTATTATAAAATAATGTGCGAGTACTGGATTATACAAAAATGTTGTTTTTGTGCAGCCATGGATAAATTACAAAACAGGAAAATAGGCTGAAATATTTCTATGCATTTTTAGGTTGTTGAGAGATCCACCTAACTTCCTCATTCCTTTTTTGCTAGAAGCTGTGTTTAGGCAGATTCTCTCTGTAGATTTGAAGATCAATGTGGTCTGATCTCCCCCTTCGAGCCAGCGAGCTAAAGATGCCCGGACCACGATGCTCTCCTGGAGTCCTCCGTTCTACCAGCTGAGCTATCGAAGGGTGAGCAAAATTCCTATGATAAAACTCGAGTAAATCTTAGCTTAGCAAAACATAACCAAACCATGTGTGTACAAAGCTGAAGGTGTTTTTACGTTCAAGGGAGATAAAGCAAGTCCTCAGTTTAACAGGACAGCTTTAAAAACTCCTGTCCTTCGAGCCGGAGTCGAACCAGCGACCTAAGGATGTCAGCTCTGCTCTCCTACAGTCCTCCGCTCTGCCATCTGAGCTATCGAAGGGCTGTTTCCAGGAAAGCAGTGACAATGACTGCATTTGGAGAAGAAAACTTGCATAACAAAATTGGATTGTTTAGCTGACCTGAAACAAAAGCACAACGCTGCCAGGGAACTGAAGACTAACAACTTCACGCGTGAAGCCATTATCCACTGACACAACGGAAATGAGCTGAAGGGGGATTTTTTTAGGTTTAACAGATAACAGCTACGTTTACAAAAGCCTCCTCCTTCGAGCCGGAGTCGAACCAGCGACCTAAGGATGTCAGCTCTGCTCTCCTACAGTCCTCCGCTCTACCAGCTGAGCTATCGAAGGGGTTATCAGCATTTGGACGCAGCACCGAGTGAGACGGCTGCCGAGTCAGCAGCTGTTCAGCCAGCTGGGACTGTTTTATTGTGAGGTGTTCTGATTTCAGTAGTAACTAGGTGAGGAGGATGAAATAAGGTTGGATCAGTTTGTCTTCTGGTTCGCCTTCATGGTTCATAAATCTAACTCGGCTGTATTTGTCCCCACGCCTGATCTTAATCACGATACGAGACGGTTAATCATTGATTTTTCAGCACTTATTTTTAGCTTCACCTGTCTCGTATGCTCTGTTGCCATGTCGGTGGAATATCAGATCAGATCAGATCATTTATTAAACTCAAACCCAACTCATGCTGATAATTTCCCTGCAGACTAATAGTTTTTGTCTCCTTGTGTTGTCCATTTAAGGACATTTAAGTGTGGCGTGATGATGAAATGCCAGTGTTACAAACCATAAAATGCAGGCTTGTGCTGCTGCTTTGTGTCCTTTGCCCTGTTTTGCAACATGCTTATGCAAAGCCACCGTGTCTCGACTTGACTTGTGCTGCACTCTGAATGAATCGCGGCCAAGCTGCTGACTAATAGGCCCCCCCCCCAAAAAAAACACCATGTCACCACTCCCTGTGTCCGGAGCGTGGGTGGTGGTAAATAGGTTGGGGGTTGGAGATGCTGGTGGGGTTGTAGCATTGTGTTATTTGACTGACAGGGGGACAGCGAGGGGGGACGGGTGGCCCTGGTCCAGAGACAATGCCTGAGAACATGCTGCCTCTATGCTAAGCTCTCTTTTCTGCGGCAGGGTGGGAAACCCCTTACAAATAACCATCACAAGGGTGGTTCATGCCTTTATTGTGACTTGGGAATCTGCTCGGCGGAAAACGTTACAGATCTCACGCCGCCGTGCGCCAAAAACAGGACGTCTGAGGTGATTGGCTCAGGAGAGGAGAAAAATGTGTAGCTAAACATCATTTATTGTTTCGATCTTGTTTTTTATATTACACCATCCTACAAGCATGAGGTTTAAGTGTTGGTTTTATTTAAGAAGTCTTTTTAACAGACTGTAGTTGTTGTGGATTGATTGAAGTTTACAAATGAAATTAGCAGCAGCACACGTAAAGTCCTTTAGTTTCTCTGTAAATGTTGAATATTGTACATTTATTTATTTACACCCTTTGACTTTTAAAGCTTTTTTTATGGTCATAGTGGGACTTTTTCTTTTGTTGTAAAGGCTCCAATAAACACACTGTTCATCACTTTGTATTGACTTCACTTAACGGGGCGAACAATGCAAAACTCAATCTGGGCTTTAGCTGGAACACACCTCCTGAGGTTGAAGCTGTTTATTCAGAGGCTTAGGACTGTATTCAGTGAGGAGCTGTAAGAAGGAGGAGGACGGGGGGGGGGGGGGGGGGGGGGGGCATGTCAGAGTATCCACTTACATTTGGCCCAATTAACAATACAATGCTTCGGGGATTTGCAAAGAATCAAGTGGGCCTATTTGTCAGCATACATCTGTTAATTATTTGTGTAAATTAGGTCACAAACAATAATTATCACCTACGATTAGGAAAGAGGAAGAAGAGAGGGAGCTGTCATTAATTGTGTTTAAAATGCTGATAACACCAATTAGACAGTAGATTTTGTCCCGTCCCTGCTGATGCTGCCGCCGCCGCCCACAGACCACTTGCCCCCGTCGCTGAGATGAAACTCATTACGCTTCCCCCCACAGAGCTCCCAGTCACACTGGTTCAGCTGGTCAGCCATTCAGCTCCGGCTCACAGAAACACACAGAGCTGTAACAGAATCTGGCATGAGGTCATGAAATTTGAGGGCAAATCGTTCCCAGCATGGAAAACGATACTGTGGGACTGGCACTGACAGTGACCCTGTGAGAAAACACAAAACACACATGACCACTGGGAGTGCAGATGAAGGAACATTTGGAAGGTCAGTGTGTGTCCTCAAGTTGCCAAATAACCTGCTGAAGCATCCTTGACAGTGAACTTTTAGCTACTTCTCCAGTGTGTGTGTGTGTGTGTGTCTGATAAGACAACAGAAAAAAGAACCAACAACACACAGCAACAGCAACAACAGGTCCAAATTACAAACTTGGGCAACCTGCTCAAAACGTCACCTGTGACTGGACGCCTGAAATTTGGCAGCAGATGAGAGGATGAGGCGTCTCCCCCGATTGGTCGCCCCTCTGAAGGACGGCGGCGGCAACATTTGTCACAATAACAGAACACAACAAACAATCTGAGCAAACAACAGAACTTTTTAAAAATGACAAAATGGTAAAACTAACAGCTGAAATGACAACCTTTTCAAAGTGGCTATCGTGATTGTAAAGTCAAATTGAAGTCTATGGGAAAATGGCCTAAATATTCACCGCCCAAGAATGCAGACACGTTTTCATTCTCATTAAATATCTATTCAAGCAGGTTTAAAGATGTTTCCTGTTGCCAATATCTAGATACAATACGACATGCAGCGTTGGAATGGAAAGGAAACGGCAGACAGCCTTTCCTGTTGACTGTCCGCGCCCAGTCTGCAGGTCTGAACTTGTGACTTTAACCTGTAACCTTTATCTGCTCGGTATTCAGCAGCCTTCACAGCTTATTATTATTACAGTATCTCATGTCTGTGACTTTTTTTTATGCCCTGTTCAGAGACATTCACTGTTGGCTGTTCATGAACACACCGGTGAGTTGAGGCCAAGAACCTCAGGATGAATCATATCTTTAATACATGTAATTTTCTTAATTGCATCACAAGGTATAATCTAGCGCGAAATTGTGGGCACTTATCATGTTTCATTCATCACTATCCAGCAGATTGATGCTTTCGTATCAAAAGAGCTAAAAGGTTTTCAAACCCTCGTTCCAAGTGAGAGTTGGTTGTGAAAAATTCAGATGAATAGTCTGTGTGAAGCAAATTCCTGTTATAGGATGAAAAGCTGCAACTTATTTATATGTACAAGAACATTTGGCCCAGTTTCCAACATGGTTTGACCTGTAAATCATTTTGTGTTTCCAGGTCTGGTCCATGTAGAAGATGAGCTGTAAATTCAGTTTGTAAATGTAAAACAGATTAGTTGTTGCGTGACCTTCATTTCACTCATGACCTTCTTTTTTTTTTTCCTTCTTCTTCTTCCCCCAGCGGGGCTGCAGCCACCCAGTGCAAGTTTTATTTTTTATTGTGGATTAATCAGCTTGACAAGATTTTGCACCAACAGAAATACTAACCCCAACCCAAAACAAGAGAGGTGTGCGTTACTTTGATCCATGTCGGAATGGTGAAAGAAAGAAAGAACTGTAGCGGATCCGTTGGGATCAATATCCAACAACCTCCAACAATGCAACACAATCCACTCCTCCAGGACACAATAAAGCAAAAAGTAGAGAAGAAGAAGAAAAAAAACAACTATACAATTATGCATGTATAATACCTACAGGCATATCAGTTATTGAGCAACACTAAAACACCCAAACAGTAACTGAAACAATGTGCTGAATTAGATATTGCTTCCTTTTTACAGATGCAGCTAATTCAACAAATTAACAAAAGAGCCAAAACACGCAACAATACCGGGAAGCAAGTTCATTTTCATTAAATGATAACACATTCCAGCCAATCAGGCTTTTATACATATTTCTTTTTTTAATTTGCGTATTCATAAATTCCGGGCACGGGCACATGAACCTCAACCTTTGTTAATATGAATATATTGTGAGGCATTTGCATAATCCACTTCATAATCCACTGCAGCACTCGGCAGTAACAAAGATAAGGAGGGGTAGCCACTGTTTCTCCTGGGAACGCTACACAGATAAACGAAGCAAAAGAGACCCACTTTCTGCTCCTATTATGAGATAAAAAAAAAAAAAAGAAACAGGAAGGCTTTGCAAAGTTTTCACTTTTCAGTGCATTTCCCTTTTAGAGACAGATGGTGCTGGAATATCACTATTTGTATGCACTTTTTTTTTTTTTTTTTCATTATTATTATTTCACAGACAGAAATTTACTGAATTTTCCACAGAGGCGATGTGCACGGGTTATTTATGATTTTGATTACCCAGCTGAAATACGCCAAAATGTTTTCCGCACATAAACGGAAAAACTCCGGTGTGCAGCCGGAGGAATCACAGAGTGACAAATGAGCAAACAGAGAGCGAACTCCCAGCTCGTCCTGAACATCACTAATGAGACCTCTTTCAGCTTCAGTGTGGATGGAAAAGTGTGTGTGTGTGTGTGTGTGTGTGTACGACTTTTCTGAGAACATGAATGTGTGTGTCGTGACTGAGGCGGTGAAAAGCCCCCCCGCAACTCCACAGTCCTTCCAAATTGGCCTCTGGGATGACGCCACCACACAAGTACATCCATCCCCGCTGTGCTGCATGCATTCCTGGTGTGTGTGTGTGTGTGTGTGTGTGTGTGTGTTTGGACAATGGCAACACTTCCTTTTTGGCCTAAATGGCAGGGAGCCCCAGCCATTGTGGCCTGATTAGGGCTCCCATTCAAGCTCTCTGGGATTTCTAATTGCAGGGCCTTGTGCGGCGAACCCCCCCCCCACACTTCCCACCCCGCTACACTACCCTCACGACTACTGTAAGACTTAATGAGACACAATTACTGCCCCCTAGGAGTCCTAGAGCGAGCCAATCACAAAGAGATACAGAGACCCCCAGTGAATGGCCACTCGGAGGAGAAAGAGACAGAAAGAGGGAGCAGGATGGGGGGGGGGGGGATCACAAGCCCTCATTGTCCAGAGAAAGCACAGAGAGAAGCCTTTTTTTGGAGAAATATAAATGTTTTTATTTAATGCCGGCTCATAATTAGGCCCCTGAGAGGGAAAGGGAGAGCCAAAGGAGTGGAGAGGGTGGGGAGTTCAATGGGGAAAAAGGCCTGTAGGTACAAAAGACGAAGAATGACATGTTAGACGTGCTGAGGAGGAGGAGAAGGGAGGGAAGGTGGGGGGAGAAAAGAAAAGGGGACAAATAGGTACTGAGGTGAAAAAACACAGAGACAGAAAAAGAGAACAAACCCAAGTGGAAAAACTTGACAGGACTTTCTTCGTCTCTGGTCTTTTTATAGCGTTCTAAGCCTTTTTGCCGTGGGAAATGGCCTGACGTTGAATGATGCGTGCCAGCCGAGGCAGCGGCTGCGTTCTGCCGCTTTGGCACGCCACACGTTCGCTTCGAAGGGTGAGATATTCCTCGACCGGAGGAGCCTCTCTGCCAAGACTGAGTGGGAAGCTGCATTAACAGGGCGTTTTGATTCAGAGAAAAGGCTTGGTGCATAATACAGATATTGTTCGGAGCAGGCATGTCTGGGGAGTCCGAGGCTTCTCATGCAAAAGCTGAGCCACCGCATGATGTTCGTAGACAAGGAATGGAGAGAGATAGCAGATTCACTGACCCAGGAAACACACGCACACAAAACCAAGAAATAGTAAAGATCACTTTATTATCATCCTTGAGACACTTCTCCGTTGCACAGAAAGGATGAACGCCGATCAGTTTACTTTTGGACAAAGTGATTAAGGTTTCGGCCCTTCGATAGCTCAGCTGGTAGAGCGGAGGACTGTAGGACAGCACCGCTGACATCCTTAGGTCGCTGGTTCGACTCCGGCTCGAAGGAGGCATGTTTTGGTCCGCTGTATCTACACTGAACCAAAACCACCTAAACAAGGTCTGCATCTGAAAGCTGAGCCCCATTTCCACTTTCTTCATGGCAGCATTTGTGCACTTCTCAATCAATAACACACCTTTATGGCTTTCAACAGCTCTGTGGAAGAGACAAACACGTCGGTGTTGACATCCTTAGCTCGCCTGTTCGTCTCCAACGAGGAGACTTTTGCAGTTGGAGCATTTACATGGAAACACACAACTGGCGCCGACTTCATTGACGATAATAACATTTTCTGTTAGTCTTAGTCTGACTGGTAGAACAGTAGCTGCAAGGTATTTTATTTCAGCTTTTGTGCAAATATTTGCACTTCACTGTGTGTGTCAGCGGCAACAAGAAAGCTCCATCATCAGCAGAACAGAGCACCATCATATCCCTTCAATAGCTCAGCTGGTAGAGCGGAGCTGACATCCTGAGGTCGCCGGCTCGAAGGAGGAAGCTTTTGTATCACCAAAGCCATCTCATGTCCCCTCATAAAGTCACTGACAGAATCAATCTGAAGCTTCACTTCCACCTCAGAAACTCTAGAGAAACATTTGTGCACTTTTTTTATTTCTGATCATCAATAAACAACCTTTTTTACTAACCTGTGATAGCTCAGCTGGTAGGGCAGGGGGTTATAGGACAGCAGAGCTGACATCCTGAGGTTGCTGGTTCGACTCCGGCTCAGAGGAGTGGAGCTTTTGTACACCTGACACATAAAACCAGCTTCCATGTAGAACAGCAAAGTCGCTGAGAGAATCAGCTGTGTCGATGAACTCTACACCTGAGACTTTACAACAGCAGCTGTGTGTGTTTTCAATTCTGCTCAACAGCACGTAGGCAGGAGGACAGCCTTCGATAGCTCAGCTGGTAGAGCGGAGGACTGTAGGACAGCAGAGCTGACATCCTGAGGTCGCTGGTTCGACTCCGGCTCGAAGGAAGCTAGTTTTGCTGTAAAATACCAGCCATGTGAGGAATGTTTCCGGATGGAGCCGGAGCAGCGACTCCACTTTGATCAACCTGACTTTTACATCAGCCTTGAATTTTTGCTTTGTAGCAGAAAGTAGCTAAAGTGTCCCTTCGATAGCTCAGTTGGTAGAGCGGAGGACTGTAGGACAGCAGAGCTGACATCCTTAGGTTGCTGGTTCGACTCCGGCTCGAAGGAACAGCCTTTTGTGGGGGGAATAACTGTTCCAGAGAACATCTATCTGATAAACTCAAGCTAAAGCCAAGTCTACAGGCGATGTCAACGTGAATGGCTGAACACGTGTGTGAGGTTCCACTGGAAGTGTCTTTTCTCATCCTCGCCTGTTTTCTGCTGTTTTTACTGCAGGTTCAGCGTTAGTCTGAATGAGGAGGCAAGCTCAGCGACATGAGACACATTTTTCTCTCAGAATCGTTTGTTGAATTGACAATCCAATCTGCAACACACACACACACACACACACGCACACTCACACACACACTCACACACCACTCTGGCCCCACGTTCCTTTCACTGAGTGCAGCCTCTCAGCCCGTGACTGAACCCCCTTTGTTCGGCGGTGACCCTCTTAAGCGCAGGTTGAAGCCTGCAGCCATTCCACTTTGGATTTGGACCCTATCGCGTGTCACATGGCTAAGTCGACAAGGACCGGGGGCCTCTTCACTCAAACACACGGCAGCAAGTATCCATTCACATCACAGTGAATGCTGCGGCGGGGTTGGTCTAAAATACAGCGATCACCCATATTCACCTCAGCGAAAGATGCGTTCAGACAATTCACCTGCTTGCTTATTTCATAACATCAAAGCCGCCGATTCGAAATAAAAAAAGCTTCCAGTTCTTCCAGTTAGCTGCTTACGTGACGCTACATCCCCTCCGCTGTTTTGGTTTGAATTAGGATCATTATTTCTTCTTTTGCACCTTTAAAACAGAGATTTGACTCACGTGGGGAAAGCAACGGAGAATAAATTCAAATGCATGCTTTGCTAGCAGTATTTTGTGCAGCTAATAAACTCATCGGTCGTTATCGCTGCGGAGCTCCGCCGTCTGGACTAAGATGCCTCAGCGAGCTGATGTTCGTTATATTTCCACGGTCCAGCTAACGGCCTCAGGCTGAGGCCACAGTGGTAATTACGGCGGCGATTTTCACAGTTTTCTGACAGTTTAATTTAGAAGCACCGAGTAATCAAAGGTGTGGATTCTCAGGTCGGACAGCTGCATCATTCAAGAGAACTAAATGTGACTTGGATCCAACTTTGATCACAGATTCTACGTTTTAACAGGACAAGAAAGATAATTGGAAAAACCTGAGAAATGAGGAGAAATCCGTGGGGGTCACTGAGCGTTCTGATGGGTATGAAAATTATGTAATCTTCTGATTCGGACAGCAGCTTCAACATCAACACCAAATGAGGAAATTTGGAAGAATCAACTCCAGTTGAGTTCAGAGATTTAACCAATCCCAAATCACACAAATGTTTGTTTGTTTTTTGTTAGTTTTTTTTTTTTTTTTTTTGCTTTGTAACTCCTTCATTTTCAAATAGGACAGGAGTGAAGAGGCAGGAAATGGAAATGACATGCAGGTAAATAATTTGCCAGGAATCAAACAGGCCTGCTCGTGGTAACACAAATTATCAGGTCGCCTCCACGTTGACAACCTTTTTAAAATCCAACATAAAGCAGTTTAACTAACCTGACCTCACCCACAGTGTTTCTGTTTGATGTTTTTGAAGCCATTAAATTGTGACATATGGCCTGTATTGCTGCTTCACGTAATCCATGACAAAGGAACACGGCGAATGAATGTCATCGAATCGATGCAACACAGTGTTTTCAAGTTCATCTGCACTGGAAATAAGTGAACTAGTTGTATTAAAACTCTGAACTTGTTTTACAGTACGATTTCTTTTAAAGAGCGAGAATCTTTGATACTCAAAGACGGATTATTTTTGGAGCTTCCTTTAACGTCTGCCTTCATATGACTGACACCCTGTTGCTGCTGGAACAACAACCTCTGACAAACAAAGCGGAATGTGTCTTTGTCAGTTTCAAGTGGCTGTCTGTTGGTTTCATCAGCTTAATCAGGTCCAACTGTGACTTAGATTGACAGGTCATATGTCAGACGTGGATGTTTCACAAAGCGGCTTTTAAAATCGTTTCTTATTTAGCCGGTAAAAGTTCGCTAATCCCTCATGCCCTCTCGTTCAGCTCTACACCCTGAGATACGGGAACAGCACGGTTCTGCAGAGAATATTTCAAAAGAAAGTCAAAACATTATGGTACATGTATGTTTTAGCTTTAAGCTATTCTTAGACAGACTATTTTGTATTCATGCATTTGGTATGATCTGAACTTTAACTAACTTTAACTAACTACGGCATGACATCAGTGCTTATAGTGTTGTTTACAGCTTCTCTGGCTCTGGAAGAGATATTAATCAAGTCTCTCTCTCTCTATATATATATATATATGTACACTTTTTTCCCAAAGCTGCCAGCTCGAAGGAAAGTGCAGCACTGAAGCAACAATTTTGAATTCCAGCAGAGTCGGACAGGTGTCAGAATGAGCAGCAAACAGGAAGTGGATCACCTAAATGAAATAAGGCAATCATTAAGGTTCGTGTTGGATTGTTTCCTTTTCCCATCCTGAAACATTTCCCTTCATTTAAAGTGAACGCAGTGAATAATTTCCTATTTTACACTTATGTCTGTGTCATCCAAAGGTTGTAGTTTTCCAAAGCGCTCTGTCTAATGATTGTCACCTTGCTGTATAGTCGTCACAGAGTGGTGTAGTAAACACGGTGAGAAAACATTAACAACGTCTGCGTGATAAATGATTGCCGGTTGGTAATCATTATCCAGAGTACTACTGCTGAGTGTCCTTCTGCAGCGGGGGAGGAGCCGGAGAACGTTATTTTTTTATTCCATGTAATGACTTCTAAGTTGAATTGTGGCGATGGGTGGAAAAACTTTTAAAAAATCAGTTTTATGACGACGTTACAGCAAGGAAGAAATGAAATCAGATATATATATATATATAAAAAAAAAAAAGTGGGGCCCGAAGCCACTCAGAGGATCAAGTTTCACTGTGACTGAAGGCGATGTCCTCTAAACGACAGAAGCAGTCGGCCTCCACATGACAAAAAATGTTACTGTCACTCACATGTCACTCTGTGTCGCTTTGGCTCCAGGAGTCTCCTCACAACAGCAGCACAGCAAACACTTTGTGAAATAGTTTTCTTTTCAAACTTTGATGTTGAAACGATGCTGAAAAGTATGATTGACACCAACTCTTATGGGGGGGTGGGGGGAGGTTCAGCATCAGAATCAATGTTTGTCTGTTTTCTCAAAAATGCTAAAGATTAGATTCTCTGCAAGTTGGAAATGTTGAATGCTGATTTTCTCCCATTTCAGAAGAATAATTAAAAAAAAAAAAAAAAAAAAAAAAAAACGCCACCTCGCCTAATTTAAAGCTGCAGTGAAGGTGTGAAGTCATTCAGGACGAATTGCCTTCTAGTAATCATTATCCACCGTTATAAATCTTTAAATCTCGGTCTGCAGATCAGCCATTAGCTTCACTGAGAGCACCGCCTGTACAGCCCCTGTCAAACATTTACTCGTCTGCCAAGTGGTCCAAGCAATCCAGCAAATTTATTATTAAGTCCTGTCACGGCTCAATCAGACAGATAAGACAGAGAATGCTCGATTGCTCTGGAATTTTTATGAAGTCTTTTATGAGGATTTTCCACTCTATCTTTAAATTCTATGCATCCAAAGACACAGAATCTCCTCGTGTCGGGCTTAAAAAGTTGTTGAAATACGAGCTGTTCTGCACAAATGCCTGGAAAGATTAAAAAAATAATATGAATGTTACATTAAGAATATATTTTCATGAGGACTAGAGGTCACCTGACTTCTTAGCTGACAAAAACAGTTCACACTTTCGATGATAGTAAAAGTCTTTAAAGCAATTACAGCCTCATAAACGTGGTTTCATTGGAGTTTACTGCTTCTAAAATGTGCTGATGCCTGCTAATATTTCATTGTTTCATTGTTGTTGGTCTCAAGTCGTTGAGTGTTGCGTTATATTAACGCTGCCCGCGGCTGCTAATGTACGAATATGATGCAGTTTGTTTTTGTTTTTGTTTTTTTTTGTTTTTTACGGCGATTGAATGAAAATCGAACAAAAACCCACAAACACACTCAACTGTGTGCGAGATTCAAACTGTGCTCTCAGCCAATGGGCTCGCCTGATGAAATCGTTGCGTACAAAGGTCACCAGAGTGTTGCATTGTTTTCTCTTTAATACCGGTTCAAAGGTCCATTCAAGGCGCCCTTTGACAGGCGGGTTCGATGCCTTGGCGGACGCTGCTGCAGCCCTCCCTGTTGACTCAGAGCTTTGGCTGCTCCGCTTTTCACAAAACGCGGTGAAAGTTGTCAAGTCACGGACAACCTGAGCGAGCCACAAGGCGTTATTTTGTTTTACTTCGGTTTCAAATCTCAAATGAGACAAAGAAACAAATGATGTTTGTTCCATTTGGACGGTAGACTTCATATTCTGTCTCCGATCTGAGGTTCACACACACACACACACACACACACACACACAGACTTTCATATCACTGCCAAAACAGAACAACAATATTGTTCTCATAAGTGAAACAGATCAAATGATTGAAGCGATGCCTCCTTACAAATTTTAGTCTTGGCCACTCTCTCAAATTCCTAAAAGTGAGAATTTCTGCTCAGCTCAACGTAATAAACGGGTCCTCTAACCGTTTCTTTTCAACATGAGGCCGTCTGATGCTGCCGCAACATGAGCGTGTTGCGCACAACAGAAGAAGAAGACAGGTACCGCATTCACACGATGGCACTTTAATTTCCTCTTTCTCTCTCTCATCCTCACCTCTCTCCCTCCTCCAGCCATCTTTCCCTCTACCCCCCGGCCTCTTTCTCTCCCTCTCCTTCATTTGGCTGAAACTAAATGTCTTGTGTGAGATAACATCACAGTAGGAAATTCCGCCTGTGTTGCCAGACTGCTCAGTTTTCTCCCCAGGGCTGGCAACAATGTGCGTCCTTCATAAGTGCCCCTGTAGCGCTCAGGATCTCCACTCATCCCCTGTGAGCCCGGTCAAAAGAACCCCGCTGGCGAAACCCAACCCCGCGTTCTCAGATCCACGGCGGCTAGCCGGCGGGATTACTGCAAAGACGCTGAAAAGTCGGCGCATTCACTTACACCGTCACAATGATGCCCCGAGAGTGCATGCAAATCTGCGTCACAACTATTTGCTGTGCATTCCAGATTCTCTATGGAAAAAAATTAACGGCCTTTCCCAAGAAAAAGGGTGAGCAGAGCTGAAATGAAAAGAACTGAGCTGCGCCGAGAAACAGTCTAGCAGATTAAAGCGCAAAATGCCATTTTCACGTTATGATTACTACGTTACACCGACCGAGATGGCACTTTGGGTTAAGCTGCTGAAGTTTCATTTCTGCAGGACTCAGTCAGGATAATCTTGTTTCGTACTGTTTTTGCCAAGTTGAATTACAGACATCACCCGGAGCTCCTCTCACCTGCAAGACGGCTTCATTTAAAAATGTTCTCCAAAAAAAAAAAAAACTGGAGACGTCTTGTTGTTCAGTTGATAAAACACAATCCTGTTGTTTGGATGTTGTTTTTTTTTTTTGCTTGTTTGTTTTGTCTTGGTTTTTTTTTTCCCCAATTACTGAACAAGATATTTTCTGATTTCAAACATTATAACATCTTTAAATTTTCAACTACAGACGGAGCATTGTGTTTAAGTAATTATCACCTTTAGCTTCAGTCAGCAGTGCCCAACATATTCTTCATAACACATCACGACAACAGACCTTCACATGCCGACTCTGTAGTGTCATTCATCCAGCAGGTGAAGAAATAAAAACTCAGGGCTGCTAAGAAAAGTTTTTAAAAAGTGAGGTGGAATCCCCAGAGACAAATAGTTTGTTTAACTTCGACTCTGGAGAGTTAAAGCCCACAGTGTTTCTGGCGAACACACAAAAAGACACAGAGGCGTTATCGTAAAAGTCTTCAGGGGACAGAGGCTGGAGCGGGTGAAAAAACGGCCTTGTGCTTTGGGGGGTTTTGGGCCAGTCGACCTTCCAGAAGGACCAAGAACGCGTGGAGTTGCATGTTCATTTAGATCCCCAGGTCCTCACCAGCGAGCCAAGCTGCCCAGATTAGTGCGTTGTTGTCTGGGCAGAAGGAACGGTTTGTGCGCTGCACGGCATTAAAGCCTTTATGTATTTAGGGCTGTGTCTCTACATTTGGAGCGTCTGCGCTATAAGTGCTGAGGGCTCTTTGACAGAAAGGAAAGGAGTGTCTCGCTGTGTCAACGCCCGCGACCTTTCAGGGGCCAAACTGCTCTTCGCTTCGCGCTGCCAGAAAAACATGTCGTCCGAAAAAAAAAAAAAGAAGCAGAAAACAACATCAGGATTCCCCGTTCGCTTACGCTGCAACAACCATCATGACAGAAGTTTTTCTAACGTTAAATTTGTGTTTATACGATTAAAACATAATGAAATGATAGCAGTGATCATAATACTTTAAAGGGCGTGATGATGAAATTACGTTTTATTGACGTGACATTATTTACATTACTATCGTTCAAATTCTAAAACTCAAATTTATCATCATCGGTCGACAAACAACTGCAAAATGAGAAATCGTTTAAAGCGACCGCAATCAGGCAGAATTACCGGCTAACTGAAATCCGTTCGTCAGCTGACATTTTTATGGCGGCCATCTCGCCTCGGGTTGGTTAACCTTTGACGGCGCTATCTGGAGACTGGCCCTCGCTGCTGCAATCCTCGTGGCCTGCTGTGCTGAACGCGCCCGTTTGTCCGACTCATTTGAGGTGAGATATGCCTAATTGCGCTCTGGCGTGTGCTTTATCATCTCGAAGTGACATACCTGGAGTTTGGACAGCGGCTGCACTCCCACCTTCAGGAATGCCATTCGGGAGATGTAGAGCTGCCTCATGACATCAACATCCTGGGAGCTGAAATACAAATAAAGGACCTGCACTCTGTTATTCAGTTACATTTTCATTTCATACAACAAATCAACAGACAAGAAACTATGTAACAATGAAATTTTAAAAAATAAACAAACTGAAGAACCTCGATTGAGTCCGGTGCCATTTTTGGTCCAGTGGAGTTGCCGTACATAGCCGTCCAAATGTGGAGCAAAAGTCAAAGAGAGAACTGATTTTCAGGCGAAACAAACTGTCCTAAACTACAAATTTGGATGGATGTATTGGATGGATTTGATAACTGCAGTGTTAGTTGTTCATTTCAAACACAAAGTTTGCTGAATGTTTCTCTTCCTGCCTTTCAGAGGAAGATTCAGTTACTCCTCCACTCTTTTCTCGGATTGCAATCACGGGTCACGACTTCCACCTGTCCGTCACTGTCGTTTAACTCCTCCTTCTTCTTCACACCCGCCCCTTTTATCACCTCTACGCAACGTCCAGTCTCCTTCTCCTCCTCCTCCTCCTCCTCCACCACGTCGACCCATGTTCACCCCAATAAGTCACTCCTGTCTGTCTGGTGTAGGCGGGGGTGCTCTCAGTTTACTGTGAGCCTGTTGCTCTGTGTGTGTGTGTGTGTGTGTGGACAGGAGGATTTGGGTTGACAATGGGCGTGGGTGGAGGCTTCTGCCAGGTTTCGTCTCGGTCAAGGTCAACTCATCACCTTCCTGAGGAATGTGTCGATCTCCCAGATATAAATGCTTGTACGTAAACTGGCCTCTTTGGGAGGAAGAATGAGAGAAATTCATTAACTACGTCCCGACAGACACATCCAGGCTGTGACATGCGACTTCGCTGCAGCAGATTAGACTTTGCTGTCGAGTTGTCGAATTACAGGAGTGTCATCGGGTTTAATCTTGTCACCTGACAGCGTTGAGTCAAAATGAACCCGTCCAATTTACATGACTTTTTTCTAATGTTGCTTAGGTGTGTGAATTTATAAGAAAAACAAGCATAGCGAAAGTCAGCTACAACAAGGCCCGCCGCCCCTTCGAGTCCTCCGCTGTTGGAGGAGCAGCTTCTTAGCTTCTTTTTTTTTTTTGTGAACTTGCTTTATTCAGTGTTTTTATAGGTCTGCTGGCTTTTGGACAGAGTGAGACCTCTGTGTGCCAATAACCCACTGAACGGATTCCAAACCAGGAGAAGCTGATTTCAATAATGGCAATGAAGACAACTCCCATGATTCCGCGCTGCTTCGCAACTTTTGCCAAACTGGTTTGGCTAAGAAGCCCCATACTTTCCAAAAATCCCATATTATGTCTTTAAAGCTATAAACACTGTCAGAGTTATTAAAGAAGTAAATAGATATTACTCAGTATTATATATTTATATGGTGCACATTAACATACTTTATACAAAAAGCATTCATATGCTCAATTAGTCTGCACAACAACGACCACATCTCTCAAACTGATCCTGTCTTTGCAGGTATACTGTATACTATACAGGAAGCTAACATGAGTCAATATTAGCAGGAGATTTTTGGTGTGTGTGTACTGACTGTTTATCCTCTGCACAGATGTGTGTACTTGTGTGTGGGCCGACTTTCTGTGTGTATGTGACTTGGTGTTTATTAACTTGTCTGCACAAATGTGTATATTAGTCAGATTTTTACCAAATGAGTAAAACGAGGCCACTTAAAGGCTCCAGGAAAAGAGCCAAGCCGTCAGACTCACACGCTGCGTACATGTTATTTTAAGCCCTACACATCATCTGATATCTGTCCTAAATGGCTTTTCCAGCTTCACCGCTCTGCGTATTCCTGAGGTAGAAGGACAGAGGGGGGGTGGGGGGGCCCAACAGGTTTACCAGCAGTATAAAGGAAAGAGGAAAAACACAAGGCCAGCTCCAGTACGGTGAGGGAAACCTGCCAAATCCTCAACTCCCTGCGAAGGAGAGGGCAGACCCAGGCACTACAGAGATGCTGGGCCACTTATGGCTTTTTCAAACATTTACGCTCGCGGCCTCAGCACTTCAGGGAAGTCGATCCTCCCAAATGTTCGAGACTCCATTTGACGAAGCGGGTGACATGTTTGGGAGGCAGCTGGTGTAAATTTAAGAAATGCTTGTCCGGTCAAAGTTTCTTTTCAAGGTCTAAATACCTGCGAAGAAGAAAAACGGCTTTTTTTTTCCCGTGACTTCGCGAAGCGCTCGCGAGTGACGACGTCTATCGTTCTGTCATTGGCTGCGTTCGGACCAGCTGTGACAAGCAACCACATTACCAGCCAGGGAACCAAATCATTTGCAGACATTGCTTTTAAAATAACCCATGAAAAGGATCACTGCTTGTACAGCTCTATAATTCTCTGGCTGCACACAGTCAGATCACTGCTCTGTGAAAAGGGCTCATTATTTTTTACTTTTAGTCTTTAATTTCATTGTTAAAAGTTTTTTTTTTATTCTTCTACTTATTTTTAGCCACTCTGGCTTGTGCAGAATCTCAGTTGGAGTGCTAACTTATTCCAGACTTGAGTTAATATGAAGTTGCCAGACAAAGCATTTATACTTAAACTTGCCTTGGACTGAATAAGTTCAGGCAGGGATGGCATTTTTTTTCTCAGGGTTTTTTTTATGTAAGGTTGCCTGGACAGGAAGCCAATGTCACGCTATGTTCAAGGCAATAACATTCACAAATCAACAACACGTCAATAAAAGATGTATTAAATGTTGTTGAATTAAACATGAAAATGTCATTTAACCAAAAACACACGTGTTGGATTTATTTACAGGCTCACAGCTGAAATCGAATTCTATAAAATATTGCAAAGGTGGCCGACGGTGTTACCGTATATGAGGCGGATTTCACAGAGACTCTTTCATCTAAATGAGATGAAGTCATTTTTCAATTGCACTGAAACAACTTCTACTTTGTCTAATTGCATGTTGCTAAAACAAGCAGAGAGTTGATGTGTTTAAAATGACCTGTGATGCACACGGAGCAGCAGTCAGGCGGAGGGGAAAGGGCGGCGCGTCACCTCGCTCCCGGAGGCCAAACACCAGCGGAACACTAATGGCTTTCAGCGTGACTCCACTTCCCACCTCGTGGCTGTTTCTGCCATCAGACCGGCCTCGCTGACAGGCTCCCTCTGAGGCGAAAGCCACTCGTAAAAACACGGCCGCCAACTCCGAGCTAACCGAGCCCCAAGGCTGTCGTCGCGGCTCTTAATGAATCCTCGGGTCTGTGCGAGGCCTGGTGCCGGCCCAAAGGAGCGTGTTTACCGCCAGGAGAACGTCATCGCTGCCGAAGAAAGAGCGCAATTATGAGCACCCGTTTAAGAACAGGCATCCTGTCGCTCCGGGGCCCCGATGACGACAAGAGAACAGGCAGCAATTTAGAAGGGTTCACCTTAATACCCTGAGTGCAAGTTGACACCCTCCAGATTTAAACTATCGCATGGGGACAGATAATGGCTGGATTTTGGAAGTTGGTTTCATCTTCTGAGTGATGAAAAAGATTCAGTATCTTAATTTATTCACTCTGCCGTCCCATTTAGCTTCATCTGTCAGTCACGTCTTTTAAAAGTTTTGGGTAAGTCACTCTGCAACAAGCTAAGATGGAGCATGAAGCACAAACCTCTCAATTAAATACAAAGAATTTAAGCCCCTTCTCTGAAATGATCACTTCTGGGGAGGAAATCTAATTTAAATCCGCCTGGAAATTTGTTTGTCTATCTCGCTCGCTAACTGCTCAAGTTTTGGGCCCTTTTGGACCGTATTTTTTTTAGAAATGTTGGCTGATATCACCCAGTTCTTGTTCATTAACAATAAAAAGAGATAAAGTCTAGCTTCTTTTAGTAATCACTCATTTAATCTTGCGAGTTTCATAAATTCTAAGACTGGTGTTAGCTGTATTATTTTAAACCTACTGGCACGGATCATGCTAACGACATGTTTGGTGAGCGATCTCAGAAAAAGACAGCGACCTCACTGGAGGGCTGATGAAACCAAGCTCAAGCTCTGACCCGCCGACTTTGGAAAAGTCAGGAAATAATAACTAATATTAGCTCCCTCTTGACTTATCTCCTTCCTTTTTTGTTGGACTCCAGCCAATAAAATGTTCCCACCCACCGCAGAGATTAGCTCCCTCCACAACAAAGGTCTGTGTGTCTGAAAGTTAGGACTGAGGGATCATCAGCACGTTTAAACCTATTTTTATAGTTTAGACCTCCTGTACAGCAGCTTAGTGTGTCTGTGTGTGTGGGGCTGTCATGATCCTGCCCAGCAGCAGACTGATTGGATGGGAGGGTTTTGTGTCGCTGTTTGCTCTGGTTAATGAGCGGAAGGAAGGTGAGCCAGTAAAACACACACTGTCGGATGTGTGTTGTGTTTGTGTGTACTTGTGTGTTGTGTTTTGGGTGACTGCCTTAAGCTTCACACCCCACGTCAGACTAGTTAGTAGTCTGGTTTTTTGTTTTTTGGGGGGTGTTTTTTAAATAAACACTCAGTTTCAGGAATCTAACCTGTGGAGGGAAGGAAGGGAGGACTCCTTCATCCATCATCGGCCAAGTGCGACAAAATAAACACACATGCAGGAACTCTGATTTTTTCCTGATCGTGGCCAGAAAATTAAGAACTCGAGCTTCTTAATGAGACAGTCAAACATTAAAAAAGGGCATTAACTTCTCCTCGTCTTCAGAACATTACAGATCATGGAAGTGCAAGCTGTGTACATGACATGGACGGATACTTTCTCCTTTCTTTTCGGCTGAAAGTCTTCTTATAGTTATTTATATGCTGATTATTTATCTGACCACTGAGAGCTCGGTGACAGCAGCTCTCCCTCTCAGATCATTGGTGGCTTCTGAAAGACTGTCCAAATTTAAAGAAAGTAAACATCTGCAGAAGTCACGGAAAGCAGTGACTTCTGCTCGGATCCATTTTTTATACAAGTGTATTTATTTATTTTCCAGCTTCAGAAGGATGTGTAGGAAGAGTCGAAGGTTTGGACAGAAGTGAGTCAGGTTTGTTTTTGGTGACTCTTAATTCTAAAAACAGTTATCCTTATAATCTGTGCACGAACACACCTGGAATATTTAAATTAAATCATTAATGAGCTGATTAAGGCCAGATGCCCGGCCGCCAGCTTCCTCCCAGCAGTCTCTCAACAACAAAAGATGTTTGGATGTTGGCACGTCTACGAGCTGGTGCTAAAGAGCGTTACGTACCTGCATTTTCACGGCACTCGATGCCAACTGTGCGGCCGCTGGAGGTGGCTCGCTGGGAAACAGGACGTGTGGAAAATGTGTCATCAGTCTGCAATGACACACATCAAGAGAGGTGAAAAATCAACGCAGGGCTCAGGCTATCGATGTGCCACCCTTAAAACCTCTCACCATGTCTGCACAGTGTCCTGGTGTCCAGTTTAGAAGCATTTCTTCGTTTACTGAATACGATTCCAAAACTTTTGAACGACTTCTAACTATTCGTGTGAATGAACGCCTTTTTAAATGCAACACATGAGCCTGAAACTGTCTTCTAGCGACAGCGTGTACAGTAATTCATCTGCTGGATGGATTCCACTTTTAGGTAACTATAAAAACTACAGCATAGTTTGAGAGTGTCAGCAGGCCAAACTTCCCATGAGGAGGTTTCAAAGACAAACATCTCAGAGTTTCACAGCATGCCTCAGTAACTCTGTAAGAAGCCCCCCCCCTCACCAAGCCCAGCCCAGCCCAGCCCAGCCCCTACTCCTACTCCTTCGCCTTTCTCTTTAGCATCATGAACTCTGAGAGCCCTGGGAGAATCACAGGGAAAGATTTGGGGGGGGGGCAAGGAGGGTAGATAGAGGAGCGGTGGGGTGGGCAGCCCAGAGAATGCAGAAATCGACATTTAAACAGATGCAGTAATTCCATTTCCACCCTTTTAGATTTGGTATGCAGGGGGCCAACGGGTAACCCTAAACCCGCTATCAGCGTTGCACACAGAAGGCGGGGAGGCGAAGTCGACAGTTGGTGGATGGGGCCGCCAAGTCTATCAGCCTTGTTAATCAATACGGGTTCCACTCTGATGGGCAGCGATTGGTGCAACCGATGCTCCGTCTGCTCGGCCATTCGCCCTGGGAAAAGGAGGAGGGGCCGCCCGTTTCCTGCCACTTCCACCTGCGGCTTCCGGCCCCGCCGTGAGGAATCTGGATCAGGCCCAAAAGATCCTGCTCATGCTCATGGGAATGTCTGAGGTGTGGTCTCGTTGCACCCACGGGAAAAAAATGCTCCACCTGCTCTGACAAAACAGTGACAGCATCACGACGTCGCCATGTGCAAAATGCAGCAATCAGTAGAAATCAGGATGCATGTTAGCATAAAAGATCTGCTAGCTTTAACGTAGCCTAAAGTCAGAAGGTGGAGCTGAGGGCTTGGTGCTCTGTTCTGATTGGATGGTGCAGTCCCCTAACCCCAACCCTAAATCATCATTTAAAAATTTAACTTCATGACTGTAAACTCATTAGTTAACTGAGCTAGTAAGAGATAAATACAGCCATTTTCCCATAGACTTCAATACAAATGGAAATCTTTTTGCATTCAGCGGAGTTGCCAACTGATGGTCATGGCAGAGAACGCAGGTTTAACGCGGAGTCAACATCCACTTTGGCGTAAAGTCGTCTCACAGCGAGAGCTCATCAACACACAGACATCGTCACTGCCAAACAGCCGGACGAGAAAATACTAAAATAAACCGGAAAGTACCGAAAGGTGTGCCGAGGTTATTTTCACGGAGCCACGCTCGTCATTTCACTCTGCTTTTTTCTGAATGGCAGAAAGAGTAAATGATGTATGAATGTACGTTTGTCGTCTGCTGCCCGCCTTGGAGCCTGTTGTATATTTTGTCGAGAGCACGGAGAGCTCGGGGTCGTATTTGTGATAAATTTAAAGATAACCAGGCAGCCTCGGCTTGACGGGAGGAAATATTTGACACATGTTTGTGTTTGAGCCAGAGAAACGTTTACAAGTGAGCTAACGGCTGTGATGACACATGCCTGCCATGTTTTTGGCATTTGTATCGCTGTGGTTGTGAATATTGCCAAAGAGGAAACAGGTTTCCTTAACATGTTTTGACAGAGGACGGCATGATTTCACACCTGGGTGAATATCCGACGTTTCATTTGTGTTTGCAAACTCATTCATCCCACTTTTCAGTCCAAATAGTGAAACTCGAGGTGTTAGTAATACCGCCGAGTCGATTTAGAAACGTTTTCGCTCTCAAAGTTACCTTCACACAACACGCCCCACCCGGCTGCTCCTCTAAACGGAGCTAAAACAAGCCTCCATTAGCAAACGCTGGAGTTTGGAGCTAATTAGTTGTGATAAAGACCTGTGGATTGGCAACACGCTGCCCGTCTGCCAAACCGTCTCGGCTCCATTTGAAGCCAATGAATCCAATAAGAAGTGTGAATGACTTTAATTAGTGCTATCACAATGCTGTATCTGCCCATATTAGCTTATTTTCTTTGGGCTGAGCTCAGAAACTGTTTACACACACACACACACACACACACACACACACACTTGTTTGTTGGGCCTGGTGGTGCGTCGCAGTAATCGCCATCTCAGCATGCTCTGAGTGAAACATTGGCACCAGCGTTAAGACAAACAGCCCCCTCCCTTCAGGCCAAGACAACCCCCCACTGTGGGCTAACAAGACCACATTAACCTCCCTTACCAAACACACACACACACACACACACACACACACACACTCCTTTTTCATTCATACAGACTGACGTATCTCTCACACATCAGCATGTGGACACACATTTCAACTCGACACATCCAGGCGAGTCCTCCTCAGAGACAGGAAGTCCCACAACATGACAGAATCGTTTACTGATCAATGGCAAACGGCAGATTTCGACAAACCGCAAATTAAAACGAACCATCTGCCAAAAGATGTTTCTGGAGTAACTGAAAAATCTGTCGCTCCACCTGCTTCTGCACGGCGGCTGAACAAAAGTGATTCCCCGCAAAGAGAAAATTCAACCAGATCCAGGAAACGATTCTCAAGTCTGAATCAAGTTTACCAAAGAAGATGGACGGGGTCCTTCTTTTGGGGAGGAGTGTGAAAGTTTGAAACAACAATTTGAAACTATTTAATTTGGATTGGGAAGACTTTGTATTTAATGCAACACAACGTATGAGAAGAACTTGAAAAGGGAAAAGTCCCTTTTATGGATTTTATTAGTTGGTTTGAAAGGGATGTGCTAATTTCCCAACAATTTAATGACCCAAACGAATGAAGCTCCAAAGGCTAATTTGCACCATAAAAAAATCTAATATTCGACGCTTTATCACAAATTTGAAAAGCTTCATATGCAGCAAATCTGCAGCAAATCTGTTAAATCGCAATGTGATGATGAGACAGTTGCAGGATTTGACAGAACATTAACATGACAGAAGAGTCTTGTCATGTTAATTAATTGAACACAGTCAAGCTGCAGAAAGGCAAAATTCCAACTCGTAAAACCTCCAACGTCCTGAATTATAGATTTATCCCTGAATCTTTTCCCGTCACTTTTGATTTCTTGCTCCATTTATCAGCATATGAGAAGTCGCATGACCTTCTGACATCAGGGAAACAACCCCGAGAGGAATGAGAGTCAGAAAAGTTGTCATCCTTATCTATATTTCTGTTTTTACTATTTCTTTTTATAACAAAGAGGTATGTTAGTTTACTCCCTGCTGGTTATCTCCCCCCCTAATGTCTCTTTTGTCCCACAGCCCATCTCCCCCTGCCCTTAATGGATAATGTGTGTTGGGGGTCGCGGTAAACAGAGACAAAGTGATTATAACCCTTCCTCCAGGGTGAACATTTTAAACAAACACCTATAGAAGGAGCTTTGGGTTGACTTCAGTGTCCCCTCCCCGCCCATGCAGGGGGAGTGTCCTCCCTCCTCCTGGATAAAAACCCAACACACCGACCAGCGAGGCAGCATGAGGGGCGAGAGACGGAGCTGTGGAGAGACATAGACAGAGAGAGAGAGAGAGAGAGAGAGGGGGGGGGAGGCTGTGTAGTGTCCCAGACTGTGAAAAGTGAAGCGCTCTTTTTGTTTTTCTTGGATATTTCAGACTCAGCTGCAGCATGAGTTGGGCCTCTCCTCTGGACTAACGTCCAGACTAAAGTTCGCTCGCACTTTCTCTGGCACGAATCGCGCACAGGAGGTGCCGGAGATGGAGAGGAGCGTCCCGGGATGGTGCCTGCTCTTCAGCCTCGTCCTGCACGGAACGCGCTGCATGGCGGCCAAGGAGCTGCAGTGCCAGGAGATCTCCGTGCCCCTGTGCAGGGGCATCGGATACAACTACACCTACATGCCCAACCAGTTCAACCACGACACGCAGGACGAAGCCGGCTTGGAGGTGCACCAGTTCTGGCCGCTGGTGGAGATCAAGTGCTCGCCGGACCTGCGCTTCTTCCTCTGCAGCATGTACACGCCGATCTGCCTGGAGGACTACAAGAAGCCGCTGCCGCCGTGCAGGAGCGTGTGCGAGCGGGCCAAGGCCGGCTGCGCCCCGCTCATGAGGCAGTACGGCTTCCCCTGGCCGGACCGGATGAGGTGCGACCTGCTGCCCGAGCAGGGCAACCAGGACACGCTGTGCATGGACTACAACCGGAGCCAGACCACCACCGCCTCTCCGGTGGTGGCCAAGCCGACCAACCGGCCGCTGAAGCCCTTCAACAACCGCAAAAAGACCGGCTACGGCGGCTACGGGAAGCTGAAACCGGCCGCCTCCCCGTGTGAGCCGGGATGCTTCTGCCGGACTCCCATGGTGCCGGTGACCGGCGACGGACACCCGCTGCACAACCGGGTCAAGACGGGCCAGATCCTGAACTGCGCCATGCCGTGCCACAACCCCTTCTTCACCCAGGAGGAGAGGACTTTCACCGCCTTCTGGATCGGCCTGTGGTCCGTCCTCTGCTTCGTCTCCACCTTCGCCACCGTGGCCACGTTCCTCATCGACATGGAGCGATTCAAGTACCCGGAGCGGCCCATCATCTTCCTCTCCGCCTGCTACATGTTCGTGTCGGTCGGATACATCGTCAGGCTGATCGCCGGACACGAGGAGGTGGCCTGCGGCAGGGAGAGCGGAGCCGAGCACATCCACTACGACACCACCGGCCCCGCGCTCTGCACCGTGGTCTTCCTGCTCATCTACTTCTTCGGCATGGCCAGCTCGATCTGGTGGGTGATCCTGTCCCTCACCTGGTTCCTGGCCGCGGGCATGAAGTGGGGGAACGAGGCCATCGCCAGTTACGCACAGTACTTCCACCTGGCCGCCTGGCTCATCCCCAGCATGAAGTCCATCGCGGTTCTGGCTCTGAGCTCCGTGGACGGGGACTCGGTGGCCGGGATCTGCTACGTGGGGAACCAGAACCTGGATAACCTGCGGGGGTTCGTGTTGGCGCCGCTGGTCATCTACCTGTTCATCGGCACCATGTTCCTGCTGGCCGGGTTCGTTTCTCTGTTCCGGATCAGGAGCGTAATCAAGCAAGGGGGGACCAAGACGGACAAACTGGAGCGGCTGATGATCCGGATCGGGGTGTTCACGGTTTTGTACACGGTCCCGGCCACCGTCATAGTGGCGTGTTACTTTTACGAGCAGCACAACAGACAGACGTGGGAAATTACGCACAACTGCACGTGCCAGGCGGACCCGAACCGGCAGAGGCCGGACTACGCCGTGTTCATGCTGAAATACTTTATGTGCCTCCTGGTGGGCATCACGTCCGGAGCCTGGATCTGGTCCGGGAAAACACTGGACTCCTGGAGGACTTTTTGCACGCGGTGCTGCTGGGGGAGCAAAGCCTCGGCGGGCTCCATGTACAGCGACGTCAGCACGGGACTGACCTGGAGGTCCGGGACGGGCAGCTCCGTGTCCTGCCCCAAACAGATGCCACTGTCCCGGGTTTGATCCCGGGCTGTCATTTGGCACTGAGGACTTCCTAAATAAGACTGAATCGAATCATTTTATGTGGTAAATTATTCAAAGTGAGTCGCCGAGCTGGCAGGTCGGATGAAACTTTGGTCCCCTAATGTGAACTATTTGGTGGATTCTGCTTTTTCTTAAAGAGCAGAAGAATCAGTTTACTTCGCTTCATCCAAGTGATGTCTGTTAGATGGAACTCATAAGAGAGTGAGGAAGATGTGTGTGTGTGTGGTGGTGGGGGGGGGTGGGTGTGTGTGTGTGTGTGTGTGTGGGGGGGGGGGGGGGGGGTAATTGTGTTGGGATTGTCCATCAGCGTGTTTTAATTAGCACATTAATGAACGCCTAATGGCTTCTCCTTAAATAATGAGACCCCGCAGCAGCAGAACAATGTACCTGGCACTAAGAATGCAGAGTCTTATCTGGGCCTAATTGAATGAACAGCTGACAAGATCCCTTTTGTCGATAGGTGACGAGCTGCAGCTGAGGCTGCTCTGCTGCTGTCTGCAGAGAACCGATGCCTTAAAACTGTCTCATACGGGTTGCATCAGCGCGTAAAGTGTATTTATATAATTATTGGTGTACATATATTGTACATTTGTATATGAAAATTTACGAGATTTGTAAATATGTATAATTTCACTTTGATAGAAGATTTTTATTTTGAGAATAAAACAACTTATATTGAATTTAACTGTTGCGTCCTGGTCATCACTAGACTCCAGTCCACAGCTGGGTTTGGTCAGTTATGGATTCATTTGTATCAAATTAAAAGTTGTAGGTTTGGCTTTTTAACTTCTACTAAACCTCCCCGAGATGGAAGAGCCACATGTGGGGGGGGCACCACAGGTGGTCTCCTGCTGTTTAATCCCCCATCCATGTGTGTAAGTCTCAACATTTGAATTCAACCTTCTCTTAAACTCTGTTCCAAACTAAATGCGGCACATTTTACACACTTCTGAGTACACAAACTTCATTTTTTTTTTTTTCCTGCCTGGAACAGCTGGATCAGCGTTTAGTGTTACAAACAAAACCAGAAAAGATTATTGACATTTTTTGTTAAACACATCAGGAGAGCTGATCATGTTTTTCTAACAACAGTTGTCAGTTTATTATTGTACGTCTTTATTTGGTGGATCCTGAGGTTCTCATTAAGACTTCAGACTCCCTCCTTGTCCTTTCAGTGAGGTCTGTTCATCCCCTGAACTGTCACCATCAACTCTCAGTCCAGAAGTTTGTGCGTAAACGCACATGAAAAGGTTTGTTTTGTGCCTCAAGCGCGAAAAAAAAGGGCTTATCACATCATATCACCTGTAGTCTGTCTGAGTCATACACAAACTCTGCTGATATGATCAATGCACGACAAAACCTGACGTGTCCGTTTGGAAACTGTGGAGAAGTCCAACGGGAAGAGGAGAGGCCATTAAGGCTGCGTTATGCTGCCACCTGGTGGCCAAAAGAGAAGACAACATCAGCGGAGAAGGTGAGCAAAACGATCCACAAAGCTTCTTTAAATCTAAACTCTACAGCCCAAGATGAAGATGAAGCTGAAACTGTTTAACCTTTTTCTTCATGCCAGTGAAGCTGCCAGTGAAGCTGGCATGAAGCTGTTCTCCCGGCTGCAGCTCTCAGATGATAAAACACTGACTAAAATAAAAAATTTAAAATATTTCTTTTGCAAAAGAATATGATATAATGCAGTAAACAAAGCAGTGACGTTTTCAAACTATCTCAAATTAGTCTCTGTCAGTGATTGTGTGTCTCAAATGGAGACACAGAGTCCCATTTGCTCGGTCCAGTCGGAACAAATTGTCCTGCCACTGCCCATTAATCATCACACAAGTTTACTTCCTCTCTTCCACCAGTGTGCATGTATGTATGGTGTTGCAATGTGGGGGGGTTGGGGTGAACAGGCTGCCTCAAAAAAAAAAAAAAAAAAAAACAGAGGAAATGGGTTGAGAGGTTGTTCCCGATCCATCTCCCTTTAACATAAACAAGGCTCCTCCAACATGCTGCTTCAGGAAGCGCTCATCGCTGAGAGACATGATTGGCAAAGTCCAAGGAAACCAACTCCTCTTCATTTTGCTGTAATTAGGATGTTTATGAATGCAGTCTTTGTGTGATGATCTACTTTAGCTGTCTGACTCCGATTGCTTTGGAATAAATCATATTAAGATGTCTGAACGGCTCACGCAGGTCGTTTGAGGTCACGCAGAAACTGGAGCCCGCGGTCTCAGAAAGTATACAAAGCCGGGCGGGAAGCCTTTTGCTTTTAATAACAGCTATTGTCACGTCATGGCTGATTTATAATACGGTTTAAAACAAACATTTCTGACAGGCCCTGTGATGGACAGGCGACAGGGTGCATGCTGGGATCAACTCCTACGTGACTACACAGACAATGGATGAGTCACTTCACTTCAGACTCACCTCAGCCTTCATCTACACAGCGCTGCAGGCTAACACTTAGCATGTTAGCACCTAAACTTAGAAGAGCAACTAGAAAAACTCTGGCTCAATATGCATGCTAGTTAGCATGTTGCTAGGCTTTTGCTTTCTGTCACATTTGGGGCTTCTTCATTTCGAAAAAGATCAAACTTCGGCCTGCAAGTGCTGCTAAATGTCAACATGGGACAAAAAAGACACGATCTGATCTGATCTTTAAATAAAAAACAACATGCCCGCTGTTCATCTTACACACTTATGTGTAAAGTCAAGCAGGGTGAGGGGCACAGAGGTCAGAGGTTAAAGGTCATGTTTGTCATTTCTGGCATTCTCTGCAGCCCAAGAAAAGTCCTCCTCGTCTGTCGCGGTGCTACGCTGCTACGTGGCTCTGGTATCATTGTTGGCTGTCGTCTGCTCCGACTGACTTCACACACGGAGATCAGTTTACACGTCACATGGAGTCTCACTCAGTATGTTAAAACACTCTTATAATTCATGCTGTGGCTCCCGGAGGAGTTCTCCAAAGTCGGAAATTACATTTCAGATTTGAACTCAAAATTCTGCTGATGGTGAATGTGGGCGTTTGGTCATTGGGACATGTGAGGGACAAATTGTTTTCAGGGCTTCACTAAAACTAAAATGAATACTTCTGACTGTCTGATTTCATTTCAGCAAATCTTTCTTTTAAGTACGTATCTTTGGAGAAAACTCATTAATTGTGGAAGTATCTCTTGTTCGATTGATAAATGCATCGATGTTCTCAGATTAATTTCACTGATGTTTAAAAATGTCAGTTCCCCTCCAGTTTTAAAGGAACCTTGTGATGTTTGTGAAAGAGCAGATAAGCTACTTAATGTTTCAGACTGATCTTAAAATAGATTCAGACCTTTTTTTGTTTTTAATCACTATTCGACACACAAATCTCCACAATGACAATGCAAAAACAGCTTTTGTTAATTTAGTACATTTAAAAGACTGAAATGCCCCATTTAGATCAGCACTGACTGGAGTCCACCTGTGTCAACTGAAGTCATTGGACATAGTTAGGAAAGGCACAGTTATATAAGGTCTCTCTAAACTGGTGCGTGGCAGAGTGAAAACCAAACTGGGAGGGTGACAGAATTGTGCAGACTGGTGGCATAAGACCACGAAAAGGGGGAACCAAACAAGAGGACAACTATCAGTGCAGCGCTCCACCAATCAGGCCTTGATAGCAGAGGCCAGAAGAGGTCTTTCCTCCCTAAAAGGCACATGACAGCCTGCTGGGGTTCGACAAAGAACCAGCTGATTGACCATCGGAAGCAAAATCCCAACAACATGTGCGAAGCAAAGAAGGCAATGAGCATCGCCCCATCTTTCCCATCTTTACAGTCGCAGATGGATGCAGGAAAAAAGTGTTCTGGATCTCAGCAAGAGGTGAAAGTTTACATGGACCCAAATCATCCTGCCCAGAAAACACAAGAAAACTCTGATCACTTCCTAGTACGAAGCAAAGGCTCTGGATAATCATGGCCACGGGACATTTCAGTGTAAATCTAAAAATAAAAAAATAAAAAACACCCCAAAAATCTGTTTTTTGTTTTGTGATTGAGGAGATTTGTCCGTGTAAAATAAAATGAATCAATTTCAACATGATTTCAAAAACATAACTAAATGTGGGAAACATAAAAGGGTCTGAAAACTTTCCGTGTGCTGAAGAGCACACCAGGTCACCGTGTCTCTGTTATTTAACATCAAAGGAAGACGGCATGGATTTTGTTTTCTGGGACAGGCCCACCCGGCCAGAGGTGAAGAGGAAGATACCTGGTGATCAATATTTCTGACGCTTCTGACATCTCCTCTGATGTGCTGCTGAGCGTTCCTTCCTCCTAACTTCTCAATCTCCTGCGCCTGTCACCCATGAGATGGGACTGTGTTGGTTCAGCTCAGCTGCAGGTTGATGCATTAACTTTGTGTCCAGGAGGAGATCGATGGGGAGCCGCGGCGCCGACTCCTAATAAACCACCCGGCACTGAAACGTGAGCACAGCTGACCACAGAGGCCAGAAAAACTATTTAAATCAGGGGCAGACATTTAGGGCGCAAGATTCAAAATTTCTGCACAAATTTAAAAACCAATCTATGATAAACATAAAGAGGAGAAGAAAACATTTAGCAAGTTTTCATTTGGAATGTCTCGTGATGGCCCCCTTAAAATAACTGAGTCATATTATCAGGTCCTTTTTTGTTAAACATGATCAAATAATGAGATCTTGGCTCAAATGGGGCATTGATCACTATATAATAGGTAGCTAAAGAAATTTTTAATTTGCAGGGTTGTTTCACTGTTTTGAGGCTTTCCATAATTATTAACTGTCTTTATCTTTTTTCCCTGAAACCTCAAATGTTTTTTTTTTTTTACTCTTAATTTAACTTTGCACTAAACCAACACTGCCATTTGTTGTATATACTTTTTCCTTTGTACAAAACATTTTTATTTCTATTGCTTTTGCTTTGCTGTGTATATTTTTATTCTTATCCTATGTCATTGATGTCTCTGTGTGTAATGCTGCTGCTACACTGCCAGCAGAATATTTCATGAGTATTACCCAACACTGGCCACTAGGTGGCAGTGAACTGCATTCACATGTGGGTCAACATTTGAAAGATTTATTGACCAAACTGGGCTGAAAACTAATGTGAAGTCAGTGAGCAGGAACAGTTTATATCAGCCTACTGTGGAAATAAGGGAACCAGACTTTACCTGAGCTCTCTGGGTTCAGATCCTGCAGCCTCAGGGATCAGCAGAGATCCAGCACATGACGCGGACTGATATCCGGACTCTGGGGCCTCCGGCCTCCCGGAGCTTTCTGCCACGTCCCTCCAAAGACAGTGGACTTCGTGGAACTTTTGGTCTTCTCATGGTCTTATTTTTAATATGCGAAGGTCCTTTAATGATTTAAAAATGGCTTCGTGCACGCAAAGCCAGGTCTACAAAGAAATGCTTTTAAATTCCATCAAATCCCTGCAGACGAGTTTGTAAATCTTGTGAATATCCTTCACAGAAACGTGGAGGTTCAGCTTTCACATAAATGCCCAGATGTCTACATACTTTTGGCCACGTAGTGTCTCTTTATTGAGTTTTAGACACTGCCAATAAAAGTCCTCGGTTTAACCAATGATTTGTTCCGTATGCACAACCGTGCAGCGTTCCAGGACAGACGGGGCGACACATTTCGAATTAAATCGTTTCTTTGTGAGTGTTGAAGTCGACAAGGTGTGGGAAGGTCAACAACAACAACAATAGACACACACTGTCAGCTCAGGGACAGTCAGTAGGTTTGCGTGCCCGACCTCTCGACCCCCAGCCAGCGACGGAGTGGCGCTCAAAATACCGCAGCAGAAGAAGAATGGGAAGGGCACTGCTGCTCTCTTCGTCAGCTTCGGTGACAAACTGATGTGAACTTTACTGAAGGAACCAATGAATGCAATCGTTCACCTATTATTGGTCCAAAGCTTCTCTTCAGTGAGGAAAACTATTTGTCACCTCTTTTCTTAAACTTGGACAAAACGTCTCACATACTCAGATATTCGTGCGTCAGACTCTGAGAAGGCTGAAGGTCTTAAGTTACCCAAACTGGTTCGGTTGGGTTTGTTGGACGGTCATGTGAGAGGTCAGAGGTCAGAAGTCAGGTCAGTGTGTCTGTTGTGGCTCAGTAATCCAGACAACAGCTGAAGACTACGACAATTACAGTTTCTTCAAGGTCAGAACACCTTTGTTGGCGCAAGAAACAGAAAAAAAAAAAAAAGTTTTTTTTTCCGATCTCTTGACATTTTTGCAACTTTGCAAAGTTACAAATCACAACGTTTGAAAAGAATTGCAAAAATATCTGTTGATTTACTGGATACATAAGGCCAATAATTATTTTACCTTTAAGGTCAAAGGGTTAGAGTCATCACACGCCGCAACATTAACGGTCAAATATTTATTAGTGGAGCTTTAGAGCATCTTTCTTTACAGTAAAGGTACAAAGTTATGCTTAAACAATAATAACCAATCACACCCACGCTCTCTTGTCCTGAGATTCACTGTTATTAGCCTGATGGTTTGGACCAGCTGCGGTGGACTGGCTGGGCCTTTTGGGCGGGACCTTGTCCGGACGAGGGGACAGTGGAGGTCTCAGATAGCTGTGGAGGACAAAGTGTGCCGGTGCCGGAGAGCTCATGGGAGCAGATGAGTGAGACGCGTCCGCCTTTGCATCTTTGTTTTCAGGGTTGTTCTGGGCAGATCCACAGTTTACTTTGGCATGAAGGAGTTCTTCGTGATTTGGCCTAACACCAGCTGAGCTTCCACCCGGGCTGAGTTTTCTGGTCACGAGGACGTCGCTGTCTTCAGTCAGAGTTGTAGTCGTAAACATGCTGCTTTGTTCCCCTTTACTCATTTCCTCCATCAGCATTTCCCCGTTAGTCCTCCACCTCACCATTGCCTTCATGGAGCTCCCCAGGTCAACCAAACTCAGCAGGACCGACAGGGAGGCAACGCCCAGCATGAAGTTGAGCATTAAGGTCTTTTCAGTCGGTCTGGAGACAAAGCACTCAACCCCAGAACTGCAGGGGGCCTCGTAACAGAAGAAGCTCTTTGGAACAGAAAGACCAACAAGAAAGAAGTGGCATGCACCAAAAGCCACCTCGAGAAGAATCCGTAGAATTACAGCAAGGATGTAAGCACAGTGGAAACGAGGCGTCCCCCCTTCACGGGAGGGCTCTTGTTCTCCTGAGGAGCTGGAGCTCTTGAGAAAGAGCGGAGAACCTCCTCGACTTTGGTCCGAGCGGAAAGCTGAACTCCACTCCACGTATGAGAACAGTTTATGCACGACGTAGGTGGCAAACAGCACGTGAGGAAGGCAGAGGAGAACAAGGTGGAAGAGCCAGAGACGGAGGACAGACACGGGAGCAAAGACGTCAAAACACACGTTGGAGCAGCCGGGCTGCAGGGTGTTACAGATAAACCTGTCCTGCTCGTCACTGAAGACGGAGAAGCCGGCCAGAAGGACCACCAGCAGGCGAAAGACCAGCATCAACATCCACCAGGTTTTTCCTGCAATTATAGTAAATACAGGCAGAAAACATGTGATACGATATCACAATGTTTAATAACTACAATTCAAAACTACTTACACGAAAAGGAGAGCGTGACTAAATTGATTTGGATGTTTACAGGAAAAGTATGAAAACAAACTTTAAAATTAAATCCATAAATTTGAAAAAAAGGGGAACACAAACTTACCCATGAAAGACACGTTATGACTGATGGTGATGAAGAGGAGCTCTCGTGGGCCCATCATCTTCAATGTTCAGCGTCTGGACGCCGCACGGCAACCACCACAAAGTCTTCCAAATCCAACCAGAGCTGACCTTGTACTCAGGAGGTGTCCCTCAGGGTGGTCGTCCCCCTACAGCGCCGTGTTGCCGTCTCTCATTCTGGTCTGCAGAGGCCACGTCCTGGGTCGGGAGCTATTCTTACCCGGCTGCCATCAAAGCATTGCTGGGATGTCGAGGTACCAGTCAAACTTACTGGAAGCTGGTCATCAAACGGAAGCAGGCGTGTAACGGACAACCAAATGACATTTAGCCGAGCTGTAATTGAATTAAGGGTGATTGTATAAAAAAAGAAAAATCAGCAGCAGCTTTCACAGCTGTGAAACTAAATCTTAGCAAAAACATAAAATCCACAAATTGGATCCCAATTAGTACACAACAGCATTTTTCTTTTATTAAAAACACAAATCAACAAGTCCATAAATAACACACAGCTGAGCTGCCGCCGCTTTTGAACACTTTCTACAACGTACAAAGTCCATTTGCTGAATAATTGTGTGGTGTTTCGGCTTGCAAATGGCAAATGAGAAAACAAACACGCGGCCCCCGTCGGCCGTCGGAGAGGAGCACGATGCATGACGGAAACACTAAATAAGACATTTTGTCTGCAGGTTGGCTCCTGCGGAGGCCTCGGCTCAGCACTCAGAGGTCGGGAAGAGCAACAGGTGCAGTCGGGCGCCCTCGTTGCTCAGCAAGGTCAATTCTGGATTTGAATCCAAACTGGGCTCTCTGCTGCCTGTCTCTCCGTCTTTCCTGTCTATCTCTGCCAAAGCTCCAGCTGAAGCAAAAAATAAATATTTAAAGCAGTCAAGTGCGCTAAAATGAACAAAAGACTGTCTGACACGTGAAGGAAGTGCTGAATTTAATGGACCATACAGCTTCTCAGGCTCTTCAGCCTCAGGACAGATTGTCGTTGTTGGTCCCTTCTGTACTAACACATCGGTGCAGATTTCTTTGGTTGAAGCTGCTGCTGAAAAGTTTGATCCCTTTCTGAAGTATCAGCCTTTTAATGCGGTTCATTCATTCATTCATTGGGGAACTTATTTTTCCATGATGAGAGCACTTGAAGGCGTCAGCCAGGGGCAGCAGTACTGAGCTTATGAGAATTTCACTCTTGTATGGAACATTTCCCAGATGCACTGTGGATATAACGTGGTGTTAAAACAAAGAAGTGCCGTGCGGCCTCATTGTTGTTGCTAATCTGTTAGTTTGAGGTTGAACCTTTAACTGTAAAATTGAGGTTGATTTTGGTGCGAAATACATTTATAAAGTGTAAAAATAACCCTGCATCATTTTCCCATCAGCTCCTGCTGCTCTTTCCTCTGTGTCATAACTCGTCACCTAGTGGCATCTTATCTCGCAGATTATTGGGGCTTTACTTACTTTATTTTCTTTCTTTCAGAGCCGTTCCTCACAGTCCAAAAGCCGACGGTTATTTATTCCTCTCCGATAAATGTGGAGTCAGGGTGAGCTGATCCTTTAGACCCCCTAAGCTTGAGCTGGTTTTCTTCTACAAAGCTCAATTAATCCACTAGATGTCAGCAGAAAGTCCAACCTGGATGGAAGACAAACTGCTAACGGTTCAATCCAAATCCAGTGAATCCAGAATCACTGACAGAATCACTTATATCTGCAGGAAATCTGACCCCTTTCATCCCCAATCAGCTTTTTGCTTCTCATCATCAGCGCTACACCCTCAATGTAACTCGAATGAGGAGCAACGAAATCAGTTAACGTACTTAACTGACTACCTGAGTGTCCAGAGGTACGCTAAAAAATACTGTAAACCTTGAATACAAAGATTTTCCGGAGAAGAAAAACTTGCTAACACTTTTATTATTCTAAGATCTGTCAAAAAGGAAATAAATAATCAGTACAAATTCCAGTGCTGTGCTACCGTTTCTGAAATTCTGCAGTCAGGGACCGGGCAGCTGCAACTGTTGAAAAGGTCAAATAATAAAAAGGTAAAAATAAATAATATGCATGGTTGAAAAATTCCAGGGCCGTCTGAGAGGCAGGTTATGTCAGATTAGTCGGACAAAACCAGAAAACTGAACGGAGAGAGTCTTTACGTTAAGTTGTCTTTGGGGACCTTCGTGGTCCAGAGCTGGGTTTTTCTCCGCAGTGACGCAACAACCAGGAGGTCCTTTCTCTCTCTCATTGCTGAGCTGAAGCACTGCGAAGGCATCAGGCAAAGTTAGAAACTCTCTCACCTCATCTCCCAAAAAAAAAAAAAACGTTAGGTGGTTTCAGCTGTGAGGTCCAGAGGTTTGGGTTCAGCGTCTCTGCTGCTCAGTATGTGGCAGTTCGTCAGCGGTTAGGAGAGAATGGCAGGAACCCATCGGAGTCCGCACTGATTGTCCACGCTGGCCGAGCGCTTCCTGGCGGCCCGCCGTACGTCCTTGTACTTGTCGTCGCACAGCCTGGAAATAGCCTGGAGAGAAGAGTCCAGCTTCAGAGTGAAGAAAACGTACTCAGCCGTTAACATCAACTCAGGTTTCACTGAAACAAGCTGACCTCTAGTTTTTGGGCCTTGTCCCTGCTGAGCGGCTCCAGGGGGAAGCTGAGGTTGTTGGACTCCGAAAGCGATCGCAGGTCAAAGTAGTACTTGGCGTAGACGCTGGACGGCACGTTGATGTTGAACTGCAGCAGCTCCAGGAACTGCCGCTCCAATTCATTCCTGCAGAGAAGACGATTCACCTTTTTGCTCAGCAGAAACCGAATGAATCCTGATCCCATTTCATTCCACCACTCACATGTCTTCCACGGTGATGTCCTTCAGGATCTGACAGTAGTCCACGTTCCAGACGGCCTGGTCATCCCAGACCTTGGAGGCCAGCAGGATGGCACCCAGAACAATCCTCTTCCAGTTCCCGGGGCAGATGTCGATCTCTGCGTAGGTCAGCAGTCTCTCCAGGTAGACCTGCACCACAACAACAACACGGAAAGACAACGAGAAAAAAAAAGAACCCAGCAACAACATTTTCAGAAGCAGAAGGTTTCAGGTCTGCTGACCTAACAAGCTCTCAACACGGTGGACGATGTAACTTTATATTCACGCTCCACTCCGTATATTCACGGGCAGATGAAAACATGATGGAGGATGCCAGAGAATCCTACCAGTGTGACGATGGCGCACTCAGCGGTGAGCTGAGCGGCGCTGAATAGCGTCCTCACGAAGCGGTAGATCTGCTTCTGCTCGGGGTCGTGCCGGTCGTAGTCCAGCGGCACCTCAGACTTCTGGAGGAAGAAGAAGAGGAGAGGAGAGGAGGGGATGGGAAGGACATCACCATGATAATTTATGATTCTCATAATAAGAGGAAGGCTGGGAGAGGAGATCGAGTTAAGGACAATCTGCAAATCTTACCGAGAGAGGATGAAGCTTTTCATCAAATATATCCAGCAGCATTCCTCCGTCTGCGTCCCTGTGAGGACACAAGACAGTCACAAGGTTGATTTATCTGTTTACAGCAGCTAAAGACTAAATTTACTGTGTCCAGATGTTTGACAGGGTCACTGCAGCAGCCAAAACGGATGGTGGATAAAAGTGTATCTTACTAATACGTGATGATGATGCACAAATGCATTTTTAATTGATGGATATTGATTATAGTAGTTCTCTAATGTCACAACTAAGGCTCAACACACCTAAATTCCCATTTTCCTTAAAGGTCACATAGATGCGTATCACAAAAACATCACTCACCTGTTTTTTATGTGGTAGTAAATCGCCAGCGCTACACTGTCAAAAAAAGAAATAAATAAAATGAATCACTTTCACTTTTTTAAATGAATTACAGGGA
This sequence comes from Echeneis naucrates, assembly GCF_900963305.1. NCBI lineage: Eukaryota > Metazoa > Chordata > Actinopteri > Carangiformes > Echeneidae > Echeneis > Echeneis naucrates. The sequence goes on along the minus strand of NC_042527.1, from coordinate 19,991,637 downwards.
ACTGAATCAAAGACATCATCGCTCTTTTATTGAGGCTTTCCAACCATTTGATGGTGTACTTCAGGTTTGGCTGGCTGACTGTGTTGTCGTCGAGGAAGATGGTGGAGCAGGAGCTGTATTTCCGCCTCAACATGCCGTGCTGCGCGCACACACACACACACACACACACAGTGAGTATTATTGGCCTGTTCATGTTTATGTCTGACCCACTGAAAGCCTTTAAGGGAAGCAGAATGGCTCTTTGTAGCGTGTAGTTCATTCAGGGTAACACAAAGTCCAGCAGTAAATCAGTGGTTAATAACACAGATTCGTTTTGTGCAGAGAGACAGAACAGAAACGATGGCACACTCACATTATTGATGAAGAGGCTCTTCCGTTTGTCTTGCACTGCAGAGGGAAACGAGAGGTTTTGTCAGAAGATTAAATTACCGGCGCTGGCAGCAGCACAACGATGGAGCGCAGAAACCTCAGCAGCGAGAACGCACTTCAGGATGATTACAGCTCACAAAAGAAAATCACTTTGTTACAGCAGCTGAGCAGAGTTAGAGGAGAAGATGCTGTTAAACCACCAGAGGGAGACAAAGGTAGACTCAGGACTACTCACCGCTCCGACAGGGCACCTCTGGAAAAAAGAGCAACCACAAAGTCTTTTATTTTATTTTACAAAGGCCTTCCCGACTGCTCTGAATCCAGGAAACACACAATATCAGTGTTTGGTTGAGCTGCACGAACAAACCCAGTCAGTTTTATAAGTGAAGGACCAAAAGTTAGTTAAATTATCTTTATTGACTCATAAACATTATGTATTCTTATCCTCTTTTGTTTATTAAAAATATATTTTAAAAAGCTCAACTAAACATCAGATGTATCCCTTAATATCCATCAGTGTGTGGAATATATCAAACTGAATTAACCTGACAACATCATCATCATATGAACTGATTATTTATCTACACCAACATCAGCAAGCAAACTTTCTGCTGTAGAATCCCAGATGTATTTTTTCAGAGCCTCAAACTCAGTTCAGATGCCTCTCAACAAGGCCAGTTGAGTGACAGAGATGAAATTAATTTAAATCCAAAGCTCATTAAGCGAGTAAACAATGAACAAAAACGGACTAATAAATCCAACCCTCTGAGATAAAAGCTACTCACCGTCGTTCTGGGATTTGCTGAGGAATAAGGTGCTGGCCCGCGGATGGTCCGACGGATTGTACTCCATGTTCAACTCTGTCAAAGCACAAAGAGAACGGGTCATTTGTGTGACACACAATCTGCTGCAGCAGCGATGTGGCTTCCTGCGACGACAGCAACAGAAACAGATTCATGAAAATTTAATTAGGAATATTTTACTGTTTATTCTTTTGCTCCATCGCTTCCTGCTGTGTGTGGCTCGAAGCTTGTTTCTTATTTTGCATTCAGGTATGACTCATGCTGCCATCCAGAGCTGATCTGCACTGTTGCCTGAGGCCAAGGGCCAGAGACACATCTGTGTGTGCATCTAATGAAGCGTGAGGGGATCACTCTTTTTTGTGTGTCCTTGTGCCAAAATGCTTTGTATCCCCCCTTCCTTGCTAATAACAGCAGCACCTTCACAGCCAGCACTCAAACTAAAGATGGAGTTTAAAATCACAGTCTGTGGAAGCAGCTGCTGCAGGACGTCTGACTGCGGGGGAGTTACAATGAGACTACCGCTCCTGTTTGCAGACAGAAAAAACCCCAAACAATCCCATCCAGAAAATCACACCGGGCTTCAGACAGGCGTCTCTTTCCGATCACCTGACCAAAACCTGTCCGGATCCTCAGATCTCCTTTGAGGCACCACCAAATTCAGTTGGGTCCAGCTAACAGCTGTAAAACTAGTTTATTTCAGTCTAACTAATAACCTTCTGCATGATCTCACTTCCCTTCACTGACACCTGAAATGCATTATTCTGTTTTTTTTTAACCAACTCAGATCTCCTGCATGATTAAAACAGATTCAAAGTCTGAGGACGGCAATCCAGGCAGAAGCAGCCGTCTGACAGGGCGAGTGAAGGGTCGGCCCAAAGAGATGGATTTCTGACTGAAGACTTTCAAGCTCGGCTCCCTTCTGGGTTCATCACAAACTCAGCGGCCCGCCGGGCTGAGCAGACTGAGCTCGGGTCAGCGGCCTCGAGCTACAGTAATCAGGACTATCGCTGCATCCGGGCCTGACTTCAGCATCCGAACAACACCGACCAGCACAACAAAGCATCCGCCGACCTCCATAACCGAGCTTCCCCTCAACGCAACACGAAGTTATTGATCGATAAACTTGGAAATCTGGTTGTGGTCAGAAAACAAACAGGCTGACCTTTTCCAGTTTATTCTGGGAGCGGTTTCTGGTGCACATGGTGACGCTAGCCGTGCTCAATACGTTCCAGTTCTCTACTTTCTGCTCCAGTTATTCACCGATTTTACACTGTGAGGAATTTTTCTGTCCCTTTATAATGCAGACACACACTTTCCTGTAACTGTGGAATCATTTCTCAGAGGCGTCGCTGATGTGTCAAATACATGACACAGACCACACTTTGCTTAATAAATCACTGCAGGCTGTTTGTTTCTGGAAAAACACCAGGAGTTATTATTTAGATTTATATCATTAAATCTGTCAGGTTTTTTTTTTTATTATTTACTTCGACAGAATGAGAAGATTTATTAGTTTCTTTCATAAATTTTTGCTGAAGTATATTTAGATCACTGAAAACTTCTCCATTTGAATACATGAGCTCTTGATTTTCTGACTTCCTGATTGAATAAAAAAAGTATAAATAAAACGCAGACCTTCAAATGGATTTAAGTCTGGAAGGATTCGGCCTCGTGCTGGATTCTGCGGACTGATTGAAGCCTTTTTTTTTTTAAATAAATCTGACAGGATGTGACCTACTACAGGCCCCCCCCCGGCTGGAACTCCCGGGGCTCACAGCAGCTGGTGTCGGGTGTCGACACGCGATATCTGCCGCCTGAAGTAAACCTTAAAGAAGACTCTGCACAGTGAAACAGGAGACGCCTGGCTGACCTGTCAGCTGGCAGGCCTACCTGTCGGCCGAACTGTTCTTACATAATGAATCAACAACAGACGCACTCTGCTCTCAGCAGCCACATCCAGAACTGCACTGCATCCCCACCTTTCTTTCTGTCCAATCCGACTTGTGGTGTTTTGTGCTGGATGTGGTTTTGGATTCTGTATCTGCTTGTTTTGAGCATCTTTTCTGTGTCGGTGTCTGATCAATGAGCAGTTTGTGGCGGCCTCAGCAGATACGTCAGGTCCGTCTCTGGCCTTGTTCAGTTTTCACACGCTGAAAATTGAAACCAGCGCCGTGAAGCAGAATGCAGGAAAATGACGGGACCGCAGAGCTGAAAAATTAATCTCCTTCCTTTAAGTTATCAGCTTTTAATTTCAGCTCTAAGTCAGAATCACCGCCAGACAACCAAACAACACCGAAGACATTTTTTTACTTTTCGGTCAGCTGTTCAGCCCACTCAGCGTTTAAACGCCATGTTTTCTCACGGTTTTGTGTTCAGTTCACTGAAGTCTTTGGTTGCGGGTCATTGTTGTGTTGTGTTGTTGTTATTGGGCTTCATCGGCCTCCGGAGCAGCTCAGCCTCTGCAAACACTTTGATTTCCATCTGCGCTGTGAATGTTGTTGTTGGAGTCTGCGGAGGCATGAAGCCCGACTCGCTCCCACACAGCCGGTCAACATCAGTCAGTTCCTCCAAAGTGAACTAAGTGGAATATATAAAAATACCCCAACATATTTAAACCACAATATGGGTGAGTTTCCAAACAGCACAGCAGTGAACTCAGTGAGTTAAACAGCAAAATGCTTTTTCATTTTGGATGAACGAACCCAGTGGCACGTCTTTAGGTTTAATAAAAACCAAATTTAAAAAACTGTTTGGTTGTTCATCTTTATCGTGTACCTTATCTCACACACACACACACACACACACACACACACACCAGGTTAAACAAACAGAAGTGGCTGGTACACACAGTTTTCCTGGAAAGAGAAAATGTCCTGAGAAAGCAAACACGCACTCATTACTGATATTACTCCCACTAAGACACAAAAACCAGACGTCACCATTTCATTATTCTAACAAAACGGCACAACAAACCTCAGGCACCTGACAAATGCAGCGTGCATGGATTTTTGTAAAAGCAGGAATTATGAAATAGTTTTCACCTTTAAAGGTCACAGAGTTTTGTATTGGTATGAAGAAAATAAAAATCAGATGGTGCATGATGAGTGTTTTGTTTTGTTTTGTTTTGTTTTTGATCGGTTTTGTAAAGATAGCTGACGTCGTCCTTGTTTCATGGAAATGAGATCAAGCCTTTAAAGTGTTTTCTGCCTTGGACAGCTCAAAGACAGCAGCACGCCTTTCTGAAGTGCTAATTAGGCGCAGAGCTAATTAGACTCATTACTAGTCAATAAATCAAACAAGGAGCCTCTCCTGTGATTATCCCGGCGCTGAGAGGAATAATCTATCATCAACAAAAAAGAAACTCAATGTTCAGACATCAGTTTGGGGTTTTTTCATTATATTTCCAACTGGAAGCTTTAATAGTTGTTTCCCCTCCTGCTAACATATTGAGCCAAGCCACTCATCTGTTCCCGCTGAAACACACGACTGCTATAAAAATAGGATCAGGATTTTATGTGGCTTCCACAGAGGAAAGAACTGGATGTTTTGTGCTACTTCAGCAGGAATCTTCGATATGACTTCATTCTCCCCGGAACCAGAAACAAGGCTGATGGAAAGACTGTGAGGTGATGCCGGTCATTAGTGTGTGTGTGTGTGTGTGTGTGTGTGTGTGTGTGTCCTGTTCTCCACCTTTCACTTTCGTCGCTCACTCATCTTTCTACACAAAAACTCACTCCTGGAATACACACCACATATTCTACATACTAAAACCAAAACTATAGCTTTTCAACCTTTTTTCCGCCCAATTTGACTTTGTATCTTTTGAGTTTTAAGACCATCACACCTTCTACTGGCGTCACTTTCAGGCCTCCACTCTGAGTCGGAAACAACAGATGCACAATTTTAGAAGACACATTGCCACTCAAATCTGCTGCCTGTAGAAAAGAAGGAAAGAAGAATTAAGAACGAGGTGCAGTTAACTTAAAAACGAGGCATGTTATGGAAGAGACCACGTTCTCCACGCTTACTGCAGAAACCTAATAAAGAGACAACACCAGTGATTAACAGACTTCGGTCAAAGAATATTCCGGTACAGGCCCCCACACTTTGGTCCAATAAACGCTGCAGCATTTTTAAGGACTGGAAGTGAAGCCAGCCCAAATGTGACGAGGCCATTTGAAAGCATAAAACTGCCACATTATGGTGCACGGTTTGTTTCATGACAGGCCTTTGAAGCAAAATCAATACCAGCAGGCTCAGGTGTTAGCTCTAACCCGAAGTCCAATCCAAACTAGAGGAAGAAGCCCTTTTTGGCTTCAGTTCTGAGGAAGCTTCTTTGGACAAGACGCAAAACATCTTCACATCTTCTTGGATATGACGACACGACACAGGGGTCACCAAAGGGGTCCGAACGCCGTGGCTAAATGGAAGCCCGTCAGCTGACGCCTCGCAGAAACACAGTGTGCTTTGTCTCTCTGTCTCTCTCCCTCCGTTTATCTTCGGGGGGGGGGCAGTTATCAGCACTGCTGTCTTTGTCCTCCACCCCATTTCCCCATTTCTAAGCAGCTCATCATCAAAATGATGACAACATCTATCTTTTCAAATGAAAAGTGAGGAGTCAGCTCCAAAGCTCCAAAAAGTCTGTTACCTTACATTTTCCTCAGGTTTTATTCTGTCATCGTTCAGAAAGCGCCATCAAACCGTAGAAACTTCAAACTGTCTGCTGCCCCATGTGACAAAAACACTCATCCTGTTGTCTAAACTGATCTTTTCTGCCTTTTAAGGCGTATATTGATCTGATGCTACGTTTAATATCACACACAATGACAAAACCTGTCTCTTCAGAAACACATAAAAATGTGAGAGCCATTAAAAACAGCAAAAACAATAAATAAATAAATAAATAAATAAAACATCCTCCTAACAATCTAAGCTCTTTCCTGAAACTCGAGCCAGCAGTTCAGCTCTGGTCAGGCTTGATGGTGTTACGTAGCAAAGTGATTATCTGTGCTTAACAACGGAGGGTCAGACTAAAATCATCACAACACAACAGCCCACACTGACGGACACAACTGTGTCGTTTTACATTCACATTTCAATCAAACTAAACTTCCTAAAGCTTCCAATACGGTTCATGCTTCCAAAAACAAAACAGGGTAAGACGTCATGATCTACTATTAAAGGTTTTAAACGGTGAACCTGAAGTCTTTTCAGGTTTTCCATCACTCCTTGAACCTTTTAATCCTGTTTTATATGCGACAGCTCATCCAAACAAGAAAATAATCCTCCTAAGCAGTTTTTAAGACTGCGATCAAACCCGAGGCAGAACTTTCAGCATCTTCATCTCACATAAGACGACACTGTTTTACAGTCGCTGTCATTCTTTTTCTCAGTTTAATACCAAAAAAGTGAATAAAAATAATGAATCATGTTACTAAATGAATGGTACATCACAGTTTGGTGCGAACAGCAACCACAGGAAGACCTCAGTCCGATTGGGAATGTCGATTCACTTCTTAACTTCAGTGCCTTTGCTGCCTAAACCTAAAAAACACATTTTTTTAAATGTGAAAATCCAAACGTTCATTCTGTGTGCAGGAGTTTCAGGCCACCGTGGCACTCTGGTCTCTACGTGCACAGATCCAAATAAAACCTTAATGCACCACAGAGAACTTCAAGGTTTTGATGCAGAAGGCCGGCCCTGGATCAGGAGCAGATGATGTCTTTGAAAGCAGCGTGTCACGCTCTAAATTGAGGCGTTAATACTTGGCAATCATCCGTCCCCGGAGGTTTCTCCTGTCTGGTCTGACGCAGACTCACAGCTGCCTCTCTGGGCTTTTTCTTTAAGGGGGTGAAGACTATTTCATTTTCTGACAGTGCAGATCCTAATGAAGCCCACTAATCTCCATCATACTGTCTGTGAACTCATAACAGAGCCAACGCATTAGACACGCTCCGGTTTCAATCGGAGGCAGACGGCCTCTCAGCACGAGTCTTCTTTAGTGCCGTCAAGAAGCGTGGGCTCATTGTCAATCATCCGTCTCTGGAGCTGCTTCACGTCACATTTTCTCCTCTGCTGGGACGGCGTCTGGCAATCACACATCCTGTTAAAGTAACGCCACAAAGCAATTTTGGAAGAAGGTAAAAGAAAAATATCCATTTTGCTGCACAATCAGGGTGATGAAACGACACGGGGCCCTGCCACCGCCGAAACTGGAGTCACAACAACACCACAAGCATCCGCCGTAATATCCAAAGCACTCCTGCTAAAAGCATCCACAAATGGCATGTGTAATGTAAGTGGCATATACGCTGGTCGAGTTTACAGGAGGGAATGACATCCCTGATCAATGGACATGTTGAGTGAAAGGCTCCAGCTGCCATCGATCCGAGGAGTCGATTCACCTTCAGCTGGCACCGGCAAGACAGAATCCCAAAACTACAAGGAAACCTTCTGTTTTCAGACGAGTCCCACAGTCGCAGCCGCTGGAGAGCAGTTCAGTGGTTTGAAAGTAGGTTGGCTTTAATATTTTAGCATCTGGATTTTGATCAGAGAAACGTCTGTTGAAGAGCGAGTTTTTCCACTTAATCTATTTAATCTACTTTATTCAGCTTTTTTCTTTTCTTCTGTTTGTTCTGCAGAGGAGGGGATTTGGCTTCTTCTAAAATAACTGCCTTTACGTTGCTGGAGGAATACTATCCAGGCAGGAAGCAACAACATCATCTCCTGCCTGCAGATGAGAAATATAAAATATCTGCATCTGAGTTGTGACCACAGCGAAGCCAGACAGTCAGACAGCACACCTCACAAACATACAGCACAACGTCGGCGATAAGGTCTGACTTCTCAGAGTCGGCAGCAGCCAGAATTCATCGAGACTAAACCTCCAAGACAAACAGAGCAGTGCTGCAAAAACTTTTTGATTTGGAAAAGCATGTTTCAAAGGAGTGGCGGACGACTTATACAGTTTCTGAGGAAATCCATTTAGATGAGATGGCCGGCTGGTAGCTGAAAATAGGCAGCCCATTTAGCAGGCATTTTCCAGCGTGAATGGGTCAATTGTAATGCATATTAGCATGTTTCAATGGAGGGGGCTGTATTCCATAGTTGCAGTTTCTTTCATGCACAGGCTGAAAACAAAGACGCAGCACAAAGGAGTCTGCCCTCATGAGCAGGATGCTGCGAGGACACATGGGAGGGGAGAAAAACTTCTCCATGTGTGCTGATGGCAGATGATTGTGAGCTGAGTCTGTTTCTCCTCAATAAATCCCACAGGAGGTCAAGGGTGATCATCCGAGACTCCAAATATCTGGAATATCTCACAGAGTCAGAATCTCCCCGGCCCCTTTCACAATAAAGTGAATTTGTCTTTAACACTGACTGAAGCATTTTCATTTTTCTAACTTGATATTCTCTGACAGAGTATTTCTGAGTATGTTTAGATGAGATGATGTTGATTTGGAGTGATACAACATTTGGAAAGCTCACACGAGCTGAAAATCCGCCCTGCAGTTATTGTTTTTGCTCTCCCCCCATTTAAAGCTGGAAAAACGTTGTTATTTAGAGAGAGTGAGATCCAGAACTTCATCTGCTTACCGTCCACCTTCTCCCGGTCGCTGATGTGCTGCAGGTTGCAGGCGGTCTCCTCTCGGCTCAGATCCGACTCCTGCTGGTACGACTCCAGCCTGGAGTGGGCATTTCTGCGGAGCTTGGGGCTGGAGGACACGCAGCAGGAGGTCGTGGCCCCCATGTCTCAGCCCTTTTCGAGGCAGGGCTTGTGTGTGTCGTCGATCCGAGCTCGATCCGAAGGAGGCCACCGCAGATCACCGCCGCCTGTGCGCATCCGGAGAGCGGCCGGCGCGCATGGATCCTCCCGGTGAGAGAGGGAGACAGGAGGGAGGAAGGAGTGTGTCTGTGTGTGTGTGTTGGGGGGGGGGGGGGGGGGCGGTGAAAACGTCCAGGCTACCGGTAACAGCTGATGCGTCCTGCCCCCGCCGCTGCTGTCCCAGACATCACCGAGCAGCGTCGGGCCGGGCGCACCGGGAGGAGCGGCTGGATGTCACAGCGGTACACCGCCAGGGAGGGCTGCAAAGCCCCAGAAAAGGTTCCGGTTCAAGGGGGAGGACACAAATGAGAGAGCAGAAAGCTGGAGGGGGCGGTGACAGAGCCGGCTGAATGATTTGGGGTTGATATTTATTTCTGTGAAATCAGATGTAATGATCCAAAAATCAGTAAAATACAAAGGCCCACTTGTATGATGCAGAATATTTGTTCATTTGAGAATTAAATTCCAGCATTAAATGAGATGACCTCTACATGTAGATCACATTCAGAGTCAGCTGATTCATCTGGAAGAAACTGGAATCGGTGTGGTGATCGTCATGGTTCCTCCTGAGCAAAAAATAAATGTGTGACACATTCAGGGCCAAATGTAACAACCAAAATCTAAAGAATTTAAAGAGCCAGTCACTGTTTGTTCCTTCTAGTGATGCAGTCTAAAGCCTGAATGTGGGAAATTTGTTGCATAGATTTCAATCAAAATGGCGCCATCTGCTGGTCAACTCACAACAACAACAACAACAACAACAATAATAATAAATGTGCATAGATTAATCAAACACAAAATTTAAACCTCATAATAAACTTGGAGTTGGACAACAATTGAATGTAACACAACTTAGATCTCCACGTTTTTTGGGATATTTCCCACCAGGAACAGCCGGACTGACAACATTTTGTGTTGTTTCAGAACTTTTTCAGAACCAGTGTCCACAAAATAAACACGGTGAGTTCGTGGTGAGTGTCACTACGAATTCTGATCAAACCTGAAAAACCAAATCCGGTTCAACACTTTCTGCCGTTTTTCTTCCAAGAATAAATGAGAAACAACCTGCATTTTAAAAACAAGTGTGATTGTACTGAAGTCTATGGGAAAATGTCCATACTCCTTACTTGATTTATTCGTTTTCTTGGTCTCTGTCTTTAGTTTTAAGCCTTCTTCGAACCAACACCATGTTTATTTAAAAAAAAAGGTGCCATTCAGAGGAAAACTGACTGTAAAGCAGGATGGATTGGATACTGGACAGAACCAGATCTCAGTCCTCCTCAGCTCCGCCTTACACTCGGTTTTGGTGACACAAAAAGTTGTAGAAGAAGTTGTGTGAGTTCAACACACCTCATCTGGGGAAAGCTGGCTGCAGTGACCTGATCGTACATGCTGAGGCCTGCACATGTCACAAGATTTTACAGCGTGTTCAGCACATCAACAAATCATCAATCGAAGCAATACCGTGTCAAATTGTGTGCTGCTGGAAAGATTACAGCGCACGAGGCATGAAACCTCTAATCTAATTTGAGTGAAACATTCATAGTTCGAACTACTTTTCAGCTAAATGTTTCACCTGATGTTTCCTCTCCTCAGAACTGAGCTTTCTGCTGCAGTAGTGAGAGCCGAACAGCAGAGGTCGTGCTCGACTGTCACGGTGAGGAGCAGTTGTCGTTGCCAGGATAGTCGGCTGTCTCTCCCTGCATGTGGGCCACCAGTCTCTAGGTGGAAATTTCCACTCCAGCCACACTGGACCAAAGGCCATGAGGATGTTTGAAAGGCAACAAAATGAAATATTCAATAGACTCCCACACTACAAGTCTTCAGCCCACTTCTGCTCTTCTTTGCTTAAGTAGAAGAGAAAGAGAAGAAATGCCGTGGATTCAAAGTGTGCTTAAGGCTGAGTGTTAAAAATGTAATAATTCATCATACTATAAACTGCACTGAAGCAGAAATCCCTCCTCTTGATTTTAATAAATGCTGCAAATAAACCTTCAATGATGCCAGCAAGGTGGAATCCCACTTCATTGATACTTCTTGATGTGTACAAGTCAAACAAATGAAAAACAAATGAAATCAAACCAAATGAATCAGATGTCTGTCAAAATGATGTATTTATGTCAAATTTGAAGAGAAGTAGAGAGTTGAAGAGATTCAACTGATGCTTAGAGAGCAATCCCAAGGTTTCCCACCTGTGTGCGTCTGTGTGTGTCTGTACGGTGCATGAGAAGGGGAATGAGAGTTTTGTATGGTTATGCAGCATGTGCCTGCAAAAGATAAAGAAAGAAAGCTAGTGTGTGTGTGTGGGCGGGTGTTGTATGATTGTGTGCATGTGTGTGTCTGAGACAGTACGATAACAATGTGTTTATATTGTGCACTTAGATGTGTGTGTGACCGCACTGCACCAAATTCAGGGAAAACAACTAATCCCATTGCAATAAAGAATCGCACAGAATTATCTTTCATCACTTTCATCGCCTCCGAGATCAATGCTCTGTCGGCGGGGTTGCTATGGAAACTGCTTATTTTCACGCACAATCATGAGGGTTTTTTTTTTTTTTTTTTTTTTTATAAATTTGTTTCTTTGGCTCCTGAGATCTTAGTTGGCATGTAAAGTCTTTCTAATGTTGTTTTCAAATCTTTCAGTGAAATTAAATTTGATATGTTTAAACACACAATCATTTTGAATTTCATTTGAATTTCATTACACTTTTGATTTGTCACATTCAGGGCGGGCAGAGGGGTGCGGTGAGGAGCGGTGGGGGGGGGGGTATTTGTCCTGCACTTTGTATACTTGATGTCATCTTGGTGTTTTAGTTGTGTTATTCACACCATTTAAAGAGGAACAACATTGGTTTACCTCCAATCTCACAAACACAGCTTTGCATAAACACGCTCTGGAGTACCCCAAGGCTCTGGACCGGGTCCCATTCTCTTTCTTTCAAACCCAAAAAGTTTGTTAGTTAGTTTCATAAAAACAACAGAATAAAATGCTGCTACTAAATTTTCTTATGTCAAAAACATTTAAGTTATTTAAGGGAGAGTATAAGTAGCTCTTATACTATCTGTCGCACAACTCTCGGTTAAATAACACAGTCTTTGTCATATTAGAATTTAGTTTTTTATTAGATAAACAAAAAATAGTTCTGCATTTACAATTCAAACCAAGAAGTACACCAAGGTAAGAGAAAAAAAAAAACAAACATAAATTTAAGTGATATCTAAGGAAACCTGAAATTTACTGCTGCAATATAGCATTTCAACAGGAGGGACATTCGGTCATGAAAACATGCGGCAGCAGGTCCTTCTGGTGGTAAATATGACGACTGCCACAGGATGATTCATGCTGTTGTCACTGAGCGAAACAGTAGTTAAGCACCTAACTGCTACTTAAACAGCTTTGGCAGATGGTCTGATGCTCATCCTATTGTTTTCTACAGGCCAGACAGGCAAATATATTCAGTGGAATAAACTCACAGACACTTCGCCATACCAGCAGAAACATGAACACAAAGATGATATATTATTCCAATTAAATCTCTATACATTTAAAAAAAAATGAGAAAATAGAGGAAAAATTGGCATCACCCTTTAAACAGAGCATTTTAATATCCAGCCAGAATCAGATATCGGTTAATTTAACAACAGAACAAAACAAAAAGTAAAGCACAACAGAGTCATTTCAAAGGAAATGACCAGAATGGTAAATTAATCTTGAATATGTTTTTACAACAAGTTAATAGGTAACATTGGCTTTCTAATTTCTATAAATTTGTGGAGTGAATTTCTTCAAATAAACGTAATTGAATATTAAGTCTAATAACCTCCACGCTTTGGTTCTTTCTGTGCTTTTGACCAAACAACAGTCGTGTGATGTCATTTCAAAAAAACGACGGCAAACTCACTTCAGTGATTTAAAAAAAACTATTAAAACTCTTCTGGACTTTTGCAAATGCAGGTTTGATCCAGACAATGCCCGTTTAAAGATGACACTGAAGTTCTGAGCATAAACAGCCAAATGTACTTCAGTGGTATTCCTTTAAAAAAGAAAGAAAAAAAATCCCCAAACACTTCTAGGAATTCACGTCACCGACAAAACACCGGAGGAAGCTTCTCCTTAACCGAGTTTTCGTGTGATGAATGAACAAATGAACCAGTGAATGCATGAGACGACTAAGAACAGAAGCATAAACCACATGGATGAGTATCAGGTAAACTTGGTAGAGTTTCCTGATTGCAGCTGGTGGAGGATCCGCAAGCTTTTTTTTTTTTTTTTTTTCCCCTGGTCTGACCTCAGAGAAACTTGCTGCTAGCGAGGCCCGACTGACCGGCCGACCGTCCTTTCGTTCTTTTTTCTTTTTCGCAATCTCTGTCCTTGAGCAGTGCAAATTTCAGGAAGCACCTGTATTTCCTCTTCCTGTTCCCTCTTCTTCAGCCGGCGGCTCTCATTGGCCGGCCTCCCACCATGTGCGGCAGTAACAGCAAGCACAGTGTGTACGACACTTGAGTCTTCACATGCAAAAGAGCACAAGATGAGAACAAGAGCGAAACTGGCAAGCTCGAGCTATTTCGAATTCCTCAGGACACTTCTTGAATTCTTGAATTTGGCGTAAGCCATTTCTGAGTGAGCAGAGAAACAAAGACGGTCAAAGCAATTTTTGTTCCAGAGTCTTCTCTGTTTTTTTTTTTTGTTTTTTTTGTGTGTGTGTTTGTTTGGTTGTTGTTTTTTTATTTTTGTTTTTTTCCATTTTGCTTTAGCAGTTTGTAAACGACACCGTCTTCGGCCTGTCACCGCAGCCAGCCAACTGCTACTCAGCTTTGTGGCAGTAAATGTCCTTCAGCGCTTTCAGCTCTTCAATCAGGGTCTTGTTTTGGTTTTCCAACACGGCCACGCGGTTTTCCAGACATTTGACGTACTCTTTCTTTTTCCTGCGGCATTCTCGAGCCGCCTCCCTGGAGAGGAAAGGGAAAAGGAAATACGTTTGAGTCTCCTGACAAAAATTTGTTCTCAGGTTTAACAAAGTGCAGAGTTCTCTCTATCTGACATTAGCACATGGACAGAAGTAGAATCAGCAGCCTGGGCTTTTGCACTTCATGTGACTTCAGACTATAAAACCTCTGTCAAAGTTTCCACTTCCAAGAAATCCTGCGTGAATTGTTTCATTTCAGATCACTAATTAGTCAGCGGTTCAAATTTCATCCCAACAATAAGAGTCGACCACGTAGGGCTGATTTTATCCAATAAAACCTAAAGCTCCCACAGCTCCATCACAACCTCCTACCTGTTTTTCATCAGCCTGACCTCCCTCTTGCGGGTGATCTCTTCGGCGTGCTGTGACGAGGGGCTCTGCATGGCGCCCGGCGACGAAGCCATGACGATGCTTTGTGCGAGGCCTGAGTTGGGAGACCGCAGCTGGTAGGTGGGGATGTCTCCTGTGGCAGCTACAGGGGGGGAGAAGGACAAGTTAGAGACTTCCTTTACTCCTCTTTTATGGTGACACGTCATCAATGAAAGGAAACAATACGTTCTTAAAATCCCAGAAAACATGCCAGCCAACAATTACACTGTTCTTCCTGCCTGAAGGGAGAATTCCAACCGACCTGGACTTGTATGTTTTTTGACTTCAGTTCTACTTTCTTTTGTCTTTTTTGCTCCATTGTTGGTCCTTTAAAATCAAAATGTGCGGTCGCCTCAATTCAAAGCTGTAGAGGGAGCTGATGAATGATGATTATTTCAGAGTAAATGAAAACTTGCTTACTGGGTGAAGATAAATAAGTAATTCATGCTGTGGGATGACAGCCAAGTGGCTGTAACTGTAGGAATGGAGGTGTTGTGTTTGCTGAAGAAGCTTTGGGCCCGTCATGTAAATACTGTTAGTTGGGTTAAATAAGATACAACATTGTGCATCTCGCTTATATTTTGTTGATGATACACACACACACTTATTTTCATATATCAATTAGGTATTTCTGATTTTGATTTTGACTTGTTGGAGTTTTTTTTGTTTAAATAAGGTGTCCAAAAATGTTAATAGTTGATCAAATCATTTAAGTGTAATACACACGGACACACACACACGCACAAAAAAAAAACAAACAAACATATAGCTGGTTTTTACTCCTGGCTCTTGCTGCAGCACTTGTGTGTGTGTTCAGTGTGTTACGTTGTGTTTGTCAGTAAAGATTATTGAGAAAGCAGCAACAAGCATCATTCCTGATGTGGCTTGTGTGAAGTCAGAGTTGAGTCATCTAATCAGTGACTCAACTCTTAACTCTCTCTCTCTCTCTCTCTCTCTCCATTTCAGCTTCTTCTAATCATTTTGTTCCTGAGAAGTTTGTCTGTTCCCCCTCTATCCTGTCCACACAAGAGACAGCACATGTAAACACACAGACACACACACACAGCGTCTCTCTCACTGGGATAACAGACTGACTCGGGCTCTGCTGACGTCAGTGTGTGCGTCTTCACTCGCCCGGTTTGCATTCTCTCTTCCCTGCCTGGTTTCTCTTCCAGGAAACTGAAGTGACGTCAAACAGACGACTATCTTACCCCCCGCCCCCCTGCTGCCACCCGCCCGTTTACTTCTTACACCACCAACCCCCCCCACCACCCAGCCTTTCTGCCTGACAACCACCAGTAGTAGGTCAGAGAGCAGACTGAGTGTGAATGCTCTGTGTGTGTGTGTGTGTGTGTGACGGAGGGAGAGAGGAACAGAGTTAGTTTGTCAGCTCTGTTTTGCCTCTTTTACAACACAACCCTGACCTGTCACACTGAATCAGCTGCCGGCAGTCACATCTGAATTTTACCATTCATGGAGCAGAAATAATGAGAAAATTCAGTGTTTCACGGATTTAAAAAGAATAAATGAAATATTGTAGTGTAGCTGGAAACATTATCTCAGAATTTCCTTCATCTCATCTGCAGGTGGAACCTGATCACACTTCACAACCCTGACGGGAAAACAGGCGTGACAACAAACTAGCGACATCCATAAACACGCAAGCAAGAAAATACATCACCGCAAGAAATGACAAATGAAGAAAAACCCCACCTGACTCAGTCTCATCCCCAGTTACCGCCATGTCTTGTTTCCAATAATCCAGCACAACGGCAGCAGAACACCTCCACAGGAAAAAAAACAAAACAAAACAAAACAAAACAAAACCGCACACACTCCTCCACTACTTGCTCCTCTCTGTGCTTTCACTCCAGCCGCTCTGCTAATGCTCTTCTCCCTCCTCGCTCTCTCTGCATCAGAGTGGTCACTCGCCAGCTTTACAGCCTGATTACAATTACAGGCATTGACATCACAATGACATCACTCCTGCCCGCTGAAGTCAGTAAAACACCCAGGATTAGTGTCCTTCCCTCCCTTCCCCTCCCTCGGAGCAGGCGCTGAAGTAGAGAAACACAATGTGAGCCAGGCGGGCAGCGAGGGAGGGAGGGAGGGGTTGTATTTTTAGCCCCAGTGACGCAACTAGAGAGACGCTCAACAAACAAGAGGATATTGTGTCCCAAGTGGCTGCCGTGCAAACTGTTGAGCACCCTGATTGGACTTTTTATGTTTCTGTGTGTGTGTGTTGAAAGAACGGAGGATAACTGAGGTTTTACATTATTTGCTTAATGTGGTAACAACATGTCTGCCGCTGAATCCTGAATCCAGTGATTTAAGTTAAGCCCGTGTGAACGGATCCTATTTACTGTTTGAAATACTAATGCCAGAAGGGTCTTTGATTGGGGAACCCCCCCCCCCCCCCCGCCAAAAAAAAAAAAAAAAAAAAAAAACCTCACAGCACACAGGAAGTAGAACTTCTCGCATTTCCTGTAACCAACAGATTTGTGCCAAAGGTCAGAAAATTACTGACGCATTGCACATATAAAATAAATAAATGCCCTTATTATTATTATTATGAGTCAAATGATGATGTCAACATCAGAAACACTCCGAAACATCATCACATCATCACAATGAGTTCTATCATCACTTTCATGTTCATGAGCATGAAAACTAAACGTCAATCTGAAGGGAACAAGAGTCTGTTCGAGATGTTTGACACCTTTTAAAGGGTCAAGTGGCAGATCCAGCTGGACTTGGCAACAGGCTACTTTGTTGTGACATCACAAAGTTAGAAAATTCCTGACAGTTTATCAGGCAGGAAAGAGACTGGCCGGCCCGGAATCGAACCAGCAGCTCGTCTACTTAGGGGGAATCGTGCCCACATGGAATGTGCCGCTGTCGTTGGCTGAAGGTTGTGACAGAGCTGTGGGAGCTCCCATGAAGATCTACACGTAGACTCCAGGTGATCTTTAAAATACCTGGCACCAAATTTTGATTTGATTCCCATTTTTTCCTCACATACGGCTACAAAACTGCACGCCGTCCGTTCATAACCTGCTGCAGAACTAAAACCAGAACAGAAACAAATCAACCACACAACAAAATGAGTTTCGTTCCTTCGGTGTCTGTTTAGCTTTAAATGTGTTGCTGTTCCTTTCATTTTCTTCACTGATTGGGTTTCTCAGGTAGAAAAACTTCCACTCTCAGATGTTTCGTCGCTCCCACCCATAACTGATTCCTGCCAGAGAATAAGAATAAACTACAGACAGGCCCATTCACAGCTGATCTTCAGAGCGCTCTCCGTTCGGCTCTACAGAAGGACTCAGCGACTGTTCCTTCTGGGTACAGTGTCTGTGTGAGCCGTGTTTGAATCCTCTGGGATAAAGAGGATCAGAAAGGAAATCCACAGCTGAACACAGAGTTGGCAGACCCTCACACAGAGGCTTCTCATGGTGCAGAAAAAAAAAAAAAAAAAAATCCGTGTTGGGAGATTTAGTGAAGAACCTGATTCTGTTTTGGAGCTGAACATGTGACCCGCAAGATCAAAGTCTGTGCGGCTTCTGGTAAAGCACAAAAACCTCAGGCCTCACGATGACTTAGCTACATCTGAAAGTCGCAGAAGGTTAACAATCACTCACCATGAACATACAGAACACAACACAGCAGAAGGGACGAAGACAGCTCGAGGTGGGTCAGAAAACCGAAGCAGCGACAGAGTTTGTACGACTGAGAAAGCAGCAGATCAGCAGACAGCTAATAATCTCAGACTCCAGGTACGACCACATTCACTCAGATCTGTAGTTAGCAGTTTTAGTTTTATATCATATTAAATTATAGGTTTATATTTCAGACAGAAATTCCAAAAGATCTTGCTGCTGACTGCTCAGTGGTCAGAGAAACCATCCCAAAGCCAAAGCAGTACGTTTACGGCCATTTTATCTCCTTTTTCCATAGTGTGCCGTGCCATTAGTTTTTGTTTTCTTTTCACAGTTTGTCATTTATTACGGAATCGTAGTGTGAGTTTGGAGAGCATGTGAATTATTTCTAATAACCTCATTTTAAATTGTGTCTGTCTTTTTGGAATTTAAGTCATTTGCGATATTAAATTCCTCGATCGTAGTTCAACTTGTTTGCAGCTGATTTCCATTTTCCATCCTGTGGCTTCTCATTTTCATTTACAGAGAAACCTATCAAAGCCATCCCACAGTTTTAATTGAGGATTACTGTTCCCTCCACCAAAGAGTTTATCTTTTCCCCGCAGGATTTAGCAAAAAGTACAAAAGTATTCAACATATTAAAATGAAACTTAGACCTGCTTCAAAATCAAAGAAGATAAAGGACCTTAAAAATAATTGGCTCTCAGATTAAAAACCACTCTGAAGTCCGGTGCATCTTGTTGAGGTCTCAATCAAAGAATAAATATGGCCGACACAGATTGGGCTCAATTATATACACATCTCTGTAGAAATAAATCCTATTCCTCTGGCTGCTGCATAGAGTAGCCCTGATTTTCTAAAGGGTTTCTACATCTTCTGAATCTAAATGGAAAGGGAAATTTCCATGTATTCCTGAAGCCGTTGAGCCCTACCTTGGATGAGAACCTGTCCCCCCTGAATGTAGAACTGCTGTGGAGTGTTTCCAGGCTGAGCTGCACACTGCAGGATGGCGGCTCCGGGCTGCGGGGTGGGCGAGCTGGCCACGGTCACGTCCTGACCCCCCTGAAGGCCTTCGACTCCGGGGCTGCTCAGCTGGATCGCTCTCCCTTGAGTGATTGCAACTGTGTGGTATCAAAGTTCAGTTACAACCAGGCTGACTGATATAAAGCAAAAAAAAAAAAAAAAATCTGTGGCTTTGCAGGACATGAAGCTTTAAAGAAAACCTGCTCATTATTATAAAAATCTCACACAGTAACTCACAGCAGGAAAGATCCAGCTCAAACCTAAAAAAGATGATCTCTGCATTCATGAAACATCATTTTTAGTCTCTTTATGCTCCTGACTTCAACGAGAAAGCAGCCTGAATACACTACAGCATAATTAGGGACAGCTACTGAGGCTGTTAAAATCAAACACGGTTGTATACCTAAATTAAGTTGATGCAGGAGTCTGCTGGGTCTTCTCTGTCACCAACTCTTTACAGGAAATGATCTATTGACAGGAAGTGCTCAGAGGCAATGACCTCATTTTTCAATGTAAGTTACAGCTCTTGACATTGGAGAGGAGCGAAGCAGAAAAGCTTGTATTCTTCCTCAGGTAAGGTGTGCACTGACTGTATTGTCCCGAGCTGGTCTGGTAGATGGAGGTGGGCACAGACGCCGAGGCGGCGCTCGAGACGGGCGCCCCCTCCTCCTCTGCATTTTCTTCATCGATTTTCGAAACTACCGGCGAATCGGAAGAAAGCTCATTGAGGATTTTCCTGCAGGAAAAGAAAATTCAATAATAAATTCTTCCACAAAAGATTGTTAAACTCTCTAGAGCTAAGCTTCGTACAGCGCAAACCTCCTCCTGCCTGCCGCTTGTGTCACCTCACCGATAAGACGGACGCCTGGAGAGAATCTCCCGTCTCTTCTGAGAGTCTGCAACCGACTCCTCATCCTCCAGCTCTGCAACAGCAGCAATCTGTGGAAAACAAAGGGGGCTTTTTATTTCAAACCCTGAAAGGTCCTGTATAATATACTTCTCTGCTGTTCAGAGAACCAAGAACCATCTCAGCGTAGTTTGAGGTGGAGCTCTGGTAAGAGCAGGTCAGTCAATCAGAGGAGAGGATCTGAGCCTCTCTCTGATTGGCTGGATTCATAAACTATCAAAAAGTTAAATGGATAGGGAATATTTTTATAAAAAGTGAAAAGCAAATGAACAGGCGTTCTCTCTGTCTATTTTTGCTGGTTGTGAACTTTCAGGCTTAAAAAACGTCTGGATGACGTGATGCAGCCGCACGCAGGCTCTAATTTTTTGACGACGAATAGTTCTGTTTCAGAATATAATCCTACACCTGCTTCTTCCGTTATACTATTTGGAGACCTGTAATCTGTTCAGCCATCACATCTCTCTGCAGAGCATTTACAGATTTCTACACTCTGTAATTATGAGGTGAAACCCTAATTTCACTGAGCATTATCAACCTTTCGCATCAATACAAAGATTTACATCCTTTCACCAAAATTGCATGTTTGTTGGAATAATAACAAGCATGGACTGCTTTTGTGTCATCAACCAGTGAGCTATGATGACTCACACTTGTACACAATGGTTGTGTGTTTAGCAGTAAGGCGGCCTTGGCACTGACAGAGGAGACACGTCAGATTTGTCAGGTTAAACAGAGGAGTGTCCACGTCCGTTTATTGATAATTACAGGTGCTGATATGGAGTCTGTGCTCGCTTAGCTTAATCCTTGAAATCAGAGTTTTTGAAAAGTAACAGAGTGACTGCATTTGTCAGAGCTCTCCTGCTGTGCTCACAGCCGTCTCCAGTTCAATAAGCAGGCTCAGTCAGAGCTGTGCAATAAAAACCAGCAACACAGATTCATTTCTGCGACAGTGGAAATATTATTCTGAAGCTTCTGCAAAACCACGATGGAGAAAAACTTGTTGATGAAACATACTGATATGAAATTGGTTCTTCAAACGTCTTTGTGGTCTGGACCTGCTCTAACTTGCTTTGCAGATTTGAATCTCTCTCCTCAGTAATTTTTCTTGTGAAGACACTTCATGAAATGACAACATAACCTCAAGAGGCACATATGAAAATATCCGTTGAGATGCCTCAGCTGATAATCTTTGATTTTCTTCTTCTTTAACCGCTGAAAGTACTGAATGCACCTGTGCTTCTTAAACACATCGGTTGCACTGCAGCTCCGGGCCAGCGTCACGCTGATCTAAACTTCCATGTGTTTACGTTTGTGGAGTAATGGTATTGTTCAGACACAACAACAACACCTCCTGAGGATGAAGGTTAGACTGATGAGCTTAAAACCTCCAGCTCCTGCAACTCAAATAAATCCTATTAACGGGTCCGGAGTTCCTCCTACACACAGCAGCTGAACACTGGCAACATTTTACTCCTCCATTTCTTCTTTTTGTCAAATACTAAAACCGGAACTTGAGATTTGGACTTAAATTTGACACAATGCTCCACTTGATTTAATCAATTACGATTTGATCATTTTTGTTTGTGCTAAGCATGCGTACTATCGCTTTAGAGCTCCGGTCCGTTTGGAGTTCTTTTCTGACAGAGTTATTGCAGGAATGTGGCCTCACCTGTGCAGTCTGGGCTTGTGGTGACTGTATGACTGAGGTCTGAGGGGCCTGGATGACTCCTTGGACCTGCACTGTCTGACCGTCAGACAGATGAACAACAGTCACACCTGGAGACCCGTCCGCCACAGATACCTGCCAATCAAAGCCAAGATCCCGAGATATTAAGATAACCAGAGGAAAGAGGAAGAGGAGGAACCACCATAACCATAACCAAACTTCTGTCATTTTACAGTGCTGACTGAGTTCACAACAAGCTGTGTGCGCCTGTGTGCGCACCTGAGGAGGTGGGCTGGCTTCACTGAGGTTCTCGTCTCCATCCGAGTCATTTAAACTGCTGTCGAGCTGAGACGATACCGAGGTGTCCATAATAACTCCCCTGGAGAGAAAGAAGTGCAGATCATTGACAGAATTACTGAGGCCGACAGTCGTCTCCTCCAATACTATTATCAAATAAACAGACAAATCTAAACACACATTTCCCAGAACTAGTCGGGCCACAGTTCTTGCCCTTTGTAAACAGGATATTGCTTCATGGATAAATCGTAAACTTTTGATACCTGCATCAAACTTGGATTTTCCACTTTTTATGGGCTGGTTTGCTGCAGAATAAAACACACTTCAAAGCTGCAAAGAGCAAAAACTCTGGAGGAACAAACCCCTTTTTTTTTTTTTCTTTTTTTTTTTTTCCCCTCCGTGACACTTCAAGCAGCCAAACAGTTTGCATTCAATATGATATTTTTTTCTCAACTGTTTTGATTTATCTGCCAATTTGTCATGTGGTCATGTGAGTCATAGAGATCTGTCTGTTTCCCATAAAGTCCTTTCTCTTGTGTTTCATTAGGGGTTTGCAGTATGGCATGTTTTCTGCACTGCCAGGCAGAAACCACCACAATAAATAAAATAAATTAAAGTTGTTGTTAGCAAAGACAAGGAACGTAAATGAAAGCTGGAGGGAAGTTTCTGATTCTGGAGGCTGAAGCTCAGGCTTTTTTTTTTTTTTTTTTACAGCCACAGGCCCCCCGTTCGCTGCAGCGCGCCGTTTTCTCAAAGCAGACGTGAAATGAAACACACCACAGTGACATGAAGAGAAATCCCCAAACACACAACATAAAGTGAAACACAAAGTACAGTGCATGACCTGTTGTAGTCAAGTTGCACAAATCACATAAAGGAACTTGAATGTAAAAATTCACTTCCCCCTTTTTTTTTTTTTTTTTTTTTTTTTTTTTGTGAAACAAACTGAAAATTACAGCAGCACAGAAAATTAACATGCTTCTTTTTCTTTCTTTAAAAAAAAGTGAGCTCTTCAGGTGGAAGTGATATGTGCCATTTTTTCCTTTTTAAATATTTTATTTTGAAGCGATATCCCTCCTTATCCGTGTTATTCTGTGTGACTTGACGCAGCTCTGTAAACTGAAACAGGCAAAAGCTGCCAGCTGAAGCCACTTTTTATTCCCCCCCCCCTTCAGGCTGGGAGTGGTGGTGGTGGTGGTGTTGTTGGGGGGTAATTTTTCTCAGGCCCGGACTCTTCATTTAAAATAATAAATAAAAATAATACCATCCATAATGAATAATAATATCAACCATAAAGCTCCGCAGCGCAGGCGGTGTTTGGGCAACTCTGCCCAAACTGGCGCCGGCCAAAAAGTGCGACAGCTTCTCGGTGACTTACCGAAGTTTGACGTCGTCCGCCTCGTCACGAATGACGGCCCGGGCCTCACGTCGTCTCCACGTCAGCGCTGATGATGCTGCTGTGCCGAAAATGTCGACCGACCAGTCGGTTTATGGTCGAAGAGTGTCGAGGCGGAGCGAGAGGACTCCCCCCTGAGGACTTCCCCGATGGCGTGTACAGCTTTATTAGCGTTATGATGATGGTGATTATTATTATTATTATTATTGAAGAGTGGAAAAATTGAAAATGGTTTAATTTTTTTTTTATATGGACATGTCAGGAAGATTTTGTATGAGAAGATAAATAATAATAATAATAATAATAACAATAAAGAGAGAAAATTAACCCTTTCATTCTCCTGTTATGAAATCCTCCCTCAAAAAAAGTGTTTGTTTTATTCTGTGGGCAACCCTTAAACAGATATTTTTCAAAGAGGAAATATGAAATATGTTGTTAACAAAACAATGTGAATACAGATATGAATACAGATATTCCTCCCCTGCGTTGCACTCTTGGGTTTGGGGACTTCTTTTTTTTCCGGTGACTAGCATCCACTGTTGCACAACTTTGAAATGAAGACTCATCCATATAGAAAGAAATAGCTTTTGAATTCCTCTGTACTGACCAGAATGCATGAAAGGGTTCAGAAATATATAATTAAAGCCAGTGTGTTGATGGTGGGTTGGTGCAGGGAGATGTCCCTCAAGGCTGATTTGGTTTTGTTAGTTTTTTTGCTGTGATCAGGAGCATAAAGAAGCTCTAAACTGTATAGAAATCAACTTTCTGCTGGGAGTTACTGTGTGAGAATTTTGTCTAATGAGCAGGTTTTCCTCAAAGCGTCACGTCGTACCAAGCCACAGATTTTTTATTAAATTTTTTTTTTTTTACTTTATGTCAGTCAGACTGCAGCCTGGTTGAAACTGAACTTTGACACCACACAGCTGCGATCACTTTTAAGAAATGCATCGAGCCTGTATTCAGAAACCAGAAATCAGACCTGCGTCTAACGGGTTCCTCCCTGGCCCCCGGACCAAAGACTACTCTAATTCACAAAAGGAAAAAGAAAATGTGACATTGGTGATAAAATAATATTATTAAAGAGTCAAGTTCTATAGCATGTTTTTGTAACTAAAGATAGGAAACTCGAGCAGCTTCAAGTCAGCCACCAGTTCATGACTCTGATTTCTTATCATGTAGATAAATCAGTAATTTAATGAAACATCTTTGTATTTCTCTTTTCTTCCAGGCATACTTGTGTTTACAGAGAGGAGATTTGTCGCCACCTGCTGATAAAAAGCACCAGCTTTGTCAGAAAAGTGTTTGGGTAATCGCACACTTCCTCAAAAATGCGATTTCTTTCTCCAGACTTCATCTGAACAATCTATTTAAGACACACATATATGTTTACTGAAAGTAAAAAAAAAAAGGAAATGGTCTTTTTTTATTTTATTGTATTGATATTTCAATGTATTACACAAGAAAGATCACAAACTCACCTTATTTGTAAACAGTTGATATGAGAGATCATTCAGGTTTCAGTTAAAACAGCTGTTTTCAATATACATATGTTTTAATTCTGATATGAAGAGTTTGGTGCTGTTCTGTGGGCGCAGAGCAGAATCTGTTCTGTGCTCGCTGAATTCCTTTATTTAGCTCTGACTCTGGTTGACCCCCGGAGCCGCCATCTGTCCTCCTGTGTGGCAGGAGAGGTCGTACTGTTCAAACATGGCTCCTGCTGTTATCAAAGGGCAGCACTCTGCACCGCCAAGTCCCTCCCTTTAATCTCTGACAGAATGGTGGTTAAGCACTTCATTCATTCAGCAGCATCCACCACTGACGTACCACGCATACTTTGCACGTTGCAATAAGAAATCACCACATTGAGCAAAAATGTGGTTAAAAAAAAAAAAAAATCTGCATCAGGCTCGCGTTATTTTACGTCAGCCTTCCTGTCCTGAGTCGCCTTACCCCTCAGCTCCTTCCTCCATCTCCGTGGCCCCTCCTGCAGGTGGACGCCGAAGGATCCAGATGGTCCGGTACCAGCAGCAGAAGGGGGGATCCTCGGGGGGGGGGGGGGCACAAAGGCCTGACAGCAGGACATCACACATAACCCCAGCCAGACAGCTCTTTAGCACAACATTAGCCTGAGATGAAGGCACAAAGACAATTACATGCTGTCATTACCACCAAGGAGGTATTTGGGCGTCCGCCGAGGCCTTGGCAGCTTAATGAAACATAATTTGTGGAATTTTACAGCTGAAGTTTCACATTTTTCACCAGCGCATATCTCTGTAATGTAATCAAACATCGTTTAAACACACAATGGTGGGAGATAACGACACTTTCAATAAGATTACAACCTTCTGGAGTCTCCTGCTGGCTTGCAGAATTAATAAATGTATCACATTTTATTCTGTTATTTTGTAAGTTGTCTTTAGCAGACTGAGAGTTTATATTGTACAACATACACATACAAGCTTGGTCACCATCTGTTTTCTGTCGATTTCCTTACTTGTTATTTGTGTGATGTTGTTGTGTGATGTTGTATACCAATGACTGCTGTTGCTGTGTTGCTGCTGTTGCTGTTGCTTCTTAACGCAAAAACTTAAAATCTAATTTAAAATCTGAATGACTTTAGATACTTCTTGTGGGGTTAGTGAGGTAACTAAATTCTCTGGCTCCACATAATCTTGGGTTTATAACTTCAGCAGCCTTTGACATTTTTGTAAACTCCCCTGCTGGATTACTTAATCACACTCAATAACTCCGAAGCGGGTGTTCAGTTTGAATTCATTAATCACTTATGACATTTCATTGCTCATCTGATGAAACACACGTCTTCCACTGTCTCAACACGCTCAGACCTTCCTGTGTTGTCAACGAAGGAGCCTGATTTATTCAGATTTTTCATTTTAGGACAGGAGTGATGCATCTTTCCAAACAGGCTTAACCATCCTTGGACACGTGCGACATTCAAGCCTTTTATTTAGTTCTATTTGTGAATTTTTCATGAGTCAACTCAAATTTCAGTCTCAACATCACATAACTCACAGCTGATGGTTTTTTTTTTTTCACCTTCTAGAGTTCAGTTTACTTAATGGGAGTCCTCACAATGTGTGAAAGTGTCCCTGAATAAATAAACAGGCCTTTGTTATGTAACCTGGTTGTCGTGACTAACGCTAGCAAGGTAGCATTGTCAAATGTTTTTCATGATTTGCACAGCCTCTGTGGTTCATATGCATGTAAAGAGTTTTTGTTGTTTGTTCTGTCCGCCATGCAAAAGGAAATACAACGCATTCTGTTTTTGGGGACTAAAACTAGCTTTAAAAAAATCACTATTATTTCACACTTTTCTTTACACCACAGTTTACACTTTTTATTATTGTAATATAATTCCAATATTATTTCAAATGCTTCTTCTTTTGAATTCAACCCAGCAATGGGATTATTTTCAGTCTCAGGCTGGACTGGCTGAGTAAAGGAGACACTGCCCTCTGTTCAACACAAGGTGTCACCACTGATTCATTATATATATATATATATATTTATTTATTTATTTTATTTTTATTTTTTTCAGGCTGTGGGTGTTTATATTTATTTATGAATAATTTAACTTGTCTCCTTAATGAGCCCAGTGTGTGTTTTAGGGCACAGCTCCTCAGCAATGACAAACAGCTACTCCTCGACTACTTATGGATTGCATGGACTTAATAAACCAAATGTCAATCTCCCTATGAATTTTTCCTTTTACATGCACGATAGGAGTTTATTGCATTTTACAAACTCATTTTAAATTCTCATTCACGTGACTTTCTATATGAAAGGAAGAGTGATGATTCCATGCATTCCAAATTGATGTAAGATCTAACTGGCGATTCTTGAGGTTTCCCAACTGTCTGTGAATACAAATATTCCCTTTAACTTTTAGAAGTAGCTGTTTTTTGTCCCTAATTTTTAGAGGGCTTATTGATGATGTGTATTTATACAAACAGCACACAACATACAAAAAGTAAGAGGACCAGAATGTATCACTGAAGGAGCAGGAAAATGTCCTGCTTAGGCCTGTCAAGTAGTCCCAGATCAAATTATAGATATTTATTTATTCTGGATGATAAATAAAACACAAAGAGGCCAGATACAGAATTGGTCGCTCCTGAAGTACAAATACGCTCCATCTGTTGAGCATAAAACTT
This sequence comes from Echeneis naucrates, assembly GCF_900963305.1. Taxonomy (NCBI): domain Eukaryota; kingdom Metazoa; phylum Chordata; class Actinopteri; order Carangiformes; family Echeneidae; genus Echeneis; species Echeneis naucrates. The sequence goes on along the minus strand of NC_042527.1, from coordinate 19,964,180 downwards.
CAGTCTGGATGTTAGAAAGAGCATTTTCATCCAAAAAAAAAGAGAAAAGAAGCCAACTGAATTTATGATCTGCAGTTGAGATACAGTAAATCTTCTTACATTTTATTTGATTTTCAATACAAAATGTGTCTCAGAATTTGAATTATTTGAAAAAACTGAGGTGATATAAGTTTTTTAGTTGGCACACATGTATATTTTTATTGAATATACAATTATATTAAAAGTTAATTTAGGAAGGAATTGTGTGTTTCTGTACATCAGTACATCTGCAAACCATCTGAAATCACAATTTTAGTTTAGTTTTGACACGGCCTCAGCTACTTCGCTGCAGTCTCATTGTTTAGTTGAGTTTGACTCACATTCTCTGTCTCACTGTATGCAAAAATAGCACCTCGGTTATCCCTCATACAACCAGTGCAATTGCACATTTCCTCTGTGTCACCTTTTGTAAAAGCCACCATGAACCAGCCAGCGCTCACATTCTCCAAAGTCATAACGGCTGAGTTTGCCATGACAGCTGCCGGTGCTGTGGTTGGTGGCCTGTGAGCGCTCCAGCTGTGTTAAGAGCTAAAATAGCCTCCCAGCTGCAGGCTGGCATGAAAAGGTGGAGCGATCTCGTTTAAGCAGCGCCTGTGTAAACCACACACACTTTCCACATACTTGAAAATGAGTGGTTTCGCTGTCTTTTCTTGTTCTCACCAAACCATGTGTTGGAGCTACTTTGGGTTTTTACAGGCCTCCGTAGCACACACTGCTCAGTCAGGGGACGACAGAGCGTCTTCTTCGTTATCGCTGTGATGGAATGGAATGAAAGGGTAAAAGTTTGAGTTGATGGGGGTCGGTCTAGGTGCTTCGAGTCTAGCTGGTGCAGCTGCTCGGAAAAAACCTCTCCAGACAGATTTCAAAGCTCAGGTGGGACGAGGCAGATGCACAAAGACCTGAGGTCCTTCTGGGGAGATTCTGCTGTAATAAAAACACGTGTTTGGCAGAAAGAGATGTCAGCCTACGAAGGAAGCGTGCACGTCACGAAATCATATTAAACCTCTATATTAATTATATTAAATCATAGTTCTAAATGGGTGCATTGATTTTAATATAATTTTCGTCCCTTTCAGTGCAGCACTCTTTCCATTACCACCCCCCTCAGCTCAACTCAGCTCAGCAGAGGGACACACTGCAACTGTGGCCTCCCCTTCTGCCCTGATGCTTTCATGGGCTGCTTGTAAACTCCACAATTCAAAGTTAGAAGGGACAGATTCCGGCATTTTTACCCCTTATTTGAAAAAAGGAGCTAGCTATTTATCTGAAAATTGAGTCTTTCTATGCTGTTGGACTTGTGAGGGAACTGAATTTCCTTTGTAGGGATCTTATCTTATCCTACATATGTATTTTTTGTGCGTGTGCAAAAAACAGGAAAAAGCACTGAGGATGAAGATTTACTTTGATTTTTCAAAGTGAAGAAACCGCCGTAGCCCAGTCCAAAGGAATGGTGAATTAGTTTATATTTTAAATAGATGTAAATTCTATCTCTCAATGCAGCTCTTCTTTCATTCAGGAGCAACCTTTCCCATAAATAAACATCACACACAGTGAGGCAGCTTAGCTAAAAATGAGATTAAAGATATTATCATTCACTGATTTAGGCCGATAAACCACGACACCACGAGCTGAGATTGATAAGCAGATATTAAGACAATTCAACAAAATTGAGTATTTCTGGGTCTGCATTGTTTAACATAGTTTAGATTGATAGATTTACTTTATTGACCCCAAATTGGTAAAATTCTCAAATTTGGTTCTTGTTCTTAAATTTTGTAAAAACAGGTTGAAAAAATTGGAACCTCTTTTGTATATTTTTTTAAATATATTTTATATAACTTTATATTTCTTCTACTTCTATTATGAATTTTCCATATGTGGAGTAAATAAAGTCGTATTTTATCTTTATTTAGTTATTTTTCCCTTTCCTTGTTCATATTTGTGGATTCCGACTCACATGAGCGGACCGCGAACGCAACACATGACCGAGCATTAGCTCAGCAGAGAGAGAGAGAGAGAGAGAGAGAGAGAGAGAGAGGTTGGGATCAAGGGAAGGAAGGAGAGAGAGAGAGAGAGAGAGAAGCTAAACAGGTGGTCTGAAAACAATGTCGTCCGACGGGCAGAAGAGGAAAGACCTTCAGTCCCCGCCGCTGTGAGAGGAGCAGGACGAACGACGGGACAACTAACACACAAACAAACAAACAAACAAACAAAAGGACAACCCCATGCTCCTTTTCTATTTCCACACGGATTCCTCCTCCTCCTCCTCCTCCTGCTCCCGCTCCTCGGGCTGACTCGGAATCAGGGCCGGATCTGGGACCCTGAGCCATGAAGGTGACGGTGTGCTTCGGCCGGACCCGGGTGGTGGTTCCGTGCGGGGATGGAAATATTAAAGTGCGCGCTCTCGTCCAGCAGGCTGTCATGAGATACAAGAAAGCCATCGCCAAGGTAAGCTGCTGCTGCTGCAGAGGAGCTGGCGGCCACTTTTCCGTTTCCCTTTTCGGCTTTTTGTTGTTGTTGTTGTTGTTGTTATAGAGTGTGTGTGTGTGTTATCCTGGAAACAATGTTGCGACGTCCGGATGGGGCGCAAACAACATGGCGCAAAGTTGTAACAAAATGCATAAAGAAGAAAGGAGCCGCCTGCTCCCTCTCCTCCCTTTTATGTTGACGCGGGGCGCGAGGCTGCGTGCGCGTGTTGACCCGCCGTGTGTCCGCCGCTTCCAGAAGAATAAGGCGCAGCGCCATTGTGGTTTCTCGTGTTTGTTAAACCCGCAAAACTTCCTCCGGGAGTCTGCGTGTTTTAGCGCTGCACACACACACACACACACACACACACACAAAGAGCCTGTGACGCGTTTTGCCAGGACGGACTCACGAAGTCGGTTTGTAAGGACTCACTTCATGCCTCCTCTGGAAGTTGCCAGCAGAGATTAGCCTACTAGCGAGTTAGCCAGCCTGGCTGCAGGAGAAGTGGGACTACTGGTGCGTTTAAGGCTTCATTTAGCAGGCTAATAGGAAAAGTCCCATCAGCTTTAGTCTGCACTGGATTAACGTGTCTATCAGAAAAAACAAAACAAAACAGGGAAACAGGAAAACATCCCAAAATTCCTCTTTTGTTCAGATGTTAATGAGCTCATTGTAGTGGCCTGCTGGGTTGGCTGGAGTCTCCCAAGTTGAGGACTTCATGATGAATCAGTGATGCAAAGCGAAGAGGAGCAAGAGCAACATCTTCATTAATTTTCTTTTAGTTTTTTCGTTTTGTTTTGTTTTTCTGATAAGTTGTGTTGCCTAACAAGCTTAGACTGAGCCAAAGTCGGTCATCTGCCTCCAGTTGCATGGCAGTCCGAGCAGCAGGCCCTGCAGGACGAGGAGGGAGGGAGGGAGGGAGGGAGGGAAAGAGCAGAGCCCGGCTCCAGCTGAGTGCCGTAGTCCTGGACCCTTCTCATAAATCTTGGAGATAAGAGTTGAACATAAGAAAACTTGTTATATAATGTTGAGGTAGCAACAGCTGACCTTTGAACCTGCATTCATGTTCGGGGTTCTCTGGCTTGATCCGGTGAGATGAGACTGTGTGTGCGTGCAAAAACATTGTGCAAAAAAGTTGTGTACACTTAGAAACTGCTTACCCAATCCACTTAGGGAGTATTTTTAAATCCACACCCCTCTGACTTTCCCTTTTCATCAAGTAAAAAATACAGATGTGTGTTTTCAAAAGTCTAAATTTGATCTCTATCCTCTAATCCTGGTTTGTGTAATTCATCTCCACATTTGGGGGTCAGACTTTCTTTATTGTCCAGCATTCATCTCAGAAACAGATATGCTAAAGCAGCTCTTCAGGCTTCATCAATGATTCATGCTTTGTCCCCATCGATGTGCTAACTTTAATACAGTGCCATATCTTTTTATTTTTTTTTTCAAATATGTTCGAAGGATAGTGGCCTAGAAGTCGTACTGTATCATCGTCCTTCTCCTCCCGATGAATAATTCAGCACGAGCAGACAGAAGGGAACATTGGAACATCTCTACGTAGTTGAGATGTTGAGGTAGCAATGGTTGATACCTGCTGCTGTCCGAGCAACTAATGACCAAAAACTATCTGGAAAGAAAATATAATAATGATAAAGACGTCTTTTTGTCTCAACAGATTTGTCTTAACTAACGGACAAAATTAAAATGTCACATTGGGATTATCCTGGACTAAATTATTGAAAACATCATGAAAATTCGCTTTAATCTTTAAAAATGTCTCCAAAATATACCGAAATCACTTCACGTTTTATTAAGAAATAAATATTTTTATAGCATCACATCTATTCTCTTATTATGTAAAGAATTAGCAAATAAAGGTGAAATAAATACGAATAGTTAGCCTGAGTATATTCTTCCTTGCCTAAAAACTTTTTCATCTGTGAGGAATTATCCTTTTAATAAAAAAAGTCAAACTGGAAAACTGCAGCTTTGTGGCCGACTGAGCACGATGAGCCAAAACTTTGTTCAATGACTGACAACATTTTCAAATATCTTTTCATCCTGAAATGGAAATAAACCACGATCCTCCAATGCCGACTGTTTTTCTTTGTCATGACGCACAGTTAAATTTGTCCCTTTTCTAGTCATAATTTGGATCGTCCACGTGGGTCAAAGGTCACGAGCTCAGAATACTCTTTGGCGATAACGTCGCTCAAGATAATCACATCTTCCAGCTGTAAATAAACAGCACCCACATTTTATCATAATAATCCAGCGCCATAAGAGCCGCCACCCTCTGTTAACCAGCTCTGCACAGGAAGTGAATTCTTTGTGGTTACAAAGAATGGAAAGGCACCGATATTTGCAGTAACTGTCATTATCGCAATTTAACGAAGGGCAATTGTCTGGAAAAACCAACTTTGCTGCTGTTTTTATGAGGGTGTATTGTGCCAATTCAATTCTTTTTTTTTTTCTTTTTTTTTGTGTGTGTGTGTGTTTTCTTTCAAGTTTTGATCTTCTCGCACAACGAAACCTATCGCACAACAAACAACATCGTCGTCGTTTCATCTCGGCTATGCGTTTATTACTCTGGTGCTGCCCAGTCCACATTTCAAGGCTGGGTTTTTTTTTATTTCTCTTGCTGTGTGTGTGTTAGGATTTGTGGATGTTGTGTTGGAGATCGCAGCTATTTGTTTAGTTTTTTTTTTTATTGTGGTTGGGCGGTCTTAATAAGAAGCCCAAATTTAGAGTGGGTGTTTTCTCCAGCTTCACTGTTTGCATGGACCTTCCCCTGTCATTAGAGAGGAATGCTTCCTGCAGAGCAGAAAAAGCCCTGCACTTCTGAGGGCCTGAAGCCACCTCATAACTTTGGAATTAGAAAGATGAGGATACTTGGATGAGTGCTGATGGAGTCCACAGAGAAATATAACTGGACCGGAGAGAGACAGAGAGCGAGGGAGCAGCTTAGCAAGCTACAAAATCTCAGAGAAGAAGAAAAACAGCATCGGATTTTACTGTGCTGCTCTTTTTCCTTCCAGGGATCACGGGGGGAGGATTCTCTCTAATGTTCTCCCATTTGACTAAGTGTGGCAAGCGTTTAAAATGACACCCTTGACTGGAAAACTTGCCTGGTGGTGAGTTTTTGTGCTCCAAACCCTCAAGTGACGTGAGGGCTGGCACATCAGAGGAGTCATGAATTTTGTTGCTAATGCTCAAAAATCTCCAGGGCTGAGTATCAGGTGTCCGAGCCATCGTGTCCACGCAGCCAACAGCAGATTTCCATTCACAGTTTCACACTGCTGGAGTTTCCTCCGGAGGAATCTGGGCCATTGTGCACGTACTTGACCGTTGAGGCAGACAGATTTAACGTGACTTTGACCTCCAGTGGACAATGGGAACAGGTGTCTCTTCTGTCTTTGGCCGCGTGTGGCTGAAAACAGGATTGTTGTTGTTATTAACTTCCCATTTTCCTTCCGATCCACATAGACATTTATCAAATGACACAAAATAGTCAAAAATGCCCATCACATGTGTCAGCGAGTTCAGTGGAAGACAAAAAAAAAGCACTTTAATGATCAGGAGTGATTTATTGTTGTATCAGAACAGGATGCTAAATTGACTCGGACAGGTGCGATTTAAAAATTTGCATCCAACCTTTCACCATATGATAAATAATGTGATTAAATTAGATGTGTTTCCTCCGGTAAGTCAGGCACAAGAAGCTGCTATAATGATTCAAATGAATAGGAATAGGGTGATGAGTATATTTTTTGCAGCCGCAGATGGCCGACTGGACCTGGAGATTCACGGTCCTCCTCCTCTCAGTGAAAGTTCTCTGTTGGTGTTCATTCTCTGACAAGTTTATTCAGACACAACCTGCTGTGTAAGTATTGCACGGAGGTAAATCCAAAAAAATAAAACATTTAAAATTTGCCTTTAAATAAAATGTTTCATCAGGTGGGAGACAATTTTATTAGATGTGCTTCTGATTTAAAAACAAACAAACAAAAAAAAAAAACGATAAAGATAAAAAGATCAGCAAGTAAGTTTGAACTCCTGATTTAAATAAGCCGATGGCATTTGGATGCTTCGTATCACATCCGAAATGCATTTTACTGCCTTTAATGGCAAATAGTACAGTTTTAAAGATTTATTTCAAAAACAAAACGGTCACCAAGTGACCACAAAAAGTATCCTTTGTGTGTTCATAGACAAGAACTTGTGGATTGTGAGTATGATGATCTCTCCTTTACTTCACACTTGATTTAATTGTGTGGAGTCCAAACCTGAGTTCTTGGCCCCATCTCATCGTTGAGACTTTTAGTTTGTTGAAAGTGAGAGAAGGACACCAACAATGTCACCGTGAGGGTATTTCCACCGCGCTACCTGGTTTCACATTAAGTCAATTAAACGTTGGTTGTATGATTGCGTGCGCTGGTGTGTGTACATACCAGGCATATCTGGAACATTTTTCCAGTGTCTGTTTATCCAGTTCAGGTTCAACTTGAAAAGGTCTCAGTGAAACTTCCTAGAGGTACTTTGTCCAAATGCATAAAACTCTGGTGAGTCACGACTCCAACTATGTATGCAAATATCTGAAATATGGTGAATACATTCTTAGAGCATGCATTACATTACATGCATTACATTAAGAAGGGAAGTTTGGCAGCTAAGTGGCTTTTGTTGACCAGCCTGAAAAACTTTGATAAACGGTGGACTGTAGTGATAAGAATAGCTGCAGCGCCACGAAAGCAGCAGATTTATTTTGTGTTAAATCCAACATGTGTCAAAAGGTGATCAGTCTCATGTTTCAGGACAGATTTTTAAGGCTGCAACATCAGTGCAGGTGAACGCACCTCAGGTCATAAACCCTGCCCCCCAATTTTTAATTTTTTTTTTTGTTTCCAGTTCATCTGTTTGATCCTCATGTCACCAGGCTGTACCAGCCAGGAGTTCCTGCTTCCAAAACAGGCACAGTGCAGGATTAAAAGCTTCACCGATGATCCCCGGGCCGCTGACTTTGCCCTTGACCAGACTGCTGTGAAAAATGTCCTAAAACTCGACCCAGCACGGCGTTTCATCCCCTAAAAGGAGCCGCTTAAAGACGCACCGGAGAAAATTAGCCACGTGCAGATTCATGTGTGTGTGACTCTGAGTAAAACATGGCTACAGCATTTCAAATGTGTGGATAGAAAACCAGCACATGGTGCGTCTGAGTGGCTCCTCTTGCGTTCACACAGCAAAGGTCTTAAAAATGAAGACTTTCAAGCAGTTACATAAAATTACTGACATTACATAAAAGGCTTTGAATAACAGGAAAGATGATTGCGGTCAGCAGCTGTGAAGTGTATATAATCTTTTTTCCTTGGGACATGGGACACAATTGTTTGTTTTTTTGTTTTTTTTCTCTTCTTGTCAGCTGATGACGTTGGCATTACCGTCTTTGCTGAGTCTTTGCTGTGCTGTGCATTTTGGGTTTAGATTTTTTTGTTATTGCTATTTTTTTTTTTTTCCCCACTTAGAGCTCAATAAATCTGCTTCACTGTGAGGAAATTTACATAAGTGAGCTGTCATCCCTACCAGTGTCTGACACGTTGATATATTCATAATAATAATCATGAAACATGACCAATGGCGTCATTTGCCAGCAGGGTTTTCCCAGGAGGCGGTGAACGTGGCGTGGAGTCATTAGTGCAGCAGCTGGCGTAAAAAGAGTAGGCTGCAAAGTGCTGACTGCACAGATCTCCGAGGGTGGGAAGACCGGTGCTCTCCTTTCTGAAGTTCATTTACATTTTAGAAGTTAAACTCGTGCTCTTATTCAGATCGGCTTACAGTAACACCAGCAGCTTATAAAGCGAGGGGACCCCCGCAGAACATTAAAGCTCTTTCTGCAAACATTAAATCCTGTTTGAAAGATGCAATCTTCTCAATGCAAAGACATAAGGCATCTTACTTTCACAAAAAATGCTCTATGTAATGTAACAAGCATCACATCCAGATAATAAGATGCTCGGCTGTGATGTCGCTGTAGATTTCTGGAGCTTCATACTGCAGAAATCAGCACAAGAGTTTCTTTAAGGTGCCACTTTGCCTCTTTTATTTATTTATTTTCTGCGCAGTTTCAGGTAAACGGTTGTGGAACTGTTTATGCTTTTGGGTCACATCTTGACCTCCTCTTCCTCCGTTATCATCGTCACCGTCATGTAGAAGTTTAAACATTCTGACAACCCTGTTGTTTGAACCTCTGTGATTAAAGTGTACCAACCTGATGGAAGCACAACATTTCAAGTCTCAGGTTTTGGACTTCGTTGTCCTACTGAAGACTTGACTGGACTTGCCTGACTTGATGCCCAACTGATTCGAGACTTTTTGTAAGGATGCTACCTTCTCTGATGGAGACGCACATGTTGGTGCACGTTGGGCTGATATGCCGTCGCAGATGCCCACAAAAGCATTTGTTCATGCCTCATTGAACAAAAGAAAACTTTTTTCTTTTTTCTGTGACACGCTGTAGACTGAACTCTTGACCGTGATGGGGGATCGGTCGGGTTAATGAGCATTCATATCATAACACTTAATGATACGCAGAGCTAAACTGGTTTACAGAGCGCTCTGAAAACAGATTACTCGAACCCTGGCACGGGTCCAGTCAGCTGAGCGTTGGCACCCCAACCATGTGCATGAAAGCCGGGCCACATATGGTGCCGAACCCCCCCCCCCCCCCCCCCCACCTCTGCAGCAGGCCCGACAAACAGATCGACAGCAGCGTGTTTGTGGATGAAAGATACTTTGAAATTATCACCAACTTTTTAAGCTCTTTTGATGAGCGCGTGTATCAAAGTGGTGTTTTTTTTTTTTTTTTTAAAGGTCAAATCTCCAACCTCCTCCTTTTGGTTCAGCTGTAGGCTCTCTTCCATAAACAGAGGAAGCTGCTGAATGTAAACTGGTGCAAGCTTACTAAGTAGAAAAAAAACAAAACAAACTACTTTCTGTCTCCGCTGCTCTGCTCCGATCATTTCATGTCCATTTTTGTCCATCAGGATGTGTGGTTTATTTATGAGATGGATTCTTTGGGTGTCTTCAAGGGCAGGTGTTTGTGGAAAAACCCGGTTGTGAGGCTGAGATTCTGCTATTACAGAAACCAACACCGGACCCCAAGCAGATCTAATGACTCACATTTTAAATGTGAGTCTGGCTGAAGCTGTGCTGCAGCATCTACGGCAATAAAGATCTGCTTTGTTCGCCATTTAAACACCGTTAAAAACATCTGGCATGAAACAACAACAACAACAATGCACCACTTCATGTCGCGGACGTTAATAGAAATTTGGGTTGAGCTGCTGGTAGAACAGTGTCATTTCTTGTGTGGAGAACAGTGTGTTGTATTCATCTTTTTTTTTTTTTTTTTTTTTTTTTTTCAAGTCAGCTCAGGTTGAATTTACACAAGAGTTTTGTGGTTTGAGCAACAGCAACATTTAAATAGTCTTAACTGATAGTTATACTGAACCTGGCCAAGCATAACTGGGTAGTCATCAGTTTTCTCCCATAATAAACACGGGAGGTTACAAAGCCCAGACGTCGTCTCAGACGGCAGAAAGGAACAATGTTCTCTTTCGGATTCTTAATCCGCCGCTCGTCTTGTTTTAGTGGCACCGCCGTGGAAAAGCTTTTACTTTTAAACTTCCTTTTCTGTTTTACTACAAAAGACAAAATCCAGCATCTTGCGCTCCATCAGACTTAGCTGTGTTCACTTTGCATCACGTTCCCATGCTTTCTGTGGGAATTCTCAGCACTTCTTTACTAGCTGCAACATGAAATTGTTAGAATAATTACTTTAAATTATATAATTAGTTATGAAATGTCATAAAATGGTGATGGCCCATGATCATCATCGTTCAGAGCTCAAGGTGATGTCCTAATGTTTGTTTTTTGAGTTTTGTCACTCAGCTGGTTCATCATGTTCAAGGTATGACAGAGCTATTTTGTGTCTGGCTATTTAAGTAGCAATACCAGATTTGTAATGTAAGAATATACAAGTTAAAGCACACAATGCTTGTGCTGCTGCAGTGACGCAAATGCACAACAACATTTTGACACGTTTTAGCTTTATTGAAAAATACATAGTTCTGCAATCTGGGTATTTCTCTTTTGCGGCCCTGGCGGTTAAACAAGGCTTGTGCTAATATTCAGTAATATTAAACATAAAAATGTACCTAATTTTATGTCCCACTCTATTTATTGTATAGACATAAAAAAAACCTTGGTTTAAGCAGTAAGAAAACAAACTAACATTATTTTAGTCTTTAAAATGTGACCATCATCCCAAATCTCAGGAGTTTTTGTGGTTTATTATTAATGATAGGAATGAATAAAGTAAGATCGCAGTAGCATGTGAATAAATAGGTGCAATGTTTGGAAAAGGTCACACTCCTTATTCTCTATTGTATCAATGAAACGACAAAACATCCCGTTGAGCAGAGAGAGTTGCATGCAGAGAGACTCGGCCAAATGTGAAATGAATGTGCGCTTGTTTCCAGCAGGCAGACCGGCCTTGTTCACAGGCCTGAGTGTCCCTCGTCCACCAAGTGGACGGACAACCGAGGGAAATGTCAAGGACTCGCTGTGTGTGGGGCTCGGAGCACAGGGAGAGGATTGTCCCAGAGGAATGTGATGGACACTGAACAAACAGCAGCATAGCTCAGATATACTGTATCCCTTCAGTGCAGTCTGATCCGGTCTGAGGACTCTATATTCCTCCAAACTTCATCTGCTTGTTGTGACCCAGATCTTTCTCTTATTCTTTTATTTCTGCTCCTGTTTTGCAGCCACTTTGTTTTATTGTTTTCTTTCTCGGGAATTCCTGCGAGATTCCTACTGCCAGAATCTTCAAATCTCATTTTAACCCCAACCACCCCCACCACCGCATAACAAAGCCTGTTGTTCTCATCCAGCTGTTAATTGCCCACAGCTAAGCGAGAAAACTGGTTGTTTAGTGAAGCGGGGGAACAAATTGCAGAACTGTTCTCCATGGAAACCCCCATGGATGGATGGATGGATGGATGGATGGATGGATGGTGGTATCGGATCAGCGTAGTCCATATTCTTCAAGCGCTCAGGGAACAAGTGCGTGTTTTAGCTCAGACACAGAAAACTGCACGCTCCTCAGAGGAGCGAAGAGCCTACATTAGCATAACCCAAATGATTTATGAGCGTAGATTAATGATGTCTCCTGAAATTGAATTCAGTACTTAGGCTGATGAGGCTTTGTCTGCTAAATATAGGACAGGCTGAGCGAGAGCTCTGCCTTTGACAGATAGATGATTATTGGCCTTCAGGCAGAGCAGAGGGGTAAGGGGGTGCCTTGAACCCTTTCGTACCTGCGACATCCCTCCACTTCCTCCTCGGCCGTCCGGCTGTTTGCTCTTCCTCCTGGAGAAGTTCAGAGGAGGTGACGGGCCTCGATTAGCACAAACACTTTGAAACCTTTTTCACCAAATGGCTTTAAATCTGAGTCCTTGAGTTGATCAGTCCCACCAATTAGTCGATCAACCTATTGTTGAATTAAATATGAAAATACTCATTATTTTCATTATTCCTTGAGTTTATGATTTATAGGGACAAGGAGGGGCCGACTTTAGACTTTACAGTGACAACTTACTCTGCACACGACAGATGAGAGGCTGAAATCGCTGTGTCGTTTATTGCAGTTTATGGGTTCACAAATCTCCAGTCTCATTTGGTTAATTTTTAACTCTGAGTCATTCAGTTAGCAAATTGTAGTGTGTTAATTGTTTATGATTTTATGACCTTCTCGACACTTTTTGTGAACTGCATATGAGCTGAGAAATATCGACAATATTCAATGCAGCTTTTTTGTTTTGTTATCAGCGCCGGTCTTAATATTGAAACACTGCCGGTCTCACATGTTATCTGCCCACTGGGTTTAAATGACAGGCAGACTTCCGCTGGGCCTTTGTCAGATGAAAGAACGGCTTTGATTCACAGCCATCTTCTCTCCTGGGTGTGTTTTTGACACGGCCAGTCTGCACTTGTCAGAATGTGGCTTGGACAGAAAGTTGTATAATATTCACTGTTCACACGGAGAGGTAGAGAAATGCTCCACCGATGTCTCCAGGCGTGCGATCGCAGACTAATAACTTATAATAACACGATATTTATTGCTCGCTGGTCAAATTGGAATGAAGTTGAATTCCTGATGAAACCTGAGTGCAGATAAACGCAAATAGACGTGCTGCTCGAGATCGCTTCCCGACTGACTGGCTGATGATGCAAGACCTAATGTATCTTCGTTGGACTTGACTTTAATCTGAATTTATGCAGAAAATATAATGCTTTTTTTATATTTCATCGACCGACAAACAAGTTAATGCTTTAGCAACACAAAATAAGTGTTCTATAATTAACATCTTCTGTGCCATGACATTTTTAATTCCAGAAATTTGCACAGTAGTTTGTTGCAGATTCAAAAGGTTCAAATGAACATCGAACATTCAATGCCTCTTCTAATTTCTGTTGTCATAATCCGCCAATACTTGCAATGTTTTCTGAGAGATTCAGCTAAAGAAAAAGACAGTGAGATGGATCAGGTGGAGCTGAGCTAAATCTAACAGAGCAAACGTTTTATACATTTAGATCAACGCTGAAACCATTTGGTCCCTTTGATTTGAATTTTGGACTTTAAACATACAAAGGGCCTGAGACAGCAGCTGCTGGCTCTGCTTCAATCCTGGTGAATGTGGCTGTTGCTGGAGGGTCAGATTGAGTCATGTGACGGAGGAAGAGGCCTTTCCTTTTCCTGTCTGTCATCATTAGTATGCTGGGAGTTGGTGACGAGGAAGCACGCTTGACCTGAGGCTCTGAAATTTCTTGAGCATATAAACTCAAATCAAAATCTCCAACGCAACTGCAGGTAAACACAAAGCAGATCACCTGACTGAGCGACGCAGCAGAAGAGAACATACTTTACAGGCAGCAAGCAGAAGAAGAAAAGGGAACTAATCAGACTCATCGCTGATGCCTTCGACCGAAAGTCACGTCTGGCATTGTTTGACTCCATCTGGGGAAAAGGAGGATGAAAGCCAGCCACAACTCTGTAAAACCAGAAATAACGAGCACAACAAGCATTGAAATAGAAAACTTGGGTTATGGAATAAAAACAGAAAGAAGTTAAAAAGCTGTAAACACAGAAATGTGTTTAAAAAAAAAAAAAAAAAAAGGCAGCGAACACAAAAGAACACAGGTGCTGCTGTGGGAGGACGAGTTCAGCCAGTGAGTCTGTTCCTGCTGCACAGCCCTGAAGCCAAAACAGGGATTATTTGTTTCTGGGTTGTTTTTGCAAATCGAATGTTTTGTCCTAAAGAATCAGTCAGTTTGTTTCTGCAGCAAAAAGATTGTGCATTTCGTGCTTCTCTGAATGTTCTCCCCTACAAATTGGGTTTTTTCAGACAACCGCTCTTGATCTGCCGTTAAAGATTGGCATCTGCAACTGAGCTTTTTGTTGTTTTTATGTGTAAAAGGAAATATTTCAGCATCTGTCCTCTCCAGTTCTGATCTGTCTCAGCGAATTAAACTTGATAAATCGCCTTTTGTCATAAACAGTGACGGATTTTGTGTGCGGCTCGAAGGCAGCCTATCAGCGGAGGCAGCGAAGGGGCCTGAGCTGGATGAAAAGCGTCCTGTGTGAATGAACTGTGTCAGGTTTGGCCTGGGACTGCTGTCTCTTTTGACATGATCAGACAAGATTGTGTGTGTGTGTGTGTGTGTGTGTTTGTGTATTTGTGTGTGTGTTTAGCTCTCTCGCACACATGAATTAGGACACCAAATCCAACACGCCTGGCACTTCAAAGAGAGGGCCATTTGTTGGAAACAGGCGCCCCATTTAGACTGTCTTGATCCGCGTATTCAACTGTGCCCAGAATCTCTGCAGCCTGAACCCGCTCGCTCCTCCGCTCCACTCCCGTCCATGTGTGAACTTAAAAAAGATGTAAGTAAGGAAAGGACAGGAGGTTTTTTTTTTTTTTTTACCTGCTGTAGATGACGTTGCCAGTTTGGAGGAGCAGCAGAATCTACTGGCACAGGAAGCAGCGGTGTAGAAACCTTGCCACCAAAACAATCCAACGTACGCTGAAATGTGCAAATCATTTGGAATATTTTCTTTCTGCCAAAACAGGGAAAAGTTAATTTCTTTCTGATTCACTCAGTGCTTTAGTTTTGACACGAGGCAGATAAAGCACCAAAAATGTTCGAAATGAAGCAATAATTTGAAAGGAAGTGAGATTGTTTTGGTCGACATCTTTTGAAAGTATCTAGATTCCACTGCAGCACATCCTCAACTTCTTTGCTGCTTCTTCGAACTGGCAGCTGGCAGCCTCTGATTCCACAGCAGGAAACGCACAGACTACCTGACACAACCTCATGTGAAATAACCCAAGCTATCGCTTTAAGACAGCGAGTGGCGGCCCAAGATGCAAATCAAAGACGGCTGCTCATAAAACCTCCAAATTGTGGCGCCCAACGTAAAATGAAATTGGCATGCTATATAAAAAGCAGGCCACTATACATTTGCCTCCTCTTCTTTTAATCCATCTGAGCACGTGAGCAGCAGGAATATGGAGTCATGTTCCCATCGACTCAGCTGCAGACGGTCAAAGGAGTAAGAAAGTGTCACTGTTGGTTTCTTTCAACAAAGATTAAAAAGTTTTTTTTCCCCTCAGTTTAACCAAAGCATTTTCAGATGTTTAAACCTTAACCAAATTAGACCCTCACCATAGAGGTGGCAGCACGAGGAAAAAAGATGAGTTTCTTCCCAACAGTTTCAGAAGTTTTGTTTTCAAAGGATCTGAAAAATGATTACATTTATCAATACAGACATGTTGTCAGACATGCCATGATGAAAGAGCTCAACCTGGTTGTGGGAACAGCAGCCGGTCTCCGAGACACGAACATTATCGCCACGTCCAGCCTTCCGACCAGTGCCGCCTGATTTCCATTTAAAGTGACTGCAGCTTCAAAGTCGCACGGCCTACTTTCCCCCACCAATTACATGGCGGCTGCAGGAGCCCTGGCGTGCCGCGTCACAACAGGAAAAGCCCCCCAGGGCGTTCTCGTACCCGATGCAGGGGCCGTCTCTGGACCTCAACCAAATGGCGAGATTCCTTCCTGACCCGTTCGTGGAGCTCACAGACGGCTGAGGAATAGTTTTCTCATCGGAGTCACAGCCGCTCAACTGGAGCATGCGAGTCCGGGCCGGTTATCCATCGGCTCTTCACAGTTCAGCTTTATAAACGGTGATATCTGGTGCTAGAAAGAAAAACTGGGTGGCCTTCTTTTTCATAGCCAACGTGCCATTTCCTCCTCCTTCCTCCTCCGTTTGAGAGCTCGCCATCCAGAGAGGCTTTTTGAAAGCCTGGCATGGAGACAGAGATGCTGCAAATACTCCCCTCCTCACCATCCAGACTTGATGGATGGAAAAAGCCACGCTCCTGCCAAAGATGCCTTGTGTCTGAGTCCAGCTGGTTTCCTATAAACAGCACATGAATTACGTGTGTCTTCTTTTTTTTTGTTGTTGTTGTTTTGATTTATTCCTGTTCCTTAGTTTCACACTGGATTATTCTGCCATTAGAGATGGGACAGAAATAAGCTGGATAGGTACCATCTTTCTTTTTTTTTTTTTTTACCACGTTTTATTCTTGTAGGTAGAAAGTTGGAAAGAAGGGCTTACGTTTTCAAAAATTAAGCAGAGAGCTGAATTATTTATGGATCTTAATGGGAAGAGTGTTTTGCAGACGAGCTTGAGGATGAAATCTCGTTCGGCTCGAATGTGATGCTCGCAGCCAAAGAACATTTACTGACAACACTGAAGGAAGAAAACATCCCATAATGTCTCTAACAGTTTTGTTGGACCACAGATTTGCATAATGTATGCTTTTAGTTACATTAAATGCTTTATCCTCCAATATCACCACCGTTAAGACTCATGGAGAGTAAACAAGTGCAGCTTCTGCTTGCGTACATGCTGCTTTGAGCGTCGAATGCATTTGCATTCCTACATCTGCATTAAGAGCAGATAAGTCAGTGTTAGCCCCTAATCTTTCACGCAATCCTGCACAGCAAACAAACACTTGCACAACGGCAGAAAACGTTCAACAACGCCAAGTGTTTTGCCAACGCTGACGCCTCCACCGATGCGCCGTGTCCAGAGGTTAATTTACAGCCATGAATCACTCCAGGCCTGAGTGCCAGTTGGATCTCGCATGCTTCCAGTGTTACGACCGTTTGATTTCATCATATCTTTCAGAGAACCAGAGGAAACGATCTCATCTCCGCTGCTGCTGTAACTAACACCTCCTCCTCAGTTCATCTCAAGACTCTAGAGGAAGAAGAGGCGACTGCAATCTGCATCTGCGTCTCCCAGAGCTGCAGCCTCCCTCCTGCCCACATCCCAGCTCTATTACTTTCCCCCACCATTTTTACAACCCACTTCTTTAAATAAGCTTCTCGCTCCCTCTTGCCCTCTCTCAGCTTTGATACATGTGGGCTTATGCTTTAGCTTTGAAGAACACAGTTCCTCTTCTTTCTTTCTTTCTTTTTTTGATTTAAATACACACAAAAATGTAGATTATACAGCTGTAATGAAGTTGAAGTGTCAAAGTGGCAATTGATTTATTGATATCCCCACGGTCTTCTCTCATCTTCACAAAAATGGTTGAACAGTTCTGCATAAATGTTTGGCTCTCTGGCACTTTGGTCTCTTGCCAGTTTTTGTCTTTCCTAACATTTGATATTAACTTTTAACACTGAGGGAAGCAGAAAAACAGCATCTCTGATCTCGACAACACTGAGACAGAGATGGCTGAGGAGGTAGGAGTGCAGTCTTGTTCGTGGACGCACACCAGCTGTTGTCAGGATCGAGTCTGTGACATCTTTGTTTTGCACGATATCTGCTCTGCTGCCCTGCTGCACCACACATGGACTCTCTGCCTCTCTTTCAAGCCTCTCCGTGGCGATTTCAACAAACTCTCTAAAAGGGAGTTGTTCAGTGTAGCTGTCAGATTTGTCTGTTTGAAGTGCATCCATTTAAAAAATAATATATAAATATATATATATTGCGCAATGTCTGTAAGCCATCGGTGACTGCACTGTAGTGTGTCTCTAGCCTGCCTGGGCCTGTCTGTTCTGTTTTCTGTCTGTACAGGCCCCAGCAGTCCCCCAAAGATGTTAACTCATGGGTCCACACCTTGACATCCTAGTCCTTCTCAAACCACCGAGACTCAAAGGTTTTGTACATTAGTGTGAATGTTTGGTGATCGGGATTGCGCCCGATCCAGCGACACACTATCGGCCTCAGGCACGTTCAGCACGTTCACTGATGCAGACACTGCAGACGAAAATGCAGATGTACACAATTTAAACTTCAGTCAAAATATAATCAGAATCCTCATGGCCAAGTGCAATTATCCAACTTGAGGTAGCTGCAGTTTTTTTTTTTTTTTTTTTTTGGATAAAGGAAAATGTGTCCCAAACATTATTGTGCACTTTTAGAGCCACAAATAATCTCCAGACATTAAGAGATCATGCTTTTCCATCAGTTTAGTTTCAGTTATCGCCACCCCGCTTTCTCAGTCTTACATTGACAAACAAGATGAGGTAACCATTAACCACAGTATGCAGCCACAACAGCTGCTAAAGAGGCAGATGGCAAACAGCCAATCAAAGGATTTAAAAATAAAAAGGCAAAGGAAAATAGGTGAAATACAAATGCAGGCAAAAGGCGAAGCGGAGCTGTGATGTCAAGCCATCGCACCCGACATATAACAGTTATTTACATTTGTTATCTTTTAATCTATCCGAAATACGGCTGCAAACGTGTATAATGTGTTTCATGTGCGTGATATTTCACTGTCAGTCACACTGTAGTTTGTGTTTTAGTTTGTGTAGGGATGTGTCTCCACAGCAGCTCCTCCTCTGCCTCCCTGTGTGTCCTGGCAGAGCAGTGAGTGTTTCATTTGGCAGGCCCCCCACCTCCCGCCCTATTATGTGTAATAGGACATATCTCAGCCTAGCACGAATAAGCTTCCTTATTTTTGCCTTTTCCATTTGCCGAGCTGTAATCTGATACGGCCGCTGGCAGCTACTCCCCTCGCGCTGTGGGTGAGTCACGTGACGCTGGCAAACGGAGCGCCGTCTCTGACTCGTTTCACAAAATAATCCCATGCGCTGATGTCTGCTCATTGACCAACTGTTCCTACTACCCTCCCCACCAAGCTGCCCACCCACCCCTTCACAAATCCTCTTGTACAACATCTCCCAATCCCAGGGATAACAGTCGGCTTCATAACTGGATCAGGACTGGTACGTGCCCGGGTCCTTTTTCTTAGTCATAGACCGGGGACATTTAGGGTTTCGATGCCACCAGATGCTTTCTCAGGAGAACCCAGATTGATTCTGAATCTGGTGTGACTCACCTCCCTGAAAGTCTTCTTTTCATTCGGGGTGGGAGGAAGAATGGCCGAGGTGTGTGCAGCCTGTGTTGCAACATGTTTGGATGTGTTTGAACACAAAGCGACAGGAGGTCCAATGGCCTTTTTGTTTTGTTTTGTTTTTTAGAAAAGAGATTTATGTCTGGGGGAGGGAAAGCTCCAGTATGTCAGACAGTGTCAGATAACTGCACGTCTTAACGGAGATATATTGTTTTCTTCAGAGCGTATACGTGAAAGGGTTGTTTGTCTGAGCCGCCAGACTTAAGTCTGCATACCGGACCAGTGTGGACGGAAAATAAAAGCTGAGGGCCTGTTCGAGATGAAATGAGATTAAAGTATAAGGGTGGCTGTTTAAAAAAAAACAAAAAAAGCGAGTTGAGTGTCTCACCAGTTCAACCCTTTTTAGCACCACTTCCTGAGCTGAGGCGATGCTCCTGATTGGTCAGAGTGACGCTTCACTGACACGACAAAACTCACCATTTTTATGGCCAAGACACTGCAGCCTGTCGCAAAACCACACTGCTGTCACCTCATGTTTGGTATCTGCTGATTGATCTGTATAATCCTGTATGATGACATTAGTCGTCTGTTGTTTACACTGTGACTCTTGTTGTGAATAGTTGTTGCGAAACCACTTTTTTTTTTTTTTTTTTCATAGCCACTTGAGATCCAGCAGGCGCTGCCAAGTTCACATCCGTCTTCATTACGCAGGGTGTTGCAGCTGAAGGTTAATTAGCAAATGTGATATGATATTTGTAGCTTATTAACTGTCTTTCAGAACTTTCAAAACTTGCCTCCTAAAGCATATAATGTTGACGGCGGCTGTCACAGTCAGTCAGCAGCACATCAGCTCAAATGGTTATTTTATTAAAACATCAATGGCGTCGGGGGACTACACGTTGTCCTAAAAGTAGATTACGTGTGAAAAAATATGCAGCTGCTATGATATTGCAGTCTTGAGTATTTATTTATTTATTTTTTTTTATCCTCTCCAGGCTGATTGTGATTGAAGAATCAGTTTGTCATTTCGTTTACTGCTCTGATTTAGGGGGGGAAATGTCATCCTTTGCAATAAACACCACCGCCATCATCGTCATCATCAGTTGAACTCCAGAAAGGGGCCGCAATTCTTTTTGTCTTTGTTTTCCTTCCATTTAGTTTTTATATCTTCGCTCCTATTTGTCATCCGTCCCTCACTCCCCGTCTTTATTTGCCATCTCGTTCTCATTACACATCTTCCCTGCCTTTGGCCTCACTAACCTTTTGTGTGTCTGTGTGTAATTACTTGTCCCCCTCAGTTTCAGCTAATGGTAAATGACACAAACTTGGTTTCAGACACGATACACTCCTCCCTTGTACTCCCCCCCTGCCTTCTCGCCAGTCCTTTCCATTGGCTGAGATGGCGCCTCCTGTTATGAAGTCATGTTTGTTTCCATGGTTGTGGTTTGTGTTTATCACCCGGAGGGATGGCCTGGGATGTGTCACTGTTTCAGAGGACCCCGACTCGTCTCAGCGGAGCCTGTATCAGCGCCGGGGAGAGCAGCAGCCAAGTTTGTGGCTGCGTCAGCAGAGATTAATTTAAAATTAAGATTAAGTTAGTTTTTTTTTGGGGGAGTCAATTTGGGGTCATTTGTCAATTTCTTCAAGCTGCAGTGTGCTTTGTGGTTCCTGCCAATGAAAGGAGGGGCTGCTTGTTTTAGCAGTACTATTAAATACGTAATCAACAACGTGCAACACTGAACCTGTTTTCATTCACATGGATGGGGGAGCAGTTTCATCATTGAAAACAGGATTATTCATGTTTTCTGTGCTTTCATTCATCATTTGACACTTGATGGTCCAGACAGCTGCTGTAATAACAATAACTTGCTAACCTACATTTATCTTTATGACTATTTCTGATCACAAACCTGTTTGATATCCAGTTATATATTTTTACTTTCCAAAGAATTTTGTCTCTTGAACTTTGACATCTTACGGTGATGGAGCTCATCCAGACTGACTGTGACTTGGTAATCCGGGATATCCGCTGTAATCCTGTAAACCTGATATTGATCACATGGATCTCCTTAGAATTTTTGTGATAAGAATAAAAAAAAAAAAAAAAAAAAAAAAAAATCTAGGCATTAAATGGGTCGTTCTGGAAAGGTAGAGGACGCTGCTTTGGTTGAACGAGTTTCTTTAAAAACAGCTGGATGTTTTGTCTTTCAGACTTCCACCTCCGACAGACAGGATATCCTCCTGTCACACCTCGCCCCGAAACCAGATGAGAGAAGCCCAGATTTCCTCCTGATAGCAGTCAATCACTTCGTCTTTTGTAATGTGATACAGCTCTGACCGATATCAGAGTCCTCCTGCTGCGTTTTTCTTGCAGAGGTGGTTGATCAAAATTCCAGACAATTCGGTCACAGTTGACTTGCAAATCTCCGACTGGACTGTCCTGAATTTCTTGTCCTGTCTTTTAAATTCCACCCGTCTGGTTAGCCCTCCAGGGGGTGGACTAGATGATACTTTCATATTATGAAATTATAGCCCCCTTCCCTCCCCCAGTGCGAAGGCTGTGCCGGCCTTGTGATTTGAGCCTGAAGGCTTCACTTAGTTGAGGCTCAGTCAGGCTCTGATCTAAGCCGGCTGCCCGCAGAGTCCTGCACCTGTCCGCTGTCCCCTGACGTCCGACGTTCTCTTGCTATCGCTTTCATTGCTTTGTACCTCGTGTCTGTGAGATCCTGCGGTCTGGAGTTAACATCTGCTGCACTTCTTGTAGTAAAATATTTAAATCTAATTTTGTCACTTTGAGGTCCCTGATGTGACCAAGAGATGACCCATCGTGACGTCGTCTTTTGGTTTATAGTTTGACCTTCACCCTTTAGATTTTTTTTTAAGCCAGAATAAACCATATTTGGGGGAGAAGGTGGAGCTGAGGAGGAGTGAGGGAGGATCTTGATTGCTCTGTGCTCTATTTCCTGTCAGACAGATCGCCATCTCATGAATGCATTTAAAAGAATTTGCATCATTTTGTGTTGAAGAACTGGAAACTGAGGCCATAAACCCATTACAACAATAGACATTACAACAATAGGGCCTGCTAGAGATGAAATTAGATTAAAGTTTAAAGGTGGCTGTTAGAAAAGCGAGTTGAGTGTATCACCAGCTCGACCCTCTTGGCGAGCTGAGGCGATGCTCCCGATTGGTCAGAGTGACGCTTCACTGACACGACAAAACTCGCCATTTTTATAGCCAAGACGCTGCAGCCTGTCGCAACACCACACTGCTGTCACCTCATGTTTGGTATCTGCTGATTGATCTGTATAATCCTGTATGATGACATTAGTCATCTGTTGTTTACACTTTAACTTTACACTGTAAAGTTATAGACCGTCCCATAAACGTCAACGGCCCCGCTGGTCATTAGATATTATGCAGGTTTAAGGCTCTGTATCGTTGGTTTCACTTTAGAGTCTGTGTGAAGACATCGCTTCAGTCTTTTGGAAATTAACTCCACTGTGCTCTGAATCTGAGAAAATTATAACCAGGCTGAGCAGTAATTCAACGAATCATTAGGTGTAGGTAGCAGATATTCAATATGTGACACATTTTATATCAGTTGGTGTGTAATTCCAGTCTAACCTCTCTGACCTGTTCAGGATCTTTGCACTGAGCGGATATCATTTCTGGAAATATCCCCCTTTTATATTGAGAAAGAGATGCGTCTCGAAAATATGATTCACCGACATGATGGAGCATCACTGTGGGAGCTCAAGTGTCAGCTGCGCTTCAGCCCGAGCAGTTTCCTGTTTCTTAGCCAGAGTATCGATAACCGGCAACACCGAGGGAACGTGATACACAATGTCTCCGAAGCGAGAGAGCACGTTACTCTGCTGCAGCGCCTGCGTCCTCTCTCAGTTCTTTGTCAAACGGCGCACAACTGTGCACATATTCTGACACGGTTGCATGAAATGTTAGACACATTTGTAGAATCAGAAGTTAATTGTGTGCACGTAGGTTATTTGTGGTGTTGTGTACTTGGGCAGGTAGTAGTTCAAGGGATGAATGAGATGTGGAAACGCCACAATCCTCCGACGGTGGAGTCACGTTGTGGCTCCAAAGTATGTTTGAGCTTTACCTTTGCTGGTCTCTGAAGACATTTGTGTTGATTTTCAACACAGAAAGAAAAGGCCGCAGTTCACAGTTTCACCTCTCAGGAAGCCTTCTGCTCCGTATGCTCCTGTTTTAATTTCCACATTGATGCTCTCTAGGATGACTCAAGCCTCCAGATCAGTCCCCAGATCAGAAAGTCCGACCCATATTCAGGTTAAAAAAAAACAAAAAAACAAAAGCAATACTGTCTAATTTCATTGTGTCAAAACACTGGAACAGCAAAAAGCTTTGTGAGTGAATGAGAGACTTGTGAATGAAATGTGGAGCGCTCAAAATAAACAAACAGCAGCCAGTGCTTTGAAACCATAACAGGATATGGTGGCAGCAATGTGGGCAAAGTATTTTCTTTGTTGTGTGTTGTGACATGCATGTGGTTTGTAAAACCGTCTTTTGAACTTCAGTAGCTTCTTCGTGCTAAATCTGCATCTCTCTCTCTCTTAACTGTCCACAGATGTTAAACGGAGAGATCCACAAAGCTCCACACGACTCGGTGCAGAATATTAGGGACATGACTGTGATGCCGAGTTTGGCAGCGAGCTCAGAGGTTTAAAGCCTCAGATCCTCAGCAGCCTCTTCCTCACTCTGAAATGTCTCGTCCTTTTTGCAGTCTGGAGGCGAAGACAACCAATTCCTCTTTCAGGGGAATCAGCAGAGACTAATTGATACCATTGAATTCTTCTCATGTCTCCATCTGCTCTGTGCCGGATTCTTGAGCTCGGGTGGAACAAATATCTGGTTTTCATCGCACCTGAGCCGATTTCCTCCGACCTAATCTCTGCCCTCCTGTCGTTTTGTTTATCTTTCTCTCATTTGTTTCTTTTTGTCTTTATACTTAGTTATACTTGTACCGAGTTCCCCGTTCAGGACATCAAGCATGAATCCAGCTTTTATCTTATATTTTCTCAGATCTGACAGAAATCTTGTCAGCGGAGAGGTGGCTTTATCTTTTGTTCCTTTCCGTTTTCCTCGGCTGTCATAACAGATGATGTTTGCTTGTTGTACCTGGAGAAGAACAAAAGCCAGATTCAGAAGACTGACAGTTTAGAGGCCAAATCGATGCGTTTCCAAAGTCAAAGCCCACCAGTTCATTCCCGTTTTTTTTTTTTTTTTTTTTTTTGCGGGGGGGGGGGGGGGGGGGGCTTTCCTGGTTAATCATCCGCTGAGGTGCCTCTTCTGACTCAACACTGAAGTTTTTGTTCCGCTGCATTAATTTCGGCCTTCTGAAGGTGCTCAACAACTCGGCACATGTAGATCGGAGCCAGATTTAGTTCTCAGCTTTTCCCCTTTTGAAAAACATCTAAAGATTTTTGGATCCCACCGTGCCCAGCCCCCCACTCGGACTCGAGCTGAGTCCTCCTCGTTGTTTAAGGATTAGGAGCAGTTGGACCAAGGGTGATCGCTGGCAGCCAGACAGCTGGTGTAACTGTAGACGCTTCTCCAGAGTGTGTCTTCAATTTACCCCTCCTCCCATTTTTCTCTTAGACTGACCCTGAACAAAAACCAAACTTGACAGTGATTTCCTACATTCTGCCCCCACCCCCCTCTCAGTTCACCAGGAGAAGCTCTGCAATACTCTTCAAAGTATTTAAGAGCTGTGGTCAATTTGTGTTGTAAAGACAGAGTGTTTCCTCCACATCGTCAGAGGGGACGGCGTCTGTTGTGGTTTCCTGCTCTGACAAACTAGAATAAATTTTCTTCCACAGATGAAAAATTTATGAAGCATAAAAGCACAGAATTGTCTTTGAATCAATTCAAGCCTGAATTGAAACTTAAAAAAAAAAAAAAAAATCTCTCATTCTCTGTAATGCCCACAGTTTCCTGTCACTGTGCCATTCAGACGCTCCACTTTGACTCATCCAATGCAGATTTTTGTCAGAGGCTCGGAGGCCTCAGGCAGTCGTGGACCTGCAAACGGACAACGATGGACACCGCAGGCGGCGCATATAAGAATCGGCTGCGTTACTTGGCTTTGCGTTATTTGGCTTTGCGTTAGTTCCCGGCTCTTGCACGTTTGTTACCCTTGTATTGGGGGTGTGCGCTGGTTTAGTTTTACACAGGATCTGGTACTCTGATGCAGTTGAGCCTCCTGGTGCTATAAAAAGAGCATAATGGACCCCAGGAAGTACTGACACAAACGTTGACCCCTGTTCAGAGCAACGCTGCATCCAACAAAACAGCTCACAGTCAGGTTAATGGAATGAAAACAACAATTTGCCCCGATAAGACGGCCGTCATTTGTGATCATTACGTACTCTGACTGACGGAAACGCCAAACATAGCACAAACAATCTGACGTGGGAACCTCTTGAAGGACTGAGCCTTGGCCTTCGTGCCTCATGGAGAGTAAAGGGCCACAGATAAAAATTAAAATAACTGATTTGGTTGACGTCAGTTGTATTCAATCTAAAGATGTTTTATTCTCAGGGAATATAAACATGTTATTGAACTCAAAAAAACAAGGAATAAGGAAAAGAGAAAAAAGAATCAGTGACTGATTATAAGTAAAAATAAAGTAGCTGACATGAGATTGTGTGACCCCTCTCACATCTTATCGCCTCTGTTTGGCGAGAAAACACGAGCTCCCAGCATCCTCTCTGCTCGCATTGATTTCCAGTGTCGAGCCAGTTAACTTACAACCTGCGTGAAGGTCACTGACGACGCGTTGAACTGTTGATCCTAAAAGCTCCTCTTCTGCTTCCTCCGTAAGCTGCTTATTGCTGCAGGAGCCAGAAACAAATGAATTGATAAAGGTATGAGTGTGTGACACAGGTGTGGATTAAATCTTTATCTATTATTATTATTTGTTTCTATCCATATGATTGCAGCATCCCTGGTTCGAATCCTACGCTGCAGGTCAATCCTCTCTCTTTCTCTTTCTCCGTTTCCTGTCAGCCTGTCTGTCAATTCCTGACTAAAATAAAGTTATAAAAGCACAAAGTAAATATAAAAAAAACCTAACATACAAACTTTAAAAGGATGCACATGCAAATTTTCTACCTCCAACATCTGTTCCTCTGAGGGTGAACCGAAGCTCCGATATGACTTAAAAAAAACACCCAGACTGTGTCTGTAGGCCTAAAACTCCACACCGAGTTTGACCTGGTTTTATTTTGAAGTCTCCATGTTTGTGTTGGAATCTGCATGGATTCAAATTGAGATGGTGTCCTCTTTTTCCTTGCTAGAATATTCTTAGACAAACCAGCTGAGAGGAGATAGGACCATGTGTGTGTGCGTGCTCCATCCGGAGCTAAAAGGGTTTCATGGCCACAGAAGACATTTTAGGTTTGATGCCTGTCTGCAGTGGAAGGGGATGTCGGTTTCTCCCCCACCGGGGCAAAACTGCAGCCTCATGAATTTACTTTTTTTTTTTTTTTTACCTTGTCTGGTGAATCAGGTTGTCCTGTTTCCTTCCCAGCTAAGCTGCCTCTGTCTCTCCGTCCTCTCCTCCTCACCGGCCGCCTTGGGTTTCACGGTGGAATTTAAAGGCAGGAGGCTGCCGTGCGTTTTGTTTCATTATTCATTATGCTAATGAGGCTCCGGGCTGAAAACATGTCCTGCCTTTGTCCCTCGGCCTCTCGTTCTTTTGCATTTTACACAGGTCGGCCTTTTTTCCTTCTTTCTGTTCCCACAGACGCTAACTGTGCGTCACTCAGGCTGAAGCTGAAGTAAAAATGCTCTTGTTTGGTCCATTTAAAGCTTAATGTGCTGATTAATCCTACCTGCCCGCCTGGGCTTTAATGTCCGCATGGGGGGGCGGGGTAATTTGGACTATTTTTAGGGTCGGTTAGGTGAAGCCGTTGCCTGTTCTGATCAGATAGGAGCTCCCTCCTTTGAATGGTTACATTGTTCTGTTTGCAGCTCGGTGAGGTTGAGGTGAAATCGCTTTTGCCAGCGTTTCCCTCGCGCTGGTTTCTGTCTCGGCTTTCCCTCTGTTTCTGTTCCTCTAAGACGACGACCGCAACATTAGGGGAGTTCATTGGAAGGACATGGGGTGAAACACGGAGAAAAGGAGATGGAGCATAAAATGCATTGAAGGATAAATATGAGATGATGTTATCTTTGCCATTATGGCTCCATGTGATTTCCTGCTCATTATATCTGTCATCACAGTGTGTTTGTGCTCTATAAATTTGGGGTTTATTCACAAAGACGGGAGTAAAAATTGTTCATAATTTATCAAATAGGACATTTTCTAAACATGACTCTTTATTTTTTCAGAGTTTTTGGATATTAAGTCTTCCTCAAAATCTAAAATCTCTCAGTAAAAAAAAGAACAGGTGATGGAGAGGGGGGAAAAAGGAGTATTGTAGTGAATGAGGGCTTGGCTGTTGGACAGTCACAGACCTTTGGCAGCCTCTCTCTCCCACTATGTTTCTGGGGCCTTGATTGAAACCTCCGTACCCCTCCCTCCTGTCCAGACTGGATATTTATCACCAAGGACTGCAGCTTTTTGCCCCGACGCTTGCACACACAGCAGGGTGGGGTCAGTTGTTAACTCTGCTGAGGGTAAATAGCGAACAGCGAGGCTGGCAGCAGTCCAGGCTCTTGAATTCCTCTTGGCACTTCCATGGGGAGGAATGCCTGGCACTTCAATAGTGCAGGAATGACGGTGCTGCAGTCAGGATGTGAGCAGTGACGGCACCACATTCCCATGTTGTGATAGTCTTTGAAAGCGATGTGCAAACTGCTCTGAACTTCAACGAGCTTCAAAGAATGTTATGCAGAAAGGTCGACCTCCGTGCTGTCTCCTATTGTAAAACACACCTCGGTTCTGTGCTGACATGAAAATCCACAGAGAAATGATTGCCGCCTGTAATCAGAAGCGGAGCCTTAACATCAGCCGTCGGGACTGATGTGATGTCACGTCAAAACAGCCATTGCACCCCGGACACGCCCCTCAAGCCCTGCCCACCTGGACCAACGGTGGTATCCTCAAAGCTGCTACCTTTTCTTTCACTTTTTAGAGAACAGTCGACCCAGTTTTCTTATTTTAATGTCTGTCACATGATTCAATCAATGAATTTTTAAATAAACGCGACGACAAGTGAACAAAAGGGCTAAATATTTCAAGTATTAAGTGAAACGGACACGAAACTGACAGCTTACGTCTTCATACATCTTTTTTTTTTTTTTTTTATATATTCCACTTAAAGCCTGCACGCATCCAGTCTTCCGGTCCAACAGACGAGCAGGGCGGCGGCAGCGGCGGCTGCGTCTTGTCACCACGTCACACCGCCACGTCTGTCTCTGTGCAGAAGTCGGTCTGTGGTTTCACACACATCACGTAGCACTTGAGTGGCGTTTTCCAATTTCCACCTCTCTCCCCTCACTGGTGTCATTATACTTCAGTGAAAGGCTCTTTTGTTTCTGACTCCAACCTTGCGTTCGCCCCTGCAGCGCAGGTCACGTGCAGCGTGGCGTCGTGCTGTAGCCGTGCACACGTCCCCAAACATCAGACGGCACAGAGAGGAGGTCTGTCTGTCCTCAGCTGATAAGTGGAGCAAAGAGAAGAGGGATGCTTGTCTGGAAGATAAATTCGATGCTAATATTTGAATAAGCCAGGATTTCTGTTTGCTCAAGCTGAGGTGTGGACATTTTTCAGAAGGTTTCAGCTCTGGTTTTTTAAGATGTTCTCTTGAGGAAACAACTCATCGTGAAGCTTTATTTATCCAGGGAGATTTTTTTTTTTTTTTTTTTTTTTTTTTTCCAGCTTAATGTTTTTCTAATCACGCCTGAGTTGCCTGTTATAACCACACCTTTCCTATCATGAGAACATGACTAAACTTCTCTTTGACCTCTCTACAAGTCTGTCATAATGACTTCCTTCGAGCTTGAGACATTTTTAGTTACACATTTACAGGATGAATGTGATGTGGTTGTGATGTGATGACGATCATTGTTTATCTTGGTCTTACTCTGTAATATATTTTAAGAAGAGTCTGAATTTATATTCTCTTCTTTTATGTTGAGGTTATCTGAGAAACATAGATTTTGGTAATTTTTTTTTTATTTTTTTTTGGTCATCTCTAAACTGTAATTATATGAATTAAAACAGCAAAAGGTTTGAAGTAGTTCATCCAGAATAAATAAAAGCATAACTTTTTGTACCTAATTGCGTCCCCCCCCCCCAAAAAAAAAAAAAAAAAAAAAGGAATTTCAGCATGTTGTAATTTGGTGAGATTCCTGAACAGGCGTGACAATAAGCCTTCCGTATGTTCATAATCCAATTTATCAGCGTTACCTGCTGTGAGGATAAAGCACATGTTGGTGCTGACTGTGTATTTATTTATTTTTTCCACTCACCATTAGGTAAGTACCATGTTGTCTTAATTCCAGCAGCTTCCACCAACTTATTGCCTTAATGTGACTTCCCCCCATCTGGCCTTGGTTTAACAGCCCCACCACCACTTATCCTCAATCTACAATCACTTAATTATTCTTTCAGATCTTCTGCGTTCCACATGTCGTTTTTCACCCCGTCCACTGTAACCAAAGTGAGAGGCAGGCTGAGAGATGACTGCAGAAAAACGCAGTTTTACGAAGAAGAAACTCTGCCAGAGTTTAAAAAAACAAACTCTAAACTTGCAAATTAAATTTACAATAGAAATGTGTTTTGGTGTGCTGTAAACCTGGATGAGTGCAGCACCGCGGGGTTATAGTGAGCCGGGTAGATAAGAGGAGGATTCCCACGGAGGAATTCACTGCAGCGCCTTTGAATATGAAACGCGTGCCAAGTGTAGGACGGCGTTTTGTTAAAGTTTTATAAGAACAACGAGAGAGACGAGAGGCGGAAATGATGGAGGATGAGAGCAGCGAGATAAAAACAAAAACTTGTTTAACAGTGGTGGAGAGACCTGAAAGAGAAACAATAGAGAGAGAGATACAGGAGAGAGGTGAGTTTCTGTCGCAGCACATTGGGTCACGATCATAATCATCAGAAGAGATAAGAGACAAAAACACAAAAACTAACTATTATTGCTCCCTGCTGGCTCAACTGGAAAAGCGAGCACCATTGAAGCCGAGTTTCAGGTTCGAGGCAAAAAGATGGAAACAAATAATTTTAAAGATGGCTGACCAGCCCCGACCGGTCTCATTCTTTTAAGAGCTCCAGTTTACTTTAAGTTCTCTCTGAATGTCTCCAGTGTGGAGCGTCGGTATATCAGATGTCTTATTCCATTCTACTGTGAGCAGCCCGCGTTGAGGAAAAACGTGAATCTGTGAATTTAATTGTTAAAAGAAAGAGTTAACCCGAACCTGCATGTGTTTGGACTTTAGGAAATAAGAGAACCCACCTTCCTTAATGGGCCCCAGGCTCCGGATTCAAACCTTCCTGCTGTGAGGCACCTCTCCGTCACACCTTGAACCAATTCCTAAAAAGCCCAATAGTGATGCTAGTTGTAATGCTAACTCATAGCAGTGCAGTCGTTTATTGGAGTTATTTCTCTCAGTTGTTGGTGTCGTCTTCATTTGTCATCTCTCCTTGTCCCTCTGAGGCAGCTGACAAATCGGGCGAAGACGCTAAGTCCATCAGGCTTTCGAACAAATCTACAATTAGCTGGCCGTCGTTGTCCTCGTCAGATCCTGACTCCTCGTCGTCTGGCGGCGGGGTCACGTCTTCAGAGACGCCTTGGGGATGGGCATGGAACAGAGCCAGCTCCGAATCCCGACTCTCCAAGTCAAAGTTGGACAAAGTCTCATCTCCGGCCTGTTGAGCGTAAACGTGAAGACGCCGTTTAGCCTCTGGGAGCGTGACCAAACGCGTGATTTGTGGAGAAGAGTAGCTGCCGTACCTGCTGCGTGTCCAGCGCGATGTTGCTGGCGTAAATGTGATCGAAGCGCATCAGATCCCCGTGCAGGCGGACGAGCTGCGCGTAACTCGGCTCATCGTCCTCACTGTCGCCAATGTCCTCCCAGACGTCGTCGTCTGACAGGAGGTCTGGGTCGAGATCCTCCAGGGACATGGCGGTGTTGTGTTCAGCTCACCTGGGAACTGTGAGAACACTGTTTGGTGCGTTGATTTGATTTGCTGGTTGAAGTCTGGAATGCTGCTCTGTGTTCTGTTCATCGGAGCTGAACACCAGTGACCTGAACTCCACCTGCTCGGTGCGACCTTTCAACCTTTTGAGGTTGAACTGACACTTCATTATGTTTTTGGAGCCGATTTCCAGAAACCTTTAATTTGACAGAGCGAATCCCACCTATTGTGGTACGTTCTCGGTCCGATCAGCCACCGTGACATCCCTTATTCTAATTAAGGTGAAGTAAAAAAAAATAAAAAATTCACCCCACCACGCTGTCAAACCCTCACTTTTCCCTCAACCAACTCTTATTTTGGCTGCTTCCACTTCCTGTTGTCACACCACACTGTATTTTGGTTTTACAACTCAGACCAAATGAATTTTAAATGCAAGCAACCTGAGGAATAAATTTAAATGGATTTTTTTTTTTTTTTTTTTTTTGGGGGGGGGGCAGCAAACTGTTGAAATATATTCAGCGTCTGATATTTTTCCAGCTCTTGATTAACAGTAAAGAATTCAGATTTTTGTACTTATTTCAAAGGACTGCTTTTTTTTTTCTCAGGTCTGTGGGTCAGGTTTAGGTCAGGTTTAGATCAGTGTTTTTCAATACCAGCCTCAAAATGATCATCTGAGCTTTTTCTCAATTTCACTCCATAGATATAAACAATATTATACCCACAGTGAAGATGGAGTTTGCTGGATTGGCTGTAAAATCTAGATAAAATTGTTTTAATCATTCTGGACGTCTCAGCTGCTCAGTGCCGGACCCCTCCACCCGCTTCCACCCTGTCCTCCTCCTCCAGGTCTTTGTGGTGACAGCAGCTGATTCTTTTTCCTGATCTACTTGTTTATCTCAGATGAGGGCCTGTCAGATCCATATCAGAGATCTCTGTTAGGGCCCTGAGGGACCAGGTAGACTTTAGTTCAGATGTAGGTCAGGTGTGAGGTCACGTTTGGTTTCGGTCAGGTTTAGTTTGGGATCAAGTTTTTAGGAATGGGTGTTTTAATAATGAGGGTTCAGATTAGAGAGTAAAAGGCTCAGTAGTGTGTTGGTGAGTCAATGAGTGACTCACAATGATAGCAGAACAAGTTTGAGTGTGTTGTGTGTTTTCTATCTCTGGTATGTTATAACCTTCTTTACTATGTGACTGACACCATGACATTTGATGTGAGCTATTTTTACCACATGAACTTGGCCCCATGGCATGACACACACACACACACACACACACACACACACATACAACGCACACTTTACACATTCTTTGGTGTGGCCTGTGGCCTGAGTCCCAGGAGATACGTACTACACAAAGAAAAGGTGTTTGTGTTTTTTGGTGTTAATGTGAGCGACATGCTCAGGACCAACAGGTTGTATCAAATGTGTTCTCATATCAAACTTTTTCAAAATCATCTTTGTATATATATTTATATTGTGTATTTTTTTTGTGTGTGGGGGGTGTGTTTGTTGACTTGTTTTCCAAACTATCCAGAAAAAATAACTGAAACACGAAAACAGAGTGAAAGAATGTCCTTGTCCTCTCATTTTACAACTTTCCACCAGTTTGTGTGTGTTTTCATTCTTTTTTTTTTTTTTAAATAGCAGAAATCTCAAAGTGACTTGAGAACTGTCTCTTTCTCACACGGAGAGCAGTGTCATCTGTTTGCATTATTTTGTTGACAGATGTAGATCTGCTGAATGTCGGGACGCTTCCTGGATTTTTCTGTCAGATAAGAGTTTTTACAGCGTAGCTTCGGTTTCCGGAGACTCTGCGCGGTTGTTTGGCTACAAATGCGTCACTGTCACTTTGTCATTGTGTGTCTTGATGGCACAATGCAAATGAGGTGAAACATCAACAAGGCCCACGCTTAATAAGAATCCCCAAAAGTGTCTCAGAAGCTGGAAAGAAAAACTACAAAGCTCTTCAAATGTAGGTCATTTACAGTGGGACTGTGTGTGAGTGTGAGTCTGCAGGGTGTTTGTGTTGGAGGGATACTCAGAATGACACAAACTGTCACAGATCCTGGCATTTGTCACTGCAGCCTGACTGTGTGTGTGTGTGTGTGTGTGCGCAGGAAACACAGCTCCTTATTTTTCATCCTCCGTCTCACCGGTTCATTCGCTCCGTTCAGCTTGTCTTCGTCTGACTGAAAGCTTATTCGAAGGTCTCGTATTTATTTTTCTGCCGCCAACAGTCACTTCTTATCTTCGTCCATGGCATATTTTCGACCTACAGTTAATGTTGTATATATCAAATTCACAATAAACATTCTCTCCTTCATTTTTTTATATTGTGTGGAAACCTTTGTACTTTCGGTCTCCGTCCCCTTTGATCATTTTGCTTATTCAAACGTCTCCATCTCTCCCTGTTGTCAGGCGTTACTTTGTGCGTTGAATACAACTGTTATTATCCCTCCATAATGTGTCTGGTGCCCGTTGTGCTGTCAGTGGGCTGGAACTGTACAAGTGGCTAATGAGGCTGTAGCCCTCAGGGCGGAAACGCCCTGACTTACAACACACATTCACGCTCATTTTGCATTAGTACGCACTTTCCTCCTCCTCCTGTCGTTTATTGTTGCTTGCAGTAAAATCACGTTATTTTGGTGCATGCGTTTACACATGTCAAGACATCAAAGTGTCATAATTATAGTCCAGCTGTGATTCATATTTATAATTGTATTTGCTGTGATTAAAGGGATGTTACGCCTTTTTTTTGCCATCACTTTTTCTCATAACTATCGTGCGTGTAAAGACCTCTGACCTTTGTTCTTGTATGAATAGATAGAAATTAGATGTGACCTTTGGAAGTGCTTGATATCAAAACGTTCAACATGAAATTGCTTTCGAGTCTCTAATAACTGTGGCTCCCCCCCCCCCCCCCCCCGGCCACAGATACTTATGAACGTCCCGCCTAAAGAGCCGGGAGCTGTTATTTTTACACATCTGCATGTTTTTCACGTCAGTGCCGTTCATGGAATGGTTCTATAATCTGTTCCTACACTTTGAGAGCAGCTGATCTCGTCTTAAAACACATTTCATGCTGCACATATATGTGCGTTTTTTCTGTCTCCGTGCTGATGTCTGTTTTATTCACACGAACAATGTCAACACAACATTGTCGAGCGTTGAAACTGTTGATCGCTTGTTTATGTGCTGCTTCTCTCATTCAAATTTCATGATTGTAAAGTGTAAATGATTAAAGTCTCATCCTCCTTTGTGCTTTATTTCCCAGGATGCCAGTTACTGGCTGCAGGTCCACCGACTGGAACACGGAGACGGAGGCATCCTGGACCTGGACGACGTCCTCTGTGATGTGGCTGATGACAAAGACAGGGTGAGTGAAA
This sequence comes from Echeneis naucrates, assembly GCF_900963305.1. Taxonomy (NCBI): domain Eukaryota; kingdom Metazoa; phylum Chordata; class Actinopteri; order Carangiformes; family Echeneidae; genus Echeneis; species Echeneis naucrates. The sequence continues at coordinate 19,929,655 of NC_042527.1, read as the reverse complement.
AGCGGAAGGCGAATTCGAGGAATATTATCTTCACTTTTTCTTTTCGGTAATATTTCACATCCACTCTTAAGTTTTCTTCTCCCCAAATCATCGATTTTAAAAAGCTTCTTTATAGTAAATAAACGGGGAGGGGGTGGACAAATCAAATGTCACAGGATTTGACTAAATAGTCACAGGGCATTTTCAGTTTGCCGTTGCTGCCTCAGGCAGAGGAAGTGGTTTCTAACCAGTCAGATAAGAGAATCCCTTGTGGACCAGAAGCAGCACTTATCTGTTCCTGGGCTTTCATTAATAACATTGTTTACCATCTATTTGATGGTAAGGGAAGGCCTCGATATGTTTACGACAGCCCAGTGACGTGATGCTGAGCTGTGATCTTTACTTACTGACCGTGCTCCGACTCCAGGGCCCGTCCTAACCCTAACCCCCCCCCCCCCCCACACACACACACACAGACACCTCACCCTCGGGCCAAATTAGGCCCAGGACTCATGTTAATGTGGTTGCATTTAATGCTACCTGGCCTGACAAGTAGCATCCAACAAAGCAAACTGAGACTCTGAGACGGCAGCAATCTACTTCATCGTTTTTTTCTTTTTTTAATCCGAAGTTATCTACCCAGAATCCTTGGCGCTGCAGTAAACTGCATTATATGACCTTTCTTCCTGAAACTGGCCTCAGGCCTTGAACTTTGTGGACCACCTGACAAATTGTGCTTCCTTGTGTTCTGATTGGTTTGATGCCTTTTGGACAGTCTTCCTTCTGTTTAGAGGTGATGACTGACAGCCAGGAGGTCACACGGTCGCGTTCTTGACTGTGGTTGAATATTTCGGAGCACTCTGCCTAATAGACACACATCTAGTACTGTGTGTGTGTGTGTGTGTGTGTATGTAGCATTGAGAAAATGTAAGGACGGAGTAAATTAGAGACTTTTTACCTTCATCTGCAAAGTGCCCTTCAGCACTTTATTTGGCAACATATAAATACAGCTGAACTGAGTTGTGTTGCGCTAAAAAACGTGGTTGTGAGGACTTGTGGCAACAAGTTCGACTTTGAATGGTGCTGATTTACAGTACAGAAGACGACCTTTTAGAGAAAACGCTGCTTCAACTTGTCAGTTTTCTTTATCACATAATTTTGTGTCTCCATCTAATTTCTGGTCTCTCAGTCATCCCTCATTCTTAGTTTACCTGCCAAAATAATCAGAAATCTATCAATAGTGAGCTCAATTTGCTGCTGCAGCTCTAAAGTCAGCCGTAAGAGAAGAGCGGGAATTTAAATTTAGATTTAAATTATTCAATGTCCTCGTTTCTAAAACAAAAGAGACAACTTTCACGGAAGAGGTGCGTGCTGGGACGAGTTATTTCTGCAGTGGCACTGACATGTACTTCCAACCACACGCCAATTCACAGCCACTAATTAAAATGTAATATTACACAGTTAATTTGATTACTGTTTGATGAAAACAGATGCTATCAGACTGAAATCCTGTCTTGAATGTTCACGCTGTTGCTGGAAGTCTGTTCTTGTTTTGGCAAAACTTTCAACGCCCCAACTTGAAATGCAGTTCATGCAAAATGTAGGCATGCGAGAGCGATGTGAGCTCCTGCTCCGCTCACTCAGCATTAAACTGTAAAACTTAAACTGTAACGCCGCTGGTGGCGAGCGCTCTTGTCTTTCAGGACTGTGTCAACCTCACGTCTGCAGGCCTCCAGGTGTCAGTGTATATCTGCGTGTGTAGCTGTGCGATGAGCTGTCAGTGAGAAATCTCTTCAGGTGTTTCCCGCAGAATTCCTACATTTTGACTGACATGAATCTACTTTGCTCTCTGCCCCTGCCGGAGGTGGTGGTGGTGGTGGTGGTGGTGTTGGTGGGGGTGTCCTCTGGATGTCTCACTTCTCTCACAGTGTCAATAAGAAAAGCAGTGGAATGAAAGCTGTTCGGTGAAAGGTTAAAAGTCAAATCTGCGTTGCCATTAGCGTCTGAATTCGGATTGAAATGAAGCGTTTCTTTATTATTAATCAGTTTGGAATGGTTTCTTTCAATCATTTGGTTATTCATGGGGAAAGTGTCCCTCTCAGGAGCGTCCTTGTTTTGCCCTGAAACAATCGAGAACCTGCCTGAATGGAGGAATGTTGAACATTTTTAACTGGATCCCCATTAAGGCGTGTTTCAGACACAAATGATAAAATCTCACTGACATATTTGTGTTCACGGAAGTTAAAAGTAAATAAAAAGACATCACCATTTCCTGTGAATTTAATTTGACATTGTAGAGTTGAATGACTTAATTTTAATGATTGAGGTGGTGGAGGGTTAACACAGGACGAAGGCTCTGGGTTTGAACCCGGGAGAGTGTGAATGGTTGGAGGAGAAGCTGAGATTCATGAAAGGTTCAAAAAGGTTCGGTACCGGGCGACGTCGGCCAGATTTCTGAAGAATAAAAATTCATCATCATCTGATTTATCTCGGCTGTGGAATGACGCTCTGAAGGGGATGTTTTCATCCAGCAGCCGTTCAGATAATGCACAGCTCCATCATGCTCTGCCATGCAGCGTGGAGGGAATCCGACACAGAGGAGTAACGTTCTGGACCGGGAGAAAAACAAAACAAAACAACTCCATTTCTAACTTTCTAACTTTCTCTTCCCACAGCCTTTGTTTGTCCCTCCTGCCCCCCCATCCTGAATAATCTCTGCTCCATGTTCCTGCTGAATAACCTGTTGCTGTAATAGTTACCTTTAGTTATCCTTAAACACTACTAATCACTTCTCATTGTCATTCCTTCTGCTAAACACCCCTTTCTCACCTACTGCTAATATTTACTAAAGCATATTTACACAGACTCTCTCTCTCTCTCTCTCTCTCTCTCTCAATACATTTGGTTTGTCAAATCAAATCAGATTTATTAAGTTACATCAAGGCACTTTACATATCAGGTCATAGCAGGTCTAGACCAAACTCTTTATAAAATTATATGTGCGTGGTCACTGTTTGTACCTGCCCGGAGCGCAGGTGTGTGGGAAGTGAGGATGAATCCAGCTTTTGTGTGGTGGTGTGTGTGTCACAGATAAGTGTCGTTAGATTAATATTTTGCGCCTGACCTCTGACCTCTGGCGGGGGCACGTTGTCAGTCTGTGTGGTTTTGCAGCTCTTAGGCTCAGCTGCTATTGTTGAGAAAATTAAATTTGACTGAACATTCTGGATGTAAATGGTTTTGAATTTTATGACGGATAAAAGGTGTTTTTTTTTACACTAATTCGCATTAGTGGGGAGACATTAAAGAGTTAATTGTGTTAGTAATTGTCTGTCTGTGTGTGTGTGTTTGAGTCCATGCGTCCCATTAAACATGACTGGTGGTCTCCTGGCAGCTGTGACTCATCTCTGCCATTCCACAGGAGTTTTTTAAAGACTGGAAGGAATGGCTGGCCCATCACACAAGGACACATTTATTAGCTTACACTGGAACCAAATGCATCGGCTGCATGCAGCACCCGTCTTGGGAATCGAAGCATATATGTGTTTGTTTTTTTTGGGGGGGGGGTGGTTGGACATTACAGTGTGTGTTGATGCTAAAAGTGTGTGTCCATTTCTGTGCAGATACAGAATGTAACATTCATGCCAGGAAAAGTGACGGGCTGCCCTCAAACTGAGTGTTTTTCCAGATGCCATCTTTCCATCTGTTAATCTTCCTTCCTTTTCTTCCATTTTTTTTTATTTTTTTCATTTTTATATTTTTTTTTGTTTTCCACCTCTCATCCTCAGTGAGAACTCTACCTCTCAGGGCCACATCAGCTCATCTGTGACCTTCGTTAATCACGATCACACGTAGGAATCCACTGCAGCTGCCAGATCCAGCTGCCGGCTGCCTTTTGGAAGTGTGTGAAAAGACGCCTTTAACATATGAATCAGTCATCTGGGGTTTATTATAAAACTGGCAAACATAGCAACAGTAAACTTCTTGTGTACATTTAGACTTCATGCCACGTCTTGTCTGTGTCTGAATTGTGTATCTCTATTCAGCACTGGTGGAGATGAATTGTGTTTTTAAACTATCAAACTGCGCATGAAGCCATGAAGTTGAACAGGATGAAATTCTAAAATGGTCGAAATCCCACTGTGTCATCGAGCTTTTGTTGTGGATGGAACTGACTCTGCAGGTAGACGGTTATTTATCAGCTCCGGCATCAACACAAACCAGAATGAACGCAATCAGAGAGCAGGGCTGTTGAACCAGAAACGCTGCAGGTATGCTTTCATCTGCGGGAGCGTAAATAAAAAACACAATCACTGATTGAAGCGTTTCTCTGATCAGCCGGGAGATGTGAGCAGCTAGACGCTCATTAAAGTGCGGTTCTGTCTGTGTGCGCTCTGTGATGACAATGTTCCTCACTGTTGTGTGTCCTCAGTCTAAATAAAAGAGAAAACTCAACTTTTAGTGAGAACAGCTTTGTAAGCTAGTTAGTTTGAGGGAAGAAGGTTAAAAGTTCTGCTTCTGTGTGAAAGTCTCACTGCAGATATTTTGAGTTGTCTTAGCAGGGAAGTAATTAAATAAAACATTAGCATGTCACGCTTCCAACAAGTGTCCTGGAATAACATGCAGTCAAGTATTTTTGTCGTGTTTTCTCATACAATCTCAAAGACACACTCACTGACGTGCCCCAGGTGTCTGGTGACTGACACTCGTCCCTGCACACACTCCTGCAGCGATGTCACAACCCTAAATGATGGCACCTCAGCTGTGCCAACTCCACATTCTTGTGTGTGTGTGTCCTGCTAATCCATCACTGACATATCTGTTCCCATCGAGCATGGTGTCAGGGGGTGTGTCAGATATACAGTTTTTTTTGTGTGTGTCTTTTGTTAGTTCATCTTTGTCCTCATTTGTAACATTTTGAACTTAATATATGCTCTTATTACAAACTTTAGCTTTTAATTCTGGACTGTTTTTGTCATATTTTGTTTGCTTGTTTGTGTGTGTCCTCCTCTGAGTTGAATATAGACACATCTCGCAGTGTAAGGAGGGGCCATGAGGTCAAATAAACCCGGAGGACTTAGTTGAAACGACTTATTCAGTCTTCTGTCTGCCCTGTCTCAGAATATCAAGAGACACAGACGACCAGCGGCATATTTCTGTGTGCGTGTTTGTGAACGCAGTGATTTGATCCTTCTGAGCTCAGAGCTGTCAGCTGCCATTTAAAGTCCACTGTTGCTACTGAATAACAGCAGCGTTTGCTGATTAGAGTCCTTGCTGTGAAATTACCCTGTTGAAGATCATGGCGGACTGGAGCCCCTCCCATCATGCACTGGGGTGGGAAAGGAGGTGACTGATTGCACAGGGCCCGTTTTAGCCGACACCCACAAAAGACTGAGGTGTTTACATGTATCGATCTCGTGTCTCCTCTCAGCTCGTTTGTTGTTTGTTGTTGTGTGTGTGTTATTGATTTTTCTGAGTGCACACACACGTGTGAGGAGCTGCTATGAAACCGACACCGGCTGAAAATGAATATGGATTGGAAACCGCCAGTTTCGAGGAGGAGGAGGAGAATTGTGTGATGAATGAAAACCTATCCTTAAACCTGTCGGTTAGTTAGTTAGTTAGTTGTATCCGTGTCCAAATGCAGGCGCCGCCTCCTTCAGAGGAGCGATAGCTGTTTGTAGATCATGAAGGCTGATCCGGAATCAAACTGCTCGATAGAAAAACTTGGTTGGTGTTGTTCATCATGTTCTTTTCATTCGTGGCTCACAAGAAACCTTGAGATAAGTTTTGGTTCAGGAAGAATCTTAATGTTGGCGCTCCCAGAAAAGAAGATCTGAGGGACGGACTGTGATGAATACAGAATCAGGACCCACATCGTCGATGTCACGTTGAAGGATGGTATTTTTAGTGCCGTTATTTGGTGCCACCTGAGCCTTAGTGCCATTTTCTCTCCCTCTCTCTCTCTTTGTGTTAACTAAAGACGGGGGACACAGCTGTAGCCGCTTTTTAAAGCTATCCGGGACATCGATACCGTAGATATTTGTGTTATGAGAAGGATCTTGGTTTGCGTGGAAGAGTCCAGCTACACCGTGGTTGGGATGGACGAGAGGTCAGCCAAAACATCTAAAACAAGCGTCTCATGCTGAAATATACAGTGACACTCTGCCCTGAATAACTGAACATTTGCCAGTTCGATACCAGTCTGATTCTGGTCCCGGCTGAGGCTGGAACTCCAGCTGGAGCTCAGGCTTTTTCCGACCAGTCCAGCGTGTTTCAACAGAACGTAACGGACCTCCTTATCGTTCGCTTTGATACACACGGAGGGCCGACTCTCTTTCACCAAACCCCACCCAGCGAGAGAGAGAGAGAGCGAGTGTGTCGGGGATGACCTCATTTATTCCCGACTAGCCCTCCTTCCACGCCTCCTCCCCCTTTTTCTTCCTCCCTTCCTGCAGCCTCCTAATGAGAACAAGATGACAACTTTGTACCAGACTCAGCTGGGGTGACACAGAAACTCTGAGAGGCAGAGTGAGGAGGGTCCGGGGCTGACACGCAGTGACGCACTCGGATTTGTGTTCTCCTTGTGATTGATTGTGTGCTTTCACATCACTGTAAATTACATCCGTGCATCAGTGGCATCCAAACACCCGTCAACAAGACCTCAGCTCAGTTCTTTCCACAGAGCATCACTGTTTTTACCGATACGCATCATTTAAACGTACAGCCACTTCACTACTTTTAATCGACATCATGTGTAACCTTTAATGAAATCAAAATGCCTCACCGTCAGTTAGGCAGCAAATAAGCTCCTTGTTACATCTTTATGAATCATTGAAGATTTATGTTTAGGGCGAAGTTCGCCTCTGAGACAGTCACACAGATGTTCTGTTTGAACTGCCGAGGTGTGTTTGTGCCGCCGTGATTCGTCATGTTCAAACAGCCCATCGCTTGTGCTCTGCAAAACAGTGCCACCGCTCACCCTGTTAATGAAAGCAAGGCCTTATGGGAGCTTCCAGCGAGGCTCAGGGTGGCTAATGGGTACCAACAAAGTGTGATGGTGTCTCTTGCTTGTGTTGGTGACAGAATAATCAAGGCACACTGTGCAGCAGTACTAATAGTACACAAGCTGGGAAATTATAAAATATGCTAAATTGTAAATTGTTGGCTCAGATCTACTAAAATAAGAATGAAGAATGTGGAAAGAAGATGGAAGTAACGAGACTGTCTTTTTTTTTTCTCTGGTTGGCATCTCTGCTCATTATTTTTTTATATTGTTTATATTTGTTAAATAATGATCTTCAGAATAAAAGTTTTGCCTGTCAGAATAAAATAGAATATTTACTCATACAGTCCGTGTTACACGCTATAATTGAGTGTTATACAAGGTGCTTTGTGTAGCGATTACTCACGCGCACACTTAAGCAGCCTCAGCATTTCACCTTGAGTGATTGTCACCTACACAAACTCTGAGTCATGATTACTCACCCCTGAGTGTGTCGGCATACAAGTGCATGTCGAGCACGCTCACACCCAGCGCATTGTGCGTTTGTTTTTCACGCACGGTTGCAGCTCAGTCCACAGCGGCCGCTGTAACTGTCTCAGGCTGTCATATCCTTCTGTGGTAAGAGAGCGAGGCAGACCTTCCTCCTTCCCTTCGGTCAGGGCTCAGCAGCCTGAAGACCCACAACACGCTGGAGCTCCACAGCACCTTACAAGGACAATGAGAAATGAAGCCATGTTCCATTAACGTCTCTTATTATCATCTTAACCACAAAGTCGACGCTCGTCTGAGGAGACAGGAAGGAAATTCCATTTTAACTGTTGGACTTCAGTCTCCAGCCATCTATATAGTTGGTATCCAGCGTGAAACACCGGAGACATTTAGAAAATAGGAGCACCTTATTTTAGCTTCAGATGTGTTCCGGTGTCTACCTAACAGTGACACAAGTTCATTTATTGTTGGCACCATGTGCTTTCAGCGTGACAACTAAATATGGATGCTGCCAAAATAACACGGGGGACTTTCAGCGCTCGGGGTGTAGAGCTGAAACTGTCCACTACATGCATGAATTCACCTGCCAGCTTTTTCCTTTGTGGGCTTCTGCAGAGTTAGAGAAAACAGCCAGAGCTCATCGCACCGATATAACTGACATGTGGTTGTGTTTACATCTCTGGTGAAGCAGATTTAAGGTGCTGCGTTGAGGAGCTCCTTGTTTGAGAAGTGATTCAAGTAAATTCTACATCAAAGAATGCGGAGAAAAGTAAACAGCTGCCAAACACACAGAGTTTTCTATTGTTTAAAGAAGTGGGGGCTGCTTTCGGCTTTGTATTTTAATTATGGTGAGAAAAATGTGATGAGGAGACAAAGACTGTGTTTTTGGAGTTAATGGGATTACAGCAGCTCGCAGCAGGTGTGTGTGTTTGTGGTGTTGGTAATGAGATTAAGCCCCCCCTCCTTTTTTCTTTTAGCTGAAGTATCTATTCTTCTGTCCATCTGCGATTGTCTCTTCTGTCTCTGCCTCTACATCCATCCATCAATTATCCTCGGGAGCACGGACTCGGGTCAATATAAACATAAACCTGAGGGAACACACTGGTACAGAGAACAGGAGCAGGTCCGAGGTTCGCACCCACGACCTTCAGGCCTTTTTCTCCAGGTCCCGGTCCATGTCGGTCGTGACAGCAGAATCATTTTAAAGTTTGGTTTTTAAACTGCCTTCATACTTTGTGATGCTGTGAGTGTGTTTGGTCCAAAGGTTGAGGAGAAATCAAACAGAAGACATCTGCTGCCCTCTTGTGGTGGTTTTGCATCAGTGCATAGTTGCCTCACCTTTTTTTTTTTTTTTAAACTGGCCTCTCTTTTAGGGGCTGCTGGTAACTTAAATTTCAGCTCATCAGCATCAGTTGCTGGAGAATGAAGAGGGTTTTGATGTGATTGTCAGCAGCCTGCAGAAAATCACTGACTCCTGTTTGCTGTCCGCTGCAGGAGCTGCGTTAACTCTGATCAAAGATTCACACTCAGTCTCACACTCACTAGATTAGATTGAGGAATTGATTGCTGTTTCTTGAAATAAATCAACCTCAGACTGCTTTTTTCCAGGCATTTTTTTTTTCCTTTTTTCTGAACAAGCCTGTTTTGAAATCTAACTTCCAATAAAAGCCAGTGAACCGCAGGGACCGCTCCGGTTCAGACCACATTGACAAACACAGGCGGTGATACTCCCGCCTGCGCTCTCAGCTGATCTGTTTGACCTGGCGGGAGAGGTCGGCTGGATTGTTTTGGTCGGTGGTGGTGCGGCGCTGAGGGTCGGGTCGAGGCGGAATTGCAGGAGATAGGATGTCTTTTCCGAGCACTCACTGCGGGCGCCCAGGGAGGGAAAGAGGCCTGCTGATTCTGCACCACAGCTGACCGCCAGTAACAATAAACATTACAGCAGGAAACCAGCACTTTTCAAAACAGCTGAAATCACTTAGTGCGAGTTTGAAATTAATTACTCCAATTGGAGAGAAATAATGAGTTTATGAGGAGCGTTTCTATATTATAAAGTGCTGGGACGATAATCTGCTGTGTTTGCTGGCGTTTGTCCACTTCTGCTTATGAAAGTCGAAGCTGAGTTGCAACATGTTGCTTTTTGTACTCAGCTCAGTAACTTGATTTTTTTGACTCAGTCACTAGCAAGTTAGTCCAACAACAACAACAACAACATTTTAGTGTAAAGGGAAAAGGCAGATTTTGTTTTATTGGCTTATTAAACGTTCCTGTGCTTCGGACTGCACCACCATGACGAATCCAAACATCGTCTTCTGAAAAAACTAATTTCTCTGTGTGTAAGAAAAAAAAACACACACACACAATGCAGCACAGGATGTACCAAGAGTCACATTATCAGAAATGAGTTTGATTAAATATGTTATATTCAGTTTATTGCTACAGCAGGATGCCGTCAACAGTTTTCAAAGCTTATCAAAGTAATCTTCGTCGAAGAATAAAACATGTTTTCAGTGATTTAAAAACCGCAAGTTACACAAATAGCACATTATGACTGATGCCAATCTGGTTTCTGCACACACCAAAATAGGCACACACCACTTCCTGTTCCCACAGACCACATCTGGGTTGGCTGTGGTGAGAATCTCTCAGGCTTTGTGTGTGTGTGTGTGTGTGTGTGTGTGTTTGTTTTGTGTGTGGGGCACACAGCTTGTTTTTCACACACCGCCCCCCTCCCTCTCTCACGCGACCAAACTGGGTGTTCTGTCTGCTCTGTCTCTAAATCTTGACATATAATGGCTGCTGACACAGTTCTCCAAAGTCCAAACTGAGAACTGAGGCATTCCCGTGATATTTAGCTGAAAACTGCAGATCCAGAATATTTCGCCAGAGTGAGGGCAAAGAAAGAAACTACATCCATCCATCTGCGTGTAAATGAACAGCCACGATCTGCTCTCAAATTAAATGTGATTAATAGATTCGAGGTCCGGCCCCCCGTTCGGAGCTGCAGATAAACTCCAGCGGTTGCCACGGCAACCCTATCTGGAAGAGAGCAGTTCATTTTCCATGCGGAGCAATTTCCCCCCCGAGGTCCATCGAGTGACTACCCCAGCACTTTTTTTTTTTCCCTTTCCCCTTTAAGATAAGAAGTAAAATAAATAAGTATGTAAAGATTTCATACATCAGCAGAACGCTGAAGGCTTCCAGAGCCGTTTGGACTGAAGAATTAGAACTGAAACTGTTGAAGCTTGTTTGTGAAAAGATGGGGGGAGAGGGATTTAAAAAAAAAAAAAAAGATATAAGCCAGACTTTATAAGGCAGCCATACGGCATTTATTTAGTCCAGTGAAGCTCCGGACTGGATCAGGTCCTGATCCACCAGGGGTCAGTGTGTGTTCAGCTTCAACAACGCTGAGCTCTTTGAGGCGGAGGAGGAGGAAGTTTGTGTCTTATGCTCTGAAGCCTTACATCATGCTCCCCAGGGTGCTGTGTGCGCCTGCTAGGGTTGTAGTTACTGTTACGCTGAGTGTTTGTGAGGGAGGACATGAAGGAGGGTGATTTTCATATGTGTGTCTCTTCCTTTGGGAGAATGTGCATATGTTGTGTATGCACACCACAGGCTAATTTACTGTGTCGTGTGTGTGTGTGTGACAGGTCAGCAGGAGATAAATGTCGCATACCATCTTTTTCTTTCATCACTAAATGCCGCACATGTTTATGATTTTGATTTTTCACACATGTGACACAATGATATAGAATTTCTGTTCACTTTACTTGGACAAAAACCATCTCTGACGTCACAGCCGCCACATTTGTTCACCTGCAGCGTCGTTTCCTCCCTTTAAAACCATCACGAATTTCAATTCCTACTGCAGGAAGTGGAAAGGAAGCAGGCAGGAGGTGAGCATTATGGGGGAATAAACAGGATGTTGTGATGGGATCAGCGCTGTCTGCTTAGTCACTTCCCTCCGCCATCCACGCTTTAATGGCCTGTGAATTTGTCGCACACACATCAGAGTAACAAATAATCAGTTTTCTTTTATTTGGAATCAGATAAACCTAATTTTCCTCCTTGATCGGCAACACGAAGGGAATTTCTATCAGAGTATGTTTTATCGTTACAAATAGCCGTTTGGGGGAAAAAACAAGGAGGAGCTTAAACCCACTGACCTCCTCGGGGAGAATCTCACCCCACCACGCTCGTGCCCCACACGTCCACTCTGTGTCCTCCCATTGTTACCCAACCCAAACACAATTCCATAGGAGCTGGCTTACAGCTTTGTGTATTGTTGGCCTTCCAGTTGTTGAGGTTACGTCTTGCAGGAACAAAGGTGAAATAATAATCTGTCTGTGGAATGCAAAGAGAACAGAGGACCAAGAAAATCCCAAATCACAATTGACGTTTTGCGTCGATGCATCACTTCCCCCCCTTCATGCTGCTGAGATGATCAGCCAACAAAAAAAATGTTGGTAATTGATTGGCATTAAAGCAATTTATTGATCAGGAATGTGGACGATTTGCTCTCTCCAGCTCAAACATGAGCTCATGACATCACTGTTAGCAATCCAGTTCGATTCCCAGCTGCAGCAGTCATCCGTTTAGTTTTAGTGTGCAGTTAACAACACAAGCTTAAAAAGAAAAAGTCGAGTCTGTTTGAATCAAGCACATCTTCTATTTTCCTTTTTCAAATAGAACCACCTTAGACTTCCCAGACAACAACAGGGGGAGCATCACTCTGTCTGATTGGCAGGGTAAACAGATAGCAGCGGTATCAGCAGCTGCAGGTCGAGGGGCTGCAGGACGTGACAGAGCGGCCTGATATCCTGCCATTCATCCGTCCACTCTGAAGCGCTGGCACACAGGCCGACACCTCTCTGCTCTCAGCACATGTTAAAGACATTATGGCTAATCATCAAGTGCCAAGCTGGCACTGGCCAACGTGGAGGGGTGTGTGTGTGTGTGTGTGTGTGTCTTCCTCTTCTTTTTGAGATCACACGAACTGAGTGTTAAATAAGCAGATTGTTGACTTGCAGCCAAACGCTCCACTTTCTGCCCGTTTTATCAGATCTAAGCACAACCTCTGAGTCCTCGCAGCGGCAGTTGACCCAAGTGGCGAAACATCCTGATATCGTCTGATGTATGAAGTGACTAAGGAGGGAGAGGATGGAAAATATGTTTGTGAGTCTGTGTTAAAGGGGGAGAAGTGCAACTATATTGTTTGTTTAATTTCTGACCTGTAAAGGGTGTCCATGCCGATGCCTGAGTGTTTTCTGACTGTGTCTGACTGTATCTCACCCCGAGGTCCCCGTTCATTTTGTGATGATTTTGTTTGAGTTGTGTAACCCATCAAAGGATATCAAATCCATGAGGTCAGAAAGTTTCGACTTTGCAAAACAACCCTCACTTAAATTACCTTATTGCGCAACATTTGATTTCTGTCATGAAACACAGCAAATTAATGGAAACAAATGTCAACAGGGAGTTTATGTTCTAAAGTACATGCATTCAGTTCCGATCAGTTTTATTTGTATATGGCAGAAAGAGCAGATTACCTCAGACACTTTACAAGGTAACTTCAAGATCCATTAATATTATACGGAGAGACAGTTTGGAGTAAAACTCCCCTCAAGCAGGAAGCCAGATATAATGAGATTTAATTCAAACTGAAAAAAATAAAACTGCACCTGCTGCAGACATGCGTGTCCTGAGCTTGATGGGAGAAGCCGGAAACTAAAACAACGAGCTGAAAAGTGTTAAAAACCTGCGCTGAGAGTTGGCTGACATTTCTCTTTGGTTCACCACATCGGGAGCCTTTTCAGCGATGGATTCTTTTTTTTATTTAAATTTTTTTCAATATAAACACTGAATTTGGTGCATTTTCAATATGTAAACACATTAGTGAGGCTCTTCAACTGGCTTCCCTCCATGTTTACACAGTTTGGTGAGCCCTCAGGCTTTGATGGTGTTGAAGTGGGGGTGTTTTTGTAATTGGATAAAAAAATTGTTTAGTATTTCTAAAAGCACCAAAGGTTGCGGTGTTTCTTTTGGAGGGAAAAGATTTCCAGATGCCTTTTTTATGTTTGTTGTTGTTTCTTTTTTAAGATGCTGGTTATCTGCATCTTTGGCCAACGAATCAGGTCAAATATCACAGGAAATCTTTTGGAATTACAAACTCAGCCGTTTGATTATCCCGCAACTAAAGAGCCAGAGTTCAACCCCAGCAGAAGACTGTCAGTCCGCATCTCTCCAACCGCATGTCAGAGCTTGAGCAAGACGATGAGATGATGCAAAGGCAAACACAGAAACCTTCGTACACACAAACACACTCATTAACAAGCCTGGTTGTCATAGCAGAGGCGCTGATAAGTCCGACACTTGAGCATGATGCAAGCTGACACGCGGCTCGAGCGCTCTGCTGCTCTTCCTCTGAGAGCTCCACCTCAGCCAAACACACAGCTGTGATAACAGAGACGCGTGGTCATTTCAGCATCTATGGAGACTAATCATGGTGCTTCCAATTTAAGCAAAGCAGAATATCACCTGCTTCAGTCAGTAATGTAAAGAAGCAGGTTGTGAGAGAAGAGTGTGTGTTTTGAAGGACTTCCTGGGAAGATCAGACCTAGATTTAGCTCTGCAGAGATTTAAAACCTTGGATTTACACGACACTGTGTGAAGTTGGAGAGGCGGCGTCCCCCCTCGCTAAGGTGTTTTTTTGCTGCTTAACTCAACCTCACTGCAGGCTGCCGTAGTGTAGAGTTAGCAGCAGAAATGGCCGCAGTGTCCCCTGGGTTTGCTGTAAATGAGATTTGCAGGGGGGATGATTGGGTCTGAGGCGGGCCTGGAGATGGTCCTTTATGAAATAACCTCCTCAATCTCTGACAGAACAGCAGACGGAGAGAGAGCAGACACAAGGCAGACTCACACATATGCCACCAATGCAGCCGGATTTAAAAAATCTAAAATAAAGAGAAGGTGTGTGGACTGGACTCTACAGATTAGATATTTGGGGGTGGTACATGCATGCATGTGCACACAGACAGACACAATCTATTACTTCAGCTCTGATTAAAGCTGAAATCAGAAACAGAAGAGAGCAGCTTCTTAGCTCTCAAGAGACACGAGGGACTTTAGTGGTCATTTATTTTTATTTCTGCTATTTATTTCATTATTTTTTGGCAGAAATAAGTGTGTTAGAAGAATCAAAGATCTCTGTTGCCCTCCGGATACCCATCTGTAACAACAAATACAGTCACTCATTTGAATAATCAATAAGTTTGTTGACAGAACATGAATAATGGATTAATTCAGCAAAAAAAAAAAAACACATAAAAATGTATTTGTTCCAGCATCTCAGATCTGTGAACAAACTGTTAAAGCTGAAGAAATATTATCGAAATGGCCAAGAGCAAAATCCAAATCAACTACAGGATCTGCAGTTCTTTCATAAAAGGAAAAATAATGAAGCGTTGTGGTGCTGCAGGCATATAAATCATGTTCTCCAGATGCAAAGGAGCAAGTTTGTTTGGCACAGACCATCATACAAATCACACCCTCCTCAGTTTTGTATTACAATGTTTCCGTGAAAGTGAAAAATTACCATGCTATGATTGTGACACATATCGCTCTGAGAGTGTCTGGTGGATTTTTTTCTCATCTTATTTGATTTTCTGTGGGCTAAACAAACATTGACAAACATTTTAACGAGTTATTGCACTGAAATCCTTTTTTTTTTTTTTATTTAATACACCAATTGTCAGTCTTGCTAATAGTAGTTTAGCATTAGGACTGCAGGACTGTGTCCTAAAAATCTCAGTAATTCCATCAGCGCCTCTCTTACTTTGGATCCAAACTGATGAGCAGGTAAACCCACATTCCCCACCACAAAAACGAAATAAGTAAATATTCCCTAACCTGCTATAACAACAACACACATAACCTCAACCTAAATGAAAAACAAAGAGCCCTTCAGAAACCTGTCAGGAAAATCCAAAGTGAAAAGGCCGTGTTGGACCAGACTGCTGACCCTTTGGGAAACCTGACGGACTGAGAGCTGGACGACTCGGCTCTTGAGATCAGTGTTCCACCTTGTTGTTCTTTCTCCGGCTGTCAGAATCCGACCGGGGCGAGTGCAGATTTCTTAAATTGGCTTAAAAAAATGTTGGTAATTGAGATCACCACAAAAAAACAAAGTAGGCAGAGGCCATATATGTATATATAATGCTGACAGACGGGTGGAGTGTTTGTGGAGTGTTTTCACACACCTCGGAGGACTTCAGAGCGTTCCTCATGCAGCTGAAATATGTTCTCTGCTTCCCTGAAACATTCATGCACGGTCACACAACAGCTTAAGAAAAGAAATCGCCAATTTTCCAACGAGAGAAAAATAATATCGGCATCGGCGACATTTAGCGTGAACAGCATCCATGCTAATAGTTGTCTGTCAGCGTAAGTGCTTCGCTGACAGCTAAGCATAGCGTGGCAACCAAAAAAGCTCTTTGTCTGTGTTGTCCTTGCAAAACAGCGGGTTTCACTTCCTCTTTTCAGAGGCATGTGGTCCTGATGACGGCTGTTTTGACACTGATTGATTTCTTTTTCTCTCTTTTTCGACAAGCTCCGTGGACATTTTTAGCTGCTGCTTTTGTGACTTCGTACCGCTTTCGCTGTTGATTCTTTTCTTTTCTTTTCTTTCCCGAGTTCAGGATTTGACCCAAAAGCTGAGTCTCGTCATCCTCCTCATCTGCTACAGATCCTCATTTGTGTGTCCCCTCCCGTATGTCCCTTAACCTCCTCCCTCACTCTTGTTCTGTAGCGCACCCCCCCAGCCTTTTTTTTTTCTTGTCACAGTAATTGGCTTATAAAAAAAAAAAAAAAAAAAAGATTATGCTGACTTATTTAGCTCTCTCTGAAATCTCTCTTTGCTCAGCTCACGCAAGATTAATTGCCCAGAGAAGCGGCGCGGCACTTGTTTTCTGTTTGGTTGAATTAACATTAAAACAGACCCAGAGCTGCGTCGTCTTTGAACCGAGACCATTGAAAGCATCTGACTCCCTGTCCATCTCTCAGCCTTCTTCTCTGTCTGTCTTAAAGCCTTTAAATTCACCCATGCTTTTCTCCATAATGAGAATTTTGCCTTTGACGCTGCACGACTGGGAGTATAACCTTTTTTTTTTTTTTTTTTTTTTTGGAAAGACTGATCAAAATTGATCCAGACAAAATCTGTCTGGGTTCAACTAAAGAAAGAGCCTTTTTATGGGGTGATGAAAATGATGCAATTATTTCACAACTGTTGTAATGGGAGGGGTTTTGTGAGACTTAACTCAGTCATGGGAACTGAAGTTAGGGGCTTTTCGGAGAGTTAAGATAAGACTCTGGGATGCGGAGTTGCAGCTTAGCACGAGTTAAAGACACTCACATGTTGGGCATGATCGCAAAATGATGCACAAAAATATGAGTATAAAAATGAGCAGCACACCCCGACTCTCCGAGGGCCGTGTCTTTGGAGTCAGCATGTGAAGCGTTCTGTTTCCGTGCCCAGTCTGGGTCTACCTTCTGCTCTGGGGTCTGTGATGACTTCCACAGGCAAATCTGCCACGCTTGACTTGTGCACTGAGGCTGCCAGAATACCAAGCAGATCAGCAAACACATTTCCCAGATATCTACACTCCCAGAAAAAACTGTGCCATAAATATATAGATAGGGACTTATTTATCATAAACCTGTTGTGTTGAGTTCAGAGCCTGTAAACAGCCATCGTGAGAGGAGGCTCTCTCCCCATCTCACTCTGAGTTATTGTTGTACTTGAGGGATTATCCATCAAAAGTTAAAATCCTCTTCTGCTTCTAGTTGCCTAGGGATGGTGTTTGTTTGAAATTATTTAATTCCTCTGGAAAACCTTTTAAGAATGAGCTGCAGCACAGAGGCCACTGTAAAACGAGGATAAATACATAATGCATATGTATCTGTCATACTTAGGGGGATTCGTGAAACAGCTGAAAATGAAGTCTCAGGGTGTTTTATTCGCCTTTCTCAGAAGTACTCGGAGAACCTCCCCAAACTAAGCAGCCTATTTTACACTTGTAGTGTGCATTATTTATCAAACTGGAGCTGCTTGCTTGGGTCATTTGGCTCTACCGAGATCCAGAATAAATCTACAGAACATTTGGTTTAAGGACAAATTTCTTCCAATGCAGAGACAGACATTAGAGATCCTGCCAACGTTGCCTGAAATACGGTATCTGGTATCAGAGGGCACACAAATCAATGTACTGTTCTAATTTATTAATAAGTTTTGTAGTTTCACAGTAAAATGGCAGGTTTTTCCCAGAAGTCATTGTTTCATCCCTGCTCCAAAACAGGAAGTTGTTATACAGCTACTGTGCTACTTTTCTCTGAAAAAAAAAAAAAAAAAAAAAAAAAACACAAAACATTACAACGAACTTCCTGTAAATGACCTAAAATCTGTCTGCAATGTGACAACACGTTAAAGAGGACGCCTTTAAATCAAAGGTGTTTGTTTCTTACGGTCAAAATCTATTGCAAGTTGTCTGTTTCCAACGAAGGAAACAGGAAGTAAGTCATCAGTGGCTCCCGCCTGTAAAGATAAAAGCTGGACTACAGAGTAAATTCATCTCTGTGCCTTTGTTTGTAGCTTCTCCTCAGCACGTTTGAAGCATGAACGCAGCAGTGAGAGACTTCCACTGTGCTTCCCATTATAATTTCTTTTTTCTTTTCTTTTTTTATTTTTTGTTTTTGTTTTCTACAGACGTGTTTCTGTCAACTGTGCACCGTCTTTTCAACAGAGATCACAGTCAGACAAGACAGGATCGCATGCTCGGCTCTAATCCCTTCTCCATCCTTAATGCAACAGAAACGTGTCGCTGCAGAGCTGTCACAGGCATCCTTTTGTTCACACAGCAAATTAGCCCATTTGCTCGCTCTTCCCTCACGGTTTCGCCTCCGACAATGGCCATTGTGGAAGGTATCGTTGTCAGATTTCTGCTGTCTGCGCGAGAGTGAAAGTGCTTAATTCAACAACAAGGCCGGCTCGGTCAGCCCGCTCCTAAATTCCCCCGGAGCTCTGCAAAGTATCGATGTCTCTTAAGATGAACGTTGCTTCTGCAGAGGGTGGGCTAATGTTCTTTAGTTTCCCTAAATGATGGGGGAAGTATAATATCTCGGAAAAAGAAAATGCAAACTTAAGAGAACCATCTGTCGTTTGGGCATGTCTGAATTCTGTGTTGGTTTTTTTAGATCCATGGAAACTGTCTTCACTCGACTTAGAATGAAACGTGAGACTTTTTCTGTTTTTGGTCAAATCAGATGAACTCAAACGCACAAAGTACAGCTGACAAAACAGTTATTAATCTGTCTGATGCTGTCAACATGTCAGACTTTGTATCGAGCTCAGACATTTCAGACAGGAGAATTAAAGTGGCTCTGGCTCCAGAAATCATGTTGCAAACAAAGCAATTATTAGGACGAATGTTTTATGCTTTTGTGTGCAAATGAAAAAAGATGCAAATTGCTACAGAAGAGTATTTGTCTCCCACAGCTCGTTGTTAGGAAACGTGTTTGCTGGTATTATGCGTCGCATAATTGGGTTTGAAGCCCGAGAGGAAGATTAGTTCACATTGCATTGAATGAATTGCTGGCCAGCAGAAGCCAGTGAGGGAGCTCTCAGTCAGTGGACTGTTTCAGGGCCTCGTAGAAAAATGAGCCCCAAAACAGATCAGAATATACAATCAAAGGGCTTAAAGATGCTTTGTAACTGCTAGGCCATGTTATCTTAGCTTAGCACAAGGACAGGAAAACAAAGAGAAAACGATATCCTGGTTGGAGCTATGGTACAACACAAAGAAGATACAAAACCAGCACAATAAAACACAAACCACTTCAACGTGTTTTACCTAATTAGTTCCATCTGTTTAAAAGCTTAAATGTAAAGATGACACGTTTTTTGGTTTTATGGGGCCGTCTGTGTGGGGCTTTTTCTTCGACAGGATGTGTAATTTTCTGGAGTTTCTGCTGGTTTATGGGAATATTTATGACATTTAAACTAACTTGTTTCACTTATCTTCTCTCTCCACGGTCTGTTTGCTGTTCCTGTCCTCCCTTGAACTGGCTCTCTACTTTCATCCGTGAAGGTAAGTCTTTCTCCATCCCTCAAGCTCCTGTTTTAACTCAGCTGTCAATCTTCTGGAACTGTTCACCAGAGCCCAATGAAAACCTGCTTCATATGCAGACCAGATTTTATTCCACATTTTCCCAACCCCCCCACACGCCCCCACACCCCCTGGGATTCAGTCAGCTGAAAAGCTTCCATCGGAGCTGGAGAGTAAAAATTTCTGCGTGGCTCAGAGGTAGAAATCCTAATACCTTGCTCTGCAGCTTGATATTCGTGATGGTTTGGAGAACATTATGCAGAAGGGTGAGAACTGAGGTAGATACTTGGCCTTAAAGATATTTTTCTCTCCTGTGTTGAATGTCGCCAGGAGCAACGGCCACGTTTATGTAGCCGGGCAGTAAAACAAAGACAACAGGGATAGAAATCTGCTTTATAAGAGTCAAAGTTTCACTCTTGGATGTCTCAGAGTCAGCGCGCAGGAAAAAAATGGATGGATTGGTAAATCAATATATTCATGTGGGTGTATAAACAGTCTGACTGAGGCCGAACTACAGCGTTATCCCCCAACAGCCGACAGCAGACCCTTCAGACTTACCGTGTAAATCCAGGGCCCTTCACCAGAAGACTGCCAGTGCTGATCTGGCAGGATGAATCTGTGTAGGAAAAAGCAGTATGTGCTTCATTACAGGTGAAGCAAGATGTCCCTTAATCCTCCCCCCACCCCCAAACCACTCAACAGAGGCGCCCACGCTCTGGCTTTGGCCTTTACACTGAATCACAAATTTAATGTCAGCCTCCATGGGCGGAAACTCTGAAACATGCCATCCATCCATCTGAAATATGCCAATGAAAATAAGTTGGAAGAGAAAACTCAAGAGTATTTAAAAAAAAAACACACAAAAAAAATGCCTTTTTAGTCTCAGAGTTTGGACCGAATCCAGTCAACTGTTAAAAAGTCAAACCAAAAACAGCACTTTAGAAGAAGAAGCATCATTTTGGATTAAAATGCAGACACGGTTTTCAGTTTTCTTCCTGGTCACTTTGTGTAAATTTTTTCTTTTGACTGTTTTGTTGCTGAAGTTAGGAAATGATTTGGATGATGATGATAATGATCAAAGTTATAACAAAATAAATCCAGAGAATCTGGTTCTCAGCTGTAGACATGCAACTGTTAACCGCTGTCATGTGTTAAAAGAAGATTTTTTCTAGCGTTGGATCACAGTTGTGTTTTGAGGGGAACGGCGAACCGTCAGTTTCGAGCTCATTCAGAAAATCAACACACTGCAGTCAAATCAAACAGAAAAGAAAGTGAGACTCCCGTCAGTCACCCGTCCAAGCACAGACTGCAGCCTCCTCTCCTCCCGCCTCCCGTCAGACCGCTGGCCTAATCCCAGCCCAGGTTGTCTCAGGGGGGCGGAGGGCTGTCTCTACAGAAAGTGTCTGTCTTATTGATTGGTGTCATTCTCTCCCAGCGGCGACTTTGACGTGACAGTTTCATTTGGGTTCTGCTTATGGAGCCTTTAATTAGATTTCAGTGCCGGGGCTCCTCTCCCGGGGACGGAGGTGGTGGAAAGGAAAGAGATTTGGTGATGGGTTTTTGGAAGTGTGTTAGAAAGAGAGAGTGATTTTAGGTGATTTTTCAGGTTGACTTTAGCATTGGTGTGTTTGTAGGTTAAGATTCATGAACAGTTAACTCGAGTGTGTGTTTGCACTTCAGAAGAGAGCGTGTATGTGTGTGAGGTAGACTAAGACGTGAGCAAAACCCTGACGCCTTCTCTGCCTTGGCCCGGATTAAAACCTAAAATCTCTGCTCTGATACAGCCGCCTCGCAAATCCACCGGCTCGTACCTCTGACTCAGCAGAACCGCCGTAAATCGCAAGGCCGAGTGTCAAAAAGTGTCTAATGTTGGACAATACAATCTCTTGAAAATGATTATATCTTCAGTTCACAATTGATAAATTGAATCTATTTTGGATTTTATTCCATTCAAGGTCACTTTTCAAGCTAAAATATTCTTCAGATTTTTCTCCTGTGGTTGCATTTTTTTCATTCTTGGTATTTAGAAAAGGAATCAAACCCATTAAAACGTTAAACTTTCTGTATGTTGAGGCTTTTGGTGCTTTTGGACACCTTTGTGTGCATGGGGATGACATTTTGGAGACAGGACGTACATCAGCCAAATTATCAAGTGGCCGACATGGAGCCAGTTTGCCACACCAGTGGATTATATACATTTTCACCAGCGCCGACGTGTGTTGAGGAGATTTGTGAGTTTTTGAGCTTGTTAAAGCTGCAGAAGGCAATTTATTTTACAGCGTGGAAGAAATATAGTAGTACAGAGCGGTTTGAATGGGGTCCTCGCAGCCTCGGAGCTCAGGCCTTAATAATGAAGCCTCTGCTTTTCAAACCAATCAAGTGTGATCACCCCGTCGGAGACACTCGGTTTATCAGAGCCTTTTCGTCCTCTGTTTCTGTCATCACACTCAAAAAGAAACGCTCTTGCTGGACTCACTTAGGGGAAGGCGGCGGTGGGGTGGAGGTCTCAAGCGGGTGCTAATCCCAGCAGAGTTTATCCACCCCCCCACCCCCCCCATTTAGCTCATAATATTTCCTAATCCAAATAAGAGGCCGACGTAATGAAACCATATGAGATGTAATTACTATCAAATGGTGTCGGGTTTTTCCGAAGGCATCAGCACAACTATAATTTCTCATTAAGCGGCCGTCACTCCTGAGGTGCTCCCTTGGCCCTCAATTACAGCGGGGCTTATGAGACCTCCGCCCGGCTGGAGAATGGCAGCGTATGTGGGTCAGTCTCACAGCTCCAGGTTTCAAATCCTCGGCCAGACGTGTGCACATAAACTCTTGGATGCCGACTAAACGCGTCTGTGCAGTTTGACAGCGCCTTAAAATCCGTCATGTCACAAAGTATTCCTGCAGATTTTTCACAGGCGCTAATGTGTAGTATTAGCGGTTACTTAGCCACTGGGGGGCTGCTCTTATAGGAATCTAAGTTTTATGTATGGTGGAGCGCTGCCCACACACACCGCTTGGTGATTAAAGCCGTTCTGCAAATATTCTTTAATGAAGTCTTCAGAGAAACGTTGATGGCGATGTGGTTTAAAGTAGTCCACCCGCACCAGAGTGCTCACAGACCGCTGAGAAGCATTCAGAGCTGGTGCATGCTGGGTAATGTGGTGTAATTTTTTTTTTTTTTTTATTAGGAAGGTCAAACTCCTCGTATATGTATATATTTTATTCATAGCTGAGTGCAGCACCTTTGCTCCAGGGGCCATCAAAACACAGCAATGGAGCTGGCTGGAGAGGAAGTAGGTGAACGACGTCCCAGTGTGACATCATAACGGAACAGATGGAATGCTTTTTAAAGATCCCAAAGAGGTGAGAGAGAGAGTTTGGCTTTAGACCTGATTGGTCCAAAGACTCGAATCTGCAGTTCAGAAAGCCCCTGAAGGAAAAATCCAAGTTAACTTAACGACAAATGACAACTAAGTTGAAACGTGTGTGTGTGTGTGTGTGTGTGTGTGCTAACTACACACTGACTTCCTGCCGCTTTGTTTTAAAAACTGACAAACATGACCCGCTCAACTCTCACATCCGGGTTTAAGACTTTCTTTTTTTTTCTTCTTATTTAATCAACTTGCATCTGCTGTTGGACGTTTTGGCTTCTTAATGATAAACAGAATGTCTTTGCCCATTTCATTTTGTCTCCCATGAAACGTCCACTCACTCTCTCCCTCCCTCCGTCTACCTCCCCCTCACTTCTCACCTACTTTCATTCAGCGGATTTTTTTTTTTGCCAGAAAAAAAATATTATAATAATAAAAGCATCAGGGGCTTCTTTTGGGCTGACGATCGTTTAATTGTGCAACAGAAACTGCCCCCATGAATGAGGCAGCTTGAGCCTTGCCATCTGTGTTGCTACACTCCCATACATAAACCCCCCCACCCCCACCAAAGTACAACGCATTCAGGCCAAGGGAGTGACAAAATTATTCCCGGCAAAGCAGGAGAAGGAAGTTTTCCAGTTCGCTGTGTTCTGTGGGACTCGTCCAGACACAGTGAGAGCAAAGAAATGATTCAGTTTGAAGCAAAGTCAAGTCTTTCTCACCCATGATTGGTCTCGCTCCTTCCCCTCTTTCACCCACTTCCATTTTTTTTTTTTTTTTTTTTGTGGCTTTGGCCTTAAATTCACGCTTCCTTTCATAGATTCCGCCGTCTTTCCTTCCCTTCTCTTCTTCCACCTTTCTTTCCATTGTCCTCGCTCTTCCCCTCCATTCCTTTCACCTCTCATGACATTTCAAGCTTGTTTCGGCTCAGTCATACATCCAGTAAATGTCCTGTCTGCTTCCTCCGTTACAGATGAATGACGTTGTCCTAAAACAGTAGCAGCAGAAAAACAAGATCTGTGGTCTAAACTATAAACTAAACTACAGCACATTACATACCAGGGATATCCTGTTAGCACTGGTACAGTGTGTGCTGGGCGAGATGGAGGCATGCTGTGTAACGATGATTTATACTGCTGATAACAAATGACTGTTTTTAAGAATCAAAGTTATGTAATGTGAACCAGTTTTGTTTTTCTTTC
The DNA here is from genome assembly GCF_900963305.1 of Echeneis naucrates. Lineage (NCBI taxonomy): Eukaryota > Metazoa > Chordata > Actinopteri > Carangiformes > Echeneidae > Echeneis > Echeneis naucrates. The sequence continues at coordinate 19,905,453 of NC_042527.1, read as the reverse complement.
TTTGGCTAATTTTTACAATGGCAGGGGAAAAAAATGGAGTTCTCTAAATCTCAGACATTAATTTCAGCATCCTATGAACAGTGATACTGGGGGGGGCAACAGTTATTTTGCAGTTAACGAGGAAAATTTGGCCCTAAAATGTTATTTGAGATTAAAAAAAAAAAAAAAAATGTCTGGTTGTGTTCATAAAAGCGGAGAGCAATGAAAACAAAACATGCTGCAGATAATACATCAACTCAATCTAATCAGCAGTCCAGCCCAGGCTGCTTTAAAAAGCCCTTAATCCTAATTTAATCCACATTAAAGGACATATTTATTACATTTTATGTTTTTTATATTTTTATCTGAACTGTTGATATCCAGAAGACATATTTGTGGCTTTAAGAACCAACAACCATCTGGGCGTGATTTTATCAACTAATATGCAGAGTTTAGTTTTAGTGGAGTGCGAAAGTTTGTTTTTGGGCTCATGTGCTCTCAACCAAGGCTTACCAAAGCTTCAAGGCGCGAGCTGCAGCTTCCTCCCAAAAGTTCTTTGGCTCTGATGTTCAGACGCTGGATGTCCCACTTAATTAAACGTACACAGTCAGTCGCAACTCATAACACACACCAACACCATCACATCTACTGAGGCAGTGTCACCTGGCAAGTGTTGATTAGTCCCATGGAAAACAGGTAAATGAAGCTAAAGGACTAAATATAGTAAGTGTAAGTGTGATTAGCGCTGATAGCATGTGATGAATGGCGCTCATTAGCGTGATAGCTAACGACCTCCTCACCCCTTAACTCCCCCCATGCAGCTCGCATACACCCACGGATGTGTTTTGGTATTTAAAGGAATCCTTCACCGTGCAAGTGACGATCAATATGTCAGCACGTTTCCGCAGGAAGATGTTTGGACCGGTTTGGGTTGAGCGCCTGGTTTAGTTAGCCCAGGCTGAGTGGTGGGAAAAAATGTTGGAAGTAAATATGGCTGTGTTTTTCATTTCTAATAATGTTTGGAGGTTTCTGGTTAAAAATGGCTCTTTAGTTATTAAATAAAGCTGCACACAGAATTAGTTTCTTTGTTTTGCCACAGTCTGCCTTTGGCTGATAAATATACAGAAAGACTGGGCAGTTTGGACACTAAATGTAGTGTGTAGTAAAATTTAGTCACTGACGACTTGGGTTGTGGAACGACATGTTCAGGTTGTACTTCTCTTGGCAGATTGAAGAGAGTTTTGTGGCAGCTGTTTTATCAGATCCAATACAGATGCTGATGGCTTTGTTCACCCGTCGCTGCTGAAAAATGGTGGTTGTGTTACTAATGATTGAATCAGGCAAAATAAATTCATTGGCCAATGTTGGGTTTATTAAAGTAAATTTCAGTGCAATGATTAATGTTTGAGTAACAACATTGACTTAGCTACTGTAGCATCAGGAATGACGCATTGACACAAATAACAACCGGGAAAGCTAAATTATTGGTGGATCAATCAAGAACTGTCAAGAAGTTTGGTCTTAAACTTCTTGGTGAAAGGTAATTTGATGGATGTCTTGTCCAAAGTGCCCGCAGTAACTGGAGTGCTTTGATTTTTAGTTTGAGCTGCCTCCGTGGGAATGAACCTGTTTCAGTGCTGATTGTAGTCGCTCGCTCTGCTTTTCAAGCCACAGGACAATCTCTTCTTACAGAGGTCGCACAAATGGGTTAACAGTGCAATATCGAGTGTTTGGACATAGGAAATAGTCTCTCTCCCTGTGTGTGTGTGTGTGTGTGTGTGTGTGTGTGTGTGTGTGTGTGACTGCAGTGGATTTGCTGCCGTCTTCTCTGTGCTGTGCCCACATCTATCAGCCTTCTGCAGCATTGGATTAAACCAACTTTTCACCCACCTGAAAGACTGTCAGCACTTTTCAACCATGTTTTTGAAAGATTCTGTATCACAAATCTGTCGTCGGTTTAGCTGTCATGGTGAGGTGAGCGAGAATGAGGCTTTTCAAAGACGACGCTGAACAGTGAAGTGAGAACAGAATAATGGAGAGTGTGAAACAAAACTGCAGCAGGAAAAACAAAGCATCTGTTTCTTGGTGTTGTTTAACAGCTGAGACACATTTACTGTTCCATCAACAATTACATGTTTTTGTTTCTCAAAGCAGATTATTTTCTGAGGAAACTGAGAGTGAATTAGAAAATGAATGCATTTATGGTCTGAATGAAAACATGACTTCTTTTTTTTGTTGTTTTTTAACTAATCACAGAAATAATTGGTTGAAAACAACTTTCTTCTACCGAGTTAGGTTTAGAAAGAAGTATCATTCTTAACCGCTAATGTCTAGATGCTAATAATGAGGCCTGCATAGCTAGCTGGGCTGTTTCTAAAACTAAAGGTTAATATTTAAATTTGTACTTGTCAGTTTACACACAAGTCTAAACAGCAAGTGAGTGTGGAAGTATTCTTATTCCAATTTCTATGCTAAGCTAAGATAACTGTTAATTCTAGCTTCAGTGTATAGACATGAAAATGGCATCAAGCTATTTATTTTCAGACTTTCAGGCTATTTCTTTAACTTGATTTTATTTTTTTACTTTTTTTTTACAACTTGGGGAAAATCAAATAAAATACAAAGCCCTTAAAAAAGGTGTGGAATTTTTAAAAAGAAAATCAGTAAAACGAGTAAAATATGCTAACCCTCACAAATCACACAAATCGCAACCACATTTGCATCAGTAATTTCTTTTGAACTCTGCGTGGCTCTGAATTGTTTATTTCAAGCAAAATTCAGAAGAATTTCAGAAAAAGTGGTGCAACAAAAATCAATATCCTCCAGAGATTAACGTCTCGGCAGTCCTGTCATTTTGGTGAAGCAATCACCTTCAGTGCCTCAGACGCTCATCCCCCCACCCCCCACCACGTCCCCTCACACTTGCCTTGATTACCGTTTTCATTTTGTCAGTTTGGCCTTGACTCAGACGGCCCCTTGCTCTCCCCACATGTGTTTTCTATTGTCTGGATTAAAGTGAAATGGATAGCGGGTCATTATGCTGAGTGGAACTGCTCAACGCTGCCGTGAATCGCCACAAACTCCGTCACAGTCTAGTCATAAATCTGTATGTTTGGACGCAGTTGTTGCACATTTTGTGTCATTTTGTGTTCTTGAGGGAATGAAAAAGCGATACACTTGATGACTGTTTGGGTGCTGGATGTGTGTCGGGAATGTGAGCTCCCATCAGGCAATGTCACCGATCATTCCTCCTGCCTTCGGTGTGTCTCGTCCTTCGTCGTCATCTTCCTCTGTCTTCGCCTGAACTCAATGAGGTCAATGTCACCGTGCGTTCTTCCTCTCTCTAACTCAACAGTCCCTTCGGGAGTTTGGGGTTGCGCGACTCGTCTAGCAGTCTCAGCTAATCTTAGCCACATCTGTCACACATCCAAAACCGACGTCCTTTTTGGCTTCTGCTGCTCAGAATGACACTTTTCCATTTAAGGCTCTTGAAATAGTTGTTACTCAACACCTACTTCAGGACAAGAGGAAAGAAGTCAAATCAAATGAGAAAGTCAGAAAAACTTTTAAATCGTTGGACATCTTGACCTTTATAAAGGCTTCATTTGTGTAGCTAAACTGGAAGCATCTTTTATTATCTTTGGGTGAAATTTATATAAGTGGCTCATATTGACTGTTTATGGTAGATAATAACATCCCAGAATCAGCTTTTGAAAGCAGTATTCTTCATTTAGGCTGTCAGTATGGTCTTAAATGAAACTCCCACAAACATAAAAAGATCTGAGAAGTTGTACATTTTGTCTTTCTTTTGTCTTCCATATAGGAGTGTGTGACTGGTTTAGAGTGATATGTGGTCACTGCGAGGGAACAAAGTGACAACTTCAGAGCGCCATCAAGAACTCGCTGTATGCACTGTTCTTAGATTTTATTGTGTTGTCAGAATGTAGAAATAGGACAGGATAGGCCGAAATGTGCGAGTCAGTGTGATGGATGCGGACTGAAGCTTCAGAGAAAAATAGACTCAAATGCCAGTTCTGTTCCTGTCTGACTTTAAAGTTTTGGACAGAACGTGTTTTGTAAGAGCTGCGCTGCTGTAGCTTCTAGGCATTTTGTCCTGCGTGTAATCCACACGTGCGTCGAATACAACCTCAGAGTCGGTCCTCCGGTTTAACCCCAGTGTGGTCTCGGTCAGGTAAGTTCATCCCTGGGAGAGTCTTTACTTTTTAAACTTGGCTCAAAGCAGCAAGTTGTCATTTAAACTGTTGCCACTCTTTAGTGTCTAAAATATCAATATCGGCCTTAACTTGAACCACTGCTATGAAGACAGTGATGAAAATCCTGCCATGTATGTTTAAATATCAAATTTGTCCTAACTAGCCTTCAACACCTCAAATTTGTGAGTCGATAAAAATGACTGTTTTGGATAAAATACGTGAGCCAGACACGCTGTTAGTTTATCCAGGGTCTGCTTGTACAAGTGAACTGTTACAGATGTCCACCAACTGCTGCCCTTCTGATGAAAACCTCCATGTAGCCTCACAGATAACAAATCAGCTGGCTTTATGAAAGACCTTGACGAATAGCTTTTGCTGCCTTTTCGTGTATTTGTTTTGTATTTGGTGAAAAGCCACAGAATCGTAACTCTGGCCACAGCTCTCAAAAGTCTCTGCCATCCTTTGACGGTAAATACAGCCAATTTCCTGCTTTACCCAATCAACCTGTCAAGAATTGCGTTCCTCAAATCCTCCAGAGCTTTGGCTCGAGCTGCAAATCTCGAGGAGACGATTTCCTGAAAACAAGACGAATAAATCCTGAAAGAGTAAAATTGTGGGGAGAAGATAAAGTGTCTCAGCGAGGTGTCGGGCCACGACGGGCTGCCAGAACGTTCCTCCAATGCTTGTTGCCTCATTCGGTGACTTTAGCATTGGTAATCTCCCATGGGTGCTCATTTGTGTTTGCGTTGAGATCTTTGTGCAATAACATATGACTCACATCAAACCATTCAGTGACCCCACATGCCCTCTGGATTGGGGGGGGGGGAGTGTTATTCTGGTTCTCCGCTCTTTCACACAAAAAGGGCTCCTGCCTGTAAAAGTGCTACCGCATCGAGATGTAAACACCTTTTTCTGATGTCCGAAGTGTTTTTCCCTCCCGACTCCCAGAAGTTTAGAAACCACACTCCCCACAAAAACGCTGACCCAGGAGGAACATCGGTCGCTGCCTGTCTGCACTCTGTAGTTTTTGGCCACGGCCGGCCGACGCTGAGCGTTTTGATGGCTGTCACTTTTGGGAAAAGGCCTGATGAAACTTTGCACTTTCTCCTGGAGTTCCTGGAGTATGCAGCCGAGGAAAAACGCTCCAGGCTGCAGTTTCTTGACCTACGGGGGGGGAGATGTCGGGACAATGTGTTTTGGATTACACAGCTGTGTAGGCAAAAGTGAAGCGCTTACTTCCCTCCTTTTGCTGACAGCCACATGTAAACCACGCTTTGGCCATGCCAGGCCTGCAGGATCTGGGATTCCAGAATCACGGTCATTTTTTGCCAGCAGAGTAAAATTCAAGAAAGGGACATTTTGTCGGTGATAGTGCTGCTTTTTTAGCGTGTCTGGGATAATGCATTTTTTGCTGCTTATTAAGCTTTTACTTTCTAACATTTTTTCGGTGTCCATGATAAATAAGTTCTGCTGATTGTAAAAACATCTGAGTCAACAATAGAAACGAGTCCAGAACTGTGTTTTAGAATGGAAACACATGAAAGCAGGCTGGAATATATGGGACTAGATGGTGTAATAATAGCCTGTAAAGTTTTGGTGTTTCACGTTGACCACTATCAGAAATATTGCTCAGTAATGAAGAAGTGATCAGTTACTGGAATAAGTAGGAACATCGCCACAAATAACAGTGTGTTTCCAGTTTAACTTTTAAAACGCACGTAACGAAAGAACGGTTTGTCTTTTGTCAGAATAAACAAAACAAGCAGATCAGATGACGTGGCAGTTTAACTCTTATCAGTTAATCAAAGTAATTGGAAAATGAATTGGTAATAAAAACAAAGAAAAGAAAAATGACACTCTACTCGTGCGGCTGCACTTCCTCTTGTCTTGTCATTTCCACCGTGTGTGACGAGCAGTTTGTCTCCATCTGTTGAAATAATCATTCCCGCTCCCTTCCATTTAATGTGCCCGCTTGTCTTGATATATGCGGTTTAAATGCGATGAATCACACGAAAGCACGCAGACGATGCACAGTGTGTGGCTTGGCATGGGCAGACCGCAGTCCATCCGTGTGCCATAATTCTGTGTAAAATTGTAATGATGTTATTTAATGTGACGAGGGAATAAATCAGACGGCAGATAGATGGACGCAGCAGCTCAGAAAGATTTATGTTTCTGGAGTTGGTGGCCAGGACTGTGGCAAAAGTTTTTGGACGGCCTCGCCGCCAAAAAGCTCGGGGAGTTGTGATGAAATGAGAGTGGGCGATTGCTGATGTGGTGCAAGCAGCGACTGTGTCTCACTACATTCGACCCCTCCTCCGCCCAAGCTCACCCACCCCTGAGGATTAATTCCCCCTCCGGAGACCTCTGGTTCCCTCCTTTTGCTCCGACTGCCAGTGCATTGTTCTGGCCGGGGTTATGATGATGATTTATGAGCTGCAAGTGACTTCTAAAGTGGACTGACTCACACTTTCCATTGTAATTTACTTTTCAATTATCGTTACTTTTTTTTTCCCCCACCCTTTCTCTTTGGTTGGGCTGTAGTGCATGAAACTGGACCAAAGTTGTGAAGGGTTGTGAGTTTTGCACACACATGGCCATGCATAGAGACAATTAAGACGACCACAGTACAAGATAAAGTGAATAACTGAGAAGAAATTGATCAATATAGCTCACCCTCAGATCTTATCAACTTCAAAAACCTGCTCGTGTTTATTTTCCTTGTTGTTCAGAGAAAGTTTGACGGTGTCCCCTCTGGGCTGTGTGGGGATGTGATCGGATTATGTAATGATGTGAAGGTTACGATGTTCCCAAAAATTACGGGAAAAATTCTTCCAGGCCTTGTTATGATCTGTAAGAGATTCAGTTAAGGTGATAAGCAGGGAGGCAGCAGGATGTTGTTAGCAGACTTTCTCAAACCAATCAACATCTGTGTTTTCCTGTGGGAGGCCGGCCCTGCTGATTGAGTGTCACCTCTTTGTATGTGTGTGGATGGCAGCCCCCCCCCCCCCCCCCCCCCCTGCGTTGGGGTCATGGCCACGCTTGTCAACAAACCTCAGCAATTAGCTTTGACTGGGGGCTGTTTCATCGGTCGCAGACAACAATTCACTCAACAAAACCTCCAGTAGAAACAACATGGAGTCTGGCGGGAGCGGCTGTCAGTCAGAGCCGCCAACGCCACAACACGCTCACTTACCCTGATTAAACACAGAGAGGCACTAAAACTGCTGTGTGCTTTAACGTGTACAGACCAGGATAACCTTGGCCAACGACATCAGTCAACACGGTTGTTGTTGATATTCATGTTTTCTTTCACAACGGCCAGAATCATTAATGCGTCAAGTGACGTCAGCGGTTACTTGTGACAGGAAGACGCTTCGTTCATCATCAGGTGTGAAACGCTGCCCGTGAAAAGTCAACCTCAGCAGCTCATCTGTAGAATGAAGCGAACTGTGATTTTTATGTTTTAGTGGCGTGAACTAATTCTGGAAACGGAGCTGTGATTCTTTTTCATTAAACTGCTCATAAATTAATTTCTCCGCCGTCATGCTGCTGCGATCTCATCCACATTTTCAAATGATGAAGCCGGACGGTGGCCATTTTTCGTTATTTTTAGTTTCTCCAGGTTCTCCAATCATGTGGAGTGGCTTAATTTCCACTCTGTATAATACATATTATATTAGCATGGACAATTCATGAGTCCACCTTTAATGATATGTTTTTAGAAACAAAAGCTACTGCCAATAATTGTATTTGCTTTTGCGTTTCGAATATTTTACGCCTGCGGTTGGAAGAAGCGTACGCTCCTGATAAACGTTCAGCATTTGATTTTTCTGCTCTTTCACACAGCTGTGGGCTCGCAGAAGTGATATGTCAGCATCACCTTCTGGGAATTCAAATTTGGACTCATTTTTGGGGCCGATTTCAAACATTCGTTGTGACCCAATTTGAGACGACTGTCAAAAGATTGAAATGACGATGTGATCACATTTACTGTCTGGAGGGTCAAAGGTCAACGGTCAGCATCATGATGTTCTGTAAGAAGCAGAAGGAGCGCTTGTGACTATATTTCCTGTAGCAGGCGGCCACAGGACGGTTTTTATAGTTTACAAATAGCTCGTCTTATATATTGTGTAGAAAGCAACATAATGCAAATGATTTCAGCAACTGGCTGTGCTGGAGATGACTGGATGATATGAAAGTTCGGAGCGTCCCGCGGGCTTCACGGCAGTTTAATGTCATAGAAATGTGATATTCTCGACTTTTGCGGCTCTGGGCTGTTTTGAAGAGAAAGGCATTAATGGAAATGGACAAGTGCTCTACAGGACAGAATAACATTAGTAGCAGGTGTTTATGCAGATAAAAAGGATTATGGAATATTGAACTTTGGAAGATTCTCAGTGTCAAACTGTTTTATGAGAGATTAGATTCTACGTTCCGGTGGACCTTCTGCGCCAAAAACAGCTTCACATACCACTGATGGACTGATTGTTTCACAACAACGATGATTAGCTGTGATTATTTCTACCATTCAGTGGTATCAGATCGGCTCATGATTTGGAGGCAGGAACACGTTCGCAGTGCTCACTGCAGCTGAACTGATTACCGTGTTCTGTAATAACAACCACATGGGCTGTTACAGCCAGCAGCTCGGAGCTGGGGGGTTCTTCTTCTTCTTCTTCGGTGGTGTTCCCTGGGGAAGGGCCCAGGCGGGGGGGGGGGTTTGCTGACTCAGCTGTTGTAGGCCAAGCTTACTTTTAATGAGCCGAGAGTGGAGGAGTCTTTGGCGTATCGCACATTGTAAGGTTTATAAAGGCACGCACTACGGCTGCAGCCATCTATTATTTCTCTAATCGAGTTTTCTATCGACTGTTTCATTGAGTAATCTATTCCATTTTTTTTGCCGCACAAAAAAAAAACTGTGATAGAAATTAAGATGTTAATGTTACATTATGATGGCTCCCCTCACGTCACTGAAGATGCACTGCAGTGTATTCTCATTTTTTGCATCTTAAAACGGTCCCATATGTCTGACGCTGTCTTTTTTTTTTTTGGGTCATTTCATCACCTTGCTCCATCTTTTCTAAGATCACACTGCGGAAAAATCAGAAATAACCATCCGTGTGACTCACAGGTGGACCATAATGTGAGCGAAATGGATTTAAGTGTGTCGGCATGCACACACAGAACACACAACCTGTCTTACCGCCCTCTCACCTTTTCCTCACTCTTTTCCAGCCTGTGGCACTCTGTGCCCCCCCCCCCCCACCAGACCCTCTGCCCCTTTATCATCCTCATTACTACACCAGCACATTCACCCTGGGCTGTAATTCCAAGTAAATATGGGCACATTTATGTAAAGGGGGCTAATGGGGAGAAATTAGTGCAAATGTGTGTGTTCTAGTGACCTGGAGAGACTGCCCCCCCCCCCCAAAAGAGGGAGCTGGTCCAGCGTGCTATAGACCTCCATTGCTCTCAGGCTAAATGTGGCTGAAATGAAGGTTTAATGTGCTGGAAAACTGTTAGTTGAATTTGAATGGTGTGTGTGTCTCTGTTGTAATGGCTTGTGTCTCTAAATTGTGTGCACGTGCACATTCCTTCCTACGTATTGGTCCATATCTGTGTGTACATGTTTGGTTTGTGTGTTTGACTGAGGTTGTGGCATTTTTTTTATCAATAATGAGAGTGAGAATGAGAGAAAATGTTAATCTACTCTTTAGACCTTTTATATTCAATTTAAGTTTAAATCTGGAGCGTACTAGTAAGCAGTGTACATGTATCTGAGGGTGACGCTGGCAGGAAGCTCTTAGCAGCGACAGCAGTCATCATCGGAATCAGAGCCGTACGGTTCGGAGAACAGGAGGAGAAGAAAGGTGACTAATGTCCTCACTCCATGAACAATAGAGAGAGGAAGATCCGTAACATCAGGCCGGAGATGATATCATCATCAGCAGCATCTTTTCCTTAGACCCCTCGGCTGCTCTCTGTTCACGGCTACATGATGACTTACGAAGACTGATTTTTCTTTCCTTTGAGAATGAATTTATCTCCCTTTCTCTTTCTTGGGTGCGTTGCTGTTACCTCTGGCCTCTCCTATTAAAAACAAGTGCAGCCGATCCTCCTGTTCCAGAGTTAAGAATTATTTTGTCTTTGAAGCAAAATGAAATCGATAAACCTTCTGTTGTTCACATGTGCTTTATCTTCTTTTGTGTCTGAGTCTGTTTTAAATCCATTTCTTCTCCTCTCAGGGCGTGTGGGTCCAGTTGTCGATAAAGTTCAGGGCCGTTTTTTTTTTGGGGGGTGGGGTCAGGATTCAGGTGAATGAATCCAGATCAATTGCTGCGGTGTCTGGGAGGATGTTTGAACTGCAGAATTTAGTTTTTAATGGAGATGAGCTTTTGTGGGCTTTTTGAGAAGGGACGTTATTGGAGTGGCGTGAGGGGTCCGTTAGATCACATCCTCTGATTTGGCAAACGTTGGCTGGATTTTTCATTTTCTCCTTCCGCTAACTGGAGCCGGCAGAGCACACATGGAGGCCTGGTGGGAGTCACAGAGGGACAGCATGAATCTCATCTTTAATCTAATAAAGGGACTCAGTAGAGGCTGGAATTAATCAAATCTGTGAGGGAGAGGAGCTTTCAACCTAAAGATGTGGAGCGAGGAGGCTTTTTGAGTGAGGAGAGGATATGATTGGACGTAATGAGCACCTCAGGGTCATAACATCAAATAGAGGCTCTAAATCACCTCCATATTCTTTTCTTGCTGTATGTGCCGTCTTCAGGTGTTGAAACGACCACTGTGTGTCGTTACAATTCGGGAAATCACAGCTGATTGGTTTCACTCCAGTCTGGAGCTGATGGCCAGCCATAAAATCTCATCCAATGTTGTTTCACTGATTTGCCTCCTGATTCTAGGATTTGACATTTGCATTAAATTCGCTCTACAAATGCAGCCAGTATCCTCATGCTGATTGCCATTTCATTACCGCAGTTTTTTGTTTGTTTTGTTTTTTTTTTTTTTTTTGGCCTGTTTTTGGGTACAGATCAGCCAGACGTGATATGTTTGTTGAAAGTCCAGTTCTCTTGGTATGTATGTGTGTCACAACAGGCTTCTGAGTGTTGCCTAACAAAGTGACGTGAAATTTCAGTGCATTGTGTATTTGTGCGCTGTTTCAAGTGTATTTTCCAAGAAAGGGAAAATTTGACTCGGATCACTAAAATCCCCAAAGCTGCTTTTGATTTTTTGTTCACAAATTACGCAAAATCATGTGGATTATATCATTAATTGCAGGATTTTTCTTCTTTCAATTGAATTAGCTTTCAGTTATCATTAAAGTTTAAAGCGATGCACAGCCAAGCGTTAGCATTAGCAGCTTTTTAATTCTGGTCTGAAGGAATCATATCCAGTACTTCCAGCTTTTGTCCTTTCCCATGCTAGCTGCTCTTTCTTCACGTCTGTTCTTCTACTGAAGTTAGCGTGCTAACCTGTTAGCCACGGTTGGAACAACCACCCCCACCTGCTCCACTGAAGAAAACATCCCTCCTCTCAACTACACTAGATTGTCCTCCTGTTTGTTTTTGTCACCTTTTCGTGACCTGCATTTGGCCACATGATGCTCAACACCTCACACTCTCCCTCCTCCAGCTGATAGCCGTGTACGACGAGCAGGAGCCTCATCATGGAGGTGACGGTACCAGCGCCAGCTCCACGGGGACCCAGAGCCCCGACCTCTTCGCCGCAGACCTCAGCGCCGGCAGTGGAACCTCAGCCTTTCAGCCCTACCAGGCCGCCAGCGAGATTGAGGTGACGCCTTCCGCCCTGCGCACTAGTAAGTCCCAAACACTGCAAAAAAATAAAAAATAAAAGAAATCAATAAGTGAGAGATGCTTAAGATGCATTAGGCGATTATCTGATGGATGCATTGTTTAGATAGAGAGACCATTATATAACGATTCAGGCTCTAAAGTGCTCATTTAACAAATCCAGTCCTCTTATTTTCCTCCAATTTACTAATCTGTCATCTTCATTGGCATCAAATGTCAGCAACTGCTGCAGCACACAGAAAACCCAACAAATTACATGAGCATGGCCCAGCGGTACCTTCGCCCTGTCCATAAATTCTGCTAATTGGACAGGAGGCCCCTTTTTTCTCGGGCACAGATAGCCGTTTGATCCCCGGCCAGGGTGGCTAATTGGTTCTATTTGGTGCCTCCTAAATCAAAAGTGACGCCGGTCACGTCCACCTCCGCCACTCTGCCGGCCAAGACGCATCTCTGTGTGTAATTACGGCGGGTTTGAAAACTGCCTCTTATCGGCGATTTGTCCATTTATATCAAGGAAATCCCTTTTTGCACTAACATAAGCAGAAGCAAGCAAGCATCAACACGCAGAAAGAAAGAGTGTGTGTCACCGATGCTGCCTCTCCCCTCTCAACTTTGCTAACAGTCTTCCTGTGTTTCTCTGAATGTTAAAGTACTTTCTGAGTCATGTGAAATTAAGATATCACGTAAACATGCTCAACAATGTTTTGTCTCCCAAATGGGGAACGTTTCTTATGTTAACATTTGCAGCTGGGTTTGGTTTTTGTTCTCAGGCATCTTTTGTCTCCACTAGATTGTCCTTGTTGTAGTTATTTTTGGGTCTTTTGATGGTCGGATTTTAGCAGCCAAGCAGATTTTCCCCAGAGCATTAGTTATAATTTTGAGTCATATTTGCCAATTATCTATAATTTCTTCTCTTTTTATTTGCTTGTGGTTCATTTTTATGCATCAATTTCTTTTAATTTTTTTTGCAATTTAAAAAAAAAAAAAGTATTTTCCAAAAAATATTGAGACTTTTCCACTAGATGTAAGAATGAAATATTGTTTGTGATTCTTTTCACAGACAGTTTACAGTCATCTTATTTCTCAGATTTAGCCTGTTGACTCTATACAACATCATCTCACAACTACAGATAATAATGAAATAATAATAATGATGCATTAATACAGACCCTGACCTTTTCATTTGTTTGCTTTCTTCAGGCAGACACACACACACACACACACACACACACACACACACTCCTCTGAACAAAATAAAAGTTGAAAACAAATTATTTTTTTAAATTAGGATCTTTAATTGGTACTAAAATTGCTCTGCTGGTTGGCGTTTGGCTTATCCACTAATGACCGGCAAACTGGCATTGATTGACATCGCCACCACCAAAATCTCATTTTGTGCCTCTGTCTCATACTCACACACACAAAAACACACACACACACACACACACATACAGAATGAGGGAGGTCACTCCAGTCCTAATTGGATTTCTGGATGAGATGCTGAATGTGAATTTGCAGTAAGAAATGAAAATCTGGGGCATAATCGCACCTGCCAGTTACATCCAATTTAACCATTCCCTGTAATAAATTCTAACCCTGCTTAATTGATGACACAGAATCTCATTAGATGAATTTTAATGGGTTTTAAAGGAATGCCTGACGTGGAAGAGAAGGAATATGATTCATTTTTTAACATTCCCCCCCCCCCCTACGTAAGCGCTTAATGAGAATAGCTTTCAATCACACATTCAAGTTGGACGAATCGAGAAGAGCGACTCTGCGGGTCTTTGCCAGTTTTCCTGTTAGTCTCACGAACTCTAAAGAGAAGTGATTAAGCTTATTAGTCAGGAAGCTCTCATGAAATTCAAAAACGGACTGATGTTAGTTTCTCGGCTTCGTTAAACTCCAAACTGAGATGAGAAAAGGCTGATTAAAGGGCAGTCAAAGCCACTGCACTGAACATGCGAGGCTTTTCGATGCCAGTTTAAATAATTCATTTCCAAAATGTGATAATTATTATTGGGCTAAAATCACAATTTCATCTTTCATCTCTAAAATGGAATTAACTCAGTAGATGCTGTTATCCATAACACTCTTTAAAAGAGCTGCGGTTTCTTTTAATTGTGTTGTTACAGATGTTGTTGTCGTTGTTATTGAAGGTTCCTATTTGTAGCTTAAAGCCGTGTTTTATTTTGGAGGATTTCTAAGTGCCACTTCATTAAGGGGCACCATTAAAAATCATCACGCTTTACAGAGATAGCACACGAATGACGCTAATCACTGAACGTCATTTGGCTGCTTCACTGACTGAATTCAAAGGAAACTGTTTATTTATATTCTTATTTTATTTTGAACATGAATCTATATTTCTCAGCTGTTAATGGCGGATGTAGGTAAATCCATGAAACACCAAATTATATCAATGTGTATGATGATTCTCAAGGCTTTGGGTCCCACATTACCCATAATGCATCTCAGTGCCTTCATTTTCTGAAGGCGGGCTCTGCACGGTTAATGCAGCTCCTGTGATACTGTAATTATTGACTTCCTGTTGGAAATTATAAAGCCACATTAGCCCGAGCTGATAGGTGACATCGCCGTGACATCATCTGGGTTATTTCCTGACGACCTCTCTGGGGAGCTCTTCTCATAGCTGCTGACCCTGAACAGGAAGCTGATCCCCGTGTGTCAAAGTGCTGGAACTGCCCTTTAATGTAGCGTTCACACCAACATTTGCATATTGAGCTACATTTGAAGTGCGAGCTGAACAGAAACCGGTGTTTCCCTCAGCCGTGGAACTGTGTACGAGCCATAGAGTAGATAGAAGCCTTCGTGCCCCAATGCCCTCTGGGAGTTGGAGTTGTGTAGGTGGTGCGGAGAGCTGTCAGGACTGTCTGCACCCTGTCTCCTCCTGAACTCCGAGTCCCAGAGCGTCCCTTCCTCCCACAGCTTGGAGTGGTCCCACGCTCCGGGTGACCCAATAACATCAGTCAGGCCAAATGCACGACTGCGCCGTATACACACAAACACACACTTACACAAACACGTTGTCAGACTCGCAACAAATACTGTAGCTGTTGGCTCAGATGTTTCCAAACACAAAAACATCCACTAGTTTGTATGCACACAAAATACTGACTCATCAATGCACATACAACACACCCTCCCCACCCACACACACACACACACACACACACACACACACACACACACACAACACAAAAAGAAATGCACATACCCCTGAACAAGAGGATTTTGTTCAATTTTAGTGTTGAAATAGACGCACAAAACCTCATCAGTTTATCTGAAACACACACAGATGGACACAGTTAAACTTGTCATGCACTTACTCTCACAATACGCACATGGTCAAACTCACACTTTGCTCTTTGGACAGATCACAGTGTTTCCTGTGTGAACACACACACACACACACACACACACGCCAGGCAACACATCTGACAGTGTAACTGACAGAACGTCATGGAAAAGAACATGGGAACATGATACTTGGCGTTGTTATCTGAAGAGCTAACATCTTACTTTTTTTGTTGTTGTTGCCCATCTCTCTGTTGTGCGTCCACCTCCTCTAATGTTCACATGGGATTTTGGAGTGGCAGCATTTTAATGTCGTGGCGCTGTGTCTTGTCACTTCGTGCTTGCTGCCCTTGTCGCAGTCGTCGTTTGGACCACAGCCCCTCTTCCCATGTAATGCAACTTTTTCACACAGTGCAGGGTTTTAGTGGACAGCATCCTCTGAGTCTGGTGTTTCTCAGTAACTTGTCCTGAAATGTTGTTGTTCCCACACGAAATACGAGACACCGACGGTGAAGTAGAAACCGGAGCTGCCTGATGAGATGTTCAGTGATAAATCTGATTTCATTCACGATGGCATGATTATGGGATCTCAAGATTAGCTGCCTTTATTAGCCCACATTGTTTGTTTGTTCGAGAATATTCATATCAATCACCCCGAAACAGAATTTCTGAATATTTTAGTTTTAGTCCTCGCAGCTCCGATACATGCACCCTTTAAAAGTGAAAAAAGAAAAAGAGTGATGTAGCTTCCTCTAAGAGCAAAGCCCAGGAAAATATTATCTTCATTTTATTCTCACACCTTTCTGTTTCCTCTCCCTCCGTCTCTCAGACATGCCACTCCACGTGCGGCGCAGCAGCGACCCCGCCTTGCTGACCATCAACGGTCCATTCGGCGGCGCCGGGGGGGAGACTCGGAACCAAACGGAAGAGCCGCCGTCGAGAAAGAACCCGGCCCGCTGGTCCACCACCGCTGGCTTCATGAAAGCTCGCCACTCCTCCGGTACCAACAGTCTAGAGAGAAAGGTAGGCCAACCAGGAGCTGAGATGAAACTGATTTTTAATTGGATGTTTCAGGACTTCTTCATATAAAAGTTGCCAAGTACCAGATATTTAACGCCACAATCAGTTCATAATTAGAATCTACTGACTTTTTTTTGATACTGATTTTTTATTTTTTTTATTTTTTTTTTTATTTCCCAAGCAACATATTTTGAGTAAAATAATCATCCCACACTCAATTTCATACATGAAGCATTAATAATAGAATAAGTATTTATTTAAAGGAAATAATAGGCATTGTCTTGAGGTTTGTTTTGATTTGATTCGGTTCCTGACCCCTCTGGTTTGGCCGTTTTTGTTAACGTGCGTGTGCAGGGCAAAGGTATGGACACGTACCGCAGTCTGCCGCGGGACGCAGGGACGTGGGCCAATCAGAGGGAATTTCAGAGGGAGACGGCACGCTCATCACTCAGTGCCAATCACCCCATGGTGGACCGCTGGCTGGAGAGACAAGAACAGGTGAGAACACAAACCTTTCTGTCCTTTTAGTCGAAGACAAAACGAGCGCCTGATGGTAATTCAGAGATTTACATCCCCATAATACCCATCAGCCCCTCTGTCAGCGGCTGCATGAGTGGTCCAGATCCAGTCCAGATCACGCCCCTGTCCCTCAGCAGAGAGGTTAAGAAGTGAAGAATTTCCCCCTTAATCCCCAATGAAACACAATTCACGGATGGAGTGAGAGGATAATGTTGACACAGTAAACAACGTGAGCCTTATACAGTGCATATGGTCCTGTTTAGGCTGAAAAGAACATTCCCAGAGTTCCTTTCACCGCCTGTCCTCCTCACAGGCCAAAGTTTTGTGAGAGTATGATCATAAAATATGATAACATATCCTGAGCCACGAGCAGGAATCGTTCAGGTTTTGTTATAAATTCAAGAGTTCTTTTTCTTTGATAACACCAAGATATTTCAAAAAGAGCCTACGGATCGGAGAACACGGGAACAGGGTCAGCCACTTGGTTCTGTGTTTATTGGCTGCCGGTCCTGTTTGTCCAACATCTGTGCTGCGGTGAAAGATCTGTATGGATCGCAAAGTTTAACGTGGAGGGGTTCATCCAAGTTTAACGTCGAGACAAAGGCGAAGGCGTGTGAGCTCAGAAATGTGTGCGCTGCTGTGTGTGATGTCCAGAAAGGAAAAGCAACACAATTTTTTATTTTTTTTTTAATCCATCATCGCTCTGAAAACTAACCTACTTTAAGTGCAACAGTTGCATCATGTGGTATCATGTTTTATTCAGTCGTGTGACAGAACCACTTGTGATGTGAAAATGGTGGTGAGTTTTGCTTTGTTGGCCTTTCTCCTGACACGAAGCGGCCCGCGCACCTTCTGATTCGAGGCGAAGGCCGAATTACAAATTGGAGGGCCTCGGAGCAGAGGCTCACAAACCGACGGCTGACGTCACAAAGCTGGTTGGCACTTCAGGTCTGAGCGGTTTTCTGGAAGTGTGTTTGTCTTAAAACGGGGTCCAGTGAAGGGGGTTAACTGGTGGAGTCGGTATTCATGGACTGCCGAAGACCTTCTGCCCTCTTCATCACAAACACACTCAGATGTGTTCTCCACAATCTTCTCATTGTGCTGACAGTGCTCACTACAACAAGAGCAGCAGTCTGTACAGCCTTGTAATTGCGTTAGTGTGTAAGTGATACTTGATGCTGCTTCTTTGTGTGATGGTGAGAGACAACCTGTGGACTTGGTGTGTCATGATGTGTTTGCATGTGTATGTGTAAGCAGAATAAATGAACCAGTAAAATTATATGAAACCATGTTACGTAATCATACCCCCCCCCCCCCCCCCACAGACACACAGACGCACACAGACACACACTCCGCTTTGAGCTGTTGTTGCTGGCCGGTCCTCTGTATCGTATCTCTGCTCGCTGTCACTGTTTTATGTCATGTTGATTTAAGCTCCACTTAGGCGACTGTGTTCCAAGAGGGATGTTGTAACTCTTGTGCATGATGGGAAAAGCCAGGTTTTCAAAATCGCATGAAGAAATGGATGATTAGAGAATAGAGTAGTCACTGTGAGCCAGACCAGCATCAAGATCGGAGGTGAAACTTGAGCTGGTGCAGAAGAAGAAAAAAGGCATTTAAAAGTAGCATAAAACACGACGACATCACAAAATGTTTTGTAATAAATAAATATATTAGAGGAGGAAAAATAATGTTGTAATATAATTAATATTGTTATTGAATTTAGTAGCTGCATGAATGAATATAGCACCGGTTAGGTAATACGTGTAATTTATAGATTATGAAGAACAATTCTTCTTCGTACCAACAGTATACTGTTATCTACGGTAATTTGATATGTTTTGAATGCATTTGATTGCACTCTTTTTTTTTTTTTTTTTCTGCTGCTGTAATGGCCAGATAACTGTACTGTGTCTTATCTTGGTTGCATACAAAATCAGCCAAAAGACACTTCTTTGGCAATTCTGCATAGAGAAACGGTCAAATCACACACTTAGCTCTTCAAACATTCACTTCAAGTGATTGTGTAATTTCCCTGATGCTGACTGAGCCACACCACCTGGCTTTCACTCCCCTTGTTGTTGCAACGTCCTGTTTGGTCCAATCAAAACGGGAAAAATCTGTATTTATAGCACAGTTTGTTTCAAGAGGGAATTCAAATTCCTTCCCAGAAAAGACGGCAACGTCAAACATGGAAGATTTGCACAATAACACAGCTGTTAGCGCAAACTATCTTTGGCGAGTAGCGCTCAGTCTTAGCACTTCGGCTGCCGATGATGATGATGATGATGATGATGTCATCCTAGGAAGAGACGTTAATCTATCACAAACTTTTCAGGCGAAATTTCCAAAGTGAGCAGCAGTCGGTGGTCACATCTGTAGTTTGTGTTTTGGATGTTTAATTATTTGTCCCCAGAGTTGGTATCGGAGAGCAAAAATACATTTTTAATTAGTTTTTTTTTTTTTTTTTAATTTAACATTTTATCACCAGAATTGTTCTCTAGCTTTCAGATTATTTACTTATAAAACAATCCAAAGTCGGCAGAGAGCACGTTTCACACTTTGCTGCTTCCAGCTCTTGGCTGGAAATCTGAATGTTCAATATCTCTTTATTTTAAACGAGTTTTAATTAATGAATTTGCTTTAATTTAAATTGGCATTGATTTTTGATGATAAACTGATCTGACTTTTGACTGCTAGACTTTTGTCATACGTAAAAATGGATGACACACCGAAACAATGGCGTTCAAATTGAGTCTTCAAATCAAGGTGACTCGCCCAGGAAATGGTAGTATGGATTCACCCAAATAAAAAACAAGTAGGAATGAACATTTTTGTGTCTTTAACAGCCGTCAAGCGTCTGCACACCAACTATCACACCGAGCACAGTTCTGCTGTGACATAATTAGCAGCACTGAGTTAAACCTTTGTTTAGAATATAAAACAGGATGGAAATGAAGAGGAGCAACACCAGAATGGAAAAGGCAGCGAATTGATTAAAATAGAGCAGCTTGGAACGATAAATTAAGCAAAGCGCCGTCCTCCAGTTGGTTTCATCTTATCATCCTCGACTGAATAACACGGAGGAGAATTAGCAGAGAGCGTCACATAATGAAGTAGGCCCCGTTTCACTGCCGTGGAGAATTAGGCTTCTCCTGTGACCAAACGAGGTGAGCGGGGCGACGCTTGGCGTTGGAATGAATGAAACTGTTTCCCCCCGTTTCCCCAAGTGGGTCATCGTTTCACGCCTGCAGCGGCTCCCCGACACGCAGCACGGACTGAAGCGAGCTGATTTTCAGCTGCGTTTGCAAATCCAAACCCGTCCGTCCGTCTGTCCTTCCAACCATCCATCCCCCAACATCAGCCCTCCTTCGGCAACAGGTAGGGGGTTGCCATGGCAACAGCGAGCCATCAGTCGAGTGTGTGTTAATGAGAGCTGGCCGGGGTTGCAGAAGATGTGTGGGAAATGGAGGCCTTCAGTGCCGTCTGTCTGCTCTGTGTGTGTGTGAGTGAGTCATGAGGGCATTTCTGAATCTGTATGTGTGCGTTTGTGCGTCCGTCCGTTTAAAATGTGTGCGTGGCACCTGAGTGTGAGTATTGTGCGTGCCTTTATGAATATGTGTGCCACCACCGAGCGCGCGTCAAGAATCCAGGCAGCCCCGCGCTCCGTTTGCAAATCAAGCAATTAAGAAGAAAAGCTGCTGAGCCGCCTGCAGCCCGATTACGGACAGCTGAACGGGTATACACAACACGCACACACAAGCACACAACCTGTACCCTGCCTGAGTCAGTCAACAGCTTCTGAGAATTCACGTCATCCAGTGTGTGTGTTTGACAAAACCACCAGTTGGATGAAAAAATACAAAAACTGCACCGTTTGTTTGTGAGATAAAGAAATTTGATAAATTATTCCAGCTCCGTAGATCTCACGGTGTTAGGGTTGTTTCTCTTTGTGTGTGTGTGTGTGTGTGTGTGTGTGTGTGTGTGTGTGTGTGTGTGTGTGTGTGTGTGTGTGTGTGTGTGTGTGTGTGTGTGTGTGTGTGTAAAGTGCCCAAAGAAAGATGATGATGATAATGAAATTACAAACCAGCAGCGAGCATCAGTTCATTTAGATTCAAGGCTTTTGCGGTAACATCATAAACTAAATAGCTGAAGAACTGTAACCAGAATGAAAAGTAGATAGATGGGTTGATTTTAAAAATGACCTGATGCGTTGACTCACCGGTTTGCTGAGCAATGTTACAGTAACATCGCAAAGAAACCAGAAAGTAAAATCATGTCAGCTGAAAATCCAACGAGACAAAAAGTCTCTTGTTGCTCCTCGTGGAGCAGAGCAGATTAAAACAGGATCTTGGTGGTCGGCCTGAGCTGCGCTGCCTTTGGCTCAACAAAACGACAGCTTTAATGGGAATAAGATTTATTTTCCTCTCCAATAAGAAAGGCGCAGATGTCCACACACATCACTGTGTGTGCCTTAAAACGAACCAGACCATTGATGACGGAGCCGCCATCATTCCACGTCGAGTGGAGTCTGTCGCAGTGAGCACACAACCTCGGTATGCAGCAGCAGCTGTGTGTGTGTGTGTGCGTGTGTGTGTGTGTGCGCGATGCTGTGTGTGTGAGATGCTGTGTGTCCTCAGCCATTAGATTGCTGAGGGACTGAGTTATCTTTCATGGTGGGAAAGAGGCTTAACACAACTCACTGGGGATGTTGTTACACAGACATATGAAGGCAGGTCACACACACGCGCACACACACACACACCTGTGCAGGAATGATAACGCTGGCATATGGACAGCAACAAACACACAAGCAGGCTAGTTTGATCAAACACACACAAATACACTTGCACTACATTTCAAAGTGCACTTGAGCCAATCTGTGCACACATGTACACGCAATAAAAACACAATTGCACTTTAAGTATATGCAGCCGAGCAAATTTTCTAACCGTGTGAGCTCTCTCTCTCACCCACATCCACACACACACACACCTCTGTACCATGCTTCCTAACTAACAAGTCTCTGTGCAGTGTTGTCGTGGCGAGCCGAGTCCCTCAGGTGCTCGGTGAGCCTTTAGCAGGATAAATCATGCAAACCTGAGCTGCTCGCTCATAAATCACTACGGCCCGAGTCGGTGTGTCTGAGCATGTGTTCATATGTGTGTGTACATAATGTGTGCTGAAACCCGCATGTTCAAGTTTTCTTTGTGTGTGTGTGTGTGTGTGTGTGTGTGTGTTTCAGTGTTACTGAGACAGCTGAAATTGAACCGTCACCACCTTTTTCAAATCAGCAGGATGAGTTGAGATCCTGGATAAGCGACCAGTAGGTGCTGCTGTGGAGCTTCATGTTTATAACCGTGTGTGTGTGTGTGTGTGTGTGTGTGTGTGTGTGTATTGTGTCCTCTTCTTGTACTATATGAGAGTGTAGTGTGAACAATAAATACCGTAGGTGTGTTTGTGTTTGCAGATGTGTGAACAGTGTTAATCTGCTGTCAACTTTACTCCGACTCCTTCTCACTTTTCCATCTGTATGATTTATTTATTTATTTATTTTTTATTTGTGTCTCTCGCTTTGAAACCTTTTCTATTACTCTCCATTCTTTTGTTGCAGCGTTAAGCACAGCAGAAAGTCAGTCTTTGCTTCACCTTTGTTGTTCTGCTGCATCTGATTGTCCGGCTGCTAAACATGATTTATTTGCCTCTGTTTCCAACTGTTAGGCATTTTCCTAACAACAACTAATGTAATGAATTGCTTTTTTGTAACACGAGCAGAAGGGGGAAAAAAAAAAAAAAACAGGAAGAAAGAATGGAAGTGGAGCTGGAGTTATGAAAACGCGTTGTGTAGATGGAGAAATGTAAGGTGCTGCTGTTGGTTTTCACAGGACGGATGAGATTATGCCGTTTAGTTAACGTATGTCAGTTTGAAGGGTCAAAACGCTGCAGACCACAACTCAAAGTAAACCAAAAGAGACCAGAAGTTGTTTTACAAACATCAGACTTCACTCCTTTACTCACCCGGTCCCGTCAACGTCCCGTCTTTAATGCAGACCTAACGCAAAGCATTTGTTGTAAAGGCGGTCAGCACCATCTGCTCGCAGCAGGAAAGCAGGTTCAGCTGTACTAAAGTTTCATATAGCACCTTTAAGTGAAAGATGAAAGTGAGGACAGTTTATTCTGACACAAAACACACAACGAGGATAAATCTGAAATTGATTTCATTTACACTCACTTGTCTCCTTACATTATCAAGTATAACATTTCTGTTTAACTTCACATGCAGGGCTTCCCAACCATGCAAGCCACATGTTGGACATTCCTAAAAGGCTAAGAAACTTTCACGAGCCATGATTTATTTATCTGACATAGATTTCTGTCACCGAGGAGCCGGGCCTTTAACAGAACAGTAGATTTAGCATTCAGCCTCCTCAGTATCCACACATCATTCAACGCTCTCTCCACTTGCCACTCGCCGTCTTTCTTCTCCTCGCTATTGAACTCCCCGCCATGCCTCTCCTCCTCCATTGATCATCCCTCCTCTATCTGCTCTCCACGTCACCTCCTCACATCATCTCCTTTATTTTTATTCCCCTCGTTCCCTCCTCTGTCCGTCTCCCTCCTCTTCTGCTCGGCTCTTCGCAGCCTTTGATCTTTTAGGTTTTAATATGACAGAAAGCTGCAGGAGCCCAGATTTCTTCCAGCTGGGAGAGACGGGGCGAGAGAGCCAGGGATGAAGGAGAGAGAGCGAGATAGATAGATGGAGGGAAGATGAAAGACAGCTCTCACCCACCCACTCCCTCTTGAGGGTTTGCACCCCTGCCCTCCCATCCCCCACCCCTGAGGGGGATCTTCACCTCAGGGGACAACCTGCCATCAGGAGTTTATATACACACACACACACACACACAAGCTCAGAATCGTCAGCTGCTCCCGAAATCTAATTAAACCAAAAATACGCCTTATCAGGTTGGACACAGATGGTAGCTCTTACTCAAACTTAATCAACCTGTTGAGGTATAGGAAAGGTTAGAAACACACACACACAAGATAAGAATCTGGGTTGTGTAAACCAGCTACACCCCAAAGGTTTATCATTAGCACAGAGAGGGAGAACAAGGGATGAAGACGTCGGCAGATGAAAGGAGATGGGCACAGAGGAGAGTGTTTTCGTGGAGGAGTTAATCAGAGGTCCGGAAAAACGATCAAAGATGAGACGGCAGGGTTGACAACAGCGGGCGTCAGCTGCTATCAGAGCAGAATCAGAGGGGTCTGACAGAAGAGGGATGAAGCTGATTATTGAGGCCTGGCGAGATCCGACAATAAAATCCTTCCCACCGAAGGCAGTCGGAGAAATTGTCCTGCGACTGAAGGAGCACGGGCATCTGACCTTCACCTGGAAGCCCAGTTCAGGCCAGCGCTTCGGAAATAACATCATGATAACGACAAACGGCGCTTCATTCTCAACGAAAAGTTACAGTGTGTTAATGTTTACTTGATGTTGATTATTTTAAATGACGTTTCCCTTAAGAGGAAAATATCACAAATAAACAGCTACACAGTTCGGTTAAAGCTAATTTCCTATCAAACATTGTTGTCACATAAGTTAAACGTGCAAAATTGAAATGTTTGGCTTGGTTGAGTGGTGACTGTTGTAAAGCTAACATGTAATATTGACTGAGATGATAAACGGGCAGCTGTGGAGGTTGAAGGTCCAGAGAAGCATTGCAGCAGGAAGTGTGGAGTGTGAGTTTTTGTATTTTCTCCCAGACTTGTTCAGAGAGACACAGTTCTTCTTCACAGTTGGAGTCAGTCAGAATAATGGCCTTCAGCCTGACAACTCTACCTCGGTGTGTGTGTGCGTGCGTTTGTGCGTGTGATCACTTGTCACCATTATCCACAGCTCCCTTCCGCTCACAGGGATAGTTATTTTGCTCCACAGCAGCGGCTCCATCGGGAGTCTCGTCTCAATAAACGGTGCAACACATAATAGGCTGTGTGGCTGACCTCTCTGTGTGCCGAGTGCACAGTTAAGACCTTAACACACGTCTGCAAACCTGCACTTTCCAGGACTCAACAATATGTTGCAATTCTGACCTGAGGAATCGCACCCACAAACGCATGCGTGTGTGAAATATTTCAGCTTAATGCACCAGAAATGTATAAACACAGTAAATGTTTTATGATTCTTCAAGCTCAGAAGTCCAGAAGACAAATATCTCCCCACATCCTGCACTGCGCTGGTTTTTCAGGATGTTTGTCTGAGTTGTTGAAATTTGGACACGCATGTTTAGTGTGCACATTGTGGTTTTGCTCGCAGTCCTTCCGTGTGATCGCTCTGCTCGTGTTTCCAAGCGCACACAAACAGCCGTGGTATGTGCAGTGGAGAAGTTGAAAATTCGCTCTCCAGCTCAAAACACCAGGATTTTGTTCCTGCTCCGGAGCTTTCAGCCGTATGAAATGGTCTTCCTCAGCTTGGTCACTCACACCAGGGAATGCTGGGAAGGCGCACTGCTTGTGCTGCGTACATGTGGCTTGCATTGTTACTTGCTGGGTTTCTTTTTATTCAAAATTAATTCCTGATTTCTTTTTAACAGGAAACATCTTTAATCACATCACTTTCTCCAGCTGTAGCTGCTTAAATGGTCTGTTTTTGTTTTTTTTATCACATTCAGATGAATCATAGACTTAGAAATTGCCAGTTATCCGTTTTGTTGGTACGTCGTCTGTCAGGAGACACGAGGGTCACATGAGTTGTTAAATCTCCAGATCAGAGACGACGTGCACGAAGAATGTCGGCGCTCATCTTTCAACACGGGCGCCAAAATGAAAGCCAAGAGGTGACGTCTCGAGGCCAATGTGTTCCAGGCCCATAACGTCTCATCCATGTTGGTTTGGTATTCATCGCAGGCGTTTCTACTGTGTGATTGACAGACAGAGTACAGAACAGTCCCCGCCCCTCACTCATAATTAAAATTTTTGGAATGATTAACCAGAAATAATCCAAACGATTTCTGAACCCCATAATTCCAGAAGCATGGTTGTCCTAACTGTTGGATTCCTGCAAAACCTCGTAAAGTGAATACCGCTGAAAAAACTTTTGGAACGACGTCTTTTGCTCTGACAACCAAAAAAGCAAAGTTGAAAGTGTCCAAACATCTGTGAATCCCCTCAGGTCTGGAGTCAGGACTCTTCAAAGTGCCGTCATCCTTGGAATGAGCTTTGTCATGACTTTCAGTTCCTCTGTAATGCGACTCTGCCCGTCTCGCTCTCTGCGTCTCCCTCATTCTGTTTGAGTCAGTCTCTCACCTTTCATTTCTCTTTCCCATCACTCCCTTCGTCTCCGCTGCGCTCGCAGGAGAAAGAGTTTCTGAAACATTTCTCACTAATCTGAGTTTATTTCTGTTAGTGCATATCTTTGCCTGAAATTGCCTCGTGAAGTGAAGTCGGCGTAAAATATCCTGCTCTGACCTTCTTGGCGCGACGAATCAAACGCACCCCAGCGAATCAAAAAAAAAAAAAAAAAAAAAGCGTCATTCACACCATCTCTGGTTTCATTTTGGATGACACTGACCAGGCTGTGGTGGGGAATCAAAAAAAATGTGAGTTCAGAAATTGCTCGGCCTTCGTCGACTCCATCGTCCCCGGCAAGCCCGACGGGATTGGACAGCAGTCGAATCAAGTCGATTCCTGCAGCAGAAGCATTTGGATGATTTGTGATTCTCTCTTGTTTTTTCTTCACCGTTTACAATTCAAATGAAACTGACTGACCAACATAATTCCACCATTAATTCAATACAACAGCTCAAAGTTTTAAATCCAGATTGTAGCTAGATCAGCAACATGGCTAAACTTTGCCCAAACGTTAGTGTCTCCATACAATCCAGCTCAAATATTTTCCTTTCCTAATTTTTTCTTCATGATATCTAATTATTTATACACAATACACAGTTTGCCCTCCCAGGAATTTCCGACGGCAGCAAGTATCATCATCCCAAACCTAAACACAACAATAATGTTTGTTTACTTTCCACCTGCCAAAAAAAAGATGAAGAGAAAGAATCCCAAATGTTCACACAATAACACAATGAAGACACAAACACTCCCCGTTGTCCTCTCCGTCTGTACCAGGATGATAGAAACTGTGATAACGACGTCCTCGGGTCGATGAATCCTGGAGTTATTGACGACAGCGTCCCCCCGTCTGGATCCTATTATCAAAGTGTCTTGGAAGGAGACTAATTGAATTAGTGAGAGGATCTGTAATTGAAAGCTCGCTTTTAATGATGCATTGTGGTCTCGCATGGAGCCGAGCGCCGGCATCCATCAAACGTGCCCCCCCCTCCCCCCCCCCCATCAGGATGGGCTGGGCCAGGCGGTGCGTTGCATTGCCAACCTTATCTGTTGGATCCTGAGAGATTACCTCCACATGACACCGCTGGGCAGGAAACACCCGTTTCCTTTTGAAAAAACGGTCTCTTTAATAAATGAAATTTGGTAAATACAGATTCCCTTCCACGGCTGGTATCGTTCTGACATCTTACATCAGCGTAGCGGCGGGCCGTTGCTGACCTCGGACCGGACGTGAGGTTTGATCGTTCGGCTCCCTGACATGATGAAAAGTGCCCGCGTTTGGCTCGGTGGTTGTTTTGGTGGAAATCTAAAGATAAGCCTATGAGATGAGCACATCTGGAGACCTGTGTGTGTCTGTGTCTGTGTTTGTGTGTGCTTTTGTGCATGTGTGTTGTCTCACTTCACAAGAAATTGAACAGATTTTTTTTGTTGCCTCTTCCTGAAAGGGGTCAGACAGCCGCTGACCCAGAAACTATTTGTAGGTTGTTGGATTTTTTTTTTCTTTACTCTCCTCTTTCTGTGTGCGTGTTTATTTTTGATACTCTCTCTGTTTGAAGTTGTGATTTTTATGGTCTGGTACAGTCAAACATCAGTCTGCTCTGGTTCTGTGGTGGTCCTGCCGGTGCAGGTCCAGCTCCTGAAGGTGGCTCTCTCAGTCTGGATCCAATTTCATCTTCTGCATCAGAGGATTTTTTTTTTCCCCCCATCAACGAAGCTTTAAAAAAAAATGTGGAGTTGTAAAATCAGGACAGCTGTGTTGGACTTAAGAAGCTGCTAGCCGTGATTCCTCGAGGACGTTTCCATTAGAAGAAGAAGTGGAGCAGAACGTTCCTCTGGATTCGGACCCAGATGGTCTGTGGAGGTCTTCAGGTCAGAGGTCAGGGCCAATTTATGGTCTCAGGTTCAGCGTTTCATCCGGTTGTGAACATATGGGGCTCAGCCGAGAGGACACAGATAGCACTTAACAATGATGGACGCCTGTGTGTCTGTGTGTGTCTGTCTTCATGAATTGTGTTGAGGTTTTTTTTTTTTTTTTTTTTTTGAACAGCTGCTCTTTGTTTTTCCTTCGTGGGTTCTTCATGGTACTTTTTGAGATTTTCCAACATTTGGTTTAAGTTAGAAATTTCCTGTAACCTTCCTTTTTACCACTTGTGGTGAAAATAGAAGTCGGAATTTATTGAAGTCTATGGGAAAATGTCCCTCCTTCTTCTCGATGAGTTTATGGTCTCAGTCTCTAGTTTCAAATTGATGATGGTCCCATTTAGAGGAAAACAGGGGACCTACCTCAGAAAACCTTCCTGCCTGCTCACCTATTTGAGGTGGCGGACTGTTTTAAAGACTTAACTCCGGATCTGACTCTAATAATCTGGGACTTAAAGGAAGCTGAACTTCATCCCTGCTGATGAGACTCGCTCTGATCTTCCTGCCTGTGTGACTGCACACACACTTCTGCATCACTTTGTTAGCGACAGTGCGGTCAGGTCAGTGTCAGGAAAAGGGGAAGCGGGCAGCACTTCATTAAAGTCCCCCCCTCAAACTTATACAGCAGACGCAGACCACTTCATTTGGTCTGAGAGATAGAAAGGACAGGCCTCAGTGGATTCTCACATTAATCTTTAATGAGCCCTCAGGCCCTGAAAACTGCCCGCCTGCCTCCTTCTCCCCATCCAGGAAACAAACAATGACTCGGCTGAAAAACACATCGGCTGCTGTTCATCATACCTGCCCACCTTTCTTCCTGCTCGCCATTAACTTGCTGCTGAATTATTAATGTGGCTTCGCCCCGGCTCTCTGCTACAACAGACGACGTCTTCTCGGGGAAAGTGTGGCGATGCCATCCTGAGCGTCTCCTGCTGGACTTCGTCTGCGAAGGGAGGGTGATGTAAAATCTGATTGGCTCAGCTGTCACTCAAACCGCTCCAGTGAGCACGGGTTCCTGTTCGAAGTGAAGGCGAGATCATTTCATAGCCCAAATCACCAGCGGGCTGTCATTCTTTTAGCTCAAGTCACCTAGACAGATTGAAAACTCTCTTCCATCAGATGGAGGTCACATTTGATTCCTGACCCTGGAAACACGACTTCCTCCATTTGTCGGCTGCTCTGAAGCCTTCAGTCATATCGCAGGATATTCATCAAATTTTTTACTTTTACTTTTTTTTTTTTTTACACCAACATGGACAAGCGGTCTTTCTGTAGCATGTAAAAAGAAAGTAGACAACTTTCTTTATATACATTTTTGATATAAAACTTTATTTTTTTTTTTCCCTCATTTCTCAGCAGATTTAATAATTCAAATCCAATAATAACAAAACTCTGTCCCTCTGTAGGAATGTGGGCTGCTCCATTATGCCAATGAAGACCATGCAACATGGTTGAAAGTTCCAGAGTTGCAGCAATAGTAGTTTGTTTGTGTGTTTGGTTATGATGGTTGATGGTTGTGAGAAAAACAAAACCATGTCGGCCCATTCTAGTTATATTCTACCAGAATAGACATCAGCTGCTGAAAATACCTTTAGCGTGCACTTCAGCATGTCTGTTCCTTCCATTGCCATCGCTTTTATTGTTTTTGTCCGCACACACAGACTCTGTCTGAGTTAACAGAAGTGTCAGCGTGTAGGCAGCCTCTTCAGAGATGTTGCATATTGAAATAAAAGCTCCAGGAGACGCCTGCGTGCTCCCATCTCATTTGCTCCTTCTCACGTAGCTGATGAACAGTGAACAGTGTTAGATGTGTTTCTGAGGCGCCCCGAGTTGTTTTTGTGTGTCTGTCTGTTGGACCGTCTCTTGATCTGGTCAGATTTTATGGGCTGAAGTGTTTGTATCTTACATAAACTCAACAAAAAAGGACTCTACAGGAACTCTCTCTCTTTCTCTCTCTGAGAAGTGACTTATGATTGGTCCAACTCTCCCGTTGTGATTTTGGAAAGCTTAAAAAGGAGCTGTCTCTGAATATATTCATTGCAATATGTTGAAAGGTGGTGATTTTTTTTTTTTTTTTCCAATTTGAAGAAAAAAAAAAACACCCCAACTCTCTGAATCTGCGTTAACACATAAAAGCTGAGAAAAACTCACAAAACTGAAATAAATAGAAATCTTAAAAGTCTTCAGTGAGTGTCCTAATCCAAAATCACTAAACTCTTGTTGATGTCTTCCATAAACTTTCATAGTTTGAACTGTAAGTACGTTTGTTTTGTTTTGTTTTTTTTTTTGTTTTTTGTTTTGTACCTCGCAATTGTTGCTGACGGGGAGCAGTTGACACGCACACACATCTATCTGTCTCACACTTTGCCACCTGTGTGTGTGTGTGTGTCAGAAAAAGCCGTGATTCTCGTTGTCGTGTTTCCATTGTCGCAGTCCGCAGTTGGAGCAGGAAATGTGACTGCCAAATTAGAAGAGAGCAGTTGCAAGTCCTTGCACACTCTCAAGCTGCCCTGTAGCTGCACGTCCTCCAGGCACCCAAAGTGTCATGGCAACCGTGTGGCAGCCACGGTAACGGCAGTCTCATTTTCATACTGATGAGGCGGCCGGTTGCCGGGGAGGCCTGCGCTGCTGCTGCTGCTGCTGCTCCTCGCTCGTCTCTCCTCTCCGGTGTCGCCCTGAAATTTTAATGACCGTCTTCTTTCTCTGCCTCTCGTTTTTCTTCTCTTTGCTCTCTGTTTTCCGTGTGTGTGTGTGTGTGTGTGTGTGTGTGTGTGTTGTTTGTGCGTACTCTGTCAGGAGTCTCAGCCTGAGGATTCAAGCAGATATGCACCAAGTATCTGCAGTTAATACAAGAGGAGAAGCAAAACTGTGTCATTTGGAAGACATCAGGGTTTTTAAAGCCCATGTATTTTTATACCTGTGGGCGACCCCCCCCAGTCTGCTCCTCCTGGCTTCGGCAGGTCAGCAGCTGCTTTCTTAGTCTTTGTGTTTAAAGTTTTTGCTCTGTAGTCGCCTCTGCACCGAGCAGGAAGTGAAGGATCAAACTGGAGCGTCTTACACCAGGATCAGACTGCTCATCATCTCCAAAATGGCTCCTTGAAGTCAAACACAAAAATAGGCTGTTGGACCTGCTCATGTTTTTCCGCCTGCATTGTGTTGTTGTTGTTGTTGTTCTTCTTCTTCTTTTTGAGTGTTTGTCACCATCAGTGTGAGTTCACTTGGTCACTCGTTGTTCTTGGGCTTCGCTGTGAAATCTCCACTAATGTGTAAGAGGCGACGCTTCAGGGTCAAACCTGCTCACGTTAATGCGTCCACATGTGTCTAACAGGAATACACAATCACTCACTCAGCGTGCGTTTGTGTTTTCCTGCAGGAGGAAGAGGCCAGAGAGGAAGAAAACGGTCGGATCGAGCCGGTTGGACGAGCAGACTCCTGCATGGACCACACCCCCGTGAGGTCGCTGGAGTAAGTCGCTCGTTGTGGATCAGATTCCCCGCTTTTTCTCTCTTCCTGAAACTCACAAAATGACTAACAACTGTTTCCTTAAAAGTCCACCGCTGTCTTAGTGAGACTTTATGTTAAAAGCACACAGATCTGAAGTGAACCCCCTTTTTTAAAAAGTAATTTAACACACTCTTGTGTTTTTAAAAGACAGTTCTGGGTTATAACTCTGGTGCTTTTTGTAGTTTCGGCTTTTGTACTTGGACTTGTTAAGTTGTATGACACGAGACTTTGTCTTTAAAACTTGACCTTCTCCTCCTTTTTTTTTTTTTTCTACATAATAACCATTTAAAAGGTGGAGCTGCAGCTTCTGTGCTGTAATCCGAGGTTTGTCTGTAGAAAATCTAATTTCAACTCCACTTCCTGATTTGCATTATTCTCTTTTGTGCGAGCGAAAATGATCCTCGTCTCGCCATCAGAGCTCTCCCACACACTAACCCATTCAGCTCCTTTTATTAACAACTGTGTTTTGTGTTGTTGTTTCTTTGCTCCGTTGCATGCTTCCAGTTTAATATGCAGGTATGGTGTTGTTATTATTCCTATGATTTTCCAAAGAATCCGCCGTCTCCTGCCTCTTAGTTGTCAACAAGGGGCCCATTTTCCCCCGAGCTAATCACAGTCATTGTATCAAAGCTGTGAAGTGATTAGATTTGGCATCTTGTAAAAATCTGCCTGTGTGTGGACGTTTCACAGTCACAGAGACAAGTGAAGACTTTTTCACCGCACAAAGCAAATCACTGTGTTCTGTACTTTGAAAAGGTCAAAGGTTCAACCCCAGAAATATTCATCCCTCTATTAATGCAATAAAATGATTTACAGTTGGCTTAAAGGGAAATGCGTCCGTCTGGGGAGAAGATAGTTTGCATTTATCTTTTTCCACCTTTATTAAGCTTTGGCTCTTTTTCAGCTTCAACAGTCTCCAGTTAAAAGTAAAAAAAAAACAAAACATCCACTTTACTTTCTGACATTTGCAGCTAGCACCTCAGAGATGGAGCAAGGTTCCAGTTTAATTTAGTGTTGCATCGTAGCAGTTAGCCCATCACACCGCCGCTACAGAACACAACACAATGCAAAGGGAGGAAGAGGGAGCGCACACAGACACAGAAGCAGCAATGTGACAGCTGAGTTTAACGAGGCGAAAGTTTGATGACGTTTGATGCTTTCACTCTGGGTTCACTAAATATGGTGAGGTAAAAAAAGATCCTCCAAAAACGTAACACAATTCCTTATTAAATGGATTATTAAGTGTCTCCAACACCTGAGTATTGGAGTCTCCACCCTCCCCCCCGAAAATAAAACTGATAGAGTGTTTTCTTTTCTCGCCTCCTTTTATATGTCGGTGGTTTCACTCGTTCTTTGTGTTGTAGAACGTTTGAAATCCGTCCTCATGATCCCTTACTCGTGTGTGATTGATTTGGATTGCTCTCTTTTTATTGTGCTTTTTGAATGTCTCCTCCAGCATCTCCCCGCTTTCTACTTTTGTACATTTATTGTTTGTTTTCGTTGTTGTCACCATCCTTTGTTCCATCGTCATCTCATTTCCTGTTATTGTTTTTGCCCACATGGTGTCACCCCTCTCCTCTCCTCTCCTCTCCCCTCCCCTCCCCTCCCCACGCCCTCTCCCCTCACCCATCCATCTCTCCGTCGTCTTCCATCCTTCAACGTCTCGCAGAGACATAGTCAAACTGGTGGAGGTGTCAAACGATGGCGGGCCCCTGGGAATCCACGTGGTGCCTTTCAGTGGCAGGGACCGCAGGTAAAACTATCCACAGCAGAGCCACAGTGCTGCTCAGACAGGCCGGGAGAGAGCGAGTGCAGAAAGCATAAAGTTTTTTTTAATACATACCTTAAACAGCGTTCAGATTAAAATTATTTACTCCTGGAAAATGGAAAATATAACAGATTTGTTTCAACTACAGGCAATTTATTGAAAATGGTGATAACTGCTGCTGAGTCCAAATACACTTCTGCAATTTAACTGTGTTTGTTTGGAAAAAGTCATTTTGCCAACATGCGGCCCTGGTTTTTTGTTTTTTAATTCTTCAACTATATATTTTAGTCGAGTTTTCATTGCAAAGTGCTGAACATGTGACAGCTTTTAGACTTTTAAAAGGTAGAAAATTGCCTACTTAGCCCATTTAGCTGATGACTTGTCAGGCTCGTTGGAGACTCGTGAAAATAAATTTACTTTTGTAGTTAGTTTGGTCTCTGAAATGTCCCTGAAAAATATGTTAATTTTGGATCTTGAAAGAAATGCCCACATGTTCACATGAAACAAACATGCAACAAATGCATTGCAGACATTCCACCTTTGGTGCCCGTGTGCAATCATCGCTCATGCAAACACAACACACACACACACAGGTTTGCATGTCATCATGAAGCCATTTGCTGGTTTACAGTGATCAATCATGCCTGTTTTGGGTTTGCAGGCAATGGTCATATCTCTATGGCTGCTGTCACATCAGCTTTACGTGATTCAAAGGAAACACTCAGCAGTACACACAACACACACACACAAGCACACACCCACATACCAACAGCAACACAATTCAGGAGCCCATGTCCACAGCTGGAAAGAAGCTGCGAGGGAATTACAGGAATTCCACATCTGGCTCAGACGCAGGCAGGTTTTGTTTTTCGGGCACAGCTCAGTTTGGTTGAGTTTTTTAACAGTTATTTGAACTTTGTGTGAGCAGTATGGATTACAGAGCAGAGCCAACTGTATCCCCACAAACATCTAAACTCTCTTAATGTACGACTCTGGCGCGGGACTCACAAATATGACCAGCAACTACAAAACTGTCTGTTGCACTTTATTGAAAATCCACATCGTATCTCCGATCTTGCTGCCAGACTTAATCAACCTAAAAGCACATTTATAATGCACTTTTCTTTTATTGGGGAAATGTCAGGGTGGGCGTCATCCCAAGATTAAGATGCCCGGCTTTCATCAGAGAAATAGCCCCTCCGCGGCAAATCGCATTGTGTTCTCACTCAAATCCAATCAGCCGAACAGTCTGAACTTTCTCAACTGCTGAACTTTTCTGTCCTCTCTCTAATCACATTCCCATTCATAGTGAATTATAAGCCCGAGGCTAGGGCAAGCAGTAAACCCTAAAATCTAGCCAATTTACCTGGACGACGCTCGCTCGCACCGGTTCTGGATACGCGGCGAAGAAGACGTGATTAGGTTTATGCAGCTTCCTCCTACCTGCAGTTGATTTTTCTCCCTCAGACTTGGCTCTATAATCCGCAGAGCGCCCTTTCAGGTGAAGTTAGCCGCTCGCTCGATGCGGCTGTGCAGGGAGGCATAAGCTGGTTTGCCATGCCGGATTACAGGCCGACAACCGTTGCAGCTCAGTACATTTGAAGTGCTACCGTGCGATAGACCATCCGGCGCCTCTTCAACCCACTGATTATAAATTAAAAATTTCTGTTTTAGCTTTTATTTTTCCTGCCGTCGCTACATGACAGCACTTTGTTTAGAAAAAGGAGTCAGAAGTCCTGGAGGTTCGAACAGTAACACCTACACAGCTCCGACCCCGGCACAACCACGATGGAGTCTTTGAATCTGTTGATTGCCTTTGAATAGCTGCCACCACCGCACAGCCCCCCCACCCCCACCCCCCCGAAGCACCCTGATGTGATGTGACTGCATTCACTGGTGCACTGATGATGCACATGACAGAACCACCCTGCACACACTCCTCAAACGCGGTGATAACACACACGCAACGACTGAAATAGCTTCTTCCTTTTTGTGGTTGAATTCATGCAAAGCCCAGAGAGAATCAGCAGCAAATACAAATATTTAACGGCAGTTTACTGAATCCTTCAGTTATAGGACGGCTGTTTCTGACAGGTTTATAGGAGATATTTCTTTTTACTCAGCACACAGTGTTCTTTTTGGCAGAGGCACCCTGAGTTTTTAATTTCAGATAATAAAGTGTGTTCTCCGCAGAAAAGCAGCCGTAATGAATCCAAGGATGTCATCTTGCACCATGCTGACACCAACCTTTGAACATTTTCAGGACTCTTGGCTTGTTGGTCAAGCGTCTGGAGAGAGGCGGGAAGGCCGAGCAGCAGGGCCTCTTCCAAGAGAACGACTGCATCGTCCGTATCAATAACGGAGACCTGCGAAACATCCGCTTTGAACAGTAAGACGGCAGCTGGTGGGCGCCCCCGCTCAGCTCCTGGGCTTCCTGTGTGATTGGGACCTTCCCTCTTCTGATAGCTACAACCTCTCCGCTGTGACACCCTCCCTTTGCCTCCTCTCTATGCTCCTGCCAGTGCACAGCGCTCAGCTTAACCTCCCTCTTTAATCCTGTAGGTTGTGCCCTTCAGCAGCCTCTGCTGCGCCCCCCCCCCCCCCCCAAACCACCTCGTCTTTCAGCAACAGCTCCAGCGGACTCCTCTAACGCCTTTCTCTGTCCATCCGCTGGGAAGAATGGGAATAATGCTGCCTAACATTCATAGCCTCTGCCTTTCAGCACTGCTCATCTCTGCTGCTGTCATCCCCCTGCATAACTATATCCACGCCCTAACGCCCCCCCCCCCCCCCCCCCCTTCCACCGCCTCTTTTCCAGCTCCTGTGTTATGCATGCATGCTTGAGTCCACAAGCTGAAATTCGTCTTCTTCTACCAGCTTTAACGTGCACCAAATGCACGTATGTTCTCATGTGCAATGGCTCAATTCATCGGTGATGCACAGTACGTGAACGATGGCTATCAAAGTTAAAATAAACAACATTTACACCGCAGCAGGAAGGATTCTGATATGTGGAGTTCATATGTCGGCTCTGTGCTCAGAGATAAGCACACCGGGGTGACCGATGATTCTGAAGCTGCCCGTAGGTTTGAATGTGAGCGAGTCTGCGTTAGACAAGCCAGCTCTGTGGTTCTGGACGGTGGAAACAGAAACACAAAGGAGTATTGCTCTTGAATGATTTAATATCTAAAATTGAATTTAGAAAAAATATAGATGAATAAATAAACAGCATCAGAAATATAATAAATAAATAAGTATGTTTCATCCGTGCATGCCAGCGCATGCAAAGCACTTCAGTAGAAATGCCGGAATTCAAAGGACCCATTTGCCCAAACATGAGTGAGTTCGTTTTTATTGTTGAGGCTTTGATAGATTTTAAACCCCGGTGGAACTTTCCTCAGTTAAGGGTGTTTCAGCTCCTCATTGTTCTGGAGGGAAGGTAAACACAGAGAAATTAAACCAAAAGTATAAGAAGAGACAGCGCAGAGATTCCGATATATGATTAGATCAGATTATAGAGTCGGGAGCCGGCGCTGAGTGACGGCCTCCTCAGAGGCAGAAGCAGCAGCAGCGGCAGTTGTTCAGGCTGTTTAGAGGCATTTTTATAAGGGAGCACATTTCAGCTCATCTGCTGTGCCATCCAGCCTGAAATCGTAAAAGATTTCAGGGCCGAAGCGATCAAAGACTGGGGCAAAAGAAATTCTGAAGTCCGGTATCATTTTCTCCAGTGTCTGTTCAGCTGTTCAGCGTGTACAACAGTCTGCTTTATTGAAACAGGTGGTGCTAACAAGGCTCTGCTGTTACAGAGCTCTGACAGCCAACATAAGATTGATTCACACCTACTGTACAGCAGCTCACACTGGTGGGGGGGGGGTAAAAGAGGATTTTGTGGAAACTATCCATCGGATAGAAGTCCTCTCCATCAAATGAGGGGATTTTGTGGATGAGCTGTTGGGGAGTATTCATTAAAATGTCAAAATGTCAAGGTGGGCGGAGATGGATATTATATCTATAGGATTGGTTGGTGTGTGTGTGTGTGTGTTACGTGGTGGAGGTGGATAGGTATGAATAGAAAGATATTTAGTGTGGATTGACTCGCTCTATCTTCTTCCCTTTCCAAATCTCTGCTCCTCCTCCAGAGCCCAGAACATGTTCCGTCAGGCCATGCGCTCTCCGGTCATCATGTTCCACGTGGTGCCGTCGTCCATGAAGGCCCACTACGAGCAGCTGTCCCACAGCGAGAGGAACCCGGCCTACAACTCGGGACGCTTCAGCCCCGACTCCCTGACCGGCAGCACGGTCTCCGCTGCCGACCACACCCCGCAGAGGATGGCCCGGCACGGCTCCCAGACGCACCCGCACCCTGCCGACGGCTTCCCTCCTCTCACCCACCCGGCCGTCTCGGCAGCCAAGCCTCCAACGGGCCACACGCACTCGCCTCAGAGGACGCTGACCTCCACCCCAACAGCAGGGTACAGCAAAAAAGTCGGGAGGAGGCTCAACATCCAGCTAAAGAAAGGTGAGCGCAGAGAGGCGGAGCTTGACTTTGCGTGTTTTGGCCTCATGCTGTTCAAGCTGATAATATTTTAACTAAAGGGCCGTAATCATGATTTTGACCTTGTGAGGGGGGGTTAGATTTTGTCAGTCAAAGGTCAAGCTCGGTGTGACCTCGCGGCTTTTAACGAGCAGTTAGCCCAACATTTTGCACAAATGGTTTGATGATGATGACTTTGGTGTAACCTGAAACTAGTCTGAGCGGTGGAGGCAGACGACCATGAGACTGTAACTCCAGTTTGTAATGGAGTGTAGGCTGGACTGGAGGGGGAGTCACCGGAGCCATTCTAATGGGGAGTCTGGGAAATGCACTGATGTAAGATGCTGGTTTTTATTTGGGGAGGGGGGGGGCGGCAGTCCCACCGCTGCAAGACACTCTGCTTTGTGTTTCTCTCTCTGGCTGCAACCGTTAAGAGTCAGAAGACTCAGGGAAACATCTTTTCGCCAAAGTTTTTCTATGTTGTGGGAAAATAAGTCATGTCAATGCTCACCTTGATCTGTTACATCTTTTTTTTTTTTTAGTGCAAGCTGAGAGTTCTGTGAAAGTCCCCCATCATGTTTTTTGAATTCCTCCGGCTTTCAAAAACAAGATGGATTCTTTGCGTTTTTCTCGACTTTGTATTCCAACCAAATAAACAAGCGATTTCCAACCCGCGGCACATCAAAACAAGCGTAGGAACAGTTTGTTGAAAGATGGTGCAAACACAGAAGCATGAAAAATCTGAGAGATGATGTAACAGATTTCAGAAAACAACCAGAGTCGAGCGTATTGGCGTGACTGTGCGGATCAGGAGGGGGGGGGGGGGGGGGCGTCGTTGGGAGCTAAACTTTTCGGTGCAGTCTCTGACTGGCAGCTGGCACAGGTGGTGCGGGCCTGCACCAACGTGATGCCAGGTGTCGGCGCCAGGTCTCAGGGCCGGAGCGCTTGTTGCTAAGCAGCCGTTGGTCTCCATGTGCTGTCAAATGCCGCAGCAGAGAGTGTGACAGCGCTGCACCATATGCCCGCTGAAGTTTTCACCCAGAATCTGTTCCCTCTCTCGGCTGGAATTGGGCCAGAGCATAAAAACGCAAAAACTCCCAGCTGCTTGTTGCGTTCTCCTTCCTCTCGCCGCTTTGTCATGATACCTAGAAAAAACACTCCGCGTGATCTGGCAGGAGGATCCGTTATGTTCTCACTCAGAGATGTTATCTTTTCTCATTCCACCTTTTTGTTTGTCGGTGTTTGTTGTCGGAGCAGACACTTGCAGGGATTAACAGCGATCCCCAAGAGGCCATTTGGCTCGTCTGTTTTGTTTTGAGTACCGACTTAAACCCAGGGCTTTGAGCGCAGATTAAACTCCCCGCCTTGTTTATGTGCTTGAATCAGACACCGGTCTCCTCGCAAATCCCGGGGAGTATAAAAATCAATCAAAGAATCCCATTCTGCAGAGGAAATTGCTTAGGTATTTCTTAATCAAGCTAATGGGAGTTTTAAAGATCCTCCTCCCTATTTTTAAAGCCTTGAATGCCACGGGCATTTACCGGTGAGTGTAATACCGCACCTTGTCTGCCTGTGGGAAGTTGATTGGCTCATCAATGTAGGGGATTAGGGTAGAGGATGTGAAACAGAATAGCTAAGCGTTCTGCTTTTCTTTGCAGCAGCTCAGTCAGACAGGCTCCAGGATTAGGCCCAGTACTCTGATACAGCGCGGATGTGCATTATTGTTCTTATTTTGACTTTGTTTTACAGACGTGCACACAATGTCATCTGGAACAGTCTCTCTCCAAAGCTCTCTGAGGGATAAACATGCGCTGACTTGATCAGAGCTGTAAGAGAGCAGGATGTGACCAGATGTAATGCTGGAGGAGGAGGAAGGAGGGGGCTGGCTTAAGTGTGTTGATCATTTGCATGCTGACAGAGATGGACATGCTTGAAAGGAACCGTTGCTTAACCCTGGAGAGCACAGGCTGTTTTTTTATTTACTTTCTTTTTTAGTTTTCAGTTTCTGGCTTCTGCAAAAATGTTAAAACGTCTGCAGGCTGAAGCTCCTTCCCGGCAGCATGTAATTGCATGTACTCATTACACAGTCCAACATCTTACTTAGAAAGCATTAAGCTGCCTTCACTTACAATATATTTTCCTTTAATTATTCACTATAAACCCACATGAGCTTTCTGTTGACAGGATGCAAAATATCTCATTTCCTGTGTTCAGATTGTTGATATGACGATGAGAGTTCATGATGGTAGTTCTACTTGCAGAAAACGGGAAACCAAACATGGTTAATAAACACAGATTGAATGTTTTCACTGTTGCCGTGACTCTGAAGCGCTGATTAAGAAATTTTCCCCTCTCGGTTTTCAGAGTGATGTCGTTTTTCTGGGGTTGCTTTTCATCTCATAAATCCCGAGGAAGGAAATGATTTCATTTGCCGCGGAGGGAGATGAACCCGGATTTCATCATGACGTGCTTGTGCTTTCCTCTCACCCTGCAGGTCCAGAGGGACTCGGCTTCAGTATTACATCACGTGATGTTCCCATCGGGGGCTCGGCGCCCATCTACGTAAAGAACATACTGCCTCGGGGAGCTGCCATCCAAGATGGCCGCCTCAAGGCAGGCGACAGGTTGCTAGAGGTAAGAAATGATGTAACATTGGAGACAGCAGGTGTCAGTTTATGTCGCTGCGTTGTGTTTTGGAGACAGCAGACATCCAGCTGTTAGCAACAGCAGGTTAGGAGAAGACTGTGCTGCAGAATTGAGCTCCCAGAAACACAAAATACTTTAAATCCATTTAAAAATACCTGAATCTGGTAAATTTATAGTGGAACAAATCGATTTCAGGAAAACGTTTTTAGATGGAGATTCAGCATCCTGGAAAGAAATCAAAGAACACATTTCACTTCATCTTCTGCTCCAAGACAGAACATCTTTTTGAAGTTTCGTCAACCAGCAACCATCTGCATAAAGGATTACTGTGTGCAACACTGAGCGTCCAAGTGTTTATCATTTCTGATAAAATTTGTGACGAAATTACCAGTTGTTACTAATATTGAGCAATCAATTAATCAAATCCAAAAGAAAATCCACCTCCGAGCGACGGAAGTGTGAAGCTGTCCCAAAAAGCAGAAAAAAAAAACAAAAAACAAAAACATTAACCCATTAACCCGTTCTCTGCTCAGGTGAACAGCGTGGATCTGAATGGGCGGACCCAAGAAGAGGTGGTGTCTCTGCTCAGGGCCACGCCCATGGGCGGGGCCGTGGGCCTGCTGGTGCTACGGCAGGAAGAGGCTTTTCTCCCTCGAGAAGTGGTACGTTTGTCTCTCCCTCCCCTACCTGTCGCTCCTTCTCCTCGTCATCCTGCCATGCATGCATAAGAATAGATTACAGGTTGCATTCATGCCGTAGTGTGTCTGTGCATCCCATCATGAGCGCCGTTAATCCCCAAAGGTGAACTTTTCTCCGCGAACACCACAAGCTAGCCCAACATGCAGGACTGATTTTGCCGCTCCTCTTTACCTCCACTACCCTCTCAATTTGAATCCATCTCACGATCTGTTTCCCTTTCATAGTCATTTCGCTTCCTCTCGCTTTATCAGCCAACCTTCTCCGTGTCGGTGCGTCCGCCGCTGTCTTCGTCTCTCTCTCTCTCGCTGCGTTTTTGCGTCCTAGCCCGACATGCTGGATTGATGGATGTAGGGAGAAAAGGTACAGGACAGGTAGCAGCCAAGACGGTGAAGAAACACACTTTGAATATCAATCAGGTAGCAATCCTGGCAAATCTTTTGTGTAGCTATTTTTTTGGATGCTGCTGCTGTCACTCAGTGTGGGCAGATGCCACTCACAGCTTGTAACTTAAATGATTCATGCAAACCGCCGCTAATTTAGTTGATACGCTTGTTACAACAGTGTGCTTTCCTCAAGGTCATGCTTTTGTACGGTGCCAGATGTTCTACTTCAGTTACCTCAGAGTCGTTTTATGAAGAAGTGAACTCATAACGGCTGGAAAGAAAAGAAGGCGGTTGAGGCTAAAGTGTATGTGTGTGTGTGTGTGTTTTCTTTTTTAAAGGAAGAGTGCAGGCTTCAAATGTTTACTCGTCAGCATCAGCCAACGATTCTCTGCTATCTCCTCTTTGACACCCAATGCTCCACGCAGCCTTAAATGCCACCCCCCCTCTGTTGTCATAAAAATGGTTTCTCCCAGCCGCCTCTCAATCCAGCCAGCGGGGTCATTAAAGGCACAAGTACTCATCCACTGGCAACGGTGTCAATCAAACGGCTGATTGGTGACAATTATCACAGCGAGGGTATGCAGACGAGGCTATTGGCTGCCTGCTGCTGCGGGTGGAGCTGGATGAGAGGAAGTGCCGCACTGGTCGATACTCATCTTTAGATTAGAGCCCTGCTCTGAGTCCAGCTGAGTCTGCGTAGTTTGGCAATTTCATCTGCAATTATCGGCTGCAGAAGGCGGGCAGGCTGGCGTGAGGCGGCTGCGGCTGGGGCCGACGCACAAAAATGAGCTGTTTCGGGGCTTTGTGTTACATTGTGAGCAGGACTAAGCATGAGCTTCAGAGGCCCAGGAGCCTGTCAGTTAGCACACATCATATATCATGAAATACACAAACCGCTTGGCTAAAGTGATCATAAACAGAAAAGAATTGCACACGCAAACGGCACGTCTCTTTGACAGACAAGTATAGATTAAAAACAGCAGTTACTAAGCTTTAAATATTAAATCTAATGTGGTCTAATGAAAAAATTAAGTCGACATCTGTTGCGTTATTTATGAAGGTTCCGCCGACTTCATGTTTATGATCTTTTAGCTGAGTCGGACATATTTTATCTCCCATCAGTGTCACAAAACAACATCACGAAAGAGCAGTCTAACAAAAAACGTTATTGCTATTCTAATGTGCTATTATTAATTCACTGCACATTAATGCACATGTGCCCAAATCCAGAAGAAAGAAACATTCCCTCACAACATAATCCACTGGTTTGTCTGATACATTTATCGGTGCACATTACTGCTGTATAGATGGACTCGTATATAAAGAGACAGAGTTGGAAGGGAGTACAAATCTTTTTTTAACCCCAAATTAAAAGGAAAAACTTCAGCTGCAGCATTTTTTTTTTTTTTTTTATCCCCAAACAGTCCAATTATAGCGTGAGCTGCTCATAAAGTGAAATCATGTTCAGTAGAAGTTGGATCTTAGATGAATTGTGTATTCATTGAAAAGATATCTGCCATGTAGTTTATTTGTTAGTGAATGTTACAAAGGTCAGACTGTACACAACAATTTACATAAAATCCATCCAGCCAAACAATGTGGATGAGTGTGAGTGAATTTCTCTGGCGTGGGTTACAGTAGATGGACGGTCGGACTGAAACAGACTCTGAGGGACAGAAATAGGATTTAGATATTGAGGGGAGGGGTGACAAGTGAAGAACAGACACGAAAGTTGTTTCTGATCCGCATTTGTCTTAAGCCTGAGCACACGCTACACACCAACAGCCGCCCATCTGTGTGCTGAATGTGATCATTCTCATGTCTTGCATGTCCCATTTATTCACCACATTGCTTTCATTTATCCGCAAGCTGACCTCACGCCTGTATCTGTCACGCTCAGATTTTGACTGTTTCCACCAATAAATGTTTTTGCTTGATTACTTTTGGTTCTTCTGTCCTCCTCCCCTCCCTCCCCCCTCCCCCCTCCCCCCTCCCCCCTCCCTCCACCATCTAGACCGCTGAGCCCCAGGTCCAATGTCCCAGAGATTCGGTAAGACTCCACCTCCACACGAGCCTGCAATTAAAACCACTTCCCAAAAACCGCCTCCTTCATTTACCCCTTCATTTACTCCCCTTTGCATGGATGTTATTAATCTCTGCTAGGAGGAAAACTGAACATTATCATCCAACTGGGATTAAAAAAAAAAACTAAACAAAACAACAATAAACAAAAATACAATCTCTCACACACGCATTTACTGCACTAATAAACCAGCTGGTTAATCAAAGTGCAAGTCACCAGTCGGGCATATAAATGTTAGTGAGAAACACTAATTTTAATCTCCATCCAGAGTTGCTCTTACAAATCACAATTTCATGGTTCATCAGTATGGGCTGCTCAGACTGTGCTGCAGAATAATTTGCTCCATCACTCCCCTCGGAGCGAAGGTGGAAACACAGGGGAGTTAGCTTTATTTGCCGGCTGTGGATAAGGTTGTCAGTCTGGCCCTCTTGCTTGCAGACTCACTGTGATAGCTGAGGTGCATAACAAGCAGGCTGTTTAGTTTGTTTCACTCCATCTGTGGGCGGTCAAGGTGGTGGTGGTGGTGGTGGTGGGGGGGGGGTGACGACATGCAGGCAGAGCTGGATGTGCTGCACCATCAGTAACGGAGGGAGTTTGACATATACGGCGTTGTATACCATTTACTCAAGTACTTAAACGTTAATCTCAGGCTGGTTCCCTTCAGAGGCAGCAGGTGTAGTTCAGGTGTAGGTGAGACTGCGCCTTGGTCCTGCAGCATCAGGTCTCAGCAGGACGTGCTGGATCTCCCGCCGCCGCCGCCGCAGCAGCTGTTGAGCGCTCATCCGTCGTTCTTTTTTTAAGCCATTCAGATTTTCATAACTCACCATTTACATCCTGAACTCCGGTTCTCTCCACATCTGTCCTCCCCTTCAGGTCACATCTGGCCAAACGCAGGTAATTGGTTACGTTTCTGCGTGGCACATTAGGTGCGTAATTGGCCGTTTAATTTGACTGGCGGTCGGACCTTGCCAGCT
This sequence comes from Echeneis naucrates, assembly GCF_900963305.1. Lineage (NCBI taxonomy): Eukaryota > Metazoa > Chordata > Actinopteri > Carangiformes > Echeneidae > Echeneis > Echeneis naucrates. The sequence continues at coordinate 19,860,718 of NC_042527.1, read as the reverse complement.
GCGTGGATGATCTTTGTTGTGACGATGACGGCTGTCGTCACTGCAGCTGGCACATCTCACACAGGTTTATCGTTCCGTCAGAGTTAAAAGAAGTAGAGAGAAATCCAGCAGGGATTTGTTTCAGTGAGATTTAGCAGCTCTTTGGTGAGCGGTGACATTATTAGTTGGCTCGCCGGAGCCGCCCTTGGCAGCGGCATGCTTTGGCATTCTGAGGTGCCGGAGCTGCGAGAGATAGCTGAGTTCCTTGTGTTTTATCAAACGTTGGACTTTACCTGAACTTATTTATTTTTCCTCCGACATGGAGAGGAAATGAAAATTCTTTGAATTGCTGTTTTAGAGCTTGTTGTGTTTCATGGGAACCGGCCTTTTATTGAACTTTATAGTGAACTTTTCTCAACTTGGGGAAGCAAATATAAATGACACCTCACTCAAAATCAATGCACCACCGAGACAGGAACCAGCTAGATTAAGTAAATGCATCAGTCATGGCGTCCTCCTCCCCTCCGCTCCTGCTCTCCTAACTTCCAAACCTCCAGATGAGCCACGCCTTTCCTCACTCTTTCCCGGAACATCAACCAACATAATGGATTTAAAGCCTTTCAGATTTTATTTGTTGTCAGACGCTTCATTTCAAACGTCTCACCAGCAAACGCACTGTGGTGGCGTTCAGCTTCGGATGCGAGACGGGCATCTGGTAGAGCTGGTGGGCTTTTAACAGAAGAGCATCCACTTTAAAGGGATGGACTGTCTCTAGATGAAGAGAAGAGCTGGATGTTGAGAAAAAGCCCAGCAAATAATCTTTACTTCATTACTTTGTTTCCATTAATCGATTAGAATTTCAGGCATCGGTGGATATTTCTGATCATGAGATCAGATATATTTTTTTGTGTGGCATGAGACATGAAATAATCACATTTGAGAAGCTTGATCCAGCAAATGCTGGCTGTTTTATTTTCCCCCGTAAAATATTTAGATGTTGATAAAAAAATAAAATGATAAAACTTCTTTTAGAAATGTGAATCATTTTATTTCCGGCTTAAATTCAGTGAAGTAAATTTCCCTTTATCCTTGATTTGTGTCTGGAGGACACAGTGAGGGATGAGCTTCATTATCAGAGATGCAGAGACCATAATAAAAATAATGACATGAGTTGGTGATGTTGGCTAATCAGTTAATTTTATACAGAGATGATGGCACGAGCTGCGTTCACACCTCACATGTTACTGGTTATGAAGGTATCAGTTTGTGGTCCAAGTTGGAAGAAGAAAGTAGTTTTCAGACGTGCTGGCCTGAGTGTGGTTTAATGGAACTGTTGATTTTTAACTCTGTAATGCTTTTATTGCCTCCTATTTTGTGCCTCTGCACTGCTGAGAGAAGCGCAATTAGTAGATGGTTTTAAATAAAACAAAACAAACAAAGCTAAGAGAATATAACACACAAGCAGCTTCGGTCCCCAGTTTTCACCGACACACCAGCTCGGGGTGTTTTAAGTTTAGCATGGCATGACTCATCCGTAGAGAGAGGGGGAGAGCTGTGTCGAGGGGTTACGCGGCAGACAAAATGTGACAACTGAAGTGGAAAAGGCACTCACTTCTTGAATCGCTCCAATGACCCAAAAATCACCCACGTTTTTATAGCAGCCCACGAGAGGCTGTCATTAGTTGGGTGACACTCTGGATTGTTGTGCTTGGCTTTCAAGCATGTGGGTGGCTAATTTTTGTTTGGCTTGCACCGCGGCGGAGCTGGCTTCTGCTTTAATAAATCACCAAATCAGCTGATGTTTGGCTGCTTTTTTTTATTTCCGTTTTTTTCCTGGACTGTCTGTCAGTAGGTGGCCTCGCTCTTTAGGGGCTCTTGTCTTTAACTTGTTTACTCTGACTGCTCCCTTCAGCATCCAAGACATCCTGTGATAGCCGGGAAACCCCATTGGCTGATGGAGGTAACCGCTGCATGACGTCATCAGTTTGGGTCATGATGTTGTGTAGGATTTAAAATTAAAATAAATAAATAAGGCCTCAGAGGAAAATGAGACACTTTGGGTGTCTTTTAAGCCATTCTTTGTTTTGCCGCTGGTGTGTAAAAACAAAACACTCAAGTGGGTTTTTCTGTGTCTCTTTCCGAACAGCTCTCAACCTCACATCTGTTCAATTTTCTTTGTGTTCCTCGTGTTTCCGTCTTTATTACCACTCCATTCTTCCTCTCTTCCCTTCCCTTGTTCACACACACACACACACACACACACACATTCAAGACGCACTTTAAGGAGCAAATCCTCTTCCCTGCACCTGGCTTCGACAATACAGCGCTGATCAAACACATCCGTCTTTACATGCCTGCCCTGATAGTTCTATAATGGACCCATAATGCGAACATTCAGCTCCATTGTTTACGCCATTAGTCACACAGGCTTATGGAAAATTACTGCAATGCTATATTGAAAAGCCATCAGCGGCAGCAGCAGAAATGCTGCGGCAACAGCGTGCCAAGATGCTATCTATCACACATGTATGTTTCCCCCTCCTCTCAGCACACCCAGTGTTGTGAGGCAGCGGTCGGGTGGTGACGGAGCTTTTCTTGATATCATGATGAAGCATGCGGCATAGCAGAGCATGACGCAGCATTACTGGTATATAAAAGTTGAGATGTCAGTCTGAAATATATCTTTATGCTATAAATATGATGGTCTTGTGTAGTATAATGTGCTAAAGTCAAGCAGCCAAACAAAACATGGTCTGTGCAATACACTCTACTTTTATGTGCACTCGGATTTCACCTTAACGGGTGAAGCATCATGGTGGAGCATAATTAGAGAGCACTTTAATATTTGGGGAGCTTCCCTGCATAAGTCCAGGTCATGTGATCATTGAGTTCAAGAAAAGTGTCAGATTATTCCAACTGCCTTCAGTCAGTTCAGATGATAAACTCTGTCTGCCTCCATGAGCCCTTTAAGACTTTATTTATGGTTCGCTGTTATTTGAAATCAGATTCAATAAAAGATCCGTGATGATATTGACACTCTGACAGCTGATACCAAACCTCTTCATCTAAACTGTGACAGTGTAATTCAGCAGACCGAAGTATCTCATAAGTGACTGTACTTAGGAGCAGTTCTGAAGTACCTGCCATGGAATTAACTTCCACCTCTATCCACCACAAAATGGATCCAAAGGCTCATATTACAAGTTACTTTACAGATCAATGTCAAAATGTGTTAGAATGCAATAAAACGAGCAAACAAGCCGACGTTAACCAGCTACATCGTCAAATGGCATCAGAAATAAGGCAGAATCATGGCAGTGAGTGTCCTGGGAGCCATTTTTGAAGTTACATAACTTTGCATCATTGCCGGTGCGGTGGGAGATCTTCGGTGATTAATAGCAGCAGCTCTCTGGCGGTTTCTGCGTTCTGTGGCGGCCTGCTGGCGACACACACGAGTCAATCAGAGAGGGCCGCTCTTCCACAGAACGGGCTCCCCGGCTTAATTAAAGTGATGTTTCAAGCTGCCACCTGGCCCCCGTACGCACACACATACTGTCGGTGTGCGATAACAACAGGCTACACCGAAGCTCTTTACCGCTCACCAAGTTAAAAACGCACACGAGCCATATGGCTATCTTCACACAAGCCCACACTGTGTCCTCAGATGCAAACGCACAACTGCGTTCGCACATAAGTATCCTCACACTCTTGCGCTCGCACACCCGTGCGTGGAGTGACTGGGAGCAGCTGTCGGTGTAATTGCCCGCGGTCGGACGGGGTTAGAAATGGTTTCCACTGGCTTGTGTAGCCGTAAAGAGCGAGCCGCATTGTGCTTGACTGTCGGAGAGCGAGTGGGAGAGAGAGTGCCAGAAGAGGGCAGCTGATTAGTTTTGGACAGCGAGTTAGAAGTGCAACTGTATGTGTGTGTTCGTGTGTATCAGTTCATCCGCCACATGCTGTATATTCATGAGTGTCTGTTGGCAGATTCAGGGGTGTGTGCAGGTGTGTACACAGCATGTACGACATTAGCACATCCTGCTTTGTGTTTTCGTACACACACACACACACACACACACCTGTCTCCCTCTCCTCCTCCATGCTGTGCCTCTCTCAGCTCCGCCAGGCGCTCAGGTATTTGATATTCATGGTCTGTCAGCATGGAGCGACAGCGAGGCGAGTCGGAAAGATCGAGAGGAAGGGAGGGGAGGACCGGCGAGAAGGAGACGGGAAAGGAGGTGGAGGAGGGAAGACAACAAAGAGGGGACGCCAACACGTTCCTTGATTTGAACATTTTAGCTTTTTATAGCGCAGACTGTGAAGTCTCCAGGTGTGTCCTTTTACAGTGGAGTGGTGGACGCAGGAGACCAACAGAATGAGGGAAGATGGATCGTGCTACAGTTGGCAGCCAACAATGCTCTCCACGCCTGACTCCCCTCCACCAATTACACCCTCCGCTGCCTCCCTCTCACCCCTCTCTTCCATCTCCACCTCTCTCTGCCTTTTCTTTTTAATAAATCCCCCTCAATCAAATCAACAGGTCTGATCGACCAAAGTTCAGCTCGGTGCCGACCTCTTAATTGTTTCTCCGCAGCTCAGAGTAAAAAAAAAGAAGGTAGAAAAAAAAAAATTTGATTTTATTTCTTTTAAAGGTGAATTCGCTCGGAGGACTACAAAGAAGGCAACAAATGAAGGGCCGGAAAGTGACAGTTTATTGAAGGCTGATGCATCTGTGCTGCTGGTTTTTGAGTACTTCGATAGTTCAGGCGCAGTCTAACAAACAAAAGGGGGGAGAAGAAGAAAGAGAGCAAGGAAAGAGGAGGAAGGAGGAAAAAAGGAAATGAGCAGAGGGAATAGTTTCTTTAAAAAGAAGTGAATAAGTCGAGAGCGGTGTTAAAAAAAAGAAAAGGATACAGACGTACAGGGAGAGAGGTTGGCAGCGTCTGTCTCCTTTTGTGTTCCACATGGGTTCATCTCGCTCCGCCTGCCTTTCATTCACACTCACACACTCGCTCGCTCTGTCATTGTCATGCTCGCACTCTCTCCTTTTATTTTATGCTTTTCTTCAGCAGCCCCTCGCCTTTTCACCCTCGCTCCATTTGTCTCCGTCCCTCCTCTCCGGCCCATCGCTCCTCTTCCTCCCCTCACCTTCGTTCGACTCCACTCACTTTGTGTTTCCCTCCCTCGCTCCACTCCTCTCCTCTCCTCCTCTCTGTCATAATTCAAGTCCTTGAAGATTGCTGAAAACGTTTCTAACCCTTCAATGTGCTGCTCAACCATTTGGTAGAGGTCTCTATTTTAAAAACTTAGAAAAAAAAAAGAGGAAATAAAAAATGCTAAGAAATAATTTTTCTATTGCTTTTTTTTCTTAATGAGGACATTAAAGGGTTAAAGTGTAGAGCCAGACTAATTGAGGATAATATCTTTAATATTTGGATTTCTCTTATCAGTATTGTGTCAGTTATTATTTTTAAGTTTAAATATGACTTCATTTTTGCTGAAAAGTGGAAATGAAGGGGTTTTGTTTTTTTTTTTATTTTGTTGAAGTCTCTCTTTAAAAACCAATCAGTCAGAGAAATGACAGGCTGCTGGTGAATAATGGCTGAACTGTGATTATTTTACTAACAGCTGCTCCTGATACAGCAGCTCTGTGCTTTAGGCACGCGAGCTAACGTGAGCGAGAATTTAGCTGTTTGGCTTTTCAGAGCTACAGCTACAAACTCGTATTAATACACAAACTGCTAATTACACAACTGAAAAACTATTTCTTTACGTTATTTCTTCAGGAATCCATCTTTTGTTTGGTATAAGTAGCACCAAGGCCTCTGGATGATACAGCTGTCGACTGTTTGAGATAACACAGGAGTACTTAATGTAATAAACGTATAGGTTAATGTGCCGGGGAGGTTTGGAAACTGCTCAGCAAACTCCAGACTACAAAATTACACAACAGGAAAAACTAGCTGTATCGCTTTTCAAACATTAAGTTACTTGTGTTAATTTATTTATCGCCAATCGTAAACAGTCTTGAATGATACAGTCAGATTTCCATCCTGTTCCGTAGACTTCTTCACAGGTGGCAGTTTGGACCCAGAGAAACTGGATGCCATAAATCTCAGCCTTTGAGGTGACTTACAGAGACCATTATCGTGCCTGTCAAACGTCTGCGATGCTCAAAAACAGCAGACACAACTGGCAACTGTGAGAAAATGAGGCGCTGCAACGAGCTGGATGGGTCGCTTTGAAAGAAAATGGAGGTTTATGAGTTCTTTGGTTGGCCGTAAATAAATTAACAGTCACACGTCAGCCCACTCAGCTCGTGCTGAAATTTCTTATAACAAAGCTTCATGCTTCTTTTTTTAAAGCCTGAAATGAAATCACGTTTGATTTTTTTTTTTTATTATTATTATTATTTATTTATTTTTTTATAACTAATTTCCTCCTTTCTTGCTTTTTTTATTCTGGTCATATTAGGTTAAAGAGAATGAAGTCGTCGTCGGTCACTTTTTAATTAGCCCCAAATTTAATTCCAGACAGAATGAATTTGACTTCAGGTCCCGTCTTTGTTATTATTCCTCTGCGTTCCCAGCAGTCCTGTCTGACATCTAATTGGTTGCTTTGTTTGTTAATTATTCCAGGTAGCATTTATTTGTCTTTCTGAAACATGCAGAGACACCCTGGCAGAGCTCATCATGTCTGTCTGTCCTTTATTGGTCTCCTCCTTCCCTCCCTTCCATCCTTACCCTCCTCCTCCTCCTCCCCCACCTTCCCTCTCCCTCCATCCCTCTTTCTCCCCTTCTCTGTTGCATCCAGAGCAATTCCATCCTCTCTCCCGGCAAACAAAGGGAGCTAATGACATGCTGACACCGAGCCCGATGATTGAATTCATTAGGCGTGCACAATAATTGCCATGCGCGAGCGTGCACGCACCCATCTATTCAGAAGACAGCTGTCAAATAACAAGCAAGAGAGAATGTCTTTTTATTGTTGAGCTTGGAAGAGAGAGGGAGAGTGAATATGGAGAGCGGGCGGAGAGAAGCACCTGTTGTGGAGGAGAAAGAGAGAGCACTCAACATGTCAATTAGGTTGCTGTGTTCACGCAGTGTTGCCGGGAAGTTTACCGCCTGTTTGACGCACTCAGCATCGCAAGGCAGGTGTTGGGCTGTGCTGAGTTTTAATTTGTTCTTTAGGTAAAGTGCATATCTCAGTCTGAATCCTTAGATCACCATTACATTTAATTTGGCTGAAGACTTTGAGCATCATCGTTGTTCCTGAGTGAATAACTCAATAAAGTTATTACCTTTAATTCATCAACACTGCTTGATTTAAAAACAGGATATATACATACGTGTGTTTGTGTGTGTGTGTGTGTGTGTGTGTGTGTGTGTGTGTGTGTCGCGTTTGTGCATTTTCCATACATGTTTGTGCGGTCGTTCCAAATGTATACATTACATTCATTAACTATTCCAAGTAACTCCAGGCAGGAGCAGCATTAGCTGCAGAGATGATATCACGTCAGAAAGAAGTGTGCTGACCGATGCATGGAAGTGAGGAAGCAACAGGTTTTGCTCTTTAGCTGCAGCTGCTTCACGCTAAAATCTCTCCAGCTGCATTTGTCTTGTGTTGTCAGACCTCCTCTTCCTTTCCGTGGCTGTAAACTATGACGCACTGATAAAGGCTTCACTCTCGCTCTGCTCATCGGTTTGTTGTGATTGCCGTACGGTGGAGATTTGTATGGTGTTAACACATTCATTGTGTGTTTCTTAAACAGATGGGTGGTTTATTATTTCTGAGCAGAGATGGCTGTCTACCTGACTGAAAATTCATCCCATGTTAGAGACGGGACTTCAGTGTAGCACAAACTGGATCTGTTCATGAGCGTTTAATGAATGACTTCTGATGTTTATGGTGTCAGTGTGAACAACACCAACAACAACACCCTGAATCTGATAAAACTCCTTTCTAACCCGAGGCAGACACTCTGCTAAAAGTTTTAGAGAAGCACGTCCTTTAGAGTTAAAGCTTTGTCCAACATGACTCCCCACCTGCTCACACTAAATACCTGATTTAACACTTAGGAGCGGCGCTCTGTTAACACTAATATATCTGATGGAGCTAATGAGCTTGTACTCTTGATTTTCCTCCCTGCTATCTGCCCCGCTGCAATTTATGTGCAAGCACTTTTCATTAACCTCAAGTGGCCAAATGAATGTCCTTTTAACTTTGGCCCTTGGACTAACCCACAGGAACACAATGATTGCAATGCGAGGCTGAAGGGGCTTTTGTGTTACTGCTTTAGGCCGGATAAATGCATGAATGCTTTCGCTTTTGCATAATTAATAACGCTTTGTGTTTTAGGAGCATTTAACTGTATTTAATGTGACTCTTGTCCTTGTGACCTGAGCGTTTGAAAAATATCAAGGCCGGCGTGTTAAATCTGTCTCTTTCTTGTCGCTCTCAAAGAAGACGGAGGAGGATGAGCTGGTCCTGACTCCGGACGGGACCCGGGAGTTCCTGACCTTCGAGATCCCCCTCAGCGACTCCGGTTCTGCAGGTTTGGGCGTCAGCGTCAAAGGCAACCGCTCCAAGGAGAACCACGCCGACCTGGGCATCTTCGTCAAATCCATCATCAATGGAGGGGCCGCCTGCAAGGTAGGGGACTCTGCTGCAGTGAAAGTATAAAGAAGAAAGGTTTTAAATCGGTGTTTACTATCAGCATCTGCATCTCAAAGCTCGCAGCAGTAGCAGCTCATCATCATATTTTTCGATGAATGGATAAATAGTCTCAATTTATGGCCCCGACTTTCCAGGTAGAGCACACTGAATTTATTTTTATGCCTATTGTCTTTTGATAGTTGGTATTAGACTGTCTGTGTTGGCGAGTGATGACATTTTAAATCTTTAATATGATTTTACAAATGTCGGACTTGAACGAGCAGCCTAACAGCCCCTGGAAGTCTTGTTCCTTTGGACCTCCAGAGGTTTATCATCTAACCGGGGAAAGTGACTCAGCAGCTGCAGGGAAAAGCTCCGTCTGCGATAAAATCTATGAGCCCTATTTTCTGTTACTGTCTGTATTGCCGCAGTCAATCTCAGTAGTCTTTCAACTTGATTGTTTTTCATACAAGCAATCTTGTGTTGACAGCTCATGATAATGTACCGCAAAGCACAGTCATAGATCGTGACTGCAAACAGGAAACTCTCTGAGAGTGAAACTATTAGACCATTAGATCGGATCAACCTTGTAAAGTTGGAGATGTGACAGCTTTTTGTTTTTTATCTCACAGGATGTGCATAATGTAAAGCAGTATAAACTTTTATGTGCTGTTAGGAGTTGTTTATTTTTTTTTAATCTGACTCCCCCTCCCAAACAGGACGGTCGTCTTCGAGTGAACGACCAGTTGATCGCCGTTAACGGGGAGTCGCTGCTGGGCAAAACCAACCAGGACGCCATGGAGACGCTCCGCAAGTCCATGTCAACGGAAGGCAACAAACGCGGGATGATCCAGCTCATCGTGGCCAGACGAGTCTCCAAAAGAAACGAGGTGAGGATCGAGGTCGGCGGTTGTTTTGTGATTAGCATATAATTAGGTTTCCCTCATAACAAATCCAGAGTAATGGCACAATCAGAGTCGTTACAACCCGATCAGTATCACCACAATATCTCCTCAAATTAAAGCAGTAATGGCTGCAGCCGACATTAACAAATACATCCTGGTGAATCATCCTGTCCGTGCGTCATTTCTACCTCTTTAATCTGATAAATTCTACAATATCACACTATTTGCAGCTCCATATTAAAGCTTTGGTACATTGCTTTGTCATCTTTAAGTTTCATCCGTGGCTGTTGTTTCTTGCCCAGCCAGCAGAGGTTTCAGAATAAAGGCGTCCTCAGAAACATTGGATTGGGTTAGTTCACATCAGCAGTGTAATGCTGTAACTTATCCAGAGAAACCAGCAGCGGATCACCTCCAGGCTTCTTACCAAAATAAAACAAATTATACTTATCAAAAGGGGGGAAATTACAAAATAAAAGCCTCCCTCTGCAGCTCAGCCAATAAAAAGGTCCAGGTCCTTATTCAAGCAATAATGATTTCACAAAAATAATCCAAAACAAAGTCTGCTTTCAACTTCTAAAAAAGAGATGTCAGATTTTTGGACTTGTATGAAATGATTCAGTTTCATAAGCACAGTCATGCTTTCGTACTTCCTGTCTTCATTATTATTATTACAACACTTTGATCTAAAAAAAAATTGTCACTGAGATCTTTGTCTCCCTGGAAATAAGGTTGGTGTGAAATTACTCAGGCGCAAGTAAACACACACTGATTTGCTGTTTTAATCACACCGACTGAACACATGTAACCTTGCGCAGCAGCAGCAAACACAACTTTCACACCTCAGAGTTACACACTGGAGCATGAATTGTTGACTCCATTGTGATCGCACGGACGTGTCGTCGTCAGCCTGCAGAGCTTTACAGTTTGTCACAACTGACATCGTCATCGTCGTCACATCCGATCTGGTCTATTTTAGTACTGCATTTCCAGATAATTTAATGTATTTGATCAAAATCTTTCCGACCTTTTTATGATTGAACTGGATTGAACTCATCCGACACTCTTGTGTGGACGAGGAATCGTCTGGCAGCACATCAGTGAGACTCTTTTTCTGATATAAACACACAAAACGGCAAATCACTGGGAAATACCCGTCTGAGCGAATAGTCTCGTGAAATAAGAAGTATTCAGGTCACTGCAGTTCACCAACCCCCTCCCACACACACTTTCCTCCCCCGAGGCAGTTGGAGGGGAAAAAAAAAAAAAAAAACGAAAACACGGCTACAAACTGAGCCACACAACTTTTTTTCCTCCCCTCAATGTCATGTTTTTACATTCTCTGTACACCTTGGCCTGTCGCCTGCGTGAAAGCTGAGTCTGTGTGCACCGCCGCTGTGTGTATGTGTGGGAGCATGCACGTGTGCGTGCACGTGTACGCCTCTGGCATTGCCTGGCTTTCCCTGCTCTCCTTTTCCAACCTGGTGTGTCAAAGTTTTGATTTCCCCTCGGCCCGTCTGGTAATTGAAAGCAGAGGCTCAGCCTGGAGCTGTGTTTTGTGTTTGTGTGTCTCTGCGTTTGAACAGAGTTGTGTCTTTGTGTCTTTGCCCTAACATGCGTATATGTGTGTCAATATGTAGTTTGCGCTTTTGTACATCCGGCTTATGCATGCATGCATTTATTTTCAAGGACCCTGCAGTGTGTTGGCATGCAAGCCGATACCTTTGCGTGCGTGTGTGTTGTGGACGTGTCGAGGCGGTGAGACTTCACTGAGCACGCCGAGGATGAATAAAATTCGAGCCCTGGGAGTCTCGTCAATCTCTGCTTCACATGCAGAGCTGGAGGCATGGCCCGGGGCTGTCCAAGTGTCTGGCTATTTATAAGAAATAGTGTCCAAGGCACTCAGAGAGGAGGAAAACAACAACTTAATACACTCCAACTCAGAGAGTCGGCCCGCAGCTGAAAGAGGACGTCCCTACAGAGGGACTATAGATCTTTAATACTTCATAAGCAGCTGTCCGTCTAATATTAGTTAAAATCAAATTACTATAGGCGGAAAGCCGTGACTCACTCTGACATCTACTGACATATGGCATCAAATAATCCTGTATTTACTCTCCAGCCCGTGTCGCCGTCTCTTGACTACCAATCTCAAATCAATCTGAAATATTTGCCTTTGCATAAATCACAAGCCCGAGCCCTTCCCTTCCTTCTCTCCATCCCCATAGAAACACAGAAAACCCGGAGCAGCTTACTTCCCCATCAGCCGCTGCCACCTGATGGGATCGAGACCTTCCCGGAGCTCAATTATCAGCCTGAATATGCAATGAGCTGCAATGCGATTTGTCGATGGCGCCGCAGTATGGCGGATCCCCTCGACTATTACCGAGGCGTTTCACCCCTCGGCCCCTCAGCCAGCCGATTCATTAACTACCTCATTTAAAGTCAAGAGGAGCTGCGTGTCGACAGTCGCAGCGCTGCCAGCGACCCCGGGAATTAGTTTGGAGCTGCAGTAGATTTGTTGCATCTTTCTGCTTGTTTAGTTCGCTTTGATTCAGCTCAGTTAAACCTGCAGTGCAACACGGCACAGAGAGCACTCGGAAATATGTGTTAGTTGTTGTTGTACCTGATTGTTCAGATAAACAATGTGAGTCTAGCCTCCACTGTTAGATGAGCCGGGGGCCAAAACTGGTGTTGTTAAAATGCCCCGCTCAAAGGCAGCGCTGGTTCAAAATGCAAAAAAATTAAAAATTAAAAAGTTAAAAAGTTTTTTTTCATGTGAATGAGGAAAAACAAAACTACAATATCGAAATTCCTCCCCTCCATACTGAGTGTATGACTTTTAACGGTGATCTTATGGATTCTTCTAATTCTAAAAATAATTAAATTTTATTCATAAAGCGTTTTTCTTTAAAATAAAAAGAGATATGAGCCATTAAAAAATGAATTGGCTGTAAAGTGTGAAAATAAAAAGATAAGAAATGAATGATTAATGAGAGTTTTGATGGTGCTGCCTGTGTATAAAGTTTGAATCGGCCGTTCTACTCTGGAAATTTAGGAAAAACAACTTTCTTATCTGAAATCCACTTCATTGCACTTCACACGTCTCCTCCTGCAAACTGAAGTTGTTTACAGCAGGATCGTTTCTGCAGTGGTTATTACAGCACCTCAAGCATTTAGTGAGCTGAAAGGATCATTGGGCAAAGACCTTCTGCCAAAATCGAATCCCAGCCTGGCTAGTTATAGTCATTGATTGGGATCATTTGGCTCCGGCATTGACCGGGTGTGATAGCATTATCGCTCGCTATGCGATGCCGGCGATGATGGTTATCTTTATGGCACGAGCTGTCACCACCTTCAGCAATAAATGCAGAAACCGTAGCAAATCAATACAATCAACGATCCAATGGACAAGCAATGAGGGACAACACACACACACTTTCTCAGGCTGCAGATGTGTGTTTAGTGGTGGCAAATCGTCCATTTGTCCAGCAAACAAGAAAGTGTCATCACTGGTCCGCAGGGAAACGTCTAGATGCTAGCATGCTAATGTCCCCCAGCAGCGAGGCACTAACCTGCTAACAGCCTATCAGAAATCCATCCTCATTCATCACGCAGCTAGCATTAGCATGGCCGTCTGTTATTCTTTATCTGTTCTGTAACTGTGAGAAGAAGCAGCATATTGATTCGTGTGTTCTTACACAAACGCACAGCATTATTTGTGTGTTGGTGGTCCCAGATGATTCAGCTAATCAAAACGGTTTCAGGCCTCCACACAGAGCCTAATGAGAGAAAATAAACTACCACCAGTGGTTTATTTTCTAACTATCCTAATCCTCTTTTCAACCAGGAGACCCCAGGAAGCCCACTGGGACCCCAGCAGACCACCAACACGTCTCTGGATGACCACGAGCGGCGGATCTCTCACTCCCTGTACGGTGGCCTGGAGGGTCTTGATGATAACTTGATGCCACGGCAGGGCATGATGCCGCGCACGATAGGTAAGTCCGACACACGTGACTTATTTCTGTTCGGCCTGTTCTGCTCTTCCACGACAAAATGAAAATATAATAGAAATCAGAACACAGCCGGTAACAAATCATGTTTGTTTGGTACAAGCTCCAACAAAAATGACATCATCGTTTTTGTTTTTGTGGTTTTGCCTTCATTTGCAGTACAGGCGGGGTCACTGGTTCAGACCCAGCCTTTATAGGATGCTCTTAAAAGAATTCAAATGCAAAACAATCTGAAATATGCCAAAATAATCGCAAGATATATTCTTTAAACTCACACAGTGCTACTTTTAGGATGCCATGCTGAATGTTCCTATGCTGACGCTGATATTGATTAATGCAATATGGTGAATATGACTATAAGAATAATGCTGTGGCCCAATCTGTCATAAAATCCAACATTTCCTTTCTGCTAGTCTGTGTTTTTCCGAGAAGAATCTATTATCTGCCCCTCCAGGTTGTGTCAACACAGAATTATAGGCTAACTGTGTCATCTGGCCTCAGTTCCTGTCAAGTCTCATTGGCTTTTAATGTCTTGGAAAATGTCAGGGAGGCCGAGATGGAAAAATGTCCCCCTTGACAGTTTGTTGCTGCAGATCCCTTGCGAGTGATTGATTCCTGTTCTGTGTGTGTTTGTTTTGCATGTCTCTCTGGAAGTGTAGACAAACTAATGTGTGTGTGTGTGTGTGTGTGTGTGTGTGTGTGTGTGTCAGTTTCCGTGCTTATGTGTCTTTCTCAACATGACTAATTTGTCATTGCTAACATTAAAAGTACGGGGGGGTGGGGGGGTGAGAAGAGAGTGTGTGCTGGACAAAATGCGAAGAGATTACCAAGCATTTTTTCATCTGTGTGTGAGATGGAGCTTTGCACACGTCTGTGCAGGGTTGCATGTTTGTGTAGCGCTTCAGTGATTGATGGACGGTTGGTGACGTTATCTAATGTCAAAGAAAGGCTTCTGTACACCAGCTGGTATAGCTGCTCAGTTTGCCTGCGTTAAATTAAGGATCAGGGTACATCATGTCCTCTGTAGTTGTTTCTTTTCTTTACATTTCTCAAAACACTGATGCTATCCATGAGATTGGACACGCACAGAAACACTCTGACTTCTTATTCTGCTGAATCAGTCCATAAAATATGTCCACAATATACTTTATATGTAAATTAATTAAGCAGAGGAAGAGTTGCTTCTCTAAGTTTTAATCTGTTTTTAAATGAGCTGCTCCCAACTCCACCTCATTAATCAATGTAACATAACGTGAGAGTGTGAACTCTGTTTTGCTTTCATGCAAATTGCTTAGCGTTGACACTGTCGTTAGTGTTAATGAAAAAAAAAAAACCTGACCTCTGAGTGACAGAGGAAGTGTTAATAGGTGAAGCTCCAGCACGCTGCCGCGGCAGCCGGGTTCATCCATGCTTAACAAGCGACGGCCGATAATGAGCTTTCAGGGTTGGGCTGTGAGTGCGTGATATTCAGCAGATCCGGCTGTTTTCTGCCCAACAGTGACAAAGATAATCGACTTCAGATTACACGACCAGAAGAGCTGCCGTCTGCATCTCAACAGGTCCAGTGCCTCTACCACCGCACATCAGATACACAAAAACGCACACTAAGCGTTGCATGGAAAGTAAACACGATACAACAAACGCATCTGGACCTCAGCTGCCTGAAAGATGGAGAGATAAAAACAGAGGAGGGGTTCAGGTTAGAGAAGAAAAACCACAAAAACAAACAAAAAAACATGAAAGGCCTCGAGGTTTGAAAAGGCCACATAAGAACTTAACAGGTCAGATTTGTTCATGTCTTCCGTCTTCCTCTGAACAGGATTCAGTGTTGGTGAAAAGGCTGTCAGCAGCCATATTAAGAACAGGGCGGATTAAACTACCTCGGTGCCGACGTGGCGTTCACTGACATCCATCCCTCATCCTCTGAGGATTGTTAGGAAATGTGCCATACACGCCGGCCATCTTTTTCTTCCTTTTTTGAGGAAGTTTGAGAAACTGTGAGAGAAATGAAGATGTCAGAGTGGCCAGACTAAGTGTTTTGCTGATTCTCAACAGGATGGGACACCAGAGCCCTCAGAGGTTGCCCTGTGGAGAGACCTGCACTGTGTAATTACTAACCGTCACTGACACACCAGACATTTCTCTGCTTATTAAACATTTAATCAGCCCAATGGTCTTTTTTTTTTTTCCCCTCCAGACCACCAAAGGCAGAATTTCAGCCCCAGCTCGTGTTGCCTAAAATATTTTGGAACTTCCTCCTCCATCTGATCTCTGAATCACTCAGAATCAGCTTACTAATAAAGCTAGGTCCATTTTTCCATGTTGACCGAGAGCTATCAAAGCAGGATTTTTATTTAATTTTTTTTCCCAGAACATCACACTGCTGGTTTTGTGTCAACTTGAGATTGGAGAGGTTGGCAAAGGATTAAGGCTTTATTTGAACTGTGGTTTAATTTGTCACTGTGGGCTCAGCTCGGAGGATAAAGGCCAGCGGGCTCGTGGTTTAAGCTGGGAGACTCTGCTTCAAGCTGCCTTCAGCAGTGCACCCTTGACTTCACTTCTGAATGGTGTTTTAACGTTAACGGGCAAGGATTGGTCCTAAAACGAGTTCCTGAGCCGAAAAATGAGACGCCCAGCTGCATTTTACAAGTCGTGGATATGAAGGAAAATAAAGCAAGAGGGCAGTTATTGTGTGCCGCAAATTCATATCGAGCTATTTCAGATTATAAATTAACCACCTGATCCCTCGTGTCCTGGAAGTATCTGTCAATTTATCAACAAATTACTGTAACAATCAGAAACTGCTTCTTCCTGTAATTCAGTTACTCTTTTAAAGTCTATTTAATCTATTCTCCGGACAGAACTATTAACCATCAGCCACTACAGTAATGAAATCCTGTGCATTAGCCGGAGGTGTCGTCACTCACATCTTTCAAATGTTGCTTTTGGGTGGATTGAGCACCACAAATAAAATCCAATTCATTCCAGGCAGACATTTAAGAAGTGGAGATCTAAAACTGTAAATGATAAAAACTTTAACTATCTGCAGGAGCTGATTAAAATGAAGCCCCCCCCCCCCAAAAAGAAAAAAAGTCTTCAGTGTGTCAAAATGGACCCTTTAGCTCGTGACAGCTGAGAGAGCGGCTTTTTGTGTTTTAGCCGCTGAGTTCATTTGTTGCTGCCTGATGCCGGACTTACTTTGGCATGAGCATAAACGCGCCGGCTCTCGAGAAGCAGCCATTTTCGGGGCGGTTTTTGGGTTCGGTGGAAGACGAGGCTGCTGCTGTCGACTGTTCCTGGACTTGGCAGCACCCAGATGTGAACACGTGTGAATATGAAGCAGAGCTTTCCGTGTTCAGCAAACCTCCCTAGAATGAATAATATTGTGAGATTGTGTGTGAATGCTTAAGGCGGTGCAGGTTGGTGAGGGGAGTGGGAGAAAGTCTCCTCTCTGTTGTTGTGAAGCCGATGGTGCCACAAAACATAAATCATGCATTAGGATTTCTTAGAAAACAACATCATTCTCATTCGGAACGTATCGGCTTGCGTTTTTTGGCCCCCGTGCACGCTCTTAGATCACTCGCTGGCGTCGTACACGCCAAAGATGCCAGGGATAAGAAAGCGACTTAATTATTCCTTCAGGCCAAAAGCTTTCAAGGCCCAGCACCCCCTGGCAATAACTTCCTTACTAATTATGCAAATAGGCCGAGACAAGACAAAATGAAAGGGGGGGGGGGCTTGTGCGTGTGTTTTCGCCCCATGTTATTCTCACCACTTGGTATCTCCGTTTTCATCTAGAAAATCTTGTCTTCCCCCCCTCATGGACACTCAGTGTCCCCTCCCCTCCCCTCCTTGTCCTCAAGTGTTCAGTAGTTTTACACGGAGAGTATCTAATAATAGCTTCTCCCCGATCATCTCAAATGAAATGCCACCTTTTGTTCTGCCGTTGCTCCGTCAGAAACTGTCACAGCCGCCGGGAAAGATAATGTGTGTTTATTGGTTTGATTCTCAGGTGGTGCTCGCTCTGCGCTCCCTCCACAAGGTGCTGCTATTGTTGCTGGCGGGCGGCTGCCCTTGGGTGCTGGCACTAAGACAAAGAGGCCCTTTTTTTTTTTTTTTTTTTTAACCCCCCCACCTCCCCTTCCTCCTCCTTTTACCAACCTACTGAGTTGACAGATTCATTGGTTTTCTACTCAGTAGCTGCCAGTTGATTGTGCTGCAGTGATTCAAACTGTGACATTGATGGGATTCTCAGTGTCGCACACTGGACTGCTTAGGGAAATGGGATTAAGTGGCTCCATGAGTGCACGTGTTGTGTGTTTGTGTGCGTGTTTCTATACATATGATGTGTGTGTGTGTGTGTGTGTGTGTGTGTGGTCTGAAAGGGAGAAGTGGCCACACTATGTGCCCCCCCCCCACCACCACCACCACCTCGATTCCCAAATTCACATTGAATAACACACACACACACACACACACACACACACACACACACACACACACACAGCGGGAAGCGGGGCTGAAAGGAGCACACACACACACTGACACAACTGCAACAGTTGTAGTGAATGTAGTGGAGGTCGCACGTTGTCAAGGGCGTGAACTCACACACTTTTGTCGATGCAGTCCAACTGACTTGTGTGTCTGTGTTTGAAGGACACAAAGGAAGGAGACACATTCTTGGATACTTGCATACGTTTTTCATTTGCTCCTTTTTATGTAACCAACAATCAATGTGACCTAAAAGAGCAAGCTGAGCTGAATTTATTATAAAGTGGAGATGGAGGCAGGACAGGAAGATGGCTGGTTAAAGAGCTGGGGGGGGGGGGGTGAACTGTGAGTGGTGAATCTGTGATGGCGAGGCAGGCAGGCATGTTTGAGAGCGACCGAATGGATCCTGGCTGGGGAGGAAACGGCCCAGAGGAACAGGGACACCGCGGACAGTCCAAACTGCTGAACGATCAGGCCAAAGGGGGGTGAGGTGGTGGGGGTTTAATCACTGCAGGGCTGATGACATGGTGAAGGAGCAGGTGTGCTGGATGAATTAAACGGAGAGAGGGGGAGCAGGTGAGGAAGAAGGAAGAAATGCCCAGAGACACAAAGACAAGGGGAGGAAACACCTGGAGCCTTGAGCAGGTCATAACGGTTTTTGGTTTGTTTAGTTTTTGTGTCCTTTTGTGAA
The DNA here is from genome assembly GCF_900963305.1 of Echeneis naucrates. NCBI lineage: Eukaryota > Metazoa > Chordata > Actinopteri > Carangiformes > Echeneidae > Echeneis > Echeneis naucrates. The sequence goes on along the minus strand of NC_042527.1, from coordinate 19,841,987 downwards.
CAGATTCCTGGGAATATTGTGTTCAGTTGTATGAATATGAAGAGAAAACATCTGAATGTACACCAGGAACCTTTAAATCGACCCTGACGCCACCCAGTCGTCTGCTGTTAGACTCCATTCAGCTCCGTTTACATCAGGTCATTCACCCGCTCTGGCTGTAGGCCGCAGCGTGATTCACACAAACATCAGGTCTGAAACAAACCTCCCCCGTGCTCAATAGAGCGGCCTTTTGTGAGGCGTCGAAGCTGTCCGTCCTCTGACGCTCAGCAGACCCCCCCCCCTCTCCTGCCTCCTCCCTCCTCACCCACCGGTCCCAATTTCAAAATGCAGATTAAAGACAGAGTCATGCGCCGCATACCAATTGGGGTTTTTAAGCCTCGCTTTCAGAGGCAGAAAAAGGGACTCTTACTTTCTTTTTTTTTCTCTCAGCACAGAGAAGTTTTTATCTTTTATTTGCGAGGTCACAGCTTGAATTAATCATAGTGTTTTGACATAGGAACACCATTGTGTCTGCTGCCAAACTCTACTTTGTTATAAGCTGATTAGGCAGGAGCAGTTTCACTCTGGTTTTTGTGTTTTAAAGAGCTGTCCCGCTTTTTTTTTTGTTTGTTTGTTTGTTTTTTAATTTTTGGGAATGTGTTCTTCGGTCGTTGGCCCATTAATCAGTTACAGCAGCTCACCCTTGATGCGGCAGTTGCCTGTTGTCACAAATAAATTAATTCCTGCAGGTTTTGTGCAGATAGGAAGGAGGAACAAACCGGCTTTTTTATGCTATTATTTTGCTTTAAAGCTGAAAGAAAACGTTGTTTTATGAGACCACATTCTTGTTTTCACATATTAGTATCTTCTCCATTAACTCCTGAAGGTTTGGACATCACTGTAGTCTGTCCACTTCAGGGTGAAATAAGACCTCATGTCCTCCGGACGTAAATATGGCTTGTTATATTTAGAGTGCGTGATGACTGGAAGCTGCAGGGAAAGATTTCTGAGCTTCTGTTGGAGCTCAGTAATTAAATCATCATGTTTGTTTAAGCTAAAGCAAAACAAACTCCACCACTGTCAATGTGCACACAGAACCACAAGTATGTAAAACCAAAAGCAGCTCCATCAAAGTTTTTCTGTGTGAAATCATCAGCAAGAAGCAAAGTGTTGCTTCTCTGCAGACTCTGACCGCAGGGAGGCTGTTCCTGACATTAACTGATTAATCCTCTGATTAATCCTCTCATCCCCTCCAGGCAACTATCAGCTCTCACCGACCGTCAACATGCCGCAGAACGACACCGTGATCATAGAGGACGACCGGCCGCCGCTGCTCCCTCCGCACCTGTCTGACCAGTCGTCCTCCAGCTCCCACGACGACGTGGGCTTCACCTCCGACATGACACCGCCGTGGGCCAAAGAGCTGCCCGCTCAGAACGACAGGTACAAAGTCATCCTGCTGGACACCATGTAAATGTGGATTTAAGGACCTCCAGTGTTCGGCCACTTACGTTACTATTTTCCATATATTTAACTTGTAAAACTTTGACATTTGAAGAAGGCTGCGGTGTGCGTGCTCCCTCCCTTGATTGCCCTCTGGTTGTTAGCAGCCCTCAGTGACTCTGATGTGAAGGACTCCTGTTCTGACACACTGCAGATGAGGATCTGTCTGATTATTCGCCGGCCGTTTGCATGCTAATGATGAACTGATTCACACAAAGCTCCGGCAGCTGGCTACTACTGTTCAGCCTGTTTGTTCCTTATTGTTTTTATTGTTGGGTCTTTCTTAGTGAAAACAGTATTTTATGAATGCTGTATATATAGCTGGGAGCGATGATGATGAGTATGATGAAGGCTGCCGTGCCGCCCCTCTTCAGTTTTTTTTAATCATTTGCTCTTGTTTCTTCCCTGATTGCTCTTCTTATCTTGATTTATGTCATTATCTCACTCCATTATTGTTCTCCTCACATTCATCTGTCTCTTGTCTGTCTCACACTTGCTTCTATTTTTTTTCCTTTTGACAGTTTTACTTGAGTTTTTCTTTTATTATTTCTCTGCCATCTTTACACCTTCCTTTATTTCATGTGTGTAAAACGCTCACAAATCTCCTTTCTCCCCCCAACACTCCCTTTTCTCATCTCTTGTCCCTCTTTCTCCTTACCCCTAATGCTTTTTAGATTTCCCTCCCCATTTCTTCACCTTTTTTCTTCCATCTTTGAATCCTGTGATTTCAAACAGGAGCGCCTCTTTGAACTTTTTTTGGGAACTTTCTAATTGTTCCCTTCTTTTTTCCTTCTTCTTCTTCTTGTATCTCTGTGCGGTATTTTATTCCATGTATCATACGTGATATAGAAGATGGTGCAAATGCTTTTCTTTTTAAAGGTTACTTGTCCTATTATCTTGGTATTGTCCTGTCATACTGCGACGCTTCATTTTCTCTGTGTTCACCATTCTTACATTGCTATCTGCCTCACCCCCACCCACCCTCCCCTCCAGCTCCCTGGCTCCTGACGAAAGCAATCCGGACATGGCGTTCCACAGGGAAGGCTTTGGGCGCCAGAGCATGTCCGAGAAACGCACCAAGCAGTTTGGAGACGCCACTCAGCTGGAGATCATCAAAACACGCAAGTCCAAGAGCATGGATCTAGGTACAGCAACCCCCCCCAGGAAGTCCTTAAAGTACATCTGAGCACATTTCACATGAAAGCATTAACTGTTATAGCCATGATATAGAGAATCAGCAATGCTCTGATTTCTTATATCCAGATGTGACACATCAAACATCATCGTCTGGTATATTCCAGATTCCCGCAGAACCGGAAAAAACAAAGATAATTACTGTCGCTCCCAGTAATTCATTAATGTTTGGCACTTATAGGCTGTTGCTATATAAAAACTTTAATTCAACATAATGGCGTATCGATAGGATGTTCTAAATTTATCTTTCCTTTACCTGCTGACATGATTTGTGATTTTTAAAGATGCAGTTACCATCTTTGCTCATTAAACATACAGTGATCCCTGAGATGTGTGCAGGTAGCAAACCCAGAATGCAAATTAAAACTAAAGCAGGAAAACTCCCTTCTTTCTATTTCCCCAAAAAAACAGAATATGAGATGTGTTGGGCTGACTGCATCAAGAAGGCCCAGCTCTGAGGCTTCATTTGATAAACTCAAATGCCACCAAATGCACGCGCCTTCCCTTTTAAAAGAAATGCACCTTAAATTTACATTTATTCCAAACCCGTTTTGCCCTCTTTGTATGAAAACAGACTCTGCCTCTCATGCCAAAGTCAAGAACTTCATTATGTTGATTCACCTTGAAATGGCTTCAAACAGTCGTTGATTGCTTTGGCTGCAACCGTCTCTCTGCCCGCACTCTATAATCATATCTAATCTTCCTGACCAGATTGCCGCTCTGTACCGTGTTGATATCACAACAAGTCTGATTGCTATCCTCAAACCCTCTTTTCATTTCCCTTCACCACCCCCCCCCACCTCCCCTCACATCCTTGTCTCGCATGGCGTCTGATCCTAATTGAGATGAAGCCGTTTGTGATTTTTTTTTTTTTTTTTTTAATTCTTCTTCTTTGCAGCACTACCTGGATGTTGCATGTGGGAATGTCATGAGCACTAACTGAAACCCCAAATGTTTGTACCTCCCTCTCCCCCCTTCTTTCCTCCTCCTTCCTTTAACAGTAGCCGATGAGATTAACCTCACCCCTCGTCCTGAGAGCATCACAGGTAAGGACCGGTGCACTGGAAGGTGGAAAGGAAAACTTCATTTGGTCACCATCACCATCACTTTTTGTTCTCAGAGTGTATTTTTAACGGGGCATACTGAGGGATGCAATTAAGATGTCAAATCCCCTCAGAGATTGAACTTACTCTAAAAGTAAATGCCAGTTTTATGATGTTAAATGGTGTGATATTTTACGACATCTTAAGCTAGCAAAGCTAATTTTCAGAAAATTTGCTCGTAAATTCAGGAGCAAAAATTCAATCAGTGCCTTAAATCTGAGTATGATTTCAAAATTTTTGCTGACAATAAATTATCGTGAATTCTGGATGGTGGAAAAGGGAACCTGAAAGCAGCAGAGTGATGACTGAGTGAGCTTGTGTTGATTCAGTGAGACAGCAGGTGCAGTAAGTTTGGATTAATTAAAATGTGAATTTTATGTCGGAGTTAATCTTGGAAACATCCCTCAGTTTCCTCCACGTCTTCTCTTCACTGCCCATGAATTCTTCATTTACTCTTTGCGTTATAAGGATTTTTGTTTATTTTCCGTCACGCCATTAAAATCTTTTGGGAACGATTTCTTTCAACTTGCAGAGTTGAGGTAGATTTTTGTGCCAAGAACCATCAGTGAACGAGGGCTTGGCAGAGCGGATCGATTCATAACTGCAGCGGGACATGACACAAATTGCACAGGAACAACAGTGACAGGCATTAAATTGCACATATTGATCTGCAAATCTAAATTCAGCGGATTCTGTTTCAGCAGGTTTTATCCCGGCGCTCTGCTTTGTATGCCAATGTGCTGCACTCCCTCCCGCCGTGTTGGGTGTTTTCTCTCTTGACAAGACAGATTTGTCAGTCTGCAGAGTGAAGGCTTGCAGTCCTCGCCTCAGTCTCAGGTCGCTGCCGAACACGGTCGTGACAGCAATTGGGTGACTACAGATTTGATTTTCTCCCTTTTTACCTCAGATGAGGCGGCAGCACTAATTGTATTGTGGATGTATCAGTCGTGTGTGCGTGGCAGGAGAGAGGGAGGGGGAGGAGAAAGCACTTTTGTCCTTGGTTAAGGCAGAGAGCTGACAGCGAGTCATCCGTCACTGTCACGTCTTGTGTATTTTCCCTGTCGCCTCGACTGAATAGAAGTCCTGCCTCTGAAATCAGCAGCTCGGACAAAAGGATGGCAGGTAGAGAAGACGTGAAGTTTGGGAGCGTGAGAGCAGGGAGATTTTTGGGTGTAACTTTTTAGGTGTGACACTGAAGCCCCCCTCAGAGATAAAGACAGAGAAACACAGGCAGGCTGTGAAAATGAGGAATGAGCTGGCAACGAGTTGGAGCTTCTGGATAAGAGATGTGGTTCAGTTTGGAGCTGGAGCTGGAGCTAAAGATCCAAATGAGCGCAGCAGTCCAGATTTAATGCAGCACCTGTTGGAGTGATTTTTTTTTTAAGTGATTAATCGATTAACGTGGAGCCACAGTAAAGTGAGACTCCCCACATATATATATAAAACAGGAGCAGCAGCATCATGTTGCTTCCACTGTGAAATAAGGAAAGTTGTAATTATTTCCAGGAGTTCACAGCACATGCTGCTTAAATCAGAAATAACTGATGCTTGTTAAAGTTTCCTTTGTATGTTTCTGTGACAAATCTATAATTGCAAACCAAAGTTGTGTTTTGTACAAATATCAGTTAAACAGTTTGAAGGGATTTGGTTTGTAAAGACAAAGCGGCCGATATCTTCTGTGTTTGTTTTCCAAAATTTCTTCACGGAATATATCAAATCGCAAAGTTCCTGATTAGTTACCTTTGAGCTGCAGCGCTGGTTCTCCTGGCAGTGTCTGCTTTACAAAACTCCATCTCTGCACAACAGTCCTCTTAAAGGAAACTAGTGTTTTTACAGCTCATACTGGTCTCCAATTAAAGCCATTAAAGGCCTTCAACGCCCTCATTAGATAACATAAAAATGTGCTCGTGATGTGAGAGCACTTGTTTCTGCTGGTAATCACATTCGCCTTCGCTGCGAATCAAAGAATGTTTAATTAAGCACAATTGTCTCATCTGAATTGGAGCAATCTGCCTTTTCATTGATATTCTGAGAGTGCTTCAATACACTGCTGGATTTTTGGAGCTCAGATACTGATTCAAGGTATTTTAGGGGGATTTTTAGTCAGGGAATTCAATTTCACACCCTTTTTTTTTTTTTTTTTTTTTTTGGCGGGTCGGCTGTTTTTCTTAAGTGTCTGAGGTTTATTTTCACTCTGTGGCCTCTGCTGTCTTTAACCAACCAAAAATAAATAGATAAATAAAAATCTGCTCCTCAATAACTACAAGTGGTCCATGGCCCATTTACCAAAGCCAAAACTGTGACAGCTCTGAGAGTCGCAGGTACAGCCGCGATCGGACGGCAGTTTTTATTGACACAAGCCGCCGCCACATGTTGGAGCGGGACACCTCAGTGCCAGAGGACAATACTGGACTGTTGGCTCCTTTCAGACCTCGGAGACGTAAGAGAAGCCAGTGAAGTCCATTCAATTTGTTTTCATTTTGGGACAAAGAGAATAAAACAAAATGAATAGTTTGACTGTCGTCGTTATGTTGTGGGTTAGTGAAAAACACGGGAGAGAAGTGATCCAATCAGGAACAAAACCAAAGATGAATTCTGTAAATGAAAACATGAGTTCAGGTGCCATGTTGGTTTTAGCTTCTGGTGTTATTCTTATTTCTTTTTTTTTTTTGGTTATTTATTTGACTTTGGCAGACAAAACTTCAGAACAAGCCCTTCTCTTCTTCTTCACGTCCTTTATAATTACACAACGAACCACATAAAGCTGCCAGAGGCAGAGCAGAATCAATAACTCTGCTGTTGCCAGTTCCAGCCCGGTCCGGTGTCAGCGCCAATCTGACCTCTGCTTGTTGCAGCTGCCACACGAGCGCTCTGTATTTGTTATTGTAAGGCTGTGGAGCTTAACTTCGCAGGATAACGTTTATCTGCAGATGAAGGGGAGTGTCACTCTGTCCAAACACACCGACGCAGATTACTCACAGCTGACTGACTGGTTGCCAGGTCTGAAATAATCCATTCAGGTTTGGGTTGTAAACTTTCCATCAGATGCATCGTGCTGATTGCTTCCAAATGAACTTGCTTTAAAAGGTGAACGCACCTTCGTTTCATTTTCTTCCAAACCTGTGCCTGAGTGGGCCGAACAAGAAAAGGGTTAGATCGGGAGTTTTTAGAAAGAGGGGAGAGAAGTTTCATGTTTGCTACTGAACACCATTTGTCAGGTCTGCAACACAATGTGAATGATCCTATTTTATTTATTTATTTATTTTATTTTTGTGGGACTGCAGCTGAAGTGTGACTGCAGTAAACGGTGTTGGGCAAAGCCTTTAAATAAAGTGTGTGTGCGGTGACGGGACCGGCTGAGGAGAATGAATGTTCTTCTTCACTCTGCACGTATTCTGGGTTTTCTTCAGTTTTTGTTTTTTTTTTTTCATACAGAAAATCCCTTTTCCAGAGTTCTTTTTGAGAGTACTCTGCATGTTGAGAATAATAATGGAAATCCCCAAAAACACACCAGTACAGAAGAGACAATTCAACTAAAATGCCTCCTCAAACCCAAAAGTTCATTCTGAAGTAAATCTGCAAAAGTGGGCGACAAATAGTTTTCTAACTTTTCTGAATTTGTTATGGACTATTACAGATATGGATCCACACACTCTTAGTGTCCTAGTTAGCATTAAATATGATTCAGATTCCTCACATCCGTTAGTTCCCTTTACATTTTCCTTTCTTTGTGTCTTTATCTCCTTTTCCCTGTTTCCGCTGTGCTGTCTTCTCTGTGGTTCGTTCACTCTCATCCCTCAAGACACCTCATGTCTGTCAGGCCTTGTGTTTTTGTTTTTTCTTCTTGTTGTTATTTTGGAGGGTTTTTTTTTTTTTTGCCTCCTGCTACAGGAGCTCTGAGGTGACACCACCCAGGAGATTAGGGTTCTTCTGATTACTCCCATCCCTCCTCACCTTATCTTCCCACATTTATTATCCATGGCACGCTCTCGCAGCCCCGTGACACCTGCCACATGGGAACAAAAATGGTGCCCGCACCGCCGTACCCGTGGTCTTAGTTTAATTAAAGTGTCATGTTTCTCCTATTTTGCTGATGGTTATTTTAATGTGTACTCAATCTGCAGGAATGTCACACAGATGCCCACAAATTATTAGAAACAGAGCAGGCCAGTTTTAAATACGGTGCGTTGGGGTCGCTTCCTTATCATCCGCTGAGGCCCAGCAGGTGTTTCTTTTTTGACCTTTTTTAACAACAGCCAGAGCCGGAGGCATTTTGTTTTCCTACTTGTTGAAGGCAGCAGTTTGTTAGTGTGTGTGTAGGGTTAAGGTAACACTTGTGCGTAGTTGAAGCCTGGAATCAGCCCTTTGAATACCTTTTTTCTCCTCCTCCTCTGCAGTATACTGCCTCCTATCTTAAAATGTCTGCGGACAAATAGAAACCAAGAAAACACAACCTGACATGTTTGGGGTTTTTTCATTATTTATTACAGGCATCTGTGTTGTGTTTTGTTGTCATCATCACACTTAGCGCACAAGCTAATGACATTTCCCGATGGACGTTCACCTTTGAGGGTCACAGCGAGGGCGGCTGGAACGCATCCCAGAATCCACCACAATAAGAAATAAAAAAAAAAAAACTACAACAGGCCTGCAGCTAAAATCCAAGCGGGCACTCTCAGGTCATCCTTGGCTTTAGTTGTTGGTCATTTGAAACTGGCAGGAAGTGGCTTGTTGTGAAATATGTGTCAGATTGCTGAATCAGTCTTTGTGCCGAGAATACAAATCTCTCTCATCCTCTCAGTCCATCCCCTTAAATCATCCTGTAACACAACTCCCATGGCGTTGCCTCGCATCTTCCTTTTCATCCCTGAGACTCTTTAAACACAGCCTGAATCAGAAGCCAAGGTCAATGTGTGCGTATTGATCGATCTATTGTTGTACTAAATATATGATTGGGAAAAGCATTTAAGGTCATTAAGAAGAGGGAATGAGATTAGGATGCAATAAACGAGAAATAAATTTAGTTTTTGGTTTTTTTTAGTAGTGGTCTGGGGTTTGTTTGTTGTTTTTTTTTTTTCTTTATATTTAATAAAAAAGACCACAGAGATTAAGTTTGCTTAATTAAGAGCTTATAAACTGACTGCTGCAACAATTTCTAGTTTCCTGAAGTGCTGCTTTAGTCCTACTTTTTTTTTTTTTACACCACCCTCTTTCTTTGTATTTGTTGTTCAATCTCCAAGAGGAATTGCTGCGACATTAGATTTGCTGCCCTTTTCAGCGGTTTGAAGTTGCTGATTGAATGTGTTGAGGCTGGTGGAGAGCTGCTCAGTATAAGATGGAGGCTTTAGATTGGTCAGATTTGTTTTTTAATTTCACCTCTGTATCCTCCCATCAGGTTCCTCCACGAGGGATGTGGGGCCGTCGCTTGGCCTAAAGAAGTCCAGCTCTCTCGAGAGCCTCCAAACTGCTGTTGCTGAGGTAACCCTAAACGGGGACCTCCCCTTCCACCGGCCGCGCCCCCGCATCATCAGGGGGCGTGGCTGCAACGAGAGCTTCAGGGCGGCCATCGACAAGTCCTACGACCGGCCGGCTGCCACAGAGGAGGACGATGAGGGCATGGAGACATGTAAGAAATCCCACGATGCACCTCATCCTGCTGTTTTTACTTTAAACGCTGTCCTGTCTCAGGTTTGATCGCACCAACCCTCCCCTCCCCCCCGTGTCATCTCCATCAGCAGCTGGGAGTCCCGTCCATGAGACACCTCGACTTCAGTCCCCTTTTAACGCCTCAAACGTCTCTCAAATTATAACGGTGACTTTGCATTATGGGTAACAAAAAGGACTAACGCAGCAGTGACGGTTGCTAACAACAGATATGGCTTCCATATTTGTGCATGGGAGTGATGGATGCTCAGTATCTGCTTGTGGCAATGGCAATATGGCTGACTCAGGATGTAACGACCCGCTGGGTAGGATGTCGAATCTACCATCAATATGAGGCACCTCAAAGAGTCAAAGCTTTAGAAGACCCCCCTCCCAACAGTACAGTCAGAGTCCCTGCAAATTAAAATAACCTTTGTCACAGGTACCGCTATCCAAAATGCTAAATCTCTGAGAGTCTGTCTCGTCCTCGTCCGTTCCGTGAATATGACAGCCAGCAGATCTGAATTTAAATGTCGTGTCCAGGTAACATGAAGTATGAAATCTGAATAAGAGAGCAGCCATGTGGATGTGTTTTAATCCTTTGTGTCACAAAAGATTACGCCTTAAGATTTTTATTCTACACTCTTACATTTATTCCAGAGCCTGAATATTGTGGCGTTTTCTGTCTGATGCGAATCTCTTTTTTTTTTTTTGTCAGAGAAGCATCAAATGAATGTCTGTCTTTTCATCATCTGTGAGAGTTGGCGTCTGATGGTTTCTCAGAAGTATATAAATGTGGAAAAGCCTCTTCAATCACTTGTAGTACATAATTATTCAATATTAAGCTCTTTTTGGTTCTCTAGAGACATAATTACACATCTGTGAGACTTCATTTTATTTTATTTTTGTGTGTGTGGCATAATTCTTCTTAAAATGACTTATTGGTTGTTCCCAATGTTTCTCCATCACTGCATGTCTTCCCCTCTGTCCAGTGGAGGAGGACACGGAGGAGAGTTCACGATCGGGGAGAGACTCCGTGTCCACGGTGGCCGACCAGACACCGCTGTCCGGCACAGAGAAACCCCTGGTCAACGGCACCAACCGCACCAAAGAGGAGAAGAAGAAGGACAAAGACAAAGGAGGGAAGGAGAAGAAGAAGCAGGAGGGAGGGAAGGAGAAAGACAAGGGAAAGGCCAAGAAGGGCATGCTGAAGGGACTCGGAGACATGTTCAGGTAAAACTGTCCGATTTTGACATCAGTGTGTTGAGAGACCTTTAAAAATATATAAACAATGTGTTTTATTTTCACTTCAAGATCTTCCTCAAGACTTGGAGGAACATTGCGTTGAAAAAGTTTCCTGATAGTTTGGACTTTTTTAGAAAATGGTGGAAAGTATTGTTCATTAAGCTGTGTTATTATCATCTTCTCCACATTGCTCAAAAGTATCTGCTTTATCTTTGTTGTGTAAAAGTGACAGACTTAACGATGCAGCGAAACGCTAATTAGTCTCTGACCTGAAATCTTTTTGGTTTCTCTTCCTGCCGTGAATTTTTTCTCCGCATCCTTCAACACTTCACCTGTCAAACATCCCTTACAGCTAAACTTACAGAAAGCCTCCCTCTGCGCACTAATATATTAGTATTGTTGTCCAAATTGGTTAGGAAGCCTCCAGGCCTGCCGGTAATACACCCGTTTATCATGTTAGCCGAAGTGACAGTGACAGGGAAGGGGAAACAATGACTGCTGTCTGAGAGGGGAAGGTAATGAGATCCACTGAGATGACGAGAGGGAAAGAAAAGTCGGAGGAATGGTAAACAGGGTTGTGTGTCAAAATTCAGATTTAACGTCATGTCAGACACATCCCTGAATTCTGTTCAGGTGAGACATTTTGGAGACTGTCACATCATCAGTTGTTCATTAAACGAACATTGAACTATCTTAGTTGTAATCGGATCACCTGATCAGCTTAGCCGTCGTCTGTTCAACTTCAAGCTCCAGGAAAAGCTGATAAAAGAAGTCGAGGTCAAGATTATTGACGTGAGTGAACGCAATGAGCGTAGACCTCGGTCCAAGAAAGTCCTGAAACTAACATCTGTATTTGTAGCAGTTTTATACAAAAGCCCTTAAACGAATAAACTGTCACAGGATGTTAAATGTTTCTTTAGATAGAAAGATACTGAAGTAATCTTCAAGACGAAGCATAAAGAGGAAGAAAGCGAAAAAGGGTTTAAACAAAACAGAGAGGGGAGACAGAGGACAGCGAGAGGGCGAAGAGTTTGGCTGTCAGGCTCTGTGTGAAACAGGTGGGATGGCCGCTGATGACACCGGCTTCCTTTTAGAGGGGAAGTGCACACACACACACAGGATGGAGTAATCAGCGAGATTAGAGACAAATTCGCACACCGAGGATCAGTTCACACTGATGAACACGCTGGAATAATTAGTCGGGAACACACAGTGTGGTGTGCTCTCACATGAAAAAAAAAAAAAAACCTCTAAATGAAACACACACAGTTCAGATGCAGATCATAGACACACACCGAGGTCCAGTTTCCCTCTTCACCTCCTGCATGGTAACGATTGGTGTGCGTTATCATAACATGAGTGTTATGGCGCTGTGATTGGCTCAATGTTGGCCACTTCAGACGCGCTCCATTAAAACTCTGTCCAACTGCCCGTTTGATCCGAGCCTAGTGTTTACTGGCAGAGACAGCTGTGTGCTCCAGAATAATGATGTGAGATATATCCAACCCATCTGTGTCTCCAGTCTGGATCGCACACTCTGCTTAAAGAAATAACAGAAAAAGAAAACACATTATGGACTCACTGGTTCCTTTTAGTTCGTGAAAGCTTCACTGTTCAGAGCAAATGAAGGGCAGGTAGATTCATCTGGCACACAGGAACCATAATTCCCTCCAAATACCGGTTTTATATTTTTTACAAGGTCGTGAAGCTCGCTCACTCACAAAGCAGACAGTTATTATTTAAATTGGCATCTCTTTCCTTTTTAGAGAATGATTGCAGGTTAGTTGCGAAACCAAAGCTGTTGAACTTTATAATCAAGAAGGCAAATATAAATTCCAGAGATGTTAATAAAACTCAACCGCAAAATTTAAATCCATCCGAGCCGTAAAGACGACGAGAAGAATTTCTACCCACCTGTAGGGGGCTTCTATCAGCAAGCATGTTGCTAAAAGTTTTGTTTTGTTTTTCTGAGTATTTTCACGTGCCTCTTGCGTCAGTATCACGATGAGACGGCGAGTAAAAGTTAAAAGTGTGCGTTGGCCCCCAAACCGAAGAGAATAGCGCCGTAACGGCTGCTAAAAGTAAAGGCCACGACAAAACGTTCCAGAGTGACTCTACGGCAGGCGTGTGTGTGTGTGTGTGTCTGTTTGGTGCAGGAGTTTAGCATGGAGGACGGATGGAACAGGAGTGGGAGTCCTGTAGAAGTCAGGAGTCTGTGTGTGAGCTGCCGCTGCCTTACCCTCTCATGTCTCGAAGGCCTCACACTCAGTCCAATCAAAGCCTCATTACCATCAACCCCTGCCAAAGTAAGAGCGTGCCAAATCTATGGACCCCCCCCCCCCCGATCATCACTTGGACTCAGAAGCGACACCCAGTCTGTTAGCTTGGCATCACCAAAGATGCTGCTGCCCAGAAATTCAAGGCCTGAGCTAATTTTGCAGTGGTTTTAGTGTGTGTGTGTGTGTGTGTGTGTGTGTGTGTGTGTGTACCTTTTGTGTTGTGAACAAACCTGGAGTCAGGAAATGATCACGCTGCGACGAGCTTCATGATGTGCTGTAACGATCAGTTTTTTGACCGTTCTGCGTCGTTCCTCCTTCGTTCGTTTCGTTCAATAACAGTTCAAGATGAGATGGCAAATAAACTTCATCAGAGGAGGAACTTTTTAAGTTTTTTTGTGTCATCACTGTAGATGCTTTAACCATAACCAGTTTTTACTGACCTCTGTTGGGTTAAATTAGATTTCTTTACATACAAAAAGACTGAAGCGACGGCATCTTTAACATTCTTCATGGATCTCAGAATGCTGCAGATATGATTCTGGGGCAGTTACTGTTGATTTAATCTGAAATTCAGCGTTTAGTGACGCACAGACGGCTCAGATTTTACTGTTGTCCACATCCAGCACGACAACCGCAACTTCCCACAACGCCACCGATTGTTTTCGCTTCTTGTGCAGTTACAGGGGATTTTATTGAATTATATTACTTGACATTTTGACGTTATCTTTCTAAAACCGCAGAAAAACATCAATGCCTCACTGTGAATGACGCCAGGTTCACGAGACAAGGCGGGCCTAACTGTGCCTGGAATATGAGATTAATAAATGCCCCCGTGTCACGGTCTATACTCTGTCTCCTCTTCACAGTTCTCCCGTTCAGTCATAAATCTTGCTGTGTGTGTGTTTGTGTGCGTCTGTGCCTGTGTTTGTGTGTGTGTGGAGAGTTGGGCTGTTTTTTAAGGGGCTGTTAATGAAAGTTAGTGGTGTGGAGAGACAAAGTGTCAACCGTCTCTCAGCGTGATAGATCGCTCCTGCTCTTAGCATTAACAGCAAGCCGTCACTCTTTGAGACGGCTGCAGTTAAATTAATCAGGTAATGGACCTTAGTCTCTCTGCCCCCCCCCCACCCCCCCACCCCGCCTCCTCTTTCCAATCCCTCTTTTTTCCTCAGTTTCTTTCACACAAAACAGCATCAGTACCTGCCGTCACTTTAGGGTTATGTGAAGCTGCGTTCAGGAAACAAACTTAAGTTCTTTAGTCTCTTTGTTACCATTAAATTTTCTTTTCTCTCACTTTCCCATTCATTATTTTGTTTCTCACCTTCTTCTTCCTCTGCTCTGTTGTTTTCTTCTTCCTGTTTTCTTTCTCAGCCGTTCACACGCTCTCCCACGCATCCGCACCGCTGGGTTTTCTCTGCAGGTTCATTTGCTTATTTTTGTTCTTTTCCTCCTCTGTGTTTTTCTCTTTGATTTACTTGATATCCCAGTTTTCACTTCACTTCTCTGTATTAGTCTCAGTGTGCGTGCGCGCTAACACACACACACACACACACACACTCGTGAGCTTCGTTCCTTGAGTCTCTTTTTTCTTTTTCTGACTCAAATCAAGTAAATTAAACTTTTTCTTTCATTTTTAAACACACTCGGTCCACTTGCCCGTCTTTGCTTGCGTTTGATCTCATTATTCTCCTTTTCCTTCACCTTCTTTTTATCTTTTGACTTTTTTATTTTGTAACTCCACTTTGTGTCTCTTCCTTTTTCACACTCTTTCTCAGACACACACTGTCTTTATATTCTCAACCGTATTTTGCCGCCTGATTTTAATTCATTGAGTTTCTCTTGTGCGAGTTCATTCTTTCCTTCCTTGTTCACTGCCCTCCGTCTGTGTCATTAACACACACACACACACACACACACACACACATGCAGAGAGACACACACACACATTGTCTTTTTAGAAGTCGTAGATATTCTCCGCAGACCAATTTCCCTGTGAATAATCATGGAGGTTCATTGTGGAAGCGAGCGCGGTGCCAAAGTCATTTCTTCAACAGGCTGCAGCTTTATACAGAGTCAATCAAGCTGAAATATCTCTGCAATGGCTCCTATTCCGTTAAGCGTCACTCCCTCCCTATGAATATAATTACCATGATGGGGCCGCCTCTACGCGTTCTTCGTTTACCACTCCCCGACTTTAAACGAACTGAATGTGTTTTGAAGTCGAGAGAAGTACTTTTTCAGATGGTTCATTTGAGGGCTTGATCAAACCCGTGAAGTATTTCTTCTGCTTGTCTGTCTTGTACAGCTTGCATTTTATCAGCACACCTTCTGCTTCCATGAAAATTAAAACAGTTGGCTATCTCAAAGATTTTCCTTGAAATGTTTCTGAGTTTTATGAAGGATGAGACTTTGATTCAAACTGTTTCAAAACCATCTACCGTTGCTGCGTAATTTCACTGAATGAGTATTTATTGGGCCAATTTTTTTTGTTTGTTTGTGTTTTTTGCGCTGCAGGTTTGGAAAACACAGAAAGGACGAGCGTCCGGGGGAGAAGATGGACCGTAAAGGCTCCAGCAAGTGGCGGCCTGAAGAGACGCAGGTTTCCGAGGAGGAGACGATGAAGATGAGGATGGAGCAGGAAAGGTGAGGTCGCTCTGATGAGCTATAAGAATCAAAGTGAATAAAAGAACTAGCTAATGCTCTTGGGGATTTTTAGTTTTTTTTTTTTTTTTTTTTTTTACTCGCCTCAATCCAAATCCAAACTAAAGCCTGCATGTTGTTATGAGGTTGCACATGGAAACCAGAAACGGCCTCAGACTGTCGCTGCAATATTGGAAATTAACTGGGGTCTAAAATATTGTGTGTTGTAAGAATTCCCATATTTGGAAAAAACAAAATTAAATATGAACAGATGTTGTACACAAGCATGGAGAGTAGTCTTCTCAATTTATTTATTAACTCAGTAAATGTAATGAGTTTAAGGTCTTGATGATGATGGCGGAGGGGGGGGAGTTGTGGAAGTTTGCAAATTAAAGTGTTGAAGCATGCAGGAAATAATAATCTACTGGCAATTTTTGGGGGGCATCCATTTTTTAAAATGACAAAAGACAACAATGATCACATTACAAATTGGAGGCTTCAAAGCTGCAGTGTTCAACCATCAGGTGGCAACATGGCGGGATGGTACAACAGCATCATGAGCCCAGAGGGGAAGATTAGAGGGAAACAAGGAGGTTGTGGCCAAAGTTCAGGTTTTTTAATCAAGCATAACAATCGAGTGGATGAATTCCCTCCGCTATGTTTGACAGACTCAATGAATTCTAATTAAATATGGAAGAAAAAAGAGACAGTAGATAATGAACCTTTGCTGTTATCAGGTGGTTGCTCAAAGCCAAAACAGCTCCAAAACAAATCTCTGTTTCAACCAAACTAAATGTCAGTCGGGCACTCTGCCAGTATTTTTTGGGACAGCAGTTTATAAATGCCAAGGCCATTACAGCCCTGCCAGCTAATTAATTCCCATGCTCTTGGTGTAGGGGCAGGAGTCATTACTACCCTCAGTCGCTCGTTATGAAAATTTGGTTTGTAATTCCTTCTTTACGCCTGCAGAGCAGATAGTCCAATAATTTGATAATAGCCTCGTCTTTATTTTTTAATTGGCATTAGGTTAGCGCAAATGCCATGTCAGATGATTGGGTTGCTGCGTCGGGTCCTGTTAAAAGTGTAGAATGGTCTCTTTGTGTGTTAATCAAATCCGTGACGTGTTTGCTATTTCCTGGCCTGAAATTATTGTCTTCAAGTCACATGAATTCATTATCGTGATGCAGTGTCGACCATTCTGGACTTCTTTCCCGTTTTAGATGTGAGCAGCACAGATTAAATTCAGTGTATTCCTCCTTTATTCAGCTTTACAGTGTTATCAGCTGGTTTTTATGGTTACATCCTCAATTCATGGTAGATTAAAATGCATTACGTTGTCCCCCTTTTTTCTTTGGGCACGTTTCCTTTGAGATGTGAAGCTTTTTCAGAATTTTTCTTCTCATGTAATTTAAAGTAATATTATCTGAATTATCTGAATCCATTTAAGCCTTCGGCGGTAAAAGATGTAAATCGATGGAGTCCTTTCTGAAACCAGCGCACGGTGCAGGAGGCTGTGATGGAAGACTGTTTGTATCAGATATATTCATATCTTTTTCACTCACACAAGTGGAGACAGACGGTGTTATTTCAAACCTATTTCTTCTTTTTCTTCTTCTTCCAACATTTGTTTTGGGGGTCGGAGGCCTCTTCCAGAGCTAAGAAGTGGGTGGGTCAGTTAGTTTTGTGCGTTTATGTTTTTCTTTGTGTGTGAGGGCTTTTTCATGTAAAGCGCTGAGGGAAATCAGACAGGTTGGGAGGTGAGAAACCAGAAAACAGCTAAATGCAGGTAGGAGCACCGAGCAGGAAGCGCCTCAGGATTGTCTGACAGTTGTTCTTTAAGTCAATACAGTAATTATTTTGTTCAGCGTCGGCTCTTCGAATCGCCCCCCCCCCCCAGCCTCGTCCTGCCTTCCTCTTCTCTAAGCAGCTGAAAAGGCACAAGTGCACTCGTCTCTGGTTTGGAGTTAACCGTGTCGGAGATGAACCGGTGTTGACGGGAGGATCCCGCCGAGGATGTGGAAGGACTGCGGCTTTCGGCTTGAAACAATTAGCCGGTGAGCTGCTCCTTGCGAGGTTGCGCTGCAGAGCTCCTATTGATTGGTCACTGCCAGAGGCTGCTGTTAATCCAGCTGTGATTGACTAGATGGATCAGAGGGTTTAAGTCTCAGGTCCCCGTGGACTCCAACCCCAACTGAAACGAACAAATGTAGACAGCCAACGCAGCACGCCGGTACATATATAGAGCAGATAAACATGCATGTATTACACATACTGTATGTCATTTCCGAATAAAAGCCAAAGCCGCTGTGCCATCCTTAACTTTGATTTAGATAATGCATCATGCTGCGGTTAACATCTCTAAGGTTTCTGAGCTGGCCTGTGTGAATGCACCTGTTTGATTACCAACACACGAGGTTGCCAGCTCATGTTGGCTTGTGTTTTGGCAAAAGTTGAGCCAACATTAACTCACCGGACAGCACTGAGGGGGAAGTTGTTTTTTTGCCAGAGCTGTCTGTACACAAAGCACACAACGTTGGACGCATCGGCCGGCGCATGAACTCAGGTTGCGTTTTAAGAGGCAGGCACATCAGCTGTCTCGTCCCAGTGAACTTCCCTTCACCCTCAGAAGCTGCAGCTCAGCGTCAGCTCTGCGAACGTCAAAAGGATTCTTGAGCTTCGTCGCCATTTAAGTGCCGCGGTGAAATGTCACATTCTTAAAAATGGGCAAAGCCACTTGTTGCTCTGACCCGTATGAATTATCAAATCCCTGCATAATTCCCCAAAACACAGCATGAGCTTCAGAACTGACTGAAGTCCCCCCTCCCAATAAAAGGATTTTCAGCAGCCATCTAATCCTGCTGGACCTTCTCCCTTCATGTACTTCCTGCCTTTCTCTGCGGTCTATCAGTTCTGTCAGCATTAGCGCTAAAAGGAAGGTTTATTACACGGCGGGCAGAATGGCACATAATGGACCATTGTTCTGGCTCAAAGTGGCAGAAAGGTCACTCGTCAAACACCTTTCTTCTGCCGTAATGTGCCATCCTGTCATTTCTATACCCTTTTATCTGCTTTCTTTAACATCCGCCTCTTTTCCCACCCCTCCTGTTGTTTTGTGGAGGGTTTTGTGAAATTAACTTTTCAGGCTGAGAGCATTTCTGTCTCTCATCAAGGTTAGTCATTAGAGAGAAAACGGGGCTTTCCTGACGTAAATATTTTGGGACCTAGAGGTTAATGATGAGGCCAAGTGCACTTTTCCTTCCTATCCCATTTCAATCAACGTAATTGTATTTGTGGAACAATTTTATCCCACAATGCTTGTTAAGTGCCACTCATATTGACATAAATAGAGGGTTTGTCTGGTTTTGTCTCAGAGGAATATGGCACTGAACATTTCCTTCCTGCATGTGTCAAAGGTGGCATGAAGAACAGCAGCTTTCTTCCAGCGGTGGTGGTTTTATGAACAGCTGTTTGCTTACCAGTGGAGAGGAAATGATTGAAGTTCAGCATCAAACTTCATACCTTCTACCTCCAGGAGCTCCTCCAGAGGCCGACAGCGGCTGCAGTGTTAACGCTGCCCTGAAGATGCAGCATTGCTCAGAAGGCATATTTAATCGTCATTCCCAGGAAGAAACCACATTCAGTGCCTTCTAATAGCTCTCTGGTTGCTTTTGATGATTAGGATTAATAAAATGTAAATCATCACTACAGAAGAATTCCAGATTCATGTTACGTACGCTGTATGTCACGCCTGCACTTTCTTCAGCTCTTCAGATTTGAAGTTTTTGTCCTTTGTCACATAACACAACTGGTTCAAAGCTGCATCCTTCCTCACTCAGAATCTGGCCCCGCTGACCCCGTCCAGCGCCTCGTTCTGGAAAGGGGCTGCTTGGCTGGATTGGTATGTCTGGCCTTATCTTATCAGCCACTGTGCTTGTGTATACAATCAGTAGCTGCTCCCACTCCTGCTGCTGCTTTCTCTGACGGAAAACACGGTTTTTCCTCTGGGTTTAAAGATAGATCCCTCAAGGGCCCCGCTTCCTTCTGCACCATTAGATAATTGCTGAGTCCACAAATAGTACAGATGGAGTATGCAAATCTACCAGCTTTCATCTGACACAGGTAGTGTTGTTGGAATTAGTGAACGTTTTACTACCACATTCGGTGGTGGTGGTGGTGGTGGGGGGGGGGGACTGTTAGTCAACTAGCTCATTTGAAGCCTTATTGAGATATTTTTTAAGTAGTCCAACTCATTTCTGTTCTTTTAACTCACATTTTACTCCCTCCAACAGGGAGCTCTCCTTATCAGACTTATTGTTTCGTTATGCACAGCATGCACATTTTCTGGAGGAGGCATTTCTGATTTCAGCCCACTGTGTTCAGTGAAGTTCCGCCCCCTGCCTCGCCACCGCTGCGGCTGTCCCATTCGCTTTCTCGCTGCCATTAAAAAGGGGCCTGCAGAAAAGAGAGTAGTATGATAATTGGTAGTTGTAAAGCTCTGATAATTGGCATGGCTGTAATTATGGGGCTGCGCAATAGGTAGTCCCCCCGCTGTAGAAAATGGTGTTGCTAGTTATTTGCAAGATAATGGCCTAAAGAGAAATAGTGTATGTATGATTTCTGTTTCAATTCTTCTGTGTGAGAGAGAGAGATGTCAAAGGTTGGTGTGTGTCTGTGTGTTTGAGGGAGACTGGGAGAAAAAACACGGTAGCTATACATTAGCAGCACTCTGTGAATACTAAGTGTTTTCTGTGTTGAGGGGGCGAGGGACTATTATGTATTGTTTATGGTATTATTCATCTGGGGGTTAAAAAAAAAAAAAGTCTAAATAATAGACTCCATCCTTTCTCTTTTCTGTAATGGAAAGATAAAAAGCCACAGTAAACAATCACTTGCACATGTTGCCGTGGTGCGTCTGGTGTTTTGTTAATGTGACACCAGAGATTTACAGCATGGTTTTACCTTATAGTCTGGAGTGTTTTAACCACCAGTCTGAGGACTTCCCCACCATTCATATTTCTTCCACAGCACTGAGTAGGAAATATAATATATCTCCATAATGTTTCTTCTGCCTGTTTGCTGCAACAGCATTTAATTTATGTCTTTATTTCAAGCGCTGTTTAACGATTTCTGAGTGATCAATCTGAATATTATGAACTGTGTCCCGTAATCTGAATTAATTTGTGTCTTGATCGTTTGGCTTGCAATAAACTAGCACACCTGTAGATTTAAACTCATCATTGCTGTTTAAAGTTACCAACAAGAAGACGTGTAGCTTAATTTTGGAAGTGAGGCTGAAGCCAAACACTGAAACTCGGTTTCATACTTTGAAATGCTGGATTAATAAAATATAAATGTTGCCGCTGTCAGCGTAGACCAGAAGCTGGTCTGAAAATAAATGTCACATTTTCTGGCCAGTTTGGTTTACAAACAAAAACAACATTTGCAATATGTTTTCCAAGGATGACACAGTAAAGGTGTGTGTCTTTTAAAGCAGCAACAGAATTGTCTTTACTGTGGCTTAGAATGAAAACTTAACATCGCCGTGTCCTCCATCGTCTTCTTCACCAGAATCCAGGCCAAGACCAGGGAGCTGAGGGAGCGGCAGGCCAGGGAACGGGACTACGCCGAGATCCTGGACGTGAGCCGCACTCCGGAGAGATCCTCCGAGGAGGAGCACCCGTACGCCGGCATCAACCCCTTGAACAGCTCCGTGGACAGCGGCCACAGCCGACCGCACAGCCCCCGAGACGATTACCCCCACGTCCACCCGCACCACCAGCACCAGCACTCCGATTCCCTCTACACCCAAGTCAGCAAGGCCCGCAATGACCGGCCCCCGTCCGCAGACAGGTAGGGCCGGGATTCAAACTTTCCTTCCTTTATATAAAATTAGATTTTGTCACTTCTCATTTTGGAAACAATCTCTTCGGCTACGGCTTGCGTCACATCTATTTTCCTTTTCATGCCGCCTGTCTTCTCCGTTAAAAGCAAATTAATTACCTGGTGACACTAATGAATTCCACCGGAGTCACAATCCCACTCAGAGGCCTTTTCCACTCGGAACGGGTGATGGGCTGCCATTCACAGTTCAGCGACCTTTCTGCCTCCAATTCAAAAGCACAAACCAGTGTGGTGGTATTTCAGGGAAAAGGTCTGTGGGGGGTTGAGGTTTCTCCTTGCATTCCCAGCTCTCGTAACTCTGAAGCAGCATTATTGCCCAGAGATGGCAGACTGGCTATCACACCTGGAGGAGAAAATAATCACAGCAACAGAAGGCAGGTGGTAAATGTCAACTCGCCGACTGCTCAACACAATGCGCCAGTCTTTTTGGGGGTGGGTGGGCGGGGGGATTACTCTGGGGAGGCATTGAGTGAATGGAAACCTTTGAATACCTGTCTCTCTTTCTGCCCTGCTTGGCCTTTCTGCCTTGCTTTCTTTCTGTCTTTCGTTCTCGTCGATTTCGCCTTTTCGCGGTTGCTCTTTGAGGTATTCTGTCTGACCCTGTGATCGACAGCTGCCCGTCACTTTAAAGTCAACACTGCGGCCTTGAGCTGAGATCCATTTTCTCTGCCTCTGTGCGTTTACTATGTATTCATTTGCGGCAGCCAAGCAGCCTCATCGAGCTCATAGCCCAAAGCAAAGCAAAGTCCACAGCGGCGACAGGCAGCCAAGTGAAAGCCGGAATCCTGTATCTTGTCAGCAGCAGCAGGAATTAGTTTTCCGTGCGGAGTTGCTCCCGAATCCTCCCACCCGATCAATGAATGTAGAGTTTGGTGGCCTCAGGATAGATTTGGGAAACTCGCAGCTGATGAAGGGAATCCTGCAGCGTGGCGGGAAACACAGGTGGATTCATCCACGGCTGAATGAATGGGTTTGTCTTAGTGGTGGTTTTCACGCATCCCCAGATGGCCCCGGCAGTCTGTGATGCTGATTCATAATTCATGGTGCTGCTGTTCCTCCCTTCTGTATCCCCGATGCAGTACTGTGCTGAGGGATGGCACACCAACATCACTAATATTCTTTAGTTTTCTTTAATTAATTCAGGGAATTCGTTCTTGATTCAGACTCTAATCATCGTCTTATGAAAGTTTATAGCTTTTTCGCTCAATAACCACATAGGCAATTTATTATTTCGCCCCCCTCAGTCTACCAGGAGGTTGTTATTAGATGTATGCCTCTTTGGGGTGAACATATTTTGCAAGAACAACAACACACTTAAAGTATTTACCAGTCCCAGCTTTGCTTCATAGATATTGTATTAAATAGAATTAAATTGGAAGTTTTGGGCTGCTGGTAGGAGAAAGGCAACAACAAAAAAATAATTGTGTGCAGCAGGAGCTTGTGCCAGAGATCCACACAAAATGATTCATTAGTTATTCCGAATGAATACATTTCCCGACAATTAAGTATTCAGCAGTTGCAGCCCTAAAATGGATAACTAGGAACATTTAGCTTCAGGAGTGTGTTGGCGAGATCGGTGGCGGACAGCGAGGAGCAGCTGGTCCTCGTGACCAACCACGCTGAGCTGAACGTCAGGCCTTCGCTCTCTTCACGAGGTTTTGATTACAGCAATGTAGGTGTCAGGGGCACAAAGTAAGACAAATACACCACCTATAACAGAACCAGGAAGTGTGTTTCCTGCGTCCTGCTCCACCCCCCGCTGAACAGGAAGTGCATTAGACTCCGGCATGCCAGGCACAGGAGGGAGGCAGACTGAGTGTTTGTTATTATGGGGTTCAAATGGCAGCATGAGCTGATATCAGAGCGGAGATTGGATTTAAGCAATAACATTGTCCGTAGAACCTGAGAGGACACTTTTCAGCCTTACACTAACACTTAAGTCCAAACCTAAACTGTTGTTGAGGACCTCAGGTCAGTTTCACTGACGGGATGTGTGATTTCTGAACATCTCTGATATTTTATGCCCATTTCATGATCCAAATGGAGCGTGAGAAGGCTCTCAGTTTTATGTTAGTGCCTGTATGGTCCTGTTGTTCGCGCTGCCAATGTTGTGATGGTCACAAGATTATGACTCAGACACAAATGGAAAGGACTGAGACCGCAGCTGCAGCAGAGATTTGTGAGCTGGAGAATATTATATAATGTAGATAATCAATATTTATATAACACCTTTTTTCAATGAGGCCACAAAGTGCTCCAAACTGCACACACGAACATTATTAATGATTACAATGAAAAGTTACAACAGAGCGCGAAACACAAAATAAAACCACCAGTCATGCACATAGCTGCTTTAAAATACATAACAGTGCATGAGAAAGGACGTCATAAAAACTGAATGTGGTCCTCAGGAAAACCAGTCTGAAGTCTCAGGACCTCGGCTGCATGTCGGCATCACTGCCCTGAGAAACAGCCTGAATTTAGATCCGGCTAATGAAGCAGTTTATGGCTCCTCATTAACAGCAACATATGCTATTAAACACAAAATACTACAATGTGCATCAGTTCTGAAACTGAGTGTGAACGGTGCCGTTAACAGCTCTGCACGTTTCTATTTATGTTTGTATTGTTCAGTCCCTTGTGGCCTAAAACTGCATTGTGTTAAAGAGAGGAAACAGTGTGATGTGATTGTGTAGATGAGACACAACCCCGGCCCATCTCTCTCATGACTGATTGACAAAAGAGTATCAGCCCACCATTTCATCAGTCATCACCTCATGAGCTGCCGTTTTGTAGTTTAGTGGAAATAACCTGCTCTGAACTCTACCCTGATTGGTTAGTACTGTCTGTCAATCACACGCTACCCTGATTCATGATCCGTTTTTCTCTAAATGGAGCCGCTGTTGAAAGAAAGAGACCGCAAACTCATTCGGAATCAACATCGTGCTATTCAGACTTGTGCGGGCCAAAAGGAAGTTCATATCCTCACGCAAACAACTGAACAACAGCACCAGAAATGTTCTCCAGTGCCCAGAGGAGCAGAACGGAACCACACCAGCCCCGTGGCCCCTTAATTCCTCCTGGAGCTGTAAAACGTACAATTGCCTTTCTTATCATTGTGGCGCTTTAACAGGCTGAACAGAAAAAGGAAAAAAAAAGACACGCAGCTGCACAAATATTCAACGGAAATCATTTTTAATTGCCACAGATATTTCAATTAAACTGCAGAGGTTTGAAAACAAAAGCAGTTCAGAGAGGCTGGATGGCGCTTCTGAGGCCTTTCGGAACAGTCTGCCATTTCCTTTGCTTTAAGGAGCCGTGACCACAAGGACTGAACGCTCGACCGGATCCACGGCAGCGAGCCTGAAACAACATCCAGCTCTTCTTTCTTCATCTTGTTTATGTTCAGAGCTGCTTATTTGATCACGACACCAAATTCGGGAAGTTATGGATGTTTTTCAGAGACACAAGAGGTTTTAATTGCGTTGCAGTGCGTAGGTGGCACGGTGTCGGGTTGTTTCTGTTTTGGCTCCAAAGTAGATTGCATAACCTTGCTGCTGGGACACTGGTGGTCGTTCTTTCTTCCTGCCAAGCTAAATATGTCCAAAGCTTAGTGTTTTAACGCCCCCCCCACTCCAAATGTTTCCCCATCATTACAGCTAAAAAAAAATATTCCTCACAGGTCCCACCGGTGTCATCATCATCGACTAGCATCTGTCACCATGTTATTTCGTTTATACCTGACAATATCTGCAGAATGTGTCTCAACTTGCATCAAACGGCCGAGTTTCATCAGCTACATTCACTAAAGTTTTATGAAACAGTCCAGTGCGTCAGTGAATATCCTAATTGGCCCTCAACACTTTGCTGCGTCACACTCCACCTCCTGTAATGTAGGTGAAAATGTGCACAAAGAGCCAAGTGAATTAACCACCATTGTTTTATTCCCCTCCCAGCTCCGAGGCAGCAGTGAATGCCGGGAAGGCTCTGAGGGATTTGGTGTGATTTGATTCTCCCCCGTTTCCCGAGGAGGCAGCGCTCTTATTGAATCGGCTCCATTACATTTCATCTCTGCCGGGGGAATAAGGGGCCTCAGAGGGAGCGAGCGCAGCCGTGTTGTATCACAAACACACCAGAAACAGCAACGCAGACAAACAAACAAACAGCGTTCACCTCACAGCTTTTTGCTATAAGGGCGTGTGTGTGTGTGTTCATTGACACTTTACTTCACACACACACATTGTTTAACAGCATTCATCTTGCTCTTTGCTACGTTTAGATGGCAGCCGGTTTGTTCTTGCGTATTTGCTGGAAACGTAGAAGAATGGGAGTGAAAAGTCAGCGGTGTGGAGAATAATTACAGGTTTGCAGCTGCATACAGTAAACACTCTTTTAGGGCTGGATTAACCTGTGAGGGGACAGAAATGAGTTGACCCCCCACTTCCTCTCACTGTCCTGTGCAATGTGGTACTTTTTTCATACAGCACCACAAACAGACCAGAGCTCTTATCCACGAAACTGAAATGAAGTCCCTCTGCAGCGTTTTAACCTTTTAGCTCCATGTTTGCCTTTCTTATTCCCACCAACATTATTTCCAGACACAGCGGGCGGCCAGCTGATGTGACGCTCCTGCACTTGTGTGAGCTGCAGGCAGACCAAGCTAGACGCTAGCTGATGAACATCATGGAGGATGTAACGGGTCAAGAGTCAGATGTTTTTCCGTCAGGAGGTTTGGGAAACCAAAAACAAAGCCAAAAATAGAGTTCAAGTACCTCTACAAGCATGTAGGGGAAACTACGGTGGCCTGGAGGTAACACAAACTTTAGCCAATGTTGTTTTGTCTGTAGTTAGTAAACAAAAACACAATGAGGGTTATAATTCTATAGAATTCTAAAGAGCGGTCCTTTAATATGATGCTTAGATTCATCATCTGGTCAGAAACATGACTCCATGTGAATGCTAATGCTGCTCTGAGTCTTATTTACATGTAAATAGTGTCGCCAACACATTCATTATTTGATAACATGTTACACGTAGAGCTTTTCCCACACGGTTCATGTGAAGCTTTAATGCATTTGTCATGTCTAGTTTACTCCTGTGCTTTACTACGACACGTTATCAAGCAAAAATTAGAAGTATGAATCACTGCAAAATAACTGTGTGATTGATAAATCAGACGTAACTAAGGGACTGTGTGCACACGCTGTTTCCACGACCCGAGTAGCTGCATTGCTCTGCACTTACCAATTAATTCAATCGCACCCCTTTTCACTCAGTGTTGCGTAAACATGCAGCTAATCCAACATTCCTGTCTATTCAGGGGCCGCTGAGCCTCCGAGGAGCCCCCAGTTTGGCACCAGACATGTAAAACACAAAGAACAAACTGGAAACACAAACAAGGGAGTATCCAAAAACTGCATAATGTGCATAGAACTCAAGCACAGGCAGAGAGATTTAAAAGATTAAAAGTTTAAATATAATTTTCTTGGATTTTCACACTCAGGCCCAGACAGACAGGAGATGCCAGTGTTTTACAAAAACCCCAAAAAAAAGCCTTTCTCTCTCATTATCCCCCATAATCCACTTACTAACAGACATGTTGTTTTTCACTCCCGTTCCCATGTTTATCTAATCCCACACATCTGACCTTAAAGCGTTTCTCAATCTGTTTATCTCCTCTGTTTTCACATGAACAGGCGTCTGCCCCGTTTAATGATTTAACACATTATCACATCGTGTTTATTCTTCTTCATTGGTTAATTTCCAGTAGAACTCCACCGGCTCTGATTAAGATGTTTCAGCTTCACTTTTCTCTCTAGTTGAAGAGAGATTCAAAGCTAAAACTTTGTTTTCCTTCTCTGTGTGACTCAAACTCACGAATTGAAGTTAAAGCCAAGAACATAAAATGAACTATTCAGCTGGAAAACAGTTTGGAATGGCCGTTTTTTTCCTCTGCCAGACTAACCTGGAGTTCGAGGAACGCACAGCTGCGACTTTTCCTCTCTGCCCAACTGTTAAAGACCTGATACAGGAAAAAAAAACAAGTAAAAAAATCGGGCTCAGGAGGATCTGTCTTCGCCTCAGCTGCTCCGCTCTCTGGCTCCTAATGTGCGAATAAGGCCCAGAGACAAGATGTCGACTGTCACCGTTGTGCAGAAAGCAAACGAGTGTTCCCGCCGCTCACTGAACAGAACAGGTTGTCTTACTGCAGCGAGGAGGACGTGTCTCTTTTTGAGGGTCACTGTCACTCTGGATGCTCAATCCAAAAATCTGGCGAAGAGGAACGTGGACAGAATTTTGGATCAGCTGTCGGCGGAGGACAGCCGACAGTTAACACAACACAGACGTACCTGAACTTCTTCCGCCTGAGAACTGAAGCTACATCTGCATCCCAGAAATACCTTCAGCTTTGGAAAAGAACAGCGATGCCCCATTAATGTGGTTGGAACTTTGTTCACGTCTCCAGGGAGCCATCAAGTGCACATAGCAGACCACAAATGTCAGCTGCACTTTGCCTGCAGACTCAGACACCAAGCAGTGCTTCAGTTCTGCAGTTTGTGGTCGTCTGATAAAATACATCTCAGTGAGAAATACTTAGCATACACTAAGATAAAGCTCTGAAGGAGTCAAGGCTCCATTTATAGGACAAGGCTGCAAGAATAGTTAATCATGCTGGAGCCCTCCTTGGGTAATATTATACGTTTGTGAAGCATAATCCTTGAAAAAATCTGCAATTAATGAAAAGAACACGGGAGATACCGTCTTTGCCCAGCAGGAAATCCAGCCTTGCAGCTCAATTAAACACATCTTAGTTTATGAACTCTTGCCTTCTGCAGGAGTTAGTGCGAAGAGCTCGAGCTGCATGTAGACGGACTGATCCGTGGAAAACGCGCTGCAGATATTCATCGTCCAGCAGCTCTGAGTTTTACAACATGGGTTCCTTCAAAATAAAACTCAAACAAGATAGCTGTATATCTGAGGAAAGGAGCCTCAGCAGATGTTTGAGGCCCCTCACGTCAACACGTTTTACAATAACAGATATAAACCTCCTGAAATCTCCACTTTCGATACTTTAGTAGCTGTCCTCTACTGTGAGGCGTTCAGGAAACTTTGGTTAATTACGTCGTCTGAGGGTGCATATAGTCTGCGTGTGAATTTGACTTATGGTTTCTTTTCACACGTGAAGTTTTTCCACTCAGCTGTTTG
The DNA here is from genome assembly GCF_900963305.1 of Echeneis naucrates. Taxonomy (NCBI): domain Eukaryota; kingdom Metazoa; phylum Chordata; class Actinopteri; order Carangiformes; family Echeneidae; genus Echeneis; species Echeneis naucrates. The sequence goes on along the minus strand of NC_042527.1, from coordinate 19,813,297 downwards.
GCAGCAGAAACACAAAACGCTTCAAACTAACAGGGTGGATTCTCTGCCTGCTGCTCTCGCCAGCCAGGGAATACTTTAAAATAATTTGAAATGGCTGACATGGCCCTTTCATGAACGTGTCATGCACAAATGATTATGTATGAGCGCAGAGCGTGAGATAGGTTATATTAAAGTTGGGCTTGTCAGCCATCTGCTCCTATACGGAGGAATCGGTCACGTTGTGTATGAGGAGTGGCAGGTCGGTCCTCTTCCACTCCAAATCTCCTGGATCAAGGCCAAGAGCTACAGAGGAGAGATATGTTCTGCCCCGGGGAATCCTTTATGGATGTGGGAAGAGGCGGCCCAGTGGCTTTTTAGGGGTCATTTGGATGTGAGCGGGTGGTTGAGGACTTTATTTCCAAACTAATATACGTCATGCCATGGAAAACCTGATTCATTTGTTTTTTTTAAAAGTAGGTTTTAGGTTACTGTCATCTTGTCCTGTAGAAGGGGGATAAAAAAACACAAACAAACCTGCTGTTGTCCTGAAACAGAGCAGTTATTCTTTTGAATAGTTTTCCCCCCCCAAAGGGAATTGTTAATTTTGATCGTAAAAGAGGAGCTGTTTTAAAAGACTGCAAAACAAGGTGGGCTTGGCCCTGTTGGAGACCACAGAGAGCCGATAAATCAAACTCTTTAGAAACAGATCCCTCTTTTAATTTGTGTATTTAGCACTGTGCCAAATATTAGCTTGGCCACTTTCGTTAATTATTTAATTCATGGTTTTTGCTGTTTTTCGAACTCGAAATGCTGCAGCTTGATCGGCAGAGTTCAACACAGTGAAGAAACAAACGACTTCAGAACGACGATCTGTCAAAGCAGTCAGGAAGCCCAACCTCTGTGTGGTTGGTGCGGTCACATTGTTGGGATGGATTAGTTCTTGTTTTTACACAGCAAACAATGAATAAAGCTCAAGACTCCACAGAAGGGGAGTCCCAACGTGACTCTGGCCATCCAAATCTTTAAACACAACCTTTATCTGTTCAACATTTGGAAAGTGCAGTCGCACTTTCCAACCATTTTAATCCGTTGAGTGAAAAATAAGCAGCCTTTCCTAATTCAGTCTCACTGTTTAATGAATTTTCAGGAAACGCTGGAGATAAAAACAGAATTCCCCCTTAAGTACATTACTGGTGTCACATTAATGACGAGGATTATGTCTCACGGTTTTGTAATGGGCGTTCAAGCTGGAGACTCCAAACATTTTAATAGCAGGCGACCTGCTGTGATCACCTCCCTCCGAGTCCTAATCAGAAGCCGAATTAAGATGAATGAACGTGTGCAGTAATCCAAGATTATACTGTTGTCACAATAATTATCGCTGCGACGTTCAGCATAATGCTGCAATCAAAGGGGAAGTGTTCCTCAGTTTAAGTTGAGGATTCTTGATATCGTCCTACCTTTAAGCTCCTCTGTCAGCCTGCACTCAGGAATTAAAACCTCATCACGCTTTGTTTGTAGCAAAGGTGTTTAATTAAAAGGGCAAAGTGTAACGAATTCAACTGCCCGGGGAGTTCAGCGAGGGCTCCCACAATCCATCACATCAATAACAAAATGAGTTATTTTGACTGAATCTGTGTGTGCAGCCGGTTTGTTGTCCTGAATTCCCCTCAGACAACATGACTACAGATCAGCAGCTGTCTGCCGCTTCACAAAGCTTCTTTCATTCCCAACAAATCAACTGTGCTTCTTTTCTTTTTCTTTTTTTTTCCCCTCCAAGATATGGCTGCAGCAGTCACACCCAGATCCATCTCAGTCGTTATGATAAAGATCCAGTCAACCAAAGCTCTGTACTTTAACTCCCGCTACGACCAAAATGTCTAAATTACCAGGAAGGAGTTTGGGGGCTTTTTTTTTTTTTTTTGGGACTGTAACTTTATCTGAATCCATTTCCATTTGTGAGTAATGTGGCTCACAAGGCCGCAGACACAGGGGAAAGCCCTGAGGGATTCTGGGAGGTTTTAGGCTGAACGACAGAAAATGAGGAGCGATTATTGTGGAGGAGAGACGGGGGGAGATTAGGAGACAGACAGGTCAGCGGTTTCCAAATGATGGAGGGAGGAATGTGTTGTTGGTGTTAACATTTCTAGACTTGTGTTTCTGTGTGTGTGTGTGTGTGTGTGTGTGTGTGTGTGTGGCCATCTCCACCCAGTATTGACCATGTCTGATATCGTGATGATGTCATTCACTCCAATTTGGAGCCAGACTGACTGTCCATCTGAAGAAACTCGGTCGGAGCACACGATGAACAACACAAACGTTAGTTTACTCGTCTTTTGTTTGGATTTTAAAAAGTTGCACATGAAACAGTTTGTGTTCATGTTGGAAGAAAAATAGAGGAACCACGTTAACCTGCTGGTTCTCCTCAAAAAAAACAGTTCCACCTTGTGACTGCTCTTTTTTTTTTTTTTAACTTGAACAAAAAAAATGTTTCTGCCAGCAGCAGAGAGGTGTAATCACAGAAAATAAAAAGACTGTTGTCCACAAACCTCCTTATTTCAGCGTTAGCCTGGAAAACTGCAGTCTCATGCTGAAGTGGTGAAGCTGCACTGTTATTCTGAATCCTCACATTGATCATCATGAGTGAATTTTCTTATTTGGAGTTCTCTCATTGTGGCTGACTTGAGTTATTACGTTATTGGTTTTATTTCTTTCTCCGATGTGAAACTCTTTTTGAAGCTCGACGTCGTCCTGTGTTGAGTTTCAACATCTGGCTCTTGCCGTTCGATGAAACATTCAAACTGCAGACCTGTAAACCTCCAGGCCTCCTTTTAAAAACCCAAATCCTCCAAAACACAAAAGAGCAGAAAGCCGCGCAGCCATTAATGTCACCAACATCTCGGCAGAATCCACTTTAGGTATTTAATATTCATCAGATGAAGGAATTGGCCGGCGTTCCTCACAGCACTCGGAAGGAGCTTAACGGCTGCGGGGTTAACTCCGACAGCGTGCTGCACATTAGCGGTGCAGCAGTTCGCATGACGTATTGTGCTTTATCTCCCGCTGAGAATGGCATTCGGCCTGTCACAGTGGGACGGGGCTGGGGGCTTTAAACACCAGAGCGGTGCAGGGTTAAGAGCTCGGCCTGACCCTGAAAGGCTGTTGACCCACATTTGGTGTCGTGGATGGCACTTAGTGCATCAGTCTATCTGTGCAGCTGTGTGTGACTTGTAAAGTATGTATTATGGATGTTGTGTCTGCTCCTACTTAGTGTAACGGCTTTTTATTTATGGTTTGTAATATTTTTCTGGGTAAGTTTTCATCTCAGTTATTTACAATTTAAGTTTCTGAAATTAAATCAATGAAAAACTGGAGATTTAAAGAAAAGGCAAGAGTTCAATCTTCTTATCCGACTGAATGTAAAGGTCTCCTATTTAATGAACGCAGATGCTCGTGTGTTGAGTTATAGATCAGATGATTAACACACTCAAAGTGTCTGAGTTCATAGTGAAACGCTCAGAAGTGTTATTTATAAACCTCCTCTGTGATGTCACAACAATGCAGCCACGCCCCTAAACCCCGCCCACATGGACCCCCCCCATCCAAAGATTTGGTTCCTCTGACTGTTTAGCTCAAATCTACTCATAAAACTGACAAAATGCCCCCCCCCACCACCACATTCATCCTAAACTGGGCCACACTGAGGAATAATTGAAAATCAAGGATTATATGTAATCTATTAAACTTTTTGATTTAAGGTTTTAAAGCCACAACTCCGAGTGGAGAGGTCTGCTGCAGATAAAGGCAGGATGGATGGACTGTGTGTGATGATGACAGCTAGGTCAAACTGGAGAGTAGGTCACTTGTGTCTGATTGTGTCTATAAATGTGTGTGTGTGTGTGTGTGTGTGTGTGTGTTGTCGGAGCGTGACTCTACCTGGAATGTCCCACTTCTTTTTTTCTTTTTCTTTTTTTTTGGTTCAAATCGCAGCATGACGGCCTGCAGATCTAGAGAGCTTGCTGGTTTTTATTAGTGCGGCCTGTTCCCTGTTAGATGCCCCCTCCTGCCTCTGAACCCCACGAATGGCTCCTGTCAGTCAGTCACTGAACTCCCGGCTGACGGTGCCCACGGTGGGCAGATATACGGCCGGGGTCAACTTTCAAGTGGTTGGAGGCGGATTTCACATTTTCATTTCTGCAGAATGGCGCCTGACAGCCAAATGCCCCCTGTTTTTTAGATTTTTTTATTTCCAACCTAATGACCTTATTACAAATCTCAAACACGCCGGCAGAGTGTGAGCTTCAAACCGGGGACAACAGAAAGACTTTGTCTGACGATGCATATGAAACGGTTCAGTCATTAGGGCCGGTTGGTTGAGAATTACAGCGTGTTGCAACATCCTCTCTGAAATGTTCGCGTTCCTGTCCCTACTCTGCGCCGTCTTCATCACATATTCTGCCACTTACTCCCCAACAGCCTTTACGACATTCAGTATTAATGTACTGATGCACTGTAATGTCCCGCTCCCCGTCTCTTTTCTTTAATTTCTTCTTTATTCTCACTTTACTTGTTTTACTCCATAGTTAGGTCAGACTTTTGGGGAGTACATACCCTGTACGACAGGCCTGCAGAAGAAACCATCGAGAGCAGAGGTCCACCTCTGCTGCTGCTGTATTCAGCTCATTACCACAAAACGCACGCCAGGTCCACCACACCTCTTTACGCGCGCCACCTGGAAATTACATCAGCGGCCTCGTCTTCAAATAGCCCCGTGACGCGTATCGACGGGCTGGACTGAGCGTTCTCGGCTTGCGGCCTATTAAAGCTCCATTCTTCCTTTTTGCGCTTTGTCTTTGAAGTGTTGTGAGAATCTCGTGCCATCCGGACTAATCGTTAGCGATGGCAAAGCGCTCCATATGAAAAGATCTGCTTTTACGGCGTCAGTATGCAGCTCAGAGAAGTTGTTGTCTCAGTGTTCACCCACTCCCCTCTCCTCCCCCCTGAGGTATTAAACGCAGCACTGGTGATTAGGGATCCTCTTGTATTCAATGTAGGTTTGCAGCCATTAGCGCTCCGTGTCGTGTCACTCCCTTTCATAGCGTTGCTCTGGATGTGAATTTTTGGCTCGTGTTCATTTTCCGATGCTTAGATCCGACGCCCGCCCGAAGGCTTTTTATCTCATGTGATGCAGCAGCAACAGAGCTCTTGTGCTTTACCCGGACTCAACTGTGAACTGGTGGATTGTTGCGATTGGCCTCGAGGGGGAAAGTGAGCACTTGTGCTTTGATGATTGCCTGGCCAGAACGATCATCATCATTGTTGTGATCGTACATCAAATCGTGCGCCGTGACCGGACAGGATTTGTGTGGATATGCTTATTGTCTCTGTGTGTGTGTGTGTGTGTGTGTGTGTGTGCGTGCGCAGATAATCAGAATAAGAGCAGATGAAGTGATGTCTGATGGATGGGCTGAAGTCTTGTGTTTTTTGTTTTAACATCAGATCATCCATGAAATAATAAATTGTTCTTATAGAGCATGACAGTTTGAGCACGGACATTTCTTCCATCACGGGGCGACGGCGCTGCTGGTGAAAAGAAGTCACGTTGCATTAAAGTCAATGGCAAAACGTCCCCACTCCTTCTTTGATTTATTAGCTCAGTAAACCTTTTTCCAACAAGTTCAGGATCTCAGCTTCAAGTCTGCAGTGCAACACGATGTCTAACAGGGTACACAATGGCGGCACACCTACCAAGTGATCGGCAGACAGTACCAGACCATCAGGATGGAGTACAGAGCAGGTTGGATCAGCTCCACTTCCTCCTCCTGGAAAAACCAAGATGGCGTTGGGCAAATTACAAACAGGAGGCTTAGAAAAGGCAACTCAACTGGGTCGCATAAAAACATCTGTTTTAACGGGTTCCCAAAGGGGATGAGTTTATACTCAGTGATTTATCTGTTGGAAGTGTCTACTGCATGTATTCCACCGATGCGTCATTATTTTTAACTGGACATGAATATTTTGCGGAACACCAGAACTCTGCGTCTCATTTAGAAAGACTCTCCGAGTGTTTTCAGTCTGAGCTCCTGGTTCGATACCTGCGGCTTCATGAGTAAATGTCACTCAGTGCAGTTGTGTGCGAACTTGCGATTCCAGGAAATGAAGATCAGGCCTCCCCGGGCTCGTCATTTTCAGCCCAGTTTGCTCCCCGCTGCAGCGAGGCATCAGGTTTCCCACATGGAGTCCCTATAAAGCTGTCAGCAGGGATCAGCCAGCGGGAGCTGCAGCCTGCATCACAACCAGCAGTTTTTATTTAGTGCGGGGAGGCAGAGATGCCGAAGGGGGAGAGGAGGGACCGTTTGGGTGGTCAGAGGAGGAAAGGGAGGGGACGGGAATGCTGCAGAGAATAATGGAGGCTGGGAAACATCATTGTTTAGAGAAAGGACACAACCTTGATTTTACAGTGAGGGATATAAGGTGACCGCACTCTTTAAGAGAAAAATCTGAAGTATATCTGAGTTTAAGTTTAAGCTTTTGGCTGCTGACTTCGGTGCGATGGAGGTCAGACCTGCAGTGATCGGTGATTGTGTGTTTTTCAGTGGAGCCGTGACGTGTCGGGTCCGTTTGCAGCGTTTCTGTCCGCCGAAAGATTGAAAACAACTGAAAAGGGTTAATTTGTTATTAATAATAGCAGCTACTGCAGAGTTATTTGGACTGTGGACTCTCGCTGTGCAAAAGGCAGAATGTTTGTTGCGTCTTTGTGCGTTTGTTGTCGGTGGAGAAATGTGAAAGCATTCCAGTTTGTCACCAAAGGAAAGACTGACCTCTGTTAAAGTTAATTCATTCGCCCGTCATTTGCATTTATTTGGAAATGTGGCCTCGTGACTTCACAATCAAAGGAATTGACATTAACAATTTTTTTTTTTTTTCTTTTTCTTTTTCCACATTTGAGCCGTAAAATTCAAAAGCTTTTCACAGTTCAGGAACTCGTTTGATCGACCCATGACGATTTTCTTTACTCTGTGTTCTCAGCGGTTTGTCGGCAACAGATACTCCAACACAGACGAGCCTTTATTTTAATTTGGTGGGATTGTGTGTGGAATAAGATGACTGGCTGCCAATGAGATAAATCACACGCTTCTCTTTTTCTCTGCCCCCCTTGTATTCTGATTTGAATTGGGCCCCTGTTGTTTGCTCCCCCCACCCTTCCCTCCCCACTTTAATAAGTGTAACTGCATTTGGGATTAAGAGACCCCTGTTTCAACGACTTCAATGTAATTATCCCCCACCGCCTTCCACACACACCCGGCTCCAAAAGTTGTTTTCTTTATTTAATTAAAAGCAGTGATTTAACTGTGGTAGAGAAATGGAAAAAACTCATTAAACTAATTAGGGTTGCCAGAGAAGACTCTCCAAGCTCTTTTCAGGCTCTGTTCGGAGGATTGTAGTAAAGTGTGTATCTGCCTGTTTGGATCTTTTATTTCAATGCTCAGAATTTCAATGGCGATATCTACAATCTATCGCCCTTTTGTGGCACCGTTGAAATGACTTAGCGGCGCCGTGAATGAGGCCAACAGCTGCTGGGCGGAGATTTGCCGGCGCAGTAACTGTCGGAACGAAACCTAATCACTCCTTTTGGCCCTCATTTGCTTATGCAAATCTGCCATTGTGAGGAAGCATATTAATAGTTCAGCGCCAGGACACAGGAGGCATGTTTCCAGCACGACGGAGTCGACGGGAGGCACGCAGGGAGAACCTGAGCTGCGAACTGTTGGCCTTTTATTCTGGTCCCGGGTCTTGAACCGCTCGTTCTCTCTGAAGGATTGTCATGGGTTTGTTTTGAAATTTTCACGTTTAAGCAAAGGCTGAAAGGAGACTTGAGTCTAACTTTAGTGTTAGTTTGGCTTGGACTCAGATCTGTGTTCATGAGTCATGGACTGACGAACAATCCCAGCCTGTAGCTGCACAGAACGAGCTCAGGAGGAGATGATTTGATGAAACGTGTGTCCGACTCACCGCTGCAGTGGTGAAGGTCCAGCAGTCAAGTCGTCCCCTTTTCCTTCCATCTCCTCTAAAGTGTCCTGTCTGTCCAGTTTCTGATGAGTCTGTCACACAGATTTATTATTTCAGTACATTCATTCATATTTATATTAAACTCAGGCTGATTAGAGAATCGCTCACCTCGCCGCCTTCTGATGACATCACAGGTGTCGTGTTTGTTCTCATATGAACATGAACTGGGCTCTTAAATCACCTCAGCACAGAACACACAGAGGAAACACTTTAGATTAAAGGGATCTCAATTAGTCCCCATTACCTGATATTTTCAAGACATCAAGCCGCCGCCACTTCCCTCTCCACCCCCCCAAACGTGTCCTATTCCACGTCTCAGGAGGTCTGACAAGAACCAGACGTCCTCCAGTCTCAGCCCCTGACCGACCACCGCTGTCAAAACTGCCGGGGGGGGGGGGGGGGTGAGCAGTAACAGAGATGGAAGGGAAGATTTTCTTTTTTTAAATTTCAGTCCAAACTGTCTCGGGAGACATTAAGGGAGGAAGAGAGTGATAGTTTAACAGAAGCAAAGGAAGCAGCGATGGAGCGTTGACAGCTTTCTTTCTTGACGGTGGAGGAAGGAAAGTTTTCAAGTCTCTGTGGATGAGACATGTTATTTTTATTCCTTTTTTATTTTTTTATTTTTCTTGGGTCTTAATGTATTCTCCTTCCTCCTGAGTGTTTTCAGACACCGAGCAATGTGTTCCATCCCCTCAATCGGTGTTTCTCAACTTCACAGAAGCTGCTCCTTTCTCAGATCTCATGAGTTTTAGCAGTTTCCGCTTTGAAATTATTCAGTCAATCAGCGGAGTTAAAATGCTTGTTGATGATTTATATTAAAGGGTCATAAACTTAAAAAGTTACTCTTTAATGTAACTGGGTCATTTTCTTTTTTTCTTTTTTTTTTTTACATTGGAATATGTAGGAGGAGTCTTGTGGACCAGCCAGACCTGCGTATTGATCCAACCCACTGACCCCCCCTTTAAGATAATAGATTGCCAGCTCATCCATTGCAGCCCCCCCCCACCATCCCTTAGGCCCGTTAGTACAAATAATGACTAATCAATATGCGCTGGAGTCCCTGTGAATGTCCTTTTAACACTTGATTTATGTCACAGCAGCGCGCTCAGTCTCTTACTCACTCCCCTTACGGCCAATCAATTTAACCAATCACAGCGAGGGACCTCCTGGCTCTCCATCATCTGCAGTTTAGAGAAGTTTTTATTCTATCTAATTTTTTTTTTTTTTTTAATTAGACAGGACTCAGACTGGCGGGGACCCCTGGTGGCACGCCGTGATTGGTCGAGGCGGTCTGTTATTGACGCCGTATTTGGAATGTGTTATGTAGATTTGGTATTGATTCGCAGTTTGGCTCCAGTTCATCGCTCACCGTCTGCAGATGTGCCTTTAATGGCAGGAGATCGCTGCATCAACAAAGCATTTCTCCCCGCTCTGTCAGGCCCGACGCTTGGATCATGGGATGTTTGAGGTTTTATCCGTCTGCGCTGTTGATCCAGAATGAGGAGGGAGGGTTTAGTCTTTTAGTCAAGGACACAACACAAAGATGGCTGCCGCTTATAAATATCTTCATCATCATCTGGCCTTTGTTCTTAGGTGACTTTGATCATTGCTCATCTATAAAATGCCCTGAAACGGTGAAAAGAAATCATCTATACAGATAATTAGAGATCGATATCATTATTTCTTGGTTAATCAGTTTATGAATGAGAGGAAGATGATGTCTGTTGGTCGAAGGTTGGTCGGCCACCATGACCAGTTTACAGGACCGGGGGGGGCTGACCTTCCCCTCCCTGGAGATCTGATTTCTGGAGCTGCATTCAGGAAGCAGTGATGACAGCCTCACACAGAAGAAGCCCCCCCCCCCCCCCACCTCTCGCTCACTCAGGAGTTTCCAGAGTTTCCAGAGTTGCACTCCGTCCTCTATAATCAGCCTGCAGCCGCGGGAGCAGTTTGTCACTGTCAGGGAAATACAGTTATCATGGCCGTGCTCTAGATGGCAGGTTGTTTGTGTTATTGGTTGTTGAGAATGTGATTCATGTTGGGTTTGAACTCAACTCTTATTTCATACTTTTTAAACCAAAAAAGTTCTTTGAAAAACTAAAATCCAGAATTTTTCATCAAAGACAATCTAAAAATAATAATAATGATAATAATAATAATGATGATTGTCAGTGTGAAATAAATAATTGAAAGTCTGAGAAGAAACTGACGAATTAACACCTACTGTGATTTCCATCTTTTCCACCAGAATGTGTGACAAAGTTTTGGCGTTACCCACTGAGACACATTTCCCTCTTTTCACTCGCCTGTCCAATTATAGGTCTCCCACTTAGCAACCGCATCGCACCGTTAAGTGACAAGTAATCCTCAACAGAAAAAAAAAGGCTTATGCACTTTAGCAGGTATTTCCCAATATTAACATTTAATGCCACGTGCATTACATCCAGATTTTGTGTTGCTAATCCTTCCAAAAACAGTGGTTTTGGCTGTGAATCTCTTAACGCTAATCCAGACACATAAATTCTGTCATGCCTGTCAGGAGTTATTTTAGGGGGCTCTTGTTTTGGTCTTGCTTTAAAGTAAAACATTTAAATAAAATAAACACACGCTGGAATTAACTAACTCCTGTATCTTGTCAAATTTTGTGGATTTTCACGCTTCACGGATCTTGAAAACGCAGCGATCGCACACTCACAGAGGAAGGTATGACAAGTTGTATTAATATGTTAATAGCTAGCTGGTTAATTCTTTAGTGTACAGGTGGTGACTTTTTTTTTTTTTTTTTTTTGCAAACCAGATCTGGATCAAACAGTATTTGCAAGCAGCCCCCCGGTGCTTCATGTCTGTAAGTCAGAGTCCGGTTATCTGCAGTGCGTAGGAGTGTGTTGAATTGAATTGTGTGTTTGTGGCACTGAGGTAAATGAGGCAGTCTGCCCCCGAGACGGACGCATCAAATCCAAGATTTGCAAATACTGTTTGGATTCACGAACATGTTGTACTCTTCATGGAAATGACAGATACTGCTCAGTATTTGACTGGATTTCCCTCTGAAGGTGCTGTCTCACTGTGTGCCTGTAGTGTGTAGTCTGGTTATATAATGTGTGTGTTTCTGGGGAAAGTAATGAGCTGCTCCCTCCATCCGCCACTCCAGTCAGGCACTGAAGCCCAAAGTGCTCCTGTGGAGGTGTTCAAACCTTCACCACTCCCCAGCTCGGTGTGCGTCGGTGTGTGCTGGTGATGGAGGGAATATTTCCTCAGTAAACTTCTCTCCCGGTTGAAGGGAAGTTTATAACTCAACTATAACTGTGATTCATAACTCATAGTTAAGCTGTAACTTATATTACATCGCCCTCTTTCTCACAGCCTGGCAACACGCACACACAATCTGATAAAATACACATCTATAATACAAATGTAGAACTTATTTATCCTACAATGTAGCACATGAAAAAACAAACACAATTTAAATGCATATCATATTTAATGTTGTGCGCGCGCACACACACACACACACACACACACACACACACACACACGTAGACATACTGTATATGCTAAATCCTCTTACATTAAACCACACTGCTGTATAAATATGTCACACATATTCTTTATGCTTTAATGCATGTCACACTAAAACAACATAAACATCAAATTCGGCATTAATATATACAGATGTGCTGTAATAAACCACATCGTGTGGAGCAGTGTAAATATTTAAATCATATTTATGTCACAGCCATTTCTAAACTTTAATATAACACCAATACAGTATAAATACACACTCTGTATTTTCTTCACAAAGCCTAAAATCACAACCGGTCAAACGGTAAATGTAAAGAAATGAAAACATATTCTACAACCAACATAAAATAATGTCATTCTACGTACGGTAGCTTCTGCTGTTAAAGTACAACATAAATCTTTTTTGGGAAGCTCAGAATAGATGGACAAAGTCTCCTGTCTGTCCCTGAGACACAAAAGGAGGAAGGCGTCTCGGCCAATAAGACAAGCTGATGGGAGAGATGAAGGATGAGAGGAGGAAAATGGGGAATATATTAGATTTCCAGCCTCATTCGTGGAACTGCAGCAGATATGAAAATATAGGAGACTAATAGATGAAGGATGGAGTGCACTAATGTGCGCAATCAGCTCAACATCCTCCGCCTCCACGATGCAACGTTAAATATATATTGCCAGTGATTGAAGAGCTCGGTTCCCAGATGTGATGGCTGCCGTTAGACGTCGTTACACTCCGGCTCTTGCAATAAGATTAACAGAACAACAGACGGGAAAAGGCCAAATCATGATCTTCAGACCAGCGAATCCCCCCGAGGGCCCCTGACTCTCGTCTCATCTGGCCACTTGAAATACAGCAGAGCCACAGTGAGGTCACCTCAACGCACACACACACACACTCACGTCGGTATTACTTCAAACAGCTTGGACACACAGCTAATGGCAAAGGGGCCTTTTTAAAGTGGCACACTTAAGCCCAGCACATTCCCCTCCATACCCATAATGCCTTATTTATGGCCTCCTGGCTCGCTATAAAACCAGTCTGTGTCAGCAGCTGGCTGCGCAGATCTCCAGGGATTAATTCGCTTCATGCCAGAACGTAGACGCCACCCTCATGCAATTCCTCAAGTGCCAGGGGCCGGGTCTTCTCCAGAGCCATGACGTAGACCACGTCTTTCCCCAGGACGTGAATCTGCCCTTTTGTGCTTTCGTTCATTCTCCTCTGGTCTCCAATCCATAATTCCTGCCTTGATCTATAAATATTTCCCTCCTATGTTTCAGTCCTCCATTTATTCATCCCTCAATGTGTCAATATCGCTCATCGCCTCTTCAGCTCAGCCTCCTGTTTGCTTAAGAGAATAATGATCAAAACTATATATTCAGATTCATAAAGGATACCATAACTCACCACTACTTTTCCATTCCAGAAGTGTAATGTCTGCTCTCTGAATAATAAAGCACCTATAAGTATCTCCATCAGCGGAGGAGAAACCAAATCTACATTGATATATGTTGTAGATTTGTTTGTGGTTGTTTTTCTGCTCCATCATAGTTGTGTTATATCACCGTATTTCCATCGCACATACTTCTCTCTCCCAAGGCCAAACAATCCCACACATGTCTGTCCAGCTCTTATAAAAATAGTCTGATAACATAAACAATTCAAGAGTCATCCAACAAACTCTATCAAAGCGTTGGCTCCATGTCAATTGGAAATCGATTGGGGAAAAAAAAAAATAATAATTCTTGTACCTGCAACAAAATTTAGTTCTTCCCCATCTGTCCGCCAAGTTTGCTGCAAGTCAGTTCAGTACTTTTGCATAACCAGGCCAAGGAATAAACAAACCAACAAACACACGTGGGTGAAAACCACGTCCTTGGCAGCGGTTAGAAATGTACATAACAGCCGAGTCTGAGACGGCTTTCTAATGGATATTAAAATCCATCTCAGCTCCGTCTTCACCAGATATAAAGTCTGAAAATATCAGGAAATGAGATCCTACTTGTAATCATCGCTGTCTTTATCTTCAGTATTAATACGGCGTAATAATTCTGAATATATTTTACCGGCGTCAGTCTAACGACAGTCTGAACAATCTGTCAACTATCTGCTTTTCTCTCTGTCACATTCACCTCCTTTGTCCCCCCCCCCGTTCATCCTCCACCATCATCCTCCCTTTCCTTGACTGTCTTCCTGCTTCGCTCCTTTATCTGCCACCTCAGGGCCCCCCCCCCGACCGTCATCCGTCCCCGTCTCACCGCAGCTTTCAAAAACAGCTTCCATTCAAAGATCTTGACAGCGTTCTCCAGACAGAAACACCCCCCTCCCCCCAGACACACACACACACACAGGGATTTGAACCATGGAGAACCATGTGACGGGTGTCTGCCAAAGACCGTGTGACACCCTTTGAGTTTTCCATGGGTGCTTTTTGATGGGCTGCACTTGTGTGTCTTTCCCGTGTGTGTGTGTCTCTGTTGCATCAGGTAGAAGAGGGGAGTCTGTGTGGGTCTTCAAAGACTTGTCAAAACAGCAGTCTAAAATTAAGATGTGTTAATATTTTGCATTATTTTTAGACACCTTGTGTTTTTCTACCAGACAATGAAAGTTGTTTTTCTGTGAAGATTTATGGAGACACTGTGGAACAATGAGAAGAAAATATTTCACTCCACCTTTGTGTTTACTAAACACACCAGGATCAATAGTTTTTGTTAATTTCAGTGTAATTTGGTTAAAGTCGCTGTAGGATAACAGTGGAGACGTTCATGTATGAAGCCAAAGCAGCTGTGACGCTTTGATTGGATTGACTTATTTCATTTTCACACTCAGCTCCTGTTTACCAGTTAATCATTTTTATTCTCTGTGATTTAGAGTCCAAACTTCAAATATAATCAATTTCCAATAATGTTGATGAGAAAAATGCAGAATGTCAAACCCCCAAAGCTTTTCGCTGCTGCATAAATTAAATAAATGATTAATTGGTTATTAAAATTTGTCTTGATTAATTAACTGCCAGTTAGCAAACTGATTAATTGACAAATCATTTCAGCAGCAGCTTCGGTCCCTAAAAGTTAAACGACAACAGAATGAGGACGTAAAGAGCAGAGCAGGCAGCCGTCACCTAGTTAGGAGCTGTTTTGACAGCCGTCTTTGTGTGGCAGGAAGCAGACAGAAGCCCGGGTTGGTTTTACTGTATCACCTGCCCCACACAGGCCGGACTCACAGGGCCTGTACATGGTAACAGAGAGACTTCTGTTCAGTCCTCAGACTTTCATCAGCTGCAGGGAGACAGTTTGTCTCGGCTCGAGTGCTAATGAGAATGAATTTGTTTTTGAGATGTGGTTTAAAAGCAGTGGCCCAGCCGGTGAGCCGGTACTTTTAGAGGGAAACGCTAAGAGCACAGGTTTAGCTTTAAAAGTGTTTTACAAAGATATAAAATTTAGATGAAAATGATCCAAAGGCATTTATCGCTTTAATTTCCCTGCTGACTCGCCAAAAGAAACACACACAGTTTCCACCTGTAAACAGTCGGCTGTGATCAGAACAAATGGAAGTCCAGGCCACCTTGAGTTGAAAGCCAGGAAAGGGTGGAGTGGAGGAGGAAGGTGGGGGGGGCGCCTGTACGCTGCTGATGCTATGGCTATTTCATGGTGGGCCTCCTTTGAAAGGTTCATCTGGAGGAGAAGCAGGAAAGTCTTTGTGTGTTTGCTCCACGTCGCAGCTGCTCCTGTGGGATCCTCCGGTTGGAGGGCAGGCAGGAGGTCTACCCAGGATTTCCTCCGAGACCGCGAGAGTCCAGAGAGGTTAGGTTAAACAAATCCAAAGTGTGAGCCGCCGGGGTTCGATGTGCTGCAGATATTTCTGAGGAGTTGAGCCGATTGTAAAATAAAAAAGTAGAAAGCTCGACCTGCTGTTATATCACCTCAAACAGCAAGAAACATCAGCTCAGACGCTCCCTTCTGTAACGGTGTCGTGTGTTGGCCCACCTTATTAACCCCGGCCGATCTCACAATCGTCACAGTCGTGGATGTGTCCATCAGACTGGCACTGGCAGTAGTTTTTGGTCTGAGCACCCACGAACAGGAAAGTTCACTTCAGCTGTGACCGTTAAAACCCAGAGGCCTCGGCAACCGGAGAGAAAACTCTGCTCTGCTTTTTTGTTTGTCTCTTATTTTTGAGAGCAGCGCTTCAGGTGCTTTTGAAACAGTCGCCTGATTTGGTGTTTTCCTGCGTGACTTTTTGGACAACATCACATTTGTTTCGGCGGCCTGGAAAACCTGTCCTCACCTCCAAAAGCTACTGCATGCTGAATATTTCATGAAACCACACTGAGACCTAGTTTTTGATAAATGCTTGCTGAGCCAATGCTGCTCTTTGGCTCCAATCCCAAGAGGAGCTGTTTTTTTTTTGGGGGGGGGGGGTTTGTGTTTCTATCCATTATACGATACATGAGATGATTTGGCAGGACAAAAAAAAAAAAAAAAGAAGAAGCTTGGAGTCCACTGTCACAATGTGGTGATTTAAAATGATCAGGACTAAAATGAACAGAAAGGTCCGTTTGTTGTATCCGTCAGTCGTGATATCGACGGGCTAATTGGTAAATGTTAATGATCTGAGCTTTCCCAAACTCCAGCTTCGGTCTGAGTGCTCTCTCTGCCATCCGGGGCGTGCATTACTGTGGCAATAGCACATCAGATACCCGCCCTTTCTCCTCCGCACAAATTGCCTGCTGTCACAAGATGCCTACAGTCCCATTTTCCCCCGATGCAGCCCTGAAACGGAGGGAAAAGGGCCCCCTGCCTCCTCGTGATAATGGATCCTACTTTGGACTTAGATTGTGATTTATCAGATGCTTCTGATGCTTCCGTCGGCCAGTATTATACAGCTCCCCGAAAATGGGAACCATTACAAGTGAGACGTCCATCCGTCACCCCCCCATCCCACTCCCTGGCACCATGACGGGAGAAGAAGGAGAGAGAGTGCCATACGAGCTGGACCACGACGCCTACCTCAGAAATCAGGCCGCTCCAATTCGATTTCCTTTTTCCTTCTCCACCACCTTCATTTCTCCCTGCTCTCCTTCCTCTCCCCCTTCAGGCCGGGGCCAAATTTATCAGCCGGCGTCGGATATGTGTATCAATCAAACCCGTTACCTTTCTCACCAAAAACTGGTTTTGGGATTCTAATTTAGACTCGCTCAACCTTTTCCCCTTCAGTTACAATCGCCTCTGCCGCCGCCCAAATGACTGCTGTCTCTGTTAGTTCTTTCTCCGTCTCATCCCTCATTTCCTTTCTCTGCCTTTACAAGGCGATCCATTCTGCTGCCACAGAAGAGACGGATCCTTTCTCTGGTCTCGGTGAATAATGTCACACTCAGACTGCCGGCTCTCTAATGTACAGATCATTGTGGCAGCTCGCTAATGCAAACCGTACTCTGTAATACAGTCTCAGATGCACAGGGAGATAAATCATCTCTCTCTTTCAGTTTCAGAGCCACAGTTGTTTTATTTTTCTTGCCGATTCTCCGTTTGTCTGTGGCCCCAGTTGATTATTATAGTGAGGATAGTCTGGTTCTGAACTGTATTTTAGGATGTAAATTAGATCAGTTTTACCTCAGAGCTGACTCAGATAGGCCGTCAGTGATAAGACGAGAACATTCGGGTCTTTGGAGATGTTCAAAAGGTCTCAGACTTCAGTTCAGATGAAGAAAGTTTGGGGGACTTTCAGACCTGTTGTTAACATCTCTCAGGTTATTTTGTCAAGTGGGAAGTTTTAAGTGCAAGCATTATCGCACACAAGACACAATTAGGAAACGTTTGAGGTCGGTCATGCAGACGTAAACGTAAACACAAACCCTGAAGGACCAACTAAATCAAATAGATCACATTATTTCATTATATCGCTTTCTGTCTCTCCACACAACTCAGATCTGACCGCACAAGATGCAGTTTAAAGCCAGGTGTGAACAGGAAAGCCGCTGTGAGAGATATTTAAAGGGCCGTTATGTCTGCTGTCTGAACAGACCTTAAACTTACCAGCCGGGTCCCCGATCATGACTAAAACCACGGCTAAGCCTGAAATATCCAACCTCCACTGAAACAAAGAACAAAAATCTTTTGACGTTCTGTGATGTTCTGCCAGAGCCAAAAGGATCTCCAGTTTCTGCTTCAGACTGAGTACAAGAAAGTCGGGGCTCATTATAAATATTTAGTTTAGCTGAGACCTCATAAAGATTTAAAAAAAAAAAAAAAAAAAAAACACCTCCCTATAATCCACTGCTGATAAGATGGCGTACTCTCTCACACTATGCCTCCTCACCCCACCACTAATTTGCACAACCTGTAGGAAAACACAGCTGTTGTTGTGCGCAGGCAGGTTGAAACTGGCTTTCACTTCTCTGCGGAGTTGTTAAGGCACCACTACAAGTTAATGGGCTAAAAGAGCCTACTTTACGGCCATGTTGACACGAAAAAGGAATAATTAGTAGGGTGCATCTCTGGCTGCGGGGAAGCCATTAACTCGGACGACCCTTCATCCCAACCTGGTTTCCCCAGGTGACTGAATGTGCTGATTCACGCCGATCGGCGGTGAGTCAACTGCGAGCGTTAGTTATGATTGGTGGGGATCATAACGGCGTTGTGAAGCTCAGATATATTACAATAAGTGGCTTATCTGACAGAACAGATCTGTCCAATGACTGACTGAATGGTGTTGCGTGATGGATGTCATCGCCCGCTCACCCCCAAGTCAGAGTTGGTGTGTATAGGGGAGAGAGCAATGGTTCAAGATGTGATAGAGATACAGCCAGGCTCTGTGTGCATTTATATCCTGGTGGGAGATAAATAGAGACAACTGAACCCCGTCGTATAAGATCTGAGCCCATTTCACTATGTTTCAGTATTTCATGTTCATTGTAAAGTGCTCTCCTGTGTGAAGTTTAATCTTGTAAAATAATATCAGATAATCTTTCATTAATCCCTCAGATGGGGAGATTCACATGTAAACACCAGACACTCACCAGGAGAAGCACAAAAATAAGCGTTGTAAGTAAAAAAAAAAATGAAACTGACAGAATATAAAAACCAAAAGTTGTGCGGTGTAGTGCGTCCAGAGTTCAGACAGGACTGTCAGGTTAATGGGGTGAACGGCCAGACTCTGTGATTGACTGATACACCTTCACTCAGAGGTGCTGCAGGTAATGGAACGATGGCTGGCTGTTTCATTTGCATTTGGTGGGAAATAAACTCAAATTTCTCAAAACCTGAAGGAAGTATAAAACACAAGCGTATGAAGCCTTTATTATCACCCTCCAGTCGGTGATGGATGCAATTAGCCGCCATTTTGTCCCTGTTCAGCCAAAGCGCGATGAGTGTGACGTGTGTGAGTGGGATTTGGTGTTAATGTGGATAAGACCTATTACCCAGTTTCCCTATTTAGCATTTCACTGTCAGGAGGAGGAAGGAGCTGGAACTGTGGCTGAGAAAAAGGCATTTTCAAAGAGGGATGAAGTCACATTGTGTGTCACTGAAAGAAAAATTGGACTAAACTGTTTTAAATGTGATAATAACAGTTATGTAATTTTAAAAACGACCCTTCTCCCATTGATGAAATAGCCTTAATAATAATGAAACATTTTATTCTTTCATGGTTCTCAAAGACGCTTTACATGAGTTTAAAATGAACAAAGATAGTAAGACAGTAAAACTGATGACAGGACTTCAATCATAAGTCAAACACAAGGCCAAATAAGCATTTTGTGTTAGATCGGGACAACTCAAACATCTTGTGGTCAAAACTGAGAAGAGGCATCACAGATGTTGAATGAGAAAGCCGCTCTGTCTGACACTCAGAGCTCTCAGTCCATATTCAGCTCAGCCGGCATGAAGACTGCTGATAAAAGGAGCTGAAATGTCTCAAACCTGCATTTTATTTCATTACCTTCAGGGTGCAACTCCACAGTTTCTAAACAAACTGAATCAAATTGTATTTTGACAATTGGATTTATTAGCTCAGGAAAGCTTTCCTAATGAGTTTATGGTCTCAGGCTCTGGTGTCAAGTCTTCCTTCCCACTGAGAGGAGAATGGACTGTACAGCGGGGTACACACGAAGGGGGGACTACCTCACCATTGACAGACTGGACGGCATCCTGTCAATCAGAGCAGCTCCATCCCTCAGTGGCTTCTTCTGGTTTCAACACAAACTGTGTTGTGTGTATGTGTCATGTTTGGGAATGAAATAACATCAACATTTTGTACTGAAGAGGCCGGCTCCAGTTCTCCAGGAAGTACCGCTGATGTCATCTTGGTGAAAAGACATTGTGGGGTCATAATAATAGATTTTGTCTCAAATTGTCTGAGAGGCGTGGCAGGCTGTTGTTTTACAGGATATCTGATTTTCCACTATAAACATCCATGAGATTGGATCCAACGGGATCTCTCACTTTAAAGTCAATCTCAGAATACATTACAAAAGAAGCATGTTTTTTTTTTTCCCCCCCCAAAAATGTGCTCTCGCTGCATATTGAAAATGGGATCGGCGTTCCGGCTAAATCACATGTGAAATGCTGCTGCAGATTGCACTGCGACATATTCAAATGTGGCTCCACCGTGCAATGCAATGGGGATTTGAGTAATGAAACTTAAATGGCCCACATAGGACAGCGTACCCCCCACCTTCGTTAGAAGTAGGGCAGGATTACAGATATCAGGTACAATGTCCAATTTATTTGCTTGTAACCGAGCAGGCCGGCATCAATACGCTGATGTGTGCGAGCATGAAATTGGCCCATGAATTAAAAGGAGGCATATTTGCTGTGCGTCACGCCACTATTGCCTCCAGTGGCGCCATAGCTTGAAATCGAAGACCAGTTACCCATCATGCCCTAAATGTGTGTGTGTGTGTGTGTGTGTTTGTGTGCAGGCATTAATATCAGTCAAATATTATATTACCATCTCTGACATTTCTGACCAGCAGCGCCCCTGGAAAAATAGAGATGCCCTATAAAACTGAAAACCAATTAAATTCAATCTGTTCCGTCGATGGATTCCGATGTTTACTGTCTGCTTTGCACAAGTGTTTGCGCCCCGTGGGATTGCTAAGGCTCAGAGTGAATGCTACTGTAAGTAGCAGGATGGGAAGTGTGAGCAGTTCATGTGCTGCAGGAAATTAGTCACTGCAAGGATAGTTGCTGTCTTTTGTTTTTCCAGAACACTGTAAAGTCTCCACTTTTAAGCTCCTGAAACAGCAACTGATCACACGACAAATCCCCCGGCCTGCAGCAGCATTTCACCAACTTAGCTAAAGTAGCTGACCATATTTCTTTCCTGATGAGCGCACACACACACACACACACACACAGACACCCTCAGCCGCTCATCCTGGCGTGACGTTCTGGTTTTATGCCAGAGCGGTGCCCTCTGAGAGGGGAGCAGTTTGATCCGATCTGTGCCACAGCGTGCAGATGGCGTCTGACTCGGCCTGGCTCGCGGAGCATGTTAGCTGGTTCTGTCAGCCTCTTAACTTCCCTGTCGACACGGGCTCTAACATGGAATGAGAAATTCTGCCGGGTTGTTTATCTTCCTTTGCATGCCATCTGATTTGTCAGGAGTCTTTTTGTCTTACTTAGCTGCATTGACGCAGTGAAGCAAATACCAGGGTGTTTGATAATGAGTAGCTAAGTGCGGCGGCGATATTGTATCGATCGGTGCCTAATTGCCATGTTTCTGCAGATCAATGAGGCTCTGTGAGCGTCTCAGGGTTAAATCCATGTAATCCAGAGAAAGAGCTAGATCGGGTTAATAAGAGCCTAAATGGCCTCAGACAAAACAGACACTGTGGCTTCTTGGCCTCTCTAATCCACCATCTCATCAACAGGCACCGCTGAGGCTGTGAGTAGTCAAGCGTCTGAGCTAATCCTTTTTTAGCCTTTACACACCCGGAGCAGGCGAGACCAAAACAACGGAGCATCATCAAGGCGACACATCTGGATATGAAATGAAAACCAGCAACTTCCTGCTTTTACTGCTTTTGTTTTGTTCTAATCACTTTAGAAATGGTCACTACGGCAGAGAAATGGTTGCCGTGGAGAAGATTTCTCAGGCTACGCTGTTTCATTTCTGACAATCTGCTAACAAAGTCTGCTCCAAACATAACCCAAGTCTGTTTCATAATAAGGGTGTGAACATTAGCATAAATGAATCAGATTCAGTTGTACAGAAGATCTTAATCAGCATTATCAGCTAATCCAGATCTGTGTTTGTGTGTGTGTGCGATCACTGGAGGAAGCAGTGCGATCTTTGTGACTTCGCTGCAGTAGATATCAGCGACTCTGCCTCACAGATGGAGCGTTAGCCGCTAGCACAAGTTAGCAAGGGCATCCGTCTCCCTGCTAGCTGCCTGTGATCCTTCGATCAATAGACCTGGATTATCATCTCCGGCATCGCGCTTCATTTTTCACAGCCGAGAAAGGCTCCACCAGCTGCTCTTCCTCTGTCAGGGCCTAGTTCCCCCGTCTGATAAGATTACACAAACTAACCGCCACGGCCGTTGTGTTTGCGGTGGGTGGGGCGAGGGCACCTGGAGTGGACGGGGGGGCGGCGCTGCTTCCTCACTCGACCTATCGCTACATCAGGAAATGTTTATTTAACAGGCAGGAGAGTTCGTCAGCACGACAGTCACATTTGAGACGGGAGTCCCACGACTACACATGCGTGATTAAATGTTTAATTAGGACGGTTGGTTTTTAATCAGAAAGTTGATCATTATTAAGGATTGTTGGCAAATGTAACAGAACTCTTCCGTTATCGACAGAGAGGTGTGATTCTGTTGGAATCTGGAGCCGCTAATTAGCACTTTGATTTAAAATGAAATAGACTGATGGGATTGAAGAAACTAGTCCACGCAGTGTGGCGGCGATGCTTCCACCTCAGACGTTGAACTGACAGTCCGCGCAGCGTGGCGGCGATGCTTCCACCTCAGACGTTGAACTGACAGTCCGCGCAGCGTGGCGGCGATGCTTCCACCTCAGACGTTGAACCGACAGCGCCGCTCCTCTGTCCTCAAGGTCAACCTACTTGTTCCCACTAGCCACTAGGTCCTCGTCTCAAAGCTCCACTTGAACCTCTCCACTCAGTAGGCCTCGCTGCACCGCCCAGCTGGTTCTTGGTTTTTGTTTTTTTTTTTTTTGTGGTCACCCTCAGCTTTGTATTAATGTCAAGGGCACGGTGATCCACTAAAGGTCGCCGAGTCCTGGAAATGAGTGAACGGATGTTAGATTTATTCCCATGTCCAGTCAGGGGTGGGTCTGAGTGACGCTTCTGTGTTCATGGGAAGAGAAGCCTGTGTGAATGAAGCCATTCATTTCTAATCCACAGGATTAGGACTCTGTCCGTCAGCTGCCTCTGTCACTTACTGTACATCGGCCTGCGGAGGCCCTTCCCTCAATCTGTTGGCACGCTTTGATTGGGATCTGTGAAAGCAGGGTCACTGTCATGGGGGGGTTGAAGTGACAGCACAGATCTGATAAATCCCATTAGCCTGGAGTTAGTTCCAATTTGCACCACTTCCTCTCCGAAGCCAAGCAAAGCAACACCTTCCACCGGCTGTCTGTAATTGCTTCGATCTTTCTCTCAGCGCTGTTTTAAATCTCCGTGTTTAACCAGGCAGCTTTAAAACGGATTGTGGCCTTTCCCAGTTGAAAGGATAACTCCTGTTTATCACAGCCAGGTCTTTAATATGTAGTTCTGGTCAGCAGCTTCGTCAATCAGAGTTTCTTTATTTTCACTTAAAGCTCAGATCCTGGATGTTGGGAACATTAGTGAAACACGGGACAAAAATATCAGATGATACAATTTTCTATCAGAAACAAAAGTTGATGGTCTCCAATCATCTGTCTCCTTCAGAAATGGACTTCCTGTCTAATGTTTTCTGCACAAATGGACCCAAACTTTCTGGATTTCAGCAGAACAAAAAGAAGCTGCAGTGCAGGCATCACTTCTCCTCTAAGCTTCCTCCCTCCTTACTGAGCTTAAGGCCGCGACAGGCAGGCAGACAGACGGGCAGCTTTTCAGGAGGCACGCCCGACCATGAAAGGCAGGGGGCAACTTGGCGTAAACAGCTTTTCTGGCAGCCCAGTCAGCAAGCCACAGTCCTGTTATTGACTCCCAGAGACTCTGCACTCAACAAAGCCGCACACTGACCTTTCAGCCTCACACAGCAGTGCCAGATATCGAGTGCCCAGAGGATGAAGCTCATCTCGCACTGAATCTCAGCCAGTTGCTTTCTGCCCCCACCACCACCATTGTGTCTGGGGTTTTCGTTTTTGACAGCACAGTTGTATTGGGTTGTTGCTCTTTCTGTGATTGATTTGTAGTGTTTTGTGAGCCCAGAGGATTGGAGATCGGTGGCTCCCTTATTTGAGTTTCTCTTCCTTTTGGTCTCTCGGGCAGCATCGAAGTATATTAGCTGAGGTTACAGGTTGCCGTAATGGTGATAAACTTTTTGATTACAGGCTTGAACAAATATCTCAGAAGGAGCCTCTTTCATTTGACAAACACTGACCTTGAATTCAGGTTTGAATCGCTGTTCGTTGTTCTCGTCTCCTGGAAGTTCTTCTTCCCCTCTTCCTTTTTGCAGAAATCTGTTTTTCACATTACCGTTCACCAGATACAGGCCTTTTGATTGAAGCTGAGGCCTTGACCCTCCACCACAAGGTCACACATGTTCCACATATCGGGTCAGCTGCGCTCTAAAGAGGAAGAGTGGCTGTGTTACATATCATGGAGATTAGCCGGATCTGACACGACAGGTTCTTGGTCTTTAATAATAAGACGGACTGGATCTGGCTTTTCCGTTGTGTGTGTCTGGAGTTGGTAGCGCTGCTGTGTTTTAGGTTACAGGATTATGGACCTGCTATCTGCACATTTGAAGATGGATGAAATGGATGGAGGCAGTTATTGCAGCAATTTTGTGTCACAGTTCGACTCCATAAAGATAATTGTTCTGTAAAGTCGGTTTTAACTGTGCAGTTCCTCTCATAACCAATCAGACATGGAGAGGTTATGTCATTTATTCTTTTACAGTCCTTCTTTCTGTATTATTTCATTTAATAGCGGTGTTTCGATCTCCATCAACAAATATAATTCAGAATTTTTGTGCTGACCTTCAGATTTTTCCCATGTAAGCAGAAAAACGGTTTCCAAAGCTGAACTCTAACTGAGCTGTGGGACTGGTAAGAGTTGCAGGTTTGACCTTTTCGAGTTGTGGAGATGAGACGGTCCCCAGGAACTTCCTGGTGAGGTTAGAAAGTTGAAAAGTCAAGCTCGGAGTCATTCACCAACCGGCACGCTGCTCTTCACACAGTTTGAGAGAGAAAATGTGTTGATGACTTCCCTCCTAAACATAACTCTAACCTGCCTTCTTACTTCCATGTATTTTCTGTATTTCTTTCTCTGGATGGGCAGAAATATCTGTAGGGCCCAAAAAACATGGAAATAATGAAATAAATCTATTAAAACTGGAGTTGGATCAACAGGGAAGCTATTTGACCGTCACTGTAAAATCCAGTTCACTGGCTCAAATCTGACACAGTAAATAATAAACATGTATAGTATTTATAAATTCAATATGTAATCTGTTGGATCATTTTGAATATGAAAGTGATGTAAGTATTTCATTTTAAAATGTATTTAACCGCCTCAGCTGGTTCGGACATATCGACAAGGTTATATCTGCAGCCTGAAAAGACTCCAGCACATCTACAGGATTATTGTGAGAGCAGCACCGCAGGGCTGCAACAGACAGCAGAACAGCAGTTAAATGATACGAGCTGGGGCTGTAGTACTACTCACCATTCACCACTAGTCTTTGTTCATTGTTATGAATAATACATCAGAGACACATTAGTTTGATTCATACTGCTGTTGGCGGCGCTCCTGGCTCTGCCCTCACTTATCACGGTTTCCGTCTTATCTGGGTTGAACGTATCTGGGTTGCTTCTCCAGCGTCAAACGTGCATTTGATCAATTCATGGACAAAGCATGTTGGTCATTAAAGAACTCTGTCCCTCAGGTCATTTCTGACCCACCAGCTGATGGAATCAGGTCACTCATTCACAATGGACCTCTCACATTCATCCATCTCTCTCTCGCCTTTCAGTAGCCGGCTAACCCCGAGCAACCACGACCGGATACAGAGGCTGAGGCAGGAGTTCCAGCAGGCCCAGAACGTCCCGGATGACCCCGACGACCGCAGGAGGACCTACAGCTTCGAGCAGCCCTGGGTGAGTGTGTGAAACGAGCGGCGCCCGTATCTCACATCCAGCCGCCGGTCCGTGTCCAGAGCCGGCCTCGGGCAGACCAAGACTCTGGGACGTCTTCAGGTTCAACCTCAAATCCTCAACCCTGAGGGGGGGGGTTGGGGACCTGTGGCTAACCGGAGAATGATGCTAACCGTCACTAACCCCACTACTACCAGTCACGAACAAGACCGATGACATCATCACCCCGCCTCCATCTTAGGGTTACCTTTAACCTCCATTAGCCCCATGATGCTAACGCTAACACACCTCACACCAGACAAATGTTCAACCATCTGCATGCAGGAGTCTCCACCCGTCCTGATCCAACCACCACTAACCCCACCCACCTGTCACATCCTGCTGTACTCATCCGTCGCCCTCTTTTTATTTTTGTGTGTGTGTCTGTCAGTCATCCACTGGGACCCGCCCACCAGATCACGGACTTATTTTTGTCTCAACATAGTTTGTGTACTCTGTGTGTGTGTGTGTGTGTGTGTGTGTGTGTGTGTGTGTGTGTGTGTGTGTGTGTGTGTGGGGGGGGGGGGGGGGGGGGTCTCATTTTTAAAGTCCTGTGTTTAAACTGTGCCTTTGAAAAGCAGGCTGTTGTGCGTTTTAACTGAAATATATTGAACTCAGAGCTGCACAGCTAAGATCAGAGTTAATTGGTGCATTCTGAAGCAACACGGTGTAAGAATAATAAGCGAACAAATTCCAAATGCACTCAAAGATTTTCAGAGGTGATGAAATCGCTTGTCATATTTTTAGTATTTATTTTTAGTCTTCCCGGCTTCCTTGCTCTTCACCTCAAGTGTACTTGGTATTACATTATTTTTGAGTAACGAAACAAACAGCCACTTGTAGCAGGTTTTAACTTTCTTTTCTTTTTTTTTTTTTACACACTAAAGGAGTGATTTCCACCACATCCTGTTTGTCTGGCTTGAGATGACACACCTTTTTCTTTTTTTTTTTCCTCACACATTCTTTCACAACATCTTTTAATACAAAAGCATTACAGCAAAATACACATTATGATGCTGTGATAAGCAGCACCAAATTTAGACACACAGGCGTGTTGGAAATTACTTCCTTTAACTCAAGTCATATAAATTCTCCTTGTTGGTAATTTTTACACACACACTTGTGTTTTGTTTTGTTTTGTTTTGTTTTTTGTATATTTCTTTTTACTGCTGGGAAATTTCCCACTGTAGCTTTTGCCCAGCCTTTGGTGTGCAATGGGAGAATTAGTTGCTACGATTTGTAATTGAAATGACATGATAAAGTGAGAGCTCACGAACCAAAATCCTCTGTGCTCTGACCTTTCTTTCCTACCTGATAAAACCTAATAAAATTGTGCAGTTTTGTTCTGCGTTTCAATGGGATGTAAAGATGTTGCCGCACATTCCTGGTGTCATTGTGCGTCAAAAAGCAGGACAGTGTGGGAAAGAGGAGCAGCGGCCGCCTCTTCCTTTTGTCTCCGGACAGCCAAGCGTGCTCTCAGTTGGAGATCTTTACAATACTGCAGCATTTTGTTTGTTTACATCAACTGTAGCGTGCTTTGCTATTGTGTCAGGTTCATTTTCCCATGAAAGCTCAGCAGTGGCTAACCTGCACTCGAAGAATGAAAGGCTTCCTCACCGCAGCATTTTAACAGGGCGGTTTTCAGGAAATATCAAAGATTAAAATGTTACAGAGACGGAAACGCCTCCTCAAAACCAGGATCCTCCAGGAACCTCCTGGGGCGCAGCTCACATGAGCTGCAGTAATGGCATGTTATTAGACTCGTGCCCCGACTGTATGGAAAACAGCAGAACGGCTCTTTGAAATTCAATTACCTCCCTTCTGCATATATTACATTTCGTTGCCTCATCTGAGTGATGTGCTGCGAACCTCAAGAAGCATTGTCCTTTTCTAAAATCACCTACAACTGCCCCGCTGACAGTCAGCGCCAAATTGGGAGAGCAGAATGCGTATTAAAGCCCAAAGTGAAGACACTTTCCAAATATAAAATACAAACGTTTCATCAGTTAGTCAAAGAAACAGAGATACAGAAGATGAATTAGATGATCAGAGGATTCTGTCCCACTCACCGTCTCTGAACAGTCGGCGTGCTGTCGTCCACCTTTGACCACATTGGACTCACAACTTCAAATCGCACAAACAGTGAAACACCGTTGAGTCTGTCACGTGTTCACAATCCGTCCTCTGTGGTTCCCCAGTTATCCGTTTTCAGCTCTTTCTTAGCCACATGTCTTAAGTCAATATCATATCTCTTCTTTATGATGGGAGCCCCTTCCTCCATTTTTTTTTTTTTTTTAATCACCATAGTTTGGGGAACAGGGGAGGATTGTGGGTAGTGCGGTCTAATTCCATCAGGATGACTGATGCCCGCTCTCGCAGCAGCAGCAGCGCGCCAAGCTTTATTGCGCTCATTTATACCACGATGGGAATAGAGGAGTTCATTCAATTGATGCTGGGGGTTTAGAAAGGGCATAATATTGCCTCTTGTATTTTACTGCAACATTTTAATACTGCTATTATCTGGATTTCTTTAGGGTACAACCCCCCCCCCCCCCCAGATGAGCCAACATTTCCAGGTATATCCAACACAGCTAAAACGCTGAAGGGATTTTTTTATTTCATGAGTGGAAAATATTGAGACAGTAATTCAGCCACGGGCAATTTTTAATCCAGATATGGAATAAGGTTTGTGCCCCCCCCATGTCATTATTGTCATCCTAGCAGGCAGGCAGCGCCAATCAATCCCAGAGATGATTGCCTCTGCATCCTTTGGTTTTAGAGGGGGAGTGTCTCTTTAGCGCTCCTAATCGTTTTATGCTCTTCCCACCAGCTGATGTCCGCAGCGCTCCCACCAGGCTCTCAATACGGAGCACGGCCATAAAAGTAATTAGATTGGCTTTGTGTAACGGCTGCACACAATTATTGCACCCACGCCACTAATCAACATCAGAGGGAGCAGAAGGAGTTGTGGTACAAGTGTGAGCTGGACCTTGAGGTTCTGCTCTGCTGCTGAGAAAGATATTACTGCTGTGTGTGTGTGTGTGTGTGTGAGCTTGTTTTACTGTATTTGTGTGAGCCCACAACTTTAAAAAGGCTGTTTCAGGATCAAGACGCGTTTTCAGGGCCGAGGTTGAGCAACTCCAATATGTCTACGAAAAGTCACCACAAATCCACAAAGCCATGATTTTACTAGATCTGGTTACTACACTTGGTTTTCCTACTGGGGGGGTGGGGGGGTTATATTTGTGTACTCCTGTAAGAACAACCCTTCGGTCAAGTTAAAGTTAGCCCTAAACCTTGGCTCCTGATTGTGAAAGATGATCTTCTCCAGCACATTTCCAACTTCTAAATTACGGGATGGCGTCTAGTGATTTTATAGTTATATCAGAGTGAGTGTGTGCGGTTGTTGTGGATCTTTGTAACTGTTGTATTTGCTGTTATGATGCCACAGATGTGAACCCCACACACACAGGGTGTGTGTCTGTGCACCTGGACATTAACCTGTTGTATGAGGGGGGGGGGTTATAACGTCAACAGGCCCGGTTGTTGGCGTCTCCTTCTTTAACATCACTAACATCCATCACGTGTCATCACTGTAACCCTGCTCTGAGTCTCCAGCATGGTCCCTCCCTCACTTCCCCTCCTTCTGTCTGTGTGTGACTCACCTTCATTTTGACCTGCGAGGAGACGAGCTCAGGGTGTGTCTGCCCGGCTAACTGCTGGTAAGTGTCTGAGATCTGGACGGGGGGTGGGCTGGGGGGGAACACTGCCAACTTCAATGGGCTATTTGTGTGGTTATTTTCATGCCCTAAATATAAACCCGGGGGGGGGGGGGGGGTCATATTTGTCAGCTTTAATATGACATTTTTGCTCTTTGTCATCACATGTTTGATGTTAATTTGAACAACATGTTGACTGATCTGGAAAATCAGTTTCATGAAATATACGGATTGACATTAAACTGCCAGTTTCACGTTAACACCTCTAAAACCTCCCATTCATGCATCCATCTTGCATTAGCGCCGCAGGCAGTTCGGCATCATGAATGTTTCATTGAACAGAGAAAACTCATCAGTATTTATTCAACTCTGTACGATCGGAAGGTCCCTGCAGTCCCCCAGTCTTATCAGCGGTATACAAGAACAAGCGGCTTTCTGATCGGCACAAAACAACTCACCAGATCGTTTCTCCGCTCTGTTCCCCCCTCGGAGCCAAGATACGGGTTCGCCTCAGCCATGTGACAAAAAAGAAAGCCCGTTTCCACTCGCCTCCAGGAGAATCTATCCCTGCAGATAGTTTAGAGATATGTGAAATTTCTGTGGAGGTGATGAGAGTTTTCTTTGTGGCGCTCACTGCGATGAAAACCAAACACACAGTGAAGGCTTCGGATTATCCCCCAGAACTTTAAGAACGGATTTAGATAGAAGACTGACACACACCACCAACATTAACATCCTGAAGCTGGTCCAAAGCAGACACACAGTACTAAATAACTGTGATCCTCTTATAAGTGTTGTGTGCAGTTTTCCATCCTTAAAAGCAGCACAGAAGAAGAAATGTTCTCATTAACTGTCACACTGAAAATCTTCAAACTGATGAATTCAGTAATATCGAACCGTGTAAACATCCCACATCATATCTGTCCACCCAGAGCAGCTCACTGATTCTATTGGACAGTGTTTGGCTCTCCTGTGGATTATTATCAGATTAGAGGAGGCAGATGAATAAATAAACGGATGGGTAGGATCATTTCTGTATTGATTGTGCCTGTGCTGCTGCTGCTGCTGCTGATGATGATGATGATGATGGCGGCTAACCGAGCTCCCTGCTCGCTCGTTTCCAGTCCAACGCCAGCACCAACGGTCCGGGCGGCTACAGTCAGCCGGGTCGCCACTCGGTGTCGGTGGAGGTGCAGATGCAAAGACAGAGGCAGGAGGAGAGGGACTCGTTCGCCCAGGCACAGCGACAGTACAGCTCCCTACCGAGGTAAGAGTGATGGATGGTGTGTGTGTTTGTCAGGTTTCATATGATGTTGTTTATGATGTATGTTTCTGCCTGTCTGGCAATCAATATGTGCTAAGAGATTGTGTGTGTGTGTGTGTGTGTGTGTGTGTGTGCGTGCATTGAATCATCTGCTGTCAGTCTAATAAAAATGTGTGCCGGAGGTTGTGACTGTGTTTGTATGTATTTTAGATTTGTAAGTTGATTTAATGAACAGGGAGGTGTGTGTGTGTGTGTGTGTGTGTGTGTATATACACACACTCCTGTCCAATTATGCCAAGGCTGCTGTAATAGCTGTGTGACAGTAATGGTAGCAGAGTATATATAACATGTAAGTAAGAAAAAGAGGCATAGCTGGTCATTTTCAGACCACACAACCACACACACACACACAGACACACACTCGTCCTCAGTATGGGCGGCTCACGTTGCCCTCTCAAACAGATGTGACATGATTGCCTTCCTTTCTCTTAATGTAATTCCCTTTGATCTGCATGATATGATGGCCTGTTGTTCCAGGAAGTGCCGAGTTGTGTGTGTGTGTGTGTGTGTTTTTCATAGTGAGGGGCAGTAGATACTTAATGTGTGTTTAACGTGTTCACCTAAACAATTAAATGATATCTGTTACGTCCTCAAAAGTCAATAGACAGACTTGTTGCTTGAGATCTGGAGAATTAAATATCCAAAAAATCTGTCATTCTTCATTCTGTAAAAACATTTGAAGATAAAGAACTAAAGAGCTAAATGTCCACGAATCTTAAATAAAAATCTTACCTCTTCATTACATTGAGATAAAAATCCAACAGGTCCTGTTTAATTTTCCACTGATGAAGAACTGACAGCATCCTGCTTTAACAGATAAAGAACCTCAACGTGATGGTGTGTAACACACTTTCATGTAGCTGCACAGATATTCTGAGCTAACAGTTGTAACCTTTGTCATACACAAGCCTCCACTTCAGGACTGCTGTCAACAAAAACTAATGAAAACTTTGATTAGCTTCCAGCTCCACTGTTGTACATTATAAACTGTTGGTTAAACATTCCCAGTGAATGTTCAATAATGATGATGAAGTTCACCGTAATGACTTGCACAATTTCAATACGCCTACTAATACATTTTAGTGATGTCGAGACATGAATGTAAACCGATGTCAGCTCTGAAGTGTGAATAAATTGTACATTAAAACTTGTCGGTATGAAAGTTTGCCAACACGTAATGGGAGGGACCTTTTTTGAAGTAGTTGTCCAAGAGGAAGTGCAATTTAAAGTTATTAATATGTCTCCCTAAGCAGACTCTAATTACTCCTTCAGACTCTGCAAGGCCAGACCAAGCAGACCATCGACCGGCTCGTACATACATACACAACATTAAATACATTATCTTCTGTTGTTTCACAGTCGTACTCTAATCCACGCTTATCGACATAAATCCTTTCCTTGATAAATATTGCAGGCAGCTGTGCTGAAAGATTAATGAACTACTGTCTCGCTCCAGCGGTCAGAGGCAACATCCTGTGGCCACGTTCCCTTCGCTTTCCCGCTAATTCCATTAAGAAGCTGTTCTGTTTGGATAAACCTGGCTGCGGTATCTGAAGAACGCTAACTATTGTTTGATTTAGAGCCTACCATCGTACGACTGGGAGGGGGGGTTGATGAGACTGAGAGGAAACGTGGTGGCTCTGATGGGATTCACATGGCGGTGAAGTCCCTAATGAGAGCGGGACCCTGGATGGTGAATGTAGACTTGATTAATGGCATCAGGGCCCCTCAAAAAACAGCTTTCATTTTAGATAAAGGTCAGTTTCCTCCTGGGTGACAACCTTTCCTAAACAAGGAGCTGTGAATGAAAATAAACCGCTGCCATTTGAAACAATGACGGAGGAAGAAGGGCCCTCGAATTCGTCAGAGAGCAGTCGTGGAATTTGGTCTCTGCGGTGTGTGTACGTGTCGCAACCCCCATGTCTGTCCACAACCTCTCACAGAGTCTCCCTTTCTTCTCTCAGGCTCTCTCCGCCACCTTTCCCACCTTTCTTTCTTTTTTATATCATCTGTCATGCTTCAGCGCGTGCATGCACAGAATACAGAGCGTACATCTCTGTGTGTTTACCACACATGTACACGCTCCCCCTTCGGCACAATATCAAACAGAGAGGATGAGAGAGATCTGGTTTGCATTTCTCAGCAGGAGGCGAGACCGGCTTTGGCCTCTTTGTCAACATATGAAATGAAATCAGATGCCGGGAACGCCTGTCTCTGAAAATTGGAATCACTCAGCCGTGTGCGAGAATAAACCTGGGCTATATTCTCCTATCTCGCCGATCGAGGAGCATATCCATTCCCAATAGCATTCAGTCTCTGTTGAATAAAAACAAAGGTCTTTTCTATTCTCATTAAGGATTTTTTTCGCTCCTTCCTCCTCAAATCCAAACACAGGAATAATACGATTTCTTCACAGCTGGTTGATAAAGCTGCTAATTATGCATGGCTCCAAGTCAAAAGCCCATTGATGTTTTGTGGAGGTTTTTTTTTTCCTCCATGTGTGTCTTCTTCTCTGTCTCCGCTCTGGTTTTCGCCTTGCCCCCGAGATAAACAGGTGGAGCTGGAGGGCCCGGGACACTCATGCATATCATATGGACTCACTCCAACACACACACACACACGCACACTTAGGCAGGGCTGCCACAAAGAGGCCAGCCAAGCAGAAATGAGAGCTGATGTCACACATCTGGATCTTTTTTTTTTTTTTCCTCACCCTCCCATCTTTCTGGTAAAGGGCAGGGCAGAGCTGCACGAGCATGACAACCAACTGTGCCTTTAAGACACTCATGTCAGATGTCAAATCTCAGCCGGCTCAAATCCATCCAGGACAAGATGGCCCCCTCATATTATTTTTTTTCTGCAGCCAAAGGTCTGGTATTACTTTATGTCAGATTCAATGGTAGTTCCTGTCTGTCTCCAAATGGGCCTAATGGGCTGGAAGGGGACTTTGACATGGTTAGGTATCCTGTATGTTGTTACCGTGGGCTGCTGCTTGCCCAGAGGCATTTTGGGAGGCTGTAATGGTCTCTCATTGTCATTGGATGTGATGACTGCTGCTGACAGTGTAATATATATCGTTATTGTTTTAAAAAAAGAATTTTTTTTTTTTTTTTCCAGCAGACTGAGATTGTTTAGTCTGAGAGAAAGTTTGTTGGCCCATTGTATCATTTATTTAGCCTGTATCATCTTCTCTTCATCACAAATGCCTCCCACACCCATCTACCTTCACAGTTATGGACAAAAGGCAACCTTAACAGTGTAACACTGTTTGCAAAGCGTGATGGGAATCGTTGAAACAAATGGGAAAAAATTGGATTAAATGAGATTAAAAATGAAAGCTGTATATACATATTTTTAATTTCAGTTGAAAACATGAATGAAGGTTTTTTTTTTTTTTTTTTTTTTTTAGCACACAGAGATTGTTTGGTACCAAGTGAGTGTGAATAAAACGAGGACTGAAGCTAATCTCTTTAAACAGCCTGTGAAAAGATTAAAGCTCAGGAGGAATCAGCACCATTAACCTGTCAGGACTGACTGAAACCTGTAAAGAAAGAAAACTGCAAACAGAGCAAAAACAATCAGCAAATAAACGCTCTCCCTCTCTTTCATTTCTCTTTCTGGACCAGGCAACCGAGGAAGAACCCGAGCTCCATCTCCCAAGACTCATGGGAGAAGGCGTACCCGCCCGGAGAGGGTTTCCAGACAGCCAAGGACAACCCCAGGTACTCCAGCTACCAGGGCTCCAGGAACGGCTACCCAGGCGGCGGGGGTGTGAACGCCCGGGTGCTCCTTGAGGCCCAGGAACTCCTGAGGCAGGAACAGCGGCGCAGAGAGCAGGAAGCCAAAGGGAAGTTAATGCAGGAGAGCTCCGGGAGCTGCAGCTATGACGGATACTCAGCCCACCTGAAGGACCCGGCCTCCCCCAAGGGCCCGTACCGCCAAGACGTGCCACCGTCACCTTCGCAGTTAGCAAGGCTAAATAGGTTGGGGTCAGAGAAAGGAAGACTTTTTTATTCTTGAGGAGCATTGTCTGGACAAGGATCAGGAGCTGAGGGGGGAGGGGGGTCACCTTGAAGAAGTGGACGCTGCAAATCTTGACAAAGGACAAACCTAGAGGTCTTATAGCTTAGCGATGATCTTAGAGGTAAACAGCTAGAAAGCTTACTCAGTATGTGGTGTGTCGATGACCTACACGGCGGTCGCTCTGTCGCTCGCCCCGGCGCAGACCTGAGATGCTCAGTGCCTTCTCTGCATTCACAAACATGGCGCTCGCTCGGCAGCCGTCTGGGACTCTGACTCATCGAGATCTGGCTCCGTCACGTACCGACAATCAAACAAATGGGGAGACGGGCAACTGAGTGACCGTCCCCCCCCGAGCCCAGCGGGGAGGCATTTGTTTCTCTTTGGGCGTGTGATCAGGGACACGCCTCACACACTGTGTGTGTGTATGTGTGTGTGTGTGTGTGTGTGTGTGTGTGTGTGTGTGTGTTGGTAGCTGTGGATGACCCCCGTCACCTGTTCTTCACCTCCACTAAAGTTAACATTCGACACCCCCCCATCCCGCTGCCAACGCTACTGGCTTCTCTCGCACTCTGTTTTCTCTACTTGGAGCAATTTTTCCTCAGCAGTTGGGCTCTCTCTCATAAGTACTCCCAAAGGGGGGTGGGGGTGGGAGGGTGAGGGGGGGGGGGCAAAGTAAACAAAGTGTATGAAAGAAGCAGGAACCTGTGCGTGTGTGTGTGTCTGTTATTAATATAAAAAAAAGCCCCCCTCATAAATTATTCATACCGTGTGTTATCTCCGTGAGGGAGGCCCTAGCAGAGAGGAGAGACAGCTCTGATCCTGTGCCCGCCCCCCCCACACTGCTCTGGGCTCGACTCACTGGCCTGCCTGCCTGAGCTCCAGCTCCCATCATCCTCCTCCTCCTCCTCGTTCTCGTCGCCTCCTCTTGCTTTTTATGCTCCTTTTCTTCTACCTTTCTGCTCTCCCATCTTCGCTCCTCTCCCACCTTCGTCTCATCTCACCCCCCCCTCCCCTTCCCTTCCCTTCCCTTTACTCTTCCTCCTGCTACCATGCACCACCCTCGTCTTCCTCCTCCTCCTCCTCCTCCTCCACCCCGTCTCCCGAGTCAAGCTCTGCACTGAATTTTTCATCACAAGCCACCTGCTGCCTGCCGGAGCCAAAGAGCGGGTGCCACCAGAGGCGCCGACGGAGGGCCCGGCTTCTGACATAAAGACAGGAATGAAAGCAGGAATAAAGATGGGTCGAGAGACAATGAGCCTCCCAGTGTGAGATTAGCTGCAGCTTTTCTCCTGTTTTTAACAAAAGGCAAAATTCTCCTCAGGAGTTGATTGCTTTCGATTGCTGTAATTGCTTTCTCTCTCTCTCTCTCTCTATCTTTCTTCTTTTTTTTTTTTCTTTTTTTTTTACCTTTTTAAAGCATTTGGCCAACACTTTTCTCCAGAGTGATTTGAAAATAGGGGGCAGGTAGGGGTGCCATCTTACAGTCGATGGATGAACTGAGGGCTGCTGGCTTAGAAAGGGTCGGCTGAATGAAAGCAAGAAGCTGTGTATTTATTTTATTACATATTTTATTGCCTGTCTGATACAATAGAGGTGAAAAACCCACAGAAAGGCTTCTCTGACGGTTTGAATGAAAACTCCAGACAGAGTCCGACCATTGGTCACAATCAAGCTGGCGATCCGTCAGTTAGCAGCCTTGTTAGCTCGTTTGCTATCAAGACAATGAGTTTGCATTAGTGGAATCAGCTCCTGTCTAACTCCAGCAGAGGAGGAGCTCCATCAGGGTGGAGACAGAAAGAAATGAATGTTTAACTATCTGCAGGGCTCGATCCCGCCGTCTGAAGCGTCTCTTCACACCAACGCCGTTTTGATTATGAGTTATACTCACCCAGTGGATTGTTTCATTATAACCTGAGAGTCCTCTCATTTTCATTCCAATCAAACTCTACAGCTGCTGATTGGGAACTTTTCCACCCACAGAGTAGGAACCAATCAGAGCAACCAGCTGCTGCAGCTGAAGGTCAGGGGTCGCAGCAAAAAAAAAAAACAAAATCCATGGCCAACACCACAGCCAGCAGCCCAGCTCTGTAATTGTTGCATTAGGTGTCGGGCTATCCAGATCGAACCTGCCTACCTTTGACATCAGAACCGTCAGTGGCGTGCTCCTTTCTGCCCGCCAAAATGAACAAGTGAGAGCGAGGCCGGGGTCGAATTTAAAACAAAAGGGAAATGCACCAGAATAAATAAAGCTAAAGATAAAGCTGTGTAAAAGCCCCTCACTCCTACACACTCTCCACATGCAGAGCGAAGCTGCGTGACGCTGTCTCCTGTTGGTTAATGAAGGTCTTTGCTGGGAAAGATACCGGCGTTTTTGTTTTTGGTCGAGGTAATAAATGACAAACAAGAAGAGAAAAACAGGATTTTTCAGTGGCATTAATTCAGTGTGTTAACCCACATCTGCTTTAAACTAGTTCCCCTCCACTTTACGGATGTATCCGGCTGTGACAACACACAACAACACACCCAGGGCCAGTGTGTGTGTGTTTTAATGTCCACGCCACAGAACTGTTACCAAATAAGACGAGCTGTGTGAGGCTGCCCTTCTGAATGGTCTTTATTTTGGGTGGCCAGTACTTCCTGCTGTGAACATGAGTGCGTCTTCAGATGCAGACCAGCACATTTAGAAGGACGTGTTTCACCCCCTTGTTCTAAATGTCATCGATTTTGCTGTTGTAGCTTGTCCGGTAACGGCGGTCTAATAGCGTTAAGTGCCTGAGATAATATCGTAATATTTTACACAAAGAGGGACACGATGTGATTTGTTTGTCAGCACACAAACTACAGTGTGTGCATTTTGTTTTGTTTTTGTTTTTTTTTTTTTACATTTTTAATATCATATAAAAATATGTGTTATTTTGGGGTACTGCTTCCTGTTTGTTTTTTTTTTTATTCACAAGAGCCAACACGTACAAGCGGTTATCAGAGTATTTGTATCCTGTTTGACATTGCCTTCAACCATGCTGTACCATGATGTGTTTTAGTATAAAAAAGGAAATGGAAGCTAATCGAAGCTGATGTGCAATTGTTTTGTTTTGTTGTTTTTTTTCCAGAAAACTTTTACATGAAATATTGAGAAATGTACGCAGCCAGTTTTTTCATGTACATATCAAATTTAGAATAAAAACAGAAGGCTGTTCCATCCCGTTTACAACCTGTCTGAGCTTTTCTTTCTCGTCTGCTTGGCCGCGGCTTTGAACTGGGATCAGACGAGCGCTCAATTGAACGGGAAGGATTCTGTCTGTCAGATGTCAAATCTGTCATCTCTGTACGCTGATGTCTTCTTCTGGGAGTTTGAGGGATGCAGGCGACATAACGCAGGAGGTGAAAGGTCGTTAATTCCTTTGGGGGGAGTCGGTGCAGCGGCTGATTTGCAAACACAAGTGAGACTAATATTTGGCTTGTGGGCGACAACACCGTCTACCTGCATAAGCCGATCTGTTTACGGCACTGATGTAATCTCCTGTTTCCTGTTATTAACTCCAGCCTCACTCCCATTATCTTTCACTGGGGACCTGTCGAGCAGCTCCCTGCTACCGTTTTCTTTTTTTTTTTGGCTAAGGTTAAAGGGGAAGTCTTAACCAAATACCATTAATGCTACTTAAGCCAGCTGGCTGCTGCGTGCTGGGAGAAACCGAATTATGAGAACAGACCTCATCCTGTGCTTTTATCCTTCATGGCATTCTGTTCTTTTTATGGACTTCATGGTGTGAGATTCAGAGGGAGTTGTGCCACCATCACTTTCAGACCACAGCTCATAATTTTCAGGGTAATTCTCATTATTTTAAAGTTCACACATGAAAAATACAAAAATACAGATACACGGACACACACAGGTCTGGACATTTTTTTATGTAGGAACATGGGACATAAATATGGAGCAGGCACAGAGCTGCCTGGGTTTACTGCGGTTAATAACAACAAACATGCATCATCTCTTAGGACTTTATCTTACATGGTGCATGCTGTCGTTCCAGTCGTTTGAGTTTAAAGGAGACATGGAATTTCCATTAAAAAGGATGAAGGTGAGAAAAGAGAGCCAGTCTCTATAACCCAGGGGGACTCAGCCTTTTACTCTGTTTACTCTGTAAACATCAGACACAGAGCTGACATTTTATTCCTTACAGGTGAATTTCACTTTCTTACCATGAATGAAATGTTTATTTTAAGCAGAGAACTGCAGTTTCATCAAATGTAACGTACTTTCATGTGTATTTGACAATCTGGTAGTTTTTAGTGGAAAAACTATTCAGGGAACTCAAAATTAAATGTTGCATGCTGCACTGCAGACATCTGAGTGCCTTCACCTTTAACCAAGATCATGATATTTGTCTCCAAATTTCAACAATTTAATTCACCTCTGTGTTTTTCAGATAATACCATATTTGTGTTACAGCTGTTTTATTTATGTCAGCTTTTGCAATTCACTGTTCCTATTGCATGTTTCATTTTGTTTTGTTGGTTCGGGTTAATGATCTGTGAAGCAAACATTGCGTAATATGTTTTTGTCTCGATATCCAGAATGCGAAAAGGGAGGTTTCATTCATTTAAGGAGCTTCTCTTGTCCAACACGACACACCAAAGTCCTGCAGTGTTTGACATGGAGAGTTTGGCTGGTCCGGCAGAAACAGGTGACCTCCGTGAGCTTCAGCTCTCAGTCATCTGTGAGGAACGGGAATGGAAGCTCTCCAGCATGAATATTAACTTCAGTGAAATATCTTCATTAACAGAAAACATCAACGGCATAAAAGCTTTTGTATCGTATGAACCACACTCGGCCAGGTTTTTGTGATGCCTGAGGAAAATGATGAATAATCTGCATGAGTACTGGCTCTTATGTGCATTCAAAACTGTTGAACATAAGTAATTATAGGCAGTTATATCTTTGTCTAAGCCTGCACGGAAGCAGCCCAAAGTGGCCCAACGTTAACAACCATAAATTATAATATTAATTGAAAGAGTAAATTTGCATTTAAATTATGTATTAATAATTTAAGTAAAAAAAAGTAGCTGGTTAATAATTGTAATGTGTCATTCTTTTGTTAATGATAAAGTGATAACTGAATTTCTAAATGTAATCGCACAGCACATTTTCAATGAAATTAAAAGTGAGGAGTTCAGCAAACAAACAAGAATTAGCATTATTCATACAGTCATTCATTCGTCTTCTACCGCTTAGCTGTTTCCAGGTTGCAGGGGATGCTGGAGCCAATCCCAGCTGACACTGGGCGAGGGCAGGGTCACCCCGGACAGGCCGCCAGTCCATCACAGGGCCAACACACAAAGACAGACAGAGACCAACAACCACTCACACCTACAGGCAATTTAGAGTCACCAATTTGCATTATTTAAATGAAATATAATTTGTGTTGTAGCTGTTTGTAAATTAACCCTTTTCTAATCTAATCAGCCCCGGGGACTTAATAAAGAAGCAACTTAATAACATGCAGAAGAACACAGCAGCACCAGCAGTATCCTGCTCCTCCAGGCCGGTAAACTTTACCTTCTGTGTTGTTCCTCATTCTCCTTTAGCAGCAGTGCAACATTTTAATGTGCTCCACATCACCCCCGAGCAATGTCACGGATCATTTCAACCACAGCCCTGTTTTTTTTTTCTCTTTTCTTTTTTGTCAACAGAGGTACAACAAGAGGCTGCTAACCCTTTTATTTTACAGTCACCGCCACCATCCGAGCACCGTGCTGCCATTAATGAAGCCTATTATTTTGTTTAATGTCACGCTCGCTTCACAATGGGAGAACAATTGAGCTCACAGGGGGGTCAGATAAACTCCTGTTCAGAGGTGACAGCTGTTTCTGCTCACTTTTAACCTCCCAACGATCGTGTTGAGGAAGGAGCGCTCAGAGATGACACCATCCCTCTGGAATTTGGAGGAGGAAGCTGGAGAGGTTGCAAAAGCGGGATATGACACGAAACCGTAAATCAAGATGGGAGACAAAAGAAACTAACTGAGGAAGTTTTCCAGATAAATCCTGCACCAGTTGTCGAACATCTGGAAAGAATTTTTTTTTTCTATAGTTTGATGTTTTTGACCTTCTCAAAAGTAACACAGACCCAAAGCTCTGCAAATGTGTCGCTGCCATGTTGTATAAATGTATCCAGAAGATTTTCCAGCTAAAGGTGCAGCTTTAGGACTTCTGTAACCACTTTATTGTAACTGCTTATAAACAGTTTAATAGCCTGTAAAGAATAGGATAGATATCATTCCACCCATCACTGTGTACCCAGGGCTAATATCTGAATGTTTATGAACCTTAGAGCATGCAGGTACTTCTGCTTTCTTGGAATCTCCCTCCTCAGGAAATACAGCAAAGGAAAGTATATTTTCTGTCGTAATACAACACACTGATGTGATTCTGCTACAGACATGTTTATAGCTCAAAAACACCTTCAGTTAAAGAGGCCGGTCCATCACTCACTCTACGGACAATTTAGACTCACCAAGTCAGCAGTTAACTTAGACATGTTCGGCCCACACTGGGAATCAAACCTGCAACCTTCTTATTTACAAATGCAAAATAGGCTCAGCAATGGGGAACTATATTGAAATACATGTTGACACTTGTGGCACATGAGATATTGTGCTAAAACAGCTGGTTAATATCCACACAGCTCCATCGGGAAAGAGGCAGAAAGCTGGAGTTTGACTCCTGTTGGGTCGGAAGCAACATCCCAGAAATTCAGTCACAAAACACATTTTATATGGACACAATAAACACGGTCTCAAACTCTGTGGAGGTTTGTGGTGGTTGTGTTACCTTGTGTTGCTGTCTCTGCTGTTCACCTTGATTAACAGACTGTCCTGTGTGCTACATGTCCAGTTCTTCCTTGTCATAGATTCAGGATGACGGCACAAATGGAGGCGAGCAGTAGTGAGTTAGAGTCGCAGCTCTGCACTTTAGCTAGCTCAGCTTATGCTAGCGTAGCTAACTACAGAGCTAAGAGTGATATAACTTGTCCGCGGTAATCTGTTTTGGTGTCAAAAAATCTAAAACGTGGTCTTGAGATAAATGTTTTTTTCCTCCAAAGTTATTCTTCATCTCGAACACGACGTATGGCATGATGTAGTACAGGTACGGCAATGTGGCTGAGACAAAACATATCAGCAGAACATTTATTTCCTCTGAATTTTACGAAAAAAAAAAACATCAGCTGATGTAAGTGCAAAAGAAACGAACAAAGAGAGCATCAATAGAAATGTAGTGGAGTGAAAGTAAAAGTATCAGCCAAAATAATACTCAAGTAAATGTACTTCTTTACTGTCCAACATAAAACAAAACTCTGAATATTTTGCAACAACAACGTATATCTGCAGTGAAAGGAGTTGTCATTTCCTCTTTTCAAAGCTTTATCGATTCCAGCACACTTTATTAGAGGAGGTGTTGTCTGTATTTTCTCCCGAAGCTTCAGGCTGGACCATCTGTCCAAGACATAGGAGGAGATAAAAGGTTATGGTGAGTGAGGATAACACTAAGGTGAGAGGCAAAACAAAAGATGAGTAAGAAACAGATTTCACTGAGAAATACCAAGAGTAACTTTGATACAATGGTGGACAAGTCAAAGTAATAAATATAATCACTAAGCGCTAGCTCCAACAGAAGAAAAAATATATTAGGCCCCAAATAAAAGGTTTCAGTACTGATACACTCAGTTTATCAGGAAACACAGATGTGGTTCTCCATTGCATGTAGCATCACCAGCATAGATCGGGAAAAACAACTTCTAGGAGCTCCAAATCCTACAAGCATCAACTCTGACAGGATCCCGTCCAACTTCTCTCCGTCAAATGCTGCATGAAATGGCTCTAACATGCTCTGCTCTCCTCTGCTTAGCCCCACTTAGCCATGAAAACCCTCTTCCTGGATTTCATGGCTCCTGTAGCCAGACACTGAGCTGTCAGAAGCTGGCAGTTTCCCAAGCTGGCTTCTGAGGGGATGAGCGGCTTGTATCTGCGGTTTCCTGCAGGAACTCTGAACTGCACAGACTCAGACGTGTTCACAAGTCACATTCATGTTATGCCTTCAGTATTCAGCAGGTCTTCAGAGGAGTTACTGAAAAGGATGGGGCTGTTTTTAACCGATTGCCTTCAATCAGGTCATAGGAGGGCAGATCTCTAATCTCAGCACATGAAATTTAATTTGTTCTCCATTTCCGACGGGAATCAGTCCAGTCTATGCCTTTCCTGTGGAGAACTGGCAAACTGTTTGTTTTCCAAAGCAAATCAATAAATCAATGCGATGCTGTCAATTATTAATGGAGTAGCAAGCGTGTTGGTCATGAAAATCTTAGCACGTCATTAAATAAAAACACACAGCTCATGTGAAAAGTGTGCTGTACACAAGTCAAACACTTAGTGATTCAAAACTATCTTACTTTTACACATCAAGTTAAAGCTCAGCGGACTGACAGCAACGAAAATTGGCAGTTCCAGCATCAGAAATATTATGAAGGTTGTGGGGCCTTTTGAGCAGAATTGCCAAGCTTCCTCTCCAGATTCCTCTGAGGGTCCAAAAACATGCTTGTCAGATTATTTGGTGAGTCTATTCATAATGTCAGCCCCACAATACACTGGTATAGAAAATGGACAGGTGGGTGTATTAAAAGGATGTGGCCTTCAAGGGAGCTCTTCATCACCACCTGGGAATTATTTATTTAAGACACACACACCCTGCTGCAATCATGTCTAAAAGGTCAAAGCTGACTCACTCACACACATCTGAAAACTGCCCATTTGGAGTTTATGTTCTCTGTTCATACGCATTTATTCAGTTTGCTGTTGTGCTCCAATCTCTCCAACCGACATCACACTCACCACAGCTCGTGTTTATAGTGAATGAAAGGTTTTCTTTTTTTTTTACAGCCATCTTTTAAACCCACGAGAGGTGAGTGGTTCATTTTTAAAAGATATTTCTAAAATGTGAAAGCACGAAATTGAAGTACACTTTTTCAGCCCAACAACAAAGTCGCCATGTAGAAGATAAGCCATATGCTCAGCTCGTGTGGACTGTGTGCTGCACTTAGAGACTCAACATTTAATGATTCCTAAATGCATTTTACATCACTATGCAATATTGATGCTGCTGGTTCAGGCCTTGTGGAACACACACAACTTTGCATTTATACCATCTGAACGAGGATCTCCTGGATTAGACTCAATTGGTTCAAACACAGAGAACAAGAAATTAATCAAAATTTACTCTCATTTACATTACAGAAGCATGTTTAAGGTGTAACCTTTCCATACCGTGTGGCAGAAGATGACGCATCACAGCCAACTGTTTGTATGTAAATGTAGGTTCTATTTGCATTATTCATTTAGCCTTTGTAGAAAAATTTGCATTTCCATCACAGCACTTTGATTTAAACTTGACTGTTGTATTATGTTTGATTGACAGCTCCATCTCGGTGCACCGTGCTGTTGCCACTGGAGAATGTGACCCAATACTAACCCTCTGGCTTTATGTCTCCTGCTGCTGCTTCTTGCCCTAATTTTCACCTTCGAGGAAGAATTATGTTAAATAAAGGAAATGACCTCTGGGTTCAGGCCACCGTTTTACGAGGCAGTGACAAATATACGGTGTTAGCTGCAACCAGATGTTGTGTGATCATAAGGCAGAGACAGGTGAAGAGGAAAGTACCATCTCCTTCAGAGGAAGGCATGACTGTGGGTGACCATCTGGTAGAATTGCTGAAAATAATGATGACCCATACAGGTTTCTCTCCCTCAGAGAATGTAGACCCTTTAAATTTTTACATTTATGTGTTTTCATTCAGTTATATTTATCAGATGATGAAGTGTTTATTGTTACTGCTGCATTTTTTTTTACTTTATTTGATATTTAGAGTAGACATACAGCCAGGAAATTCAGGAAGAAACATATGACAGATAATAAAAGCTAAGTCAGACCTGAACAGGGGGGATTTTGGTTATACAGTGTGAAACCACGCCA
This sequence comes from Echeneis naucrates, assembly GCF_900963305.1. Classification (NCBI taxonomy): domain Eukaryota; kingdom Metazoa; phylum Chordata; class Actinopteri; order Carangiformes; family Echeneidae; genus Echeneis; species Echeneis naucrates. The sequence goes on along the minus strand of NC_042527.1, from coordinate 19,768,324 downwards.
AGCCACCATGTTGTTTTTTCTTTTCTAACGATTCATTGAAAAAAATACATCCTTGGGCTGGAAAAACAAATCTCCTGCATATAATTGAAGATGGAACAATTTCCTGTATTCAGTATTAACAGGAAAGACAGATACTCAAATGCAAAATGGAAAAACTTTATATCAATATAGAAATTATGATATTGTTAGAATTGAGCTTGGGGCATTTCAGGTTATGTTTCCATTGAAAAGGCAGTCTGAGTGAAGGAATGTGTAATTCGTGCCAGCATGTACCTAATGGGGAAACAGAGCACAAAATATATTTTTTTATTTTTGTAGGAGGGCTTTTGAGTGCATTTAAAAATAAATAAAAAAATATAAATATATATCATGTAACAGCTTCCCTACATATTTAAGTACAGACGGATTTCATGTGGATGCCATAAAAAAGAAAGAAACAAACAAACAAACAAACAAATAAACAAATGAAATTGCAATGACGTCACATGTCGGATGGCGACAGCTGACGTCATTGCAATTAGCCGTCGCTAGGTAACGCTACAGTTTTATGCTATCGGTACCTTTTCCGGACTTTTTTGTGTGAATATCTGATAAATCATCAGGTTTGCTGTTCGGGTTATCGACTGGCAGGCCGTAAGAAGAAGGTTCTTCTCCTGTTTTTTTCAATGTGAGTGTGTGTCGACGGTTATTTTGTTTCCTTCGTTTGAACCAATTAGCAGGTGTTCGCTCGGTACCTAGCCTGTTAGCTAGCTAACGAATTAGTCCACAGGTGTACAGGAAGTGGAGCTTTAACGCTGAAAGCTTTTTATTTTAATTGAGAAATACGGTTGTGATTGCCAAACAACGACTCTTCGGGGACCAACGACTGACTGCAACCTCACTACGTCCACCTATATATCCTGTTTTAAGGTAAGAACATGCAATGGTAATTTAAATCATAGGAAGCTTTGGACTGGCTCCTTTCCTGTTTGTGTGAATAAGACTTTATATATACTACATGCATGTGGGGATTTAGTTTTTGCTGAGCTTGGTCATAAATTTAAGAGTTATTTTTTTTATGTCAGGGTGTGCATATACCACACTGACTGTTTTACAGTCTCTCTGAGTTTGCACATGCCCCGTTATTTTTTTCCTTTCCACCCACCTGGTGATTTCAGATGCTGATGAAAGGCGAGTGCTTGATGATTCATCGCTTTTTCTCCATCCTCCTTGTCTTCATCCTTTTTCATATACAGGTGAGCAGCAACCAGACAGGGAACGTCTTTATCCAGTTTTAAATGTAATGTCAGAAGCCGCAGTGCGACACTCTGTCTGCGAAGGCTCCTCTCAGTTCACATTTCTTCTCAGTACCAGTTCATTTGCTTCAATAGACTTGTGGATCGACCATAAGCAGTGTGTGATTAATTCTGAGCCACCGGACTAGGTGTCATCCTTTTTCTTTGTCCCATCAGTCATTTGATGCCAGTGGATAGTAATCACACCTTACGTCTCACTGTGACCCCGCAGATGGTTCATTTTGGTTAAAGAGCCACACCGAAACCCAATCACAAGCTGGCAACCAGTTCAGCTTTCTTTGTGTTATTGACAATGAAATGTGTCGATGTTGCGGAGGATGGACAGGGAGTGAGTTCTGTGATGGTGCCAGTAGGGATGAAGATTAATGGCACTGCTAGGCCTGTGTCTCCTGTTTAATAACGCTTATTCATCACTGTCGCTGCATGCTGACGGTCCTGCACCGTGCAAACACAGCCACAAAAATGAGCTAAAAACACATAATTCCCCACACATGTACCTCATAACCAGAATGAGAGATTGTTTTTTTCCCACTTTATATTCACAAAAGCTTATGCATGTGTGTGCAGGAGTGCTTGAGTAACTTGTCGTGTGAAGTCTCGAGCTGTGTGTGCTCATGAAAGTACTCCTCTTTGCAGTGATTTGGGTTTAGTAGATTTGCATACAATTGCACAAAACAAGCTTATCATAGAGACTTGTGGAGCATGTGTAAACATCTTTTATATGATTTTAAAGCACAGTGCACAGCCATATGCCTCACAGAGGAGATGAAAGGAGGCTAGAAGTGAGGAAAAACAACTGAACGAAGAAAAAATAAGGACCTCTGGCCTTCCACTGCTGTGTGACTGAAAGCCATTTTGTCTTCAGTGTTTCTGCTCTCTGCCTCTCTTCTCTCACTGTGTATGTGAGTCTGTGTGTGTGTATTGCTCCCCTCTCTTGGCTTCTACTTTTCTTGTACGGGCATTTCTCTTCCTAATGGAAAATAAAGACTTTAGATTGGCCAAGATGGGGACTCCGAATGAAAAACATGAAGTCACTGACCTGAGGCCAAGGCCTGTCCATCTAGGCCTAAAGCCTGAATGAGTCTAGCTTTTGTGTTGTGTTGCCACTGATGTCCAACTCATTGAGTATGTAAAGTAGATAATATACGTTGAAACCCCCTGGTTAAAATAGCATGTTTTGTAGTGGGGAAAAAAAACCAAAACCAGAGAAATCTTTTAAAAATGGTCCTTCCAAATCTTTAATCCTCTTTTGCTGAAACAATGCCTTTACTGATTTGAACTTTTGCCTTGGTTCATTGCTATGCTTAAATAATAAATACATCAAGGCACTTTACATATAGAGCAGGTCTAGACCAAACTCTTTATAAAATGATTTATTGGGGGAGGGGTAGCGTAAGGTGAGAATGAGAGCAAGAGAGGGAGATATTCAAAACAGGTGTAAGCAGGAACATGATGCTGCATGGAGTTCATGCAGAAAGTGGTGAAAGCTTCTTTAGACTATGGAATATTTTTCTTTGTCCCATATGTAAGGCAGAATTCTACCCACTTCGATATCTTACAGGAACTTGACACGTCTTGCAGCCTTATCTCTCAATATCTCTGGTGAGTTTGGCTGTGTCTCATTTTATCTCCCAGAAAAAATGGCTTTCAGTAGTTTATTCAAAGTTTTTGCCAATGTCTAAAAGACGGGAGCTGAATGAGATTACTGTGGAGTCACTGAGGTTTCAGTCAATACGAGAGCCGATTTTTGTGAAAATGTTGTGCTGCAGTTGACAGCATGATCAATTCCAAGTATTCAGAGTGAATCTGAAGGCTCATCATAAGTTGAGAGAGAACATGCCAGAGTGCAGCCTTGTTTTGACCTATATTGTCAAATTAGATGTTTTCGCGGTCAAGGATAACAAACCACAGTAACTACATACTCATAAGGTTCCCCTGATTAAGGCACTGTTATCCTCCTCAATATCTTTGTCCACCCAACCTTCACTGTCTTAATAGACTGGCCTCCAACACCAGCTAACTTGCTCGCAGCACCTTCATTGTCCAGATTTGGCCACTAGTCATGGCATGTAATGGCTGAGAGGGTTAGTCGGTGCTTAGCCGACACATCCAGCTTATCTCAGTCTGCAGAGACCGAATAAAACAAAAGGTTAAATAAAGCATTTGGCGCTAGCAAGGCTGCGGCTAACGATTCTCCCAATAGCATTAACGCTTTTCCAGAAAGATTTTTCAATCACATAGGCTATGCTTCAGCTACAGCAGAGACTGAAATTGTCCCAAACAATACAGTCCAGCTTGTAGCCTAAGCAAAACTACGATGCTTAAGACTTTGTGTCTCTTGATGGGGTTAGAAGTGGTCATTTTAAAATAAGCATGAATGTCAAATATGCCTCACTGTCAAAAGTAAGAATTACATCAAAAGCTTTTTTAAAAGCTAAATTGCTGGCATTTTGGCCAACTGGCATCATTACATTGCTGAATGAACTAATACCAGCTCACGTTTCCAGGAGAGCCATACATTTAAGGTGTCCTTTAACTGGTTTCAACAACAAAACAAAAAAAAAACGCTTATCTGTCCTCTTCATGAAGAAGATACTCTGCTTTGTGTAAGAGAGTCTCCAGAGATCAACTCAACCAGCTCTGTGACAACTGAGAATTTGCTGATCGGTGAAGTAGAAAGAAGCTCAAAGCTTTGGAAAAAGTGAGTGGATATGGAGTCAATCAGTCAAACTGTTCTAAAGATACTGTTAAGATTTTAGATTTTACTTTATGTTACTGTATATTATAACCAATTAACCATAATCACTATTAGTCTGACAAATGCAGGGACAAAGATATGGATAAGACAAACACCTCCTGATGTGTAATCTTGATTTCCTGTTGATTTCTTGTACGTGCTTTTGTGTCGATGAATTGTATTAAGCAGTGACTGTGAAAAAAATCGACATCAGTGCATTGTCATCTAATTGGGCCTGTCACTAATTTAGGACATATCTTAGGGGCATGCATAATGTGCATTGCACTGCACATAATGGCAGTGGATCATACTCATCACAAGGGTTAAGGCCTTTTTTAAAGATTTTTTTTTCCAGTCACCCATTACATATGCTAAGCATACCTCTTATCACACCCATCTCAAGAACACTCTAATTACCATTTAAGGTTAAATTGCACTGATTTGCATATATGTAAATCATAGCTTTTCTTTCCCTCATGGGGTGGAAATAGATTTTATTTGGAGCATTTAACCCCATGTTAACGAGGGGCTGTAACAAATGGGTGTTCAGTTTCTCCCCCGACCTGCTGTCTGTGCTGTCAGCAAAAACAATTAGCCTTCTTGTGGTCAGACATGATAGTAAAATGGCTAATTACATTGTCGTCTTCTTCTTCAGCCAGCATTCAGCTCAGCCAATTGTTGGACAATGAAATTAGCCATCCAATTCACTAAAGCTGCATTGAGGAAATTATTTATTACTATATCGTGTGTATGTGTGTATTGTGTTTGCTTTGACCACAAGTCAGTGTAAAGCTTCTTGTTGGTTATCTGAAAGCGCCATTTTAATGTAAAAACTGAATTTTGACTTAGAAAATGTTGCATTCCATTTCCCATTTTCAAACCTCCCTATCTCTGTCTCTTCCATAACAAATTTATGAGACTCACATTTACAGAAAATGGAATTCCAAACAGTGAACTATGGAAAAAACAGACTTCAAATGTGTTTTAAATACAGACTGTGCTGTGGTAGTTTCTTTAAGCTTTCCTCTCTCTCAAGTCCAGCCTAATAAGCGAAGCTGCCAAGCACCCAGTGCCTTAAAAGTGTTGTGTTTTTATCTTTTATGCAACAAGCATAGGTTTGGATATGGGGGTGTTTTTTTTTTTTTTTTTTTTTTTTCCAGCTTCTTTCAAATTCAGCTGCTGAACAAATAAGCACATGTTGTTGAAACCTAGAGAAAAAAAAATAAGACACTGGTTAAATGAGGATAGTTTGTCTTTTCTAAAAAAAAAAAAAAAAAATTCAGGAGGTGAGAATTCAGATTGTTAGACACAATCATCATCTAAACAGCTTGAAAATTGCAGTGTTTTAGCAGGCATTTGATCTGGCTTTGCTAAAAGGAAAAAGTGTCAGACAGTGAGGTTTTAAAGTGACCCTCAGGTTAGCCAAAGTTTCCTGGAGGAAAAAATTGTGATTAAATAGCGTTGTAGACATCCTGACCATGTTGTCTGTTAGTAAGTTTAGTTTTCTATACCTAACATGTAACCTTCTTAGACATTTATGAAACTTTTTTATAAAGACCAGAAATAACCAAAACGGGTGGAGGTGCGGAGGAAATTAAAGTGGTTTAGATTATCTGGATTAATGAGAACTGCTTTGCCTCTTCTTGAGAGGAGCATGCACTGAATGTCTTGCACTGATGGCTACTTTGTCGTGGTGAAGACCGTGTCCGTAGATGAGACCTTTTTTCTCGGCTCGACGCTACATATGTTATGACTCCATGGTTTCCTCTGACCTTTCTGGGAGCTCTTTAATGACACAGATATCATACCCTGCTGTGTATGGAGCTCCCTCAACAAGTGAATGTTTTGCTGCGCTTTGACATTTAACCTTTACTCACATCTGCTGTGGTCCTTTGCCTGCCAAATCTGCTGATATAATTGATTTTTGTGTCACATGCAAGCTGAGTATGTTACCTCCTGGTCATTTGTAGCGTCCCTGTGAAAAGATCGAATTTTGCACTTTATCTTGACATTGCCATAACTAGCTTCTGAGCTTTCTTTTGTTTCCTCAGTTTTTTTTTTCATATCATGCTCTGAATCTTTATTACAAGCAGCTCTTAGTAAAAGAGGGCTGAAAAGGTTCTTAAAGGTTCTTAGCTAGTGTCATACCTCAGTTTACCGCCTGGGTGATATTTGTTACTACGATTTAGTTGCATAGTGTTCCATATGCTAACTGTAGAGAAAAATCTAAATGGTGGTCAGTTACATAAGAGCAAGTTGAATTTTCAGAAGTATACTCATCATCCAACAGATATTTGGAATCTACCTGGAATGGTGTGATATTTGTCTGGGGCAAAACAAACATTTAAATCCATTATTTCTACGGGCTGAAACATCTCCAGTCCTGACCTGCCCCAGGCAAGGATAGTGAAAAATAGGACACCATCAAAATATCGGATATAAATGTTGGTTTTGCCCTTAGCAAATATCATCATAGCACAAGAATACCTTTTGAATAGACAACACACTCTTGTTCACTTCTGTTCACATCCCAACAGTAAATTTTACTCTTATCGTGGTTTTAGACATGGCTGTTTGACATGCATTAGATGATTCTGTCCTTTAACATGCTATCAAAATAAAAAGCCAGAGCTCCTCTATTCACAAATGCTGAGGTTATGGATATAATATAGATAGATACGTCTTTCTAGGTTGCTATGAACCAAAGCAATTTTCTGATGTTATCATGTCAAAAGCTTGCAGCATGCAGAAGTGTTTTTTTTTTTTTTTTAAGAACGTCTACTTCAGTAGCAAAATACAGAAATATCTGTGTGTATATATAAGAGCACTGAAGACCTCAGACTCGTCCAAAGGCCCACCTTTTTAATGGAAATTTACCCTAAGTGCTCAGCCAAGATAAAGCTGAAGTTGGCTTAGCCACATTTCTGTGAATGTCCTTCACTAAGCCCGTTGGACCGTTGACTTGCCATATCTGATGGTCTAGTGGGTGGAATTCAACTCTGAGGCCTGGGTTTGATTCCCAAACAGGGAATATGGTTCTGGAGTGCTATGATTCTCTCCCCCTCTGCTTGAAGATTACTTCAATATCCATCTCTGTCCCAGTCTCCTAAAAAGGATTGACAATATGTATATAGAAGATGAATGAATGCTCCCCTGCAGAGAAGGATAAACTGTCTGAATACCTAGTTTGTGTTCTTGGATCTGAAGCTGATTGGCTTTAAATAAAACATACAAGGTCAGAAATGTACTGGCTATCAAACACAATATATCAATTTGCCTTCATATTTTCAACAAAGATAATATTACATTTAACTCTTCATTGGCTGTGTTAACTGCTTGGGAAGCAGCTATGCTAACTGCTCTGTTAGGTTGAGCCTGTGTAATGATGAGGCTGTTTGATTGACTGGGCCAAACAGAGATCAACTTAAGTAAAGAGCAGCCATGAAGCTGCAGCCATACAGTTCTAGTTATGTTCAAGCACTTAACTGAGAGCAGCAATTACAACAGGAACAATAGCACTGGCAAAGGCAATAACATTTATTTTACATTATTTGATTTGGCTACTTGACAGAGTATTAAATTCTAACAACATTATAAACAGAGATGGGAGTTATTATTTCAGTGCAAGTCCCCCAGAATCACAGATGGCCCTTGTGGATCCATCACCTCTGTGTTCTTCATCTTCCTGCCCTGGTGTCAGCCTTCTTTCTATTAAATGCTTCAGTGGGAGTTAAAAGCCACTCAATCATTTCCCTCTCCTTTGATCAAAGCCGATGGTGTAAGGGAGAGCACATTGTTCTGGGACTCCAGGGTGAAAAGGCTGGACCACTTGGGGTTAGCTCCAAACTCTCACAGATATTACATCATGTTTATCTGGGGGGGGGCGGTGGGTACAGACTCATCCTCGGCCATATGTCCCACTGTCCTGCAGGATGACTTTGATCTTGAATACCAACTGCCCTGCTGGCTCCCCAGGGTGAGAGTGAAGACAATAATTTCTCTCAGATTAAAGCAGCTAAATTCTCTGTTCCAGGGGCCAAAGACCCTATTTGTTGCCCTCTGACCTTTGACTTTTGGCTGAAGTGGAAAAAAATAGAACCCCTGGTTTCTGTAGCTGTGGAAAGACAGGAAGCAATATAACAACAAAGGATGATATGAAAGTATCGAGTCAGTACGAGACCACCTTCTGTTTTTATCCCTCTGACCATTTCTTGCTGTTGAGGTGATGTTGCCGGGCAACATCCAAAGGGAAATAGGATTCGGCATGGCAAGGTCAAGACTGAATGCCTCACACATTTCACTCTTTCTCACACATACACACACCCACACAGACACCTCTCTAGCACTGAACCTTGAGCTAGATGCTGCAAATCCCCTGAAACCCTCCTTGACTTTTTATTTTCATCTGATTCTGAGCCGCCTGACTCTTTGCCCTGCCTTTATCCGTCTCAGACATTGCCTTTTTCCAACCACTTGTAATAAAGCTGGGGGGTTGGGAGTGGGATAGGAGGAGGTAGCCTCTTTAAGGTGCCCAGAGACCATCTTGCTTTTCCATTGCAGAGGTGCGGAGGGATTACTGCCCCGCTACTGACTTTGAATGCACAAAGGTCACAGAGGCGCTATCTCAATTTTTCGGCTGCTATCCAGTCAGGCTTCGATAGTGGTGATTGGAAAAATTGAACAAAACTTGGTACATTTGATGAAATAATGACTAAAATGGTCTTGTACATAAATGTATGTCATGTACTTGTTGGTTGGCATAGAAACAAGGCTTGGAACTCTTAAATATGAAGCAATTTGGCCCATAAATGGTGATGTCACTGTTGTTTGTTTCATCAATGTATTAATGTATCCTGCATCTGAAAACATCCAAATGGGCTCCAGAGGAGCAATTGAAGGAATTAATTCATCAATTCACATTACTGGATGTGCAGTTGGATGCAAGACAATAAACAGACTTTTATTTATTTATCATCCATCCATTCTGAGTTGTGAAAATTTGTGTTTGTTTTGACTGCAAGGCAGATCTTGTCAAATTAGTGAATTTGTTTCCTATTTAGTTTGTGTCATAATTTATTTACAAAACTTCTAAATTCAAAACATGTGTTATTAAGGAATAGATTTGCTTATGTATCATTTAGGTGGAATAAAACAACACAGTACTCCATTGAAAAGTTGAAATTAAACAAACATTGTACATTTTGAAGAATCTTGGTCATAATTCCATGGACTGACCTCACAAACCCTTAAATTTGTCTCAGAGCTCCATTGTGGGAGTCTCAACAAATAAAATCTATCAAAACACACAACGATTCAAATGACCTCCCAGATTCAGTCTTTGATGGCAGGCCTTGTTATTTCTGGCTGTCCTTTCGATATCATTATGATGCATTCAGGAGGGCTCATTATTTTGAGCACTTTTGCCTTTTCTTAGATAGAAGGCCAATGGTTGGCAGAGATGAGGTTTTAGTTTCCTCTTGCTTATACCTAACACTTGAACATTTTCACGCTGCTTTGTCCCAGCTTCAATTTTACTTAATAAGCTCAACATGCTTAAACGTGAGGTTCGTCTTGTAGTTCTTGTACACACGTGGCAGCTATTCAGTGCCATTAATGCTTGTTCCATATTAAGAACATCTCTGCTCTCTGTACCCCATGAAGCCAATTCCTTTAGAGGAGTCTATATAAGAAATACTGGGGTGCGGCAAATGTGTTAAAAATTACATATGCTATAAATTTTCTCTCCCATTAAAACTCCCCCAGAACATGAATTTTACGTTGTTTCAGCTTGTCAGGAATCCAAGCAGCAGCTTTTTCGACATGATATAGTGCTGGTTGCAACTTGGAATGGCCCTTTGTGACACATTTTAAACAAATCAAGACTTTGTGTGTGATGACAACTCCTGCAAAAATGGTACCTGACGTTGTGGCATTTGAAGCAGCTTGTCTTTTGCATTAATATGAAATTAACCACTCCATTTCCATTTTACTTATTCATCATCCACAGGGAGTCGCTTTGAGTGAACAGATAGGGAGTTTAATTTTGGGCAAGCATCAAAAAAAAAAAAAAAAAAAAAGGAAAGCTGTTGATGAAGAACAAGCCTGTGACATTTCAGCCTTCACAAGTTGACTCCTTCAACTTGATACTGCGGAGGTATTTAATTTGTCTAGCAGGTATGCAGGGAGAGAAGCGGAGCAGGAGGGGAGCAGGGAGGCCTCCTGGGCATCAGGCAGGAGGGTAAACAAGCTTCAAAGCCCCAGCAGAAGCCTCAGACTTGACCTGGGGTGAAGCACGGCTCATTAGTTATATTCCAGGCAGCATCTGGAGTAATCGCATTGAGCACCGTGGACTACATCACGGTGAACTCTACACACAACGAGCCAAAGCAAAGTGCTAACAGGGTGTACCTTTTAGTGATCATGCTCTTTTTAAAGGGATAGAAAATGCCTCTAAAAACATCTGCATTTATTTAATCTTAGAAATATTGAATCAATTTAATGAGCGTGTTTTATACCAGTTTACTAACTCGTGTAATCCCCCCTCAGTATCGCTCTTCTCCAAAGTAAAAATCTAAAGCTGCTGCAGAAGTAAATGCAATAGTCTACATTTTTTTCTGTCTCTAAGGTTTTACTTAATTGAAGTTATGGGGAATTTGCTTGTTGCTACATGCACCTAGTAGCACCTCTCCTGTTAAATGACAACACAGCATTTCTCCAAATTAATGTTTCATATTTTAAATGAGATTTTTGTCTGGAGCTACAATACATTTCAGCTTTATTGAGGCATTTGCTTTCCCGGGAGCAGGCTCCACGCGCCACAAAGATCAGATAAACCTGGTTGTACAGTATATCCGAGGCACTTGCAAAGAAATCCATCAACGTGCTCGCTTATCATCAAAGGAAATCATTGATTTATTACAGGCAGAGAATACTGTACTTGTCCAAGCGCACCAACCCGTACTGCTATCACTTTGATCATGTAATGACAAAATACAGTGATGAAAACCTCATAAGTTGCAGTCACATGCCCGCCCCTCCCTTAGACCTCTTTGCTGAGGCCATCATTCCCTCCGACAGCTTCTGTGGTCACCTGATGATGGATAACTGGGTGGCAGATGTTTCAGGAAGTAGCTCATTGATAACAGTCCCAGAGGAACCCTCTGATTGGAGTTCATCACCCCCCCCCCACCAACGGCTCATCGATCACTGGCTGAAATTGGAACCAATCCCTGAGTGTCAGCTACCAAGTGTTTAGGGAATACGTGATGATGAGATGCACTGATTTCAGGGCATTTTGTAATCCTGAACTACGAAGAGTCAGTCTATGGACTTTATGATGCTGCTACTGTGCAAGAGTGTTTTGTGGAAATTTTATAGTGTGTTCATGTTTCCAACCCTGACCTGTGGTGTGGTCATGAGTTGTGAGTAATGTTGACTGTTCCTTCACAGGGTGGCTCAGCTCACCATGGGCTCAATCAGATGTTTTGGGCCTTTGAATGGAGCTGTTGTTTTGTATTGAAAGGCATGAATTGGAGTTTTTTGGGCATCTGATTATGCCTCCGAGTTACTTAGTTTGGTGGAGAGGTTGTGTCCTTGCTGTAATTGTCTAGTATGTATGTATTTACACGTATTGAATGTTTACATATGTCATGTTCATGTCACAGATACAGTGGGACTTCTGTGCCACAAAGTTTTATTTTGGTCAGTTAGTGTTGGTAAATATCTCCCTTTGGCCCTCTGCTTCATACAAGTACCCTTCTGGTCACTTGGTCCTTGTTTAATTCAAGGGATGACTAAATTCAACTCTTGACTTGATGAAAATATTTTTGCTCCTCTTCTGAAGACAGTGCACTGACTTACTAGGCAGAGTGGTGGTGCCTTGTGACCCTTTTTAAAGTTAAGCAATGACAGCTTACAACTGCTTTTCTTTGAACTGGTCACAGTTTGTAGACATATGTGGTCTAAAAGTAAAGTTTCATTTATATTAGTTTTAAAAGTCAGCCACGAGTATCCAAGAGATCTAACACAAGAACAATACCACACATCTTTTGTGAAGAGTATAATAAGCTGACTGAACTGTGTTTAGACTATAGGAAGTGGCCATAGTGCGTTGTCCATATCTAATGTCCTGATGTCGCACAAAATGCAACCTAGTGGGTTTCGTGTGCTTATCACCATAAATGTCAGGTCAGTTTTAAAAACAAACCAAAAAAAAAAGTAAACTAAGAAACTCAAGTGTCTTGGGTAGCTACTGTTTCCTTTTTGAACCCACAATGAAATGTGCTCTCTGTGTGCCGCTGCTGTTTGTGCTTTCAGCCGCAGGGTTACTCCTCTGAGTCTTTCAGCAGGATGCAAAACACATTCGGCTCTGGAGGATTTGAGAAACAGTGCAATCGTCCTGAATTTAAATAGGTTCAGGGCCTTGCGTACAGATGGCTGGGTACACAGCCAGATACGGCGTTCAATAGTTCAGAGCCCGCTCTTTTCTCTCTCTAATCGCACCCTCTCTTTTTCTCATTGCTGTCTTTTGTGGCCTCTCTATCATTCTGCTCCTCAGTACACCTTGGGCGTGCACTTTCACAAACACACATCCAGAAGCACACACTGTTTTACTCTTTTTCATTCTCCTGCTGTCTCTTTCACCCTCAGTCAGCATCGCCTCTGTTTCTCCATCTAACTACCCCCCCACCCTTTTCCCACTCTCCACTTCCTATTTCCCACTACTGAGGAGTGAGATAAAGAAATCGTTTTTCTTTCACCGCCAATCAGGTCGGCACAATTACACAAACCAGCAAACATTCTTCTCTTTTTGTGTCTTTCAAACAAGCCCCCTTTTTTCCCTCCCCCTCCTTTTCCAAGTTTCCAAACACTGAGAAACAAGATAAAGAAATCACTCTGTGGTAGGTGCAATGGTGAAAACTAGCAGGCGCACACCAATGAACTGTACCTCTACCTGCCATTTTGCTTGTCTCTCACCCCCAGCCTATTGTTTGTCCTTTTTCCCTGCATACAGTCTTTCAAACATTTATTTTCTTCTGCTTCTCTTTGAGGCACAAATTCAAACTGTGGAGATAAAGCAGTCCAGATGTTCACGTTTCGCTGAACTGAAAATCTGACACAATGCGGGAACATCGTTCCTGCAGCACATTCGTGTGATAGATTAACACCACAGTACCAGATTAAAACAAATGGGAACCAGTGAAGGCTTCCAGACATCTGAGATCTCATCTGATGTATCAGGCTACCCGGGGAACCAGATGCGAGGAAAATTAAATGTCCTGGGAAGGAGCAATTCCAGTGCGTCATGCATGCTAAGTCACTGTGTTGCCTTTCAAATTTCAGCAATGGCTCTTAACAAGTAGTTTCAGCTTCATGCACCTCATACAGCTCTGAACAACAGCTTCAGGAAGCACTAAGTCTAAATCAACTCCTGCAGCATCCACTCCAAGACACGATTCTTTGATTCTTTTACTTTGTACAGTGGTTTGTGTTTTTCACTGTAAATTAGGTCTTCTCTGATCAGCTTCTTTGGGGGCGAATACCAATTACTGGAATCAGTACCTGTCAGTACTGATCACAAGATGGGTGGGGAGATGGGAATCCTCCATTTAAACTGTTTTATATACTGTGTATATACTGATCATCTGTGCTCCAATAACAGGGAAGTTAGTGGGGTTTGGTTCCCGTAATAGAGGCCTCAGCTATCCTGAAAATGAAGGCCATCATCATTATATATTCTAGTATATTTACTCCAACCATAAATAATGTCTAAGAAATTAAAATTTCCACAATTGGCAATTTTAAATCAACTACCTTTGATCTACGGTATATAAAAATTAGGGAAGCATGATGGCTATGGAAAATGATATATTTCAAGAGCTATAATAGTTTGCTACAGTACCGTCAAAAAATAGTGCCACTTTTGTTAAAGTGTAAAGGATGTTACCCTTCTCTCACAACCTGAGGAAAGTGAGGCCTTAAAGGGCAGCATCCAAGAGCTTAATTGTTCATCAAATATGTTTACTGGTCAAAGAGGATCTGAAATGTGGAAATGAGATGAGCTGTGACTGTGTGGAGAAACCATACATGATAGAAGGCCTGACATTCATGAATGAAGTCATAGCAGGAAGAAATTGCAAAAAAGGCTCTGGAAGGAGAATAAACAGTGACATGTTAAAGAAAATAAATTCTGCATTGCGCGTTTGGAAAAGTTCCAGTCAGTGATGTGCGCGTACATTAGAATGATCTATGGACAGTATTGAGAAACACAAGGTTCATATTTTGCCGTATTCTCAAATGTATACTAAGCATACTATTGGGCTCCAGCAGCAATGTGGCCCCCAAACTTCAAAACCAGGCAAACGCCTCATTTCTTACTGTCTCTAGTCATTTATGCAGCAGCATTCATGGTGGTCCATGCATTTGTTGTTGCTTCTTGCCTGGCATGAAGGGTAGACATTTAATCCAAACAAGTTAATTAACGGGGAGATAGCATCGGCACAAACAAGGCTAATGAAATAAACACTGTCCTAAAAGAAGAGATTAGCAATTAAGCTATTGGAGTGCAGAGTCATTTATGTTCCATTGTGCTGTCTATTAATTGTGGCACAGAAATGAATACTGCTCCTGCCTTTTTTATCTGTGTGTGTGTGTGTGTGTGTGTGTGTGTGTGTCACTATGAATGAGTGTGTGCTGTTGGATAATGATAACCCCCTCTTGCCTATTTATTTCCCAGCCTTTGTTTACTAAAGGACAGTATGGTTGTCTTCTGTGTTACAGCTACAGCACTGACACTCAGTGTACAAACTGTCCGAGACTTCCTGTATATGAGACGATGATGTGTTTGTATTAAATGGAGTGTTGTGGATGATCTTATTGAGGTTATTGTCCCATTCAGTTCACTGTTGTGAAACGTGGTTGATTTAAAATAAATGGTCGTTTGAGAAGCAGTGTGTGTCTGTGCATGTGTTTATCTAACTGATTGAAAGCAGAGTAGGTGCATGTGTATGTTTTGAAAATTGCATTTCCACAGACATTTCTTAATGAAATTCATTTGTGTGTGAAATTTCTGCATAAACACAGAATATACAAAGACCGTCACACGTTCCTCGTCTCCTTTTGGAAAATTGAGAGTTCAAGTGTTCCACATTTTCCTTGTGTCACGTGTCTGCCTGATTGTGTACAATATTCCACACTAATGCACACACAGAAAGCAGAAACTGCTCATGGCTTGTGCTAGGACTTGTGCATGTGTGCAATTCATCTGGTCCTGTTCTCACTGATGAATGGAGAGCAGAGGGCTTTACAGCGACCAGGACACATGGCAACTCCCCCCGACTCGATCAGCCTCCATTCTGTTCATTCCACACATCTATCTATCTGTCCTGCAGCAGCAGCCAGGGAAGTCATTAACCTGCAGGCCCTGTGGGTTCCTGAACACCATGGACCAACAGAGAGCCGCCATTTGTATGCCTTTCTCTTTTTAGAATCCAGTTTTGTGTCCCTGTGTAGCACTGGTGTTGTTGGGCATTAGTATTCTTACATTTGGATGAATATCTCGTCATCTGAAATGTGGTACAGAATGAGGAAGGTTTGGCTCAACCTCTCACCAGGTTGTACAGAGTTATGATTCTATCACTTTTGACTCATTCATTCATTTTTTGATACCATCTACAACCAAGTAGAGGGTCACTTCAAACTAAAGACTAGAGGTTTCTAAAATAAGTTTAGTTTATGGAAAGATTGTGGTTTTGGTTCGATAAAGTCAATATTTTGATGTCTAACCAGAAACCTGTGAATTCAACACATAGTTGTGTGGATTAACTATTGGATTTTGATTAATTTAGCATTGGCCAGACTGATACATTGAAAATGGTTAAATAAATTACATTTATTCCATAGCCCAGCTAATAATAGAGATTAGTTGTGGTTTGTTGTCATTTTTAGAATATTTTTGTACCACATGCATGTGTCTGCTTGACTTGAATGTATGTGTCATAGTATGTTTTGTATGTGTACAGTATGTTCTTTCTCTGGGGGCTTATCTTATCTTTTAGAGGCCTATTTTAGTGAGTCAATGTCTAAATCCATGCTGTGTGCAAGTGTGCATGTACAGTGGCAGTTTCTCTCCGCTTATCTGAGGTTTCTAAGTCGTACTGCATGGTATCTCATGCAGGAAGGCTGGTTGTGAATATGTCTTTGTCTCTGTGTGTGCGTTTGGCTGTTTTTGTCTTTAGTATAAAAGCCAGTGCACAATACAAACATTCTAACAACAACAACAACAACAACAACAAAAAAATCTCTTTGCTGATTTCTTCCAATTATCTGTGAAATTATCTTCTATGAGCCCGTTTGCATTTGTACAGATTTAAACCCCTGTTTAATCGTGTGTAGCTTATATCACCACATTTGTATATCATTATGAAAATGTCCTCATGCTGCGTGTGTGTGTGTGTGTGTGTGTATAAATGTGCGCATAAGTGAAGCAGTGTGTCTCTGTCTGCTTATTGAAGCTGTATAGGTGTGTGTACTCAGGTGCGTGTGAGCGTAACAGACAGTTGCCCCAGCAGAAGTCATTTCTCATGTTCCCATTCTAAACAATAGCCCATTGTGGTACCCAGGCAGACTGACAGATTCAATATAGCCGCTGCAATAGAAAGCAGATTAAGTCACTGCATCATTGCTTATGGCTTCTTTTAGACGCCATTAATTGCCTTCATCATTGGCAGCCATTTTTATTTAGCTCGAAGTAAAGAGGTTTAAGAAAAATGAACTTTTTTAGCAAGAAGGAATAACATAGCTTCAGCGGCAGCGGCTGAGCTCATTTACTGCAGGCCAGTAAAGGAGCTGTATTGTCTGGGAATAAAACAATGCAGTGATGAAGTATCACCTCGTAATATAAAATGTGTCACTGCGAGAATAAAGTGGTAGAACATAGGCAGCCTGCACACAAAGTACACCAGTTATAAAACTTACAAAACAAGCACATCAACATGGCCATGATGTTTCATTGTGACACATTAAAAATGTAAAACTTTCTCCTTGTCTTTCGCTTCAGGGCCATCTGCCTCAATAAAACCCCCCTATATTTACGTGAAATGTCCTGATGGATGTAGCACACACTGCTGTGTCTCTAAAACAGACAAAGAGCAGCTCAGTGGAGGGATCCTCTGCCCTGTGCTCACAAATTATTCGGAGTCACTGGGCTGATTCAGTGCTGCGATCATTTTTGGCTGTTGGACTCTGTGATGTCATTGCTCTTGGATTCAGTGTCATTCCTGGTAAATTTCATCAGCTCTTCTCCCGAACAAAAGGGCACAGGGGGTGTCATCATCCAATCTGACTTTGAGTCGTAGTGTGCCAAAGTTCATCCTGTGCTCAGCTTTGAGTGTTTTCTATGTAAAGCAACATGTGAAAGAAACACGAATGCTTTAATCCAACGTCTCTCTCCTAGTTGTAAACAACCAGCCCTTTTCATCATAGTCAAATCGAGGACAATCGAGGCATAGCATGATGATTAGAGTTCACTGACAATTATATTATGCTTATATTCTGTCCTTTTCTACACTCTTCTGTGAGTCTCCGTCAGTCAGCTAGTCCATATAGCACACAGCTATTGTACTAAGCTCACACTCGCATCAACATCCCAGTCCCATGAGAAGTAAGATGATTTCTCAACATTAAATTGGAAGACTGAATGGCTCCACTTTACAAGGAACTCCATGGAGCAAACAACCGCAATGGCAGAGACAATGGCTCTAAATCCTGCAGCCTGCGTTGCTAAAGATCAGTGTAAATCTGTATGGAGGGCTGGAAAAGACAAAGGCCAAACTTACATTCATATAGAGTCAGGGAGAAATTTGTGTGACACCCTGTAGCCATTGTTGTGAGTTGAACTCTTGAGAAAGCTCTCTTTTTCACACAACTGGCATCCAGTAAGCTAATTTTTATTCCACTCTTCCACCTTCATTTTAATTTACTTGGCCGAGGTCAGTTTTGTTCCAGAGCTTTGACCAAACTCATTTTAGAGAAGGCTACATGAGCTTTTACAAAATCCTCATTGGGGTTTAACGGATTTCATTAACTCATTTAACCACAATTTTCTATATAAAACACACCTGTCTTATCGGGCCAAATCCCTAAATTGGGGGGTAAGCAGAAAGAATTTTACACTAATGGTGGCAAGGCCTCAACAAAAAAAAAATAAAAAGAAAAGAAAGAAAGAACAACTTTGACTTTAGGTTATTTAAGTTTCATGCTCTCCTCCTCCTGGATTACTTATAAATGTATCCTTGAAACCAAAGCAACTGGGTGAATTTACCAAGATAAATATTAAAAATATTGTGTTATGTTTAAATGAAGAGTTTTACATTTGAGTTTGATGAGGATGTAACCAGTAGCCAGTTAGTTAAGCATAAAACCGTCCATGAAGTCACTGAAGAGAAACTCTCCTAGCTCATGGACGTGGAGTCAACCTCCTTTAAAACCACAACTTGTCATTTTACACTTCAATTTTTCTAGAGAATGAACAATTGATAACGGGGAAAATGTTCACCTCTTTGTGCAAATTAGATTTCTGCCCAAAGTGTCAGTGCAGCCAGGAACAGACACAGTGACTGTGTCCGCTGGAGTGTGCTTCGCTTGACTGAACTCAAAACAGTTTTCTCTGCTGTCTGTATCTAACTTCCTCGCTGCATGAAGCTTGGCATGTCTGCACAGTTTTTCCTTGAATTCAAACTTGTGAATTCACCTAAGGCGGTGTGAATTTGGCACACCTTATAATGTCTCCACAATGTCTGCTTGTAATTGTACTGCCTCTAAAATTTACCTCATTCTCTCAGACCACACAGTCAGAGAAACTGGCTGCTGGTTTTGTTACCTTTGGACAGAACCCGGCCAACTTTTTCCCCTTCATAAGCAGAGTTAATGGCTATACCTCCATAATCGCCTTAAGAGAGATGTTGATCGTGATATCTCTGCAAGACGTGGTCATTATTTCTTCAATAATTAGAAGTATCTAGTTCTTTTGTTTAAACTCAGGTGGAGGCTCGTGCTGTATGTGTCCATTAAGCTGTTCATGCAGTTAATTTTACTTTTATTGCTTGGTGTATATTGTTTGTGGTTGTCTTTGTTTTTGTTACTTTTATAACCTGAGTTCTGTTCTTTGTTCTTCATACAGACCTTACACAGTCAGCACTAAGAGTCTTTTGATAGTCTGGCTCCAACTCCTTTGCTTTAGCAGAGTGAGTGCAGGTTGCTTCTCATAATTTCTCCTCACCTCAACATGGAACAGAGTGAGGGATGCAGAGGGATTCCCGCTAAAACACAAAGAAAATATTTTGACTGTGGACAAAACCAAAGTGCAGGGCAGGGTGGTGTTGACTAAAGTGAGAAACAGCAGGTAGTGCTTCCCTAATGTTTTTTTTTGTTTTAAAATCCATATAAAAAGAAATGAGAGCAGCCTCTGTAAGTGGTGAATGGATATTGTTGCCACCTGCAGTGCTGAGCATGTCGACCGTTGAAAATAACTTTATGAAAAGTCATCTGGATTCAGCCTCAGGCTGGCTGTGCGATGAGAATCTGATCCCCTGGTGACATAATTTTATGGTTGTTTTTGCATTTCAGCCTTTTTACTGCAGAAAACATGGACTCCATAATGGTCTTGTGTGTGTTTTTCTGCATTGATGAAATTTGGAAATTTTCCTTTGAAGTTGTTTTAATTCAGCCATTAATAATGGTGGCATTTTAATGACGGGAATTTACAAGTGTCTTTCAAGCTCTTTTACAACCAAGAATACCATTATTTTCATCTGTCTGCCAAAAGTAGTCAAGTTTATGATATTTTTAAGCCGTTTGTAATCAGTTTTTAATTTATTTTAACCTGATGACCTTATCAGACATTTGGATGTGAAGATACCACAGAAACAATGCAAGCTAACATCGACAGTATTTTAGAAGAACATATTTTTAAAATTAAACTTCTTTCCCTGTTTTAATTACATGGTTTGTTTTAGAGGAAAGGAGACCTTAGTGGATAAAAGGGAATCCTAACGTGGGGGAGCTGTTGGTCATGCTCGCCAAGACAACAAATCCCAAGATCCCACCTTAATATGTAACAGGCCATGACGCTATTCATTAATCAGCCTTAGATTTGGGCCAAACAATGACATGTGGCTTAATTGAAAAATTAAGGTTCATTTAGTGGCATTCACCTCTTAGACAGCTTGAATATATTACACTTCAATGATTTATGTACAATCCTACACCAAGTTTGAGATTAATAAATTTTCTTTATCAGTCTAGTGAATAAGAATCAAATAGGAATTAAAACGCCTTTTATTGACAAATATTTTGAGCCTTAACATAAAACTAACTCAACATTAAAAGCACTTCAACTGATAATGTATACATGGAGTACGCCTTTAAAACAGCTTCATTTGTTAATGAAGGTTTCACTTTTTTTAATTGTTTATAAATTAAGGTATCTCTGCCTAACGCACTAAACACATAGCTTTAGATTAAAATCCTTGGTTTGTTATTGATTGAGAATGTGAGATGTGTATTTATACAAACCCGTGTCTACATGTTCAGCAAAAGAATGGCTAATAAAGAGAGACGCTGGTAAAATACTCCATCTCCAGGGGAGCAGACTGAAGTCTGCAATATGAAAGCCTAGTGATTTCATCCACCTTGATTAAATTTAGTTGCAGATCACATATGCGAGCAAACGTGTGTTACCTTGGCAACTGTTGATCACACTTCATCCCCCTATTATTCAGATAGACTGGCAGTCTACGTTAAAGGAATATTATCTACGATATTCTGGTCTGAAGTGAGAATTTCTACAATATAATCAAGACTATTGTTTACTCCAGACCAATGAATGCTGAGACTGTTGTTGAACTGTCTTGTACTCGGAGCCTTCGCCCTCATACTCATGTGGCTGTTGTTGTCTATAGTCGCTGTGAGTTAATGACATTCTCATTTTGTGAAGCTGAGGTATCGAGGGGGACAGGAGAGTTTTGAATTTGGATATTATCCTTGTCATTTACATATCACAATGCCTGTTTTTCTGCACCATTGAGAAAATGATGACAACTGCAAGGACCCGAGGAGGCATCTTGGCCATAGTGAGGCTGGCAATGTTCCTGGTGCTCCGTGTCTTTCAGATGAGTCCGTGTTCAGGCTAATATTGTGTTGTTTGATGTCGTTTTTAAAGACTATGGGGTATTGTTGGAACTGTTGCTATCACTCCATGTTCCTGCTTTATGAGATGAGAAGCTCAGGATCAAAAGTCTGTTAATTGATGCTCCTCTTCTTGATCTCAACATATGGTGAGAGGATACTCTGCTTAATGTTGATTCCCAGGCGAGAGATGCCGAATCACATGCCATGCCAACACACACATGCACAAACTCACGCGCAGACTAATGAACGTGTCCAATGATAGATTGCAGAGAGCAGACTCTCCCGAGACAAATAAAGAAATTTTCTTAAATACACACAAAGTACACACACACACACTCTCACTTTTTTGATTCTCAAAGCTTTGTTCTTGCACGCAGGCACATGTGTATGCACACCATACAGCACACGCACACATCAGACATTATCAAAGTATCTCATCTAGGACAAGTGTGCTGTGCTTTGTTGTGCCAGGTATTTGTTCCCACAGAGAGAAGAGGTAAATTTGTGAGTTAAGCACTGTGTGCTTATGCATTAGCATAAAAGACGGAAGCAACACAAGGGATGAAGCAGACAGAAACAGTCTTCCTGGCGTTTAAATTAGCTATCTGATGGTTCCGTAAGAGAAGCAGCACTGCCAAATCAAAGCATGTGTGCATTTTAAGCAACAAGTGTGCATGTGTGCAGGAATGGAAGCTGTTTACCAGGCCGTTCAACACGGGATCTCAGCCTGTCTGTTTGTGAAGTTCAGTGTGCTGTGGGATTTTTGCCCCTGTTTTTTTTTTTGATCAGAAACATTTAAAGCTGTTCAAGTTTTATTTCTCTGCTTTGTGGCTGGATCTTCTGACAGAACACATGGGATTGGAGTTAGGCTTCCTCTGCTTCTGTAAACAAGCTTTGCTATTGTAGAGCGTGCTGCCATCCAAGTCGCAGAGGAACGCTGACTCAAAAAGACAAGCTGTTTACTTTTATGTATTTATCCATTAGTTTCTTAAACAACCCACACCAGTGACTTATTTCGCAAGATCGCATATGTCAGCACTGTGAGCCAAAGCTTTAGCCAAGTGGCAAAGACAATTCCCTCCTGAACTTCCTGGATGGGGGATGGCTTCCTGGTGTGTTGTGGTAGCTGATTTTTTTTTTTTGACCAGCAAAAGGAAGGAAGGGCGCACCTGGGGCGGGTAATGAACTGATCGAGGAGCCATTGGTGGCTTTGGACAGTGATTTCTAGGTCACAAGATTGTAAACCTCCTGATGTGGAGGAAGGTTTTAAAATTGGCTTTTGCAATTGTCATTTTCAAAATGATATATAAACTGATGTTGGGCTATCAACAATCAGGTCACTGACACAACCCTGATGTGGCTCTGACAATTATAATGGAGGCTACGGAGGAATTATACAGAGATCAACAAACATTTGATTTTAACACGAGACACTGATGACTTCCAGTTTCCTACTGTGCTGTGTACTTTATGTGGTTTAATATTGTGCATGCTATATTACTGCTGTGGCCTTGTAATCACCAGCTGTATACAAACTAAGGCTGCACAATTAATGGAAACATAATGAAAACTCCAATATTGCCAAGTGAGATATCCGAAACACAGGAGCTGCAGTGCTCTAATAAATTTAAAATGGATCACAGGTTTTTTTTCACAGCATAAATGTAATAGCACTACAGAGACGGCACAGCTTATATTTGTTGGTTACAAATGACAGCAACAAGAATATTTGCCCCTACTCATGAGCGCAACTAACAGAACCCATGACCTTTACAGTACAGCAGAAAGAGTGCCTGAGAGCTTAAACAATCACAGGAAAACACTTGAAAGTCACACAAACCACAGGCTTATCTGACACTCAGACCACTTAGCAGCTTTACTGACACTGAAAGGCCAAATTGTTTCAGACGGCTCCCTGCAAATAGCATTATTTTAAATAAATAGCATTATTTTGTGTATTTTTGTTTTCCGTTTTTAAAGCTGAGTGTATTATTTTGATGTAGCCTTTGGACAGAAGATACAAGATAATGCAAAAAATTTCAGTAACCACCTTCTTGCTTTTCTTTTGGTCTCCTTTATGTCCTCAAAGAAATATCTGTTTCTTTAGCTGCTAAATGCTACCCTGTGTTGTAGACTGACTGACTGTCGTTTGTGGCTGTTCTGTTGTATACAGTGTGTTTACAGAGCAGAACAAAGAGAATGGTGAAATTATGAGCTGGACAGCTGACCAGAGAAACTAACCCAGAAGTCCTTGGTGATAATTCTCTGACAAAGTTGTACTTTGAATTGGGACTCGGCAAAGATCTAGGCTCTGTCAGTCTGGGTGTTCCTTGTGTAATTTACTTAATTTGAATGAAAGCTGTTGTGGTTGTGACCTGAAACCAAAGGCAAGTCCACATTTGGTTTCTCTTCCCCAGATACACAGCACACGCCATACATACAGAAAAATGTATTAATTGTTGTTTACCGTAGAGCAGAGTGCAACATCGCAGATGAAAGCATCCATATGTCCACCCACCTAGCACTCCGTGTGTATTAGAACAAACATGATTTTTAGATCTGTGCTTGACACATGATTTTACATGCTGTTGTGCAGCACAGTCAATAGATAGTCATGTATCGACTCACATCCAGCAGGTTGGAATGCATATACATTAACCTCCGTGGGCTGTTGTAGAATCTTTTTCCCATGATGCCCCGCTGTGCGATCAATAGGACTGCAGACACATGACATTTGATGTTTTTACAGTCGCTCTGTACGTGTGTGTGTGTGTGTACCATTGAATCTGGATCAGCACTGTTGTTCCATTATTCTTTTTTCAATGGGTTGCTTCATACTAGGCGTCGACATTTGCCATCTAGCAGCTCTGTGCAGCTCAGCAGTTTATGCAAATGTGTCATAACTTAAAAGCGTTGAGTAAAATGAACAGCTGTTGTGTCAAGGTCAGAGAGCACAGAGAGTTAATTTACACAGCAATTGAAAATTGCATTTTTTAATTATTTCATTTTAACCAGCATAGTCTGCAGTAGGAGTATGCCTGTCTTTCCTGACATGATAGAATGATTTGTTAGATATAAAAGAACAAGCACTGACTGACAGACAGACCTCAGCTTTTAGGCGTAGTCTGAGAGTCTGGGAATGTTTGTTTTCTGTGGAAATATTTGTGAGAATAAAGCGCAGCTCCCTGCAAATGTTTTACATAAATCTTTGACATAAAGCTTGTTTTTTCACCCCCTTCAAACCAGCAATAAAATGAACCAAACTGGGTGACATGCAGTTAATGGATGGCTTCAGGCTGCATGGGGCCTCTTCCTCATCGTGACTAATCCTAATGACTAATCTGGTTGTAAACGATAGACCCGTCACTCTTCTTTACAGTCGGTCTATTTCTGTACAGTAACATTCAGATGGCTGCTTGTAAGAGATATCACTGTGATTTTTAAGGGTTTAGAATAGAAACACGTAGTAGTCACACAGATTTTAAATCTTACTGATGTGATTTGCTGTGAAATGCATTTGTACCGTGAGGGTTTTCTGTGCTCCTTGGTCATGATGGATAAATGTGTTCAGGTGATGACGCCATACGAGGTTATGAAAAAGTTCAAAGATCATGACACAGATTTTACACATTGAAAGAAACATAATGGTTTTCTGGCTTGTATGGAAATTAGGGGTGGGAATCTTTCACTATCTCACGTTTTGATTCGATTCCAATTTTTGGGGCTACGATTTGATTCAAAACGATTTGATTCGTAATGATTTCTGATATCGATAGGTTTGCTAAAGATCCTCATGATCATAAAAAGAGTAAGTCATTATAAACATGGAATAACAGAACTAATAATGCACGCCCCCCTACCCATGAATGAATATTCATTCAGTGGTTGGTAGGATCCCCCTCCGCCACCAGCACGAATGTGGTGACTTGAACGTAATGTGTGCAGTTTTGAGTCCCGGTGAATATGTCTAGGTTGATTGGTTAAGTGGTGAAGAGTGATGGACTGAGCTAGGAATGCAAGGAATGGTGACCCCCCAGGACCTAGACCAGAGACTAGATTGGACCCCTGCAGAGAGTATAGACTAGACTGAATCAGACCAGACTAGACGAGAAAAATTAAAACAGAATTTGGGATTTTATAGGTAGGTAGATAAAAACCAAAATGAGTCCAAATCTTTGCCTTCAATGAGGATGGGGCCGGTTCAATCTATCTTTCCTCAATTATTGTAGTTTCCTCCTTGTTTTGGTGCTTACCACGCGTGTGTATGTTCCAGAACCAGTTCCTTGGTGACGTTAGAATGTCCTGCATACAAAATGGAGGCAGACAGCCTGCAAATTTGTGAAAAAAAGAATGTTTTTTTTTTTTTTTGGCACATGCCTAATGGAAATGCGAAGTTTTTGCATGACAGGAAGTGTAACATCTCTTTATCACTCATATGTTCTGTTGGGGTGGGGTATGTCACAATCCTGTGGTTTTCATCCTTGAAGGATTTTCACATAATGTGTCTCATGTCAAAACTCAGTCATTTTAGGAACTACACTTATTTGTGTCATTGCCTTGAGTAACATGAGGAAATCAAAATCACTGTCACGTCTCTCCTTAGCATCAAGGCTTGCAACGGGATAAAATGTACCTCAGTAGTTAATGTTTTAGTGTTGAAAAATAATAAAATGCATTTTCAGACGACTGTTATGAGCATTTCTTAGTTAGAGCCAGAAACTTCCTAAAGTCGTCCCAGTCATCAAAGGAAATGAGGAGAAAACAAGGGTTTTATTATGGCAATAAACATCACACAGCCCTGCAAATTCCTCATTTGTGATTCACTAAAGTATTAATGCTACTAAAATTCTATAACCTCTTAGGTTCTTATGGTAGATGTTTGTTCCCTGGCTGATTCAATAGAGTAAATTAATTTAATAATTTGGCCCTGCTCCCTGGACGACTCTTTGCATCAAACTCTGGAAACCCCACATTAATGAGGGTTTATGTGACGCACTGAGTTTCTAAATGCCCCAAAAGCTTGCTCTGGTCTCATTAGCTGGGCTCTTACAGCCAGTTAACAGCTTACATTAACAGACAAATATGAGAAAACTGCTTACAAGGCACTAAGGAGTCCTGTTGAAATGGGGATTTTTGGAATGAGGATGAGAGAGGAATGTCGATGAAATCCTGTTTCTTTTCAGTTTATAGTCTGAAGGCTCAGACTGATTATTGTATCGAAGACAAAGGTTTTATGGCATATATGCCATAAACAGGTGCTGTGTCACACTGTAATAACCTGTGCTCCGTTTTTATTTGAGGCTATCAAAGTGTATTTCAGATCATGCTTGCAATTGTGTACTTTCTCTCACATCACCGCTGGTTTTATCATGAAAAGCAATTTCATGGCAGTTTGGAAAGGCTCCATTGTGTCTGGAGATGAATGTTGTGTTTGTAGGTAGAAGCTCTCGGTAAAGATGCACCACAGCCCCACCTGAGCACATATGAGAGGAGCAGAGACGACACAAGGGCTCCACGTCCACTCATTGTCCATTTCATTGCTTCTCAGTAGACTGCGTTTGAGCAATTTATGCCTGTTCCTCTCCAATGAAGTGGTGTGCAACAACAATTTGTCTGTCTTTTCGGAGGGAAAATTCATACATAAGAGGTTTTTCAGGGAAGTGTTGACTAAAAATTCAAAGTAAAATCTGAATACACAAAATGCTTTCCTTTGGGATCTCACAAATGAATATAAAGATACTGCAGGACAGATTCAGTCTTCACTGTGTGACCAAGATTGATTTAAAGGGTTAGGGTTAGTGAGCAGAATCATACAGGGCGCTGTAAAGCAGCACATGACCGAACCTTGTCGTCTTGTCTTGTGTATTACAAGACTGATATTGTACATGTTACATCCCCCTGTTGTCTGCAGTAAAAGTATTTGAAATGCAGAGCTATAGCGCATGACTGTGTCCTTTCAGAATAAAGTGAATTACTCAAATTTCAGACTAAAATTTAGTCCATTACTACTGAGCACCCCCACATGTACAGTGCAGTTGTAGCAAACGTTGTTATCGAGCCACAGCTTTAAAAACACACAAAAAAAAAAAACTGATCCAGGCAAAACTGAAGTGTTGTCCTGTCTGTATCCTGCAAACCCAATAAATGGATTTCATTGTTGCCTTAATTTTCATTTGTGTTAAAAGGTTTCTGGGTCGTGGGGCTGCTGGAGCCAATCCCAGCTCAAATTGGGCGAGGGTCGGGGTACACCCTGGACAGGTGGCCAGTCCATCGCAGGGCCAACACACAAGGACAAACACAGACAAACAACCACTCACGCTCGCATTCACACCTACGGTCAATTTAGAGTCTCCAGGTAAGCTATACATGCATGTCTTTGGACAGTGGGAGGAAACCCACACAGACATGGGGAGAACATGCAAACTCCGCACAGAAAGGACCCAAGCCGGTACACCCCTTCATGGCTGGTTACCACCACCTGCAAGAAAATTTTTTTGTAATGTGGGTGAACTGACCCATTAAGCCATTAGTTTATTTCTTTTATGCATTTATTCATTCACTCTCAGATACATGATTGCTCATGAAAGTAAGAATGAACTAAATGTCCCTGTTTGGCCTCTGAAGCAATGGGGGCGGTGGACCAACCCCAACCAGCCGCCCCACGCTGTCGACCCCCTTTCTCCATGCACTAACTGCGAGGAGGCACTGGCACAGTCTATTACCTCTGGAATGGCAGCGGAATTGAATTAGCCCAGGGTGGCTTAAACATGTGGGCTTGTGTGAACCTGTTAGCGGGTGGGAGTGCATCATCTTTCACAATCAGCCGGCTGTGTGATGTACCCGGGAAAATGAGGCTGCTGTGGCTGTGCAGATGGAGCTGGTGAAAATATATTCACGGTCTTTTTTTAATGATTTTTATTTTTTTAGTGTGAGTGGTAAGGGCTGTGTTAGCGTGCGGACCTGAAGGTAGTAAAGGAGAGGAACGGATCTGTGTGTTGGTGTCAAACACTGCGGGTTAATTGTTGTCATAAATTTAGCACTTGTACATTTACACATTTATGGGTATCAGAGTTATATTAACATTTTCTTACGTGCGTATGTGCTGTGTGAATGCAGCAGTAGATTCAGGTTTAATTTCCTGTCTTCAGCTGGTGCTTTCAGCTCATCTCTCTTTTGCTGCTACCAACGGCTACAATCCATTTCAGCTGCAGTTAAGCTGGCATTAACTGATATTAAATTGTGCATAATTTAAGTTCATAAAGTGCAGAAGTTGTCTGATAAAAATCTCTGTCATCTTTTGTCCTCTTCTGGAGTGAGTCAACTGTGAAAAATGTGTTGTCTCACCTGCAGCCCAGTGTGGATGCTAGTTGTTTCCCTCCCTTCCTGCCTGTGTGATTTCAGTGACTCACGTGCTCCTGAAAGCCCTTCAAGGAAGGAAATGTAGTATTCATTGGTCCGATGAGACCGCCCGGTTGTTTTCTGAGCTTTTACCTTCAGTTTTATATGGACTATTGTGTCTGACGCAGTTAACACGCAGCCTTGAAAACCTTTTCATCAGCATACACATCTTTTGGTGTTTTCTTTGCTAAAATTACCAGTTTCAAGGCAGGCTCTTGAGGAGGAAGCATCCGTGCTGTTGGGTGACAATGTTATCACATGGTACTTCAGGAAACATGACCCTCCACTTTGGGCAGTAAACAGCTCTGCGACTGCACTATCTCTCTGTTCCCATACGACTGTGTCCATGCCAGAGTTTGCTTATACAGTTGTCACAGATAAGTTGGGATTTACTTTAATCAGTAAGAGCTGCCAAAGGGTTTGGTTTGCTACAGATGCTGATTATCATATCATCTGTACAGTAAAAAAAAAAAAAAAAAAAAATCTGCTGCAAGTGACTGATTATTTGCTGTATGATATAATATTAACCCTAGTCTTAGAAATATATAAAGGGTTAAAAATAGTTTCTATATTATAACAAAAGCTGTTAAAAAATGTCAGAGTTGTGAGGAAATTCGATTTTATGCGAATACCACTAAAAGGTTATTGAGATTTATATATTAAATGTTAGACATTATGGTTGGTTTGATAGCTTTGTTTCTTCACTTCCATCTATTTGTCCACACACACTTAATGATAACCATCAGCAGCTATAAACTGAAATATCTTTCTCCGATGACTGATGTGAGTGATGAAACTCTTTCTGGCCTATACCTGGTCTGTTCCTTTGGGTCGAGAGTATGATTACTGTAGGTTCATGTGAGTTCCCAGCAGGACAGCAATGTCTCTTCTCATCTTTGTATTGAAGACATGAAGTCTTTTGGGCTTTAACTCTCTTATCTGCTCTCAAACTTGAATTTTGGTATTTTATTCTTTCTTGCTCAGCCTGATCTTGAACGGTGTTCTCTCATGAATTTGTACTTCATTAAATGAGTTTAATTTAAGGTCAGTATCCTAAAATTGGAACATATTGGTACCACTTGTAATTGGAGATTCCACATCATTCACAACAGTAAAGTAAATATTAATGTAATTCACATTTTTCACATTTTTCATTTTTCACATTTCTCCCATAAAAGTCATTTGTAATTTGATGCTTGGTGTAAGAAACTGTATATATGAATGGAATCAACTTTAAGGTAAATTATGTGAGTAAAGCTGATATATTTTTTTAAAGGAAGTTTTATTGTGTTCTTGAAAATTGGAAATTTGCTGAAAATATTTTCAGGCAGTTATTTGTATTTATCTCCTGAGCAGCCAAGGGCCTTGTTGTAAAACTAATTTACTGTGTATACTACAATTTCATATCTTTTCATTATGTGATGATTAAACCATAAGGCTCTCAGTGATGCTTATGGAGGTGGTAGGTCCTCAATGACTTGTCCCATCGTTGTATGTTAATAAAGCAGAGCAGCGTTTCACTGCGTGGAAAACTCCACACATCGCTGTCAAACCAACATGAGAGGCCCTGGAGACCAATCACTGCTGACTAAAGCCGTCATATTGATGGATCAATCAGCCACTGGCTCAGGTCCCAGCAGCCCCAGGCTTTGTGGTTGGACCATATTGTTAGCTCAGTTTGAGATCCAGCATTAGGAATGACTAATCCCCAAACCACCTACTGACTTGACTTTAATTACTACTTTGAAACTCCAAGCACAAGATTTCTGAAGCTATTAAATTCTCCATCATGTAAAAGCTGATGAGCAACACTTTCACAAAAGTTCTCTTCACCTGTTGTTCGCAGTGGCATTTGAGAGCGCTTTGAACCATGTCCAACTATCTTCATTGGCAAATGGTGTTTGATTTTTGGACTGTTAGACAGAAAAAAAATGTCAACTTGTGTTGAACTTGTGATGTTCATTATTATAGTTTATTCCTTGTGATAATTTTGTTCATTGGTGAGGCAATTATAGTCTGCAGTCTTTAGCTTTTAAACAGTAGAATATTTGCTTCCACATTCAGATTAAATGACAAACCATCATTCATTTATGATAATAACCATAGCAAGACATTTTATTTAAAGAGTACTTATCTTGATACTGAAAGACAAAAAGAAAAATCCTCAACAATATAAGTTATTGGTAAATTTTCTTGACCATGGTCAGGTGGTGGTCCTCATAAAAGCGTTTTGGTGGAAACTACCAGGAAGTGGTGGCATCAATGGAGAAAGTCCTGTTACCCAACGTTCTGTGTTTTTCCTTTTCTTTTTCTGGATGGCAGGATGGCATCAGAGGAACGCTGGTCTGTGGGAAGTTGTGTGCCAGTGGAGAGAGTTGGAAAGAGTTTGAAAGGATGGAGAGAAGACACTGTTTACACTGGCTTTTAATGATGTACCATAAAGAATGCTACTGCTTCGGTCGTCTGGATGTGACAAAATCATAAAGGAGGTTTCCAGCAGCAGAAATGGAAGGATATGCGGGAGGGCAAACTATGTTTCAATCTGCTTTGGTGATGTGATGTGAGAACATGAGGTTGAGAACTACTCTGAGGTCGCAGAGAGAGAGTGGAGTTGCTGATGTTGATGAGGCTTTTGGGGTTTAAATAAAGGATTTGCAACCAATAAAGATTAAATCCCATTCATCACAGTTAAGTTTCAGAACGTTGGCGTGCATCCATGATGTAATTTTGTTGATGCAGTTGGGAAAGGTAGATTGATTGGGTTTGGTGTCGGCGTTCAGATGAATTTCATCAGTGTTGCAGGGGAAGTGGAGGCCATGAGGATGGCTGATGTTTTAAGATAAGGGGATTGTGACGTTTTTTTTTTTTTTTAAATACTGGATAAAGTTAAAAAATGGCAGGAATAAATAGAAGTGCAGAACTTGTCTGTGTATTTTTGTACTCAGTACTACCAAAATACTACGACTAAACTTTTAGTTTGACATTTAGCTCGAAAAACATGTCATGAGAGCTCTGGTAACTTTTTAACCAAATCTCAAAAGTTTACGTGAGCAGAAGCGATGAACACACCCAGTCTGGGATGTTTTATATCAGAGTAATGAGAAAGCCAAAGAACAATAACGCACAATCTCTGGAAATCACAGGTTTTCAGGAGTGCCATGTTTGATTAATGACCCCCTGTGGAGAAAGTGTGCATCAGTTAAGTCTGATATGGCAAAACAGATATGTTCTGCAATTTAATTAAAAACTCTTCTTTGTTGAAGCTTCACTTGGGAAGATAACGGTAGCAAAGTAGATTTTCATCTTTAATACAAAAAGCACTTCGTAAACTTATACCTCTGTCAGCTTACCTCAGCATACATGTCTGATATTTTTACTTCTAGATCCAAACTTTAAATGAAAGTTTTAGAAAAATGCATCTCATAAGGTGAAGGAAAGTTTTCTGTCTGCCTTATTAACTGGATCGAAAACTAAATTTAACTGGCTATGCCGGTACTTTTTGCGCAATCTTGGAAACAGACAAACAAAACATCTTCTCCTTGGCAGCGGTAAATTAAGCTCTTATTGATTTGGGGAACTGTTAAACAACCGAGAACCGTAGTCATTGAAACAAGCCAGCAGGAAATCCTCAGTTCAAATTCTGTCATTGAGAAGCTTATGCAGTGTGACAGAGGGTCATCGAGGAAGCATCTATCTGATGTCCCCAGACACCACAGTTCCTCCTATTTCATCTCTGTTGGGACAAAAAGCTAGTGTCAAACTTGATGTGGTAGCGACTCATAAATTCTTTGCCTTCCTTTCTCTGTTAGGTCTAAATAAACATTTTCCTTCATCGGGAGCTTTAAAGCTTTGTCCCACAGCTCTGCTTCTCCTCACTCCATGATAAGGGATGGCTGCAGGTCTTTGATCGCAGGGTCCAGACTGTTTCCTGTCCCAAGAAAGCAAACACAGGAAGTGCTGGATTTGGGGCTGTTACACTGTGGTAACAATAAGGACAGAGTAAATCAGTGTTTGGTGACAGAAGCGTCTAAAAGACCCATGGGAAACCCCTATATTTGCACAAAGGAAACAATGAAGAGCAGGTAAAAAGATTTGGTATATTCTTACTATATACAAAAGAAATGCCAAAACCATTTACTACACAAGGAAGCACCTGTGATAAACAACCATGAGCACTCAGGCAGCAGCGGGCTCAAAAACATGAAAGATGTGATTTTGTACAGATTTTGTGCAGGCTCAGTCAGACCTCCACCGGCTGATTGTAATGGCACCTTCAGGATTATTATTATAGTGGTAATGGAATCAGCAATGAATGCTCAAGGAATTCTTAAAATCCCCATTTAATATAGTAAGTATTCCAACAGCTGTCACTCCATACTGACTCATTAGCAGCTCAACTGATGTCACTGTGTAATCTGGTTGTGCACAGGTGTATGGAATATGAGGAGTGTTCATTTAACATCTGTTTCCTTTGCTTGATGTCGCTTCTGAATTCAAATTGGCAGCAAGAGCGCTGAATATGCCTCCCTTTTTATGTGAAGTGTCCCTTATTGTGCTATACTCCTGAACTTTGAAGTGATAGTAGAGGGGGATTAAAATTGCACAAATTAAAACTGCAAACATGATGTAATATCAAACTTTCCAAATGTCACATATTAATAATTTCTGCGTATCTAAGGTCACATGGCAAATAATTCAATTTCCTACAGTCATCATTGTAATTACTATTTCATAAATGTTATTAATGTTTTTTTTTCCTTTGTTAGCACTGTGATCTAACACACTGTCAGACCCTGTGGGAGTCGGCCTGCTTCTGTTTAGCCACATCAGCTCAGGGCGATGACCTTCACTGTTGTCGTAACCTTTTTACATTTCTACAAATAACCGGCTGCTCAGTGTCAACAGATTATGAAAAAAGCAATGTTGTTCCAAGTACATGCAAACAGGTCTCAAGGTCATAGTCCCTTCGTGTACATGAAATGTCTCTTCCTGAACAATGCACGGCTCATGTATGCTATGAATCAGTGTATAGTTAGTGTGTGAATTTTTTCTAGTGTCAAGTGTGAAGACAAAGCCAGTTAATGCGCATGGTGGTTGTTAAACCAGCCTTTTCTAGCACTGAAATTCTGCAGGATCTATAAAAGAAACTATGTGAAAAGAACCACCATGAATTTATAAATAGGCCTGATGCTCACAGGTTCCCAGATGAATCGATTGAAGCAGTTTCTCAGCCCAGGATTTCGCTTTGAAGTAAAAAGTAGAATAAAGAATGTGAATACTTGAGTTCAGTACATCAAACATTCTAAATCTGAGATTAGGATCAAAGTTGTGTCAGACACGATGGTGCATCCAGGAAACCTTACACAGTTAATAAACCTACTGTCACGGCCTTGTCTTAGGTCTGAAGAGGAAAAAAGAAGTCTTGTTTATGAAAGCCACATCATGACACACAACACTGCCCAACTCCCATGGCTGCATGAGAGCAGGCTGACAGGTGACTAATGACTCCGAGAGGGTTCGCTGCTAACAGCCTCATGAATTAGTCATCCCCCTCTTTTGACCTGTGCATTGATACTGTCTCGGCCAGCTTCGGCAGCCTCGCAAGCACCAGAGAGGTTATGTAAGTTAGGAGATAGCAGACTGAATGGAAAGGTTGCAGAATGAGCCTTCTTGTCTCCCAGGTGAGGGTTCATGAATTGTGATTGATGGTGGCAATCTGGTTTTACCGTGAAAGTCGTGTCGCTTTGTCAATATATTTTGATAGCATGGAAATGAGCACAGCACTACAGACCTTGTGTCTGTGGGATTTGCCAGTGAATAAAGATCATAGGCGTTTGATGAGCAATGTGACCCCTCATTGGTGCTTCAGGCGTAGAAGGATGTTCGAATATTGCTAATAGAATGCACAAGCTACATTAATGGCTCTTTATATATTACAGATGCAAATTAAGAGTTAAGAAAATAGAGATAGAGAAGAGTGGATGACGACTCTATTATTTTAGTAAGAATAGTAACACTCCACTGTAGAATGGTTAGTATTGTATCTTGTCAAGGAGCTAATTTAGACAATTTCATATTCAGTTGGATAGTTTAATGTAAGGCAGTGGGTCATTTAATGAGCCCCCCATTTTGATATGTAGAATATGTCATCTGAAAGTGGCTTTTGATTTAAGATAGAGAAGAGCTAGAAGTGGTATAATATACCACATTGACTCCAAACCCCTCCACCTGCAACCCTGATGGATAATCAGTACAGACGATGGATGGGCGGGTAATGTGCAACAAACGAAGGAAAGTAGGACATCTGCATGGTGCCGCTTGATAGTATCCTATCTGAAGTGAGACCTCTTTAGCACATGAATCAATAACTGTGTGGTGAGGAAAGAAATTTTCAAAGCAGTTGCAGAACCACACAGGTAAATGATCCGAACTACAATTCACAAGGTTCAACACCATTTATAATGGACCAACATCTGAAGTTGCTGACAACAAATCTTTATAAATTCTTGCAATGTGCTTCAATTTTGTACCAGCAAAATACGACACATTTGTCTTTATGGCATTTAATGTTTGTGAATAGATGTGCTTCATCACCTGCGTTATAAATATGAGGGGTCCTCCAAGTCTTTAAACTCAATTACTAAAACAATATGCCATGCTAATGGAAAAATGCTCACTAATTCAGCACTCGCTTGTGTTTTATGATGCCTGCAATAATGACTTCCCATTATAATGTTACCAAAGGCTCTTAATGAACAGAATCTAATGTAAAGGGGTCCACAGACC
This sequence comes from Echeneis naucrates, assembly GCF_900963305.1. Lineage (NCBI taxonomy): Eukaryota > Metazoa > Chordata > Actinopteri > Carangiformes > Echeneidae > Echeneis > Echeneis naucrates. The sequence continues at coordinate 19,732,921 of NC_042527.1, read as the reverse complement.
ACAACATGAAGTGTAATTACTGTGCCGTATGATGAAAAATGATGCTCATGACAACAAGATGGTGAACTGGGTCACATTTCTGCCACACAAAGCACAACATCATTTCAAATCAATGAAGTTATTTCCCCAGTGCTTTTAGAATAATCCTCTAGATATGATCTTTTCATAAATACAAATGCCCCTGATGCAATTGTGTTGCTGAACATAGTCCTGAATAAATCTTTGAGTTTACCTTGAAATGAAGACTTTGACATTTACCTACACACACATCCTGTTGGGATAGGCCAACATGGGCCAATGATATACACTTCCTGTTCCTGACATTGATTTTAGTTGATTTTTGCCCTTATTATAGCCACGATAAGAGAAAACCTGGAAGGTAGGGGATAGGGGATGACATACAGCCAAAGGCCACAGATCTGACCTGAAGGACTGAGGCTAAATTATCTCTGCTGTAATTATAGGCGCTTTCAGGAAATGTACGACATGATTGTGCTTAAGATATTTACCTGTAAAGATGAGTAGCAGGATTGAGGGGTCATCACAAATACGAAAACAAAAGAAATATGATTGTTGTTTGAAAAACTTGAAAAGAAAACGTTAGACTTGTCACACCTTTGTGCGAGCCGTGTCACGACTTCAAATGAGAGTGCGAAGTAATTTTTCGACTGCAAAGTGGTAAAAAAGGATGCCAAATTTATCCCAGATTGTGAGATACCCAACTGAGCATTCGCACAATTGCTGCATTCTCACAACCAGAGAGGGTCATATGGGACGTAGGACCGCTGAGGCTTGAGAGAGCATCACACCCTGCTGTGCCTGCGAAGTCACACAAGAGTCACAATCTGTGCCGCTTCTGCTTCACAAGGCGTCGGTGGGCTGACAGATGGGAGAGGGAGCCGTGTCATCTGGTCACGCCATAGCAAGAAAGGTGTCAGGGCAACCTTTGTGTAATTAGATAGATGGTCTCTGCAGGTTAGTGGTGAGCTGACTCTTAAACCTGTAGCTGAAGGCCACTGATACTCAGCTCTGCGTTAAAGCATCAGGCAGAAAGCTTAGGCGTGATACAGTCCTGTTGTAAAGATCTTTCACTTGCTACAGACTCACACAAATGATGTACAGTTACATTACAACAGCTCCGTGCTGCAGATCATATCACCAGTGTTGTCTGTTATCACAAATACAATAAATTTGAATAAATCTCAGATCATCAGTATGCATTCATCTATGAATCTTTAAGCAGAACATCTGTTCACTTCATGTAGAGTCAAATCATCATCTTCTCACAGGCTTAAATCAGTTTCAGTTATCCACCACTGACATTTTTCCAGTAGCTGCCTGGCTTCATTCTTAACTAGCCATGTTATCATTGACGAAATGACAAAGAGATTTACAAAAGCTTCATCTTTTGCTTTTCTTTTTCTTTTCCTTTTCCTGATGTCAATAGCGGACCTTAATCTCATACTGCGCCTCCACAGACAGTATATCCTCACAGCTTTTCTGTGTTTGCCATTTAATTGGCTGTGAATCACTGTGTTTCGATGTACTGGTACACTGCAGTCAGTTCAACGGTCCTCTCGAGCTCGTGTCTTTTGTTGAGTGGGCTATATCTTGTTTGTGTTAACTGATATTTGGCTTACGTGTGCAGCAAACACAGTTGAGGTGCAGATAGGCGTAGTTGTAATTGGTCCAATGCCTTTACTCGCAGCTTTGTGAGTATTCCTTTCCTTTGAAAACATTTTTGGAAATCTGCCATCTTGCCTTTTTTGATATTACTTCAACCTGGTTATGAAAAGATTCATTCATCAGATAGACTCCTAATTTAAATTTCAATCCTGCTCAGTTGTAGTGGACCCACGTCTCTAGTTCAATACAATATAATTGAAACTGACCAACTTATCAAATGCCAGACTCCAAATAACCACCTGAGTTCCATTGCCCACTGTTGAATGAAATCCCCCACCAGAGACACATTTTCCCATCAGTTGCTGCTCTGCCAGTTTTAATTTTGGACGCCTGGATTGTATTTATATTCATTTCATTCTAGACAAGCTACATTTTTCATCTTCGGTTAACCTGTGACCAAATACAAACTTTTACATGCACGTTTCAGAAAGGAGTTGTCCTCTCCTCCTCCTCCTCCACCTGTCCGCGTGTGTCTATTTCTGATTTGTGGCAGGCGGGATCGAGGTGCAGGGGTGGAGCCGAACAGAGTAAAAAATAGAAGAAGTGATAGACGGTCGAAGGAAAAAGAGTGGCCGGATCCGGAGGGGACAGATTAGGGTTATGTCACTGCATTATGCATCAGGGATCATCGGCCCATGTGGCTTATTTTATGGGCTGGTGTCAAGGGTGCCATTGCTGCTTCACACTGTGTAGTGATGGGCCTGTTGCCGTGGCAACAGCGAATCAACTCATTAGCAAATATTACCCTCAGCCCGCGGAGAAAGGGAGCAGGGCACTGACTCTGATGGACAGCAGACATGGAATAAAAGGTTCACTCATGACAGACAGCGGGCGCTGACGTGTGAAAAACTCTGCAGGAACTAGACGGTGGCGTGGGACATGTGAACACATTGGAAGTGATTTGTACTCAGAAACATTTTGCCGTTAAGATCTCTCCATTCAAAATTATAAGACCTCCAGGACAACTGGACCATCATTTGACCGTTTCCCTAAACTCACCACTCTATGGCTGATATTTTTTATTTGCAGGAAGGTTTTATTTACTCAATTAACAATTAAGACAAAGTCAGGATACTCATGTAGGATGTGGAGTAACGACTTCTTCACCTGCAGCATGAAATCATTATTTTTTTTGGACATACTTAATTTGTTTTGGTCTTCTGATAGAATTTACTGTAAATAAAAGTTTTATTTACTTTACTTTAAATTTTTACACAATACATTACATGAATGTAAGTTAAGAATTGAAGAACATTTTGTATAAAACAATTATCTAAGAATATAAATTATATTTATGAAAGTGACAACTAACTGTCTCTTTGGCCCAAATTAATTTTTTAGGAAGCTATTTTTAAAAATACCAATTTTTTGGTTGCTTTTAAATGTCAATTTCAAATGTCCAGAGTTTGTTGAAATCAACAGCCATGAACTATAACCTTCAAAACTTTGACTTCAAAGAAGCAAAAACACCTAAATATCAACTTTTTCTCTTTGTACACACTACTGAGGGCTCACTCAAACCTCCGCTCCTTTTCAGCAACGCAGCGTGGGAAACACAGAACCTCTATCCTGTCAGCCTTGCTATCACACTCCGGTGTGTGCAGCTTGGGGGGGGGGGAAGGCAGCCTGCCCTTGGTGTGCGATCTGTCTAATGGAAAATGGTGTATAATCGAGAAGAGAGCTGGTGAGCTAATGAAAAGGGTAGCCGGGTGACATTTTCAGAGTGACGTCTGAAGTAGGATGACATTTACAGAGAAGAAGCCCAAAAGACAGTCTTACTGAAGGGTCTCTGTATATTATATTGGAGCAGCACAGGAGAACGCAGAAAGTGGAGCTGATTTCAACATGACTCAGACTCGTTTTTAATCTGCAGGTACTACCGTTTGGCTGAATAATGTTACACAGATGGAGGGCGCTTTTTGTGGTCACTGCTAAATGTGAAAAGAGTGTGTCAAAACGTCCAACATTTAATTTGGGAGAAAATGAAACTGCTTTCATGGAACAGTTTCACACAGTGTGGTTATAATCAGCTGATATTCCAAGCTTCTATATTATGTCAGCAGGTATGCAAATAACATAGGTCCCTGTTGACTGCAAGGACTAAATTATTGTCTCTCTTCTATCTGTTTAAGATATAAAAGGATGAACTAAATATGAGTGGATAAAAGATAACATTGACATTTATTTTGGGTTTCCGTAGGTGTTTGGATGTCATGAGGCTCAACTGACGACGACAACACGACTACAAATATCTTCCAAGCATCTGTATGAGGTAAAGGTTCATTTATATCACTGTGATGTTTGGGAACATGCCCCACCACTGAAAATCCAGCTTGTCTGCTCAAGATAAATTTATTCACATCGTCCACACTTACACACACACACAAGAATTCTCCTCCACGTTCTTGGCCTGCATCTGCAATAATCCAACTAAAGCAAATAAAGACTAAAGAAAACATCTGCCACACTGTCAGGCCAGTGTCATTACATGCTCATTAACTCATTTATCACCAAGGAAAATACACAGATAGTCCATTGGCAGAGACATCAAAGGTTCAAAGGCTGCTATCCTCTGCTCTCCAGAGATACATTGCAGTTCAAAAAAGCTGTCCTGATTAAGTCCCCCATGTGGCAGGGTAATGTTCTCTTCCTTGATCTGAGCCTCTCAATGACCTGATTCCCTCTCAGTGGACATGTCCTCTGTGAGAAAATGGCTTGTGCTCTTTCATGAAGGCTTCATGCAATTTTTGCCGCATTCGATTAAGTGTTTGAGCAAAATGTCAGGCCAGAGTGGAGGTTGTTGGATTTTTAATGCCTCTGTTTCCAAGTCTTTTACTGTACGTGGTGCTCTGGGTGTGACCTTTGGTTATGGCTTAAAAAAAAGTTAGATCGCTACGAATAAATTCTGTTTTGATGTAGAAAAAATGTCAAACTTCTGACAGAAGATGTGGAGTTGGATAAAGTGAGATGATAAAAGTGACCTTTTATAAGGGAGTGTGTGTGTAAAGTGTGTTAGTAAAGGTTGTGTTTCAATAACTTTCTCTTATAAGGTCGAATGTTCAGTGTTTGCGGTTCATTATGGACGCTTAGACACAAAATGTATAATATCCCCAATGTCGATTAAGATAAGATAAGATAAGATAAGATAGACTTTATTAATCCCTTGGGAGGTCTCCGTCAGGGAAATTGTTGTTCCAGCAGGTACAGCACCGACAAGAACAGTAAAAGAAAGCACACAGTTTGAAATATATAAACAACAAATGTACAACCATAAATATTCAGTTTTAGTGTCCCATCTTCTCCAATCCCTCTTTCTTCCTGCTACTCCTCCCCCTCCCACCTAGTGCAGAGTTATACAGTTTTATTGCTCGGGGGACAAAGGAGTCTTTGAATCTGTTGGTTCTGCACCTGGGGAGAAGCAGTCTGTCACTCAACAGGCTTTTCTGTGCACTGATGACAGGCTGCAGAGGGTGACTGGCGTTGTCCATAATAGCCAGCAGTTTGTTTCTGGATCTCCTCTCTGCAACTGTCACCAGAGAGTCCAGCTTTGTGCCAACCACAGAGCTAGCTCGCCTGATCAGCTTGTCCAACCTATGGACATATATGCCTCGCATCATAATAACGTGAAAGTCTTGTTAAGGAAACATAATTCATAATTTTAAGTGTCTGTCTGAATTGGACTGCTGGTCAAAGAATCCTTGTAATCTAACATCAGTAAACCCATTACAGCTCCCTTCAAGCATCATGTATATGGATCCCAATGCAATTCAATACACTTGAAACACTCCCATAAGCAAGATCATGTATCCGATTGTTCTTGTTGGATTTGTCAAGCGACACCAGATTCAGTTGGAGCCCTTCTCCAGTCCTGAGGGGGCTGAAAATACTTCAGTTGCTGAGTGATAACGGTGCAGAACAACTCGGAGGAACCCCAAATCACAGTTTAAAGTACAACAATAATGGTTCAGTTTGCTAGATAGGTCATAAGATAACACAAAACAAAACACAATGAAGTTTTAGTTTCACCTGAGAAGCCCTTTTGAACCTGTAGAGTTTCCTTCCGCAGTGTGCACACACACTTGGTGGATGTAAAGGTTACGTGAAGAGATAAATGTGTTCACGTCGTTTCAGGATCAGGAAATAATGCATGAAAGACTCCGCTCTGAGCAATCACAGTTTGATCAGTCTGGTTTTAATCCATCTCTGCTGCTTCTTGGTTGTATTTAAACCTTTTTCTGATAGCGGATAGCTGTCAGATTCACCCGGAGCACATAATGTGAATAAAAGTAAATGGATATTTATGTCATAGAGCAGGGGGGACTGTGGTAGAGCCCAAAACTTCAAAAGTCTCTCTGGTTTCCTCTCTGGTTTCACGGCATTACATTTGGAAGACAAGGTAAATCTGCACACTCTCAATTAGAAGCAGATGGATGCTTTCCTCTTTTCCAGCTCTGCTTTTCTAATTATGTCTGAGGAAACAGGTGGGTTTTAACATAAAATATTCCACAGTTAATTAAAGTTATCCCAGTTTATCTGCGGTGCATCTTACTTCTGTCCATCAGTAGGCTTGTCTGGTGCGGGCAGCTGTCTTTATTTCTGAACATCGAAAATCATCCTGTGTAAAACAGTCCATGTTTCAGTCAAATCAACTCTTTTGTCGTCCGTGCCGTCACGTGTCTTCCCATAATTTGACAACGGGCTCATGTTATTGCTTCTGCAGACACCAACGATGTGACATTTACTGTGAATGATGACACTTAATGGTTTGTCTCTCTGTACACCCACTGCTTTGATGGATGGGACACATGCTGTGGTCTCCAGCTCTGCAGTCGCAGCATCTCAACAACTTATTGTCTCATAAGTCATCAAGCCTCTGGCCTTTGCTGCAGGGACTCTCGCACTGTGCTGTATTTGTGCTGACTTTTAACTTCATTAATAGATACTCATGCTTTAATCCATCTGTATAAAGATGTGGTGTGATGGGTGAACAGCTGCTCTGGTTTGATTCAGTGTGAAGGATAGAAATCTTCATTCCTAATGTGGAAAGCTTTGTATTGTCTACCTGTTGCTGTCTGACAGTTTTATGTAACCACGAATGCTGACATTAACACATATTCATCTTGCTTCCATGGGCCGTCACATACACATGAAGCTGTGCTATTTTTGTCCCGTCTTTGTCACTGTATTAGACAGTTTATTCCTTCAGAGAAATGGGCCATTTCCATTCAAATAACTGTGAAAAATATGTAAATTTAATAAAGGGTGAGTTGGTCCAAATTACAGACAGCGTTTTTTGTTATTACTTGTTCTATCTAGTGAAGAAGATTGGAAGTAGAAGAGGATTTAATTTGTGCCGTTCAAAGAATTTGAAGAAATACATTTAAAAGCTCAGAAGCTTCTCACCTTTTTAGAAGACTTTGCAGATACTCTGTGGTGTTGGCGGAGACTCTTCAAGTTGAGTTCTGTGGGTTAGTCAAGATAGCATAGTATAGTCCCGAGAGGTACATTGTTTTTGAAATGTGCTGTTTCTGAAATCCGAGCACAAAGCATCAGCAGCACATCTCTGCTGCAGTGAGCTGGGAGCAGATGTTTCAGAGGCTACAACCATGTAGAGAAACTTAAGATGATGCAAGATTCAGATTCACGTTACCAAAATTCAGCTCCTGAGTTTGATGGCAGTTTTTAAAACCTCATGTTATGCAAATTGATAAATTCAGGTAGAAGTGGACGGACTTGTCTTCTCTGTGAGGCTGGTTTCAGGTTATGAGATGCCAAGTGTCGCACGCAGCACGTTTAGCTAAGAACCAGAGAAACAACACAGCGTGTCATCAAAGTGCACGACATCCCAAGTATTGAGAATTAATATGGAAATTGTATGTTAATGATATTATAATTATTACCAGTTCATTTTCTTCATTTTACTGTCAGAAATTTATGACATGGCATGGAAAGCGATACTTGGCGCCTCACGGTCTATTTCTTGCATATAATGCATTCCGTGCCATGAAAAATACATTTTGTGTTATGGAAATGCAGCCTGAGACATTTGGGACTCCATAATGAAGTAATGTGACTGGACCCAAGCATCCAAGAAATAATCATTTCACAGAAGCCAAATGAAGAAAGTGTTTTGTGCTCTGTTTGTGTACACCAGCCTCCTAACCTACTACCCCAATTTCAGCTGAGGGATCACGATCACATCATCACCGTGTGTTCAGACAAAGAGCCATTGTGTGTCGCTTTCACACTTATTGCAGGGAATGTGTTTTTTCTGTCTCTTCTTGACCTCTCTTCTTGCGACGTGTTGCTTCTGATGACACTCTCAGCCGTGGGCTTTCTTACATTAAGGGTGTAAACAAGTAGCTGTTCCATGCATTATTGGGATGATTTTTTCACCCCTTTTTTTAAATGGCACTGTTTTCACGGCTTTAACTTATAAATGTACCTGAGCCAACGGAGGAATGACTGCAGATAATATCACAAAGTAAAACAACTGTTTTTTTTTATATGGACAACCTCCTTTACACAGTGAGCTTGAGCTTTGACCTTTTGGCTATAAAAAAAAAATATGTATGCAATAGCAATCTCAAAATCTACTTGAATGTAGAACAGAAACATACTCCAACCTGTTGGTTTACAGTAGTAAAAATTGTCCTTACACTAATTGTATAGTGTCTGTAGTGATCACCAAAGGCCTAACATCAAGACGACAAACAACATCCACTCATCTGCAGCCCATTAAGGAAACTGCCTGATTGGCTTTCACAGCTCCTTCAAACAAGAGTGTTTCCAGCTCTTTTGAAGTCGGAGAAATAGCAGTCAGTAACTCGGAATATGTTCCTCTCCACATTTACTCTGATCAATTCTTAACATCCTGCTCCTGTTTATCTCAGCTGTTGGTGTGTGTTTTGTGTGGCAGACAATTTTGGCTTGGAGGCGCATTTCTAGACACATTGTGCTACAGAGGCTACACTGTCAGTGAGGATTACTGCATTTTACAGTGAACCCCCCCCCCCCCCCCCCCCCCCCCCCCGGGATGTCATTACTTTAAACCCTCCTGCAATACATCAATTTCTAATTAACATTTGCATACTAGATCATTGTGAGGTAGTGTGCTCAGGACTCGCACACATACATTTATGCTAATTAATTGAAATAAAATGAGCCTGGAGCTTAAGATTGGGCGGGCCAGTGGAAAGCTTCAACACCCAGTGGGAGGGGCAGGTTGGGTGCTGTCAGGGTGCATCCAAAAACACCAACACTCTGGAGATCTGAGTTAGCAAGTGAATGGAGTCTGTTTGTTTGTGCAAGTATACGTTCTATTATGTTCCAGATGATGAACACATGTGGCCCAGATCTGGGTCATTTCTTTCAGCTGCATTCATGTGAACCACATTTGGCCTATATTTTCTTTTCTCTGGGCCAGATTTGGCTGAAGAAGAACAAACTGGTTTGAGGAAGAGTTCTGCCCAGATTGTAGCATACTGTGTGAGGGCAAATAGTGAAGCCTGGTCCATTTATTTAACAGAAAATCAAACACAAATACTGTAATATTAGATGTGTAAAATGACTTCATTTTAATTCCTTGATCGTTGTCGTTAGTTTACAAGGTTGCGGCTTTCATGTAGGAAAGGAGGACACAGTCTTTTCTGCCAGTTGTTGCTGAAACTGGTTGACAATCTGCTTAATTCTGGCCTTTTGTTGTGATTCTTTAGCAGCTGAAGAACCAGAGCAGTGAACTAAGACAGGCTAATAGCTGCACAGTTGAGTTTTGAATTAAACAACATACATGTGTTTTCAGTTAGCACATCAACGGGACTTATCCCTCAACATCACATATTTATTAGGTGCCAAATCTCAGCTCAGACGTTCATATCAATGTACAAGTGTCTGTGCTGGTCTCGAGCTGCAGAGATATTTAGGGCTATAATGAGGCAGGTTGTCTTGTGAGCCAAAAAGTGTCATCTAAGATATTTTATGTGACATGTGGTGAGTCATAGACAAACTGCTCCTCGCCATAATTTAGAAGATGGTGGAGCTCAGCATTTATGCATCATTCCACATGTTTTCATTAAAATTCAATCAGGAGTGTTCAGCTGATAAATGAAGGCTGAGCCGTAATCCCTCCCCTCAGTTTCGTCTCAGCAACAATTGTCCGCCAGTGCAGGGAGATAATTTGACGGATATTATCTTGAAATAAACTTGGAGGATTAGATGTACAGCATTTGTATTTTACTGAGCTCGTCATTTGCAGCATGCAGTAACAGTAGGTGCAGAGCAGTATTAGTGTGTGTGTGTGTGTTTGTGTGCACACGCTAAAATGTTGCCTGGAGGAAACAAGCGAGGTGTCATGACTTTCCTCTAAGCCAAAGGTCTTCTGATACAGACGCACAAATGTTGTTGTTGCCTCATGTGAGTGTAAAATGAAGTCAGGGGCAAACAGCAAATGATAAATTTCTACTTTGTATGCAGATGCGCTAATGCGAGCCATTTCTACTCAAGGCAGCAAATTGTGATGCTGGTTGGCTTATGAAGTGTAGAGTAACAAAAACAACACAAACGCCTCTGTGATGACAGCACTATAGCTTCATACAGGGGTGTGGACCATGGGCTATTTTTGCAACCGTGTAAATGGTCAGAAAACAGCGTAAAGGTGTGATCACACTCTCAAGTTTCATTTGTTCCAGACTCCGGTGTTGGATTTTACTTCGTGTTACAATTTCAGATTTTTTCATTTCATTTATTTATAAATTTTTCCACATAGCTCAAATTCTGAAGCAAAGTCACACCTGCTCAACTTGGCAGCGGACCTATTTTTGGTAACTAGCCATCCTGACAGGTTTAATGGTTTGGCAGTGAGATGTAACTCTGGAGCTTTTAGCTAAATCTATACTAATATTAAAGACATACTCTTCAAGTCAACACATTGCTCCCAGAATCATTTGATATTTGTGTTTTGGAGTTCTTCTCTATATTAAAGCTATATTAAAGTATGTAATATAAACAACATCCCAAACAACAGTTCATTTAAAAGGACTCACTGCCACTGTCAAAACTAAACAGTATTCCTGCACAGACAATGTTTGATCTGCTTTCAGCTCATTGTTGTGATTTTATTTTGGCTAATCCTCACAATCACAGTAAGAGCATCATATTAATGATGATTCTGCTCTTGGTCAAACAAGAACAATTACGGATTTTTTTTTTCTTTAAACATACATTCCTTACACTATTAAACCATAAATCACAATTCACAAACTTTTTTTTTTTTTTTTATGGGGAAAGTGTCAGTGCTGATAATGGGAAATTCCTGTGTCTCAAATTGAGTCCTAAGTTGCCGCAAGTGTCACCAACTTCACCCTGTTGCATACTACCAATTAATTTAACAAGGCGGCCATATCAAGCATCAGGATTTGACATCATTATTTGGCCATTATTGTCAACTCACTGTGTTGATGAGGTTGTGTTGAGCAAATTTCACAAGAACACGCTAGTTAACATTAGTGCTTAGATATTTTGTCCCTTTGTTCACGATGCTGACGTGTGGTCAAGGACAGTGGGACCTTTTCATAATAATAGCCCTAAAAAAAGATTCACCCTCTTGTACTGTGATGAATCCACTCTCCCTTTGGGATTAAATTACATGTTGTGTCAAGATGAGGCAGAGTAACGCGCTCTGATTATCGAGCAATGCACCGAATCTTCGACTATCTCCAAGGAATGCTAATCACTGTTCTACTGGATCTTCCTTTGACGCCTGCCATTAATCCTCGCCACAGTCTCGTGTGATGAAACTGCGGCACTCTTTTGAACATAATTAACTCCCATGATCGCTTTCAACCTCACTGTATTGAGTGCTGTGATCGAGAGAAATTACACTGGGCTATAGCAAGTATTTAATGAACCCACGAGTGTCAATTAATGAAGAGAAGCTTTTCACTGCTTTCTTTTCATGTCCGCTAGCCCAGGTTTTATTGAAATGCTCTTATCCTGCGTCCCTGCTTTTGAAATGAACAGTTTTCCAAGGCATCGCTACACCCCACGTCCTGTTGTGATTAGCCTAAGGGTGCTAGACCTCCCTCTCTGTGATTTCAGACTCAGATCAGGCTCCAGTTTGACTTTACTGCTTCAGGCAACAAAGTGTACACTTCTATCAAGTTAGCTTATTTCAGCACCTGAACAAAAATGTATGTCAGCAAATAAATGGACTGTGTTTTCTACTTCCAAACGCTAACCTTTAACTTTACAACACATTTCTGATTGTGTGATAATCTCCATTTTGACACATTATTCCTCCATGAGGACACTTGTATCTTTGCAGACACACTATAGTTGACCTGATATGACAGGTATTCAGATGTTGTTTCGCTTTTCAAGATTCTATTCTTGATTACTGCCTAACGTACAGAATCGCCTCCCGGCACATTTGGCCATGAAAGCTCCGTTTCCCTCTCAACCCTTGGACTGGACATGTACATATAAAGACTATTGACCAGCGTGTGGAGGGCAATAGTTCATGTCCTGTGTAGTGAGGGGAAAAACTCAGCTCTATCTTCTGTTATTCTCTTTGAAAACTCATATTTTGTTTGTGTTCTTTGGAATTTATTCCCAGATTAGTATAAGAAATCATCTACATGTAATCCCAACCCTATAAATGATCAGATTAGTTATCCTTCATCCAGGTTATAACAGGTGAAGGATTACTTCTGGAAAAAGTGTTTTGTTTAAACTTCTTCTTTGTGACCTTTTGTGAAAGGTTTAAGTTTCATGTAAACATGGCTTGTATTAGAAAATAGCCAAAGGTCTTCATTTTCTGCTACATCTACAGCGTACTCCATCAGAAATCAGATGAGATTGAGGGTAAAGAGAACTGGGACACAGCATCAGGCTGACCTACAACGGGGCCACTCATTACCTCAGTATAATAATCAGCTGTCGTAACACTACAGTCAAGACATTTCACGTCTGCAAACCTGCTGTCAACCTTGTGCGTTGTGTCTGTTCTTATTTATGGCTCAGGTGATAAGCGCTGACATCCCAGCGTCTGGCTCAACAATTATTCCTACAACACCCAGGGGAGAATGAGATTACGTCTCCTCCCCCATGAGCCCACATCGCTCCAGTTCAGTGTCTCCAGAGGGCAGCGGGGGTCCCGAACAAGCAGCAGGGCAACAGACTGGGCTAAGTGACAGATTGTCAGGCATTCTATGCGCACATTTTTTTTCCCTTTCTGCCCAATTAAATATTTATATAAGCAAAACTATACACGTCACTTTGCAGATTTTAAGAAACAGATATTTGAGAAAAGCACAGTATTATCATTAAACAGCTCCAAACCTAACTAAGAAGATCTCTGTTTTTACTTTATCAACACTGATTGGCCTTATACACATTTGCTTTTGAAGTTCCTGACGTGGATAGATGCATTCAAGGATTTCGATTCGGTGGGCGGGAGGGGGTTGTCAGACAAACAGGACTGCCAAGCATTTAACAGATAATTGTTAAATATTCACCAGATCAGTCTTCCAGAGTTTGCCCAGCCTCTAATCAAAGAGCATGGTGGGCATCTTGAGGAAGTGATGCATAGCTAATGCCTTGGTGATTAATAGCCTGGCACTCGCCTCGCATAAATGTAGCTGATGCAAAGATGAGAAAAGGAAGGGGCGGGGGGCAAAAACAAAGACCCTGCAATGTTCTGTGATGCGTTCAAGGCCACGGTACTTTGTCGAGCCATCGTTCACAGAAAAGCCATCTAATTGGCGAAGAAAAGCTTGATGCTGGGTGTGTGGGTGTGTTAATAAGTGATGGGTGTTAATTAGGTTTGTCCAGGCAGATGGAGATTGACTCTCAAGATTAGCATAACTGTGAATGACGACAAATGGGGAGTGGCTGCTGGGCTTGCTTTACTGCCTCTCATGAAGTACAAGGCCTCTCTGGTGGGGAGGCTGATCGGTGGTTGGCGTGTGGCTGAATAAGATTTAGTGAAAGGTCTTCTGGGTTTTCTAAAGGTCACAGTCTTGTGGGTTGAGTATATTGAACCAGCTTCACCCTCCGCTCAAAAGGTGCCAGCAGAGGAAAAAGGAAAGGACACAAATTACTGACATCCTGTTTGCTCTCATACCTTTATCATTCAAATCAGGGTCAACGCTCCCCTCATATGTATGCAAGGTGCACAAAAGCAGCTACTAAATACCAAGAAATTTCCTCGACCACGTCACGAGAGCTGATAGATCGAGCCTGCGATCGCATCTAAAAATCCCCCTGATGTGCACAACAGTGGTACATGATGCCATTATCCCGTGCTGTGTCCCTGTCAAAGACAGATGGCCCCTGAGGGACTGGCAAAGCGTCGCTATCGGCCTCCCTCCTTCTCCCCAGAGAGGCCGTCGGTGGAAGCTGCACTCTATGGGGCTAATATTAGCCACAGATAAGGATGAGACGAGGGCATTTGGCAACAAGCAGAAATGTAGGGAAGACTTCAGTCCAGCTATATATATCTTAGAGAGATGAGAGGAGGATGCCTGCTTCCTGTGATGCTCTGTCATTTGCTTTTCTTACTTGAAAAATATCTCTCTGGGAATAAATGGATTCCTCCATTTAATTCAACCATAGCCTACTCAGGTCAGGATTTGACCTTATTTGTTGCATATCAAAATCACCCTTTTTTTCCACAGTTTGCATGTTTCATCTGCACATTATTTTATTTTATGCAAAAGGAAATGGATGTGGTAGAAGGTGCACTTAATCATCCCACCGTAGGATGATGGGGATGATTTGGGAGAATGTCCTTCACCCAGAAGACCAGGTTCCCAGCCTCAATCTCCGAGCTGTTCGTGCAGTGTTTCGGATTCATGCTGCTGTTAGACACAAACAGACTATTCATCAAACAGGTACAGCAGACTGGAAGCACCGTCTGGCTGTCATGTGAAGCACACATAGCCTGTAATCAGTGAAGTGCTCCTGTCTCCTTCATGCATATTCATATAGGGCAGGACTCAACAAATGATCTGAGGAGATATCAGCACGGTTAGCTGTGATTTGTCATTTTCCTCTTTGTGATCATTAAATGCAACAAATAGCAGAAACATTGATAGAGGATGGACGGTGCCGATCAATTTTGGGGGGCCAAAAAGTATTGGAAATTTCTAATAGCTCTGAGCTTTTCTCTTTGAATGTCTTGGGTGATATAAAATTTTAATTTGCTGCAGATCTGTATAATTTTGAATCATTTATTGCTCATTACGAGCAGTTGGTACAAATTGGATCTGCACAGCGGATTAAGTTTCCAGAGCAGAGTAATCTTAGCAGCAAGAGCGGAGCAAGTCTCCCAACGGGGATCTAACAGGTATCACATTATTACTATTTTAAATTTCTGTTTTTAGAAAAGTGACAATAACTCTCTGATGAACTGACTGACTCAAGTGAAAGTATGTAATCACATCCTAATATAGTATTCCATTAAAACTGTGTTGAGTCATTAATATTAAAAGCTGTTACCCTGATAATTATACACTCGAACATTTCTCAGAAATACTTGCCCCTGCATGTTTTTTCTTTTTTTTTTTTTTTACATTCATGGTTCCATGAAGCTCAGCGGATAAGTGGAGCATAAAAATATAACATGTTGGGCCGAGGACTTGGTCCAATTATGCAAAATATGTACTTTTTCAGTGTGCTTCGGAACAGACATTTTCCAAATAACATATCTTTATGCTCTTTGCATATTTCAGATATCGGAACCTGTAATTCAGTGTATTTTTGTTGTATTTATGTTTTATTAATCCGGTTTTCATATTCATTTTAAACAGATGAAACTATGTGGGTTTTGACCCACAAATTAGTTTGTACCAAATGTCAACACAGAGAAAGTTATGTACATTTACTTTTCTTTGACAGTAAGACCCTCAGAATATCTGTCTATGTCGCACAGTTCACACAGTGTTTGACATTTAAGGGAAAAAAGCAGAAAAGAGAGGATTTCCGCCTGTCAGCTTTAATCCGTGGTTTGAGATGATATCAAATGCTTCACCCACATGCAATTATGATACTTGATATTTCTCTCCCAGCCTGCGTACCGACTGTCAGTCTTTGGTTCTTCCTCCAGTGTCTGTCCTTTTACGTTCTCTACACACCTGAGGCTGCGTATGTGCCTTGAAAACATGTTCACTTGGTGCCAACATGTTATACACACGCACTGTGTGGGCGAGTAAAAGGTGAGGATTACGACTTACTTTCATATGAACCGTATGTTGAAGTGTGAGATATGGTTAGACATGTAATGAAGGCAGAGCAAAGTTAAATTTAGCTTCAGGAGATTGGAGATACATAAATTATATATTTTTTAAAAAAAACATGTAGGAGCTAATGATGGAGCAAAATAAGTCTTATGAAACATTGATGAGGTCAGATATGAAGTAAAATTTCAGGCATGCTGACCTGAAAACATCAAAATCACATTTACTATCTATACATAGCAAGTGGATTCAGCAGTGTCAACAGTTTCTTGTCAAAAATAAAGAAGACATCCGCAGACATTGGCAGAAATCCTGTTGTCTGCTCCTTTGGTTTATTAATCTGCTTCCTCCGTGTATTTTTCTCTTCACTCCCCATGTACGGATTTTTATTTTTTCACTCCTGAGAGGACTCCAGATGTTTGCCTTGTCCCACTATGGAGGCTAAAGATGAGCTACATTCAGCCAAGCTCTGGTGTGTACAGCTCCAACTTCTTCTCAGTTTGCAGCCCGAGTCTCGTGTTTGCCATTTTACTGTTAGATTAGCCTTCTGTAACGTTAGCTGAAAATAAAAAAGCAAATCAAATCTTACAGCTTCCAGCAAAGCAACATGCTTTGGCTAGCTGCTTTGGTTAGTCTGACCGTCTCGCTGCCTGATGTCTATCTCTCTGCCTGATGTCTGACCGTCTCACTTACTGATGTCTGACCGTCTCACTGCCTGAAGTCTGACCGTCTCACTTACTGATGTCTGACTGTCTCGCTGCCTGATGTCTATCTCACTGCCTGTCTGACCGTCTTGCTGCCTGATGTCTGACCGTCTCACTGCCTGATGTCTATCTCTCTGCCTGATGTCTGACCGTCTCACTGCCTGATGTCTGACCGTCTCACTTACTGATGTCTGACCGTCTCGCTGCCTGATGTCTGACCGTCTCACTGCCTGATGTCTATCTCTCTGCCTGATGTCTGACCGTCTCACTGCCTGATGTCTGACCGTCTGACTTGCTGATGTCTGACCGTCTCACTTGCTGATGTCTGACTGTCTCGCTGCCTGATGTCTGACTGTCTCACTTACTGATGTCTGACTGTCTCGCTGCCTGATGTCTGACTGTCTCACTTACTGATGTCTGACTGTCTCGCTGCCTGTCCACAGCACACGTAGCTCCAGAGGCCTGTATGTCGCCTGCTGGCCTCATTTTAGCCACACACTCCTACACACATACACGCAACTGCACACAACCACCGTCTGCTCACCGGCTGCTATCGCCTGCTGGCGTGAACACACACCAGCTCATGCCCCCCTGGGGGTTAGAGTGTTGTGGGTGGGAGGGCCGGTTTTTTTGGCAGACCCTCCGCTCTTCACCCAGCACACTGGGCTGTCTGTCTCAAACCCCCTCCTGTCAACTCAAGGATTCCTCTATCAAGTGTCTGTCACCATCGCTCTCTGTCTGTCTCTGCAGAGAGCTAACAGATGTCCAAGTCAGAGCGGCTGAGTGACATACCATCACGGTGCGGGTGGGTGGGATTATGCAGCGTGTAACAGGATTACAAGTGAAATGTTAGCTGTTGTGTGCTGCTGACAAACAGAGTAGCCTGCTCGGATTACCTCAGTAATGTTGAGAGCATGTTTCTGCTTTCAAGTAAAATCTACATTGACAGCCTTTTAGGAATGACCGAGCTCCAGTTAAAGAAAAAAAAAAGTTGAGCTGTTTTCAAAAGGATTGACAAAACCAAAGCCTGAATTTCCCCACCCCTCCCTTATCCCCAGCGGTATTTAGGCATGCAGATGAAGGGTTTAAGTTATTTGTTTGTATCTCAGTGAAATGTCTCTGTCTGCTATTTTTTTTTCTGTTTCAACAGACAAGCCTACAGTTTCCCATACATTCCAGATTTTCTCAGTGTGGAAACCTCGCCCTAAAGCTGGATTGTTATTGTAAATATCCCGCATCATAAATCCTGGATAGTTTTTTTCTTCCCACACGATCTGACATTAAAATCATTACTAGAGTAAGGATGAGTCCTGAGAGCTATCAGTGTTGCCAGGACATTTTAATTGAACAAAAGTCTCAAATCTTTCTTTTGAAGTGTGTCAGTCTCTGACACCATTCAGACCCGCCAAAGTTTGAATGTTTTCCCTCTTTAACGAATTCATTTCATTGTTCAAACTGTCCCAGATATCCGAGGGAAGCTCAACACTTCAGTCACTCTGCCATTCATGAATCTATTTGGGGAAGGATGGAAAAATGAGCTCATTGAAGGAAAGTCAGCGACTTGTCAAAAGAAAAGAAAAAAAAACTACCAGCTGCTGTGCCTATTAAATCATAAGAACAATAACTCTGAATAACTGTGATGAAGGAAGTGTTCCTCCTCCAAAATAAAAGCGGAGATAATTTTTGAACTGTGAAATGACACATCGTGTTATCAGGATTTTTCATGACATATAACATCCACCTGAACAAAATGATACAGTTTGATCTCATGATGGATCATGAACCTTTTTAGTTTGGGTAATTTGAGAATGTTGTAGATATCTGACTGTTGTTTCAAGGTGGAGCTGCCGTGAATGTGAATTATTATATTTGTCATTCCTGATGTAATTGGAAATGTATTTATCACTGCTGTGACCAAAAGCTGGGATCTAAAAGGTTTATCCCAGACGTTACCGTCATATATTACCACTCACATTTATTCAGCTTCCTTACTGAGCACTTTTATGGTGCATAATTTTTAAGTTTCCTCTCTTACCAATCATCGCACTCTGGAACAAAACTCTCTCGATAATTATAAAAATGTAAAGGCAAAATGTTATGTCATTGTTATCGCTTGTGCCGAAGCTTTTCTTTTACTAGTTTTGACATTCACGCTTTTTTATTATTATGTTGATAATCCTCATGAAACCTATAATTACGTGTTGAATGGATCTTCGCCCCACCAGGGAAATCAATTAAATCTCAAAGGCTTTTTGTTTAATTCATGAGATGGGATTTTAATTCCACTGGCTAATGAAAACTAATGAAAACTTCCATTCAGATTTCAGTCATAGATCAGCATATCAATAGCGCCGATGCAAGGCATTTTAATACATTAACCAGCCTAATTTGGAGCACATGTCTCTAAGTGCTTATACATCAGGGATCCAGCTTGTCAACACATACTATTTGCACCATCATTTAAATTTCAGGCGTTCACTGAGGCTTGCACACAGAAAAATGTACCATGAATATGAGAGAAGGTGGATTCCAATCTTTAGACAGTCGACGGAAACATTTGCGGTCGCGGGGATTGAGCTTTCGGGTCACGGGGTTCTCCTTTCACCACAAAAACCAACTTTTAAAGGCGCATATTTCAAAGCAGCCAATGATCTTCGACGTATGTAATTTATGGGTCAGTGTAGCCAAGTCACGGTTTATTAATCCTAAGACTTGATGCAGTGGGTTGCCAATGACTGGGGGGGGTTGAATGAAACATTCAATGGACTCCCGTCACTCAGTGCAGGTGGAAGGGAATTCTAATCCAACTATCGTGCTGCATGGCTTACTAATAAACCACTCAGAGTGCAGGACGCAGAGCTACAGTGAACAGTGAATAAAGACCAGCATCAAGGCTAAAGTTTGAAACCGGGCTCAGAGGTTCTGACCTTCAGGTTGTGAGGTCTTTGGGTACGCATCTAGAGTAATAATGACCCTCATTGTCACAATTTCTGGTCTTAATAATACAAATATGAGTTCGAATTATTGATGCTGCAGTTATGACTACTGCTCAAACTACTACATATCTGACTCGTTACATTAATTACACACACACTTTAAAACTAAAGCCTTTCTCCAGAGTCCCACATATATTGTACCTTTTTTCTTTCTTTTTTTTTTTTTTTTTTTTTGGAAAGGAGCTGGACTGAGGAGGGGGGGTAGATGTCCAACAAAAGTCCCCAGCTGGACTCAAACCAGGAGTGTAGCAATAACACGGCCAGCATTTCGAACCCAGACACCACAAAGCAGCCTTTTATGAAATGTTCGACTTGGAATTGCATTGAAGCAGGATCCATATGCAGAAGTACTCACCCAGACAATTATCTCATTCAGATCTGGCAGCTGGCACAAATTGTTTGCCTACTTATTTGTTGAACAGTTGCACAATGCCCCCCTCAACCATTTCTGTATCTACAACACAAAGTGAGCAGCGTTTAGTCCCTAACCCTAACCCTAACCCTTCTCTCTCAAACAGCATCCAAATTGTTCACCATTATTCCCGTGAAGGAATCTCACCCCCAACAGAACACCTTTGTTGTTAGGAGCAACTTCAAGTTTTGTCTTCAGTTGAGTAACATGATGTGGAAACTAGTTTATTTTGAGCTTTCTTCTCACCGACTGCTTTTGCTGTTGTTTTATTCAGTCTTGAGTTCATAATTTTACTAATGATCATAATTGTGTTTGGCAGCTGTTGGATCATGTAACTAGTTGAATCATTGTTTTAGCATCAAGTTCGTTTTCAGAACAGTGGTGGAGCAGATAATGGAACTGCTGAAGGAAAATACGAATACTACAATCTTTTTCAGTCTGCATCTCTGAATTATATCGATATAAACTTTGTCCAAGTGAACATGCAACAGTTTTCTTCCTTATGTCTGACCACATCATGGCTCAGCTCTCAGATGTTTTATTTCAGTGCCTCAAAAGTCATCTTAAAACAACCTAAAAGCCAACAGTGTGGCACAATTCAACTCTCTGACTTGTGTGAAGCAGCAGTGTACCGTTCTGGTTTCTAAAAAATATACTGCATATATTCCTACTTTGCTTGATAGCATAAACCTTCACCATAACTACTTTGGATGTATCGGTCTGATCTACATACAGAATCCAATTTGCACAGTCAATAGGATTCTTTGTACGATATTCACCGTGTGGAGGAAAAGTCCTGCAACTCGTTCTACTTGACCGTCATATCTCATAAGAAATGCGTGTGTTTTTGTAATATGTGTGACATTTGCTTGGCATTTGAATCCAGCACCACATCGTCCTCACGCGGGGCGTACTGAAATCAGATTAGCCATTTATATTGGATTTAAATCCCAGGATCAGAATTTCCCTCTTAAAGCACCTTTGAGTTGAATTCCCATTGACATTTACGTCAGGTGATTGTTATTTCAGATAGGCGTGACACCGAGGATTTTATTTAGATGTCATTTGGATAGCGGGTGGCGCTTCAACTTCTGGCAGAGATTACTTTTGAAATTTTCCCCCTCACCCCCTCTGGATGGAGTTATGAACACGTTGGTCTTGGTGAAGCTGCCTGGCAGACTGACACGGCCATTACATGTAATGATGTGACAGTGGGGAGTCGGCTGCAAATGAGAATGAAGATGATGTGTGCGTTTGTGTGATTCATTTTCGCGTGAGTGCGCATGTGCTTCCATGTTTTTGCAGACGTGTGCACGTCCATACATGTCTGAACTGTGTTTATATGTAAGTGTCATAACAAATCACTGGAAACATGCTTGAGCTTATTCTGCGTTCACACGTCCATCACCGTCTGACAAATGGAAGCGTCTCCGATCGGCCTGACACATCGCAAACCGCCTCTTTGTTTGCCATCTTGCGCAGTGTGTCATTATCATCGTAACAGTTTCTAGATATTAGCTTCTTATGTTCATTTGTTCTGCCAGTTATGTTTTGGGAGGAAACATCAAAGGTGCAGTCCGTCTCTTTGACACAAGTGTTTGAGTTTAAGGTTGGAAAAAGTTGTCTAAATACACTCCTGTCAATGGGCATCATGGAAACAGTGTGTTCAGTATATTATGACATCAAAGCATCAGATCATTTCCAGCAGACAGTTTCAGCCTTTACTCTGCTGAACTGTCAGAGTCACATCTAAGTAGTCTTGTGTCCATGCTGATCAGCGTGTGAGGCTGTACAATGTTCTGATAGCATTATAGAAATCTGCACAACCATTTTTATGTAAGTTCTCCATACATGTACATTACATTTAACATCTGAAGTGGATTACACCAAAAAGCACTGAGAATGTTCTGTACTCTGTAGGGAACACAAAGATGTGAGTTAAGTACAACGTGGTGGGAAGGCAGAAAAAGTTGGTCGTGTTATATCAGACAAAGCTTTTCAGAATCAGAATACCTCACTGATTTACCAAATTTTATTATAATGGCTCCTCAAGAATACAGAAGGAGCAGCAAAGAAAAGAGTTATTTTCAAGGCTAAATGCATAAGAGAAAGATAAAGCAATAAAAATAAATTTAGCACAAAATGGAAAAGCTATGTTCTTACTCTATCATCAATATGACCAATGAATGTGTGAAAACAAAAAAAATGACACTAAATGGTCTCGTTATGGCAGCACGGCGGCATAGTCGTTAGCACCCATAACAAGAAGATTGCAGGTTTGATTCCCGGGTATGGGGCCTTTCTGTGGCTGGGGTTCATGTTTGGGTTCACTGGTGACTCTAAATTGCCTGCAGGTATGAGTGTGAATGTGAGTGGTTGTTTGTTGAGGCATTCTTTTTTTAATTTAATTTATCTGTGATATAACTTTGCATTAATTGCATGAAATCTGAGCTTCAGATAAACCATAACTCTGTGGCTTTAACCTGTAGAGCAGATTTTTTTATTACTGGACTTCTTTAAACAAAGTTTGGGTCAAAACTAGAGAGCAACTGTCAGTCTAAACTCAGAATAATTTAACCATCTTGGAGTGCTGTAAAAAGTCCACTTCATCTTCATTCATCTTGTCCTGAAAATAATCTCAGAGCAGCTTTTCCAGGCGTTCATCTTCAACTTTTAATATGGTAAATAGATGCCATTCACACTATAAACATTTCAAACCATATGCAAGTTCCCATCACCTGAACTGTCAAAATTAATCAGTTCTGCCTTCTCATTCTGATCTTTGACCGTGATAAACATCCAGGATTGTGTCAAAGTCATGTTGATGTAGCGAGGTGCTCGGTTTAGTTTCACAGTCTGCAGTGACAGGAAGGTGTTGCAGATAGTGTTTACACACAATGTGGACATTAAACCCTCCTTGCATAAACATCAGGTCTTCCAGCAAAAATCAGCAGTTTCACAGTGAATCCAGCCGATGATGGACGACTACCCAGAGGATCAACCCAATAAATCAGCGGAACAGCAGCCTAATCATGTTAGCGATACCCACAGACATCTGGTAAACACTTCAGCTGGAACCATGCAAATGAACTCTGGCATAATGGACGGCCAATTATGGATTTGACTGATGGGGTGAGCAGGGAGGGGGGGGGGTCGTTGGTGTGTGTCTGGATTTTTCTAAAATCAACATTCTCTAGGGATTGTGTATCTGTGTCGACATATGAGTTGATACATGCAAACTGCTCATATTAACATGCTGCATTTTGGACGAGCCAGGCTTCATTTATGTGTTCTCTCATGTCTTTGTTTATGCAAATATCCATCCTTACAGATAATTCATATAATATGTTTATCCGCACATTTATTTCATTCTTGAAATGTGCGGAGAGCTCTTTGTGTGTTTGTTTTTTGTACCTGTGTGCGCATATGCTCTCCCCCTGCGTCTGCTGTGTGTGTGATAGCGTGACACATTTACATTACAGAGCTCACCTGTTGACGTACATGTGGAGGAGCGGTGGTGGGGGGGGGCAAAAAGAGATAACTATCGATATTGCCATGGTAACTGTCACCCTGCTGTTCCCGGAGATCCACAGTGCCACAATGTGGAGTGCGTGTATGAGAGAGGGAAAGAGGTGGGGGGGCGTCTCTTCCTTGTGGGGGTTGGATGTTCTTTTGCAGAGGTATCGTAGGTGACACAGCGGGTAGGTGACAAGGATTACAGCCTTAGCCAGTGGTAAATAATACAGCCATGCTGCTCGTTCCTGTGCAGAAAAGCCTCTATATTTCTGAGTTGTTGCCTAGGAAACTAGGAGCAGAGAGTGGCCCTAATTTCATGTTGGACTCCCTCAGACAGATGAGCTGAGGAGGGCTGCTCACGTATGCGATGGAACTCACACTGCATAAACATGTCTGAAATATGTATGGCATCACGGCTCACAGGAACTGTTTTTGTGTGCAACCTTCCGTGAAGAAGTCGGAGGTCAGCGGGCTGGATGGACATGTGCCAATTACACTGATAGTCAGCTCGTCTCCTCTGCAGCTGCTGTTGCTGCTTTTTCTTTTTTTAAGTGACTGCAATTTCTTTCTCAGTTTAAACAATTTCCTAAGAGATGCTCCTTGAATTTGGAACAAAATCGTCTTTACATGCGAATCAGTTATAAATTGATGCAGCCCAGTTTCAATATACTGCAAATAGATTCACGTTGTCGAGATGCACATTCAAAACAAAGGGATTGTTCGAAATAAAGTCCCAAATAACACATTGTCAAGTCCGATCAAAGCCTCCTTTGAGCAAAGCACTAAAATCAGTCTGCGGCTGGCAGGTGTCAGCCCACAATGCACCCCAGGAAGTCGGTGAGGTCTTACATCGACAACAATAGAGAGAGTATTTTGCAGCACATCTGAGGCAGTCGGTGTGCGCTGCCTCAACCTATAAAAACAATACTGAGCAGTTTGATTTTGTTCCCGCTTTATTAATTTGCTGCAGAAAAAAAAAAAACCCACCAAACCCAGAAGTGATCAGGTTTTCCTCGTATCTGTGTTTTGTGTTTGTACATGTTTTTATCCTGGTTTCACGTACCGGGATAAGCCCTGAGCCTGAGAAAACACAATATGCCAGCAGGAGAGCCAGATAATGTGACACGTAAGCACATTTCTCATCTCTGCGATTTGAACAGGTGCATCCCAGCAAGAGCGATGATCTAGTTAGTCAGTAAAACAAAACGTATGATGAATGGTGTCATGATGATGTACAAACTGAAATGAAAGTCTTCTCTCAAGGCAAAGATACATCAGCTTCTGTTTAACCACTGTTTATTCAGGGAAGATTGAGACTGAGCATTAAGCTCTTTTACAGCGGCGGCCTGAAATCACATCAGCAGAGTAGAATGATACACCAAATACAACAACCGCATTTCGAATAGTAAGAAAAAATCAAGTAGAACAAACTACTGGCAAAAATGGTATACAGCAATATAAATGATCAAAACACCGCATCACCATTCTGAGCAGGTTTTTCAAACAAGTGCTTGCATTTATAACTTGTAGTGTTACTGTTATCTTCTGTTACTGCTGAGCAGCTTGAGAAGCCAAATCCAGCAGAGTGATAAATGTGTCTTTGTCCCGGCAGAAAGAGACCAAGCTGGGTTCACCCTCACCTTCTGCTGCCTTCACATCCACATCTTAGAGACGCCTGAAGGTGATTAGAATCAAAAAGAGGAGGGGATGTAGATACTGTTCGTCCTGAAGATAGAAAAAAGGTAAACAGTCACCTTGTTCCCCAACCCCACCTCCCATTTTTTGACCAAATACTTAAAAATCTGTCAGGACGATTACATTTTCAGAGCAGTCTATATGTTGCCAGGGAAACAGCGATGTCCCGCGCAGTGTCTCATCTCCCACACTCAATAATTCATTTGCTTTGTACTCATTAACAAACGACCTTGGAAACTCTGAGAGGTGGAACTGACTGACTTGTTGTCCCGGCTTCTCCAAAATGTTAAACAGGTTTACCTTCAGCACAGACAGGAGCCGTGACTGACTCCATATATGACCAACGGGTCAGAGACATGAATAAAATCTTTCACTTTCCGTCTCTGTTTCCTCGTTCTCGGCTCTGCGTCTTTCTGTCCTCTTTCAGTGCCATTCTCTCTGCCTCTCCGTCATGCAGTGGACAATAAATCAATAGTGTATCAGTGAAGGAGACATCTGTGGGAAAGTGAGGAAAGAGGAGACCTCAGGGTGGAAAGAGGAGTGTTCATCATATGAAGGCTGTCCCTCTCTTTTTGTCCTGCTTGGTTGTTGTGTGTATCAGTGTGTGTTTGTGTGAACCATAAAGTGCCTTAATAAGAGATGAGATAAAAATTTTACTGGCGTGTGTGTGTGTGTCTGGGTTGTGATGTGAGCCAAAACTGTCAAACTGAGAGATGAGTTAAAAATTTTACTGCACCACATGCCCATGTGTGTCTGCGCATGCGTATTTTTGTGTGTTTTACAGACAGAAAATGAAAAATGAGACAACGAAATGAAAAAGTATCTTCATAGAGGCGTCCGTCCACACACACGACTCCGTGTCCGCCCATCTGATGTCTCAGTCTGTGTTACTCTGTCTCTTTGATGGAAGGTGCGCCTCATTCATAATGTATCATGAAGGCGAGTACATATAAAACATTACCAGACCCCATCAAATTCCAGACAGTAAACGGTCTGGCACCGGTCCCACCAGCACCGCCCAAGGCAGCCTAACACACACACACACACACACACACAAACGCATGTGAACACGCTCACATGGGAGTAAACCAAAGCACTTGTATTCAAATATTGATCTGTAGGCTTCTGTTTCCAATTCAGACACACTTATGAAATTCACTTAGAAATGCACTTCAAAGACAGACAGTGGCTGAGGGTGACTGTGTGGAGCAAGATGGTCAGCAATGTGCTGCATGAAATTTATATGCTTGTGTGTGTGTGTGTGTGTGTGTGTGTGTGTGTGTAGGTTCTTGTAATATATTGTTTTTTATTCTGAATTATTGTGGGTAAGTTTTTCTGTCGACATTTGCAGTTACATAGTCTCTTTGTTGACAAGACTGTTGCAGTTGCGTAACTTTTTCCACAAAATGGTTTGTCCGGCAAATTTTGTTCAATTCTACGAAGTGAAGTTGTTTATATGTGGCTCTATTAAGAGCGGTCGATAGTATCTGAAGATAGAAAGGGGCCTCTTCTTGTTCACTCCAAAAGGGTAACACTGCTTATTTGGCTGTGAGCAGGAGCATGCTGGACTAAATACAACTAACCCTAACCCAACATGTAAATTTATGTTATATATGAAACACATTTGCGAATTGCTCTTTTATCTTGTATTTTATTACCAGAGCCAGCTACCACAGCGCCACTCTGCTTTTCATAAACTATATTGGTGTTTTATTTCCATGTGTCCTCTGGATCATCAGCTGGTGAAGATGATTACGCTTTGGCAAGGACGTGCAGCTTTACTTTTAAAACAAGAAGGAAAGTCATCAGGAGTTGGACTTTTAATGTTAATATAAGCTTAAAAAGTGGGAAAAGAAATCTGTCGTTCGGGAAACAAAATGAACAGACGGCTTGAAATGAGAATCCCACTTTTGTTTACTTATGTGTGATGTCGAAGACCCAATATTTGAAAAACTATTGTGCAATGTGAGAAGTAAATCTGCTGTCACTGTAAACTGCACCAATGTGATACAAGAACAGAAAGCCTGGCAGACGCAGCAGCAGCCACTTACTTATTGTCTCTCTGCCTTTTTTCCTGAAGGAAGAAGAAGAAGAAGCCACGTCAGCAGAAATTTAGTCTAATAAGTCAACCAAATAGTTTAACCCACATAACCTCTACTCTACTCTCCCCGTAATGAAAACGCAGATGAAAATGTTGCAGCAGTAAATAATTTTGAAGATGCTGGCTTTAAATGCTCATAAACATCTTATTCGAATAAAATCCAGGATCAACCTTCTGCTGCTGTGAGCAGGTTAAAGCTCCGCCGTGGTTCCACATCCAGCTCGACAAAACACAGACCCATTCAGAAAGAAATATTCTCTAAAATAACGAGGGAATGGAACACACAAGCAACAAGGACAACACATATAAAGTCTGTCATTAATAACAACTGTTACAAGAGTCATAAAGGACATATGGTAATGAAGCTTTAATTTCTCCACAGGGAATTAGACTCCAGCACGAGAGCTTTCTGCAGGAATTCAGTCCTGCCAAGATTGGTGAATAAATAAGTATCCACTCAGTGATTACAGGACTCGCCAGATTTGAATGGGAGAGAGATGTGACCTATTTTGTAAACTTTAGCTGGTTGACTGGGACTTTGCACGAGGAGACCAAAATGCTTGGTTTCTGTCGAAGCTGCTACAGACAGGAGCTGTTTGTGTTTGCACCTTTTTGAGGATGTGCTGTACATGTGTTCTGTGGTTATGTTCCCTCCCACACACAAGCTGACCCGTTTTAGGATTATATGACACATTGATGTATACATTTATCACGTTTTTTTTTTTTTTTTTTTTAAACGCAGCCTCACTTTTCTTGCTGTAAAGAGTGAATGGATGCTTTCATTCATTTGCTTTTTACAGTTTGACTGGCTGGCCTGAAAACAATCGTCTGGTCTAATGAAATAATCAATGTGACACTGTGTCCATCTCTGCCTGCGTAGGCCCCAGAAATAAAAGAAAACACAGAGGCTGTGTTGAAGAATGGGGGGGCGGATATACGCCACAAAAAACTACACGCATTAGAGACTGAACTGTCGTCTAAACTACTTTAGAAGGAGTCGATCAGAGGTAAATTTATGCTGCCTTTCTGATGCACTGACACTTCAGATGTGATGTCCGGCATCGTCCACCTCCGTTCATGTATCCTGATGACTTTGGACTCATTGTACAGTATTTTTTTAACAATCTTTTCCAATACAAGCTTTCGGCTCAAAGTGAGTCTCTGCTGCTCGTTTCATCTAGAGCAAAATAAGGATGTTAAAATAATGATGCAACTTATTTTGCTAATGTTTTTTTTTTTTTTTTCCCCTTCCAGTTTTTTAATGAGTTTCCTATTATTAACGTACACCATCACCCCCCGCTGTCAATAAACTGATGCAGCACTCCCTGTGAATTCACCTTCTCATCACTGTGTCACTTTTAATTATTCTCTGGCTAAAATTAAAGTCTCCTCTAAGGGTTTCTGGATTTGATGACTGAGATAGTTTCCCAAACTTGTTGTGACCCCCACACCCCCCACCTCCCTCCAAGCTGCCTTCGGATTCCTTTTGTACCGAGGTGTCAAATGATTGATAGCGCTCTCCGTCCACCCTCCACCGCCTTCATCTCCGTTTCTCATTTATCCACATGTAGCAACCTTCTGGACTGCAAAGCATGTGAGCAGGCCATTTACCGTTGAGCCTGCAAATCCTGCTTTAATTAGAAAATTGAGAAATGGGGGAATTGCACAGGACTCCACTCCAAACCGTCGTGTCTATCGGACATTATTTAATTGAAAAAACAAATCTTAACACGATCGGAGGAGTGATCCGTACGGTTTCAATTTATTTGTTCTTGATTCAACTCACCATCTTTCTAGAATTTACTGTGAATGGCTCTTTAGAGTGATGTGATGCGTCTGAAGTAAATCCGCTGGAGAAATTAGCATTTCCGCACACTTTGGTGGATGTTGTTTTTTATTTTTTACCCCCCCCCCCCAGACAAATATAAATGATACCAGATTAAACGGCTTGGTAAAATGGATTTTTTTTTTCTCCTGCAGCGTGGTGGCTAGCTGATTTCAGAGCCCGTCTTCTGGGGGAGAACAAATCGGCTCCTTCATGGCCCAGTGAACCATCGACTCAGTAACCAGCAGAGTCCGTCAGATAGAAAAGATGCATGGTGCCTTAAACCGTCGTAGGCCCCTGCCACCGCCCCCCCTTCCTTTCCATCCTTCGTGCTCAGGCCTGAAAAGGCTGCTCCCTGACACTGGGCATCACACGTAGAATAAAAATGAGGTGAGGCGGCTGGAAAATTGAACATGTTGTCAGCCTCCAATGGCTGTTTTCAGTGATTTAGGAACTGTAAGCTGCGCTCGATTAGGGTCATTCATTTTGGGTAATGTAAATACGGTGATCGTGGGGGTGGTCGTGAGAAGACGAGGAATGTTTCCTGGGGTTATTGGTAATGGGACTGTTACCCAGAGGAATTTTTCTAAGATGGTGGTCAGCAGGTTTTCTGTATATGGAGCAGGAGGATTACAGTGTCGTATTTGGAAATATCACCATATATACACGCTCTATGCGGTTCACATCTGCCGTTATGGTGGACGATTCCACTCAAGTGTGTGAGTACGTATGCTAGATTCAGTCGGAATTCAACTTTTAACCCCCTTCTTCTCACAGTTTTTGCTCAGGGAAATCATAAAGCTTACCATGTTTTTTATTTCTGATTATTCTTACCAAATAAGAGTGAGGTGACTGAAGGCGCAATATAAAATATCACCCCCTTCATCTATAGTGCAGCGCCCACAAATGGGAGCAAATATCAGCAGATTGTCTTAACACGATGGCTGAAACGCAAACGTCTTAAGCTGAATATTTGATGTGCTTTGTGCCGTCGATGTCATTTTCACGGGAGGAAACAAATGAATGTTCAAAAGTCTCTTCCCACGCGCTAGAAATCAAACACCCAAGGCTCCATATTCAGTGCGTGTCTGAGGAATATTAGCCATTGTTCTCCAGAATGAAACCACATGTCACTAATACTCCTAAATGAGATTTTTGCCATATAAAAAACAGCGATATTTTCTGACAGCTTCTCTGTGATGACAGACGGAGAGCACTGCCTGATTGGATTAATACAAATTGGGATAAATATAAATTTAAAGGCTTTTCCAATACAAAATAATATCCATTTTCTGTCTGCCTATTGTTTAATGCCATGGATAACTCTACTTATATAGTTCACTTCAACAAATCCTGTCTTCAACTTAAGCTGCTGCTCGTCTCATAAAAACGACTCAGCTCCTCCAAGTTCTCTTAATCTTTTTCCATTTTTCCTCAAAATCCTCCAGACATTTTATCAGTTTCTTAGATAAAAGATTGAATGACTCAACTTCATGAAATGTGCCAACAACAACAATCTATTTTTTACATTATATAATGATCAAATGATCTCAGTAAATGCTGAGATAAATATTCTGTCCATATGATGCAAAAGAGAACAAAAATACAGAGATCATAGATTAAGTGTACATGTAGTATATGGACATACAATACAAACATTGTTTGTAAGACAGAGCAGAAAAGTGTGTGTGTGTGTGTGTGTGTGTTCTGCCGTATAAATGTCAAACATTCAGTAGAAGGTGAATAATCACTGCACAGCAGGAGTACGCATTCTGTTGGAATGTCTAATAAAACAACAGCCGGTGGCTGCAACTTGCTCTCCCTCTCTAATTAACTGCTCAGGTCGTTAGAAGTCAACTGAGCCGACCTCACCGTTCACAGCCGACCTTTGACCCCTGATAGCCGCCACGCTGTAATTGGCGTGTCGGCCTCTCGGGCTGGTTGGAGCATGTTTGAAAACGTGAAGTGTGATAATGTCTTATCTGTCAAACACACACAAGCTCTTTCTCTCACACTTTCTCTGCGCTCATACTATATAAACACACACACACACACACACACACACACACAGTTTCATTCTTAAACATTTTTTCAGTTACTTTCCTTCATTCCTTTTTGCAAACAAACAACACAAACTCCCACACATCTCACTGCTTTTCTTAGCATCACTTTTATGTGAAGACACACACACACACACACACACACACACACACACACTACATGACATCTTGCAGACTGCCGCTGTAGGTCATCGATCCCACTCTGTGTGCCTTCAGGTCATGATACTCTCGCTTTCCCTTTTCTCTTTCATTTGCAACATCAGCCTCCTTTGATTTGTTTAACTTACCTTTTAAATCATTCTCCTTTAATGTTCGATTCCGGCTGATGTTTTAAATCCTTGCCAAGAGAAGTTTCTGGCGCTGAATAGACAAACTCAGAGAAATACGGCGCTACAATTTCATTTACTCTTCACTGTAATCTTGAGCTTTTTATGTAAAATCAGAACTTAAATCTGTCCTGAAATCACTTTGAGCACTTAAGCACGTAATGTTGCTTGCTTGTGCTCTTGTACTCTTTGTAAATTGAACATGTGTTCTCACTGTCCGAATTCTGCATAATCTGTGCTCATCAAATTGTCCAATATTGTTGCACGATGTACCGCCAAATGTACCAATGTCATTCAACACAACCCCACAAATGTCGCACATTCTGCGTTAGGGTGTCTCAAAAAAGCGCACACTGCCAGAGATGTGTGGCAGCGACTCGTCCCTGACAAGCAGCTCTTCATATCACTTGACAAAGTATCAGGGTCTCAAGAAGTGTCAGATTTTGGCTCTTGCACTTAAGCCTTCCTGCGTAGCTGCTCAGTGCCAAGCAAAGGCTTAGGCTAAATCGATGAGGGCTGTGCCAAGAGGGAGAATGAAAGGGGGGAAATTTCAAACAGCTGTCCATAAAAAATAAGGGAGGCAAACATCGTTCTCTACAGAGTGTGTGGAAAAACACAAGTGGTGTGATTTTCCCTTAAAAACTCTAAGAGGATCAAAATCTCAGCCAAGTTCTTCGTAAGGAGCAGCTTTGCAAGCCGGTGCTGGAAATGTTTGGTTCCTAAGTATATATTATAAAATTTAAATCTTACTTTAACTGTATTAATACACAGAGGAGCACTTTTTAATCTCTTACTTAGTTAGTTTGTACTACTTTGTCTCCGTCTGTGCTTTGCTGTGGCAGATGCTGGAATGTCTCATATTATGGTTTGTGACCCGACAAGTCCCATTACACACTGTAAACCATGGTGTCATGTTTTAAAAGATGAAATTGGAGCTCTTAACGCACAGAAATGGGACAATACGCAATGAAAATGTATATCAGGTGAAACGGGAAATGAAATGATACGTATGCAAAGAAAGCATTGGCACGCTGTAAACAAGGTGGATGAAAACAGTTAACAGTTCGGAAGGTGTGTGAATATACTGTGAATATCAGGTCAAAATGTACGTTTACCTCTTACAGACACAGAGAAGACTTAGAAATGCCTGCGGTTGAGTGACAGCGCTCTTTCCTTTGAACCTGCTTTGCTGAAATCGTTGCGTCGACGTGTTTGGCTCGACTTGATCTGATCAATTCTGACTCACTGTAATATTTCTATCGCCGGATGGAAACTCGGTACGAGTGGCTCTGTGGGTTCGCTGAGTAATGGAGCCGAAATCCTACTGACAGGCAGAAAAGGTATGACTTTCAGCTGTCAGATTTGACTCAGCTTCTAATGTTACGGCTCTTTAGATAAAGCACAATCAGGTTTTTACAACAGCCCTGAAATTCCCTGATTTGTTCTACGATGGAAACCGGTGATGAGAAATCCCGAACTTGTTTTGTAACTTTCAGAGTTTGTGCCGTTTCAGATTTTGATGAATGATATGAGTGCCAAACTCAGGTCACTACGAGCTGTGGTGCTGCACACCAACTAGCTGACTGTGATCTTTATTTCCTCGTTTTGTTTTGTGTTTTTGAATCCTCATGAGGTCTGCTACTCGTTCAACATCGCTGTTTGTTTGTTTGTTTGTTTTTTCTGTTGTTGCTCATAAATAATCATATTTTCTTCTCTTGTTTTCTGGAGAAAAAAAAAAAGAAAGCCTTAACGTCTGTGGCCCTGGGACACTTTCTGCAGTATAATTCAAAAACAAAAACTCTGGCTTGGAGTATCTGTCAATTTGTTGTTATGTTATTATGAATTCCTACTGTCAACTATAAAAGAATTCTGTAGAAAAATTAAACTTCATAAAGTATTGACATATTAGGATTTAAATAATATCAACACAACCACAGTCAACAGATGAAAGTGAAACAATGTTGACTAGCACCCAGGCAATAACAGTATTGGCTATGTCTGTCCTCAGAAGGCCATTTCATCAACTCTTGTTGTTAGAACTGAAAATGTTAAATATAGCTGCTGGCAGATGTGTAACCTCACAACAAAGATTTTTTTAAAAACCGTGTTCATTTTTAGATATATATTCCTTATGAATCAGTGATGCTGATTTATGTGAAGGGGGCTTATCTGTCCTCTAAATTTTGATATTTTGAGGATTTATATTCCGTGTGGAGCAGAGAGCAGCTCCCTTGTGTATTTGGCAAGTCACGATTTCCAAGAACACTCTTGATGTAACTTAATGTCATTTCCAGAAATCTAAAAAAAAAAAAAAAAAGAAAAACGTTGGCTGTGATGTAGCGGCTGAGACGAGCGGGGGTTTGTTCATTCTTTTATTTACCACTACGGCTGGACCAGAGTTACACTGTCCCCCTTTTTCAAATCACCTCCTTGCTAATGACAATAATTATCACAATCCGAGTCCTCAAACAAGGCGTTTTTTGGCCAGCCTTGTCCTTTTCAACACCCAATCCAGAACGTCATCATTCGGTCCTTTGGGAGGTGTAACTGGCAAGGCCACTGCAAAGCCAGGCTGGATGAGAGAGTGTGTGTGTGTGTGTGAGTCTCAGTGTGTTTTGATGTGTGTGAGAGCGGGAGGGAAAGCACAAAAGCTTGGTTTGGGCTCCAGAGTGGGAAACAGAGAAGGCTGTCTGGATCAGCGCCAGGCTGTGAGATCCTATCAGCGATGCCATGACCGAGTGTTGTGTTGAAATATCTTTTCAGAAAGTGTGTACTTTGTGTGTGTATCTGTCCAGCCGCCGCGTGTGTGTGTGTGGAGTAAGGTTGGATGACAAATGCAGGTTAGAGCTGAGAGCGTGTTGTGTGTGATTTATTGTTATAGGAAGGTGAGCTTTTGAAAAAGCAGTGTGTGTGTAACTGATATGAATCTGTACTTATGCACTTTAATGCGTGTTTTTGGGATGACATCATCCGTTATCTGATGTTGGATGCAGTCATACATCCATGCGCTGTACGTGGCTTTGTGTGTCAACACTCGTGCATATTGCTTCGTGAAAATATCGGTTTGTGTTTGCGTGTTACGTCTGCGTTCCTTCAGGCGTGAGTGAGCGATAATCATCCCCAGTGACACAGAGTCGAACAAACTAAAAGAGAAGATGAACGTAAACTACGTACAGTACGTACATGGATGATAGTTGCTAGGAGATATCGGCGTGCAGCTGTGACACAGGACTTGTACAGACTCTTGGT
This sequence comes from Echeneis naucrates, assembly GCF_900963305.1. NCBI lineage: Eukaryota > Metazoa > Chordata > Actinopteri > Carangiformes > Echeneidae > Echeneis > Echeneis naucrates. The sequence goes on along the minus strand of NC_042527.1, from coordinate 19,698,117 downwards.
CGTTAACACAACTTTGAGTGCGTAGCCTTAAAACATCTGCTTCTGTTTGTGAATGCAGCATGTTAAAAAAAATGTTTGTATGGATGTTTAAGAGCATAATGACAGGATTCATATCATCTCGACGTTAGCCTCCATGTAGCTGCTCTGAGCCCACCACAGCAGGCTAATGGAGCCCTGTCAGTGTCTCCTGTAATTACTGAGATATGGCTGTGTCATTATAGAAATACGGCCCCTCCTCCATCATTCCACAGCCATTACATGCATGTGTGTGCATGTGAGTGGGCGTGCACGCTTCTGCTCGGGCATGAACGCCCACTTTAAACCACCATCATGTGGATCCACACAGAGAATCCGTAGAACACCGTAGAATCTAAAGGGAGGCGGTCACTGAGGATGAAATAAAACATCTCAAAGGACAACTGGACCTTCTGAGTTCTCCTGAAGAGATTGCTGTCTCCTCCGAGGTTATTGGTGTGCTGTGTGCTGGGAAACTCGTTCCAAACTTCGAAGACACATTTCAGTGGAAGGACTTGAGCTAAAGTAAGGCTAAGCTACAGAAAAGCTAAACAAACAATCCATTGGTGAAACACTCTTACTGGACCAGTACAGTAGACCGCTGTTAACGCTAACGATGGCTAATAGCAACATTTAGTAAACAGCTCTTTTCACATTTCAGACGTGGAGAAACAAACACCAGCTCAACAGAGCAGCTCCTGCCGACAAACATGTCACTCAGAATCAGCAGCATTATAATTTCATTAGCATTTTACAGCCACAGCCCCCAAAAGGCTTTAAAAGGCCACCAGTAAGTTTCATAGATGATAAACGCTCACAAAATAATCATTAAATCGAGACACAAACCCTTCATATAGAATATAATTTGGCTTAACAATACAAAAACCTGCTGCCGCTGATTCTTTTTCCTCGCTAAAATTATTTCAGTTTATCAACACAGACTAATTGGATTTTCGGATTTGAATCTTAATTGATTTGGTATTTCAGAAGAAGCTTTGTCGTCATTATACCATGTCCACTTCTCACTGACAGGCTCGTTTGTAGTCTCTTGTTGAGTTTTTCAGAAAGCTTGATATTATTAAACATTTTGTTCACGCGTTATTATTTTTATATCTCAACTTCGAAAACAACTCCTGATAAAATTTTTAATGGCCTACTTAACAGAGATCAAAACTGAACAACATCCAAAAGAATCAGCAGTAGTTCATAAAAGTGCTGTTAAACAAATGGACTGTCTGACGATAAGCAGCTCTTGTTTGGAAATCTTGGCACCGTACAGAAAATATTCTTTGATTAACATCATTCCTGTTGCCTCACAATCACGGCTGCACTTTTAATCCTCCTCTCTCCACATACAACACTCTCTGGATCTCACGCCTCTCAATCACTTACATGCTAAAATTCCCCTCAACACAAACACACTCCCTATAATTAAAGGCCATGAACCGGCAGCAGAGTGATTCATTGGCCTTTTATTAAACCCTGAATAATGGCTCTGACTTCTGGGAAGCACTTATTGTGAAAACGGAAAAATATCAAGATGTTGAATACTTAAGGAAAAATATCAGCAGTGTTGAGACAAAAGAAAACGATTGTATTTGTCTTCAAAAGCTCCAATCTGTTATCACAACACAAACACACACAAAGTTCTGTTCCTGTGTGCGTCACAGGCATGTGCGGTACTGGACGCTATGTCACTCATGCTTGGCAGCGTTATGAGTGTGTTGTGCAAAGATTTACTTTATTGTCTCCAGTCCGACGCGTACGGGTGCAGTAAATAATCCGAGGACCAGATCTGGAAGCGTGTTTGAACGCTGACTGGAAACATGTTATGATCCCAGGATTGTAATCCAAAGTGTGAGTGTGAGTCTGCCGGATCCGCTCAGATGCTCATTTGCTGATTTGTTGTGTCACTCAATCACTCCCGCTGCTCACTTCGGCTTTCACTCACACTCTCCATCATCCTCTGTTTACATTCTTACTCTAACACACGCGGTTATTGTTTTCTAATCCAAGCAGAATGTTGTTGTTTTTTTAAATCCTTTTCTTTGCGTGATTATGTTCAAGATGGCGAATCTAGTTCACGTCCAGGAGCCATATAAGCTCCGTTTGTTGTTGGAGTCTCAGTAGGTCCTTGTTGTTGATGTCTGTCTGAAATTCCAGTGGTATTAACTTTTATAGTCCAGCTGCTGGTCTGTCAGTCAGTCTGTCATTCCTTCAGTGCTTCTGTGTTGATGCAGTGAAAGCACATTTCTTCTGTCCTGCACGTCTCCACTCGTCACGTGATTTGCTGACATGCTGGAATCTCTTCTCCCTGTGAAGGGAAGTGTCATTTCACTGAGCCAGCTTCCCTGATTTACATTTATGGACAGTGAGTTGGTGGATTTGGGGACAGAGTCAAAGGAGTTCGAAAGGTGTGAAAAGCTCCAGTGGTTCACTGAGCTTTTTAAAAAATTTTTTCAAAGGCCTCAGAAAAGGTTCCCCTCATTTCCTTCCTTTTTGATGAGTCACAATTTTGAATCAGGTTTTGCTCTTTAAAAAAAAAAAAAAAAAAAAAAAACAAGGCCAGTGTCGTGACACATCATAGCTGGACCTCACCTGAACACGATGAAAGGTTTCCATGGATACCGAAACACTTTGGGAACTGCTGTTTTATTTTGCCCAAGAGCACTTTGGCTGCCTGGCCGGTTTGGTGGATGGTGTTCTGCGTGTTGCATCATCGTCTCTATTCACCATATCCTCATCACACACTCACTTCCCCAAATACACACTGTGTGTTTGCAGTTAGTGTTCTGGAGTATAGACGTAGTCTACACAGTGTACATAAAGTGTGACCGTTCTCTCCCCTAAATATTTGTATTTCCCTGTTCGTAGATAGTTTTGTTTTTTTTTGAAAACCAGTTTCTTTTTCTTTGAAATCGTCCCCTGAGGTGCCGAACTTAATCTGAGCCGCTGCAGTCATTAAACTGCAGACAGCAGCTGACGTTCAGGGAACCGAACACTTCTTGTTTGTGCAGAGCAGAAGACAAAGTTTCATAAATGCGTACAGATGTAATGAATTACACTGCATTAGTACAGCGTGGCGAGTAATTAGCAGCCCTTATAAGTGTCTGATAATCACATTTTTATCTTTATTTATCCAGGCAAGGCCTGCTGAAGAAGCAATCTCTCATTAATTACATTCAGTCTGCTGTTTACCCCACAGGAGCTCAGCAAGGGCGCACAAGATTTTAGAAACACAAAGGTCAGCTGTCCGGCTTTGTACTTCTATCTCTGCGTGGTCATGTTTTTCTCATTTTGTCTTTTTATTTGATTCTGTGTCCGTTTTGGTCTGTCACCGCTCCATAAGAACACAAACCTCCTTCATCCTAATTTGTCTTCAGTTTAGGAACAATCAAGGAAAAGTTTTAATCCTCTGGAGCCAGAAACCACAGAGGTGTCGCAGCGCACAAGACCATCGCAACGAAAATTCACACGGTTAAGTTTGCGTAGCAGTCGTGGTTTGGTTTTTCAGGTTCAGGCACTAAAAGGAGCTTTAGCAGAACGATAACAGAAACAGCCGTGAATGAGGCCATAGATTTAAAAACAAACAAACATAACACTTAGTTTCACACGTAAAAAAAGGTCTGTCCATTCACCCACACTGGGTCACCTGACTTCCTGCTTTGTTCTCTTAGCAACAAAGTGGAATTATGGGCTGTAATAGGATACCTGCACATGACCATTGGGTGTTTTTTTGTTTTTTTGTTTTTTTTTTTTTAACAGGACAATCCACGTTGGATTGGATCGCTGTTGCCCCACAATGAGACGGTCACAGGTTTGGTTCCCGGCCTGGGGCCTTTCTCCAGGCGTCTCCTCTCCAGGGTGAGCTGGGATTGGCTCCAACACTCCCGCGACCCGCAAACGGAAAAGCAATGGAAGATGGATGGATTATATTAATGTTAAATATTATTTGTTTGATGAACTGGTGAACTCTTCTGGGGACTGAAACTGAAATCCCTTCTCAGAGTGACAAATCCATCATGTCCTCGTCAACCTAGCTGGAACCCCAGCTGACCACAGTGTGATGCAGCCTGCAGACATGTTGTGTATTGTTTTCCTCACACCCTCCGGGCTTGCTCTGCAGAGGTTGTGGAAAGGTGTTCTGGGAAATGTAGGACATTAGACACACTGGTTAGTCTGGTTATCCATGTTTATCTGATGTTACCGCTAATTTCTGTGGAACAAAAGACTTAATGACCGAGACAGACAATAATAGATCAGAACAGATCTTTGTCAGCTGTTTCCTCTCTGTCCAAATCCTGCTGAAGTTTACAGCATCATACTTCATCAGTGTGACTGCAGAGAAGATTGATCTCTTCTTAAAGTTTAAACTGAATCCATTTCCCGCTCATCTAAACCGATGAACGACAAAAAGATGCCACTTTTGTTTTGTCCTCCTCGCGGTCAGATGTGTAGTTTGATCTGTGATCATCTCATAATTCATTCAAGGAGAGCCACGGGGAGCAGATGGAAGAACATCGAGCCTCCAAAGCTGGAAATTCTGGAGAAAGCTGCGCATTTAAACCGAGAAAAACGACCAACCGGTGCGAGACAGACTACAAGAAGGCAACATTTTGACTCGGATCAGACGTGGACCCGCACCGGGGGGGTGGTGGGGGGGGCGGACTCTGCCAGGACCCGCATGCCAGCGTGAGTTCCGGTCCAGCCCAGCGTGCGTCGGAGCGCGCAGAGGGCGCACCGGTGTCAGTTCGCTCCAGCCTCTGAAGCAGGCGGTCGGTCGGTCGAAGTGGCGTTTGTGGAACAAGCAGGAATTTCTCTCACCCTCTTATTTTTCTCCTATTTTCTTCTTTTTTTTCTTATTTCTTTTTATTTTATTTTTCTGCCCTGGAAGGGAGGTGGGAGTGGAAATCCTCTCACGCGTCGAGCTCCTGATTTTTTCCGCCAACAGCGAGCAGCGAGGACGCGGAGAAAGCGCGGAGAAAGAGCCGAGAGCCGGAGGCAGCAGAGCCGCCGAGCCTCCGCTGAGCACCGGCCTGACTGCAGGTTCCTCCGCTGCTCATCTCCATCCATCTGAGGGCGGAGGAAGGACCACTTCTGGACGGCGGATTTTTTTTCTCACTGTCTCTGTCTCTCTCTCTGAATTTGGATTATTATTATTATTTTTTAATTTATTTATTTCTTATCCAGGAGATGGCAAGTTGTTCTCTGACAGTGGGGGGGATCTGCTGCTGAAGCTCGCAGGATGCTGGAGACCTTACAACAAGCACATCTCTTACTTTAGGACAATTTTCAGCTCCTTTCTCTCATTTGGACGTCAGCCCAGCTGGACGGCTTTTTTGTGTTTTGGTTTTTGTTTTTGTCGTCTTTTTTGTTTCAGTGTGTGTGTTGTACAATCTAACAAGGATGCGTTGTGGATTGCTATTGTTCCTTTCCACCCAAGTCGTCTTGGTTGCTCCGTTGACTCAGACTGGTAGGTGTTGACTTATTGTAGGAATCCATGTGTGTTGACAACAGGCAGCCCGGTTGTGTATTGATCCGTTTTGCATCATTGTGTACCTTTGTTCCCTGTCACCTGTTATTCCTCGACTTCCCCATTTGAGAGCAAGTCTGCAGCGAGTCAAGTCATGGAAATGTTTTTATTCTCATTATCTTCATGCGGGAAAAAGAACTTAAGATATCGACTGAAATACATATTTTAGTCACAGCAGGTGATTCACAAAGTACCACACACCCACAACAGACTGACAATTGAACACAGAAGGACACAGAAGAAGTCCTCATGTTCACATTTCCCCAGTTTGATGGTGATGTCAGTCGTTCCTGCTTTACTGCAGCTGAAGCTGATGCAGATTTCAGGCAATTTGATAAATCACTCATTGAGAAAATGAAATGATCTTCCAGCAGGAGAAGCAGCAGCCAGCTCACACCTAATGGGGGGGTGGTGGGGGGGCAAAGGACCCCTGTCCTTGTCTCATGTAGAGCCACATATTTCCTGTTTATAGACTCGGACTTCTTATTCTGAGGATAGTTGGAGTATATCTGTGTGCATTTAGGTTTTGGTGCAGGAATCTTTTTTTTTTTTTTGGTGGGGGGGTTCTGATGATCCCCAGCTCAAAGTCTTAGTTTCCTCTCTCCATCCATGCCCACGTCCTCTAATCTTTCCCTCCCAAGTCAACATCTGAGCTCAGTTCAGTGGCCAGAAAGTCAATTTCTCTCTCCACCGACTGACTGAGCAACTTTCTGCCTTTTTTCCCTTCTTCTTCTTCTTCTTCTTCTTCTTCTCATGCTGCAGATATATGCGGGGGGAATATAGAGATAGACGTCCCGGACTACCTGACCTCCCCGGGCTATCCCGGAGCCTACCCGCCCTCCCAGCAGTGCGTGTGGGTGATAACAGCCCCCGAGCCGGGTCAGAAGATCCTCATCAACTTCAATCCGCATTTTGATCTGGAGGACAGAGACTGCAAGTAAGAGTTAACTCCTCACTCCTTCCCTCCCCCCTTCTCTCTTCTCTCCTGCTCCCTCCTCAACCCTGCCTGGATACAGAATGAAACTCTGCCACCTATTGGTGGAGGAGTTATCTGTCAGGGAGCAGAGAGCTGCAGGTGACACTGAGGCTGCTGGAAAGCGCCGTTGATGAGCTCTGTCGTTCGTAGGGAGTTTATGAATTTACAGGACAAGCTCAGTGTGCTGCAGCTTTTTCTTATAGATGGGGTTGAGTTTGCTCATTCCATGAAAAAGGAGATGGTGTTGACTTTTCATTTGGAGGCAGAGTTTGCATGTTTGTATTTGGAGGAGCCAGAGAGAGTTTGTCTGGCTCTTTGTTTGCAGGAATACAAACCTGTAGGATCTAATTTAATTTTACAAATGATTTCGAAGCGCAGACGGATTTTTTTTATTTTTCCTAGTTAAAAGAAACCAAATATGAACCGATGTGTTTGTCTGAAGCTGGTTTGTCTCTGCAGTTATGTTCATTCACCTTCATATTTCCAATTACTGCAAAGATAACACTCCTGCAGAGATAAGTCCTTTAGTCAATTAGTAAATTGCCGGAAAATTAATGAGCAGTGGTTGATATTTAACTAATCCATTCAGCCATTTTTGGAAAAATTCATTTGCTCTGTTGTTTCACGCTATTAAAAAAAAAAAAAAGAAAAAAAAAAAAAGAAGATTTGTTTCTTTTCTCCATTTTGAAGTTTAGTGAGACGGCATATCAAAGAAAGCAGCTTAGGCTCTGTGATGTTTCCCTGTTCTGTGACATATCAGGCTGCTAAAGATGAATGACTAACCAAGATGCCAATCTGCAGAGTCAGCAGAGAACATACATGACGACATGTTTCCCATCATGCACCGCTGCTTGGTTATGCTGTACACAGCTCGGTCAGGAGGTCATCTGGGTTGTAAACATTTTAAAAATGAACCTACACAACAAGAATGTCCCACGCAGACACTGAAGCATCCATCACAAATCATTCCTGAGACATGCACATCTCTTATATTGCCTCTCTTTGACGGAGGGACACACACACCATTGTAGTCATTCACACAACAACCCATGTGTCACCCTCTTCCATAAATAAGCCTGTTTTTTCTGTCAGCTGCTCTGTCTTTTTTAAAAGCTCCATAAACTGCTCCTGTGTAAATCACACAACTGGCTGTCTCACAGATGGGGTCCTCCAATACTATTGGATCATGTTCCCCCACCGAGGGACTAATAAACCATTAGCCTTCCAGACAGATAGTGGATATTGTGTTGTTCAGTGGATTACGCAACTACATCAGTGGGGCAACTAAGGTGCCGGAGAGCTGCTTCTTCAGAAACCTAATTCTGCAATGACCCTATTTTGTGTGATAACCCAAGGAGCAATATAAGTGTGCAATCATGCTGTTTAAGTACGAAATGAAACGTAATAAATCGTGGCGATAAAATTTTTTCCAGCGGCCGGTGCTGTAGTACGACACCAACAGAGTGTTATTGTCTGCTGAAATTACTTTCCCATAGGTTAATGTGCTGGAATGAGTCAGCCATAAAATACATTATGGTTTTTATAAGGCTTAAACACGAGCTAATCGTTTCAGTATAATGCTCCTGTCTGATGAGAGAGCAGACAGCCAGAGGAGGGTCATTGGACGCCACACTGATCACGTTGTTTTCTATGTAAAGTGTGGGCGGGAAGCGAAAAGGTGGATTGTAAGCTGTCCGCAACAAACTCTTCCAGTGATCGGAGCAGCCAGCGAGACTGAACACACGATTTCATGCAGAACCTGTCCGCCTTAAGACCGGCACGCTGTGAGCGCTGCGGGGAACAGGCCTGTGGTCGCTCAGCAGCCAGGCCACCCAGCAGCCACTGTAATGTGTCGTTTGACTGTTTTCGTAGGGGCCCGCCGTTTTTTTCTTGATTGGTTCCACTATTTGTTGTGCGAGTTTATGTTGGATGATGATGGGGTGTATCTCATAGCTCTCTGACTTGGCAGGAGCAGTGTTGTTTTTGGGATCGAGTCAAATGCTCAAAATATGCCCATTGAGAAGGGCCTTAAGCCTTTGGCAAGGCCGCAGTCCTACTGAAAAATTTCCTGAGATGATATTTAAGACTTTTATTTCACTGTTTGATGCCACTGGGCTCAACATCAGCTCTAAAATATGATACTAAGGCAGCGAGGCAGCCGCTGCAAACACAATGTGAAATTGTATATTCAACTCAAGCATCTGCTCTGCTGAAGTGTCCATGAGCAAGACACCAAATCCTTATCAGGTCTGAAAATGTAGAAAAGGAATGTACAGCTGCATGATGTTAAAAACAACCAAACAGTTCAGCCCTGATAGTCAACAAAACTGCAATAAACAATTTTTACTGTGAAATGTCAGGAAATAGTGAAGAACCAGCCACAGATGATGAACTGACTGAAACTGTTAGTTGGGTAATCGATCAGAAATGCTTCTGATTGCAGATCAGATCAGCTGAGAACATTTGATATTTTTGCTTTCTCAGACTAACTGAGCTCATTGGGACGTCTGATGGTATTTATCTTACAGGATAGCTTCAGCATCAGCTCATGTTATCTTCTTTGTCCTCCCACTCCCTCATCAGGTAGCTTGTCACTGCTTGCCCATTTCTATCATTTCTGTAATTAAGTTACTGGTCCAAAACGGAACAAACATATTCCCCTGCACTGAAACATGCCTGCAGTCAACTAGCCAAAAAAGAAACCATAGCACTGCCAGCTTTGTTTCCAGCATCTGTGGTACAAAATGTCTTTTCCTTGTTTCCCCTCATGACCCGGGGTTTGTAATTTTTATCCCTAATTACAATGTCTCGAAAAATACATATTTACCAGCTGGGAAATGCTTTTTAGAGTGATTCATGAAGACAGAAACTGAAACTCTGTACTATAATTAGATGATCTACCAGTTTAGATGATCATAAACTTGGTCACACCCCAAAAATGGCAGTGTAGTATATTTCAGGATGAATCGGGGGGAATACGTAGATTAATTTTTGGTTCATAAGGCCTCGGTAAGCTTCTGTAAAACAGTCCATCTGGATGGCGACCTTTTTCTTCCACAAACTCTCAAGTGACACAGTCTGTGCTCAGCGAACAGACGTTGGTTTAGATGAGAACCAGTAACACTTTTGTTCAGACACGCTAGGATCCGTCAGCTCTGCCTCCGTAGCCAATCTGGAGCAGCACCAGAACAAGTCTTGTCTCACGTCCACGTCTGAAATAGCGCGGCCGACAAAGTGAATCCCCGTGGAGCGCGGCAAAATAGAGCAGAGGCATGGGTAAAGAACATGCGTCGGTGGCAGGATAATTTGGGACATCTTTTTAGGAGTTGGCTGAACTGTTACCTCCTACATGAGGCTGCGCTGGCACAGTGCTCGGCTCACACATACACAAATGCACGCACACACACACACAGGCTGCACAAACTTTCTGTCACTTACAGTATGCTTCATGTGTAGTCTACAGTATGCACACTCTGCAGAACACACATTGGTGTCCAGCGTTGTGTATGCACAGAGGATAGCCTCCACCTTTTCACCAAGAGTACATTTACAGGTTTATTGTCTTTGTTTTTCTTTGTTTGTTTGTTTTTTCAGTGCATAAATGGCCAAAATCAGACATTTAGAATAAAAAAACTGGTGACAAATTAAAGGACAAGACTGAATCATAAAACCAAGGTGATACTCATACACAGTCGACCTTCATGAACGTAAACGAGGTGGAAAAACGTCTGAAATTTGAGGTGTGAGGTTTATTGAGGGCTGTCGGCTGTGACAGCATTTGTTTTAGTCACCAGCTAATTAACCGGCAATTGAGTGTGAAACCCAAAAATGAACACTGGCTCAGACCGTTCCTCTTCCCGCCGCAGACGAAGGTAGATGAAGCACACTGAGGGAAAGTGGGAAGAGCAGAGAAGTTAATTACTGCACTTCATCACGGAATATCTGCAATCCATTAACTATCATGTGACAATAAATAACGGTGTAAGAGTATCTGTGGGGGGATTGTCCTTTAGCTCATCTCCAAGCAGACCGGCACAACAACAATTTTCTATATTTATATCCTGACATTTCAGGGACACGCACAACAAATGGCCCCTCTTAAAGATGGCAGACTGGAGGGGTGAAAGAGCAAGACATAGAAAGAAAAACTGAGGGATGTGGTATAAATTATTTTACAGTGTGATGTTGTGCTCTATAATAAGTCAGAAAAATGTTTCTTGGAGCAAAGACGAAGTCACAGGACCAACATCTGAGCCTGGAGCCATCACATGACTGGAAATATACACTTGGAAAGCATTTGTGTGTGTGTGTGTGCAGAGTCAGATTAGATTTTTCTTTTCAATCAGTCGTGTTTTCAAAGCTGATTATGCTGGAATGATCAGCGTGATCTCAAAGAAGATATTTTAGTTTATAGTTGAAGACGGTGGGATGATGGATGGGCGATACAAACCAATGAATCGATCCGCAGATGATGGATGGATTGATTCTGAATAACAGATTCAAAGATGGGTCGTTTTCTAAATGATGGATTAAAGAATTTCAGGACGGATCAATAATCAACGGAAAACAGATCATAGTGGATCGAAGAATCAGCTGACTGAGGGATAAATGGATGCTGAATGAAAAATGAAATCAATTGATGATGGATTGATTTATTGGGCAGTAAATGAATTCTGATGGATAGATGGCTGGATGATAAAAGAATATTAAGGTTGATTGAATGAATGAATAAATAGATGTATGGAGGACAATGGAGCAGAAGCTTGATAACAGTTATGAATAAATGGAAGGCTGCATGAATTGATTAGTGTGCGGATGATGGACTCATTGATAGATGATGCACAAATGAATAGAAGGGTAGATAATGTAATGAAATGATGGCAGGATCGGAGTTAATGGATTGATCATAAACGGAGGATGAATCATCTGATAGCTGGATTATTGTTTCTTCTTGTGAAAACCCAAAACGGCGCAGTTGGTTGTTTAGTCTTGTGTTGATGCAGCAGCACAAAAATGTGCCACATGACACATTTTGTGGCTTTGGACTGAGGCGTTGTTTCTCCAGTCATCCTGCGTTCACTCATTCTGACTCCGCTGGTCCCACAGAAGAATAAAAGCAACCCTTCCAGATGCTCGTATTTTTCATTTCCACGGAGGCTGCAATAAATGTGCCGCTGTCACAGAACGGTTTGCCCAAAGCTGACTTTCAAGCTTTCAAAATTAATTTTGGTATTTTGCAGTGATGCGTTTCTTTTATTTGTTACTCTGAAGTTTAAAGGAGCCGTTCGAATCAGGTCAATGAGGGAAGAATATTTTTGTCTGCTTCAAAAGAGGAGAAGTAATGAATTCTTCTGTTTTGTGCTGACAGACCTGTAATATCTCGAGATGAAGGGCTTTAACAAACCTTTTACAGTTTTAGGTTGAATCAAGACATTTTAAAGACAGCATTGTAATACGGATGATTGGCAGTCAACAAATGCACGGATCACCACACCCTTCTCTTTTTCCAAGCCGGTCCATGTTATGGAGAAACAGAGCCACGTCTTCATTACAACTTGAGTGGACTGTTGTAATTTAAGTCTTCCTCAGTCATATATTGCTTGCAGTTGGTCCAAAATGTAGCCACGAGGACGTTAAGTGCTCCTTAAAAATCTGAACCCTCCAGTCTGATCCTCCCTTCATGGATTTAAGACCTTCCTGATCACTTTGAAACTGGAAACCTGCTCCGATCTTCCCTCACAGATCTCATCTGCTGGCTCTCAGCATCTAGATCTCTCAGACCTGAAAGTTCATCCCTCCTACAAGTCCCACAGTCCCGTCTAAAACTAAAACCGTTGACGTCAGATGTGCTTCCTCTGTTTATTTTTAAATCTAGGCCAAAGACTTATTTTTCCCCAGAAATACAGTTGACTGGAGTAAGAATATTCCCGCGTTGCAGTGAGGTCCTGGTCTGGAATTTCCTCTGGTCAGGGAAATCGTTCAATCCCTTCTGGTCCTTCTGGGTCATTCTCCCAGATCTGAGAACATTAAAGAGATGAGAGAATGAAAGAGGCTGTGATTTCTGAAATAAGGAGAAGTGAAGATGAAGGGATGAATAAAGAGAGCATGATGGACTGAGAGACTTTGTCCGTCGGCTCCTGACCTCAGTGACAGACCTCTCACTGTCTCCTCCTCCTCCTCCACCCTCAGGCTGTTTCATCCGGTCACGTCCTGCTCCATCACTTTCCTGTTCTCTCACGCTCGCTGAACTCCACATGCACCCGTCATCTTTTCGTCCCATTTGTTTTCCACTGCTCGCCGCTCAGCCACTTTCTGGATAAACTTTTCTCCCGTGTGGTAAAAACTGCACAGGAAAAAAAAAACGATGACGGAGCAGTTTGCACCTACAGTGGCGATTTCGTTGGTCTCCGTCTGAACCGCACCGCCAGCTAGATATATGTCAACACAGAACTGGAATATTATGGCCTGATATGTAACCCAAATCAAACGTCTGCCTCTTCTAACATCCAGCAGACCAAGATGATTTAGTCAGATTTTTCAGCAACCTCTTGAATTTCACTGTAACATTCAGTCTTCTTTAAACTCTAATTTGGTCTCCACCAGCTCTAGGAAGTCCAGCTGGCTCCAGAGTTTACAACAGCAAGTTGATAACTTTGACCATATCTGTGAATCATCTGAAAAAATTGCTAAAGCTAAAAATAAAATGAAAAATAACAATGTGGAACATCTTTAGTTTTAGTTTAGTTTAGTTTAGTTTTTAGTCTTGTTCTTTTGTGTGGGCTGCTTCAGTTTAGAGTTCAGTTTATCAGTATTTGTAGTCGACGGGAGAAAACCCTGCTGGAGGAGCAGATCTTCTCCAGCTGACTCTTGTCTTTTAGCACCAAGTGTTTGTCTGATGGAACGAAGGCTGAACTTTGAATCCTCTTATAAGTTTATTTTATTTAAACTATTATCAGCACCAAGCTCACTGATATGATTCACAATAAAACTCAAATACACACAGTAAAACAAATTCCTCCAGACATATCCTATGGTGGATTCCCTGTTCTCTCACACACACACACACACACCGACAAATGAAAACACATGTCATATTGGATCCTTAATGAGCAGATTAACAGGGACAGAGTTTGGCTGGAAGGAGAGTTGGTGGGGGAATCCAGTCAGCAACATCATACACACACATGCAATGTCAGGATTTACAGGATGCACTTACTGATGCAGTCCAGATGTCCTGAAAGCAACACACAGACACACACACACTTACATGCATGATAGCAAAGCGTCTTTCACAGTGATGATAAATCTTGTTTTGGATGTTTCCTCGGCACCGTGTTCCTGAATCTTCGACCAAAACTGAACACATTTGGATCCGCTGTGAACGTTAAATGAGCAGCGAGGGACATTTTAGTAAATACCTGGCTGGTAGACTGAAGGGTTTGTTGGTTGAATGCGTTTGGAAAATGTGAGAGGATTTATAAAATGATTCCGGTTTAAATCCGAGGAAGTTTTCAGGCTTCATCCACACACAACACACTTCAATCATAAAACACTTTCACAGTGACATTGCTAAAAATAGGTTGTTGGTAAACAATTTTATTCCGCCTGGATTGAATTTGTTGGCGCTCGCCTTACTTCATCAAAAGCGACGCTGATGTGACACCAGCTCCATTTGGCTTTCACACAGAACGTGAACTACGTGTGAATCTACTTCAGACCGCTTTCTCAAGACTGAGCTTCAGCTTCAGCAGCATTCACGCCTCATCAGAGCTCTCAGATCCAGAAAAACCTGTCCACTTGGCCCGAGTGTGATTTAACGCTTTAACATTTAATTGCTTTCATTACAGATTTTACTGGAGGCACAAGATATTAAGATTTAGGGGAAGATGGACACATCCATAGTTGGATGGAAAAATGACGCTTGACCTAATTCTTTCTGTTAAATGTGTCAAATCAAAGTGACCTACATCTTTCTGGGTGTCCCAAAAAAATCACAAATTCTAGTAATCCATCAAATATAAATGACCAACCGAAGTTCATTTGTGTGTCATCTCGTGGATTTTAAAAGGCACCGTGAAGACTCGATGTCACGGTTGTGGCAGGCCGTCATCGTAGCTGAAGGGTCAGAGGTCAGTCTGCAGGTCAAACTGTGTTTTGACCCTCTCTGGGGAGGACGGTGTTAGTGGAGGCTTTGTTCCACTTAAATATGTGCAACGGAAAGCCCCCCTCCAATGAAGCCAAATGGCGGCGTTGACAACAAAGTCGCTTTCTTTCGCAGCTTGTCGAGGAATGCGTCGTATCTGTCTGGGTACAAACGCCCCGGGGTGACCTCCCACTGAGATATGTGGGTAGAAGATACACACAAACACCTCTTGTGGGCAGATGATCAACAGAACAAATGTGTGGGAGGCGCACACATTCACAGATAAATGCGTACACAACAAGAATGAAACAAACACACTTATGGATGTAGCAGACATGAGTGTATTTAGTGTTGGAAGCCTCTTCAAGGTCAAGTTTACACAACTACACAAAAACCTTGGGCTTTGTGGTAGTGTGTGTTTGTGTTCACACCGGCTGCCCACTTGTGCGTCCGAAGCTTCATTATATTAACCTTTAGCTACACTAAGGAGCTCTCGGGTGACTCACTGTTCATGTGTGCTTCAGTTATTTCGAATCAGACTGCTGACTGAAGGAACGCAACAAGTTTTTAGGGAAATGGGTGCATTAGTCAACCGCAGCGTGGAGAGCCAAAAGAGAAAAAACAACAAAATCATCAGTGTGTCAGCATCCCTCCATTTGTTCAGATACTTTGTGCCAACGCTTCAGCTTACTGCTCACTAAGATGAGTGATAGGACGTGAGTGGCCCCTCATTAAAAAGTTGGAATAGTTGTTGTAGTGTTTATATTACTAACTTAAGTAGCAACAGTACAGTGATGTTAACTCTCCATTACAAATCCTGCATTAACAGCAGAGAGCATTTAGCTTTGGGTCTAATGCTCTTTATTGTGAGAAACAACCTTTTATGGTGTTACATTATTTATACATGGTATAGTTATTGCATGAGCAGCATTTTCATGTGTCAGCTGCTCCATATGAGGCCACTTCATTACATGATGCCTGCTGGTTAAACTGATGAAAAGCATCATTACTGAAACATGTTTTTCATGCGTTTTCTGTGTCGTATCTTATCGAATAACTGCAGCTGTTGGCAAGTACGTCTCCTTTTAAAACTGTTGCTGAGGACATGATGTACATAATTTAAAGGCAAAGTCCTCAGAACTGTACTTGTGTACTGAACTAGCCCAACTACACTTTTAAATCACAATAACTAATGTTTAAGCAGTAAAAAGTAATTCAATAAGCGAATGAGAGCTCTTTATCCTCTGTTGGGTTTCATCTCCACACCTAACAGGTGAGTCAGCCATTAACCAATGTCCCCTAATGAAAGAGCGGCTCTTACTGCTGGTTTCCCACCAGCACTCACCGGGCTAAAGAGTTAGCACAGACGCGGTGATCCACAAAGAGCAGGAGAGTGATTTTGTTCTTAATGTTTTCACAACCAAAAAGCTAATTTGGGAAATGGGCTAATCTCCATTTAACGTTCTTTATTTCCCCAAATGCGCCTCATTAAGTCACATCACCAGCAGGCGTTATTGCTCAATAACATTTTTCCCTCAAAACGAAGGCCGTTTAACAACGTCTAACTGTTTGCTCTTCGTCTCTATCTGCCTCTCTGTCTGTCTGTCATCCAGACTCGCTTGTTGCCAAACTGTAGCGGTCCCTGTTGGCCTTATATATGTGTGTCTGAATAGAGCTGGCTAATTAATGTCACATGTTTTGGGCAGCGCGAGAGACGGATGTGTGGTGGAGGCGGCCTGGGCCTGAATGCAGATGAACTTGTCGAGGGTGAACACATGTCAAAGTGCAGTGAAAGTGACACAGTGTTTATTGCTTTGCCCCGAAGTCACCTCAGCGAGGTGCGGATCGAGTGTCGGTTGACAAAGGAGCTTTTTCCTCCTAAATCTCTCAGGTGCCGATGGAGGCGTTTGGCTTTTTCACAGAATTCAGACTCGGAAACGCCCTCCTGTGTTTATTCAAGTCTAAAGTTCCCTCCCGACAAAATCAGGATGTCGTGATGAATCTCACGTGGCAGATTCAACTTTTTACTCTTCTGTGCAAAACAAGGCACACCCACATCTGGATTTTTATTTTACACTGCCCCCATCACATACCTAGCTGGACTCTTGGAAGAACTTTTCTCACCGAAACGTTGTCTCTGACTTTCTCCACATTAAACCCCAAAGACTTTGCAACAAATCTCATTTGCTACCTCACCGTCCCTAAACAGTCTAAGACAAAGGAGGGGGAGAAAAAAAAAAAAATCTGATCTCCTTCTCCTCCTTTGTCGGATTAAAGCTTCCAAAATGAGAACAAATTCTCCTCCACGTCTGTGTTTTAATTTCCCAGCAGGATTGTGCTGCCGCGGCTGTGTATCTACACGGCCGAGGTGAAGGATGAGGATATTCATCCTTCTTGTTGCTTGGCCCAGTTTATTTTTTGGGCAGGAGACGCTCTTTGTGTGTGTGTGTGTGTGTGTGTGGGAGAGAACGATCCATCCGGTTTTAATAGGATTCTCTTAAATGCATTTTCTGATTCTTTTGGAAGCGTTCTTCATCGGCACACTGCAGACTCTGGGTTCGCTTGGACGTTTTGTGTGTTTTGAAATTTGGGTTTCAAGTGTGTGATAAACAGCTGTGTTCATAAATAAAATGCGTGTGGGTGAGCGGCTGGTGTGAGTCAAAGTGAATATTTCTGTAAGCGTGAGTGTTGTGAGTGTACGACGGAAAGGCATGTAGTGAGTGCTCACAACTCTGATGAGTAGTGTGTTCGTGTGTGTGTGTGTGTGTGAGCTCTTGTGGTTTTTCTCTTTGTGAGGGCAATATTGTGATGATGAATGAGGAAATTTTTTGGAAGTTTTTTTCTGCTCTTCACTTCTTAAAAAGGCGTTTTGAAGGTTTTGTTTTATCTTCAGTGTGAGAAAGTGGAGCCCCTGCCTCCCGGAAAGAATGCTGCGTTACACATGGCCGACACCATAATTAATCACTGTGACATATAATCGCATTGTGGCAGATATCACATGAAGCCATTACGATTTCAGTTGAAATGGTTGTTTGATGATTTTTGTTGTGTTGTTTTGTTGTGCAGTTTGGATTTTGCAGCTGGCCATATTGTGATTTCTATTATATCTCCATTACTCAGTGAGCCTCAGTTATAAGATTTATATTGAACCAACGTGGAAACGTAACTCCTTCCAGATCATGTTTGTTACGACCATAATGAAGATATATTGTTGATTAATTCAAGTCTGTTTCCCTTCAGTGAACAAAAACATCTTTACACACAAATAACATGGAAAGTCAACAACAACTCGATGTGTTTGCCACTTAACACTTAAAACAACCCACACATCAGATTCAGGGCGCAAAACATCGGTCCTGCTGTCAAAGTCCAAGGACGTAATATTTTAGTCAAAAATGCTGCTTTAGAATATCAGCTTAGTCACAACATATTTAATGAGTAACACATGAAATGAACTGTTTGAGGGAGACTCACCTGTTAGTTATTAAAGTGTAAATCAGCAGCCGGCTACTTTCCCAGTTTCTTCATCCGTTTGTGTGATTTGGTGCCAAGCAGCACTTCTCTACCTGTGATCACAGAGGTGAGTGTCACATGTTTCCACTCACACACATGGAAACACACCACCTGCTATCCCATGATGCTTTGAGACAAAACCTATCGAAAACGAGCAGGGGGTCATTCTGGTTGTCTGAACACATTGTGATTCAGATGTTTGCTCTTTATGCAATGTGTGTGTGTGTGTGTGTGTGTGTGTGCGTGGGGCGGAGTATTATTATACTTTGGGAGATGACATGAACTGCAGCGAAGTGTGTGAGTGAGTGAATAAGACAGTGAGAGGCAGTTGATGTAGGTTTATTGGTGAACACGGGGGAGGTGAGAAACGGGAAGGGATGGACTGGTGTGTGAGATGGCAGGTGGCATCGTGCTGTGTATTCAGATACAACACACACACACACACACGTGCCATCTGTAGCCTCCCCGCAAAGCTCAAACGACTGGTCAGACTGGGTTTATCTGCACGGAAACACAGGAGCCACTCATGTGTTACGAAATCCGAACACGCTCGCCTGCAGCACTCTCACGTCTGTTTGTTTGTGCAGACGAGGGTTCCTCGTGTTGTGACGACGTAAATCTGTTCACGTAGTCTGCTTTTGGGGACTTACCTTCCAACGGGGGACAAAGAGCAACATTCAGTGTTTCAGTTTCAATGAGGTTGATGGTTCAGCGTGTCGTGGTCAAGGTGATGATGAGGGAGATCCCTACACTGAGGATGCTACGCTAATAGCATATCAGCCTTCAAAGGTATGGAGGACGTGAAGAATCAGGGTGAGCATAAGCAGCAGCAGAAGAAAACACAACGTGAGCTGAAAGTGGACGAGGCCCATCACAGAAAAGTGCACACACCCAAACTTTATGACACAAAGTTGAACTCCTGAAAAATCACATCTGGCTGCAACAAAAGTGGAATATTTCCTTCAGAGCCGCACGGAAGAATCTTCTAATGTCTGGAGACGAAGGTGGAGAGCAGACAGTGTTTGCACAGACAGATCCAGATGAAGGGAAAGAGAAGGTGGATGGAATAAATGATGGACAGGGGAAAAGAGGGGTGTGCTGCAGAAACACTGAGTCATTCCCATCTTCAGCTTCACTGTGCAGGAGGCAAGTTTTGTCTTTTACAGCAGCTCAAACTTCACCCCGTAAACGCTCCTGTGATACCTTCCAGATGTGCGTTAGAGTCAGCGAGCTCTCACAGCGCGGCGAGCATGTTAATGAGCTGCATGGTGGGGGCGGGGTGTCGGCTCGTAGCTCCGTCCTCCTTTAGCTGAGGAGGAATGCTGTGTGAAAATTCCCCTCTCCGTCTGGATCTTATTTATTTTAAGTGGTAATCTGCCACATCCTCATTTGTTTTAAATTTGGATGCAGCGGCGGCGCTCCGTGGTCGCCGCTGTGGTCTGCATCAGAGATTACTCATCAAACTATGAGGACAATAGTGTGTCATCTTGATTATGATTTTTTTTTTTTTTTTTTAAATATATTCCATTTTCACTCTGATTAATTAGGTTGTCGTTGTTCGCTGTTGATTTCCGCGGGGGCTTTTTATTCTCCGTCTGATCGTCCGTGATGGAAATGACCGCTAACGCAAACACTCCCACTTGTTCTGGTTTGAAAGAAAGCAGTCTTGCTGCTGCTTGAAGGGTTTAGTCAAGGTCAAGGATGTGGCTTTGATTTCACTGGTGGGAGAAAACTGAATAGTGCTCAGCCTGTCTCATCTCCGCTCAATCCCACCACATCATAAACTTCTCATGTGTACACAAGGTTTTTACATTTAGCTGGTCATTGTGCTTCCGTGCTTCAGTTCAGTTTTTAGCATCTTCATAGGTTTATTGCAATTTCACTTCATGGGCGATAAATGAAAAGAGAAAAAGTGCATATTCATTATTTTAACATAAAAAAAAACACATTCTGTCAAAAAGCCTGGGAGGCAAAACTCAGGGCAGATAAATGCCCTGGTGATGGAGGATGAGATGTATTTTTATAAACTCAGCTTCTTTCGTCAGGACAGGAGATGAACTGCACATCATCAGCAGCGTCGACGGTAAAACAGTCATTTCATTTTCATGGACTACATTAGCTGGTTTTGTGTTTTTCTATCAATCAGGAATTTCTGTGGAGTTTAACAAGCCAGATTTTTCCAGATTTCCATCAGTTGTTGAGGATGCCACAACAGTTTTAAACATCCTCTGACCCTCCCCTGAACTTCCTGGGCTCGGTTGCTTATTAAGCTAAGAGGTTTAGTCCACCCAGGCTCGCTGCTTTGTGCATTACTCTCCTAAAAGTGCCAGTTTAATTGCAAAAAATGGTCATTTAAACATCTGCTGCTGGACCCCCAGATGGAATGGCAACAGTTTTGCCCTTGAGCAAGGCATTTGCTACGGACAGCTGCTTCTGAAGGGCACAAATAGCCGGTGTGGTTAATGAGTGATGTGAGGGCAGGGAGCTGAGACCGCAGGGCTGCCGACCGAGAGACTCTCCCTAACTAGACTGTGAAGACACAGACCCACTTCATTAAGTGGGCCTGTCTCAGTAAACACAGACCCCCTCCAGGACGGACTGAGTGAGGGCAGCCATCTGCACACACACCTCCCTCCCTATGGCTCTTATTTTATGAGCCTCAGTAAGGTATGGCATGACGGAGAGGGAAGGAGGAGGAAGCTTGATGCTCCAAATAAATACCCCATCACTTAAGCCTCACTGCTGGCAGTTAAGACGTTACTGGTGAGTCCACTTACCGCCCAACATGTTAAATCATCAGCGAACACGAGAAGGATCGACACAGAGAGACAGAAAGGAAAATGAAAACAGAGAGAAATAACTTTCTTTTTTGGTTTGTTGCTTTGTTGGTTTTTCACACCTCCGGCTCAAACATCTCGATTTAAACACGGAAAACGTTTGTTTATGCCCGCAGCTGTCAGCACTGCACATACATAATCTGTGTAAACAGGCCAGCCCGAGAATTACTGTGTGGAAACATGAGCAGTGTTTTGATAAATGCTAAGTTTGTTGGTTGTTCTTAATTTGATCTTTGTGTTTTCAGAGCGTGGTGTTGCGGTAATGAGCATGTTGATATGAGTTAAGTAAATGACTTGCAGCATGTTGGTTCTTAAATCCTTATTATAGTTTTGTGGTGAAATGAAACATTTGGCAGATGTAGCGTCTCTGTATGTCCATGTCCACCATAAACTAGCTAACAAAGCCAAACTCTCTCAAAGAGTCTATAATTTCCGTGTTTAGAAATTAGTATTAAACATCTCTTTACAGGCATAAACTTCGGTCTTCGGTCTTCGGTCTGTGTCGGACAGAAACCCTTAAACGTCCGATGTCTGCGAAGGAAACAGTCATTTCCCACGTCGAACCCACAAAGAGACAAAAGAGCCATTTGAACTGTAATGCTGTTAGTCATGAGGAACATCGTCAGTCAGCAGCTGAATTCCTAAAGTCTGAGACGCTCTGACTGTCCGAACCTGCAGCTGAGGTTTCTCTGCCCCAGCTGTAGCAAATACATTAAACCCTGCGTGGCTTCTTCTCTGGCACTGTGTGCTTGGAAAGGTCTCATTAGATATACATTCTTCACATTTTCTTACCTGCTGAAGGAACATCATCCTGCTCTCCTCGACCTCCTTCGGGAGACTTTCTGCCGTCTCGTCCGAAATGTCGGAGGTCAGTCTCGGCTTCAGAAACAGAGACCCAAAAGCCGGTATTGATTTTCTGTCTCGCTCAAGGACACCATCAGCCGATGTGTCCAGGTTCCCGGTTCAACCTCTCCACCCTCTGCAGCTCTCAGTGCTCGCCAAGTTATTTCCCCAGCTGGCTGCAAGGCAAAGATGCCTGATATAGCTCTTTTTATCATTTCTCAATTTCTTTGTGATTTTTCAGGCAAACAGTGATAATAAAAAACGAAATAGGAGTCAGATATGAATAAAAGAAATGACATTTAAAACCAGCAACAGTGAAAAGAGTTTCAGAGCTGATGCTGTAAATTCTTCACAGCCTGGACCGTTTCTTCTCCGTCTTCATGTTTGTCACGAATGGAAATCTGAAGCCGACTGTGGCCTCACATTATCTGCTGTTTCCAGCCTGATCTGAGCCGCCCTGATAACATCGGACACGTCTTATGTGTGCAACCTTGTGCACCAGAGAGCTGATCAAGTTGTGCTGGACCCCCAGGGGAAGTGTATTTGTTACGGATTGGGTTTCATTGCCGCGGACAACAGTGACGTTACATTCATGCTGATCAGAGGAGTGAGAAAAGGAAATTTACTTCTTGGTGGGAATATTCCCCTTCAGCTGCTACTTCACATTTTTCTCCAGCTAGTGCAGGATCGACCATGAACTTCAGCTCAAACTACAACAATTTAATTATTTTTGTTGATGTCAAACTTTAAAGTGCTTCATCAATACATGCAGCAGATTCCACCTACATTTTTGACTTACCTTTGATCTCACCTTTAAAATACTTTCAAATCAACTTCTGCCGAAACTGATGGCAAAAACTGACGGACGTCACATCGAGAAGAAATGGAAAAATATGCCTGTAGAAATTCAAGCTCAGTCGGCAGTAACAGTCTGGGGCCGTTAAAAAACTGAAAGCCGAGAACACTAAACTGCCGTGACTAATCTGAGAGGTCACAACATTATTTACAAGGCAGTAAAAACACCTTCTCAGCTGAAGGTAGTCAACTGTCGTCTCCGACATTAAACTTTGACTGATCAAGTCTTTGTTTTATTTTCCTGAACTGTTGGACAGTTTCCCTCCCGACTCTGAAATGAGCAGTTGAACCGGTCAGAGCTCATACATGTGAGTCAGTTCATGGCTATAAAGAGTGACGGCTCATGAAGGTTCGGAGGCTTTGATTTGGTGTGTGAAACACATTTCTGCGAGACAGTTTAACAACCTGTCAGACTGTTCCTGCTTTTCTTTGTGCTAAAGCCTCTTTCCTTCTGCTCTCTGAGCTCCCAGACGTTTTCTGAAGTCACTGTGGATCTCAGCATGTTTTGCCTCTGCGGGCTCTCTCATTCAATCAGATCCAGTGCAGGACAGGAAAATATGCTCATATACACAAACACACCTAGACTCGTGTAGACACACTACAGAACAGAACATACAACGTTAGAGCACCCAAACACAAACACACAGAGCGGTGAGGTGCCGCGGCGTTCCAACAGGGACGACAGCGGAGGCTGATGAAGACTTTGGCTGCGCTCAGTCGGCCAACGCTTCATATTCCTGTGATCACAGCCCCGCTCGCTCTCTCTGCCACCACAAGAAAGAGCAGCATCCGCTGATGGTGTGCACGCGGGGTAGTTTTTCACTTCAGACGCAGACCAGCCGAACACGGGATCAGATATCTTACATTCTGGAGACACGTGAGCTACATGAACTACTCTACAGGCACCTTACGTCACGGCGTCTCTCCAGCTATCTGCCACGTGTTGGGACAATCTCTCTCAATATTGATCTTTTCACCGGGCGAAGGCAGAAGAACGAGCAGCTGGTGCCAATAATTTGCTGAACAGCTGCTAAATCTGAAATATTTCTCTTTTGCCGCTGCAACCTGTAAACCCTCCATAGTTCATTTGAGACAGCTGCCGTGACTCAGGGTCCCACACCTGCATCAGCTTTGAGGACAAGAAGACAAAACATGGCAGACGAAGCCGGTCAGCTGACCAGACTGGTATTCTTTGGGAAACGCCTCAGTTCAGTCTGTATCATCAGAGAAGCAGATCTCACTAACATTTTGTCACAGCACATATCGAGTTCACAGATTTGGAACAGTTATATAAAAACCTGTCTACCCTAAAGATTCAGAGACATCATGACATTCATTTGTCTTTTTGTGAGGGAATGTAATAAATCAACATACTCCATCACTGAAGCACCAGCAGCCAGATTTCCTCAGCGTTAAAGCTCCATATTGTTCATCCTTCACTCCTCTCAGTGAAACGTCATCATGTCTTTCAGCAGCCTCAACACAAACTCTCTGTTAAACATTTGTCTTTTAAATTGAGTTTTGCATGTAAAATCAGCGCAATAACCTGTTTGTTTGTTTTTTTATTGCATTAACAATAATCAACCATTGATAGCCTGGAGGAATATCTGCAAAGATAAATTAGACTCGGGCACAACAATTACTGTTCCGGCATATGTTCAGCAGCTGTGAGCGTTCGAGCAAAGTGTGTAATAAAACACGGTAGAAATAACCAACAGCAGCACCCACTAATCCTCTGGGACAGGTTCACGTAGAAATCAATTATGAGCTCGTGTTCTCAGCACTAAGTCACTCTGCAGCAACACAACCCTGAACCTGTATCTCCTCTCTCTCTCTCCGACAGGTACGACTATGTGGAGGTGTACAACGGCGGCGACGAGCTTTCGCCCATGCTGGGAAAGTTCTGTGGGAAAATCGCGCCTTCCCCGATCATCTCCAGCGGCAGCCAGCTCCTCATCAAGTTCGTCTCCGACTACGAGACCCACGGGGCGGGGTTCTCCGTCCGCTACGAGGTCTTCAAGACAGGTGTGTGGCCGCTGGCGTCGGAGCGCAGCATCAGCTGAAAGGCTTAAATGAGAGCAGAAGCAGAGAGCTGCAGCCGCTCTGCTGTTTTCCACTGAGTGTGATGAATCGCTTCATGGAAAACAGCCAATTTAAATTCAATTGTAGCGAAGCCAAGTTTCTGCACGACTCTGGTTTGATCTGTAGCTTTGAGATCGGTGCCATGCATCACTTTAACACAACTGATGAAAAATAAAATGCCATAAATACTTGTTACACACTGTATCTCAGGAGAGGCAGCTGAAGGGCAGCAGCAACATTCACAGAATCTGTCTCGCTGAAACCTGCCCTTAATGTGAGTTTTACCTCTGGAACGAGAGGGCAAGGAAACTGGGCAGGTGGAGGATTATAAGGTTTCATCTTCACAGGAAGGTTTGATGTGATTCTGCCCTGCTGGTGCTGACAACATCCTGCCCTCTGAAAGCCGAGAGCCGCCCACAGCAAAACACTGAGGGGTGTGTGAACGGAGAGCGTTTCTACCCTAAAACGCTAAATAATAACATTCTCAGCCCCGCTGATACCAGAATTAATGGTGTGTGCATAATTATGATGATTAAGTGTGTTTGGTTTCATGCCTCGGTACAGTTTATGTGATTTTTATTTTTTATTTTATTTTTTTTTGTTTACTTTTATATTCGAGAGAGAAAACAGAAATGCTGTTTGTCTAATTGTCTGTGTTTAACACACAAATTGCCTCAGTAAGAGCGTTTTTATGACTTTGGCAGGTTCAGTGTCACCATAACTGAGAAACCATGCCAAAAGTTTCAAAATGAGAGTTGATCTTGCTAATGACACAAAAATAACTCGCACTCGGAGACTAAAACAGGCTGAGGGATGTTTCCAAATTTGGGTTGCCGGGTTGTCCAATGTTGTCCAAACAGCCCCGGCTGGACCTCTGGTACACTGACCTTTAAGCTGCAGGCCAAATAAACTCATAGACCCACAATTGCATCGGAGCAACAGTGATTCCCATCTGGGGCAGGACGCTCACAGGACAGACTTACATAAACACTGCCTGTCAAGGAAGGAACCTCGCTCCTGTGTCCGTGATCCGCTCTTCCCTCTTGGCTCCACTTGAGTAGCCGCCAAAACGGCGAGTCTCCTGTGACCGCTTCAGTTTCCACCAATAGGAGACTGGAGATAAATGAGCTTAAAAAAAAAAAAAACTAAACAAAACAACATGCCTTTATGTGAGATTCCTCTTCTTCTTTCTTTTCTTTTGTTCACACCCCGGAGAGCAATAACCATTCAGAGAATCAGAGGATCCAGAAATAACCGTCCCCTGGTGAATTCATGTTGAAGAATCCTGTTTTGTACAGTTGTAAAATGGATGTGCACTTAAATGAGGAGTGGGGAGGTAATACCAGCAGAGTTCGGAGCTCCTCCAGGCTCAGCGCTCTCTGTCTGTTCTCTAAACTACAAAGTGCGGCCCGACTTCTGATATCTAAACTTTAAAGTCTGCTTGAATCAACTTTAATTTCAGGGTGCGAAGTGGAGCCGTGACTGAAGAATGACAGCATGTTATTAGAAAGTCAGTGTAATAAATCTTTAAAGTAGGTCAGCAAAGTATCAGCTGGTCCTGAACATTTTTCATTTTGGCTTATTTTTTCAGATTTGCCTGAAAGATTTCTGGCGATTTATACTTAAGCTTTGATCTTTAATAAAATGATCTGATTGGGACTCTCAGGCTGTGGAAGATTCAGGGTCAACCTGCTATTTACTGTCAGAGAAAGTGTAACTTTCTATATTTCTTTCAGAGGTAGGAGACACCTGTGATGGTGCTGATGAACTTTTATGCTCATTTAAGACACTCTGATGTGATTTCAGCAGTCACTTTAAAAGCTTCCTTTAGCATTTTACTGTAGCAGTTTCCTGCCATCATTGCAGAGAAAATGAAAAACTCTGACCAAAGCGTCTGCTCATTCTTCAAAGTGGAAAAATCATTTAAAAACTGTTCTGAGTGTTTCAGAGTTTTCAGTTTTATAGTGTCGACCAAATCCCCTCTGCTGAAGACGATCAGAAGCTCCAGAACAGGAAATCTGATGGTGGAAGTGAGTTTTGTTGGTTTTAGTGGCGTGCTGCTGTGAGTGATGGAGGTGATGTCGGGTCTGAGAGTGACGACATGCTGCTGCTGCTTATGTTTGTCACAGCGACGGTTTTCCTGTTGTTGTTGATCACATCCGGCTGATGTCTCCTCCTCCGTCAGCTGCAGGACGGACACGGAGGAGCAGGCTGCGAGTTTTCCTACTTGTGTGTGTGTGTGTTTGAGAATATTGTTATCTGCTTTATTGGATGTGTACATACTATATCTGTGCACACGTCTTTTGGTTGTTTCCTTTTTTGTTGCTGTGGGCCTTTATCTGTCTTTGTGTGTCTGTTTGTGCGTGCGTGGGCTGTTGAGCGAGCAGCAGGCAGGTGCATGGGACCCCAGGCTCATTTAGCTAATGGGCTGTTTGTCCTTGGAGGCAACAGGGGTGACCTGCAGATGAGATGGATACTCTGGCATCAAAGAGGAGATCTGAAACTGGGACAGCGAGCGCCTCTGTGTGTGTGTGTGTGTGTGTGTGTGTGTGTGTGTGTGTGTGCGTGTTGTGTGTGCGTGTTGTGTGCACTCTGGCCTGAATATGGGTCCTCTACCCTTCTACAAGTTAAAAACAGCGCTCACAGCCATTCAGGTAATCCCCCTGCCATGTTGCTGCCTTCCTTCTCGCCACATTTAAAATCCATTAGAGTCAGAGCAACATATTGAGACTCTCTGCCGAATGGATCCGCGGCTCTGGTTACAAACAGCCTAACGTTCCATTTAGACCTCCCTCGTTGTCTCCATGGTACCATTCTTCTCTCCGTCTCTATCTGGTAAAATATCCGGTAATGTCAGAGCAACACAAATGAACAAAAGTTACACAACATACGTAAAAGGTAAGAAACGCAACGGCGATGGTGAAGCCAAAAGCAAAGGAGAGAGATTTTACATTTAAGGAGCAATCTGTAAATTTTGCTAAACGTGCATCATTAACGTTAGCATCATCATCTGATAATTTAACCGCCAGCCATTTTACAATCCAAGAGGATTATAATCCGTCGTCTTCAGGGCTAGAGTGACTCGGTAACAGAAAGGGATGGGACATGATAAATTAGCATGCTAAACTCAGGAGAACAACAGCAGAGTGAAGTACGTCATGTCCCAGCATACATTCCTGGTAATGATGCGTTTGGAGGTCGTAACCAAAGTCCTCCCTTGGCTCCGCCCCTCCGGCTGACCACAGAATGCACATCATTTATAAATGATCCTCAAGTGAAGCCTCTTCAGTGACCTGGAACTATATTTGTCTCAGCTCCCCCTTTTTATTGCAGGTTCCTAAACCAGAAACACATGTCTCAGTGGTTTGGTCAGCAGGGAGGGGGTTGACTTTAAGATGCTGCTGATTGAAGCGTTGTTGTTAAAAAAAAAAATAAATAAAAAAAATCTAAGAAACAATAAGATGAATGGATGACAGATGAGAGAGCGATGTCTTTAACTTTTTGGACACAAAATGGTGGACGGTTCATGAATATCTTCATCAGTCGGTTTGTGTGGACTCAGCATTTTCAAACACTCTGTACATGTTTAGCTGCTCGTTTTCAGATCGCAGGCGGCTGAACGAGCGAGTCAGCTGACCCGTGGTAGCTCAGCAGACAGCTCTCACTTTGACACATGACAAAAACAACTTTAATTTCTGACCTTGACAGAAGTACAGTAGATTTCTTGACCCAGATTTAAGCAGCCCAGCAAAACATCACAAACACAAACCCACACACACAGACACACATACAAATTTGAAAATGTGCCAGCTGAGCAGCATCGACCCCTCCCTCATCTCTCGTCGCTCATTCTTCCATGTCATTCATCATGTGGCCCTTTTAATGACACCACCTGTGTCAACAGCGAGGGGTTCTCTGGAGTGTGTGTGTGTGTGTGTGTCTGCGTACGGATTTACAGGCATGCTCAGATAATGTGCAGGTCACATCTGGCCTGGCTACACACAGACACACACCATCGGCGCCTCCGAGGGATGTTTGACCCTCGTCCGCGCCTCACGCCGTCTTCATCCGACACACATCACTCACCGTGTCGTAGCTTCCATCTTGTCACTTTAACACAATCGAGGTGCGAACGGCCACAGGCTGACTGAATCATGATGGAAAGATGAACAGTTGTTAGCCAGCCGCTCTGTTTGCACAGTGAATGTCACATGTCGTTTTTTTTGTTTCATGAAATTTCATTTCACTTTTCAAGCTTTGGGAGTTTGTGAGCTTTAATGCTATCCTGCGATCTGCAGCATGTGATGCTTTCAAGGAGCTGCAGAGATTTATCTGTGGAAGCCAGTTTGACTGAGCCACCAACATTATCAGATGATGATATTTGGTTGTGATGTCTCCTATTAAAGGATTTCAGGAACTCATCTGCTGCCAAAATCAGATATGGTTGACTGACTATGTGGGGCAGCATGTGTGTGCATTTGTTCGAATCTAATGAGCTAATAGGTTTGTTTTTGTTTGTCAGTGAGTGTATATATGTGTGTGTGTGTGTGCTTGTTGCTGTTTGTTGACCAACATCAGTCGCTGTAAACAGCCTCTCAGTGTCTGGGACAGTTAATAAATACCAGTTAACCCCCCCCCCCACCTCAGTCACAACACAAACACAACTGGCTCCAACCAGGGAGGGCACCAATCACAGCGAAGTGAGTCTGATTGGACGGAGATGACATAAGTTTTGTCAGCAAAACAAAGGTTGTGTTTATTTGGAAGACACTGAGTCTGGTGTGTCTGAGAAACTCAGCTCAAATCACTCTGCTTTATTTAAATCAGATGTTGTTTGTTTGTTTGTTTTGTTATTGTCCCTTTATTTCATCAGACAAAAAAAAGCCTTGGAGGAAAAAACTGTTTTGTCGAATATGAGCAGGAAATGAGACTAAATGAGAGAATCTCTGCACTGAAGTTTTGGACATTATGGAGACTGCATCTCCATAATGTCCATTTTCTTCTAGGAAAACATCTTAAAAAAAAATAAATTGGCTTGTGTACAAACTTAAATCACGGAGAACCTGGAAAGGCAAGATTTCTTTGTGTAATCCTGCAGTGTTTTTTTTTTTTTTCAGTTCCATTCTGTCGAAGACACTTCTATTTGTAATAACAAAAAAAAAGAAGGGAAGTCGTACTCAAAGTGACAGTGATGTCGAGAACAGAGAGTGACCCCTCAGCGCCCTCTGACCCCTGAGAGTTCACACCTCTGTCCAAGCCAGGATTACTCACTTTGTCCAAACAAACCTTGACACTCTTCCAAACTCACCCTTATCTTCTCCACTCACAGGCCCAGAATGTTCCAGAAACTTCACGGCTCCCCGGGGCATCATCAAGACCCCAGGCTTCCCCGAGAAGTACCCCAACAACCTGGACTGCACCTTCATGATCTTCGCCCCAAAGATGTCGGAGATCGTGGTGGAGTTCGACAGCTTCGACATGGAGCCCGACACCACGCCTCCGCCGGGCGCCCTCTGCCGGTACGACTGGCTGGAGATCTGGGATGGCTTCCCTGCAGGTGACGATGAAGATGAAGAGTTAAAAAAGGAATAATAATAATGCCAATAACCATTTTCATTTGAAGTCACAGGAAACATCTGTTGAAAAAGCATATTCAATCAAATCCAAAAACCTTTCAGTATCACGGCCTATCAAACTAAAACATGCCGAAGGAAACTCCTCACTTTAAAACTGTGAAGAACAGTCCTCGTTACTCTTAATTAGTTACATATAAGATGAGTTGCAGCCCGGCTGTTCCTCGAACGTCCTGGAGCTCAGAGCAGGCTCTGCTGCGTTCAGGTGTTTTACTCCAAACCCACCCGTCTGTGTTCACACGTAGAGAGTTTCCTCCAGTCGGAGAAATCAACTCTGCACACGAATGAAGACGATGCAGCCTGTTCCACGTTCTCACGTCCCTGCATTTGGGCCGTGTGTCTCTGCTCCTATTGTTGCCTAATTAGCCGCACAGTGCACAAATAATGGTGAGAGCTACATGCCTCGGACAGGCCTGAGCAGGCTGCCAGGACGCCCACAATACTCGCCGCTGTGCCCAAAGCTTTGCCTGGTCACTGCCAGGGAGGGAGGGGGGCGGGGGTGGCATGGGAATATGGGGGAGACAAAGACTGGCACAGGTAGACAGACAGTGACATACACTTTAAAGCTGTGCCAGCATACATAACATGCCAGAGCTGTTCCTGTCAAACGATCTGTGTGTGTGCGCGTGTGTGTGTGTGCATTCAGGTGTGTATGTTTGCATGAATGCATGTGCGTGCACTATTTCTGCGTGTGATGCTATAGAGCCTGTTTGCTGAGCCAACGTGTGTATCGGTGCAGATAACAAAGCGTCCCTGCAGCAGGGTGAAGACCTGAATGTAGTCTTTCATCCTCATCAGGCACTTTCGCAATGTTAATATCAGGCATTCCCATCATGCACTGCTGTTTTCTTTGAGACGTGCATCAGCTCTGCAAAAAGAAATGACTCCTTATTCTTTTGATGGGTGAAAAAAAAAAAAAAACTAAAACAATCATCCAAGCTTGTAATATTTCAATTTGATTTAGATTTTGCATTTGTTCAACTGCTTTTGTTTAAAAAAAAAACCTAACAAAAACATTATAGATATCATAACTGGAGCTTTTTTTTTTAGGGGGGGGGCTTCTGCAAAACGTCTTCTATCAACAGCTTCTCAACCTTCAGGGCCACCGTACATGGTGCCATAACCTCAGAGCAACCAGATAAAGGCTGAAGAAAGACTGTCGACTACCTTCTGAAAGCTGTTACCAATAATTCACCAGATTACTGGCGCTCAGTGTTCCAGGGCCGAAAGAAAACGGTGGAAAAGTGTACATTTTGTTTTTGTGACATGTGTAATTTTATTCTGGGCTGAACGTTCCCTCCTTCAGTCCTCGAGAGGCTGCAGATACAGTATCTCTACCAAACAGGAGGCACCACAAGCCTGGCATTGTTTCTGCCTGATAAGAACAGGATGAAGTGGGCAGCACGCTGTGGGCAGGCGGCGACATCAGCGGCGCTCAGCGTTCAGACATCAAACAGTCTGTCGCTGTTTGTGCTCGTAAGAAAATCGGGTTGTAACGGGAGATTTTAGCCACGTTGTGCCTCTTAGTTTATGCTCTGCGCCTCTTCTCTTAAGAGATAAAAACCCAAACAGCTGCCTGATTAGCTTCATTTTTAACCATTCAGGTTGGAAGTTGGGTAACATGTCTTTTGTTATTCGGATTGTTTTTGGCCCCGCTTTTTATTTTTCAGCTCCGTAATTTCCAAGAATTTTTTTCAGAAGAACTGGACACAGTTTTTACTGGGAAAACAGAGGCAGCGCTTCTGGTTAATGAATTCTAATTATTTAGTGGAATTAATCATACAAACAAATTTGCATCCAAAAGTGTGAAATTCATCATGCATGAGATTCAAGGAATGAAAAACAAAGTTCACATAATTAATGAGTAATACATTCATATTTATCTGGATTTAAAATTAGAATGTTTTCCCCGTAATTAGTAACAGACTACGTCGTGTTTTACACAAAAATCCCTGAAAGTTGATTTATAAGAGTAATCAAGTCTCTCCACCTTTTTGATTCGTGTTCGGCCATTAAAAACATTTTTTATTGCTTTGAAACACAAATGTCAAGCTTGTGAGTCTTTGCTTGTGGACAGTCGGGCGGGTTAATAATCAAAACACTGCAGTTGATGAATGAGGAAGCTGATGTTCTCCTTTTTCTCCTCTTCATCCCTCATTCCCTTTTTCTTTTCACTCCGTCTCCTTCATACCTCCTCGTTCCCTCTGGTCCCACCCCAGTGGGTCCACACATTGGCAGGTACTGTGGCCAGACCTCCCCGGGCCGAGTGATCTCCTACACTGGCATCCTGTCCATGACCATCACCACTGACAACGCCATCGCCAAAGAGGGATTCTCTGCCAACTACACCATCCGTGAGAGGAGCCTCCCCCCGGGGCACGAAGACGAGGGTGAGCAGCTGGATTAATGAGGAGGACGGGGGGGGGGCTGTGATCTGGAAGAACCAGCGTTCATGTCCTGGTTACTTTTCTGTGTCATTTGTGTTGAATTCACATTTGCAGTCATAAACTGAAAACACTCAGGACGAATCACTAGTGCTGGTCTTTATACGACCTCTGACCCCTGACCTGACGTCCTGGGAGGAGGGCAAGTAGAACGAGAATGTGTCTTTCAGGGATTAACAGGATGCAACCAAGAAAAAGAACAAATGATCTCTCCTAGATCATATTGTCGTATCACCTTCTTCATGATGAAGCTCAAACGTTCTCCTGGCCTCGACCTCATCAGGATGTCAGCCAGCCCAGGCTCAAAACACATCCTGCCCACTTAGCTGCTGCTAAAATGCTTCATTCATTTAATAAAAATAAAAAAGCATTGCCTCTGAACATAATCCAGCCAGAGGTTGTGTTTCCTGCTAAAAGGATTAGCTGTCACAGTTGTATAGAAATGTAATTTTTAGGAGACACGTCCTGTCTGCGGGAAGAAGCCAGCTGTGGAATCATTTGGAGCTTCTTTTCCATTCAAGTCTTTTTCAAGTTGAAGCATCAGAATCAGGATCGGGATCTGGATTTAACTCCACAATGGTGTGAATGTAATCTTACCTCTCAGCTCAAACCGAATTTAAATTGGCACGCCTGTAGTTTTCATAACTTTGACCTACAACTGCTGATATTATCTCCACATGAAGGTTTCCCAGATCTTCTCCATTTAGTGGAATTGCCGGCGTCCACATTTTACTTTGGTTAAACCGTCTGCAGAGATTTGAATTATGTTCCTCCGTCTGGTTCTTGCTCTCTGCTGACCTCGAGCCCTCGCGCTCCTGTGTTGGAATGTGAGTGTACTGACAGTTTATTTAAGGGCCCCGGTGGTTTACATGGGCACTTGGGAAGAAATGAACAGAATTTACTGTTCTAAATTAAATTTTAAAGACTCAGAATCAGTTAGCATGCAGCAGCCTACTCTGAAGATTGAGGTGTCCCAGTTACACGTCATGATTAGTGCTTTGTTTAAAAAAAGACTGAATACATTACAACAATGTATAACATCAGCGCACACACTGATTTTGGACACTCTACACAACACGTTATTCTTTATTGTTATTCATTCATATCCAGGCCACTTTGAAGTTGAAGTCCAAATATCCAGATAGCATTAAGATTTATGAATTTTCACAGATCATTAAAAAATATATATAAACACAAACTCGATCTGCACATGATTTAACATTACATGCATCACATTGTAAAGCTTTCCCATTAATTTGACAAATTAGTGATAATTAGAACATTATGTTCCCAAACCTGCACCGTTCAATACCAGCACTCTGTAAATCAGGAACAGACTCGGAGGACGTTAGTCTCATCTGTATGTAGATAATTCACCAGGAGGGTCAAAGTCATTATCTTCACTTCTGTAATTTCTCTTGTTTGTTCTTGCCGTAGGCAGAAGACATCGGTGTGAGTGTGTGTGTGTGTGTGTGTGTGTCTGATATTGATGTTGATGTGATGTGACACAGTAGTGTTAGTTCAGATGACTAAGAGCTGCAGTGGAGTTAGACAAAGCTCTAATTATCGTAGCTTCAAGTCTCTCTCTCACACACACACACACACACACACACTCTTGGCTTCAGACCCCCAGCTAAGCTCAGCAGATTGAATTAAAGCCTCTTGACAACCGAATCACATTGTCTTTTCTCCAATTTTTACAATCACCCTGATGCTATAAACCGGAGTGGGGGGGGCTCAGCGGTCATCAGGGAACGACTGTGGAGTATCTCATCTCATTTGAAATAATAGAAATTGCACTTTAATTAGAAAACATCCACATATTCAGGCAGCTGTACAGTATTTGTGCAAGTAGCTACACAGATTGTGCGCGAGTCTGCCAACAAATACAAATCTGACCAAACAGACTCGAACTTTTAACTGTTTTCCAAAAGAAGAGCCAGTTAGAGTCCCCCCAGCTCACATGGCTGTTTACGACGGCTGCCATTGTTTGTCTTCCCTTTACGCTGATGTTTACGCCGACATCGGGCCTTCAGCCTCGTCACTTTTTCAGAGAGGAGCTTCCATTCGAGCAGCACCTCTGGTAACAGCCACAGAATTTACGGCCTCCAGCTGGGCCTTTGATCAGCCGAAGCACCGGAGCGTCTTCTCTTCCTGGACAGAGAGGTGGAGGTGACGGGGCCGAAGCCGGTCCCCTGTGTCTGCTGTGAGGGAGACCTGGGAGTCACGTCGTGGATGGAAATAAGAAGAGAGAAAATGAAGAAGCTGAGGGAGGAAGAGGAACAGAAGAGTTTAGTAGAAAACTGATGCATCAGCTGAATCTCACAGAGTGTTTTCTACTTTCTCATTGTTTTCTGGCACCGACCGAAAGTTCTGAACCCAAACTTTTTTCCTTTTTGCCCTTAAAATTGTCAAGTTAACAAACATTTAGGATGAGCACAAACTCCTCTTTGGTGACTTTCTCCCTAATTTATTTGTGGAATGGTATGTGTGTGTGTTTGTGTCAGTCTGGCAGACCGTGTGTCTCCAGGCGGCCAACACACACACACACACACACACACACGTTTTCTTTGTGCTCCCCTCCCTCTTCCTTCTCCTGCCTCCTCACAGATACAAACATCCACTTCGTCATTCAAACACTGTTTTTGTCAGCCGTCACATAAAGATCATGACCTAAATTAAACCTTCACACGACATTAGCTGCAGAATGTGTCTGTGTGGGTCAGGCTCAGTTTAGAAGCTCTCACATAGATAACAGCTGCTTCCATTATGATTTGTGTTTCAGTCTTCAGTGAGAAATGTTGTTCCTCCAGAGTCCATTTTGACGTCTGCAGTTTGTCCTAAAGGTTTTTCATTGATGGCAGAGAAAAGCAGCAAATCCTCTCATTTAAAAAAACTGAAATCGCAGACTGAGTATACTTTTATTGAAAACGAGTGTTGGTCAAGAGAAAAAAGTCAATTCTTAGAAACGGCTCTGGGTTCTGAGAGGCAGTGAAATAAATGAAATAAAGGAAAAAAGTTACTGACAGATGGATCGATAATGAAGAAAATCATTAGTTGAAGCCGCCTGTCAGAGAAGAGCCATCCGACAGCTGGGAGTTAAAGTTAAAAGTCGTTCCTTATGGGATTTTTAGCAGTTTGGACAGCTGTTTGATTTTTATTATTTTGAAAATGTACTCCAGTGCATTGGGTTTGAATCAGTGAGGTTTAAAGTGTTTCAGGGTCTAAACTTGAATAGAAGTCGTTTGTCTGTTGGAGGTTTTAGTCAAAGTGTAAATGCTTTACAGATGCATCAGTTTGTGCGTTTGTGCTGCGCGTGGAGACCGAACTGTGAACCAAGCTGCCGCCACCACAGAGCCCCTTAGCTTCGCTGACTGACTGCCCAGCAGGGAGCACGGACGCACACTTTATAACGTCTGGGCGACACTCTAATCACACTGCTCACTTGTTTCTCAGAGACAAAATGAGCTCTTTTCCCACACAGATTTATGGCTTGAACTTGAGGTGTTTCTTTGGAGCTGAATGATAAATTCAGCCATTAGCAGCAAAAATGAGGGGAGCAAAATTCAGCTCACCCAGCTAACTATCTGTGAAATAGCCTTTTTAAATCCGTATTAAATGGGCGGTTAGGATGGTTGTGATAACGAAAAAGATCTCCCCATAATTCAAGTGCAGTGGAATGATGTTTAGGTACAAATCTGTCACAGAGCAGCATCTCAGTCTTCTGCACAGTGACATATGTTTAATATATCTCCCAGACGAAGGTGGCTGCGGTTTGGAAATTGATCCAAGTGGGCTCCTAGTGAGGATGACAACATCTCAAAAGTTAATTGTGTCGTGACATTGGCTAAGACAGAAATCCTTTTGGGAGATATAACCATCAATACAAAAGGAGAAATTAAATAAAAGCTCAGGGAAACATTTTCTGTTCCGCAGCACCGAGTATTCAGGTCTGATGAACTCCTGGTAATGAGGTTTTTCTGTCTTTTGCAGATTTTGCCTGTATGGAGCCGCTGGGCATGGAGTCAGGGGAAATTTCTTCAGAGCAGATTAGCGCCTCCTCCCAGTACAACTCCAACTGGTCCCCTGAACGCTCCCGACTCAACTACCAGGAGAACGGCTGGACGCCCTCAGACGACACCATCAGGGAGTGGATTCAGGTCCGTTTCTTCCATTTCTGTTTTTGTTTTAACTCATTTACGAAGCTGCAACTAATAACGAATACACGGGAGGATATGACGAGGGGATGAGATCAGGACGGTCGAGTACCAGAACATCTATAAGTCATCTGGAAAAATGAAATGATGTCAGATTGCTGCTCAAGGAGAAACAGAGTTCCTCAGGATGAACCTGATGATACCTCTGAGATCTTGTTCTGAATATTGTTCACTCATTTGTACAACTTCTCTGCACGTTCCAGGGATTCAGCTCAGAGAAAAGAAAAATAAGCCAGTATAAATTATTTATCAGGACCTACCTCCACAGCACAGTTGTCATCTCTAATCTTCAATGTGAAGTCTGACAATGAACCCTGTAGTCAGTGAGTGTGGAAACAGAAAAGGACGTTGTTTCATTTCTTTAAGCGTGTTCGATATATTTTTCTGCTTGAGAAAAACATGGTTTCAGGGTCCTGAGTCATGTTCAATGCCAACAAAGAAGGCCTCATCAGCCGTTTATTTACTCTGCAGGCTTCTCCATTATGGATCAGTGAATTTAAACATACATGCTCACGTGGCAGCAGACCGTCATTCTGCATTATGCAGATTGATAATACATATTATTTTACATTTTATGGACTGTGGACTGTGGTCCATCATGTTCAGATAGAATCTGATTGGTTAAAATTTGATCATGGGGTTTGATCATTCGCAACACTTCAGGCTCCTGGAGACCCGACAGCAGGGATTTGTAAATAAGCAACAAGACCGCGCCTTTTCCTAATCTGGTTTGGACCACAGAAACTTGATGCTCGGTGAGGTGGACTGTCCCATTGTCCGGTGAAGGAACTCATAGAGGAAGTCTCACAATGCCCCTCGCTTCCTTCCTGTGGGGGTTAGAGCAGGAAGCAGACGGAGGGACGGCCTCAGCGCTCCATTAGCTGAAGGGTCTCTCTATTGTCTGTCTGGGGACGTCTTTTAGCTACTGGGGGGGGTAACTCTGGTTAATGCCTTACTGCTTTCAAAGCTCCAGGAATATTACATTTTTGTTCATTTAGTGTCAGAACAGACGTCACTTTTGTAGGAATGGGCTGAACTAAAATATCTCCACATCATATTTTCCCTTCCATCTTTTTCTGTTGTCTGTCTACAGTTGTTTATTCTAACCGACTTGGCCCAAGACAATCGTTTTTTGTTTGTTTTTCTGTTGTTTTCAGAGATGTGATTGGATAATTTCAGTTCGACCATTCGTTTGGTTCATGCAGGAACTTCAGTCTAACAGTATGTAATGCTACACGTTTGAAACGTTTCAAATGATATAACCCTAACCCTAACCCTGCACCTCTTTGCCTGATGGACACACAAATACAACAACACACACAGTGGGTGGGGTGGTCGTTTCTAGTGTGTTTGTTTATTTTCATTGTTTTAATTCTCCTCCAGTGGCCAAAGTTCAGGTCAGGGAAGGTTTCTGCATTTCTCTGGTGAAAAATCTGCCCACCCAAAGTCGTCTGTGGTGGATGTTTGGCAACTCAGTCATGCTTTTTAATATTCTGACTGACTGTTCACAGCAAACCAAGTATTGTTGACTGACTTCACTGTAGCACAGCTCCACCCTGGTGTGCCTGACTCTGCCAGCTCCCAAACCAAACTCCCGTCTGTGCAGAATCAGATTTTTTTTTGGTTTCATTTGATAAAAGAGCTTTTTTAAACTTCTTATTACAGCCATTACCACAATTACAGTAACAGCAAAAGCGTAACAAAAAAGTGGAGACGTAAACCACCTGGTGCGGTTTGCAGAGAGGGGATGTGCCTCCTCAGCGGTTTCCCTGCGCTGAGCTCGTGCTCCGCCGGTTTCCATCATGACACGCCGGCCGTAGATACTGATGGAGGTGACAGCGCTCCTCGCTCGGCTCACCAATCATGAGATTTGCACCAGCGACCTCTCGGTCACGCACTCTCTCTCCTGCAGCCCGAGGCGAGACGCTGCTGGGTCTGGTTCAGTTTGTGTGAGAACACATTTCTCTGTGTGTGTGTGCGCTCCTCTCCCGTTCAGCTGAAGCTTTGTTGGTCAGAACATCCCCCTGCCACAGTGATTTATGGCCTCAGGACCGGAGCTGTTGCTCACCCTCAGACTCGGGCATTTGAGTTATGACTGGTGGTTTTTGTGAGCAGAATATTCCATTTTATTTGATTAAATGTGGTGCGTGGCCAACTCGGCACAGCATGGTTTGCCTTATGGCTTCCCATTCATCTTACTTTGGAAGAAAATTATGACTTAGTTAATTCTTTCATGCCTGTCTCTTCGGCTGCAAACACCTCTATTATTCATTGAAAGGCATTCATATTTTATTGATACTATTTTCAGGTTACTATTTATAATGTTGTCAGGGTGATGTTACCCAGTGGCAATTTGGATGGCGGCAGACGGTGAGCTCATTATCTTGCTTTATGATAAATTTGTAATCATATTTTGCACTGCGGTGACTCATTACATCAGCATGTTGCATATTTGAATTGTAGCAGAATTTGTCCGTATTTGTAAAATAGTTTTAGCCAAGTAAGGTGTAACAGAAGAATTCCCGTTTCAGTTGGGCTTTAAATGTCTTTGTGTTCGTGTGGAAATGATAAAAGATAAATCTCAGATACAAAAACAAGAAGCATTTGGTGCTTCAAAAACTGCATTCAAGCTCCGACGGTCAGTTGGTGTATCTGCAGAAGTTGCAGTAAACTGACTTGTTATTGAACCGTGACGTCAGTCCAGGAAAGGCTTCCTTCCCTCCAGACTTCAGGTATTTATAGACGGCCTGCTGTTTGTCTTCAGGATCTATTTGACGCCACCAGGAAGAGCGGAGCGTTGTGCATCTGGAGAACACATTTGGGTGCAAGACAAAAGATCCTCCAAAAAGCATTACAGAGTGTCACATTCTGGAGCAGACCTTTTGGCGGAAATCTGGGAAATCCCAGTAACCGAGGGAAATCAGTGTCTTTGCACATAAAGAGAGCCAAAAGGTGATAAAATGTGAGCGATGTCATTCATCACAGAAAACAAAGCCCCCAAACCAAGAAGAGCTAATTAGCGTTGGACTCATTTTGGATTAAAATGTCAAGGCTGCTAAAAGGAAGTACTTTCATCAGTGCCAGAGTCATTTAGAAATTGTGTAATAAGATTTTAAGGGCCCTGCAGTTATAAAAGTCACTCAGCAGATATATAATCATGTTAAAGTTCCAAATAAAAACATTAGCGTGTCTTTTAAACTTAAAGGGCCAAACCGACGATGATTCAGCTCTCTTACCAGAAACTATATGTTCTCCGGTTTCCTTTCTGTCACGTAGAGTTTTAGATATTTGGATTCATTTTTTAAACCGTTCCCGACAGCTTTTAATTCATTTCACGACCTGTGTAGCTCGTCTTAGTTGTGGAATTCATCACTGTGAGAAACAATTTTGTTATTGTCACTATTTGAACATGAACATAATTTTAAGAAGTTTTAATTCGCATGTCACTTGTTTTAGGAGGAAAGCTGCAGAATGAATCTGAAAGTAGTGATTCAGAAATGAGAAACTTATCCCAGGGTGCTGTTTTAGAATTCGATGATGGATTTTTAACAGTTAAAACAAGAATGATTACTAACAGATTTCAGGTAAAAGTTTAAAAAAAAAAATAAAAAAAAATGCATTTTTAAATGCATACAAGAAAATTATCAAATGAAAGTGACAACTTCCCCAAACAAATCAAACTAAAATATGAGTGAAATACGACGACAAGCAAACGTCCCGTCAGCATGGACGGGACATCAGTCAAGTCATGAACTCTAACATGCTCTTGTGAAGAAACTTTCACGTGTAATGAAGAGTTTTTCTCTCCCTCTGCTCTTCCATTGGATCTCAGGGAACAAGGCTGTCTTAACACTGAACCCGCAGAAAGAACTGAGGAACTGAAGCTCACTGTCAGAGCAGCATCCTGTTTTGGCAGGAAGTGGCAGTGTTTTTGTTCAGTCTCATTTCGCCACACTCAGACTGAATTACGTTCCCTTCCTGCATCTTTTTCCTTTCATTAAAAAGCCCTAAGTGTGATAATTTTCTGTGGCATCAATGCAGACACTGCCAAGTGTTGAGTAATTAGAAGATGGAAGAGCAGTTAGCCTTCGCCATTTGGTGGAGGACGTCTGGAAAATGGAGTTTTGGCTACAGAGTCATGTAATGACCCTGACGGCTGTTTAATAGATTACTGTAAAGGCTCCGGTCACGACACCATTTCACATTTTAAATCCCTCAAGTCCAAGTTTCCAAAAGCTAAACTCAAATTTGTTGTTATAACATTTGAATATTCTAATACCAAGTTATCTAGAGATCCCTAAGCAGCAGGTTGGACTCCGTCCTTCACTTCCTGTCTGGCTTCCCTTTCTCCTTCAACTAAAGAAAGAATATCTAACATTAATAATTCAAACAATGAAAACATCAAACACTCATCAGTCAGACGTTGAAATTAAGATGACGTTTGGCCTTTTACTCGAATCAACATCTAACCAAATGTTGGTGAAAATAGTTTGTTTACTCTGACGGAGCTGAGCGAAGCAGTGACTTTCTGTTTGACACTGCAGAAAAGTGAAGTCTCCCTGTGTGGACATGAAATATGTGCTTCAGCAAGCAACATGTGCTCTTTGATTCTCATGAAAGACTCAATTTATTCTTTTCCTTGTGAAGTACTGGATATTTACAGCCTTCAGGACCTTCATACTAAACAATAAAACAGAAATATTCCGGCTGAACCAGGAACACAGCCAGCGTCGCTGTTGAATAGTTTTCGGGAAAATGAAGAGTGAAAGTCACTGTTTCATGACGTGGCATCCCATTTCTTTGATGCAATTAAGAGAAATTAACTTGTTTCACAACACAACCTCCCATGCACGATGCGTTTGTTTGTCACAGACAGCGAGCGCAGTGTTTGAGGGGGTGCGTCTCGTGGGAATCAGATGAGAACGCAGCTGGGAACGACGGCGGGCACTACCAGAAAACCTGGTTTCCCAGGGGTCCCCTGTCAGTCAGATATTTCCCTCTCTGCTCTCAGAAACGTTAAATAACACTCCACTATCACAGCGCCTCTGTGGTCGCACAATGAAACACCACATATTACACAAGCTTCCCACATACTGAAGCGTAGAGTGTATTTTGGTGCACAACTGATAATTTCCAAACTCAACAAACAACCAATTTGGTTCAGTTGAAGTGGAGTCAGAAGTCAGACACAGCGACCCTTCATTTAATACACAGAGACGAACATAAATAGATTGTACTTGTGATGCTTCAACAGTTCGGAGGAAGTTAATATGATAACTATCTGTGGAATCTTAAATACAGATAAGTTTTAGCATTTCTTTAAAAAGCCCATTCTAAGGCTTCCTGTTATCTTTGATAATGGCTATCTTTGTCAGTAATCTTCCTTCTTTATCTTTTTCTTTTCAAGCACTTTGAAACCGCCTTGTTTCTGAACGCTGTGAGATAAAAATGCCTCAACCATCTGAGCACGTCGTTTTTTTATTAATCTGTTCTTTGGTCCTTAGATGATAATTTCATGAGAATCTGGAAAGAAGTGTAGCCACGAGACTTGATAATGTCGCTGTAATTTCATTTGGAGTCGCGTGGTTGAAGGATTTCTTTGAACAAGTGAAACTGCTGGCAAACTGAAGATGATCACAAGTTAATACCACAACGATGATTAAAAAAAAAAAAGTGGGGAGAGAACAAGGTGCCCAGTGTTATCTCTTCTGTGTTCAACTAAAAAACGAAGCCAAAGCAGTTTCCATTTTTAGTTTGAAGCGTGTCCCAAGAGCTGTGGCTTTGTGTGTGAGCTAGCTGTGAGTGTTTTAACTCAATCAGACACAAGAAATCTAGTTTGGTCTGTCTAGTCATACAATCAAACAGAGGAATTACATTCAAACGCAGGCAGTTTGGTTTTCAGAGATGTTTGACTTTAAAACCTTATTCATGA
Source organism: Echeneis naucrates (assembly GCF_900963305.1). Taxonomy (NCBI): domain Eukaryota; kingdom Metazoa; phylum Chordata; class Actinopteri; order Carangiformes; family Echeneidae; genus Echeneis; species Echeneis naucrates. The sequence goes on along the minus strand of NC_042527.1, from coordinate 19,655,094 downwards.
GGAAGAAAACGTCAACATGAGAGATGGAGTCGCTGTTTCTTTTTTTCAACAGCTCCAGTCTAAATCCAGATACAAAAATCGCACAAGGTCTTAAAACTGCACTCTGTCGACTTCATGTCTGCCAGCTGCTTTGGTTTGTCCCAGTTCATGTCCACAGACTGAAGCTTTTTGGCTCTTTATGAGTCATTACCAGTTTTGCATTTCGAAAAACATTCCTGTTCAGCTTGACCACAGTCAGACTGGAGGATCAGTATCAATTATTGATAATAAGTTTATCTGAATGATTTCAGCTGTTCGTCTTTACTGCCTCTCTCATAATGACAGCATGAGAAACTGTGGAGTAAAATGTCGATAGCTGCAGCCCTGTGTTGCCTGGCAGTCAAAACTCAGGGCAGGAAAGGCCCCTCAGTGCTGCTCATTAAGTTCATAGATGTGCAGTAATAAAGGAAGACGTGTGACATTTATCTGACTCATCTGGATAGTTTGTACGTGTGTGTGTGTGTGTGTGTGTGTGTGTGTGTGTTCACCCTCGGTCTCAGTGAGTCTCAGAAGATCTGTTGTTGGTCTATCACAACCTCTTCACCTAGAGGATTACAAATACACACACACGGCCACAAACACACACAGGTCACACACTAGTCATTAGTGATGCGGGCGGACAACCGTAAAATTGGTACTGAGCCGGTTCACACACACACGGAGCCTGGTGTGCAGTAAATGAGTGTAACGTCACACACTCTTCAGTATCTCAGGATGTCCTTGTTCAACCTCAGCGACTCGTCGACTCGACACGTTTCAGTTTAACTCATGATGTAAATCACATGATCACCGTGACGACGTGTCTTTGGGACGCAGCTGGAAACGTCTGTCTGTGTTTCTGTTGCTTCGCCGGCTAACGTCGTACATCCGAACGCGTGTGTTTATGTTCCGTTCCATCAGGAAGCAGTTCTCTTTTTTTCGGTGTCAGGTTTTATAATTTCCCGTCTGAAGCTTCTGCTTCTTCTTTATTGATTATTATTGTCTGTCAGTGACACAGACTCTGGGGTCAGGGGTCACGGCTGGTCCAGCTGTTGGGTCTTCTGATAAAAACTGATTTTTTTTTTTTTTTTCTTTTTAACAAACGCATCTCTAACAATGAGATGAAATGTCTGCTAAAGAGCGTGATGGAGCCTCAAGTGTCCTCCAATCTGCTTTCCAGGTTAGTGATCACTGAGGCTGAGCCTTTGTATCATGCCTTTAATCTCGTGAAGCCGATTCTGCAGGAAACAGTTATCATCCTCCGTCTGCAGCTGCTGACTCCATCAGCTGGATCATTTCTGCCGTCACCTGCTGCAGTGAAATGACTCTGTTCTGTGACTTCAATAAGAATTGGATTCATGAATCTTCTAATTAAGAAAAAATAAATAAAACAAACTCAGTTAATTAGTGAGCCCGCTAATGTTACAGCTCCATATCAGTCCCTGCTTGGCTGATTCTGGTCTCACACCCAAATAGCTTTCTAACAACAGGGGTTGTATCGGACCGCCTCACCGATCGTGCAGTCACCCAAATTAAGCAGAACCAGGAAATGAGAAAATAAATATCGATTGATTAATGAATGATTGTGTTCAGTTAACTGGTGCAGGTATCATAACGCACTCTTTTTCACAGAAAATGAGCATAAATCTACTGTTTCTACAGGTCTTCAATAATAACACGTCTCAGCTTTTCATTTAGAATTTCTTCATATTACTTTCATATAAATATAAATGCTCTGTTCTGTTGATTCATATTTATATCGTTATTGAACACGCTCAGGAAAATAAGATGCTCCGTTCCCTCCAGACACCAGAATGTCTGAGAGGATTTTAAAAGCTGTAAAATTCTGTCGGCACCTCATCTCATCGTGTTTAAGAGGCTCATCTGAGGAGAAAAGGATTTAGGAGCGAGCTCATTATTCACAACACTTGTCAGCTGTTTAGTAGTGAAATATAGACTCTGAATAATGTTCCTGTAAAGATCTTTGTAGTGTCTCCAGCGTCCTGCTGTGAAACTTGGGACAGCACAGAATCACATGTAGCATCTGTAGGATGATGTTTTTTTAATGTCAATGATAAGTGACTTCATCTTGCTTCAAATGTTAAAGAAGAAAGCACCAAAGAAATAAATAAAAATCTCCCCTCTGTTCTTTTTGATTCACTTTAAGATCAGTTTAGAACAAAAGCAACTTCATGCCTGAGCAGGTTCGCTTTTAATCAGGCTGCAAAATCTGCAAAATCCGTTTGCGTCTGTGTATTTCCTTTAAGTGGTTTTTCTCATTTACTGTCTGTCTGGTTTTTCATTTCAAAGCCACCACTTGAACCTGCAGGCGAAACTGTCCCTGATGTTTTCTACACCCCAGCGAGATGAACTCAACTAACGGACTCAATTTATCCGCCGTGTTATAGATCAGATATTGATGTGTTTTGTTTCTATTAGCTGCCATCATGCAGCTGCAGATCTCCACCCTGGAGTCCCTCGGCGACTCATCCGTGTCTTTACTCTGTTCCCAGGTGGACTTGGGCTTCCTCCGATTCATCACCGTCATCGGGACGCAGGGTGCCATCTCAAAAGAGACCAAGAAGCACTACTTTGTGCGCTCATACAAGGTGGACCTGAGCTCCAACGGAGAGGACTGGGTCACCGTGAAGGAGGGCTCGAAGCAGAAGGTAATGACGAGCCGTTTATACCATCCCCTCTTATCTATGTGATATTGACGACCAGTGAAGGACAGGTGCTGTAATCAATGAGGAGGAGAGTGGACGGCTGAATCGATGTTTCCCGAGGCGGACGGCCTTTGGCAGAATGCCTAACCTGAAAGTCTGCTGTGCATCACACTTCCTTCCTCACAATCAAAATCAATTCCCTCGGAGGAAGACTGTTGTACTTGAAGATCTCCTGCTGACATCGGTGCAGGAATACATAGACGGGGTTTCTCATTAAGCAACTTATTGACAGCCACGCTAAAAGAACTGCCAGCAGCAGCATCAACTAAATCATGTCAAAGTTTTAATGACTGTTAAATTGATCTCAGACAGTTTTCCAGGGTGCTTAATTTGGCTCCTGTGTCAATATATGTCTGTTTGAGCTCCTAACAGAGGCCCTGGACTTAAAGTGTCTTAGTCACAAGTCGGGGTCATCGCCTGTTTGAATCCAATACAAAAAAAACCCCAATATAAATTATTATTCTTTAGGTTGTTAAACATAAAAGATATATCAGACGTGATGAAATATGGTTAAAGATCAGTTCATTAGTTGTAGAAACACATCACAGAGGGAACGATGCTGAAACCCGCTCGTGTATCTTCTCTGCAGCTGCAGGAGGAGCAGAATTATTGCTGCAGGCAACGAACAAGCTGCCACAAGTGTTCTAGCTACTATCAGCGATAACCTGCTTTGTGTTCACAGATCTTTCAGGGGAACCTCAACGCCGTGGACGAGGTTCACGCCTTCCTTCCCAAACAGACTCTGGCTCGCTACGTCCGGATCCGGCCCATGTCCTGGGAGATGGGCATCTGCATGCGCTTCGAGATCTACGGCTGCAGAACATCAGGTAAGAAGCGCTCGCTCAGACTCAGTGACCTGAGGCTGCACTCCCAGCTTCAACTGTTCACGTGCTGATTTATGTTTTACAATAACGTCCTCTTATCCATATTTTTATGAAATTTCATGGCTTCTCTCCTTAATTACATGTCCCGGCCCCACTGGGATCATTAAAGTTTAATGTAAATGTTATCTAATCTAATCTAACACATGCACTGTAGGCATTAGCTCATCTCCACACTCATTTGTTTATTCTCCAGTATATCGAGCCAAAGCATGTAAACACAACAGACACACACAGCAGACAGTGCATTTATGTAAATGTCGTATGTACACACAAAACACATGCAACACGTATTGGCTCCTTTTCCTATTGCACATCTTGTGCAGTTCTATGTATCCTGCTTCTGCATTAAACAATATTTCCTTTCTTTGAGAGTTTTCTTTAATGCACTCATCTTTAATATAATATATCTGCTATTTTTTTGATGGTCGGAAAACGTTTTACAAACACTAAAGCTGCTTGACTAAATCTGTTACGGTCCCTGAAGAGTACAGTGACCTTTTCTTTTTTTTTTTTAAGCATTGGAGGCACTTAAAGAAATAAAAATTGATGCACTTTCATACAGATACCAGACTCTTCATACACTGAAGGAGATGAGTGACAGTCAAAAAAACCTTCACCTGCTTTTGGCGCTGGTGGACCGTTCTCTCCAGACTGTGGACTCTTCTTTTGATAACATTTTCTCACTTTTACACATCGTGAATCAAGCTAACATCTTTCTGGCTGCCGCATGAGAACCTCCTGCTGCTCTCTGTTGATTTAAAATTATCGCTTCTTCCAAGGCGAACGCAAACTCCCACAGAAGGACAGCGTTATTCATGACAGAGGAGCAGAGGAAAATCATGCTGCTTCATTACTCATCCTCTAACATTATATAAACCTCAGTCCTTGATGTGCTACAAGCCACTCTCAGCAGGAGAGCCTCGTAAAGTAGATATTAGGCTCTTATTCATAGGAGAACGGGCTGTGGAGTGCTCGACAGGTGATTCAAGAGATATAATGGTACAACTGAGAAAAAGTGTGTGTGCAAGGACACATGCAGCAGAAATATTAATCATTCCTAAACTCATAAATTCAGATTTTATCCTCATATTACCTGAATTTTATATAAATTCCACGTGATCCTGAACTAAACTCCAAACTCCAAACTTTTTTTTTTGTTGTTGTTTTTATTTTTATTTTTATTTTTTTTTGGGGGGGGTTCTTGTTGTTGTTTTCCACATTTAAGCCATTCTTTGGTTTCCCCAGGAGGACATGTGGGGCTCGTGAGCCCACTCAGACAGTCCTGTTGGGGATTTCCATAAAGAGCCGTGGGAAGCTCCAAATCCACATCGTGGAGGAATTTACATCCTCAGTCGGTGTTGCTAAGAGCCAGACACGATTCTGGAAACATCTGTCAAATACAACTATCACACTGAGACCACAACCTTCTTCAGCCAGGACATTAGCTGGAGTGAGGATTTAACTCAAAGTCATTACGTTTTCTCTAAAAGCTCAAACTGTCTCTCAGTGATCCCATTTTTTTTTACCCAAACTGAGAGAGTCACGTTAGAGGAACTCTCCTGGTGGTTCAGCAGACCGTAAAGGCCTTGATGACTTTTCTGAAGGTCATCAGGGCACCCCTGAGATCAGACGTCAGAGATTCTGATACAAGCTGCCTGTTGACCTCTGACGATGAGCTCCCAGGACAAATGTCCAAATTCCTACTTGTAGTTGTGCGTTTACATCACAGAAAAGTACGTTGTCCTTCAGATACATCAAAAGTTTTTAGAGCTCAGACTAAAGTTTGGACCACCAACAGAGACACAGCGAGAAAAGTAAAAGTGGAGAAATGCAACAAAACTTCTGTGCTGAACTCGGGTTCACTTTCACACAGCTCAGTCCCGGCGGGTGCACTGCCAGCTACTTTGCAGAGTTTTGCCATCTGATAAGCCTTCAGGTTGTTGGATCTGTTACTTAAATGTCAACCTCAAACTTCCGGGATCACATTTCACCGTCTCACCGGTACGTGAAGCAGCACCACCAGCCTTCACATTTCTCTTTTTAAAAATACACCAAGCTGTTTTTCTTCTTCACACCCACTGAGAAGGCTGCAATTCTTATTTATTTTTATTTTTATTTCTCATTTTTTGGCACAGTTATTGTTGGTGTGAGAGCAAGAAACAGTAGAAGGAGAAGGAAGTAGATCATTCTGTCCACATCTGCATAGGGGACGCAAAATCCGACAAATGGCCAAGATCATACATGTGTACAGAAACCCACAAAAATGACAGACACACAACAATTTCCTTTATTTACGCTCTCTAAACCACATACATGTCCACTGTCAGGTACATCTGACCGCTGATGTTTGGAGAAGGAGCTGCAGTGCAGATATTGTTTGTACTTGTTGTAGGAATGTTAACCATTTTCTCTTTTTTTTAGAAGGAATTAGAAATAGATTGAGCTGAAAAAGACAAATTAGTGAGATTGGCGTGATCAAAACATTGGAACAAGGACTTCTTCATAGAGAATGGATATATACACACAAAAACTCCATGTTCGTTTCAGACAGACTCATCGTGGATTTGATAAGTGGGTCTTTGGTGTTTCTGCTCTTGAGTTTAAACACTGCAGCAAACCCCAGAGGGCATCAACCAAAACCGCTGACGAGATAAGGAGGCAGTGGTCTTCTTTATCAAAAGTTTCTCCTCCTGTCTGCACAGACTACCCGTGTTCGGGGATGTTGGGGATGGTTTCTGGTCAGATCTCAGACGCTCAGATCAGCGCCTCGTCCTATGCCGACCGGGGCTGGGTGGCTGAGAACGCCCGCCTGTTGACGGGGAGGTCGGGCTGGACCGGGCAGCAAACCAAGCAGCCCTTCAGAAACGAGTGGCTGCAGGTGAGTTCACAGTCAGACCGTCTTAGTTTCATGGTGGACCAGATTGGATAGCTGACTATCCAACCATCGGGTGAGGACCCAGTTACTCTGTCCATTAACCTGAACTAACTGGTGGCTCTGGTCCCCCCCTGGCAGGTGGATCTGGGCCAGGACAAGATAGTGAGTGGTGTGGTGATCCAAGGAGGGAAGCACCGCGACAAGAACGTCTTCATGAAGAAGTTCAAAGTGGGCCACAGTCTGGACGGAGAGGAGTGGACCATCGTCAAGGAGGACAACACCACCAGGCCGAAGGTCTGTGTCATTCTATCCCTCCTCGTCACTGAAATGGTATTGAAATGTCAAAATGTCAATTAAACTCTCATACCGAAGAGACGTGTCTCCTTTGGGGAGTTAAATATTTATTAGGATGGGTAGTGTGAGGCCCAGAGCCGAGGGTCATCTGCCACTCAGTGTTGGAATAAGTGTTCACGGAGAAATTCAGAATGATCATTTGTACAGCTCTGTCTCTCTGTGATCTGTGATCTGCTCCTTTGAAGTAGATCTGGTTCTATTTTTTCCCTCCAGTTTTCCATATCTGTCACGTTCAGCTGAACCAAATGGAAAACAGTAAATTACCAAAAAAAAAAAAAAAAATCTGATAAAGTTTGACTTGAACTAAATCTCCTCTCATGGTAATCTGTAATTCCAGAAGGGCAACAGACGGACGCTCGGCACTCGCCACAGTGACTGAAATGAATTACACCCAAATTACAGACTGCTGTTCATGTGGGCTCTTAACAGTCCTGTCAGCTGAATGAACTCCACTAAACCTTGACATGAGAAAAAATAAAGCTCCTGGCAAATAACTCTGGGATACGACAAATAAATACAGGCTGGAAAAGAAAACCTGGTGGAGTCACACGGACGACCTTATGAAAAGCAAAAAGTATGTAAATAGTTAGAGCGTTACTGATGCCAGTAAGGCTGAATGAGGCTGCGCTCCGTGTGCAGAGCTACACACATTTATTCATCGATTGATTTGTTTCCAAAATTATTCGCACAAACTTTTCAGCGCTTCCTGAAAGCAGATCAGAGGTCCCATAATTCTCATGTGGGGTCATTAACTCCTGCGCTGGCACTCCAAGGACACAGTCAGCTGTAATATGCTAATCAACATGCTGACAGGTTAAAAGCCTCCTAATGTTATTCCTCCATGATTCCCTCATCAACAGATGTCCTGAGTCTGTTATTTTAGCATTAATGCAGCATCCTTAACATCCCACAGTGTCAGAAGAAGGCAGGTCAGCACGGTGTGAAAGTCTTTTAATCCATCTTAAACTTCTGAGCACATTTAGTCCACACACACACACACATCAGGTGGTGAAGATCATGTGTTAAGCTCCAGAGCAGTGACTAAACGGCTATCAGTCCTGCTCTTTCACAGGTTTTTATGTGGTAGCTCAGCAGTTTTTAGTCTGAGGGGATTTGTGTTGTTGACCAGCTGAAGATGAGAGCTCCACCTACAGAAGCTCAAACGTCACCAGCATGAAAATCAAAAGGAGACGCCACCCGTTTGAATTTCCAACAGTGAGTGCTTCATTCAGAAATTCAAAATGCCACAGATATCCACAAGAAAGACAAAAGAAAAGCTTTTTTATGTTCAGATCTTCGTTCCTCAACCATCTCAGCGAATTAAGTGACTTTGATTCTCATCCCAAGAGGAAACTCACATCATTGCTTTAAAGAGCCGACTTCCTCTCCTCGCCTGGGCCCGTTTGTGCGACATCCTCCTCTATGCGTTCCAGATGGCGGGGCGGAGGACAGGGTTGGCCACCAGGCTCCTGCTGATTTGCCGCAGACGGAGCCGTAGATGCTCCTCTGTCTCTCCTCATCTCAGAGAGGCTCCGCTCTGTTTCCTGTGCCTTTTTATAAAACCTCATCAAAAGACGAGGCAGGAAGGCTCAGCAAGGCTCAGCAAGGCCCGACCACTACATGTATTTATGTGTGCATGGGCGCAGTCTCACACACACACACACACACACACACACACATGCCCATAACATATGTGCTCATGCATAAAGATGAGTGAGTGTGTAAACAGCAGGAGAGTGGCCAGTTGGTTATTTAACCTTAGTGAGAACTCCTGAGAGAGACACGCGACCAGCAAGATGTGGAGCGAAAAATAGGCTTTAAGTTGGAAGGATGACCTTTTAAAAATGTGATTGTTCTGTAGGATCATAAAGCTCCACTGGAACCTCCTCCATTTCTCTTACACTTGTCCATGCAAACTAAACTTTTAGATGAAATTTTGATAAACGTTCCCAGGAAATAAATGGAAACACACAAAAATAGTACACTGTAGTGTTTACCACAAGTTGTCACACAGTGTTGTAATTCCCTCATAATTCCCTGATGTGTCCTGAATTATAAGAAGGGTTGGTTCAGCTGCAAGTTCATATAGTTTCATATGCAAATGTGACCGTTATGTAAATTTTTGAAAAAGAGAGTTTGACACATCCAATTTCTGGATTTTTATTCTCTGGTGATAGAAAGTTTCTGTAGGAGGCAAAGTTTCACCTGCTGCCTCCCGATGTTCGAAAACCCCTGAAATAGAATAAAGGAATCAAACTCTCTGCATCTCAAGGTCAGCATGTTCAGAGGAGCAGAAAAGAATAAGCATCATCCGGAGAAGACCCTGTACTGTCTTTGTACTGAGTACGGTGCACACACAGCAATAAATAATGCAGCAGCAAAACAACTAAATTCAATTTTAGATCATCGTAACACTGGCCTGTAAGACAGCATCGTTTAGCTGCACCATCTTTCCTGCTTTGTTTTTTTTTTTTTTTTTGTAGATAAATATTTAAACAGAAAAAGTAACATGGTGCTTTTTTAATATTTTTCTTTCACTTACTGGAATGAAATACTGCTGAAATACTGTTATTAGACCCTGAAGATCTCTGCTGAAAGATTCGTCATGTGCAGACTCCAAAGCTGGCTACTGAAACAAAAATGTTCTCTCCTTCTTTCAAACGCGATCGCGTCATAACGTTGACCATAACGCCACAATGCAGCCTTTAATAAATCAGGTCGAGGGAAACTCCGGCGGTCCAGACAGGCGGGAGCGTGTTTGGTGTTTGGCGTCCCACCACTTGGCTCCCGGTGCGACAGTAACTGTTTTCATCTGTGCTGCTTCAGTGTTGGAAATATGAAAGGATGCACGCTGGTTCTGATTTCCTGGCTGTTTGCTTTTGTTTCCTCCTTTCATTTTGTTTCAACTTCTTATCAAAGTGATCAGAGGCAGACTGGAACCGGCTCAGCTGTTTTATTCATGACAGCCGCTGAACGGATCTGCAAGTTCAGTGTAATGACTGTTTGAGAAAGCGCTGTGATTCACCACTTTGTAATTTACCTCACCACACCAGCTCAGTGTAAAATGAAATAAAGACCCTTATTTTGAAAGACTGACTGAGGTGATATTACACCTCTTCTGCATGACAGAATTATTTTCACCTTGTTTTAATGTTTTAATGTTTCTTTACTTGGAGTGTGTTACAGCCTCTAAACTCAAGTGAAGTATATTTAGCCTCTGATGTGTTTGTTTCTGTGTCTCCCCTCAGATATTCAGCGGGAACCAGAACCACGACACCCCGGAGCTGAAACTCATGGGTCCCTTCCTCACCCGCTTTGTCAGGATCTACCCGGAGAGAGCCACCGCCGAGGGGCTGGGCCTCCGTCTGGAGCTGCTGGGCTGCGAGCTGGACGGTCGGTCCCGTTTTAGTGCTGCCGTCACGATGAAATAAAATGTGGTTAACACGTGAAGCCAACACTAATCTATACTATTTATCTTTGAAGCGAGGGAGAGAGAGAGATAAGAATCAGGCAATGGAGGTGAGATTGCTGGGCGTCTGTGTCTATGAGAGAGCGGAGGGGTTTGGGGGGGTGTGGAGAGGGGAAGGGAATAAGGGCAGGAGAGACAGGGAGCAGAGATCGGAGATTAACTTCAACCCAGCGAGACGCAGGGGAGCCGAGGAAGTCCTTGGCCTCTTAACCCTGTTAGTCTGCTAAACGAACTCCTGAAAACTCTGAAACTCTCACATATATAACAGAAACGTCTTCACTGAGAGATGAATCAGCGTGGAGACGGCAGCAGCACCCCCTGCACTCATTCTTTAAAGTTAATTTAGGGAACACAAGTTTATTTACATTGAACCGTTCACAGACACAAGTGTCTGGAAACACTTCAAAAATAAGACAACTGATCTTCTTCTTCTCAAGTGAAGAAGTCAATGTGAAAATGTAAAATATAAAGAAACAAGCCTTCATAACACGAGACAAACAAAGACAACTGCATTCAGAGTTGACTCCAGAAGAAGTTTAAAGTTTAGGCTGGCTTTAAATTGTTTGTTATGTTGTTTTCAGAGCACAAAGAGTCTTCCTGCAGTGGAGAAGTTGTGTTTTCATACAGGGAGGGAATGAAAAGGAGTCAGAAACGAAGGAGGGGGGTGAAAATAGAGTTTGTGTGTCTGTCTCAGATGAACAGTTTCACTTCAAAAGGAAAGAACAAAGACACACACACACACAGTCACAGGAGACGTGACACACACTGAGACACTTCAGTCAGTTTGCTGTGGGTGCTTTCATACACACACACACACACACACACACACACACGTGCACGCTCACATGCATATAAACCATATGTGCACACGGTAGAAGACACACAGACACGCACTCATCAGAAATCATGACCAATTATACAAATCACAGCCTTCTCCACCTTTGTGCTCTCAGAGCCAGTTTGTCATTAATGTTTTGACCTGAAGTGCTTTCAGCAGCTAAATGAGCTGATTAGACGCTTTTAGAAAACGAACGTGTACTGAGGCTGATATCAAAGGCGTCAGATTCAACCTCTTCATCTCTTCAGTCTGTCGCTCTTAAAATATGGTGGAAATATAACAGGAGGGTGTTTTGTGTTGTAACCGTCTTGGTTTTATTCAGTCACTCAAATTTAGAGAACAAATCTTTGTGTGTTTCCCTCCAAGTTGTGTGATACCTGGTTCAACATAAACACCAGGATGCCAATTTAAGCTACAAAAACAACAACAGAGAAACAAACAAGCTTTTTTTTTTTGAGTCAATTCAGCAGCAACTCTCTTTCTTAAATTTACTCTGTTGTGGGAGGAAATCTCCATCCCACTCAAAACGCTGCGAACACGTTTGATTACATGCAGACCATCTGTGATTTTCACATAGCCTACATATGCTAATTCAAGTTGGGTTTACTTCATTTCCATAAAAACACATCGCCAGACATCGACTGAATTTAACAAGATACTCGTTATTACTTTGGTCCTCGATGGGGAACGAGCGGCGGCTCTCATCCACTTCAGTCCTCTGAGAAATCGAAACGCTTCAGTTTTTCACAGTTATTGATGAGAGAGCTCTGTGTTCAACCCTGTAATGTAAATAAGGTGAAGCTAAAGCTCATATTACGCTTCACATGTTTTTTACAATGCACAGATCCCTCTTTTTAACAGTCACCTCTTGTTCTGATACATGATCTGATGATTCTCTGGAGGCTGGACGCCACCACACAGTCTGCTCTCTATCTGAACTTTCACATTCAAACGTTTTGCTGAGATCTGAACCAGCTTGTTGCTGTTAAAATAATCTTTGGTAAATTTAAGGGATTATTTCCTGGTTTATGGGAACTTTGAATCAGAAGTTTCCTCTCAGGTTTCTTTGCATTTCCATCTTAAGCGCTATGGGCACAGTGAAGCAGTTCAGGTTGGTCACGCCGATAATGTAATAAAAAGCAGCAGCTGTTTTTGAGATGCTTTTCTTATTTCTTTTTCTTTTTTTCTTGCGTGCAAAAAGCATCAACACTAACCTGACACTCCAGATGGTTTGTTCCACTGAAGCATCTGGGACAGCTTCATAGGAAGCTGCTTGTTAAAGGGCAGCGACGTGCAGAGAACTTGGCAGGTGATTGGATGAACCATCTGTCCGTCATATGACGTAGCAGGAGATCCAAGAGGAAACCCAACAGTCAGAGGGAGCTTTGAAAGCCAGTTAGCACACCGCTAACGGGTCATTCTGTCTGCGTTTGGACAAGTCGAGGCCACTTTCTTTTTGTTGTGTTGGTCCAGTTAATGAGATTTAGTACAAACTATCTTTTTTGGGGGACATTAAAGTAGAACAAAAGTGGGAAATCACCACCAACCTTTCCTGTCTCGCTCACTCGCTCTCTCTTCCTCTTCAGACATTACGACCACAGCTCCTCCCACCACCCCCCTCGTCTCCACTCTTCCCATGACCACGTTTGGCGCAACCACCGCAGCTCCCATCACCATCCCGGGCACCATCCTGCCTCCAGACTGCGAGGAGGGACAGCAGGACTGTGTCAGCGGCACCGAGCTGCCCGAAGAATACAAGCTGCTGACAGGTAAACCGCCCCTGTAAAGTCTTTCACAGGTGAAGTCGTGCGAAATCTAAATCAAAATTAGAAAGGAGATGTAAAAAACTGGCTCAAGTTAAATTTTTGTATGCCTGCTTGCCAAGTCTCTTTTAAGAAGTGATTAAATAAAACTCCATTTCTTTTTCATGCCGTAGCTGCCGTCTCCTTAAACTCGGCTGTTGTTTTTGACAAGAGTGAAAACTTGTTGGACTCGGACCATGAAAAATTCTCCCTCATCTTCTCACTCGCTGTTTAAGTTTTGATTGTGATGTTTCAGCAACACGTCCGTGTTTAGAGAGTCTCCTTGATCTTCTCTCTTACGTTCTCATGTGATGAAGCCCATTAGCCAGATGAAACAACATGAAAGCCCGGTGTTGATTTCTTATAAGTGGAGGTGTGCTGGGGGGTGTGTTGGCATCTGTGGGGGTGGGACGGGCCTTGTTGACCTTTGACCTCCTTTGACTGTCCCATCTGTTGTTAACAGGCAGCACCACGGCGGCTGACCCCACTACGGACTTCATACCAGGTGAGGAAGTCCGCCGCCATCTGCTTCCATGTTTGCTGCTCTCATCTTTCATGTCTCTGCCCCTCCTCCACTTTTTGTTACACACCTTTGGTTTTGCTTTTCGTCTATTCATCACCCTGCTTCACATCCTGTCCTCAGTTCTCTAAGCATCCAAGTATCTTTAAAGTCAAACGGGGACCACTTTCCAGGGACATCCAAGGCTGCCTGTTCAGGGCATTAATTCAACCAGCAGCACCATCCTTCAGTGCCACAAACTGTACTGAACACAATCACAAAGAGCAATGAAACTGAATTCCATGAGAGTTAATAGATTTTTCGATCGACCCTGCTCTCAAATTAGACCTTCCCCCGATACAGCTTGGCCTCGACACAACTGGACTGCAGAGAGAAGGGAAGGACGTGTTGGAGTTGGTGATATTGTTGTTTTTAATCATATTTTCTCATCTGTCGCGTCATTTAATCCTCTTGAATTGATTTGCAAGGGAAAGACAGATGGAGAAGAGTTAGAAAAGAGAGCGAGAGATGAAGACGTGTCGGGACGGCGAAAGAACCAGTCAAGGACAAACATTAAGACGACAGGAAAATGACGCTGAGAAAGAGAAACGCTGTTAAAAGCAACAACATCAATCAGGTTATCAACGGCATATTTGTCTCACTCGCTGAATTCGACTTGCATCCAGCAAAATTTGACTGCATCGTTAGCTGGAGTGAAAAAACAACACTCTCGGCCCCCATCGGCCCCCTTCAACATGGCTTGGCTACAGAATAAACTTCTCAGTTTCCGGTCAATGGCTTAAAACAGTGAAACAAAAGTGCTGCAGCCTTTTGGACAAACCTAAGATCAGACTCCCCTGAGCTTTATCCTGCTGACTGCACATCATCCAACATTAACAGGCTTCTTAACTGAACGATCGTCTCCCAAGTGAATGCAGCCACACGTTTTCCTGAATAAATGGCAGAATTATCAGAACAGCGATCTGATTATCTCTGTCAGACTCCTGATTGCTTTGTAGAATTCAGCAGAAATGACCCTGACGGTGACTCGCTGGCCGGCCGGCCTCAAAGCCAAAGCCACCGAGTTGTCTTCTGTATTGTCCCCTTCGTGCACGAGCGTCACAGTTTATCATCCCGTCTGAACTGCGCCAATTTGAATAGAGTCGGAGTGAACCGCCTGAGAAGGAGGGAGAGGGAGGAACAGGCAGGAAGGTAGAAAAATGGTGGCAGTGACAATGACAGAAAGGAAGAGGGAGCGCCAACAGGAGGGGTGAATAGAGATGAGACAGAAAGAGTGAAGGTGAGGAGAGAGGAAAGGATGGAGGTGTAGTGTAGTGAGCGAATAAAGGCCTCCTGGGTCTCAATTAGCCCGAGCGAAGCATCGCGTGGAGACAGCTCTGGGTTGGGGGGAGGGAGGCGGAGGAGTGGGGGTTACGGTCCACGGTCATCACTGCATCCTATTAAACTCTCAGGAACAACATGCTCATGTTCTCTGTGGTGAACCGCCGCCGTCAGTCCGCTGCTGCAAAGAAGGGAGGGAGGTGTTTTTTTTTTTGTTTGTTTTTTTTTTTATTTCATGACGGGGCCACGTCTGCATATCGGAGGCACCACACCCTTTACTGTGGAAGGCCCCTTCATTCCACCCAGCCCTTTTCTTGATGTCCTGATCCCAAACATCTGTACGTGCCGGCGCTGTTTTCCATCAGCGTTGACGTTTTAGTTCCCGTGTTTCACCGAGGCCACAAAGGAAAATACCCCGCAGTGCTGAACGACATATACAATCACAGTATTCTCTCCCTGTTCCAGTAACACAGGCCTTTCGTTTAGTGCAATATGTTTCCAACAAGCGACACAATTTAAACTGAGTGTAGAATACAGCAGGAACAGCTTTGTGATAGTGATGTTACAAGGCTTGCAGTCCTTTTTTCTTTTTTTGTTTCTTGTTTTCAGTTGGTCTCATCTCGCTCTCCCTGCTGAAACGGATTAGTTGGTGAGAACAGCTCAGGATCAGTTTCCCGTCTCGTCCCTGTAAAACTTAGAAACCGTCCGGCAGGCAGCGTTTGATTTGACTCTAGATGTTTGTAATGGGGCATTTAGCGGCATACAACAGGAAGTCATCAATTAAAGTCTCTTATGAATGTGTTGTGGAAGTGGTTATTATTATTTTGAAGCCAATCCTGGTGCAACATGTTGTTATGCAGCTCAGCACAGTGAGCATCTTAAGATGCTAAAAAAAAAAAAAGAAGAGTGAGCAGTGGATGGACCGGGTTAATTAATGTGTTTTCTCTTTGCTGCAGCTTACGTCTGGTTTGCCTGCAACTTTGAGTATTTGTCCTACTGCGGCTGGACCAGAGAGACCGGCTCAGGTGCCGAGTGGCTCATCCAGACCATCGAGGCTTCTGCCAGCCACAGAGGCCCGACCCACGACCACAGAGGTACGAGACACGTTCACCTTCGTGTTCAAGGGCTTTTTGTGTGTGTGTGGGTTTGTTTTGTTTTTTTTAACCCGCACCACTCGACAGATGCTCGGGGAGAGCACTCTGCATGCAGCTGTTGAAAAGCCTGTCTAACCCTCTTTTACTCAGAGTTGGATTGTTGTTAACGAAGCTTTAAATAGCGCTCCACACACTCTGTGCTGCGGGAATTCACAAACATATTTTCCCTTTAAAGGGAAAAATGCCTGTAATGTGAAAAGAAATCCCTCGTGCATACGCAACCTTGTTTCTGCTCTGAAGGACAAAGAGACGTGGAACACAAAGCTCCCCGAGCCTGCAACATGGAACATGTCATGATGTTCCTGTCGGGCGCGGAGTCTCTGTTGATTATACATTTTATTAAAACTTCCACCAGAAAGCTTCAGCTTTCTATAAGTCAGACCACAATTATGGAAACCAAGCCCTCCTCAGGCATTCTGGGTGGGAGACTTTCCAACATGACTTCAAGAAATAACGCCCAGCCCCCCCTCAGTGGTTCCCCCGGTGGAGCGACCGGTCCTGACCACAGTGGGCTGGGTTCAGGTCGGACCTGTGGCCCCCGACCCCAGCCTTCCTGTTTCTCTCCTCTCCCTGTGGCTTTGGTAAAGGCAGAAAAAAAAAAAAAGATACAGATGTTTGTTTGTTTGTTTGTTTGAACACCCTGAGGTGATAATTACATGTCCCTTCCTTATGAAAACACTGTCGGAGGAAGTTTACATAAACTGTCAAACGAGAAATGAGAATCGACTCGGTGCATGACTGTCTGAACACTCAGTGCGGAAGTTAGGACAAAAATAACTTCAGGAAATCTTCATCTGGATAAAAAGCTCTTCATTAAAAACATCCTGTTCAGATCAGCAGGAAAAAAACAACAACAAAAAAAATAAATGGTAGGACAACATGAGACACAACCTGGATGACGCCTCGAAATAATCAATAAGAAGACGAAGATGATGAATACGAACTCTCCACAGTAACAAATAACACAACACGGCTGTGAAATGCTCCAAAGAAGCAGAACTCCATTCCAACCTTTGTTCACACATACTTTCACTCCCGCTCTGACTGGAGCAGAGCGGAGCAGACCATGCAGATGCTCAGAGCCTTAAAACGTTTTGAAAATGAATGGATGTCCTTGATAGGCTTGACTTATAAATAAATAAATAAATAAATGCAGCCCTCAAATTCATCAACATGCCTCAGCTCTGTGGCCTTCCTTCCATTCAGCAGCAGCAGCAGCTCTAAAATGAATGATTTCACCTTGATTTTCTGACTCATCCAGATCACAAGTAAAAAAAATGAGCTCTTTGTGATGTTGACTCAGATCTTTTCCTGAAGCCTGTCGATGTTTAATCATTTGTTGTCCCAAAAAAAAAAAAAAGACTTTGTCCAGTCCTTGAATTTGACATCTCTGAGAGCTGCAGACGGGCAGTAAAACATTTACACAAACAAGTGAATGAAATGAAATTGAAGTTCAAACAAAGCCTTGACAGTTCTGAAAATTTGGTATCAATCATATTCTAAAAGTGTGCAGAGCGGCTTCCTGTTGGTTCAGCACAGTCATGTCTTACGTTGTCCTGCGATGCCCCCTGCAGGAAGACCAGGGAACTTCATCTACATGCAGCTGACGGACAGAGAGATGCCCAGTAAAATGGACGAGGACGAGGACGAGAAGGTGGCGAGGTTGGCCAGCCTGCCCATCACGGCGCCGGACGCCAACCTGTGCATGTCCTTCTGGTACCACATGTACGGAGAACACGCCGGGTCGCTTCACATCAAGCAGAGGAAGGAGGGAGGGGAAGGCCAGATCCTGTGGACGGTCAGCGGACGGCAGGGCAACCGCTGGAGGGAGGGACGAGTCATACTGCCACATTCAAGTGTCTCATATCAGGTACGACACACAAACAACAAGACTCTGGATCAGACTGTGACTATCTTTGTTTTTTGTTTTGTTTTTTTCAGACCCTTAAATATGTTATTTTAATTCAGCCGCTTATGAGGAGAAACAACAGAGATGGGAACATTTTACGAAAAAGAAATCAACATAATTTTCTCCTCTTTGTTGCCTTTTCAACAGGAAATCTGTGAACCGCACATGTAAACAGATTGGGGTGTTTTTTTGCAGGTGTTGGTGGAAGGAGCCGCAGACAGACACAGTACGGGTCACATAGCTGTGGACAACATCCAGATCATGGACGGGCTCAACGTAGAGGACTGCAAGGGTGTGTATAAAACCGTCAGATCTCACTTATACTGCAGATTATATCGTTTAAATCACTCAAATATGGAAATGTGAGGCCCTGGTCCTCATCACCATCACTGATGGCTCTTTTGTCCTCCAGATCCAGAAGTTCCGACGTCTCCACCGACCGAGATCTTCATACTACGTAAGTGAATCTCCTTCATTGTGTTGGTATTTTCTTTTCTCTCATATATTGTCCACAGGAAGTCTGACTAACAAATTAAGTTAACTATTGATTCTGGATGTGGAGAAAAGAAGAATTCAGCTGTAAAATCAGATAAGTTGTTCCCTTGAAGGAAACAAAGAACATGAAATCGATGCTAAAATAAAAACCTGAGGGATCTCACTGTTGTTTTCCTTGTTTTCTTTTTAAAACAAAAATTTTCTTTGTCCGTTTCTGTCACAGCAAGTGTTTGTTATTTGGCAGTTTAAAGGATCAATCCAGCAGATTTTCACTGTTTTTCTGAAGTAATTCAAATTTCCATATCAAGTTTTGCGTTTTGTTGCCGTTATTGTATCGCACCTGTGGCTGTGTAAGTGTGCCTACTTAGTGTGTCCCATCACACTTCAAACTTCTTTTAATCTTGTTATTTTCTGGAAGCAGTCCTTCAGTGGTGTGCTCGGCTAAAGTCCCTTTACTGGGTTGGACTGTCTCTGGCAGGGAAGCGTAACGTCTCATTTGTGTTTTATGGTGCAGAACGTGTAACACCAGCAGTCCGCTGCTTTAAACCTGTAATGAAGGAAGCCGAGGGAACAGGGAACATAACACATGTCCATATTTCTGTCCGTCTCTGGCAGCCATGGACTCCCTCTCACAGGAGAACAGCGAGCTCGGGGGCTCGGGCAACATGCTGAAGACCCTGGACCCCATCCTCATCACCATCATCGCCATGTCCGCGCTGGGCGTCTTCCTGGGCGCCATCTGTGGCGTGGTCCTGTACTGCGCCTGCTCGCAGGGCAGCATGACGGACAGGAACTTATCGGCCCTGGAGAACTATAACTTTGAGCTGGTGGACGGTGTGAAGCTAAAGAAGGACAAGATGAACGGACAGACCAACTATTCAGAGGCGTGAGGGACGGGGGGAGGGGAGGGGGGGGGCGGAGCGGACGACGCTCTGCATGGACACACGATGCAGCCAATCAAACAAGAGGAACACGGGGGCCGGAGCCACCAATGGGACGGCAGGGTGGGCTGAAAGTGAGCCGATGTGATTTAATTTCTCAGGAGCGGCGGTGGAAGGACTGACCTGTAGGGGGCACTGTGTATAAAGAATCTGTACAGCAAAAAAAGAAGAAAATAAGGATTCTATTTGTTTTTTGGCGTGCTTTGTTGATTTCATGTAATCACATGCTGGTGTTGAGACCAATTCAGATGAACGTATCGTTTGTGTACTTTTACAGAAAGATTAGAATTTGTTTGTTTCGTTTGTTTTTGTTGTTTTTTTTTCTTGTTTGTTTGTTTTTTTTTTCTTGCAGACGTCATAGTTTCACTGAAAGAGCAGAACATTTGTAATTAGCTACTCTGATATCCGTCTCTTTAGCTGGTCATATGTCCATGTATGTAAGTCTGTGTGTGTGTGTGTGTGTGTGTGTGTGTGTGTGTGTGTGTGTGTGTGTGTGTGTGTGTGTGTGTGTGTGTGCCCGCACATGTGTCACATTCATGTGCATCTACATTTAAGATGTGTATGCATCATTCAGTTTGGCTGTAAATGTGCGTTACACTCATGTTTACTGTATCTGTGTACATGAAGTGTAAGCATGTTTCTGTGTGTGTGTGTGTGTGTGTGTGTGTGCGGAGCCATCGGACCCGTTGCCCTGCGTCTAGTTCCAACAGTGCCTTTTTTTTCTTCCAGTTTTTCTGTTGCCTTGTTTTCTCATCAGCTGGCGTTCCATCCAGGGTTCCTACACAAACACACGGAAAACGATTGTAACTATACAACACTTTTTTTTTTTTGTGCGTTAACTGCGTAAACACGTGTCAATGTGGGTCTGCAGACCTTCTCGTCCTGATGACACTCGTAACGACGCAGATCAAATCCAGCGAACTTTAAGTTTTGTGAAACTCAACATGAAAACTTGTGTGGGAGCCCTGAATGCCTCGTTTTCATGGCACATGACACATCCAACATATTGTACATAGGTTTTAATATATTTGAGCCCCTTTTTATATAAAGAAAAAGACACAAGTGCCGCAGTATCCTTTCTACGATTGAATCAAACTCAAAACGATTTTCAAAATTCAGAAAATGTACAAAAAATACAGACAGACACAAACCTGTTGTGTGTCTTTTACAAATGTGATCTGTGAATTTTGTTGTTGTATTGTGGGAACTGGAGGGTTTTTACAATGATGACAACAGTTTGGGGAAAATGGAGAAATGCCTCATGGGAAGCGATGCTTTGTGCACAGGGTAAAAACGGGCGCACAAGATGGCTGCTACGCCTGGAACCGGATCAGATCCTTCAGCGTGTGGAAGCTTCTGCCCACAGACTGATGTTAAAGCTGCTCCTGTCTGACTTCATCAGCCTGTTTCTCTAAACACGCAGAACTAACTCACATTTTTCTAAACATGACAGAGTTCACTACCAGAGCCGACCCCGACAAACCGCTGGCCTCCACTTTTTAAAAACGTCTTACAGCTGATGCGTTTGATTTTCTGTTTGATGAAATTCTCCTTCATAACGAATCAGTCATGTGACCTCTGATATCTCGACAGCTTGTTTCTGTGATGGTTCAAGTGTCGGACTCACATCCCGGTGTTATCGGTGCTGCTTTGCTGTGTTTTAGCTTTTGCAGCTAAATGTGTCGTGATGCTGACTGTTTGCTCGTAGACGGAGACGACGGTGTTTTTCTCGTGTCGCTCTGAACTGTGGAGCTCCAACCTGCTCATTTTTACTGTAGCATCACGTCAGATCAAAATGTGAAGTGAGACCGTCAGACATTTTTAATTCTGAGTCATTTTCCATCAGTAACTTTTCTAATCGAACGAAGGTGCTCATTGTTTCAAGCCACGCTGCTTCAGTCTCTTTGTTTGTTTGTTTGTTTGGTTTTTGCTGTGAGGTGTGTTTACCAGAGGAGGTTATGGGGTGAATCAAAACACCTTTTCAGTCTGACAGTTCAGACTGAATGTGTGTGCTTTCGGTGTTCATAAAGCTCCTTCCCTTTTAAACCAGAAAGGATTCTGCAGCACTAGACGTGAAAACAAATGTTGCACTGATATATTTAAAAAAAAATCTATGTGTTTATGATGTTGATTTATGAAAAGAGAGAAAGGTGGTAGAAGAAGACAGTGTTATTGTTGCTTCTTTTTAACACAGTTTCAGATTACAGTGTTTTAATTCTGAAATGTACAATTTACAGAAATGTTTTTCATTCTCGAAAAAGCTTATATCGTCTCTTTGAAACGTAACATTTTATTTACTTGGTATAATATCACCTCGTCTTTTTGTACCGTCACTGATGTACGTGCCATTGTTTTGTTTGTTTAGTTTTGGTTTCTTTCCCCCTTGTATGACAAGAAGAAAAGTTAGTTTATTTTCAGTACTGCTTCTGTAATTTTGCTGTCTCTGGTCCAGAAAAAAAAAAAAACAAAAAAACAAAAAACTGAACAAGAAAGGAAATAAGAAAGTCAAAAAAATGGAAAAGCAGTGAGGCCTTAAGTGACTAAAAGAATTGTTTGTACTTGGACTTTCTGGTCAGCACCCAGACTCATCCGTCTCTGTTGTCTCAGACTCTGATCATTGATTATTACATTCCAAAGAATTGGATCAAATAAATGTTTTAAGTAAAAGCTGCTCTGCCGTTTCTGTCCGACCCCACAGAGAACAGCCGGCCTTAAAGGATCCATAATTTACTTTGTGTGCAGCTTCTCTACTTCCTTTGTGCGCTGCAGTGTGGATCGATTGTGAACATCTACAGCTCAGCTGCAGCACAGTGCTACAGTAAGCAAACTCCCACATCCCTGTCCAGAGCTTTCATATCAGATCATGAGGTCAGTTTGTTTCCGGTGTGGTTGCCATGTCCTGCTTCGACCACAGCATGGCAGCATGGGGCCAGATTTTTAAATAACTGCATTATTATTATTATTCTCACAAAGCAGAGCTGAGTCTGATCTCATGAGAACCCTGTGGCTTTGGTTTAGATGAGGTTTCCTGCCCACATAGATGCCACTCTGCTGACGCCACGAAGCAACAAGCCTCAAGTGCAGTCTCTCCTTTGTGGCAGCGCTGCACTGTTGTCTGCCTGAACTTGTGCTTGTTGGGCACCGCTGCTCTAACTCGTCCTGGATGGATTAGCAGAGAAATGTGGCAGGCTGAGTGTGCAGCGATGTGAAGAAGTGTGACGGTGGTATCAGCTGTTCCTCTTTCAGCACACAGCGATTACAAAGTGTGGCTAAAACTGGGAAAGCTGGAAACATTCATTACTGTGCTGCACAGAAGAGAAGTGTCTTTGTAGACATATGAGTGTGTTAGGTCGGCCATATTGATGTTCTTACATTCATTAAAGCTCCCATGTTTATATCAGGAAGATTTCCAATTCTTTTTTATTATTATTATAATTCAGCTCTTGATTCTGTATTAATACTGTGAATGTATGAAAACACTGACATCCAGTTATTTATGTGTCAGGATTGTTTATGTCTGAGATGATTTAATGCCAGTAAAAACAAGCTCATCTCAAACTTTTTAACTGATCAAAATCTAATTTTACTCTTTGATCACAAATAGATTGCAGGTTGTTAAAGTCATCTTCTTCTACACTGTCTGGCAGCATCTTGTTCAACCTTTCAGTGAGTCGATATTTTTCCGTAAAAGTATTCAAACGTCACCTTTTGGGGTTTTTGTGGCACAGCTGGAGTTAACGGACTGACTCCAGTGTGGTGGAGAAGGTGAGCTCTGTATATCCATTGGCTGGCAGCAGATGTAGGCGTTATAATGTGTTATGTCTGCTCCGGCCCTCCTCTGCCAGCAACTTTCGCACAACTACAGCAGCTATTTCAGCCCCCAGACAAACGATTCTGCAGCCTCAGGCTGCGTTAAGGCGGGGAAGGATAGCACTGAAACTGAAAGCAACTGAAGCTTAAGAGGAAGAGAAGGTGATCTCACCACAGCACCGCTAAGCACAGAGGTGATAAAACCTGTGGTTGTTCCTGAGGATGCTTTTACTCCACTCCACTTATCTGACCACACTTTAATGTTGCAGCTGGCTGAGCTGAGGCTATTTTCACTAGTTTGTATCCTGTTTGGATGTATGAATATATCTAAGTATTTTTAAAAGTATCTCACTTTTCAGAAATTACTTTATATCACATTAAATTTGTAAGCAGATAAAATATCCCTGTAGTTGACAGATAAATGTGATGTAAAAAAAGTGCAACATTTAACTTTGAAATGTTGTGCTATATAAGCATAAAGTAGCATAAAATGGAAATGTTATGCAGCTTTATGCCCCCCCTTATAGCTACAACTGCCTCCAATCCACCTGAACAACCATTCAGCTGTTATTCATTTGTAAACTGGTCCACCTTCAGGCGCTTTCTTCTGAGAAAAAGCGTAAAGTGGCAGAAAGAGTGGAAAAAAATAATAATGACTCAAGTTAGAAAAGAAAAGTCAGCAGTGTTAATGATGGAGTGAGAAACATGTTAACTGGGAAAATTCTAAGAAAATGGACCGGAGAATAGATCACAGGTAAGATTTTCAACTAATAATGATAATAATAATAACAATAATAATAATAATAATAATAATAATAATAATAATAATAATAATAATAATAATAATAATAATAACAATAATAACGTGCTTTTGAACCATGTTTCTGGGTGAACCTCTCCAGGTTCGCTCTGTGTGTTTGTTCTGCTGCCCTGGACGTGCCGTGGCTCCTCCCGTGTAGGCGGGGTTAAAGCGGGAAAAGAGGTTCGTTCAGAAAAAAGAGTGGGGGGTAGAGAAAAGGAGCCGACCCCGGCAGAAACGTGCTCTGTGTTCGTTCTTATCGTCCCTCGTCGGATTACATTTATTTTAAAAAGCAGAGATCTCAACGCCATCATTTGTGGCCCGTTATCTCCGCCCGGGCTCCGGTCGGTTCCGCAGCGTGGCTCATTAGACAAAACAAAGCGGACCGTCTCCGTCCTCAGTTCGGAGTCTCCGCCGGAGGAAGGAGGACTCTTCTCCGGACTAATGTGTCTCTGAATCCCGGCAGACCACGTCGAAGCTTCGGATTAAGGTGAGTAATGTCGGTTTTTAGGCCCACTGGGGCCCATTTAAGGCGGCTGAGAGCTGATTTCTTCGGACAAAAAGACGAAGAACGCGGGGGCCAAAGTTTGGGTGTGGATTATCGATCAGCAGCGAAAAGGCCCCAAAAAACACACACACACTTCAAAATGGACCTTTTTCCGACAACACGTCGGTTTCAGTGTGTGTTTGTGTCCAAACTGAAGGCCTTCTGGATCATTTCTGCCGGGTTGTGGACAGAAAGTAGGCCGGAGGAGGCAGCAACACGAAGGAGGTGATTTATCAGGCAGATTTTAAAGAAGCTGAAGTTTACAAAGACTTTGTCTTCTTCCTCTTTAAAACTGAAAAGTTTTTACGTTTTCATGCTTTTCTTTGTCCCAGACGACAGAAAAGTGTGTTGTTGTTTTTTTTTTGGTTTGTTTGTTTGTTGGTCAAACAGACTTAACTCAAAAAATATAAAACCTCAATGAAGACACACACACACACACACACACACACACACCAAAGGTTCAACCATTGGGGGTGAAGGAGATCCTGATCCAGACCTCAGCTGGATTACGGACTGTGTAAACTGGAGCCACCTTGGCCGAGGTGTCTTAAAGTCTTAGAGTAAGCCGGGCCGGTTCACCACAATCCAAAGTGTCTTGTTCAGTCGTGCCCTGCAGCTCTGATTCAGGACTATGGACTGAGCAGTCGGACAAGACCGGTCCTGCCTGCCTCCTTCACTTCCTGGAGAAGATCTGTGGCCCGAGGGGGGATGTTTTTCCAAACTAAACCAGTAATCTGTGTTCCCTCAGGTCAGTGGGAATGAGAAGCCTCAGGGTTTAAAGATGGCATCGTAATGACATAGCAACAGCACCGTATCGAGGTGTGAAAACACATACGTTTTTCATCCTGTACGCACAACGTACACCCAGACAGACCGGTAGTCACGGGCGCGAGGCCCGCTCGGGCTCCCTGTGGGTCCCTGACTCACTTCCCTTAGTTACATTGTTGTGATGTTTACACAGAGTGACCGGAGCCCCTGGGAGAGTTTGAGGCATTACTCAACGCCAGGCCCTTTCTGAAACCCTAATGTGAGTCACGGATGATGGCCAGGGTATGAGTGGGAGTGGGCTCTATTTGAGGGGATGTGATCATGCCTCAAACATCGGCCCTCCATGCCATGTAAGGAGGCCTGACTGGAGAGACGGGCTGCCAGGAACACAAAAAGCCTACAAACGTGGATTTAAACCTCCAATAACTGGGTGAAGTTGCTAAATAGAAGTTGCAGCTTATTTACACATTCAGCAGCTGTGGGGTGAAGTTGTCGGATATTTATGGCCCTTTAGCTGTTAAAACCTCCTCCTGGGTCCACCAGCTGCTTTCAGACTGCGTCTGTGTTGTGTTTGCTGCTGAGCTGGTTGGACACTGTTGGTTTTTAGACCCAGAATGAGCAAAGTGACACTATCAGAACAGTACAAGGCTAAAAGACCAGAGACCGAAACGGTACAGATGGAGTCTGGACAGTCCATTTCTGTTTTTACCTTAAAATTAAAAAAAATATAGATTGTGGATTGGTTAATTTGGTCAATTCACACAAAACAATTGATACCTTTTTATTCAAAATTGAATCATAAGTAATTTATAAAGCACAAACACCTGCGTCAGAGTTGTGAGGATTCACATGGTCATCTGATGATTGTTGGCCGGTCGACATAAAAAAAATAAATTTGTAATTAATGTCTCTGCACTTTTTAAAATCTGGTTTAGCAGAATATCAGTTGTCATATTGTCAACATCAAACTGACCCAGTGAACTTAAAGTCGGAGAAAAGTGGAAAAATAACACTGACGTCATTTTCAAAGACACAGTATGGAGCTAGTTAAGCTGGAATGCGTTATCTCATCTTTCCAAGGAGGGGTGGTGGCGTCGGCATCTCCTCCATATGACAGAGAACCCCCAAACAGGACTTTTACTTCGTTCTACAATATAAAAATAGTACAGAAAAGTGACTCTTCGTCTGTTACAGCAGCTGAGAATTTGCATAAGAAACAGAAATATATACGTAAGAGTGCGAAGAGCACAACATCGGCTACAGTAAACTTTTCACACCTTTTCGTTTTGTCAGCTGCCGTGAGAGCTTCAGAATGTGCTCATCAGATTGTACACGTTGCTTTTGTCTAACATGTGCCCTGACTAAAATAAAAAACACAGATAAAGACGGAGCCCTCAGCAGTTGACAGGCCTTTACAGTTCGGTATGAAGCCTCATAGGGGAGATGTGGGTATTTCTGTTTGTAGGCTGGGTTTCCGTTAAATATGCTGTCCTTGCAGTAGGAAGCGAGTCCCTCTTCCTGATCCCACAGCGGCCTGCCTGGGTGTGGTTTAATTAACAAAATGGATGCAGAGTCATGCTGAGTTGTTGAGGAATTAATGGACCGGGAGTGGCTGTGACTTCCAGCAGCAGGTGGGGGGGCCGGGTGGCAAACAGCGGGGGGATGGGCACTGAACTCCTCCTGTGGACTTCCAGATGATCCACCCAGCATGAACAACACGAGCTTGTGTTGATCGCCACCTTTCACTTTTGCCCGTTTGTGTCCCACAAGCTTGTGAGACAAACACTGTAGTGGGTTGTAGTAAACTAAACACCATCTGGTTTGAACTGTTAAAAACACAACAATTGGCGATCTTTGGTTTTAGGATTTGTTTGATCATTGTTAGCAAAACAGATGCTGAGTGTGAGGTTTTGGAGTTGGAAAGTCACCTTGCTCTCTGATTTAACAAAACAAAACACATGCATAAGGGGAAACTGTCTTCTTCACCTTCATTCTTAATGTTCTGTATAGACATTGTTTCTCTGTGTACTTTTTTAAATAAGGGACTTTATCTCGCCATCAAATAAAATCATTAAGTAAAATTTAAATGAAGCTCAATCGGCACACTTTCACATACTGCATTTAAGAAATTATGTTTCGCGTTGTTAGACTCTGGTGTAAACTTCTCTTTTCTCACTTAACATTTAGCCCCTCAACAGGGTTAGTAGTTCAGTGCGGTTAACCTCTAGTCACATTGAACAAGGAACCAGCTAGAGTTGTGGTAGCTGTAGCACCCAGCTCAACTTGTTTACTTCCAGTTTTGTCTGCATGCACGTAAAAAGAGCTTGAACAACGCCTGTCAATGCTCAGGTTTTTTAAAATTGGATTTATTTACTAGAAGTACATGTGACTTCTTATGTCCAGTGACACACTCGTGCATAACACGTGTGGCCAATTGTACTTTCTGACAGCTGTGCAGCCAAACGTTCTGCAGGAAACACTCTTTCTATCGGCTCTTGTTGGAAAAACATTTGTGAAATATTAGCAAAGATTGTAGTTTGTTAGTTTTTTTTTTTTATTATTATTTTTATGCACATTTAATTTTTATCATTGTAGAAGCCTGACCTAGTCTTCAGATTGAAGTTTAATATATACATTTTAGGCCCAGTCTTTCTCAGTCTCAACGTGGACTTTGTTGGGGATGTTTAAACATTCACAGATGTGCTCTGCTGCACCTTTAGACAACACCAGCTTTGTCTGTGTAAAGGTGTATGAGCCACACCGTGGATCAGGCACAGCTCATAAATCTAATTCACTCTTCATCAGATAATACTCATCTGCTGCCCGACGGACACCCACAGCTTAACATTTATCCGTGCAGAGCACCAATTAATGAAAAATGTTCCTCGGCTCTTCCAGCTGACAACCTCTCTGCGGCAGCATAAAGCTAACTTGCATAAAAGCCCAACAGTCTTCATTGTGCCGTATTTCAGCGAATTGCTGAGTGGGCCCCTGAAGCAGAAGTCTCTTTAGGTAACAACTAACAGGGCACCATGCCACCTTCAGTAAACAGAGGAAGGGGCTAACAAAGAAGTCTGACTCAAAGACCTCATACGCTTTTGTTTTTTAAGTGACTGAATCTGACCCTGCTGTCGGAAAGCCCCAGACCCCTTTTACTGAATGAGTAATTCTTTTAACATGGCTTTGTTACCATATTTATTAGGCTTATTTCTGTGGAATAGTCCCAGTTTACCTTTTATGTGCAGTGTACCAGTTAGTGCTATCACCTCTCATTGAAATGCAATTTCAGCCTTTCAGCCATTTCCGTTTACGTGTCTCAGCCTGAAAACAATTTTTGCTGCTATGCAGCGCTGTCTACGGTGTTCTGATAGAGCCTGACACAGGCGCCTTAAAGGGCTGACTATCAATCATTGACTCATGAGTAGTCATATTTTTGAACTCATTAATCATAATTTCAGTCCCTTTTTTATACAAGACAGGGATAATTCATCTTCATTCTGCTTTACCTTTTTACATTAAAGGTACCAAACAGGAGTTAAAGGGGCATAGTGGCTTTATTTATAAGCTAGCAGCAGAAATAGTTAGTTGTTATAAGCCTCTGATTGTTTAACTCCAATGTGCTGAATAAAATCAACAGCTAGAAACATTACGCTGGATTTGTGTGATTTAAGTGTAAACAAGTAAAGCCAGAAAAATAGAGGGTCTACTTTATGGAAAAATTGTGGGTGATGTAGTTTTCTAGTTATGTGGACCCAAATGACTTAATCTGTCAAACATCCATTGTTAATTTTCCATCAGGTGGTACGCTTAAAGTAGGTGTCACATACTCAGTCGACTCTGTAGCAGCTAGACGAGCAAGCAGAGGAATGCTGTCTGTGTTAATTCACATGAGAGGCTGACATGTACTTTCTGACTGCAGATGGAGTTAAAATGCCCCTGACCTGTCTGAATATGACAGCAGACAGGGAAGCATAACAAGAATCACTGGAGAGGGCTCAGTTTCAGGCAGCTCCTCCAGCAGCTGTTGGAAAACAGACTTGATAATATATTTGTCTGGGACTGTGAATAACTCCCACTGCCTGTTTATAGCTGGCCTGTTGTATTAGTTTCTAGGAAGCAGGTACTGCTTGCACATTCAGGCCACTCCACTGAAAGGCTTGAAATAAAGAAGACATTGGATTGAGTTGTTTTTAGCTGGGATTTGTCCCCGAATGCCTCTGTCGGACAAAATAATCCACAGTGTGGACATGTATGGTAGAGGAGCTGTATGTGCAGTAGGAATCTGAGTAACTGGCTTTTATTGTAACGTGCTTTAAGTGGTTGAAAGGAACAGAGAAGAGCTGTATAAGAACTGTCCCTATGCAGTTTGTAAAGGCCTGAAATTGTTTGGTCTAACCAGCAGTCCAAAACCAACATGTAGAAAGCTACAAATTTCCACAACCACAAAATATCTTACACCTTTGGAATGAGCTGGGCCTGTCTTTGGGTTACCTCAGCCACACGTCCATATTAGAGGAATACCTGGCAAGAACCTCGGTGTCAGTTACTGCTGTGGGACTGCAAGGAGCTGAGCACCTCTGCTAAATGTCCACAGGGGATGAATTGGAACTGAGAAGTGATGACGCTCAGCACATGAACACAAAGCATGTGCCTTCTCCAGTCTGCCCATACAAAGTCATGATCTGACACAGTTTACGCTTGTTTCTCTAAATATTAGGCTCTCGGGCCTGTCATCCAGAAAACCACATGGGCCGTAGTTTCTGCTTGACGAACGTAGAGGAGATCTAAAAGTGTATGACGTAACAACAAATGGGGGCAATGGGGTTAAAAATATTTTCAACACAGTAATTTTTTTAACTTTGGCCAGTCTTAGTAATCAGATTCAACATCTCCTGTGAACCAGGAAGTGTCATTGCCTGCTGTGTGTGGTTGGCAGATATTTTCCAACCACTGTGCAGTACTACTTCTGTGTTTCTCACACAGAAGTAGACCTTTAATGAGCTACAGCTGAGGGATGTTGCTGTTAACATCATTTTTGTAAGGGCTAATTTTTCAAACCACATGCTGCTTTTCCCTGCTTGTCTTTGTCTCGTATAATGGAAACTGGATGGAGCTGCTTGGGTAATCTACATGTAATTAGGTTTCAGGTTAGCAGAGACCATTTAGGAAATTCCCGTCCAATGCATGAAAGATAACTGATTCAAAATGTAGTAATTCATGACATACCCGTCGAGTCCTCTGTCATTCTTTACAGTTTCACCTCGGTCTGGTATGGATTAGGTGTCTTCCCTCTGAGCTCACTGTTGTCCTTAAATACAGCTAGTCTTAGTAAACATAGCATGATTAAGGAGCGCTTACAGTCCTCCTTTAACTCCATTTTTCACAGGATCCACTCATTTGTAAGGGAATGTAAATGTATCAGCAAACAAGCTTGTTTTTCAGCCTTATCGTGCATCAGGTTTATAACTGGCCAGTTCCTCTTCCTGTCATTTCGAGGCAGGACACATGCATTAAAAACCCCAAATGCCTCCCAATCTGTCAACTCTATGCAATTTGCAGGCCTGTGCGAGACAAGTCCCAGAGCAGTAAACAAAGCTGCTCTGGAGGAATGTCGGGGAGGAGCTTTAACTGTGGAAAGTCTTCCCAGTTGGTGTTGATTTTTTCCATTCATCTTCATCTTCATCATCATCATCATCTTCTTCTTCAACCGCTTATCTGTTTCCTGGTCATGGGGGGTGCTGGAACCAATCCCTGCTCACACTGGCCACCCTGGACAGGTCGCCAGTCCATCACAGGACACACACAGACAGACACAGACAGACACAGACAGACACAGACAGACACAGACAGACACAGACAGACACAGACAGACACAGACAGACACAGACAGACAGACAGACAGACACACACACAGACAGACAACTGCTGTTGATTTAAATTTTCTGAATTATCCTGCGTGTGTTCGTCACCCTCTTGAATGTTTCGTCCATCTGGTCACAAGCTCTTTTGTCTGGTTTTAAGAGACCCTAATTGATGAACTTAAATGATCATCTGACATAATTTCCATCTCCTGTCCCAGGCCGGTTGTCACACCATGCTCTGCTGTTTCTTTCTTTCAGTCCACCACTGTTCTGTAAATGATCGACTGGTGTAAAATTAGTTGGACTGCCATCATGTTCGACAGTCTTCCTTCCCGACAGCGCTAAGATCCTTTTCACTGACCTGGTCTGAGGAAACGTGCAGTTACCTTTGTCTCATTTGCCTCATTTCCCAGGATGTGGATTTGCTTGCCTCTATCCTATGACCATCGCTGCACTCACTTATTACACTTTTTCTCAGAGCATCTACAGAAGCACACGGTTCCTGTTTGTATTCATTCAGAGCTCAGTTAACTGTGCAGCAAATGTCATTTATTCCTATGAAATGTGGGAATTGGCATAATATCTAACGAGGACAGACTATTTTGGGACACATCTGTTGACTCGGCGCCTCCTCGACTTCCTGTCCATATCTTACTGGGGCAAATACTCAGAGTTCCTAACTTGGTGGATTAGGCAGACAGTCAAGGAAGTGTGTCAGTGGGCATTAGGGGAGTTTCATGAGCCTGACCAAATATGGGAACAGCACATTGATGTGATCACACCTACTGCACCTCCTGCTGTTGAGTTGTGACCTTAGGTCGGGGCTGACTGGATGGTTTGTATCCTTCACAGCCCAGCTCAGCTCTCCTCATGAACCACAGTTATTTCTTCCTACTTAATATTCGTTACCCTGGCAGCTTAAAAAGTTAAAATCTGCTGCTGCTCTGTTGAAGTCATTACATGTCTGCTATTGGACTCATAATGACTAACCTTGGTGAAGACTAACATCTTGTGTGAATGTGACTGTTCTCTCTTTTATGCAATTTTTTTTCCCTTAACATTTTTCAAGCATTTCTCCGTCTGCCTTCGTTTATTTTGTACCCTTTATCTGAAAGGATCTGTCGAGATAACAACCCACCTTTTTACTTGGGGCATGCCACAGCACAACAGCTTTCGAACTGCAGTTAAAAGGAAGTCATTTGTAAGCATAGAGGTTAATGGAAGTGTTGATGAACTTGCAGCTGAGTGTGGAGAAATCCTTACACATCTGGAAGAATGACTAACCCTCCTCCCTGCTGCTGCCTGGTGGTAAATTAATAACAGATTCCAAGTTGAGATGAATTTCATCAGAAATACAACTCAATGAGGACATTTTCAGGAGGGGAAATGTTGTGTAAATGAAATTCTTGGTAACAAATTTTTATAATGTTTTTATCTCAAACCCATTGAAAAGTTTTTGGATTAAAATATCTAATCTCTGAAAAGAGTAAACTACATGTCCTGTTCATACACTCAGCTTGGTCGGGTGGATAAAATTGCTCAGTTTAGCTGCAGCCATCTTGCTAAACTTTGCTAATAGCATGTGAGGCCTTAAGGGACGATCTATGATTTGCAGGTACAGAAAATGACCAGGTTTGCACATACACATCCATCAGAATTAGTGATTCCCCCCCCCCACAACCACCACCATCGCAGGTTCTCAACCCTGCAGCCACTGTGATGAAGATGGGACAAACAAAACCCAAACCATTCTTTTTCTGTGTGCTAAACACGTTACAAGGGTGCACAAAGTGTGATCACACTTTCAGATGCAATGTGAAGATGAAACACTGTCTCTGTGCCACATGAGGGTTCTGTAACCACAACATAATATGGCGTAGCTGTTACACAAACTGGCTGTTAGCCTTCACTGACACACAAGACAAAGTTGTCATGACTATACTACACATGGACATGTTTTTGCCATTCATACTGCTCTCTTTGACGCAGGTGTGTCATAAAATCTGGCTTTAAAAGATTCGTTTTCATCGAGCACTAAGTTTTGTTTTGTCTTTTTCTTACAGATGGATCTGCGGTTACTTTTAATAGCATCATTATCAGCGGTGCTTGGTGGCAGCTGGGCACAGCAAGGTAAGAGCACATTTTTTCATTTGTGTTGGGTTTTTGTTCGTCTGTCTTATCTTAACTGTTAAATATTAGCTATTCCACAGTGAAGCGTCTGTTAAGGGCCACACTGAAACAGATGTTTAAACTTTGGACGTCTGTTGATTTGATTTTGATCTGTCAGTTGACTTTTGGATTTGGCCAAACGATGCTGACTTTTGTTTTTGACAAGTCTCTGGTGTTCAGTGCACAATACAGCACAGTGATTGTTTGCACCAAACTTAGTTCTTTTCCTCTTACTTGTCTAATGTTGTGTGTCTTCAATCATGGGTTTATGGCCCTGTGGGTGAAGTCATTTGTTGGTGAACTGCCTTGAGCTTCTCTCAGCATGACTTAGTTTTCTTAAATGGGAAGAGGTTGTGTGTTGCAGCCAAAAACTGAAGCTGGTACGAGTTAGTGAACTAATGGAAACTCTGTTTTGCCATCTCTAACAACAACTTTTGTTGTTTCTTTCAGAGGGAAGCATATGCATCAAAGCAAATGCACAGTCATGTGGAGACTGCATTCAGGTCGCAGAGACGTGTGGATGGTGCTCAGACGAAGTGAGTGAAATCAATAAAGCATCACATGAATGAAAAGTTATTTAAACTGCTGGTGCAGTACTCTAACGTTCCTCTGGTCCCGGTGGCAGTGTTTATCTTTAGCTAATTGAAACGGGGTAAGTTTTAATTAATCTAAGTAGTCATATTTAAAAATATCTTTCACCGTTGCAACATAAAAAAAAATTATGGTTTCAATGGTTGATCTATTTAAATATTCATTGATCGTGTTTTTTTTTTTTTTTTTTTTTTTTTTTTTTTTTTTTTTTCCTTAATAATCTTTTTGAAAAGGTGGGCAGATTTTTCTGTTTCAACCTCAGCAGAACTATGTGGTAATATAATTTATACAGCAGTATGAGTGCACGGTTTCTCGTGGTGACAATAATATAAATGAATCTGTGTGAGAAATCAAAACAAAGCTTTCTAATCTAGTGGTTTGCTGCAGTTGTGTAAATAAAAGTTCACACAATGGGGCATGAGGAACTCACATGGCACCATGAGGAGTGAAGCCATTATTAGCCTAAAGTAACAAGCTTGTTTATCTAAGATTTGTGTTTTTTCACCTTTAATTTAAAGGCGTCTTTTTATTTAAGTGAAATCCAGATTAAATCTTGAAATGTTCTTTGTCTTTGTGTAGTCATCATTTCTATAGACGTTCCAAAATGTTTGGTCTAGCCTTGTGAGTCAGCACACTCTGAAATTATTCACCAAGGCTTGTGTCCTGGAGAATAACTGTGATGCATATATGTGGATGGAGCAGCTGTTAGATCTTGTCTACTTATTAGACTGCTGAGTCATATCCAGCTTATCAAATGTCTATGACTGAGGGGGTTTTTTCTTTTTTACTTTTTCAGAGAGGTGCAACCTCGACAATCACACTAATCTGTAAATCTCTTGCTCTCTAGGTCAACTCCTGTATATATGTTATTTTCCTCATTAGCATAAATCTTATCTGTGAGTCATGTGTTTTGAAAGAACAAGGTCAAAACATTATTTTAGTTTTGACTGAGTTCATTGTCCAAGTTCTCCTCCACTGTTGCTTTGTGAGCCATAATGTGCATCTAATGTATATTCTTTAGTGGCCCCCAGTCATCTGCATCTCCTGCTGCAAATGAACAGTGACTTTAAAAAAGAGATGGTTTGAGCCTAAGTTAAACCTAAAAAAGTCAAACTGTTGTGTTTTTGGCAGCACAATCCTTTTCTGTAAAGTGGCATAAATATAATGTAACATTCCTTTTATGTTTGTCAGTACATGTTGTGTTAGTGTGTTCTTACCTCGTCAACATGTTTCTTCATGCCCATTACACCAAGACGTTCCAGATGTTTTTTCAATTGGTTCCCATGAAAATTAGCTTGTTTTTCTACTTTGGACATTTCTAATTTGTAAAGATGTTCGACAAGAAAATTTCTTTTTGATACATGATTCATTTTATGTTTGTCGTCACAGATTCAATCCCAAACCTTTCCATCTCCTGAGCAAAGCTTAACCTCGAGAGATAATATTTTTAAGAGATATCAGTACAGATTTTACTATCCTCATGTTCGCCTCCTGCCCTTTTTCAGAACTTCCTTACTGTGGGTGAATCCAAGTCCGCCCGCTGTGATGACCTGGAGTCCCTGAAGAAGAGAAATTGTAATGTGACCAAAATTGAGAACCCACGTGGACACATCACCGTTAACAAGAACAAGCCTGTCACTAACCGCAAGAAGGACGGGGCTGAGAAGCTGAAGCCTGAGCAGATCACCCAGATCCAACCCCAGAAACTCACACTAACGCTCAGATCTGGTAAATATTCGATTTCTTCGGCCAAATCCTGCAGTGGCTTACTAGAGCAGCAGGATCTGAGACTTGTACTTCATTTTGTCGTGTTCTGTTTTTTTTTTTTTTAGGTGAGCCCCAGACTTTCGAGCTGAAGTTCAAGCGTGCTGAAGACTATCCCATCGACTTGTATTATCTTATGGATCTCTCC
Organism: Echeneis naucrates; assembly: GCF_900963305.1. NCBI lineage: Eukaryota > Metazoa > Chordata > Actinopteri > Carangiformes > Echeneidae > Echeneis > Echeneis naucrates. The sequence continues at coordinate 19,619,332 of NC_042527.1, read as the reverse complement.
TTCTCAATGAAAGATGATTTGGAAAACGTCAAGAACCTTGGCACTGACCTCATGAGGGAAATGCAGGAGATCACCTCAGACTTTAGAATTGGTGAGGAAAAGTTGATCCCCAATAACAACAGTAAACAATAGAGAAGCTGTGGTGGTACAAATGCTTTTTACACATCAAATTTTCCTCACACCTTTCAGGATTCGGCTCTTTTGTGGAAAAGACTGTCATGCCTTACATCAGCACCACGCCAGCCAGGCTGAGCAACCCCTGCACGGGGAACCAGAACTGTACCAGCCCCTTCAGCTACAAGAACGTCCTGAAGCTCACAGAAAACGGAGATGAGTTTAATCGTCTGGTCAGTCAGCAGCAGATCTCAGGAAACCTTGATTCTCCAGAGGGAGGTTTTGATGCCATCATGCAGGTGGCAGTGTGTGAGGTGAGGAGGAATTCTTACACGGTTACTTCTCAGGCTCAATACTTATTTCGACATTGCATATCTCAATCTAACCAGAAAAGAGTTTAAATGACTATAACACTAACGAGGAGACTCTGACCTTCTCAGAAGCACATCGGCTGGAGGAACGTGACACGTCTGCTGGTGTTTTCCACTGATGCCGGTTTCCACTTTGCTGGAGACGGCAAGCTGGGCGGCATTGTCCTACCCAATGATGGGAAATGTCATCTGGAGAACAACGCGTACACCATGAGTCACTACTATGTACGCAAATTTGCATTGATGTTTAGTTGTCTCTTTCCAAACCCACGCATGACTGTCCAAGTCTTCTTTTATTAACACGTGTGTGTGTGTGTGTTTGTGTGTGTTTCAGGACTACCCCTCCATCGCCCATTTGGTCCAGAAACTGAGTGACCACAACATCCAGACCATCTTTGCCGTCACTGAAGAATTCCAGCCTGTTTACAAGGTGAACTTTGTATTTGTAAAATAACATCTTTAATGAAAATGAGATCTCATATAAATGCATGTCTTACATTTCAAAAGTGTTTAAATGTTTTCTTTGTGTTGTCACTGTCTGACAGGAGTTGAAAAATCTTATTCCTAAATCAGCTGTTGGCACGTTGTCCTCCAACTCCAGCAACGTGATCAAACTCATTATTGATGCTTACAATGTGAGTCAAACTTCATCTTTACATGTTTGTGACTGGATTTAATGGTTAATAACATTTAGCTTGAAATTCTTACCTATTTTGGTGCACACGTTTTTCTATCAGTCCTGTGGGGAAGTGTCCTACATCCTTTTTCCTTGTCTGAGAAAACATTGCAATGAAACCGACACTGAGGTCATCTACAGGTCATACAGATAATTGTACAGTAAAAAATAAAAGCTGAGGGCAATATAGCCGTCCCTCCTTCTCCCAGACTTCTCCCGTAATACTCAGGTTATGTCAGTGATGTGTATTCAACCTTTTTTTTTTTGTTCTTTTTGACAGTCTCTGTCCTCTGAGGTGATTCTGGAAAACGGCAGGCTGCCAGAGGGAGTTTCCATCAACTACAAGTCCATCTGCAAGAACGGTGTTGAGGGAACTGGAGAGAATGGCAGGAAGTGCTCCAATATCTCAATTGGAGATGAGGTAGATAAGATCCTTTATATTGCAGTTGGTGGAAATTTAGGGGCGGGAGTATTAATAACACAACACACAGTAGTGCAGTGTGTAGCAGTGCTACACACTTGTGTTGGGGATGTGAGTCATGTCTGGACAAATAACACGATTGGCGTCAAAGTATCCTCCTCATTAAGTTTAATCACTCTATAAACTCTCCTCTGGTTTCCAGGTGTCTTTCAAGATTTCCATTGAATCCCAGAAGTGTCCCTCACATGGCAAGTCTGAGGTCATTAAAATCAAACCGCTTGGCTTCACAGAGGAGGTGGAGGTAGTTCTGAACTTCATCTGCGACTGTCAGTGTGCCGCAGAAGGACAACCCAACAGTGATGTGTGCCACAATGGTACCTTCGAGTGTGGAGCCTGCAAGTAAGTACTAAGCCAGGTAGATTTAGTAGATCAGGGCTGTTGAGCCAGGAGCAGTGGAGCCTGAAGGGAGGGAGAGGCACAGATGTACATCTTTTAAAGGCCCAGGGAAAAACGTTGGGGCTTCTGTGGTCTAAACTTCAACAAAAGAGGAGGGCGGAGGTGTCTGTCTGTTGCTTTCTCCACCCAGATAATCACAATCATTGGCTCAAACCAGTGTCCTTCTGTCTTTGTGTACTTCGCTGACTTGTTTATTTTTAGTTTTTATGTTTGTGATGCTCATCGTTACCCTCCCTAAATGGTTACCCTCCTATCTGTCTCAGGTGTAATGAGGGGCGTATTGGACGTCTCTGTGAGTGCAGCAAAGACGAAGTCCGAACAGAGGATCTGGATGCCAACTGCAGAAAAGACAATGGCACAGATATCTGCAGCAACAATGGCGACTGTGTCTGCGGCACCTGTGAATGCAAGAAGAGGGAAAATCCAGCAGAAGTCTACAGTGGAAAGTACTGCGAGTGCGACAACTTCAACTGCGACCGCTCCAACAACAAACTCTGCGGAGGTGAGTCCTGTCTCAATAATACCCCTCACAACTGGCAGAGGTTTTATTGTAGCCCTCTGGTAACCTTTGCTATTGCTTGTACTTCACCAGGACATGGCCGCTGTGAATGCAGGAAGTGCATCTGTGATGCCAACTACACAGGAAGTGCCTGTGACTGCTCACTGGACACCTCCACCTGCCTGGCCAAGAACGGTCAGATCTGTAACGGTCGTGGCACCTGTGATTGTGGAAACTGCAAATGCACCAACCCCAAATTCCAAGGTCCAACCTGTGAGATCTGTCCCACCTGCCCCGGCGTCTGCACTGAGCACAAGTGAGTCTGAAGCCATTTAAACTTAATTTGATGGAAATTCTGTAATTCCGCTGGATGAATAGACAGATTTTACACAGCTTACGCAACTTTCTGTTCACGTGTCTGCAGAGATTGTGTGCAGTGCCGAGCATTTGACGCTGGTGAGAAGAAGGATACGTGTAAGCAGGAGTGCAACTACTTTGAGCTGAAAATGGTGAAGGATCGCGAAAAGCTGCCGCAGCCCACAGACCAGAGTTTCCCCCTGACTCACTGCAAAGAGCGAGACGCCAACGACTGCTGGTTCTACTACACCTTCGCCATCAGGAACGACACCAAAGAGGTCTATGTGGTGGAGAACCTCGGTAGGACTGAATAGCTTCTTTTACCTCAGCTCGTATGATATTGTTTGCTCGAGTTCGTCATTAAATCAAGTCATGAACACAGATTTGTCTCTTTACTAGAAAACCACATTTGTTTTATATTCCTTATGTTTTAATACACAGATACTGTTAGCAGTACTCGTAGCTGTCGTGGTGATAGCATGAAGGGAATTTCATTGCTTGTGCATTTGGTGTCTGACTTGCTCGATGCCAAAGTCTTTTTTAGATATTTGACAGATTCGCTGTCTGTTCACAGAGTGCCCAGCGGGACCTGACATCATCCCCATCGTAGCAGGTGTAGTAGCAGGTATTGTTCTGATCGGACTCGCACTGCTGCTCATCTGGAAACTCCTCATGATCATCCATGACCGCCGAGAGTTTGCCAAATTTGAGAAAGAGAAGATGAACGCCAAGTGGGACACGGTGAGTCAGTCAAACCAGAGACTCAGACGTGTATCACTCGTCTTCTACACAGCTCAGGTCATTGTTACCTGCAGCCTGAAGATGTGTCAGCATCTGCACCAAGATATATCTGTCTACAGAATGATCTGACTGCCTCTAACGTCTAAAGCACCAAACACAGTGTAGAAACAGGACAGAGAGCTCTGTGGTCCTCACTGTCCTTGATCCCCCTGAGCTCTGCTGTTAGATTCAGTCTTAATTCACTGAGGGAGCGGCCTTCCCCTCAGCTGACTGTGCTGCCTCTCACTGTCCACATGGAACAACTGCACAACCATAAAAGGCAAGGAAGCCAAGAGGAGAAAGAGGTGGGGTGATGGCTGACCACTAGTGGAAAGATTCACTGCTGCTCGGTGCTCTTTGTCAGTCACAGGAGCAGGTGACGTTCAGGCAGTGTTTGTGGGAATCAGTTGTCACCATATTATTGCTGTAGCAGCAGAGTGACTCTCTGGGGAAAAAGTAATTTGTTAGTCATCTTTGTATTCCTCATATTAAACATGAATGGTGTTGTTAGGGATATTCTCAATGACTGTATTTTTCTGTCTTATTTTCTTATTTATGTCAAACTTTTTATATAAACTATTTTTATTTCGTATTTCCAGTTTGTACCATGGGACGCTGCAAGTAAAATTAAAACTTCTGAATAAAATGTAGCAGATCACAATTTACTTGAATTTCAAGACTGCAACACTGATTTAAAAAAAAAAATGTCCTAATTGTCTTAATTAACATTATTAGTAGGTTAGAAATGGGGAAAAGAACAAATAACAACACAACAAATATTCTATACCTGTTAGAATTCATCCTAACCTTTCCTGCTGTGCTGAATATCTTTCCTTCAGACATTTACGCCGGACAGCTCCGATTCATTTCTTTTTCTGTTCTCTTTCATCTCTCCCACTTTCTTTCTCTCTGTGTTAGCAAGGAAACCCCATTTACAAGAGTCCTATTAACCAGTTCCAGAATCCCAGCTATGGGAATAAAGCAGCTGCTCTTTAGGTCCAAGTTTGTATCGCCAGTTTGTGCACTCGCATGAACTTTCTCTGTGCAGTTTGACACCAGCTGAAAGGTTTGGCAGCAGCATGTTGTGAAATTACCACAATTAACCAAAGTGTCTCATTCTGTTGAAGTGACTTTTTGTTTGTTACTAAATTTGGTTTATTACTTTAATCACAGAAAAATATTAATACAAGCAGAGTAATTTAACATGGCTGAGGTAGTTGACTCAACTGTTGCCTGAAGAGGATGAACTCAGCTTGTTCTTGTTTGGTATCATACTTTATAACCTAATCTGACACTGTTGAGTTCATTGACGCTGATGCTGAAATTCTTTTAAGGAGACGCCACAAACATGAAACACATGGTGTTGAAAAGTGCTGTGATGTCTAACAACAGTCAAACTCACTCCTGCTGTTTTTGTGTGTTTCTCAGGGTGAGAATCCAATCTACAAAAGTGCGGTGACAACTGTCGTCAATCCAAAGTACGAGGGCAAATGATGGAGCTGTGCTTTCATTGTGACAACACTGTATGAAAAATGAAATGGGGCAGGGTGGAGGGGGGGGGCGGGTTTTATAATGCTCTCACTGTTTGTTGTTTTCAGTCACCAAAAGATAGAAACGCATTTTGCCACTATTTCTGTTTGTTTTTACTAACTTGGTTTAATTCCTATGCATCCTTTTGAAATGTGTACAGTCTGTGTAAATGTGGGGTTTTATATTTTATTTTATTTCTCTGCAGAGCTTGAGAGAATAGTGTTTTTGAATGGATTTTAGTTTTTCTCCCGCTAAAGGACTGACCGTGCCTTTCTTCTTCTATAGAAACATTAAGCCATCAGTGTTTTGTTGAGGGTTAAATGGATGTTGATAATGGGCAACATATGAAGTGTTCCTTTCCAAATGAGCATGAATTCAATGTTGAGTGGGCAGTGACTCCGAACCACAAGTGGATAAAAGGTCTAACGAATGATTTGCTGTCTGAGCAAAGGTTTTATTGTCTGTAAGTGTTATGACTGAGTAGATTCACTTCTTTTAAATGTCTCTTTGGAAGAAACTCTTCAAATGTAGTGCTACTTGGCCGTGTTTGGCACAAATGAAATGTGTACAGTACGTTTTTGGGTTCTGTGTAAAGCCATATATGTTGAATAGGGTTGAGTAATCCATCTTGAACAATCAGCTGAACTGTATCTTTATCTAAAAAAGATATTTTCTTGGGCTGCCTTTCTAGGTGAAAGGGCATCAGTGTAGTGTACAGTAGTTTTACTGTTTGCCTCCAGGTTTTTCTTGCTTAATTTAAAAGCCATCTCAGGTCCTTAAATATTCACAGCGATGCCAAATATGCGAGCCTACCTTACTTGCTAACTAAATTTTCTCATCTAGAAATGCCTTGTTTTTTTTATTTGTCAATTGTAAACTGGGGAAAGATCCCAGTTTTCAACATGTCGGTGACTCCACCCAAGTATTTGAAGGTGCTTCGATCAAACGCTTTTATTGAACAGAAATAGGAGTGAATATATAGTCGTTCAGTTTTAAGGATCAGTGGAGAGGAAACAGTCTCTAGATCGCAAAAATGTTGTAAAGAGAGAGGAAAAAAAAAAAAGGTTACCCCTGTCACCGTTGTTTTAAGTGCCTTTTTTAATTTCCACATCACGTTCACATTTGCAATTCTGTATTTCTGAAATTATTTATTGAATAAACAATCAAAACAATTTACCCCAATATTCTTAAGATATTATTGTGTGATTATTATTTTGTGACACTTCTTCCTCTTTGGTTTAAAGTGTGCAGCAGGAGTTTTGTTATTGCTGTGCATGAACCCAATGGTGAAATCAGATAATTATGCTTATAGCAATGTTTACAGGTGTCATTGTGTGGGAAGGTTTAGAAATATTTTAAGGAGAATGTTGCAGGTTTTAAGTACTTACACTTCAGCTGAGAAGCTGCTCTTATCTTATAACACATCATCACCGCAACTTGTCTCCTTCTTTATAATATGAAGGGGCAACTTTGTTTTATCCCAGTATATGAAATCACATTTAAATGATATTGAGTTGAAAGGGTTCTGTACCTTTAATATGTTTTATTGGTATTTCTACACAGTGAGGAGACGTTTCGAACGGGTTTGACTGGACTTTATGGTGTTTTAAGTCCAAATGAACATACAGGGCAGCTTTATTTAAGCAAAGCAACCTTTTAAAGAGCAAAGTGCTTTAGCAAAGGAAGAACTTTTTTTTTTTTTAGGCAATATTATTGATACGCTGCAGCTGCTGTGTAACAGATGCATATAAATGAGCTCCAGATTTAAAGTAAATTTTGATGGGATGTTTAGATTCTTATCCGCTGAGCAGGGTTCAGGGTTCAGGCTACATGGACTGACAGAAGACACCGAGATGCTGGAACCTTCTGGCCAAACACCTTTGAAAATAAACTGCTTGCAACTGTTTGCACTCATCAGAAGTGGTGCTGCTTTAAAAGCAAAGAGTGAGTCTGCTTTGATTTTTGATGTTCACTGACATATGGGCAGCATGGCGGCATAGTGATTAACGCTGTTGCCCCACAACAAGAAGGTCACAGGTTTGATTCCTGGGACCCCGCCCTTTCCCACTGTGAGCCGGGATTGGCACCAATCCAATCCCCCGGAAACAGGTAAGATATAGAGCATGCATGAATGAACTGAATGAACTGAATTCCTATTTATTCATTCATTCATTGTATATGTACATGTATAGTAGAAGTTGGATATAATGTATAATAAAAAGGGTTTTATTTAAATAAATTAACAAACAAACATGTATAAAGTGGCAATTTATGACAGCAACAACAATAATATTATTTTAAAAATGGCCGAAGCGCTGACCTCACGCTCACTCAGCCAGCCAATCACGCGTCGCTCCATCCTCTTCGGAACGTGACGTCACGAGCCCGTGAGGGGGGGTGGGCTCTCCACAGGTGATTGGTGGCCTCGGCCGACCAATCAGCGGCCGCCTTTTACAGCAAAGTTGTTAACCCCCAACAGTAGCACTTTGGCTTCCACCTCTCTAGTTTCAGCCGAAACACCGACAGGAAAATACCGACTTTACCCCGACCTCAGGGCCTCCTAAACCGGCCGGACACCGAGCAGGAGGCGGCGAGGCGGCGGCTCTTCCTACCGGGAACAGCGGCTTCACCGTCGGCTGCTTTTTTTGTTTTTTTTATTCCTCTGGAGCCAACTGGGAGAAGAAGTAGCCGCGGCTAACGTCGCTGCTAGTCGGCTCCCTCTCTTAGCTAGCTGCGTCGTGTTGGTGTTGCCTGGCGTTTTTTTTTTTTTTTTTTAATATCCCTTTATTTTTTTATTTTTAATACTTCTGACTTGCAGAAATGTTGTCCATCTGTCTTCAAGTCCCCGAGGTGTCCGCAGCCATCGACTTCTTGGTGAGTACATTTTTCTTGTTATGGGTTTAAGTTGAATCGATGGCTGCTTTTTATTTCTTTAAAAAAAAGAAAGGGGGGCGGCGGGTTAGGAGAGTGTGTGTGTTTGTGTGTGTGTGTGTGTGTGTGTGTGTGTTGGGGGTGCACACCGTGAAAAGTGTTTCTGCCATCAGATGATTTCATACACGCAATCAAATTCCTGGCTGGTCAGCTGGATGCAATTCAGCACTAAAACCACAAGTTCCTAATCACTTTGTCACCCCCCCCCCCCCTCCATCCTCCTCCTCTTTCTCCTCTTCATCCCCCCCCCAGCCGAAATGAGGAGATTATGATTATAGTGAGATTTGTTTATTTCTCAATGCATAAAAGGAAAAATAAATAAATGTAGTTCACTAGTTCACGAAATTGAAATCAAGCTGGTAGGGAGAGGAAACAGGCAGGAGGAGGAAGGGGGGGCGGTGAAGGGTCGATGAAGGACTCAGTCAAGTCTGACATGATTTCATTTGAGGGATTTTCCATCATATCTGGCTTGAAATGTGACATTGTTGGCTCACAGGGTGTGAGGCTGAACAGTGCCAGGCAGCCCCTGTGGTATAGCAGGGAACTGCTTGGCCCGACCTGCATGGATCACAGCCTGTATCCCTCATATCTCCCTGCATTAGCACCTCACCAACCCCAAAAATATCCACCTCTTACATATATACGCTTAAAAAAAAAAAAAAAAAAGAGGGGGAGAAACCTTTTTATGAGGGATTTTCCTGCAAAGAGGAAGCTCAGATCTGCCACCCAGCCCATGATTACAGCTGCCTCATGGTGACGAGAAGTGGTTGTAGTACTATCATTATTAGTTAATAATTCGTCATACAAGCCTTCTAAGAGTAACTCACTGCGATGGTTTGCTGCATCAAACAAGCCTGCGAAGGTCTGAGTAAGAAAAGTGCAAAAAAATAAAACAAACCCCACCCACACGGGACAAATGTAGGTTAACACAAGGTAAATCAGACAAGCTTAGGTTTATATGACCTGTTAGTGTGTAAAGATGTTTCATCAAGTTTTTAGAGGCTTCTTTGTCAAGGTCACAAATGTTAATGTCGAAGTCTGCCTTTTCTGTATCATCACTGAACACACAGGCCCTGACCTCAGACTCAAATGCAGGCCTTTCTGCCCTTCAGTATCCGTGTAATCGAAGGGGGTGGCATTCCTTTAAAACGGGATGGGATATTCCCAAAAGGCAGGCGTTGACATTGTGCCGCATAGTGCTGCCAATATTTTTTGTTTCCAACACAGTAACATGCGCACATGTACCCCTATCTGAACACTTCAAACAGCTGTGACCTCATTCCAATGAGCTCAGCTGCCATTATACATCCCTCATTTTACATCACAATACTGCTAATGTCCTAATAATGACACATTTAGGAGTCAATGAATAAGGACTAAAGTATTGGAAGTTGTATCTCAAATGGAGCTTGCTTTTTTTTTTTTTGCTTAACCAGCAGGCCGCTATGCAAATAGGCAAATAGTTCATCTGGCTCACTGTCACAGTGCTGTTTTGCATAACAGAAGTCCTTCCTGGAAATAAATATACAGTAATTTGTTTGAATTGAACATGGATTGTACAGGTTACAGTAGTTAAAATATTTCTGCTGAACTTGGTTTAACTGATCCCTCAAAGAGGGACCTCTGGTGGCATTCAGTTGCAGTTGGTTTGTCAGTGACCCAGTTGAATGTTTTGTCTCTTTACACAGCTCTACCAAAACAAGGCAGAGCAATGCAGCAGTGCTGGAGATGCTGCAAGGCCGAGCAGCTATTTTAGCCAAATACCAGCATGTTCAGTGATTGATGCTAGTGGCACGGATGCAAAAAGAAGAGTCAATGGGAATGGCCATTATTGGGTCTCATTATCTATCTGTGAGCTTGACATCCACTAGAATGACAAAAGAAGACATTCACAGCTATTAATGGAAACTCTGACCAGCTGGCAGCACTAAATCTTAATGATCTCTACTACAGATCAAGGCAGTCCTGCATTTTACAGAAATCACAAGGAAAAACAAATGTCAATACAAAATCTGCCATCCTGCACAAATTTTTTACAGCTTTAAGACTGCATTACACAAATACAATTAAGTCTCTTCTAAGAGTAGTTCAGGATATTAAAAAAAAGCCCCTTTGGTGAAACCACAAACACAGCCAGGTGTGGTCGTTGGAGGTCCAGACCAGGCAACACTGCTGACAATCCAGATCAGGTGGTGGGCTTACTTTTTTTTTTTTTTTTTTTTTTTTTGGTCTTAGCTCCACCTAGGTAGCCTTTTCTAAACTTCTCTTTACTCAACAAATGAAAAACCTTTAGTTGCGTTTTTTTCTTTTAACTGACTTGAAACTCAGTTGTCATAATCTTCTGTTTTTAAAGGCTTTATGTTCAACGTTATTCTAACAGTGTTTTCGCTAAATGTCCCTGTTGCTCTTGTGGATTGGTTTTCAGGTCCTCATAATGGATTTAACCAGGATAAAAAAAACTGAGCTTATCTGGCTGGACCCTGGCTAAACCCAATGTGACCAACAGGTAAGGTGTTTTTAATGATTGTTTAATTAGCATTCTAGATCTTTTTGGCTCTGGTTGTGTACCGTACCCAACTAAGTCTAGCTCTTAGATCAGCAAAGCCTTATTTCAGCCTTTAATAGTGATTTTCAAATTTCGGTTCCTTTATTTTCATTTTCAGGGGAAATTCCAATTGTTCCATCAGCAGAGAGTAAAAAAACAGAGCCAGTATATTAAATGACTTACAAAATGGGTTGGGGTAAAGGTAGAAGAAAGGGAGGAAGAGTGAAATAGGAGCTGTTCTAATACATGGTTAAGGCTCTGACACTGCTGGAATCACATACATTGAATAACATGTGCACTCATAGAGCTGCATTGTGTGTGCATTGTGCTGCTGTGTGCATTTGTGCTTCATACAAACGAGTTGATTGGCATGCTGTCCTGAAAACCAAGATCCTTTTCCTGTCAGACCAGAAGAGGGCGGCATTGATCGCCCTGAACATGCTACCATGAAGCATTTCACCTGGAACCAACATTTTTTTTTCCCTATTGTGGGCTGCAGTAAAACCACTGCTGATAGATGAGGTCTAGTGGATCTGTTATCTCGGGTCAGTTTGCAGGAACGGCTGTTTCTGTGGGATTTGAAGCGTAGGCTTGAAATAAATTAAAGCTTTTTGTCCTTCAGTTTTGCTCTAAAGCATAAAACCAACCACCAGAAAAGATACCCAGAGTACATGAATAAACTTAATTTTAATATCTTTAGATTAAAAATGGTTGGGGAAAAAAATATATATATGCTTTGAAATAAGAGTCAACGTAGGCACTTGGATTTTTATTTATTTATTTTATTTTTAGTTTTAGTCAATTTCATTAAATCAGATAGTGCCCTTTTTGACCATCCTTTTATTACATGAATGAATAACCCAAAGGAAAAGTTCTAGACCAACAATGATTTATTGAGATGAGCTTTACAATTTGTGTAAGTTTATATTTAAAAAAAAAAATAACCACGAATAAAATGTATGTAAAATGTATGTTCAATATTTGACTGTACAATCGGTTATTCCATTTTTTTAAAGATTGATTTAAATGTATAATAAATTGCATTTTAGAGTGATGCGTTTATTTAATTTATGAGCTTTTTCCCATTATAATATTAAAAACACTTAAGAGTGGATTCATATACATGTATATTTGTTGTTTGCTTTCATGAATATATTACCCAATATCTCCTTAGAATAAAATATCTTTGTACTCTCTCTCTCTATATATATATATATATATATATATATATATATATATATATATATATATATATATATATATATATATATATATATATAAAAAAAATCTCAGCCGTGCCTAATGTTTATTTAAATTATTTATGTGCATGTGTGCAGAGGAGTTAGTTTGCAGGAATTGCCCCCTTCCCCCCACCCCCGAAACGCGCAAGCGCCCGGGACCGAGTGGGAATGGTCGGCCGGCGGACTGGGGGTTGGACCGCTCCGAGCGAAACAGCGCAAAAGAGTTTTAAATGTCCGCCATGTTGTCCATGGCGCACTGAGCCACCGATAGGGAGCGGAGCGTCGGCAAAAAACAGTCCGAGAGAGAGCGACCGAGATCCGGGCCTTCCCCCGGCTGCGTCGGCGACGCCCTAAATTGACAAAAGCTACCGCCACTTTATAGAGACTGAACCGCACAGAAACATCCATGAAAGCTCCACTCGGCTCCGGTGTTGATATCGGGAGATCGGATAGATTTATATTTCGTCTCGAATTGTGAAAAATAATGAGTAAATTGTCGTTTCGGGCGAGGGCGCTGGACGCTTCCAAGCCGCTGCCCGTCTTCCGCTGTGAGGACTTACCCGACCTGCACGAATATGCGTCCATTAACCGGGCAGTGCCGCAGATGCCTACGGGGATGGAGAAAGAAGAGGAATCGGTATGATTTTATAAAAGAAAGAAATAATGTTATTGTTGTTTATTTAAAAAAAAAAAAAAAAAAAAAAAACGATCTGAGGCGTCTTTTTTTTTTCTCCCTGCGCAAGCTCTCACAAAATGGCGGCCGATTTTCTACGCAGAAACACGACAGATTTCTGCCCCCCGGTGGCTTTCAGGGGGCGCCCCGGCGGCAGTTAGGCCAAAGAGGGAGCACGGTGGGGCATTATTGGATAAAATTGCCCGGTTTGGACGGGTTGTTTGTGCTTGAGCTGGTTTTCTGAGTACAAAGGAGTCATGTGACTTGAGCGATTCCGACATTTTGTCTGGTCCGGCAGGACGGGGCCTTGTGTTGGCGTAATAGCGAAGGACCGGGGCAAGGGGGAGCTAGTGTTTTCATATTATATGTGGCATCAGTGCCACTACCAGACAGGAATGTCAACACTGCTGCCGTGCATTTGCAAAAACTCTTAATGCATATGTGCATTGGTTGTGTGCGTGTGTGTGTGTGTTGACTTGGTTGTCACCTGATTTGCACCAGAGCTTGTTGTCACAGTTAAGTTGCAGTTTGTTGTCACCACTTTGTCATGGAGGCGCCTGCGTGTGATAGTTTTATTTATAAGTGAAGTGCGTGTTGTGTTGTGATTTTTACACTGTGAACAGGGAATGCACATCCTGCTCGCCTATCTGTCAGGCAGGAGTTTTATTTAATCCTCCAGTTTTGCACCTCTAAACCTCCTGAGATTTCCCATGATATATTTAGCTGTGTTGACTTGTCACAATAGGGATAATGTGGGTTTTCTTTAACATGCAATTTTCCGATTTAAGCGCATTAAAGCCCATCTAAAAAAACGCCAACTGTTATTGTGATATTTGCCAACTGTGTTTGCTATCTTTTCTTGCAGATAATTGGCTACCCTTAGTGTGCTTTCAGTTCAGTTGGAAAGGGAAATGCTGTATTCCAGGTGAGATTTAGTGATGCACCAGTCAGTCAGGCAGATAAACAGTCTGCTCCCCTAGATCTGGGCTGTGTAGTACATGGCATGGGTGTTTTTTAGTTATCTGTAGAATGTAGTGGGGGTTTGTTTGTTCTTATGCTCTGCTCATGCCATTTTTTTCAGACAAGTTAAGCCCTTATTTTGGGTCCCCCAGGTGATATATTAGCTCCTCCAATGGTCCAGCTTTATAGCTGATTCAGCAAGCTTGACTAATGTTTATATGAAATGCCAACTAAATGGGGAATATCACTACAGGCATCTGTGCTGGCTGATGTCGTTATTCACCGAAAGTGTGTTGCAGCCACTCTGGTGGCGTCTCCGTGTCAGGGGTTCAGTGTGTCAGATGGCACAGCAGGCTGGCAGACCAGTGGCACGTGGCGCTCAGGAGGAGAGGAGGGAAGTATTGGAAAGGAAGGGGGGTGCATGCTGTCACTTCAAAGTCTGCTCTGCTCAGCTGGAGTGCTCGGTTATGTAACAGTCATATTATCATAAGAGATAGGCCAAGGACCGCTGCATGCCGCCACTCAGTGTTTGGAGTTGTGAAATTTTACGTGAGAACCCAGATGGAAATGTGCTTTTAATAGTTTTTGGCAGATATCTGGCAGTGTAGCTCCCACTCTTTTCAGAAACCCTCCCTCAGCACTTAAGGGGTGGTGATGGTGTTTTATTGTGCAGTAAACATGTTTGTTTTAGTTTTGTGGACTTCATCCTGCACCCACTGATCCACACAACAAACGGTGCCTGGTATCTTGTAGATATGTGCTTCACCCATTGAGCAAAGAATTGGATTTAATACTGTGCAGCCGCCTCTGAAGTGTTAATGCATCAGCACAGCATGTTCCACTTACCACCACAACCGCACTCACTACCCACTTGGTGGTCTACAGGGTGAATATGTGGTGTCTCCGCACTTTCTGACTCTGTTAATAGAAAGCTTTTACCAGTGAGCTGTTGAACTCAGACCACAAGGCAAATTTTCAGACTCAGGTCTCAAGCATACACTGTTTTTTGCATCTTTCGAGGACTACACTACAGTCTTGCTTTCTTGGTTTCTCTGGACTTTGCTTTTAAGTCATATTTCATCCCAGCATGTGGTTTTGTAATTTACAGGCAATGTGTATGCGCCATGGCTTGAATGGAGAGCTGCTGAAATTCCCTCAGCACGTGCTGCTTGTTTGTTTTGGGCCAGACACTTTGTCTTGTGTTTACATTTGGGTGAAAGTGAGGTCAATATCTGCGGCCCTAGTGGGAACCCACAGGCATCTGTTATGTTTGCCTCTCTGCCAGACACCATTCTTGTACACACAGACACACACACACTCTGATTCTGGCGGACAACCAGTTCCTCACTGTGTGACCTTGCTGGGTGGGAAATTGGGCCATGTAACCTGTCCAAAGGCTTTGCCGTCTACATGCTGTGAAATTGAAAGTTACTCTGTTCAGCTGCTTCTTTTCTTATTCTTTCACTGTTGACAGTTGTGTATTGAGGCATATGTGGGTAGCGTGGGAAATCCACACCAGCTTTGGGACTTTTTTTTTTTTAAGTCCACCTCCAGTTATTTCTCCAGTATGACAAATCTCAGCTGCTAAAGCTCAACTACTGAGAAAGGCCAATGAATTGAGGAATTCTGCAATCAATGATCCATGAATGGAAGACTACTGTAAGCACATCACTCGCAGATAATTATTTGGTTTGACTGGGTTATTATTTAATTGTGGGTCTACACTAAAGCTTAAAAAAACTTGGCAGCTACTTTGCCTTTTTACCAGCCGTGCACATTTGTGGAATGGAAAGTTTCTCAATCCATGCTCTTACTTTACAAACTGCTTAGAGTTGGAACAGATGAAAAAATGCAATCTGATGGCTGCAGTTAATTTCCCATCCCGCTAACACTGGGTGTTAAAAATCATATTCCCACGCAGCACATAAACCTGCTTTGTACTGTAGCTATGTGTCCCCCGACAGCTTTACCAGACTGTTCCCTGCAGCTGTCCATCATGTTAAGTGGCATTTACAGTGTCTGGGACAGTAGCTGTCGGAGGCGAGGTGGAGGAGGCTCTGACTCCCTCAGCAGACTTGACAGTGATCGATTTGGTCATTTTAGAAGGCTATTTATGGACTCTTGTGTGTATGTGTGAGAAAGCCAGACCCAAAGGAAAATGTGTGTTTGTTTGAGGGGCACCAGCCAAATGCTCTGTATTCTGACTGTTCACCTCAATCTGAGTCTATTTATTCTCAGACAAATAGCCATGGTGGGGAAAGTAAACAAACACACTGCTTGATTAGGTTTGGCAGCTGACTAGATTTTGCTCAAGGCCATTTGATTTTATTTATTTTTTTCAAGTTTCTCCCTTGTGGTGGTAAAGCCGAAGATGTTTGCTGCAGAGGTTTTTCGGGGTTAGCCGGGGAAATGTTGGAATCAGATAGAAACTTGAAGGTTATGCAAATGTACAATTACGGAGGGGGTTGTGCCAAGTGCTACAGATAGACTGCATGTGTTCAAGTTTTGGGTTCGGCATACAAACGCCTCAGGGAAGCTTAGAGAATAAAATTGAAAGGCTCCTTGTCCCCAGCAGTTTCTCCAGCTAAGGAAGCTGGTAAATCTTCAAAACAGATAGCCAGAGCCCATAGTGCCATAAACGTTAAGCACAATAACTTGCCTCAGTTGTAAATGACTGTTTAGAATATTGCAAACCCCAAATGGCTGTGATGTGCAATGCACTCTGGGATGTAATAAGTCTGATTTAATAAAAAAAGATGATGATTACCACAACATGAGGGTTTATGGAAGTATAAAGAAGAAAAAATTTCAGAGAAATTAGAGACCACCCATGGCTTTTCATTTTTACATAGACATATAATCCATTATTTTATGTTGAGGAAAAATTGTAATACACTGGTGAAATCCTTTTGCAAAGGCAAATGCTGAAAAGACTCTTCGCAACTGGAACTGCAAGAGATTTGTGTACACTTGACAGTACCGAGTGTAAAAAGCTTTAGAAATTTGTCTGACTCCAGTTTTGTTATACAAGATAACGCTGTATGAAACACGCAGAATTCAATGTGGCAACGCTGTGTGTGTCCAAGGACCTGCTGTTAAAAAAAAAAAAAAAACCTACCCTATCAGGGCCTTTTTAAGAGAGACACATTGATTGGGGTTGCTTGCTGAAGGTCTTTCTGGAAAGGGACAATCTTCCTTGATTTTTAAACCCAGTGAAAATACAGAAAATTTGCCTTTTTCTCTTGACCTTCATATGGGACTAAACCCAGTTCGGATTAAAACAAAATCTAAATTATAAAAAATCCCTTAGATTAAAACACTAAAACAACTTCTTTCAAATGTTTGCATAGAAATACCATATTGATCTCCAAACAACTTTACTCTTGCAATTTCATGACAATGATGTTGCTCATACATGGTGTTAAAGTGTTGGTGCAGAACACGATTGCTGTTGTGTAATGTAGGTGACGGTTAGAAATGTACAAACATTTTATTTCTTTCTGAATTCTGTATAGAAACAAACCTGTAAGGACTGGCTTAAGTTAAAATAACATTGGTGTTTGTTTTGTTCAGTTGGTAGTTCCTGAATGGGGATGGGTTAAATTACGAGATGCAGCGTGAGAAAATAGAATTGAACCACAGCCAAATTTCACCATAATTGTTTTTTTTTTTTTTTTTTTTATACCAAAGTTTTGAACCATTTATAGGATGACATTTGTTTTAACTGTGTAGGGTTTCTCACTGTATATGAAAAGATGTATATTGTGGCATTTGTATGACTATCATGAGTTCACAAATCTCTACGGAAGAGCAACACAAATATAAACCTCAACCTTTTGAAACAGTCATTTGACAAACGCTCAGACACATCAGGGCTGATCACATATGCAGGGTGAATGTTTGCATATGGAATGTAAAGGGAAGTAGCCCACAGAGCTTGAAGTATAGTTGTCATAACAGGCCATATTATCTATGATTTAAGAAGCAGTGAGTTCATTCAGTTTACCGGAGGAACAGCTTTAGGAATCAGCCAAGAGATCAGATTCTAAATCCTGCTGCTACCCGTTTGGGGACGCTGATTCCATGGGCTGAACCTGAGGTGTTCAACACTTCATTTATATTGATATATAGCATTCTCAAAGTAGCCACGTGTTACACAACAGTGACTCTCTGTAACTGACTGGCAAGTATGTTCAGTAGCTTTCTGTGCAAAAGAAAAAATGCAATCACAACAGACCAGTTACACTTCCAGCATCACACTTCCTCAATCAAGTGCACACATTCACACACGTACTTGCCTTTTTTCTGACTCATTCATTCTCTATGCCTACCTTCCCCAGGCACAAATATTCCCCCCCACCCACCCACCCCTGGGTCTTTGACAGCCACAGGGGAAACAAACACACCTTCTCTCCAGAGAGCTGTTGAACCAGCCCAGCAGCGTGCTGCCTTGTTGCCAGACTGCCTGGCTGCCGGTGGCTCAGCGCCCAGCTCTGGGCCAAAGGCACTACTACTACTACTACTACGACTGACTGGGACTGCTCAGACAAGCAGCCCGCTAGCAAACTGGTTCATCAGCCATCCAGCCTGTCTCCTTTCCTTCCGTCACAGTCCCCCTCAGCCAGCTTGGCAGCAACAGGCTCTTGTCATATTTGCGGCATGTAGATAAGGCCAGCAGATTGCGTGTTGAAAACAAAAGCAGTGCCAAGTTTCCAGTCTGTGTTTGCACTCGAGCATGATTGGACAGCAGGTTCAAATTTCTCCCTGTCCAGTTTCGACACACCATTTAGGGGCGATTCGAACACATTTACAACATTGACTGACTGAGATTTGGCAAGAGCGCTAATAAGGACGTTTGTTTGTCCCGACAAGTCTGTTTGTTCCTGTTCTGGTTCTTTATCAAAAGACCTGGGTGTTATAAAATACCCACCAGTTAAACTGGATAATCGGCAGTTTCTTCCTGAAGTTCACCTTGTAAGCGTACATTCACCGGCCATCTACATGTCTTGGTACCCCCCTCCGAATTACAGTGGCCAGCATTTCCTATGTTTCGGTTGGAGGAGTTCTGTTTTGCTCCAGCTGTTCCACAAATTACTCTTGTATCTGGGCATTGCTTTCTTGTATTGTTTGTTACAACCCTTTTGTGAAGTTTCTGCTCTGCTTTGCTTTTTCATGGAGCACAGCTGGTCAATACTCATTAAAGCTAGAAACAGAATAGATTGGGTTAGTGTTTCTGGTAGAGAAAAGAAATTGGCAGCAAAAATTTTGAAACTTCTCGAGAGATGGTGTGTAACAGGATTTAAAGTTCTGTCTTTCTCACACTTTGTGGCTGCAGCTCATTTTTCGTGCTGGTTCACAGTGCAATTGATTGGTACTGGATGTTTTGCCTGGAAAATGTAGTTGTCATACATAATTGGGACATTTTACTGTAGAAAAATAAACTTGGTTGTTGCCTCTAATAGGTATTTCTGGTAACTTGTAAAATGTATAAAAAAATTAATTAATTAAAAACTTAAGCTGGCACATTGATTTATGCAGCTTGAAAACAGCCAGCAAATTAAATTGTCTTTATATTGTTTTAATGTGCTCTCATCTTTCTTTACCAGGTATTGTATTTTCATATCAGCCTGATTGTTTAAAGAGTAAACTTCATACATAGATCGTGGTGAGAGAAAATCTATCCTCGCGTGTCTGAACTCCACCTGCATTTTTGTAGGAACACCATCTCCAGCGGGCCATCTCAGCACAGCAGGTGTATGGCGAGAAGCGGGACAACATGGTCATCCCGGTTCCTGAGGCGGAGAGCAACATCACTTACTACGACTCCCTCTACCCTGGAGACTACAAGATGCCAAAGCAGCTAATTCACATACAGCGTAAGTGGGCTTCACTAATGGCAAATGTATGAAGTAGAGAGCAGAGATGATGAGTTAGATGCAGCAGTTGAGGTTTAATTTGGCTTTAATAGTCTCTAACTCGATTATGTTGGGGACTTGGGGACTGTTAATCCAAATAATTAGCTATTCTGAGTAGAGTGTTTCACATTATTGTACATTTAGGAGGCTTTTCTGTTTGTAAATCATCATTTTACACCAGAGTGTGTTCGTTAGATCAAACTCTGGGCAATAAAATGGAGAATAAATTTCCTCCTTCAGTTTTTGCTGGAAGAAAAGACGCATTGAGTGTTAAAAGTGAAATGATGGCTACTGAAGGTGAGCTCAGTCGGCTGTATGAAGTCTTAAAATCCTTTCAAGTTTCCCACAAGCCAAGGTTCTGCAGGGTTCTGTTGTTCACAGCTATTTGCCCATTTAATGGCATCAGGCATATTTTTGTATGAGTGTTTACAAAGTTGTCATCTGTCAAAGAAAATGATTTTGAGAGATTGCCTGGTTCAGTAGAAAATGAGTCTTGGAGATTGGTTAGTTCAGTAACCATGTCTGCGTCGCAAGTGGTTGCCACGACTGTTCCTCAAAGGAAAGCAATTTGTTGTACCCTGAACTGAGACAGTTATCAGTTGAAAGCTGAAATGATAAATGTGTCAGCCTGTCAAATAAATTTCACAGTTTCCTCAGAGCTTCAGATTGTATGAAATTTGAAGAAAATTCTCCTTTGGTCCTGGAAAGTTTGGTCCTTGTACAAAAATCTGTTAAGTTGCACGTATACAGTAGGCTGTGTGTATGGTGTAATTTTTTTAAGTTGCATTCAAATCCACAAATCCCATCTGTCAAATTAAGTTGACTTGAAGGCAGCCCTAATTAAGTATGGACAGAGGTTATCACTTTAAAGCTGAAGCAGCAGATGCTTTGGCTTGTACATTGTTTACTTCATAATTACATGTAAGAAAGTGGTTTATGCTGGATGGTAGCTGGAGGAAGGAAAAGTCTAACTTCTAACCAAACACCTCTTTTACATGTTTGCAAAAGAATGAGTTTTGGCCAGTTGAATTGTTGATTGATTTGAATAAGTCTCTGGTTTGAAATATCTCAGAAAGACGTGGAGGACGTGTAAGAATGAAAAAGTTAAGCTCTGAGTGAATAGTTTTTTAGATTTTTCTGTGTCAAACGTATTCTGACATTGGACCACGAAGGAAAGAGAGTCCCATTTACGTTTTAACTGAAATTAAACTGTCTGACCTGTATAAATTATGCACACAGTAATGCAGACTCCATTAAAGTTGGTCTCTGAGTTGCAGCCATGGGTGAGACTTGCTGACCATAGCCAGATGATATTTACTATACACTGTTAGTTCCAGTCAGATCTCCAGTATGTCGTCCTTCCAGGTGTCTGATTGTACACATTAGGTGTAATTGAGCCTGATAATCATCCAGTGCTTGCTTAAAGCTGGTGTCCAACAGATGTTGAGTGGGCTGAGTGCCGAAGACACTCACTTATTGAACTTAACTTTGTGCTATTAGTCATGCGTAGTTGAACGAGTATTATATCGTGTGGATATAGCAGCAACACACTGAAAGGGTCTCTTTTGTTGGGGCACTACGGCAACTGTCTGAAAGTTGTGTAGTTGGTGTCTCTGGAAAGACAAAGCTGCAGTTACCAGTTCAGGAGAGTAAGAATTTATTCCATTCAAAGCTCAACTGAAATTAATTTAGCTTGTTTGTTAGGCTTAAGTGTCAAACATTTGTTTTGGGTAAACAACTTGTTTACAAGAAAGCCGCTCATTGTATAATTTATGGTAGTTTCAAGATATGGGGCTGTATATGTTATAGTTGTCAACTGTTTCTCTGAAACCAACATAAAAAAATTTTATTGGAAAGTGAATTCCTAATTTTATGTGTCACATGAGAGACAAAATTTATATCTTGGGTAAATGTGATGTATGAAAGGCTGCAGGCTGGTTCCCTATTAAAGATCCAGCAATGGCTCAGTGCGCAGACTGGACTGACGGCTACTGGGGGTTGTGCTAATGTAACTAGAAGAGGCTTTGCGCTCACAGACGGATACGACCACTGGCAAACTGACTGTATGGGCTGGTGCCTTTTTCAGTAGGTGCTGAGGGTTTGTCGTGTTTCACATCTTTGCCTGCGTGACTCAGCTTTGTCGCTCATTTTTAGATCGTGCGTGTTGTTTTGGCTCAACTCTGGTTGGCAATGTAGCTGTAATGCAGCATCCTAATAGTGATTGTGCTGATGAGGGTTGACCTAAATGCAGAACAGATTACTCATCAGTTCAGGTCCTTATGGGAATCTATTTTTTGTTAACTAGTCCTACCCCACACATGTTCCACTGCTGCTGGGAATGAGTCCATGTTGCCTCTCTTGAGCTGCAGCGTAGGCGGTTTATGTAGTCTGCAAGTTTTCTAGCATATCCTTACATACTCCTGCACTCTTTTCCGACGTGTGCAGCAGTATGTGTCTGGACATCAGGTTGAAGTATGTAGAGTAAACAGACAGCTTGGGGAGGTGGAGAATTAAAACATTGCCACTTATTCACAGCCGGCTTGCTGTTTTGGTCAGATCTTTCCTTCTGGTTATGGTTGTGTGCATCTGTTGATGGGCCCCGCTCTGGGCTTTTTTTCCCAGACAAATTGTAGCAGATACATTTTTCCTTCTTTATGTATCCAGCTGTAACTCTGCAGTCACATTAAAAAGGGATCAACTCTGTTTACAGTTTAAGCTCCACCGAAAACAATTTGAAAGGTGTATTCAAGAGTATTGTGTCTTAGTAGTAGCAATGGTTAGTATCAGTGACTGCTTATTAATGTTTTTTTTATTGTGTTGGACCTTCTTCTCTAAACCTCACTGTATGTTAGTTACAGTCTGTGCTCACATGTGCCACATACAAGTATATGAATGAAGCAGGCGCAAGATATGGTCTGACCCTGGCAGTTGAATTGCTAAGCAACTATCTGCACATGTAATTTAACTGTCATTAACTGGCACCACAAAGGGGAACCATCTTCTCTCCCCCCCCCCCCCCCCCCCCCCCCCCCCCCCTTATCCAACTGGCTGTTAACGCAGTGACACTGGGTTGTAAATCACATTCCTGCAGGTATGTAATGATGTGATGTAATGATTCTGATATCACATTACAAAAGTCCATGATCTTGTGTCGCAGTATTGTTAGACGGACCCTTACAGTTGTTGTATAGATGGGCAAACTGGAACAAATAGAAGTCGCCAAACAAAATATAGAAAGATAACTAGAGGTCTGAGCTGTGGAGTTAGTTGTTGACGCCCCGCTGTAAATGAAAGGTGTTTCTGATTTGCTGGATGTCAACAACAAAGTTTAATCATTTTGAAGTTTTGTGTCAAACAAATCTCAAAATATGACTGATGGTTTCTGAATTCATTCCCTCATTCCACATCACTTCTGTTTGAATAAATGAGTCCAAACTTGTACGCTCCTTGTGCATGGCAGCGTCATAATTGCTCACATTTAATTGACGTTCTTCTTTTATCCATTAATTTCACGTCACTTCGGATAAATGTCAAATATGAGGGCAGTTGAACGAAATACTTATGAGTACAGGGATTACAATACAGGCTTATTGGTGTGCATGAAATTGGTGCAAATGAGAATAAAAGGACACACAGTCCTAGGACAAATAATATGCAATCGTTTTGGTGATCAGACACCAAAACCTCCAAAAAATATATTTTTATTTGCTGATTGTTTCCACTACTTTAACACGTTTTAAAAAAAAAAAATTACATATCTGAAAGTGATGATGCATCTGAAATGTGTCAGTACATTAATTTGTCTAATATCCGTTTCCTCTCCAACCTTCTTATAGCTTTCAGCTTGGACACAGAGCAGCCCGACTACGATCTGGACTCAGACGATGAGGCATTCATCAACAAGCTGAAAAAGAAGATGGAGATCAGCTTCCTGCAGTTTGAGGAGATGATTGACCGGCTGGAGAAAGGCAGTGGGCAGCAGGTTGGTACCTGCGTGTCCCCCAAACACAATAGAACCATTTAAAGTAGCAACAACATTATCACTGGGTAATGGATTGTCCAGAAATCCAACCTCTGTCTAATATCTTCTAGCTGGTGAGTCTTCCTGAGGCCAAACTGTTGCTGAAGGAGGACGACGAGCTCATCAAGGAGGTCTTCGACTACTGGAGCCGCAAGAGGAAAAACAGCAAGGCTAACTCACTCATCCCCAACGTCAAGCAGGAGAAGCGGGACGGCTCCAGCACCAGTGACCCCTATGTAGCCTTCCGACGACGCACAGAGAAGATGCAGACTAGGAAGGTCAGTTGTTGTTTTGTTTTATTGGTTGGATGTGGCTGAGATGGCAGAAGTTAACTTATAGGTCAACCCTGTGTGTACAACGTTGTCCTTTTGAAATGTCAGCATCTTACTAATTGAAATTTTTCTGGGCTTCCTTTTTTTTTTTTTTTTGTGTTTTATATTATTCTAGTGAGGCATTATTTGAAGCCATTTTACCCACAATTCTCCATATTTCTCCTACGGCTGAGCTATAACCATCTTTATATTAAGTTTGCCGTAGATGATAGAAGTGCTCTAAACACAAGTTGAAGTATTACGACCAGTGGGGTCAAAGAAAATGGTGCGTTGCCATCTCATACTGAAGGAAATCTTGTGTCTTGGTACGTGGGCTTCCTTTCATGCATGAACAAATTTGAAAAGCATTACATTTCACTGCATCAGTCTCCTGTGACGCTCGTTTTGGTTCATCAGCTCCAGTTTGTAAACACTTTGCGAGCTGAAACTATGAAGCGGTTGTGATAGATTGCCAGTATGTGATCCTGACAGGCTGACAACAGAGGGCTTGGTGTGAAGCACTGAAAGCTTGTTCACTGAGCAGCTTCATACTTTTCTCGGTGTGTGTGTGTGCTGTTGAAACAAAGCTTTGGGGCTCCATTGGTACAGATTTTATTAATGCTGAGTTCAACCCGACAGAATGAATTAACCGACAAAATCCAGGCTTTAGTCTGCTTCTAAATTGTTTTCTGTCTGCTCTACAAGTCAAGCTGCTGTGTGACGTGTCGGTGATTTTATGTTTATTATAGAAAGACTCGAGTCCCTGATCATCAATTGCATCAGTGTATGAAGTCATAAAATAGAAGCGGGGGGGACCACCAGAGCAGCAGAAGTGATCAGGCCAAGAGAAAAATTGCACTTCTCACTTATATTCAGCCCAGTCCACAATTTCCTGACTTTTTTTGTCTTATGCACTGTGACTCAATGGAGCTTTTCATCTTGTACAGGGTGAATATGCCACCAAGTGGTCATTACATGAATTAAGCCTATTTTAGATTTTATCAAAATAATATATTTCAAACAAATGTCTTTCTGAACTGTAATTGTAATTGCAATTGTAAATATTAAATTTACATCTTTCTAAGTTGGCTAGGTTGCTTTTTTTCTAATGTTTTGCTCGTACTTTGAATCTTAGAACCGTAAGAATGACGAGGCGTCCTATGAGAAGATGCTGAAGCTACGCAGGGATCTCAGCCGAGCTGTCACCATTCTGGAAATGATCAAAAGGAGGGAGAAGAGCAAAAGAGAGCTGCTGCACCTCACTCTGGAGATCTTTGAGAAGAGGTGTGCATAATGCATTAGTACAGAAATAAAACAAATCACTGACTGCAGCCCTCAGATATTATAAAGCAGAAAATCAGCTGCTCAAACTGTGAAACCTTTTGACTGTTTTTGTGTTATTTGATATTTCTCCTGGTGTCAAATTGAATTTTCATTTGGTCATTGAATTTGATCGACTGATCCCTTGTCCCATCCATTTCCCAGGAACGTCATGTCCGACTTTGGTGGTGAGGTGATGGCAGAGGTCCTGGCTGAACGGGCGCTGGTGAGGCCACAGATCATTCCTCTGGTTCCCCTCACCAACCAGTACCGACACCAGGACCACATGGACCTCAAGGACTACAAGTCAAAGGTGAGGCCCACATTTAAGCACTTTAAGTACACTAAGGACTTCAAAGACTAGTCTGGATACATTTTGAATTTATAGGGAAGACTCAGTGGGTCGGCTCTTGTTTATCTGCAGGATGAAAAGATTTTAGTTTTCAATCACATGCTTGTTTTTGAGTTCATTAAGTCAATTAATTGACCTTGAGGCTGAAGAATCTAGTGTATGATTTAAGATTGACTGGGTTTACAAGATGCTCTGAAGTCTCGTCACTTACCACGCCTTTCCCCTCCAGCCCGAGAAGATGGAAGTCCCCCGGCAGAAGAGGAAGTACGAGAAGAAGCAGAAGGTGCTGCCTCTGTCGTCGGGCACCCCGCACCATCCAGGTCCTGTTGTTTTCAACCCCAAGGATCTCAACCAGTACGACTTCCCCAGCTCGGATGACGAGCCCTTTTCCCAGGTACACACACACACACACCTTTAAACAAAAACAGGGACACACTCATGCTTTGCTATTTGTTGTTGTTAAAGTTAATAATCTCTAACACTTCATTCGTGTCCATCAGTTTTTCTTCTTTCTAGTAAATGTGATTCTGAAATACTTTGGTATATATTGTATCACACCATGTTTAATGGAAAAAATTAGAGTGCAGACTGTTGGATATCAAGAGTTAAAATTCAATTCTCCTGCACTTCAGCGTCCCCAGACCTTCTCCATACCTTTACTGCTGTCATGAATTCAACCCGTCACTGCACTCTGCCCTCTGTCTAAATGAATCTGCTCAGAATTGCAAAACCACATGAGCCAATTGGGTGGAAAATGTATTTAAAGCGTGACCTGTGGCTTCGGTGTTATTAATTACGCTCTCCAGCTGACCTTAGACTGACCTGTGACCTCTTTGTCCACAGCTGCACTCAGGCTCATCGGAAGCAGAGGAGGAAAACGATCCAGATGGTGCCTACGCCTTTCGCAGGAAGGCAGGCTGCCAGTACTATGCTGTAAGTGACATAATTTTTTAGTCATGCACAGAATCTATAATGATGTTCATTAGAGGTTCATGTTCTGTAGCTAATAAAGTAGATCACGATTAAAGTGGTGAGCTGACGGTAGCCATATTGGATAGTTGTTGGTTTCTTTGAACGCCAAATGGTTGAAGGAAAGTTTCCAGCAGTGGAAATGTTTTTGTAAGTAGTTTAAAGTGTAACTCGTCTACCAGACATGAAAACAAATATCAAGCATATTTTTGCACCAGACATGAGGAAAGAAACGGTTGAGGTTCAGCAACCTTACTTTGTCTCTCCAGGCTCGCCAGGACCGTGTGGGTAGCTGGCCATGGTGTGATCCCTGGGAGGGCGGTTTGGCAGAAGCTCGCTTTCGCTACAGTCTCACCACGCTCACTGTGCCGAGGCGCTGCCTGGGCATGGCTAGACGACGAGTGGGACGAGGAGGCCGGTCAGTTAACTACTTTTCTTATGTTTTCTTCTCTTTTTCTTAAACACAGTTCAATTTACTAGCCATTATTCTCCTTACTCTTGCTGCACTGAGACGTTTTCTTATCCAATTAATTCCACTCTACTGGAATTAAGTTGCTGATGGGAGGAATAACAGACTGATAAGTCTATATCAGAACTGATGTTTGTCCTCCTTTCTCAGGGTGTTGCTGGACAGGGCGTACACGGACTACGACAACGTTTTCCACAGATTGGATCCAGAAATGCTCGACCTGCCGTTTACCCTCTCACCCCCTCCCCCCACAGCTACTTCACGCTCGCCGGCCATCGACAAGTTTGCCAGTACCTCAGAAACAAATACCTCGGACAGAAGTTCCTCCTCCTTCAACTCCTCTCTTTCCTCTTCCTCCCCTTCTTCCACGGACCTCAGTCAGATACTGTTGAATATAAAGTCGTGCCGATGGAGGCACTTTAGACCACGGACACTACCACTACATGAGCTGGATAACGCCCATCCGCTATTCAGGAGGTTGAGTCGAGCTTTGAAACGCCCAGTCTCTGCCTCCACAGCCGGGGGACAGCCCAATGGCTCTCAACGCCCGGGGAGGGTCGTCCCTGCACCCTCACCCATTGCTGGTAAGAGGCCTGGGTGCCTTCAAACACACATTGGTTCTCTCAAAGACAGTTGGTCCCTCTGTGTTGTGCTCACGGCAGCTCGAGGTTGAAGAATCAAAATCTATGTTGGTCATGGGTAACAGAACACACACTAAGAATAAACGTTTAACTCCTCAGCCCTGTTGATATATCACAATAGTTTGGATTCTATTTGTGTGGTTGTTAGTTACACTCGTCTTATATGAAGTGTGAGAATAAATGTTTTTGTGCAAGTTTTCTGCAGCAAATTTGTATTGGATTGTTTATTTTACACAAATGTCTCCCTCAAATGTTTCTTGACTTAAACTGTTTAGGTTTGTGTGTTTGTTGTTCGGCATTCACACTGTTTCACCTCCCAGCCCACCCAGTGTTAATTAAAAACTGGGTTTGATAAATAAATTCATGAAATTCACAGGAGCTATCGGGCCGTGTGGACACAGAGGTGTGGAACGTTGAATACAAAGTGAATGGCACGAGTCCCCGGTGGGATCACTGTGAGGGCAGTCAGATGGTGGGGATTGTCTTGATGTTGCCCTTGCTGCTGACAAGAGTAATGTATGTTTTGATGTGACGGGAAAAACTGCTCATTGATTTGTTCTTGGAAAAACTGGCCAGCTTGTCTATTTAAAAAAAAAAAAAAAAAAAAAAAAACAAAACACTGAGACCTAAAGGACACAAAGAGCACGTTCTGTATGGGCAGTAACTACAGCAGTATTTAGACTGACAGAGCAGCAGCAGGTTGTATGAAGTGCTGGATTAAATAAATGTGACGTGTCGGACTATGAAGTGAGTGCAACGCTCCTTTCATATGGAGGTGCTGCCAGAGGATGAGCTGTGACTTTAACATGCACAGAGTCCTGTTTCCTGTGAAGCAGAGAGCTGCTAGACTCAGGGGGGAGTAAGTAAATCAATATTGGCCTGAGGGTCAAGGCTGTGTAACGCTAATCCATAGAGAACCATTGAAGAAAGACTTCAGAGCTTGTTGTTTACAGGTTAAATGGTTGCAATGCAAATGAGGTCATGGTGCAAGAAGTTTAAAATGCACGCAGGAAAACAAATGAAATCGGTTTGGAACAGATCGTTTTATGTTTACTGGAGTGAATGTCTTCCTGGAACTACATGCAGCTCAGTGATGAGATTTCTTTCTTTTTAAACCAAGACTGGAATATTAAGTGTAGTAAAAAATCCAACTGAAATAAGCTGTTTACAAATTCACATTCAGTCACGGTTTGTGGAAAGTTTGATGGATCACCAGGAGCGTCTTCTGTGAAACCACACTTTGTCATTGCAGTAACAGACCCAAAGGTCAGAGTCTTGTCGTCGGATCTCAAATTTAATAGTCTTGTTGAATTTTAATAGAAATGGCAAAATGCAGGTTCTTATGCAAGTTATGTTTTTCACCATGAGGCTATTTCTCAATATCATTCAGTTACTCATCAGAACAGTCTGCAGTAACAGTGAGATGACTGACTGGAGAGAAATGTCCAAGACCCGAGTTTGTAGTTTTCCTTTTAGCCACAGACTTTAGTCTTGGCTCCTGCCTTATCAAACAACACAGCACTGAGTGTGGAGGGGTGAGGTAAACGGTCTAACCAAACAGGCACACCACAGAGAAACAACCTTGAAACGTTTGCTGGTAGATTGAGGACAGAAACCATCAAAATGCCTCACTGGGTTCCTCACCGAAGCGTGAATTTACTTGCCAAGAAGAAATTGAAAGCTAATATTTCTGTACCTATTTGTAATGTCTAGGAAACGGCTTCATGCATCAGTAATGAGATGTATGTATTCCAAGGTTTTAATGTGGTGCTGGTGTTGTAGTATAAACTACTGGAGCTGCCAAACTAAAAGAAGCTATCAGACATAAGAGTCTGAGTGAACCATATAATGCAGTTATTTTTTTTTTTTTGGCTGTCTCATATCTGGATGTCTGAACACGCACCAGTCCTCCAAGGATTAAACACCATGCAGTGTTCATTAGCAGAAAAGTTCTTCTAGTTTCTAAAAGTATTTGAGAATCTGTTGGCAAACAATACATTTTAATTTCAAAAACAAGACAAGTCAAGATTAGACTAAGTACATCTAAAGCAGCAGTCTTTTCAACTGAGTGTTTTCCAGAGATGGAGCTGCCGGTGTGTATATTCCCTCTGAGGGAAAACAATGTGATTTGTACATTTCATAAATGTATGTGGCGGTGCGAATGTGTTTCCAAATTTATAACCAAACTTTTGTCCCTCTCAGCTCTCACAGCCGAACAGTACCAGCAGCATCAGGAGCAGCTGGCCCTGATGCAGAAACAGCAGCTGGAGCAGATCCAGCTGCAACAGCAAGCCAACAGCACCACCACTGCCAACAGCACAGTGGTCAGTATTCTGCTTGTCAGCAGGCCGTTATGACGGCGCTTCTGTTTCTCTCGTGCATTTTCACTCATAACAAAAAAAAAAAAAAAAAAAATTGTTTTACTCTCTAATAGGGCCTGGCAAACACGTTGGACCAGGCCAGCGCTCAGTTCGCCGCTTCGGCCCTCGTCACCGCCGACCAACTGCTGGCTCTGAAAACAAAGGAGGAGCTAGCCCTGGGAGGCGGAGTCAATGGCGTCCTCTCCCCCTCAGGTATGAGTTTTCATAGTCAGTAGACTTCAGCTCTGTAAGGTGGCCTAATTATTTAAATCAAAAGCATTCTCATTACTGTTCTTAACAGAATCTTGAGCATCTGCTGCTGGTTTATAACCCCTCAGAACAACAAGCTCCATAAATGTTTATCATTCGGAGCAACTATTTGTTTATATATTTATGAATAAGATGCATTAGGACTCATAATCATAAAAACTAAAAGCTCTTCCTGTTTCAAGTGCAATTCAGCCTTGTGCAACAATATAGTGATACTAAACAGACAAAGCAAACAATGACGCTGAAGCAATTATTGTCTAGAACCCATAATAGAGTTCACCAAAAGAACAGATAACAGCACAAAAGCAGACAGCACAAAACCTGCAGCACTAACCCCCGAACAACTGCTGCCATTTGAGGCAGCAGGATTTAGGAGATAAGTTAGAAAAGTGACAAAACAGAATTAAATGTGAGATTATTGTGTGGATGAAAACTAAGGATCTGTCCTTCACAGATAAACGTGCTGAAATGATTCGTTGACTTTCGATTTTCAAAAGTCAATGAATCATTGTGAAAGGGTTTTTTTTTTTTTTTTCCCCTTCCAATACTGACCTTCTGTGGGTTCCTGCTGGTTCCTGTGACGACTTTGTTCATCACAGTAGATACTAAACAAACCTGCGAACTATCTCACATTTAAACTAATTCTGAACTGCAGGTTTTGGTTTGTTTTGTTTCACTTTAAAAATCAAACTTATGTTTTTCATTAATATTCAGTGATTCAGGTGTTTTCTTTTTATAAAGCCAAGATGTGTCGTCAGAACAGATAATTAATGGTAATCAAACCCACCCACCCCTACCCTTCTCCCCCACCATTGCCCGGCCTCCTTTTGCCCCCCTCAGGTGTTTATAAGGGCTTGCACCTCTCGAGCACAGCATCCCCATCCCCCGCCACCCCAGCTCCTCCTACCACCACCCCGACACCTGCCTTGCTCCACCCCTGCACCACCACCAGCTCCACCTCCTCCGCAAGTAACAACAACGGCACCGCCCACCCTGCCAACACCACTACCACTAATACCGCCACCACTCAGGTCCTGCTGGGAAACAACAACAGCCTCCGTCTGGGCGTTCCCACCGGAAAGCGTGTCCACGCACCGCGGACACTGAGCACCACCATGTCGACATCCGCCTTAAAGTTTGCGCACACAACCGCCAACTGTCAGAAACCCAAGGTCACTACAGCGTCGGCCTCGCCGCTGGACATAGTGCCCAGGTGAGGACGCCAGAGTTCTGTGGGGGGGGGTTAGGGTTTGTAAACAGTTTGTGCCAAAAGCTGCAGGAAAATTATGCTCATCACTACTGAAGAAACCACAGGTGTGCACCACATAATCATATTTATTATCGTAATGCTAATTAGAAGTTAACATGCTTAACAGAGAGACTCTTGCACAATATCACAGGAACACAAAAGATATTTACCTTTCTGCTGTGCTTTTGTCCTAAAGATGAAATATCAGATCTACTGCTGCGCCATCAAACCAGTCAATATCACCATGTGGTGGAATAAGTGCTCGTAAAATGACAATGGGGGAGTGGCTGAAAGTGCTGCTGCTATAGTCCTAAAACGAAAAGTGGAACAGTTGTGTATGTAATTTAGTGTCGCCCTTGATGGTATTATGGAAGATTTGGCCTTTTGTGTTTTAATGGGATGGAGTTTCATTTTCAAATGGAGCAAATTTTATGTTCACTTGAATACAGCCTGGTGTCATAACATTATATTAGAGTAATTCAGACAAAAGTGAAAGAAATCTGACAAAGAAAAACAAGAAGACTGACTGATGTAAAATCTTGATCTACCTTCATACTGTAGTATAAATGGAGAGAAGCAGAAAATGCTTTTTTACGCATGACAAAATTATACTTTTTGCTGCCATCGGTGTGTATTAATTTATTTTTTCTTTCTTTTTGTCCTCAGGGAGAATCATGAACAAGACAAGCCAGCACTGAACAGTCTATCAGAGAACACAGTGGCCATGGAGGTTACGTAGCCTCCTGTAAGCAGCACGGAGGAAGAGTGACTCCTTTTGTTGTTGGGTTTTTTGGTTTTTTTTTGTTTTTGTTTTTTATTTCGGTGCTATGCATCATTTGTCAGTCATGAATGCAAGTGGTGGCAGAATGAGCATGGCAAGGCTGGGTTTCCATGGCAACTGTTTTGGGACTTAATTGCAATGCTCGTCTCGTACAATTTTTTTTTTTTTTTTTTTTTTTTTCTTCCCCAACCTCCCTCGACCCGCCCCACCTATCTACCCCACCCATTTCCTTATTTGTTACCGTTAATAAGAGATCGTCTGTAAATTCTTAATATGGCAATTATATGTATAGTACTGCATATTTGTAATATCCCCCCTCCCCACCCCCCTGTTCTTGTATATAACATTACTTGAATACAGAATTGTTCATTTGTGATGTTTTGCACTCGAGCTATAAAAGAGGAAAAAAAAAAAAAAAGAATCTAAATTGAAAAGAGAAAACGACAAACTGCAACTGGTGCGAGTATGAGGTGTGAAAGTTGTACCACAGAAAAATGTATGTCATCACATGCATGGTGCGGAACCTGCTGTTTGATCTATTTATTGTGCCGTGTTTACAAAGGGGTTGTTTTTGTTTTGTTTTTTTGGTTCATGATTCAGACTTCTTGGTTTTTGTTTTTCTCTCCCCCTACTTTTTACAAATTTTTTATACACTGTACCCCTGACCGGTTCCCCGTGCTGTAGTCAGTGTTTAGCTAGACTTAAACAACTCTGTATTATTTTGGATGTTGTGAACATGGCCGGAGGGGTTCGCCCGTCTCTGTTGGGTGTCCCTCCTCGATGTTCCCATGTGTCATGTTGAATCCATGGAGTCATACTCTCATACACATTCAGGCGCAGCCGGGCAGTAGAAGACGACGATGGGTGTGAATTTGTTTGTCAGCATCAGTTTGTCAGTGGGTTAATCAGTTTCCAAAAAGCTCTTCCATACGTATATTATTCCGGAGACAAGTAACAAAACAATGGGGATGAAGACTCTTTCCCAGAAGACTTTGCTGCTTCTGACTTATCTAAGCACTATATTTTTTCTTTTTTCATTAATTAATGCTGCTTTTTTATGATTTTTTTTTTGGCCCCCAGCTCGGCACCATGTGGGCTCATTACCTTTTTTGTTTTTCTCAAAAATTATCCCTCTCACCTTCCCTCTTATCATTCTTCTAAAATATTTTTGTACCTCCCACATTTTATTTTATTTTTTCTCACAGAAAACTTCATTCTTTTGTTACTTGTTGATCAAAAAAAAAATATAAGGGAGTAAAAAAAAAAATGCAGTAACTGACATTTATATCATTCCAGCTTCTACACAATAAGGAAGAAAACATGTATTAATTGGGAAAAGAGTAATAATAATAATAATAATAATCGTTTTCTCTACTTTTAAAACTCTCCAGAAGGCTGAAAGGCCATGAACCACAAGTTATCGGGTGCCTTCATTTGGGAAAAAAAAAAGAAAAAACCTTTAAAAAATCGCTCTCTTCTGTGAAGAGTTTGGTACTGAACAAGGCTACTTGTAGTTTTTCTTTGTCTGTACCACAATCCCAATGCCCATTCCAGTGGCCCAGTTGAGTCATGAGTTTTGTTTTTTTTGTAGTCTCTTCCAACACACTCACACACACTCACACACTCTCTCACACACACACACACACACACACACACACACTCTCTCTCTCATGGGAAAGACTTAAGAATCCCGAACTGTCACAAAATGAAATAAAAATCCAGGGCATTACGTGTTTTGACCAGCATGTCTCCTTCTTTGTCGTCTGTCTTTTCTTTTTGTGTTTTCAAGTGAATGAACTTGAATGCATATAAGCTTATTTTTGGGGGGGTGGGGTGAAAACCAACCTGCAGCCAAATGCTTTTCCAAAATTTTTTTCAGTTTATTCTGTGTGTTTTCATATGGGAACATGAACAAGGCATCTAAAACTAACCAGGCTGTGATTTTATTTATTTATTTTTTAATTATTCTTTTTAGCTAGTTTAAAAATTATCAGACTGAAGTTAAAGTTGGAGGTCAACGATGAGCCAATTTGACTCCACAAACAAATTTTGATCATTAAATTACATAAATCAAGTGACGATTTTACAAGACAAGATATCTTGATGCCATTACAACAAAAAAAAAAAAATCATTACCTGCGCGGTTTTTTCACTGAATGTATTTGTACAAGATGAACAGGAAAACTGCAGCATGTCAGTTTAATTGCCTTTAAAAACAAAACTGAGTTTTTAAATATAATGACCCACTGTGATATAATTTGAAACCTCCATTTTGCACTTTGGCTGGCAGCCATCTTGGTTTTTGAGGAACCATGTTTGGAGTGAGTGGGTGATCTGACCTACAGTCTGTCAATCACGTGGTAGCCACACCCCAAAGCTTTTTATTTCCTCTAAATGTGACCAACACGGGGGGGGGGAATTAACGTGTTCTGAAGACTTAAAACGAGAGACTGACAAATCTGGGAAATTTTTAACTGCGCTAATAAATCTGGGAGAAGTAGGGACATCTTCCCATAGACTTCAAACAGCGGCGTGCCCCTAGATTAGATAGAATAAATTTCTACGACATTGACAAAGAAAAGAAAGGCCAAGTTTTTCTCAGCTGCAGCTGCAGCTTCAACTTCATGAAATAGAAGTTCGATTAAAAGCACATTTGTTCTGACTCATTGGCAGCATCTAAAAAGAAAAAAGGAGGGAAGAGCGAACCTGGTTCCACGTGCTTCGTATTCACTGGAGTAAACAGAGTGAGTCGGGTAAGAGATGACATTTAAATGTAAATTCTAGGTTTTAGAGGAGGAAAAGAGGAAAGTTGATAAGCGGTGGAGAATAAATGAGCAGAGCGGTCTGACTTGATCACATTTGGATCTTCGCCTGTAATTGCTTGTTCCAAAAAGGTAGAAAGCAGAAATGGAAAATATAAAAGAAAAAGATGGAAGAGAAGATGTTATCAGCTTCAGGCAAAGTTTGCAATAAGGTTAGAATATTTGTAGTAAATAGTCTAAGAGCAATAAATCTGGCTGTGGTCTGTTCACAGATAAGAGCACGACGTCAACGCAAAGAAGAAAGAAAGCAATCGAATAAAGGAAAGAACGTCGCTCGGGTCAGAAGTCAGAACTTGGTGTGATGACATAAAAGTGTTGTGAAGAACCAGTGAGTCCCAGATGGGTTTAATATTAAACAAATCATTGCTCATAAGATCGGTAAACAACAGATGTACAAAAACCATTTTTAACTTGGAACAAACGAGGTAACATTTAATTTTTTCAGCTTGTTATTTGGAATCATTCACCTCACACACACAAAAAAAAGGAAAACTTTGTCTTTGAATGACGGAACGTGTTTCCTCAGAAAATGTCTTATTTGGAGCAGCTGTGGCGGATCAACATAAACACCCACCTGCGTTTCCTGGAAAAACTTCATCAGAATTCTTTTCAACTTTGAGAAACTTGGTTTTATTGACGTCGTGGAGGTTTGTTGTGTTTGCTATGTGAGCTCTGCTGCAGCTGCTGCTGCTGCTGGAGCAAATCAAAGCTCGGTGTGGTTTTCGATAGAGCCGGGCACAAAAGATGCTCTCAAGCTCCGACCTCATTATCTGTCCTCTTTGCCCGCCTCGTGTATCCTGACTTTATCTCTCTCTGCCACCTTCGTATCTTCGTCTGTAGTCGCTGCTTTCAATTAGCAGACAGAGCGCTGATGAACGCACGCTGTAGACGGCCATCAAAGGCCGATGACTCAGAAGGCGAACAGGGTGATCAAGGTGGACTCAATAGCTGTCTGTCTTTGAGCCCACTCACTGCCGAGTCCTCGTCCTCTCATTTCAAAGTGGAGCGAGTGCAGCACATCCACATTGTTTGCATCTTTTGGACCGAGCAAATGAGATTTAGATGAGTTGTTACCGGGCATCTTATCAGTTCTCGGAGGTGTAAAAATAAAAGGAGTGTTGACAGTTAGTTGTATGTTGCAGACGGTTTCTACGCCGGATTAATCCCGCTGTGTTGACTTGCATTTACAGTCAAACGTTCGCAGACAGTGAGGTACAATTTGTTCTGTGTGAAAGTTGGAAAAGTTTGGGGAACTTTCAGACGATATTCAACCTTCTGATGAAGCCTTTGAGAATAGTTTAGTCCCAGTTACAGTAAATCCTCCACTCGTCTCCACGGTCTTAATTACAGTATCAGGTATCTGTAGGTACGCAGATCTTTGCATTATAATGTTTTACATCTGGAGAAAAAGAACTTTGTCCCATAAATCAGTTCTTCCTCACTTTGTGCTGCATGATCAACATTATGCATTCTGGGTCTATGAAACGGTAACTTTTTAGATTTATGCTGGCTTGTGACGCTGGAGTAACCTCACACTTTGAGAAAAGAACATTTTCCCCAGAAACTGATTCTGCGCACTAAAGAACTGATTATCTTCTGAATGCTGTAACATTATCTGCTAACAGAAGTCAGCAATTTGACAACATGTCCTGATTGTGTTTAATTTAGAGGCACTTAATGTTAGGATAGCTGTTTAGTCCTACATTTATCGATGACAGATCTATAACATTCATTGACCTGTTTGTGTTTTTTAAAGGTTTACCCTGAAAGAATCACATCCACAGAGGATTAGTGTGAACCGGCTGTAGACACATCGGGAAGGAAACATATTTATTTCTGAGAAACAACAAAACTTCTCAGATAATGAGAGAAAACGGGGAATCTCAGGGGCAGTCTGAGCCACTGCAGCAGCAAATGAAGTGATTCAAGAAGGTAATTTAAATGATAATACACACAAACATCACAGTTTCTATTATAATTTCAAACCTTCAAACTTAAATGTATGGTGTAAGAGGAGCAGCAGGGAGAGGCGGCCTCCCCCAACACTAAAACAGTGAGATGCTTTTTTTCTTTGGCTTCTCGGAGAGCGAAGACACAGTAGCTCTCAGCTTTTAACACACAGCCGAGGAAGTGATGCAACTGAGGGTGAGAAGAGGCTTTGTGTTATTCCAAAAAATTTCACGTTTAGCCCGTTCATTTTAAGTCCTTTGTCTTTTTCGTCTTGTGTCAGACCGCTCTGACTTGGATGTGACTGAACAACCTGCCACATGAGTCGTGCTGTGAAGTGACATTAACATGTTTCTTTCTGCCAAAATTAAACTCAAGACTTTTCATTTAAAAAGTCACTGTATTATTTGAAAGAATCATAATTCAGGATGTGCCCACAAACAGGGAACACTGTGCCTTTCTTCCTTTGTGTGTGTGTGTGTGTGTGTGTGTTTTGTTGTTGTTTTTTGTTTTTTTTTTTAACACTGTGTGAAAGACTACAAACTGAGGCCCGTGTCAGTGCAACCGCAGAGCAAAACTCAATTATGAGTTTTCAAAGTGTCAGCAGAAAGTGTCCAAAAAGCAGCTCTGTCTTGAGGGATTCCTAATTTCACAGTCGCCCACGTGATTCGCTCCTGTAGGTGTCGTACTCCTCTGGATCCCTGGGGGGGCGGGGGGGGGGGCTTTATGTCTCTGTTGGTGTGTGCGTTTCTACATGAGCGTGTGAAAATGTGAGAGGATGTGAGAGAGAAGGTGAGAAGAGATATTTTAGTGTAAACTTGTTAATTCAAGGTGTCAGATAACAAAGAAAGTGTGACTTTGTGTGAGGGGAAACAAATGTATTATTTATGCATGAGCTTGTTCATTCAAGCTGGGCGGTGTGTGCAGTGGAGCCGGTTATACTTCTTATTTTTATTTCACCTCCTCCGTTTTTACTCTCTTCTTCGTTGTCGCCAAACAAAGCCTGACAGTCTTAACCATATAATAATGTTAATTACAATAATAAGATAGCTCAAAACACAAATTTTTGACCAACTGATAGCTCAAACATCAGCTTCTGGATGAAGTGTCTGTTGTACCGTGGAGCTCTTATGGAATATGCTGAAATGTCTGAATGAAATAGTCCATATTTAAAAGCATGTGAATGACATTGGTCCTATTGGCCTCATTTGTTTGAGTACTATCTGATATTTTTCTTTCTAAACTTTATTAACATGTCTAATTTGAAAAACAAACACTTTCCAGGAATACGGACATATATAAATGAACTTGACGCCTGTATTTTATATCTTATCTCAGTTTTGGTGTTTTCATGGGACACCTTTTTACTTTTTTACAAGGCAGTGAAAACAATGTGGAGCTTATTTAGTGTTTATTTCACCTCAGCTGAACTCACGTTGAACAGTTTTAATGGAGCTGCCGCCTACCAAGTAATCATTCTGTTAAATCTGTTTTTATGGATTATTCAGTTATGGGAACCTTGTTTTTGGAACGAGCTGTTGTTTCAATGCGTTGAGCCTGAAAAATTCAAATCCTTTAACCTTTTATCAGCATGCTGGTTGAAATCTAACTTCAGCAGATAAATCCAAAACTGTTGTATCTGCATAGCTGGAAACTTCATATTGTTGTATGAAGTATTAACACATCTACTGTAGATAACAACAAGGCAAATGACAAACTCCCAGTGGATGTGACTCTTATTAAAAAATTTAGAATTTTCTGCTCCCAGAAACAATATATTTTATGAGTCAGATTTATTTTGAATAATAATAAAGCAGTTGAACTTCAATACTCCACTAATCCCCTTGAACGTCAGCAGAACGGCACCTTGAATGTTAGGTTAGGTTTGTGATGCGTTCAGGGACACTTTAGCAGCACAAGCCAGTTTTTTTTTTTTGTTTTTTTTTTAAAGGTGTCTGCATCTCAGCAGCAGCTCCGGATCAGGATCAGCAGCTTCCTGAATCATGATATTTTAATCCCAGAGGATTACATAATCCCACATGTGCTCAGGGATAAAAGGAGCCCCAAATTCAATTATTCCTCGGTGGAAACACTGAAAGAAGAAGGCGACAGCAAGCGTGGAAAATCCAATTGTACCCAGAGTTTTTGTGTGTGTGAGAAATTTACAAATGAAGAGAATCTTAGACTGCCAACAGCCAAACTGCAGAGATTTTTGATATCTGCCACCACCTGGTGGTCATTTTGTGTTTTCTAACTGAAGGTCGGTTACATTTATAAGAATTAAATTCAGCCATTCTGCTTTTAATGTGCAGATTCTGAAAATGCTACCAACACAAGAGCATTTCAACCGATCTGGAAACACAACCCACATCACAATTCTCAGATTTGTAACTCCTATTAAAAGTATAACTTTTGTGTGCAGCATGAGCCGTGTTTAGTATTAAGTGTAAATTGGCTCAGCAGCTTTATATTCCTATGAAATATCAGATTTAGGTCATAAAATGAGGATTTAAGACGTTCAAGTCTTAATGCTGATCTGTTAAAAATAAAAATTAAATTAGGCAGCAACAGGGAAGCCTCTAAAAGATGACGAATTTGGCTCCAATTAAATCTTCAGTTCTCTTATTGAGTCTTATTAGTGAAGAAGTTGTTACCAACAGACTTCAAATAAAAGGACAGAGTCGCTATTGATCTAATTTTTCCTTTATTTACTCAGGGTGGAGGAATCAAGCGTCCACACTCACAGTGCTGTGTGCTGTTGCAGAACAGCCACAAACCGGGTTTGTTAGATATTGAGCAAATACACTGAACTATTTAGAAGTTAGGTGTTTTGCTCGGGTGGCGCAAACCAGCAACTTGACTTCAAAACGCTCGCTGTGACATATTTCCCCTCTCGTTTTCTGAATACACACAAAATCTTAACGGCCTTTACATCACAGGGAATTAGAAACTGACCAGCTCCTTTTGTGTTTTTGTTGAGAAACACTAGAACCAGAGTACTTTATATTTCAGTGCGTTCACTAAAATAACTCATGTTAAAGGTTGAGGCACTGATTCATTTTTTCTCCTCAAAACAAACCAAAAGATGGATATTCCCCTGCGTTTTTTTATCCTCCTGAAAATGAAACGGCATAATATGTTCAGATGGAAATTTCTGCTGTTCACAGTAAAACGACGTGAGTTAAAAAAACAAAACAAAACAAAACACATACTTTAAATTCATTGTCAAAAGATGCTTTCTACTGGCAATACATTCAAACAACCACAGTGCGTAAAGAAAACCAACACATTACTACAGCCGAGACAAACAGAAGATCAGCTGCGATCACTGGGATGTGGAATGAAAAAGGTGAAAATATATATAAAAATATACATATTATAAAATCCTTTGTAAAGTTTTCTAGTTAATGGCAGAGCAGACAAAGATATATAA
Source organism: Echeneis naucrates (assembly GCF_900963305.1). Taxonomy (NCBI): domain Eukaryota; kingdom Metazoa; phylum Chordata; class Actinopteri; order Carangiformes; family Echeneidae; genus Echeneis; species Echeneis naucrates. Next base: position 19,578,918 of record NC_042527.1, on the reverse strand, counting down.
TCATCATCGAGCACCATGACTGTAAACATCTGCCTCTGAAGCCTCGATTTGGACTTTATGAACTGTGGGTGTAAACATCAAATAACATCTGTAAACATCGTTTAGCTAGAAGATTCTTGAAAGTGTTTATATTTCAGTATAATGAAATCACTTATTACAGTGTTGATATACGTTTTGCCGTCAGCACAGTCTCGTGCCAAGAACTCAAAATGAAATGATAACAACACCAAGAAGGTGACAGCAACAAAGGTGTTAGGGAAAAAAGATCACCCTGTCCAGTTCTATCCAAACATGCAGATGTTTTCAGTTTCATTCGGTGACCGCATCGTCTGAGCTGAACTTAGATCTGAGAAATGACGTCCCAAAAATACGAAATAACTGACGTTTCTGTCGTCGGTGTTTTTACACTGAAAAACCAGAGACATGTCATGAATCAATCCGTGATGACAGCAGAGAAATAGAAAATCTCGGCTGAACAAAATCACGTTCTCGTGAATCGAACGGACTGAAAACACTTCATACGTCTGAGGTCTCGACAGATCAGTGTCGCCTCAGATCCCTGATTTCCGGCGAGACTTTTGATTGTAACGTCTATTTTTATCGAAGCTCTAAATAACACGATGACACAGTTTGTTTGTTTGCTCTTTTGTATTTGGAGGAACAGAGTGGAGCCAGTGAATGGACATGCTTGGGGAAGGCCTCCAGCTGGTTTTCGTGAGTGACGGTGTAACACACTGATCTCAGATCCGGTTGGACATCATCCTGGTGTTCAGTTTCAGGAAGAACGACTTCAGCTTGCACAGCCGGCACTTTATCTTCTTCCTCTTCTTCTTGTTGTTCCTGCCTTTCTTGTACACGCCTTGATATTTGCTTTCCTCTTCCTCGTCCTCGTCCACCCAGGGCACCCAGGCGCCGCCGTGCTCGCCGGGATTGGCTCTGGGGTCGTCGGGCGGGAAGTAAACCGGCACGGCCGTCTGGTTGTAGTAAGCGAGACGGGCCAGCAGCCGTTGGACCACATCGGGCCTCTGGTCCGACAGGTCCTGCCGCTCGTACGGGTCGTGGGCGATGTTGAACAGCCAGATGTCTTTGTGGGCGGAGGATCCGCGGGAAGACGAGAGGGTGCGTTCGAGGTTCCACCAGCGACCAGGCAGCGTGGGGAGAACCTGAGGGTCAAAACTCACAATAAGCCCTCCGTCATTTGAATCAGCGGAGCAAAAATACCCCTAAAGGTCTAAATGTGTTACCTGGGGGGGGACCCAGTCTCCATGACCCGGATCTCCTGTTAGCAGCTTCCAGTCTCCGACTCTGATGGCAGCCTGTACCGATGTGTCCCACACTGAGTGGGATTTGGGGGGGGGGCGTCATCAGCTGGGACGTGTTTTGGTACTGGGACGACGTCCTCCTGGACTTGGACTTGAAATGCAGTCTGAACTGTGTCTTGGTTTTTGGCTGAGGCGTTCCGGACCACGACAACTCCAAGTTGTGCTTCCAGGATGAGGCCCGCTTGGATTTTTTGGACCGCAGAATGGGCCGGACCTTCGGCTGAGATTTGAGGTGCAACATGGCTGACGGCGGCAGATCCCCGCTGGACTGGGACTTCTGGTGAGGCCTGAAGTGGGACAGGAACTGATGCTGGGAGTAGGCCTTGGTCTGCGGTTTAGGTACGGGTTTGGGCTTCAGTTTCGCAACACGATGAGAAAATATCTGAGGTTTCTTGGTGGTCTTTAACTGGAACGCTGACTTCTGCTTTGGTTTCTCCCTCAAGATCTTCGTCTTCGTCTTCTTCGGCTTCTTAAAAGTTGGACGCTTCGCTGTGTGGACTGACAGAGAGACAAGTGAGACAAAGTTAACACTCCTTTAATCTTTGTTTTTGGTTTTTCTGATTTCTCAATCCCATTTTTATAATCTGTAGTTTTCTGTAAAAGCTGTTCGTAATCACTCCGTCCTGTTTCCTTTACACCTAAATGTCTGCTTTCTTCAGCCTTTCAAGTTTTTGATCCTATTTCACGTTAAGCACTTTTAATCTAAACACTGCAGCTAATTATCGCTTAAAAGTCATAAAGACCAGACAGAACTGAGCTGATTCCAAAGTGTTTTGAAGACAAATATTGATTTGGTTTTGGTTTTTATGATACAGATAATTAAAACTATTCATGGCATTAGTTTGAAACAGTCCTGTATCTGCAGTTTATTATGTTAAATTTCATCTGGACTTTTTTTTCTTTTACAAGGTCAAAGTCATAATAATGCTTATTTAGAACAAAATCTGCTGCATATCTTAACGGAATCCTGGAATCTAAGTTTGAGTTGAACCACCTTTGAGGTTTCCTGAGTTACCTTGCTCTGTGCCTGCGTCCCAGGCCGCGGTCTGGACCGGAGGTTTGTGCAGGGGGTCGATGTTATGAAGGATCTCCTGACGAGGTGACTCCTTCCCTTCGCTGATTGTTGGCCAAACATCAAAACCATCCAGACCGCGACTCTGAGCAGAAAACGAGGACACGTCACCACGAACACAGTAATCAGAAACCTATTTTTAGGACTGTATACGATGAAACCATAAAAAAACGGCATGTTAAATGGATTAATGTTGCCAGAAAAAGAAATTTGCGACATGAGAGTGAATTATTCTGAATTCCCTTTGGTAACAAAGGCTTCGGAGTGCCTGGATTAGTCAGATATGTGCTGATTGATGACTGCTGCTCGTCTTGTTTGGCAACAGAAACAGCCAACAAAGCTTTTTGGATGCTAATCTGACCTGCCAATGAAAGATATTTATGCCTGAGCTAAAACACAAAAGGCCAAAATGGGGCCAACATTTGCAGAAAGTGCACTTATCTTAATAAGTTTCTTCTACATGATAGTAAAACTGTGACAGTTTTACAGTAGCACTCCAACTTAAAGCGAACCTGAAGCCAAATCAGGAGGCTTCACTTTGACCTCTGACACCGACAACAAATTAACTTGTCCACCGAGATAAAATCTGTGAGATGCTGAATTAGGTTACAGCACAGCCAGTCACAGAGCTGAGCCTGCAGACTGCTGCAGTGACATGAATAATATATCAGCTTCATAACTATATTTCTTTTGTATCTGAACAAAAACACATCAGAAAGTTGTAAAAAGGTGAGATCCATCATGTACGCTGGACCGACCTGGCTGATGTTCCCTCCAGCCAGGCTCACCAGCGTGGGGAACCAGTCAGTGATGTGGAGGAGATCTTTGGAGATCCGTCTCCTGCGTTTCAGCAGAGGGCTGTGTACGAACGCCACGCCGCGGACGCCACCCTCCCAGTACGTGCCCTGCAAACACAGTGATCGACTTTAGCTGTCACCGATCTGCAGCCTGCAGGTACAGACACAGCAAAATGCACTAATATTCAGCAGTTTACTGATTTAGATCCTGACGCGATTGTGTGAATATTCAACTCCTCACATCCAAGCTGCTGGCTGCTAAAAAGTTAACTCAACGTTTCTCTCCTGCGTACGGATGTCAGGCTCAGCTGTTCATTGTTTCAGCCCATAAAAGTCCAACAGTATGTTACAGACTGCTGTCTCCACAACACTGCGAGAGGAAAATTCTCTGGCCAGATATAAATATAAATATCAGCAGGAGCCAACACCGCATGAAACACTTCACCCGAATTTCAGATATAAAACATTAAATTAAATATATTAAATTGTGTCGTGACACCTTCCGGCCTCGCAGCGGCCAGTTGCTGCCTCCGGTGAAGGGCTGGGCGCCGTTGTCGGTGGAGTAGATGATGACGCTGTTCTTGTAGTATCCGTACTTCCGGAGGGCGTAGGTGAGGTTTCGGACGGCCTCGTCCACCGTGGAAACCATGGCGGCAAACTTTCTCCTGGCGACGTTGGCCATGTCGCGGTACGGGTAGATGTAGGGCTTCGGAGGCTGCAGAGGGGTGTGGACCGCCTGAGGGGGGAAATGACGGAGACATCTTTTAAAAAACGAGTGTCATATCGGTTTAAAAAGGGAAACACATTCATAGATAAGCTGTTTTAAGTTGGTTTATAAGTTAACCCGTCTCCTTCAGTCAGTGATTTCTTACATTTCCCACGGCACCAACTCGTGGTCCATATGTTGGAACGCCTTCAGTCAAATAAGTCAGCCTTGGCTGCTCCTCGTCAGAATGTCGGCTATATATCGTGAAATCCCCTCTAAGCCTGAAGCTTCAAATCAAGCGAGCACAGCTTCCCACAAAAACCAAGAACAAAAAACAAATATGGTTGTTCTTTTTCTCTGCAGTTAAAAGGCTTTTAACATCTAGTTAAATTTTCTGTGTGTCGTGTTTTTAATTTGACAGTTTGAGCCAAGCAGCCTAAATAAGTTTCTGATGCTCATAGACAGGAAAACAAACAAACACTTTAATGTGGCCTGTCTTTTTCAACTTTTCTGACAGCTCTCATCCAGACAAAAACGAACGCAGCTTCGAAACACATGTGAGGCCTGATGCAGCCTCTGTGCTGTTGTGTTTGAGTTGGTGTTGTTACCTGGAGGGAGAACAGCAGGAAGAGCGGCCTGTCTGCGGGGTCGTGGATCTCCAGGATCTTGCGAGCTCTCTGCGTGAAGAGTGTGGTGGAGTATTTCCCTTCCTGTCCCCACGCCACGCCTTCGTCGTCGTGAAGGTCGTACCCGCACAGCCCGGGGCCGTCGCAGGAGCCGTAACTGGAGGGACGAGAAGGATCGAAGCGGAGAAAAGAGAAATCCAGCGAATACACACTACACACAGTCAGCATGTAAAGATTAGAAGTGACGATGATGCTGATTTACCTGTAATAATCCACACTTCCTGTTAGAGAACCAAAGAAAGTGTCGAAGCCCTTTCTGGTGGGCAGACAAGCTCTCCTGAAGGAAAAGTGAAAAATAAACTGAGCTTCAGATTTCCAACACGTTGTTACAGACAAGCAGCTGCAGACGGATCAAAAGGCCCCCTGAGGAGTTTTCTTCAGCCTCAGTCTGAGGAAAGACACAAACAGAGACGCGTTCTTCTGTGGAGAGATCACACATCACCTCCGTCCACATGCGAAGCCACTCATCATATCGCTGCTCTACAGAGTCCCTTTAACATTTAAATCAAACCGGAGAGCATTTATTCCCGGCAGCTCCGTGGGATCTGGACCAACACAATACCAGCAGAGGAGCCTTCAGATCATTCCTGAACCGTTGTTTCCATGGAGACCTGGTTTCCCAGCAGGATATCGTCCAAAGCGTTACGCTGTCTCCACCAACTTCTTCCCATAATGCATCATGTCTTCCTCAGCCAGCGGTGGACACACGTCGCAGCTCGGCGCTCTCGTCCTCACGCTTTTCCATTTTTCCTGACAGGTATCCATGGTAACCAGATAATGAATGCCATTTCCTCCACCTGTCTGCAGTCACAATGTTACAGCCAATCAGCGAAGATAACATGTTTCTGTATGTTTCTACGTGAAGAGGCTCAGATCCAGTTCTTCGGGTGGTGAACTCTGGAGTCTCGACCGCGTGTGAAACAGTGTGTGAAAAAAGGCCGAGGACCCGGACTGAACTTTAGGTGTCGGTATGTTTCAGCCGTTGTGTTTGTTGGATGGTTGAACACAATCTAAACCGGCTCTCCTTCCATCCCGACATTCCCAACCTCAGATTAGAGGCAGTGCAGACTTGTTGTTCTTAACGTGAATTTCAGCCACCACAAATAAAAATATGCACCAATAGCTACATTTGAACAACTATCTCTCCCTTCCCTTATTTCTCCACAGCGACCTTTTCATCCCGTCCCGTTGGAGCTTCCGATTGCTTGAAATAACCAAATAAATCAGGAAAACAAGCAGAACTCCTGTGAACTCTGTCAGTACCTGTAGAAGCCGAGGTGCCACTTGCCGACCATGTGAGTTGTGTATCCGGCCTCTCTGAGCCGCTCAGGCAGCGTGTCCATGTTGGAGGGCAGACAGCTGGGCTGGCTGGGTCTGATGATGGAGTGCTGCAGTCCGGTGTGGATCTGATACCTGACAAAATACAGGACGTCTTACTGAGCTGCTCCTGCAGAACCGCTGAGGGACTCATCCATTCTCAGGCTGTCTAATCTATAATGGAGCAGCTGCTCTGCTCTCTGGTTTGCATCCACCTCTTTTGTTTTCTGATCTGAAGCTTCTGGGTTTCATTTGATTTGGACTCATGATAATTAATTCTTTTCTGTTTTCCTTTCAGGCTTTGGCCTGTTTCCTGTGAGTCTGAGGATGGACGAGCTGATCTGAGAGTAAAATACGACCAATGTATGTATCTGTATTCAAACACTTTCTGGCTTTAACGTCTCAAATTAGTTCCTTTTTTATATCCATGAAAATTATTTAACTATAAAATGATTTTGATGCTAAAACAAAGAAGACATGATGAGATTTGAAGGAAATAATCTGTCAAATAAAGAGATAAATATCTGCAACTACGATAAATCTTATGGCTTTATGTCAAAAGATGATCATCAAGGTTAGAAAATAAAAACGAACCACGAGAAGAAAAAATGAAAAATCGGCGTGCTCAGATTTCCATACCTGCCGGTGATCAGCTGGCTGCGTGACGGCGTGCAGATGGGCTGAACGTAGTAATTCTCCAGCCTCACGCCTTCCGCCGCCAGCTTGTCCAGAGTCGGGGTCTTGATGTTCGGGTTGTGGTAGCCGATGTCGTTGAAGCCCTGAAACCACACAGCCACAGAGATCTTTTCAGTCTCTGTCTAACTTCTTCGAGATAAATGAAGGAGGTTTGAGATGATCCGGTTCAGGAGAAACAAATCTTGATATTTGAAAAGCAGGAACCGATGAAATGAAATGATCCAGTAAAGCTGACTGATCGGTCATTGTTTGATTTTGCTGCTGATCCTCAGTGACGTCTTACTTTTCTGACTTTAGTCATGTGCCATGTTCTGATGACTTCAGTACGTTTGCTATCAGATCTGACTGAAGAACAAACCTGGTCGTCCGTCAGGATGAAGATGATGTGCGGCGGGTTCTTCTGCTTCGGTTCTGCCTCGTCGCTCTGGTTTGGTTTGGGGGACCGGAGGGCGCACAGGAAGTCCGGGCAGAGCAGAACACTGAGCGCGCTCAGAGCCAGAGCCGCCGCCGCCGCCGCCTGCATGTTTGCTGCAGGAGGAGAGAGAGAAAAAACAAAACCAAAAACACCACAATGCAGCGAGAACTTCCACGAACCGGGCGAGCTGGGCTGAAAAATGCTCGAGTCGGCACAAAGTCGCACGAGCGTGCCATCGCTGGATGACTAACTGTAGATCATAAAACCACATTTGAGATGGACTCGCCAATTTGGCAGCAACTGCGATCTGAACCACATCCATCTGGTTCAGGGCTGAAGCTCCGAGGAGGGCGTTTTAACTATTGTCAATCTTTGGAGCCAAATAAAAACAACAAAAAGAGCCAGAGAGAGCGAAAACAGATCGGTGTCTGCTCTCTGCATGTAAAACGAAGACAAAAGGTAAAAATCAGTGCTGCTCACTGATCAGCTGTGTGGATCCATCTAAAGAAATAACTGACTTCCTGCTCCGTCCGTGGGGTGAACGTTCGGGTTAAGACTTTCAGCGAAAAACAAAAGAAGGCCGTCGCTCTGAAGCTGTTTGTTTTCCACTCATCTCTGAGAGTTTGGGGAGCCGAGAGTTCAAACTGTTTCGGTGGAGGAAGTCTTAATTATCACGATTCGTCAGGTTTAACAGGTCACCGCTGTCGGCTCGGTAATAATCTAATAATATTGTACTTAAAGTACATTTTTACTGAGTCAGGGATCCAAATGCTTCTTCCACTGCTGCCACAGTAAACTGTGGTGATTTAAAAATCCCATTTTAAATCACCAGCCGGACGTAAGTTAATTTAAGGATAATTACTGTTCTATATTCAGTTACTTTTACATATTTGGAGTAAATCTGGTCATAAATTATAAATCATTCATTTTGAAATGTTCCTTTTGGGTTATGTCATTCTTAGATGGCTTTTAGAGCTTAAACTCATCAACACATTGAACCATTTGGCCAAAAATGTGAATCATGCCAAAAAAAATCCAAGGTGACAGAGACATTTAATCTACAGTCGTATTAAACAGACAAAGAGCAAAATATATCAGATACGAGAAGCGTTTTCATGTTTTTCTTTCATTTAAATTTGCTGTCAAACTGTTCTTAACGTAGAACTCAACACAGAGTTGAATCGACCCCTCTACAGTGTGAACTGCAGCAGAAAACTGAGCTTCCGACACGAGATTCTACAGATTTTTTGTGTCATAGTCTTTGGACCTTCGACCTCTGAAAAAAGAAAAAAAAAAAAAAATCCAGACAGAATGCGTCTTTAAAATCTGAGTCATGTTCACAAACCTGATAGTCAGAACTGGACTGTTGGTATCTGAGAGCTGCCTCAGCCTGAATGGTCACTCACTATTAGTGCTGATGTGCTGGACTGGTTTCCCATCAGAGCTGCTCCAGCAAAAAAAAAAAAAAAAATAAAATGAAAATAAATCTGAAATTAGATTTACTGAAATCTGGAGCCGAAGTTTTAAAATGGAAAAGAAATGAGGGAGCCATAAAAGACATCCAGTGACTGTCTTCATCAGCTCAGTTTGACATCACATGTGATAAAATCAGCCATCACACCTCTGATTTCCTCTGTTCTCATTAACAGCTGTGTTATTTCACAGCCAGGCCCAGAATCAATACCTCGATGAAGGATCAATGGGAGTGAACGGCTCTTCCCCTCCTCCTCCTCCTCCTCTTCCTCAGTTCATTCCTGACTCTCGGCTCTGTCCTTCAGCTCCGACTAAACTTCGGGTTGTGTAAAGTTTGTTGAAGACGCCGCATGTCCTCAAGTTTCCACCAGCCTTCCTCCCTCCGGGCTGCGAGTCCTGCGTCCTGTGAAGACCGAGCGAAGTCAAGCTGGACACGACCGGACAGCGACACTACCGGTTTGACCCGTCAAAATAAAACACGGTTAAAACGAAAACTCCAAATTAATACTTCATATCTCACAAATAATTAATTAACTGTTGCTGTTAGAGCAAAACAACATGTGTTGGTGTAGATAGGAAGTAAATCATTTACATGAAACAATTCAAACTAATGTGAAATGATTTCAGCAGATATTTAAAGTCGTTCATCAGTGAGCTGATGCTGTTTAGCTAAAGGTCAGAATTTTCTTTATGTCAGACATCAGAATCTTCAATTTCATTTAATCCCAAACATCTTGTGTTTTATGATTATCTGAGCTCGATGGCTAATATCCAATTTGAGCAAAAAAAAAAACAAAACAAAACACAATTTGAATGAATTATTCTACAGTTGGTGAATGAAGTTATTAATTGTATACCATTTTTACACAAAGCCATTAATAACATTACATTAATAATAATTAATAATACATCAATAATACTACTAAGGAGAATATAACTGGTTGTAGACAAAAATGTGAAAAACATAAAAATATTATTTCGACAGTTTGTCATTTTAGCTCATTTTGTCTTCATTGATGCTGAAATTGATCACTTTTCACAGCCACATTGTTTAAATGATGAAGGAAAGCCAAATTCAGTGATAAAACATAAAATTAATAAATTTACACAACATTTCTCTTCACAGACCTCTGAGTGATAGCTCTTATTTTGAAGGTCGAATAGTTCAAGATCCGCTCCTGGTGATTTTATTTATTCAACTTGACCAAACAGTTAAATCCCCCCCAAACGTTCACGCCATCAGATTAAAGGGGGGGTCCGGTCCTGTGGTGTATGTGTGTGTTTTCTTCTGGTTGTCATCCAAACAGAGGTGTCTGCCGGATGTTGTGTGACCGTGGGGGTGTGTGGGGGGTCCTCCGGGGAAAACCAGGAAAAAACCAGGAAAAACCAGGAATCTGCTTCTTTATTCTGCAGCCTGAAGAACAAGCCCCCATCAAGCCTAGCAGAAAGAATCAGGATGGGGCCGGAAGTGGCACAGATCAGTTAAGAAATAAAAGCTCCGGCCATTCCTCCTGGGAAAAACATCTTTAGAGCCAAAATACACAACTCACACATCATCATCAGACCTGTGGAACTCGGCTCCACCGAACATTTACAGTAACAATGCTGTTAAAATATCACTGTGTGCGTTGAAGGTAAATATAAATATGTATTTATGTTCACCACACAGCAGTGACTCTTCATATGTTACTGTAATATTACTATAGTATCATGTTAGTCTGTAAAACTGTCACAAGCACGCTTCTGGATAACATTAAAATGAAAGAAAACAGATCCACTTCCAAAAAGATGAACTTTATTACAATAAATACATTTTATCTCTGGGGGCGAAGAGCTGAGTGTTTTGTGGCGTCGTTGTTATGCTGTTATTTACTTCATTATTTATTTACTCTCATTTTAGTTTAGTTTAATATGAATTATGAAATGTGACAAATCATGACTTTCCTCATGAAAAATTTAAAATCTATGATTATCTCACTGCCTTTGTCGATGTTATTATTATTGTATGTTGTTAATATGTTTAAAATTCGGTCAAATATTGTTGAAAAAAGAATCTGCATTGTTGCCTCAGATGCACAATAAGTTTTTCACTTTAACCTACAAAAAGAAAAGGAATCAAAGAAACTGCAGATTTTTTTAATCAAAATGGTGTGAAGGTCTTTCATATGGGGTTTAGTTTCACGTCACTGCCACCTACTGTAGCGTCTGTGCTATTAAAAATTGAGGTCAAAGGTCATGCGTCCTTGTTAAAAGCTTGTTAGTGTGTGCAGATATTGTTGATAATGTTCTGATTTCTTTGCTGACAAGCACAGTTTTGTTTTCACATTTATTTCGTCTCTCAGCTGCTTCAGGATGTCATAAAAAAAAAACAACCTCCAAACAGTTTCTGCAGCTGCTTCTTCAGTCTGCGCTTTTATTGTGAAGGTTATGAGCAGAAATCCAGCTGTTCCCAGGGGTGAGACTTTCGAGGATGTTGGAGGGAATGTGTGATTGACAGAGGTTATTTAAAACACTTAAATTAGGCAGAAAGAATGGAAGGAAACTTGCTTTTGTCCCTTAGGAAGAAAGGAAAGTCTTTTCAGATTCTGTGTCCAGACAGCAGATCTGCAGGAGAGCATCCCAGACCAGCGTGAGGTCCCAGTCCAAGTTTCCAACAAATACAGGCCGTGATTTATTTGGGGGAATCCTGCCAGACATTGTTGTAACTCCTTTGGAGGAGAAACAGTTTTTACAATTAAACAATTATTTTCAATTAATTTATTTCTCCTTTAAACTGTTTTTTTTTAAATCCTTTTTTTTATATATATTCACAAAGGCGCATTTCAGCCAACAAAGAAGGAAAAAGGAGAAATATGCACTAAATTATGAAATACTAAATCAAAGTTTGAAGTTTCAGGCTTATTTTCAGAGTAATTCAATAAAATGAAGGTGGCTGCTGATCATAAAAATAACTAAGTTCATATAAATGTGATTTTTGGAGTCAAAAAATAAGCTAATATTTCAAAAGTTCAACTTTCTAGGTCAATCTTGCGAAATAACGAGTCGCAATTTTGATTTAAAACGATGTGAACTTTCATAAATTTGATTTAATGGTCCAAACGCGACATTAACACGGACTACAAACATCATATTTCTCCTCAGGTTTGTACTTATTATTTACATTATTTACATTTTAAAGAATAAATCTCTCTTCTCTTCATACATCTTGTTTTTCTAATTGCTCAGAAGACGCGGTTGCAGTCCTGCCCTCCACACACACACACACACACACAAAACTCCATTTCCCAGGATGCCTTTCGACGGGGGGCGTCGTCAGCGCACATGTGCACAGGCAGCATGAAGTGAAGTGTAAATAAGTGCTCGGTGTCGTCGGTGTGTCCGGACGCGATGGCCGCCGAACCGGACGGAGTTCTGCTGTTCCTCATCTACCGACACCTGAAGGTGAACGGATACCGGGAGGCCGCCGGAGAGCTGCACCGACACGTCTGCCAGGTGAGAAGTTTGGCCCCCCCTCATCTGCAGCTGAATCTCGTTTTCTTACGTAACAGCGTGCACGGACGATGCATCCGTGTGTGTTGGTTTGTGAGTCTTTGTGTTACAGCACCGGCTGCCAGCTCAGGCCTCCTGCAGGCACAGAACATTTTGTTACAGGCGGTTCGACCCAAATGTTGGAGAACTGCTGAGAGGAAACACCTTCTCAGATGGATGAATGTGCAGATTTTTCTCTAGAATATTTTAGTTTTTGGTGGGAAAAACACGTTTTTGTCTTAATGAGTGATGTTTTTCTTTTTTTCTGGTGTTTAATTGGTGAATAAAGCAGAACTGTCCAACAGGCGTATAAAATCAGGAAGCAGCTCGGTCTGACCTGCAAAGTGAAAGAACTTTCTGTTCCGTCTGGTTGGATAATCGAACATCTCAGCTTTCTTCAAAAAATGTCTCAACATTTTATTTCTCTCGCGCTCAGATGGACAAAAATGCTGTAAAGTAGAAACCCGAGCTGCGGTCAGTGGTCAGTCCAGACTTTCAGACTTGTGGGCTAAAAATATCACCAACAAATGTGAATTTCAGGAGGAATTCCTGAGTTTTCCTGAAATTCAAACCAACATTCAGGGGAAAAGTTGGGAGCTTTGATTTCTTCACTCACTCTCAGATTGAAGGTTTTTGTGTTGCTGCTGCAGATTAATTTCCGGTGGTATCATCAAAGTGCGTCCATTCCTTCACAGGAAATTTGTCATTTCCCTCCCATTTCCCATTTCATTTTTTTTTTTTTTTTTGGGAGGGGGGCAGGAATGTTATCCCGTCTACGTCATTTCACATGAAAACAAAAATTAATGTCCAGTGTGTCTGTGTTTGTGTTCAGGTGGACACGCCGGAGGAGAGCGCCAACCTTCAGGACATCTACACAGGATGGATGAAGTGAGTCAGCACAAAGCCGCCCAAACTGTTAAAGTCATCTTCACACAGATCGAGTCTGAAATACTTCATTTGTCTCGAAGGCAAAATCATAAAAACGAGAGGACAATAGTGGCCGACTCCTCCCTCGTTTATTGGCTCAGTGATGAGATGATCTTTGTCTCTTCTTTTGATGATCCAGTTCAGTCGACTTGCTGTTTCCTGTTTGTGACGACGGTTTTTTGAACGTCTGACGGTTTTAATCAGACTGCAGTTGGACGCTGATGAACAAGATTTGGTTTGTTTGTTGTGTTTAACAACTCAGCAGTTAACACACCACAAAGACGGAGTGTGTGTGTGTGTGTGTGTGTGTGTGCTTTCCCTCTGAATAACTGTCTGGCCCGGTGCATCCTGGGATTGGCTGCGAACTGCTGCCAGCCAGAGAAGGATTAAATGTGCAGCAGACAACCGACTGAATGAATGACATCATCTCATCAGACGTTTCAAAGGTCCCTGAAAACCTTGAAACGGATGAATCGGCATTCAAAGTCCTTTCAAATGTAAATATCGAAATAGAAATAAATATTCTGAGCCTCGGTCCATTTTCCGTGACTCAACATGTTGTGCTGCCTCCTTGAATTAGGAGCCCAGTCTGTTTTCTCTGTGAGTTATGAAACGCTGTCAGGTTAATGTCCTCCGGCTGTGAACACGTTGTCTTCTTCCTGCTGCTCTTCGTGTCATGTCAGCGTCTCCTGGCTGTTTGACGGATGATTCGCTCCCTCGTCGGTTTCTGCAGATGAAAAATCGGGTTTGTTTTCTCTTGAAGAGGCGTTTACTTATTTTTTTATTTATTTTTTAATTTTTTTGTTTATCTCCTGCACTGCGTGTCGGAGATGGTTACACCAAAATGGCCAGCGTCTTGCTGATGTTGGAAACTTCTCTTCTCACGTTCTGCTCCATGTCGACGTGACTGCTCACGTCACTCTGCAGATCTGTCAGCTGCTCCTCCGTCCTCTGGACGTCCAGTCAGCTCACTGTCATGGTGTCCAAACCGCTTTGAGCCAGCTTTTGCTCTGTGACATGGAGGGTTTTCCTCAGAAGGAAGCAGAAGATGGTGGGCTCAGAGGATGATGATAAGCATTCAGCATCACATCATCACAGCAGCTGCAGGCAGACCGGATCCATCCGTTCACGATGGATCACTGCTGTTGACCGGTCTGGTGTTTCCTCATGGAGCTGCTGCTGGATGCCTTTCGCTTTTATTCCACAAACTTCTCCGTGTGAAAGTCTCAGATGTTTCTCAGATATCCAAAGATTGCATCGGGGACTCTGGGATTTAGTTCTTTTTCCACAATTCTCACTTTTGAACATTACACATGAAAACCTCTAAATACTTTAACAGGCCTGTTAAGTGACACGTTGGCCCAGCGGCAGGACCACTCCCATAAACTCTGTTATTGGAAATAGTTCTGTGTGTGTGTGTGTGTGTGTGTGTGTGTTCTTCAGGCTGTGCTCTTTGGCCCACAATGCCAAGCAGGAAGCTGAAGACGACTCGGTGGCGGTAAAGAAGAGGAGCATCAAACTTGAAGGCGCCTCCAGCGAAGAAGACGACGCTGCAGATACTAAACTCTCCAACGCTGATGAAGAAGATGAAGTGGATACTAAACCTCCACCTGGTAAAACTTTATGTATCCGCTGTTTGTTTTTATTTGTTCCACGTCAGAGTCTTTGAGTGAATAAATATTTTTAACATATTACTGTTTTCTGAATAAAACAAAGTAAATCCAAATGTTTTGTTCATGCTTTTCTTCTACAATCTGTCGTTCTCTGCTATAATATCCAATTAGATTTTATTTTTCAGTTTTGTCATTGCACCCCTTTTGTGTTTGTTTTCCGCCTCCGTCAGGGTTCAGGTCTGATGGTCCGGACTCGTCTGGTGCAGATGCAGAGAGCGTCCCTGAGCAGCTGATGGAGGCTGCAGGTGAAGCCGAAGCAACAAATGTGGACAACGAGAGCTGTGATCCATCCGATGGAGGAGAGGAAGAGGAGGAAACAAAAACAGAGCAAGCGGTGAGCAAGAAAAGCAGGTTTGGGTGTGTTTCTGAGAAACATCTGAAATGAGGAAAGGAAAGAGAAGACGCCGATGAGAATGGCATTAAACCTTCAGCTGCTGCCACGGAAGCCAAGTCTTCAGTGTCCGTTTGAACCCGAGCTGGATCACTCCCTCTTTCCCTGATCTGGTTTGCTTTCCCACTGCTTGGTTTTGTTTCCGTCGGTGTGCTTCTGGCGTCGTCCCTTTGTCAGCAGACTGCAGCTGTTTGTCTCCGTTGCCAGGAGAGGAGATTGGCACCGTCACTGACGCACGCAGGAAATATTGACAACAATGACCAGCTGGCTGCGGTCGCGCCTGCAGCACCCATCATGCACCATCCAGGGGAAAAAAATGTGTGTTCAATAAAAACCACTAAATACGTCGTCATGACGTCACAGAGCTACCTAAAGGAAAAACAAGATAAAGTGAACAGCTGCTAGCTTCTTATTTTTTAAATCACAGAATAGAAAACTGATTCGATTATCATCCAACATGTTTACAACGTAAACGTATCATAAATATAGACCTTTAATGTCAGATTAATACAAAAATAATTCTCTTTAGTTTGTATTTTCAAAGGCGAGGTGAAATCTGGTGATAAAATGAAATAAAGTAGGAAAACACACCGTCCGAGCTTTTGGCGGTGAATCTAAAGCAGGAAAAAGGAAACTGCAGCCGTCGTGACATAACTGCTGAGCAGTCAGTGAAATAATGTGCTGATAGATGGACAGTAGCTGCAGTGTTGTTTTATGCCTCCAAAGAACACACACACACACACATTTCATTACATTATGTCCACATGTCTATCCTGTCTGATAGTTTGTTATCTTATCACAGTTGTGTGTGTGTGTGGTTGTATCACCGTTCTTTTATGTTGGTTCAGTGATGCAGTCGATAATCTTGTCTGCACAGAAACTGTGTGTGTGACAGAATGATAATCTTGTGAGACAGATTGTGTGTCTGCGTGTTTCACAGTGTTAATGACTCTGTTGTTTTGTTTCTAACCGCTGGGGCCTCTCTGCTCAGACGTTTGGCCTTCACTTGATCCATCTCCTGCTTTCTGGTCTGCTTTCCTCTAAATGTGATCATGGTTTTTTTAAATGATGGTGATGATCATCAGGTTTTGTGTTTAGCTGTGTGTTGTCGTCCCAGCAGGGCCTCACTCGGCCTCACAGAGCTGCTGGCTGGACTTGTCACCCACATTTGTTAGACTTCACGTTAAACCTCGTTGTGTGTACATGTTTTCCAGTTGACGCCTGTTGAGGTGAAGGCGGCTGTCGGGGCCGAGGCCTCCGGCTCGGAGGGAGCGGCTGACCCCCCCCTGAGCTGCTGCGGCCTGGCTGCCTGTGATCAGCCTGAGGATCGACCCGACGATGAGCCGGAGCAGGTCTGTGGCCGAAGGCTGAATCTGAAGAATGTGGTTGTGCAACTTCCTTCCTCTCATTAGCATAAAAACCTGAACCATCTTAAAGAAGTTTTTTCTGCTCTCAGGCCTGATCGCCACTTTTCACTTTAAGTGTGTTAAACTCTGACCTGCACGGTCCGTGTAGTTTCACTCAGCTCCAACAAACGCTGACTGTTAATTATTCCGTAAAAAACAGGAGTAAATTTTCAGCTCTTGGCTCGGCCCGGTTTCCTCAGCTCGCCCTCTGCACATCTGAAACTTATTTCCATTGTTTGTGCTGTTGAGCTTCCAGCACTAATCACTGCACAGCGTACTTTCTCTGCTGACTCATGAGCTTTTTGAGACGATTCAGGCTCCTCAAGTTTTGGGATTAAACCAAAAAAATGTAACAAGCGATTATTATTTTTTTTCAAGATGACCCCCCCCCACCCCCAGTGTGACAGCAGTCATACCGCTCATAATCATGTTGGAATAAACTGAATATTAAATATGATCATTTATATTATTTATCCAAGACTCTCCAACAGCAGCGACATGGCTCAGTGAATTACAGCACTGATCCATCAGACCGAAGTGTTTCGACAATTATTGAATGGCTCGGGCTTTTCTTGTTTGCTGCAGGGCAACATTTTTACTGCTCCCAGTGAAGATCATCCATCAGATGATCTGACAGAAAAACAGTGATTGATTTTAATGACCTCGACTCGTTCTCATGAAGGTGTTTACCTTTTGTCCGTTTCTGACTGAACTATCTCCACCGCTGCTGGAGGGATGGCCATGAAATTCAATGCAGATATTCATGAACGTCATCAGGTCGTATTTTAATCTGTCCAGTGTTTGGGCATCAGTATGTGAACATCCAGGCCAGAGAACAACTCGCATCAGTGTGCAGCTCTGAAAAAAAAATTATTCAAACCTCATTTCTTAACTTTCAAGATCCAGATTGTAGCATAATGGCAGAAATCCAAACGCTCGTCCTCGACAGCACATGATGTAACTGATGTTTCCACGTGTAACTGCTGGAGATGGAGCCGACAGGAAACTCAAGTTTAATTACAACTTGGATCTTTCTCTCATAGATCTGGTTTTCATCCTTATCAGGACTAAGAACATCAGACCCACCAGGTCAGATTCTCAGATCTGAGGAAGAATGAGGAGGATTAGGAAGTTCAGCACTGTTAAGACACCAGAATCTTTTTTTTTTTTTTTTTTTGATGAGCTGAAAATTATTTTGTTCGGATATTTAGTGCTTCATTATCGAGCTCATGTTCGTGTTGTTTCAATCACAATTCAACGTTTGTTATAAAAGAAACTGAATGAAATAAGAAAAAAAAAAGTCAATTTAATAAAATTAGACTTAAAAATCAAACTGAGGGAAATTAATTCCTGTGAGAAAGTCAGTGTCTGGTGTTGGAGACTGTTGTTGACCTGTTGATTCCTCCCTGCAGACGTCCAGTCGGGCCGAGCCCAACAGCTCAGAACTGACAGCCGAGGAGACCAATGAGCAGCCGGCAGAGAGCGAAGCCCCGCCCCCTGCAGGTATGAACAGCCAATAGCTGATTGATAACCAGGTTTGCTCCTCACCTGTTATGTATGGCATCTTTTCTGTCTCTTTCTCACTGAGCTGCGAAGAATCACAAGCTGTTGTGAAGGAGCCGCTCAGACGGCTGACAGATCCGAAGCTCAAAGGTTTTTTAGTCGGTCGCTACACATGCAGCTTATTAACAACATATTATTCATTGTTAGCTTTCTAAAATGTCCCCAAAAAAAGGAAAAATCCAACGATTAGTTTTAAAGATGCTCAAAAGTATCCAATGCTCCTCAAGTGTTTGACTGAAACTGACAGAAATGATTCATGGCTTTGTTGCAGCTCCAAAATGTTGCTGTTGTTATCGTCCGTTGTTTGACGTTGTAACATCATATCAGAGAAAAAGTTTTAGTGTAAGATCATGGATTTTATATCGAAGGTGCTGTTAGAAAGTTTTCCCCTTAAATGTGAGGGGGAAAGAATGTAAAACTACTCATAATAATAACGTCCCCTTAAATCTGCGTCTGCAGGCTGTTCACGTTTCAATGGAACAACTTTATTCAGAAAATTAGTCTCATGGGAACTTGTTTTTTTATTTTTTATTTTTTTGTAAAGTTAATGAAATGACCCCAGATGTCAGAGAATCATTCACAAATCTTTTCAGCTTCGGCGCTGCCTTTAATTTCACGCTGGAGATATTAATAAAAATGTATTTCCATTTTATTTCGGAGGAGAAAGGAGCTGAGGTGCATTTCCTCCTTGTTGGCAGGATTTTGTATGTAGCTGCTTGACGAGACAGAATTCTTGGATCCTTTTCTTTTTGCAGAAAGAGGGAAGAAAACAAGCAACGTTTAAAGCTGAGGATTTTACCTTGAGGCACTTGGACTTGGCGCCAGAACTTGTAAATGTTTTTGAGGGATTGCTGCCAAAGCCCAGAGAAACGGGTCTGCCAGCTCCTCTCTGAGGAGTTTTCCACAACGTCAGTCACTTGTTAACTTCTCAAAGGGGTTTGTTAAACTTGTCGGAGCTCGTTAGGCAAAGTGGAGCGACGACTGGTCTGAAAATCACCCCATTTACTCATTAAAATTTAGATTTTAAATAGTTGCAGAAGCTGAAGATGAAGTAACGTTTGACAAACTGCTGCTCTGAAATAAACGCTGGGATCACTGAATAATTTCACTTTTTGCTGCCATGTTAAGTTTGAAGTGATTTTGTTGTAATAATTTTGCTATAATAATTTAGTTTGTCCTCATTATGTTTCCTCAGTCTGGTCAGTGCGTGTTAAAGTCAGATTGTCATGTTTGGTAGACACTGATGTCCAGATGCCTAAACATGAGACTGAGGACTGTCCACAAGAGAAGGAAGATGATGAGGAAGAGGAAGAGCATCAGCAGGACGAGGACGAGGAGGAGGAGGAGGAGAAGACGATGAATAAGGTACCCAAAATGTGGTTGAGACTAATCTGACAGAAATGACGATAAGAATCTAAAAGTGAACACAAAGACATTCTGTGTTTTAGGACAGCGACATCACGTCTTCCCTGACGCCTGAAAAGCCGACGGAGACATCAGATGACCAAAGTGACGCCGCTGATCCTCTCTCCACTGACACCGGTAACATACAACCTGATCTTTTTACCACGTTTACCAAATCCACGCTTTTGTGTCTGTGTAAATGTAAATATTAATGAGGGGACACTCTAATTTTTTTATCTTTCCTCACTAGATTTCTTGTCTGAAAAATTAAATTGATGTGTCTTAGTTAAGGAGGAAATAGTTTTCAACAATAATTCAACAGTCTGAAATTGATTTAAACTTGAACTACTTGTACTCTGAGCAGCTCCTCTTGTTTAATTTCATTTTTACCTTTGGCTGCTTTTGCAAAATTTTCTATATATTTTCTATTTGTCTTGTAAGTAATGAAACAATTCATTTCCTGCCAATAAAAGTGTGTTCCCAAAAGCCACCAAAAAGAAAAATATCCTCCATCTGTTGTAGCAAAGGTGACGGTGACGGCGGCTGCAGAACAAACAGACCTGGACGACTCCATCACCCTCAACATTCAGGTTGATGGTGGAGAAGCAGCTGAGGGAGAAACCGACCATCCGCCCTCCGTGGAGGACGATGTGACGACACCCAAGAAAAAGAAGAAGAAGAAGAGCAAGAAGGAGTCAGAGGCAGCGACCGAGGAAACGCCCACCACTGACACATCCACCCTGGATACACTCAGCGACACTCCTCTGATCTCCAAGTCTGCCAAAAAGAAGAAGAGAGACAAAAACAGAGAGGAGGAGGAAGAGGAGGCGACGGTGTCTCAGGAAACTCCATTAGAGAAGAAGGCCAAGAAAAGGAAAAGAGAGCGAGACCAAGTGGATCATAAAGAAGAGGACATTCCTGTCTGTCCTTCAAAAAACAAAATTAAAAAGAAGAAGAGGAAGGTTAAGGATGTGGAAGAGGAGGAGGCAGGAGGAGAGGTGGAGGTGGAGGTGAGTCCGACAGAGACGGAGAAAAAGAAGAAGAAAAAGAGGAAGAAGGAAGGGGAGCAGGAGAAAGAGGTGGTGCAGTCTGAGGAAACACCAGCAGGGGGCAGCAACGTCACAGACAGCAAACCGTATTCAACAGGTAAAAGAATCAGTAACTTTTTCTTCTTCTGTCCCCAAACCGCAAACATTTAAAGCTTCATCATCAGTGACAGCTTAATGATTATAAGTCATCCTCTGCAGATGGAAACTCCTCTCTGCTCTCCTCGGCCAAGAAGAAGCATCGTCTCAGGAGGAAACTCAGCCTGAAGAAGAGACTGAGGCTCCACAAGAAGGAGGAGATGATGAGGAAGAGGAGGAGCAGCAGCTCCCCTGCAGGAAAGGCCGAGATCACGGGCAGAAAGAAGTCAGTGGGTTTCATTTCACCGGTGCTTTACTGTGATTCATGATCCGTTAAAGATTCCAACATCAGAAGAATCGTTCAAAAACAGTTTCCCAATGAGCGAGCGGCCGGACGTGTCATTTAAAAATGTCTCATGAGGAAATTGGCTCAGTTTATTTTACAGTATATCACCCAGCTTTGGTTTTCTTGATAAAATTACATTTGAATTATTTTACTTCATACAAATCTCAGGAAATATTCATTTCTGACAAACTGAATGCGTTTATATTCTGCCCCTAAAGGTTCAACGAACTGAACTGACCAAATTATAGAAACCTTCCAAAGTGCTGATTTGGAAATAAATTAGAGACCTCATAAATTATCTTTCAATTAAAACAAGCCTGGAGGGAAGAAGAGCAGAAACTCCAGCTCTGCCCTTCAGCCTCATTTCTGCAGGATGAGCGATTACAAATAAACCCTCAGTATGTTTCACATTCATGAAACCTGAATGTCCATTTTGCAGTTTTTGTTGTTTTGTTTTGTTGACGTTGTTTTTGTTGACGTTCTCATGTTCACATTTTTCAGAGAAAAGCGAAACCAAACGACGGAGGAGAAGAAGCCTCGGCTGAAACGCGCCAAAAGAGCCAGACCTGATGCTGCCCAGGATGACGACACACCAAAGAAGAGGAACATCGAACATGAGGAGAATTCCTCAAAGGAAAACCAGCCGCCAAAAACAAAACCAAAGAAGAAGAAGAAGAGGAGGCTGGAGGAAGATGAAAGCAGTGCAGTGAGCGACCGGACTGAAGTGGTCTCATCTTCGAGTGAAGGAAAGAAGAAGAAGAGGAGGAGGGAGGAAGAATGTGAGACACCGGCGGACTTAACTCCGGTCACTGTGAACAAAGAGACGGCTGCAAAGAAAAAGAGTAAGAAACTTTCTGATTTATTTTTAATAACAAAGATCATTTTCATTGTTAGCCATTAACTTTTGCAGTAAAATTGTGAAAAATCCTCCAAAGCAGCAGTAAAGCAGCTTTTATGTTTTAGTGATTATTCAACATATGGAACAAAATGAACTAATCTCAGATCACGTCTGTCATTCCATCATTATTTTTTTCTGTAAACTCATTACGTGTCTCCTTTCTAAATTTATTCATGTGCTCTGTCGACTGTTTGCAGAGAAGAACAGCCTGAAGGAGACCAGACCTGCTCCAGATGTTACAGCTGCTTCTACGGTGCGTTCAGACACGACTACTTAGTTTTAAGTTTGATTGGTTTTATTCGTTTTTATCCACTCGGTATCACATGCTGGTTTTCCTGATATTTCCAGAAGAAGAAGAAGAAATCTTCCAAAAAGATCATCGCTGAATAAATATGGGTAAGTTGCTGCTGAATACAGTTAGCTTAGCATGAAGACTGGAACAAACTGAAACAAGCACAGAAAGTTTTCACTGATTAATTGTGTTTGTAGCTAAACTGGTGCGTTCGTGTTTGGATTAATTCAAACGGTCCGTGTGGCTCGTTGCTGCAGTGTTAATGAAGTTTAGCTCTTCAGAAGATGCTTTATAATGAGAACACAAACTGAATCAAAGAAGAAGTTAATACAGCTAAACTTAGAAAATACAAAGTTTCTGCCACCATTTGACTGCGTCCCGCTCTGTTTCTCTGCGGTGAAAACTCTTCTGCTGTTACTCTCTCTCTCCTCTGATCAGACGGCAGCAGAAGGACGGCGACTTCTCCTGGACCTGAAAGACAATCTGCATGATGTTGGTGCCTTTGCCCCCGATTCTTCAGTCTGAGATGAAAGCATTCATGTCCTCTCAGAAACAAAGAGCTACTTCAGTGTTTTCAGCCACATTTCACGTTCATTGAGTCGTGAACTGGAAACACCTTCAGTTTGCGCACGTTTACAACTTAACTCCTTCAGCAGACGAATCTTTAATTATACAGCCTTTTTTTCGTGGCAGACCTGCTTGCAAGTAAAAAATTTGAATAAAAACTGAAACAAAGCGTCAACATCAGAAATGTGTTTAATTAAAAACTTTTTGTAGCAGCATTTTAAGTACAACCCCCAATTAAATTAGCAAGCCTTTTATTTTTTGGATGAGAATAATGGAACAGTAGTTTTTTCTTATCTAACAAAAGGAGAGCTGTAAAAGGATTTGGTCTTTATACAAAAGCCATTTTCAAAAAGGTTTATATTAGATCTGAATCTGGAACTGCGGGACTTCAACTAATCAGTGCCTTTTTTTTTGATAAATGATGAATAATTTGGTCTGTTGAACTAAATTTGTGAGAAAAACATCTTCAAACATAAAGATGTTCAGTGAGATATGACAGAAACACATCAAACCCTCACCTGTCTAAAAGGAGTGAAGATTTGGAGATCGTGTCTGGCGAATCTTTTTAAGAATCAACTGATGAGCAAGGGAAACTTTATCCATTCAGCTCCAAAAAAATAAATAAATAAAAAAAAAAGGGGGGGGGGGGGGGGGTGTCTGAGCAGGAATTTGATGCGAACACACTTCGATCTGTATCACACCAAGAGGTTAATGAGATTTCCCCAAAAAAGCAGCTCTGCCTCGGACCAACATTTGTATAATTAAAGTCGAGTCTGCACCAAATCAGAAGTGACAGAAGACGTTCTTACCTCGTTACTGGTGGACTTCTTCTTCTGCCATGTTACGTTATCACTAGCTGACCTGCTGCTGGTTCGATGGTTTGAAACAAGCTTTGGAGATTAAACTGCGAAAAAAGTCACAAAAGGTCACATTAAACCAACAACTCCTTAATTGTGTAGTTGATCTTGAGAGTTTGTTTCTCTGTTCTGAACTTTATGGTAGTTTTGTTCTCACTAACTTTGTGTCTTTACTTCTTTTTCCCCCTCTGAGTTATTAAGCTGTGAATCTATTTTTTCGGGAAATGGTTTTGTTTACAGGGTCACTGTTGTTTACACTATTTTCCTCGTCAGCCTATGAATTATTAGCTATGCACCTGATTCACTGCTCTTATTAGAGGGGTAATAGTTGTAGCTTCATTTCTAGGATGTGTGTTTTCTGTTCTTGAGAAACAACATGTCTATCTCTGTAAGACACACAAGAAAATAAATGAATCTAACAGCTATAAATGTGTTCCTTCACTGTCGGTCATGTTAACTGAGTTGGAACTAAACTTCTACACACAACAAAATAAAATAAACATCAAAAAAGTCTTTGTTAGTGCTAATTTCATGTCTCTACACTAAACATGAACAAAAATCACCTTACAGACAAAAAGAAGAACAACTTCTGATTACAGTGATTTTTTTACAGAATAAAAGCACCCACAAGGACAAAGTCTAATACAACACATGACGGATGCAGTCATGGTAACAGCAGACACGATGTTCTTGGCTGCGATTCTATATAATTACAGAGCTGATGGAGCGGCAGCGGTTACAGGGAGTCATATGCCAAGTTCACGTAAAAGCTTCACACCTACATGAAAATAAAACCAACAGCTGGTCACAAACAAAATGTAAGCGGAGTGAAAGCTAACTTTTTCTGAAAAACTTCACTCTCATTCACCTGATGCTGACTCCACGGAGCAACATAAAACACATTTCACTTTGTCTGGATGTTTTTAGACCACAGGATAAGTGGAATAATTGACAGAAAGCAGCAGATTACACAAAAGGAAAATGACCATCAGAATTAAGATGTAATCATTTTAAGTGCTCTGGACAGTTCATGAAAGTTAGAAGGTCTTTAAACCTAAACACACATTTAAACTGTCTTATCCAACACAGACTGTTGGATCCAGAATCACTGCAAGATGCACAATCCTCATATCATCAACAAAACAATTTCTTTCTTTTTCCGTGCCATTTCAACTTTTGTGCGACTTAAATTCTGTCCTGCACATTTCAGAGACTTAACAGAGCAAATCTCCTCTTCGGCATCATTCAAAACATCCCTGAATAAATTGACATTTCCATTTAAGGGATGAAAAAAAGAAAAATGGAGCAAACAAGAACACCAACACAAAACCTCCCACAATAATCTATCAAACCTCAGCTTTAGGCCTCAATTAATCACAAGCATGTCAACAAAACAAAACACTTCTGAACAATATTCAGAAAATTACACAACAGAAAATATAGCTTTGCACAGTTGTAGCTTACGCTGATAATTTCCTTTTTTCAAATCCATTCATTCAAATTCTTTTACTTGTCCCAGGTTGGAAATCGCAAATGGAACAATATTGTTTTTGTCAGGGTTAGGGTTAGGGTTACGAAGATTGATATTTCAGGGGAGGGAAGGATATTTCTGCTATTCTGTTTTACAACACTGAAGACAACAATTTATGATTTCTTACCTGATTTCATCTGCCAAATTTTCTGTTTTTTTTGTTGTTTTGTTATTAACTCCATAATAAGTTAGAAATAAAGCTTTCATCATCACTTCCCAAACAAAGTGAGATGCAAATATTCACACCTGTCAAATTGGAATAACTTTTTAAATCAAAAATTGTAATGACTTAAAATGATTAATGAATTAACCTATCAGCAAACCAATCAAATTACCAATCTAAATATTGAACTAAACTAATTATAAAAAGGCGTGTGTCAATCACCGGGGCTGACTCTGTTTCTCACTTTTGCAGAAAGACGGATTGCAGCTTTTATTTCTGTTGCTACAACAAACTGAACTGGGAGGTAAAGGGATTGAGAGTTTCAAATGTTTTTCCCCAAACTTCCCAGCTATGAATCTGCAAGACCGAATTTGAAACAGGCGTGTGCTGCAAATGCAACTCTTGTTTAGGGAGGCAAGATTAATTTTCTGTGAAAACCCAACTTATCTCTTCCCATCCCGCTATTTTTTCACCTCTCTGTGACTTCAAATATTAATGTTCAATGATGTGAATGGAAACAGATGATTTGCCGAAATAAACAACTCCAAACAATGAATTTATTTTTGTTTCCCCACCACACAGACATGATAACGAGCTGCTGTTTGGTCTGAGATAAAACTTATATAACTAATTTTACAGCCGCCACGCTCACTTTTAGAAGTTCCAGTCTCAAACAAAGAATAGAGATGGAATGAATGTCTTCCTGGGGACAAAAAAAATTCTGGTCACATTCAGATAACAACACACGATGCCGTCACTCAAGTTGCTCCAAATTGTGATTTATTGGATGCAATTAGTTTTGAGCTGTTTGAAAACACCACATCATTTTGGAGAAGTGTTCGCATCAGCCTGACTACGCCAAGCTCCATTCAAGTGTAATTCTATGTGATCTAACATTAATTTCTGTCACAGAGACAAAGAAACACAGATGAGTTTGAGTGGACAAAACCACTAATGTGTAATTACAGTGAGGAGAAAAAAAAAAGCTGACTGATTAGACTGCACTGTAAAAACTAAAATCGTAACAAAATGGTCAAATGACGGGCAAACGAACACTGGCAAAATAAAGTATAATATCATAATTCATAATTCAATTAAAATGTAAAAACAACACATTTACAGAAATTTCATTACTATTTCTACGTAGAAAAAATTTTATTTTCCTGATTTTTCTAACTTGTCATGATCATACACATTCAATGAAGTGAGTTCATGCACATTTCTGCAGAGAAAAAACTAAAAATATTAGAAATGCCTGCCTGTCCATGCAGTTAATTGTGTGTCCCACCATGTGGTGACACACACAGTCAAACAGTGACTGTTATCTACACTACACAAATCAATGTTCACATCAAACCTGCCGGTTTATATCATGTAAATGTGTGTGTTTGGAGGAGGGCCTTAACCTGACTGATCTGCATACATCATAAACGGTAGATACGTTTAAGGAGCTCAACCTAAACTTGGATTCATTAATTCACAGTGTGTTGTTTGGTATTAATTCATAAAACAACAGAAAGAGGCCGAATTGTCTGTCAGTCTATCTGAACAGGTAAAGTCGTCTTTTCTTCATTAGTGACTCACAACCTGCTGCACATTTAAGCTTCATTTCACTCACTGAGCTTTAATGAGGTCTCTCTCTTGTTCACTTCGTCTTCAGAGCAACAAACAGAGCCGTCCTGCCCGTTAGAAACATCACAGCACGGTCCTTCGGACACTTCACCATTTTGTTCTCACCTCCGGGTCGTTGGAGCTTCAAACCGTCTGACGACATCGACGTTTTCCAGCGGCAGCTAACACGAAGCTAACGTGGCTAACGCGCTAGCTTTTCATTTTATTTTTTCTTTGTCACGAATGGTAATGAAGCAATGTGAACACGCACGGACAGCTGACGGATAAAAACAAATAAATAATCGTCTTTAGCTGTCGGCGGTGATCTTAATTGACCCGATTAACCGACCTGTCTCAAATTATTCGTCCAGTTTTCGTCTTGACTGACTAACGGCTTCCGGTTACGCCCCTTCTGGCTTCCCGCCTCTCCCATTGGCCCGATGAGCCGGTAACAACCAATAAAAATTAAGAAAGTCCTGATGACGCGCCCTGGGTCAGGTTGTGAAGTAATCAGGTTTGTATGCACAGTAAGCAAAGTTTTAATGTTTTAACAGGTTTTTTCTTTATCAGTCCATTTTTATGTTTACTGTCATTTTACATAACTTAGAATGTAATTTAAAATACTGTACACATAATATAATAATTAGCATTTTAAAGCATTTGAAATAAATGAAAATAATCATTATTTGCTCATTTCTGTAAAATAAAAGTCTTACTGCTAATTCATAGAGAGTTTCTTTAATTTTACAAACCTTAAATCAGTGCCAAATTAGGAGACCAATGAATTTCTGATCAGTGTCAGTATGTCATGGGAGCATAAAAACACTTTTAGAGAGAAGGGCTCCTTCTGTAAGGATGTCCAGGTGGAGAAAATATCTCATCTACTTTTTATCGCTGCTTTTACCCAAAGAAACTACCACCCAACAAAAGGGATGAATATGTTGTGTGGGTGGTTAAGTTACAATCTGAACACTTCACAGATATTATGAATATTCATTATACACCATTTCACCAAAAGCTTCCTCTACGCAAAACTACATAATGTGCACTTGAATGCATTAAATAAATGTATGGTGAAATATATAAAAGTGGTCAGTAAGGTGAGAAGTTCATCCACACAGGAGTGACGCATTTCAGAGGCAGCAAAAAAAGAAGAAGAAGCATTTGTGAAACTCTTATCCTGTTTGTGTATTAATCGCTAACAGGAAAACATTCTCGACCATCAGTTTGTGGAGAAACAACAGAGAGCAACATGAGTTTCCATTTAATCTAACACAACCCTGAAGATAACTGATGTTAACAATGAGCCCTTCTTCAAGAACCTAAGAACTTATTTTGGTGAGCAAACATTTTGCCTTTTTATTAATTTACTGTTGCCAAGATAGTGAAAAAATAAAACCTTCAGAGTTTAGGAAAGGCTCATTTTATTCTGTTTACTCAGTGTACTGCTGGGGTTGTTTTACTTTTAATTAAGGAAAAAAAGAATAAACAATAATCAACAAAATAAGTAATGAGTTCAAACTTTTGTAACCTCTCCCATCCCTCACCTCCTGATCCAACATGGTTGAAGACTGGATGTTCTGATTGTATTCAATCTGTATATTTTGTTCAAAGACATAAAATTTCAGAAGATAATGTGATAGTTTCTTTTCAGAATTTAATATCCAGTGTTTTAGTTGAATCAAAGTCTAATGTTTAACTAGCTTTAGCTTCACTGATCCTGAACTACTTCTGTAAATCCTGGATATTCTGGCAGACTTCTTTAATCTGCTGATAACACAGACAACATCATGTCCTGATCACAGACCAATAAAGAGATCTGAACTCACACCTGTGAGACTCACAAGTTTACTCACCACCATGGTGATGAATAAATCCTCACCTTTCTGAAGCTGAGGTCAAGCATGCGCTTAAAGAATACTCTAATTCCCACACTGATGATCAACTCACGAGGTGCACAGATGTTCAGAGATGTTGTTGTAGTTTTTATTGCTGCTGAAGGTGAACAACATATTCAACTCATCTACAAACCAAACATGTTGGATTCTGCTGGAGTGAAACGGAGCATAAACGTCATCAGAGCTGTAATAAGAGGCAGTAATTAAAGCTCATTTCACGCTGCTGCAGTTTGTGATGCCGCACACTCACAGCGATTTGTCAAAATTAGTTGGGATGCTCAGACTCACATCACATCTGTCAATTAACACGCAACCTTTCGGACCACTGATCTGCAACACTGACGCTGATGACAGCTGAATCACTGTCCAGGCTGTTTGGGCCATATTTTTTGGATGTGATGAAGTATATTAATCATGATTGGAGTTTAGTTAACAAATATTCTCAAAGGAGTTTTTTTTTTTCTTCTTCAGGTTTTCATTCACTTCATATGATGAAGAACGAATCATGTTGATAATGTAATTATCAATTAACCAAAGGTTTAGTGTAAATAATTTGATCCCAATAATATGAAAATAAACAACTTAAACAAAACCTTTGATCAAAAGCATCTGTCCTAATCCTGTGGATCGCTGGTTCGTCACGTTAGGTTGTCATTGCTTTCATTTTCTCTTTCCTTTTTACTTTTAAAAAAGGTTCTTCCAACTTCAGCAGATGAAATAAAAAAGCTTTAGGAAAAAAAAGGAAACAACAATTCAAACTTTAATTTTGAAAACAATGCTAACATAATAATAGCATATTATTAAAAGTAATATCAAATGAATGTACAACCCGTAAACATTTAATGTCTCCATGTCTAGAGACATTAAATGTCTGTGCTTACCACAAATTCTGCAGTTAGCTCAGTTTGTGTAGACAGGCTGTATTAAGGTTGTATGTTCAAGGACAGCTCATAAGTTAAATTTGTCGAATTAACCTTTAGCAGTGTTTTTTTTTTTTCCTTTTTGATTGATTGATTGTGAACTGTATGAACTACTTTTACACTGAAGAAAACATGAAAACATGATGACTCTCTGCAAAGTTTTGTGTTGGTACGGGAGTCTTTCCCAACCTTTTTGTACTTTAAACTGTTTAAAGACAATAAACTAATAACACAACTGTGAAATGAGGCAGCAAGACTTTCTTTCAGCTCTGCTATCTGCAGCCAACAGTCTGTTAAAGTCACACTTATTAACTTCTTTTTGTAATGAACTGTTTTCCACCTCTTTCTCTGATAAAAGAAAAACAGTATTCAGAGATAACGAATGATAACAATAATCATAATCATCCCTGCGGTGCTGCTTCCTTTTAGTATGCTGGTTAGAAACTCCTTCTGTCCAAAAAGCCATAAAAATGAAATTTTACCCCACAGGTGTAGTAACAAGTGTATTGGCTGGACGGGTGTGTTTGTGATGCTCATTCTTCTCTCCAGATCTGCCTGTTCTGACCTACTGACCCGTCAGTCGAGGCAGAAAGATGCACAAGCACGCCAGAATTTATATATGTGCTGTTCTATTCCCATTCCAAGGTCCCAGTAGAGTTATAGATTTTCCAGCAGGGAGCAGTGTTAGTGTGTGTGTGTGTGTGTGTGCCTTTTGAGGCTCATTCCAGTGATTTGTTTGTCCTGCTGAATGAGTTTGCCGCCTGTCATTAAAGCAGCCAAGCAGGAAGAAACAGTCCGTCTGTCATGAAGCCCCAGTGTGGCTGCGCTGAGTTCAGACCCCCCCTCTGGGCTCCCTCTCTGTCTGCTTCTGTCTATTTTTGTATGTTTTTGTCTCTCCCTACTTGCATTGTCTATCATGTTGCAGACAACTGATGTTGTGGAATCAAGTGGAAGCTGAAGTTACTAAATTCAAACACAGAATGAACTTTAACAAAAACTGAGACATAAGTGCAACTTCTAGAGAGAATATTATTCTTTATCTGTACTGATCAGATTTATAGGCAGAGCGTCTGACGAGGAGCACGTCTACAGCTCAGTGCTTAGAGACAGCGTGGAGGTGCAGATGTGTCCAAACCCAGTGTGGACACAGGAAGTCGTCTCCTCTGTGTCCATAAAAGTTCAAAGGTCTGGTCATTACTGCTGACAGCTTTAATTTTTGTATTCTCATCGTGCTGCTGCAATTTATTATCAGGTTTCTCTCAGCATTGATCCCAATCCGATTTCCTGTATAAATAACGTCTAACAAAACAATCTTTAGTTGCTCTTATTTGATTATACGCCTACAGATTGTTGTACATTTAGTGCTACAGTTGCTGCATTAGAATAAAAATTCAATGACACTTAAAAGTTTTTCTTTGGAAATCAAATACTGTTCTGAAGCGGTTGCAATCTGCAGCTGAGGGCAAACATGATCAGTCAGTGTAAAAAGACGCAGCCTGAGATTGTTTCAGAGCAGCTCCAACTCTTTAAACTTGTACTGTACCGATGGTGTGCAGATATTCTGAGCACAGCAGGTGGTGCAGGAGCTATATCAACACATAACATTCCCGGATCAGTGATAGATCACTCGTGCCAGGTTGAGAATCTGTTTGTGAGCTTTCTGCATACATCTGTACTGTATATAAGTATATATGTGTTATTACCCTTATCAGGAGCGCCCAGCCCTGCAGACATTTCATTTTCTGTATATATGGATCATTTTGCTGACAGCGTGGTCTATATTAAACCTGTTTATTTTCAACCATTTCTCTGAATAATCCCTGAGTTTCTTCCTAGTGCTCCTCCTCCCCCTGCAGACAGGACACTTTCAGCTCTCCCATATATTCCCAAAGAAATGGCCCTTTCTTTTATGTTAGATGAGATTTGGGAGCCTGTTTGCCTTTGTGGGGCGCTAATCAACCTGTCGGCCTGCCTTCGCATTGTTGCTCAGCGGAGACAAAAATCAATTTTTGCAACAATTGCTGGACAGAAGCAGATTGCCTTGTACCTAATACCAACCCCCCCCCCCCCCCCCCCAAAAAAAAAAAAAACCTCACCATCACAGCCACCAAAGTAATACAATGCTCCATGAGAGTTGCATGGAAGAGAAGGTGGGGAGTGGTAAAGGGACAAAAAGCTCCATGCAATAACACGCAGGCCAGAAGAAGAGGGCGATTTTACCCTCCATGCAACAATGTCTCCGTCTTTGTCCACGCCAAGGGCAAAGTGCTTTACATTACAAAATAGTGAAAACGTTTGCAGAGCTTTCTCTTTCGCCACAGTCGAAGGACCGTCCTTGACAAAGTGTCTGAAAATACCCCTGAACCAAGGCTGTAAATACAGAAGCTGAAAAAGAAGGCGTGTGGAAGGTTTCATGCTTTAAGATGATTTGAAGCATCTTTTAATGTGAATTCTTTGAGCGTGTGTTGCAGCAAACTGCTTATTTCCCTGTAAATGTTATCAAAGGTAGACACAAGGGGAGAAAAACTGAGGACTTCAGAAAGGGGGAGAGGGGGTGTCCGTTGCATTTTGCAAGTTGGGGGATTAAACCAGGGATGGAGGCAGACCGACTACAAAAGGTGGATTTGACCAAAGGCGGAAAAAAGCTGTCACTGTAGCAGAGGAGGCTGGTTTGAACCAATAGCTAATGAAAATGTTCTTTGAGGTATCAGGCCAGTCAAAAGCGTCGCAGCACAGAGAAACTTTGCAACTCATAAAAGAGAAACTTGGATATATATAGAATCAGGTCTAAAGGCTCCGTACGTGTGGGAATTTAGCAGTGAAGACAAACAAATACATTAATAATATATTATGGGAAAAAAACAAAACACTCATTTATGAAGCCCATGTTGTTATTTCTGGCATCTTTTATTCCCAAATTTAAAACCTTGTTTATTTGCTTGCTGCAGTTTAAGCACTTAGATGAAGTGATGGGCGGAAACTTCAGGACTGAAGATGAGCAGCTGCTTTAGAAAATGTCAGCGTATTTCTTATAGCAATAAAAGATAAAAGTGAGCCATTAAGGCTGTGAATTTGGTGTCCAAGCTTTGGTTGTTTTTTTTTACTTTCTAAATGATAGGCTACTAATCCAATGGTGCAAGCAATGGTGTCTGAGGCTCATGGGTATTATAGTGTAGAATGATGGTCAATAAGAGTTACTGTATCAATAGAAAGCAGACTGTTATAGAAAAACTAATGTCTCCAGCATAAACATCTACATAAACACCTCTGTTACTGAGGGACACTAAAATGCCATTAGAAGAAAACTTCCAAATGAGAATTTACACCGATAAAAATAAAGTTGAGACCAGAGGGTCGTCTCACTTCACCACTCCGCTGGGAGAGATGTGCTGCCCTGAAAACAAAAGCTAATTCGGGGAAAAGCTAATTTAAAAAAAAAAAAAAAAAAAACATGCTTGATTTTAGCAGGTTGAGTTTTGGTCCAGTGATGCAGTGAAAGTGGAAATTGGGGTGTTTATCACTGTCTTAGGTAAAAACTTTATCATTTAGAATCTGAGGTGAGAATAAATCAAATCAAATCAAATCTCATAACATAACAACGATACATAAAGGTACTTTACGCATAGAGCAGGTCAGGACCAGGAGCCAACTGCCTCCACGAGTTGGGCTTACAGTAGTCTAGTCTCAAGGTAACACAAGCATGGACTCGTTTTTCTGCCAAAGAAACCTGGAGTTGATTTTTGAGACGATCATTGAGCATCTCCATTATCTGCACATCAGCGTGGTGCTGAAAATCTCATTAGCTCTAATGTGCCACATTTACCAACAGCAGAGTCTCTCACTACACATTTATTTTCTTTTCAGCCAATTTCTTATTATTTCCACCTTTATATAATCAGAATCTACAAATAGGTTGTTGTTATTCAGTGAGATTTGAAGAGTTCAGACAAATAAATTATTATCAGGTGATTTATAATCATTAATAATAATAAAAAAATAACAATCACTAAGGCAAAGTGATTGGAAACTCGTCCTCTGTACAGATTAGTTGTGATTCTTTGAGTTTCTTTTAAAATGGATGACTGAATCACATTAAATTAATGATAAATCACCTCACCAACGTCTCTTCACAGATCTTAAAGGCTTCTGCATTGTTTCATTCTCAGGAGTTTCATGAATAAATTGTTTTAGTAAATCTAATTTCTGCTCCATTTAGTGACACTGAGATCCAAATATCTTTTGTTGCAGTCCATCAAATGCTTGTTGAGCTCTGTAATCTCGTCCTCTTCATCCCTCATTTCTTCCCCTCTTTTATTTCCCTCGTCTCCTGTTTTCTTCAGAATAATGATGCACCAGCTTAACTCCATTTTGTTTTTGTGTCCTGCAGGTGTCATTCAGTTGGCTGTTGTGTTGTCGCCGCTGCCATCGGTACAGTTTCAATTTAGAAAGAATCCAAAATTCCAGATGTTGAGCTTGAGGACACTCCGAGGTTGGACTCAGAGGCCCCTCCATCTGTCTGGGACCTTGAAGGAGGTTCCCTCTGTGAATTACATTTTCCATCATTCCCTACTTCAACTTGTAGTGAACCGCCCGAGATCTGAATTAATAAAGTAATCACTGTTATGCCGCCTTGTGTCTGGTGGCACAATTTGGATTTCAGCATAGAGTGAGCTGAATATTACAAAGCAGCCTGAGGTGAGCGGAGACAACAGAGGAAGAAATTTATGGAGTTACACTAAAACTCAGTTCATTATGCAGCACTAACACTTCCTGCTGAACGACGACTTAGTGAATATAGCGAGCGTTCAGCACGCGGCTGACATTGAGGGGCTTTTTTCCCCAGCAGGTTAGGAAAGGGTAATGTTTTAAGTAAAAGCACCAAGACAGCAGCTGTCATAGCTGCTTCTTTTTGAAAAAGAGCGAGCTGAAAACTTTCTGACAACTCCTCGGAGGAAAGAGAACTTTACCCGAACAGCCACAGGGCTAAATGACCTCAGATCAGCTACATAAGCCACCAACACATGGCAGAGAAAGCCCACTTTCAACCCCCCCAAATTGGAGGATGAAGGAAGAAAGCTGCCATCAAGAAGAAGGACTTCAGCTGAGAGGAGGGAATCTGGCTCGGCTTCAGTGTGTCAAACAAACGTATTGGACGACGCCGAGTTCAAACAAAGGGCTCTCTCCTTTTGCTCCACTTCCAAACAGGACCCCAAAACTGTGTCAACTATCAGAAATCTCTTCTTCCCGTTTCTTTTCGCAGGCTTTTTGCTTTCTTTTCTGAATTGAACCTTTCTAAAGTGAGCGTCGTGGCTGGTGACACATTCGCACAACGCCACTGCTGTTGTTTGTCCACTATTTCCACAAATGTTTTGTATCCCATTTGCAGTTGGTCCAGTTGGTCCAGTTGGACTGTCTCTAACGCCTATAAAGCCAACAAATCACTCCAGTTCGATCACAATGTCTATTTGTAGCTGTGAGATGTTCACATTAACCAAATGTGCCCCAGCCAACACAAACAGACCTTCACTGACTTGGACTCTTGTGACAATAACAGACGCTTCCTGTCCCGACTTCTCAGCAGTTTGAACCCAGATCAGGCTCTGGGGAGTTGTTGGGGTTCACTCAGTCTGGCCTTTCCTGTTTGCAGAATTGAGCTCGCTGCTCTTCAGTGTCAGACCTGAACCCTCCACCTGTCCTCACTCTCCTTTTTCAGTCTGAGCGCTCTCTTGGCCTTAACCTGTCAATCACCTGCAGCTGTGATTGTGGATCCAATAGACTGTTTGCTCCAGTTTCCCACCTTGGGCAGTAAATTCAATTAGAGTCTCTGACAGTCGGCTGCAGGGCTGCTCCTCCAGTTTCCAAACAGTTTTTATTTTCTTCTCCCCGTGACCACAAAACAATCTGGTCCACTGACCCGTGTCAGAACGGGTCATCTGGAGAGGAGATGCTGCAGGACGCCTCAGTGTAGCTGTGATTGGTTTGTCCCTGGACCGTCCAAACTGGATCCTGGTCGGCCTGGAAAAAGGTTTACATCTCTGGACTTAATTCTCATTTTTTGTGGAAAATAATCCAACAATTGTGGCCAAATTTACTAGCTGAGTTTCTGGGAGCTTCCCAAATGACCCTCCTTGTGGAACAGTTTCATTTCTTTCGGCTGCATGTGCCTAATTTATTTGTATGTGTTTTTGTTCCCCGATGAGTCTCTCAGCTCTGTGGCATTTAGAAAACACCAGTTTCCATTTGCCGAACACAACAGGAGTAGTTTGTTTCAGATGGTGAGGAAACCACGACTGAATGTTACATATTAATTCAACAATGCGGATAGCAACAATAAAAACTCATACCCTTCAATCTCTCTCTCTCTTTTCTTTCTTTTTGCTTTTTTTGAAAGATCAATTCGACATGACAGGAGTGAAACACTTCTCTTAATTGTTGGATAAGCTGGTAATTAAATTCAGCGTGTATCAGTGATCTGCTGAAGTTTTCCCATTAACAAACAGAAGCCCTGGAGGGATTTAATCTGTCAGAGTTCTGGACTGAAAAAAGATTCATTCACCTGAGACAAAAACATGAAAACAAAAGACCTCAGGCAACAATCTGTGACTTTGACAACACAAGAGATGCGGGTCAATGTTTTGCTTCCACATCACAAGACCAGAAATTGTTTTCTGTTTAGCATTAACACTATTATATTGATAAGGACAGACAAGTAGAAATGAAGGTATGTATGTATGAATGTATGAATGTAGATCTTCAGCTTTTAACTCATTTTCTTTAGTTTGTACTCCCCAATAATATTTATAGAAACAGGTAGAAAATAATTTTGCAGATACAGTTTGAACCGTATTTCAGCGCTGCATTGACAGATTCTTAGACCATTTGGTGGCAGCAGAAACAAGCTGTAATATGTTACGAGATCAAATGGAGTCATGTTTCTGACCAACTTGGTTCTGGTTCTGTCATTTAGTAAAAAATCATGATAAAGTGAAACGCCACCATGCTCCCGTTTTTTCATGTTTTCAAACAACACTTCAACCTGCCTGACATTGTTCTTGAATGTCAACAATACAGTATCAGTGTTTTTGATAACGTTAACTTTCAATATTTCATGGAACTGTTCTGTACATGTCCTGGCCAAACATTATACAGCAGAAATTCACAGAATGGGGTGTGATATTTTTCTTTGCCTTTACCTTCACACTCTGGTTGCAGCAGCTCAGAGGACTTGTAGTTATAACAGGCAGCAACAGGGAATAACAAGGTCGTGTTTCTGGAGTCTGAAAGCTTTGTTCTGTCTGTGGTGATGGACAGGAGAGTCGAATGTTTCACTGAGGAGCCACAGGAGGAAAAGAGCAGAAAGAAAAAGGAGGAAGGAGACTGATGCACCTTGCCTGTGGGCGTACTGCTGCTGAAGTCTGCAGATTGGTCGATCTGATTGGATTGTAGGTAAATACAATACCTGAGAAGAAATAGAGACAGCGGACGACATTAGGGATTGTTAAGAAGGAGAAAAGAGATGACGACAGAGTAAACAAACAGAAAGGACAGATCCAGGCTGGGCTCAGGGTAAAGTGAATCTTCCATGTTTCCCAGCCTCTTGTCAGGATTAAAATAAGTGCCAGATGACTTGAAGAGGAGCAGGAGGTGAAAACATCTGGGAATCTGTATTTGATGGAGAGACAAGAGGGAGAAAGAGAGGCAGAGCGATAAATGCAGATTTTTTTAGGAAGCAACAAAGAAAGAAGTAAAACAGATCCCCTCCTTCACCTTGAAAGCATCTCTCCAGCTTCCTCCTCCTGTCAGACGTCCATCACTGCTGCACCACCACACAAGGCTACAGAGCGCTCTTCAGTCCTGACGTAAAGATTTACTCAGAATGTTTCTGTGCCACAAAAACATCCACGATTTAGAGCTAAATGTTGGCGACAGCTGCTTTGGTCCATGTCGACCTACACAAAGAAAGCTTTGGTGTTTAACTTTCATTGTACAAACACAGACAGCTTCAGCTTGATCCATTTCTTCAATCGAGTTTATCATATCAGAATGATGACATTCACATTTGATTTCTCTTAGAAAATGAACATACTCAAAATACCTGAGATTATCTTTGAACTGTACAATCACCAGGTTCCTGTTCGCTGTAAATGATGAGAGCTGGTGCCAGCAGCAGACAGGGTTCGTATTTCTATTTCAGCAGTGAGCTCATGTAACTACGTTTAGTCACCACCTGCAAAGTTAAAGCAAGCTAACCATTTCCAGTTGTTGCTCATCAGAGTGGATTAGTTTTTCTTAATCAGCCAGCAACAGCATCGTCAAAATGATTTGAGTTGAGCTGATGAACAAATGGCTGCAGCTCTGCTTTAAGGCCTCAAGCAGCTTTTGGATGAACTCCCACCATAAAGAAACAAACCGAAACTCCTTAACACCATCTGACAATACCAACCTCATTCGACATTCATAAAACTGATACCTGAACAGGACAATCGACTCTGAAATGATTTATGGGACTCTGCTGTTTTCATGTGGAAATTTTTCACAGCTTCGATGAAAACGTCAAAGAGGACAACAAAAGACAAAAACACTTTCTGACAGTTTATATAAGTGAAGCGGGGAGTCCAGAGCACAAACCAAAACAAAGGGAAGGGCTGACAGAAAAGGGATGAGGGGCTGAGAGGACAGAGTGGTGAGGGGGGTGAGGAGGAGGGCTGGAGAGAATCAGAGACACTGTTGGAAGTTCATTAATTCGTCTGTCTGCTGATAGAAACATCACAGCTTCATACAATGTGACTGAAGGTTTGCTATCAGCCAACTGCAGCCTGTTATGTGAGAGAGAGAACCAGAAAAAAAGAGAAACAAGGCGAAGCAGAGAGAACGTCACGGCTGTGGTTCAGCAGCTTAAAATTCATTATGCAGATTGCAGAGTTAAAATGCCTTCACTCCGCGAGCCTAATTTCTCTTTCATGGCCTTTCTGAGGATGGAGATGATCCATTACATGTTCAAGGAGCAAAGTGGTCACAACAATCAGATTAGCAAGGGATCTCAATCTTATACTGTTTCTGCTATCTGCAGCTTTGAGTGGAAATAAGTTAGAGTGAAAGTAAAAAAAAAACAACAAAAAACCTAAATAATTATAAAATAAAAGGCAGCATGTAGTTTTCTGCTGAATTTTTCTATTCTTAATATACTGTGAAATGAAAATAAACATGAGAGCACAAGGTCAAACACACACTCCCACACATAAACAAATAAGTCCTTTATCTTCTTGCCTGTGCAGCAAAAACTCTAATTAAATCACGATAATCAGTATTTGCTTACTGCAAGCAGTACTTTTCAAACATAAATATGAAATACAATACATTTGAAATAAAATGCTAATATAACCATAGATAGAACGCAGCCTCTAACTGAACATCATTCCAGACAAACAAAAACTATGTGGCTTTCCTGTTATGGGGAAAAAAACAACAACTTTCTGTTAAAAATTATAGCACTGATATAATAAATAATAGTGATGAATATTCAACAAAATATTTCAACCATTAAGGATGATTTACAATTCTAATTAGTATTCACTATCCATCTCTGCCTGATTTGCATTCTGTGTAATTATTAGGACAAAAGATGTAAATGAAACACCATGTTCTTTACTTTAATTTGTGTTTACTAATTAAGTATTATGAGTACGGTGGTTGAGCTACCAGGATACAATAGGAACGATACTTTTTCATCCATCTCTCTGTGAACATGTGAATGTTGATAAAATTAACTTATTAGCAAACAGATTCACTTCAGCCTAATTTAGTAGTTATGGTACAATCATTGATTCTTTTTATTTGGCTGTACTAACTCCTGAGGGGAAAAATCTGTCCTTTACCTGCTAAATGATCCAATGTCTTCATCTGTGTGCTGTTTGGGGCTGCAGGTATACAGGGAGTGTTTAAAGATTTTTAACAATAAGCCGCTCCAAACAACACAAGCGAAAAGAAACACTGCAGCTGTGGGCTGGGCAGTGAAACAATGAACTCAAAATCAATACCAAGCACAATAAAGCTGAGGGAGCGGCAGACTGCAGATGATATTTCTGTTTGGGTTCATCAGTGAGATTCATTTCTTACGAATTTTAAGTCAACACACCTGAAAAAAAAAAAAAAAAAAAAGTGTACAAAAACAAGAGCTTAAAATCCAACAGCCATTAACGAGGGTAAAAGTTAGCGACTACATCGACGCAGCCTCAGAACGTTTTTGATGTGTTTTTTCTCAGGAATGCTGAGACACAACAAACACACTGCTGGCGGCTCCAGGGATGCTACTGAATCACACGCTGGTCTTCGCTTTGTCTACGCAGCAGATCACATAGAGATTTTTAACCTTTGCAGCTTCTGTAGTGAAATCTGCTGAAATGTGAAGCCTGTGAGCTGAGTCGTGACTGATATCAAAAGCTAAGCTTGCAGAGGACGTGACGGCCGCTACCACAACAGATTTGTGGCAGCCATTTCCTTAGACTGATGATTTGGGTTGTGTGAGGTTGTTGTCTGTAGTCAGTGTGACACCTGCTGTTGATTCAGATCAGTGTGCTGCCTGTTTGACTTTGTAAACTATGGTTTTAAAATGTTTTTACAAAGCTAAGCTAACTAACTCTTTGCCCCAGATCCATATTTGCTGTACAGACCTAACTATATCATCAATCCTCTGCTCTTTAAGCTCTCGTGGGTCAGTTGCACCATTCCTGTTATTTTTTATTCCAAATTCAGCCATTAAACTGTATCAAAGAATCTTAAGATTTTATTTTTTTAACTCCAGTCCAGAATTATTGTCAGTGTTCCAGTTTGTTTTGGTCGTTTCCTATTTGTCACATTCTGCACTGAACAAAGTGTTTACAGAAACCACTCGGCCGAAGTGATTAGGATCACTTCAAGCTGTTCAGATTCATATGCCCACATGACCGCACAAGGACCCTTTCTCCAGTTTACTGCAGCTGGCACAAGCATGGAGCTCTGGAGACTGCAGAGAGATGATTAGAGTCTCTTGAAATTTAATGTGGGTTTCAAAAGTCAAGACATCAGGCAGACGTACGCCGTGTAGAGGTTTGATTGGGCTAAAAAAACAAAAACAAAACTGCACCAAGCATCTCTAGCACCATATCCTTCATGAATCCTGGAAGCTTCAGTCCTGGTGACAATGTTTTATTAATAATTTAAGACAAATAAAGGAATAATTATACCAGCAATGATTGTTTCCTCTGATTGTGGCAGTGGATTTGGCTAGCGAGGCTGGATTAAGATGCCTGTGTTAGACAGCGTATGACAGATTACCCATGAGCCTCTGGGGTCCGGACTGAGTCGTGGGTGGTCGCTGAGTTGACACAGTAACTAGCTGTGAGCCGGAGGCAGAGCCATGACAGACTGCAGGCTGAATGAGACACAAACTCTAGATGTTGGCTGAGGAGTAAGAGTATATGAGACACTGGTATTAGGATGAATAAATAACAGGTATTATTGGAGGAAAACAAACGACACTGCAGGATCATTTGTTGATCCGTATGTTTCGGTGTTGAACTGCAGAGTAATGCGAGGGTCTGAGAAAAAAGGACTGAAATGACCCAACAAAGGGTTGTTCTGAGGAGATGTGAGGCTCCTGGGAAATCAACATAATGAAACCTTCTCACCTGAAAACACAGACGGCAGGGCTGCAGAGCGATTACCTTTCATATGGCTGTCTGGATCAGATGGAAAAATGAGCCGGCGAAACTGTGGACAAACACAGAGACCCCAGAGAGAGGAGGGTTTAAGTGGCCTGTAAAAGCTCTACAGGTGGTTTTATACAGTAACCGCTCTGTTGCTTCGGTCCTTCGGTCAAATCAATACTCGGATCACTCCCACTGAAAGGAACAGAGAAGCACCTCTTGAGTCAGGAGGAGAAATGTCACCTATGTGTGGCTCGTCTTGTGTTTGACTCCAGGTGTTGAACAGGCTTATGGATGGCCCTCGTAGTAAAAAATATCCAACTAACCAACTGAAATTTCAGTGGTTGTTTTCTGGTGCCATTAGTGGGATCTCACCTTTTACAACTGCTTGTTCGGGTTATAATAGGGCACAAATAAAACTTTCATAAGTTCACAGAAGGAACGTCACTTCTCCATCACGGTCACTTGAGCATAGGCTTTTGTCATTTCGGGGCTGAAACGATTGATGGTGGTGTTCCGCTGAGAAGACATGAAAACAGCCCTGGATTTCTACACATGCCCCTTTCGACCAACCTTTGATGATTCTTTACTGCGCTGCTGCCGGTTGTTGCCTTTAAACAGGCCATGTATAGGCACAAGTGCAGTACATGACACATACAGTTCATCAAGGGGGATGTTATCATGCCAGGAATGCAACAGTCACAGTTGTCAGACTCGATATAAGTCAGCGACACCTTCACACTAAGACTCTGCATGTGACACTAAAACAGAAGTGTCACCAGAGGACGCATAGATAAGCAGCAGCTTATTGACTGGAAGTGAGGAAATGTCTATTAATATAAATAAGATAGAATAAGTTTGAGACCATACCATCAGCCCCTTTTCAGTCTTGTTGCTGCTGCTGCATGGAGGGAGCCACAGAAACGTGTTGTGGCGTATGTTAGGTATTACAACGTGAGAGGTCGGAAACCAGTATATTCCAACGGAGAGGTCATACTAGAGTAATGAGAAAGAATAATTATTGTGAAATGCCATCAGCTTACTGTGACTGACCATTCACAAACATCAGGTATCAGAAAAGGAAGGTGTCCTCTAAGCTGTCTACAGACAGACGGACAGCTCAGATCTGATTTACAGCTGATGGAATGGCCCTCCAAATACTATGAATAAAGTCACAGCTTCAACTGGCAACAAACAACAAAATGGTATTCAAATGAATATGGTTCAGATTTTATCACACTGCCAGTGTGTGTGTGTGTGTGTGTGTGTGTGTGTGTGTGTGTGTCAGAGATAGTGTAGCATGAAAACAGATTCCAACATGATGTTAAATGTGTGACACTTCATCCGGGCAGAGAAAGCGGTTTGGTGTCAGTCGGCTGGTATTCCTGCTGAATGTGATTATGAAATAATGCACGTCCACATCGGAGCCATCTGCTCCGGTGGCTTCACTGGTTTTTATGGATCAGAGGAGGCAGAAATCAACCAACAGATGAAAAAGCCTGCTGGAGCCAGGGTGATACAACTACAGCCCGACTGTGAATGCGTTCAGGTTTTTTCTTTCAGAAACAAAATTGATTTTGAGTGGGTGGTGATTTTTTTTTTATGACATTGAATATTACCAAGATTAAGTATGTTGTAAAAACATCTCCCAAGAGCTGCTCCGATTGCAGAGACAAGGGCTTTCAGATCAAATCAAATCAAATCAGATTTATTTATATAGTGCCAAATCATAACAGATGCCATCAATTAGCTTCCTGCTATATATGTTCCTGTTGTATTTACATCGCACTCACCTGTGAGCTGTCTAAATTATATTATATTAATTATAAATTAACCTTATTTGAGGCCTCAGCTTTGGAGTAGAAATGGACTACGGCTGTAAGAGAGCCTGTCCAGAGTGTGATTCCACTTGGCCATAAAACCGGTGGTGGAGATTTATTAGCTCACAGGCAGAAGCCCCTGATAGCTGTGTAACCTTGGGAGTTCATGAGAGATATGCCAGCGGTAAAATAACAATATCCTTTGTATGAACATTCAAGTGTGGCAAGACATTACTGTAAAACACATAGTTGATTTTAGTTTTTAACCAGAAACACAGACCTTCTGTCCGTTAATCTCCCAACACAACACAAAGTCAACATTCCTGACTCAACGCATTTTCCACGACCACATCCAGGGATTAAAAACACAAAACATTTACGTACTGACACAGTTTTAAGCTACAATCTGCTCTCCACTGGCTGAAAAAGAGATACTGGTTTGATACTGGCATTTTAAAGTTGATGAAAGTGATTACAATATACTAAACTGCAGTGGTTAGCAGTGCTGCATCATTGCAAGAAGGTTCTGCAATGCTGAGGCAACCTGCTGAGGCCTTTCTGTGAGGACGTGGCCTGTCTTCCCCGATGTAAACTGGGACTGATGCAGTAGCACAGCTAATAGGTCGACGGAATAAGGCCTAACCATCTGTGAAGCAGAGGTTGCCCAGTGTCACAATCTCAGCTCACACTCCAATTATTTCTGTTGAGTGCATGGACGTTGTAATGGGTGATGCTCATGGAGCTCTCTGTGTGTCTCAGATTTGCTTTAACACAGGTGTGGCTAAGCTGCTTATGCTGCCTAATGGGCCAGGTTGGTCGGCCTTGGAGCTCATGTGTATCAGCCTCCATGAATAAGAGCAAAGAAACACTGCATCACCTTCCTGAAACAGGTTTCTGTTTCTCTGGGGGATGTTTTTGTGAAACCTGAAGCGATGCTGTAGGTTTGCAGGCACAGAAGGGTTTGTTCCCATTTTTTGATTTCGCAGCCATCTTTCTGCTCATAGTGAGCAGACTTCAGAGGCGAGAAAGCCCAGAGGAGCGTTGAGCCGTGCCAACTCCTATCAAAACCCCTGAGAGTGGAGCTGAAAACAACAGTCAAACCACAGCAGGCCTGTCGAAGGTTGCTGTAACAAGCTTTATTGTGCAACTTTATTGTGCAGGTGTGTATTCAGCCGAACGGTGACTGAA
Organism: Echeneis naucrates; assembly: GCF_900963305.1. Taxonomy (NCBI): domain Eukaryota; kingdom Metazoa; phylum Chordata; class Actinopteri; order Carangiformes; family Echeneidae; genus Echeneis; species Echeneis naucrates. The sequence goes on along the minus strand of NC_042527.1, from coordinate 19,534,643 downwards.
CATGAAAAGCACACAGTAAAGCCTGGTCATTGTTTTTCCTCCCAGCCGAATCCCTACAGATCTTCTGCACCTTTCAAACAAAACAATCCCAAACAGAAGAACTCGTAGCAGAGAGCAAAGAGCGGCACAAACAAGAATCAAAAGCTGAATTATTATTTATTTCAAGATGGAAAAGAGGCAAAATCGGGAAGAATCTATCAGGATTAGGTCCTGACACAGCTGTTAAAAGTAAATGAAATAGTATTCACTATTCTTACTGACACAAAGCGACAGCCAAGGAGACTTAAAACAATCTAACCCTGAAGTCTGCGTTTTCGGAAACAGCCGACACTTTTCTAAAAAAATTCTTGAAGGTAGGCTTTCCACAGATTTTACATTTCATGTTTACTCTATTTATCATGAGAACTACTCAGCAAAGGTGTATACACCTGAGAATGGAGGAGCGCCAATCTTCTGCATTATGTCTTCTGGATACTTAAATTCTTCAGAAAATGGTGATACAAACTGGAGATGTGAGGGTTGAAAGGATAAAGGAGGTAACTAAAGCAGAAAGGTTTTTATGAAATGTGCCATCCATTTTCTATTTTGTTAAGCTTGACTGGTATTTAAACTTCTGTTGTTTTGATTTTAATAATTCTTTTGTTTTTTGTATTTTCTTGTCTCTTGTGAGAGGACTAAACTTTATGAAAGTTGAATCACAGCAGGTCAGACTTTACCCAAAACAAAAACCAAGGACAAGAAAAATGTAGAACATCACTGCAGACAGGTCCAAAATCTTCTGGGCAAGATTGGAGCAGGTCTGACAAAAGTTGCATCAGAATTTGACAAACTGATGTGACTGCTGGTTTCCAAGCTAGGCTTCCTCTCACCTATCCAGATATCACATGAGACGGGCTGGCGCCATCCTATCTCACAAAATAGGACAGCACTGAAGGAGTTTCCTCTCAGCTGGAGCACAAAGTATTTCTGCTGTTGCTCAAAACTCAATTCATCCTTCAGGCAGAAATAAAAAGCAACGGTCGTGCCAGTGCAAAAGCAAAAGAGCTCACATGCAAAGATGGTGGGTGAAGGGCAAACTCATGATGCAAGATGTCTGTCTGCAGCGAAGGCAGCGCTGTTTGATATGAACAAACCAGAGAGCAGAACCATTCTGTAACTTTATCTTAACTTTTATCGGCAGGATAAAGAACTGTGGTTCTGGTCAGGAGCTCGGAGCAATAGATTTGATTTAAGGCAGCACAAAACAACGAATCTGCAGTCTGGAGCCAGCAGTTGATGCTCCTGGACACAACGGCATGCAGTTTGTTTGTTTTTTTAATTTATTTCATGGTTTAAATTCCTTTAAGCCCTTGAGAAAATATTTTTCTCTTTCTCTGAGAGATGGGATCAGAATTTAAAATCAAAAAGTTCGTCAGACCATTCTTACAAAATAATTTGATTATTTCCTACAGAAGATAAATATGCGATGTTATCTGGCACAATTTAGCATTTGGACTATTTAGAGACTTAGGACACACAGTTGTATGTTGTTCAATGTGTCTCAGCAGTGTCAACCAAAAGACAAATCTGTCCACATTTGCCATACATGATGATCAAAGTGATTGTGGCTGCAGATCACCGAGGTCATTTTTCACTGAACTATTCTGCTGTTGCAGTGCGGAGGATCTCAGAGAAAAACAGCCATTCCCTGTATCCCTAAAATCCGTCTCTGTCACTGCAGTTCAAAGTTTTGTAAACTAATAATCCATCACTGTGCTCTGACCTTGGGCCATAAACAGCACCACTGATGCACTACAGTGAGACTGAGTAATGGTACAGAGCGGTGGATGATCTTTAACACCCAGCCTGACTCGGCTCAACGCAGACGTGCAGAAACAGAGACCCAACTAGGTGGGATCTAAATGTGGACCTGATTGGACCTCTGATTACAAACAAACAAACACACAACAAAGAATGTGTGATAAGATTAACACCGGTGAGTTAAGCTTTTTCTAATCAGCACACTCAATTAGAGATACTTCCTATTTCTCTCTCTGAAGTTTTAATTTATCACTTGGTATGTGGAGAAGAGTCCTCACTCATGTCTATGTGACTCCTGAATATAAATGAGGAAATCAGTGTTAACGTATTGGTGTCAGTTTTGGGGGGTGGAATACACTTTGGTGCTGCTGCTATTTTCTATTGATTGATTGCACAACTCACCACCCTCCAGCTTTAAACACACTCCAAATATTCCTATAAGTCAAATCAGTTTAATTTGTACTGCCTTTAATCAAGCTTGCAGTCTCAGAAGGCTTCACAACGCCTACATTATGAATCAAAGAACAAAAACAAAGATAGCTATGCTTTCTAAAAGCAAAATCTGCCCAGTGGGGAAATTAAAGTGCAGCTGTCAGCTCTAACTCAGCTCTACTGCGCCCTGTGAGCAAAACGAACAAAGACAGACAACCCATTTTTGGTTAAATGCATCTATTTTGAAAATGAGTTATTCTTGTTTTAGCCAACATTAAATTGCCTTTATTTCGTGGCTGGAAAGATTGGGTGAATACATTGTCTTTTTAAAGCGACACAAATGATTCTGGTGACACCTGACCATAATCTAATTTACTGTGCTGTGATTTTGATTTGAATTTCCTGTGTAGCCCGACTTAGTAAAGCTGCTTCCTGAGCATATAGACAGTAATGCTGTCTATTCCCACCCTGTCACGCTGCTGTCAAAGCATCCTTGTCCCGCTGCCTATTACCTGGATTAACGTTAAGCTAAATTGAAGTATCTACCCTGCTGCTGGTGCTTTGAGTGTCATTTTAAAAATTAACTTGGCAAACCCCTTGCCAAAGATTTTGATGAAGTTGAAGAGAGACACGTGAAGGCAACGACAATGACGGCGAAATAGAGCAGCGAAGTGAAAATGGAAAAAAGAGAGAGAAAGAAAAACAGAGAGTGATTTCAGAGCGAAGATGTGGAGGCTCCTGCTGAGCAGAAAATAGCTCACCATCTCTAGGAGATAACAACAAATAGGAGGCTTCTGTAAATGTCAGCCTGTAGGCGTGTGTAATGGGAGGTGTGTCACAGGGTAAATGAGAGACTTTAGCAGGAGAAGGCCTCCTGATATCAGCTATTATGGGACTATTTAAGTGACATCTGGAACAAAATAGAAGCTTCCTCCTGAAATAATTCTATATGATTGAAAACATGGGTACGTTTTCATAACCATCTTAATAACTGCTGTATGTATTTCACCTCAACAGAGTCCAAATCATTTTGGACAGGAAGCAAGGACAGAAGTTTCTCCTAATAATATATTCATAACATACAAAACATATTTCCTTCATGTAGCCCAGCTTATTACAGCATTAAACGTCAGTATAGGCAAAAACATGCAGCTTCCAGTAAAGAAGTACTGTTCATGAGAAACAGTCAGGGATGGAGGAACATTAAATAATTTCTTAAGACACTTTAAATATGTGAAACTATGCTTATTTTGTGAAAAGCATGACTGCATAGACACAGCACTTCAACATGAATCTAAAAGTTGAGACCTCAAGGTTGTACGTCTGACTATGACTGACCAATACGGAAAAGTTTAGTCTGAGCTTTTCACTCCAGGCACAGAGTTGTGTGTCCTTGTCAATAAACCGTTGATAAAGCTACGCTTCAGAATAGTTTGCTCCGACGCTCAGAGCCCTTTCAGATATTCTCTAACGGGTGAAGATAAATTCATCCTTGCTCAGGGTATTTCTCAATGTATTTTCTGATAAGAATAAGAAGATAAAATCATTAATACAGCTGCCAGTTACAAATCTGATTACTCCACAGCTGTCTATGTGCTGTATGCTTGTTATTTTGTAGATGATTAACCATTTCTCTCTTGCGACTGATAGCGCCAGATGTGTTTTTTTGAGAACTTTATGGGATTAACAAACTGTCATTGGTAGTAAATTAAACGCTTGTCATCATGCTTGAGAGTGTTCTTCATCAAATCATTTCGGCATCTGATGGTTGTCACTCGCTTCTGGTTGCTCTGTCTTCCTGATTAAGTCAATGAGGGAAGGTGTAAGATAAAGGACTAAAGTCAAACAGGGGAAAGCAAGAAGTTCTCAGGTCAGATTCCTCTACAGTCCTGGAGTCTCAGCTCAAGAGCACCCTGACTCTCTTCACCTTTCCTTCTTAATAGATAACAGTAGTCTAATCTCTAATGAGGGAATAACCATCCCTGGAGAACTGGAGCTAATCTGCAACAGAACGAACAGCAGTGGAGGACAACTTTTTAAACATGACTGCCCACAGACGACATACTTTGAAAGGCTTTTTCTCACACTCATCGCCTTCTTTCTCCTCTCTCTCTGCCTCCACACAGAGGAGTCAGTGTTCACCGTGATACATGGCACTTAACACGGCTGAGCCACCTTAACAGCACCGCTGCCCACTGATAAATAGATTCTCCAAAAACATCTTTCTGTTCCACCTCTGCACACTTAGGAGGGAGGTGGAGAGCTGCGAGGAAGCAGACCTTCGACGACCTTGATTCTTAATTAAGATCTTTTGTCTCCTAAAAACCCCGTTAGCTTTAAATTGTTTTGATAAGATGGTAAAGACATAAATCTGATAAGAAGTAGATGCTCTGCTGATTAAATCTTCAGGTTTCTTCAGTGGGGGCTCGATGAATAAATTCTGAACACACCTAATGTTTACTGATTTATACTTTTCCATTTGTATCTGCATCCTGCTGCTGCTGTATTTTCTCCCAGAAAGCCACTATCTGTAGCCACCATAGCAGCAGAGCTGTGTAGAATAAAAATTCCCAGACAGGCATAAACAACATATTTTTACACTTGCTACAGAAGCAGGAAGTTGCTGCAGAGTAAAAAGCATTATGACCAATTCAAAGGATTTAGACCTGAAGTGAACTGGAAAGAAACACGAGATGGTGTTTGGAAAGCTCCGGTCTAATTCAGACAGAGAAAATTGGGATGCACAAAAGGAGGAGAATAGGAAGAAATGTTTTTGTGTTTGTGGATTATATCTGCCCAACCAAAACCACAGGCTGAAATTTAAGTCAGATTCCATCACTGAAGAGTTTGTCCTGAGCAACATCTGACTGACCAATCACAGGTAAAGGCTGAAGCGGTAACATGAGCACCAACCGGTGATGAAGCACACAGCAAACTTATCTGTACTCCTACTCTTCATTCAGGTCATCCACCTAAACCCAACAGCGTTAACTGAAGGAGTTTCCAGCTAATCATCTCGGCAGGTGCCTTTGCTGATGACCTCAAACCCCTCTGCCTGAAGGAGTGAAAGCAGCAGGTCAAGTCATTGTTTTTCACAACATGTGCTGAGGAGATTAAATTAAATTGTATTGTGGCACGTTCTCTCTTGCTGCCGTTTCGTTAAAGGCTGATATGGATTTCATGTAACCCGCCTGCTCTCCTTTTAAGTGGATTTCTTCGACCTTTCCTCTTGTAACAAGCCACATGCTGGCTGGGAATCCCTAACGGACACATTACGGACACCTGTTGCTGCACAGGCTTTTCAACACAGAGAATAAATCTCCATCTAATGGATTAATTATAATCATCGTGTTAATTTAGTCTTTACTTTGGGAATCAAAATTAGTAAGACCCTCTGGAAGTCAACAATGTTAACATGGCAGATTTTGTTGCTAAAATGCTGATAAAATATCGGTGTAGTATTGTAATCAGAAAGAAAGAGAGCATCTTCTTGACTGACTGTGATCAGCTGTTCAAGACCGATACTTCGATGTATGAGCTCTTGATTTGCACGTTCATCAGATCAGTGATGGATCAGTGATCAGTGGAATGACTCCACTCTGTCCTGCATGCTGTGGTGGGCTGATGATGAGCAGGACACACTGTCATCTAACTACTCATCTGATTCAATTCAAACTCCACAACGAGAGGGATCTCCGTAGCCGCTCAGATTATAAACTGTAGGTGGGCCAGATAATTACCTGCCACCTTCTGGGAGAGAACAGAGCTTTTCCCTCCAGCAATATCATGACAGAACATAAAGCTGAACCTGAGAGAAGCTCGACTGTTTCTTTGACTGCTGTTTAATGAGACACTCTCTAATATTGCTGCATCTCTAAAGACAACAACCACAACGGGATACTTTAATGAGCTAAAATTATTGTCTGTTAAGTGTTCTCTGAGCGTTGTGACATTTGACTCCAAGCTGTTGATGTTTAAGAGAGAAAGCGGCTCAATGCCTACAAAACAACTAAACAACCAAAGCTGTGAACACAAATTACCTGTAAAATTATGTTGACAAATTGAATCATACAGAAGTTCAAAGAGCCATAATAATCAACAAATATTGTACTCACAAAAAATTTAGACTGTTACTTATTGATTTCAACTTTGTTTCAAAGAAATCCATTATTGAACTCTCAGAATAAATGTGGCACATTATTACTGAAAAAATACAAAATCAACAGAGAATCCAAACATGAATTGCTTTAAGCTGCAGACTGTAAAATCTGCACCAACAGTGACTTTTACGTTACCAAATTTTGGGCTCAGTGGAGCTGAAGCACAACTCGTGGGTTGTTGTGAAAGTTGTTTATGCAGGCTTGTACCATCAATTTTTTAATGCAACAACCTTCAGCCAGGGGTGGTTCTTTCTTTCTAGAGCCAGGTGAGCTGGAAATAAATCTTCCCTCCCAAGTCATCACACAGCAGCGTTTCCTATTGTTATGTCAGAGAAAGGGCTTTTTTAATACATCGTCCTGTTAGTTTACCTGGCTACAATAGCCAAATGTAATTATTCAGCCCACCCACACACAGAGGAGCACGAGAAAGACTTGATGGCATCATAAAAAGAGGAGGGAGAGACACCGTGAATTCTATTAGACCTCTCAATGCAACTTGTTATTATAGACCAGAGTCAACTTCAACACATGAAGTGAAAAATAGCTGGACTGTCTGTTTGCTCTGTTCAGAATGAGTCGTATTATGTGTTGGATAAAATTAATAAAACAAGTCCGGAGAGTCTGATACGCCAACCCTGACCCCATGAAGAATCAATTTTGTTTTTTCATTTAGTAGAAGTGAAACCGGTTCCGTTGAGATGTTGTACTTTACAGATATAAGACATAGGAAGACGTATACTACTGAGTTACCATAATGTATACATTAATAATTACAGCAGCAGGTCGTATTGTCGTGGTTTAAAGAGCTTGGTGATTGTATTCATTCTGCTAATCTCATTATTTCCTCAAACATACTCACACTCTGAATTTTACTCTTTAAAATAAATTTGATTCAGCACATCTGAATCTAAATGACTGATGCTGAGTGACGCGCTATATTAATTCAATGAATTCCCTGAATTTGCTTCCCTCAACACAGCATATTAAACAGCGGCATCAGCTTCAATGAATTTTAAATTCATGAAAGTAATCTGTGAAGGTGAGCAGGGATCACTGCCACAGTTGTACGACTGTTTTATTATTACAGCTTGATGCAAATGAGTCTCAACTGTGGATCTGCACTTTACACCAGTTCTACTGCAGAACTGTATTAATGTCACTCATGTTTTTGTCAACCACATCATATCAGTTTGTTTAAAAAGGAATTAACTTCCACAAAGCACACAGTACTTCACCATTGTAATTCAAATGCACTGTCACAGACAAACAAACACACCACCACACCAGCCTTCGAGGTTGGAAATTAATTATTGATTTAGCTAACAGCAGTTAACTAAATAATCACCTTAATGGACTTCTAAAATATAGATTTTCTCTTCTATCAACCACTAAAAGCCTTTTACAACATACAATAAATCTCAGTGACGTGCACATTCACACTGATGGTTTAGCGTCAGGAGCAGGTTGGGGTTCATTGTCTTGCACTTCCACAAACTTTCTCGGATTCAACACCACTTCCTCAGCCTCAGTGCCCATCATGTTACATGGCCACAGGGATTTAATTTCCTATTTAAATAATAAAAAAGGCTTTTCTCAAAATCTGGAGACAGAACAGTATCACTGAATGCATACAAACTCAATCATCTCGAAAACAAAGCACCTTCCAAACCACACTGTCTGCCCGCCCTCCTCATCGACAAACAAACACCCTTCTGTCTTCTGAGCAGCCAATAATTCAGCTGGTTACAGATGCAATTACAGGTTCTGAAGCTGCTGTTTACATGTCGGAGGTGAATAACTTAGGGATATAAGTCTTGCCAACTGAAGCAGAAAACAGAACCATGGATGATGTTAGATCTTGGTGAGCATCAGGCTTTATCCATTTCTGTGCCTTACAGATCGAGCCGACCTGTCCCGTTCAGTCAGACGATATACAAAACCAAGAAAAGCAAAGCAAGAAAGACTCCATCCGCATAAAAATACATTGTACTCCATCTACTTTTTGACACGGTGAGAAATATGAAATGGTCTTACTAAGGAGGGGAAAAAAATAAATAACTCTAACTCTTCATGAAAGTGAGAGCCTGATCCATCTCAGCCTGTGGCAAACTAATACTGAATCAGTCTGCCACAGGCGAAGATGGATCAGCTTTGCAGTTCTTGCTGGAGGGTAAGGCATCTTTTCTTTTGTGGATGCTGACTTTAATGGACCTGTTAGTTTTTCTCTAATGCCACCATGAAGCTGTTATTCGGGGCTTTGAGTAAATTTTTCAACAACTACTGGAGGTTCTGTCATTAAATTCTGCACAGCCATTCTTGTAACCCTTGGGATGAATTGGATCTTTTTTTGACTTGAGCTGTATCATCTGCTCTATAAACCAATTTCAACAGCAATTTCAGCAACTCACTTTCAATGCCAATTCACAAATACAGTAGAACACAGTAAACATTACATCATCTTAACTTCACTTAAATTCACAAAATTGCTAGAATGACCCTAACCCAGGTCCAGATTAAGAAATGCAGGGGCCTCTGGGCACAGAGGCTTCTATCTCTCAGAAACACCTGTGTTTTATACAGGATTTACACCAACAGGTAACAGGATGATCGCACCCTGAGGGACTATATCCACACCTGTATTCTATCATACAGGATTTACACCGTATAACTGCAAAAACACTCAATCTGTAGCTGAATACCGACACACTATTCCACCTCCAGCAATACAGCGGTACGGTTCAGATTCTTCAGACACTTATTATTATAAATGGAAATACTCATTTTCCTTGTGTACATATTGTAGATCTGTATTTTAAATTTACAAATTGCTTGAACAGAACGAAGCTTCACTGCATCTTATGTGGAATGACAATTCATCCATGTGTACTGCTCTGCATATTTAAAGCGTTCACATCTAAAACCATCCTTTATCCACACAGCTTACCTGTGATGGTGCTGGACCAAATCCCCATCTGGCAGCAGGACACACAAGCCATTCTGTATCCACCAATAAACCCGAACGTTTGTGGACTGGAACACAGAGCCTTCTAAATGTCCAGTATCACCTAGTGTTACACAGATAAAGCACAGTAGGGGCAGCAGGAGAAACATGAAGGTGAGAATACCTTTTCCTGGTCTTTAGTGTTGAACGACCATTAGCATTAGCCGTTAGCATCTTCCTCCCCTCGGAGCGGTTTGCTAATGCTAACAAATGTTTATTTTTTTTAATTATTATTATTTTTGTTAGAAAATGTAGAAAACTAATTATCTCAGAGGATTCATTTTTCTGTGGCGTCCTTTTCTTCATTCTTCTCTTTTTGTGTTTTTTTTTTACGAAAAGTTTTCAGTTTCCATGTCAACAAACCGTTAAACTGGCGTTACCACGTGAGCTGACGTCAGCACCAGGATGCCGGAACCGATCAAAAATATCTGATCGATATTTTTCATAAAATAAAGTAAATCTAAAATATAAGTTTTCTTTGTATTTCTATATCATTTATGTATTTTTATTTAAATGTAATCAAACTTTGACGAAATTTTAATAAAATGTATAAAGCGCAGCTGCCGGACGTTTGGTTGCCCCCTAGAGGCCGGAGGCTCAATCAAAATAACAAATATAAAGTTTGTTTTCAGCATAAAATAAAGAATAAAGTAACTATCAACTCGAAAGATTATATCAATATTAGAAATCAATAAATAACTAAATATACACTTTTCATTGGAAAAATAACCATCATGTGATTGCTCCAAAATAAGGTCACAGGTTTGATTCCCAGACCTGGGTCCTTTCTGTGTGGAGTGTCCATGCTGCATGTTGTTTCCTCCCATCCAAAGGCATCATGTTTGAGTTCACTGGTGAAACTAAATTGTCTGTAGGTCTGAGTTGAGTGTGAGTGGTTGTTGGTCTGTGTTGGACTGGTGACCTGCCTTTACACGGTGAGCTGGGATTGGCTCCAGCTTCCCCCACAAACTGGAAACAGATAAGCAGTTGAAGATGAATGAATGAATGACTGATTGAAATATATACAACAAAACATGTTAAATAAGAATAATGAAATAACTTGAAGACAATGTTGAGTAATTAATAATAAACTTTAAATCTATTCAAATGTTTGGTTCATAATGTCTTTATTTATTTACTATTAAACACTTTGGGGTTCAGACCTTTACAAATAACATTTATTCACTATTTCAGTATAACCATCTCGCCCACAGAAGTTAAATGCGCCTGTTAAGTATACATTCACCAGGTGTGCTGAAGCTGGACAGGTGCACCAGTATAAAATATAAAATGTTCAGTGCTGTTTAAAGTGGAAAAAAGAGGGTGCACAGATCTCTACAGTGTACAGTAAGTCCTGTGAATCCCACACAGGCACAGCTGTATAGCTTCCAAAGGAGTGGAAAACTGAGCTGGATATAATCCCATGAGCCAAATCAAAGCTGGTCAGATGTTAAATCAGACAGCAGAAATGCTGCAGTGGTACTTACCATCCTAAATAACCACATTAACTGTACACCGTGCTGTCTGCAGATCAGACAGATAGATTTCATCACGTTCAAATTGTACTTTGCCGTCGAGATTATCTGATTCTTATGAAGTTGGTGTTTCCGTCACTGAGTCTTTGATGATCTCTGAGGCGGCTGAACATCACGAGTGAGCTCCACGCCTCGTCTCTGATCGCATCCAATGAGTGCAGATTTAAAATCAAACAGGGCTCGCTGATCAGAGGTGGCTGAATCATCTTGTAACCTGAGGCATCTGGATGTTTATACGGGCAGAAGGGCTAAATGGGGCTTTGCAGAGAATCACTTTGACATCCACTTCCTCCTGGATGCCTCACAGCTCAACATATTTCTCTCATGTCTGATCTGCAGAATGTTAATAGCTACCACAAGTGTTAGTAGTGAGGGAGGTATATCCACCTACACTGTGGTTTGAAGGCGCAAATATAAAAAAATGTAAATATATGTAAATTGTTCTGGTCGTTGAGGGGGAGTCTTTGCTCAGCGTCACTCAAATTGGTTCACATGCTCCTACTGCATGACTTAAAGGTCTCATTTTGCCATTTGGTGATTCATCTGTAGAGAATAAGCAACCTTACAGTTTTGTTTTTTGTTGTTGTTTTTTTTTAAAGAATGACTGTTTATTTTCTGACAAGGTTTAACAGGATTTCATTGATAATCAAACAACCAGAATATGAGTAGAATCTGTATAGTTCTATGGTCAATCACTCGCACTCACAACATCACTGTTACTCACCAACACTACGGTTACAGTGACAACACTTCGACTTTAAACCAGTCTATTGCCAGAGAGAAACTACACCACTGTCACTCAAAAATATTCACTTCTAAACAGATAACTTTGATGTTGTTCAAAATCTTTCTCACTGTCAGCTAATCCCATGAAATAATCAGTTATTTCTAAGGTAACCTTAGCCCGTTGGTTCTTACTACAGATATATTTAAAAGTTAATAGAAAGTCAAAGATATAATTTCGTTTAACCAAGGGGGGAAAAAAGGGAATGAAGTCAGATCTGTATTCCAAAAACAACTGGCCATTGCAGTTCTTGTTCTGTTTAGGAAGCGATTGACTCTCTTGGCTGGTGTTCGAGGTTTCTACCTCTTAAAAAGGAAGCTTTATGTCTCTGATGTTGCCCAGTGCCTGCTCTTGCTGAGAATTACTGGGTCTCTGTAAAAAATATATTAAAGAGACCATATTGATTTGAGCTATTTGGAAAGTGTCTTAATATAACTCCCAAAAGGAGTCAATTTGACTTGACTCCTTTTGGAGATTTGTGGCATGGAGGAAGAAGATTTATATCAGGTGTTGGTCTTTTTCATGGAATTTGATGACAGTGAGGATATTTTTGAATACTATCGGTGTTAAGGCCTAGTCACATTAGCATTTGAAAAGGCAAATGCTTACAGGATGGTGTCGATACCTCTGAAAACTCGCCCTGCCCTCACTTCATTAGCAGCTAACAAGCTTGCACGTTGATAGTTGGCTCTTCATTTTAAACTTTTGCTGGCTTTTTATTAACAAAATAAAATGAAATAATTCACAGTCTTGAGAGTGAAACTGCATGGGGAGTACAGTATATATAAAATAGGAAGAAGCTCTGAAACTTCTCAGTGGGCCAACATGCTGCTAGTGAGCTCATCAACAACAGCAAGCTTCCAGCCAGCGCCACAAGTCATCCAAACATTTAACAAAGATGTGAGATTCATTTTGCTGTGGTCCTCTCTGTTACTAGTGTGACTAGGCCTTTAAATTTCTAATCCAAAGTGTATCAAAATGTTCCAGATACAGGTTCCAATAAAACAGGTTAAATTGTAAAACCATGACAATATTGCTGTTTTGCTGCTTGAAAAGAGTTTGAAATAACCAAGAAGTCATTACAGTGATTCACAGTGGCACCAGATCAACGACTGACATGCTTTTTTGCTGCTTTGCACACTTGACTGTGAACATCAGTGAGTTTCTGCTGATGTTACATGGACAGTCCAATTGTTCTTCTCCTGATCTTTATTTAGCTGTATATTTACGCAGTGTCCTTCAGATGTGCTTAATCTGATTATCTGACTGTTAAGATTACCGTTCCTGCTCTGCTCTGCACTCAAGTGCTGCACTGCAGTCAGCTCTGCTGCAGGACTGAGGACAGCTACTGCTGCTTCTTCAAAGAGTCAAGTCTCTGGAGTCAAGGATGTGGCAAAGACACCGATGAGTGGCCTCCGCTGTTGTGAGGTGGAGGAAGAAAAGGAAACACAGTCAATGCGATGAATAATAAACTTTGAGATTTCACAAACTTCTGTCATTAAAATCCCATCTGTACTTCGGGGTCTCGCAGAGAGACGGTGGTGTGGATTTGATAAACAGCTGCTGTCGATGCTCTTTCTGCTTCTCGGCTTCCCTCCATCAGCTGCATCTCTACACACGAGCTGAATTAACACATGGAGGGATTTGCTTCGTTTTCAGCGTATCAGAATGTTGTTTTCATCACATCCGTGTCCGCCTGACACGTTGCCTCCTGGATTATCTCACAGTCTCTCGCTGCTTTCCATCGAGTCACAATCCACCTGTCAGACTGAAGAAGATTAGCATTTCAAAAAACACATTAACCATCTCTGTGTGCAGTGAATGAGGTGACAGACAGGCACTGTGTTAGAGAGCCTGTGCTGCTGTCAGTGTTAAAAAGCCTGACTGTAGAGCGCTGGGGGAGGAAGCTCCCAGCAGGAGGAGAAAACGTTTGTCAGAATGAACAACCTGTTTCTAAAAAGCTGGCAAACTTATCGGAAACTGCGAAAAGTTCTCTCCTCATGGATGTAGCTGTATTCCCTGTTTTTGTGCAGCTTTCATGCCAAGATGGGAAGAAGTTACAATAGAAAAGAAAAAAAAATGCAGCGAGAGGAAAGAAAAGAAGAAAAAAAAATGTAAATGAAGTAGAAAATCAATCCCTTCTGAATAAAAGTCTCTAAGTCTCTCGACCAGTAGCTGCCAGACTGCAGAGTGCCGTTTCTCAAACAGCACAAATGCACAATGTGCTCATGGCGACGTGCATGACTGGAGTCTGGAAGTCTGTCTTGTCTTTGAAGATGCCACTTGCTCACACTGAAATTCTGTGGTATCACAGCGTTGCTGGAAGTAATTCACTCACAAACATATTTAATTCATGTGCTGACTGGAGTTGGAAAATCATCAAGAAGATGTCCTGGAATTTGGTGGGCGTAAGTCGGCCGCAGGGACTCTGACAATATAAATTTTTCTACTGTACAAGAAAGCACAGGTCTCCCATTAGCAGGTTTTCACGGCTCCATAGCCTCTGAAGAGTGGTCTGTTATCCCCCCGCAGCACTGCGTACAATAAAAAGGCGTTACACACGAGCAAACCACAAACACCAGCTCTTACTGAAGTACTTTTCCTGAGGGCTTAATTAAGGGTCAAACATTTCCACTTCTAATTAAATAAACATTCATTCTTCCTCACAGAGAAGTGAGTCAGCCAAATGACTGCAGTCAGGATTCACAGTCTGCTGACTCAATGTAGAAATAAAATGTTTGAAATCATTAAATTAATGCATAAAAAGATATCAGTTCACTTCAGGAATATTTCAGCCCATTCAGTATGACAGAGTGGCATTAGTTAGAGATCGCTGTAGACATGATTCCAACATTCACATTTTTTAATATTTACAATTTCTGAAACAAGGATATCCAGTCCAGCACTGTTTCAGTATGTACATACAATAAAAGACAACACTGTGTGCATTGTTCTTTTCCTTTTTTGCTTGTCACATGTTGTAGAGTCACTTCTACCAGTGAAGTCTGAAGTATCTGAGTGCAGTGAGAAGTCCTGAGGCCTGACAGGACACCCCAGCTCCAGAAACCCACCAGTTCATCAGGCCACCGGGCCTCAAGTTAAGTGAAATACTCCTTTCGGCGTTCGCCCGAGACATTCTGGGAGTCAGTCTGGTTGTTGAAAGTGAAATCTTGGCTGTCGTCTTGTTTGACTCCCTTAACTTCCTGATTTCGATACGTCTCTTTTCTCCTGTAGAGGAATCTGGCGGTTATCGCCAGGCCGCTCAGCAGCACGAAGATCACCACCGCTATCACACCTGCAAGGCAGAGGACATTTACTCCGGCATCTGTATCTGTTATTTGGCTAATTAGAAATTAAATTAATTGATAACAGAAACTTTTTTTTTTTTTTGAAAGAAAAGAAACCAAAAGCATTTCTTTTTGTGGAGAGAATACTATAAAAAAATATAAAACTCTACAGCCTGTTTTAATAATTTCATACTTTCTATATCTTGAGTTAAAACAGCTAAACTTGCTGAATACTGTTCATATTGTGGAGTTGCCCCAGGGCGTCGGCTCTCTTGCCCTGCAGCCTGTTCGTTCTGGTGGAAGTTACTCTAACTTTAAAACACAGTGAGCAGAATTTCACACATTTGGGCTCTGTTCTGTAAATGTCATTATCCAGAGAAAGTTCTGGCTAATTGGGATTCCAGAATATGGCTGAAATTAATCTTGCACTATATTACTGTGGTTTTAGAGTGTGGACACATTTGAAGATAAGAGTGTGAAAGTTTTGTCCATCAGTGAGTCATTTCAGCAGAGGTTTAATTAGTTCAGCTGCGCTTTGTGTGCTTAGACACAAAGTCATAGAGATTTAATGGACAGTTTTAAATGACTTTCGACTTTTTTCCCCCCACACCCTTATTCTGTAAGAACCATCTATATTGTGAATCAATCTGCATGGGCAGAATGATAATAATAATAATAAAAAAAATGTTGATGGAATTTTTTTTGCCGATCACATCACATTATTGTTTTTCTGCAGAATATCTGTCATCAATGAAATATTGAGCGTCAAATCTGGCAGCAAGCAAAGTTCAGTTCAAACACAGCGATACAAGGTGGCACAGAGAAAGATGGTGAAACAGTTCAGTACCTCCGATCAGAGCCGAGTCGGTCCTGATGGCATTGACTAAAGGTTGACCTGAACCCACTGAACCAGATTGGTCTACAGCAGAGGAAGAGAGAGGATACAGGCGAGAGAGCAGGAAAATGAGGAGAAATACAGATGAGAATGATTACAATAGAGAGAAAAGTAAAGAGAAAATAAGACGAGGAAGAACTTAATAATAGAAATAATCAAAGTTATCATCATTCAAAGCAAACAGGAAAAACCGCAGCAGCTACATGAAACTGACAGAAAGAAGAAATTCCCTTCGTGATCAGAATCAATTATCTCACTGAGCACTTTGTCAGGATTGTCCTGAAAAGTCTCACACACTGAATGAGTCCTTTCTAGCTATCAGAACAGAAACAGAGGGCTTAAGGATGTGACATATTTACAACGGAGAGGAGTGACATTTAAAACATCCTCTGAATATCCTTTTGCTTTGCAGACGACAGCTACTGAAAGGATTTCACTCCCCTCTGTTGATAACTACAGCACGACTGACGTGACAGGATGGTTTTTTATTTTTTCAATCAAACAACTTTACAGCCGGATCAAATTAACTTTAGGTGGGACTGGGGCAGCGATTCACCACTGAGGCCCTATTGATCTGCTCTCCACCTCTGGACCTCTGCGTGCTCCGTATAAAAGCACCCTGTCTCCTCCATGGAGCGGCAGACTGTACATGGCAGCTTGATTATATGCCATGTGAGTTGGAATGATGTCCCCTGGCTGCAAATCTACGCTTTATTTAAAGAGGCTATGATCAATACCTTTATAATAAGTACATGTCAAATGACCTTGTGAAAACAAAGCTTTCGAAAGAGGTTAAAGCCGTCAACTTTAGGCTCGCCTCAACAAGCTCTAAAACCCACAGCAGCAGGTCGAGACTGCAGCTGGTGAGCTGCTGGTGAGCTGCTGGCAAAGAAAACAGCACATATGAGACTTAAATATATCCCAAACATGAATCGGATTGAGGTGTAGTGATGCGTTTGTGCATTTTCTAACACACGGCTGATTGTGAAAGGGGGCCGTCCTCTGACCTGACAGGTGGTGCGTGTTCTCAGCTGCGTAGGGATTGGCCGAGGCCGGGGACCCGCAGTTGGAGCGGACTAGAGGTCCGGTGATGGCCACAGGGCTGGAGTCTGGGTGGAGCAGAGCAGCTTTCAGAGGACTGATGGAGTTGAAGCGGACCACCGACAGACACCCGGTGAAGCCGAGAGCCGCCAGCCTGGCCAGGTCCGGATCCAAGTCATCAGAATCTGAAGAGAGGAATAAATGAGAGATAAAAATCAAGATAGATTCTTAAAGTAGGAATGATTTCTCTTTAGAGAACCAAATAAACCGCATTTCAGACATTTAAATACATTTTAAACTAGACTGGCCATGTTGAAAGTGAGACAATCCGGCAGCTGTCGAGCTCTTGCTTGTTGAATTTGTCCAAAGAGCCAACTTTTGATGAGGTATTGTGGTGTTATGGAAGGATGCTCTGGCTGTTTCCAGGCTTAAAGCCATGAGCTGCTATCACTAATGTCAGATTTACTGGGAAAACATCACACACATCACAAGACAATGAAAGAAATTTCTTACATGTTTGGACATTGACAAGAAAAAAACCTGTAAAAGCTGAACTTGGTTCCAGAGCACAAGTTAACTAACTGCAACAGAGCTGAGAAATGAAGCTTCATTCATCTCGAACTTGTAACCTCTGTAGCTGCTCAGGAGGTCGGACGATTCAGCCCAACAAATCATGTCATACTCTGACAGGTACATCGACTCCGCTGCACACTATCCTGTTATCGCAGCAGGACAACAGTGGCAGAGTATTGATCCTAATGATTAGCACACACATCACAACGTCACACAGCCTAATTACAGTAGACAGCCTGTCTGTGATTCAGCCTCCACCTTTCACTGCACCAGACAGATGTGACAGTAACGAAGTAAATTTACTTCAGTACTGTACTTAGGTTCAGTTTGGAGCATCTGTACTTTACTTGAGTATTATTTTTGGGAGATACTATTACTTTCACTTCACTACATTTGAAGAGCAATTTTTGTACTTTTAAATGATTCTACTGATGCTCTCGTTACTACTTATGCTCTAGTCTAACATTACCCTGTACACTGTTTTTAATTGTAATTATTTTTGTAACACGCACATCTCTGTGCGCGTTCCAGCTAAGGATATGTCCATGATGTATAATCCCCCCCTGTCGGCGGGCCTGGCCCCGCCCACTGACTTTGATGGGGGAGTTTGACTGATAAAATAAATTCATGAAGCACAGCAACAGGACCGTGAAATAATTCTATGCATATATACATATTAATTATGTAGTGTAGCTTATGCTAGCTACACTAGCATTAGCTAAGCTAGCTAAAATGCAGAGCTGCGACTCTAACTCACTAATACTCGCCTCCATTTCTGCCGTCATCCTGAATCTATGACAAGAAGTTCTATCATAAAAGGAGGCAGAGGAGGAACTGGACATGGAGCACACAGGACAGTCTATTCATCAAGGTGAAGAGCAGAGACAGCAACACGAGGTAACACAGCACAACCAGCAGAGACGGAGTTTGAGACTGTTTATTGTGTCCAGATAAAATATGTTTTGTACAGACTAGAGACTGGACCGGATCTCTCCACAGACCGGTTCTTATTGGGCCTCTTTAACTGAAGGTATAAACATGTCTGCAGCAGTGTGTTGTATAATGACAATAAAGCTACTTTCCTTTCCTGTATTTCCTGAGGTACTTTTTTATACTTTTACTTAAGTAATATTTTGACAAAACTACTTCTACTTGTATTGGAGTAATATTTGACGAGGAGTATGTGTACTTTTACTCAGGCAGTGAAGTTGTGTACTCTGCCCACCTCTGCTCACCCTCTTTCTGTTGGTCTTACTGACTTGAACCCCTCCATCATTCACCTCCACTCCTTCGCAGCAGAGTAAACAGCAGCTGGGAGAGCCGACGTTTCTGCAGAAACCGGCTGCAGCGGAGTCAGATGACTGAGAGGTGACTGGTTTTACCAGGAAACATCGGCATGTTGATGAGAGCGACGGGAAACATTAATGCAGCCTGTAAGCTCTCAGCTGATCCAGCCCTCACTCCATCACCTCCTCTCTGTATTCCTTCCAGCTCCATTAGTTAGACTGATGGACTGATGGGTTGGCAGAAAATGACAGGATATCCACTTCCCTGCTGCTTTTCTGATCCTGATCTGACTCTGTCTCCGCTGGTTCAAAAGAGATGAGGGCCGGTCACATGCTGACAGGACGGCAGTGAAGCACACTCAGCTACACCGAGCTGAATGACTCACTGAGGATTTACATCCAAAAACACAAAAGATACGGACAGAACTTTTAACAACTGCACCGTAAAATGTGAGGTCTGCCAGCCAGGACTCACAGATACTGTATTACCAAAAAGATGTTGTCACACTATATTTTCCCATTTATGATTAAAAGTCTAACATGATTTTGACAATATTCCTCCACAAAAATGAAAGTAGTTAAACACATTCATGCGTGGAACAAAATCAGAAATAAAAATAACTGAATTTGTTTTCTTACAGTCAGTATTTGGTACCACCAGACTCATGTTTTACTACCAACAGTCAGGTGTGTTCCCTTTAAACTGGCACCTCGCTGCTCTGACTCAGCCCCTCGTGTTATTAACAGCTTATATCTGAGTGTGTCTCCAATTGAGCCACTCAGAGAGAACATGAATAACATTCTTAACTTTGACTTGACTTGAAATGAACCACTAATATGTATAAAGCTAATGAATGTGGGTCAATCAATTTTCATGCTGAAGTCGTCTCTACGTTTAGCTGCGGATTTTCTGTTATATTTCATGATACTTCAATCTTAGTGCAAACAGCTAAAACTCTGTGGATTTCTTAACCTCCTTCGCTGAGCATCAACTGAGGCCAAACATCTCACAGCTCTTCTTCAAAGTTAAAGCCTGAGTTATCTCTCTAACCAAAAAGACCATGTCTGTGCTTCTTACTTACCGGGCACTCTGCCCAACATCAGAGACTTGACAGCGTTGAATTCTGCGTCAGATGTCAGGTTGAAGTCCTCACTGGCATTCTGGTTGATCTGAAAAAAGAGAATCATGGCCAGAATTTATTCCTTCAAAAATTTTGCATTGTACTATTAGTGCAGCATTTTTAAATGCTCATTTTGGAGCAGCAGTTATCACAAAAGAGTCCAAGATGGGAAGAGTTCAGCCACAGTTCAGCCCGTGGGGCTCCAGAATCATTTGGATTTCTCTTTCGGCAACAGACCACATTTCATTGAATGTAAATCTACTGTAAATATTTGTTGAAATTCCACCTTATGCTTTCGCAGCACGCTACGAATGATAAAATGATTTGATATAATGGAAAACGATAAGATGAGATGCAGCTCATATTTCACTTGGAGCCTCACAACACAGTGCATCAGAAGGTGGCAACATGAGGTCACCTTGTTATTTATCTCACTGTGCTGTTAATTATACAGATGTCCAGGCTGCTGGAGCCGAGTTGGATTAAGCTCACCTCATATATCATCTGATGCTGCAGTTAACAAGATAAGAGATTCAGTAGATCCAGATACCATTAAGATGCTTCATATTTCATCTGGAGCAGTTTTAATGTGCAGTCTGTCCCTGCTGCCCAGCTGGGGCTGGATCTAGGACATCAGCTGCAGGTGGCTCAACTGAAAGTGAAGTGCTGAGCGAGTCCTTATTATAAGGGCAATATCACAATACCGTACCATAACACACACAGCGGGAGATGGCTGGGGGGGGGGCTGTCTGCATCAGTATGTGTTTCCCTGACTATACCCTTGAGATGGGTAACTTATTTTGCAAAGATGGGGAAAAAAATGTTGCTGTTAAGCATCTTTACACAATGTCCTCACAGGCGGGAAAGTGAAGGCAGAGCAAAACACAACGGCAGCGGCTGTGGTTTTACAACACTCTCAGGCCAACACACAGCACAATGATGAAATAAATGAAATAAAACGCACGGGGTGGCAACACTTCTCTTTTAAGTCCCCCTACTTAGCATTTATAAGCAGAATGTAGACATTTAATAAATGTTTTATGACACACCGTCGTGGAGATGTATTGACTGAGCTCTTTGTCGCCTACAGTCATTCCTGGTCATGGCAGATCATGGAGACCAGACCAAAGAAACCAGGAAACAGAGTCCATTCTGGATTTAGGTCTGTCAGATGGCCAGAAACACTCGATGGTCGATGTTAAAACTGTTAGCTAACACTGCAGAACGAACCTTTTTGCCCCTTAGATGTCAAAAATGCATCATTTCTTTCAGACATATAAACTGTTATGTTTTTACTGTGTAAATGTGTGTGTGTGTGTGTGTGTGTTACCTGCACAGACACAGAGTTTGTCAGTCTCCTGATGGTAACAGTGTGTAGTTGTCCATTGGACAGACCCCTCACTCTGCTGCTCAACACCTCTGCTTCTCTGCTGCCGTCCAGCTTGTACCTCACCTCCAGCTCATCTTCACGCACAAAACACACAACAAACAGGAAACTAGGTGTCACTGAACTAAAGACGGCTCACCCAGAGCTTCACCATCATTTCACACATGCCACATTTTAGGTTGTTTCTCCTGAGATGGCCTTGCTCTGTCTACCAATCTCGGCTAAAAGGATAAACACAGTTTTAGTCCTTCAGAGATGTAAATATGTGAATATTTTAAATAAGTAGTTGGTCTATCTGATTTCCATCAGCAGATTTCACTGATGTTTTTGGAGTTAAATAAAATGAGAGGAAGAAAAGCATTTCAAAGTATTTTTCCATAGTTTGTAAACAAAACCTGATAAATATATAAAAAGTTGCTAAAAGAGAATGTCCTGAAGGATCTGCAGATCTGCTGCCGGTCCTTATTTACTCTTCAAAAGAGGCCTTGAGTGAAAGGGTTTTTTCACAGACAGCTCCTCGATCACAATGAAATCTCAATGCTCCACTGTCCATCAGCTTTGAGCAATAAATGACGGAAAAAACTCCTTTATGATTAAACTTGCAGCAAAGTGCTGCTTTTATTGGATGGGAAAATTTTAATTTCAGAAGTTCGTCCTACTCTTAAAAGTTAATAAAACAAGTCAGTGAGTTTTCTGTTGTTCATTTAAACAGCACATTGACTGGACACATTCAAATCTTTATTCCCTCTGCAGCACTCATCAGCTCACCGGTAAAACCAGTAAATGCTGCTGCTTTTCTTTTTTTTTTTTTTCATCAGCCAGAGTCAAAATACAATAGCTGGCCAAGCTGGACAGATTAAAAAGCAGTAGAGGCTGACAGGGTGACTCCAGAGAGGGGAAAGGTCTGACAGATCCTGAAAGATCTGGTAAAGCTGGAGCAGGAAGGAGGAGGAGGACGAGAGGCCAATATCACAAGAAGATGACAGGAAACGGGAGAGAAGATGAGATGGAGATGGAGGAGGAGAAGAAAAATGAGAAGCTGGAAGGAGATGTGAGGAGAAGAAAGTCACAGGAAAAAAGTTCAACAAGAAGAGACAAAAGGAAACTCCTCCAGAGACTCATAATCTGAGTTTTGAAAACTGGAAATAAAAAGTGGGGGAGCGAACAAAAGGCTAAAGGGAGTAATTAGAGCTACGAATGAATAAAAACAGGATGAGCGGAAAATTGTATAGAAGGTGAGAAAGGAGAAGAAGGAATGAGCATCAGAGCATTAAACTGGTAGATTAAGTGGAAGAGGAGAAACTTTAAGCACAAAAGTTCACAAAAAGCAATAAAACAGATACTACTACTATTACTAAGGAAAAAAAAAGGGGGGGATTAGAGATTACATCGAAACAAGCCAGTCCACCTCAGGTCAGAAAAGAAAAGGCCTGTGTCCTCCTCACCGTGCTTGTTGATGAGCAGGGCCAGGTACTCTCTGTGGTAGGAGCTGATGTAGAGCAGCAGAGCCGGACTCTGGTTGGTCCTGAAGCTCAGGGAGACGTTCTCTCCTCTCAGCGTCACGTCGGAGTAGATGGAGGACGGCAGAGCGCTGCTGTTCCTGATGATCTCGTATGGCTCCTTGAAGGTGTAGCTGACGGATGTGTCAGATTTGAAGATGGCCGACACCTCTGGAGGAGAAAAGATGCTTTATTATTTTGCTAATGAATGAAATAACAGTGACAGTGATTTTGGGAACGCTTTATAGAACACAAAGCGATGAATATTGTCCACTGACACAAATAAAAAGGAGGAAAATTCTCATATTTGAAAAGCACTTTTATGCACATTGAACAATAATTTCAGCTAACTATCACTGATTTATCTTCCATGAGAATGAAGACGTTGTATTGCATATCTATATTTCTTTATAGTTGCCACAAACTGGTCAATCTGGCCTCTTAAGGAGTGTAGTGACTCATTTTGAAGACACAGCATGGCACATATATTTAGATCTCCACAGACTTTCTAAATTTTAATTAACTTCAAAGGGAGGCTGTGGCATCACAACAACTTTGCTTTTGTTAACAAGAGAGTAAGAAGCTGTTCTCAAAGATATACACAGCAGGTTGAAATGTTTAAGAATTTCTAATTACAGGAAATAGTGCTGAGAACTGCTGCGTCCTGCAGAGAATACTTTTGGAGATAGTAAACAGGGTTAGTGGGAGATGCTGTGATTCACAACGAAATCAGAAAGAGTGTAGCAGCATCGTAGGGAAGATGAGTGGGCTCAGTAGATATCAGGTTTTGGTGGGAGGAATGTTAAAAAAGTCAAAAAGTAGAGATGGCTCACTTATGTTGTTGACTACAGGTCAATGTGATGATGTGTTGTTACAGTTACACATTTCTGCATCGAACCTCTGGTGTTTTGTGGTAGCTACGTACTTTATGATGAGTGTTAAGTGCAATAAAAGCCCTTCAACATTCGACAGCAGCAGATAAACACACATCATTTTTGGCTGCTGTTTTATATTTATTCAAGTATAAGCTTGAAAATTGACGCACTGTCTTCCGAATTAAAAATGTCCCTGTGTCTACTCTTTCGAGTCTTTGAAAAATCCCCTCGGCTGTACAAAGTTTATCTTTTCATCTGTGACAGTCTTTAAATTTGAGTGATATTAACTTTTGTATAATTGTGCTGTGAATGTAAGAGCTGAGACTTTTCCAGTTGTCCAAAGAACCAGCTGCATGACTGAGACTTTGTGTCCACGAGAAAGGGACTGACAAAAAAACAAAAAACAACAAATCAACCCTTCGTGTGTGCACCTGCGTGGCAGAAGACTCCAGTGTAGGCCGACAGGCTGCAGTCGCAGTGGAAGCCGTTGGCTCTCTCCACACAGCGGCCCTGGTTCTGGCAGAGCGAGCCGTAGCTGCTGCAGTGACCCGGGCAGCCGGGCCGAACACCAGGCGTGATCCTGGCCCGCTCCTCCAGGTCCAGGGTGACGCCGTTCAGCTGCAGGGAGCGAATACAACCCCGAAAGCCCTTCTGCCTGGACGCTGTGCCTCCTGACGACACCAAAACATCCAACAGATACACATTTACATTTCAGATAGTTTACTGGTAAAGAGCGTCTTCAGTGCTGTACATTCTGATTAAACATAACATGAGAAAGTTACCGGGATTCATCATTTGGGGATTGTGAAGATCTTTATGAAATTCAAACCCAACTCATCCTTTAGCTGGCAGAACGTGTAACTCAAACCGGAGACATCCTCTGTGAGCCATGACTCACACTATGCCCTCCCTGTTTCAGACATATTTTTTATTTTTTGTTTTTCTCCTCCTCCATCTCCACAAGCTCCACGCCACCTCCGCTCCCCCTGCAGCTCCAAACTGTCACAGTCTTCTTATGAAAAGGAGCGATGAAACAGCAACGAGGTGACAACTGAAGGTGAAAAATGGTTTTCTGGGGACTTGACTTTCATCAGCTGTCTGTCTAACAAGCTGCATTGGCTCGTTTCAGTTTTCTTCAATGCTTCAGTTCACAATCGTCCTCTCCCTGCGATGTCACATGGTCACCTATTGTTCCCGCAGAGCCAACATCAACCTCTTTCTTCCTCCAAAGATCTCAGACTGAGAGCAGTTGAGCTCAGATTTTGCCTTCATAGTTGGAAGGCGACAACTTCTTATTTTCCAGCAGCAGCAGCCAATCAGTGAGCTCCTTTAGAGTCCTCCAGGCCTCCTATCACTCATCTGTTTCGACTGATGAATTACTGATCACCTAGGCAACATGGGATATGAACATTTCCTCAATGCTTCCTTGGACCGAACACAAAGAGGAACATTAGTCTGAGAATGAGTCACCTTTAAATCACCATTCACAGAGTTAAGACTCTGATGGCACTCGTGTTCCTGAATGATGTGACCTTTGATGATTAACACTCAGTTCGCACTCACTATGTAAATGCTTTATATGTTAATCAGCTTAAGGCATCATTACACTTTCTGCTGTGTGTGCTTCAGACACCCGGGTCACACGTTCCAGCCGACCTTTGGGACGGTGTATTTCAATGTGCAACCACCTCATCACAGAGCAGGTTACTGTAAACTTTGGATATGTAAGCAGATGTGATGGTAAAAGCTTCCTCAAGCATACCTGTGAAAGAATGATCAAAGGATTACAAGTCACACGTGCTGATAGTGAGCATAAGAGATCAGTAAATCATTCACAGATAAGTGGGTGTAATCTCGACTCTACCATCTCAGTTAACACTGTTTACAACAGCATCTGAAACCTGCGATCAGCTGTTTCTCACTAAAGTAACACTCTTCTTCTTCCGTCATTCCATTTTTATGCTCACAGGTTTCCACTTCTGGCTTTTTAATCAAAGAACTTCATATTTCTAAACAGTTTTTGATCAATTTTGTACTCAAAATTCAACATCAAATTCTCTAACTATCCATCACTTAATCCAGACAATTAGAAAAAGGAGCAGAACTGCTGCTGCTAAAACCCTGGACGTAAAAAAATGACTTGTCTAACAACTAGAAACTCTTCTCCAACATGCTGTTATAATAAGGAGGTGGTTCTTGAAGGGACCAGGGACGTATCCCTGAGGACTGCCACCCCTGATCAAAGCTGTAAAGCAGAAGCAGGGATAAGAGAACAAACCCTTCAAACAGGGAGGCCTGCCTGCCGTAAAACTTCAGGATTACAGTCTCTGTGGATGCAGACGCTGCTTTCTGGAAACATTTAAAAGAGCATATGAGAGATTTAGGAGGAGGAGATCAAAGGAAACATCAAAGTACAAAACAAAGATAGACTCCACCTCTGACCAAAGGAGCAAAGCTATCAGTGGGACCTTCAGCAGCAAGTTATCAGCTCTAACAAGACGACTCAAGTCTCTCCACATGAGTTCAGGATATTTTTTACTAATGCACATAGGGACCACTAGGGACTGAGGAGACAACAATTAGTGAAGTGGAGATCAAAGCGATCACCAAGGTGATGAATGTGCAGGTTCTTTGGATGGAAACATTCACAATTCATTAAAATCACTCAACTGACAGTGCAGATTCAGTGCCGATGAAACAGTACAGTGTATAAGAATATATGAATAGATCAATGCAGATCCACCTAACCCTGATTACACTTCAGTTTTCAAAAAGATGATGTCACTAAACTTTGTTTTACTGCAAAGAGAAACAAGCTCAGTCAATACAGCCGACTTATCAGGACAGTACTTACACAATGTTTTACTGAATCACCTGACATCAATTTCTGCTGCTGCATTTCCAGGAATACGTGGAGCAATGATCAAAGGAACAGTGGAAATCCTCAGCCAAGCTGCCACTAAGCCTCCAGCAGAGACAGAGAAGAGGAATAAACTGTGTATGAACGCATCGGCCAGTAGATAGCGAAGCAGCACAAACGTACAAAGGCTTAACTTACTATCCAAACAAAGCAAAACAACAGATTATAGACCTTCATAAAAGAAGTCATTTCTGCAGTCATCGCTGCAAAATTGCTGTGTATGGATTTTTTTAGCACCCACAATGCAACCGGCAATAAAGGAAGTGGAAAAGGAGCAATGCGGGGGATTAAGAATTCATGCGAGGCAATAACACGGCTTATTAATCAAAACAATGGAATTCGCAGTCTAATAAACAGGGCAGGATTATTACTCATAAATTCAGTGTACATTGATATATGCCTTATAAATTTATACAAATCAACACAGCAGGTTATGATTCAAACAATGAGATTGTTTGCCTGGTAAATACGCTGCATTTGGTAAAGATGGTTTATGAATTTAAATAAGCTGGCGCTGAGAGAAAAGATTTAACATTTCTACTCCAATCGTTTCATCAAAGAGGTGTTTAAAGGTGTTAACCACAGTGTTCACCAGTGTGTTAACTAATACTTACAAAGTCTGATTTGTGTTTAAAGTAGACAATGTTGTGCGCTCTGGTGGTTCAGTGATTACAGTGCAGACTGAGCCCTGAGCGGTCTGTCGCCTCTCACTTTCTGAGCCAACAAAAACTTAAACAGAGCCACCTGTCACTCTGCTTTGTTTAAAGATAATAATCACACATTTACAGGAAGCTTTGTTTGCAGCTAAACCACAAAGCCAAACCAGCATTGTTGGTAAATTATTTGTATTCAAGGCGTCTTCAGATGTATTTGATGCTCAGCTGGCGTAGTCAGGGCTTTTTCTTAATGACTACAGAAGGAGGCATTATCTTTTGTTAGAGGGATCAAAAGTGGGACTTTCTTTTTGTCTCTGGGCCTCAATGTTGCTAAAATTACCACAATGTAAGAGCATGTGGTCAAAAACATCCGTCACAAACTCCTGGTGGTGAATACCAGGACGTTTACCTTCCCACCCAAACATCCATGAGGCTTATTCCACCACACTGTGCTGATAACTCAGAGATAAACACACACGCTTCAGGCCGATGGTGGTGACCTGTTAGTTATTCAGAGCGGATTATCAGATAAACACATTCATCCGATCAATATTCACCTTGACTTCCCTGCTGCTGCCAACGCCATCGACCAATATCATCAGTGTCCGGTGGTTTGTTTGCTGATATTAAGTGACATGCTGTATTTTAATATTTACAAAACGATAAAACTCGATAAACATTAGATGGACTTTCATTATTGTGAATCGACACAAGGACTCAGGGGTTAGCGAGAAGATTAGACTTGAAGCGATGAAGCTGAGATAAACAGAGGTGGAGTATCAATGAAGTTAAAAGTGTGCACTGAGTTAATTAAATGACTGCTAATGAGTTCAGATTCACTTACAGATTATTTAAAGACCTGTGCTGCAAGAAGTCACATCATGGACTCTGTATAATCACCGCTCCCGACTGCACGTTTATTTACTGAGTGCAATCTGCGGTCAGAAAGTGTTGACTCAGTATTTTCCTGTCCAGCAGTGCTGATCAGACAACAGCACTTTCTCTTTTTCAGCAGGTGGGACTGTGAGAGGAGGTCAGACGTGCACATTTGCTGTTTTAGGACTGGAGTTTATGTTCAAGGCTGGAATGTGCAGAATCAACACTTTCTAACACAATCCTGCTTAGAAGACAACACAAAAAGTAGATTAGGATTTGTGAAAGAATAAGATTTATTTGCAGCTCTTTTCTGAGGACTGAATCGGATCCTTACAGGAAAACACTGAACCATCAAGGATCACCTCCTGCAATATCTTCTACTGGTCTTCAGATTTACATTTTCACCCGGATATCCGGAACTCATTTAGAAAACAACTGATTTCTAGAGCGGAGTAGCCTGTCTGTTATCGATGAACATTTTTTAAGTATTAAAGTTCTCACAATGTGTCTGTAAATGGGATGTAAATGTGTTTTTTCTTTTATGTTCAATTACTACCTGGGATGGAACCAGGGAGGACTGAGCTAGAGTCCTTAGATCTAGTACTTTGTCACATTGGCCATTTGTGTGATGAAGAACTGATCCAATCCAATCAATTGCTGCTTTAGTGTCCTACTACCTGGTCTTAATATATGACACCATATGCACAGAGCTACTTTTCTTTAAAACTCACCAATAAAAATAGTGTCTGTCGCAGCTTTAATGAACCAGACGACTTACAGCTGATATAATGACTCCACTGTTCTGCTCAGAATGCAGAGCTGCATCAGTCACAGACACCAGGTGATGGCAAAGAGGAACATCTGTCACTGGAGACACAACTGCAGAACTTAACGGCACATTTGCTGAGTTAAACACCAAATGGGACATGAGGAGCTTCGCCCATTGAACTTAATTTTTTCTGGTTATGTAATGTCAAATAGATACGTCATAAAAGTGAGAAATGCGAAGTTGAAGTGACGAGCACAACGTTTCCAACAGCTTCATACATCTAATATGAACAAAAGTGAGAGCAAAAGAAAGAAAGAACGAAAAAATAAAAAATAAAAAAAAATATTAAACAATAATAATAATAAAAAAAACCCAAACCCTAAAAATTCTTCAATCAAGTTGCTGCTTTTGGGAAAATCTGAAACGTCAACAAGGGAGGACACTGTATGAGAAGATATCCGTTCAGTCATGTTGTGTGTGTGTGTGTGGGAGAGACTCACATCAGACAAACACTTTCACTACTGAAGGAAATGATCCCCATCCACACGTGCCCGCTCCTCACCTATGAACAGCTGGCTGTTGAGCTGCAGGTGGAAGTGTCCGTCAGCAGGAGCTTCCTGCGTGGCGGCAGGAAGTTCATCCAACCGCAGCGACGCCTCCTTGACGTTCCTCTCGGCTCGGACTCGATGCCACCGGTTGTCGTTCAGGGAGACGCTGGACTCCACGCTGACCTCCAGCGGGCCGTTACCCACATCGAAGGAGAAGAGGACCTTAGTGGAGGCTTAAAACAGAAGACATGAGACAGGAAGGTGGAGTCAGAGGAGGAGGAAGGAAACACACATTTATTGAATTGTAAATAGAGCACAGCTTGATTACTCTGCTGTGTTTTCTTGGTTTTATGGGAAACTGCCTTTAAATGAAATATATGTTTTGTAGAAAAGCTAATACCTGACAAACTGAGATGCAGTGAACAGTTAAGCGTGATCAACACAAGTAAGGGCATACAACATCATATCCCTGAGGAATGATGGGACACTGTGATGATATAGAGTCCAACCCAAACCTCCAAATCTTACACCTTTCAAACCATTTGCTCTGTTCACAAAATCCCTCTTTTGTTCATTTCCGACAGAAGGAGAGAATCTTGGGAACTACTGGCATCTTTGAAACAAACCCTCGTCCTTCATGTTTTGGAAGGAGAAGATGTATTACTCTGAGAGAACAGAGGACGATGAAACAATATCCCAGCTTCCTACAGCAACTTCATTTAGGAACTATTCTCAGCCCCGGCAGCAGTGTTACACAGCGATCTGAGGAAGCTGCCAACAGAGCAGCAGTATTCAGAGCTGCAACAACCAAGCCCATGATAATTTCCCTGAGGGGAGCGGCTGTTGGTGCAGCAGTGTCCCAGTATTAGATTCTCTGTGCGTCCCCTGAAATCCTATCTCTAAGAAAATACTAAATCCAGCAGAAAAAGAACAAAACTAAACTCAAGACTGAACAGAAATGTTCTTATTGAGCTTCAGAAAGCAACTAACTCTAAATCCCAGACCAAGACTGCTCATAAAGGTGTGGCTCACCACATGCTGCATTTCTGTCATAACCACAAGCAGAGTAAAGAACGCCCTTGGGGATATTTATGTGCTAATTTAAATGACACCACAGCAAACAGGGCTGTAAATGTACAACACATACCCGGCAACAATGTGGAGGTACCCATAAAGTAAATTAACACCCTCATGGTTATTGCTGTCATATTCCCAATGACACACACAGCGGGGGCCTCGGCGTGGGTGACAGATAGAAAGCTAAGCAGAACTACAGAGAGCTGGAAGAGGAAAAGTTGATTAAGTGTTGAAAAGTGGATGTTTGTGCTCCGAGTCTCAGCAAATGAAACCGTCATTGAAGCGAAACCAACTTCTTGTCATTACAGTCATTTCAAATAGATCTTTGCAGCTTATAACTGCAGACTTTAATTTTCTGTTTATGTCGAACACTGTGATTCATTCAATACAGAGGCGTGAGTCTAGACGTCTCGAGTAAAAGATGGAGAATGAGCTTCAGTCAAAGGATCACACTGATCCAAATCTTAATTAACGTCGCCACTACAGGACAAAATAATCGGTACAAAAACAAATCAGGGCTTTTTAGAAAGAGCGGATTTGATTCATCAGTTTCATCAGTTTGTGGTTGGGCTTTATTTAGTTTCAGCATCACAGTACAGGTCCATGATGATGATGATGGCGTGGAAGGACTTAAGTCACCTGTTCACTGTCTGATTGGCCAACATCAGCGATAATGATAATGTTATTTTTTTTATTTTTTTAGAATGAGAGGTTGAACAATTGTGTTCTCAGTTGTTTAAAATGGGAAGGTCAGACCCATTGAGTTCAACCAAACTAAAGTAAACAATGTCCTCCCTCCAGGAGAATCTCACAGAGATTAAGTGTTTGACTTCCAGGTTTTGCTGACACATTGCTCTAATCCGGATTAAATCCTCCTCCTCAGGCGCCTACTCACAGCTCAGTTCGATGCGGATGAAATCTTTGATCCCGAGGTTTTCCAGGAACACTCCAGAGGAGGCCGTGGTTTTGAACAGGAAGGAGATGTCGGCGCTCAGCTCCCCGTGGAAGGTGGGGAAGTGCAGGTACGACGTCTCCTTGTCAAAAAATGCAGCGTTCCAGAAGTTCTCTAAAAAAAATGCAGTGAGGCCTTTAAATGTAAATCACACAGGAAGCAAATGAGCTCACGTGTTCAGCTAATGAGCTCACACAAGGGTTTGATTTCTGTTTCGCTGCTTTGTTTGATTAATCGTGATAAATATTTATTCATCTCTCTACCAGAGTAGATATAATTGGTTGTAATTACAATTAATTGAAAGAAGCAAAAGCAGCATTTACCTTGTAATGCATTTAATGAGAAGCAAGTGTTAGAGTGTGAAAACTTAAAAAGAAATATGGGGTTGATGTGGAGGTACAGTGCCCAGAGGGATTCATTTATCACATTAGTGGCACGAGGAATAAAATGCGAAAGACAAAATCCTGATTTTCTATATCAACAAGAAGTCTGAGCATTCATCTCTCATCTAAGCGTTACAACAACGAGTGTGTTGCTTGATAGCAAGAAAAAGGGTCAGAAAAGGGACAGAAAAAAATGTGGTGGAGTTTACAGTGTCAGAAAGGGACTCACTGTCTCCATGACAACGAAGTGGGCCGACCTTGTAGGCGGCCTCTGACCCCGGCCTCTGGATGTCACCCAGCACCAGAGACCTGACAGGAAGGCTCTCCTTATGGCTGACCAGGCCGGAGTCTTCAGCCCTGCAGGACGATGGAGGGATAAAGATGAAGAGTGTGTGATGAAGACAGAGAGGAAAAAAAATGGGAAGGAAAGAGTTAAAAGAAAGTGGGGGAGGAAGATGGACAAAAGGATAGAGGAGGAGGAGGAGAATAAAGGGGGCGATATGACAGTTTTATTGGTGAGGCAGACTGTATCAGTGTCAGCGCTGACAGTCGACCCTCCCGTCTCTCATCTCGATCGGTTTCAGTGACAGACGTCTCCACTGGCGCTCTCGAAACAAACAGCTGAGTCCATTTACACTCATGTTCAGCTGTGTGCACTGCTGATGATCCAGAAGTCAGCGGCAGTCAGATGAGAACCTGATGATAGGTCTGTAAGGATGTGTCAGCACTGAGCACTCTGACAGTTTGAACCAGGAGAGGACAGAGAGGGAAGTGAGCTGTGATAAAGACAAAATGTCAGAAAATGCATTTCCTCTATAAATGCCTCCCTGCAGATGTTGCTTTTAAGTTCAGATTCACCCTGATTGATGCAATGATTAAGTTCTAATATAAATCTTTTATTTGTCCTACCCCTTGGACCTTTTACCTTCCAGTGTGGCTTTAATACAAAGCACTCTGTATTTGAATACAATACCCCCTGATAAGATTAACTGCCCCAGAGGAAGATTACGAGCTCAAAAGGTCCACTTATTCATCAACAAACTGCAGGTAAGTGAATAAAAGGGAGAAAGCAGAGCTGATGCTGCATAATTATTAAAATCAACCAGATCCAAACAAACACTCCACCCTCTGAGGGGAACCTCATCAGTAAAACCACCTGCTGAGGTGACGAGTAAAAACCTGAAGACTGGCACATGGTTGTCTGCCCCCGCTCTGGGTAACGCAGTCCAGCAGACAGACAAACAACAGAAACAGGTTTCACAAACAACGGACTAGGTAACCCAAACATAAAGGCCAGTACCATTCCAGGCGGTCTGCGTCACAGTTGCAGTAGTGCTGCGGGTCCACACAGTCGCCCTGCAGGCCGCAGGCGCACTGCTGGCTGCCCGGGTGAGCTCCGCCCCAGTACGTCTGGAGACCACCGGAGCCGGGACCACCGAGCCACCAGCTGAACGGAGAGCCCTCTGAAACACACACAGGAGCAAACACACACTGCTTTATCTCCAGTCATTGGTCAAGTCTAGATGTGTCTGTTTGCTTCTGGTTTAAAACGTCTCCACATGGAGCTGAAGTGGCTGATTGGATCTTATCCACCTGATTTATTTGAACATAAGTGAGAGAGACAGTGAGTGGCACAGGTTGATGGAGCAGAGGTTGGGTGTTTCACGTTAGAACAAAGTTTTATTAATCAGAAATCATACGACATTTTTGGTGTGGTATGAAACGGCTGGGACTAAAGTGGATGTTCAACAAGCAATACATAGTAAATGGTGAAAAATTCAGCAGACTGAAAAACACAACAGTCCATGACAGTCTCAGTCTGAAAGCGACGTTTGTCCATCATAATATCTACTTCAATACAGAATATAATCAACTAGTATGGATGCTTTTGCATTTGTATTGTGAAGTGAATTTATTGATCTCAATGTGTTCACACCTGCACTTAGAGCAGGCCACTGGAGAGATGTGAACGAGGCACTGCAGCTTCATTTGGAAGGCAGAGGCAGATCCGTTTTATTGGTCTGTACTTTGTGAGACCACCGCCGACTGCAGCCTCTCCTACCTGAGGTGATCGGAGGGCGTTAAGGCTGCGACACAGCTCTCTCTCAGGAAATACCGCACGCTGTACCGCGTCCTGAGATGACGGGCCGTGAGTAGCTGAGTGCTGTATGGAAGGAGTCGCCATCTCTCAGCCTCCCAAGATGAATTCAGTGTTTGAGGCAGAGGGATGTTTTCCAGCTCCTGCCTCCAACACTTAATATATCATTTTGGGTGGAAGGTGATGATAGCATATAGTGAAAAATGTATTTCATATTCTGAGAGTGTGTAGGCGGAGGGGGCGGAGGGAAGGTGATTGGAAATGTTTCTGTTGAGCCAGCGCTTCTTTATTTTCTGGGACAGCAGCAGGAGGTTTATAATGGAGCCTCAATTTCTCTACCTATTCTTCCTTTTCTACCACTTTCACTATTTTCATCCATCATTTTATTAGCCAACCCTGAGAAAGTTTCTTCACCACTCGCACTTCTCTCTTGTATGATCTTTGTAGTTGAAAAGAAAACAAGACTTTGAGGTTGCTGGACACTATAAAGAGTTGTACAGATAGCTGCTATGTGATTGGCAACCATATGAACTTGGATCGGTGTGACTGTCTCGCCCTGTCTTGTGTGTGTGTTTGTGTGTGTGCCACTTCCTGTTTTATTTTGACAGTCACATTCTGTCTCGTTTCATGTCGCCTGACTTCCTGGTCCTGCTCACTTTTCCTTTAGCTCCTAACCCTAACCCATCAGCTGTATTTGTGCTCATTGTTAATTATCAATCATGACACATTTACACTTCCTAGTTTCTACACAGTCAAGCTGTTAAACAGGAGTGGGTTAGCGTCACAGAACTGCTGGTGAGGATTTAGACCTGTGGCAATTAGACTGAAAGCAGCTCTGTGGTAATAAAGCAGAGAGGCCATTTGACTTATTTAAGGCACCACTGGGACAATGAATACAACTCACACAGTTTAACTGGAGTAAGAGAGGATGCATTTAAAAGCTCATAAAAACTACACAACAGTTTATAAAAGTCCCAAAAAGAATTTTACAACTTTGAGATGTTCTAAGAATAACAGCTATTTCATAATTTGTTACAATGATTGTTGGGTAACACACATGGATAAATTGGTTTCAATGCAGCTTTGGTTGTTTGTGTGTCTCAACTAGTCAGTGTGTTAGTTGTTTTACACTGACTGAATGATGCTCATATACACAGTCATAACAGTTACTGTGATGCTCTGCAGTTTTTGCACATAGATATTCATGATATTTAATATTAAGAAGAGAAAAAAAAATGATCCATGCTAATCCAAACAATTCATTACTTAATATTTTAGTAACACTCAGCACCCCTGAGTCAGGAAGAAAGCAGTCTGAACAGTTTTAAATAGGTTGGCAGGATCAACACAAAGATGCTTTTTTATTTCTGAGAGAGAGTGAGTGAGAAAATCTGTTGGACACCTCCAGGTGAAGAAAATCTATGAAACCAAAGCTGTCTTCAATTCTCACTTAACCCAACAAGTCAATTAAGAACAAGTCCTTGTTCACAGTCTTTCCTTATTTAAATGAGTACTTGAGGGGAATTTAGGGAAAAGGGAATAAATAAAACTATGGTGTGCTCTCCCCAAAATAAGATTATACAAGATGAAAAGATTAAAAGGATTAGGTGCAGATATTTAAAAATTGAGCTCGAATTTTAAACGATGAAAGAATAGTCACAAACACAGAATCCAAAAAGAAAATCTACCTTTGACTCCATTAGAGTAGCTGGTTAAAGTTCTTCAGTGATAAAATCATAAGAAGTTGACTGCAGGATGCTCTATATTCCGTGTATGTTTCAGAGATAGTGACAAAATTAATCAAAGTGTAATAAAACAGTGCAGTGTGAAATTAGAAACTCATCCGCTGGCTGTGTTTATCTCATTTAGCCCTGCAGTGGAGCAGAGCGCATTTTAAAACTCAGATGTGAAGCCAGCTAATGACCAACACACGTCACATTTTAAAGCAACATGTGAAGTTGCCAGTTTGAATCCCTATTTGACAAAAGGAGACCCAAGAAGGTGAGTGACTCTCACGATGACTAACAGGCAGGAAAGGGAGCTCCTCCAGGAACGACTGTGTCTCACCTGGGGTGTTCAGGAGGCGGGACTTCCTGCACTGGTAGGACAGCTCCTGTTCACAGTGCTGTGATTGGCTGGTCACGGCCGACAGCTGTTCCTCCTGAGACGAGTAGTCAAAGTGGACGATGTGCTGATTTACGCCTGGAGACGGTCGGACTCTGGTCAGCTCCGTGTTGTTGTGCTGGATCACCATCCACGTGTTCTCCTCTAGCAGGAATAAACAGATACAGTTCATATTTACTACTATTACTTTACACCTGGTGCATTATGGGGTTTCTGTGTAGCCGAGAAATCTGCATAGAAAGGGAAAGGGAAATTTGTCCAATATATTCTACGTTCTTCTTGTGCAAACTCCTCTCTCTTTAGATACGTGGACTGTATATTTCAAAGTGTTATTTTAATTAGAGCTGCTCCCTTTAAATAGAGAGAGGAGCTGAGAAAAAGGAGAATGCCTGGACTGTAGAAATTATATGAATCAGGAAGATAGAGAGGGAGAAAGTGTGCGTCATCGAAAGTCTAATTACATGACTATGAATGCCACGAAGGACGAAAGAAGAGGACTACAGAGGGAAGACAAAGTAGGTGAGAACATCATCCGTTACATCCCGTGATGGAAATGTTAACTATCTGAACCTGGAATAAAAGTGTGTGTGTGTCACCTGTCATGTTGCAGTAGACCAGCTGTGGTCTGATTGGTCCACTGCCGTCCACGTCGATGTAAAAGTGTCCCGACGTGTTGCCGTTGTGTTTGTAGGCCTCACACGACTGCTCGTACACAGCTGGGAGGGAAATAATGAGATCAGCTTCAACACAAATCAAGTCAACATCGGCACATCAGCTGGCACATGGAAGCTGCCAGGGGATGAGGATAACAACCCCGTGGAGGATTATGGGAGTTTCTTCATATGTATGTATCGCCAAAAAGGTTTTATTTCTTCAGCTGCAGCGGAGAAATTCATGATCAGTCCAGCTGGAGAGGACAGAAACGAGTCAGTAAATCAAAGCTTTCTCAGCTCCACGTCTTCCTCTTCCTCCTCCTCCAGTCACCTGCGATTCCTCTGCAGTCAAATCCGTATCTGAAGGTTCCCACACTCTTCTCACCTGTTTATCTCGCTCCTTTAATTCATCACATAATATCGGCGTGGTTAAAAAAAACAAGAGCAGAGCTGAAGGCGTGTGGGGAAGTATTCTCTCTCGGCCTTCAGGTGTTTGGCTCAAAGGGAAGTCGGCAGAGACCCAGTAAATCTCTGCCATCATCTCACCTCACTGCCGTGGTTTTATGTATTCAGTCATGCTTTGGCAGTTTGGTCACAGCCACAGACTCATTAACCTCCATCATATCTCTTGCATACAAATAGATATAATAATACTGGAACCTCCTGCAGCGGAGATAAAGGACGTGCAAATAATAAAAATAACCCTTTGGGGGGGCAGGCCCGTTTAGAGGATGGTTCTGGTTTGTTACAGTCTGGTTCTTGTTTTTATACTTTTGGCTGCCATCTTTACAAACATAAGAGTTGCGTTCTCCTCCTCTTTTTCTCCATCTGTGTGCAAGACGCGACGTTCTAAGGTAAAATCATGTCAGAAACCCTGAAATAATTTATTCATTCTTCATCTTAATTCTATTTGGGACTTGAGATAATTATGCTCTCACTTTTGGAACAACAGCTCCTATAATTTCAGGGCTGTCCGGGATGTAAAAAGGAAGTGAAAGCCTTCTATGGAGTCTGTGAGGAGCTGTCAGCTGCCCTGTAATTTTGGCCCATATTTCTTCACATTCTGACAAATTGGTGCCGCTGAAGGTTTTTAAATAAGTTTGTTTTTTGCACACACAACTGTCAGTAAATCACTGTGATAAAGATGAAACCTTAAAAACAGTTTTTTTTTGGGGGGTGGCTGGTTATCTGAAATGGACAACAGATAATGATTTCCTCTGTCACATTGGAATGTAAAATAATTACCTTGATCGCTGGGTGGAATCTGGAGAGGAGATGTTTTCTTTTCTGAATAAGTTTACTCAGCCTCTGGATTTGGAAGAATCACAGCTATGTGAGCAAAAAAATCCTCAAGATGAATGAAATAGTCCTTCATTCAGTCAAAGAAATGGCAGCCAGCTATGGTTTCTTCTTAATTCTCTGTCACTTTCATCCTTTTTGTATGCTTAAAGTGATTTTTAAAACAGGCCACACAAATAAAGCAGAATTTTATCATCTGTTCTTAAATGAGTTTAATGTTTTAATGAGCTGTAGCAAAGGTGATTTTATGTTATCTCATTTTATCTGATCTTTCTCTCGTTGCTCACTGGCACTGGGTTGAAATTATGCGGAGGGAAATATTCCCCCGTCATGATTTGGTTTGACACGCAGCCTCGCTCCTCATTTGTATTTCATCAGCACCGTCTCGCCTCGCTCCTCGTCTAGCTGCCCAAACCTCTCAGAGTTTTTAATTTAGCGGTCGTGTTTGACAGACAGGGGACTTACAGCTGTGGCAGGTGGCGCCGCTGTAGCCGCTGTCAGAGCAGTTACAGTGGAAGACGGTCCAGGACTGACTGCAGCGGCCGCCATGTTCACAGTGACTGGGAGAGCACCTGAGAGGGGAGGAGGACAGAGGAGACAGGAGCAGTCAGTGATTTATTTTCTTGTCACGAAGCTTCAGACCTTCTCCAACACTCTTCTTCTTGACCGGCTCGTGACAAACTTTCACAGAAGACAAAGGAGGCAGCTGAAACTCAGCGTGTCTGGAGGGTTTAGCCTTTTGTAAGAAAACACAGTTTAATAATGTAGCTGATTTATTCTAAATTTCCAAATCCGTCGGGAAGGAGTTTCAGTATTTTGCTCGAGGGCTCCTAAACATTTGTACACCAAACCAAAGAGACACATCTCGATTTTTGTAATCCAGTCGTATCCCGAACAAAAACATCCACAGTGCATTGAGAGTAACGCCTGTTTCTTTTCTTGAAGGGATTATGGCAACATCAATAAAGGTGTCCATTACTATGAGCCATTATCACGTCTCCAGAATACAACAATACCTGAAGGAAGTAAATGAGAGAGAAAATCTCTTTTCTGCTGTTTTCACAGTTTATTAAAAATGGTTTAAATCTAAATGCTGTTGGCCCAGTTTTTCTGCTTCACACATGACTCACTACGAGGCCACTGGATAAAAAAAGCACCTACGGAAACTAGGTGACGCCCCAAACTGCTCCTGCACAGTCATGGAGAGTCGGGGACAGATCACAGATCACACCCAGTGCCCTTACTCTAATTAAAACCTAATTTTACTCATTCACGTCTGCTGGGAGGAACTACTCTGTACGTATAAAAGCTTCAGTGCTCGCTCAGAGATCTGACATCTGATGAAAATTCTCCTTTACGGTCCGATAATGTGACACGAGACGGAGGCTGAGTAGGGGCAGAACCCCTCAGCTAAAAACATTTGCAAGTCAGTTCCACTATGTTTGTTGTGGTTATAATAATGAAAGTGCTCCTGACTGGCCTTTGACATCCGGCTGCAGATGTCTTTCTGAACATCATCATCTTCATGAAAACGCAGATGACTGAGGGGGAACATGCTTTCAAACTCCCACTACCTTCCAGGGAGAGAAAACCACATCATTAAATGTAACAGCCCCTTTTTGAAATGTAGCTTTCCATTTCAAGGAAGTAAAAACCTTTTTAGCCAAAGCACTTCAAGGTTATTTACCCGATGGCTAAATATACCACTGAACACCTTTCATTTTTAAAACTGATTTGTGCATTTGGTTTAAATTGTGTGAGACAGTTGATTTGAGAAAGAGAATATTTTTCTTGTCTCGTTGAAATTTGAAAATTACATCTGAAGAATTTTTACCTGAAGTACCTTTTACCTTTCCAAGAAAGAGGAACTTCATTACTTCACATTTCTCTCAATTTTTTTTCTCTCATCTTACAAAAAAATAAAGGTTTTCTTCTGAATACAGGCTATCTTGACTTCATCTCAGCAGCAGGCTGTTTGAAGAGGCTATTTAACTCTCTGTCCTTTGCTCCCCCCCCATATTCACTGTGGTGTAGCACTACCTTATGTGCTATAATCAAATTAACAATCTGCACTTCATTTGACATCTCCTTGAAAGCAAAAACAAAAATTATTTATTTTTTACATACTTGTATATAAATTCAGGCGTTAAGTGGTAAAACAAAAAGAAAAGGAATGCAGCTCTCAGGAGACTTCACTGTGAGCCTGTGTGTTATTTATAGATAAATATCATGCAGCCATCATGACATCGGTCCTGTGTACGAGAGAGGGATAATGGAAGCACATGGAACATTATTACCATATGAGTGAGGATCCATTCATCTGTTTCAGCGTGCTCACACGTGCCACTGCAGCTTCAAATCCCCCGAGCACCGCTTTAGGTAATTCATGGCAGCAAAGGTTTTTTCTTCTCAACAAACACAAAGTTGTTTATTATTAGAACTTGAGCCTCTGTGCGGCAGAGAAAAGGAGAAAATCTGGACATCTTTGCACTCAGCAGTTTAGGAACATGCCAGCTGCTTATAAAACATTTAGTATGAAATATTTTCCCAGCAGCCAATGAAACCTTATGAGATGGAGCTCTGTAGCTTTAGGAAACATTATGGACATGAATTTAATTGCAAAAGCTCCTGATATCAAGTAATATTTCTCTGTTTATTGACTGTATTCAAAAAATCTCAAACCAATTCACATAAAACTAAATATGGCTGTGCTCCTAAACTAACTCATCTCAGCCGCTGATCGACCCGAAGATGGTGAAACAGCCTCAGAAACGTCATGTGACCTGATTCTGCTGAGAGAAAGACGGACAGAGGACGGACGGCAGGAGACAATGAGTAACAGTGTTTTTATCCACACATGGCTTTCCATCTGTTCCAGGACCGGCTGGCACCTCCGGGAGGTTTGACACAAACAGACACACCCACCCCCCCTCCACACACACACACACACAGTTTCACATCATTGGTGTTTACGAAGCTTGGCAGCATGTGAATGCTGTGCTTCTGCGGGCCTTGAGTTTTATAAAAGCACGTTTCAAGGAGCGTGTTTACTTATCCGAGGGCATGTGACAGTGTGTGTGTGTTTTCTCTGGAAGCAGGCAGGAATATCGAGGAGAAAACCAATGACTGTTCAGAATCTGCAGCTTCCCTTTTAGTTCGTCAAAAGTGCTGAGTCAGCAGTCTGTCAGACCGCTACAGGCCGACGTTAACCTCCATTTATCTCCGCGCTGTTTTAATTGTTTTATCTGTCAGGCTTAAAGCCTTCACTCTCACTTTAGATGAATATGTTACTTTGGGTGATCTGGAGTTTGTTTACGTGGGAGTCAGTTTTTAGGATTTCAGGGAAGATGAGTATTGATGTAATCAAAGTGGTGTCGGTATCAGTCAGGCAGCTGAAGAGCTGGAACACACACTTCAGCTCCAGGGAGCGGCCCTTTGATCAGCATCATTAGCAGCATCAGACCAGGATGGCCGAGAGGTTAAGGCGTTGGACTTAAGATCCAATGGACAAATGTCCACGTGGGTTCGATCCCCACTCCTGGTATCAGGTTTTCTGAGCTGCGGGAGTTTTCAAACAGGCACAACAATGATGTGTGGTGATTAGTGAGGTGTCTGGACTGCATTCAAATCAGCGTGCTTTGTTTCGTTTCAACTTTCTTGATTAGCTCGTTGGGCCGATAACAGCAGGAGATTTTAATCACTGCGTTGCTGTTCTTTTGTTATAGAAAGAACAATTGAATTCAAATAATCACCCTTCTGAGATTTAAATGCGTCACTTTGTTTCCACGTGCTTCAGTCACCAGTGACTGCTGAACGACAAGCTACTGGACCTAAGATCCACTCCAACCAAACATTCAGCTGGTTAAAGTCCTCACAATACACATGTAGAGCACAGTGATCATTTATAACTACACAACACTCTCATGCTGAAACCCACACAGACAACACAATAAGGACGGCCAAGTGGTTAAGGTGTTGCACTCAAGATGCCAGGGACTAAAGTCTTTGTGGGTTCAAATCCCACCCCTGATCCTAAGCTCCCAGTGGGTGAGGTTAATTTAACTGCCTATCTGGAGGCTAACGTCACTGTAGCCTCATCTGAAGTTATAGAGTTTAAAAATGTAAATTTAAAACCCATCTTCACTCACCATAGTCAATGAACAGCCACTGATCACACATTTACCTGTTATAAGATGAACTGGTGTACTAAAATTAATCTATCTTTGGTTTATCTTTTTCTAGTCTAAAATATATACATCAGATATCCGTGTCATAGTAATGATGTAGGCCATCAGTACTATTAATATAACAAATGATGTTATTTTTGCTTCTCAGGTGAAATCTAAGGAAGGAATTGATCGATTTCACGCCGACTGTGTTGTCTCTTCAGCTGGACACGAGCAAAATCTACTGCTGCTGTTTAAGATTACACAACACAGACAACACAAATGGACGAGTAGAAGCACAGGAGAGTGAGAGAAACATGACGTGACCGGCCATAACTTCGACTTAAGCCAAGGACTGCAGTAATCTGCGGCATGTGCTCCAACAGGTGAGCCGAGCAGCCTTCTCAACTAAATCTTCATCCTGTAAGGTATTCAGGAACAGAACACATTTCTGTCAGAACTCCTCCGTCTGCTGCTCACTGATTGTTGCTGGTTTGATTTCACTTGACATTAGAGTATCACATAGATGGCACTTTGTAGCCCTAAACATGGACAATACAGTTTCATACGATACCTACTGGATGAAAAGTCTGGAGAAGGTCACACAGTCTGGGGGAAAAAAAAAAAAAAAAACCCAAACATTGTTCATGTCTGTAAAAGTTCAGACTAGATACACTTAGATTTTTCTGAGGGCCAATTAGAAAATATGTTACAACGATAAACGAGCTAAAGAAGCATTTTCATGTTTCTGTCATTCAGGAAATAGGTTATGTTGACCTTCTGACCAAGTTGTCTGCCATGTGGATGCAGAGCTGAAGTAAATTAGATCTGAGTGGTGATTTAGTTCTGGTGCTGCTGTAAAAGCCTGATGGGTCAAATCTATTAAATGCATGGCTGCCTATATTTTGTGCTCATTGCATGGAGTTACACTGTTACTGAGCCTGCACACAAACACACAAACACAAATTAACCAGCCTGCTGTGAGGAAAGAGAAGAACCTGGAAGTTAAGTCTCTAACTTCAGTTTCCTTTAAACTTTATATCCCACGAACCTTTGGGTTAATCAGGAGAGTCCAGCAGAAAGAAAATGCAAGAAGAGATCAGATTTTTGTCTTCTGTTCCTGTTGCAGGGGCAGAAATCTGCTGAATGCTAATCTGATAAAAGTTGAAACAGGAAGACATTTAATTAAACCCACTGGAGCAAATTCATTCCCTTCTGTAGTGAGGCGGTGTGGATGGTGTGTGTAGCTGTGTTCACGAACATATGTATCCAGTGTGTGTCTGCTGTGTCTGTCTGTTGTTGCAGACACACACTAGTTCATAATTGTTGTAATTATTCGTTTAATTGCGCTTTATTTTTAGTGTGACATTGAAACAGCAGGAACACGAGGTTCCGCTCCACAGGAGTCAGCTCTCTATCTGAGATTATTACTAATGACTGTTATAAAGATGAAGATGAGAATGGTGAGAGACAAAACAACAATGAACTGTGCTCCTCTGTTCTTCTTTCTATCACATGTGAAAGTGAAATTTGGAGATTTTCAGTTTGTGTCTTTGTGTTACGGACGTGAATCTGAAACGTTGGATGAACATCAGTGTTTTTGGGAGCCACCATCTGGTCCTCACCAAATTCTTTTATTCCTTCTGCCATCAGGATTCTAAATGTTTCTGTGAGAACTATTACACGTCAGCACGGTCTCTGCAGAGCCATGCATGCAGACCGGTGTCGTGACCTGTTAAACTGAGAAGACCTCTGAATGAACGTTTTGTTTTGATGATTGACTTTGTTATGTTTTTGTTTAACGGCTGGCTGACTGGAAACCGAATTGGCCTGCAGGGATAAATTATAAAGTTGTTTGAGTTTGACATCTGATGCAAACATTGATGTTCCTCTCAGGATATTTTACCCAAACTCTATATATTTATATATATTTAGAGAGCTAAAGGTTTCTTGAAGTTTTGTTGGTGTTTAGGACAGCAGAGGGAGAAGGACCAACGTGCAGAAAACGGTCCAGGACTGGGAGTTGAATCTGTTCAGGGTTCACTAACACGGCTGGAACCTCTGAGGCCTGTTAGATGATGGTTTACAGCTCCTCTGTGCATTACATCTACATTTTGAAGCCTTAAGTAACCTTAAGTGGGTAAGTAGGAGAAATATAAGTGAAGTTTATTATCATTATTATTATTACATTGAAGAGAACTGACAGGTAATATTGGAAAGTAGCTGGTCGTT
This sequence comes from Echeneis naucrates, assembly GCF_900963305.1. Classification (NCBI taxonomy): domain Eukaryota; kingdom Metazoa; phylum Chordata; class Actinopteri; order Carangiformes; family Echeneidae; genus Echeneis; species Echeneis naucrates. The sequence goes on along the minus strand of NC_042527.1, from coordinate 19,490,214 downwards.
TAATGCTTACACACTTTTTTATTGAGCATTCAGTACCTGCTTTTGTCTCTGTGGTGTACTTCAGGGTGGATGTGGGTGGGGATGGGGTATTATTATGTCTGCACTAGATGGCACAGTAGAGAGATGACAGGGAATGAGTGAGGAAATAGAGAGAAATGGGGAATGGCATGTAACATGCAGAGTCCTCAGCCGAACACCCACCAGCTACACTGTCGGCCCCTCAAACTGTCGGCCATTAGAACTCCTTCAAACACAAAACTCCTCAGCGTCAGTAACACACTGCCTGCAGCAAAACAATCAGAATAAAAACTCCTCACATCACAAACAAAGAGTAGAACATAATAAAGGAGGTAATTCCTGCTCTAACAGTGAAAGTCAGGGTAGTTTGTATTTGGCAAACTAATACTCAACAACAAGTGAGAATGGCACACACTGAGAAAGGACGCTGATTTATCAGATATGAGGGTGAACATAAAAGAAACAGGCCCGTCAGGCTCAGGTCTCTGCGGAACGATAATTCTTCCATTTCTTAATGGAAATACTGTGAGTGAGAGAAAGGAAAGCCTTTGATTCTTTATGTGTGTTTCTGTTTGTGTCTTTCCTGGATCCAACTCTGTGAACCACTTCCCCTCACAAATAAATGACCCCCCCCTCATTTCTGACTGACAGAAACTGGCTCCAGATTCTGGTCTCTTTGTTATCATTTATGTGCTCTGAAGTCAAACATGGACAAATATTAAGAGATCATTCATTGTGAAGCCAGAAACTTTGGGCACCAGGTTTAAAAAGAGCTCCTTCCCTCATGTATTTATATCGACATCAACATCAAATTTAGAATTGGCAAACTTGGTGTTTTATCATCATATCTGTTCTTTGATTTAGAGTTGAAATAAAAACCGTGGAGGACTGTCCAAATACTAACAGTTAATGCACAGTTACAGCTACAAAGATGCTCTTTGTAGAAATCTCAGCTACATTTTCCTGTCAGTAGTTCTCTGTTGTTGTTGTTGTTGGGTTTAAATTATTCTTTTTTTTTACAGGGTGAGTGCCACAAACATTTAAATGGATAAACTAGAGTGCATGTATGTTTTCAGTAACTGGGATGGCTCAGATGAAGTTAGGCTGAATGTTTGACATTTCAAGCTCAGGCTCTCTGGTGTTTATGTTTCTGGGTTTTAAAATTGAAGTAGAATATGGTCTCATCCATACAGCTTGTGCAGCATCAATGTTTTTTAAAGGTCACGTGCTACATTCATTGGAAAATTGGCCAAGTTGTCACATCAAATTATGATTTATTATGCTCATACACCTGTATTCATGCAGAGGCAGGCAGATTTTCACACCAGTGTGTCAGTGTTGGAGAATGGAAGGGCTACAGCTGTAATCGCTTCGCTATGAAAAAAACAAACCATGCGGTGATGATGCCCCACAGAATAGCATTCGAGAAGCTAGTTTAAATAAAAAGTTTGGTTAAATAAAAGTTAAAAAAAAAAAAAAGAGTCTTGCCAACCAATTTGACTTTTACAAATAAAAAACATGAGAATAGTTTGATAGTTGAGGTGGAAGCTGCCCACACTCCAGCTCTGGAGGAGCTCACTGGATGTGGCTCTTGGAGGAACAGATTAATCCAGGATGAGATAAAAGTGTATAGTGGAACAGATCCACGTCAATTACTGTTGTTTTCACTGCTGTTTGCTTGAAAGTTGTTATTTTTTCCTGTAGTGAGGTGGATTTTGAAAATAGGGAGGAAAAATGCCACCTATAAATGGAGGAGTTACACACACAGTTTACATCCACTGAGTCCGACTAACACAAATGTAATGACACAGTTGTGTTCTGCCGTTTTTGATCAACTTGTTGAGGTGTAAAAGAATAGAAGTTTTTTTGCTGCAATTTTTCTTAAGTGAAAGTTGATGAGTTAAAAAAAATTGAGTGATTCGGGGTGTTTTACTTCAACCTAATTAAGATAAACCCCTAATGGGCTCAAAAGCCATTAGTGGCAGGAAACTTATGAACTGTGGCCAGAAAGACAAATGGAAGACTGAAGGTTCTAATGTTTCCCTCAGACAGCAGCATTCTGTAGCTAAAATCATTTTACAATACGAAGTGCATCTGCAGCGACGCTGAACACTTAGTTTACCTGTCAATGATGCCACACATGTCAATCTGCAGGTGACTGTAGTTTCCCAGCAGCCTTTGCTGCACCAGGATCAGGTCCACCGGCTGGTCGTCCACAGTGAGGAGACGCATGCAGCCCTGGAAGATGTCGAAGGGGTTTCTACAGTCCTGACCGTCGTCCTCAGCGGGACAACCTGGACAAAGTGGAGCAACATTACAGCAGCGAGCCAATCAACACTAATGGGATGTAGAACGAAGCTGAAGGTTCAAGCAGGCAAACAGTTTACAGCACATGGAGCTGATTAGTCACTTTTCAGTTTTACCTGCTGCTTTTTAAACGACTCTTAATTTCCCTGAGATGTTTCTAGAGGAAAATAAAATCTCATAGATTACACAGCTAGAAGCATTCAACTTGATTAAACCCTGTCAATTAAGGGCGTATTATGGAACTATTAACACAAATGGCAGATACATCATAACTAAAGTGGAAGACAGCTCACTCTACGTTAAGGAAATGGCCGAAAACACTGTTGTTATGGAGGACACAGTTCTGTGGGGTCTAAAACTCACTCTGATTTACTGAAGAGGGACATAAAGTGGTAAGAGCTGAGCTGTGTTTTTGTGGTGCAGTCTGCAATTTTGTGTGTGGAAATACGCAAGTTTACTGCAGGTCAAGCCTTGATCGAATTCCTCTGTAGTCCATTTGCTGCAGAAGACGAGATAGTGAGTGTGCAAATGTGTAATGTCGAAGCGTGTACAGTACGAGCAGGGTGATAAAAAGCCCCAGGCAGTAACAGAACATGCCTGGATTGTAATATTGCTGAGCAGAGAAAAGACAAAAGAGATGAGACTTAAGGGAGGAAGCTGGGGGAGAACGGAACAGGGAAAGACGAGGGAGGAGACGTGTGTGGAAAGAACATATTAAGGGAAAAACGGAGGACAGCATAAAGAGAGAAATGGAAGGAGAGAAGAATAATGAAGCAGACTTTCATTATAAAACAACTGGAGGCTAAACTTGACACCAACTGCTCCTAACCATACATACCTTGTCAGAAAATCTCAGATACAAATACGCTTCAAAGGCAAATTTCATTTAACCATAAAAAAAAAAAAACATATGTGGAATATACTATTATCATGTCAAAATGCAAATAAATGAATAAATAAAAATGGCAGCAGTTTAACGTGTCTGTTCCCTGGCGGGCATTAGGATCAAAAGAAAGGGGAGTGTGGGTGAAATGAAGTTAAATCCTGAAGGCAGAAATAAATTCCATAATTCATACATGAAAAGCATCAAATTCATCCTTTAGTTAAATATTGCCAAAATGGAAATAAATAAGTTCAAAATCTTAATCTAGATTAAGTATCACTCAGCTACTGCAAAATGAGCCAGAAGCATAATTAGGAACGGCAATAATACTTCTGAGCACCAATTTACACTATTAATGTAAATTTATGCCGTGTTTCTTCTGTGAAAATGAATTAAGATGATTATCATTGCATGTCTGGTGCACTCATGTGAACAGACTACTTATTTTTTTGGTGTGGTGGAATAAAATGGCCTCCTGTTCAGCTCCTTCTACAGATATTAGTAAAACACTTTCCAGTCTTACCACCAAAGAAGAGTGGACCTCCTACGGTGACAGGAAATGAAGGGCTGGCGTGGGCGATGCCTCCTTCTTTTTTATCCACAGCCACGGTCAGCCGTCCTTGTCCTAACGTCAGCTCCACTGAATGCCACTGACCATCACTGAGAGCCGAACCTGAAGAGCAGTAATAAAAACAGCACTCATGTTTACGGCTCCGTTTTCAAAGCAGAGTTTCTATGGCTGGATTAACTTCCAAATGATTAAATTCCAAATTAACTTCCACGTTGTTTGTTGGTGGGTGGTTTCATTATTTCGCCATGGGCAGACAGGTTGATGTCACTGGAAACAATATGGATTATTGATTAATAGCTTAAAGGAAAACCAAAGACTCGCCACTACCAGTATCTGAAATCTGTACTTCACCAGTTTTCTGTGAGAGAAAAGTCGATGTCTTTTAATTTTTAACCGTTGGCTGGACATTAATAGTAAAATGTGCAATCAATACGGAGCTGTTCCTTAATTGTCTGACATTTTAAACTGAACTTGTAATAAATAAAGAAAATAAGAGTCAATTATTGATGATGAAATGAAAAGTTGGATTCAGCCTTTTCGTTCTTTGGTGGTGGAACAATACATCGTTGCTCCAGGCCTTCTGTGATATTTACTTCATATAGAAAATGTAATGAAACACAATAAACTAACACATGAGCTCAAAATGAACCAACACAATGAGGGTTTTAAACCAGATCTTTACACGAGTCAACATGAGAAGAAGGATGGAGGAACAGTGAGGGTTCCCTCAGAGGAGCAAATCTGAGATTCATCAAATTAACAGGACAAAATAATGTGGAGTAAAAATGGCGGTGTCGGTTCCCAGTTGTGAATGAATTATGTTATCGTGTTATGCTTTTTCTCAGTTGGATGTACGACGTTTCGGTTAATATTTACCTTCAGAGCAGCCGAACTGACCTGCACTGAGCTCCAGCGCTGACCTGCCATCCTTGTGGACCTGCAGCCGAAGTCCGGCCTGGCTCAGGTACAGCCACACTCCGCCACCTTTGTGAGGAAGGCCAAAAGTGAGCAGAAGCCCTGCCTTGTTCCAGGTCCTGAATTGAAACCTGATGGCCATGCCCTCTGAGGAGGATGCTGTTGCCCCCGGCAACTGGAGGAAGCTCTGGGGGCCAGGGAACGTGACGGCGACGGAAACAGACTCAGCACAAGAAAAGGTCACGTTGCCCTGAGATGCATGAAGAGATGCAGAGTGGAGAGAGGAAGTGAGACTAGGGATAAAACAACATGAAACATGAATATTAATCAGTTGCAGAGGGCGTGTCGGTGTGACCTCATGTGGCAGAGATCTCATCAGCAAGTCTCCTTGCGAACAAAATCCATGAGTGCTAACTGAGAGGACCAATGTCACCCAGCTCAGAGGCGTGGATTGTTGCATATATATGCGAGCAGGGCTATATATCCGTCCCGGTCCATTGTTTTGACTTGTGGTAATGAGACCAGGTTCATTGCTGGAGCTGCAGCAGAAATATATCACACACCCGGGTCTCTGATGGGAATATCAGCCTGCTATCTTTATAATGCTCCGGAAACACAGATGATATCTAAAAGGCATGCGTAGAGCTGTTAAAGTGATATATGAAAGAACATAGTGGAGAATACGGCGCTGCTACAAAATATAAAGTAAAAAGTGAGCAATAAAATCTCTCTGAAAAGCAACAAGGAACACGCATGCACACCCAAAATCCCACTTGCACACATTCATCAGTTAGGCCTCTACCTTCTGTTACCAAGCCTTTATGAGGGTCAAAAGTGGTTTCTCCATTAAAGGGACCATAACTGTGTTAATACTCCACTACCTAAAGAGCTACGGAGCTATTGTAAAGCAGCCTCTATTAGATCTGCAGCCGTGCATGTGAATCTCTGGACATTTTTCTTGCTTCTCTGCTCTGTGGTCTTTTACTTTAATGAGAGATCATTTATTACAAACGGTTTCGGAGCTGCTCTCCACTGAGCTCCCTTCACTTAGTGCCACTGCATCTAAAGGTCCTAACGACGAAGACAAGGAAGCGTTACTGTAAGTTTAACCAGCATCTACTCTCCTCTGGCCCCTCATCACTCACTGACCTCGTTAAGCATTCATTAGCTCCATTAGCCAGCTAGCAGCTTGTTAGCAGCAGCAGCAGCAGCAGCAGCATGCAGATGATTTCCCAGCGGAGCTCTGCCAACCTACACGACGCAGTACGTTTTAGATGGTGGTCTGTAGTTATTTATGGATGTGAGGGATCCGCTCGCAGTGAAGGGGCATCAGTGAACGTGTGTCATGGCGTTTGTTTGCATGTCTTGTGATAAGAAAGTCACAGAAAAAAAAATCCCTCCAAAAAAACAAAAACACCAAGCAGAATGGTTGATTACTGCAGAGCCTGAAGTTTTATTTTCGGTGGCTCGGCCCCAGCTGCTGATCCTGTAGTCTCTCAAAGAGCAAAGCGCAGAGTCCAGAGAGTGTGCGGAGCAGAACATCAAAGCACAAATGATTTACATCATCCGTAACCATCACATTGGAGAAGTTAAAAATACTTTTATATGTTACTGGGGCAAATATTTCTGTTTCCTATCCACTGAGCTAATTGTTTATCTGCAAATACAGATCTGTATCTGAAGATGTGATGATGTACACAGATGATTTTTGTCGTTTAAGCTCCGAGCTCTTGGTGAATAAATAAATGCTGCATCAGCAACAGCTCTTGTTAGTGAACAAACACACAGAGGAGCTTAAACTAAACGGACCTTCAAAAAGGTTTTGTGGTGAATAAAGTTTGCATTAGTGTATTTGTCTCAACAGAGACCTGCTCTCAAAGATAAGAGTGACATATTCTGAAGGGTTAGCCAACAGCCTCCTATTTACAAACAAGGAGACGTCATCATTCATGTAGAATCAGTCCAATATTCTACAGCCTGTTACTGCTCACGCTGTCTGTGTGTTTGGTGATGATGGATTTATCAGAGCTGCAGGAGCTGCCTGTTGCTGCTGGAAATTATTCAACCTCAACATTGACTACTTAACACTTAACTGGAAAATTATGTTGAAAGGAGCTAAAAACTCTATTGAGACATCTAACAGTTCTATCTTTTTCAGAAAAAGACACAACCGCCATGAGGTTAGTGTTTCAGTGCTGTGACAACAACACAGTTTGGTCTGACAGTAATTGGCTGTTCACGCGTTACTGTATTTACCGTTAGAGTGACTTGTGGGTTGTTGTGTTTGGCTCGTTCTATCAAGTTCAGGCCGTTGTAGAGCAGGTTCTCCAGGCAGCCGTGGAAAGTCCTCTTAGAGTCTGAGCTGAGGGCCGCCCCGACACTCAGCTGTACAGGGACCGAAGGACACACAAAGTGACAGAAGAAAGAAAAATCAATGCACAGTGTTTGCAGTGGTTTGTGTGTGTGTGTGTGTGTGTGTGTGTGTGTGTGTGGGCAGTGTGCGTCATCCCACCTGTTCGATGTCCGTGTGGCCAAACTCTGCAGGGATCTGAACCCTCTCGGTATGTTTGTCCACGGTGAGGTTGAGGTGGACGTTTCGACGCTCCACTGTGACGTGATGCCAGTGCTGATCGTCCAACAGGCTGCCGAGGGAAGCGAGACGTCGGGCCTCAGAGGGTGAGCTACCACCTGGAGAGGGAGCAGGTGAGTTGAAGGGATGTGACAAACACATGAGGTGGGATGTAAATCGGACAGAACAAGACAGGTGGAGGACAGAACAGAGAATGAAGAGGAACAAAGGCAGGATGCAAATGTACAAACAACAGGGAGCACGGAGGAATGACAGAAGAAGAAGAAAGGCAGGCAGATAAATAGACTGCTATTTAAAACAGATCACACAGTGAGAAATGTAATTTAGAGAGATAGACTCAGTCTTTTAATCAACACATCATCACTGTTTCATTTGCGAACTCTCAGCTCGACATAACAAAGAGAAAGAAAAAAAAAAAAACTTTACAATGAGCCTGAACTTCAGTGAAACTAGACCAAAGTTATGTGGCTTATTTGCTTTTTCTGTATTATCCAGTTATTCAGGGTTATCTGATGTGTTGTGCCTGTTTCAGGTTTCTCCACAAACAGCCCATTTCCTTTTCTGTTTTGTAATTTGTTTGGCTGTTTTTCCTATTTTTGCCTCTAGTTATCCGACATGACATGTTGTTGTTTGTTACCCTGTTGTCTCCTTATTATCTGACCTGTTTCTCTCTCACAATCTGACCCGGTGTCATGGGAACGACAACACCGTGACAGCAGCAGCACAGCAGTGTTTTACTTTTCTCTGTTTCCCGCAGAGACCAGCACAGCTCACCCCCCCCATCTCTCATCTCATTAGGAACTACTGGAATCTGAGAGCTGAAGCCAAATATGTGATGAAGCCTAATCTGAACAGGAAAAATAGTGAAATATTGTTAATGTTAGATGAGTACCAGCCCTGCCTCAAAAGTACGAGGAAGAGAAACTTTGTGTTTCTACTGAGAAAGTGTAGAAAGAACTGAAGACAGTGAGTCATTAAAAATGTATCCGATGGCCTTCAGGGAGTGCTAACTCCAGCTTCACTGAGACAGTTTGGAGGATGACGGACAAATGTATCTTTGATCTTTCCGCCTGTTTTGGAGATATATATAACATGAATGAGAAAAACAATTTGATTCAGATAGAGTTGAGTTGTGGACTTCATTGTACAGAGGGAGTCAGTTCTGTCAACACAATCATTGTGATGAGTTATTTAATCACAGTCTGCGCGAGTGCAAAGAGACAGAGCAATCAATATGAGAGGAAGGATGGCCAGACTTTAAAACACATAATATCCCTTTACTGGCACTGATTAATGGAATAATTATCGCGCTATCAAAGGTGGAGAATAGAGGGAGACGGCTTTATGATTGAGCGTTTCATTGGACGGATGATTTCATTTCTGCCTGACTGGAATGAGAAAGTAGGAATCAATAAAGCAGGTCCGAGGGCAAACAAATAGAAACCCACTTTATTGTTTTTAATATATAGAACCATCCCGTCTCTCTCTCTCTCGCTCTCTGTTCTTCCTGCTCTTCGTGGCACTGAAGTTGTTTTTCAGTGCAGCAGCAACCTGCTGAGATCGTCAGGAGTGCTCAAGTCTTCCCTCTCTGTTTTATTTTAGGAGCGACGCAGCGGTTCAGTGGACAGCTCTGAGGACACAGGATGGGACTGAAAAATGAATCCAATGCTGATTCCAAGCCTGTATTGTATCGAAGTAATTAGGCTGTAAAAAGAAGTCAGATTGTGTTGAAGTCAATGGGAAAATGGTTATATATTGTTGAATTATGGGTACAGAGCAGTTCAGATCCTCCTCTCACTTCTCGTCAGCTCCACCTCTGGTTTCACGCTGGCCATCGACCGAATTAGAAATGGGAGTTTTCAGAGCGGCAGCTGACAAACCTGCCATGATGTCAGCTCCGACCCACCTCTCTGTGTCAGCTCTCTGATAGACAGGCGTCCTGTCCAGGATCTGGTATTTTGCATTCACCCAATTTTCTCTAGCTCTCCTGAGACCCTATAACAAGATTAGGAATAATGGATGTTTTTTTTTTTTCCCACCGCTGACCTTTATCCATACAAGTGGACTTTTTACAACTGGTGAAAGGTCAACTTTTTGTTTTGCACTGTTTCTGCTCCAGAGCATTCCATAAAAATAACTTGGCCGGGTATTGAAATGTATTTTTTAGGTCAGTTCAGTTGTATTTTCCTTCATGGACGAGGATTGGCTGCTATATCACCTCCTCACTTCACATTTCTGCTGTCATCTGTGGGTCTATCTTTAATTATTTTTGATTTTTTGAAACAGGTCACATTTGTGTCACATGTTGACTTAAACTGGCAGAATTAAGACTAAATAACTCAAAAATCCACCTTCATCTTACGAAACCTTATTTGCTTAGTTACAGATTGGAGCAATAATCAAAACTGTAGTATTGAAGCCTCGCTGTAAATGTTAATTAAACATCGGGGGAATTAGGGCTGACTCCAAAGAGGCATCTGTCCCCCGCAAGTTCATCCAAACCTTAAAAGCCACGGCGTCCCTGCATGCTGTCATCTTTTGTTTCTAATCTCATCTTTCCCTGCTGTGACAGTGGCTTCACAGGCACGATGCTAAGCTCTTGTTGAAAAGTGGAGAACAGAAGCAGACTGCTGTCATACAGTCAATCGGGGGCTGAACATGTTCTGCCTGCGTGCTCAAATCAGTATCAGCTTGTTGCATCTTGTCTGTCAGTTTTTACGGCTACTCAAAATCTGATGGAGGGGAGAGACACTGACAGCTCTCACTGGAAAACTTGTGGGTGTAATTATTTGAACAAAACCCTCCCACAATGCACTGTGTCCGTCACGTGATAACCACAAAGCACGAGCTCTGCACTGGATGGAGACAGAAAGTGACAAACTGATGAGATGCACATGAAGCTCCATGTGGTTTACGTGTATGTGGACCTGGTGTCTGGATCCTTTACTGATCTGGTCCCGATCTAACTCTAGTTACTCTCCATTCCTCATCAGTCTTTGGTGGAGATCTTTTTTCTTGATATATCTGTGACCGGACTCAGAGCTCCAGCTTCCTGCCAGTTTCCTTTCTGTCCGTTGACTTTCACTCGTTCATTCATCCTCAGCCTCAGTCAGCCTTCTGCCCTCTGCAGCTGTCAGATTCCCCGGCCTTCGCTTTTATGAAAAATAAATCTATTTACCTTCACCCCAACGTGTCTGCCCCTGCATGGCGGTGAAAGGTGTGAGAACCGCAGAAAAGTTAAGCATCAACTCTAAACTAGTTACTCTGTAATGTTTCTACCATTTGTTTGTTTTTTGTTGTTTTCCAGGACAGTGTTGCTGTTTTTCTGCAGAGCTCTTACTCAGAGTTGCCTCATAAAGCGAACTCCCTCTGCTCTGTGGGGGTCAGTCCTGGACACTTCAGTGTTCCGACAGCAGAGCACATTGTGCATGAGCTCATGACGCACACGTAAGATGATTACCTGAACTACACAATCGGCAACATAACAAGAATAAAAAGAGGAAATAAAGCCATTGAGAAAGTTGAAGGACATTAAACTCAGAAGGCTTATGGGAGCAGTTAAAAACACATGAGCGGCGAAGAATTGTGTTGGTTTATCCAAAAGACAGTGATACATAATAATGAAGGAAGAGTTGTGGAGGGGGGAGTTATCAAAGGGAGATGTGAGTTTGTGTCAGGGACGGAGAGATAGTGGAGAGAAGAGACAAATAAAGAGAACACAGGCCAACAAAAAAAGGGAAACAGTCTCTTCTGACGTGTAAAAAATGAAGACTGGATGATCTGTGGAGACAAACCGAGACAAACAACATTAATTAGAAGAGAAAGGATGGAAAACAAAAGAGCAAAGAGTCATACAAGGAAACAAAGAGAGGGAGAGAGGGACAGAAACTGATGCGGATGGGAGAGAGGAGTGAATAATGCCTGTTGTTCTCAGTGTTGATCAGTTGCAACAGAAGCCGACCTCCTCCCAGTCTCTCTTCTTTCATTTGAATGGATGGCTTTAATTTCCTCTGCCAGAGCTGCAGTCCCTCTTTACTCTAACACCCTTTTTCTTCAAGTTGACGCAGACGTCTTTAAGGCGGAAATGTCTTAATGTGGATAAGGTAGCGCAGACTCTCTTAAGGTGGAATAATTTTCCCTTGAAGCACAGGTGGTAAATGTGTTTTAGTAAACACACTTTGTCTCCATCCACATCTTGTGGTGACGGTTGTTCGTGTGACGTCTGGGTGCTTTTCAAAGGCGACACTTAAAATTTTCTCTGTGTTTAAAAGAGCAGAGTTCTCTTGAAACGTTGTGACTCTGCTTCAAAGCATGTTCATTTCTTTAAAGATGTGCTGGACATCTGTTCATTCCACAATTTTCCTTTCTGCGAGAGGAGGAAGAGAAGGGTGGAGGAGGTGTGAAAAAGGGAACAGATGAGGAAAGATTGAGGATGCTGAGATGAAAGAAACAGATGGCAAAGAAGTGGACAGACAGAAAGATAAAAACAAAAAGGAGAGACGAGTGAAAGTTTTTGGAGGGAAATAGACAGAGAGCAAACAGAGCGTACGGATGGAAAAATTATTTCAGCAGCCAAATGGGATTTCCTGATGAGAGGAGAGCCATATGGGGATGATTCAGCATGGCAGCCCAACAACCTCTGGTTTAACCCCATTCACAGACACACACAGACGCACACAGACACACACCACAGTGTAAACTACGTGTGGAGTCTCTCAGAGTCCGGCCCCAACACATGCTACAGTAAACGGGACCCATCCATCACAGCTGTAACTAGACAGAGATGCAGCAGCAGAGAGCGAGCCAAAATTTAAACCAATCGGGTGGCGGCGTGTGTGTCGGCCATCTCACCCAACCAAAACCAATCTGCAGTTACTCCAGAGGGTTTATTTCGCCCTCGACCCAATATGGATCCTGCTGCATCAATATGACCACAAAGTCTGAAAAACACCAAGCAATGTTTTGATTTTTTGTTTGGTTTCTTTTGAACTTTAAATAAAAGTAAGTGGAAGTTAGTAGGTAGTGAATATCTTACAGATTTATTGAGTCTAACAAATTAGGAGCCTTGTTTATTTTATTATGATAACTTATGCTTTTGGTTTGCTCTTTCACATTGTCAGACGGGACTTGAACATTTTGGTTCATTTAAAATAATACAGTACTATTATTTATTCATTCAGATGAGGAAATAATTACAGATATAGTTTGGATTAATCCGATATAACATGGAGCCTCTTTGTGAATGTAATTATTAGATTTCTTAAGGGAGCTCATTTTAAATTTTTCATGAACAGATATTCATTTACCATGAGCTGTGTCCAGCTCCAGAAGGTAACCTTTGTGTTTTGCATCTATTTCTTTCATCCCTGTCCAATACTGCGTCACGGTGTGACCTGCCCTGAGGAGGAAGAGCTGCTCACAGGACTTTTAAAAGCCCTTGTCCTGTAAGCACAGTGACGGCTCACGCTCTTGCCAAGCTTGGTAAATAAATGGCTGTTATTACTAAAATAATGTCTGATATTTTCCACTCTAAAAAACTGTGTCAGTACGTTCAGTATCAGGATATCTGGTTACCTTGTCTGAGCAGCAGCAGCAGTTTTCCTCTCTCTAACTCCAGACTGAGACTGAGTCCTCCCTGCCCCTTGGCGTGCAGCAACGTCCCAGAATTCCTCAGGGTTTTAAACTTCAGGGAGATGACCTCTTTGGATGTCTGCTTCGGCGCAGGACTCAACCTGTAGACCAGACTGCTGCTGCTGCTGCCGTCCAAACTCACCACATCAGAGGCTGAAACACAAAGCAGAACAAAGACAGAGGAGTCAGCATGACACATCTGCAGCTCCTCAAACTGGATTGTTTACAACAAATACAACAAATAATTGTGTCTGAGTGGAAGTTCAAACTCTCAAAGGTCCTCAAGTCACGCCCACAGTACAACAGTAGAAGAAACACACACTCAGATACAGCTGGAGAGAAAGCGGCTGCTGGTGTGATATTAGCAGTAGCTGTAGCAGAGGAAAAGAGAAACAGTGAGGATGGAGACCTTGTTTGGTTTTTTCTCACTTTTTAATAAATAAATTACACCTGGTAGAGGAGAAGTGACCCCAGAGTGTGTGCGCGGACTTCAGGCTGCAGCTTTCCACTGCAAATATTGAATTGTTTGAAAAGCACAGCAGCTGACTCCTACAACTAATTTGTGACTGAATGTTTTTTTAATGAACTTGGCACGTCTGTGACTTGCCCTCGTCAAGTCTTGCAGGCAATCGCTCGCACTAATGCTCTTATTGCACTGTACAGTAAATTTCCTGCTGATTACAGAGCAGCAGGCTGAAGCTCCAGAGCGCTGAGTCATCCACCGAGTGGAAAAACTGAAAAATCTGCTCTTCTGATCCATAGAATTTAACTTCGTTGGATACAAGATGATGCTACAGTACCACATCTGATCACAATCATCCTGATAACACTCTAACACTCTTCTTTTTACAACGAGTAAATACTGCTCTGAGTCATCCACCACATTTGTGTTTAGTTCAGCAACTTACGGCTTCGGCTTGTTTTTGTTCTTTTAAAATACAGTCTGTTTGGCTTTTCTTTAGAGGTCCAACGGTCCAAAGTCTTGACACAAACTTGACAAATAACACAATGTTTGAAAGCTCTAAGGATCATGTGCAAAGACTCGTGAGTTCCACATACCTGGTTTTATGGCTGCAGCGTTTTTAGCACAAAAGGTGCTCCCACAAGTCTTCAGATATATAGTGCATTTTGAATAAAAATAAATAAATCAATCAATCAATCTGTGACCAAACATTTCTACATGATTGTGTCCTCCCTGACTGGTTCTGTATCTTATTCTGACTAACTCAGGCTTTTTAGTTGTAGAAAGACTGCAGAACAGTTAACGGTATTATTCTGAGGGGCCAAAAAGTCAATACTCTTGCAGCCTTGTGTGCAGGAAGTGTGATTTCAGGCTTTATTAACTACTTGTTGCCAGTGGAAACGAGCTGCAAATACAACACCAGCATTCAAAGTTAATAAAGCAAACCTTTTTAAATTACTCATCCTACAGATTTAGAGCAACATTATACATTTTTTGGAGAGATGTTTTTATTCACCTGGATGACTCTCCTTTTAGCTCCGCCAACGCCTGAGGAAAATATCTAGCTCTTTAGCTGCTGAAAGATTCACTACATTAGCCAGAACAGCTAGTTTGTCCATTTACCATTTAGCGCTGAGAGCAGATAATGTGCAGTGAGTTTATCAGACCTGCCCTCCATGAAAAGAGCTGCTTGTTGTCGTTGGAAATGACTCTGATTAAAATGTTGAACGCGAATCAAAACAGTAAAGTAGAGCAACAGCAAAACAATGAGCTGAAAGATTTGAAAACACACTGTAGAGCCGAGGAGACATCTGAGCAGTGAAAAGCAACAGGAGAGGAAATTATCTGAGAAGGAAGGAGAGACAACGCCTGTTAATGTGTCTAAACAAAGCAATTTACCGACAGCATCAACAACAGTTCCTTCAGAATGAAAGCGTTATTCATCACACACATTTAAAACTTCAGTTTGACTCAAATTATAACTTAAAATGCTCTTTTAAAGTACCTTGGCCGAATGTTAATGTCCTGGCACTCCTTAATGTTTCTCATGACATAAATGTCTTGTCTTGTGGTGATGTTTAAGCTGTTTGTGTTGTATCGAGTTGTTATAGATTTGAATGATTAATTGTCTCCACCAGTGTTTCAAAGGGAATCCCTGATGTTCTTCTGCATCCTTTGTCTTAAATCTTGTTATAATGATAACTGCCAAGGCACATTTTTGTTCCCACAATCACAGAATAATACCAACAATGCAGTCACACTGTGATAAACTGTTTTCAGCTTCCATCAGTATATTACATTTGCTTTTCTGCTGTTCATGGTCCATTAGTTTAACACTCTGCCAAACGTCACAATGGAGAGTAAAGATATTATTCCAACATGAGAATATTTCCAAACCACAGGCAATTTATCAAAATCCATCTTTTAAATGTTTTTCATAATCCATCTTCTTACCAAGGGGATGGCAGCAGACGCAGTTTTAAGGGATATAAATTTTTTGCCATGAATCATCTTTACATTTGGTGAAGCAGCATGACGAATAGCTGATGAGGGAATATGTTGAAATACACAGAGACAGAGAGGGCCATCAATGTAACAAACCATCGCACTCGACATGTAAGAGCCTTTTGAAAACGTTTTGGTTCTCACTGGCCAAGTAAATTAAATTGTGTCCCTGATTTCCACATGCTTCTGCGCCTTTGCTGCGCTGTTTAATTGTCTGTAGATCTTTGTGATTGTGAGCTTAGTTGCTATTTATGTGCTGTATAAATAGATTTAAATGTATTTGTCTGTGTTGGAAGTTGATGGATATTTGTTTATTATCCTGTTTTTATTTATCTACTAAATCTTTTTCTATTTTTACTTCAAACTCTGTAACCATTAAAACAAGCAATTTTCTACAATTACATAATAATCTGTATCAAATTCAGCAAAGTGAGATTTCGTTTTCGGGTCATAAAGACGGACTCATTTGTGAGAAACTATCTGGAAAGTTTCCATAAAATGAAGAAAGGCTGCAGAACCTGTGAGATATATCGTTACCAAACTTGACTCTTCAAATGTTTCAAGAAAAAGAAAAGACATTCAGGATACTTGGTGTTCTTTGATGGCAACGCTGAAGGCAAACATAACTTCCCTTTGGTTTGAAGAAACTCTACAGAGTTGTTTTGAATTTGATTGGATTCACTTCGACTTTTTTCTCGAGAAAAAAAAATCTCTTTCGTGAGACATTTTCATGTGTCTGAAATACAGATGGGTTTTTATGAGACGTACAGAAAAAGACAGTCTGCATAAATAATGCTAGCTTTAGTTGAAGAACAACTTTCCTATTTGTATTAGTGACAAATTAAGTTATTGCATGAAAGCCCTTGGGGATATGTCTTGTTTCAAGCAGCAGTAGCCGGCGTGTGACATTTCAAGGTTATTTTTCTAGCGCATTAGTTTGATGCTTTCAAAACCAAAATGTATTTATTTTTCTTATTATTATTGTCACAACCTTTCAGATGAACAGAGAAACTAACCATCAAAAAATGACATTGGCACTAACAGCTGTGGAGAGAAACCAGGCAGTCTATATGGAAATCACATGTTCATAACTGTTGTAACTGTTTGATCAATGTATTCATGCTTATGTGCAAATGTTTTTGATATTCATGAGTACGTTGTGCTTCTGATGAGGTGACGATATAGTAAACAAAAAGCTGAGAGGACAGAAATCAGGTCAAAGACACAGCGGGAAATGCTGAGAGTGAAAAAAGACCTGCTCTTGTAGTAAAAAGGGCTGAACACATAATTCAATCTTCTACTGGGAGTCCATCAGACAAGATGGAGTGATGCAAAGTTGAGCTCATCCTAAACTTTCACTGGAAAATGAGAAAATGAAGCCAAAACATGGTTTTAGAAAGTCTTCTCCAACCCAAAGATGCAGATTTCCCCTGATGATATGTGCTCAGTCAGGTTTATATTAAGTCCACTATGTGAAATAAATTTCCCCAGAGGCCAGTGAACAAAACCGGGTTGTCTGAATGAAACCAGTGACGCCAGTATCCAGATATTTTTGCAGCAGAGTAAAAACCCAGGAGAGTATCACACTGCTAAGGAACATTAGACTCACTATAAGGACACCCGTACGTCTCCAGCCGGAGTCCGATCCGCCCGCTGGGGTTCCAGTCCAGAGGGAGGAGGCGGAGCAAGCGAGCGATGGTCGGCTGCTGCAGTTTGTACTGAACCACGCTGTCGGCGTTGCTGTTACCTGGAAAAGACTGAAAATGCACAAATACAACGGAATATATTGTTACTTTGAAAGTCTTACAACAAACACAAAAAAAAAATTGTTCACATGTACAAGTTCGCTTTGAAAACTACAAACGGTTTTCTTTACGTTTGCAGGTATTTTGTCAAAAACAGTGTGACAGATGAAAAACATGAGCTGATATTGGAGCCAGATCAAATGCTTACAACAAAACCTGAGAGGGACAAAAATGTCTGCATGCTCTTCGAGCAGCGACAGTAACACATTCTGTGTGTATTGTGCTAAAATAACACGAAGGAGTCAGGCCGATTTGTCGGATTGATGAATCAGATCGCCGTGAGGACGGCAGAATAAATCTGCGGCCGCTCCGTCCATTTATTTTCACCGCTGCCAAGGCGCTCTCCAAGGTGCTGAAGAGCTCCCTGTCTGGATCAGCACCTTGGAGAGCTGCAGGCCCGGAGCCAGAATGAATATGGAACAGGCTCCGAGAGAATTCCTGTTGGACCTCAATGAATGATCACAACTCCAGCCTGCCCACAGAGGCCGGATGTACAACAATATAAGCTGTCATCGGGAGCCATGAGAAAGTTTTCAGAGCCCAGGTAAACAGAGTGTCACAGTAACCATAGTAACATACTCACACAACTGCCAGAGAAGACCCGGAGAGCTGCGGACTCCTCTGAGCAGCACACGCAAGAATAAATTACAATATAAAGATATCTGTATTTCTCACCCTACCGCCCACCCCCCACGGTCTGAATAACTTTGTGCTGTTGTCAGTATCCTTTTATTAGTTATGTTTGGGCCATTTTACACCTTTATAAGACAAAAAAGCGGAGTAGGGAGAGACGAGATGAGGTAAGACAGCGAAGGGGGAAGAGTCCAGCTGACTGGGAGTTGAACCAGGGACTCGCCCACTCACAGCATATGTGTTCTGCCCACTTGGCTATCGGGTCGCCTCAGTGTTCTCTTGTTGTGCCGTGCTTTTATCAGCCACTTGACAATGGTCCTCTACCTCCCACAGTAAAACAGGTGGCCCACTTATCGGAAGGTCAGTGGTTTGATTCCTGGTTCGTCCGGTCCCCATGTTTAAGTATTCCTGGGTGAGACACTGAACTATAAACTGCGAGGTTGTATCAGCATGAGAGCATGAGAGCTGGTCGAAATGGGATTTTGTATGTGTAGAAAAAGTTGCTGAAAGACTGTATGAGTGCAGGTTGTAATGTTAAGTGCTTTGAGTGATCAGTAAGCCGAGAAATGCCATATATATAGTGCCTATTTTACACTTCACGACCATTTAATAAGCTCTAATCTTTGACTGTAACCGTGACAGTAAAGGTTTGGTACAGCTGCTGTCATTATGGGCTGTATCGGAGAGCAGGAATAAATTACCTACATGCTTGAAGAGTTGTTGATTAATCTGGATGTGACACAGATGAAGGTCAGATTTAGTCACCAGGAGTTATAGCTGACCTTTATACAGTTTCTTGGTATGTGTGATGAAGTTCATCACTGTTTCTAGCTATTTGATGATCATATTGAAAAGAAACCACATTCCTGTAAGCTTGTGTTTGTGGAAGCAGAGCATGCTGGGTATATATAAAAAAAAAAAAAAAAAAAAAAAAAAAAAAATCAACTACCAGAAGGAGAACGAGTGAAATGGAACAACAAAATCGAACACCTTTGAGGAAACTTTTACTTTAAGATACCATGAGTGTTTTCAGCAGAGGATGACGGAACAGTGAATTGATCATGTTTTTTTTTTTCTCCTGACTCTGAGCTGAACGCCTGATGGATCACTCTTCATCTTTTTCTAGCTCTTCCATCTGGCTATCTACCCTAATTACATCCCTCCCTCGAAGTTGACATGCAGGTTAACTGGCTCTCCCACTGCTGAATAAAAGCTTAGATACATAATTAACTCATTAATTCCTCTGTAATCATGACAGAGGAGCTGGATCTCCTCATGGGAGTTTGGTATAAAGTAAATGTCACTCTTGCACCATCATGTCAGATGTGATGATGTGTCATATCCAAAAGTCAAAGGTCAAATTCACGGCGCTCATAATGCGTCACGAAAAGCGTTAACTTGCAGAAATGGCAGCTTGGACTGTACTTCAACTTGACATGACGGAGGAGGAAAGCAATCTTTTGTCTCTTAGATATTCAAAAACAAAAAAAATAAATGGACAAATACAGACAGATCATGACGCTTTCATTCACTCTTCACTCTCTACAAAGTGTCAACAAGGAACTAGTTTTAAGTGTGAGAGGACATTTGTAGAAAACATCATGAACAGAGGAGTTCTCCTCAGATTTCATCACTCGGAGGAATTCTCTGTACAGGAAGCTTCCTGATTTCGGTCCCTTTAAGCAGAATCCCAGTAAGAAACATCTTGTGGTAGAGCCACAGACTCTGCTGCCAACTTCTTCCTTGGATGCCTCTCTAAGCCTGGCTGGCTGAAATACAGAAGTTCATAAACACTGAAATATAACTCAGATTGAGCAGAGTTTATGCAGAGTGTCAGATCTGCACGTTTTTTAAGATACGAGAAGCCACTTTGTGCTTTTTCAGGGAAGATCCATGGAGCTGAGATTAGCTGGATTACTACTTATGAGGAAATTGCCTCAGCTCTGATCAAGAGCGCCGCTTTGCTGCGCTGTAACAAATACGGCTTTGACATGAATAAATGTCCACAGAAAGGGAAACGCTGCACTCTTTTCCATGTTTCCTGCGCCACTTTGATTTGTTTTTAGACTCGGTGGGCGCCATACAGCCATTACTGTCACACAGATGAGATATCTGTATACTGAAGCATGCACCAGCGGAACAACTGGAATTACAGCCCTGTATGCACAAATACCTCCACCGCCAGTCAGCCTGCACTTTACATCCACATCTGTTATTTTCTGTACAGTACTCCAGTCGCAGATCGCAGTGGGACTGGAACAGCATGTCTTTGGACTGTGGGGTCTCTGTGCTCTCTCTGCATGGCTCAGTCTGTCAACCATCGGGTAACCACACCTCCTTTATGGTCTGTTTTCCTCCACATGGCACCATCGTGTTGTATGGAGCTACCAGTGGAGTCACTTCCTGATGGTCATTAGACTGAAGGCAGGGTTAACATTTAGTCCTGTAGTTACACGTTTCCCACTCTGATAGCGAGTTCAGCAAGCCCAGATCAGTGTTTGTTGAAAAATACAGACAAGATTTACACTCATCTACAAACCAAGAAGTAAAAGAGTTAAAAAAAAAAGATTGAGAGACAGCAGCGTAAATGTCTGGCAACAGGTTTGTACACTCAGCAGCGCTCCTGCAGGGCTTCATCTATTATAAATGAAGAACTAAAGTGGTGATGACTGAGTTTATCTGTGCTGTACACACAGACATACCTACATCTCTTCACAGGAGTTACACAAGACAAGATGATGGTTATTGATCCCTGAAGGGAAATCAAGATCAAGATCAAAGACAGAAAATGAAGCTTGTGTGCGATGGGAAATAAGGAGTGATGAAGGACTGTGTGGTTGATGAGTGCGCAGTGTGACTCACCCCGATACTGTCCTCCTGTCTGTACTGTTTCCAGTTGTGTCCGGTGTCGCTGAACATCAGCAGGTACGACGTCAGCCAATCGGAGCTGCCGTATCGGCCCTGGGTGGCGACGGCGGTGATCTTGGTCCGCTCGCCAAGATCGACCTGCAACCACTGATACCTGTCTGAGGTGAGAGGGGACCAACCTCCAGCTCCTGCAGAGAGCGAGGGAGGAAGAAAACAGCATCCAGTAAGTGATTTATTAGACTTTCATCTATTTGGGATGAAATTAAATAGGTTTGGAAGATGCTGAAAAATGAATTGCATTGCTTGACCTTTCACTCGTTACTAAACCTGTGCTGCGTGAATGAAGGAAATTGATTGGACAAGGGGAATGTCTTTAAATCCATTCTGGAGCTGTAATGGGATTCAAGTCCCATTTATGAACTTTCCTCTGGAATTTAAATTATTCGTTCACAATTGCCACAATATGTGGCCCACAGTGAAGTTACAAAGGTTTTCTTTTCATATCCATCTGAAAAATACACACACACATTGTCATTTTATATGTGAAATGAATAAGCTACAAAGGTCAAACTGTAAAACAGTTTACAAACCAAGACGATGCAGGAAATCGATTCAGAAATCAAATGAAATGCATCTCTGAGTCAGATTTTTACAAAATTGAACGGAGATGTGACAATTTGGTCTATGGAGGATTTTTCCTTTGCATTACCATCTTTTCCCGCTCTTACTGTTAGATAGATGAAGACTCGATGTGATGATACTATCCTTATCCTTTTCATTACCAGCATGCAATGACTCTTGGGATAAGTTGTGTTCAGCCTCGCTTTCCAAGGAAAAGGAGGGCACATTTGTTGGCCACATATGAAGGGGCCTTTGAAATGGGAACGGTCTGATGGCCGTTTTCAAACTCAGCCACTGAAGGATGTAACCTCCCTGAATGTCTGAGGACGTGACGAGGCTCACGTTAAAGCAAAATTACTCAGCTGTAACGTCCAGCTGTTCTTGAGAACAGGCTCATCCCAGGTCTCTGTTTTTGTCTAAAATTTGCAGCATCTTTTGATCAGTTCTTATGACACCATGTGTTTCTGCTGGCTTTGTTTTCCTCCTTTGTCCTCCCTCTGTATATCCATCAATCAGAAACAACCGCCCGGTGCCAGCATCAGACAGAGGCCGAGGTTTCAGGCATGGGACTGCCGGGCTCGCTGCCTCTGAGCTTTGAGCTGTTCTGCTGGCTCCCTGATTTGAGAGTGAGAGTGAGTTGAATTATTAAAGAAAAAAAAGGAGCAGGTTTTCAGGAGAAACAGAATATCACCAACACGGGTTGGAAGTAAAAATATACATAACACGATAATAAGGGGACAAATAAGGAACATTGTTCAGAGGCCGCCGTGTAACGATGTTCTTGCTGAGCCACGAAGAGAGGCAGTGGGTTTGTGACCATCCACACGGCCTACATTGCTTGAATAAATGTGTCTGTGGGTTTGGGGTGTTGTTGAGTCTGCCTGGACAGATAAACTGGGGCTGATTAAATGGGATGCTACACAATAAAGACACTGAAAAAGTAGGCAGCGTTATCTTTGTCTATGTGCTTGTGTGCGCATGTGTGTGTGTAGGAAAATGCTTTGTCAGGCCAAAAGGACGATGCAGAGCTCAAACACCAGATGGACGGATTGTGATGGAGGGGCGTCCCACTGAGCGCACACACACACACACACACACAACCACTGAGTGTGTCAGAGAGCTCGACAAACAACAAACTGTGAAAGTAGCTTAAATGCCACTTGACTTTCAGAGAGACAATGCAGTTGTCTGTCCTCCACCAGCAGCAGGGCCATTTTTTTTGGCACGGACTGTTGTGCACAAAGTTATTGTAGCTACAAACAGGCCCTGTTGTGTGTAAACTAAATAGATGCTGAAGGGGAATCGCTGTAGTAACATCCTCAAAGACGAGAATTCCTTTCCTTGGATATGACAAAACACAGAGCAGCGTATGGCCCCAATGCCAGGAACAGACTACACAACATTTAAACACCTGCTGTGATCTGGCTGAAAGTCACACAACACACTGAACTCTGACCGATAATAGCTTGCGGTCTTTCGTGACTTGCATCGTTGTATTCCGGCCGTGAAAGACTTGCATGACTGGACTGCCAATAAGCCCGTGGTCACAGATCACGTCATGAACAAAAAACATTTGCTCCACTAATCCGTCTGTCAAGGCATCTTGGAGCACGACACACAGTCTGTGTGTACATGAAACAGCTGACTGTGCCCGGCGGGGACGAACGTGTTATTTCTGAGTGATGATATTTTTTCAGTTTATTATCCTTATTTTTTGTTCGAGCATCTTTTCATGCCACGAAATAAACACGAAATACTAATGTTCTAAATAACTCTACAACATTCAATCTGCTATAAAACATATATTTATATGAGAGCACTTTAATGCTCTGTAAAAGATGAACTTGGTACCACTATGAGGCCACAATATTAACTTCTGCCACAAGGTACTAAAATGTTTGATGTCCTAATCTAAAATGTGACGTTATCTTCAAACAGCTGAAAACGGAGCCCTTTTAATGAGCCAACCAATTACATTTTATGAGCCAGTTTGGTGCTGTCACCTAAAAATATTCTACTTCATAACATTCTTGCACTCTTTGTCTGCTTCTCTTGAAATTCCCATTTTCTGATAACTAAGTGTCCATAACTGTGGCTAATGTCTCTGAACTGATACCAATTTCCTACACTTGTGCTCAGGGGATATATTCCCTGTCATGTAAGGTTCAAAAGGTCAACAGTTGGAACTTGAACAGACAATGTTAGCAGTGAAATGTGTCTGTGAACAGCATGCAGTGTAAAGGAATAAGTGTTGGTCTGGCGGTCGATGGACTTGATCTTTGTGGGACTAAAGGCCAAAGCTAATAAGCACTTGACTAACAGACAGCAGCACAGAAAAGAGCAGACACTCTGACCTTTAATCATGAAGATTAGACTGAGGAGAAAAAGAACGAGTACATGACGCAGAGATGGAGCGGTGTGAAAGGATTCACTATGTCCACCCCGTCAGTATAATTGACGCTAATCTCACCGAGCTGAACGGAGGGCCGAGGGGCTCAACAGTTTTTTTCCACCTCCAACCACTGTCACTTTGGATCAAAGCGATCTCCTTGATTTGTTCCTGGTGTCTGTCGACAAACCAGATCCACCACCCACCGAGGAAAGTACCGGTTAATGGAGGTCAAGAGTGAAGTGGGGAAGAAACGATGGCTGTTGCCTAACGAATCAGGGAACAGTGAGACGGTCACGACGGAAACGTGGCCGAGTAAAACCAGCCTCGTTTTGTTTGGTTTATCTCAGGAGTCAAATAAATTGTGATTTAAGTTGCTTCTTTTGGGGCGAAAGACCACAAAGGCTTTGTTCCCACTGTGCTGCATGTTAGAGCCAACGCAGTGACCAGGCTGACAGCTGAGTCATTCCACTGGAGCGTTTCTCAAAGGCACCTCGGTGCCGGTAACGAGGACGGGGCACTGCTCTGATTTCACGTTTCCTGTTCGGATCCATCCTGCAGGTCTGGGGGTCGAACCAACTCAACCCTCTGGTCAAAGGTCGCAACACTAATTCAGCCATTCCAATAAATCCTTAAACACAGAGCTGATTTAACATCACTCCTAACATTTTCTTGACATTGGTGAATGGAAATTTAAAGTTACTGATTTGATTTTTGCCAAAAACCGGTTATCAGCTAACACCACTTTAAACGGAAAAGCATTTTCTGTTACTGGTGCTCACAATCTCTATCTAAACTTCAATAATAAACAAACCAGATGAAAGCTTCTGCTCCTTTCTGCCATTCTAACAGAAATACTGTTGCTGTCTATTCTGCTGTCTGCAGCTGTCTATTCTGGAGACCATGTTTGGAAAGCTCAATTTTGGACTGTGAAAAACGTCGACTGGTTTTCTATAGCTGGCTGAGATTCTGTGTCGTCTTTGTCTGATATTGAATGTGAAAATAACATGAGGTGCAGCTCAGTACCCGGGCGAGCTCGACTGCCTCTGAATGTTTCACTCTGAAGCAGGAGGATTGATAACTAAACAAGTGACTGTTTCAGCATCAATAATGGCACCGATTTTCCATCAGACAGCTACAGAGAGGCAGACGGCCGAAATAAGAGACAGACAGGCTGAGAGGAAAAGAGGAAAAGACCAAGGACGCAGAGAGGAAGTATGAAAGAGAGGTAGCTGGAGAGACGTAACGGACAGACTGACATAAGTTCTGGTCATTTGCATGAGAATACGAAGTCTGGAGGGTAATTTCAGCAGCCTGATAACATGTCAGTCGGACAGAGAATCCAACAGGAAGCTAATGGGCTCAGTGCTGCTCTGACAGCAGCAGCACAACGCTGCAGCTTCTCTGCAGACAAAGCAGGAAAGATTTCCATTTTTCTAAAAGTCACGCTGCAAAACTGGCACTTTGAGAAAAGTCAAAATATCTCATTTCAGGAAGATTAAATCTTATTTTTTCATATCCACGATAAATCATCTTGTCAAGAACAATTTGCAGGAAGATTATGAAACAATTTACAATGTAACTGTTCTTTGTATGTCTTTGTAGGTTATTAGATCTATCTTGTCCTGAGTAAACTGTATCCATATCAGTCATTATGACAATGAGTCTGAAAGCTCGTTGCAGCACCTGCCACCTGCTGCCCAACTCTCTTACAAATATCATATCATCAAATAAGATTGAAGTTATTGTGCTGTTTAAGTACTTTTTGATAATCTGTGAGAGACAAGGCTGCTTTAATATGAAGAGATGAGTGTTTCAGTGCTCAGCGCTGTGGCTCTTCAGAATGACGGTTAAGGGTTTCAGCCCCAGTTTCAGGATTTCCTGCAGGGACTTTGCATTTTCTCCTTGCTCAGACTTGCAGGCTAGGTAGGCATGAGCACCAGCTGAGATCGGCTGTTACTCCTCCGCAGTCCTTAGAAAGTTAAATGTTAAGAAAAAAGAGATTGAGAAATAAAACTTAAGTGTTATGGCTGAATATGAAGATCAATTTCTGATTAACTTGCCATTCTTTCTGACTCAGTCCCTACTTAAAGGCTCCAATTAAAGTTTAATTCCACCTTCAAATCTTTTTCTTTGGCAAATTGATTACTCTGGACTTCTTTCCAAATCCATTCCTACATAATTGCGGCAGCGTCACTGATAACTGTCAACGTCACCTACCAAAGAAAGAAAATGTTTCAACATGGAAACTGCTATTAACATTTGGCAAGAAGACAGAGCTGACTAAATTAGTTCTAAGCGATGAAAATGAAAATAGGACTGGAGACGGAGTGAAACTAAAGACTATCACAGAAAACAGACTGTACAGAAGGACAGGATGATGGACAGGTACAATTTATATAAAGGAAGAGATGAAGTTGAGAGAAAGAGAGGAGGAATTCAGCGGGGGAATCAAAATGAAAAATAAGAGACTGCCGGGTCGACAGAAATAGTCGAGTCATTCATCCTCCAGTATCCTTTAAAAAAGCCATTCATATCCAATCAATAGACTGCCGTGACTTTTTATCCACCTCTGTTGTCAGAATCAGACCCTCACTGTGATCGGCCTTGTTGGGGTCTGAGGGACAGAGCCACATCCTCCGGTCTCAGACAGCGACAGGACAACTGCTGGGTTTTATTAAGTGTGGAGGAAAGAGGTAACAAGAGGTTGTTGCTACCCTAAAAATGGTGTCAAACTCATTTTTAGTCCGCCAGTGTCTTCAGACACCTTCTGCTCTCTTCTTGTGGTGTCCACGGATTGGCTTTTTATGAAATGTCTGAAATGTCTCCTCGCTCAGTGGCTGAATTACCAATTAAACTTTACACGGATGTGCATGGTTTCCTGAGGATGAATCAAAAAACAATTTAATGCCTCTCCGGCTCATCTCGTCACGCTTTGATGTGATCAGATGACATCAGATGGATTGCCGTCAAAGATGTGTCTGACATTCATTCCAACCTGAACGCTGGCAATCCTTCAGATATTCATCCAAAACTTTCCTACCATGTTTGGGAGGAAATTCATCTCAATTTTCCAGCTAGAGATTCTGCGGATACCATAGCATGTTTTCTGTCATCATACAATAACGTTTTAAACTGTGCAAAGTCAGAGATTCCAGCTGCATGGCCGACTGACTGAATCCCTTGTGAAGGTGCTGTGTAGGTGGCATTCTCAGACTCTGATAATCTCTGTTCACTTAGTCTGCAAATGAATTGAGAGCAAAGCCGCTCCTCAGAGAACAACAGGAGGAGGCAGCAGCAGGAGATGGAAATGAGATGGAGACATTTATTTATTCATCGATTTCCTCAGCAAGCGGTCGGGATCCTGCACCATGAATGCTGCTAAGGAGGAAATGTGACACACACAGTTTTTCTAATCTACAGACGACATACCAGAGTGAGATAGGGAGAAAATATGAATATAACAGCAGTTGTGCAGTGACTGTTAAACCACTTTATGTGCTGATAAAGCAAAATTCAAGCTTAAATATGTTGCAGTAATTTACTGACAATCTGTTTGCTATTACGTCCCAGTTAGCAGCCTAATATTCGACTCCCTTTCGCTATGGTAATCCACCACCCATCATATTTTCTGGGTTTCCGCCTTCTCCCTCTTTGAGCCGTTTCAGTTGCTGCCAAGACAGATTTCCCACAAGGCCTCCGGAAAAATCAAGCAAGAAAACAAAAGACCATCCTTCATCAACATTTTCCAATAAATCATTATAACAGAACCTGTTGATGATGTGACTCGGTTAATTCCTGAAGTCATGAAGGCATGTCCTGAAGTCTAACTTCTTTTTCCACGTGCTCATAATTTGTGCTATCGTCCTGCCGGCACAATTCTGTATCTTACACTTTGTTCAGCTGAGAGTTACAAAATTTTCAGTTTCAGTTTCATCTGCACCTGCTTCAAAAGATTTGTTACCTTGTGTGTCCTCTGCTCTTCAGAATTTCTCATCTTTGAGTCCCGTGATTTTGTCGTTTAGATGATAAACAATGTTATCCTGAATAACTCTTTTGCCCGTTTCTTTTTCCTTTCATTCAAAGTGGTTCTGAGACGTTGAGATGTTAAGTATTTCTGAAAAACCATAATTTGAAAACAAACACAGTTTTCATTAAATCATTTTAACTGCACTTGATGAAGGACCAATAACTATCTGAAGCCTTACGCTAGGAGACTTCAGAGTGTTTCATTTTGAACTATCACCTCAGCAAAGATACTCCTCAGCTCTTTGTTTCCAGATCAGCAAACTGGAGGAATTTAGCAGCAGAGACTGTGCTTCTCCAGCAGCAAACTAAGGACTACAAGGTTCAGCATCCACTAGTGTCCCAGTTGGTGAAAAACATTGAGATCCAAATTAAGCTCATCTCACAATCCCAGTTGATTCTGGGCTTTGATGTCAGGATAAAGCAGAGGAGCCTGTTCCCACCAGGAAACTCCACAACAAATCGTGATCTTCATTTTGTCAAAGCATCAGTCACATCAACTTCCACTGTAGGACTGCCTGCTGGACAAAAAAATTATATTTAAACAACACAAACAGAACCAACACAGCAAAAAGAAGTTATTGCTGGTTCTCTCTTTTCGACTGTCCTAATTTTTATGATCGTCTTTTCCCTAAACGAGCGACCGGAAAGTTATTTGTGAGCATTTGTGAATGTGCTAAAAACTTCCCTGTTTGTTTTGTTTCGTGCCCTGAGTTCAAACAAAGTCTTGTCCCCCCCAGAGATCCACAGCCACAGTGACAGAGGAGAGGCCTTTACACAAATGTGAGTTTACAGTTATACATCCAGTCCATTTCATCCTTGTGAAAAACAACAATGCTCTTAATGAGTAACATCGACAGTGAAGACTCTTCCTCACCTTCTCTCCTGTTGAGTTTGGCGAAGCCCGGCGCGTGGCTGCTGGACAGCTGGGAGGAGCTCCTGAAGGACGACGGCGGCAGATTGGACACCAGCGGGCTGTCGCACACGTCTGTGAGGCAGAAAAAAAAATCATTTTCATTTTTTACAATTCTTCATTATTTTATTAATGTTTGACAGGAGAGTGATTCAGATAAATTCTTTGATCAATATTATGTTCATAGCTCCTCTCATCACATGATTATGACAGAAGTTTTATCTCAGTGTGAAAATACAAACCTCCAGAAAAATATGACACCCCCCTTTAAACTCGGCCCACAGTTATCTCCCTAAGGCAGCTTTAACTGAGCTTCAACAGCCCCAAGACAAAACCACTATTCTGCCCAGTTTTGTATTGTCAGAGCAACAATGTTTTCATTGTCATTACTGATGGATTTTCAGATGGGTTAGGTTAAAGCCAAAACTGTTTTGTTGCTTGGTTGTGTTTCTGAAATATTCTGGGCAGCGATGAGCTCAGGAAGCAGCAATGGAGCTCCAGCTGAAAGGTGGTGATATTTAAAAAATGTCTTTATGGAGAAACATTTGTTCAGTTATTTGAATGACTGACTGCCTGCAAAAAAGAGGCCTCATAACATATATCAACTGATCCAAATCTTTCTCCAAAGCTGGCGTTTTCAGCCTGTGGGTTGTTGGCTTGTTGTCTCACATCGCGAAGGTGAACAGGCAGGAAAAGAGTGCCTGGAATAGCTACGCAACGGCAGATTAATACCTTCAGCCTACATCCTGGGAGTCAGAATCATTTTTTAAATGAAAATAACATTTTTTAAATGTCAATCACAACTCCAAGATGACTTCTATAAATGTCAGAGGTGTTTTTTACCACTATGATGATGATTCCCAGTCAACTCTCAAACTAATCACATCAGCTCTGAACTAAATCATTCATAATCAGTCAAATCTTTAATCGACAGAATCACCAATATATTCAGCCCTTGCCCCAGTGGCAGACTTTCACACAATTAAAAAAGAGACTAATAAGTTTGCAGAGATTTCACGTCAGACCTGTGTATCAGAGATGACCTTGCATCAACAATTCAGAGGAAAGAATTCCATTCAAATACTTGAATAGTAGTACTACATTTCCTGTGAATGAATGAAAGAACAGTTAGAGGCTCAGAGGAACAGAATAGAATAGTCTTCACTCGACAGGACCATCAAATCATTGTCAGGGAACATCTGTGAGTTTAGAGAAGCAAAGTTAGTGCATTTTTATCTTTAAGCTGCAGGTCAGCTACGTGGCAACCAGCCTCTGACTATGTTTTAGTCTCATCATTGAGCAGTAAGTGAGGTCATGACAGAAGGTTGATGCAGGAGGGTCTCTTCTCTCAGCATGACAGAAAATCATCAATCAAAAAAGCAGTTGGAGTGTAGCTTCCAAACTCTTTTCAAGAGCTGAGTGCTTCAGAGAGTAGAGATCAACAATAAAAATTACACCAAGGACATCGTAATATCAGCCGCAGCAGGAGATGAGTTATTCTCCTTCTCTTACTCAGAGTGAAAAACTGTCAAATTGATTAAAAAAAAAAAAACCCCAGCAGGATTGAAGCTTAGGAATGCTGTGAGATGAACGTCCCATTTTTCCAAATTACCCAAGCTGTTCAGGAGCTAAGTTTCAGAATTTACTCAGTCAGGTTTTCATTGGTTTTTGGGAGCAAAGTCAGTAATTTTCTAAATCCTCTAAGTTAAGCTAATAACCAAAACATGTTTTTGAGTTTTGTTCTCACTGAGAACGAATCTTAATGCTCCCCAAAGTGGAATCTAGTCTTTCAGCTGCAAAGGCAGCATATTAGATGAATGAAGAGCGTAATAATGTGCAGTGGGATGAATGAAAGGTGTAATTCAGCCTGGATGGATGGATAAATGAATGTTGAGGAGATGAATGGCGTCCTGACTGGCTCATTGCAGGTTGGATACTGATGGAGAAGGAGAAACCTGCCTGTTAACACACTTTGATGGTTTACGGCCGATCATCTATATATTTTACACGCTACAATAATTAACAGTAATTGAGTGTGTTTTAATTAGTGTCCCCATCAAGAGAGCATAAATATGCCGTCGATAATGTGTCTTTGCTGTTGTTGAACCAAGAAAAGACATGTGACATTAGAAACAGTAGAACTGGATGTTCTGAGGTCTGAACACACGGACTCATGAGCATCGGTCTCCTCTGGAGCTCCAGACTGTGAGCTACAGCCAAACTAACGCCGCCTCCATCTGAAGCCTCTCCGTTAATGGATGTTGTTCTCCAGCGCTAAGACAACAGCCAATTACTATGATTCACACCGCGGCCCATCCCGGCCCACAGCTCTGGCTTCGATTACTCTGTCAACATTAGTGCACTTCACCTCAACATCACGAGGTCTTCATCTGCCTCTCAGTTTCCTCTGCGGCCAGATGACTTCACTTTTTTTTCAAGAGGGGGAACGTTTCATTTGTAGCCTTTGAACCTTGATCTTTAACATGTCGATTTGACAGATTCCTCAGTTATTTATCCCGAGTTTAAGTATACAGCATGAAATTATTATTATTTTTTACCATTTTTTCATTTTAATCATGAAACACTCTTTCACTGGCTGATCAGTGACATCTTGGTATAATTACAGTGTTCAAAGAACTGTAAAAGTCTCCCAGCTGGTTTCCTGCCAAATGTGGAGGCAATTGAATATATTATAGAGGTGGAAGTCGTCCCTAAAATAAATCTGTTTTTGTGTCACTGTTGATGTGGTAATAACACATTTAACAACAAACAACCTGATGTCCAAATTAGAGAGCCACGAGCAGGTGAGGCTCAGCAGCGAGAAGACCCTGCAGGACAACATCCACTACAGTGTATTCACCAGGACAGGCAGCACATTGAGAAGTGACAGGTGATCAGATCAGTGGCTCCGTCACACTGCATCAGTGCTAATAGAGAATAAATAAAAGCCCCCACTGGGGTGTGACCTCTGCTCTCCTTTATGTGAAATGACCATGCAGAGCTGTGAATGTCATCTGCACCATTACGCTGTTTAAATCCCACCCAAAGGAGACAGTGAGCACTACGGAATGCTAATGGATTTGGTACGCTGATGCTAAAACATTCAAATATAATCAGACTTGTTGGTTGATATACTGGAAATATTAAAACTGCTGTCATCAGAATTTCTACACTAAAGACGAACTGAAACATGAAAGCGGTCCTGATGACCTCAGAGATGTTCTTGTGTTTTGATTTTAGGATGATTTTGTAATGTCTGTCCAAGGACCACAGATGGAATAAAACCTCTTAAGCCTGTGGCCATTTACGGGAATGTTTATTAATGTGCATTTAATTAACCAATTAATGCTTTATCCCCAAACTCTGCTCCTCGTTCTCACTTGACTGTTGTTACTGCTAACAGCCAGAAGCATTAAAACCACTGTGGAACAATTAGCAGCTAAAGAGAAAAAAAACTTCAGTAGGAGGAGACCAAAAACAGAGCTAAGAGTGTAAATATTGCCAACAAATAAAAATATAAGATGAGATGAGATTCAATGAGATACAAGAATTAAAAATATAATAGTATTATATTTTAGTTGTTGGAAACGCCAACTTAAGGATAATGACTTTTGTAGTTTCTGGACAGTATTAAACCAGCTCAGATATAAATATACAATCTATAGTTATTTAGTCCAGCTGCACAGTAATGCATTGAAAAATAAAACAACTTGATGTTAACTGTATATAAGATTCGTTCAGGGAAAGCCTTTTCCAGCAGTTATCATTTACCATCCTAAAGCAGTCTGCAGTGAGACCTCAACGATTCCATCATCAGTTAAAGAGCTTTGTTCTGCTTCATACATATTTAATGTTGCTGCTTTAAATGCGGTGCAGTCACATGACAATCATCAGAAGGCCTTCAGCTCTTTGGCCCTCCTTCTGTTAATCTTTATCCCCGCTGGCTTCGGCCTGACCGACACTTGTTACTGTGGGTGGTGGGGGAGTCCTCATCCTCAGCGTGAAAAGCAGGTGAATTACAGCCGTCTGAAGAGGTGAAATAAGAGGTACGGCTCTCCAGCGTTGAGTGCTTTAATCCCTGAGGAGATAATGTGTGGTGAGAGCGGCGCAACCTCGCCGAGGTAACACTCCAATCAGAGAGAGAGAGAGAAAGGAGCCGCAGATTAAAAACGTCGGGCTGCTTTCCCTCAGCTGAGAGTTGGCATTTAAGAGTGGACGTCGCCGTCTGTGTGACCAGCGGAGCACAAACACAGACAGCTCGGAGGAAAATGGAGCTAAATGTTGAATACCTGTTGGACTCTGCAGCCACTGGACCTCAACGCTGACCCCGGCTGAGAGAGCTTTCCTGAATAATAAAGCCCCGCACCTCCTGCCTCTTTCTGTCGGCCTCAACGTCTGATCGGAGCTAAATTCACTGTAAAACACTTTTCTCTTGGTTTTTACCTTTTTACCAGGAGAATAAACCAAATTCCTTAATGACCAACAACACTTCGAGACAGGAGCAGGACATTTTCCAATCTTAGGAGTGACTTTCTACTACCACTGACCCACAAATCAGACGTTTTCAACTTCAGGTGCGACAATAAAACAAGGAAAAGCTGCACAAACCATGAAACAAAGATGCTGCAGTGCCGTATGAGTGACAAATATTTTTTCATTACAAGCAAATAACCTCATGGTCACCGATTCACCTGCCTCTGGCCAACCCATCCACAGAGTGACAAATGTGACGGCAGGAAAAAAATACGCACTGTTAAGTACATTTAATCATGGCTGACATGGCAGACTGATATCAGAGACAGAGAGGGAGGCCGCAGCTCGTCCACCTGCATTGTCCGCTTCTCTACTGTTACGCTGAAAAACAAAGTGTCTGCGGTGAAGACCCTGAATACTGATGAGCTCCATCCATCACCTCAACAAACAGCGGCGGACAGGAGGTCCTGCACTTCAGAGCCCGGGTTCAGTGCTGCTCAGTGTGAGCCCACCCAGCCGATTTATCCATTCAGAGCACATCGCAGCCGGCAGGATAATGAGTCTCCTTTTGCTCCAGAGCACTTAGAATCATCCTCAAGAAGAAAACATCAATGTTCATTTCACTAATCTGTACTAGTTCTACCTCCAGTTTGACCCACCAAGAGTTCCAGTCTGCTCCTCTTTGCTCATAAACAAAGGAAGAAAGCATTAAACTAGAACACTGTGAAATATCTGTGTTTAGTTTTAATCAGGAGCATAGTTGGTTTTATAACAATGGTACGAGATATGATTGATTGAAAAGCCATCAAAAATACGCAAAATAACAATAATTCATCATCAACTCTCGCACTTAAACATACTTTAAAAGTGTCGATGCTTCTAACAGGAAGTTGTGTGCAGATGTGAAGCTTTTGTTCGTGATATTGATAATCGCCTCATCTTCATCTTCTATGGTTGTACTTCATGCAATCTGATAGTTGTGCTTAATGTGAACCACTGAGATGAAGTACAGGTTACAGCTCTATGTGGTACAAAAAAAAAAAAAAAAAAGTTTGTAGAGTAGAGAAAATGCAGCTGGGTTTTGTCATGGGCTTTGAACTGTGGCAGCTTTCATGGATGGAGAGAGCCCAGAGTGGACGAGGAAGATTACAGTTAATAAGCAGAAAAATATGACTTAAGCTCGCTCATTCCTGACCGGCAGCCAACCTTTCATTGAGTGCAAAGATGACTCAGTTTGTAAACTCAGAATTCTGCCATAAAAGGTTTTATGGGGAAGTTGAGTTGGAGCGAACTTTAACACTGACTTCAGTACGACCTGAGAGTTGTTGTTTTTTTTTTTTAGAGGGAGCCACGGAGAGCATTTTGGCCCAGTTGCTTTTTCACATACTTCTGCATCTTCACTGGAGTATCTGGAGTAGAGGAAGCATCGACTGTAATGTGTTTTCACAATGATTTGAAGAGCTGCCAGCGTATCTCCTCCTCCATGACAGACCTCCGCTCAGACACAACACAGAAGCTCTGCATCTTACTCATATCCAGTTTTTCATCTCACTGTCTCACACACTCACCATAAATTTTCATTCCTTCTGCTCTTTGGCATTATCGCAGCAGAAAAAAGAAACAACATGCTACAGGACGAGCTACACATATATGACTACTGCCCACACACACATCCATACAAAAGTGTATGCTGATTCACACAGTGGTCTGCAGAACAATCGTCCTTCTCACCGAGGCTCATCACACTGAGCGGCGATGTGGGTGGCTGAGTGGGAGACAGACATCAACCAAATGAAGAGATCACAGCAGCGTTTAAAAATCTCTTCATCTTTAAACTGACAGGTTTAACTCACATAAACACAGAGAGGTTAGAAACAAGACTGAGCTCAAACGCCGCTGAAGCCCCCCAAAATTACATTCGCTGTGAATTTCATTACCAGAATTATGCAGATTTGGAGGGAATGCTGCAGGCTACATCAGTCGTACTAATGGCTTCAGGAGGAGATACAAATAATAAAATATCTACTAATCCAGCAGCTGCATTAAGTAAATGATTTGAATGTATTTGCCTGCAAATGTCTCCTAATAAATAAAAACAGACAAAAGGTCTCCATGGGGAAAAAGAATACACAAAATATCATTTTTCTCTTCCAATAAGAAAATGTGAAGCACAAGGATATTCTTGTCATCCAAGCACCTTGGCAAATCTAATTTATTTAAAAAATGGAAGAGTGAATTGGACATGAGGGATTCATAAAACTACAAACTCTGCATTGCACCAGTGCAAACTGTTTTTATGTAAATGAGAAGAGCTAAAACAACATAGTGTACCTTCAGTCTTTTTACAGGGACTACGGCCAACCTGCTGCTCAAATGAATTTTGAGCCCAGTGAAACACGAGTAATATTCCACCAGATCTTAGACCAGATCATTTCTGGGATTCAGGTAATCACAGTTCTATACACAATCCATATCAGATGTGTCACACTTTAACTCTTCTGTTTTATCTCCAACAGACTATTTCTGGTTCAGTTTGCTGGAATTTGAGGAATTTAAACCAAAGTCGTAATATGCAGTTATATGCATGTAGAGTAAGACAGCAGTTCTGGTCACCACCTGCTTTCTGAAGAGAAATTAAACCTGTGGCAAAAATGATGTGTTCATTTTCTGAAACAGTTGAATGCAGGGCAGCTGTACTTGGTTGGAACTGAAGAAGCCTCTTAGATGAGAGAAGAAATGTCTTCACCCAAGTCCAGTTGCTGCAGACTGAACTTTCTCAGACTTCATCTATATGGTTATATCTGTTTCTTTTCTGCTCTCTTTGTCCACATCACGACTTTGATCAGCATCTGAGTCAGAATTGTCCGCCTGCTTTTCCAAACTGCAATCATACTGACTCTGGGTAAGTACCTCTTGTGTCATGTCAAATAAATTAAACTACCACTTTAACAGTAAGACACCGGCATGCATATTTTCACAAGGGGAAGCTGTTTAGCTGTGTTAATTGGTCTATTAAAAGCATTTTCAGGCGCCTTGCTTACTAATCTATAAACTTAACAGCTGTCCCCTTTTTGGTCCATCAGAGAGTCAGCAGGACAATAACAAGAGCTCCATGTGAGAAATACTGATAGAGTGGGGAAACATGTCCTGTAAAGTGTAGAAGCTTCTGGAACAGCCAAGATTATACGATCACACCCCCGACGTAAGACGACCGGACAGGCGCTTTACACCTTCGCTGTCACAGCTGGTCTACGGAGACCAGAAAACCTGTCTGCACTGGCTCTGCAACACACACAATTTGTATCAGCTCCAAAGAGAGAAATTGTATAGTGTGACCAACACACTCTTTGTGTGTGCGTAGCCTCTTCACACCTTCTCTAAACCACGCCAGGAGCCTACTTAGGTTTACTCCAGCCGTCCTCCCTCAGGGGACATTAGAACATGAGTGCTCTTTCAAAAAAAAAAAAAAAAAACAAAAACAAACTTCTCTTTGCTCCAAATTTGACGTTCTTCTTCTTGTGTGCTATCACACACACATTCGTAGCTCATCTTTCCTGTGGCTGGAGTTGTCCAGATGAGCGTCCAGATGAAAGCTGGGGTGAAAAACTAGGACATGCACCAATTAGTGTACTGCTCCGGTATGGTGAATATCTCCTGTTACAGCTTGTTGGTCACATCTTCCTCTGACCAGATGCAATCTGGTGGACTAGAAACTTTAGTTGAAGAACTTTTTCCAATTTGAAAATCTTGAATAGCGAAGCTTAGGAGTCCTTTCAGCTCACAGGAATAAAAAAAGAAAAGATCGCAACCTTCTTACACCAGATAACACATAAAAGTGAGAAACTATCTTCACATCAGACCCCCCTCAGAAAGATGCTGGTTGCAGTGATTGTGGTGGTTTGGGAGCAGAGGATTGGAGGTTGCATTGTTCCGGACCAGTATTACACACATTTGTTCCCTGCCTGCTTTAAATTTAATCTTTGGCTGGAGCTTGAAGTGTTTTCATCTCTGTGGTGATATCGCTCTTCAAAGCAATGTAATTTTTTTTTGCCTCTTGATTGC
This sequence comes from Echeneis naucrates, assembly GCF_900963305.1. Lineage (NCBI taxonomy): Eukaryota > Metazoa > Chordata > Actinopteri > Carangiformes > Echeneidae > Echeneis > Echeneis naucrates. Next base: position 19,453,042 of record NC_042527.1, on the reverse strand, counting down.
CGGGGTTATAATTTGTCACACTGCTGCGATGTGACTGGACATGACCTGAAAACCTCCGGCGGTTGCGAGCCGCTTTGTAAGAACCAGCTACAGAAAGCAAAAGCATCAGTGCAGCTGTGAGCTGAGTAACGGTTCACACTGAAGCGCAGAAATAACGAGGTGATAAGGGAATCATATCATGTGTTATTAATTTAGTAACAGTATTTTGGTAGAAATGGAGCGTGGGGGGGGCATGGTGAAATCAGCCACTTTATTCTGGTATCAGCCTGCTCATCTCATTGCAGACTCTTCAGGTCCAAACATCATCTGGTGCCGGCCTCCCTTTAACTTTGAAATGGCCCTGATACTCTGTCTCAACCCTGTGGCTCTTTATCCTCCTTTAAATCTCCTCTTAAAATGCATTTCTAGGTTTTAGCCTTAGGTCATGTCTAACTATTATCTTATATATTTATTGCCTCAGTCAGTTCTTTTTCCATTTGGATTGATTGTTGATTGATTTTTTTTTTTTTTGCCGTTTTTGTTTTACTACTCTCATGTAACTTCACTCTTATCTGGCTTTACCTTCTCTTGCAAAGCACTTTGAAGCTTTGCTAAGAAAAGTACTCTATATACAAATTCATTATTCAGCTGATGAGGAAAAGCAAAAGCAATCAGTAAGAAACACATGAATGTGCAGTTGTATAAACGGAAGTCTTTGTTCGAACCTTCAGTCACCAAACATGCCACTGAAATGGTACTGAATACATTTGGCCATGAAGAACTTTGCTGTTCTATAAACTACACTTTTTTGGGCGGACATGAAAACGTACCAGTGCAGAACCGCAGGACTCTGGGGGCTCCGCAGAGCAGGACCGAACATGAACACACTCACACTTCCTTAAAAGCCTGCAGGGGTGAAATGGTACAGGCAGTTGAAAATGTCACAGTAAGGGAAACTGTTAGATTGACACACTTTCTTTTCATCCTCCTTCTCCTCTCTTGCTTATTCCTCCTCTCACCCTAATCCTCATCTCCTTCTTGTCGCAAGCCTTTTACTTTTCCTTCGCTTTGTCTCCCTCCTCTCCAACACACTCCCCTTAATTTCTGTCTCAGTCTCCGCTGCTCACTTTCCTTCAAACCTCGCTGTCATCCTCCTCCACCGCCTCAGGCAGCAGAGCAGATGGTGGTCTGTGCACACTTACAGAAAGTCAGTGAGGGATAAAATGGGAAAGGAAGTTAAATGTCACTGCAGTCATGAGAAACAGAGAGAATACAAGTACCAGACTTCTGACCCCTAAAGTTTTTAGGTTTTATCCCCTCATACTTTATATTCCTCTTATTTCTGTCTGTCCCTTCCACCATCCACCTTCATTCTGCTCCTCTTCCTCCCCAGTTTCCCCCTCAAAGTACTCCGACTTCGCTCTTGACATTCAGTCTTTCCTCTCCATCTTCAGCTGCACTCTGTCCTCCCCCCTCCTCGACACAAATTGACCGGCTGCTTCTTCTCATCAGCAGTCGCTGCAGCGCTGCAGCCGCCAGGTTAAAAAAAAAAATAAAATACAACTGCAGGGAGAACATTAAACTGTGAACATCATCTATCTCAGCTTGTAAAGAGGACACGTTAGAGTCTGGACTGCACTGTAAGAAGTAATAGAGACGCACCGGTTTATTCTGGAAGATTGGCATCAATGTGGGGGGCATGGAGCACAGCACAGAGCAGATGATGAGGCGTACCGTGGAATACCACACTCTACTCTGACAAGGTCAACTTATGCAGGAATTTTTTCATAGATTCTAAATTGCTGTTGCCATTCAGGTTGGGAGAGAGATTTGATAGTAGACCATTATTCAAATATCTATGATGAACCAGTAAAAAGTGGGAATTGCTATTTCACAATCGTCTGTTTCCTGAAGGAAAGATCCAGTTTTTCTTTGCTACAAACAGCGGAGAAGGAGAACTGGACACGACCATGCTCCACTTAGATTTTTAATCCCTTTTACCTTCGGCTGTGAGATCTGATCTTTCAGCATTGCATGCAAAAAATACAACCCACAATCAGTTTTCCATGAAATGTTCGTGGGGAGACAGTGAAACATTTGAGACAAGCTACGTCGTTGAAAGTTTGGTATGAACTGCCCATAGATGAAAAAAACCTGGTACAAATCAAATTTCATCTGTAATAGAGAATAAAAGAGCATGGTGGCCTTGGTAACTCATGAGGTTACAGCTTGTAAATTTAATGTCTGCTGTATAATATGAAATTATTGCAGTCAGAGCTGCTGTATTGGCTGCTGTGAGTAGAGCTGTAAGAGTAAGAACCCGTTATTGTTTAAGTCCAGTGTCTCAAAATGGCAGAGCGTCAGGACTTCCTGCAGATGAGAGCCGATATTTGAAGTGACATCTTCTTCGATGACGACAGATCACATGATGAATGGCTCCATTTTTTGGGGGAGCTGGACTCCTTTTGGGGTCGGCCTTGAACTAATCCGGTCCAGCAGGTCTGCAGTCCTCTGTCAGCTCCTCACTAAACTACCTGTTCCTGGGTTAATAACTCCAGATTCATGGCTGGTGGCTCCATGTTGGCTCTGTAACCTTGACTTCATCAGAGCTCGTCCGTGGCTCCGCTTTGCCTGCACACATTTCCATAAATGACACTAAAGAAGAAATATGTAGGCGGATTTATCCTCAGCTGCTTCCCTTTTTCCTCATCCTGGTTCACTCTGATGCTGCCCTCTCATGAATCAAACAGGAGCAGGAGGCTTGCAGAGATTTTCACCACTTGGCGCTGTCACTAGGGCACACAACCAAGTCACTAAAAGGCAATACCTTCCCATGAGGCAGTGCTTTGCCAAACCTGAAACAGGCTGCTGAATTTTGCACCTTCTTCAGTGTACCAGTTCCAGAAAAATCTGGAAGAGACGAGGGATTCTTCAGGAGCTCTGATATTTAATCAAGCACCTATAATATTCCCCCAGAGCTTCTGCAGCTTAAATAACCAGCATTGTCTGAAGGAATCACTAGCCTTCCATGAGGTGAGTAATCGCACTGCTGATTTTTCCATCCGGCCTCAAGCATCTCAATGATTCACTGTAACTCATATTAGATCCCTCCACAACCTGCAGCAGTGTCATCGTCAAAGGACTCCTCAGACGCAGAGTTTATGAATGACAGAATAACAGAGCAACAGACACTGGTCACCAAGTTCACAGGAAACACGATAACCTGTCCATCACGTCTGCTCGTTAAAGTTTGACCACTCATTCCCTGTAAAACTGAATCTGACTCAGAGACAGCTTTTACCATTCAACAAAGTTTTAATTATATCATCCAGAGTGGGAATATGGTGACTCAGAGGAAACCAGTGGGTCACTTTGATTTAAACACCCAAAGATGTGGGAAAAAATGCAAATCAGCGCACACACACACACACACACACACACACAGGGCAGGGGTGTAGTGGTATTATGTGTCATTAGACTGGGATTAAAGTCATTTAGTGTTCTTCAGATTATCTGTCATTAGGGTATGATTATAGCACACACCCCAGTGGTTCTAAATCAGCTGAGAGGGAAAGGACATGAGAAAGTGAGACCTTCTTTGAGGAAAAAGTATCTAATTTTTGATGATTTTTTCTCACCAGTTTTTGGATCCCTATTTAAATCACAACTCCTCTTTCAAATATGTGCATGTTCTGGTTATAAATGGAGAGATCTCCATGTCCATCTTCCTGTCTGTCTTTTTTTCCATTTTCTCAACAACTGAATAACTGCTTGTACGTGTTTTGAATAAGTCGTTTTTCAAGACTCGAAATATCTAACTCAGAAAATGTACATATCCGACAATGGCCACATATATAATATATTGTATTACTTGTAACATTTCTTTTTTAATGAAACCATCAGTAACCAAGTGTGAACTAACCATGATGTCACTGCCATTTTGAATTTTTTTGGCCCTTCATCATTTTAATTTTCGGAAAGCAGAAGTAACCACAGAAGGAAGAACAGTTTTCCAGAATGTGTGATTCACTTTGTTGGTCATACAACACACACTCCGTTATCATATATTGTCCTCATTTCAAAAACTAAGATCACGTTATATTGAAGACGTGACACTATGAACGGAGACCATAAACTTGTTATGAAAGCGTTTTCTGAGCTAATAATTGAAGTGAGAAGTCCAGTACAGGCCAAAAGTTTGGTAAGTATTCATTTGAATGAGAAGGTGTGTCCAAACTTTTGGGCTTTACTGGACTTTGGTCATTAGACAGAATGCAGGTTTTAAGGCTCTTCAGCATTGATTTCACCTCACAGACCCCCCCAGAGTCCACAGCTTCTTTTATTCACAGTCTCTGGCTGTGACAAACAACTTTAATCAACTTCTCTACTGAAACATTTACTGGCTAAATCTGTTCATGAAGTGGTTTACCGTACAATATGTGCCACCTTTCTCCTTGTGCTGTAAACTATCGTTTTATTTATGGTGTGCCCACGTAGAACACTACGGCCAAATACGTTGAGAAGAAGAGCGCTACTGAGAAGAGCCCATAACTCTTCCAAGGCCAAACAATCCTACATGTGTCTCATATTCTCTGGCTTATTTATTATCTCATGCAAGAGAGCTGTATGTTTTTACAACCTGGTGGTCAAATGACGACGTCTCCAGGTCCACAGATGTGAAAGTCCATTACCCCTCTCTATAACCCAGCCAATCAATCCTGGACCTCTAATCTTTTCAGTGCAATAATGGACTTTTTAAACTGCAGCTATTCCAGTCTTTTGTCACCAGGAGTGGAGATTGCAGGAGTAGCCATTAGAGCCAAGATGGAGGTACAAAAGAAAAACCAAAGAAATCTACAGTAATTTCAGTGTCAGACCTTTAGACAAGGAGTACAGAAAAAGATGAGAGTGCTGAGAGAGTGCTGCCCATCATCAGCCCATCGTTAGTCTGCTTTCATAATTCAGTTTGACCATCCAAAACTGCTGTGTAATCTAATCTGTGCTCTGAGTGCACTTTAAATGTGAAATAAAATAATCCTGCACCACATTAAAGGGCCAAGTCTCTACTCTAATCTATACAGGTTAGCATCAATACGAAAGTACTGTGTATGAAATATAGCCCTTTAGACAATTAGTTCAGCGCACTGCGGATGGAAAACTAGTAGAGCGCTCAGAAGCTACAGCAGCTCTGTCACCCACCGGAGCTCTTAAATCCACCAAGGTCAAACCGCTACCTCCATCAAATTAGAAGCAATTTGTTCCAACAAGAAGTTCAAGATCCAAGTGTTGGGAAAAAAAAAAGAAAAAGAAAAAAGAACTGAGATAAAAACATTTCTCGTATAAAATCTGCACAGAAAATGGTTGCTCCTTGGCCCGTGTCCCAGCCCTCTCACCCCTTCACTTTTTTATGTCTCATTACATGGAGATATACAGAGACCAACAATCAGTCACACTCACACAATTAAGAGTTGGAAGAAATACAGAATAAGCTGCTGCTTTGTGAACCGTTTAAACAATTAACCAAGAAGTAAAATAGATCTGGGAGGGAGGTTGATGACTGTCCAAAGCAAATAATCAATATTACTCACTTAACCCTTCAGCGGTCATAATGTAAAGGCTGATCAGTGCATGTGTGCCGGTGTTTAAGGGGAATTTTATATTTAGCCGCTCAGTTTTCAGTTGTCACGTTCCAGCTGATTTAGCTGCTGCTGAGATGCTGAATTACTGTATGTGAATGAATAAAAACAAATATCAAACCTCTCAGGAATCTTTTTTTTTGCTCCTTCAGTTCACTCTCAATAACAGATTCAGTCCAACTTTGCCCTCAGCAAAGGAAACAAATGAAATGTTGGAGAGAAAAGTCAGCATGCGCAATTATTAAGTGAATGATGTACCAAAGGTGGTCTGGGGGGGGGGGGGGGGGGGGGGGTGAAGGACAACTTATTGGTTTCAGGGAGCGGCGGTTTATTTCTTAGTTTTTTTGGTTATGGCTTTTAAATGGCAGACATTCCTCTAGGACCAAAAGCTTTAAAATGAAGCCGATGAGTTCTGCGGTTTTAATTTGGCTGCTGGTGACAACACTCCTCAATCATCCGACCAAGAGCAATCTGTCTGTCACCTGAGGAGTTTATTTACCTGCTGACCTATCACAAAGTGCTCCGTGTTAATCTGTAATGATTCGTCCTCACTTTCAGTTCAGTTTCTGGGGGATCTCTTTACATTACAGTACAGTTCGGTGTGTAACATGGAGGAATGAAAAGACAAAAAAAACTAAGAAACAAACTGGGAAATCAAAGTTTTTCAAGCTGCACAATTCACTGCTTTCATATTAATAATTGACAACTACATGTAATGTGAGCAGGTGTTTATAGTGATGAGCTCATAGAGAATTATCACCCAAATCCTGTTTCCTCTCTGCTCCATGAACATTTTAGCACCTTTCATCTAATTTCTTTGGCTTTGCAGTCAGAAACTTTACAGTTTTGGTTTCCTCTTTGTGACGGTGGTTTGTTCTTATACCTGGCTGCATGCATAAGGGGTTTGCAGAAAATGCTTTGACAACTGCAACATAAGCACCAATGTTCAACAATCACACGGAAGAAAATTTCCCACAGCTGAGATAGGAGATCATCTAGAACCCCAATCACGATCACATAGCTCTCACTCTCTATTCGCCCTCAATTTTACTCTTAACTCTCTCACAGTCACTGAAGCATATACGTTTAGCCTTAATTACACGTCAGTGATTCACTGCTTGAACATCACTGGTGGATTAAATGTAACAGAAAAACAGGGATTTAAATCGGGACTGTGCTGTTTGATCGTTTGTGGCTTTTACTGTATTTAGCAGCAGGTCAGATGTGTCTCTTCACTGCAGGCTGCTACATCTTCCCATTACTGATTTTACGGATTTTTTCATTATGTTAATAGAGAAAGTAATTTGTTCTGTACCCCGTTTCCCCGGGAACACTTTGGCTGTTGCTAATCACTTGCAATTTCTACAGGAAAGGGTTGAATTACGTCAATTAAGATCATCACAAAGGGCAGCAATATAAATATAATGTGCAATATTTTGCTGTCTGTATAAAAAAAAAAAGGAGAAGCTGCATTTTACTTTGTTGAAACAGGTCTCAAATATCCTTTGAACACTACAAAAGGAAACGCTTAAGGCACGATTTTCCAACAACTAAACAACTAAAATCCCCAAACCTGACATATTTAGAACAAACCAAGTTTATCCCTTCAGAGGCAGCTGAATTATCCAAAGGGGTGAAAAGCAAACTCATCAAAGAATCAAGAGAATTTCTGAAGGCATCTGAAGGAAACCACCAGCAGACAATAAAACAGAGCTAATTAAATCCATTAATTAATACAGAAATAAATTCAAAGTAGTGCAGTGCTCCGAGGAAAAGGAAAATAAATCAGAACAAAACAAGTGATAAGGAGATCAAACTTTCTGAGGTCACAGCCAGAGTAACTGCAGACCACCAACTGTGTTTCTGTGTGAGGAGTAATGAGAGAAATGTTCCTACTGTTGTTCAGATAAGGTCTGCAAAAGAAAAAAAACACAACAAGAACACACAACAACGTCTAGGACAGCCAAGGTCTTCTGTAAAACCACATATGCACCTCATTCATCAGACCACAATTTATGTTTGCCTTTTTCTCTTTGAATCTATTTCCCAAACCCTCGGCATGGTGCACTCATAACACACAGATGTTGCAATAATTTTGAAAGCCTCAGCGCTGGACCAGAAAAACACCTCTAGACTTTATCAGGGATTTCTGCAGGATATGCAAAAGTCAGCGTGTGCTTGCATAGACACATGTAGACACGTAGCTGAAACACTGCTTGTGCAATGATGACTTTGTAATGTTTATAAGTCCAGACTGTGTGTATCGGATCAACTGCTGCTTTCTCACGCACTTCAAAGTTCCTGAAGCTTTTCCTGTTTAGCTGCTGAAGACAACCTGCATCTCTCAGCAGGGAGACAGAGCTCAAAGCGTCAGTTTCCAGGAGGGAAACTGAAAGGAACGATACACCATGGGGTGCTCGGACGCCGGATGAGGCTGTGATGTCCACCATAAACCAGGTATGACTCCAACTAGCTGCCAGACATCACGTCTTTAATATTTAAATTTGACTACTTTTTTTTTTTCTCTTGAGTTTCTAAAATTCTAAAATCATCTGGGCCCAAAAAATGTTTCCAAAACGTTGTCTGTAAATGAGCCTGACAGGTCTCTAAGTTCTGGGCTCACTAAACTAAACGTGGTGTGATGTCTTTCAGCTACTTTGCCGCCCGCTGCAGGAACCAGCTCACCACAGAGATCAAATCTGCTGTGACTTACTGAACAGACATCAAAGCTGCTATTCTCTCCTGTCTTATTTAGCATTTCAATCTTACATGTCAGATATTAAGCTTCATCCTCTGTTTTCATTCTTCATTTTTCTATGTATAATAATGATCCATAATAAATTTGCCCTTAGGATGAAGACTATCAACTAACTCACTAACCGAACGGATGATTCTTTCACTTTTCCTTCAGTCATCAGAGTCTGAAACTTTCAACAAATGTTTAATAGATTGAAATTACATTTAGTTCAGATGGCCACGACCCTGTAGGATGAAATTTAATAACTTTGCCTGAGGCCATGGAAGCTGTTGGCCCCGGGCAGACAGTGCTGGGAAAAGTACTTTGGTTTTGTTTTTATATTATACAGCATTTCATTCAACAGATGCTTGTTTTTTGGAAGCTTTTTAAGGTTCAGAAACTTGGTCAAGGACAGTCTGATGTGTGGAAAGGAGTGGCTGGGGATTGAACCACCACTGCTATGATTAATGGCCAACCTTGCTTCACCTGCACAACAGATGCTGAGCCACCCTATTTTAATAAAACATTGCAGGGTTTATCTTAAGTCACGTGTTGGAGTGACTTGACAGAAATTGGAAAATAAACCTTTAAGGAATCAGTGTTTTTTTTTGTCCACTGACACTTAAACTAACCTGCAACACTGATGATGAAATAGAAAACCATTGCTTCTGGCAGTTGAGGACAAATTTTCATTTACATTTTAGTCGTTTGCCTGCCAGTCTGTGAGCTGCTAAATGAATTTAATGTTATAATCCCGCAGGGCAACTGTAATACTGGAAGACGATTAAATGCACAGTAACTTTACAGCCCGGCAGGCGGCTGTTTAACACTCTGACTTCCCGGAATCTCAACACATAAACCCCAGCGCTTCACTCCTCCGGCTAACAAGTCATGGGAGCACCATCTGTGGCTGCTAAAATACACACTTCTACTTTGTTGTCATTTTGTACTATCTCTGTAATGAACAGTGAATTGTCTCCAGGAGAGCGAGGGCGAGGGAGGCATGAAGCTCTGTCTGAAACCTGCAGCAGGGATCCCTCCATTTCTGCAGACTTAACTTATGACACTGCTGAGGTTTATGGGCCGTGGATGATGAGTGTGCTGCTTCGTCAGGCTGGGCGACAAAAACAAAGAGACAGATAAACGCACAGAGATATACAGTACTGCCCCCCCCCCCAAAAAAAAAGAAGACTAACCATGGGAAAAATAAGACATAAAGCAAAAACCCTGTTCTGCTGCGACAGTCACAAGAAGATCTGCTTCCCATGTGTCTCTATGTGGAAAAAGATGAATTGAGTGACGTTACTGTTTAAATTCAACTGCAAGATGAAAGTTATAGAAAAGACTTATGTTACAACGTGTCAGAATGAAGATGATTATTACAATGAAGAAACTATGAGACGATCAGAAACAGAGGAGAGAATAGAGAGAGAGAGATGGAGAAATGTGGAGAAAGACAGTGGATAGAAGGAGGATGAAAAAGCAACACAGCAGCTGCTGAAAGATTCAAATCCAGCAGGAGAGAAACGGGTAAGAGAGAGATAACCAAAAGGGAACAAAGACAAATCAACAAATGTGTCAGGAGGACAAAGGGAGGAGGGATGAAGCTGAGGGGAAACAGCAGGAAGAGAAAGAGATTCAGATATTCTGGTGAGGCTGAAGATTTTCATTCCCTCCACCGCCTAACCGTAGAAAGAGCCATCTCTTCCCTTCAGTCAGTTGTTGTGACATTACACCGCAGTTACATTAGATCCAAATCCCGTACAAACATGACAAACATCACTGTTTGTACACTAAAATCCCTGATAAAGTAGAATATGGATGTGGAAGATCTCCACGTCCTGTTTTCCTCTTTGGTTTCTGTTAAAGTAGCCTTAAAGCTCATCTCATTCCTCCCCATGATACAGCATCATTAAGAGTGAAGTTCAAGCTACAGTGTTCAAACCTGAGCTGACACCAAATGGAAATATCTTTATTTTAAACATGTCACAATGAGCCACCTGACATATCTGGACTTTTTAGAAACTTTAGTAGCTCCACGGATAAAATAAATGCTCTGCAGGTTTGAGGAACAGTAAGTTGAAAACAACGCAGAAGAAAGGCCGACGAGGATAAAAATGAGTAAAAGAAGCAGATAGAGAGGAGCAAGTGAGGATGAGAAAGTGAGGAAGCAGACAAAGAAAATGAAAACGGAGACGAGAAGAGCATTGTGGTGGAGGACCTTTTCTGCAGTCTGGATCACACATACGTCATCTGCACTTCCCTCCTCATTTCACCCCTTTTTCCCTCCATCAGTTGCTTGCCTCCTTTCTCAAACAGGGAGGTGTGTGTGTGTTTAGTGGGGGCGGGTCCACATTCATAAGCTGACACACAGCTTCAGACATGGCACATTGGCACAGTGCTGGGTGGCATTTCAAGGAAATAAAAAACACAAAAGACACCGTCAGAGATTCAAACCAGCAACCTTTCAGTACTAAACCCACCTCTCCAACCTACATTCAACCTCTCTCTCTCTCTCACACACACACACACACACACCTGGCTCAGTCCCAGGATGCTCATTATGCTGCTCTGAGCAGCCAATTAAGCAGAAAACAAAGAGATAACCTTGTTGTATGCACAGAGTGGATAAGTACCTCCAGTCAGGTTGGAGAGGGAAAATAAAATTAAGCCCAGCGCAGCTGAGACAAAGCCGACATTCAGACATCTGAGCAGGGCTTAAAGTTGCTCCAAAAATACGCACAGGGCTCTTTCTGCTTTAAGGTTAATACTGCAGGAACACCAGTGAGATTCAGTCAAACCTGATCCACTCATGATAAAAACAAAAGCAAATTAAACAATCATCAGCGCTCATTTTATTTCTCCTCATACAACCGAGCACCGATGCGCAACCGACACGCACTAAATCCCACAGAAGAAGAAATCTCTGCAGCTTTATGTCCAACTGGACAGAAAAAGTGACCGAGAGAGCAACTAAATAAAGCTGCATCCGGATAACACAAATCCAGGCGGGGTGACAGCGACAGAAACCCCCCCCGGTTCAAGGCTCCTCTCTCCGGGTCCGGAGCCGCCCGGACTCGCTGCGTCTCCTCCGGGAAAAGTAAAAGCGCGCACGGCTCGAGCTGCTCACCTTCTCCGGTCGTCCCGCAGAAGCTGGACAGAAGCAGGGCGACCTGAGCGATAATCCCGGACACTCTTTGTTTAGTCCACACACCCATGATGAAGCCGACAGAGGCTGCAGAGAAGCCCGGTGGCTGCCGGAGGAGAGAGACGTCCGACCTCTCCTCTCCAGCTCCAAGAGAGATCTCTTCAGAACCAAGACTGGAGGGGGGAGGGAGGAGAGGAGGGAGGGAGGGAGGGAGGAGGGAGGGAGGAGAGGGAGGAGAGGAGAGGAGAGGGAGGGAGGGAGGGAGGAGAGGGGAGGAGGGAGGGAGGAGAGGAGAGGGAGGAGAGGAGAGGAGAGGGAGGGAGGGAGGGAGGAGAGGGAGGAGAGGAGGAGAGGGAGGAGGAGAGGAGAGGGAGGAGGAGAGGAGAGGAGAGGAGGGAGGAGAGGAGAGGAGGGAGGAGAGGAGAGGGAGGAGAGGAGGAGAGGAAAGGAGGGAGGGAGGAGAGGAGAGGAGGGAGGAGAGGGAGGAGAGGAGAGGAGAGGGAGGGAGGGAGGAGAGGAGAGGAGAGGGAGGGAGGGAGGGAGGAGAGGGGAGGAGGGAGGGAGGAGAGGAGAGGAGAGGAGAGGAGGGAGGAGAGGAGAGGGAGGAGAGGAGAGGAGAGGGAGGGAGGGAGGGAGGAGAGGGGAGGAGGGAGGGAGGAGAGGAGAGGAGAGGAGAGGAGAGGAGAGGAGAGGAGAGGAGGGAGGAGAGGAGAGGGAGGGAGGAGAGGAGGAGAGGAAAGGAGGGAGGGAGGAGAGGAGAGGAGGGAGGAGAGGAAAAGAGGGAGGAGAGGAGGAGAGGGAGGAGAGGAGGAGAGGAAAGGAGGGAGGGAGGAGAGGAGGAAATGAGAGGAAAGGAGAGGAGGAGAGGAAAGGAGGGAGGGAGGGAGGAGAGGAAAAGAGGGAGGAGAGGAGAGAGGGAGGGAGGAGAGGAGGAAAGGAGAGGAAAGGAGAGGAGGGAGGAGGAGAGGAGGCAACGCTTCAGTGTTTCTAAAACCTTTGGACCTGGATCCTTCAGGTTGATGCTAATTGATCCCAGGGGCAATGACCCCCCCACAGTGTGATCCAGTGTTACAACATGACCACAAACACAAAAGACATTTCACGGCTCTACGAGGAGAAATTTGGCTGAAATGCAGGAAAAATACTTTTACAAGCTGCTATTTGGTGCAACTAAATCCAAAGCCCCCGAACTCCCATTCATCGGAGCCGACTCAGTGTCTTTCCCAAAGACACTCAGCTTTTGGACAGGAGGAAGTGAGGATGAGGCACCGACCCTGACGAGATTCCTGTATGATTAAAAAAGAAAATCTAAGCAATGATGTTTCTAAACCGAGAGAGAGAGAAACGGGGACAGTTTCAGTGCAGGCTGGTTTAATCCTCACTGTGAAAACCAGACTCTGATGAGCTCAGCTAAACTAAACCTCACTAAACTACTAGGGGGTGAAGGTCTGTGCTCAAAAGGTCAAAGTTCAACACGTTTCAGGGCTGTAGCTAATGATTCGTCAATTAACTGTTTTACCATGAAAAGCCTCACGTCAGAAGCTGGAATTAGTAAATACATCGATTTCATCTAAAACTGACTGAAGCAAATTATGACCATCCAAAAAGTTGGTATTAATTTTAGGTTAATCATGTATATGTGCCAATCCTGAATATTCATGTGGCGGAACTTACAGCCTTCTGTGGTTCTATTGTTGTCAAGGTCGCCCTTCTGTTTGAATATGAATAAAAACAACAAATTATGCAGAATGGCTGCTGTCATTTATTTCCCCTCCATCCACGACAAAGAAGCAGAGAGCCAGAAAATCTGGCCTCAGTTTGACAGCGAACCTAAAGAGCTCGCCCCTCTGAGGAGAACGTCAGCTGCTGATTCTTTAAATCAGGAAGGCCATCACGCTGTCGGCCCAAACTACAGCTCAACTGCTCGACAGCCCGATGCTCCGCCCGCCTTGACACCGTCAGGCTGTGTGTCCGTATCCGATTATCGACCTCTGGAGGCCTTCGGAGCGCCGGCCGCAGAGGAACCGGGTCCAGCTGAGTGGACGGAGGAGGACGAGATCTGCGAACACTTGATCAGACTGAAAGAAATAGAGCTGCTCGCTATGATGGGAGAGACATTTGGCATCCTAAAACGTAAGGAGAAGACGGCAGTCACCCGTGCTGCTGTTGGACAATTTAACAGCTTACTTCAGAGTTCATGGACTTAGATTCGTGTTTGAAGGAGGATAAGAGAAGAAGTGATGTTATTTGTACACAATCTTCCACTGAACTTCTGAACAATCATTTGCTTGTGCTATTTGCCGAAAGGTCTCTTGTTCTCTTTCAGAAACATTTGTGAGGAACATCACATACTGCAAGATGACACGAACGAGGAGAAAACGGAAATAAAGAAACCTGTCACAAGATCAAAAGTAACTCTGAAATAAATTCATTCAAGACTTTAAATCGCCTGCCTGAAGAGGCTTTCTCTTTGCACGAGAATGTGAGTCTCACTGCAATGTCTCTTTCATCAGTTTAGAGTTCTTCTGAACTTCTGCTTTGCTGCTTGATAAAGATTTGGATCTAAACACGGACTGATTGAAAAGTTTCTCAACAATTCTTTTTCAAATTCAACTCATTTGCATTCATGCGTGATGGGGTGAGCCGCTGGTGGTGTTTGTTCACACCTCTTAAAAAGCTATTCAACCAGAACGTGAATGTGTGCGAGTTGGTCAGTTCAGCTGGGAACATAAAGTTGTAGAAAACAATATTGGTGTGGAAGTCCATGTCTCTGTTTTATAACTCATGGCAGCTTGACTGAGTGTATGTATGGTTTATAGGAGAACTCTCAGTTAGGACTTCAACAATATGAATCTGGCCGTCATTCTAAAAGGGAGCTAATTATTACTGCAGCATTAAAACAGGATAATTACTGGTGGCACAAAAATTATTACAAAGTAGTAAATACAATTTTGCTTCCTGGAGCTAAGCCAGAAGATATAAACCAACGTCTTGTTTCTCAATGGCTATTCAAGCAACACTTATTCTGTAATTAAACACATTCCTGGGGTTCATTTGAACATATATATTATAGATTATCAGTAAAATAAGATGAACATGTTTATACACAGTTCTGAGCGGCTGATTATCGGGGACATTATGTGCAGCATGCAGGATGGATGTTATTATAATCAGCTTTCATTTAGAGAGCGTAAAGGTTAAATACCCCACACTCTTATGGTTCCCCTGAATGGATCCAAACAGAAGGCTCTTCCTTCTTAATGAATGTTTTAATCTGTGACTCAATTTAGCTGCACAGATTTCTTAGGCATGGAAGAAAAAAATACAGCCTGAGGCGTACAAATGTAAGTTAGTTATTCAACGACAAACCAAACCTGTGAACAACACTGACTGAATGAAAACATCAGAGCTATGTCACACGTCACAGATTAAAATGTGAAACTGAATCTGTTTCTTCAGTTTCAAGGTTCGACTGTTGCTTTTTTCAATGACATCATTTTGCTGCACATACATCTGTTTCTCAATGCACCTGACTCCTACAGTACTCACAACAGTAATGGACAGAAAAAAAAAACTCATTTGCATTTCATTTCTTTAATTATATTGGAAATTTCTTCAAATTAGCATTTCCTTTGGATGGAAACTGGCTTTTCCTAAGTCAAGAACGACTCCAGTATTGGTTGTAATTACAACAGGTGGGTCAACGCAAGTGCGATTCAACACACAGCAGGATTTTCAGTCCAATTTGTGTAACACAGAACCACCTGGGGACGGGGCTGTGGTGTCACATTCACCACATCAGGTCCGTGGCTGAAAATGAGCTGAATACATTTATGAGGGACTGAAGCTTTTTGTTTCATTCAGCCAAAGATAGAGTGACGAAAACAGAAAACAGCTTGGGAATCTGATAATGAAACCCTGCTGAGAGCCTCAACAGCAGGGGAATCGGGTAATGCTGAAGTCAGAGTCTGAGAGTCACCCCGTGCACAACACACACACACGATCAACATTCACGCCACACACCCCGGTGGCACCTGTGGACACGCCGCACACAGAGAAACCAGATGGTTGTTCAATGTTCTTCATAATTATCTGAACATGTGATGTGCTGCGAGGAGAGAGCAGGAAAGATTAGAAACGTAACAGAAAAGCCTGAGGGTCGAACACAAACAGTAACACACACAGTGGGAGAGTCAGACAGGTTTGTGTAACGGGGAAAACAGAACATTTCTCTCACAACCAGCCATGAAGTGATAGTTGCTTGTTCCACTTGAAGGCTTGATGAATGATGCTACCGGGCCACAGTGGGAAATTTGTGAAAACTGAGATTATTCTCTTACCTCTGACAGATATAAGTTTCAAATATGAGCTAGTTTCTATTCCACAGGTTGAAAAGGTGGTCGCTGGTCAGATGGTTAACTATGTCAACTCACAGTAGGACGGTTTTGAGATATTTTTATGTTCTCTCACTGGTGGCTCTAAAATTGAACAGAGACTCTGCGTGTTGGTCCAAGGCGTCACCCCTCTTCACCGTGTCAGCAGCTGTTGGAGGCAGCGACCTCAGATGTATAAGAAGTTTAGATTCCCCTCATTCATGAGCACGGATCAGAGCTTATTTGATCTCTCAGTGAATGAGACTGGAGATCTTTGGCTGCAGTAAAAAGTAAGATGAAACAGCGTGGACATATCTGTGCTGTGATCAGCCTACCAGGGGGAGATCATGATGAAATGACCGCACAGGCCTGACTCTGGCTCAAACAATCTGCTTTTTTTTATTTCAACAAGAAAAAAATATTCATGGCCAGATGTCAAGAACTGCCACAACCTATCCACAAAGTAAGTTAAGAAATAAATATTCAACACAGCGCGGAGTGCATAGTCATGGAACACAGATTTAACAGTCTGGTAGTGTGATGCTGTGCAGAACAGGCTGATGGCACAGCACAAGAATTAGAACGGCTCCAATTGTGCCAGAAATACAGCTGAAACTGATAAATACTTCAACATGATGGTCGTAAATGCTTCATTTGAAAGTCTAGGTGGAGACCACAGAGTGAGATACAAAGATGTGTATTGTTTAAACGTGTGTTTAAAGTGCAGAGCTGAAGGTAGGGTGTGTTTAGCCTGGATAAGAAGAATACAAAGTGGAAGCAGGAGAACAGTTTCCCCGATACATCCGGATGTGGTACCAGTGGGACTGTATAAAGATGAAAACCTAAAGCTCAACTCACTGTAGCTAACAAGCAGTGCACTACTTGTAGATGCTACACAAGTTGTTGGTTAAGATACATAATTCATTTCCATCTTTTCTATTTGTTGTTTTTTCATCTTTATAGCTGCTTAGCATTTTAAAGGAGAGGCTAGATACCTGGGTTTCTCCACCATGAAACTTCTTCAAGGACCTACAACAAAGTCCAGCTGGCCTGGACTCAACTGAGAACCGACACAGGCTGTTTTTTAACTTTACTCCAAACTCCACGTCTGAGCTTGAATACAGAGACTTAACAGGAGTTTCACCTTGCTGTCAGGGAAGAAAGTGCATTTCTAAAATGTTAAATATAACACCTGGTCAGAGTTGGGCCTATTTTCCACAGTTTGTTCAGACGATGCCACATTTCTGTTGGAGGATGGTTGAATTTTCAGGTTCATCAGTTAATCAGTGCCCTTAGAGCCCAGATGGCTCCACTTTCACTCAGCCAAATCATCCACACTAAAGTCATCAATGGTTCAGAGATTGAATCAATCGTTCAAAGAATGCTTTTATGTGACTGAGTGCTCATTCAGCTGCTTACTCCCATTGGGTCTCTCACAAATATCCACAGCCATATTTGCCCTTTCCTGTAAAAACCTCTTCACAAAAGGACTTTCTGTCTCTGACCTGCCAAGTTCGCCAATCAAAGCTCCTGTCCAGTGAGCTGAGAGAAGAAGCAGCACATCACTTCAGCAACGTGCAGTCGTTAATGGAGAGTTTTTTTCCTTTGCCATGGAAACTTCCAAACAAACTAAAGAGCAGATGAATGCACTAAACAACACAGGAAAGAAGCAAGAGAATGAGCAGAATGACGAGAGAGGGCGGTTTATAAGTGTGGTTGAAATTGGCTCCATTTAGTTTGCACTCAATTTTCACACATGGTCACACCACATTTCGGAACATTTAAATTTTTCCAAAAATAATGAGGCAGAGTTTAAAGACATGGACAAACAAAGTATGAGTATTTGCAAAACATATTGGGATTTCTTAGCAATTCTCTGAGAGACTCTGGATGAATATTGATAAGAAGCATCAGGTTTACTCTGAGTCAATCCACTGCGTTGTCTGATAAGGTGTGTAATAATATATAAAAATGAAAGTTTAAAAAGTTGCTTCTAAAATTCAAAGAATGTTTTCAGAAAAGCTGAAGCGTCTCCATTGTGCCAACATTTTACTTTACTCTTCATTGTTGGATCCTTTTCCAAATCACGGCCCACTTGAATATCTCAAAAATGTTGGTGGTCCATGACCAACCTCATAACAACGTGGAGGCCAAACAATTCGTTCAAAGAGCACGATATGATCAGTACCAACCATTCAGGCCCGAACTGAAAGCAGGGGAAATCACTTGACTCTCTTCACTTCCTGTTGTGCACCACTAACTCATTTTGATGCTCCAGTTTTTGCTGTGGATGAGATAAGATGGAGAGGAGGCAATATGATGTGTCCTGGCAGCAAAGCGGTCAATAATGCTCTCATTATGGCTTATCACGGTCAAAGGTAAAGTTTTATTATTTTTCAACTATATTTGTAATGTTTTTGAAGATGAGTTTGTTCAATAACATATACCAAAGCTGTACTGTTGTGCAAATAACTTGTCCCTCCACAGTATCTTCGTGTCTGTCAGTGAGATCCAAAGCCACAGGTTGGGAACCATTGTCCTGGATATGATATTAGTAGAAAAGCTAAACCTGTTAGAAACATCAGCTTATTAAGAATTCTTCTAACTCTGAAATATATCTTTAGAGATTCACTCCAGTAGGTAAGTACATTTATTTTGCTATTTTGGCTGCTTTTCTTTATCCTGAGTATAAACGCTCCACAGAGGAGGAGCAGTGCAGCCAGACTTTGAAGGTACAAATTGATTGCTGTCATGTTACCGACTGAGGTAACTGTCGCCAGCAAGCTCATTAGCTCAGAGAGTGGGCCCTCTTCAGTGCGACTGTAGATTGAATCAAATGAACATCAATCCTATAAACAGCACAGCAGAGGGGCAGAGCAGCACAGTGCAAAGAAATCAGACGCTTGGAGAGTTATTTTAACTGACAGTAGCAGGAGTGCACCTGTCTGCAGAGCGTGCTGCTGCTCAGCTCTCTCACCGGCTCTGTGAGGAGTCTTCTCACCATCAAACATTGGAAAAGACTGATTTTATTTTGTTTTTTTTTTTTTTCAGAGTGCTGTAATTATCTGTATGTATTGAGGGAGTCAAGGCCACAGCTCTCAGCAAACAGATATTAGTAAATAATGGAGTAAACTGTCTTATCTCTGACATGAGACAGTTTGCTGCTGATTCATCTTTTTGACCACACTTGTTTTTATGCTGAGCAGTTGGTGATCAATGCACTCTGTTTTACATTCACAGCGGCGGCTGCAGGCTGCTGGAGACCTGCTGCCTGACCGGCTGGCCAGTTGGCTGAAACAGAAAAGACACTCAGAGTTTCTTTGAGAGCGGAGCAGAGATCGAGATGCTCGAAGCCAGAAAAGACAAACAGACAGCATGTGTACTGTACACTCATTCAATGCATCCTGGGTAATGAGTAAGAGGGCAGCTTCTCAGTCTATTGATCAGCCATCTAAGTCAAATGTCCTTCTGAGTTATGAACTGTCCAAATCAATTTTTGCTCCCCTGCAGAGAGACATCTTAAAAGAAACAACTACTACTGTAATATTGGTTTTCACATTACAAATATGAGTGGAGGAGTCATGAAGATGGAAGATATTCTACACTAAATCAGACCTGAGAACAGCAGCCTCGCGTAATGTTTGTGGACAACAAAAGCATTCTTCAACATGGTTGGGACTTTGAAAGGACAGAAGGTTGAACTTCGTCTTCAGTCTTAGTTTAAGGACTCTGAGCAGGCCAAAACCGAGCCTCTGGAGGCGCGTCCTGATTGGATGTTATCAACACTGTTGGTCCTGATTGCTCTCTGCTCACTCTTGTCAATTTAAAACTTAAAAACAGACTTTCAGAAGCAGGGACATGCTGGAACATTGCTTGAAATCAATCAATCAATCAGACCACAACATCCAAAACAAAGAAAGAAAAAAGGCAAAACAAAAAAATATATATTTTTACCCTGTTTTTGCATATTAGTGTAAATTAAAGCTTCTTTTGTTCAATGATCATGTGAAAGAAGAATTAGATCCAGCTGATACCAATTTTGCCTTCTTCTACTGAACCTTCACACATTCCTTTTCATTTTTATTTCGAGTTAATTTATTCACATAGCACATTTTACTTTGGCAGAGAAACACTGAGAGTTCCCACTGTGGTTCTGAAGTCACACTAAGCCGGCTGCCAACATGCTCTGGTAATATAACTTTTATCTCTTGTTTCTCGTTTCATGTCTTCCTTTAGTCTGCGTTTATTAATTTTAAAAAATCTTTGACTGCACACATGCAAGTTTTTTTATGTTCAGTAATATTGGACATCTTTTAATTATCTACAAATACAGCACCTGACGATGTTGGCAGACCGGACAGCAGGATGGAAAGTCTGTCACACCAACGTCTAAACACACCAAGATAACAAATAATGCAATCATGCTGTTTAATGTGTAGCAGTTAATAAGTTGTGTAGCGAGAATTCAGTGTGACCATCGTCTCTGTCCACGATACAACCTGACCTCACCGTATTTAAAATATACAGGAGCTATGAGCTATAAACAAAACTAGGGGATATGCTTGCAAAGCCAACTTTCTTTTTTCTTTGTAGCAGCACAGTTTTAAAATAAATTTATGAGGGTCTGAGCACAGCATGACTTTGTATTTCATCCCCTAACAAAAACAACAAAACAAGACTTTTTCTTTGCTTGGAAGAAAAAAAAAAAGACTAACTTGAGTTGCTTATTTTTGAACAGAGGATTTTAGCTTTCCAATTGTAAAAAGATAATTCCCATAATACTATAATAAAGGCTGTCTCTGAAATGTAAGGGCCCAATGTGTATATTCATGTTTCCCTAATGAGTGCCCAGAGACGAGGACAGAGGATGTTTCAGTTATAAAATTTGATGTAAAAAAGTTAATTAGTTTTTGTCATTTTCATCTTTTGGCTTCTCCATGAAAAAAAGACTCTCATCATTTGCAGCATTAAGCAGTAATCAATATCACTGCAGTGTGAAAATGCAAAACAGGTCTGACTGAAAAAGAGATGGTTCCCAAAATGAGCTGCAGGTCTATTAATTCTGGCTGGCTCACAGAAAAGGAACCCCTATTGTGCTAAACCTGGGTGACTGAACAAAAGTCAAGTCCACATGGGTTGAAAGAGTGAAAAGATTATTTAATGGAATTCATCTGCCAGATCTGATCAGGAAATAGGTGATTAGCAGCTGATGATAATTCGCTACGCTGTGTAATTTGTGAAAGGACTGATTCGATAAAATAACTCATCTAGGACAAACAGGGCACCTTTATATGTTGAAAACAAATGAATGGCACTTGGATTATCTCCACACTCCTTTGACATCAATCCTCTGACGATTAATGATTAATCAAGTCCCTATCTGAAGAAAATGAAATCTAAGAATATGTCATATTAATCAGGGGTCGGCAAAAACACCTACGAGCCCTGCATTTCTACCACTCCTATAATTACTTCTGCTGTCCCGATTTAATGAACTTCACAAAGAATTAATGACTGAAAAAAAAGGAAAGAAAGAAAATCTTTGAATGTGTACAAAAATTCTTGATCCAGGCTTCCCGTTTCTCCTGGTAGGTTGTGTGTGAAAATATAGGTTGCTAATGTGGACAACTGTGCGTTATTTAATCCTTACCTGACAGATGGCGTGAAATGGCCGCAGGCTGCCAGTCAGATGATGAAGACCGCTTCGGTTTCCTCGGAGAGGACACTTCCTGGCTTCTTCTGCTGAGAGGACTGCAGATGAACTGCTCTTCGTCTGATCTGAGAGGAAGAAGAAGGGAGATCTTGTTGAGCTAACAGGCTCTTGTCTGTCTGAAGCCTAACACGTTTTTTACAACTGAGCAGGAAAAAGGAATCTATATATTTAGGAGAGTTTTACTGTGACTCCACAATTTCAGATCTAGAACCAATTTTCTTATGTAGTTTTTATTATTACAAATACATAAGAATGCAAACTACAAGCTAATTTTCTTACATTTTTGGGCTTAGCAGCAACAGAGCGCTATGTGCTTTTCTTTCTTTCTTTCTTTTTTCTGTGATACAATAAAAGTGTTTGTTTTAGACTAGATGACACTTTCATTTTTCATTTTCAGTTTCATGTTTTTTTTGGCTCAGGATTATCCTGACATACATTTTGAAAAATGACCACACCCACTGTTGGATTACACACCAACACACAGTGTCTCTGCTTCACTTCCTGACTCTGTCAACACTCAATTAGACTTCATAATAGGAAAGGTTAAATAAGTCCCAGAGACTATTAAACAGTAAACATTTTCCTTCATATTTTAATCAGGCCAGGGGCACTTCATGCAAAGTGGAACATGCTCAGCAAGTTCATCTTCTGGAGGAAATCATTAATGTTTGATTCTGTAAAGTAAAAAAAAATTGCCAATAATCAGCAGTGATCCCTTCCTCCAGTGTTCTGCTGTTAAATTCAGATGTGAAGGTCTGATACTCTTATATGAGGACTAACTGGGCTAAAGACTGATTACACTGATTTTACTGTTACCCTGCTGTAACTGTATTGACGCATTTCCATTAACTACAGTAAGGCTATATCTTCAACGGTGATCCATTCATCAGAACAAGGTGGTTACTGGAACACACATGGATTTATCCCGACTGTCTTCGACCAGACGTTACTCTAAATATGGAAGTCCAGGAATCTTGAGACTCTGAAAGGTAAAGTATCAAATTTTAATTCTGAGGAGTGCTGAGAGGAATTTAATCAACTCGTCAGTCACAGCTCTTGGATAATTTGAGTGTAAATGAACCAGAACTTCACTATTTTGGTGCATTAATGGTCTCATTA
This sequence comes from Echeneis naucrates, assembly GCF_900963305.1. Lineage (NCBI taxonomy): Eukaryota > Metazoa > Chordata > Actinopteri > Carangiformes > Echeneidae > Echeneis > Echeneis naucrates. Next base: position 19,430,337 of record NC_042527.1, on the reverse strand, counting down.
AAGCAGCAGAGGAAAGGACCTTTCATTAAACCTGAAAATAGCATTTCAATTCACCTCCTTCATTAAAAATGTTTTTGAGAGGAAATTTGTCTGAGCCCAAATCATCTGTTCAATTACGCTGAGGAAATGAATCACGTGTAGTTCATAAATTAGTCATGCACAAGAGTTGATTATGGGTTTACTTGATTTTTTTTTTTTTATGTGTAATCTTTTCAGTCACTGCTGCCAAAGCAGTTCATCTGCAGCTTTCAGCACAAGTATTGTATATTGCACGTTATAGTGAAGAGAATAAAAGGAGAAGGTTTGTCCCAAATAGCTCAATTGCCCAGAATATTGGCTGGTTAATGTGGTGTGCAGGCAGGAAGGAGGACAGAAACAAAGCCAGATAGACGAAGGGATGGACGGCTGGCCAGCCACCAGAGTCAGGGGAGATGAAATTATTCTGGGAGAATTCATTTCAGTGCAGTTCAACTTCCTGCCCAAATCTTATTATTGGACATCAACAATTTAAGGCACAAAACTTGAAGTTAAGAGAAACTGAGTTAAAAGGAGAGCAGCATGTTAGGTAACAGATGTGTTTTGTCACACCACATGGGTGACTGCAGGGTCCGCCTGCAGCTGCGGACCCCCAGGAGCCACTGGGGACCCCTACAGATCCAGCTCTTCATGTGTGTGAGTTATCTGAATTACATGCTTCTCATCAACGAGTAAAAAGAATGGATTGAGGCAATGTGACTACCTGCATTGTGACAACACACATTTATGGTGTTAGTTAGTAAGCAGGCTATTAATCTTCAAACATTTCTGCCACATTGCGCTTTATGTAGCCGTGTGATGAGATTATAGCCGGTGGACTTCGGACAGCAGCAGACTGTGCTGTGCTGACTGGTGGGATGGGATGGGATGGGTGGGAGGTAGCCAGGACTTGCGGCCTGCTGGACACCAGCAGCCGCTTCCTGTCTGAAAACACCTCTACACCTTCATGCATTATGAAGGGCTTTGACAGAAAACCACACAATTTACCAGGAACAGCACCCATCTGCCTTCAGCGGCATACGTCATCCATCAGTTTATACCTGCATGCATCTCCCTGCAGGTGAACAACAATTTTTGTCCTTTTATCCCACATAGTGTGTCACAGATGAAGAACAGATAGTTCTACCTGTGCCAATCCTCGAACAGCTCTGCCATAATACACCATTTCCTGTCAACGCTAATGTGAGAAAAAAACATGGCTTGTGGAGGTGGATTGACATGGAAATATGTCACGATTGTGACAACCACCTTCAATTTTAGAGCTAAGTTTACAAATTTAGAAACTAAAGCTCCAGTTTGGTCGTGGCACTGTTATCGTCCACCACATCAAATAGCACCTAATTGTCAATGTATAGAATATCATGTGTCACATTTTGAGTTTCAGGCATAATTGTTAGGCCAAATTCTTAGCTTTGGTGAAGAAAAAGGATGACATGAAGCCATAAATGAGATGAAAAACAAATTTTGAAGGTAAACAGGACTTCTCTCTGTGGTTTTCATACATATAAATTGCACAGAGGACAGGAAAATGGCTTTAAATTGCAGCAGCTCTGAAATGTATCTGATGTAGAAGTTGAACCAGCGTCAAAAATGGAAATGCTCTTTTCTTTCTTTGACCTAGCTGCGTCTCAGATCTTGGCTCACTTTCTCCAGATTAGATTTATTCACACAGTGTCTGATCGGAGCAAAAGTAAACATGAAAACAGGGTCTCTTATCTGAACTTAAAAAAGCTGTGTTTGGTTTATCTCAACTCACATTTCAACGGATTCAATCTTTTCAAGATAAGAGACAGCAGAGCTCTTTAGCTTTCTGAAGAATATGAAGGATATACAATGAATGTTTATCTAAGATTAAGTGGTGTGAAGTTATGACAAGAGTGTCCGGTAAATTCCTTTAGAGAGAAATTAAATGTCATGTTGATCTAAAACCACACCCAGTGTTTATATTCCTTTTATTTCCCAAGGCATGAAAAAAAAGAAGATCCTGAATAATTTTTACTGAGACGAACACAACCAAGTCCCATCCGCTGACATTTATTAGGTTCTAATATTAAGTTAAGGTTGTTTTATGTTTTTATGGCTAATTGGTCTGAGATCACACTGCAAGAATTATATCTGTCTTTTCAAGTGAATGAAGAACTGACTGACAGCCTTACTTATTGCAAACGTCAACAAGAGTTGAGTCGGTAAAGCCACAGTTGTCTGCAGAAATGTTAGATTTTTGACAGTGATGCTGAAGAGGAGACATGTTAACATGCTCTTAAATCTGTCAGCATCTTTTGTTGCTCAAGCATAAGAGAAATGAACTGAGGTTAAAAGAAACTGAAAAACTCTATTATATACAACTAATATAAGAAATGTACTGCTGTACTTACATGTGTTCAGATGTCAAGAACAAAGTAATCTAGGGCAGACGTGAAAAACGAAGCTCAGGAGCTGAAGTGAGAACAGGACTGAAATGTCTTACAGGTTTTGGAAGAATTTCTGCCATAACCTTGAAAATGAAAAACCTGAACCTACTGCAAAAATTATAGAACATTTTGCACTTGCTGACTCTCTAAGCCAACAAGGGACAGGCTGAACTGACTGACTGACTGACTCCTGTATTGAGTGACTGTTCCAAAGTTCCTTTTTTGTTTTATTTATGCGACCCTCACTAGTCAGAGGGGATGTTGGTCATGAGGCTGAGGTGGTAGATAAAACTCGCACCAGATCTGTCTTGTTGCCTAGTTGCTGCAGGGATTAGGTGCATTTTGGGGGGCTGCTATGTTGTGCAAAAATAAGAAAGCCTTCCTGAAAAAAATAAAAAAATAAAATTGCATTAAAAAAAAAATCAGCCCAGAGGTTTCTGAAATAGAGCCTGTCATACATCACACATCATGACAGCAGCTCAGCAGCATCAGCCATCACTGGCTCTGGTCATCATATCAACAAAGAGATGACATTTTAACATTTTGGTTTTTAAAATGTCGACCCATAGTCCCACTCAGACATTTCCACAAACATTGTGTTCATTGAAGAGATTGTAGAAGCTCACTGACAGAAAGTCTGTTCCAGCCTTCGAACTTGAGATGAAAAAGGATCAAAGCAGCGGCAATAAAGTTTCTGATGTATCCTCAGATTATTGCTAAATTACTGTTGAAAATTCTCTCAGACATTAGCTTACAGTTGTTATGAGTGAAAAACATCTTTCAACGAAGCAAGAGAGAACTAGGCAAATCTAATCATCTCTGGAGGAATTCAAACAATAAAAGTTGCTGAACATGATAAAAGTCTTTGTGCTGCATTTGCGGTCACATAGCAGCTCTGCAAAATGCAAGTTAACAGCAAAATAAGTTGTCTGTAAATGGAAATTCTTAAAAGTCCTGACTGGAGACCTTCAGCAAACTAACAGATGAATTGGCCAAAGTAAAGATTCAGAAGAGGAAGGTCCACATGATGTGGCGCAGCTGATACTGCCTCTATTATCCCTGCACATATTAAAAGTAGATTCAGCTGGAAATGGCAAGTCAAAGTCATATTCTAACATTTACCACCACTGTAAATTGCAATCTGGTGTTAATGAGACGTAACTTTTATATCTCTGAAATCCAGTCAGCTCAAATGTTCCCTGAAGCTTGACTGATAGAGCCAGGGCAACTTTCACACAGTATCTGTGGGGCTCATAGGTTTCTGTGAGGCAGCCATACTATCTATACGGTGCAGGCTTTATGACACCTAGAGCGACAGTATTTATTATGGCTCCTCTCTCCCTCTCCGAGCAAACATCCTCACATAAAAACACACTGCAAAAATCCTTTGTTTAGCTTTAAAATTTGACAGATAAGTTCTGAAGTCAGCTCTGGCTTACCACCACAGATCCGTCAGCAAAGTCGAACCAGATTTCTCTCATCTCATCTCTTTCATCACTTCACTCCGTCTCCAACTAAACTTGCCAGGAACAAAAAAAATAATAATACACGGGATCCATTCTACAGTATCAAGCCTGCGGTGGTTATCTGTGTGTCTGCCCATTCCTCGGCCCTTCTGTTCTCCTGACTGTGATGGAAATCTTCAGAACTGATTGAAGAAGGTTTAGACACAGCACAAGCATTTATCAAAGTGTGATACCAAGGAGATAATACTACGAGCTGAACGATTCCTACGTCACCGCATATCCTTCTTCGATTGGACAGTAAATTCTGAACACCAAACCAGGTTTTAGCTGAACTCCGTCAGGTCACAGTATCCCCACTGTCATAATTCTTGTGTAACTTGCTGACCCTGACATACAATGTGGCTGTTTGGTATGCCCGATTTGTTTGTCTCGTATCTCCTGAAGGTCTGGGGCCATAACCGTGGTTGCTGTGGCAACCGCCGAGTGCGGAGGATCGGGCAGATGTGTCTTCACTGCTGTGCAATGAAGGATGAACTGTGACTTCTAGTGAGTGACCAGGGAGTAACCTGTGGGACAAGTTGGTGGAGGTAAGTGGTACAGATTTTCTCCTGCCTTTTACACAATCACTTCCAATTTCATTTCTGTATGTCAACATTTTCCTTCGTAGCTGTCCACTTGTTTGCTGTTGGATTTTATTGCTCTTTTAATTGACTGGTAAACGCTGTAGCTTCTGAATGTGCTCTGTAATTAAACTGCTATCAGGGATATTCCTCCCCGCTCTGAAATGGAGCGTGTTCCCGAACAACAAAACCTTTGGTACTTTGCTGCTGGCTTCAACATTGTCAGCAGTCGCTTTGAGGAGGTCCTGGGGAGTCTCAGAAAGAATGCAGAGACTGATTTCTACAGAGATGAAATGGAAGATGAGTCACTGAAGCTGCCATCTGAGCTATTTAACATGACACCTGTGCCGCTACTGAGATTTATCGGCAACAAACTGCTGCAGGAGTTATTCCCAGTGCGTTTGAGAATCATTTTGTGAGAGCTGCACACTGAATCAAGTCAGGAGCTGCACAGAACATTTCAGCGGGCTAGTTTTCAATTTCCATTCCATTCCAGTATCCAAAAGAAAAAGAAAAAGAAAAAATCATGAGGGAGCAGTTAAGTTTTCTTAAAGTCTGCAATCAATATTTGCATGTACCAAATTTTACAATATTAGAGGCTTATTAAGTTATCATACATTATGTATAATTTTTAAGTGCTCCCTGGCTTATTTAAATTTCAATTTAGACCAGAAACCTCTGCCACTCGGAGAAAAGTTTTAATGGGCTTGCTCTCACGGGGAGTGCCTGTACTGTCAGCGCTGATGGCTTCGTAATTAAAGAGAAACCGCTGTAATTTTCACTTGGATTTTACTGTGTTAACAAGAAACAAGCAAAGATTGAAAAAATAAGCCCTGAACCAGAGCCGTCAGAATCAGCTGAAGCACAAAAAGCGAATGAAAGAAGACAGAAATGATTGAACCTCCACTGCAAGGAAGGACAGCACAGACACTTCCTGCTGTGTGTGAGTGTGAGACTGCTTTTTCCTTTTTCTTTTTTTTTTTTGATGAGCTCAGACTACTCTGGTGTTAGACTTGGAAATCACCTTGAAAATCCTGCCTCTGTTCGGATGCTGCTCTGTTTGTCTGTAATCAGTGTGTAGGCTTTCGGCTAGTTGTGTCAAAAAAATGAGCAAAAGAAAAAAGATGTTTACGAATCTTAACTGCTACAATTTTACCTGAAAATGAAAACATTCAGTGTAAATTTAAGCGTTTTGTGTTGATGATCAGGTCCAATGTGCTGATGAAATATTGCATGGCCCATTATTTCCAGAAATGAGAAAAAGAGGCGGAGACTGGTTTCAATCACGGCTCTTTGACCTGTCTGTCCCTGATTTACATTGAATTTCTTCTGTAAAGGTTTTTTGCTGATTTCTTTTCTTTCTTTCTTTTTTTTTTTTTACTCCATTTTGTGGCTGTCAGGCTTCACAGACTGATTTCACATCTTGCTCTAAGTACCTGGTGGTACAACTAAATATTGGGTTGTTGAGGTTTGCATCCTGCTGAGGAGGCCTGAAGGGTGTTGTCAAGCGTGATATTACACTCTGAGCTTCACGGCAGGAGTCCTCTCACTCCTGCCAACCTCTGAGCATCTCCGACCCCTTAGCTGTGACTGACAGCCGCTCTCAACTGGAACAAAATGCTCAGAAAAGAGAGAAGCTGCCTCAATAGACTGAAGTGATGGGAAAAGGATCAGCAGACCAAACCTGCTATGAGGGCATGGCGACTATCTGCAAATTAACATTGATAGATCTGGATGAGACGAAAAAGTGAACCTGCCAATAGGACAGAGGACAAACCACAGATAACAACATGATGACAGCACTGCACTGAGAAAGAAAATGAGAGTGAGCAGATTAAGTGAGAGGTCAAAAGATCAATCCCCGTTATAGCTCCATCATCTGATTTGACCAAGATGCCGAACCCCTGTCTGTTTCATCAGTGTCCACTAGTTATATACCAAAAGGCTGAACATGAGGTCGCAGCATAAATCCAGTTTACTTAATTGAGGTTGAACTGATTAGTCTTGTAAAAGTCAATCCACGGCTGCTGGATTTCAAGGGAATGGAATAATCTCTTCAGAGGACATTGATTGAAGTATATCTTGGCGTGCATGCTGTGAAAACATAAACTGCATTTCACAGCAGGAGGGAAACTGAAATGAGTGCATAGTTTGCAATTAAAGGTTTCGTTATTTGTTAGTCAACTGAAAAATGCCTCAATCCACATTGAATTTGACTACAAAATGAAAAAATGCACAGGTAAACTTTGGCAGCATCCTATTATGAGCCATAGTTAAACTTTAGTATCAGCTGTAGCGTAACTCTGCCAGCTCAGTCTTCATCATACAGAGGTTGGATTCCAACCTGAAACTGTTCAGTTTGCTCACATACATCAGAAGGAAGTCTGAAATGCTCCCATTTGAATGGCTGTCTTATGAATTAAATTCATAGTTCTGAGCCATCATGAACTCCCCACTGAGCACTCTGGCTCCTGTACTGTAGCTCGATCACTTTTTTCGTCAACTAATTAGTGCTGCACTTCATAACAGCCCCTGTCTACTTTTATTATTGTATACTATTACTAGACTATTTGGACACAGAGATGCTGCTCTGCATTGATGAATTGTGACGTGCAATCAGTTGAGTGCTGCTTTAAAAGCTAAAAAAGGTGAGAGGGCTTAGATCTATCTGGTCTGTGGGTTTAGTTTCACTGGTGGTTGGCGTTATTTTATGAAACACTGCAGTGCTGCTGTGCTACATTCAGGGCTCCAGACTATAAAAAGGAAATAGCTCACATATACATTTGGACAATTATGAATTCGTAATGACCCGATTCAGACTTCTAGGTAATAACATCATTTCCTGCTCTTCACTAACTCTTAATGCATTTAGCGCTGCCTCGGGCTTCGTTCTCCATTTAGATTAGGATTCTGCTTCTCACGTGAAATTTCCTCCTCTCACTCTACACACAGTGTCCAACCGTCTGTCTCTGCCCTCCTGTGTTTCTGTCTAGCAGCTTGTTCTCTCTCTTCTGTTTGTCGCTTTTCAACTTGCAGGGTTTCTTTCTGTCACAGCTGACATTTGATTCTTCTTTGTCAATCTCCCACTGACAGCAGCAGCAGGGCAGATCTGAGCAAACTGCTCCTGTCTCCATGTAAACATCCATTACTGAACACTGAGAGCGAAAGGCAGAGAAAGAGGAGAAAAGATGTCCTGTTCGTCCACAGCTCATGTGTTTCAGGCGTCTTCCACAAAACAAATGTTGGAAAAACTCTGACCTCCATTCTGCAACAACGGAGGACGTCTACGTGCAGCAATCTTCCTCCGTTACAAAAAAGAAACAAACAAACAAAAAAAAAAAAAACAACCACAGGACAACGAGTACCTGCACAACAGTTAGTCCAAAACAAAGATCTCTCATTTGTAAGCTATTTCTTCATATAAAATCAGCAGTAAATGATTAAAATACCTTTACAATCCACATCATCATAACAGAAATTGAATTTAGACGTCAGCTTCCCAAATTGTTATTGGTAACTCTCATATGTAGTATTTTTGCACATTCTCAGTCCAACTATAAATTTTTATTCACCCAAAAAGTAGGCTACCTGATATGCTAATGTCAGACAGTGTAAAGGCGACTGATTTCAGTCATTAGCATATCAGGTAACAATAAGATGGAAAAGCTGAATGGCTTCCAAGAGCTGCCGAGTTGCTGATAATTGTCTGCTCCATCACTGAGCTCAGAGGAAGATATTCAGTTACCATTACCCACCATTTTCCATTGTGATGATAATGAAACAAACCTGTTTAGTAGCATTTCAATTTCAAAAACAACTGTGATTAAGTATTTATGAGGGAGGACATTTCATGTCATCCCCACAGCTAGCAAATGAATTTATAATTTATCTCCAGTGACAGTGGAGGCATTTTTTTATTTTATTTTAATTTTTTTTTTAAACACGGCAAGTATGCATATTATGATTTTACTGAATTGGACAATTAAAGTATGAACTCAGATGACCTGTTGGAGTGCAGCCTACACTGAAACATTTCTCTCAGATGTGATCAGCAGGTGGCAACACTCTGAGCATGCGATTTCCCAATCTTACAAATCCTGCTTGCTCCACTGGGACTAAGTCAGGTCCTCCTACACCTCCCTTTGTAGAGAACACAGATGGCTGCATGGCTCTCTGCACGTTACACACTATCAGCACTGAGACAACAGATAGGTGCTGTTCTAGGAGGAATTTAGTTACCACAAAACTGGAGCTGATCTGTGGAAAAGGTCGGTGCAATGGCCTTCAGATTTTCCCAGTATTCTTAAAATCGATCAATTTTGGAAAGTATCATGGGCTCTGCAGTCAAGTCAATTCAAGACAGCACAGACCTCACAACCAGTCTAATCAGCCAAAAGCCAAATCTATGTGCTGATGAGAGCCTTGACCAAGAGTGACAGAATTCTGCATTACAATCAAAAATGGCGTTTAGCAGAGCAAGATAAAAACTGTCTATTCAGCATATTTCATATCCAATGTAACATCACTCTGAACATGATTCAATAAAGCCTTTGATGATGAAACTCTGCACAACTGATTCTTTGAAGAGCAACAACAAAATAACAAAAAACAAACTTGTAAGCCAGTCAATCCATTTTTCGAATCACACAGAATAAATAAAACACATCATTTCTCATCAGCACTTTCCCACAAAAGGTCAAGCAGTCATGAAACAACTCATCAGAGTTCAAACTGTCGGCATTCAAATGCTGAGTCAGCGTTTCGATGTTTGACCTGCACGGCTGTTTGAACTGTGACTCTGTCTCCAGAATGAATATTTGGAGGAAGCGCTGTACTCCTCCTCGCTGTGAATGATCTTTTTCAGAAACTGTTCAGTCCACGGGCTGTTTGAGTTGTTGCCTACAGGAGCTGAACTGCTGAATGTGGAATTAATGGAGAAGCTAATGACGCTGCAGAATCACAGCAGAGCTGTTTGTGCTTCGGCGGCTGCAGGTTCAAAGGGTTAACGGATTATTTCTGCCTCAAGGGCAGGAAGGCAAAAAACGTGCTAATACAGTAATCAGAGTTGAGGAGGAGCGCTGATTGGACCATGGAGGTCTGGAACGGCTCTTCCACGTTTCTACGTTTTCACCGTTTTGTCTTTTGCCACCTGCAAACAAATTTTAATTCTCCTCCACGGCGTTAAACAGCAGCAGTGATTCAGTGGGCCATTTATTCATAGTTACACTCGTTTATGTCCTGCCAAGACTAATTAGCTGCTTAATATTCCCTTTTTGTCACTGCAGAATTAATTAATGCCCTGACCCCGACCAAAGAGAAAAAAATCTCACGTAGCATCATGTTTTCTTTCTCACTCTATAATGAATAAATATTAACGTGAGCGCTGACACTGTTATGACGGCACACAGCAGTTCAGAATCTTAATTGTGAACAATGATTCCCTAATATTTGTGGTCCTGAAATAAGATGAATCAAATGATCAACTATATATTTACTAACCTTCAATAACACTTTTTTCCTTTCGCAAGGAAAAGTATTACCTAATTAAGAGGAATATCATATTTTTTAAAATGTTCAATCTCAGTCCATTGAGTGTAAAGCTTGAGCCAGCAGGCAGTTCGTTTAGCATAAAGACTGAAAGACAGGAAAACAGTAAAAACAGCTACAGCTCCGTTATTATCAAGTTTAACTGCCTCATTTAATCTGGACAAACACTAAAGTGTAAAATGATTAAAGTAGGTTTTACAATCACAAGCCAGTTAATTTCTTTGCCAGGAGCAATACAGTGAGGTTATGAGGCTACAAGCAGAGAGTCACAATACAGCCCAACGCAGGACATGCAGTAACAACACAGTTGCACAACCACGTCTAGACTAGTTTGCTAACATTAACAAATGCTAGATGCCATGGAAAACTAAAATCAGAGAACTGAATTCAGCAACTATGTGAATTTATTACATATGAATTCATCTTTCCATATCTCTCCAACACAGATTCAAATTATTGACAGTATCCACACCTGAAAATTAGAAAAGACACAACTAGAGGGTGAATAATGTATCAAGAGGGTTAGGGCAGCTAGTTATGTTAATTTAGTGAGCAGACAAAGAGTTAGTCCTTCGATCTGTTTGGTAAGGGGTTTAGTTCACAGTCAGCTGAGCTGTGAAGTTCAACAGACTATAAACACAATGAGAATCCGTTCATGACCTCATCTGGTGCGTGCCAGTACCAGTCTGCTGGTGTAATAAAAAAGAGCGGGGGCTGGTGGGTTGCTGGTGTCCAACCAAACATCAGATCAGCAGATCTGGACTGGGCTCAGTCACATCACATTGCCCATGTAAGTGGGGCTCTTTCAGCAATTATCATCCATTTGAAACGGTCACAGCGTCTCGTCTGGAATACAAATGAGTCTCATACCTGAAAAAATGATCAACATCTGACTCGTTCACTAACACAGCTATTATCTCGTCTGTGGTGGTTTTCTTTTCACCTCTTCAGGTTGGGGATGTAATTTCTTTTGAGAGTTGAACTCCTGCAACTAATCCTAAATATCAGCGAGTATGACAAGTTTGTAGAGAATGCACGCCACGAAGCCGGGACCTGTTATTTATGTGGTCAGCTTTAAGTGGTGCAGCTGACAGATGCTCAGTGTGTTTTAATGCTCGTTCAGCTGAGAATCTGTTGTGTAGATATCAAGGCTTATACCATTGCACCCTGTTTACTGACTTTAGATAAAATGAAGTAGAAAGAGAGCCTTTCAAATGCCCTCTTTAGCCTTGACCTCCCTGAAACATGCTAATCCAAAACACACAAAAACATCCTTGTATATTTAACCTAATCCTTTCAAAAGGCTGATATGTGACAAAGAAGCCGCTCATCACTTTTAGTCATGGAAGTAAACTGAGGTTTATTGTTGAGGCTGGTTAGACAAACAATATATACTTTCCTCTAACTGGCACCATCATTTAAAAATATCATCATATTGCATTTAAGACATGAAAATAGAGACTGATACCATAAACTCATCATGAAAACATTTACAGAGCTAATAAATGAAGTGAGAAGTGGGGACATTTTCACAGGGACTCCAGGATATTACTTTTTGCACAGTGGAAGCCTTTTGGTGGTCATTAGATAGATAGCAGAGCATGGGCGTCACCTAACAGCCCTGGAGTCTACGTATTAATATACAGTCTACACCCAGAGAACTAACAATATTTAGGGTGCATATGAAAAGCAGCAAATTAAGTTTGACAAAGGGTTTTTTCCTTCAAATTACTTCAAATTGAATTACATGAAAAATAGTTGCAGATTCTTAATAATTGATGAATCAAAAAGTTAATTCAGTTTCCACAGACATTTCCAGCACACTTTTCAACAGTTTTGTGCTCAAATCATGATTGTGGTTATCTTCTTGCAATATTAGTATCTATAACATTAGTATAGCATAGTATAATAATTAGTATCAATACCACCACAATCCAAACTCTCAGCAATTAGTTATGGACCAACAAGGTTATCACAACCTACAGCAATGATGCTGAAGACGACAAAAAGATGACCCCTTCCATCAAGTAACCTTATGATGTAAAACAGGTTTTTCCTGTTTTTTCAATTTCAAGCAGCCATGAAATTTCTTTTGAATCACCCCACAGGCACCAAGTACAGATCAAATCAAACTGTACAAAACTTCAGTTTACTTTCTAAAGATTTGTACTGCAAACACATTTGTTAACATCTTGCTATGTATTTGAATATAGCTTTCAGTGAGAATACGTTTGCTTGTAGTTGTAGTAAGTAAATTAGTTCACTGTTGTCTAACATTCCTTCTGAGCTTGTGGCATTTGTCAGATTGTTACAACTACATATTATGAACAGAAATATTAATTGAGAAGTTGTTCTGAATAAGTAGAAGAAAATCTAGCACAAAAAGCAGAATACCGTAGTTGCACAATAAAAGCAAAGAGACAATAAATCATAATGAGCAATTATGTCCTGTAATAAAATGTTATTCAATACTCAGATAACTACTGTCATCTTCATTTTTGACAATGATTGTTCTGTTGAACAAATTTAAAATTAAAATCCCAACCCTCATACTTTTGTAGGTGTCTGGCTCCAGGTCATAATGGCTCCATTTAGTATATAACCATGCACAAAAAACAACATAGAAATTCAACGCTTTGAAAGCGCTTTCGGCTGTGGTAATGGATTTCTTCTGAAAGCAAGAGAAGCAGAAAAGTAAAGCAATAGAGGCCAGAGAGCACGGTTATGAGAGAAGAAGCCAGAGAGAGAAAGTGAAGAAAGAAGAGGGAGACAACTTTCCTGTAATGTATTCCAACATGTACAAAATGAAAGAGCGGCAGAGAGAGAAGGGAGAAGATAGAAGAATAAAGTTTTTATTTATTTCAGACAGACACCTTCAAAGTGTCTGTGTGGAAATAAAAGATCGAACAGACGTGACACAGGAGCTCTGTGTTCAGCAGGCCAATGGGAGTTCCTCAGGGAGATTACACACAAACACATTTATTCTCTCTTTCACTTCTATCAGGGTCAAATCTCAGTCACTCCCCCCAAAGAGGCTCTTCTGATGAGCCCACAGTCATAGTGTCAGCGTAAGAGAGTCTGAAATCTGACCAGGCTGCACCAGCCAGCATTCAGAGGCAAGAAAAGAGCCAGAAACAACTTATTTATATCTGACAAAGCTCAAAGCTCATCATTTAGTTAAAAACCGACTAAATGTGTCCGTGCTGCAGCAGCCGAGTCTGACAAAGACAAAGGTGAGGATTTGGTTTTAACGCAAAAGCATCAGTTTGGCCACATTTCAAATTTAAACCTCCACCTAAATTTGGCATCCCTATCCAGCTAGTAGCTGTCTTTCATGCACACTTAATGTCCAGAGTTGAGACATTTCATACTGTAGTTCTATATATCATCATTCCTTCTTATGGCCCTTTTTCTGTTATGTTTTTTTTTATTATTATTATTATAGCTCAGGTCCTATTTGTAAAGCTTGTTCCACTTCTCTTCTTTATAACTTGGTTTTGTTCATAGCATCAGTATTATCATCGTCCATGCTATACTTAATCTTAACTTGGCCCATGATAGGAACAAGCGTTTGTCCAAATGCAAATTTGCTGTGAAATTACTTTAACACATTAATTTATTTCCATTTTTTACTCACTAAGAGCCACTAAGTAGTGATCAGTAAGTGATGCAGCAGCCCTGAGGGGAGCCGCTGAGCCTCAGTTGTGCCACCAACAGCCTGCTTAATGTATTTCTTCTTTGTGCACTTCAGATGATCACTTGCATAAATATGATAAGGAAACTAAAATAAAAAGGGAAGAAATCTGTTCCAGTTTATTTCTGACTTTTCGTTTTTGGATTCCAACATTCAGCCTGCGTCTTGAGAGGCGAAGGAGGCTCTGTGTTGGTTTTGATATCAAAGCTCTCCACACAGCTTTGATTGCACTTTAGAAACAAAAATCGGCTGTTTGTCTGACTCACTGAGGAGACGTCCTGAGCAGCTGCTGGAGATTACTTTCCAAAGAGTCTCTGATTGGGAGGATTTCTTCACCTCATCATCATCATCTCTTAGATGCAGACACACACAGACACACAAAGACACACACAGTCTCAACGGCCCTCGATTCTGTGGCTGTGAAATAGAATTTAACAGTCTCGGACTGTGAAATGCGGCCGGTAATGTCAGTTATGATACAGAGCTCTGCTGAATCAGAATGATTCACACCTTCACTTGCCTGTGTGTCTTACATATCAAACCATTATCACTGCATGAAACTCCTAAATAAACTTTCAAATGAAGTTTAAATGAAGCTTTGCATACTCAGTATCTTTTTAGCAGCTCCGAGTAGGAAGTAAAGAATCTGCTTTAGATTATATCAGACTTCTGAGAAACAACAGTCCATTATATTTATCATTGCAAGCATTAGGTTTTAAACTATACAAGGTTCTGCTTATATGCAGCATTTCTCGTTTATTCTTCCATCAATCCTGCCAGCTGTTGATCAGTGAAATCATTTTAAAATCACTGTGGGAAGGACTCCCACTGGAGCATGCATGAGAAACCACTTGTCTGTTAATCGCCTAACCGACCAATTCATGCCTCTGAATGCACCTCTCTACTTTAATTCAAATTATATTTGTGCATCACATTTTCCCAGGTGAAAGATCAGCATGTAATACATTTGGACAACTTATGTACAGAGCGGCATTCACCAAACAGAATTATACAAAGCCAAGACACTGGGCTGCAAATGATATGATTCATCTAACATTAAGTTAGATAGATTTTTATGATGTATTGAATGCACCTCCCAGGCATCACAAGATCTTCATAGTCCAACCAGTCCCTGACGGGCCGCCCTGTTTGTGTGCTGAGCTCACTTTAGGGACTATTGTGAATAAACTTTTTGCTTGCTGAAAATGTAATAAAATCTAGACTTGATAAAAATAAAAGGAGGAAAGCTTTAATACACTGTAATTGCGAAGTAAATGCAACAAGTTATTTTTGGTTTGCACGCAGTTGTTGGATCCTTTTGCCAAAGTTATTAGAAAGTTCTAACAATTTTAGCACACACAAACACACACACACACACACTAGATTTGGGAATAGGCTTGATGGAGGCTTAATTAATGATTTGTAACTGTTGAGGCATTGAACAGAGCAAAGGGAGAGAATCCCAGCTGAGGTATGAAAGCAGAGCTGGACCGGCTGCTAATACAAAGTGAAGGGTTTCTCTCCACCTGCTGGTACAAAGTCTTTCTCTCTCGGCTGTTTAAATCAGCCTCTCTTTATCTCAGGTGGTCCATCTTCCTCCCACTCTGCCTTGATCTCTGTCTCAGATCAGTGCAGCAGGACGCCCGCAGCACACTGCCAGCGATAGAAAAAGTGGGGAGGAGGAGAGCTTTCACCTCTGCAGACTTTGCACTCTGCGGTTTCTCTATCATTTGAAATCAACAGTTGTCCTTGATTTTCATTTTTTTTACCTTGACAGAGTCAGATTGTTAATGAAATGATCTTTGAGTCAGCTTGAAATAAAAGGTGGGCTTGTCATTTCAGAGGAACAGATTCAGTCTAAACTGCTGTCAGGGATTCATTCCTGCAGGTAGCTTCAACTGAGCTTACTGAGGTTGAAGAGGTGGAAAGTAAATTTCCGTGGTGATTGCTTGACTATGTAAGAGACGTCACTTCTTTAAGATGATTTTTAATATGCATTCCAAACGGACAATCAGCACTAAACTTGACGATCATTTTATTTATTCTGACACGTGTGCTCTATGGAGCTTTTTTAGCATCTGTCACCGCATTGTTTTGGTGTTACCTCTTACATATTTACTGCTTTGGTCCACTCACATTGTTTTCACTAGTGTGGTTTTCAGGAAAGAAGCTGGTTTATTTTAAATACCTCTCAACACCCACTGATATCTTGGCCAAGCATCATATAACAGAGTGACAACGTTAACTAGCAGGTACAGCAAACACGGCTGAACAGCAGGACAAGATATAGTTGTTTTGTGGTCAGGCCTTGAAAATGCTGAACTCATTTTACAATTATGATCAATAACCATAAAGGCAGAAATCCATCACTGAAGCAGCACAGACTAACTTCCTTTCTACACCCATATTAGTCTAAAAAGACCAGTCGGTGCTGAAATCCTGCAGCATGCTGTCATACTGGAAAGTCTTTATGGAACATGTAAGAATTTACCAACTGACAGCAGATGAAGTAGAAGTAGCTGAAAATGCTTTGGAGAAGCTCTGACTGACTAGTTTTACGTGATCAGTGAACCAGGTACAGTAGCAGCAGACTGTCTCCTGAATGCGCACTCTGACTCTGCGTTCTTCTCTGCTGTCATTAACGGCTGCAGCTCTGTTCTGCTCTCTGAGCTGCAGGCAAAGTCTGCCAATAAAGAAACAGGACAATTACACACATAATGAACACTGCAGAGAGGAGAAATTAAAATTTTAACCGAGCCAGGTGTACTGCTGAATGAGAGAGTCAAATGTGCCACGAGGGTTTGTGAAATAAGAGAGGAACGAGAGGAGAAGGTGGGACTGAATAAATAATCAAACTGTAATGAAATGAGATTTAGTCTGAGCTATGAATTCAGATTCCTCTTCGTCAGTTTAGTTCAGCATGTTAGATTAAAACGGAAGGAAGCAACACTTTCTCATCACATTCAGTACCGTTA
The DNA here is from genome assembly GCF_900963305.1 of Echeneis naucrates. NCBI lineage: Eukaryota > Metazoa > Chordata > Actinopteri > Carangiformes > Echeneidae > Echeneis > Echeneis naucrates. Next base: position 19,413,588 of record NC_042527.1, on the reverse strand, counting down.
TAAAGGTCAGAGCTGCTTCCACGTTAAATATTGGTTCAGTTTTACAAAAGCTCCTTTTTCATCTTCCATGATCTTAAAATGGTGTCGCTGCAGACGTCTGAATGGTGTTTACAGCAGAGCTGCATCCTCTCTGTCTGATGACCTTATTTTCTCTAAACTATAATTCAGAGGGCTCAAGTTAAGTGGCCTTTTGATCCAAATGATGTTATTAATCAGCACCCAGAGGGGAGGAACCATTAATGACCTTTATAATGACAGGGCTGGAGTCAACATGCTGCTTCTTCTCTGCTCACCTCCTGCCGTGCACTCTTCCCTTCAGCGCTGCCCCTTTGTCTTCTGCTCTCATTTCTTCTTTCATTAATACATTTTCTACTTTCACCAGACTCTTCTTACTTTCATTTCTCTTTCTTTTCATGTGCTTTAATTATTTTTTTTTTTTTCTTTTTCACATTTTAAATCTGCTTAAGGGGAGTTTGAGCGATTGAGTACAAAAATGGCCTCAAAGGAGCATAAAAAACAGCCCCCTCCCCCTCCACACACAAAAACTGTTTAGTGCAGGCTTTCATCCAAACTTTCTCTGCGTACTGGGAGCTAATACATGTTGTAGAACAAGTTTTCCCAGTCGGAAATGAAACCCCGAGCTGCATCTGAATCTGTGTGGTGTTTCAGACAGCTACAGTTGACTCCCAGACTTAAGAAGGTTGGTGTCAGACAGTCCACAACATGGACATTACTTTACATACCAACTTGTCCACTCTACCTACATACAGTGGGCAGCTTAAGTCAATAATCTGAGTCCTTACAGAAAAATAAATCTTCTTTTGAATGGAGTGCAGAATTGCTATTCTGAAGACCTTTGAAGACCTTCTCGAAAATTGTTTTCAAATTCATACAGAATAAGTCGCATACATGTAGCTTCTGTGCAAAATGGATGTTAACTGTAACACTTCTACTTATTTTTTGTCTATTTTGTCAGCACATCTTAGTCACTTTGTTGATGTTGTGATGAAATGACCTCGGACATTTGTGCACAAAGAATTAGAAACAGATCTAACAAAGAGCTGTTTACCATCAACATTCAGGAGCAGCAGATAAAAGGTCCTCAGAGAGCCACACATCCACAGAAAGTTTGTTTGGAGCTTTTCTCTTCCTGTGCAAAAGCTCCTGTTTTGTTATTTAATAGTCTGGTGCACAGATGCCTCATTAGTTGCTGATGATTTTCCCACATGACAGTTATCAGGTTAATAAGTAGTAAAAATCATGTGTGTTTGCAGCAGCCCAGAGTCATGAAGCTTGTTCTCATTTATCACCTCACCTTGTTCGTATTACTGAGGTAGAAGTGAGAAAACAGAAAAACAGGTAGAAGCTTTACTTCAGGGACACTCAAAACTCTAACGCCTCAACATTCATCCATCTTCTATCACTCATCCAATCCCAGCCCATCACAGGGCCAACGACCACTCACACCTACAGGAAATTTAGAGCCACTCGTTAACCTAAAGATGATGTCAGAGAAACCTCACGCAGGCACAGGGGGAACATGGAAGGCTCCAGGGCAGGAACCAAACCCGCAACCTTCTTATTGTGGGGCAACACCACTAACCAGTGTGCCGTTGAGTTGCCTAACGCCTCAACAGATGAACTATATTTTATTTATAATAGCTGAGCAAGTATTGCCGACAATGAGCTGCACCTTCAGCTTCTTATGTCACCAAATACCGGTGATCAAAGAATAAAGTCTTTGATTTCACTACAAGTGTATTAAAGTATTGAAACTTTACAAAGCATTAAAGTGGATTCGTTCTGCGACAGTCCTGAGGAGTAATTCTAACCATCAGTGAGGTGCTTATAGTTATCACACAGCTCAATGTCACTCCTGAGCAAACAGGAGGAAGCCATTGAGTGAGCAGGATTTCCCCTTAAACCCACTGATTAAAGCATGCTGGATTTTCAGAAAAAAGGCTTAGAAGGAGACAGGGAGGATTTTGTGGCTCACTGCAGTTACTTATTTGAATTATGAAAAACGAACTTATTTTTCAACAAATGAGCTAAATACATTTTATCGTGAATACAGGAAGCACAAGAAGATTAGGTCAGGAAACTGCAGATCGTCTCAGTCTTGCCATTTTATTCTTACAGTGATCACATTACTTTTAATTTAGGAGCATTAGCTCGCTCACCCATTCAATTCCATCCAAACCTTTTTCCAATGAGACTTTCAACCATGTGTTTCCTGGTTCGCCTTTGTTTAGCTTTGATTTTGTGGCTCTTGCACAGTCAGCCAAAATGCTAAAGTCATTATTTCAGTAGAGCAGCATTGCTATTGTACAGTATTTACAGCTGAGCGCTCTCTTCAACACACAAACCCTGATTTCACATCCTTTTTCAGGGATAAATGCCTCACAGTTTTGTTGGAATCCCAGGCAAAAAAAAAAAAACAGCATCTTTCTGGTAATCTTCTGCTTTTCCACATCTTAAAAAGAAATTGAAATATTAGATATATTTATGTAATACTACTTGATCAGTAATGATCATCAGTGATATTTAACTAATTGTTGTTGCGAACCTTCCCCCTTTGTTTCTATTAAGCCATTCAGTTGGTTAAAGTTTAAGTAACTGGAGATCAAACTGTCAGAAAAGTTTTTGATGGGGCTGCAATGAAAGACCTGTGGAGCTCTGCGTGTGGAGCATCTCCTCCACGGTCAGCGGTTTTATTTCCACTGGGAACATCTAAACTTAGAGTCTGCACTCTGTGCAATGTGAGTCCAGTGAGCAGCATGTACATATGATGACACTGAGGTGTCGGTATCTGTTTCTGTCTGTTGCTTCGGTCTTCTCTTGACATGATGTGTCATCTTGTTGGTGCAGAGACAAAGAGGAAAAACTATACTGCTAACACCAAAACCTCCTGGCTGCCTGTTTGGGCCAACACTTTCTGTCTGACAGCCTCCTGATAGAATCCTGTGGAGACTGGACTCTTCCAGAGGTTTATCAGCAGCGAGCAGAAACACAATTACACCACCATCTACAATGGAAACGATTACTGGAAACAGTTTCTGGAAATTTACATAACTCAGAGTGACTGCCTCTCTCGCTCTCTCTCCGCTTCTGAGCTTCTCCTTTCGTTTTCTGCAGCATCCCGGCATTATTCTCAGCTTCACAGTAAACCTGTTAACTTGCATTACACGGAGCACAAGGATTCACCCACTTTAATTCACATGGCTGTGATTTCCAGGACGGCTGTGTTCCTCTCTGGAGGGATTCAGTCATTGTGATTACAGTGATTAGTGAAGGAAACACGGAGGAGACGTTGTTCTTTCCTTCCAAAACAGCTCGACCAACACAAACATCTCCAGCTCCTCTGCCAGCACGCCTCCTCCATCTTCACAGGCAACAGGTTTCAGGCTGGATTTCTTATTCATTAGAGGGGAGAAGATAAAACAGTCCTCTATCTTCTACAACACTGTGTTTGAGATCCTGGTCGAAATCACAGGACAGAGGAAAGAGCAAACAGAAACCGGGTCATATCCAGGAGCTTCATTGTAACAGGGAGGCAGCTTTTATGCAAATGACTCCAGAAATCAAAGAGAGATATTTTCCTCAGGAACTTGTTGACAGCAAATGTCTGGAGAGCTGGAACTTGTTGGAAGTAATCAGGCAAGACAGCGGCGCTGCAAAACCGCCACGGTGGACAAACTTAACTGAGCATGTAAAATCACAATGTGCAGTTCTTCCTGCTTTTATTTGACAGTCTCTCTGCGGAGCAGGAAGCTCAGTGATCTATCCAAGCATGCTGTGTTAGCAGCTGCTGCAACAATCTGCGGGATTTATTTAATGATTTCTGATTAGGTTTTATAGCTCCGAGTGTTTTAAAAGCAAAATAAACAAAAGCAAAGCAACCATTCAGCCTTGAAGCACCATGTTTAGGTGGACGTATACGTTATTCACTGTGTGACAGTGAATTCATTCACTGCTGACAGCGTGCAGTAGAAATGTGACAAATCCCCAAGCTGATTCTTGACACTTTATGCTAATCTGCTCCATTATTTGCCTCCATTTGCCCTTGATGGAGACAGCTGCACCCTCAGGCATGTTGGAGAAACAGTTTTTGGATTAATGCCCAACGCCAACAGACAGACACACACACATAGCTGGTTGATTTGACTCTATGACTTTCAGTGCTGATCTTTGTCACCACTACAGGCAGCAGACATTATGAAATCTGTCATCCAAACAACAGAACTGTTTCTGTGGATAAGAGCATCTGGTTGAGTCCGCAACACAACTGGAGGTGTCTAAATATTCCCGTAGTTTTACACTTCTTTATTTAATCTGAATTTGAACAAGGCAGCTTCCGCAAAGGTTAATCTGTGCTTTCATCCCACCCTGCGTGAAAAAATGTAGACATCCTCTTCATTTTAAAAATACCTGACTGTTGATGGCATGCAGTACCATCTACTGAGCATAAGGCACTAAATTTTTCTAAACCTGAAAAATTACAAACAAAAGCTATTCAATAATGACAGCATCTCAGACGGCACACAAAATATTTAGTGACATAATGACAACGCCTTTTGTTAATAGATCCTCTATATGCTATCAGTATTGTACAATCTCTGAGATGAAAGAAGTTTGTGTTGTTTGGTTCCAGTCAGCAAATTCATTTAAAGTGTTTTTGTTTTACTGCTTCGCCCATGGAGACAACCTGGCTACTAATCGATCAATCCACAGCCAGAGAAATGTCACAGCGTTGCTGTGGATCAGTAGATTGGCCTTTCTGGATAACTCTCATTGACTTGGTCACCTTGCTTTTCTGCTGTCAGCCATCAAACCTAAATGTCAAAAGAAAAACGGGCATCTTTGCTCCAAGTCTTCAGAGAATTCACACAAAGCTGAAGTTTTTAATTTAAAATGTGTTTCCAGTTTCTTCTTTTAAGCACCTGCACTGCTCAAATCAGAGAGCAAAGAAAAAAACGTGGTGAACAAGTATCCATATAATAAGCCTCTTCTATAATGACCGGCTTTTAGTTTGTCAACTATGATTTTATTATGTAGTAGTTTATTAATAATTGCCACAGTTCTGTTCATTTCATTTCATTCTGTTCATTTTTTAGAGATCAATCACCAACAAGTGAACCCCCCCTCCCAAAAAAAGGAACACAGTGTCTCTGTTGGTGTGTAGTTCAAACTGTGGTCAGGGGAAGACAACGAAATGCATATGCAATGTCAAAGTCATCTAACCTACCTCTGAGAACTAAATTCTTCCCAAATTGGATGTTTTCAGGCTCTCTAACAAGTTGTGGAGAAGGCATCACTCCACTCCAAAGACTCGATCTGTCATTTTCGGAACGAGTTCATGCCAAATGAGTTAAGCCATCTGCTCAGTGATGCTTAGTTTCAGAGCATTAGAAAATAGCAGATGGTTTGATGAAGTTGAACATTCATAACGGCAGGTGAGTTTAGTCTGGGTTTAACCAACATGATGACGGAGGAAGTCAGCAACACTCCATCGTCAACTGCCTCTGTTAACACTTCTGGGCCCACAGAGCCTGTTTCTTTTTAAAAACATCAGGGACTGCAGCAACATTAACTCTGTTTTCTTTTGCTATCCAGGAATTTATTCGCCCTTGGCATAAAATCTATTTAGCATTTTTGATTTTTATTTTGCTGCTGTGATTGTCAGTTGCTTCATGCCAATGTTCTACTTGAACGCCATTTCCTGAAGATAGACATTTTTTCCTGAAAGTACATTTGTTCCTGGAAAATACAACCCTAATGACATCCACTTGAAAACAGTGAGATATCACCTTGGGTCTTTCTCCTACAGAGCAGATTGGGGGTGTAAATCTGGCAGGAAGGAGCACGGCATGAAATATATTTTGTGCTTCCAGCTCACTCTGACAGATAAGAAGCGACTCTTCAGCACTGCCTGAGAATGAAAAAAGTATAAATTCAGAGAAGCATTCTATCAGAATGAGCAGATTCTCAGCAGGCTTTTATCTTGCTGGTTAGTTGGTTTTTCTCTCAATACTGACCACCACACTTACACCACCAGTGAGAGATAGTGAGACCGTTAGCCATCTGGAGCTTTTGTCACTCAGGTCAATCTTAATAGAGATCTCTCTCTCAGCCTGCTGCAAACAATGAAGCTGACAAAAGCCAGTCCGAGGCGAAAGAACAAAGTCAGCTGGGGTTGTTAGTTGCTGTTTTTAAGGTAAACAGACAACAAGTACACCTTCATCAACTTAGTCTGAAGGTCAGTGGGCAGATTGCCAGAATGACCCTCGGTCCAGTTTTTAATTGACCTTAGTCTCTGTCAGAACTTAACCAAACTCTTTGTAGAAGTTCTACAGCCTCAGATATTCAAATAACAGACTTTATAAACCCAAGCATCCACTCCAAACTCCTCCACATGTGCCCGTTCACGTCATAAAACAGTAAAGCAAAATCTTCTAGTCCTCATGAGTTTTCTCACATCAGAAGCTCTTTGATGTATTAAACTGGTGTATAATCACCTCTAATGACACACACAGAATCTCTGTGCTTTGCTTTATTCATTCTCTGGTGAACTAGGACTCTTTGGTTCCATCTTTAAGGTAAAAACATGCTGATAGTTTGCAGTTTATCCAAAGCCCCTAATTTCCATTTCACAAAATCTCATTTACTTTATCTCCATAAGAAAATCATCATCATCACTCACCAGGACTTCCACTGAAATATGATGAAAACTGAAACCACGCAAATAATGATCCCAGAAAGCATCAACACAACAAAGAAACCGAGTATGTTCACTCTCACTAATTTGAGAAATGGGCTGAATGGCTGCCAAACTGGTTGTTGTCTGACGTGCAGTTTAATGGGGGTCAAGGTGTCCGATTAATCACCTGGATGAGGGGTTCTGGCAGGTCAAAAGATTTTGGTCGGCTGTCTGGCAGTGCAGCCACTTCCATTCCTCGATTTCCCACGACTGCTGTCAAAATATCTTTTATGAACTACAGAGGGCTTGCTTTTATATTATAGGGGGAGTGTTTTATATGTTGCAGTAAAACTGCCCTGTGATATAAATCTCAACTTCACTGGAAAACAGAGACAGCATTGTTGTCATCTTCCAGCCACTGCAGCTCAATATTACTCTCCTTTCTGCTTCCTTTTTCTTCACAATACGGCTGCACAAAGTCATGCTGCCTTTCATTCTTTTTGTTGATATTTATGGCACCGTCATCTTGTCTGATTAAACTGGATTGGATAAGTCAAGCGTGAGCTTCACGTATAATAATAGGTCCTAGCCAAGCAAAAACACGCGAGATGAATTAATGTGCTGCTTATAGTCATTTTCCAAACCACCCTTTGTTAAACTTTCCCACAGCCTGGAGAAACTATAGACAAGTGTTTGATGCCAGCCAGTCTTCATAACACCTCCAATAGTTCAAATGTTGTCAACTATAAGTTGCAAAAAGCTATGCGGTGTGAAGCGTTGACGCTCGGCCTCTCTCGCTCTCTGATTTCCCATTCACTGCGGCCTCTGAGTAAAGTGAACTAAATGACAACACACTCAGCCCACCTGGCTATTGCTGCATTCAGGCTGGGTTAAGAGCAGAGAGGTGTGCCAGCGCTGGAAACATAAATGTCTGCAGGGAACGTAATCATCATGCAGAGCTGATCGCAGGAGTCAGAAACGAACGCTGTTAGCCTCTAAGTGCGCGTGTTTGTGTTTGAGTTGCAAAGGAGAAAATAATTACCATGCAGGACTGGTAGCAGCAGTCACAGAGGAGGTCCTGTCTGGATTTGCATGTGTAGTTGGAAGAGGAGTTCTTCAGAGGCGGTCTCACACACGCTGGCGATTGAAAAGATTGTGTGTTTGTTGGCCCGATAGTGTTCACTCCTGTTGCCGCTTTCCTAATGTCCCTCCATCAGTCCTCAGCTAGTGACGTCCTCTTATCCTCTGGGGCAGTTTGTCAGTCAGTTCTGTTTAAAGAAACCTAAATTAACATGGAAATATCCTATTAATTAATGCAACAGATTGTCAGACATCTTATTAAGAAAACACTGCCATTAAATTAAACCAAATTGGATGTGGAGGTACAGCTGTCACAGTTTATTCATTCTTTCATTAGTTAACTGCCTCTTTTTTAAACATCACCGGCTCTCATGTGATTTCAGACCTTACTACTCCCTCCTGACTGCCCACCTTGCAGCCACCTCCCCTATTATCAATCCCATCAACTATTTCTAGTATGTACCAGCACATCTCCACTCATCTCCCTGCCAGATTGTCAAATGTTATCTGTCTAGCGTTCCAGCATTCTGTTCCTGTTTTTCTGCCAGGCCTGTTTCTGACCTTTGGACTGCGTTCTGGTTTAGATTCCTTTCATCCGCGTCTTGTCAAATTCTATTTGACATTTCGGCAGCTAACTTGAACTTAGACGTGTGGTGTTGTTTTTTTTTTGGGTCTCTTAGCAAAGTGGAGAGCAGTAAACCAAGTAGAATTCACATACTTTGTGAATTTGAATTTTTATTTCAGAGAAATATTGAATCAAGTGTGAACTAATTCAAAGCATCCCCTTATGCTCATACCAATATTTTTGATAGCTATAGTACAGAGTAATGCATAGTGACATGTCGAGTGTAGTGAACACACAGTTTTCAGCCTCTATAATGTGAGAGTGATTTCTTCCCTTTTGGACTTTAGATTGTTGGTGAAATAAACAAGCAGGATGTCCCTTTGGGCCACAAGCCACAAAATAAAACACATAAAAATTCATCCTTGGTTGTAAACCCAATTAATTTTCCATTCAACCTTCTTTGGCATCATTTTCATTTTGTAGAATCGCTGTGAACACCACACATGCAACCTAATTACTTTGTATTACCATGTAGAACTTCACTCCCAAAGGCACGTACCCCCACCGATATGTGAAAACCTCAAGACAAGCAGACATATTTACTGTGAGTGCTGTTAAATACAGTATCAGAACAGACCATCACAAAGTCTTAGGCTTGGTTTGAGATCAATTCAAAAATCCTTGTGCAATTTTGAAAAGCAAGATTTTGGTTTCTCTTGCCCCGACGTTGTGGACAGCAGCTCAGCCTGCACTTATCATTTTTCATGCACCCAGCAACTAAGCAGATATCAGCTCGGCCTTATCAGGAGCCACAAAGGACTGAGGTGAAGTGGGGTGGCTACTGGGGGGAAGGCTCCTTCGGGCGGCAACAAGTAATCAGAGCCTGAAACTGGGCCTGGGGCACGACCACCGTATCCTCTCTGTGGAGAACTAACAGTGACAGCCATTTCCTTATTCTGTAGAGTTCACAGAGCACTGATATGGACTTTTATAATTTAACTGATTAGCATTCAGAAGCTGTAATGCAAGGTCAATGTTCATGTCCCGAGACTGGCTGCAAAAATATGACTAACATGACTTCATTCCCTTCAAGCAGAGGGTTCCCAACCAACAGGCTGTGATCAGTGCCTGTCCAGGTTAGTGAGGAGCTTATCTGACAAAAACTCATCTGGTCTGTGGAATCATGCTCCTGCACGGGACAAAAAGACAAAGAGACTGACCCTCCATCAGCGATCATTATAACAGAAGAGGTGTGGAAATGGAGTCTAAATATCTTGAGTTTGGGTTTCACGTTTCTCTCTGTCTTTAACTTGATCTGTATCTCACTGCCTCCTTATCTCCCTTGATGCTTTTGTGGTTCTGACATTCATTATTAAAGGTTTCAAGTCAAAAAGTCAGAGGTAACAGAGAAATGAATTTACTTTTGCTGTGGACTTAAACAAATCTGTGTGGTTTTTAATGCTGCGGCACATCTTGTCAGAATCCAAAAACGGGTTTCATGATGACTTCAGTGGGATGTTCGTACTGAGGTATATGCAGTCTTTGACTGGGAACAGAAATGGAGTCAAGGACATACAAAAGTCTGATAAACAGGCTGTTTCTTTTTTCCTCCAAGTACTCATATATCCCATTATTTCAGCAGCATCTGCTAAGATCTGTGTGATCTCTTTGTTACAGACACAAAACGTTAAAAGGGTTTTGGTAGATAGCTGACCCCGGAGCTTATTGCCATTCTCAGGTTGTACGTCAGAAAATTAAGAAGCTTGTTTTGTTTTGGATTTTTCCAAAAGCCTGTCATAAAACAACTGATTACCAGCAGCATTTGGTGCAACAGGACAGTGTAATTCTGACCAAGGCCAGAGAGCAGCAAATTAAAGTCCAAATATTGGCAACTTCTAAAAAAACACAACAAAAACGCAGCAGAATGAACGAAAAACCCTGGAAAGGCATCTAAGATGCCACATTACTGCCTTTCATTACCTTTCTAACCATCTGCATCCCAAAAATCTGACTTTGATGTAATTTTTGACTATTATCATTATTTCAAAAAGCCTTGCATTAAAAGCTTTCCTTCTTCAGGTGTCCATTTCAGTTTTTGTTCTGAGTCTTTGAGATGTTAAAGTCTTATTTCCTGTGGTGGACATTTCAGACCGAGCAGACTGTCTGCAGCCATTTTGTATCAGATACAGGAAGAAGCCCCCGTTTCATATTTCTGTTGTTTCTGTCATTTGGACAAATAATGCAGAATAGTAACAGCTAATAAGTTTTATTTCATTTTAATTTTGTGAGAGACACAGAAGGTCCAAACTAAGATGGCGGACGGCGCTGAGCTAGCCAACCGTTAGCTGCTGATGTCGGAGAAAACAGTTCACCTTTCTCTGCCGTTCCCGCCTCCTCTGTCACGTTGTTTTCCTCTCGTTTCCGTGTCCAGAAGTGAAAAACAAACGTATCCATCCGTTTAATCCTGCTGTGATGTCTGGAAACACTGACACCTGCTGATCCTGGAAGAAAATGGCGCCTGTTTCAGTGACGTGCATACGTAAGCAACAGGACTCGCGCGGCTCTGACGACACCGGTGACGTAAAAAACTACTTTTAACGTCGCTTTAAAAAAAAACAAACAAAAAAACAAAAAAAAAAAAGTAACAAAAACGCTCAAATTAAAAATGCGACCAAAAAATTAATTATGAAATAATAATAAAAAAGCTGTCGGTTATAAAAATCCAAACTTCATTAAAACTGGGGAGAGTCGATGAAAAACAGCGTGTTGATTTTTAAGGTGAGATGGCTGAGTCACGGGGTCAAATCTCGCGTGGAGTAACGCGAAGAGAAATGTTCCACCTTAAAAAGCTGGCGTCAAAAATAGTTCTGCCTCATTCACAGAAACACAACAAACACAAATGTCCTCATTTATAAAAACCTGCTATTTGACTGCTTGAAATGATAAAAGCTGTGAATGCCTACAAATGATGTTAAAAGCAAAATAAGGTTTCTTAACAGTCTATTTAATTTTTAAGTGTTGATGAGAGCGGTAATCTGTTTATAATCACATGTAAATGTCACTGATTGGTCTATTCTGCGGCTCAAAGAGCAAAACCTCCCACACCAGTATGTTTAATATTAAATTCAAATATTAAGATTAACCCCGAAGAGAGCATTACACATGGAGGTTTCATTATTTCCTCTGGATCCCAGAAACCTGTTTTGGTGTTTCATTGATTGATGGACTAGTTAGCTAACAGAAAAATTAGGTGAACAACTGAACTGAGAATAAAACAAAGCATAAAGAATATCTCCTCTTATTAGAGGCCTTTATTCCAGTCTGATACAGCCAACAGCGTTTACTTTACATTCACAATCTACCGTCTACCTGATTCACAGGTAAACTCCACATCCCCATTCCTAACTTTATTCCTCCCATTGGTTACATGATGATCACAGAATAGTGATTTGTCCCTCTTATTTTATTTTTAACACTCCAGGCATATGTTCTTATATTTACTATTTGTACAATATATTGTCAGTAAATCCATCCATCCATCCACCCCCCCACCCCCCCCACATCCACATGCACACACAAGAACACTGTACAGATGCATCAATGGAGACACTTTGGAAGGCAGTTTACCTTCAGTTTCATATCCATCGGTCTGAGAAAGAAACAGCTGAGTACCGTTGTTTGCTTTCAAGTTCTGACCACTGTGAGATGATTGTTCTAAAAGCCAAATGGAGAGGGTGGCATGCAGATATAATACAGACTGGTGAAAACCTCTTAAGAGGACCCTGGGCCAGTATTTCAGGAGGAACAGGAGAGAGAGCGAGGAGACCGAAACATTTAAAATAACAAGAAAGTGAACATCAAAGAGTCAAAAAATTTTATAATTACTAAAAAAAAAAAAAACCTCCAAATCCCGTCTTCTTCTTGTTCTAGCGCCCACTTATTTCACCTTCGTGTCTACAGGTCCTAGTGTCTAAAGCCAAGCTGAGAGGTTCCCCGGTGCTGCATTCAGGAGCGATGAGTCTATACAAGTGATGAGATTTACAGTGCGGTACATACAGGTTGCATCCAACATCATAAACCTCTAATACTGCTGCCTCCTCTGAATCAGAGGCTTTCTGAGGCTCATTCTTCGGCAGCTCCTTCGCTCTCAGTCAGTCTTTGCAGTAGTCGAGGATTGTTTGGCCCGTGTTTTATCAGTTTCAGGACTCCAGTGTCAGGACAGGAGGATGTCAACTTTGCAGTAAAGTGGCACAAATGCAGCTGCAGGAGAAAATGCGATACTGAAAAGTGCAAAGAGTCTCTTTTTGGTCGCTATCTAAGTTTTGGTTTGTGAGATATATTTGGCTTTGGTCCAGATGTTGCAGGACTGGAGAAGCCAGTGACCGCAGGTTGGTTTGAGATGAAGAGAAGCTGCCCCCCCCACCCGAAAGCCAAGCCGGGCCATGCTGAGCCAGGAGGAGCGCTGTGTTGGGAGAAGAGGGGAAAAAAAAAACAAAAACCGGAAGGCTCATCCTCTGGCATCTCAGTCTACCTGCCAAAGATGTTTTCATACTCCAGAAGTATCAGCTCCACTATCTGGTTCTGGTAGACCATGTGGACCGCCATGTTCCAAGTCTCAGTTTCTGGCCGCAGCAGCGTGGGGCCAAACACGATGGCCACACTTTGTGTGGTCATACGGTTTTCCTCGCCGTGGTCGATCACCCTGGAGGGAAGGAAGAGTGTTAAAAATGGCCACCGACTCGAACTCTGTTAGTCTTGTATAATAAGAGTGGCGGAAACTGTGAGAGAGAAAAAACAAAATCTGACTATCCATGAAGCATTTTTCATTTATCAGGGCAAAATTATTGAAAGATTTTTTGCAGCTTCTTTGAAGGAGGATTTGCTGCTTTGTGTGTTTTGCATCATTGTAAATGACAAGTGATTCATGAAAAGACTGAAAAACATCTGAAGAAATATTCTTAGTTGAAGCTTTAAGTCTCTGGATGTTGTAGTCATTGATTCGAAGTGTAGAGAGCAGTTCACTGATCTTGTTCATTGTAAGTCTATTGAAATTTAAGTTGTGTTTTGGCAGAAGAGGGAATCAGTGTGTCTTACTTCCTGAGGTGTTTGAAGAGGACCTGCATGGTGTCATGGTTGGGCTTGGGCAGTTGTCTGACCAGATCTTTAATGGAGTGAACCCGCTGCTTGAAGTCTGGTATCTCTGCAGAACCAAAGGGAAAAAAAAGTGAATGATGAGCACTCATCATTTTCATATCAGTTCTTGTATAACAATCTTTTTTTCCCCAAATGTCAGCCCAAGACAACGACACCCATTAGTTTCTGCCATCTTGCTTTTTTGAAAACAGATGAGACTGTATTTGGAAAAGATGGGTTTTCACATAGATTTCAATACAATCTGACTCGACATTAGGTGATATTTAAGATCATTTCTACAGTACTAAATCACTACATAACAGTTTGCTCCAGTTTGGGGGGCCTCCTTGGTTCATGGAGATTTCTGAGCAAAGTACTTTAATTGTCTTTCTCAGCAGAACAATAAAAATAGAAGAAAATGTCAAAGAAAATGTTTCAACATTTGAAAAGTTCAAATTCTTCAAGTCAGCATTAAATCAATAAAATAAAAAGTTCTCCAAAAGAATCCCTCAAAAAAAAAAAAAGGCAAGAAAGAAAAAGCTTTGAACTAAAGTCTGTGACGAGAAGGATTTCAATTAAATGCTGGTTTGGAGTTTTGCAGCAGCACATGTCCAGACAGTCTTTTTCTACTGATACTGTACTTAGCAACACAAAATAAGCTCACACTGAGGAACACATGAGTAAATGTGTGCGCACAACAGTTGTATGCAGCACGTACTGATGGCGCTGACAAAGTCATTGAAGAGAGCGTAGGTGAAGAGAGGCTCGGGCAGCTCTCTGAAATACATCTTTAAAGCTCCAGTGGTCACATGGATGTCCTCCCACTTCCCTTCTGCCAGGTTCACCTTCTCATCTGGACACACACAGAGACTCCAATCAGACTAACAAAGCACAACAATGAATAGAAACTTCAGGAAATCCAACTAGGCCTATTTCTTCTAACATTTCATATTGTTTTTCTAATCATTTTCTCCACAATTATAGAGAAATAATGGAATGACTCACCATGATTGACAGCAAAGCGTAGTTTCTGAATGACAGCCAGGTTTCCACTTACTCTGTACAGCCCATCTACACACAGACCTGCAGGGGATGATGGGAGGAAAATATCACCTCTGTTTTATACTTATGGTTCATTTTATTTATTTTTTAAATCCTCCACAACAGCACAATATGTTAAGCTGTGAGACACAGTCGTGTATTTCTATAACTCTGCCTCTTTACCGTCAATCATATCTGGCATCGTGTCTGTAATCAGGTGACAGTAAACTCCACCTGTCTTTTACTACAAGTAAAGGAAAAGAAACGGCTACACTTTTCTTCCCACTCAAACCAAACCCACTGGTGTTCTCCACGTGGTCGATGCACATCCTCACAAAGCTCGGCACGGTGCTGTTCTCCCTGTGACACAGACTGGACAGGCTGCAGCCAAACACTTGGTCTGGAGACACACAAGGACAAAAACAAAGTCTATAAAACTGTCCAGAGTCTGAAGTTGATCTCGGTTTTCAGAACCTCCCTGTGTCTTAACACTTCCATAAAGATCCAGCTTTTCTTTATGTGTGGCCTTAAAGTGAAATGGAGGCTAAATCTCAATGCAGTAAAAATTGAAGTTAACTCTCATCATGAAGGAATTCTTGTTTTCACACGTGACAATAATCTGCATCTTCCAGGCATTTAAATAGTTTTTAGCTCTCATCCCATAAAGGACAGATTTTCATATAGAATCTAAATGTCAAAACCACCCAATAAGAGCTCATGACATCCCTGGGACATTAACTTTGTGTTAATTTTTCCAGGATCTAAGAAACATGCTGATGAGAATCCCATCCGTGTTTCCTGCTGGGACACTGAGACCGAGCGGAGGCAGCATGTGATCGAAAGGTCAGAGGTTACCTTTGATGTAGCCCTTGTCTCTGACGGCCTGCAGGGTTGGCCGGCGGGTGAGGAACTTCTTCAGCTTGTGTCTGGTCTTCTTGTTGTCCGAGGCGTCCATGCTGGTGGAGGTCTTCATGGCGGCTGAGGACAGATGAGACAGGACGGTGTTGTCCAGCATGCGTATCAACACACTGATGGCCATGGCGTTTTGAGGGAATCAAACTGATAAGCTGTTGTTTCATAGGGCAGGTAATAAAGCTGTCATCATCACGCTGAGCCAAACACAGTCTACTGCTCTCCATGTTGCTGCACTTTGGCTCGTCTCCTACAGTGAATGCATCCTGTTCATTTTTCTTCTTTTCAACTAAGCCCTGCTATCGTATTTGCAATCAGATTTGAAACGTGATAAGGTAAAACTTCATCTTTTAAACATTCCCCAAATGTGGCGTTTTTTCAGACGTCTCCTGTTGAGATCGACAGAGTATTACACAAATCCTCAATACTCAATCCAGCCACAGTTTTCACCTTTTCCATCTGTAGCTTAGCAACCAATGTCATTGAACATTTGTCCGGAGAATCACAACTAGGAGAGCCTCAAGGTGAAAGCTTGACCTCTCGACATCTGCTTGTAGCTGCAGGATCGTGGGGTCGGCCAAGAGCCTCTTAATGAAAAAGTTCTGCCAGTTGGTGTTTTGTTTGTTGTTTAAAAGTAAGGAAAGTAAAAGCCTTAAGAAAAATCAGTTTGTGGTTGCCAAACAGTAAAGACGGTGTTGCACCATGAGACTGATCACACACCTCTGGCTTTCTTTGAATCCCTGTGTTCTTTCTCCTTGTCATTTTTCTCAAAACCAGGAGACTCAGGCATGTCTTCTTCAATGGCTTCATCAGACTCCCAGGCCTAACACACACACACACACACACACACACACACACACACACACACACACACACACACACACACACACACACACACACACACACACACACACACACACACACACACACACACACACACACACACGGAAATAAGATGGCAGAAAAACAATTAACTAAATTTGATGATTTCAAGTCAAAGTTTAGTTATTTTTTACATTTTGATTTTTATTTCTATTCAGTTTTCATTCTAACATTTCGTTGAGGTTTTTAGCTTTTGAAGGTAATTAACGGTCAGATTTGATCACAGGCTCCTTCTTCATCACCCTGGAAATGTTACATTTCTGTAGCACACACTGCATTTATGAAACAACAGCCCAATCCTGAAGCTGTATCCTCGCCCACTGTATAACAAATGTTATTGGTGCGATCTGAAGTGAAAAGTGTTGGTCCTTACGTGGGTGCTGATGGTCTCCTGCACCGCTCGATACCACTCATTGATGACGCCATCGTTTTCTGACTGGATCAGCAGCTCCGTCCCCTGTCGAGTCTTCAGCTGCGACCAGGAGAAAGATGCCAAACAATCAGCTCCCACTAAATCATTGATTGTGTTCTTAAGAATAATTTGTTGTTTACTTCTTTTGATGTTCTCAATGCGTGTGGGATATTTTGTGTGAAACACTATTTGTGACAGTGCAACTGAAAGATCGTATCTGTATTGTACTGTACTGTATTTATGACAATTCAGTGGTTTTAAGTGAACAGAAAAACAAACAAACAAAAAACATAGACACAACTAAAATTGTTTCAAAACAACCAAAACATTGAAGAGCACTAGAACTTGATGTGAGCTCTCGCTCACCTCTATGACGTTCTTCTTGCTGGATTTGTCCTTGGAGGCCCACTCCACCGAGCCGCCCCTCAGGTCCACCGTGAACTCTGGTTTGGACTGACTGCCCCCGAACTGGACGGACACCAAAAAGGAATCAAAGGAAGCAGATTAACACACAAAGATCCTGCTCATACCGCACTGATATTGTGGACTGTTTCTGTCCAACTGTGCTGCCGTGTTGTTGTATTGTCTCCCAGAAATAATGAAGAAGACTAACAGAGTGAAATAGGTAAGTAAAGTTTATTAATGCAGCACCTTTCACAGATAGAAAATCTTTTCACATGTACATGTTCCATACATGGAGCTTGTTTATAAGGAATATGAATGCACCAGTCCTGCAACAGATTCTTCCAGATTTCATTGAGCTCATTTAACTGTGTGAAGGTTCAGTTTGTGCTGCATTGATAAAAATGGGTTGGACAGAATAATAGGAATACCAGATCATCAACCTACAGCTTCTCACAGTTTCAATAAAAATGGAACATTATAAGCTTCTTGAAGCAGAATTTACTGCTGGTCTGTCGAGGGAGAATTCATCAGTGTGCTGAGGTACCTAATAAACTGGCTACTTGGGGCACATCCATATTGAAAAATATAAACGTACAAACGTAATTCTGAGGAATAATTGAATTGTGTGTGTACATGCTGGAGTCTCAAGTAAGAAAACAACACACTAACACAACCAAACATCATTAGCATTTCTTTTACCTTGAGAGCTCATTAACTGCAGACAAAAAAAAGCTTTCCAAAGACTAAAGAGTCTGTTGACTTTTGCTTCACCAAACAATACACATGCAACTGAAATCTAAAGTAACCCTCCTGTGTGTCATGCTCTGTCCATTTAATCAGAAGCAGCATGACAGCCAGCCTCCACCTGAACTCCATGTCTGAATTTGTACACAGACACAAATGTTTTTGCTAATGACGGCGCAGTAATACTGTTTTATTGCTAGTGAGTGATAGCACAGAGGGGTTGGGGTCAGAGCATGACAGACAGGACGGAGATGTCGTGCAGAGGAGAGAGAGAGGAGCACACAGAAGGAAGGAGGAAGCACATACACAGGAGGCTCGGTCGAGCCCTGAGCAGCCATAGGACACAGCAGGACGTTTCTTAGCAGACGGCCTCCAGTTATTCAACAGTGACAGGAGAAATTCAGGGAGGGAGCCACTGTGGTAGAATGGCTGTATGGAGGGATGGAAAGGGATGAAAGAAAGGAGGATGGAAAGGAGGATGGAGAGGTGGGGGGGGGGGGGTGAGGCCAAAGGTAAAGAGATGGAGGCATGGAGAAAGAAGGGAAAGAAAACATCCAGGAAGGAGAAAGTTCAACCCCAACGTTCCTCTGACAACCTGACCTGAACAGCTCAAAAACTCTGCGGTAACAAGTCAAAGGAGGCACAGAGGGTGAACCCTGCAGAATAAAACAGGCCCCGGCTCAGATAATCAGACTGGCTTTAATGCAGGAGGCCTTTTCACATAAAAGCAGCAACAATAATGTCTTCAGAGAGGACAATATTCTTTTGTATGTACTCTGTCTAGACAGCTACACCACAACATTTTATTAGGAATAGCTTTTTGCCTGTCACTCACCCAGCTGGTTCCACCTCCTTGTCCTTTGGCAAACAACAACGTGGATCCTTGGAGGACGGTCCAGGAGGAAGTCCAGTTCTTACTGCAAGAGATAGTTCACAAACACTCTTGAGTGCACTCAGTAAACACGGGCAATTTTCTGTGTATTTATTTGGCAGCAGAGCAGGTAATGGAACATCTCTCCTCCCTCATGATGTGTTATTTCAGTCTCATGTAGCGAGACCAGACAACAGGTCTTCATCAAATGCTGCAACAAAGACCTGCTCAGATTCTTGGTGTTGCTCATTTTCTCTTTGAATAACAGAATGACTTCATGAACATGTGACAAAATTTAACTTTTTTACTTTCAGATTTTTATATTACTCAAAGTAAGAACAATGCTCACATTGCTGGCAGCAAATACAGAAACCAGAATCCTTTTGTTAGGACTTGACCCAAACTGGAATCACACATCTCATTCACGTCTTAAGTTTGAAGCTACACAATCCAACTTATTTATAATATCAACAAACCACATTATTTCACATTATTTTTAGACTTCTCTAAAAGCAAATTCACATATAAAAGTTCTCACATGCAGACTTTCATTTTCAGTAAGATTCACAGGAATCAAAATATTAAATGGCTTTCTCCATTTTGGCAAAGATAATAAAAATACAAATTCAAAACAAAAGAAAATATATTTTGATGAAGAATATGGTTGGTAATTAGGATATTAATGATGAAGTTCAAAAGTAGAACTAAATTAAAACAATCTTAAAGTGGGTTAGGGTTGTTGTAAGACCAGTGCTACTCACCGTACTTTCTTGCCGTTCTCAGTGATCTTCGTCACATTCAGAACTCCACACTTTTCAGACGGCTGGACACAACAAAACAAAACAACAAGGAAAGTGTGAGGAAGTGTCAAAGCAACTTCATTTTACAGACATGTCCAACACAGAAACTGTGATTGACAACAGCAGCAGGATCACGGAAGAGAAAGCTGCTGTCAAACAAAAAATTGGCGAACAATAAACTAACTGTTTCAGTCTTTTGTAAAAACACTGCCCCCACAAAAAGTACACCGCCACCAGAACAATAGCAGCTCTGAGTTTGGAGGGAACACGGATTTTTCTCACTCAGAAAAGGCAAGAGTGAAAACATTTGATTGTGCACAGACGTCAGTAAAATAAACGCGACTACTGCAGGATTTAATCTGTGATCTTTTAGAATTTTGGCTTAAGAGATGCAAACATGGATGAACAACACAACTGGAAGAAAACCCAAAAAATAATTTTTATGTCCCTTGGCAACAGAAAATCTGTGTGATGACAGACACCCAAGCAATATATCAACTGACCTATCAGCACAAAGTCGCAGAGTTTCTAACAGGCTCAAGGTCAAATTGTGTTTGAAGTTTTGTTTTGTGCTGCTCTAATTATTTTCATGTTTTCCAGGCCTGTGGAGGAACCCTGAACTGAGCTGCAACACGTGTCTTTGCCCACAACTGATCTCAGACCAAGTTAAAGTCCTGCAGGAGAAAGCCTGGTGGGTGAGGTGAGGTGAGGTGAGGTTATAGGGGTGAGTACTAACAGAGGCTGGGGGCTTGGGAGACGAAGGGCTGGAGTCAGAGTCAGGAGAAGGGGGCTTCGGGCTCAAAGGAGCGTCCTGGTGAAGAGATGGATCCAAAAAAAAAAAAAAAGAAAGAAAGTCATTTGGGATAACAACAGATGGTTAATGAGAAGATGATGTGAGGTTAAGAAGACAGACTTCTGAAAAGAGCGTGATGGCAGTTTGCCGGTAGATTAAGACACTGTGAAATGTGTCAAGTACCTGAGTGATGACAGGGGGACATCAATGAATTATTAATTAGACGTTGGCGCAGGCACAGTATTTCCCAGGATGCTCATGCACTTACAAATCTTTAAATTTGTAGGATCATCAGTGTTATTGTAAGAAAAATCATTGTCAAAGCCAATTAAGTTTCTGATTGATTAATTATCTAGTGGAATAACTGAGATGAATTCAAGTCAATCAACTCGAGCAATAAAAAGTGAATTTTGCCTGAAAGCAATACTGAAATAATTACTCAGTAATAATTATTCTTCATGTTGGATTACACTCATTGAAGGTGATTGTGCGTTTGGATTAAGGGGACTGACACTGATTGGTCGGTGTGGCAGACTACTGACTTTGTTTTTGTACGGGTGTAGGCGGACGGAGATTGCACGGAAATGCCTTTTTTTTGACAGCCGCTGCAAAATAACTGCAGTAAGTCTACAACTGAAACTTTGCATTGTTTAGATATCTCACAAAAGAAAACAACAAATAACAGCAGCACTTAGAAGAAAACTAACTGGAAAATATGATTCCTAAAAAAAAAAAAAAAAAGAATTGGGAATATTTGTAC
The DNA here is from genome assembly GCF_900963305.1 of Echeneis naucrates. Lineage (NCBI taxonomy): Eukaryota > Metazoa > Chordata > Actinopteri > Carangiformes > Echeneidae > Echeneis > Echeneis naucrates. The sequence continues at coordinate 19,392,493 of NC_042527.1, read as the reverse complement.
TTTTGATTGTGCTTTTGTTATTCTTTTGTTTTTGTGGTGTGTCGGACCTTGTCGTTGGGCTCTTGGACGTAGGCGCTGTGCCTCCATTTGGTCAGGACAATGGGCTCCATGTGTTTCCTGTCCAGGCTGCGACTTTTTGGAGCGTCCCCAGACAGCTGGGGAGGGGAGAGTTTGTACTGGGAGGAGACAGACAATCAAACGGCATCATGGGAAGTCTATGCTCTCAGTTATGACGAAGCATGACCACAAAAATAATTACATATCAATTGTTGCATATTTGCACATCAGACCAGCAGATCAGTGACAGGACAGAGCTCTTCAGAAGACAAACACTGATCATAAATTGACATTTTAAATCGATCTACATCAGTGGATTCCCTTTAGAGACCCAGAGCCCAGAGTCTATGGTTAGATTGTAGGTCCTTTACCTTGGGCAGCTCCCATTCCGATCTGGAGCCGTCTGCACTGTAGTAATAAGGTCTTCCCTGGTCATCGACATGTTTCAACCACTGGGGTCACAGACAGACACATTATTGACTCCTGATCATCACACCTACAGACTAACGTTAGTTTTTATTGTCACATGACTACGTTGTGAAACTTCTTGAATCTGTTCTCTTAGATACTGAGGTAAATTATATCTTGAAATTATTCATAAAATCTATTTTTTGTAATTATCTGAATGTGAAACCAGTTGGTGTAGAGTTCTGCAGTGGAAAAAGCCCCATAAATCAAAACCCAGTCTCCCATGCATCCCCAGAAACCAGCAGCCCCGTGCAGCCAGTACCTTCTCGTTAGTATAGTCGCTGACGTAAAGCGTGTGGCCGTACTCGTCCATCTCCTCCGACCACCCACGTGGCGGCGAGCCATACTGACTGTCTGACTGGCTAGAGTAGGTACTGAAGCAGGTGTCCTCCGACGACAGAGGCTGAAGTCGACCAATGGAGAGCGAGAGGAAGGGGAGGAAAGACGGCGAGAGCGACAGAGGCGTGGTCTACCATTAGGGATAAATAATCAGAGAAAGAAACCCGTCACCATGGAGTTAGAAGGGAAAAGACAGAGAAGGACCCAGAAGCAGCAAACCATCAGAAACTTTCCCACACCAGTGAAAGAATCAGCAGTGTTCCTGTTCCACCTGTAGGTGGCAGTGTGGTACAGCCATTTACAGGGCCACAGGTTAAAATCTGCTGACAATGGAGTCGACCACTATCGTGACAGACTCATGATGTCTGTGTGAGAGCTGTAACCAGTTTGAGCTCAGTGACAACATTTCTGCAAAGTCAGGTGATCTTCTGTTCCCTGCTTTTCTACAGAATGGTACTTTCAGTTCTAGCGTGGACTAATTCACTCACACTATTGGATTGTATATATTATCAAAAGGGATCTGTTATGTTCTCATTTTAATCCTGGCTCTAGATATGGAGGCTGGTGTTTGACTCACTTATGACTGATGTTGTAATCATCTCAGCCGTTGATCATTTGGCTCGCTTTTGCCTTGTTGATCTAGTTTTCACATTGTGAATCTGGTTCCTGATGACAGTCCACACCTGAACCACTTTGATTTGCTCTGCAGGGATTCAACTGTGTCTGCTTATTTAAGATACTGGAAAATCCAGATTATGAACTAAGCAAAGGTAAATTTTAGATTTGGATTTTCTAATACAGGTTAACAGCCGATAATGGCCCTCTGAAATTAAGCTGTTCAGACCCTGAGGGGCACGTCTCTGACATTCATAGATGGCACTTCCTGAAAGTGACATCTGCTTTCTGCGGTAACTGAACACATTCACATGTGAAATGAGAAACACCAAAAACATTGCAGACTGATTTCCCAAGTTCTTATTTCCTCCTGTTGGTGTTTTTATATTTCTGAGCTGGATGGATTTTATGTGTTCACAGTCTCAGACGGGGTGAGTTTATGTGAAGCAAAAGGTCAAAATTTGAACACATTTGCCCAGAGGACTGATCCTCACTTCTTCCAAATAAAATTTACTGTCGAATTTTTTCCTTTTTGTACCGGCGACTACTTGATGCCCTCGCCTCAACCTCCAGAACTTGATTGGTACCTCGGAGCTTTCTCCTGTGCTGTGGTTCTCGACTCTGGAGTTGCCGATGCTGGTGTCCCTCGCTCGGGGCGGCTTCCAGGTCCTCTCCTGGGTGGAGCGGTTGTAGTAGAAGTGCCGGCCGCTCAGGTCCTTGTAGGCCTCCCAGTCGCCGAGCGTGTGGAGAGGGGAGCCAGAGGGCAGAGGGGGCTGGTTGGTCTGACTGATCTTCAGCTCCTGCAGGTTGGTGTAGACTGGAGACTCGGAGCGGCCCTGACCTGATGAGGACACGGTCTGATGGAATGAGACAGAAAGAAAAGCAGAGAGCAGTAGACCTGTGAGTCATCGGTGAGTCTGTTACATAATCAGACAAAAGCTCCTGGACAGTGTGATGTAAGAAATTCACAGTTTTAAGAGGGACAAGTTATAGGACACTTCATCTAAAATACCAACCCCCCCCCACCTCCACAAATAGCTATCACTATATCTTAACTGTGACTGTGTGGAAACTAAAGGAAATGGCCGACAGCCACCTTTGACCACAGAGGACAGAGCAGTGAGGGTAAGCTTGATTATATAACAGAGAGCGGCAGAGACTCACGTCAGGTAGAAATAAGGAAGTAAAACTGACAATCAAGATGCATCCTGAACAGTTTGTCCAGGCACATCCTTACACTAACAAACGACTGAGGGACATTTTTCTGCCTGATCAGTAGAATACTGTGGTCTTCAACAGCAGCTCTGTGGAGGCCTGTTGATTTTCATTACATTACACTTTAAGTACACAAAAGAGGCAACCACGAAATTAAATTCCCTACACTTCCCAAAAGACAATTCACCTATCAAATATTTTCACATCCTCATGGTTCAAGGTTTCGAAACGCACGTAGGACATGAAAAGTAAACTGTCTGGTATTTATTCATTCAAAAGGTCATCGTGATTAAATCATCTGCTAATTGACTCCCACATAAAATTTCATTCATTTCATCTCAAATTTGGTATGATCATTTTAATAAACAATACTTTCAAAAATAAAAGCCTTCATTTCAGATTTCTAAAAATCAAACCTACTTCTTTTCTATTGCCTTTTGAACTTATCCACCACTTGCAGTATATTAGTTTGAAAGAGATATTGTGACTTGAATAAATAGATTTTTTTCATGTGTCTGTGCAGACAGTTATACTAAGTTAAATCTCTGGATAAAACAAAACCCTGAAGTCAGTAATACACTGCTTTAACTTTTCCAGTTGAAACAGGAAAAAACCTGACCGACCGCAGCTGTGATGTTTGTATGCTGCTCATGGTAAGATAGAAGAAGAGACTCAACCATACAGTCACGCTGTCAGGGGACCAATCAGGATGTTTTTTATGCTGATTAAAGCAGTGAATGTCTGTTAATGAAATAAAACCTGACTGACAAGTGAACAAAAAGAGAGCTGAGCATCTTTCCACAGATGTAGAGCAGCAAGCATGCTGCAGAAGAGAATCCATCTCCAAAACCCTGACGTGTGACTGATCTGGTCGACGGACTGTGTGTCATGATTATTTCTAGCTGGTAGTACAAAGGCTGCAGAACAACGAGGCAGGGATTCATAAATATTGGCCATGCCCTGAGGCCTCCAAACATTGGCTCTGTGATGTTTTTATTGCACACGGATCAATAGGGATGAAGTATGCAGAAGCCAAGCAAACAGCTGGAGGTACCCGGGAGAATCCAATATTAGATGGACTACAGTAAGCCTGAGTGCCCTTAGTGTACCGTTTATAATATTAAGGCATTCAACACGTCGGCCATAGTATATGTCTCATTTAATGTAGCGTTGTTTCTGCCGCCTAATTTTTAAATAAGAGGCCAATATTTGACAGAAAGGTGGGAATCCCAAAGAAAAACAGGAACGCTGAAGTGAAAGGCTGTCATTGCCGCTCTGCAATGGTGAAGTGCAAACCTCTACAGTGTGAAGCAGGATGCAGCTAAAAAGAAATCTATAAATACATTTTACCTGCGATGGTGAGCAACTAGTGAACACATCATCCTTTTCAGGCAGCGAGAATGCTCTGAGGAAGCTTCTGGTCCAGCGGATCATTGCCTTGCTGCTCAATATTTGGAGTTTGAGTTGAGCCACGAGACTCTTTCAACACATGCAGTCAGAGCCCTTAAGACACCGCTCTGTGGTCTTCCTGTATAATACTGAGTGAACATGTGATACAGTGCATGGATCTGTCAGAGAGGAAGCCCACACTGTCAATCAGACATGCAAAGCCAGTAAGGAAATATCTCCTTATGAACAAGTAACCACCCCTAGCATAATTTGAGATGTGACAGGAACCATCCCAATCAGGACGTTTTTTGTTGCTTTGTTGGCAGATCTCTAATAGCCTTAAAATGCATACTGACTCAAAGAAGAAGTCTTTGGTTTTGGGTAGTTAAAGTTTTCTCAGGATCATGTGTAACTCCAATTAAAAAAAATAAAATAAACAAACACCAAAGCTTCCAATGTCCTTCCGTGGACTGAAGCAATAAGGACTAAGTCAAATAACGGCTCTAATTATGTAACTAAAAGCTGCACTGCCAGGTTGGCTCATTAAAAATGCACAGGGTGTCTCTTCACTCCATTTTCGCGGCGGTATATTCAGGAACAGCTGGTGTTGGACATCTGGTGTGAACATACTGACCACTTAATCAATACTGAGCTCTGCAACCGCTGAGCCTCAGAGGGACATTAGGAGGTTGACCTCTCAGACTGAGGAAGCTGCTCTCTCTGATAGTACACTGCGCTTTAAGGAGAGGTTGCCAGGTGGACAAGTGTCGCTTTGTACTGCGGTGCAGCCGAGACGGGGAATTATTTTGGATGCGCGGGGTTACAAAAATAAAAGTCTCATCTCCCCTTTCATTTTCTACAAAGAACAATATCGGGTGACTGACAGCTGGAGGACATGGAAAAACTAGGGTTGAATCTTTTCTGCAAAATGTCTCTTTAGAATCTGCTGCTTCCACCAATAACAAGGACCCAATTTTTAAATCCAATTAAAAATCCAAATCCATTAAATGAAACTTTTTAACGCATTTCATTTTTTTCCTTCAAAATGTAGTTGTATGTTGTCTGTGAGTTGAATAAAAAAATAAATTAAGAGCTCTTTCAAATAACTAAAAAACTTGAGACAAACCATCATCAGTTAAACCTCCTGTTATCTTCAACTATCCCAAATATACTTTATCATTCAACGATTACAACACATGCAGGTAAAAAACACACGTTGAACCAGCAGCTGTTTTCATCTCGTGATGCTCTGATAAACAACATCCTGGAGGTGAAGCCTCAGTCCCATCAGTGTTTAACTGGAACCACCGGCACCGACTGTACAGTGTATGGACAGGAGGTCAGCATGCACTGCACCGGCCAAATAACTGTAACTGCAACCCTCACTCATCAGGAGGAGCACAAATCTCTGCTGGTTCCAGCATCTGAAATGTGAATACTTGATGTTTTACTTTGTCCAATATGATGGTCAACTGATGACAAAGGACCAGATTTGCTGCAGGATCAGTCACAGTTATAATTTAAGTGTCCCCCTCAGATGAAAACTAATTAGTGGAATCAATAAAAATTAAAAAAAAAAAAAAAAAAAGAAAGAATACAGGATGTGACTGAAGTGGAGACTGAGCCCACTAATATAACAAAAGAGACAAAGAGACCATCGCAGGTGAGCCGAGCAGCAGCAGCAGTTTCCCATTAGAGGGCAGCCTGACAACAACGTTAGTCTTTGAGATAGACCGGTGATGGAGCAGGAGGAGGAGCTCCCTCCTTTTTCTGTTTAACGCAGATGAACCTGCTCTGCTGCATACCGCGGAGAGCTGGGCCATGCACACACAAAACATACACACAAACTGGAGAACTTCCCAGGCTGAATGTGTTACACAAACACACATGTACAAAACATGCAACAAAAGTAGAATCATAGAGCACACAAAGTGCAACTTCAGTGTTTATAGTGAGGAGCCTCCAGCTGTCACAGCTGTTGTCAGATACCATGTTGTGTAACAGAAATAGGAAATGATTCTTAATATTCCTGTTTTGGGCTAGAAACCTCCGTGTTGCTGACAGAGGCAGAAATTCAGACCTGATAAGACATGAGGTTGGATTGATGAGTCAGCAAAAAGCCATACTGAGTCACTTTCTTTGAATTAACTTTGCGTCCAAACAACTATACTGCAAAATACTAAACTGAACCCCTGAGGATCGTGATGTTATTAGCATCCACTTTAAACGTCACTATTTGTACCAAAGACAGTTATCAAAACTTTGGCAGCTTTGTTGAGGTTAATTACTTCTTATAGTCCATTAAGCCAAAAGTTGCTCAACAAAGCTGCCAGACAACCAGAGGGAGTTAAGGAAATCAGTCTGCAACTTCAAGTTCTTTCCATCTGAACTTATTAAAAACTAGACACACCTGGAACAAAAAACAGATTTGATGACTTAGTTCATTTGTATATCAGACAGGGTTTTTGATGGGAGGAGTAGATCAGTGACACACCAACAGGTGGATGTGGGATGATTGACCAGTGAAAGCAGGCAAGAGATGTGACAGCGCCTGACCGAAAGAGGAAAACAGGAAGTGACATTAGAGCTGTGTGTATGGAAAGGCAGTCGGTCTGGATAATATTACATCACACACACTACAACACACTGACAGCATTACAGGTAATGAGGTGAACACGGTTCTTCTGTGTGGTTCCTGATCCCAGAGTTTTTATTCCTTGAGAGAGGGAGAAAGAAACTTGAACTGAATGTCCAGCATACTGATAACGCAGGAAAAGAAAAATAACAAAACACAGATGATTAGGACTGAAAAAAACCCCAAACAATCTCAAAAAGCCTCAACCCATAACGCACAATGCCCATGTATAAAACACACATCCAGTGCAGCCTGGTGGGTCCTTCAGTCTGAGGTAAATCTCAGTAAACCTGAGTGTAATGAATAACAGGCAAGAAAAGAAAACCACAGACAAACACACCGCAGGTCAACAAAAAAAGCATTTTAAACTGTGGCACCACCCAAGGCAATTATGCAACTCCTGTGCAATTACATCTAAACATGAGAAAACAGTCGGCGATGCAGGGAAAACATAGTGAATAGCCTGAGGTGAGTTTCTGCTCTGACTGACCTCATGGAAACTATATTTAACGTCAGGAAACTAACCAAACAGCAACTAAGCTGCTAAAATGTCCATGTGTTGACACGGGTGTCACAGGATGACAAGGTGCTTTTTAATTATGCAGTAAAGGAGAAAAGAAAAGAAACGAAAGGAGGGAAGAAGAAAAGAGCCACACCTGGGAACAGTCTATGCTGCAGTATCCCCTGTGCTTTAAATCACACTGTGGAGAACCTATCATACACTGTTGATGATAACTAGGACGTTTAAAACCATGCAAGAAAATTAAACAAGGTTGTCTTTTTTTATCTTTTAATAAACAATGAATTTTCTCTAAAAATAATGGGAAAAAAGCCAAAAACAAAACAACTTGATGTTTGAGATGCTAATAGCGGTGAATAACTGTCTTTTCTTGTTTGATAAATTTTACAATAATTAATGATGAGAATGGGTTTTTTCTGGCTCACTGATTCATTGACTGATTGTTGATTTGTGATCACCAGTGTGTCAAAACAGTTGACTGAATACATTTAGCATGTTTATGTGATAAGATTGTCAGCGTGTTTGTGCAGTAATGGACCGCATGCCTATTAGCGACAGTGTGACCTACATATGAGATACCTGTTTGAGGGAAAGAAAATACTTCTTTGTGCTATGTGGGATAAAAAAGTCTACACAGTTACAGATCAGAGAGAAGTGAAGGACACTGCCCTCTTTTACATAATCCTGGCTGGGAAGGAGGTCCTCAGAGGAATCCTGGTCTTGTTCTGAACTAACTCTGGTCTATTTGTCTCTACTTGAGTTGGAAATGGGTCAGAAGTGAGACACTGCAGTAGGAAGAGGGAGCAAAGTTTTTTTTTAAGTCAAGACCAATAAACCGAGCTGCCCATCATCTGTGGTGCTACAGCTGTTTACTACACTGGAGCTAGTCAACAGTTAAACTAGTCAAATACAAAGCAAAGCTGCAGCAGCAGGTCCATCATGAAAAAATAGATTATACACAACCAGAAGTCAATATGCTAACAGTTCCACAGAGGAAAAGAGGAAACATGCCAAGCTTATCTAAGAAGGTCAAACACAGACATCTGGATCAGTATACAGAGATCATACAGAGGTGAGTGAGTTTCACATGCCATTACTGTTCAGCCTGCCAAAATATAACAATTCACACTACTAGTCTGTCACCATGTCAGACAAATTAAATTGTTTCCGCAACGACTGTTCAGCGAGTAAAATCCAGGAAATCCTGGCATAATGACTCCATTAGAGTGAAGATTTATCAGAAGTTTAAACCCTGCGCACTGGCTCCTTAAAGTATGAGGAAGCGTTTGGAGAATACAGTGTTCTAGTTACAAAGCACTGTCATCTTCCAGATTGTGCAGTTTGCATCTGACTGTCAGATGACAACACACTGCAGTGTGAAAGGTCACCACCATGATTTAAAAGCAGTATGTCTCATTTCCTACGCTGTATGATTCTCTGGTGGGGGCGGGGCGCAGTGGACTGGATTGCGTGATTAAATGGACATAAGTACACGAGAGAAAGTGACACGGAAAGTAAAGTGATTCATGTTGCTGCTGCCCAAATGTTGGAGTAAATGAACTTTTCCAGATGTGTGTGTGTGTGTGAGTGTGTGTTTTTTTTTTTTTTTAGATTGGAGGAAAAGACCATATGCTTGTGAGCCTGGAACAGCAGCTGCCTGGATGCTGCTGTGCCCTCATCACAGGGGACAAGCGGTATTCCCTGTGGCCTGGGACACGACGCCTGCAACCGTTTCACCCTTTCCTGTCTCATTTTGAAAACAGCCGGAGACATATGTGAGGGGAAAAGGCATTCACTGCAGGTGGAGGATGTCTTAACTTCTCTGGAGTTGTAGATTTGTCAACAGGGACACTGGCTAGCTTTTAATAAATTCTATACTTGCCCTGTTTAATATTCTCAGAGATGACTCAGGAATAATATAGAATTTGAAGCCACAGAGCAGTGAAGCGACTGACAGCGGTGACCGAATAATTAATCCTTTAATTCCATTTACCTGACTGGTTGCAGCTAGTGATGCTAATTCTTCTACACTAAGGGCAGCTGGAATTTACGGAATATATAATTATATATATAGATCTGTGTGTGTGTGTGTGTGTGTGTGTGTGTGTCAGATTGTGTAAGAGAGTAGCAGGGGAAAGGTGGGGTCACTGCTCAGGACACATAATGTAATAGGATGTGACTCAGGAAGATGCAGACTGTGTGCGGCTTTCCATTCCAACTTTGGCTCTGTGGAGGATTTAATGTTGTTATCTAATGCACAAAGTCTGAGCTATAAAAGCCTGTTACCAGGTAGAAAATGCATCCTTAAAATAACTACTTCTGAGTTAATGCATGCCACATAGCAGCACTAAAAGCCGTTTACTGACCAACCTAAAAGAAATGTGGCAACTTCAGCATCAAACTTTATTCTCCAGTTTGCTTCTCCATCTCCATCTATCACCTTTTTTCTTCCACTGAAGAAGCAAAACCTGCCAGTAGCTCCTTTAAAATAGAGACTTTTTCAATGGCTGAGTGAAATAAAGAAAAAAAGTAGAATTATTTAAATTAGTTTCAAAGTTTTTGGCTTAGACAGTAGAAAAGCCAAAAGCCTGGTTGAGATGAGCGGATCTGCTTCTCTGCAGTTGTGTCTCTCAGAAATAAATAGCCGACCACATCACAGCAGGTTTTAAGACACTATCTAGATCACCGCTGATAGATGTTTGTATCTTGACAGCTGTAATCTTAATCCAGCTCTGTTGAGCCAACACATCTGAGGAGGATGAAGATATGAAGCTTAGATATAGACTCTTCATATCAGTCCCATCCTGTTAATGCCAGTAACAACATCCTCCTGCAGGCTTATACATCAGTCACCACATCATATGTGTTAAATAGAGAGCGTCATGAAAACCCAACGAAGAAACACACAGTTTTCTTTGTGGCACCGTCCATTTATCTTTGGCTGGTGTGTCCCAACGCTCAGGCTCCTTGTTAGCAGTTCCCTGTTTTGCATTTGTGACACTAGTAATGCTATATAATTTCTTCACTGGGCATTAAATGCCTTGCTCAAGAGCAGGATGGTTCATCGCCAAACAGATTTTTATTTATGTCCAACCCAGATTAATCCCAGCTGCTCTGGAGATCTGATCCAGTGACCCTCACAATTGCATGGCTGCTGTCCTGTGAGCTGGAGCCAGAAAGCTGACCTAAAAATGCAAAGAGCAGCAACTATGAAAAAAATGTTTCATCAACAAACCCTGATCTGACCGAGGAGCTGTTGGTGAAAGACAGATAAATCAGGGCAGGAACTGTTGGAGTCATGATACATATCTGGTGGGGGATTGTGAGATTCTTAATGAGATGAAAACATGAAAATTAAACAATGTGGTGTGAGAATATCCCTCTTGGTCAATTCTCTGGATGAGCTGCTTTAAAGCTCGTCATTATTTACATCATACATCATAATCACATCATCACAAAACAACTGTCACCGTGTCTAACCATAAGTGGTAGTCATGCTGAGCAATCTGTAAAACGGATGGCACCAATCTTAAACACTTGACTTTTTAAAAACCAGTTCTGTGTCTTTAATAAACCGCTGCAGCTTCTCAGCAGCAGCAACAGTGAATGTCAACAGAGCAGCTCTTACAGCATGCCACACATTCCCCACTGAACTGGAATTGTGAAACTGTGAGTACGAGTGCAGAGGAGGCAGTGAAAGGAAAAGACCTGACACACCTGTCCACTCCCTCACTCTTTGCCGTAAATGGGGACATCAATAAATTGATCCCTGATCACTTCTTGGGTGCCATTTTTGTCAAATATTTGCCGCCATGTGTAGAGTTATTGTTTTAATGTTTTAAACCATCATGATTAAATTGTTACAGTTGGAAGGAGCAGGTGTAATCTGAATGCAGTACCAACACAGTTATCACCATGACCTCTGAAACTTGGTGATATAAATTTATTAGTGGATAAACAGCAACTGTTGAGCAGGCAAAGATCGTTGGCCTCTAAAGAAACTATAGAGGCCTCTTGACGGAAAAGACAAAGTAATCAGTTCGCTGTATGATAGCTTTTGTCCTTCTTGTATGGAGTTTGAAACACAAAGCAACAAGGCAGATGGCTGCATATGTGGGTGTGTGTATATGTTCCAGTGTGTTATAATCCCTCTGTGGCCGGCAGGGCACAGTCAGTTCATTTCACATTCAGCGGCACATTAAGTGAACACAAACGGGCCTGGTATCCACTGGAGCCTCAGAACAACAGGTTATTTTCCCAAGCACACACAGAAATACAATGACAGTTCGTGTCCCAATGACAATGATCAGTTCTTTACAGCTACTGTTGGCCTGAAACAATACAGAAAGACGCTTTCACTGCAGGGTCAGTTCAGTACAAACTGTTTATTCTCGACCAGGGCACAACAAAGTCAGACATTTTTAATTAACCTTAATGATTATGGCAGGGGAATTTGATCACAACGGTTGTCTGTAAACACAAGGGCAAATTCAGGCTTGACAGCTCCCTTTCTATAAACAAAAGTCAAAATAAGTTCGTCGACCTTTGCACGTCCAGCTGAATTTCTTCAAGCATGCTACTGACCAAGACGAAATGAAATAAATCCACTTTCATTCTACAAATATTCAGTGGCTCCAGAAAGACGCTGGAAAAAAAGTGGTGACTGATTGGCCGAACACGTTAGCTTCCTCCCCCGCTCATCTTGTCAGCTCACATTACAACAAACACAGCTTCACTGTGCAGCAGTCTGACCCAGCTGGGTCCCCTGACTGACTTAAAACCAAGCTCAGCAGGGAGGAACAGGACTGAGTGTTATTCCCTCAAACACAGACATGGGTCCTTTATGGCCAGCAGTTCAAATGTGTTCAATGCTCCGCCCATTAACACAGACAACAAGGACACTACGCAGCTCAGACAAGTGAAGTGACTGAGATAAAAGGAGACCAAGTGGGGAGCAGTAATTATATAAGTCGACTGGCTGAACCAAAGTCTGCCAAGAAACATCTTAAGAGACGTTTTGTGAACGTAAATCCTTGTTGTTGTGTTGCTTTTGTCACCAAGAGCTAAATCAGTTACCAGAGAGAGCAGTTATCCCCTGAACCGGTGAGCCCCTCTCTGCTCCCTCATTTTCTGTCTGATAAAAGTGTAAACCAGACTGGTTACTTTTTCAAGGGACCTCTGAAAAGATTAAACAATCAATCTTCAGAAAATTGATCTATTTTGATGAGCAGTTCATAATTTAACAAATTTTTGAAGCCAATAAACAGCATTAAGTGATTTTAGACATTTTATTGACCAAATTGTAACTTTAAAAAAAAAAAAATCAAGATAATATAATCTGTAATGAAAATAAATAAATTATTTCTGCTCTTAGCCCCTAAAATCTGCGTTCAGAGCTGCTATTTGACCATAAAAGGATCATCTAAAGTCTTAGTCATTGTTGTTTACACAAAAGATGAGGATCTCTAGTTTCTCCAGGAAGAATGTCTAGGACCCCTGTAAGTCAAGAGAAAGAGTTTGGGCTAGACCTGCTCTGCTCTATGTGTGAAGTGCTGTGATGTTACTTTGCTATGATTTGACATTATACAAACACATTTGATTTGATTTAACACTAACCCACCCTCAGCCTCAGCACCTCAGGTCACAACTGCTTCATTTCACTTCTGAACCCATAAAAAGCTGCTTTCTTTCCCTCACTGCATCAAATAATGGCTGTGAGGTCAAACATGTGGGTGACAAGCCAAGCCACATGCCTGCAGGGCTCATGAAAGAGGAGGTCTGAGGGACTTTGGGCAGCCTACATACAATGTAGACTCCAAGTCAACACCCCTATTGAAGTGACATCAAAGGAGTGAAACGAACAAACATGGGACACAGGAGGTGAGCTGAAAGACAGACAACAGGCAGTTTTCCCATTTAAAGCCCTGCCGTCATCATATAGACATTCTGAGAGAAAAGCTTTGTATGGCTGAGTATCCCAGGCATCGACGCAACAGTGGACCTCATAAGTGAGTGGCAACTGGACAACAGTGAGTCACGCCTGAGACATGACACAAGAGGCTTTTTCCACTGACACCATGAATCAAAGCAAAGCCCAGAATTTAGGGGATTACTCAAAGTGAGAATATTATATTAGAGAAGAGGATTGTTGTGTTACCACAGCACCAACCGTGTTCACACACTGGTTCCTCCGTACGTCTCGCAGACTTGGTTTGTATTTAACACAAATCAAATCACCATTAAAAGGGAGTTTTAAAAAGTACTTTGTGTATAGGCCATAACATCTGGGAGTTTAGCACAGTTCAGACTAGTTCGCTGGGCAGCAGCAGCTACAACAGCAGATAAAATCAACTTTGGCTGGTATTAATCTTCCCATTCAGCAGCCTAAAGCAACTCCAGATAACAGACCAAGTATAGTCACTAGAGTATGTCATGATAAAAATCAACAAACAGGCAAAACGTGCCAGCAACAGCAATTAAAGTCCACAACACGGCATCTCTTCCGGTGGAACAATCCCTCTTTTAGGAGGTCAGAGCAGCTGTGGCCTGATTGGGTTAACTGGGTTACTAGACGGACTGTAAAATTGGACATTCCTAATGATGGACACAGTTTTTAATTTAGAAAGCCAGCAGGTTGATGTAGGATGAGGTAATGCAATCAATTCTTTTACTTTCATCAGTTCTGTGTCTTGCTCAAACGGATGTGGCGGTTAAACCACCCTGGGCTGTATCTAATAGTTCTAATGGGAACTAGAGCTAATCTGTGCAAAGATACAACAATTTTTTGGATTTAATGAAAACACCTCGTAGTCACTTAGACCTGAGTATCTATGTAGGCTAGCCTGCTGTGGATCATCGTCTGAATATTCCAGTTAGAGCTCAGGACAGTGTAAAGAGCTGCCTTCAGAAAACAGACCAACACTGTTCAAGTGTTCTTTCAGTTTGGTTATAATTCTGCCATCTGTGGCCTTTTCAAAAAGAGCTGCAGCTGGATAATGATCTTGGTACAATTTGCTCATTTAATTTAGAGGCGTGACTGAAAACTGTAATTTGCGAAAGCTGAAAAAGATACTGAATGGGGGCATAAATTGTCCTTTCCCTTTATTCCAATTTCATCTTTGGCTCATTTTGGGTTAGGGTTAGGGTTAGGGTTTCTGTTTCTGTTCACCGTTGACTCAAGTATCAACCTGTTTCTGCACTACTTAAAGAATGTGGTGTAGAGAGAGAGAGAGAAGGAAAACATAAATGTACTCAAATACTTTTCACTTCCTCCAGCTACACAGAAAAGGCCACGTGTCCCAGTTTCTTTACAGCTGCATGCCTTGACAGCACACCTCTTTTCAGAGGAGGAGGAAAGTAAAGGGCAGGTATGAGGAAGACAGAGGCAGGAAGACAGATTCTCCTAGGTAAGGATGATACTACAGTTGTGTGCAAAGAAAAGCACAGACAAGGAAAGTTCAAGTGTTTGCAAAGAAACTGTCCAATTTGTTTTAAATTGCATTCTAAGGATTTAAGTGAATACTACTGAACGTTACATGAGCTACCTTCAGTCCCACTATTTTAACTTTATTCATGCAACTTCTTATGCTGTAAATAGAGAAAAAGTTGACTGAGCTGCATATGTAAAATAAAATAATACCAAAGAAAGGACACTCCTTGTGCTGGAAAGCTACTGTGGCTCACTATTTATGAGGCAGGGTGCTACAAAATAATTGTGTGTGTGGATAAGTAAAAGTGTGGAGAACAAGGGGAGACTGGTACAAAAGAACAGAGGAGAGAAAACTGCATCGCCCAGGCATTGTCAGCTGCTGTCTACAAAATGACCTGGCAGTTTTCCATCCACCGACTTTCACTCCGGGGAAGAGGCCTGAGATAGAAACTGCTGGCTGCGATGCTTCAGTGACCATGCAAATCTCGCAAGGTCACTCTGATAAGCACGCAGCGAGGCTCAGAGGTAAAGAGAAAACAAAGGCCTCCAACAATTATGCAGGACTGAGAGCAAGTCTGCAGGGATTTCTGAGGAAACATTGAACCTGAGTGTTGTTCCCCCCCAAACGTTTTCCAACCTGAAGCATTAAGTGAGAAATTTGCCAAAAAAGCACTCAAGATGATATATGATGAAAGAAGAAAGCCCACAATGCATCAGTGAAGCGCAGAAATACAGACACTGAAAGAAAGCCTATCTTCCTGTTGAAACAAAGATGGAGCAGAGTTTTTGGGGACGTGAGCGGATCAAACTCCTACATCACAATACGTAGCTTGTTGTCCTGTTGAATGGGACGTACCGTTCTTCCGATAAGGGCTTGTAGAGACAGAGCGTTAGATCAATCAGATAGATGTTGGTTTTAGTCCATATCAGAGCTCAAGTTCTCTGCCCAGACAGGCAGACTGGCAGCCTCCTCTGCTCCTCTCATTCAGCTTTATCAAACTAAATCGAAGGTCAAAAAAACCAACATCACAGATTAATTTGGCTTTCTGTTTGATTGGCATTATTTCTGTGGGATAGCATTGGTATTGGTATAATAAAAATCACCTTGACTACTGGTCACAAAAATCATCTAAAGCCTGCCAACATGACGTTTTTGTCTGCGAGAAAAGAATGCCATCAGCATTCAGACCCGACCCTGCAGTCACCATGGATATTCATCAGCTCTGGCTCTGATTGGCACCGATCTATAAACAACACCCGGGTGAACATTCATTTTTGCCTTTTTTCTTGCCGTAAAATATTTCAGAAACACAGCTCAGAGATGATAATGAGGCTTTTTCTTTTTGTTTTTACAGAACCAGCAACCTACAGGTGACATGACAGATCGGTTAGTGGCTCCATCTCTTTCATCTCTGCTCTGTCATTGTGCGTTAATCCGAACAGCAAGGTTAACCCAACTGGCAGTGGACATAGCTTGACCTTAAAAAAAAAAAAAAAAAAAAAAACCTGCTCAAACCTCCTAATTTTTAGCCGTGGGTTTAAGAACCATGAGTGCCCAGATAATCAGGGAGGTTGTAATCCAGATTATCCACTTTATGTCGGAAGTAAAACATATAATTTTGTGTGTAATAATCCCTTATTACAGACATCATATTACCAGGCTTTCACATGACATGAAAGTGATCCCTTTAGTAGTTGACTTAAATTTTTCCAAACAACCGTACAGATAAAGCTAACCTGGAGCTTGTTTTGATAATATTTCTCCCTCTGATGATGTTGATGTGATTCTGTTAATCTCAGTACAAATTAGTCTGTTTTTTTTTTTTTTTTTTTGGTTTAACTTTTATAAATTCAAACACACATCAGCCAACAAGGTTTGGAGCTCAGCTCCAACTTAAGTGAATACAAACGACCAGAATACAGCAAGCAGAGGACCCAGCACAGAGAGTTTGTACGACTGATGGTTAACAACAAATATTTTACACGACTGACTCATATTCACGTACGTATTCACTATCCTTAGAGAAAGAAAACACAGCTTTTTTCCTATTCAGAATACCAGGCATTCACTGGACCTGAACCTGTATTTCTGGTCCTGAACATAATTGAACCAAAGTGTGCTTCATGTCTCTGGCTTCTCAGACCTCAAACCTGAGTGAACCTGTTTATCAAGATAAAAGGGGGAAGAAGCGTTGCTGAGCTCTCTTTAAGTATATTTTACTGAGTACAACAGCACACAATGCAGATAATGTCAAAGGTGAATATTTAACTCTTGTTATAAATTATCAGATGGCAGCAGGAGGAAGAGGAGCAGGAAGAAGATGAAGGCAGCTCTCCTGGAACAATCCAGTAATCTACTCTGAAATGGAATTATCTCCGAGGCACAGTCAGAAAAGGAAGCTAAGGAGATTTTATGCTGCAGGAGAGGAGCTGACAGTGTAGAGCCAATTCCTCAGCATGACTCTGCAAGTCTGTCTCCTCCAATCTGAAATCTTTGTTCTTCTTTGTTTTTAAAAGGCATTTCAATCACTGCGGTCCACAATAACATCTGAAAGTTGAAGTGTTCACAGATTGTTCAGGATTCAAACAGAGTGTGAAGCAGCAGTGATTCATCGAAGCACAGCAGCGTTACGACAGTTTGACAAATAAACAAAAAGAGGCTGCAGAGCTGCGTTTGTACTTGCACCTATGCAATTAAGGGCTCAACAGTGTAACTGTTACGCCACACTGCAAGCTGCTAGCATTACCCTGAAGAGTGAACAAACAAATGCTTCTAATACTCGCCTTAACATGTCTCATCTAATTCATGGGTAACTTCCAAATAAGGAGGCCTTCAGCTATGAAGAAACATTGGAGCCTTTTTCATCTGAAGTGTATCAAAAGCCTGAGACGTCTCAGACAAAACCATTTAGTTTCGTCTGATGTTCCACCCAGTCGAGTGAAGTTGTGATGAATCTGTTCCAAAAAACCAGCTGTGTCATTTACTACTGTTGCCTAATTTCCAAACAGCCATGACAGCTCATTACTAAAAATCCAAATCTGTGTTAAAATGCTCCTCCTTTCTTATATCCGACTGCATCACAGCTGTAATATGTCAGCGAATAGATCCAGATTAACAGCTCCTGTAGAAACGTTTCAACAGGCTAGCTAAAAAAAAATAAATAAAAAAATATAAATGTAGTGATGAGCAAGAAGCCTGCACACAAATATAAACTCACGGCAGTTATGTTTTTTATTTCTAATTACTCATTGTCCATTTTATTAGCTACCCCTGTACATTTAACTCCTTCTAATCTGTTTGGCATCAAAGTTTACGTTTATGTTTTTTTTGGGTTTTTTTTTTTTGTTACAGGCCTGCTCTGCTCTCTTGCGCAAGTGAAAGAAAAAGTTAAAAAAATAAAAAATAAAAAAAACAATACAGTCCAGTAGAGCATTTCCAACCATGCCAGCGAAAGATTATAAACTTGATAAAGGTAAATGTTATATCAGGCTGTTACATTGGACTGTATTAGATTGTAAAAATCTACCTGGTGAAGGAGTGGGGATAAGGTGTGTCCCTATCTCACTAGTCCTGACGGTGTTGGGGTCTTGCATGCTAACGAAGTCGACGGCTGTCTTTACACCCACTAATGAAAAAGTGGTCACACAATACCTGCTCCATCTACTGTGCCATGTCAAATTACATTGTATTATGTCAATCCATCCTAAACTATAACATGAATTGATTATGGAGGGAAACTGAGCTGTTTTCAACAGAAGCTTTCATCAGCCTCACACCAAACACTGCGCAAAAAAAAAAAAAAAGCTTAAGCACGGATCACCCTGTCATAGATCCTCAACTAGTTCATATTCCTCCATCCACACACTGTTTCCTTTATCCTATGACCACGTTGCAGTGATTTACTTCAGATGCAGTGACCTACTGGCCACTGTAGGCCCACTAGCCCACTGTAATCTCTGGAAAGAAAGTAGGTCTGCGTAAATGAAGACTGAAGCGGCCAAACAAGTGCTCTTTTAGGCTACGGCTGCAAAAAAAAAAAAAACAACAACTGTATGTTCTCCAAATGTTCCACGTCTTGGAAGCTAAGGTATTTTTTCTCCTTATCTAGCTGTGGTTATCTATATGTCAGAGATGACCAGCATTAAAATAAAACTGTAGGTGTGCATTGATAAACAACACGTGTTTGCATGTTACCAACCAATCAGAGTGTTTGTAAATCAAAGAAAGGGAATTATAAAACTGCATTAGCCATTTCAAGTGAAAATTACATTAACTGATCATCAAATGAATCAAAACAAAATTCCAGCCCCAATCCCACCCAAGAAAGATTAGCTAGCTTTCATCTGAAGCAATAACAATCTCAAGTTCAAAACACCTTACAAACTGAATGATCATTTCCTGTTATTTTCCATGACTTCGCTGAAAGAGGCAAGTCAGAAATAAGAGAAACTAAAACAAAGTGCAAGACCAAGAATCTTTTTTCCTCACGTTGCCAAGTTAATCATCTTTGACTGTGAATTTCACCGGGGGGCAAAGGGCACACATAGATGGTCCCTTCTGCTGGCAAGTGAGAAATTATAGTGTGCGCCGTCATCAGTGAGACAAGCATGAGTACACATGGGCAGGGCCACAAGCAAACCTTTATTTATATTGGAGAGGGAGATTATATGGTGCAATCAGCTCTCTGTCATTTAGTGGCTGCTCAAATACACATGCTGGTTTGGAAAGCACTGATCTCACTTTACAAAGAGTCTTTGAACAGTTGCAATGACAAAGAGCCTTCTTCTCTTGTATTAGGAACTCTGTTGTCTAAAAAATATAAAGGTTAGGATTTTAAGAGGTACAATTCAGAAGGTCGTGAGAATGTAATTTAAGTTGTTTTGTTGTTGTTTTTTTCAGACATGCAACAAAAGATTAAAAAAGTGGAGGGGGGACTTTGCAAAGTGGAAGTTATATAATGGAAGATGGTATATAAGATCAACTTGAAAAAACACTGATACTAACACCGTTTATAAAAAGAATCTTTATACAAAAAGCTGAGGTTAAGATATCAGAGGTGACTGAGTCAGGTTTACACTAGGCTCTGATAACAGTGAAAAATTAAGTACTATGCAATTATAATGGTAGCAGTTAAAATGAAACCTCCAGTAGAAGAGAAGTCTAAACAAACACAGATCACAGAATTTATTTAGTCCCGTCTGCCACTCCACCTCCTCGTCCTCTCTCTCTGCCCTGAGCTCGTCTCACCAGCCAGCTGTCTAAACAAATGTTACGTAGTCTGCACTTATGTAATGTAGCATGGCAAGTGCTTAGCGCATCCTCTAAGCTATCCTGTCGCATGCCATCACCGGTGAAAACATGTCAGGATGCAAGTGAGCCTCTCTTCTATTCCCTTCCGGCTGGTGATTTTACAGATTCACTGGGGAAAGAAAAGTAGCTGTGTTTTTGGCAATCGCTGTTATGGATCACTGTGAGCACCCACACTGAACGAACGATGAACACGCCTGCCCTGAGCTCGAGAACAAAAGCTGCAACATCAGCTGCTGTGTGAGTGAGTGTGAGGGAGGGAGGCAAAGAAAGAGAACGGAGCAGAAACAAAGCTGTGAGCGCTTGTATGACTGAAGATGACTGTAGATAAGTTCACTCTCTGACCGGGTTACATGATGAGCCTAACACACAGCGACATGCCAAATAACATCTAAAACAGGCAGCAACTCATTTTAACACGATTCCCTCAGTCACTGGATGCAGCAGTGCTGGCTCACATGTTTGCATGTGTGTGTCGCTTTGTTAGGAGTTAGGAAGATGGGTCAGTGCAGCACTGTACTTTAAGGCACAAGGGCTACACTGACTTGGCAGAAAAATGCACATGCAGCTGTAAGAACAGATCGACTTGAGAGGCAGCTAAAGTTGACAGTTTTGTCATTTTTACAGGTCCATGCTGCAGGTGCACATGCACAGATAAAGAAGCAGCCTTACCGTCTCACTCTCATCTGGGTACATGCTGTGCTGAGGCTGAGTTACCGCTGCAGACGAATAAGTCTTGTAGTCGGCAGTGCTGACGAGGATGCTGATGATGCAGAGAAATGCAGCAGCCTCTGCCTATTCACAAACTCTCTCCCTGACTGACATGTCACTGTGGCAAACCAGATAATGTCACTCTGCGGCCCTGCACGCACACACACACAGACCTTATTCACTCACACGTTCTTACATAAACTGAGAGAGAGCGAGAGAGAGAGAAAGAGAAAGAGCTTACAGTGATGCTCACTCTCTCTGAGCTACCACAACTCACAATTTGACCTGCCCGCCCATAATGCCACTCTGGACAACACAGGACACCCGAGCTGATATAATAACATGCATGTATGCAGACACACACACACACACATCCACTTGAAACTCCCAGAGAGATTACAGAAAGCTCCATAAAGTGAGGAACAACACACACACTTCCCTGCTTTGTCAAATCAAAGAAGCCACACACAGCACAGAATGATCTACACTGGATTATCCCCCTTCGTCAGTCTCAAAGATATTTATCATACTACTAACAGTCCTGTTTGTTTTGTTACGCTTTTTTTACAGCCTGCTCGCGATGAGTTTAACCTCCATCAGTCAGAGAGGATTATCTGCCCTGCACCTCTGGAAGGTCAATCTATATGACAACTTCTTTTTTTGTGTGACTCTAGAAGTGAAGATGGACTTCAGTGGCATGTGATGGTATTGAGGACAGATTAATCAGTTGCCCTGGGTCAATATCAGACCAATCCAGACTTTACAAGTAAACCACATGAAATCACAGGGCTGATTTTTTTTTCCCCCAACTGATTCACAGACAACTTTACCACCACACTAATCTCAGCAGTCTCCACATACAAGTACATATTTTATGACTTAGAACATTGGCACACCAGCATCAAACCTGAACCCTTTCACCAGCACTGGTATTGGAACAGGAAAATTTTGAATGGAAAGATACCAAAGCTGCAGATTTTTATGTATACCTAACAAAAGATCACTTATACATCTGTTAAAACGAATGTTTTATCAACAGCAGAAGAGTCAACCAGGGAAGAAGACTTGTTTGGAAAATAGCAAAATATGGAAAAACAAGACTGATTTTACCTTCTGAAAAAATCTAGTAAGCAGATGCCATGATACAAGCCATGAAGCGATGACCTGGTGTCACTGACTTCCTTTGAAAACTTTGGGTGCTGACAACAAGCAGAAAAGGCCATAATAACTTTACCGTATTTATATGATGAAGTCAGCATCAAAAGTTAGTTGATTCACTGGATTAGCCAAACACCAAACATTTGCATCGCCACCTTGTATCAATAAAATGTTCCAGTTTTTTTGTTGTTAGAAAATCCTCTATTACACAACATGGATAGGTAATATTGTATACTGTAATTGAAGAATGAACACATTGGAAGGAAGTGAAGGTGAATATTAAGCAGAGGCAGGAAAAATTAAGAGAGAGGATGATAAAAGAAGACAGAGACACAGAGTGAAGGTGTCAAACGCAGCCCTAGCCCAGCTCTGTTACACAACAGACAAACACACTGCAGAGGAGGGGGTCAGCTGCCAGACCGCCTGAAGCCTTGTGCGTGTCTGTGTGTCCCAGGCCGAAAACAGTACAGCACACTACCATAAACCCCTCAGGACTGCTTCCTAATGTTGGATATGAGCACCGAAACATGGAGTCTGCAGCACTCAACTGAGACTTTCCTGCTTTTTGCCCAAATGAGCTAATGTTTGCCGATGACAATGTTCCTGAAAGGAGACATCTGGGAGGTCATTTTTAGGCACAAATCCCAAAACATATCTCAACTCACGACAGATGTTGTCTCCATTGACTGGAGCTAATGCAATTTAAGACAGGTCAGAAAGACAAAAACATAAATCCAATTTAACCATTAACAAATTCTTTTGGCAATTGAGTTATTGAGATAATTGAGATAAATCTCCACAAATTTCTTGGAATTAGATTCTCAAAAACAGAAGCTTACTATCTATTTTTCAAATCTTTCTACCATTTTATTATATTATTTTAACTTATTTAAACCAGAAATCTCTCTTGATGCATATTAAGGAAAATATCAGTTAACTACAACCCTAATAAACATAGTATGCTATTGTGCTGACAATAACAATCATCTATTTGGATGAATAGTAAACCCAGATGTGAGAGTGTGTTTTTTTACGGGAGGGAACTACAAACAATCTGGCAGGAAACATGACGGAGTGAGATAAGATGATGAAAAAAAAAAAGGATATAAACAAAGACCTGAATTTAGAGGACTAAAAAAAAAGAACCATCACGAACAGAACTTCAGAAAATGTAAAGAGGATAACAAGAACAGTACATCTGGGAAAGTGTGTTGATTGTTCATGTAATTTCAGTCACTTGCACTCCCTTTCTGTCAACAGTTAACGTCACAGTGGCCCCAAGCAAGGCATTTAATTGTTGCAGTGTTGCTGTTCATTAGCCAACAGCTGAGACAGAAAAAGAGTCTAGTTTATAAACAGACTGAATGGAAAACCAAGGCAAAGCTAAAACGAAAAACAAAAAGCAAAACACTTTCTCCACAGTAATTTGTTCATGTGAACGCTATGCTGTTTGTTCATTCTTTCTCAAATCTGGGATCTTCTGAATGAAAATATTTGTGACCCGCCTGTAAGAGAGGAAGGCTGAACATTGAAGCATCCCTGCAGTCAGTTCAGCTCCTGCCACTGCCGACTTAATATAATAAAGCAGAAAAAGAGAATTAGCAGCCGTCCAGATGGCTGAGCTGCTACTAACTTCTCCCTCAGACTGTGTGTGGATGTGTCTCCATGTGTGTGTCTGTGCAAAGGGGGGACTGAATGAACACATGAATTATGAATTACTTATTTGTGTGTTAGAGGTGTACATTAATATGCATGGGTGTGTTTAACCACTGAATCTACCACACGGTGTGGCAACGTAAAGTCCATTTCCTGCCACACTAAGTAATCAGAGAAATAGGGAAGTGTTTCCTCCAATCAATCATCCTGGCGAGAGTCATTAGTGGTTTTTAGTTGATTACAGCTGTCTGAAAGAACGATGAGAAACTGCAGGGTTCACCTGGTGTCACTGACTGTGACAATCAAAAGTGTGGTGAGCGAGATGGTAAACTCTTAAGTGCCTGCTTTTTTCAAAAGCGAGATGCTAAGCATAAGTGAAAAAAACCGAGTTACAGGCTTAAAATATTCATCTTTCAGATGATCCCCTTTCAAGTAACTACAGACATTAGAAACTGTTTCTAAATGAAAGACTTCAAATATCAAACTTGTAGAAACCCTGCAAACAGAAAAAAGAAGACACAGGCACAAATAAAGCCCAGCTCTTGCAGCATAAACATCTTTAAAGTAAGAAAGGAGTTGTTGATAGCCTTATCTATTGCATCAGTATGAACAGTGAAGGTACAACAACAGGTCAGACCGAAAACAAAACAATGGCGGGTGCTATTTTATGTGTAGTTACAATGAATTACAAAGCACAAAGACAATGTTATCCGTACAAAACTCTGCATGTGCTAATGATACTTAAAGAAACGAGAAAAGAAAACAATCAGAACCATTAAGTATTATGGTCTGTTTGCGTGTATAAATTGATGATTCCAATCTATGCTCATTCTTCATCCTGTTCAAATTGTTCACTTTCATCAACTAAAGGGTGCAAAAGCTTTGTGACACACTAACTCACGTTGTACTGTACATGTGTTACCATCAAACTGAACAATGTGATCAAAGGAATTATGACCTTAAACTATTCAACATGACAGATAACACACATGGTGGTTATTCCTCCTTCAAGCCCTTATATTTTAAGGAGTGTATTCACATCATCTTTGTAAAGCTAAAATATTGTGATACTTGTGATACTTCCCCTGTGAATTTCTCCGTATCCACTCACACCTGCTCCAGGAGTGCTATTAACCAACAGGAAAAAAGGTCAGGGTTCAGCAGGCAAGAGCTGACATTTGAGTCAGAGGGTAGATTTCCTTGATGAATTAGATTTGGTTTGTACATATAGAGCAGAATACAGTATATCACAAACTCAGTGTTGCTTACAAGAGCTGTGGGGTTATTATGATCCTAAAGGGGAGAGAGGTGATGAAAAGCAGAGTGGATGAGGCGGTGCAGTGAAGCAGCAAATTAAAACACACTGAGAGCTTGACAAGCATTATATTCGGTGGCTGCAGGGAAACATCTGCTTCAGCTGATACAGTGTCCAATCCAACGCAGCCAGGGGCTCCAAGATTTACTGAAGGTATCAGGTGATAGCTCACCTGGTAACCTCAACATTTTCCAACTGAGAATGAATGGCTGATGGGCTCGTGAAGAATATTTTGAGACCGCTCTGCGTCGGTTTTCAAACATGCTCGCACTCTGAGCTACAACAGAGAAAAACTGCTGTTTTCTCTTAAATGGATGTTGTTGTAATCAAACTTCCTTATAGGCTGATGACCAAGTAAAACCCTAACTCAACTGCAGACTGGACTTCTAACCTCACTGAAATACTGACCTGGCCTAATCTGAGCTACTGGCAACTCAACACTTCCTGGAGCTACTTCACAGTAAATGTTATTATCCAACGGCCTTTTACTTTGAAGCAGCAGCTGAGAGGAAAAGTGTGAAGCTGGCATGAACAGAAATGTGTCCCTTTGATCGTAAAACAATTGCCTCCCTGAGATTGTTCTCAGGTGCTTTCCACAATTTCATTAAATAGGGATACTGAGGTGGGAAAAGTTTTGGAAATGAGCTGACTTGCTAATTATGATTTCATGGCCTCGGTCCCAAACATGAATAAATTGACATGGTTTATTTGAAAGCCATATCTGTACAACTGTCTCGTGCCTGCAGTGCCAACTAAAAGCAATAATCTTCCATACCACTCCTTCAGATATCATCACACTGCATTCCCCAGTGAGGAACAGCAAATAAAGAAATTAATTTCCATTTTCTAATGTAACAGAAAGACAGCACACAACGCCTGCAGTCTGTCTGAGACAGGAAGTAATGGATCACAAACATTACAAGGAAAGAAGACTGCAGCTTGATGGGATGGGGGTGTTGAAAGTGGGCTCATCAGACAAGTAGTGACAAAGTGTAGCTCCAGTGCGAGGAAAAGTGTCAGATAAGAGCCTGGTAAGGAGTTGTGTGGCTCTACAGGATGGAACACAAACACACAGCTCTACTCTCTGCATTTACATGACAGCTCCTCCGCTTTAGAGGCTGAAGTAACCCAGGAGCAGAGAACACAGGATAGAGGTTGTCATGAGTCGTTCATGTCGTGACTCACACTTGTGCTGTTGTCACCAGCATCACCAGGACAGAGGAAAAATAAACGAGCAACACACAGGAACACAGACAGTTTCACATCACCACTTTCTCTGGGACTTTAGAGCCACATGACCAAACAACAGCACATCAATAAAGGACGAGCATAGTGTTCACAGTTCTGTCACTAACCCATCCTCAAGGCTGTGTTGAGGAAAATCACATAATTTCTTTCCTACTGCAGAACCACACAATGCATGATCACAACACGACCATTCCTGCATCAATAAAAAAAAAAACTTTACAAATCAAACATGAGAGCAAATGTCAACTTTTCCTTTTCAGTGATGGAGATGGCATAACATATTTCCTTTCTACATGATACAAAAGTGCTTCACGAGAACAGTGTCTGAATGAGGGAGATCCAGATCAGCCTTGTTGTGATAATTACATGTGGATCAAATGAATCACAGGATGAAAAAAAATGAAAAATATAAATCACACATGGTTTACTTGTAGACAAAGTTTGGTTGTAACAAAAACAACCTTTTGACCTTTCTCCTGCTATTTCCATGGCACACAGAAAGGTTGAGGGAGGAAGGACAACCATTGTATAGTGAATGGCTTTCACAGAATATACTATATCAACTTCCAAAGTGCTCATGTTCACTTTTAGATAACCTTTAACAACATACAATAGTGGATCACAGTTACATCATCGTGTGACACACCAGTCTGAAATCAGTGATCCAGAAACTACAGTTGAAAAGGCACCAAACAGGTATTGTACCTTCAATGTCTTGAGTAAGTATTTCATTTATATTTTTAACCAGCAAACAGCCATAGTTGACAAGATAGTGTAGAGAGAAACAAGATTGTTCACAGAGAAACACACAAGTAACATGAAAATGTCTACAAGAGTTACTGCAAATTTTAAAAAGCCAAGTTTGTCAACTATGGATGCATCTATTGATAACTGTGAGCTTTTAGTGTTGTAAATGTAAAAGGACCTATTCTATACATGTGTAACTTGAACACAACTATAACAGCTTCTATTCACCACTTTCCACAGTGACACACAAAGTGGCAGCACCACACAGACATGGCTTCTATTTTCTCATTGGCTTTTGTCCAGCAGCAAACTGAGTGAGTGATTTCAGGAACAAGCAACTGACCAAGATCACAAAGTCTTATGATTAAGAGTAAGAGGGACAGATTCCTCCTGTGTTCCCCCGTTCCTCAGTAGGTTATTTAAAATAATCTGCACAAACCCTGGAGAGACCAATAAACCATCTACCTACAGAAAACATTAGATTTCAACTTATTGTGATACAAATAAACACCTATGACTATTACAGGAAGATGCAGATTTTATCAGAGGTTGTTTAACTCAGCTGAAAATGATCCAATAGACTAAATGAAGATGCCACTTTGGTAAAAAAAAAAAAAAAAAAGAATTCAAATAAAACTGTAAGTATATGATGAGTCGAGATTGAAATAGAGAAACTTAAATCAACAAACAGCTGGAGGCAGCATCGCTGCTGCTGCCACATCAGTGATATTAGAGTGTCTTTACCTGGAGCTGTTCGGTGGAAGAGCTGCTCAGTTCGTCTCCAGACTCAGAGTCGTTGGTGGGTCTCTCCTCTCCTCCCGAGTCACAGTTTTGTGTGTTGTCCACGTCCAGCGGTGCCCTCGCCATCTCTGGAGATCGAGCTCGGGTACGCGGCAGAGAGCCATGCCCTCCTCTGTAGTGAGGCTGAGGAGCTCCGCCCTGGATGAAACTCTCAGGCAGGGCTCGGTCGGGGTCTGTGGGCGAAGAGGGGAGGTGATGGTGGTGGCTTTCTCTGCGATGGCTGGGGGGACTCAAATGACGCCGGGAGCCAGATTCGCGCCTGTGAAGGTCCTCGGCAGATCGATCATGGTGTCCCAGCTCCAGATTGGTTGGCTTGATCCAGAGTGAACTCCCACTCGTGGAGGATGTATTGCCAGGGGCGGCAGGAGGATGCGGGAGCGGTTTAGGTGGCGGCATGAGGGCTTTGCGGACCTCTCGGACATACTGAGCAGGTACATAAAAAGCTTTAGTCCCCTCCTCTTTCCTCACCTGCCACCAGTCCTCATTGGTTTTCTTAACCAGCATGTAGCATTCCCCCTGCCGGATAGTGATGAGGCGGTCTTTGGACTTGTACTCATAGTCGTACTCCACTTCAATATACACTTCCCCTGGCGCAATGGGCAGTTCTGCCATGATGCCACTGACAGTCCACCAGGCAGTTCACCGTGACAGGAAGATGTTTATTAGCATGGCTTCACGAGCACACCTGGAGGTAGAATATCAAGCAAATCTTTAAATAAATATCCACATCAGGGGAACTTTCCATATTGCTACTATACTGTCTTTTTATATTGTATATTGATGATCCAATTAATACCTTGGATTATGTTGGCCAACAACAATAATCATATAGTATATCTCCCTGAGCCTTGGTAATGTTTTTCTGAACCAGAAACGATTCCCTCCTCTTTTACATCACATACACAGCGACAAAAACACAAAAGCCTTAGAAGAAGACCTTGTCTTAAGGCTTAATACCCCCCTAACCCAATCAGGACAAATGATACGAAGGGCTTTAATCCTCTTCAGAGGCTGAATGTACTGTCTGCTCAAAGCTCCAGGGCATAAGATCAGACAAAGGGGGAGGAGGGGCATTCATGTAACTTGCATGGTTTTCTTACACTACAATATCTCTGCGTTTTTGGAAAACTCTGTTTCGCCATCTTTCTTCCTGTCTGATAATGACAGCAGCTGAGGCATGCTGCTACTGAGCAGAGAGATTAGTCAGATCACACAAATACTTTCCTGCTGAAGTCACACTTGTGTGTACACACACACACACACACACACACACACACACACACACACACACACACACACACACACACACACACACGGGCTGAAACACACCTTGAGCAAGCTGAACTTTGAAACGTCCCCTTTCTTAAGTTATTTAAAAGAAAAAAAACGTGCATAACTCACGGAGGCACGCCTTAGTTTTAACTCCAAAACCTCAGAGGGCACACTTCGCTTCGATAACAATAATCCAGTAGCCAGATAATGAAAAAAACTGAGCCCAGATCTTAGAAAATTGAAGTGATGGTGCCCATTTAGCTGGTGGGTTCAACAGTGACATGATGTGATGTGGTCATAAACTGCCCCAGGCTACCTCTGATCATCCAACAGGTATGAGGAAGCAGTGCTAATAGTACTAGTAGTAAAAGAATAATTTAATGCTCCCAAATCTCAAACATTAATCTTAATTCTATCATTAGTTCTACGATAATGGAATAATAATAATAACCATCTCACAGATGATAAAAATCAATGGGAGGTTTAGAGGTTAACTTGTGATTTTGAGGGAATCATTAGCAGAGAAAAAAACATCCAATTTAATCTTACTTTGAAATGCCCTGCTCTAGTGTGACCATCTTTGGGTTTCAGCCTAATTAGACCGAACAGATTCAGATGGACTTGCAGCATTCAATGGTGATAGAAGACTTTACCGGCAGCCCTGATGCTAATCAAAGAGGTGGATCCTTCTCAAGCATCTTAATCATCACTGGAGCCCCAGTGATCGAATGTCTGAAATGACACATGACAAAAGAAAGCAGCACAAATTTTATGTTGTAATAGTACAGGACTCAAATAACAGCTATATAACTCTGGTCATTACTCACAGTCACTGTGCACTTTACTTTACTGTATATATTTTTTATTCTTATTGCATATATTTTTTATATATTTTATTCCCTGTGTGTAATGCTGCTGTTACACTGCAATTTCCCAGTCTGGGATAAATAAAGTATCTATCTATCTCTATCTATCTCTCTGAGCTCTCCGAAACTTCAAAAAAAATGTGGTTGTTTACCTTCGAGCCTGTTCTGATCTGGATGAGGTGGCAGGATATTACACCAGTTGCTGTTAGATGAGGTTATTACACTGACACTGATAATTGCAACCACACTAAGTCATCAGTGAGTCACTTCCAGCCCAACGTTTGCTTTGATGAAGATTTTTAAGCCTTTTAATTTCGCAATGCACACAAACACACGTGATGAGGTGTTTGAGCAGAGTCCAGAGCTACATCTCAGCTTCAGAACAGCCCCAGAAAACCTTCATTGCCAAATCTGTGTGGTTGTCAGACACATGAAATCCTGATGGATTCATTTGGGAAGCACATTTTGTATGAAGTGAAGACAATTTTGTGGCCATACTGTACCTAACATGTGTGTGACCAAAGAGGCCAAATGGGGAACATCCATATTACACAGGCATAAAGCAACCTTAGCTATGCCCTATTATAACCATTCCTTAATCTTTAAATCAGTTTAAAGCGGTGTCATCACAAAAGCAAACGATAAACAGCAAGTGTGATTTAGGTAGCTATCGGTTAGAGTGTCTGTGGCACACGTTCATTTTTATATTAGCTTAACAAAGATGTGTGATTGGTTGTGATTAGGTCAGCAGCACTAAAATTATTCCTGATATACTGAGCAGAGGAATAACATCACAGTGGATTATCAGCTGCTCAGATCCATCCATTAGTCAAATGAACAGCCAGAAATGCTAATTCGCAGCTCACAGCATCAACACACACGGAGTACAGCCGGTTAAAGGCGCATTAGCCTGGGTGATGGGCGTATCATGACGAGAACTGACAGCCCCCCTCATTATTCAGCTGGCTGGTCTGACGGGACGAAGACAGTTTCTTCTATTTCGATCTTAATATGAAGACAAGCTGAAGACACAACAAACAACTAACCTGCGGAGGGATATTTAGCTCTATGGCTGGTTGTTTTCATTAGCTGTTAGCCTGCCAGTTCTTTCTTTGACTAAATAAAAAAAAACATCCATCCCATATGACAAAGTCAAATATTGATGCAGTAGTTTGAAACACAAATATCTTGGTGACTATCTAACACAAGAAAATAAAAAAGCATCCATATTTTATTTTCGGTAAAGATTTAAATGATTTGTTGATTATTGAAATAACTTCTGATCAGTTGCTGATCATCACTGCAACTGCAGTATTATTTACTCAGTAAAAAGCCTTATTTATAACACTGACGTTAGTTTGTTTTACACTAAGAACAGGCTAAAGAAATCAAACCTGTAACTGCAATCTGTTGTAAGAATTAAACAAAAACCAAAATGCACTTCAAGTAGGAGAAGAAAAATGATTTACTTCCTTACCCTTAGATGTCCACAGTGCTGGTAAGTACTGTCAGTATAATCAAGCAATGAATCAAAACACTGAGGAGCATTTCAGCCAACCTGTACTCTCACACTCACACTCAGTAGTTCCGATATGCATCTGCTCTGCTGAACACTCCAGTTCAGTCACTGAAGGACTTCAGACAACAACTTGGAGGTCTGCCCAGAACAAGTTTAGCCTCACCTTTCCCAAATTTCTCCACTTCTGGGAACAATAGCTCAGAGCAAATACTTTCTCTGTATGCTCTTTCTGTGGAAGCTCTGCTGTACAGAAATCACACTGCTGGTAAATCAGTCAAAAAGTGGCTTGGAAAGTTTTGGGGTTAAGTCACTGCAGCCGTTAGACAAGAGGTGATTTCCTGTCTTCCTTGCACAACGTTTCCCATGGTTGTTCACTTCATTTTCGTGCTTCCCTTTAATATTCTGCCAGGTTTTTTAGGTAAATCAGCAACCAGTCTAACAGATGTGAAATAAAACAGTCATGCAGGCTGAAATGTGATTAGCTTTATCTTAAACCAACATAGTTAAAGATTTTTTTACTCCTTAGGGACAGATGTCCGATAGTATCACCTCCTATATGTACATACGTAAATACAATTTAATGCTCAACTAGGATATGAAAACCTTTGTACTTTTAGACACATGGCTGCATTTATTCATTAATTTATTGTTTTTATATAGCTATTTTGATAAGTTGTTTGACAGATAATTGCTTTTAAAATGAAAAATTTCCCACTTCTGTTTGTGTATAATTAACATTTAACTATTTTTGGAGTTTGGACTGTAGCTGTGGTGAATAAAGGAGTGGTGAAGGTAAGACCTTGGGTTTTAGAAAAATGTGATAGACATCAATTAGAGAGGCCTTTTAACTGATGACGAAGAGCTGCATCACTTCTCACCAGAAAGAAATCTATACTAACTATATACTAACTTTGCATTGAAATCAATGCAATAAAAAATATTTTCAACAAGTATCTTTCCCTACTGACTTAAGCTTGGCAAGTGTACAATACACAGATTAATAACCAAGTACTCTCATTCTTTATACTGAAGGTTAAGTACCTGGGGGCTCTTGTCTCTTTCACTTATCCCAGTCTAGATTAAGCGTCAGAATCAGCAGTCCTATTTAGCAGACAGTACAAATCTTCTCAGAGTCCAATCAGCAAAATCAGAGGAAGCACCTTAATTTAATGTGATGGTAATAAGATTTAAAATGGGGGGATGAAAGCAGCCAGAACTACAGGATGTGGAGGCTGAAATGTTGGGAGTGTCAGGCAGGCAGAGGAGATGTGTCTGATTGTTGTCAGCACATGTCAGAAACACACCCTCCCATTTTCCCCTGCCTCAGTGAATATGCAACAGGCACATTGGAAAGGAGTTTGATTACTTTGATTGTTTTCATGACAGAGAAAAAATGTCTTTCACACTGAGACATTTAAAGTGAACTGAAAGGAGGTTGAGGAGAGACGTTACCAGGCTCACTTATCACTAAGTATAATAAAAGGCCATTATGTTAAACTAAAGAAAGATTTTTTACTTTCAGTTACAAGTTTATTCTCAAACATAAATTCTCTCCAAGTGTCTAACAGGATTTATGTTTAGGATGTATTTTTAATAGCTAATCAGACAACAATTTGGTCACTGATGAACCAACAGAGAATAATCTGTAGCTCTGCCTTCTAAAGTTTACTCCAAGGTTCTGTATCTGTATAACCGTCCAACCACAAACAATAATAAATAAATGATTAAATGAATCAAAACAACCACTTAACATCAGTTGATCTGCATTTCTACAGGTTGACAGACACATTCAGCATCTAGTTGCTTTACATAGTGTTGAGCTCAGTGGCCTCAGTCAGATATCTCCCTCAGCAGCAGGCAGAGAGCAAAATCTGAACTTAACAAGAGTGAAAATCAGACTTTGAATTTCCAGGTGGCTGAAAACTGGACTCTAAATGATAGAAAATGTTGTCCATTAACTGCCAGATCTGTTTAAAAAAAAAAAAACAACAACAACAACAACAACATAACTAACTAATCAACATAGCAACTTAGCAGAAGATGCAAAAATTGTTTCTACCCAGACTACACCAAGGTGGCAGCAGACATCTACATGGCTCAGTAGCTCCGGGGGTAAGAGATTTGACCATTTAAGACAATAAAGCTGAGTATTTTGTATCATCAGGAGCAGGCAGAGGCAGTCAGGCGCTGCGCTGTGGCATCCACATGCTGCCACACCAAATATAGGTCCACTCTGCCCTACACTGCTCCAATTCAGCACAGAGTGTCCCACTTAGGCTCTTCACGCCATAACTTTCCTCGAAACTGAACTCCCAAGGTCCCCTGCCTCTGTCACACTAAAACAAACCACAGCTGCAGTGACTGAAGTGGGCATCAGGGAACATAAATATACAGCAAAAAGGACACGTATCAGGGCAGGTATGGCATCCACAGGAGGAATGAGAGCAGGCAGTGGAAACTGAAATCATCCTCATACAATACAGTCAATCTTTCTCCTCATGCTTCATGTTATACAGTCAACAAACCAGATCTACTGCTCAGGGCTGCACCACAAAACGTGGGGAACGATGCTTACACAACGTGATACGTATATAACGACAAAGAAAGTATCAAACTTACTTGATAATCAAATTTACAGTTGCATAGTTCAAAGTTTATCCCATTAATTTCTCTTGTAATGCCTAAACAGCCATGACAGTGTTTCCAAAAACTCAGTGATCTGATCTAAATGGCATTCGTTGTTGTAATGTGATTTCCAGAAAGACTAAAACATCCTTATAATACAGCAAATCCTCACATTTCCAAAGCAAAGAGTTCAATTCATTAATTTGAATTTCCATTAATAACCATCAAGAGAGCTTGTTGTCACTTTGGGTTATAATTTGTGACATCAGTTTGTCATTGTGGTTGAAATTACTATAAAAAAAAAACAACAACAGCATCTGCACACTGATTTAGACTATTTAAAGTACAAATTCAGCCATTCAAGCATGTTAAAACTGACTATAACACAAAATCCCATTTCACCTGTTCTGCTGCTCCACAACTGTCACTTCACTGCTGTGGAAACACCAACACACAGACACACACAGACACACACAGACACACACAGACACACACAGACACACACAGACACACACTCCTGCCTGCTGTTTTTGTCCATATTTTGGGGAAAAGCTTGTTTCTCCTCCTCTCCTCTATTCTCCTGGTATGAGTAAAAACTTGATAATGTGTGAAACCTGTTTCCATGTTGTTGTTTTTTTTTTTGCCTTACCTTTCACCGACTTAATCCCCGTTTCTTCTGCCTTTTTAAACCAAAAATCAAAATAAAAAAATAAAACTCTTGCGGGGAACTTTTCGCAGCTAATCTGTCGCTAACGTTAGCTGGCTAATTTAGCTTCGTTAGCTGAGACATTCCCAACGGTCGTCGCACCTTCAGCCACCTTCTCTGCGGGCGGAGAGAGTCCCTGTCGGGGTGAGAAGGGGAGGAAACACGCTGCCTGGGTGGGGGGTTAAATTCCCATACACCTCCCCCTGTCGACCGGCCGCCGTGTGGATGTCGTCCCCCCCCTGCCTCCACCTCAGCCGGTGCGTCCCGTCCTGTCGTCCTAATCCTCGGCGGTGCTCTCTCCGGTCGGCCCGCAACTTCTTCTGCGTGTACCTTCAGTCCAAAGCCCGTCTCTGGAGGAGAAGCTCCACTCCGCTTTTTATTTTTAATCTTTCGTGTTTATTTTAATCATTTATTTTTTTATTCTATTCATTTTTTTTTTCCTCCCACGACGAAACTCTCCGACTCTTCTTCCGGTTGGGACACCTGTGGCGTTTCCATGGTGACCGCGGCATTAATGTGAAAGGTCAAGCGAACAAAACAAATAAAGTTTTATTTAATGGATAGTTGAACAACTACAAAACAACTAAAAAAAAAAAAAAAAAAAAAGGCGGAGTGAGTGCTCTGGTTCATGTCGGGCTCTCCGGTCCGCAGGTGATCCGGACTCAGACTGCGGTCCGGCGCCACCTGCCGCCTCCTGGACGGGCCTGCAGCCCAGGGCGGGGCGGGGCCAGTGCCTCGGCTTCACAGCAAGAAGGTCATGGGTTCGATTCCCGACATGCAGGTTTAGGTTACTTGGCGAATTAGAATTTCTTTCAAATACCTCTCCCTTAAAAAAAAAAAAGAAAAAAAAAACAATTGAATAAATAATTTATTACATAAATAAGTAATTAGGTTTTTGAATAAATTATTTAAAAAAGAATCTGGAGAGGATTTCTGGCAGCAGGTCCTGCTGCTGCAGAATAAATATGATTCCACTCCACGTTTGTTCTTATTTATTTATGTTTGTTTGTTTTCTCCTCTGCTGTGTTTACGAGTGAAGTCTGTCTGCATTTTGGACACAGCTACAGTTAAATGCAAAGATTTGAGCAAACCACTTGTTTTTGTTGACATTTCGATATTTCCAAAACAGCTTCAGTTTTCAGTAGCCACTCTGTAAAGAGTGTTTCTTATTTTGATGTTTGTGACAGATTCATTGTCAAGAAAGATTTACAAACACCTTTCTGGTTGCCAGTTTGTGCAAAGTCACATTTTACTGGTATTTATATTTCCTTCCTGAGCAGTTAAATCTGCAATACTAACACAAACAAGTGATGAATACAGATGGCCTGTTTACAACAGTCATCAACTGGAGGATTTAAAAATGTCCAGACCTCCTGCAGCTTTCCAAACTGCTCGCCACCTTCCACTCAAAGGTGGCTGTTAGGAATGATAACTGATCCATAAAGAATTAACAAACAACTCGTTAAGCAGCAATAAAGCCTTTAATTACAGCAGATAAACCCTTTATAAACGGTCCCTTCTCAGAAAGTCTTACCAGATTTCAAGGGGATGAACCCAAACCACGAAGAACAATCCTTAGTCATATAAATACATTTAGGTGATATAGTTCTTAATAAATTAACTTCTCTACAAGATTAAAAGTATCAAAACGATAGAAACACACCAGGATTAAATATCTTGTAATAATTTGTTTGCTTTGTCCTCTGAGAAACAATTAGTCGATTTAAGCCAAACACAAGAAGGACAGAGGGGGGGGGGGGTTTCTCATAATTATTTAATCACACATACATTTACATCATGCAGTCAATCCAAAACTGTGATCTCATTAACCTCCCATCTCTGTCCATGTCAGAGCCCTGCTATTTGTGCCCCAGTTCTCCAGGAATGATCCAGTACCTTGTCCACTGATGGATCCTCAAAACTGTCCTTTAAAAACTGACCAACGATTATTACACAGTAATAAAAAAAAAAGTGGCTTCACTTTTGTTTTTCAAATTTAGAATTAATGCAAAATTCCTTTTAATTTAGGAACACACCACAAATATGCTTTACTGTTTGTTTGTCATTTTTTTTCATTCCCCCCTCCCCAATTCAAATCACGTTTTGGTGGAAGGTCAAAGGATAAACATTTTGAGGTCCATGCTGCAATGGCTAAACTAATCTAGAACACAGAGGGAATAAACCATCTCGATACACACCAAACACTGTCCCGTCACAGATGTGTGAGCAGCTCGTTAAAACCACAAGCTCCTTATTACTATTTAAATGTAATGTCTGCCAAACGATTCTGTTTTAAGTACTTCTGGAGCTTTTTTTCCTCCCCTCCAGTCATAAACAGCCACAAATGGAGTGTTTCTCTGAGTGCAGATATTGTGAAGAAGTGCCATTAAACCAAACTTTCTGGTATCGAGACGGCAGGT
This sequence comes from Echeneis naucrates, assembly GCF_900963305.1. Taxonomy (NCBI): domain Eukaryota; kingdom Metazoa; phylum Chordata; class Actinopteri; order Carangiformes; family Echeneidae; genus Echeneis; species Echeneis naucrates. The sequence continues at coordinate 19,355,474 of NC_042527.1, read as the reverse complement.
TTCAACATGACGTCTCACTAAATAAAGCCGAACTCCCCTCCTCACTCTTCAAGGTCGAGTCTCAGCCTTCTTTTTTTTTTTTTTTTTTTTTTTTTTTTTAAACAAACAGGTTACTTTAAGTTGTTAATCAAGAGTGAAACATTTATGTTTACTCTAATAATGCACTGAACAGTTTGACAGTTTGATATTGACCTCTGATAGGGAGCTTACTGTCCAGTGCATCAACAGACTCCCATTGATCTGATTAACGGCAGGAAACCTGCTTCACGTTTCAGCTTTTCCAGAAAGAGCGACCAAATGAGCCGTTTATTCACCAAGTTAGTAAAACTAGGCTGATGGAGAAAAGGAGCGGGACTTTGGCTTCGTACGGCTGCTTAGACACCCCGATCACACCTGCCAGTCGACTGATATTCAGTGTATTTTACAGTATATTGCACTTGCACATGTTGTTAGTGTTCTCATGCAGGGGTTACGATCACAAGATTCTCGCCAATGCAGTGGGGCTTCACAGGGTCATGAACAAATCAAAAAGGGGAAAAAAGGAGAGGAAGAAAATGTGGTAGGAATAATAATAATAATAAAAAAAAAAAGAAATGCAACAAAATCAACAGAACACAAAATAAATCCTACACCCCTGACTAGATTTAGTTAAATAAACCCTTATTCCAGATGATGAAAGAATCATTGTGCAATTTCAGACCCCGCTCTCCTGATTGGCTGATCAGCAGCAGGGGTCAGAACCATCAACTGACCACCCCCCACCCTGCCCGTCGCCCCCCTTTCAAATATGCATCTACATGATCTATCAAACAAAAAAAAAAAAAGATACAGTACATAAAACCTAGTGAAACACTTTGCTTTCTGCAAATTTACATCCAAAGGGGGCAAATCTATAACGAAACCACAGAGAGGGTGAGGGAGGGAAGACAAAAATAAAATTTATATTCAAAGAGAAGCGAGGCACCCTTTAGAAAGAAATCACAAAACCGATCAACAAGTTCACGGGCAAAAACGAAAAGATCCTGAATATCCAAATGAAGGGAGATGAGTGAGTGACAGGACAAGCATCGAGTGTTTCCTGGGCCTGTACGCCTGCAGCGTATGTGCTCCGATGTGCAGAGATATAAATATAGTCCAATGACACAGCATTATTAACCACAGAGGAGTAAAATCAGTACATTTAGCTACTAAGCGTTGGCTATGCTAAAAAGGTGGGAGTTTGTTGTGTCGACTGGATCGTCCTCCTCTATCCTTCCATCCTACATTCTTTACATCCTTCTCATGAAGTCACCAATAACGAGTATAGGTTTTATTTTAACTTAATGATAAAAACAATTGGCCTCCACAGGTATTTAGTTAAATACATCTACAGTGCACCGTCTCACGTCCTGGCTTTGTATATTTTTTTTTTCTTCTTTTTAAATCCTTCTCTTCTTCAGCTCTTCCCTGATTTCCTTTCAGCTCTCTCGCTCTCTCTTCTGGGAGGCTTGTGCAGTAGTGCCAATTTTACAATCTGTACAACAAGACCGGACAGAACAGTAGTGCTCGACGCCATGTAGTCAATTCAAAACCGTACTTTTTTTGTGGTTTTTTTTCCTTAAAGAAGCATGTAAAATCTAGCCAGAGAAAAGTGTGGTTAACAACCAATAATAGTAATAGTGAAATGTACAGAGGTTAGGCTATAGGGTCTCCTTTTTTTTCCTTTTTTCTTCCAGGTGTTTAATATTTGTTTTTATTCGGATGCTACCGTTACATTCAGCTTGGCACAGTGCAGAACTACTCGCACGATGACGACGGATGACGACGGACTGTGCAAAACAAAATCGAAACCCGAAGCTACATGTTTGAGTCGTGCGCCGTTTACGCTCGCCGAGGCTGCGCTCAAGACTGCGTTTGGTTCGGTGAATAAGAATATTATCTTTCGGAAATTAAATTTGTTTTTTGTTTTTTTATTACATCCGGTAAGCGAAAAAAGAGATAAGTTGTGGTGAGAATAAAGGGAATCGGGTGGAGGTGGTGGTGGTGATGATTGGGGCGGGGGGCTGGAGCTGTACAGGCGAGGAATATTTATATATATATATTTATAATTCAGGAACTCCTTCTTGGCTCCAAAGCAGCGAAGAGGAGCCTGTTCGCTGTAATGGAATGACAGGTTGTCGGGGCAGGCGGGGCTGTGATATTGGCTTCTTCTGTGGTGTTGTCCTTCTGTCCCGCTGCTCCTCAGCTGCACAGAAACACAAGTCATACTTTTAGCTCACAAGGTTTCAACTGTCCATCACGCAGCTGACAAGTGACATCAATGGGCTAAACAGATAAAGTTAAAATAGATAATGGTAGCTTTTGGATTGATGCCAAACGTAAGTCATATATTTGATATGGTCTGAGATTTTTTTTTCCTCAACTGGATGAGTGAACAGTTTGGAAAAATGACTGAACAGAATGAAATGTAATGTAGATGCAGTAACCCTGAAAAAGCATGAAGGCTCAGGAAAGAGCAGCTGTTTTTCCTCTTTATTCATCTTCAGCTGAATCATCCTTATTTCAGGAAGTGATGCAGGAAATGAATCAGTAAATCTTACAGAAAGCAAACATGCCAAAAGCTCCTGCAGCTCAGCATCTCTTAATTGATCATTTTGTTAGCTCCCTGACAAGTCAGTGGCGGTCCACTTACTTCTTGTCCGGTTTGCCGCTGCCTCCCCTGATCGACACCGTCTGGCTGTTCTGGTAGAAGCTTCCTCCACTGCGGTTAATGTTGGGGTGGGTGGGAGACGCCACCGGCTGCTGGCCAGGCCGGATGGGTTTGGCTGGAGACGGGATGAAGGCATGTGAACTTTAAGAGCTGAGTTTGTGGGAATTTGGGGTAATAGCTCTAACTGGCCATGCACAAACCACTGAATAAATTCATATCACAGCTTATACAAAGCTATTATTCGGCTGATTTTCCAGACACATTAACACGTTTCAACGTGTTATTGTGTCTGGATACCTGAGCTCCTCTCTGAGTCTGATTTCTAAACCTGCAGAACGTGTACACTAACTAACCGATCTGAGCCGAATGCCCCCTCCTGGCCATGTTCTTGGCTCTGACAGCCTCCTTGATGCGGTCCACTTCTTGCTGATAGCGCTTGCGGTCGCGGGCAGCGTTCTCCTTGGCCTCCTTTAGAGCAGATTCCAGGGCCTTGACCCGCTCAGCCGTAGCACGAAGACGCTTTTCCAGTTTAGGAAGCTCACAGCGCAGGTCTGCATTATCACGCACCAGCTGCAAGTCAGTTTACATGGTTTTAATTCATCACTCGAAGTTTGCTGCTTTAAGTTTTCAATTCACAGACTCATTAAATCACTTTGCAAACAGGAAAAAAATAAGTGGAGAAGGAAACGATAGGAGTGAGGACAACAAAAGCTCAGTCAGAGGTGAGTAATGCGGAATCTCTGTATGACTCCTACCTGTTTGTGAACTTTGGTGAGCTGCTCAAGATTGTTCTCAAGAAAGGAAATTTTCTGTTTCTGAGCAGCACTCCCACCTGTGTCATCCGAGTCCATCTCAGCGCTCTGCACAAGCACAAGTACAAATATTTATGAGAAGTAATTTCTTTGCTGTGTGCTTTTCTTTCATGAAAAATAGTCCTAGAAAGTCTTTCTTTACTACCAAGACATTAAAACATGGTTCACCTTTTTCACTCTGGTGGCAAGATCCTGGACAAAGAGTTTCCTAAGGTTGTGCAAAGTCTGCAGCTCCTTGGCCTGAAGTGGGAAGGGACAAGTCAGGTCATTCAATTGCTGAATTTAAGTTATAACAAAGGATGGTGACCCCACTGTTATATCAGACACTGAGACATTGAGTTAATTCAGATGAATTTACCACTGTCTCTTCCAGACCCTTCAGGTCCTGTCTGGCCTGCTCCCTCCTGTCCTGCATCACCCTGAACAACAACAACAGAGCTCCAATTAGAAAAGTGAAATAATAGTGGAAACTGTTGCACATAAGCTCGGTTGATTCAATAGATCAACTTGTTATTCTATATAGCCTTTGTTGTGTCAAACACACGTGAGCTCATGCAGCTTGCGGCTCTTCTCCTGGTCGGTGGATTTGAGTTTCTCGTGCTCCACCCTGAGTCTCTCTTGCTCCAGCATAATCTTCTGGTTGAGACTGGAAGAAGGAAAATGGTTATTAAAAGCAGCCCTTTCTGACCACCATCTCACCACTGTATCCACTGAAGCCATCACCAATAGCCTTTTCCGCTGTAGTGCATTATTTAACTGTTAAATTTGACTCCGCCTTCTGTTTGAAATGAAACGTGATTATTTACAAACAACGGTGTTACATGGAGAGTCAGAAACTGAGCTCTTACTCCTGCAGGTCAGTGATGAGTTTCTCCTTGTTGTCCAGCTCATCTCTCAGGCTGCTGATCTGTTTCTGGTGAGCTTCGCGGTGAGAGTGGATCTGTTTCTCCACTGCTTCCTGAACACACAAAGGCGTGTGCGAACACACATACACTGTTTAGAAACGGGCTGTTATTATTGGTGCTACAACTACACAAAGGAAATCAGAAATCTTAAGATATTTCCTCCTCCTTGTTAGTGTTGTCTTGTAGCTACTGTTTAATGGGGCAGGGTGACAAACCTTGACTTCATTAGCAGTCTGGATCTCGTTCTCTTTCTCCATAGCATGAACTTTCTCTGTAAAACAACAATTGGTAACAACAAGGATAAAATACTGAGCTGTGAGTTTTTACTGAACCGTAAGAACCAGAAACCAATTCACCTTTAGCTGCTAACACAAACTGACAACAAGCAGATGCCCTTTTACCTTATTAAGGCTTTTCTAACCAATGAGCTGCTTCTAAGGAGCCAGTTCCTGAAACCCACCTCCCACCAACTATTTAAGCTGTCTTAAAGTCAGTGCTGCTCTATCATTCACACTCTCCTCAATTACAGACATACCCTGAGCGCTGAGCTTAACAAGTTCTTCATTAAGAGAGTCCACATTTTCCTCCAGTTGCCTCTTCTTGTGCTCCACGTTCTGCAGATACTCGCTCAGAGACTTGATTTTAGCCTCATGCTGGAGACAGAAGATAAAAAACAAATGGTTTGTAAATACAACCCTTATGAGGAATAAGAAATGAAGCTATTCCTTCTGTAGTTGCGTACAGGGATCTCTGAGATGTTTGATTTCCTATGTACCTGAGAGATGCGCAGCTGGCAGGCGGCCAGCTCCTTCTCATTCTCGTCCATCTTCTTGTTGCTCTCTGATTGGGTGCTCTCCAGCTGCTTGCAGCGTTTCACCATCGTTTTCACCTCTGACTTCATCTTACTAATGTAGAGACGTGCCACTGTAAACTCCTCATCTATCAGTCCGCTGCCGCTCTCGTGTTGCTGGAGAGACCAGAGAGGAAAGTCAGAGGGAGCAAAAAGAGGGTGAAGTTGGAGGGAAGTGGAACAGGAGATCTAAATCTCCTGCTCAGCGGTTGGCACTGGGGCTGCGTTGCTATGGTAACTCTGCAGAAATTACCTTGATGTCATTGCTTCCCACTGCAATACCGATCTCAGCTAAATCTTTGAGCAGCGATGACATCATCTCAGTCACCCTCTTCTTCTGGTGGTTGGACATCTCCTTCAGCTTCTGGAGCTCAGAGTCCAGGGAGGACAGGATGGACTGAAGGGAAGGAGAAGGTTTAAACATCAACAATGACGACTATAATTAACTACACAGTTCAGTTTTTCCAGTTTTAAATTTACATAAATTTAAAAGCAGGACTGTGTGGTTCCGTTTATCCCTGCAGGTAGTGTGAGTTTAACTACAGTGTTTGTGTGTTTGTGCATAAAACGAAAGAGACGCCTTGGTGACAAATATTAAAGCATCACAGTGATGTTAGGCATGCTGTCCATCTCCGGCTCACCGATTTCTGGCTGAGCTCCTCGCTGATGGCCTCAAACTCCTTGGTCTTGTCCTCCACCTCCTGGCTCTTCTGGTCATAGTTGACAGCCAGCTCCTCCAGAGCCTGCAGCACCTCCTTCACCTCCTCCTTGGAAGCCTCGTTCTCCGCCTGCAGGCGGTTCAGCTCTGCCTGGAGGTTCTCGTGATCACGGCGGGAAGAGGCGAGAAGCTGTGTGCAGGGCAGAGATGTGTAATCATGCTTCTCTCTGCTGATGCAATTATTCAGCATTTCTGCCAATATGGATGAATTTGATAACCAAGTTGCATTTTTATTTGGGATGATACCAAACAGTTTTGCCTATGACACTTTTCTTGCTATTTTAAAAACTGATGCATACATGAAGCTGTTCTGAAAGTGACAGAAGGCCTTAACTAATTCTGGACAAGCAAGGAATTCATTAATAAAATTGTGTAAAGTGTGGGCATAATTGAATGAGATAGTAATTTTGGACAATAGGTCTGAAGTTCGTAACATACAAATAACTGTAACAGCTCCAGAGACGACAAGGATCTAAACTCAACCTCCAGTACCCACCTCCTCCTGATCGAGCATCTGCTGCTTCAGCTTCTCTGCCAGCTGACTCTGCTGGTTTATCTCCTCATCCTGCAAAGGACAAAGACCCAGCAACATTAGGACTCATTATGGACACTGTACAAATAGAAATGACTAATTTTTAAATGTTTGACAACAGCCACATTCGTTTTTGCATTGACATCATTTGTATTTGTCAAAAACCCGATATATATATATATTAAAGAATCAATGAACAGACACATCCCTGTGACAAAGCATCAAACCACCCACTTTGGTGGATAATGATTATTGACCACGTGTTAAACAAACTCATGTATGTATTCTTCACCTTATCATCCAGCTGTTTGTAAAGCTTGGCCAGCTCAGCTTCACACTTGTCCTTCTCCACATCAGTGAGGCGGACCCCGGGCACATTGGGCGTGGAGGCCGGCTTGTCGTTGATTATGTTGTCCAGGGCCTGAACCTCAGCGTTGGCCTTCTCCTTGTCAAACTGCTCCTCCACCGGCACACTCTCACCTGCAGTGGGAAATTACAGGCTATGTTCAGTGTGCGAAGTTGGTGTGGAGTCTGTGGAAGCTGTACGCAATGTAACTACCAAAAATATAAAACTACAGACCCAGAGCAGCTCTTCACATCCAGAGTATTACTAAAGAGTACTTCCTCACCATTCCTCCAGCGGTTCAGCTCATTCTCCAGCCAGGTGATGGTGTTCCTCAGGGTCTTATTCTTCTCCTTCTCCCTCTCGTACTTCTGCTTCCACTGCTCTGCTGTCAGCTCAATATTAACTGTGACCGTGTTCTTAATCGTCTTTGCTCTGAAAGCAGAAAAAAAAAAAAAACATTATTTTATTCTGTTGAAAAGGACCTTAACAAGAAAATAGTTAAATGCTCAAGTAACCAAGTTTGAATATGACCAACTGTGACAAAAAGCATTTTATTATTTTATTCATATAAAAGGACCCTCATGGGTTTTTTTTTTCCTTCACATGTTTATATGACTAACTGAAGTAAAGAAAACAATCTTTATGACTGAAGGCTGCCCTACTAACCTTTGTCCAAACATGAGAGTGGATTTGGTTTCGGCCTCATTAAAGGAGGAAGGTGAGCAGCAGATAACAATGGTGGTTCGACAGTTACCACCCAACGAGTCCTGCAGGATACGGGTCATCTTGCTGTCTCGGTATGGGATGTAAGCCTGTAAGCCAAACCCAAATATGTAGAGAGAATCAAACAGGGAACACCCTGTTTATATTTAGGGGTGCTTATTCTGAAAAAAATTAATAATAATGTATCTTTTATAATTATACAATTTACAATATAATTCTATTACAACCATTACCATTACAAAATAGTCAACTGAATTATTGACAGAACAAGTGACTTGAAAATCCTGTTACAAAACACAGTTGTATATTGAGGGTGGATCACCTAGTCTGAAACATAAACAATCTCTGTCAACAAAATAAGAAAACACAGACGGAACAAAGGTGCTTCTTAATGCTGTAAATGTCTTACTTAATAAGTGTGCCTATCTTTTAATGCGCCACCCTGCAACTAAATTCACTATCAGATCAGTTGTGCCAAAATTTGCAGCCAAGAGCTCCTGTTTTCAGCAGGGAAACCCCAAAATTGTTGTGAGAAAGGTTAGACTTGGGAAATCTGGGATGATTCACATTAATGTTCTGCTTCTGTTCTGAAACCAGAGAGGAAGCTGAGCGGATGTGACGGCTCTGGTTACAGCTCTCCTACATTTGGTTAAATTAGATGTCAGTTAAGGGAAAACCTGATACTTCCGTCTTCTATTTTTTTATTCATACAGGCAGCTGAGTTGTAGCAGTCTGCTGTAATTCCTCCCACACCACTACGCTCAGTCGGGAGTGACACGTCACTGTACAATAGCTCATTTGTTTTAGAGCATCGTGAATATATCAGCAGCTGTCCGCCCCAGGTTGTGTACAGGACGGGAGAGCAGAACAAACCAATCATTGATCACATTGAAAAGTGTGAAATTGTGTATGAAACTGCTAAAGAACAACATTGCTTGGAGGAGAGGTTTAGTTATTTCTACTTGCACACTAAGATTGCTACAAAATGCTGGTTCTCCAGATACACACCTAGCTCTGGGCTGTACAGCTGGTAAACAGTCCAGACTTTCATTCTGTCTGCTACATTTTAAATGAAATTTTTGAAAGAAGTCGAACTGATCCAACAGTGCTGATATAGATCTCAAAACCAAGAAGAAGCACGGCATTTCCATGGAAACACCAACAGGAACATTTGGGCGACAGCGCTGTGGATGGAGTCGATGTCGTGTTACTGACCGTTCCTTCAGCCAGAGCGGAGATGACGTTTCCGAGAGATGACAGAGATTTGTTGATGTTCTTGGCTTCATCCAGCACAGCTCCCTCTGCTCCTGTTTTACTGACCTGAAAATCATTTGACAATAACCTCAGCCTGTGCAGCTCAAAGATAAAGACAAAGAACAGACTGTAATTTGAGCCTGGCCCTGCTGAATTCTAAGCGGACAATAAAGGGGAAATGAGTATACTAAAAAATATAGATTACGGTGGTATTAGACAGCTGTTCCCTGGATACTAATGAATATGCCTAATTATGCCATTATGTTAAATAAATGGTCTAGCTGCCGTTTGAGTCTCCGTACCTTCTCACTACCAGCCAGATCCACCAGGTAGAGTTTCCCACTGAGCTTCTGCTCTGTCTGAGTGTTCTCCTGTTTGACGTTTATCAGGAAGATACTGTGACTCCTGGAGCTGTGCTCGTTCATGTCTATGAGAGTAAACCCATGACGTTAAACATCAAATGCAAAAACTGTAGTGTACGGGCTTCTGCCACAGAGTATTGAATAAGAACTGATTTGCATCTTACTTGTAACTGCTACATGTCTGTTAGATTTGCCTTCATCAATCGTATCCATGACCTCCTCAGGGCTGCAGACAAATCTCTCAGTGCAGCCCTTTGGGGATAAAAAAAAAAAAAGAGAAGAAGGTGAAGTTAGATTCCTGACACATTTAAATAAGTTTTACCAGATCTCTGACATGTGATGGGAGGTAAGGTCAAACCTTGACGTAGGGTACTCTGTTTTTGTCTTCATGCACTGACAAATTGGTCTTTGACACTGGAAAGAACAGGAAGAAAACATGTCACTGCAAACATATAACATACAACAGCATATGGTGGTAGGCTCTTTTGGTTTTTAAATCATGCTCTGACACTCGAAAGTTAATACAAATTGTGAAGGCCGGGCATTTAAAAATGCCTTTTGGGAGCTTCAAATATTTAATCACTGCCAGTTTTGGATGACACTTAGTCAATGCACCTTTGATATCCTTCCAATCTGGACATTTCAGATAAAATTAACTAAAGAAATCCAAATGAGCAGGTTAGCTTGACTTAACTGTGAAATCTGTGTCTTTAAATTTATTCACTTTGTGTCCTTGTAGACATTTATAACTACCTATTAATAGCAAAGCCGGCGTGTTTACAGCTAATGTCACCGCCAGTTGGGTCCCTGACACAGGTGAACCACTACTTTTCTCCACTTATCACAGGTTTTTAGCACCTCATTCACATCTGACATCACACTCAAAAAGGAGATATAGTGATCAACTTACCATCCAGAAGGTCCCGGATCTTGTCTAAGTAGATTTCAAAATATGAAACCTGTAAACAGAAGAGCAGCCTCGATGGGGGACTACAAAATGCATGTGTGGGTTTGTGTTGTTTACAGCCAGGAAACATTGAAGAAACAAAGAAACTTAAAAAGAAAAGCAAGGTGCTGTTAATTAGAAGGTAAAGGGGGAATCGCTGAGACAGTTCAACAGCTTGACTCCTCTGCTTACTTTGATATGAAACTCCAGGTTTTCGTCCATGGAATAGATGTAGTTGAAAATGTCTTGAACTATCCTGGGGATGATACCCATACAGTCTGTGTCATGGAGATTCCCCTGCAAACCAAGAATAAGTTAACGTCACGTGAAATGTCAAGGGAAACGATTCATGAAGACAGTAACATTACGTAGAAGTAATTCTTACCTCCATGGTGTGTGTTTTGCCAGATGATGTCTGTCCGTATGCAAAAATTGTTCCATTGTATCCCTCCAGAACATCTGGACAACATGGAATAGAAAAGATTGACACAAGGACTCAGAGGTTTGTTTTTTTTTAAGTCTTTACATAATAAATCTGGGGTGTAAATGTCCATAAGTTGATATTCACCTTTTACAATCTTCTGGGCGCAGGCGTTGTAGACTTGCTCCTGTGTCGTATTTGACTGAAACACTCTGTCAAACATGTATGGTTTACCCTAAATAAACAAGAAGAAGGGTGAGTGGTGTCTCCTATACCAAAACAGAACCAGATGTAAGGCGTGTGACAGCAACAACAAAGGAGTGACAGGATATGAGTTCACTGAAGAGAAGGTGCAAGTCCACAGGTCAGTCTTCCTATCAAACTTGATTATCTCGAGCTCATTAATCCTGCAGTTCATCACTGAAAATCAACATCCCTGTCCTGAGATGGCTTCTTTCATCCCCAGTTGAACTTTGTTCCAAAACTTCAGCAAAGCTTTCATAATGAACTAAGGCTGACCCTGAGTTTTTACCATTGGCTTAAGAGTCTACTTCAAAGGAGCAAAGTGTAGCTGCATGTGATATCCCATGAGCTTGACAAAACTTCAAAGTTCCATTCCAATGAGACAGAAATCAATAGTCAGGTTCGTGAAGGCAATGGCAGGGTGACAAAAGTGATGCTAGAAGCAATTCTGAGGCTCAACTTAGATAGCACGCTGTCTGGGGGAGTTTGAGGTCCCAGTTGAGTCACCATGTCTGCTGCCTGATGGGTGGGGTTCTGGCTGTGATGTATGAACCGTTTCAGCCTGCGTGGCAGTAGATTAGTTATTGTCAGGTTCGGTGTTAACACCTGTAGCAGCAAGAGAAGGCTGAGAATTTCGACAAGCAGCTGGGGTCATCTTGGAGATGAAACTGATTGGTGTGGAGCCTAAAAATATCACTGTGTGACATTAAAAGCTACAGCGCCTTTAGCAGTGAGAATTATTACAACCCCTACAGCAGAGATGGCCTCAATTTGCACCCTGGTTCATAATCCTTCCTATATGAGAATGACATCTCAGTGCAGCACAGACCAGCGGCAGCAACTCACTCTAGCTTCCTACATCCCGGTAATTAAATCCAGCCAAAACAAAAGTGCAGAGCCACTATCGAGCCTGCCAGACACTGTCAGCAAACAATATCGAAGCTCTGGTTTTAACCCCTTGCTGCTCTTGCTGCCAGTGACCTCGTTACCTACACTTCCCTCTAATTGGATTACTTGTGCTAAATGTAATTACTGTGAAATGTATTGATAAGGTACTCATAAGTGCTTCTTCATGTTCATGCTTCCTGGTGGCTTTGTTATAAAGCTGCCCTGTCTATGAGGGAGAGACAGAAACACACAGGCCAAGGTTATTCTGCATCATCCAAGTCTAGTTGTATGATTTGTGATATAATTGGAATTTGTTGCTAGGCAAAAATGGTCAGGCTTCTACAATTTGTCAATTTGTGTTTGCTTCCTTGTACACAGTAGGCTGGAAAAAAAAAAAAAAACAAAGCAAGAGTTGATTTCTTGTATGTTATCTACTCGTTTAAATACATTAGGAGCACTTTTACTTATCTCTAATCCTTTCTTCCCTTTTTATCTCACACACCACTGTACTATTTAAAAGTAGCTCAGACTTGTTACGGGACATCCCAGCTATTATGTACAAATAGGAGACGTGGCAGTAAAGCATCAAGAAATTACTCAATCTTGTATGTGCACAGCTGAAAAGGAGGTAATGGATACATGAATAATTCACCTGCTGCGCACACACACACACACACACTGGTAGGGCTGGCATGGCAAACTGAGCTAGTTATGACACCCACACCTCACGAGAAATCTTCATCCTTTCTTCATTTCAAGCCACAAACTGAATCTGTTTCAAGGATCCTCAATAAATACATGAGAACATCAAAGCCTGCAATGAGGAAGCTGCTTGTCAGACATTTTGACAAATTGCAGTGTTGTCAACATCACCACAAGCGGAGAGATAAAAGACTAGTGCTGAGGATTGAGTCCTAATAGAGGTCCACGCCCAAGATTGTATTAAAAAGGGAAAAAGGGAGAAGAATACGAGCCAAGTGAGCCAGTCAGTCACCTTGGATAAGAGCATCTGCAAAACAGTACATCCCCATAATAATTACCCTCCCCACCCAGAGAGAGATCGCCCAGCGCCCAGCCAACTGCCAGCTCTGATTGGTCCAACAACTGGTAACCGGGAGAGAAAACACACGGGGATTACCCAGGAGGACTGAGCTGTTGCTTATGGCACTGCAAGTGTTGCACCTCTCAAAGCAGATGCACCAACAGAGGTGGCCGGGTTCTGGCCTGCAACACTTGTGGCTTTCACAATGCGCACTGGTATTTTACCACTATGACTGACTGGCATTTCGAACTGGGCATGGCCACATCACGCCTGAGGGGCAAAGACAGTATGACTGCTGATAGTTAAAAGGCCTCAAGTCAGTGTCAGTAAAACCATTCAAGAAGTCTCCACAACAAGACAGAAAAGACAGAAAATGAATAGTCCTGCTGTATTCTTAACTTAGCACCTAAATAAGTAGTTTAACTCTAAAGAGGATGTGATTCATATCCACTCACGTGGGTGGACATCAGTCTCTACTGCCTTGTAAAGTCTTTTAAAAAGGTACTTCCACAGGTGTGTATGTTACAAAGACACCAAAGTCCACAAACAGAATGGCAGTTTCTTGTTCAGACAGACTAATGTTTAACCACATTTTGTCATATGGATAGACCACTGACTTTTGCCCATTTATCAGCTTGTGTGCCATTATTCTTGATGATTACAACAAACAAAGCATTTGAAAAGTGTAACCTTGTTTTGTTTTTGTTTTTTTGTCTATGACTTTCACTCTTATAGAGACACTTAATGACAAAAGCCGGCTGTATAAACAGTCAGTGTGTGATGATAATGACAAAGCATCAAGCATCATTTGCTGACTGACTTCCAGGCAAATTCTTGGCTGACACATTTTAATGTAGATAAAACTTCCCTCTTATGTTTAAGTTTACTTTGTCCACGCCATTGTCCTTGTGAAGTGCAGCTTGAGTCTGGTATCACTTCTGGGGCAATAAAACCAAACACATGAAACTTTCATGACATATTCAGCCAAAATTCATCTCCCTGTTGGTTTACTGACTGTAAAATGTCCAGTCACTGAAGGCCAGCAGACAACCTCACTCAGGCTCTTTTCACTTCACTATCATCCGTAGTCCTTATTCATCAATGGCAGCACATTTTCATTGAGAGGTCATATTCAATACTCATGAGTAAACACAGGGGAGCCTACACATATCCAGCTGGTCGGCTAGCTCACCTTAGCTTTAACTAAGACTCTATTAAAACTAGCCAGCTAGCCAAGGCCGGCTAATCTGTCAACTACCAGCTGGCCTAGCCTGCTAGCCAACAGTCTGTTAGCCACTAAATCAAATCTGGCTTACGCGTTATGCTGACGCAAACTGTTCATAATTAATAGCTTTATCGTTACAGGAGCAGCTGGTTATCGGTGGATGTCGTGATAAAAAGTGCACGGTGGATGGTGTGCCAGGATCGCCGGGCTGTACCGCCGGTGGCGACGTTTTGTTAACCCGTGCCAGGCGGTGTGTTTGTGGCTTTGTTGAATGACAGCTCCCCTTAGCCATGACAGGGCAACTGCGGACAGCGACATGCTCAGACAGCTGGAGAGGCTTCTTTGGAGATTTTTTTTTTAATCTCCGGGAACCAGAGGCTGGGCGTGTAGCTGGTTTTAAAGTAAATAAAAAGATAAAACTAAATGGCAGGAGTTCGGTGCTGTTGGAAGAACGCAGAGCGGTCGTTAGCACGTTAGCCGCCGAGCTAACGTGCTAACTACCGGAATGAAGACAATCAAAAATGGCGTACTGCTGCTGACCGAGCCGCCGGGCTCCTTCCACGAAGGAAACCAAAAGCCCCCAAAGGAAATCAACTCACCCCGATAACCACCGTGTCTTCCCCTTGAAACTTGGGAATGTATCTGTCGCCTCTGGTCACCTCGGAGCTGTTCAGGGGCCTGAAACGGCACATCACTTTGATGGTGCACTCCGCCGGGTCGGCCATCTTCCCCCGCTCACGAATGGAAATTCACCGATAAAATTAAAAGTAGCTCCTGGATGATCCCCCCCCCGTTTTTTTTTTTTTTTTTTTTTGGTTGGGGGGCGGTGGGGGTCTGGATGCGGCCGTGAGGGTGTTGGGGTAAAAGGGGAGGGGAAGGGGGGCCGCCGGAAGGGAAGCCGAGCCCCTCTGTCCCGAACCTCAGGTGCTGGGAAGGAGGATGATAATGTGTCGTTTCGCCGTCGGTCGGTTCCCCCTCCTGTTAGGACGCCATGACACCGGCGGAGCGGACTGCTCCTCCCTCCTCCTGCTGCCGCTGCCGTGGATGTGGATCAGTGACGTCACCGCGACGTCACCCACCGCTCCCCATCCTCACTCACACATTGTTCACCAATCTCCCCCATTTTTATTATTATTTTTTATAAAATTTGAGAAAATGAATCGTTGTAATCTATTTTTGTAATTCTGTGACTGCGCGGCCCCGAACTGAAAGATTATGTTGTGTGTTAAAAACGGATCAACACGTGCTGAAGCCGTCGTTAACGTGTTTGTTCTGAAGGTCTGAGGACCTGGATGTCATCTAAGTCGTGAAGCAACTGGACTTCTCTACCTCCTGAGTATAAATGACCAAATTTCACAGCCTTTTTATGTGAACATGGAGGGTATTTAAAGTCCCAAACAAAGTATGTTGATACTAACAAGAGTCTTTAAGGAGTCATAAGACAGCCCATTTCTTGTCCGTTGTCTCCAAATACCCATGGCTGGGAAGTACTAGTAAAAATAAAAATCAAAAATAACAGCAAATTAAAGTTGCAAACTACAGCAAATTTTGGATAAAATAAGATTCTATCAAGGAGAAGTTTAAAAATAATCATGTTGCTGTGTATGTACTCAAAACAATCGAATGAGCCAAGTAAAACATTCAAAATGTCAAGATTCAAATTTAAACTGGAAAATTATTCTTAGTATTCACACAATCATACATCAATTTGAATGTCATAGCACATAAAGTATGAATAAAATTACAACCAATCATCCAGTGAAAGAGTAAAAAAAAAAATATATATATATATATATATAAACATGATAATAAATTGAGGAAATTTGGAGAGTAGTATAAATGATAGCAGCAACAACTCAAAAAACATGACTTATGCGTGTAGGTCACCAAAAAACATGCCAAATGTGACTGCAGTCACATGTTCAACACAGTCAGTCTAAAGGCAGGACATGATGTCAGCTCAGAGAAACTGGAAATAAAAACCTGCGATTATTTGTCCTGCTTTATAACCCTCATTACGCCACAGAATATTTCCCTGTCCATCATTGCAAAAAGCATGTTGTGCAGTCAGGGTTTCTTTCCGCAAAAAGTAATTCCTGGAATTAACATCTCAGGGTTTTCTTAGATACCACTCACGCTACACTGAGTTATTGGGAATCATGTGTGAAACTAAGCCCAAGACGACAAAATAATCATTGAAAATTATAACTTATATTCAAATGTTTGATCTAATGAGTATGATAAAGCTCCAAAGAATGTTATGCAGCATGGGAGACATGTTTTGTCCCCGTTTCTTTAAGGGAAATGGCAGGAAAATAGGCCTGTGACTCAGCTGTCTTTGAGACCGTATGCTGTGGGCACTGCAGCTGTGAGAACTCCTCCTAAATAAAAATGCATAATGTCTGACCTCATTCAACAGATGCCACAATGAAGCAAAAGCAACAGTAGACCACTCGTGGCTGAACACATTCTCTGGCCACTCCCTGAAACACTGAGGGATATCATTTTTCCTGTTTGTGTGCTTAGCTAGTCTAAAGACCAGTTCTACTGGCCCACTTGTGTGTTCAGCAAGGAGGAGAGAGGGTGTGGTGCTGCTATGAGAGCTGACAGGATAGTCTGGTAGTCAGTGAGCAACAAGTCCCCAAAGATCACATTGTTTACTGTTCTGAAAGAAAAGGTCTGGTACAATAAAAGACGGAGTTATTCTGTAACATGAGGTGGTTTCATATTTCCCCCCTTTAACACGATTTGCTGCTCTGGTATGAGAATACAAACTGAGGTGTTCGTCGATGGTGCTGAGCTGCTTCTTTGAGAACCTCTCCCTCTTTACTACACTCTAAAACGTGTAACATGCAGAGGTTAAAATTATTCATTTCATTGTGGAATACTTTTTTTTTTTGCATTTTGAAACATCAAGTTTGATTTATACTGAACTAAATATGCATCCCAAGGAGCCAAAACAAAGTTTTTGATTTGTCTCAAAATATATATTTTCCTTTCATGACCTGTAGGTAATATTTTTACTTTCAGTGAAATTGCATGCACAGTCGGAGCACATGTTGTAGTTCCCCTCTCCTTCGGCATGCTGACACACCATCATTTGACATTCTTTACATCCTGGGTGGATTTCATCCAAAGATAAACATAAGTAGCAAAGCAGTTGCAGATAACTAAAGTTTTAGAATTTTGTGTTGTCACAATCACACAATTTAAGCTGGCTGGCTAGCTATCTAGCTACCTGTAGTTCTTTGCATCTTTGCATGATTGGAGCAGGCAAGCTAGCTAGCTAGCTAGCTAATGTTAGCAAGCTGACGTATGAGTTTGAGACACCTTAATTTTTTTTTTACGTGAAAACAATATTAAGTACTAGTATATTGTAAGAATTAATATATATGCAATATAGATAAATAGATAACCAATTATATATGCACATATTGACCACAATTAGTATGAAATTCAATTTCAAGTATCATAAAAATGTTTCACTACGATTTATTTGGAAAAATGTGCACCGGGAATCGCCTGTCTGCATAAGATGCAAGAGCTGCAGCTGCTCACACACCAGAGCTTTAATTTGGCAAATACAGTGTCTTTTGTAGGATGTGTGGGCTTTGCAAATGTACAGTACCTTGATTCCAGCTCAAATCCACATTTATCTACAACACTAATTAGTTGAAAGCAGACATCCAGGATGAGAACATGTCAATGACCACTGGCAGGTCTTGAGAGAGGGCTGTAAAAGGCATCATTGGTCTGACCAGGCAAAGAGCCGTCCAGTCTTCCCTCTTCTAAAAGAGACCGCCTGTGGTCTCTGGCATAGATCCTGTATGGCTCACCTTTCAATTAATTTGTGCTCTGGATCCAATTGTACAAGCACCAACTGTTTGTGGTAGAGATGGGAACTCAAAAGCCTGCCTATCCTTCATATTGCGGAGTTACCCTTTTTCACTGTCCCTGCAGGAGGCCGATGCTGATGTCAGTAGGGAGTGTGTCCTTAAATCTGTCATCGACCTGGTAAAAGAATACACATTATGTCCAGATCCGTTCTGTCTCTCCATGATGAGATGCAACTTTACTAATCCTGGGGAAGCTCGACAGCTCTGCCGATGGATGCAATGGTTAATAAGGTGTGCCTGACTGCAGTTGTTCACTTATACATTTTGTCCCATGTTTTTCCCTAGATGTCCCAGAAAGATGAAGCCAAGCAAGAGCTGGAGCGTACCACCATGGTGGTGGTCGTCTTCAGAGAGAACTCGAGCCCCAACAGCCCCAAGAGATCGGGATCATCATTGATGGTGTCGAAGTCCTCAATGAGTTGCCTTCTGCGGCAGCTGGAGTGGTAATGCTCTTTGGACTCTAATAATCTTAACATGGAATATCCACAGGGGTTCAACTTCACTTTTGGGGCTCTTCAGTAGATCCTGCCAAACTGAAAACTGAATGGTGAACTCCGCACTGCACAATAAAATGTGTGGCATGCTTGAATGTGTGTTTGCGGCATGCACAGTTTGCACACCTGTGCTTATGTTTATGTATATTTATGGAGGCTGTTGTAACCACAAGCTGCTAGCCAGTATATGTTGATTTTTCAAAAAGAATTCAGTTATTGCTCCTGTGTGCGACAGTCTGTAGCATCCTCCCCTGCCCTCATGGCCCTGTCCAGCTCTCTCCTGCCTCTCATCCTCTCCATCCACTTCTCTGTTACTCTCTCAACTCTACTGGCCTCTCCATCCTCTCATCCTCTCCGATTCTCCCCTCCCCTCACCTTGCAGTGCCATTAGGGATGCCCACTTTTAGATGAGGCAATCAGCCTTCATTTATTTTAATGTTAAATGTGTGGGACATGTTTCACACGTTAAATATGAATAAATACATTTAAAATAATCTGTTGGCCAAGTGTCTTTTTATATAGTTTATAAGATGGGAAATGCAAATTATTTTTGAAGTAAAATAAAATGTGAAAAATATAGTTTGGTTATACAGTATGTAAATTAATTAACTGATGTCAATGCAAACATTAATTCATACTAATTTAGTTAAAAGTAAATATATTATGTCGGTTCAATTTCAATATATTAGTCGGGGTTAGGGTTAAGCAAAGAATTAAAGTGAGGTCAGGTGCAGTACTATAGCTTGCAACAAACTAAAATAATCAGGTTGTAACAAGTGATTCAATTTAGATTCTGGTAAGTCAAAAATGAGTTTCTCATGAAATAACCCTGATGGGTTATTTCATGAGAAACTCCTGGAGGTGTTATCCCATTCAAATCATCCCTAAATCCCTGTGGAAGGGAACGTTATCATCCCGTCTGTGTACTTATTTGTTTTTAGCTCATCTGCATTTGTGAATTTTCCAGAGGCCTGGGAGCCTGAAGGATCTGTGCAGTATCATACTTGTTCTTGGCACCGCATTCTTGATGTTATTCCTGGAAACTGCTGGAGTCCCCGACCCAGTTTGATGGTCACAGTCCAGAGTGTGGCCAAAAGCAGGGGCAACTGTTGTGTTCACTTGCCCACTTGGTTACGGTGTACCATGTATCTCCTGCTTGTATTGTGTAAGTATTTTACACCCCACTGTTAATATACTGGATTGTCTCAGTCCTTCTGTGACTGTTCCTCCTGCTCTTCCTTCTCCCCCTCATCAGCTTTCTGTTGTCAGAGGTATTCACTACCCAGGTCATCACTTGAGGAGATCTGAATGCACCCATGGATCTTTGTTGTTTTATCCTGGATGGTGGTTCTGATGCTCACTAGCTCTCGACCTCATTATTCCACTTCCACACAGGTCCAGGACTATCCCCTAAGCCTGGACTTGGGGTGAAACCCTCAGGATTTATGGGAGCTTCCTTGTCTTGATATCAGTGGCTTCGATGTCCTCCACTGGCCAGTTCCTTATGGCAGCAGGGTATCTGATGACCAGCGGGGCGTAGCTGTTGGTAGCTTAGACTGACTTCTTCCCATTCAGCTGACTCTTCAGGACTTGCCGTATTCTCTTCAGATATTTAGATGTGACTGACTGCTTTCATTGCTCTTTTCTACATCTGCTATGTTGGCTTCTGGTTTTCCAATCCCGTCAGCTATGATCACCTTCCCTCTCTTTGATAACTCCCGATCAAACTCATCGAGTCCCAATGGCATTCTGATCTCACTGCTGTAGTTCAGGTGAGTTCCAGGAGCAGTTGATAGTTGCTCCTCTGGGTTCCACCAATGGAAACCACAAAGCCATATTTTAATCCTGGAATTACTGGTTTTAGGCTAATCAATGTACACTTGCACCCTCTTAGGAAAAGGGTGGAGTCAAATTAAGAAAAACACAGTGATAAAAGTAGAAAAATTCAGTTTCTGCTCTTTAGGAGGACCAGAAACACAATTATTGAGGCTCACCATTCTGAGATGACCAGGGAAAGAAGAAATACAGAAAATCAGAGGAGGGATGGAGACAGAGGCCAATGGGCAAATAAGACTGAGTATATTATGGTTGTTGCAGGAAGTGTGGTTGGTTTGGGAAATGTGTGGAGATTTCCTTACCTCTGCTACAAGAATGGAGGAGGTGAATCATAAAAATGTATTTTGTTGAGCTGAGATGTTTTTTTCATGTAAGGAACTGGACAGAAATGAATCAAGGATTGGCAATTAGAGTATTGAAAATGACTATTCATGTTTCTGTATTTCCTGCAGGTGCCTTTCTGGTACCATACGGACTGTTAGTTATATCGTACGGGATCCCTCTGTTCCTGCTGGAGTCTTCAGTTGGTCAGTACACTCAGCAAGGATTCATCACCTGCTGGAGGAACTTTTGTCCACTGGCACAAGGTGAGTTACAGTCAACTGAAGAGAAAAATATTTGGACATATTGTACATGTTCTTAAAACATTCACTTAAAATGACAAGTTTTCACTTAAAAAGCCCAAAATGTTGCTGAAATAAATATTTAAATACTTGATACTAGAAAACATGAAGTACTTTCTGTATTTTAGGAATAGGAATTGGACAAGCTGTGATGAAACTTTATGGCTTTGCCTACATCATTATTCAAGCCTGGGTTCTCCTCTTCTTGGTATTTTCATTCAAGTCCCAGCTTCCCTGGGCCACCTGTGAAAACACCTGGAATACAGGTAAACATAACACTGTTTCATTTACAAAAGGTACAATCAGATACAATCATGTTTAGTTGTGAAGCAGTAATGTCTTAATGCTACATAATGTTCTCTTGTTCTGCATCGATCTTTGAGTTTGGCAATGTGAGATGAGCTGGAAATAAAAACCAGGACGGAACAAATTATATTTCGAGAAAAAGCGGTGACTGCTGCTTTAAAATCAAAATATGACCTCCAATTTCATCAAGTGCAAGTAAATGCTTCATACATGTCAACAGTTTGTTACCAAGAGAGACCATTTTGATACAGAACATGTTATAATAAGTAATATAGCAAGTAATCTTTCATTGGACTGTTCTGACGATGTTCACTATGTAATTAAAAAAGTCTTGTTAGTGTGAATGGGAGAAATCTTTCAAAGTCAACATCATGTTTGTTGTCTTTATTCAGATGACTGTTTAGATCATCAGATCTCAGATTCATCACAGAATGGGACTGCAAATCAGACCGCATTAACTAAAACTACATCTGCTGCCACCGAGTTCTGGGAGTGAGTCTAAATTCACTTTAAAGCTTTTTTCCCTGACTAAATATTGGTACGTAGTAACTCAGTAACTCAAATAATACTAATTACAATGAAGGATTAAGAGTTTACTCTGTATTGGGTACACCAACACCTTTTACCTGATTAGTAATTAGTAATTAGTAATTGGTAATTTCATCGTGCCTCTTATTTTTCTCCTCCAGGCGTCGTGTCCTGTCCATGTCTGGAGGCATTGAGGAGATCGGCAGTGTGAGATGGGATTTGGCCTTGTGTCTTCTAGTCTGCTGGGTGATCTGCTACTTCAGTATCTGGAAAGGTGTCAGATCCTCTGGAAAGGTTACTACATACATTTTTATAAAACATTGCACATTTGGTACATATGCATTTCAAGAAAAAGTCTTGTTTTCATAAATACTACTTTAAATTTCAACATTTGATGTTGATGTATTGATGTATTTGTGTTTTTTCTTTGCAAATAAGGTTGCATATGTCACTGCAACGTTCCCCTACACAATGCTCCTGATCTTACTCATCAGGGGACTAACATTGCCTGGAGCATGGGAGGGAATCCACTTTTACCTCTATCCAGACTTGAGCCGTCTGGCTGACATTGAGGTTTGTTGTTCTGATGCCATAACCAGTAAAAAGTGAAAAAGGCCTCCCTGACGTCATAGTTGGGAATCTATTACAACCTTTGAACTCAAGAGCATCTTGATCAGCTGCCATCTTTAGAAAAAGCTCTTCTAAATAGTCCTGTGAACATGATTCTGAACCCAGTGCTTCCATCATCTTAGAGGTCATCCTCTCCAGCCTCTCTATCTCATCTCTTCAGTGTGAGTTGTGTTATTTGTTTGAAATGAATCTAAATCTATCACTCTTTCTCATAGTTTTAGGGGCAGGTTTGGGTGGGGAGCAGACCCCATAGTAGACTCCTCTACACTCCCATACTGTATATCACACTCTTGTCCCATGGCAGGTCTGGATGGAGGCTGGATCCCAAATATGCTTCTCCTACAGTATTGCTTCAGGGACAATAGGTGCTCTGAGCAGCTACAATTGACCCAACAATAACTGTTACAGGTAAAAATTTAGACTGTAAAGTTAAATTTCAAATATTAGTAAGTAATCACACATCTGACTGAGAGTTGTTTCTGTGCATCCTCTAGAGACTGCTTCTGGCTTTGTCTGCTGAACTGTGCCACCAGTCTTCTGGCTGGATTTGTTGTCTTCTCTGTTCTTGGGTTCATGGCTCATAAACAAGGCGTTGGTGTTGAAAGCGTAGTCGAGTCAGGTAAATACTAATGTTTGCTTTGACGTCTGAACATAGAGAGAGGAAATGAATACTCTGCAAATGACGTTGTTGTCAATGTCTGATTCATAGGCCCAGGTTTGGTCTTCATTGCCTACCCTCAGGCCACAGCTATGATGCCTTTCCCACAGTTCTGGAGTGTTTGCTTCTTCCTGATGCTAATTTTCCTCAGTGTTGACTCTCATGTAAGGTGCTTTGCTGATGAATAAGGACTGCTGCTTTACTGACACCAGATTATATTAATTGCTGTTCTTTATTTTATCTTTAGTTTGCAACAGTTGAGGTTTTCATCACCTCCATAAGCGACTTGTTTCCAAAGGTCTTGCGTGCAGCAGGAAGGTCTGAAATCTTTGTTCTCCTCGTATGTTTGCTCTTCTTCCTCATTCATCTGACTTTGGCTACTGAGGTGAAGAAACGTCATCACAGAAGCATCTTCAAACTAAAGTTACTGAATGTTTCTAAAATCTTTTGTCACATTCATATGTTGTCTCTCCCTGCTCTAGGCAGGAATATACATATTCCAGGTCAGTGATTATTACGGCTGTACCAGAACTAGCCATTATTGTATGGCTTTATGTGAGTGTTTGGCTCTGGGCTGGACTTTTGGTAAGTTAAATGATCATTTATATGCAATGTTATTTTCATCATTTGATCAAACTGTTTCTGGAGCAAACTATTTGTTTAAGTGTAAAAAACTTATTCAATGTGGACGTTAAAATTGTTGTTTTTGAATGTTTTTCTGTGGTCCGATTTGATATTTTTAGTTAGACTGATTGCATTTCCTGCATGTATCCATGATCAGATTGTTTATCCAGCCATTGTAACCACAGTATTATTTCAGCAGCATATATAAGCAGTTGTCTAAAAAGCCCAAATGAAATTGATCTGACTTTGGAATTGGTCTTACATTTACACTTACATTTTTGAATTTTCTAAGGTGCTGACCGTGTTATAAACAACATTCAGGAGATGACAGGACAGAGACCCTTTGCTCTCTTCAAGTTGTGCTGGAAATACATCATTCCTCTGGTGTCAGCGGTGAGCCAATTCTGGAGTTGCTGTCTGCCCCGTGTTATTATTTTTCAAATATTTGCTCACAAACCACAATAATAGACAAATTATAAATGTGATCTGCAGATGGTGTTTAGGAAGTAATGCTGCTATTCATTTTACAGTGAAGTATTTAAACACTAATAACATTAAAATATGGCATTAGTGGTAAAAAGCTAAAGCTACACATTCTGAGAGTTAAAGTGCATTTTTGGTTTTTCCTCCTTCAGGTTTCATTTGTCCTGTACCTGACAGGCTACTCACACCTCAAGATCAATGACTACATTTATCCAGACTGGGTGTACAGGGTCGGATGGACCATGTCTCTCTCCTCTGTTCTCATGGTGCCATTGTGGGCAGCTGTACAGATGTGGCTGACACCAGGAACCTTCAGACAGGTCCGGGTTAAGATACTGAAATGTGATTGTCAGAATCATTTAAGTTGTGTTTCCACTTACTCATCTTGTTCTTTTCTGTGCTTCAGCGTTTGCATGTGCTCTGTCAACCCGTTGAAGATCCAGCCTGGAAGAGAAGAGAAATGGGAGAGGAGATGATGACTGTGGAACTGAGGAAGACTGAAGAAACAGCTTAATATTAACTATCTCCTTAAGTATTACAGCCGTTGCTTCTCTATTTTTACTCATCATCATTTCATAACTTTTATCCATGTCTTTGAACTATACCATTTGTAGCTTAAGAATTTCCAGCTTGGGATCTATGAATGAAAATCTAGAATTCAATCAATTGATGGCTCTCCCTATCTATCTATGTCAAGTAAACTTCTGTTTTCATGAAGATTGGGTCAGGAGGGAGGTGAAGAGGTGAAATGATACATGCAGTAAATTAAATAGGATATGTTTGCTCAGCCTCAAAATGAATAAAGTTCCTGTAAATTATACCTTTAATGTGACTTCATGGACTTTTTTTTATGTCTTTTCTTTTTAAGACTGTTCAAAAT
This sequence comes from Echeneis naucrates, assembly GCF_900963305.1. Taxonomy (NCBI): domain Eukaryota; kingdom Metazoa; phylum Chordata; class Actinopteri; order Carangiformes; family Echeneidae; genus Echeneis; species Echeneis naucrates. The sequence continues at coordinate 19,330,560 of NC_042527.1, read as the reverse complement.
TTCACTCGTGGCCTCCTCAGAGCACCCTCAAAGCAATAAGAAAATAAAATACACTGGTGGTTTATTTGAACCAAAAATAAATTGACAGCTTAGTTACAACTCTCAGTCCTCACAATTTCAATCCATCTGATTCCATCCATCTTCTACCGCTTTTCTGTAGTTGGGTTGCGGGGGTAGCAGCTTCAGCAGGGAGCCCCAGACTTCCCCTTCCCGAGCCACACCGACCAGCTCTGATTGAGGAATCCCAATGCATTCCCAGGCCAGAGTGGAGGTACAATCTCTCCACCACGTCCTCAGTCTGCCCCGGGGCCTCCTCTCTGATGGACATGGCTGGAACACCTCCCAAGGGAGGCACCCAGGAGGCATCCTGACAAGATATCCGAACCACCTAAACTGGCTCCTCTCAATGTAAAGGAGCAGCAGCTCTACTCTGTGCCCCTCTCGGATGACCGAGCTCCTCATCCTACTCCTAAGGGAGAAGCCACCCACCTGTCTGAGGAAACTCATTTCAGTTGCTTGTACGCGCGATCTCGCTCTTTAAGTCACGACCCAGTTCTCATGAACATAGGTGAGGGTAGGAATGAAGATTGACCTGAAGATCGAGAGCTTCGCTTTCCGGCTCAGCTCTCTTTTCGTTATGCAGCGACTGCAGTGCTGCTCCCGCTGTCACACGCCAAAGTCCCCCCACTCGTGGACAAGACCCTGATTTACTTGAACTCCTTCACTTCGGATAAAGACTCATTCCCAACCCGGAGCTGACAGTCCATCAGTTTCCTGCTGAGAACTATGGCCTCTGATTTGGAGGTGCTGATCCTCATCCCAGCTGCGAACCTGTCCAGCAACCCCCAGGCAATGTTGAATAGGCATGTCATCCGTGATAGCCACTCTACCCCCAGAGCCTTCAGCATTTCCGGACGGATCTCATCAATCCCTGGGCCTTTGCCAATGTGGAGTAGTTTGACTACCTCAGTGACTTCCCTCAGGGAAATTGACGATGACCCTCCTTCATCCTCCGGCTCTGTATCTGCTGCAGAGTGTGGGTACGTTAGGTTCAGGATTTCCTCAAATTGTTCCTTCCACCACCTCATTTGAGGTCAGCAATGTCCTACTCTTGCTGTACACAGCTTGAATGGTTCCCGGCTTTCCCTGCCTGAGGTACCAGACAGTCTTCCAGAACAACTTTGGTGCTGACTGAAAGTCCTTCTTCAATCGGATGGCTTCTCTCACCACTGGTGTCCACAACGGTGTCCAGCATCCAGAACCTTGAGGTCACAGCTCTAGGCTGCAGCTTTGCAATGGAGGATATAAACATCGACCACTCAAGCTCGATGCCCCAAACTTCCACAGGGATGTCGGAAAATCTCTGCCGGAGGTGAAGGCCTCCCAGACAGGGGGCTCCTCCAAACATTCCCAGTTCACCCACACCACAAGTTTGGGCCTTCCAGTTCTGTCCAAAGGCTTCCCCCACCACTTCACCCAACTTACCACCAGATGGTGATCAGTTGACAGCTCAGCCCCTCTCTTCACCCGAGTGTCCACTCGTAATTAATCGTTTATGTACTAGTCTGAAGGCATGGTTGTGTTTGGCTAGTGTAAATATATTCATCGACATTGTCAACAATATTTAACAATTTTTTAAATGTACTTGTTAGGCAGCCATGCACATTTCAAAATGACAATATGCAACCTAGATGTAAATAACTAATAATGCTAATGGGGAGGGTTTAATTAAAGCTGCAGTTTAAAATAAGCAGCCACTCCAGCTGTCAAATAAATATTTGCTCTGATATATAGAGAAGTAGAAATGTAAATTTACACATTCATGTGCGATCAAATGAGAAACTCCTGGAGGTGTTATCCTATTCAAATCATCCCTAATTCCTGGTGGAAGGGAACATTATAATCTTGTCTGTGTACTTATTTGTTTTTAGCTTATTTGCATTTGTGAATTTTCCAGAGGCCTGGGAGCCTGAAGGATCTGTGCAGTATCTTACCTGTTCTTAGCCACCGACCCAGTTTGATGGTCACAGTCCAGAGTGTGGCCAAAAGCAGGGGCAACTGTTGTGTTCACTTGCCCACTTGTTTACGGTGTACCATGTATCTCCTGCTTGTATTGTGTAAGTATTTTACACCCCACTGTTAATATACTGGATTAATATACTGGATTCCTCCTGCTCTTCCTTCTCCCCCTCATCAGCTTTCTGTTGTCAGAGGTATTCACTACCCAGGTCATCACTTGAGGAGAACTGAATGCACCCATGGATCTTTGTTGTTTTATCCTGGATGATGGTTCTGATGCTCACTAGCTCTCGACCTCATTATTCCACTTCCACACAGGTCCAGGACTATCCCCTAAGCCTGGACTTGGGGTGAAACCCTCAGGATTTATGGGAGCTTCCTTGTCTTGATATCAGTGGCTTCGATGTCCTCCACTGGCCAGTTCCTTATGGCAGCAGGGTATCTGATGACCAGCGGGGCGTAGCTGTTGGTAGCTTAGACTGACTTCTTCCCATTCAGCTGACTCTTCAGGACTTGCCGTATTCTCTTCAGATATTTAGATGTGACTGACTGCTTTCATTGCTCTTTTCTACATCTGCTATGTTGGCTTCTGGTTTTCCAATCCCGTCAGCTATGATCACCTTCCCTCTCTTTGATAACTCCTGATCAAACTCATCGAGTCCCAATGGCATTCTGATCTCACTGCTGTAGTTCAGGTGAGTTCCAGGAGCAGTCGATAGTTGCTCCTCTGGGTTCCACCAATGGAAACCACAAAGCCATATTTTAATCCTGGAATTACTGGTTTTAGGTTAATCAATGTACACTTGCACCATCTTAAAAGGGTGGAGTCAAATTAAGAAAAACACAGTGATAAAAGTAGAAAAATTCAGTTTCTGCTCTTTAGAAGGACCAGAAACACAATTATTGAGGCTCACCATTCTGAGATGACCAGGGAAAGAAGAAATACAGAAAATCAGAGGAGGGATGGAGACAGAGGCCAATGGGCAAATAAGACTGAGTATATTATGGTTGTTGCAGGAAGTGTGGTTGGTTTGGGAAATGTGTGGAGATTTCCTTACCTCTGCTACAAGAACGGAGGAGGTGAATCATAAAAATGTATTTTGTTGAGCTGAGATGTTTTTTTCATGTAAGGAACTGGACAGAAATGAATGAACGATTGGCAATTAGAGTATTGAAAACTATTTTGTAATTTCTATGACTATTCATGTTTCTGTATTTCCTGCAGGTGCCTTTCTGGTACCATACGGACTGTTAGTTATATCATACGGGATCCCTCTGTTCCTGCTGGAGTCTTCAGTTGGTCAGTACACTCAGCAAGGATTCATCACCTGCTGGAGGAACTTTTGTCCACTGGCACAAGGTGAGTTACAGTCAACTGAAGAGAAAAATATTTGGACATATTGTACATGTTCTTAAAACATTCACTTAAAATGACAAGTTTTCACTTAAAAAGCCCAAAATGTTGCTGAAATAAGTATTTAAATACTTGATACTAGAAAACATGAAGTACTTTCTGTATTTTAGGAATAGGAATTGGACAAGCTGTGATGAAACTTTATGACTTTGCCTACATCATTATTCAAGCCTGGGTTCTCCTCTTCTTGGTATTTTCATTCAAGTCCCAGCTTCCCTGGGCCACCTGTGAAAACACCTGGAATACAGGTAAACATAACACTGTTTCATTTACAAAAGGTAAAATCAGATACAATCATGTTTAGTTGTGAAGCAGTAATGTCTTAATGCTACATAATGTTCTCTTGTTCTGCATCGATCTTTGAGTTTGGCAATGTGAGATGAGCTGGAAATAAAAACCAGGACGGAACAAATTATATTTCGAGAAAAAGCGGTGACTGCTGCTTTAAAATCAAAATATGACCTCCAATTTCATCAAGTGCAAGTAAATGCTTCATACATGTCAACAGTTTGTTACCAAGAGAGACCATTTTGATACAGAACATGTTATAATAAGTAATATAGCAAGTAATCTTTCATTGGACTGTTCTGACGATGTTCACTATGTAATTAAAAAAGTCTTGTTAGTGTGAATGGGAGTAATCTGTCAAAGTCAACATCATGTTTGTTGTCTTTATTCAGATGACTGTTTAGATCATCAGATCTCAGATTCATCACAGAATGCGACTGCAAATCAGACTGCATTAACTAAAACTACATCTGCTGCCACCGAGTTCTGGGAGTGAGTCTAAATTCACTTTAAAGCTTTTTTCCCTGACTAAATATTGGTACGTAGTAACTCAGTAACTCAAATAATACTAATTACAATGAAGGATTAAGAGTTTACTCTGTATTGGGTACACCAACACCTTTTACCTGATTAGTAATTAGTAATTAGTAATTGGTAATTTCATCGTGCCTCTTATTTTTCTCCTCCAGGCGTCGTGTCCTGTCCATGTCTGGAGGCATTGAGGAGATCGGCAGTGTGAGATGGGATTTGGCCTTGTGTCTTCTAGTCTGCTGGGTGATCTGCTACTTCAGTATCTGGAAAGGTGTCAGATCCTCTGGAAAGGTTACTACATACATTTTTATAAAACATTGCACATTTGGTACATATGCATTTCAAGAAAAAGTCTTGTTTTCATAAATACTACTTTAAATTTCAACATTTGATGTTGATGTATTGATGTATTTGTGTTTTTTCTTTGCAAATAAGGTTGCATATGTCACTGCAACGTTCCCCTACACAATGCTCCTGATCTTACTCATCAGGGGACTAACATTGCCTGGAGCATGGGAGGGAATCCACTTTTACCTCTATCCAGACTTGAGCCGTCTGGCTGACATTGAGGTTTGTTGTTCTGATGCCATAACCAGTAAAAAGTGAAAAAGGCCTCCCTGACGTCATAGTTGGGAATCTATTACAACCTTTGAACTCAAGAGCATCTTGATCAGCTGCCATCTTTAGAAAAAGCTCTTCTAAATAGTCCTGTGAACATGATTCTGAACCCAGTGCTTCCATCATCTTAGAGGTCATCCTCTCCAGCCTCTCTATCTCATCTCTTCAGTGTGAGTTGTGTTATTTGTTTGAAATGAATCTAAATCTATCACTCTTTCTCATAGTTTTAGGGGCAGGTTTGGGTGGGGAGCAGACCCCATAGTAGACTCCTCTACACTCCCATACTGTATATCACACTCTTGTCCCATGGCAGGTCTGGATGGAGGCTGGATCCCAAATATGCTTCTCCTACAGTATTGCTTCAGGAGGTATTATTGCTCTGAGCAGCTACAATCGACCCAACAATAACTGTTACAGGCAAGTTCAGACTGCAAAGTAAAATTTCAAATATTAGTAAGTAATCACACATCTGACTGAGAGTTGTTTCTGTGCATCCTCTAGAGACTGCTTCTGGCTTTGTCTGCTGAACTGTGCCACCAGTTTTCTGGCTGGATTTGTTGTCTTCTCTGTTCTTGGGTTCATGGCTCATAAACAAGGCGTTGGTGTTGAAAGCGTAGTCGAGTCAGGTAAATACTAATGTTTGCTTTGACGTCTGAACATAGAGAGAGGAAATGAATACTCTGCAAATGACGTTGTTGTCAATGTCTGATTCATAGGCCCAGGTTTGGTCTTCATTGCCTACCCTCAGGCCACAGCTATGATGCCTTTCCCACAGTTCTGGAGTGTTTGCTTCTTCCTGATGCTAATTTTCCTCAGTGTTGACTCTCATGTAAGGTGCTTTGCTGATGAATAAGGACTGCTGCTTTACTGACACCAGATTATATTAATTGCTGTTCTTTATTTTATCTTTAGTTTGCAACAGTTGAGGTTTTCATCACCTCCATAAGCGACTTGTTTCCAAAGGTCTTGCGTGCAGCAGGAAGGTCTGAAATCTTTGTTCTCCTCGTCTGTTTGCTCTTCTTCCTCATTCATCTGACTTTGGCTACTGAGGTGCAGAAACGTCATCACAGAAGCATCTTCAAACTAAAGTTACTGAATGTTTCTAAAATCTTTTGTCACATTCATATGTTGTCTCTCCCTGCTCTAGGCAGGAATATACATATTCCAGGTCAGTGATTATTACGGCTGTACCAGAACTAGCCATTATTGTATGGCTTTATGTGAGTGTTTGGCTCTGGGCTGGACTTTTGGTAAGTTAAATGATCATTTATATGCAATGTTATTTTCATCATTTGATCAAACTGTTTCTGGAGCAAACTATTTGTTTAAGTGTAAAAAACTTATTCAATGTGGACGTTAAAATTGTTGTTTTTGAATGTTTTTTCTGTGGTCCGATTTGATATTTTTAGTTAGACTGATTGCATTTCCTGCATGTATCCATGATCAGATTGTTTATCCAGCCATTGTAACCACAGTATTATTTCAGCAGCATATATAAGCAGTTGTCTAAAAAGCCCAAATGAAATTGATCTGACTTTGGAATTGGTCTTACATTTACACTTACATTTTTGAATTTTCTAAGGTGCTGACCGTGTTATAAACAACATTCAGGAGATGACAGGACAGAGACTCTTTGCTCTCTTCAAGTTGTGCTGGAAATACATCATTCCTCTGGTGTCAGCGGTGAGCCAATTCTGGAGTTGCTGTCTGCCCCGTGTTATTATTTTTCAAATATTTGCTCACAAACCACAATAATAGACAAATTATAAATGTGATCTGCAGATGGTGTTTAGGAAGTAATGCTGCTATACATTTTACAGTGAAGTATTTAAACACTAATAACATTAAAATATGGCATTAGTGGTAAAAAGCTAAAGCTACACATTCTGAGAGTTAAAGTGCATTTTTGGTTTTTCCTCCTTCAGGTTTCATTTGTCCTGTACCTGACAGGCTACTCACACCTCAAGATCAATGACTACATTTATCCAGACTGGGTGTACAGGGTCGGATGGACCATGTCTCTCTCCTCTGTTCTCATGGTGCCATTGTGGGCAGCTGTACAGATGTGGCTGACACCAGGAACCTTCAGACAGGTCCGGGTTAAGATACTGAAATGTGATTGTCAGAATCATTTAAGTTGTGTTTCCACTTACTCATCTTGTTCTTTTCTGTGCTTCAGCGTTTGCATGTGCTCTGTCAACCCGTTGAAGATCCAGCCTGGAAGAGAAGAGAAATGGGAGAGGAGATGATGACTGTGGAACTGAGGAAGACTGAAGAAACAGCTTAATATTAACTATCTCCTTAAGTATTACAGCCGTTGCTTCTCTATTTTTACTCATCATAATTTCATAACTTTTATCCATGTCTTTGAACTATACCATTTGTAGCTTAAGAATTTCCAGCTTGGGATCTATAAATGAAAATCTAGAATTCAATCAATTGATGACTCTCCCTATCTATCTATGTCAAGTAAACTTCTATGTTTCATGAAGATTGGGTCAGGAGGGAGGTGAAGAGGTGAAATGATACATGCAGTAAATTAAATAGGATATGTTTGCTCAGCCTCAAAATGAATAAAGTTCCTGTAAATTATACATTTGATGTGACTTCATGGACATTTTTTTATGCATCTTCTTTTTAAGACTGTTCAAAATTTCACCAGTGGCCTCCAAGTTAAGTTGTAAGTAAGTGGAATGAAATAGTATTTAGTGCCTCCTTAACAGATTAATTCTATAGTTTTTTTAAGTTATACAAATCCACTTTTAGCCTTAATGCAGGTCTAGAGTCTATCTCTCTTTTTAGTTTTATCAGTCATTACTGAGAATAAAGTCTCACACAAGTACAGTATGTGGAGCCAAACAGGAGTAAATGTCAGGCAGGCTAACATTCAGATTATTTAATTTAGCGAAAATATCCACCAGGCATGCCACTTGTCCTTAAACAGGCAGCATAGGGAGATTCATGCTCTGACCAAAAGGCACATATCTCATTCCTCAGTTCGAAGCTGTTGAGCACCCAACAGTTTGTCAACATTCATGGATGGCAGTCAGCATTAATGTGCACTTGCTCTGGGGTGCCACAAGGTTGCGTCCTTTCACCTTTATTGTTTATATTACATACCTGTGATGAATACTGCTGGAGCTTCCTGCTCTTAACCAGTGGTGCAGTCTACTTTATTGTAGTGGCCGTACTGTCATACTTATACTCATCCATCCATCTGGAGCGACACCTGTCAGGAAGCAACACCATCACACTCACTAATGCAAAGAGTATGCATCTTGAGACTGGTTATTCGTCATCAACATGTCACACACACACACACACACACACACACACACACACACACACACACACACAGTAGCTCGCCCCCTTTCTCTTCCATTGATCACCTCACTAACGTTGGTCAGGTTAGCTGGATCTCACCAACTACCTGCTACAGCTAACCATGCTAACTCCACCCTCCGGCTAACCTCGCTGTAGCGCCGGCTCGCTCTCTGTCACTTTTTTTTTAGGACGGCCGCCTCACCTGGCTCTTCTTCTGTCGGTGGAGGGAAAACTTCCGGAAACACTGAAATATCGTCGTCTGTTTCGTTTCACGTCTCCTTCGCGTTCAGCGCTCCCTAACGAATGATTTCGCGGGGTTTGTGTTGCTGTTGCTTAGCAACAGGCCAAGGGCGACGGATGCCCCAGACGACCAAAAGTGACTAACACATTTTTTTCTCAAATGGAACCAAACCATGAAGCACTATAAAGTTATTAGTTAGGGTAACAAAACCTGATGGGTTATTTCATGAGAAACTCCTGGAGGTGTTATCCCATTCAAATCATCTCTAATTCCTGGTGGAAGGGAACATTGTAATCTTGTCTGTGTACTTATTTGTTTTTAGCTTATTTGCATTTGTGAATTTTCCAGAGGCCTGGGAGCCTGAAGGATCTGTACAGTATCTTACCTGTTCTTAGCCACCGACCCAGTTTGATGGTCACAGTCCAGAGTGTGGCCAAAAGCAGGGGCAACTGTTGTGTTCACTTGCCCACTTGTTTACGGTGTACCATGTATCTCCTGCTTGTATTGTGTAAGCTAGCTCTCGACCTCATTATTCCACTTCCACACAGGTCCAGGACTATCCCCTAAGCCTGGACTTGGGGTGAAACCCTCAGGATTTATGGGAGCTTCCTTGTCTTGATATCAGTGGCTTCGATGTCCTCCACTGGCCAGTTCCTTATGGCAGCAGGGTATCTGATGACCAGCGGGGCGTAGCTGTTGGTAGCTTAGACTGACTTCTTCCCATTCAGCTGACTCTTCAGGACTTGCCGTATTCTCTTCAGATATTTAGATGTGACTGACTGCTTTCATTGCTCTTTTCTACATCTGCTATGTTGGCTTCTGGTTTTCCAATCCCGTCAGCTATGATCACCTTCCCTCTCTTTGATAACTCCCGATCAAACTCATCGAGTCCCAATGGCATTCTGATCTCACTGCTGTAGTTCCTGATGACGTCGATCAGTAACTTGATGAATGTTAATCATTTCCTAATTCAAATCTAATGTGATGCTGACTAATTGGAACGGCCATGAAATCCCACAAACAAACTTAAACAGGGTTGCCTTCAGGTGAGTTCCAGGAGCAGTTGATAGTTGATTGTTATAATCCTCTGGGTTCCACCAATGGAAACCACAAAGCCATATTTTAATCCTGGAATTACTGGTTTTAGGTTAATCAATGTACACTTGCACCCTCTTAGGAAAAGGGTGGAGACAAATTAAGAAAAACACAGTGATAAAAGTAGAAAAATTCAGTTTCTGCTCTTTAGGAGGACCAGAAACACACAATTATTGAGGCTCACCATTCTGAGATGACCAGGGAAAGAAGAAATACAGAAAATCAGAGGAGGGATGGAGACAGAGGCCAATGGGCAAATAAGACTGAGTATATTATGGTTGTTGCAGGAAGTGTGGTTGGTTTGGGAAATGTGTGGAGATTTCCTTACCTCTGCTACAAGAACGGAGGAGGTGAGGAATTTTATACACTACAACTGGGAATCTTTTTTGTAGTTGATGAGAGATGAGTGAATTAAGACTTTTGATTCCAAATACAACACGTCTGTGTTTAATGCAGGTGCTTTTCTCATACCATATATCATGTTTGCTGTGGTGTGTGGGTTTCCTTTGTTCCTCTTGGAGACTTCAAGTGGTCAGTACACCCAGGAAGGATTTATCACGTCCTGGAAGAAACTCTGTCCCCTGGCTCAAGGTAAGCTGATGTGAGTTGAGACAAAATGTAAAGTCAACTGGAGAAAAGTCTAAATCACGCATTTTGCAATAAAAACAATTAAAGCTTAAACTCAAGCTGTACATTGCCACAAAGAAAGAGCAGTTTGATCAAAGTGTTAATTCTTATTTCAGGAATTGGATATGGATATTTCATGATGAAACTTTATGACTTCTGCTACATAGTAGTTCAAGCCTGGGCTCTCTTCTACCTGGTGTTCTCATTCAGGTCTGAGCTTCCATGGGTCAGCTGTAGCAACACCTGGAATACAGGTAAATTTGGACTATGGATTTTACAGGAGATCAGCTGTGCAAACAAATTTTCTACTTGGATTGTCCAGTCAAGAAAAATTCATCATATGATTGGTCAACCTCTCAGAAAAATTGCCCTCTTACAAGATCTATTTGTCTCTCTTATTTAGTTGAATTCAGTATTTATATTGCATATTATTGATTCTTCTCACATTTACAGTTATGTCATTTTGATCTTTGTTCCCAAACCTACCTAGCTCACTGTCTTGGCCTTCAACCTAACAGTTCATCTAATCTGATAACAAATCGAACCACATCTGCTGCTACTGAATTCTGGGAGTGAGTCTATTCAGTAATTAATAGCATTTGTTTGACTGTATCACTATGAAGTGAACAGAAGAGACTAGGCTGGTGAAAGAAGGCAATAATCTGCTATGAAAAAGGCGAAACCTGAAATATTTTCAATTCACCAAATTCTTCTCAGGCGTCGTGTCCTGTCCATGTCTGGAGGCATTGAGGAGATCGGCAGTGTGAGATGGGATTTGGCCTTGTGTCTTCTAGTCTGCTGGGTGATCTGCTACTTCAGTATCTGGAAAGGTGTCAGATCCTCTGGAAAGGTCAGTCTCCTTTTTTTTCCCACAAAATCTAAACTGTGACAATATACATAAATAAATGTACTTAAAACATCCCTTTCTGTTTAGGTAGCATACTTAACAGCCACTTTTCCCTATGTGATGCTACTAATCCTGCTCATCAGAGGACTGACTCTACCTGGAGCTTGGGAAGGAATCTACTTTTATTTACATCCAGAATTAATCCAGTTGAAAAACCTTGAGGTTACCAATTTAATAACTTCTCTGGAATTTCTTGTGTATTATTGAAAAACAAAACATTTTAAAAAAGCTTGTAGGTATATCGACCATTTATTTTTGATGATAGATATGTGTATAATCCATTCAGTGTTTCTTGAGATATTAAAGTGCATGTTTCAGTCTGCTGAAGAGTTTCAAGTTTGTATTTTTATATTACAGGTGTGGATTGATGCAGGATCTCAGATAATCTTCTCCTATAGCCTGGCTGCAGGGAATCTAGATGTTCTGGGCAGCTATAATAACTACAACAACAACTGTTACAGGTAAGTGTACTTCACATAATGTACATCTTCTAATTTACAGGATTAAAGAAAAATATGCCACTTTTTTTTCCCAGAGACTGTGTTTGGCTCTGTCTGCTGAACAGTGTGACCAGTTTAGTTGCTGGATTAGTCGTCTTCTCGGTTCTTGGATTCATGGCTCAGAAACAGGGTGTTACTGTTGACAGTGTTGCCGAGTCAGGTATAACTCTTAAGAAGCAAACAGAAAGATGTATTTTACACATGACCTTTGACTGGCTAACAGTTTGATTTGAATACACAGGTCCAGGTTTGGCTTTCATTGCTTACCCTCAGGCTACAGCTATGATGCCTTTGCCTCAATTCTGGACTGTCTGCTTTTTCCTAATGCTCATTCTGTTGAGCGTTGACACACATGTAAGATTTCTCTACTACAAATTAATCAATTGCAGCTGAATTCAAACTTAAAGGTTAAAATCACTGTTACATGTCCCTCAATTTTGCCCCCAGTTTGTGACGGTAGAGTGTTTTATCACCTCTGTATCCGACTTGTTTCCAAAACTGTTACATACATCCGTGAGGCATGAGATTTTTGTCCTTATCACCTGCTTTTGTGTCTTCTTGACCCAACTGACCCTGGTCACTGAGGTAAAAGAAAACATTGTCTGAAAAGCATTTTAATGCCAAAGATCAGTGATGTGTACAATGTCAATCATTCTTGTCTGTTATAGGGAGGCATCTACATATTTCAGCTGATCGATTATTATGGTTGTACCAGAGCCTGCCAGGACTTTATGATTGTATGCGAGTGTGTGGCTATTGGGTGGGTCTTTGGTAAGTACATATCCTGTACCAATTAACTTGATCGAGCCTTTTTGATGCTGCATTTAGAATATTTCAGAAAAAATAAACACACCTTGACATTCACAGTGATAAACATCAGTATTTTTTAATCGGCATGTACAATCTACATGTCTTAACTTTTATCAGGTGCTGACAGCTTTTTAAACATCATCAATGACATGACAGGACAGAGACCGTGCATTTTGTTTAAACTGTGCTGGAAATACATCATCCCTCTGCTGTCACTGGTAAATCAAGATTATCAACATATTGAACAGTTTGGTCCCCCCCCACCACTGGCCAATGATTTTCTGTTTTTCTTGCTTTTGTTTTCTATTTATATGTCTCTGGCCTTTGTGTGTAAATCACCTCCTCACAGAGTTCCTTAATCTTGCACCTGGTTGAGTACCAAAACCTCAGGTTCAATGGCTGGTACGTCTACCCCAACTGGGCCTACCTCCTGGGATGGACCATGACTCTCTCCTCTATTCTCATGGTGCCACTGTGGGCAACTGGACAGATTTATTTGACTCCAGGAACCTTCAAACAGGTAAAAGCTCAAAGGAAGTGTTTGGGCCATGCATCATGGGAGAAAAATATTCAAAATACATACACCAATAAATACTGTTGGACCAACAATAGAAAAAACATTAATTCTGCAGTTTTTTTTTTTTTTTAAGGCAGCTTTGTACAAGTCCAATTTCTACATTACCCATGATTCATCTGGCCCATTCACAGTTTGGAATGAGTTTACTGGTCCTCAGTAGTGTGCTTTTTAGATTCTCTGTAGATGTTCTTTGTGGCAGTCACATTCCTTTTATTTTTCCTGCCATCCAGCGTTTGGCCATCCTTTGCCATCCTTCTGAAACTTCATCCTGGCAAACAGAAAAAAGCAGGGAGGAAGTGCCTGTTGAGCTGATTATACCTGCGGAGATTGCTTAATGTGACCAGCAGTGTGATATCACTGCTTTCATATTAAATTCTATCAGTCAGAGATAATTTGCCATTACATGTACAAACGTTGACTTCAATGAAGAAAAAAACAAAAACAAAAACAAAAAAAAAAACCAACAACCACCCATGAATGTAATCAACAACTTTAATGTCTCATTAAAAAAATCCAGACAGCAATATTGTGTCATTGGGATACGTCCTTCCATCTGCTGGTTTGCTGCTGCCTAACACAACGATGGTCGTGGGTTTGAATGAATGGAAGGTCAATTGATGCCTGACAGTGTGTATCCAAAATGTAACATGGACAGTTGATGGATGGAGCTGGGCTTTACTGATGTATTATTTGATCAAACAATGTTCACTTAGGTTTCATATTCCCATTTCAAACTGATGCTACAGTCAAAGATTAAAATGTTTGTCTTCCTGAACTGGACACGTCTATGTGCTGAGGTAATGAATGGAGTGATCTGTTAAAATGTACGTATGATGTATTTCAGCTCAGTTACGATCACTAAAAGGAAGTCTGAAGGAGAGCTCGGTGTATAGTGCTATTTCTTTTGGAAGAATCCCATAATGGAAGCTTGTTTAGTTCCTTTATTTGCATTGGCAGACGTTTTCTTCTGACTTTTCTTCTCCTCCTCTTTGTTACTTGCTGGTGGTTTTGCTTGAGGGGGATTCTTTAGAGTTTGTTTGGTAGCCTGAAAATCATCCTCTCCCTCAGAGTATGATTCACTCTCATAGCCTTTTTCTGTCACTGTGGAAAAACCCAGAAATCAGTGTTACAAATAATACAAAATCATTAATAAAAAACAACATGTGGCAGAGACGGACTCAAACTTGTGTTCTTTCTTTCAAGGGCCTAAGAATAAATTGTGCCATGTGTAGCACAGATTGTGATTTAGGGCTTGACTGGTGTGGCTATAGCTAATGTCAGTTTTACTCCTCAATCTGTTTCTCATACCAATGCAGCCTTCATCGTCCACAAAGGTACGAGATTTCAGGACCCTTCTCCTCTTCCTAGTCTTTGTTTCCGAGGGATCCTGCAATACAAAAAAAACAAAACATAAACATAAACATCAAAAAGTTCCATCAAAGACTGTTGGTGTTATTAAAGGATTTAATAATCAGTTTTTACAACAGCACAACATTATGAAACACTTACATGTGAAACAGACTTAACCTCCTTTTTGGGACTTGGTGATGCTTCCCTCATTTCCACCTGCTGTGGAGAGTCTGGAATGACTGGACCAATAAAAAATGAAATTAAATTAAAATTAAACATAAATGGCTTAAAAAAATGTCTCTTAATATTCTCTCTTTTTTCAACGTCTTGAATATCAGAACTTTACAATCACAAGTGAAACTTGACGACACTACGTTCCCTCAATGCAATTTCTGTATTGCCGGGATGTTTTACTTAAAACTGTTCATTTAATTTTTCAGAATATGAAATGAGTTGAAAGTAAAAGACAGTGAAGGAGACTGCTCACCATCTTCATCGCTGCTGTCTACTTCAGGTTTTTTAATGCGTCGCCTCTTTTTCTTCTCCATTTTTTCCTCCTCGCTGTCAGAATCTTCTATACGTTTGGTTTTGCTTAAAAAATAAATAAATAAAGATTGTATGAAAATACTTTAAATGTAGTAGGACATTCCTCCATTACTTTTACCTTAATTTATGAAAAGTATTTTGAGACTTCTATGAACAAGAAATGCCAAATGCAGGACCGAAGTCTTAATGTTTGTAGGTTATATGTTTAGAAGTAATATTTAACTATCTCTTCAAAACATTCACATCTAAAAAGAAAAATAAAATAAGACACACACACCTCCTGTTATCTTTCTGTGCCGTTTTTGTTGTCACTGCAGCAGCATCATGTTTTTCTTGGGACGGTGAGCTCATTTGTTGCTGCTCTGCCGTGGAAGATGAAGGAACTGCTGACTCCTCCTTCACAGTTTTATCAGGTTTTTCTAAAACCATAAAAGAAGAGAGACTTTAGAGAGATGAAGTCGGCTGACACTTGTAACATCTCACGCTGCACTGCTTATCAAGTCCAAATCTGGTAGGAGCTCACCCTCCACTGAGGAATGAGGGCTCCGAGTTAGCTCCAGACTCTTATTATTACAGAGCACTTAATGTAAATTTATACTGATGGCAGTGAACAGAATAATCCAGAAGCAGTCAGTGAAGTTAATACAACTGATATAATTCCCTATGTAAAGTAAATATACCAAACTAAATGTGGAAAAAGGTCTTCTGGAACATCACTGATGTTACTCACTTGCTGTTTGACTCCCAAAGAAGTTCGTCATTGTATTGGCCTTTGGAGTTGGTTTGCTTTTGGAGGCATCAACCTGAAACACAAACATCTTTTTTAATACTGCTACGAAACAGGTTACTATTATTATTATTTTTCTTTTTGGAGGGAGAGATTCATGTGACCAAATCTGTACCACAGGTGAATCTTCATTCTGATCTGCCTTAGCCGCTTTCTCCTGGTTCTTAGTAGTAGTTTTATTTGTGAACAGTCCCATGATGCCCTTTTGTGGCTTGGCAGATGGTTTTGAGGCCACGTTAGCATCGCAGTTCATGCCGGATTTTTTTACTACGGGCTCTGGTGTGGGAGCCTGCTGCATTTCTCTTGTCTGCTGCAGCTCAAGAGAAGACATGGGCACCGCATTGGCACAGCGGATCGCACTGTACCTGCAAAATAAATGAAACTACATGTCAGCAATACCACAGGACACTGGCTGGTTTTTTTCTACTGTCACTTGTGCTCAAAGTGTTGATGGAGAACATTTAATACCAAAATGAAGGACGTACTTGCTGCAGATCTTAAGATTGTCTTTTACTGCATCATAGTCAACGCTGTAGAGCGGCCCACTATCCTTCAGTAGAGCTTTCTGCACGCTGTAGACGTGGACACTGACTATCAAGCTCATCTTTGCTTTGAAATCTGCAAAATAAAACATCTGAAATTAGACATTCTGGATAACTTCCTCAAACAAAAAGGAGGCAAATATAGCTACAGCTAAATATTGGTATTGGACACGAGAGCACAGCAACTCTTCCAGCATGTTTGTAGAGGTAAATATTATTTTCCTATGTTTTTAATACAAACCTTCCAGTTGCTCCTCTCTGACAACTGACACCTTGTGACTCTGAAAAGCAGAACAGTGTCAATATTAGAGGTCAAAACTGTAGCGCTGCACATTCATGTCTTTTCCGGATCTTATTACTTACCACTTGGCCATTGTCCACAAATTTTCCCGACACGAGATAGGTGGCATGAAGCTGAGCTGAACTCTCCTTCCTCTTGTGATCCAGATAATGGTACAGCATCCTGACAAGACACAGGTTTTAATACTTTAAAAGCAGATTACACTGAACTCCCCAATATGTCATCTTGATCGAGTGGCACTCGTGTGAATGAATCACCCACCATAAAATTATTGTCATTTTTTTGATACTTTAGTTTTTATTATTATTATTATTATTATTATTATTATTATTAGGATAACAGTGTCATTTGCAGGAATATACTGTATATTTGGCTTTTCAACATCTGATGACCTCCATTTCACATTAAAAAGAAAGAAAGTTTATGTTTTCAAGTTAAGTGCATGATATCAACCTTTAAGCCTCCAGTATATCTGTTCCTGCTTCACAGAGACTTTTTGGACAATAAGAAAATGAGACAGAGCAAAATAATGTTAATACAAACAGTTTAGGTCAGTTTGAAGAATAGATGAAGACAGTTAGATGATGTCAAGCACAGTTTTCCTCCTTGTGAAGATAAACCTGTTGCCATTTTCAGTTTGTTTGTATTTTATTAGTAACTGTGATGGACTGGGGAGAAGAGACACTCACTGCTTTGCTGTGTTAACATGGACTCCAAGTGTTAGACTCAGCCACTTATAAGTCACCTGTCAAACAGAAAACACTTCACATTTAATTTGCCACATGGGGAAAGACACCGAATTAAATCAACGTTAATTAACTAAAAAAATCTACTCAAATTAAAGGAGAAAATTAACCTTTATTTTCTTTTTTTCATCTGATTTTGTTGATTTATTTTTAACTTTTGCCTCCATGACGAATTAGCCGAATTTCTAAAAATATCCAAACTAATATCAGACAGTTATAAATCACACCATGTTACGTTGATTAGTTGCCCTAAAGCGAAAACAAACGTTAATTCATGTTTTGTGAACGTAATTCGACACTTTCTTCCATCATAACGCCGGAAATGGCATTCAAAAGGCTCTCTTACTATCTTGTCGTGGTCATTGACATATTCGTCGATATTATCCAGATACAGCTCATCCATTTTCACCAAATAACCGTAAATGTGGAGGGGCCAGTCCGGCACATTCAGCTGCGCGGGAATACGCTCTATTTACTTCCTGTGAAGGGTCACATGACTCTTCTTCCTTCCTGTGACGTATGACGCTGCAAGGATGCCCCCTACCGGCCGACACCAGCTACAGCGGGTCTGCTGTGTGCGAGTGTTATTTAGAGTGTCAACTTTTGTTTATCTTAAAAAATATTTTATGGGAGTTTTTAATCCAGAACTTGCACCTTCAGAGTTGATCTGTTTCTGTTTATCTAGTTAATTATCTTTGATTTTAACTTTAAACCTGAACAGTCTGTTTTTGCTCTCTAGTTTTTACTGGACAGTGTTGTATTGCATCAGGAATTATTTCTATTGTATAAAAATGTCAGACTTTTTTGGATATACAGGGTGCCTTTAAGTGTTATTGCTTACTACAGTAACAGGAAAATCTATCTATCTATCTATCCATCTTGTAGGGTACTGTGCAATAAAACGACTGAAAAAGAGAAAAAATCAATCAGTGTGTTGTGTCACTGTGCCACTGAGCTGGAGGGAGAGTTAGTGGATGTTTGTATCCTTTTAAACATAGTTAGAAAACATTTCATCCAAAAATGGGTCATGGAATTCACACAGCTCTGCATTGCAGACACATTTTTCAACCTGAAAAATGTGGCATATATAATGACATATATTTTACTGCCTTGTTCTTACTTTACAAATTATTGCAAAGAACAAAAACTCACAAAAAGTACAAGAACAAAATCACCAGATTAAACTTTCCAGGCAGTACACGTTTAATTAAAAACCAATCAATCAATTTCTCTGTGCCAACATTCACCACGGGCGATGACAGGCAGGGGCTCTAAATGTTGAAATGTAATTAAAGTAAGGTGCTAAGTGTGTGATAAAAATGAAAATAAGATACTAACTTGCACATTTGTAAATATTTCAGCATGAGCAGCAGACTGCAATATCCTTACACAAAATACATGTAGTTTGAAAATTAACTGAATTGAACTCAAGCGTGTTTTCTTTCAGACCACGTTCAAATCGGAGCCTTTAATATAGAAATCGTTATGATCAGATGTTTTGTAGGTTTGTAAATTTACTTTCGAGGCATATTTCAGTACTAATTGTTAATACGTCTCTTTCAGGTAGTTTATGTTTTGTTGTATGTGGCAAAACTTTTCTATCCAAGTAAAAAAAAAATAAAAAATAAATAAATAAAATGCTGACCCAGAGTTCAGACGGATAAATTAAAGATTATAAAATGGTTCATGGATCATTATCACTATTTTTAATGTGATTTAAATGGAGAAACTAACCGGCCAGGAAATGGAAATGGGCATCGTGAGCCGATATAAATGGAGATGGAGAGACTCCTCTGCAGGCTGCAGGGCAGAGGGCAGCAGCAGTTATTATCGTCCAAACACAGTCTATATAAATCTTGAATTTTAATGAGTTGCTGTCACAGAGTTATTCAGGAAGGACAGTATTGAAATCCTTCAGTCCATCAGCTGTAGTCTTTCCAGATAAATTCCTCCCATTGGCCTCAGTCTTTATGACTGAGTGTCATAAGAGTCAAACCTCACCTGTTTCTGTAGGAAGGTTTGTGGATGTGAATATGAATCAGATGATGGGCAACTGACTGTTCAACGATCAACTTGTCTCATTGTGGTCGAGGCAATAAAGAAACTTCTCAGCGGTAAATTTAACAGCAGCTCTCTGGAAAGGAAAATAAGAAAGGAGGAAAAAGGCGCCCTCCTTTTACATGTTCCAGGACAAGACCATCACGACTCAATATTGAAAAAGCATTCAGTGCTGGCAGAGTGCTGGCAGCAGAGTCAGTATCATTTCCCTGGAAAGTTTTTCTATCAAAGAAATTACCCCCCAGAAGCATGTTGTCTGTGAGGTCTGTGGATTGAATCCTTCACAGAGTTCAGGGGCAGTTCTTTAATTTTAAACACAAAGGATCGATTTATTCAGTGTGATAATCTTTTCTCTGACTCTCTGGTGCTGCCATCAAGGTTATTTCAATTTGGGCTGAGGGACAAAGAATGAAAGAAAGTCTGTGTGGTAAATGTGGACGGAGGATCTTTGCCAGCAGACTAACAAACTTTCACCATGTTTTACTGGAAATGTTGGAACTGTTCCTGTTGTTCATGCTCTCTGAGCTCAACTCCTTTTCTTACTTTTTTATTTTATTTTATTTTTATTACAATATGTGTTGTCTTTTTATTCAAGTACAGGAGCATCTTACAATGTGCAGCCCGCTTCAACTCCTGCCTACAGACACACACCTGCATGTTACGCAAACACAGTGATAATAATTCTAAGTATCGGACAAGAGCGGACTTTGGACAGTGTAATGACAAGCAGCCACAAATTATAACAAAATTTTGATGTCATTTCAGCGAAAGAATTTAAGGTGAAGCTGCAAAATATCATACAGGAAACAAAAGAAAAGCACAAACAAGAGTTGGTGAAAGTCTCACACAACGTCACATGTTTGTGTCACTTCAGACACAAGAGGTGCTGTTGGTCCTGAGACAAAGTTCTAATTATTTGTGTGACAAACAATGTCTGTGCTAATTAACGCTGTGATTTTGTATCCTTTGTATCCTTTTTTTGTTTCTTCAGGTCCAATATCATTAATGTTTGAGCAGGTGAGCAGAAAACAATTCAATGCTAAACCAGCAGGAAATCCATCCTCTGCACTCTCGTTCCTCATGTGACGGAAAGACGGAGTTCATATCTGTGATCGTCTGCTCGCATATGATGATTAATTCAGGCGCACTCTCTCAGATGCTTTTATATGATGTTTAGAGTGAAGCAGCTCTGACTCTGCTGAGACTCCCGGTCATCCTGTAGAACAGCTTCTAATGGAAATGTCAAACAGCAGGGCAGCGATGGCAGCAGAGGAGGGAAAAATATTCCCCTAATGGTGGAGACATGGCAGAATAATCATTTCACCCTGAAGACGCAGATTAAAACTAAAATCCTCAGATGGATCAGAGCTGGTTAAGATAAGGGAACAAAACCAGATTGATCTGCTGGGTCTTTCGTCCGTTCTTCCAGTGAACATGAGTCAGAAAGACAAAATAATTGTACGACCCCATCACATCACTGGATCTTTGGATGGAGTGTGTCGAGTGTAAAACCTTTTTGGGGCTCAACAAACTTTTTAAATATATATATATATATTTCCAGTGGGCTGACGTGAAGTTTCTGACATATTAAAAGGATATTCCACCAATTTTACACATCAGAGTGTGATTACTGGTGACAACTCATGTGACAAAAGGTGTTTTAAGTCTTTGCCATCCCTGAAACCGGCCGTGATGTCCCACTTTGGTTTTGAGTTTGCTGAGCGACTAAATCAAGCGAGAAGTAGGGCCATAGATAGACATTATTTATCCTGAGGGATATTAGCTTCCCCATCCATTTCCCCATAGACTTCAATACATCCAGCAGTGACACAAAACTGAGGTAAACTGAGGTAAATTTTCAGTTAGTGAACCGGACTGCTGATATTTTAGTCTTTGTTTATCATCTGAGTGGATCAGAGAGGAGAAGAGGCAGCATGGATCGTTTCACTGACAGCGATCTCTGCTCTGCTCTCCAAAGCCGGCAGTCGGTCTCCCTCATACGGACACAGACAAACATGCTGAAGCCCCCTGTTGGTGAAATGTCAGACTTCTGTGAATGTTTCAACTTGATTGTGTTTTCAGTGTGTGTAATCTAAAATCCAAAGAGCTTTTTATCAAAGCTGCAAACATGATGCAGTAATTTCCAAAGAAATTAGAACCAGAATCCAGTCTTGGTTGGATTTTGTGATGTGATGGCTCCAGAAAAAAACAAAAAAACCCTGACTTGGACTCATAGAAATGATTCAGATGGGATTTTTGGTGTCTGGTCAGGGCTCGAGCTCGGTTATAATATTCTTCTATCAGCGATATCCTTCACTAAGATGGAGAAAGAAAAGCTTTTCGCAGAGTTTCATTTCTTCTGATGTATAAATAGCTTTTATGCTGCAGAGGCCTGCAACCTCTGCTCTTTACTTTTGCTGCTCCACGACATCTGATATCAGATATTCATTGCTGTGGCATCAGATGCACAAAGAGATAGCTGCTTTTTGAGAGCTGAATGAGTTATGTATTGGATATCACCCATGCTGCCAACAGTTGCATTTCAGAGGTCTTCGCTCTCCAGCAGGGTTTAAGATTCCCCCAACAGAAAAGTCTGACTAGTTTTAAGATGAAAATAAAAAAAAAATAAAAAATCCAAATGCTGGCTGATCCGAGAAGTTATCTGCATGAATCTGTTGTGGCAGACTTCCTCAACTATTCAGCATCAGTCACACCCCCCATCACAGCTCTCACTGAAGCATAAATGTGTGAAATAACACGCGGAGATCAGAAGGATCCATGCAAAGAGACGGCAGAGAAGTGACATGCTGCGGCGCGTCCTAAAGAGGCCGAGTTCAGACGCTCTGACTCCTTCTCATCTCGGGAAGCCCATGTTGGTATGCTTCAGCCCAGAGATCACTGTTTGATAAGATGCTTTCCCTCGAAAAAATGACAGGACAGTTGTTAGATATGGTGCTGCATGTGGGGTGAGGAGGGGTCACGGGGCCAATAACAGGGGGTTAGGAATATTCTGCACAGATTCTCTGAGCGTGCTGCGAGCCGTGCAGCGAAGATAATGAAATACAGCTGCTTGTCATTTTCTGGAGGAATCAGACCATCCGAGCATCGTTCTCTTACTTCAGGTGGCCTCTGTACCTGATAATCTGATCTCACGCCAAAGCGCAGACCGCAGACTGGAAACTGTTGGAAACTGGACTCGTCGGCGGTGTGATGAAAGCTGACTTGGATGTTTATGACTGAAGGCTGGAAGCAAAGATCTGGTGAAGGATGGAGAGAAGAGCCAGTCAGTTGATGATGGGATGAAAATTTAACTCGTTGTTCAAGAATGTAAAGAGTTAAATTTACATCAAAACTCAGATATGCAGCAGAAGCCAAGTTAAAATTGAATGTGGAGTTCTACTTCAGCATGAAGACCCAGTTGCTTTTCCTCCGCAGCAGGAAATGTTGATGAGAACCACATCGACGGTTTAAATAGACTTCCTGATGAATGTCTTTTTGCAGCGCAGAAACACGAGCTATAAACATGAAACGTCGTGGTCGGCCAATCCATGCAATTCAGATTCAAATAAAAGATGTATGAGCGAGCAAGGACGCAAAAGCAACAACAACAGGAAGAATAAAGAACACATGGTGGAAGACAAACAACGGATACATTTTACAATCCTGCATATTTATGAGTTCAGTTGATATTGTGGTCTTTCCTGACTTTTCTTGGTGCTTTTGAAGTTCACATCTGCGACTTTCTTTTGTGTCTCCTGCACCTGTGTAAATGTGTGTCCTTGTGTGAATGCGACAACACAGGGAGCAGTCGTTACACAATTCGATTTAAACGCGTGAAGTTTGGTTTTTGGATTTACTGGATTTTTTTTTTTTTTTTGCCCTGACAGCCTTTTTATTTTTCAGTAATATGGAGATGATGTTTTCACTGTTTGCTTTAATTTCATGATCAGCAGCAGCAGCCTGAACAATCACATTAATAGTTTTTGTTTCACTGGGGAGTCACTGCAGCTCTAATCTCATAGTTTATCATGACATCACATAATTCAACTACATGTTTATATGATTTTATTAGTTTTTGTAGCTGCAGGTTTGGCAGCTTTCATCTTTCCCACTAAATTTGATCCCGCCACCTTTCAGCCATCAGTCTAATTTTCCAGCTCCTTTGCTGCTTCCTCTTCGCATCATAATGAATCTGGTGGCTGATTTTCTGTCGCTGCTGTGGCTGCGCCCGAGGCCCAGAGTGTCAGGCCCTGTCAGAGGGGACGATCATTAGCTGTCTACCAGAGAAGCTGCTGTACCCCCCCACCGCTGCTCCACTTCACCCTCAGCCCTTTGTGGCTCCAGCTGATAAGGCCAAACTAATATCTGCTTAGTTTCTGGCTGCATGAGGAAAAACGCTGAACACAGGCTGAGCCAATGTCCACTTCATCCACACAATACAGACAGTGTATGCACGGCTGAAATCCTGATCAGGTGCTTGAAAGGAAACACGAGACGGTGAAAAGGCAAGAGATCGGCTTTGTGGTTTCAACAGCTCTTCCATATGAATGCAGCTACAGCCGACGTCTGGGCAAATGTCCTTGAGAAAGATAAAGAAGTGGTTGTTTCCTGTGAAATGTAATTTTGAATAACCAGAGCTGGAACACCTGCAGTATGACTCATTAACCCACCATGATGGCACCTGCGGTTCTGTTCACTGACCTCCATCAGTTGGGGCTGAAACACACGTTTTGTTTGGTTAGTCTTTCGGAAATGACTTCTTCTGTTGCTGGAATTGCTTTGTTAGTGTTGAAAATAAAAATTAATTTGAAATTTTGACGATTAATCTTTCGTTTAAATATGAAGAACTGCTGCTGGTTCTGTTGGAGCTGATTTGCACCAGAATCAGCACAAAGGGACAAGATGCATCAAGACACAGCAAGATACCATCACAGATATTTTCCTCCAAATACAAATCGCAGGGGTCGTCGACACGCCGATCTGAGAAAAAGGAAAAGGCACGCTGGGTCCGATGATACGTAAATCACAGCAGTTCAGGAACGGAGCAAACAACACTCTGAAGTTTTAGTTTGAATTAACTTGGAAATATTCCACAGAAATTGGTCGATTACACAAAATGTTTGCATGTTTTGAACTTTAGGATTATGATTTAGGGAACATGCTTTATAATTATAATGAAATATTGGCATAAATGCAGTGACATCTGAGCCTCTCCTCGATAACGCTCGCTGCGCTCCAGCTATCTGAGCCGTATCTGTACTGTGACGAACTCGGAGTAATCAGCTGCTGAAGTGTGAGGAATTAAAGCTTTCCCACCGTCTGAGGATTTAGGACTCCTGCCGAGAAAAGAAGGGACATCTTCTCAGATCATCTCACCTGCTCACACTTCACCTCGATTGTTGTTGTTATCCTTCATTTGGCAGATTTGGGACCTCGGGGGCCACAACACGCAGAAAAGAAATGATGTGGCCGAATAAAACAGGAGGATTTATTAAATTCATGACTCTGCTTTTGTCCTCTTGTTAACACCCTCGTCTCGCACTCTGTGAAATTGCTCAAATCCTATTTATGTTTTTGTATTTATTGTTACTGATTACCATTTTAACACAAAATCCTCAAAGTAAGATTTTCAGAGAAATTATTAGAAATATTTGAAATGGGTTGTTCTTTTATCTTTAAACTATTCTGAAAACACAGGTGTAGGCAGAACCTTTTGTTTTTTGTGCTTTTCATCTCTGTGAGAAATTTAACATTTGGGTGAGAAGTGAGTGATGTATTCATGTATGAATCGGTGAACAACAACAAAAACAAAAACAAAAAAAACTGAGGACAGAAGAAAGGTGAGTCGATCATTTGGACTCAAAGAAAAACTGATTTAAGAATTTAAGGGTCAAAGGTCAACGTCAGATCTGGATTAACGGGAATCTGAAGTAAAGAGTCATAATGAGAGGCAGTAATTTGTGTTTGTTTATTTCTTTGGCTTTTGGATGGATTTTTTTTTTCCCACCACAGGAACAAAATCCAACTGTGTTAGAAACAAACTTAATCACCTCACCAGTTGGTGTTTGTGTCACGATGGAGCTGACAAACTGAAACACACTTGTGTAGATTTTATTGTCCCCTGATTTCATTTCATTTCATTTATTATCTGTGAATATAATGTGAAATGAAATATAAGGGGTTCATTTCTGGCACACCTCTTGTGTCCCCCCAACCATGAAGGTTGAGTGTTGACTGACTCACGCAAAGATATTATTCACACTGTGTCTTTGTGAAAAAAGTAAAATAATAAATGAGACCAGTCATCTGTCTCTTTGTCTTTCACATCATATTTCCATATTTGTTTAGATTTCGCTGAGATGTGGCACAACAATTGAGATGAAAGAGAGATGAATTTAAAAGAAAAAAAAAAAAAACACACTGAATACACAAATACGCACACTTCTAAGAGTTTTGGTGTCCACATAAGAAGCCCATCACACAAACACACAAAACAAAACCTCTCCCCTGACTCTTTCTTCCAGTTCTGCATGGTAATCACACACACACGCTGAGATCGAAGGGCTTCTGTTGACTCCTGCTACCAGATTTGCATGATGATCGCCCCCCCACAGTGAGCTGCACTTCATCACCTCATATTTACTGATTCAGGAAAACCACATAAGAATGAGAATCAAGTAGAACTGGGCCCCTAAAACTTTTACCAACAGCTAACAAAATCTAAAAGTTTGTTGTTTTACGGACATTAATGGCAGACACGAGCATTTTACTATTTCACGTTCATCAACAGGTTTGGCAGCCAAAGTATTTCATGTCTGTGACTGTTACATTAGAAATGAAATACAACAGGAACGGCCTCTGTGACAGCTAATTCCTCCATCATCACCTTGAAACAAAGAATCACTCCAAACACACAACGATTATCCTGGTACAAACAGCACCACACTTTGGAGCAGGAGGGCACTATTTCTGCAGCAGAGGCAGATTAGTCTGACGGTCTGCAGCGCTCGGGGCCGTGCTTTAAAGAGTTCTACATTACAGACATTTAACTTGAATGCCATTTGCAAATTTGAATATTCATTTTGTGAATGGATTATTAAAGGCTAAATTGACCCTGACTAAACTCACCCCGAGTCTTTGAAATTCATGGTCTATGTTCTCTGTTTAATAAATGCTAATTCAAGTTCAGCGTCGCTCCGCTCTCTGTCTTTGCTAACTGAAGCTGTTTCAGCGTGAAATCTGATGACCTCCGATTCATTAGCTCAACCTCCATTTGTGCATCTGTTCTCAGCCATTGTTTCCAGGATTGATGCCGTCATACGAGATCTCAGCGGGCTTCTTCAATCTTGTTTCTCGTGGGTTTTTAACCCTGAGCCTATTTTGTAGGCTTCTACCGTGAAAATTTAATATTCCCAATAAAAAGGTTAAATCTCTGCAACCACAACGTCTATTTGGATAATTTAGTCCCATGTCGAAGGGAATACTTGTGAGATTTGTCCAGATGTGTAAATATTACTATACACCCTACTGGTTAAGAGTAAATCAGGACGGGACACAGAAAAAGTAAGCCCCCCCCCCCAAAAAAAAAAAAAAAAATCACTTTTAGGATGGTTATTCTTGTGTGCCAACAAAGTTAGAGTTTTTCGTACAGATAGTTCAGGCGAGCGCTTTAAATATTCCCATTTGGGACATGTGGAAACACACTCCTCTGCACCCATGCTGAGACTCTGGCCTACACCTCCACAGTGGATTGGTGGAGTTCAGTGAATGACACCGCGTTGTAAAAAACAGCTGTAGAAAACAGCCATACATTTGACAGCGCTAGCAGCCAATCAGAGTCAGCTGGACTAGCTCAGCTAGCCGAGTGCTAACGCTATCGAAATAAACATATCATGGCGAAACAGCTAAGGCAAGAGAAAATTTACAACTATATTTTGTTGAAGCCGTTTGTTGGGCCTGTGCCGCAGGACTGTCCCAGACAGAATTATGACGATGGAGCCAGAAATGTGACGATCTGGTCGATTTCGTGATGTTTTATGGTTTTTCTTGTGTTCGGTTTGAGCTGCGTTTGGAGCATGTAAACATGGTTTAGATCGCCTTGGAGCCCCGGTTCTGCTGTTTCATTTGAAGTATAACATTTATTTTAATATCATGATTATATTTTGTCTCAAATATATGGGTCATATATGGGTCCTTTCGGGTTAAAAACAGTTAAATCGACTTTTATAAAGATTCTTTGAGCAAAATTGCGCACATAAATATTTCTTCTAGATACATCTTTTTTTTTTACCGTTTCTGTTGGTGCATTCAAAGCTTTAGTAATCAGACCTACTGATTGATTTTACTTCACGAGGCTTGTGCGTGTAAAGTGTGTGTGGTCGCCTGTTAGTGATTGATATGACCTGAAGAAGGCGGTGAATCTCTCTCATACAAACACTTCTCTGACATGAAGCTGCTCCACGAAGAATCACAGTGTCACAGCTGAACCAAAGTGAAGCTCACTTCAGAGATGACCCTGCTGTTGTTGTTGTTTCTCCCCACTGTCAGACACAACAGCTGAATCAATAATACAAATCTAAATGTTATTCCTCTATATGGATTCTGTAGTTGCGTGTGATTAATGTTTTATGATTACTGCGAGTTGCAGGTGGATTGAAGAAGTTTGATATTGAACACTCAAATTGTAAGTTTCTGTAAACGATGATTGTTGGACTACACCAAAATAAATGCTTTATCAACTACACTTTAGTTCACCCCATTAGCCCTGACTAATTCATAATATTGATAACAGCAAGTCAGCAAAACTGATTCTTCTGACGTCGTCACCAGTGAAAAGACCTGTAAAACAACATCTAACTGGACAGACGATAAAATTAGGAATTTTATAAATGTGACAACCTGCAATTGGAAAGAAAAAACCCGGAGAGCATGCCTTTCCTTAAACATGGAGCAGGAACCAGCGCTGTGCCAGCCTGTGTGAGTTAACCCTGAAGAGGCAGATGGTTGACAGAATGAAAGCTTCTGCAGCAGGGAGTATAAATTTATCTGATCTGTTGTGGATTCTGCTTATCCTGACGCTGCGTGTCCACGTGAATCTGGGCTGATTAGCTCGGAGACATTTTCCTTTACGATTTAAACAGCGGCAGAGCGTTTGTCCAGAGAGACAACATCTGGAGCTGTGTGTGATTCTGCTGTTTCTGATGGCAGACGCTGCAGGAAGAGAAATGTCAGATCAATGCTAACATTTGTCCCAGCGTGCCTGAGGGTGCTGCTGCATCCTCAAAGGCCAAATGAAGAAGGCGATGAGCATAAAGTATCGGGAATGAGCTCAGCTGCAACCTGCGACATTTCTACCGCAGTCTGTCACAGTGAACAACGTATACGTCCACCTAAACATGGTGCTTCAAGGCTGAATGGTTGCTTTGCTTTTGTTTATTTTGCTTTTAAAACACTCGGAGCTATAAAACCTAATCAGAAATCATTAAATAAATCCCGCAGATTGTTGCAGCAGCTGCTAACACAGCATGCTTGGATAGATCACTGAGCTTCCTGCTCCGCAGAGAGACTGTCAAATAAAAGCAGGAAGAACTGCACATTGTGATTTTACATGCTCAGTTAAGTTTGTCCACCGTGGCGGTTTTGCAGCGCCGCTGTCTTGCCTGATTACTTCCAACAAGTTCCAGCTCTCCAGACATTTGCTGTCAACAAGTTCCTGAGGAAAATATCTCTCTTTGATTTCTGGAGTCATTTGCATAAAAGCTGCCTCCCTGTTACAATGAAGCTCCTGGATATGACCCGGTTTCTGTTTGCTCTTTCCTCTGTCCTGTGATTTCGACCAGGATCTCAAACACAGTGTTGTAGAAGATAGAGGACTGTTTTATCTTCTCCCCTCTAATGAATAGGAAATCCAGCCTGAAACCTGTTGCCTGTGAAGATGGAGGAGGCGTGCTGGCAGAGGAGCTGGAGATGTTTGTGTTGGTCGAGCTGTTTTGGAAGGAAAGAACAACGTCTCCTCCGTGTTTCCTTCACTAATCACTGTAATCACAATGACTGAATCCCTCCAGAGAGGAACACAGCCGTCCTGGAAATCACAGCCATGTGAATTAAAGTGGGTGAATCCTTGTGCTCCGTGTAATGCAAGTTAACAGGTTTACTGTGAAGCTGAGAATAATGCCGGGATGCTGCAGAAAACGAAAGGAGAAGCTCAGAAGCGGAGAGAGAGCGAGAGAGGCAGTCACTCTGAGTTATGTAAATTTCCAGAAACTGTTTCCAGTAATCGTTTCCATTGTAGATGGTGGTGTAATTGTGTTTCTGCTCGCTGCTGATAAACCTCTGGAAGAGTCCAGTCTCCACAGGATTCTATCAGGAGGCTGTCAGACAGAAAGTGTTGGCCCAAACAGGCAGCCAGGAGGTTTTGGTGTTAGCAGTATAGTTTTTCCTCTTTGTCTCTGCACCAACAAGATGACACATCATGTCAAGAGAAGACCGAAGCAACAGACAGAAACAGATACCGACACCTCAGTGTCATCATATGTACATGCTGCTCACTGGACTCACATTGCACAGAGTGCAGACTCTAAGTTTAGATGTTCCCAGTGGAAATAAAACCACTGACCGTGGAGGAGATGCTCCACACGCAGAGCTCCACAGGTCTTTCATTGCAGCCCCATCAAAAACTTTTCTGACAGTTTGCTCTCCAGTTACTTAAACTTTAACTTTAAAAGAAACAAAGAGGGAAGGTTCAGACTAAATTTAGTCATTCATTACCAATAAAACTGAATGTTACAGTGTGCGGATACAGTCGACTTCCCGTGTTTGAGGGCAGAAGGAGGACTGAGTCCTTAATCACTGTTCATGTAATGTGAAAGGTGAAAATATAATCAAACTTTGGAGTTCCTTCAACTTAATGGAGCATTTTAATTTCTTTATCAGCGTGTTTTATGGTCAGCTGTTAAAGCATTCCCAGCCACTAATAAAAATACACTACTTGTCTTGTGCCAAACAGACAAAGTGACACTTTAAGTTGCTTTAGGAGTTGATAGAGAGACTCAGCCAGGAGGAGCGAGGGGATCGGACTTTTGCCCACCTGAATATGGAAATAGGCAGCTCTTCACCAACACAAGTGAATGAAGGTGTGATTACATGATATCCCGCTCTGCTGTAATCATTCAGGCTCTTTCTGTCTTGGCCGGTGGAGAAGTAGCCTGACCTGGCGTAGTCGTGCTGCTTTTGAGCCAGCTGGTTCTTGAAAACGTTTCAGTCAGGTGGAAAGATAATTTCCTCATCAGGCTGAGCAGCAACGTCTGAAATAACAGACGTGAAATAACCTGGCTCTCACCTCTTCTTTTATGGGGCCGAAGGACCTGAACACAGCAGAGACACTTTCAGATTTGTGTTTGCCGAAGGACAGATAATACAAAAGAGAGATGAAGCTGCATATCTTCACCCAAATCCTTCAAATCCAGTACAAGAGATTGTTTGGTAGAAGATTGGATTTGAGGATTTCCTCCTCTTTTAATCTACCTTCAAGTACAAATACTTCAACCGCTTCCTTTATGTATTTCCTTTTAGTTTCATAAAATTTGGGAAGTGACTGAACTGTTAATCTCCCGGTGTTTGATTCACAACCCAAAACCAAAACCGAAGCGTAATCACAATGTCTTGGTTCACATTTTAATGCATTTAGCTACTTTGAAATCAGAGACGCTTTAATCAGGGGCTTTGGGGAAAATCCTCCTCGCTAAATAAAAGCCTGCTCAGTTTGCTCAGGCGTGGCGTGGACAGAGCTGTCTGATGACTCGAGCAGCTTCGAGCCTTTTCCAATGACGATGTTATAATTACTCCAACAGGACTGCTAAGAATCACTGAGGAGCTACAGTTGGCAAGACCCTGAAAGGTGTGCAATGACACAGTGAAATTAAGTTTTCATGAAGGAGGATTTACTCCGCGCTGTGTTCCTGGTTTTAAGGAACAGAGGCAAACAAGGAGGATTGTGGAGTAATTCGCCGAAACGTAGAATGAAGCACAACCAGCCGCAGATTTCATACCCAAAGGCAGTTTAGTTTTTAATAATGTATATTACATGTCAGAAAGGAAATGCAGCAGAAAATCATTAAAAACACTAAAATAAAAGGATAAAAAATGAATTATTAAACAGGGAATAAGATGCCACTTTAAAAAATTAGGCTTAAGACCTCAGGCGCCTCCATCACGTTTTATAATGGCATTCTCCATTTGGCATCTGCGGCGTTGTGCGTTTGTTGTTGTTGTTGTTGTTGTAATTTCGTCAGCCTGGACTTGAACAAATGAGGTCATAGAATTTCAATTTGTTGTTATGCGACAAAACACCGTCACAGACTTTGCATACTAATCTGAATCTGTGTCAGCTGCAACTAAATATCCTCCATTAATAATCCTCCATTGCCAAGAATATCTGAAGTGAGTGAGTGTGCGTTAAACCCATTAACAGCGTGATTAGATTATGCCATTAATAACAACCAATCATTTTTGTTTTCAGCCGTGAAATCGCGGCACGGCCCGAGTGAGTTCAGTGAAATGGCTCGAAGCTGAAGTCTGAGCTGTTTGTGTTATTCCCTCTAACACCTGGAGCTTTACAGTTAAAGTCGAACTGATTTTAGTCACACACTGAGCTGAGGAGGAATGAAGGATGGCTCCGATCTACTGTGCATTCCCTCCATCCACTCCTTTATGGTCCGTTTATCTCTAAATGGAACCAAAAAATAGCCATTATGTTGTTTTGATGAATATTTTGAAACTTCAGACTAAGATCATAAACTCATTAGGAAAATGTTTACTGAGATAATAAATCAAATGAGAAAGGAATGACCACTTTCCCATACACTTCAATATAATCTGATATAGTCATACAATCTTTTTCCAACCAGTTGAAACGCCCCCTGGTGGTCATTAGACAGAATGAAGGTTGGAGGCTTCGCTTGTCAGACTCAGAGTTCTTGAGTTTGATCAGACCTGAGGACCAGACGTCTGTTGTGTTAAAGTTTTTTCTTTGGGGAAATAAAATAACCTCTGCAGTTAACAGAGTTAAAGTTTTGTTTTTTTTTTAAAAAGGGGGCAAACTGTTAATTAGGTGTTCATCATTGTCACTGACTCCTTCAGCAGCATTAACAGCTGACACCTGCAGCCTCTATAACAGAGAGGACTGTCATCAGGGAAACTAATCAAACTGTTACACTCAAATACTCAAAGAGAAACCAACAGCTTTCCTCTTTAAAGAGAGAAGCTCCAAAACTGATAATTGCTGTAGCTGGAAAAAAACCAAAAAAACAAAACTGGTCATGTCTCACAGCAGATTGTGTTAATTTAACAACAACAGGAGATGATTGTGTCCAGAGGCATTTATTCTAAGCAGTGAGGTGACCGGCCTCTTTGATTAAACAGGATTTAGACTCTGCCGAGCGTCCCTGAGCAATTAACAGTTCTCAACATGTCAGAAACATACTTTCTATTGACTGTTTCCGAGTATTCACCTAAAGGAAACCAGAGGCATGTTAGTGTGATAATTAATAATTAAAAGGTCCCACATTATAGAAAGTGATGTGTTGATTATAAATCAGCTTCATCTTCGACATTAATTCTGCAAAAGTATCAAAGGTCCCAGCGACTTAAATTAAGAAACTGAATCATCAGCTTATCTGTACATTTATGATGAAACGACCCAGTGAGCTCATGTTTACTGGAGAAGAGTCAAATATGGGTTCTTTAAAGATGGTAAAAAGTATAACAGGATGTTTGCATTGCAAAAATTTCTGAAGTATGATAAATGCAGAAAAAGGCGTAAAAACACAGCAGATCAGATTCGTCTCCTGGAGCAGTTTGTATCTGTATCTGTACCAACGTGTTGATAACCAGTCCAGCTGAGCCTGAACGCAGCATGAATGATGAGTTTTAGTTACAGCTGGCTGTGCTGTAGAAAGATCAGCGGAGGGCTGAGGAATGGCTCCAAACAGATGCTCTCACACTCTGCCAGGAAAACACACTTTCAGGACGATCGACATGATTACAGCTCTGGATGGTGGAGCTGCTGATGGACAGTTGGCTGTGTTTGTGGATAAAACATGTTTTCATCGTGTTCTTTGTCCTGACTATCATCTCTATGTAATTGATGTTTTGTTTTCCTCGCAGTAGATTAGAGGAAAAAAAAAAAAAATCATTTTGACAGGATGAACACACTCTTGGACGGTTTTCACATTTCTGTCTTTCACTTGCACTTTACAATGCTTCTTTCATTTCAGCCTTTCACTTTTGTGTGAAATTGACAGGTGAAGTTTGTGTGTCACTTTTGCATAAAAGTACTTCTATCAGAATAAATTAAAAGGTATGAAATGGGTTTTCATGGAGACTTTTAGAGCTCTTATATGCTGTATGTGTCAAAAGGGATGAAAATCAGCCACTAAAATGATGCTGCTGAGGATTTCAGTGTCAATCTGCAGTAACTCTAAACTGACCTCAGACATTTGGTCCGTAGGATAAATTACTATCATAATACCTTCCAGCCTCACTACATCATGACGTGAAACTTTCTGTTTGTTCAGTAGGTTGGTTCATCATGGTATATCTGCTAAGCTGAAAACTTCCCCATCAGTCTCGGCAGTTAATGATTGAGTTACTGACGGTGCACCCTGATACCGAGCAGACACTTGACGGATGAATTGATTGATTTTCCGAAGGGGCACGTCACCCAACAAATACCCCGTTTCATCTGGTCTAATCTTTCCTATTCAGAGATTTTGGGAGGATCACGCAGACTCTCACTGGTGATTCATTGGTGAACCTCGGGCATCGGTCCCACTTTGTTTCCATAGAAACCTTGTAGGGACAAGCTGGCTGGAGGAGAAACAGTTGCCTTTCTTTTTTGGTCCCGTTCTACAATGCAAGGAGAGGATTCTTCTTCTGTCCCCTCCAGTCTCAACTCTGTAATTGTACATCCAAACAAAGAAACTACATACAGCTGTGCCTGTGTATCTTTGTGTGTGTGTGTGTGTGTGAGAGAGCGTTGGAAATGCATCTATTTGAAGCCTGCAGGCAGAGTTTTCCACCCACATTCAGATTTATCTTTAACCAGGTTGTTCCCACTGAGGCTGCAAGTCTCATGCATCAGGCTTCAACAGGACTATCAGCATACAGTAATGATCCAAAGGCTGCCCAGCCAGATGTACATAAAAGGAAAATTAGTAATCAGTATATATATATATA
Organism: Echeneis naucrates; assembly: GCF_900963305.1. Taxonomy (NCBI): domain Eukaryota; kingdom Metazoa; phylum Chordata; class Actinopteri; order Carangiformes; family Echeneidae; genus Echeneis; species Echeneis naucrates. The sequence goes on along the minus strand of NC_042527.1, from coordinate 19,296,045 downwards.
TAGAAGGAAAATCAATAAATAAGTATGCCCCACAAAACGCGATCATCAAAGGTTTACATCTCATTTACTCTTCTTTAATCATTTGCTTGAAGACTTTTATTTCCCCTGATGAAAATAATTTGTTAAAAAACTTTTTTTTTTTTTCTTGCTGTACAAGAAGTTTAAGTTCCACATTTGCTGCACCTTTTAGCGGCTATATGAGAAGCAAACATGCAGAGAAAAGTAATGAAACAATCTGCAGTCTGGTGCTCTGGCACTGGGCAAGTGGGTGGTTTTGTCTTTTTGTAGCTTCAGCTTCTTCTGTTGGTTCATGCTTTTTTCAATTTCAGTCACGAATTTAAAACACGTCAATGAATTTTTCTTGGCGATGTGCGGGTTCAAATATCCAAATGTCCGAGTGTCGCTGGCTGAGTCCAAATCAGCCTGACTATCTCCAAAGAGAGATGAGGAGAGGCTGTTTTTCTAAATCTTGTAAGTATTTCACTTTAAGTGAGTTTATCACCATCAATACACCTCATCAATATTTTTTCACACATCACAAATAAAATTTTCAAATTCATTCATTTAAAAATCATCACTCTTGCTTTTGAAAACAAAAATATTTAATTATTTCGCTGTACACTGTAAAAGAAGCACTGCTTTGACAGATAATTCAAATGTTTGCCAATGAATTATAAAAAATGAGAAAATGTCTGTGTGCACATGTTAAAAAGATAACAGCCTGAATTTAGTCGATACTGAGAGATTAACTGGGACTGCAGCAGAATGGAAGAAGTCTGAAGAACAATTAATGACACTTAATGAAGCTATTTATGGCCAAATGGAGAGTCTAGAAAAACAGGTAACTTCTGTATTGATTTAAGTGGCCAAATGAACGAGGACATGATCATTGATTGTCACATATTCAATAATCTGCGACCCGACCCCGGATAAGCAGCTGAAGACAGATGGATATTCAATAATCAGATTTAACTGAGTGCACCCGTAACTTTTCTTCTTTTAAATTATGACTCTTGAAAAATGAAGTAATATACTGCTGCTCTTGAAACACAGAGTCAAAAATCCATGATCAAATCCTTTTAGTACCCTAAACCAGACCAAGCACGACCCCTGTTAATGTCAGATCAGAAATTCGTTTAAATCTTTCAGCAGTAATTTTTCTTACAAAATGGCTGATGGGCCTGTCAAGTCTGAAAATGTTTTTATGTGTCTCTGTAGGTGAGGTGAGAAGTCTGGAACAAAGAGGTGTCAGGTGAGTAAATATGATCGGGATGCAATCTTTAATATTTTAATATTTTAGAATAAATTCAAAGAGGCTGGTGAGGAAACGAGAAGGAGAAAGGACAAAAGAGCAACGAGTGAAGAGGAAGAGTGCACGGCAGGAGGTGAGCAGAGAAGAAGCAGCATGTTGACTCCAGCCCTGTCATTATAAAGGTCATTAATGGTTCCTCCCCTCTGGGTGCTGATTAATAACATCATTTGGATCAAAAGGCCACTTAACTTGAGCCCTCTGAATTATAGTTTAGAGAAAATAAGGTCATCAGACAGAGAGGATGCAGCTCTGCTGTAAACACCATTCAGACGTCTGCAGCGACACCATTTTAAGATCATGGAAGATGAAAAAGGAGCTTTTGTAAAACTGAACCAATATTTAACGTGGAAGCAGCTCTGACCTTTATAACGGTACTGAATGTGATGAGAAAGTGTTGCTTCCTTCCGTTTTAATCTAACATGCTGAACTAAACTGATGAAGAGGAATCTGAATTCATAGCTCAGACTAAATCTCATTTCATTACAGTTTGATTATTTATTCAGTCCCACCTTCTCCTCTCGTTCCTCTCTTATTTCACAAACACACATTCAGCAGTACACCTGGCTCGGTTCAAATTTTAATTTCTCCTCTCTGCAGTGTTCATTATGTGTGTAATTGTCCTGTTTCTTTATTGGCAGACTTTGCCTGCAGCTCAGAGAGCAGAACAGAGCTGCAGCCGAGGTTGATAACGGCAGCAAAGTCACGAATTTCACTCTCAAACCAGTTCTATACTTCGTCTGTCTGTCTGTCCTGATGGATGTCTCACTGCCACCGTCTTTCCTTTTCAAAGCTTTTATCAGCCACAGCAATCACACTGGATCCACGTGCAGCAGTAATAGTGATGTTTTTTAATTTCACGGCGAAGCTATGAAATGCTGCAGGGCACGTAAAGTGCAATTACACGACATGCTGGATGAAACAGCAGCTTTAAAGGGACTTAAAGAACAACGTTATGTGGGGCACAAGGACACATTTTACAAAGAGTTGATAAGGTTTTTCTTCAAAATCAAGACAAAACTGCCAATAATCAAACTAAACAAGATGAAATGGGACAATTAAGGGAGCAAAAGGCAACATAGTGATAATAGCAGGACAGAGTATTGTTATGCAAATGAATTGATTTATATTGTTAAGCATCGCATCAGAGAAAAGTTCACTTTAACGAGGAGACTCTGGTTGTATCGTTCGTACCTTATCCACGCTGCCTGTCTGTCAGGGTGGTGGGGGGGTTGAAGTCAGTTCCAGCAGACACTGGGAGGGGGTTGGCTCTCCCCCACAGGGTCGATATTACAACCAGAAGGAGGAAGCTGGGGCTCCTGGAGGAAATGGATAAAACAAGAGCTCATTTAACTTTCACCAAACAGCAGTACCTTTTCCTTCCCACCTGGAAGTTTTGGTGCTAAGAGACTCTTCAATGTTGGAGCTGTGCTGCACAGATGAACCCGACCTGATATGGAATACAAAACAGGAGGACGGAGAAGAGGCAGCATGTGCTGCAGCAGGTGGAGAGAAACCCTTCGCATCATATCAGCAGCCGGTTCAACTCTGCTTTCATTCCTCATCTGGGAGTCTCTCCTTTCCCTGCGCGCCGTTTAACGCCTCAACAGTTATCAAATCATTAATTAAGCCTGCGTCAAATCTGCTCCCACAGAGCCCAGTGAGTGTGAGTGTGTGTGTGTGTGTGTGTGTGTGTGTGTTGTGTGTTGTGTGTTCTACCCTGTAGAGCTAAATGAACAAAAAGGCCTCCGTGTTGAGTGCCATTGTTCAAAGCTTGCTGACAGAATGCTCGACTTCTCTGCGGTGTGAGATGTGAAATTATTTTACAACGCTCCCTGAAATAAACCTGACAGGGTTCCAATTTCTGAAAACAAAACAACAACAATAACAATAACAATAACAGCAGCTTGTCTGTGCTCACTGGCTGCTGAAGATCATGATGTTAAAATAAAGTGTTTATGATCCTGTCTACTTCTTCTTTTTGTGGGAATGTTATCCAATTCATATATATATTTTTTGTCCTCTCTTTCTTACATTTTGTTGTGGTTTTCCCTTATTGCACATTCAGGAAATCATCTTGTATTTTTTTAATATATATATATATATATATATTTTTTTTTTTTTTTTTGTGTTATAAATTTTATATGAATTCAGTGTTTACAAAATGGGGCCTTTAGGAACTAGCTCATTCAAACGAGACTCATTAGACAACTGAGGCACTAAAGAAGAACAATAGATGAAAAACATAATAAAAAATTCAGTTCCTGACCAGCTTCACTTTTGTTAACAACTCGTCCAGTGAGTTAATAGTGAGATACATGATTTGCAACAGTTAACATGATAGAAAATTCTGCGAAGCCTTTGTTTTACAATAAAAGTTTGAGGACAAAAAATTATTTTGTTATTTATTTAAAATGTATTGGCTAATTTTCTTATTTAATTGTAGATATATCTGAAAAGAAAACACATTAGTTATTGTAAGTGCACATTAGTTCACAATGAAATCTCTATTGAGACATTATTTATTTAAAATCATCAATACATCACATATCACATATTTTATATGTATTCATGTACAACTAGAATATAAATATGGTTCACAGTATTGAGTACTTAGTGTATGAAAATTAAAAGTATATTTTATAATTTAAGCTGTTATATAGTTGTTTATTTAAACCTACATTCTATCTAATGACTATCAGGGGGAGGCTCAGCTGTTCTATAGACGTTTATTGGAAATGTTGCTACTTCTCATTTCATTTATTAGCTCAGTAAACATTTTCCTAATGACTTTATGGTCTCAGTCTCTAGTTTGAAGTGTTAAATACAACATGACTTCATGATGTTTTTTTAAATGATCCTCCCTCATTCCTCCTCAGCTCCTACAAATTTTATAAACCAAATTACAAACTGGAGGCTTCAAGATGGCAGCTCTCAAACCAACGGGTGGCCAATCGTGACAAACTCCAGAAGAAGGTCATCTGTCCTGAAACGTCTGTGCGTGGGATTGATCTATCGATCTGTTCCTGCTGTCTTCCACAGCAACAAACCACACAGACATTATGCCAACATGACAATCAAGCAGAGCTCTCAGTGGAAACACCTGCCAACACGGCCATCAACAAAGGCCCTCTTAGATTGTTTCACTGCCATCTCTGACCAGATGATGTGCAGAGCAAGAAAATGGCAGATAATCATAAACACATGACATGTTCAGCAGCCGAAATCATGATACAGAGTATGATTTCCAACACAGGGAGAGAGACTTATCTAATCACACATGTGCCATGTTCCTCTGTATTAAAGATGGATTTATTCTGTAGCTTTAATCGAAGAGTATGAGCCGCGAAATACTAAAAATTAAAACAGGAACAAACATGAGTTAATTTTTGTCATTTTAAAAGAGGAGAATGTTTATCAGTAACAGTCAGTCATTAAACTTCACCCTGACTGTGTTAGCTGTGTTTTCATTAGAAATCTAAATAGCGAAATAAAAACCTGTTTATGGAAACACGTGGATTCAAAAATTCCTCACATATCGCAAAAAAAAGTTTTTAGCTTTCTTTAATTGGTATTTCAAACACGTCGATATAGAAATGTATTGCAATAGTTTTTCTTGCTTATTTCATTATTTATTAACAAAGATAAATATTAAAGTTGCGTTTACGGACATGACGTCACATCACCGTTTCATTACAAGCAATATGGCGCGGTTTGTGCAGACAGAGGAGGAGCCCGAACATTTCCTGAATTTAATTGATCTTAATTGAATCTAATGACGTCTCGTTAAAATCTTCTGAAATCAGTGTTCGGAAACCATGGAAACAGAAAATGGGAATTCTGGAAAAACTGTAACTGAAACTGGACTACCTTAGCTCCATCACGTGGAGTTTATTTTTTTAGGATATCTGTGGATTATAAATAAATAAACGTTATATCAACATTATCCTTATGAAAAAAAAAAAAACAAAACGGGGAAGTTGCATGATCAAGTATTACGCGCATAAAAGGAAAAAGCTAAGTCGGAGTCCCAACCTTTTAACAATAAAACAAAAAACAGGCAATAATAATAATGTGAATAATAATACTTACAAAGAGCAAACTGTAAAACTTTTTATCCCCTTTCCATTCAAATCGGAGACATTTTTTTGGGGGGACAGACCGGAAACAAATCAGGGACGTGTGGTCGCCCTGCTGTGGATGAAGCTAACGGCTAACGGCTAACAGCTAACAGATAACGGCTAACGGCTAACTCTGAAGGACGCCGTGGACTTAAAGTTTCCGGAAAGGTGTTCCCACCTGGACTGACACCTGAGGGCTGAAATACGAAGAAAGATCCTGCTCGTCTTGGCTGAAATATGCGGCCCGTCATCGGGCCATTTTTTCTGCGGAAATGACGTCAAATGACGCGCGGACGCGCAGAGAGCCGGCTGAGGAAAGCCTGGATCGACTGATCCGGATGATAACCACCGTCCGGATCATCGATATCTCTGCTGGAGCCAGCTGACCAAAGAAAGCCCGGCTCTGCTCAGCTTCCTCCGGAGAGTCCCCCCCCCTCCGTGGTGCGTTTGTGGACATCTTGACGGCCTTTAAATGGGTGAGTAATTTGCAGGATTTTGCAGTTGCAGAAGTACAAGCTCTGCATGCTTCATTGTTTTGAGAGCCTGTCCTGACTCTTAATTTGCTGTTTTGTGGTCAAAAGATAATAAGCCCGTAGCAAATGCAAAAAAACAAACAAACAAACATCACACCACAGAAAGCAGGAGAACTGGAGATGTTTGGGAGTCAGATGGTAGACCAAGAAGGCATGAGAAAAGAGAAATATTCATAGTTTACTGTTTCTTTAATCTTTCTTTGACTTATTAAAAATTTCTCTTTTTTCATGTATTCATGCAACTTTTAGGGATCTATTGTGAAGCTTCCTCTGCCCGATATCTGCAGGCGTTTTCTTCAAAATCTGTCTTCTCCAAGCCCGACTCACATTAACCCCAAAGACATCATTAATGTTATTTTCTTAGACTTCATAAAAACTCATTTCAAAGCCACAAAAGACATTAAATGCGAGTAGTAATCCCATTGATGACTAAACTCAACTTGCTCAGCTCTATCATGAGCTGACAGAGACGAAAAGAGAAATTTAATCCGTCAGAATCTAAAAATAATTGAATATCCAACTAAATCTCGCCCAGGTTCTCTCAGATGATCTTGTCAGTGTCAGTGTTTTTAAAATGTAATCAGAGCTGTCTCTGAGGAGATTTGATTACGTCCAGCATCTCATCCGACATGGAGCCTCATCAGTCTCTGAATGTTGAGCTGAACAGAGGAGGATGTTGGCAGCATGACAACATGCTCCGACAGGGAAGTGGACACAAATGAGAGCTTTTTGTGCCGAATTTAGCTCTTTAATGTGATGTCGACTGCAGAACAAGATGTCTGCAGTGTTGACATTAAAGTCCCTTTGTGAAACAATAATTTACGAACACAGCTATATTTTGTATATTTAAGAATTTGTGTAGTCGAGATTGCACAAGGGTAATACCAGGATTTCAAAATTTCACTGATTGACAAGCTTTTGTACAAACTCATTTTAATTTTTAAAAACTGTTATGCAACCTGGATACTTCTTTCCAAACTGTTCGAGACAGTAACAGCTGTTGTGTATTTTCAGATCTCACCGAACACCAATCATACAAGTGATGGTGAATTATTTGATCTTAATTGTGAATCTGGTTTCATTCAAAGCAGCAGACTGTGATGCGTTCAAGAGTTTTTTCTGACTGTAGGTGGATTCCTGTATAGATCCAGACTGGATCAGGTCGCTGCCTCTTTCACAATGACACAATGTCTGCCTTGCTCGTGGGTTTGTTTCCTGTGTGGGTCTCCCGGAGGAGCTGCATTCAGCGGCTGAACACACAGCTCCTGTGTCCTGCCAGAAGATGAAACCTGCTCGCTCTTTTATATCCACACAAACGGCTCAAAGGCGGATCTGTTGGATAAAAAAAAAAAAAAAAAAAAAAAAGATCCTTTATTCGTCTCCTTCTCTCTCTTTTCCATTTTGGAATATGTTACATAAAAGTCAGCCGAATCGCTTCATTCTTCTCCCATTTCCTTTCACTCTGTTGCTTATCTTTTCTGTCTGCTTGGTTTCTATTACTCTACCTGACGGTGTTGTGAATGTAGCGAAGGCCTTTGTTACTCCTCCGTTTTGGTTGGCGCTTCAGTTGGACTTTAGGAAGCTCGCAGGGAGCTGATTCGGACGCTCATATTCAGTTGGGCCTTTAAAAACAGAACTAATTATTCAACATTTGTGTATTCAGATTGAACAGATCGAAGTCTGACTCACTTTAAAATCTATATTTTAATGCTTTGTTTTGTTTGTTTGTTTGTTTTTTTTTTACATGCATGCGTGGTCAGTTTTGGTCTCACTGCACAACCACAAGCATCTTTTTTCATAATTTTATTTTTTTTATTATTTTATTATTTATTTTATTTTTCACCAGCTACAACTCAGGCCTCCGTTGCGAAGGGAAAAAAGCATTTTCTGGATGTTTTGTGAGGTGGGATCCAACTAGGATCTGCCCGTCGACCAGGTTTCGATCCAGTTGTCCCCATGGTGAACTGGTCTTGTTTGACTGGGCCTTTTAAGATGAAAAAGTGCATTCACTCGTCAGCTCATGCGTGTTGGTGCCTTTGTAATTAAACCGTCGTCAAAACAAGATGAATCAAGCTCAAAACTGAAAACAGTTTCTTACTCTGGACTCTATTTTTTCACTGTATCTTTACAGAGAAAACAGTTTACCAAAACTCTGTTATCATCTCTGAAATCCACTTTCCATAAGCGTTGAAGTGACTGGCGTGATTATAACATAATTTTAGAAATTGCAGTGGAGACGGAGAGCGGCAGGAAATCCACCTTCAGAATGTCACTGTGCTTGTAATTGACTTTGGTCTTTGTTCTGGTCATTTGGTGCCGTCTGCTTCTGTTCAGCCCCCCGACTGCCACCGAAGGAAACCTTTCGTGTCTGGTCTAATCCTGCCGAGCTCCAGACAGACAGATGTAGACAGACAATCCTGTGAGTCGTCGGCTAAAGGTCACGACTGAGACAAAGAATTAATGATTTTGCTTTCCCTCTGAAACACATTCTGCTGGTCTGAGAATGATTTCATTTTAATTCTGTGTCTCTCTCATCAAAGTTGCTGCAAACTTTTCAGTGGCTTAATTTGCGAGACAGGCAGCCAGTAATAATCTCCTGTCTCAGAGCCTGTTTAACCTCACGATAAGCTCCTTTTACACGTCTGTATAACGTGTTTACAGGTTTTTAATAACATAATATTTTCATGCATTTTCTACAGTGGTTTTATTGTGTTTAGTTTTTTTTTTTTCCCTTTTGGATTTCTGTCATTCGGTGTGTTTGTGTTTATTTGCAGCTTAGCGCTTTGTGTTTATGTGAAATGTATTTACATGCATCATCTGGATGTGTTTACCATCCACCCAATTCCATGTTATTTATGTCACCGCTGTGCAAATCGCTTAACGCCTGACTCTGTGCATCCGCATCGAACACGTTTACCGATCGATGTAAATCCACAGAAATGTCGGTGGAAACGATAGGCAGACAAAATGTAAATGTGCTAAGCGGCTCTTTCAATATTTTTCAGCAGCAAGATTTTTAAATAAAAGGTGATGTTCTTTTTTTTTTTTAAATGGTTTCCACTTAATTCTTTTGCGTTCTTTTCCAAGCCCTATCAGGCTTTCATCGATGTATCCATGGCAACTAAAGTCTGGTGTGTCTGTCGCTGTGGCGATACAGGGGCTCGATTTATTGACATTCTTCATATTTTATTTTTAATGACACCCAAATATTCTTGAATACGCGTTACAGCGTACTTGTGTTTTTCAGTCTCTGTAGTATACAGTTATGAGGCACAATTAAGAAGGAGGACCATTAGCCTGCCAGTCAGGCCTTGACGAGGCGAGTTGATGGGGGGGGGGGGCCTTGGGCTGCTTTCTCGCTGCGATGCCTAATGAGGCTTGTCGAGGCCAAGGGCAGTTCATCTGACATGGGAAATTTCTCTGAAACCACAGTTGTAGCTGACAAACGATGTCTGCTGATGAAGATTTGTTCAGGGAAAACGTTCTCATCTTTTTGTCTCTCGCAGGATGATCGTCTTCAGCGGCAAGACAGACGTGCAGATTTAAAACAGCGAGACTAATTTGGCTCTCAAACAGAGGCCTCCTCAGTCGAGAGTGGAAATGAATCAGGGATACAGGCTATTCTTCTAAACGTGTCTGTCAACCTTCAACCTAGAAAAACTGTCTCACCAATTAACACACTTCCCCTCACTTACTTCAGAAGCTATTTGGTTTCTTTTGTCACATATCAGCCTTTGGAGGGAGTTGAAACGGGAGGATTAGGTTTAATTTAAAAGGATGTCTTTGTGCGTTTCGTATTAGCATATTTCAGGAAGTCTGAGGCAGAAGAGGACTTTTGAAATGCTTCATTTCTGCTTTGCTTTATCAAAGGTCAGTAAACAGGATGCAGTGACAAACTGCCTAGACTTGACCTCTGATATCTGTGGGCAGCAGATTTCCAGCTGAAGGAGCACTATAAACACACAGAAATCCCTGAACTCTGTCCGCATCAATAGCAGGTCTTGAATTTGAGCCACGTCGGCTCTACAGACCTGCAACGCAGCAGCTGATACTGAAGATTAACAGCAGAACTTCAGCTGTCAGGAGAAGTGTATTCCCAAGCGACAATATGAGGAAGAACCCAGCCACCAACAAGATGATGGTTTTGTGTTAGCGGGGATTTTCAGGTACGGGGGCTCCGGCTCGCTGTGATCTCAGTACGTTTATCTCACTCACTGATATTCCAGACGAGACGCTCAGACTGCGTCAGATGGGTGCTAATTACACAGAGCAGAAAGAGTCCCTCTTATGCGGTCAATATGATGTGAGCGAGCGCGGCTGCTGATGGGGAGCCCGGTTTGACACCGGCGGCCCACAATCCACTCTTCTGTTGGGGCCAATTATCTTTGTGATCTCAGTCTTTCCTGTGCAGCTTGATCATTGCCATGCTGAATCACTTCTGTCTTTCTACTGATGATCTGAAGCTCAACCTGATCAGAATATTCCCTCTGAGGCAGACTGAGACCGACGCGGGCTGCCAAACGCAGAGCGCATCAGACGCTCTTAGATGTAAAAAATGAAATTTTAAACTGTCTTTTTTTTTCATTCTTCTGTTTTCTGAGCATTTGAAGGTCAGTATGAAATCTTTCAATCTGCAAAAACTGACATATAATCCGCTTTATAAAGTTTTAGCAGACATCACATGCACTTTCATTTCCAGTTGAGTTTGTGGATGCTTGATGAATGTCAGAGTTGACTCACAGCAATGTTGTGCATATTAATGAACAATTGATACTGGCATTTCTGGAAGCTTAGCTGAGCCCTTTGGGTCCTTTAGCTGGATGAGACCCAGACAGCCTGCACAATTACAGCCACATTGTGTTGTGATAACTGTATTTCTTTATTTCCAGGTGAGTCAAGGCAGTTAAAAATATATTTAAGTCTATTTTAGTCACAGATGTATAATGTGTAAGACTAATGAACTGTCAGTCATGTAAATATGAGATTATATCAACACATTTCATGTTAAATTAAAGAGCATGTTCTGGCAAAAGAGGGAATGAGAAGTGCAATATTGAGCCAGTTATTTGTCCAAACTGAATCCCGTGAAGAACAAATTACTCTCTAAATGTACCTGCTGTGTGCGGTCTGTTTATCAGAATTTAATGGATGAAAACAGCAATCTAAAAAAGGAAAAGCAAAAGTATTAAAACACTCTGTAGACCCAGAAGGAACTGTGTAGCTGAATATAGCTATCTGGGTTTGTCCTGATGTTACGGCTTTGAAAGAGACAGACATCTACAAATTGAAAATCAAACCTGAGAATGAAAGAAAGGATAGAAAGGTAGAAATAACATGACACCAAAAGTCAAATTCCCATTTTTATTGATGGGATTGCTGCAGCAACTGCAGTCAAATAAAATTTGGCTGAAATGACCCTTTAAGTATAATATTGGTTTCAAAGGGCCTGCGGGTTGGCAACAGGGCAGACTTTTGAATCACCTGAACAGGCTTTAATTACTGAACATGGCAGTCATTTAATCACAATTAAGATTCTGAACTGCTGTGTGCCGTCATAACAGTGTCAGCGCTCACGTTAATATTTATTCATTATAGAGTGAGAAAGAAAACATGATGCTACGTGAGATTTTTTTCTCTTTGGTCGGGGTCAGGGCATTAATTAATTCTGCAGTGACAAAAAGGGAATATTAAGCAGCTAATTAGTCTTGGCAGGACATAAACGAGTGTAACTATGAATAAATGGCCCACTGAATCACTGCTGCTGTTTAACGCCGTGGAGGAGAATTAAAATTTGTTTGCAGGTGGCAAAAGACAAAACGGTGAAAACGTAGAAACGTGGAAGAGCCGTTCCAGACCTCCATGGTCCAATCAGCGCTCCTCTCCTCAACTCTGATTACTGTATTAGCACGTTATTTGCCTTCCTGCCCTTGAGGCAGAAATAATCCGTTAACCCTTTGAACCTGCGGCCGCCGAAGCACAAACAGCTCTGCTGTGATTCTGCAGCGTCATTAGCTTCTCCATTAATTCCACATTCAGCAGTTCAGCTCCTGTAGGCAACAACTCAAACAGCCCGTGGACTGAACAGTTTCTGAAAAAGATCATTCACAGCGAGGAGGAGTACAGCGCTTCCTCCAAATATTCATTCTGGAGACAGAGTCACAGTTCAAACAGCCGTGCAGGTCAAACATCGAAACGCTGACTCAGCATTTGAATGCCGACAGTTTGAACTCTGAGGAGTTGTTTCATGACTGCTTGACCTTTTGTGGGAAAGTGCTGATGAGAAATTATGTGTTTAACTTATTCTGTGTCAGTCTGAGCATCAGCACAGATTGAGTCCGACCTTTGATTGGACATCCGCAGGAATCTGGTTGTTTCTCACCATCTTTAATCCGTCACGTTTGATGAGTTAAACTGACAACAAATCAAGTGGCTCCATAAAAGAGTTGATGGACTGATGAATTAGAAGGAGAATTTAGTTTTATGGCTCATTTTCTTTTGTTGGTTCATTGTCGCAGATGTAGACACCAAAAAGAGAACTTCCAAACTGCAGCCGACGGGAAAACACAACTCTGTGTGCTCTGTGTTCAGGAAGTTAGCAGCTCAGATTTGCAGCTGTTTTAGCATCTTTTAGCTCCTGAAAACGTTACAGCCTGCCATCAGTGTCGTTTTCAGTTAAACGTTTTGTGACCATCGAAGATATAATTCAGCAGGCGAGTGAAAGCTAACCTCTTTTGAAGATACTTGAGAATTTCACTCAAGTATCTGACCTCAGCTGTGACACCAGCCTGAGATGTTTGTGAACGTTTAGAAATGAGTTTGTCTGAAAAAATAATTCAGAGAAAAAGAAAAGAAATGAGTTTGTCGGAGATAATAGTGCAGGCTGTATTTGAAGTTTGAGAGCTGGTGCTGCTTGACGACAGGTTGATGGGCCAACGCGTTCACCGGTGATTCCGACTATACATGTGATGGAGCCACCTGCAAATGTGCAATGAGTTTTCTCGGGGACCAAACAATTTCCAGGAACAAAAGTTATTAATTCAGTTTGCTCCTGCTGCCACTAAATGTGTTGCTTTTATTGATGTTTTCCCCCATCCTGAGCCGTTGCTCTGGTTTTTCTGTTTCTTTTTTGTAACGGAGGAAGATTGCTGCACGTAGACGTCCTCCGCTGTTGCAGAATTGAGGTCAGAGTTTTTCCAACATTTGTTTTGTGGAAGACGCCTGAAACACATGAGCTGTGGACGAACAGGACATCTTTTCTCCTCTTTCTCTGCCTTTCGCTCTCAGTGTTCAGTAATGGATGTTTACATGGAGACAGGAGCAGTTTGCTCAGATCTGCCCTGCTGCTGCTGTCAGTGGGAGATTGACAAAGAAGAATCAAATGTCAGCTGTGACAGAAAGAAACCCTGCAAGTTGAAAAGCGACAAACAGAAGAGAGAGAACAAGCTGCTAGACAGAAACACAGGAGGGCAGAGACAGACGGTTGGACACTGTGTGTAGAGTGAGAGGAGGAAATTTCACGTGAGAAGCAGAATCCTAATCTAAATGGAGAACGAAGCCCGAGGCAGCGCTAAATGCATTAAGAGTTAGTGAAGAGCAGGAAATTATGTTATTACCTAGAAGTCTGAATCGGGTCATTACGAATTCATAATTGTCCAAATGTATATGTGAGCTATTTCCTTTTTCCACTCCAACCACCAGTGAAACTAAACCCACAGACCATAACATGTTATTTTTAAGGATTATGTATAATTTTTCATTTGTCAGCATGGCTTCATCGAAACCAGCTTTTAGATGTGTAATGAGGTGAGTGTGTTTGGCTGATTGACAGTTTTTATTCGTTAGCTTGCTGCAGTGATAACATTTGGGAAATTAGAATTTTTTTGTTGTTGTTTTTTGACCTTTTGACCTTTTCAGCATTGAGAGTGAACTGAGTACTGTGCTGCCTTTGGTCTGTGTTTGAATCTCAGCTCACAAACTGCCACATGGCACTGAGTGAAAGCCAAACATGTATTCATAGCTGTCATTTAGTTGATTTTGTTCCAGAAACACCTAACCCAGATTTGGATTTTAGTTTTTGTGCAGTCTGCTGCACAAAACCAGTGCAGATAATAAATGGATGATGATTAAGATGCTGACTCTTTAATCTGATGAGACTGAATCTGAGTGGCATTTCCAGCTGCAAATGTTTGTACTGAATGCTCACAAATGTCCACTTTGCCGACCTTTGACTTGAGAATTGAACGACGTAGCATTTCCACAGTTCCACTCATGATGGAGCAGCCAATCACATTAGCTGTGAGAGGCGTCGCCCACTGAGCTTTCCCTCTTCCAACATCACACTCCGTAGCTCCCCTCAGGGCCCCTCAGCAGGACGCCAAACCTCTCCATTTCCTTTTTTACAATAAATGCTGACAACAAAACTGTAATCTCTGCATGACCTGCAAGAAGTGTCTACACCGCCGAGCTTCCAGCAGCACGAATTCTGCGAGGACAGATGCATCATTTCTCTCTGGGTTTGCCCGTATTTTGTCCAACGAGCTAGTTCTTTGTCCTGCAGGTTCACTTCCTGGTGTTATCCAGACCGATCAGTGTCCTCTAAATGCTCAGTAATCTGTAAACAGTCACAGTGTGCTAATAGAAGGTCTGGTCCACTAACACACCATCACGGCAGCTTCTCTGTCTCGTGCGGCTGTCAGTCAGCAGACGCTCAGGGGTTGTCAGGATTCTGACGCGCCTCGCTGAGCGGCTGAGGGTCTAATATCATGCTTCATGACACCTCTCAGGCCTCCGTAGTTGGACGCTAACCTGAAAAAGCAGTCAGTTAAACAGTCTGCCGCTCCCTTTGTGGCTCATTCAGTCCCGCAGCGACGCTCTGGGTAAATATCTCGCTCCACAACACGCTCAGTTCATCTGCCAGTCATACTGTGGTCAGGCCTGGGACACCGAACGCTCAGCTTTTACAAACTGATAAAAAGAATAGTAAGCTAAAACAGAATTACAATCACAAGTGAAGCTTTATATGTGAACTGGTGAACCTACATGGTAAACCAAACTGCATCGCTTTTACTTTAAGCTTTAACATTAATTTAAGTGGCAAGAAGAAGAAGAAAATACTTTGTTGCTCCAAACAGATATTTAGTTTTGTATCTTCTTATTTTTTTGCAGTTGTATGTATGACTGCTTTGAATGACCAAAACTAAAATCCAACATCTACCGAACATTTCATATCACAAATAAAACATAGACAGTCTAGTTGTGGCCTGAGGGTCAATTAGTCGTCCTTCGGTTTTGAAGTCGACTTGAGTTTCCGTTTCCAGCCCAGATTTAGCCCATGATACCTGAAAATACAGTGTTGTCATTGATTGTGATAAGTTTGTGGCAGTTCATTACGTCTTGGCCGCGGTGAAACTGAGCATCTGCTGTCCCTGCAGCAGAATACTTCTGTTTACCACGGTCCATTATCTGATCAATCCTCTGTTGTCTGTCGGAGCAGCCAGCAGACACAGATTCACTATCAGACATCCTGCCTCTGTTTCTGCATTTGTGTCCACGATTGTGTACACGATGTTTGCTTTTTACTCTGTTCTCATTAGACGAGAGCGCTAATCAACAGAAACAGCACGATTGATTCTTGTTTGGTTTAAAAGAGGTGAATTTTCTCAGTAGATAAACAGAGAAATGGAGGATAAAGGGGAAAGGATGATGGAGACACACATACTGAGTTTGTTTCTGTTCAAACTCAATTCAAGATCCCTTTTTCCATTTATACCTGCGGAGGGGAAGTGAATGCATACACCAGGCTAAGCTTTTAGATCAACATGGAATTTCAGTCAAAAGGACTGTGAGACACTTTGTCATGGCTTCTCTCCACCTGATCAGAGATGAGCAGTGATAGTATGTTTGACAAAGGAGCTCTGATGTCCCTTATCTTGACAGACGTATTTGCACTTCTGTTGCTGTCGGAGGTCTGTGTCAGAGGAGATAAACGAAACACAGCTTCTTAACTTCAGACTGTTTGTACTATTTTCATGGGCCCAACGAAAGAGTGGAGATCTGAAGCACTACTTTCTAAAAGAAAAAAAAAAAAAAAAAAAATCAATTTCTGGAGCCGATCGTCTTATATCACCTATATGTCAAAAAAGCAGAAAGTTCACCCTTTTTTGTACTCAATCAATTCAATAAATGTGAATTTTCTGCTTCAGACAAACAGAACAAAAGAATAAGAAGATTGATCTGACAGGAAAATGTAACTCTCTCAGACAAAGCCGATCTAAAACTCCTCAGTGCCACAATTTTTATTTTAGAATACATTTTTTTATAGATAAGATAGAAACAGGCAGAATGGCGACATAGTGGTTCGCCCTGTTGCCCCACTATAAGAAGGTTGTGGGGCCTTTGTGCGTTTCCTCCAGGCTCCAGCCGCCCCTTGACCCAGAAACCAATAAGTCGTAGAAGATGAATGAATGAATGAAAATAGAAACAGAAAATTGCACACGCACACACACACACCCAGCGTTGAAGAGAGTGAAGAGTAAACCTTAGTGACTACACCTTGGTAGTCACCCAACACTTCCTATCGATCTCATCCAGTTACCACGGCAACAAACTCACTCGTATTCGCTGCTTTTTCAGGAGATGAGGTTATCGTAATTTTATTTAATTTTTTTTTTAGGGACAAAAGAAAATTTTAAACCCGATCTGTATCAGATCTGCGGTCATTAATCATTTAAACTGACTTACTGTGATGACGTGCTGCTCACCTGACGCCTGTAAGGTCATCAGGTGAGGAGACTCTTGGGCAGATTTGAGACTTCAGATGAATCCACAACTGTAGGTGCGACCGCCTGGCATCTTCGGCATCGCCACCTTGAGTCTAACTCTTGTGTGTCTGCGTCTGCTTGTTTGGCTGACAGTATTTTACCTGCAGTTTTCTACTGTATATATCAACCGGCGATAAGATTTTGTCAGGAAATTAAAGTGAATTTCCTCAGAATAACTCCATCCTGTCCTGACCAGCTCCCATCCCTCCCTATCTGGCGTCTTTTCTGTCCTCCTGCCTGCCTGCCTGCCACATCAGCCAGCCAATGTTCTGGGTAATTGAGTATTTTTGGATACAGTTCTGCTCCTCCTTCTCTCCTGCAGCACGGCTGAGCTGCACAGTGGCAGCAGTTGGTGAAATGAGCAAACTAATACAACAACAACAACAACAACATCCAAATTAAATCCATAGTTAATTTGGGCATCATTAAAAATAATCTCTCGGCACGTTCTGTCTCTGAACTGAAGGTTGGAGATGCATCCAGCACATATTCATGGTGGTAATTACAATTTGTCTGATTAATTTCCTCACTGTAGTTGAACTGCTGCTCCACAGTAACTGATGAATTGGACTCTGATAAATTTCCTTTCAGCAACATTTTTAATGAAAGAGGTGAATTGAGATTTATTATTTTCATGTTTAATGAGAACCTATTTCCCTCTTTCCCTCAAATGAGGTCATTAATGGATAAAATAGTGAAGCTCAGTTGGAATCAATGTACTCTGTGTGATTCAATGAAAGGAAAATGAAAATGAAATTTTGGGTTTTGGTCACTTTTAGTCACGTTAGATTCCTGTTTGTTAGATATCACGAGGCAGGCAACACAATCACAGTCGTCACACAATCAGACACAACAAGAAGGTTCCGGATGGTCTATATTTAGATGGCTACTCCATTTTCAGTGATGGTAATCCTTCGATAGCTGCTGATCCCTGATTAGGAACCGTTTTGTGTTCCTGCAGAAAATGGATGATATGTCGGTTCACTCCAGTGAAACCAACATTAATGAAGTTGCTAACCGATGCACCAACATTTCTGCTCCACAAATCCTTGTGCTGGAGTTGTGTTATCTGCAGGTAATCCTTTGTTGTGGCTGTTTTGTGGCAGTTGATTTGTTAACTAACTAGCTAACTGTCTGATGCTAATGTTTGTTGATTAACATCCTAAATAACTGCCAGGCGTTGGATTAACGTTACCTCATCGGTGAGGGGCCATTTGAATTATTTCAAAGTCTCTGCTGTTGGTACATTTTGTCATCAGCATCACTGCATGTGAACACATTGACTGCCAATGCGATGCACTGCATTGAGATTGGGGGGGGAAAGACATTGGTCTACATTATAATTTGACATAATAATAATGATGATGATGATAAAAACACACCAAAAAAAACATTTGTTCTCCTGGCTCGCTGCAGCGACACACCTGTCCGTCATCAGTAATCATCCCTCCCACCTGCTTCCACACAGTTTATCCACCCAAACTTCACAACCTCTCAGCTCGTTGGAGTAACTTGTCCGAGTTCTTGCTCGGCGTGTTGACTCATTCATTCCTGTTTTCCTTTTGCTCTCCGGACTGCCTCTTCTGTTGCTGTCCACCTGTTTCCTGCATTCTTTTGTAGCATTAAAAATGTCCTTTTGATGGAAGATGTAGTTAAACTAAATGTAGTTCCAACCAAAACTTAAAATCTCTTAGAGTCATAAGAGTCCATTGTCTTATTGACGTTACATTGATGTAGTGCGCTTCACAATTTATTTCTGAGTGTCACCTTAACAAATTAGAATTTTGTTCAGCCTTTTGAGAAACATCGAAAGCTGCAGCTCGCGTTAAGCTCAAAACCTGTGAACAAAATCCCACTCTTGGGGAAATATAAATGAGTTTGATGCAATATCAATTACTGCTGTGCTATTTGTTCGGGGAAAGTAAATGAATCAAATTTTATGGCTTAAGAAGTGTGAAGGCAAAAGATTAGAGCACGGAGGACAACTTTTCCATCTCGTACTGAGTGCGTCTGTTTGCTGTATGTACAGTTTATTGTTCAGGCAGAACAATGCAAATGCAAATAACATCCAAGGTCACAACAGTAGATTAAAAACAAAAACAGCTAAAGCGGAGATTTAAGATAAATACAGAGTGAGTGGAATCAATGTCTCTACTCGAGTAAACATACAGCTCTGGTCAGATCATTAATTAGGATGTATGAGAAATAAACAACAGTGTATGAATTTTAGGTGCTGCACAACATTTGATTGTTAAATATTGTTTGGAGGATGCAGGTCTTTTTTTCAGTGATAGACACAGTCATTGTAAGCCTGCATTGGAGTTTAGAGTCTACACGACTCTAAACTCCAAATAGGCAAATAGGAAACTTCATCCAGATGACGCTCACCTGTGGTCCAACCAGCAGAGACAGGAAGAACCATCTCTAAGGAAACATGCCGCTTTCTTCATTATCTGACTGGAAGCCTTTGGGCATTTCACACCATCTGTCAGCGAAGGATTAAAAAACACAGCGATCCGTCTGTGAGCTCTCTAAGCCTCTACACCTTATCTACTTATCTGGCCCTCCTCTCGTAGTGTTGGAAAGTGAATTTATTCCTCCAGAGATTCAATTTAAACATTGAAGTTTGGAACTAATCGCAGCGTTTTAGCTCGACACAGTTTGGAGTGATAAAAGCACTAGTTCCCCCTTAAGGGGGTTAGCCTAACCCTAACACTCTTCACACTGCAGGCCTGCACAAAAAAATATTTCTGTTATTTTTAAAATCAGATTTGACTTCATTTTAATTCATCCATCCATCCATCAGCCTTGAAGGCCCTTTTAGAAAAGCCCACTAACCCCTGAGATACACGCGTTGTTGAGCTGTGGGAGGAATTCCCAATTACAAGCAACGAATGAAATCTGGATCCTTCTTGAATCCAGACCACCTTTTTGAGAAAACACAGTTCCTATGGTGTCCGTCCTCATTTATTATCTCTTAGCTGAGTCAGGATTACACAACAGGCAGCCCTGTACTGTACTACGACCTAAAGGCGGTTTAGAGCACATTAAGAAGCAGATACATTTAGACTCTTTGGTGTGAAAATCAACATCGGAGTGTTCGATGAACCCGTCAGTCGAGTTCCAAGTGTTAATCAGATCTGACTTATGGCCCCTCTCAGAACTGGGCTTTTTCTCTCCTTTGGAAATATTTGACCCTCAGGAAATGAATTCCTATTACCCTCGAAACCCGGTTCGTTAAATCACGGTGGCACTTACACCATCTGTGGGACCGTCACTAATGAAGTGGCGGTGAATCAAGGTGCTAAACTGTAAACACACCTCAGCCACCTCCTGTTGGTGGTTACCAGGCCTCACCTCTGAACCCGGACCTTCTCCTGCCAACCTGGTGGGAGTTACTGTAGTTTAACAAGAAAAAACAAACCCTGGCAGTTAAATAACGTATTACAGGCAAAAGAAAATAATCTTTTTTTTTTTTTTTTTTTCATGATTCATGACAAAATGTGATTTTCAAAATGTGTGTTGCCAGCCAACTTCACGACTCTGAGACTCTGAAGCCCGGTGGGGAAGTTTCTGTACTTTTATTTTTAAAGATCTGTTATATAAATAAAATCCTTAACTCTTAGTACAACTACAAATTCAGAGCAACACTCAAATAGTGAGGCCAAACATTTTGGAGAAATCAAAATGTGAGTAAATATGGAGTTACACAAGCTGCACTAAAACATTAGATTTGAATTCTCATGTAATTAAACATTTAGGCAATGAATGCTGGTCACCCTGGGTAGCACTATCATTATGTTTGTGCTGTGAAGTTGTGTAATAGCACAGATTTTGGGGTTTTGGATGTTTTTTTTTTTTTTTTTGTTGAACTTTGAGCACAAAGTGCTGAAACACACACTTCAGTGTAAAACTGAAATACGACTAATCAGCTGGAGAAACACAAACTTGCGACTTCTTCAAACAAAGCAGTGTCTGCTTGCTGCCTCTCAGAGAAAGTGAAACCTTCCATGTGTGGCTAAACACAACTCTTAACACAAGAGTCTTTGGACACTTTCCTCATAACACAATGAACACATAATCCTCCACTTCAATGCATCTTTGATGAGCTGACAGGCCAAGACCTGAACTTTTACTGTCTTATCATAGAGAAACACCTGTGTTGTGTTAACTTTAACCCCTGGGGGGGGGGGTTGAAGGTGACACCACAGATGTCGTTGCCTCAGATGTGTCTGTTTTTGTTGTCTTCTTCGGAGATTAAACATGCCGCTCTGCTGCCCATGACGTTTGTTGTCTGTTTGTCAGTCTGTAGATGGAGTTACCTTGTATCTCCCGTATTTAAGATTTAAATTGTGAAACGTACTCTGGCTGGCTGACGTAGATTTATAGCTCCCTGACTGTTCGTATTTTAGCAGAAACATAAAAGTCTCAAGAGCGTCAACGCGTTCACATCAACGCTAACAACATGTCCACTCATATCGTCCGAGCTTTCACTGTCTGAAGATGATCCGTGCCATCTCCGAGTTTCTGAGAAGTCAGTTCACTAAAATGTCCCATGTGAGGTCAATATAGCCAAAAATAGTAAGAAGTTATACAGAAGCCACATGCACAAATATTAGTCAAGGCTTCAAAGGCCAACTTCTACCTTCAACCATCATTAAAATGTGTTGAGCTTCATTCATAGAGACGGTTATAGCAGCAATGTGGGCAGCTCAAAGTTGAGGGTGTCAATTTCCACATTGGCAGCCTGCCAGGCTGAGCAGAGGGGATAAAACCCTCTCTGGATGATAAGTAATCTTTCTTCAAACCTCCACAGTTAATCTACTTTACAATAACTCCTCCATTTGCTCCACATCGCAGGACTTAATTACAGATAAGAGCAACGGCCCACCCTGCCTAAAATGAATGAGTGTACAGTACACAGAAGTGGACTCTCTAACTCTTTTCTGGCTTCGAGCATCTCGATCTCTGCTCCGCTCTCAAAGAAACTCTGAGTGTCTTTTCTGTTTCAGCCAACTGGCCAGCCGGTCAGGCAGCAGGTCTCCAGCAGCCTGCAGCCGCCGCTGTGAATGTAAAACAGAGTCAAAGTGCATTGATCAGCAGCTCGCTCCATCTGCCATTCGGCATAAATATGAATGTGCAGCAGCAGCCCACATCATGTCAGAGACATTCAATGCTTTTAAAATTTAGTCAATTTTCTACTGGGAGCTCACAGCAGCCTGGACCCCCGCAACACATAAATGTGGATTATAGTACTGTAAAATATACATGAAAAAAGAGATAGATGGAAAAAATTATGCTTAAATTTGCAAAATAAATTAAAAGCTGTTAATGTCTTCATGTGAGACAAATATATATATGACAGTGTAGATTCATTGGTGGCATTAAAAAGCTTCACATTTCTTATTAATATTTATCAACAATATCTGAATTAAAAGTTTCATCCCAAATTTAGTTTTTTTTTTTTGGCAGATAGAGGTGGATTTGAATTGGACTCAAGGAGCACGAATAAACAGAAAACGTTAAAAATTGAAGTCAATTTTTCAGGAGTGGGACTCGTATCCAGAGCGAGATGAAGACATCAGAGAGCCAGCAGACGTCTGACTGGAGTTACAGGAGGATGCAGTGACAACAGACTACTTAAGTAAATCATGAGTCATTGTTTTTATTAGTTCCCTGTAAGCTTCATTTTCATTATGAAGCTACCTGTTTTGCATATAAATGGCAGAAAGAAAACGCACAACTAAGCAGGACGAGTGGATTGCTTTTGTTTTCCGCAGCAGCTTTCCCCAGGTAGAGCTACATGCAGTCAGGGGAACCTTTTAACCGACAGAAGAAGAGCTCATTATCCGAGGACGTGAAGAGAGCGACAGAAACAGAGTGAAGTGACCTTTCAATCAGAGAAATAACAGAAGCTACAGGTGTGTGGATCACAAGTCTCAAGCTCAAATGTTTGGAAAGACAATGGAGTTAGACCGCTATCCGCGCTAGCTCCTGCAGCTCATAAACCCATTCGTGCTACTCTCTGCCGTAAACTGTCGGTGGGATTTTGGACAAAAGAGAAGGACGGCACAGGTGTTACTCAGATGATCAACAAAGGCGGAGTTCCATTCAAAACTGTGACAAAGAGCCAGCCTGCACAATACGAGGAGCTGGAAACTGAAGCAGCCGAATGGGATTAATCCATCATTAATTTATTACCAGTAACTCACCTGCTGGGACTTCTCTCCAGACAGCTGCTCTATTAATCCCAGACAACATTATCTTCTTCAATACGAATCTCCTGCTGGGTTCGTATGTCATGTGATCAGAATTCATTTGGTGCAGGGTTTCTGCTGCTCTGATGCTCAGTATCATATTCCTCACCTTTCTCCCTTCGGCTTTCAGACACGCTGAAACTTTAGAGTTCATTTGCTTTTGTCTGTGATTTTATCTTTTCACTTGCTGGACTTTAATCCTGACTTTAACTTTGTCAATCAGAGCTTCAGACTCAGGCTGACTGTGGCTGTTGATCTGCGTGTTAAGGTCATTCCTTATAAATTAGGCCACAAGGAAACTAAACTCATTTACCAGGGAAACCTCTCACTAATGCATCCTTTTCCTGCCAAGACTGAGGGGCCGCCAAGTTTCAGTCTTGGAGGGGCAGAGATCCATTAATAATGCCTTTACTCCGACGTCTGACGGAGACAAAACCTCAAAAGTCAAAAGACATTTCTGCGACAGCGCTGCTCATTCTGCTGAGAGGGAAAGGAAACCGCCTTTCTCCATGTCCTCCATTATGGTCCAGTTTCAGTCACAACAGCAGACAAGTGATTTTTATCAAACCGCTCAGATGGAGCAGCCACTAATCTTTTTTTCCCTCCACAAACAGAAATGGCATCAATCTGCTTTTCCAGAGGAGGACAGGCTTTAGATGGCGAAACGTTTCTCCTCACAAAGAGGGTGCAGAAGCCAGTTAACACAAAGTGACACCATGTGTTCATCCCACTTAGTCATCAGGAGGATTTTATTAAACCCAGAGAGGCGTCCATTGCGACCATTAAATAGCCTGCGGTGAGTCTCAAGTTTGCAGTTTTAAAATCTCTCATTTAAATGTGGAGCAACCAGCTGGTTTCTCTGTGTGTGGTGTGTTCGTGGGCCAGCGAGGTGTGCGACACTCCTGTTGAGTATGTGTGTCTGTGTGATCCCTTATTTCTCACATGCTCAGGGGTTTGCTGTTATCAGATTCCCCCTGCTGCATTTTTTTATTTTATTTTTTTTATTTATCACCTGCCGTCTGTCCCCTCAGGAGGTTTTCATTATCAGACCCTCCCCTCGCTCTGCCTGCCTTCCCCACTCCTTTTCTGTTTTCAGGCCTTTTCCTTTGAACGTACGGATCCTGCACAAAGCCACCATCCCTCCTCTCCCATGCGGGCTCACAGTTGCCCCTCTTGCCCGCTGAAAGGCGGGGGGGGTGCATCTGAGCTAACACAGAGCTGTTCTGTTCGCCGTGTTCAGGCTCAGCTGCGTGAGCTGCATGAAAAATGGCTCGCATTTTCCGTGCCATTTTTTCCCCCTTCCTCCATTATTTTTATATTAAATTGCCGCTTGCATTTCCGCTAATGCAGACAAATGTAACCCTAATTGAGTTTCAAGTAAATGTACAACTCTGTGAAATGGCTGCTCTTTTACTGACAATTTGAGGATCTTTTTTATGAATACAACATGGTTACTTCCGTGAGTATTGAAGGTAAGTGTGAGTAATTAAATAAATTCTAAGAAAAGGAAAATAAAAGAGGAAGCAGTCTGTTGTTTTCTCCAGCGGAGCTGCAGAATTACAATCAGCAATTTTTAAAAGAAGAGAGGTTTTATGTTGATTTCCCCCCCCCCCTTTTTTTTTTTTAACGTTGTAGATGTGGTTTACTCAAAGTCCAAATTCTGAAGGTTTCTGGAATTTCTAGTTTGCTGACCTGATGACAGAGGCTGCAAGTGTAAATGTGTAAGATTAGTTCAAATCCAAATTAGTTGAAAAATGATTTCCTTGTTAAAACGTTTCAACCGTCTCGACACAACATGGCCGGCATGCTTTTCTTCCTTTTTCCGGTTGTATGTCTCGGTGGTTTGCCAAAAGGGGTTGTGGGTTTGAACTTCCGGTGGAGTTTTCGTGGCTGCTCTCGTTTCTTTGGCAGCAGCAGTGAATGTTTCCAGTCTGTTAATGTAACGCGTCGATGTCTCCCAAACAGAGAAGAATAAGATTTGCGGAGGGCTCCATTAAACCCTCCTCCTCACCGCTACATCCACTCTGCTTCAATTTTTAATCATCATCCACGAAACGTCGGCGCCCGGTCGTCGGGGGACTTTTATTTCTGCCCATCTGATCTGTTGTGCTTTAATTTCCTGCCGTGAATTTACCTTCCTATACACAAACCAATCAGCCAAGCTCTCTCATGACCTGCCTCTGTTTACATACGTCTTCTCACATCTATTCTCAGGTTGTTTGTTTGCTGTCTCTTGTGATCTGACTTCTGCACGCCCACATCTGTTGGTCGTCTTTGGCTTTGTCGGTTGTTTATTTTGGTTCCCAGCTTTAATTCTAACATTATAACATCTAACGTTTTTTTTTTTTTTCTTTTATATCATGTAGCTTCTTCCTTTGGTCTTAAACGGGTTTCACCTAATCCACCTCCCATCTGGTTCCTTCCTGGTGTCAGTGCAGCATTAGATCAATGTGTTGCCTTCATTTCGATATTTCAGATGGAGCTGAACACTCACAGTGGTCTTAACTGCGTTTGTTTGCCTTCAAAATTAGAAATTATAATTGTGTATCTCTCCTCTTCGTGCCTGTGCTTTCACCTTCAGTGAGATGGTAGACAAAGATGTTTAGCTAATCATTACTGAAGTTTTTTTATCCAACCTTGGTCATTTCAATTTCAATTTCATTCCAGTTTTATTTATTTACCCGTGCGAGTGCCCGCTGACTGCAGAAGTTATCTCGAGGCACTTTCCAAATAGAGCATTTCCAGACCTTCTTGATATGAAAGCATTTTCAGAAACCTGGAGCAGAACCAGACTGGGTGAGCAATCATCCGCTTTCTCCGGTTGGGTTGAGAGAGAGATAGAAGAAAGAGAATTGAGTTTAATAACGCGATGACAGTTAATATTATTATTTTTAGTAAGTAGCGTTGAGATATTACAGAGAATAAACTGATATGTGTAACTGATTTATTGAGACTGAGACCGTCCAACATTATCAAACTCCGCTTTAGTCCAAATGAATATCAAATGGATGGGAAGTCCACTCATTGTCGCCAGAGGATGAATCCCAGCTTATCCAGGAAAAAATTACCAGATATCCTACAAACAGATAACAGAACTGGCACAAAACAGATGATTCATTCACGGTCACAAACAAAAGGGAGAAAAAAAAAAGCTAATTTTTTGAACAGCCTAAACGAGCCACTTCTGCTGTGCTGCATATTTTGGAGTGCTTTGATAACATCGTAGTTAATGAGGCTCATTTTAAACACGTTTTATATTTCAATTGCTGAATAAATTATAGTATTTATGTTGTGCTTTCCGTGCAGTTGCCAGCTGACTGTGGCTCTGCAGCTGTTTTATTACAGGTTGTTCTCGCCTTTTGTGTAGTTTCTCATCACTTTCCAGCATCAAACCCCGATGTGTTGCCAGGTTGGATTGACAAGAAGTGGCCCAAGTAAATAAACACCGTGAGGAACACCAGAGGAGTTGCTTTCACACATTAGTCACCTGAATGCTGTTTGACGTGATAATGATGATGATCATCAGAAAATTATCTGTCTGACCTCACATTTGGTTTTTGTCATCGTCACATTACCATTTTTAACCTTTTATGTCGAACTTCATCCATCAACCACAATATTCAGATGAGAGATTGATTGGTGGTAGTGTGTGTGTGTGTGTGTGTGTGTGTGTGTGTGAGGTGGGGTTCTTTTGAATTCACACCGTGTGAAGAAACTGCAGCCTGAAGTTCCGACCAGATTATTTCTTTTCAGTGGAGATTTTCATCCTGCAAGTGTGGAATAATGCATGATTGAGAGCCTGCCAGCATCCCTCCCTCCCCTCCTCTCCTCACCTCTCCTCCCTCCTTTCCTCTCCTCCCTCCCTCCCTCCTCTCCTCCTCTCCTCCCTCTCCTCTCCTCCCTCCTCTCCTCCTCTCCTCCCTCCCTCCTCACCTCTCCTCTCCTCCCTCTCTCCTCTCCTCTCCTCCCTCCTCCCCTCTCCTCCCTCTCCTCTCCTCCCCTCCTCTCCTCCCTCCCTCCTCCCCTCTCCTCCCTCCCTCCCTCCTCTCCTCCCTCCCTCCCTCCCTCCCTCCTCTCCTCTCCTCCCTCCCTCCTCCCTCTCCTCCCTCCCTCTCTCCTCTCCTCTCCTCCCTCCTCCCCTCTCCTCCCTCTCCTCTCCTCCCTCCTCTCCTCCCTCCTCTCCTCCTTCCCTCCCTCTCCTCCCTCCTCTCCTCCCTCCTCTCCTCCCTCCTCTCCTCCTTCCCTCCCTCTCCTCCTCACCTCTCCTCCCTCCTCTCCTCTCCTCTCCTCTCCTCTCCTCTCCTCCCTCCTCTCCTCCCTCTCCTCGCCCCCTCCCTCCCTCCCTCCTCCCCTCTCCTCCCTCCCTCCCTCCTCCCCTCTCCTCCCTCCCTCTCCTCTCCTCCCTCCAGTCTTGGTTCTGAAGAGATCTCTCTTGGAGCTGGAGAGGAGAGGTCGGACGTCTCTCTCCTCCGGCAGCCACCGGGCTTCTCTGCAGCCTCTGTCGGCTTCATCATGGGTGTGTGGACTAAACAAAGAGTGTCCGGGATTATCGCTCAGGTCGCCCTGCTTCTGTCCAGCTTCTGCGGGACGACCGGAGAAGGTGAGCAGCTCGAGCCGTGCGCGCTTTTACTTTTCCCGGAGGAGACGCAGCGAGTCCGGGCGGCTCCGGACCCGGAGAGAGGAGCCTTGAACCGGGGGGGGGTTTCTGTCGCTGTCACCCTGCCTGGAAACTAGTAGTGTGTTATCTTCCTCCCTGCATGTAACACCCAGCTGTCACGTAGTTGTTGTGTTAACTTGGACGGAGTGCAGGTTGTTTATGTCTCCATGAAGGTTTTGGATTGTGGTGCGTCTCTTTTGCGCACCGCTTGAAAAGGAGAATGAATGGCAGTGAAAGTGGTTTCCTGTAAATGATGATTATTTTAATTTGATGTTATTTACTAATCACTACATGATGTGTTTGAGAGCAGCCCCCCTCCCCCCCGAAAAAAAAAAGTCTTCAGCAACCAACCCCCGCATTAATTCACTTGGTTTTGCCGCATTTAATCAGCTGCATATTGACTTCAGCGTTAAAACCACCCATCTTTGCACACTCCAAGATGCTGTAGCTCCAGAACAGACTCTCTACCAGGAAAAGAAAAAAATCAAGAGAGAAAAAGAAAATCAGTTGTGTCTCAGAGGTGCTAAAGCCGGTTCATCCACCGTGTGCGTAAAACAACATTATAGCTTTGTTTTGAGGCTGATTTAGTGCTCAGCGCAGCATGATGAGTATCCTGGGACTGAGCCACGTTTATGTAATGTTCACACACTCCAGAGAGCAGCCAGATTGGGAAGGTGTGTGTGTGTGTGTGTGTTTGGGAGAAGGTAGGAGAGGTGGGTTTGATCATTTGACCTTTGTGGTGGAGATGAAGGAGAAATGTTCTTCATTTCATAATTTTATTTTATTATTTTGTGCCAAACAGATTGTTGGTGCTCACTGAACTCAGCTGTGAAGAGGAGAGCAGGTAGATGGGGGGGGGGTTCCATCCATGCACAGTTTTACTGCCCTTCAACACATCTCTATATTGTCACCACTTCTTTCATCAGCTGATCTTCTCTTTAAATCTCTACAGTGCTTTTCTTTGCTTCTCTTCCCCTTTTAAAGCCAGAAATCCTCTGCCACATGACCTCCACCTCCACCACCACCATCATCATCATCATCATCATCCTCACCGCTGCTTCTCCCTTTCTGGCTTCCCATGAGTTTTAATCTTCCCTGTGACACGTGGTGAAGGTGTCAGAGAGCCAACGTGCTCAGTAACAACTGAGGGCTGCTGCTTCTGCAGCTGGAGACATTCAGAGATGGGTTAGCAGCTTCTTCTTCTTCTAAAGAAGTCTTCTTTCCTTTCCGTCAGCTCCTCCTTCTCCTCCTCCCTGTTGGCTCACTTTCTAACCTCTCCAGTTCTGTCTCCGTCCTCTTCCTGCTGTTTCCTTTTAGCTTCTCCCCTCCTCATGTCTGACCCCTGGATCTCTGCCCTGCTGCTGTATCTCAATCAGAGAGCTGCTGCTGTGTCGCCTTCTCTTTCTTCCTTCCTCCCTTTCTTTGTGCTGCGACCACATCACCTCATGCTGCCCTCTGTGCCCTCTCCTGCTGCTCTTTTCTTTCTCGCTGCCTTTCTCAGGTTGTTTTCTGATTCCCTCTTGCGCCGCTAAAAGATTCAGGCTCAGACACTTTGTTCGTCCCAGTTTCACTTCTGTCAAACTGTAAAAGCCTCTGAAACAGCATTTAGATCATCACTGGACAGTAGAGGTCTCCACTGAAACCCACACTGATGAAACTGCGAAATAGTTTCAAGGTAAAGAACGCTGCATCTTTTCAGCAATGGACAGACGTCTCTGCTGCACTGAACTAGTAAAAAATTGGAAATTTTCATGGATGTTCTCATGCAGCCGTGGGCATGAAGGAATTTGAGGTCTCGAAGAGCGACTGATTAATATTGAATATGTAATTAAAAGCTTGTAATGAGCTGATGCATCAGCTTTGTGTTTGTCCAGCACTGATACAATCCATGTTTACTGCTTTGATTCTCATATTTCCTGCTGCTGTTTCTCTGGGTTTTCTCTGACACACCAATCATGAACACACCATAAACCTCAGCAGTGTAATAAGTTTAGTCTGCAGAGGTGAGGGGATCCCAGCTGCTGTTTCATGTCTCCACTCCCCCCTTCGTTATGGAGATGGTACAAAATGACAGCGAAGTAGAAGTACTAGTGTTACCTGCCACAGATGGCGCTCCCATGACTTGTTACCTGGAGGGCTGAAGTGCCGCTGTAGGTAGAAACAGCTGCCCTCAGCGCCGTGCAGTCAGTGCACATTCAACCACCATTTGATATGTTGGTAGATGAGTAAAGGCAGGTTGAGGGAGTGCTCCCTGAATCAATAATGGAAAAGTTTAATCTTTATAAACGACATTAGCTTCCGTCTCTCCAGCTGCTGAAAACAAACCTTTACAGATTTGTCACTGTGACTTCCATGTTTCAAATTCCACATCATAATTTAATCAAATTTAATAATGTATAATCAAAAACATTAATTAGTGCAGCGTTAAGCACAACTTAAAGGTCACATATTTACATCTCTGGAGATGATAGGCCAGAGGAAGCTCACAGCTATTCACAGTCTGAGTCAGAACTTCTGGGACTTTGTGATGTCACAACAAAGCAGTCACCGTCCTCAGCCACCCCCCAGCCACAAATTCTTACAGATATCAACTCAGAGTGACCTTTTCTTAAAAAAATAAAATAAATGAATGTAGATGTGAATCAGGTTCAGAGAAGTAAAACCCTCAAAACGTCACGATGCGTGCCATCGTGAAAGAGCTCTCCATTCGTAACACTTTTTCACTTACACTCAACGATCAAACAGTGAGAAATCTATCACAAAGAGCGAGACAGATTCTTTCCAGCAGAAAAAAAAACCCAAACAAACTAGAATCCACTGTTGCCTCGGGGGTAGTTGTGCTCTGAATGAAGCATGAAGCTGTCATCATTACATACGATGCACAAACAAGTTGTTTGTCTGCCCATTCTCGATGTCTGGCTGCTGTGGAGGCAGTAAGCTGCGAAGTTTGAACGCTGCAGACTGTTGAGATGCATTTCATGTTGGCCCGTTCCTGTAAACTGAGGCTTTATCCTCCGTGAGACTGCTGGTTGTTCCTCAGCACCTTCAACAGGAAAAATCTGAAGGAGGTGTGAATGTAAAATATGCAGAGGCGCTAAGAGAAGCGCAGAGGAGGAGAACAGGCGTCAACAAACTCTCTAATCTGGCAAAAGAAGGTTTGCAGATGCAGGTCTGCGTCTCTGGACTTCTGCTTTTGGACTCGCTCTGTTTCTGGATAAAGCAACAGCTTCAGTTCAGTGCAGACAGTACGTGTTGCTGTTAAGTGTTTAGTGTGCCGTTTAATTAGGCACTGTTGTGCTCGTGTGCAGAGATTGACACGAGCCTCCGGGAGAAGCAGAATGATGATGAACTCAAACCCAATTATTGACTGACGGGACTTCATTTCCTTGTTTTTGCGACTAATAATAAAACATAAATTATTCAACTAACATTCAAGCAGTTCAATACTGATGTAACTATGTCTCATAGTTTGTCCTTTTCCTCTGCTCAACTTTGTCTCTTTCTGCTCAAATCAAACCGCATCCTGAAGGTTTAGCAGCAGATTGATTGATTGATTTTCCCTCCATCCAGCTGCATTGCATTCTGGGCAACCGATGCTAAGCTATGCAATGTTCCATTTAAAACTTTTTATTCTGTCACCCTGGTGCTCTGGTACTTTAGACTCAACAAGCATTTATTTGATTGTCAGGGATATTTGTAGATACATTTGTGTCAAAACATATTCTATTGTACATCTTATACATCCTGACATATATATTATATTAATACAGATAAACAGTTTAATGTAAAAGTCACGATCTAAGCAGGGGGAATCATTAAAAAAAATGAAATTAGAGATTTGATACAGTAGTTTTTTTTGTAAATCTGGGATGGATATAAAAGTTGTGGAGATGGAAGCTAAGCAGACAGAAGAAGCCAGGCGTGTTCACATATGACGTGTGAAGAGCAGTAAAAGGTGACGACCGCAAAGATCAATGCAGACAAGCACTGAAAATAAAACAGAATTTGCTGCCTCAATACGTTGTGATAGAGAAAACCATCTTGAATTTGAAAGCTCCCGGCCTGCTGAAACCAATAAGTTGCCCTTTAAAGCTTCCATTCCTCAGAGAGTCCACCTGTTGTTCATCATCCACTTAATAATTGTCCGTGACTTCTCTTCACACTTCATTTACTTTAGTGGTCCGCTGGTGCCGCAGGGCGAGCGCTGACTGAGGCTGTTTATCAGAGGGAAGCCAAGGAGCTGCAATACGTCCTAAGACGTTTCCTCGCTCACCGCAACTCGCCATCTGTGCGGTTCGCCCCACTCGGCTCAGCGCTTAATTCAAGCACAGCAGGCACTGTGATTTATTCAGTTATGGCTAAACGGCGAATACACGTGGCTCTATGCGTGTTATTTTGATGCTCAGAAAATATAGGAAGAGAAGCAAAAATGCTGCCTCTGCCACTCTGAGCAGTTCTGGGTTAAACCCTCGTTCATATAAAGTTTTGAATTATGGCTAAAACTATGTTTTCTATGGTCAGACTGACTTCGACCTTTGACCACCGAACTCTAAAACCTTCATTCTTGAGTCTGGAGGTGTTGTCTTCACAAAATCTAAATCAGGGTTTATAAAGGCGCTGTGATCTTGACCTTTGACCCTTAGCCACCCACATTTACCCAGATCTTCCTTAAATTCAAGTAGAAGTTGAATTGTGTATTGTGGCTCCATGGGAGTCACGTGATCAGAGCCTCTACAACCTTCTGAACTCCACTGAAGATGTCGTAGTATCTTTGGATCTGTTAATGAGGCCAGTAAATGAATCACTGTGGTGTAGTTTTATATGATGGGGGTCCACTTCCTCCTCATCATTCCCGCTAAACGTTACTGGTTGCGTCAAAGTTGAGAGCAAAACAGGGTCAAGTTACGATGACGCATGTTTATCATTTATTCATATAATGCTGTCCTCCCTCGTAGGTTCTGCCATGGGAGAGTTTTCTCTATGAAGTCATTAATCATATTACTCATCGCCCACAGATGGGAGATAGATGGCTTCTTTCACTGTCCTCAGGAATTCTGCCGTCATGTCTTTAACTCCCCTCTGATTTAGAGCCACTGAGGTGTGTGTTATAATCACAACCCGACAACAGAACACTAAATGACTTTAAGCCCAGTCTAATGACACATAATGACTCTGACAGCGCTTCGACTGTGTGCGTTTGTGCGTTTTTGCATTTTCGGGCGTTAAAGTGATGTTGGTCTCCTTCTTTCGCCTCAAGCAGAGAAGTTTCATCCTTGAAGCCAGTTATTAGTAGTCAGCTTGTTGTCTCCCTGCAGAGCGAAAGAAAGCTGTCCCGTCCTGCCTCAAAGCCGGCTGCTCAGTTTGAAAAGCTGCCGGTTAAAACGGAAGGTTGTGAAAGTCACGGAGGGATTGATTCATATTCAGACAATATCCAACTTTTTTTTTTGCTATCTGATTACACAACAAAAGAAGCTGATGTGATTTCTTTGTTTTTTATCTAGTCTGTTAATTACACTAAATTAAAGACAGCATGGGCCGGTAACTCACACATCTCATACTGCAGGGAGCTACTGAGATGCTGGAGGCTGAATGACAAATTGGAGAGAGTTAGTGTTTCTCCAGTGAAGGCTAGTGATTCTTTCAGGCAATGTTGGTTATTTAAGCTTCAGGAGCTCCGGGGGAATTATTAGAGATGCTTGATTAAAAATCAGAGCTGTTGAAGAATCCCTCGTCTATTCCAGATTAATCTGGTAAAGAAAATGCTGAGGAAGGGGCAAAACGCAGCAGCCTGTTTGGCAAAGCACTGCCTCATGGGAAGGTATTACTTTTCAATGAGCTAGTTGTTTTCACTGGGGACAACATAAACCCGGGAATATTGACTATTAGCTGTGAGTATGTGGTGAAAATCTCTGCAAGCCTCCTGCTCCTGTTTGATTCATGAGAGGGCAGCATCAGAGTGAACCAGGATGAGGAAAAAGGGAAGCAGCTGAGGATAAATCCGCCTACATATTTCTTCTTTAGTGTCATTTATGGAAATGTGTGCAGGCAAAGCGGAGCCACGGACGAGCTCTGATGAAGTCAAGGTTACAGAGCCAACATGGAGCCACCAGCCATGAATCTGGAGTTATTAACCCAGGAACAGGTAGTTTAGTGAGGAGCTGACAGAGGACTGCAGACCTGCTGGACCGGATTAGTTCAAGGCCGACCCCAAAAGGAGTCCAGCTCCCCCAAAAAAATGGAGCCATTCATTGTGTTTGGTTGTCATCATAGATTACTTTTGTTCCACCTGCAGGGTCACAGTGTTCAGGTACTGAAACAGGTGTAGGGAGCAACCGAGTGCAGCACACAGAGTCACAGGTGTAGTTGGTAATGACCTTTATTGTTTAGAGCAGCACGCACGCACGCACGCACGCACGCACACACACACACACACACACACACAGCGGGAGAGTGGAGATGGCAGCAATCAATTCAGGAATCAGCAGTCAGGCCAACAGTAAGTCGCTGAGCAGTGCGGGTTGACAGGAAACAGGCCTGGAGAGTCCTGCATGCTGCAGAGGAAGTGGAGGGGGGTTTATATACCGGGCTGATTGCAGATGAGAGACAGGTGAGCAGTGAGAGGGGGCGTGGCTTCAGTCCAGGTGAGGTGAGGTGAGGTGAGCCATGAGAGGTAAATCTTCATTCACATTTTTCTCTGGTTGTTCTCCCACTTCGGTAGATTCTGCTGAATTTTGAGGAAAGTTTGATGGTTCATATTGAACTATTCTGCAAAACGCCATCAAATGCTCTGTGGTAAATGTCTATGTATGTATGTGTGTGTGAGATCTGAAGGTGTCGTGTTGACATCCATGCGTGGATTTAGATTTGCTCCACCTGGGCTCAGGGCGTGGATCAGGATGTTTCATTGTGACATCACAAAGTTACACGGCTCCTGATGGCTCAGTTTTTAATTCAGGCTGCATGCTTTTCTCTGTGGACGCAGAAACTAAACACAAATGTAACACAATTTTTGGACTTTTAAGACAAACTGCTCCTGGTTCCAGATTCATTTCTTCATTTGGAGAATCTTGTGTATCTTGTGTATTTATGAAGGTGCATATGTAGAAAACATAGTTCCTCTGTTGTCATCTTGACAGAGACAGCTGGTGTCACTGAGACCGGACTGCTTTGGGAATTTTAATGTAACATTTTCATATGTCCTCCCCTCACATACACAAGCGTCCCCTGAATGTTGTGCTCATGAAGTTTGCATTATTCAAAAACTTCTGCAGGGCTAATTGGCCAATGTCCGTCTTCAGGACTTTATTCCTCACAGTCAGGAATCTGATGTGGATCTGGTTTCACACTGAAATAAATGCAGATCGCTGTTTGTTTTTCTGCTGCTCTCGTGAGGGGAATCAGGGAATCAGAGCTGGTCGCTGAGTCAGTGGCCATTAAAGACGGAAGGTACGGCTGAATTTCAACACAACCAGACAGAGCTGAATCAAAGTGTGAGGTCAAACGGAGGTGAGGAGGGGGGAGGGTACAGTAAAGGTGAGAGCTGAGAATGAGGAGGGGTGATGGAGATGGGAAAAAGGCTGGAAGAGCAATATAAAGTTTGGAAACGCTCAGAAGCATTTGCTCTTTGATTCTCACAGCTGCGGCAGCTGACATTTACTGCTGCCTTTCCTATTTTATCCCTCACTGGCTTTTTGCTGTTTGTGCGTTCTGGATGCACCTCACATCTCGGATATGATTTGACTTCATGAGACAAAGCAGGAAGCAGATGAGGACAAGGAGGATAGCAGGAAAGATGGCATGTATGGGAAGAGAGAGAGGAGCAAGGAGGGTAAGGACAGAAGGAAGGACGCAAGCAGGAGAGTGCTGGAGATGTGATGTTGGGGAGAGCAGACGTGGAAACACATTTGAAAGGAAGAAGACACTGAAGGGAGGAGGAGAGAGTTCAGGGCTTTATCTGCCTCCTCCAGTCTTTGTCTGCAGTGACACTCTCAGCGGCCTCCACGATTTCACGCCATCCTGCGGTGTGTGTGTGTGTGTGTGTGTGTGCGCATTTTAATGTTCTGCTCACAACTCTGCAGAGTCCTGCAAGTTGTCAGTTAGTCCAAGACTGCGCAGATTTTAATATTAATGTCTATCAACTTTGAAGGAATGGCCTCCAAGCATCTGAGTTCCTGAAGTTCTGCTCATATTGCACATTTGGTGCTTTGGTGCAAACTAAGAGTCAAATTAAAATGGTGAAACACGTCCATCATTTTCAGAGAGAGGGCTCGACAACAGACTTTCTTTTACGACTTCTCTGGGAAACTGATTTGGGATTTGGGTTCATCGACAGCATTGGTGCCCCCCAGCTCTGTTTTCAGTGCATTAAATGCCATCTTTTTCTGTCAACTTCTCGTCCACGTCAGCTGTGAAAATCAAAGTTTAAGTCTCTGTTTTGGTTGAACACAAAGATGATTTCTCTCTTTTGCAGACGGGAAGGCTGAGAAGTCTTTCTGTCGGCAGATCTAAATCTTGTGTTAACTGTCTAACTCAGTGAGAGTTTGTCTGACAGGACAAGGATGCACATGGACATTATAGGAGTTGTTTGGTTACATGTGGAACTTAGAAGGCTGCAATAATGTTATTCATCACGACTTTTACATTTTACTGTTCTGTGTGTAGTTAAAAACGAGTCAAATATCATTATTGCACGTGCGGATGGTTATGAGCATCAGGACTGAAGTAATCAGAGAGCGTTCATCCAAAATGTACCAACATGGCGCCGGCTGATGGTGACTCGCTACGAGCTTCTGTCTCCCCTGACGCGCTTTACGTAACTCACTGATTAGCGGGATTGCTTGCTCTTTATTCTCACGTCTGGATGTTCCCGCTGGGATTCGTGCCATATCGAGCATCATCATAAACACGGACCTGAAAAACAATTAGAACTCGTGTGTGAGCAGATGTTGCTGCTCTGGCAGAGCGGTCTGCTGGTCCTCAGGGAGCCGTGTGCTCAGGACACATCACAACAGTGTGGTGCGTTTTACACCAGAGCACCGTGAACCAAAACAACATTCGTTTCATCGTTTTAAAACTCCTGAAATAATAAACACAATCGCCACAACCAGCATCTTCCTGAGGAGGACTGATGGCTGAAGATAGCTCCCCTGTTTTGTGTCATCTGGTGCAAAGATTGCGATCCTTTCTTTTTATTTCTGCGTACCTTCAGCTTGGCCATTGTGCAACATTTTTCTAATTGCTGAGTTGTTTAGGGTCAGTTTATCCTAACAGGACTGTGGCCAACAAGCTGTGACGGGAGATATTCGCCACCATATGCTTCATGTCCAAACGGTAGACTAATTGGGATCGGTTCACATTTTCACTGATCGCAACAAATCTTCTGCTCTTTGAAGCCCCGATAGCTCGGGCCAGAAGTTCTGCGTTAACGCTGGAAGGACACAAACTCTTTGTGTTTCCAGCCTCAGGAAAGACAAGCTGTGATTGAAGAAGAACGCCAGATTTTTTTATTTTTTATTAATTCTTTTTTTTTTTTTTTTTTTGAAAGCGCATTCATCTTCTAACGTCTCCAGATGGAGGACGGTTTGAAAGTTAACCTAAGCAGACGGTGTGACGCTCAATTCATCTCACAACGTGCACAAACTCTCTGCTGTAAATGTTTAACCCCGACCTTTCTCTGAACTGTAATATCAACCTAATTCTAACCTGAACCTTAAAACCAGGCCTGAGGGGGAATCGAAGAATGAGGACTGGTCAAATATTCACTTTTCCAAAACGTCTTCACCTTCTAAGGTCTATAACGGAAACAAGCTCTTCTAAATCTCACCAGTGTGAATGTGGAGGACTTGACTGCAGCAGGAGGTATTATAATTTTCAAATCCCAGGTTCTTTGGAAGTTTTGATCTCGTTGGTGGTGTCAGCCTCCTCGTACCTCCACAGCTGTCCTTGAGAAATTGTCCAGCTTCACCATTCAGGTTCAGTCTCACTGGTTTCAACCAAAGACCTCTAAAAACTCGCCGTGCTCAACGCAGGCAGCCAGATGTTGGTGGACGTCAGACCCAGAGCTTAAAGACCATGAATGTTCAGCTTTCAGCGGCAGCTTTTCCATTTCTGTCACTGTTGTGTAATTTTATGTCACATTTCGGTTTGTTTGGGATGTGGAGCTGTGCGATGAGTGATATTACTGAACACTTTGCTGCTGAGCAGTAGGTAGATTACGATAATAACTTAAATGACTCATATTTTAGTCTATTTCTTTTTTTTTTGTTTTGTTTTTTTCCAGCTGTGCTCAGTGCTCGGGCCGTTGTGTGTAGAAGCAGCATTATGTGTAATCATCAGCCATTCTCCTGTGTTGCTCCCTTTTTCTTCGTTTGTCGGAGCGGGTGTTACGGTAAATACTGAACTGTCTTTCTGGTAAACTGTCAAATGGAAAAAAGAAAAATGCATCATTAGCCGTTTCTCTTAAACAGATGTAAATTAGCTTCTTTAAGTTTTGATAGTTACGTTATTACACCGCTGTTTAACAGGAGTGCGGTTTTGATTGCCTTCGATGCAGCGGTACAGCGAACAGGGTGAATTTCTTTAGGTTTTAAAGCTTTGAGTAAACAAGGGCAAGTTGCCTTGATTGACTCGTGGTGAGTGCACGTTCTTCTTTTGGCCTCCGCAAACAATCAACCCATTCGTTTTGGATTAGCTGGAAGTTTAAGGTGGAGTTGGTCTGACCCACCACAGGTCACAGTAAAGAAAATAATGCATCAATGGGCTGTGCTGGGAAACTAATATAAATGAATGATTTAATAGTTAATATCATATTAAATGCTATAATTCAAGCATAGTGTATAATTTTTCAGCATTGTAACTCTCGCAAATGAATCAGCACTGTTTTCTTCCATTTCATGAGTCCTTTGGGTCCCATTAAATTTAATTCCTCTTATCTGAAATAAATAAATTTTACCAGGCTCTCTGCATGATTTGAATATCTTTGTCGATTTTTGCCTGAATGACGGAAACAAATGACCTTGTTTCTATGGACATGTGTTGATATTTTCAACAAAGATGAAATACATTCAATCATTTACTTAATGCAGCTGCTGGATTAGTAGATATTTTATTATTTGTATCTCCTCCTGAAGCCATTAGTACGACTGATGTAGCCTGCAGCATTCCCTCCAAATCTGCATAATTCTGGTAATGAAATTCACAGCGAATGTAATTTTGGGGGGCTTCAGCAGCGTTTGAGCTCAGTCTTGTTTCTAACCTCTCTGTGTTTATGTGAGTTAAACCTGTCAGTTTAAAGATGAAGAGATTTTTAAACGCTGCTGTGATCTCTTCATTTGGTTGATGTCTGTCTCCCACTCAGCCACCCACATCGCCGCTCAGTGTGATGAGCCTCGGTGAGAAGGACGATTGTTCTCTCCTTTCAGAGGCAGCAGTCAGGATGCTGTTTGCAGTGCACAGGCACTAAAGTAATAATAAAGTCCATGACAGATCTGATGCTGGGAGGTCTTTTGGCACTACAGGAAAGAAAATCTTGGATTTTGTCTTACTCCTACAAATCAATGAAGTCCAACCCATAATAGGTCATTTTGAGGTTACAGCGTGTGTTTGGTGTGTTCTATGCTTAAAGAAAAAGATTTTGCTGAAACAGCCTGACCACACAAATCCAAACAGACATCCTTGAGACCTCTCACCCATTTCAGATCCAGACCTCTTTGAAATGCTAGTTAATCAAGACAGGAGATGTGTTCATGGGTGAATCGAGAAATATGAGCACTTTATATCTGCGATGTCCTGAGCCGCTCTCCTGACTGAAATGGGAGAGGCACGTTGTGCAGATTAAAATCATTTCTTCACCGTATCTGGCCATGTTTTTCCCTGACAGCAAGTAAATATTGTGACAGTCCTTCTCCTTTAATACATTCCAGCTCTGTAGTGAAGAACTGGGTTCATGAATAAGAGAGAAAATTGTGTGTGAAATGTGAATGTGAAAAATGGTTTCAATGCAGCTCTGAGTGACTGAGTTCAGAAAAATAAACGCTCAGGTTTAATTATCATAAACTAAAAAGAGTGAGCAGACAATTCAGATAACAGCTCGTCAGTTTTAGTTGGTGCTGAAAATGCCATAAATGGATGGGATGAGTCTTCACAGCTGTCACTACTTTGATACCACAAGTGCTGTAATGTCAGTCTGCTCGGCTGGAGATTATTCACTCTGTTCCCTCCTCAGCAGAGCCGGCTGTCTTTATTTTTGTCAGACTTAAAAATAAACTCATAGATTAAGCATTCTAATATGTACCTTACATTGTTTATATCAGTAAAATGAAGGTTTGGTTTTATTATGGCCGGACAACGCCCCTTAGGATTAGGTGAAAATAAAAATAAGGATATATTCATGGTATTCATGGTTAGATGGATAAATACTTATCAGGGCAGCTTGAACACACAAAACACAACACCACACAAAAAAAGTAAATAAAAGCCTTGGTATGCATGGTGAAAAAAAAAAAAGAATGATTAAATTCATGAAATTAATTATTCATATATTATAAAGACTAACATGTTTTTTTTTATACAGGTCCAATATTAGAGTTACATTACAATAAAAACACTTTTAATATCTAGTAATAAATTCATACAGTTTCTGCTGACGGTACATCTTAAATAATGTTAAATCAGTTTATATAAATAAAGTGCATTCACTGACTGAATGGGGTATTTGAAGCGGTGCTGTTGGGGAGGGGGGGGGCTCCAGGCCATATGCTGGTCTGGAGCCTGTGCTGTTAATTGCGTGTCAAAACAATGCTAACTAAACCAGGAGAGGAGAGCTCCTGCCATGTCCTCACCTTCAGGGTATTAGTTAGCACAGTACTCTGCTCTGCATTTCAATAAATCAATTAACAAGTCGGGCCACAGGCAGCTTT
This sequence comes from Echeneis naucrates, assembly GCF_900963305.1. NCBI lineage: Eukaryota > Metazoa > Chordata > Actinopteri > Carangiformes > Echeneidae > Echeneis > Echeneis naucrates. The sequence goes on along the minus strand of NC_042527.1, from coordinate 19,255,431 downwards.
AGAACAGATACTGGCTCCTTTTGAATAATTCAGTACTTGTTGTATATGTCACAGCCTGAACATAAACCGAATTTAGTGTAGAGAGAGAAAAAGTTTTGTTTTATTTTATCTTTAAAGCTGATGTTGCCGCAGATTCTTCACCAAGATCATTCTGTTGTTTATTTAATTAGACAAGTTAAAAGTTTGAGAGTGACAGTTTGACATAATTACAGTTGGAATGGGACACTCAGCGTTTAGGGGAATAAACAGCAACCCTTTAATGCTTCCTTCATATCGGACCTTCAAGCTGTCTTCAAAGTGTGGATGTGGTAGAGAAGCTGCAGTGCAAAATGGATCTTTGATGGGAATGCATAATTTGGCCACGCCCAAGAGTTTCCATTTTCAGCCCGTCCTGCGGTGCTGTAAAAGGAAGGCAGACACTTCTTATTAAATAGACTTTCCTCCCATTCTCATGTTCCACTTCTCAATTTTTCGGACAAGCGTTGTTCTCTTTCTCAGGCTGAATGTCCTCACCACAGGGGGAACAACCAGCAGCTGTCCGAGTCCTGCTCTGCTGGACCATGATGTGAATATGAAACGATCTGCAGTCCTGACAAAATGTCAGGGCGAAGGAACGGCCTCACACTGAGGAAGGAAAAGCGTCAGGGCAGGCAGCGTTCAGCTCAACGGCAACTCAAAAATTCTCATTATCGTCACCAAAGGATTCATTGACGATTAAAGTCGTTGAAACTTGAACATCAGCTTTTAAATTCCCGAATGTCAGAAAGGATCAGCTCATCAGATGATCAATGGCAAAATTACTTTTTTGCAAGTTGATTCATCAATTAATTGATTTCCTGAACTTTCAGTTTCCTGCTCCCAAAATCATTATTCATGGAGTTTTGGCCATAAATTAAAAGTTATTTGGAAACATCACAATTTTCCAGTCAAAAGGATACGTTTTGAAAACATGAACAGATTAATTGGTTTGTTTCCTGACAGAGATTAATTAAAGTAAAAAAAAAAAAAAAAAATTCATGATTTTAACGTTGCTACAACAATCCACAAACACTGTTTTTATATTTCTGCAGCTACTTTGGGTCAAACTGGATGTAGAAGTTGTGCAGATTAGTTGAATGGACGTCGACGGGCTCTGCATGAGGACGACTTTTAGTTCGCTGGAGCAACAACAGCAACAACAACAACAACAACAACAACAACAACAAAAACAAGCTCCAAATTGCTGGAAGCTCATTATCCTGCCGGCTGCGACGTGCTCTGAATGGATAAATCAGCACTGAACTCGGGCTCTGAAGTGCAGGACCTCCTGTCCGCCGCTGTTTGTTGAGGTGATGGATGGAGCTCATCAGTATTCAGGGTCTTCACCGCAGACACTTTGTTTTTCAGCGTAACAGTAGAGAAGCGGACAATGCAGGTGGACGAGCTGCGGCCTCCCTCTCCAAGTGTTAGTCCACCTATCAGGTGATTCATTGTGCCCGACTGTGCCAAGGACCCGACACTCCTCAGATTTTTATTTATTTACGCTGCTGTCAAAGTCACAGTTTAGTCACCTGGACTCATGAAACTGGACGGCCTGCAGGAGAGAGGTCGGACTCTTCGAACGCTGAATCCTCAGGTAGCAGAGAGGATTAAACATTCGTTTGATGGGAGGATATTTTATTGAGAGAAAAAGGCATTATCGTATTACTCAGATGTCAGTTGTCAGAAGGCTTCCCTTTCATTTCTTCACCTGGGCAGGAATCAGGAATGGGACGACTCTGTGAACTTCTTATTGGTTGTGAGTGATGCCGCTGATGCATAAATGTTTCTTCTTTTATCGCGGACGCTTCGGATTTAAATGCCATGAGAGGAGTCTTTTACAGTGAATTTGGCTCCGACAGAAAGAGGCAGGAGGTGCGGGGCTTTATTATTCAGGATAGCTCTCTCAGCCGGGGTCAGCGTTGAGGTCCAGTGGCTGCAGAGTCCAACAGGTATTCAACATTTAGCTCCATTTTCCTCCGAGCTGTCTGTGTTTGTGCTCCGCTGGTCACACAGACGGCGACGTCCACTCTTAAATGCCAACTCTCAGCTGAGGGAAAGCGGCCCGACGTTTTTAATCTGCGGCTCCTTTCTCTCTCTCTCTCTGATTGGAGTGTTACCTCGCGCCGCTCTCACCACACATTATCTCCTCAGGGATTAAAGCACTCAACGCTGGAGAGCCGTACCTCTTATTTCACCTCTTCAGACGGCTGTAATTCACCTGCTTTTCACGCAGGATGAGGACTCCCCCACCACCCACAGTAACAAGTGTCGGTCAGGCCGAAGCCAGCGGGGATAACTGCGGAGGACTGACTGACATGTTAAAAGCAGATCATTTCACTTCAGATGTCGCCCGGTGTCAGCTGGGATCGGGTTCAGCCCCCCGTGGAGCACCAAATGGAGGATAAACCTCAACAAAGTTGTCCTTTAAACCCAAATTAACACCCCCCCCCCCCCTTTTTTTTTTAAACCAAAGCTAATGAAACTCTTACTGTAGCACGTCCACACAGTGGGAGACTGAATCTGTGCAACCCAAACTGCTGTTGTCAAACTGTGCAGGAGTTTAGACAGGAAAGCTGTTTTTGTTTAATCCCTTGAATATATTTTCTTTCTAACTGAAGTGGCTGTGTGTTGGACGCCACATTCTGATGATGTTGAAATATTTATTCTCTCCAGCCGTGGATTTCCTCTTTTCCTTTGCTTTAGTTAGCACACTAACCAACTCGCCCTGATCTCATCTCATCATATTATTTTGTGCTGATGTGTCCAGTTCAGTCTGAAAGGATGACGTGTGCGTCTGGCTCGTGGAAAGAGTCGTAACCTCTTCACCTTTAAACTCTGAAGGGCTAAACAAGCAGCTGATCCCGGGAAGAAGTGAGCAGAGGAAATTTCACACAGCCTTTATGTTGTTGCCTAAACAAAGTCCCATCATCCAAAATACAGATTTCTAGTCTGCTAATCGTCACATCAATAACAATCTTTGGTTTTTAACATCAACCCAATTTTATGTCTGTCAATAGAGTCGGTCGGTGCAGCTTCTTCCTGCTTCCTTGAATCTGTTTAGAGAGAGACTGGATTATGTTCCTCTCTAGCTTTATGTACCGCAGCTCACCTTTTTGCTATTAAATAGTTCAGTTCTGTCGTTCACTCGCTTTAGTGAAAAACAACATGGCGGGGAAAAAAAAGTGAAGTCATCTGGCCGCAGAGGAAACTGAGAGGCAGATGAAGACCTCGTGATGTTGAGGTGAAGTGCACTAATGTTGACAGAGTAATCGAAGCCAGAGCTGTGGGCCGGGATGGGCCGCGGTGTGAATCATAGTAATTGGCTGTTGTCTTAGCGCTGGAGAACAACATCCATTAACGGAGAGGCTTCAGATGGAGGCGGCGTTAGTTTGGCTGTAGCTCACAGTCTGGAGCTCCAGAGGAGACCGATGCTCATGAGTCCGTGTGTTCAGACCTCAGAACATCCAGTTCTACTGTTTCTAATGTCACATGTCTTTTCTTGGTTCAACAACAGCAAAGACACATTATCGACGGCATATTTATGCTCTCTTGATGGGGACACTAATTAAAACACACTCAATTACTGTTAATTATTGTAGCGTGTAAAATATATAGATGATCGGCCGTAAACCATCAAAGTGTGTTAACAGGCAGGTTTCTCCTTCTCCATCAGTATCCAACCTGCAATGAGCCAGTCAGGACGCCATTCATCTCCTCAACATTCATTTATCCATCCATCCAGGCTGAATTACACCTTTCATTCATCCCACTGCACATTATTACGCTCTTCATTCATCTAATATGCTGCCTTTGCAGCTGAAAGACTAGATTCCACTTTGGGGAGCATTAAGATTCGTTCTCAGTGAGAACAAACCTCAGTTTTGATACTCGTTACGGGAAAGTTTCAGATTTAGCCGCATCTCTCAGAATAAGTCCTGTTTTTTGTTTTTTGTTTGTCACTCTGTTTTGTCCTCGGTCTGATTTGTTTTTTTTTTTTTTTTGGACCTCTCCTGTTTGAACCGTCAGCTCTGGTTGTTGTGCAGGAATCATGTTGTTGTGACACCCCAATTCATACTGGATGAGATTTCTAACAGGATAAAATGCGAAAGTGATGATTTACTGTGTCCCGAGGATCTGTTGTGTGCAGACGTAGTCCTTCGGCGGTCTGGTCTTTGCTTTCTCTTTGCTCTGCTCAGCCTCATCCTGACTGTCGCGCAGCTTTCATTCACAAAAACAAAGCTCATGGTTTAAGATGTTGTGGCTTTTGAAGAAGTCTCTTCAAATGTAGCCCTAAGTTTGGAAACAGCAGTTTTACATCTAAACCTTATTCAGTGCTGTGACTCAGATACTCCTTTTATATTTTGGACAAAAACTGTTCCGACAGTGCATTGGAGAGAAATCGCCTCCCTCCCGACCTGCTGCTGGGAACTTCTTCCCGCTCAATGAAACACCAGAAAATAAAGTGTAAAGTCTGTTTTCACTCGGCTTTCACTTTCAACCTGCAGCTCAATGATGCAACTCCACTTCCCCACTAAATTTTGTTTAGTGCGGCCAAAAGAAACGCAACACTCCCACCAAATAACATCTGGTGTGCTGCTTTTGTCAACCTCTGAGCGTTGCATCACTTGTTCTGCAGTACTTCTGTTCAACCGTGGCAACTTTTTCCGAGCTTTTAGCCTCTTTTCACATTCAACTGCGTGAGGTTTATCCTAAATGCCGACGTGTGTGGATTCTTTTATCACCATATCAACTAAATATTTAGTTTCATCTCTAAAATGCGAAAAGGGAACGATGGAAAGAGCTGAAATATGAATTATTGATGGTCCATTTTGAATAATTAATGCTAACATGTAAGTAACCATGGAGAGGGAAGTGTGGGGTATTTCTGAGAGCTGGGCAAAGTTACCACAACATGCTGTTAGTGTAGATGAAAACTTTAGAAAATTTCCATAATCTCAACTTTACTGCAACTTATTTGGAGCACAGACAACAACACACACACACCCTTTGGCTGCCCCACGTGATATTTAAATGTTTTTACCGTCTAAAGCTGAATTTCCTTACATTTTTACTTCCCATCTTATTTGGTATTCACAAAGTGCTGCTCTCTAACCATGTGTGTTGTGTTTTCTGCTCTGTGATTGGTTGACAGAGGTGTGCGACAGCCCGCTGGTGTCCAATCTGCCGCCGTCGTCCTTCAGGAGCTCCTCCCAGCTGTCCAGCAGCCACGCGCCGGGCTTCGCCAAACTCAACAGGAGAGAAGGTGAGGAAGAGTCTGACTGACAGTTTGGATCGGACCTTCACATTTATTTGGGCAGAGAGGAAGTTACGGCACAAAATGAACAAAAGATGTTTCTTCAGGATTACTGATAAGTGGAGTTATCATAATAATTTAGAATTACAGCAGACTGCATTGGAGGTTTTCAGCGTATATTGTGGCTTTTTACTAGAGTGCAGAGAAACAACATATTTCCGCTGACGTTATTAATTGTGCTGAAAAGCTATGCTTGTTGCAAATTAAATATGCATTTAAAAGGTACTCAGCAATCACCAGGGTTTGTTTGTTTGTTTTTTTTTACCACCTTTAATGGCTCTGCTCTGGCAGGAGCCAGAGATGTTGTGGTTTCTGTTTGTCTTATTTATTTAAAGTGGCCTCGGCTGAATTCCTCGGTATTCGGCACATACGTTAACTTGGTGTCAAGGTTAAACTGGTTTGAATTTGGCACGTAGTTGAGACTTCAGAATTTCCTGCTGCAAGTATAATAACAATGAGACACAAATATTTATGTGGTTATTCAAATGGTCAAATAGGTCAAACATCATTGTGACAAATCATTTTCGGCAAAAACGCATCTGGCCTTTATTCAGCGCTGTAACTCAGGAAGGGCAGATTGTGACTGTATCTCCTGCAAGTCAGCCGTTGGATGGAGGCAAACATCCAGAAGCAGCGATTCAGCTATAAACAAAGCACAGTATTTAGCCTGGCAGCATCAAGCCTGCAGGAACTGTTGCCATTCTTTTAGACAATAATGCAAGCAGTGGATCATAGGAAGTCTCATTTCTGGGAGAGTTGACGATCCAAAAGAGAGAGCCAGGAGCAGCTTCTTTGGTCTATAGTGGTGCTGTTCCACACGGTGGGAGACCCAGCAGGGAGTCCTGCAGCGGGAGTTAACGTGACTGAAAGGTTGGTTGTGGAGTTTCCTGGAGGAAACAGGCTCCTCTGCTCTGCTGTGAGGGTGAGACGGGTTTATTCCAGATCTGAATGATTTTCACCAACTGGGACGCTAATGGCAGCCGGAGCGGCAGCACATGGCTCATTTAATCAATTAAGGCTGCTTAAAATTCATTAACATCATCGCACAGCTTTCTGCATCACCATGTCTGTGCTGTTGTGCTGTTCAAAGCCACAGATGTTAGTAAACTGCATGTTCAGGCTTCCGCTGAGTAATAATAATTATGTCAGGATGAGTAAATGCAGGGTTTGGGAGTGTGGGTGTAATGAATGACCAGCCGACTGCGGTCAGCATCATCATCGCTCTGTCACTGTGTTTTTTTGTTTTTGTTTGTTTGTTTGTTTGTTTGTTTTTTTTAAAGCCAGCTCCGGCTGTCGGCAGATTAGGAGAGCTCGCTGTGTCACGATCCTTCTCTGACTGTATCTACCCGGAGCGGCCCACACAATCCCAGCTGTTTGCTGAGGAAATCGATGAATAAATGAATGTCTCCATCTCGTTTCCATCTCCTGTTGCTGCTGCAGCAGCTAACAACAATCTGTCTCAGAGGAGCAGCTTCGCTTTCTCTTCATTTACTCCCTAAATGAACAGATTAGCAGAGCCCTGCAATATCACCTACAAGATAAATGCAGGTACTTTGTGTGTGGGCCTCCTAGTCCTTCTGTCATAACAGCGGACAATACTTACATGCATGAGATGAATCTTTTGTCTATTTATTTTTACTGTCTGCCTCTCTGTAGGTCTGTATCGCCTCACTTGTGTTGGCTTTTCACACATTAAACTTGAAGTATGAAGAATTGTATCTATTGCATTTACAGGACAGCAACATATTGTGTATTGAAGGCAGCCAGTCAACATTTGTGTCATATAGAAGGACGAAGTATTTAACAGATACGGTGACCTTTAGGAAAAAGTTTAACATCGTAACCATGCCGACCAAGGTTTTGTATGCTTGTGGATGTGCGCAACATTTGAAAAGACTCACCTCGGGGTTTGTTCCGGAGAGGAAGTTTGAACATTTCTGCAGCTTCTCACAACATTAACAGGAAACATGACTGTGTGTTTCCTCTGAGAGGTTGTTGTGTGTAGACTGCATCTCCAAAAATTTGTGTGATGGTAAAGTGGGAAGTGGTGGCATTAAAATCGAAAAGATGGTCCTTCAAGAGATTCCTTGAAATAATGTGTGGTCAGGACAAAATACTTGAGACTGCAGCGCTGTAGAAGAATAAAACAGGTTTGTTTTGGACTGTGTGGAGAGTTTCAGCTATATTTTGACGTCAGGTCCCACTTCATCCTTTAATGACCCTCCACACCCATCGCAGCTCTTTCCTTCTTCTTCTCGCTGCACCGAAGCGGTCAGCTGATACTTTCAGGACATCGTGGTGACCCTTGACAACTGTAACAGATAAAGTTTTGAGCTAAAACATCCACTGATGACGACTTTGGAGGGAGGGAGAGAGAGAGCGAGCATGGGGGGGCGTGTTGCTACATGAAGTCGTTACAGTTATTAGTTTCTCTTCGTCCGCCGTTGCAGTTCCATCAGAATTAGTCTTCTTGCTAAACGTTAATAGCAGTGTCCATGTGTAAACGTTTCCTGTTCTCAGGCAGCGCAGTCATGCCCACCCAGTTATGCTTGAAAAGACTTCAGAATTATTGCGGCGCAGTAATCACTTTCCACATGAATCGAAGGTTTATAAGAAGAATTGCACTTTAATTGGATCTCGTTCTGGTTGTGTGTGAATGGATTGCCAAATAATCACGTATTGATTCATGTGCGCGTGTTCATCGTGCACTGTTGACTCCACCCAGGCCTGACATCATACTTGAAGCTGAAGTGGAAAAGTGTTGCACATCGGGAGGAGGAGGAGGCCGGTGTTCTGCTGCCCGCTGCAGAGTCGGGCCTATTAGGCTCTCTGTCCATCTGACATGTTATCAGGCTGCTGAAATTACCATCCAGCCTCGCTGCTATTCTCATTCAAATTACAAGCCTTCACTCCAGGCTGGTATAACAATTTCCCTGCAACACGTCCTTCTTCCCCTCTTTTCACCCTCCAGTCTGTGTGTAATAATTGCCCATTCACTTCTGAACTGTAAGAGCCCCCCTCCTCCTCTTCAGCAGGTCTGGTCTTTCCTTTCCCACTCAACTCTTCCTTTTATTCTTACGTCTCTCTCTTTGTACGTTCCTGTCTGTCCTCTGTACCTATCAGGTAAAAATATGGCTGCATTATTAATGATTCAGCCGTCCTTTTCTTCACTTCTCCGTCCATCTGCTCCTTACAGCCCATGGCGGTCTCATGTCAGGCTTGGTCTCCCTTCAACAAGCCGTGCAGCCTGGCCAGCTCTCCTCTGCCGCACTGCTCTAATAACAAAACAAATTGACGAGGTTTCAAGTGTCAGACTCCTTCCAGGTGGAGTAGATCACTGAAGTATGAAAGGCGAAGTAAGAGATGAACCCACAGCAGGTTAGTTTAGACTATAAAATCCATTAACGGTGACAAATTAAATGAAATGCACCTTTCTGAGTAGCGTACATGATGTATTTTAGTGGCCCGTAATGATCCAATAATTTTCTGAAAATTTATTGGAAATTCTGCAGGAACAAAGTTATAAAGGCCACAGGAAAGTATTTCATTTAAGTTGCTGAAATATTTTGATGCAATGCCGACCCTAGTTATCTTGAGGAATTTCAGATTTTACAGAAAAGCTGTACACATAATAAAATGGTCCACAGTGAATGCTCTCACTGGGCCGCTTGTTCAAGGTTCATTTACTGAACCTCACCAAATGCAAGATTTCTCACAATGCTAGGACCGTTTTATTTCAACTAAATGACTAATGACTCTGACCTTTTTATAATCTACATTCACTGGCCTAAAAAAAAAAGCATTTCATGAAGGTGAGAGGCATAAACTTAACTGTGAGTTGTTTTATTTATTTATTAATTTTAGCAGCCTGCAAATGTGGAATATGATGATGATGATACTAAAAAGATTACAAGAAAATGGCCACATTATTAAAAGGACAAGTTTGAACGTTATTGGAAATAATATGAGAGCAAAGCTCAAATAATCAAATTCACTTAAAGCTGAAATTACTTCTGAAATATAAATGAAGCGAGGTCGTCAGAAGTGGCTGCTCTATCGTGGTATTTTTTATATTTACCATCAACAGCCAACAACAACATGATAGTGGATTAATGGACGGACTGTGAAGGTGGACGTCGGCTCTGGGACTGAAAAGTGACCATCAGGGTCTGCAAAACACAAGAAGTCTCAGTTAACTTGTGAAAATTGTTGTCCACTCCGCATGGGATCTGCACATGTATGCCACTTTCTATTTACATTTCTGAAGTGATATTAGCAAGAAGGAAGAGCAACAAAACGCAAAGGCAGGAACGTGAGAAGGACAAAGAGCAGCTGGACCAGATTCAGATAATCAGATCAGACTCCTGCAGCACTCAGGGAGATGATGGAGCTGAAAACATGACTACTTCTCGTGACGCACAAATAATAACAATTATAATAATCAACATGTGGGGGCTGGTGACCTGCTCCAAAGCTGTAGTTGCATGAGATAAAGTAGGATTTAAAAATAAGAGAAGAGGGCGAGAAAAGCCTCTTAACTTCTGGGTGGAAAAATAAACAAAGTTGCATCATTCAGATTCTACACATGAATATTTTTGATGTTATGAATAACATAATAGCTGCTGGTATTCCCATTACAGCCTCTGCAGGTGTCTTGCCTGCAGCGTTACAAATCCTGCAACACTATTCATATCATAGTAAAGCTTATTTCCACCGCAGCCCATCCAGCATTTTACTGCCCGATCAGATGAGCGGACAAATCAATCGCAGAGACTGCTGTTAGGGCGTCTTAGCATCTAACTGAAAATGACTTCTAACATTTCAGCTGATTGCTGACCTTCAGCGTGATGATGCCGTCTGGGTGGTTGGCGCTGTCGCTTTTGCAGCTCGTGCAGTAAAAGTCACAGGTGAACAATACATTGAAAAGCTGGTTTAATTGACTAGAAATTGTAAATATTGAGCGGCACTATTTCCAAATCCTGAAGCCCGAAGCAGAGTCTGGCTTTGTAATTGGCTGGCAGCATGGCGATGTCAAACAGAGTCGCCATCATTAGCTGTAACGGCGTGTTGTCAGCAGATTTAGTTCCCTGATGGACACTGTGGGGGAGAGGAACCAGAGGGAGCCCTCTCTGATTTAAAGTGACAGCCGTGACAGAAAGCACTTCGTCCGTCAGCCGTCTGTTCAGCCTGTTTGAGCCTCACTGACGGGGCGGACACACTACATCACTATAATGCCTCTGAGCCTTTGAGCCATTTCCTCTGCTCTCCTGCTCCTTCTCTCCACAGTCTAATGTTCATGAGTAAAGGTCAGCGCTTCTGGTCTTTTCTGAGCCGCTGTCACTGCCCACGCCGGTTTTTCATTCATTCATCTTCTACCGCTTATCTGTTTTTCCGGGTTGTGAGGGGTGCTGGAGCCAATCCCAGCTCACATTGGGCGAGGGGCGGGGTCACCCCGGACAGGTCACCTGTCCGTCACAGGGCCAACACACAACAACCACTCACACTCACAGAGGACTTAGAGTCACCAGTGAACCCAAACAGGATGTCTTTGGACGGTGGGAGGAAACACGGAGACTCCACACAGAAAGGCCCCAGGCCGGGAACCGACCCCACGACCTTCTTGTTGTGGGGCAACAACGCTATGCCGCCATGCTGGCTGCACGCCAGTCAGTCAAGTGCTGATTAGCTTAGCTCCAGAAGCCGCAGGAGTGACACCGGCTCATTTTCTCCGCAGTGATTTTCTGCCTCTGTACAATTTTCAGATTCTGCTTTTTGATTGGTGAAGAAAAGACAGGAAACGCTGAATCCGATGGGACACACAGACTTCTCTTGTTCAGGGAAAAAGAGAGAATAGAAAGCCGCAGATGAGCAAAGATATGAAATCACGATGCCAAGAATGATTGTTACTAAGTATCATAAGTGTTTCTGCAGCAAATCAAAGAGATTCCAGTCAAGAAATGACAGATCTGCGAAATTGGATTTAGTCAAGTCTCCAGCCACATGCGATGCAAATGTTAACTGAATTACCAGAAAATGTGAATTTAATGGAGATTCAACAAGTTTTTTGTCATGTGCACAGTAAAACTCAGCATTTAATCCACACAATGAAATTGTTAGTCTCTCCTTCCACACCAGATCAGGTGGAACAGATAAGTGGAACAGGGAGGCTGTTTGCAATCGTGTGCAATGAGCAACATTCAGATAATAGATAATAAAATAGAGTAGAAAGACTAAAGGGCTATAAAATGTATAACAACATAACAACGGACTACACCAATAACTATAACTAAAGATGTCGCAGGTTTCCACTCTTTCCAGCCCGATCTCACTGATGTGTAGCGGAGCATGCAGCTCCGCCCTTCTCGTTGGGTCGATAATGATTTCTTTGGTTTTACTGGCACTGAAGGAGAGGTAATTATCCTGGCACCTCTCTCCTGTACGCCGCCTCGTCGCTACCAGTGATTTAAAAAAAAAAAAAAAAAAAAAAAAAAACTTGATCATGGTGTTGTTCTGGGAGCCAACAGAGTCCTACGTGAAGAGTGTGTACAGCAAAGACCTCCGAACGCAGAGCGCTTCATCTTCTTTTTTTTTTTTTTTGTGTACTTCCATGACACCACAACCTGTGAAATGAGAGTCAGCTCCTCCAAGTCAATGTGCAGCAGCGTACTGCTGGGAAACGATCCATTGTCCCTTTCTTTCGGGGACCTGAAAGCTGAGACAGACCGGTTGGTGGTACCTGAGACTCCCAGTGAAGACTACACTGCTTTCCAGTCGACCTCAGCTCTGAGAAATCTTTCCTCTCTTCCCGCCGTTTGCTGCCTGTCGGTCCCAAATGGAATTAACTGCTGTGCGGTTCTGAATGATGGGCCGAACGACTGACACAAAGACGAGCAGAAAGAAAAGCTTCCTGCAGCCAAAGTTATCTTACGACCTCTGTCCTCAACACCAAAGTCAAACGGCTGACTGCCGTTCCCTGGAAGCTTGCGATAAATTCAGTGTGTTGCTTCGTTTCAAAATGTTTGTGTCCTGCTGGGAAAAGCAAATGCTGACAACAGCATGACAACACGAGGACACGTGACATGTATACTGTTTGTTTTTTAATCATTTCCAGGAGCTTATCCACATCCAATGTTTGTGCGTCGCCTCTCTTTGTGTGTGTGAGTGTGTGCGCTCAGTGGGACATAGGTGAGCAGCCCTCTTCTTCAGCACCGTCCATCTGCTGTTTGAGCTCTGAGGCCTGACAAAGCACTTTCCCACGAGAGAGCGAGAATACAGCCCCCCCCCATCTATCTATCTGACAACGCACACATTTAATGACTAATCAGTCAGCTGACCCACATACGCCGTGGTGCAGCGAGGCAACACATGGCAATGCTAGACACCTATGTGAACAAGCCATCATATTTTCATTTTCTTTGCTCACTGATCTCAGAATACAAACAATCGATACGTTCCAATGCCGCTCTTTAGGGGTGATGTGTAACATGGGAACAGCAAAACCAATCAATAGATCAACCAACAGCCCCGCGGTAATGTCATATCTGCAGAGAGATGAAAAGGCTGCTGGATTCTCAACAACTGAGCGAAGCGCGGCACCGCAAACTCCTATTGATGTTTTGTGTTTGGGTAATATAATAAGGTGCCACACAACAATATTAAAGCAGCTCTGGTGAAACGGTTCGGCTCTGATGTCGAAGGAGATAGCTCAGATAGTTTTGTCACGAGGATGTCAGGACTCGCAAGCAGAAAAAAGAAATAAAGAATGAAATGACACAATAATGCAGCGATTCTGCCGTCACTGTCAGCCAGCAGCCTCGCAGGCAGCAGGGGGTCGAGCATTACTGTAGAAAACACGGCAGGAGATGATGGACTGTAAAAAAAAGGTAAATTGAAGGTTGAATTTAGTGGATTGCCATGAAATTGAGAAAATGACATTTGTGGTCACCAGAGGATGAATCCAATCCAATCTTCTGTTTTTGAGTGGAATATCTTGACAGATGTTAGATGGACTGAGATGACGCGTGCTAATGATGCACTAACATGCTAACACCAGCATCAAAAGCCAAAGCTGGATGTTCTGTTAAATTTAATAGTATCATTGTCTCATTCACACGTTTTGTGAATATATATTTATATATATGGGTGTACTGCGTTTCAGTGTGCAGTCCATTGCTGTGTAATGTGAATTTAGATTGCAGGTTAGATGTTGTGTTTTCGGTGCAGTGCGTGGCGCTCAGATAGAGGTAAAAGTCTGCCATCCCGTATATATCTGCTGAACACCACATACACACACACAAAAAATACATGTCTGAAGGCAAATGATAAAAAAGCCAGAGAAGTTGTAAAGGCTGCAGGTTTGGAAATTGGAAATGGCTTTCTTTTTTTATTTATTGCGATTTTATATTATCATTATTATTATTATTAAATGGACAAGTGAAATACAGCTCTATGTATCTGAAAAGACTGTTTTGTGTAACACAGCAGCAATCTGTGTGCCTCAGACTCTTTATATGTATATATATTAAAAAAAGTCTCCTGTAGAGTTTTGAAATTAAACCAACTCTGTATTTCAACAAGGAAAATACAGCGGTGTTTATCTATTGCACTGAAATCGATTTTTGTGAGTCACAGAAATCTGATTCATTCAGGTGCTGTTATAGAAAAATGTTAGTACAATGTGCAAATCATTACACACACACACACACACACACACACACAGGCTCACATTCACGCTGGTGACTCAAAAGCTCATTTTTCTCCACTTATTCGTTTTCTGTCTCTGCAGGAGCTGGAGGTTGGTCCCCTCTCACCTCAGACAGGTATCAGTGGTTGCAGGTCGATCTTGGCGAGCGGACCAAGATCACCGCCGTCGCCACCCAGGGCCGATACGGCAGCTCCGATTGGCTGACGTCGTACCTGCTGATGTTCAGCGACACCGGACACAACTGGAAACAGTACAGACAGGAGGACAGTATCGGGGTGAGTCACACTGCGGGGAATAAACTGCCAGTTGAAATGTCTCGATCATCAAACCCTGCTGTCTGTCTAAACACAATCCACTGTGAGACAACAACAGACGGTGCTGCCACAGGAAGTATAAAGAGGGCTGAAACAGTCCTGAAAAATAATTCACAGTCACGCATAATAACCAGAATGACAATTCAACATGAACTTATTTACAAGAAACGACACGATTTTATCTTTTTTTTTTTTTGCCAACGGTGTCTAGCTTTGTTTTAGGAGAACAACAAAATGCTCAACAACAGCAGAAATCCATGCAGGCTTTTGATTCCCAGTAAAAGGAAGCTTGGTTGGTTATATGACAGATTGTTCTTGAATTCATTCCAACAGTAGAAGACAGCAGCAAAATAAATAGAGGAGAACCATCTTGAGGGAATTGCACGTGAAGACCACTGAAGTTGGTTACAGCTGATTTTTGAGCAGTCGTATTTACAGAGGACCTGGTGTTTAGCAGCACTGATCTGCAGGGATCAGTTCAGCCTGTGGAGATAATCACAGCCATCGGAGGCCTTTGACTCCTCATTAATAATGGAAGGACGAACGAAAGAGCTCTGCTGACTGTGTGGACCGTCTGCCAAAACACTTGAGCTGCTGTTGATGGACGAGCAGCCGGATGATCGAGTCAATGAGGAAGAAGTCCGCTGCGTGTCAGGGAAAAAGAAAACATCTCTGATCTGATTTTAACTTCATCTTCACTGTTTCAATCATTCAGTTTCTTCTCTCTTCCAATAAAAAAACAGGCCACGCAACATCCACGGACACACGGTAGAAGCGGACAGATCCGCAGCAACGCCACATTTGTTCCAGCGTTTCAGACGGGGAGCTTTTGATTTCTGAGCTGAGCCGAGGCAATTTCCTCATCGAGGGAGAAATCCGGCTAATCTGAGTGCAGGGGATCGTCTCTGTCGGAGCAGAGAGCAGCTTGTCACGGCTTAAAAACATGTTGATCTGACACTCAACACAAACTCTGCACGATCCCACTCACATTTCAAAGTGTTTATGAAGTGCCACGCATTAGTCAGCCGGGCTTATAGACTCATCAGAGGGGAAAGTTTACTGCAGGAGCCGCTGGGCCTCCGCCGTCAGCTTACTGGGCTACACCTGTTTACTGTTTTTACCTCGAAAGCCTCTTCCTTTGAAAATCTGCCCGGAAAAACTGTATCAGTAAAACTTTTTTATTATTTATGATTTACACTCAGTCGTTACATCCTGACCAGGACCATCAAACGAGCGCACATTACCCCACAAACACACCACTTTGCCACAAGTGTCTCTTTTCATCATGTGAAGAGATCCAGCTTCACTCACTTCCAGAGGAATTAATACGTTAATTATGTGTCCGAGCTTTTGTTCAGCCGCGTGAGAGTCGGTTAACCTGCAACCTTCAAAGGAGGGAGGCGATGAGGAAAGACGGACGGATGGCAGAGATGTGAGAGTAGCACAGAGACATACCCATCAGTTTAATCTTATTTATTGCACATTACTATTCAACATTGCATGGAAGAGGCTTGGACTACACAGTCTAACTATAGAAGGACCTGTAGATGGTTCAGGCAGACGTTCATGGTCCCCAGAGGATGATGGGCGTTACCTTTGTTTTCCCTTTTGTGCCAAAAACGAGTTCGACATTTGTAGCTGGAATATCTTCGAGCTGTGAAAACGACGAGCATCCTGCCCTCTCTATCTTTTTTTTTTTTTTAACTCCTGGGCCGCTTTAAAAGCTCAATCCTTGGAACAGAACACTTCCCCTCGTACCAATACAAAGGCCGGATAATGACTCCTTGGAGCACTTTTTGTTTTAATGATAGCAACCAAATGTTCAGGGCTGAGCTGAAAACGGGAGGCTCTGTGTTCCTCTCTGTTTGATGGGGGGCGATCGCGTTGTTATTTTCCATCTGTTCCTGAATTTGTAATTTACCTTTTTCTACCCAGCCATCCGTGTTGTTGTTGCCGTGATGTTTTTAGTAAGCATTCGGACTGAGATAACAAAAACACAGTATAAGTTAGTCCATCCAGGCACAAAGTAAGAGATCCTCTCAGTGGCTCATCCTAATAACAGGAAAAATTTAAATCCTTGGACTGAAGAGGAGAGTGGGAAGAAACAGTTTGTCTCTTTTCAACGCAGTCAAAGTGTCTTTTTTTTGTGCGTTTTCAGTCTTTTCCAGGTAACAGCAACGCCGACAGCGTGGTTCAGTACAAACTGCAGCAGCCAGCCATCGCTCGCTTCCTCCGCCTCCTCCCTCTGGACTGGAACCCCAGCGGGCGGATCGGACTCCGGCTGGAGACGTACGGGTGTCCTTATAGTGAGTCTGTCGATCGCTGAAGGAGACAGCTGGAATCTTCCTGCTTTGGTTGAATTGAACACAAATTGACCAAATAGAATAAATATCAAATGTGAGGCTTCTCTTGACCGCCACGCAAACAACAAACCTTTGCACATGTGAACGACACTGTTTTGTGGAATAATGCAACTCTGTGTCGTTTTGGAAATTTAAGTTGGTTTTACTGATGTTTTAGGATTCACAATGTTCACAGTCAGGAACTTTAGGAAGTCTTTACACACACACACACACACACACACACACACACACACACACACACACACACACACACACACACACACACACACACACACACACACACACATGCACACACACACTCACACTGCTCACCTCCCTCCCAAATCCCCGGCTACAGTTTTATTTCATGTGGCAAACAGAATCCAGCCTCCCTTCCAAAAACAAACTGCATCACATCAGCACACAAAACCTTCATGGTGTGTGTGTGTGTGTGTTTTGTGTTGGACAGGAGACACATTCATGACACTCAGCAACAGAGAATCTGCGTCCATCGTTGGTCTTTGACTCGTCGTCTAACGAAACCTTACTGCCGTGTCCCCGTTTTGTGTTTCCAGCCTCTGATGTGGCGAGTTTTCACCACAGCTGCGGCGGTCTGGTCTACAAGTTGAGCCCCAGCCCGAGGAAGACGTCCAGAGATGTCTTCTCTCTGAAGTTTAAAACCCCGAAGAATGCTGGGACGCTGCTGCACGCGGAGGGTCACAGAGGACTGAGCCTCAGCCTGGAGCTGGACAGAGGAAAACTGCTGCTGCTGCTCAGACAAGGTGCAACACCCGCAACGCTCGAATCTACCGAAAGATACTGATTCATCAATTAGTATTCATTATTGATGAATCAGTATCTTACAGTATGAATACAGTAATTAGTATTCATTATTACTAATATCTGCTGCACTGGAGAATGCCATGTCTCTCTGCAGAAGCAGGCTGGGAGATAAAGGGATCCAAAATGCCGTGCTAAACATCATATTGTTCAGAAGAAAATGAAAATGTCGCAGACAAACACATGAATGTTATTTTTCTTAAATCAAACAAACAAAACAAACCGTCAGCTGAGACGGTTCGATCGGCGATCACTTTGTAATTTGTGAGTCTCTTTATGGCCGTATTGTATGAGATATAAATCCTCTGGAGTAACTGTAGATTGGTTTTGGTTGGGTGAGATGGCCGACACACACGCCGCCACCCGATTGGTTTAAATTTTGGCTCGCTCTCTGCTGCTGCATCTCTGTCTAGTTACAGCTGTGATGGATGGGTCTCGTTTACTGTAGCATGTGTTGGGGCCGGACTCTGAGAGACTCCACACGTAGTTTACACTGTGGTGTGTGTCTGTGTGCGTCTGTGTGTGTCTGTGAATGGGGTTAAACCAGAGGTTGTTGGGCTGCCATGCTGAATCATCCCCATATGGCTCTCCTCTTTGCCTCCTCCTCCCTCTTCCTTCATCTCACATCTTTCGGACCACTCCTTCCTCCATCTGCTTCCCCCTCTCTGCCGCTTTACTTCATCCATCTTCTCCGGCTTTTTTGTGACGCTTGTCCAAACACAAAGACAGACAAGAACACACAGAGTGACCGAAGTACCTTCAAAGGGAAATCCTCATCCCTCGAATCGTCTGCTGCGTTATATTTTGTTTGATGTGATCCTAATGTTTAATTACTTTTGGGGATTTTTCATATCAGACTCCTTCTTCCCCTTCCTGCTTTTAATGTCTCGTCTTCCAACATGAGAATAATTTTTATTTAAGCAAACGCTTTTGTATTTTTCCTATCTTTTTATTGTCTGACAGCTTTCTGAGCAATCAAATAAAAGCACAGTAGGTCAGATTTCAGGTATGAAACCCTCACCTGGATGGTGGGCTGAGGTGGGCGGGGCTTGGGGTGTGTCTAAGAGTGATGACGATAATTTCATTTCAGATATCCTGGCAGGTGGTTTTAAGGCTCAGTTTCTGACTTCAGGACCAAAGTGTATCTCTGTGGACTGAGACCTTTGATATATTCACAGTATTAACATCGACCTGGACCTGATTTATAATCAAAAAATAAAAAGGGCACCAATTTAATACGAAATGAGACCAAGCAGCAGAGCATTATCACGAGTCAGAGGTGTGGATTTGGAGATTAGCCTGCAAAAATGTTGACATTTTCAAAAGAGCGTGCCGGTCGGGTTTAATTTATTCAATCCTCCCTTTTTTCCTCCCCACGTTCGGCTGAGCCACTCAGACAGAAACATTACGACGTAAACCGCTCACATCTCTAAACCTCGCCTGGAAATACGCCGGCTCAAACAAAACCCAACGCCACTGTTCTGCCATGTGACACGTTCTAGTGTTTTCTAAACTGTCACCTCGGAGAAAGGTCGACGGACTGCGGCTCACTGAAAGGAGATTAAACTAAAAACCAAACTCTTCTTTTTTTTTTCCCCTCCTTGTTCCTGTCAACTCATCTTTTTTTTTTTTTTTGTCTTTCGTTTTATTCTTCGTCCTCCGCAGTTTTTATTTCATATCAAAAGAGTCTTGCTTTTTTCAGCCTCTCATATTTTCATCTTGTCATTTCTGTTTTCTCTCGTGACATTCTTGTGTATTTTGACCTCTTGGATGTGCTTTTGAAACTCCTCACCCCTCTCTGCTGTGTTTTCATGGTCCGATACCCTTCATCTTTCTTTTCTCCTTTTTCATCTCCACACACACACACACACACACACACACACATCTCCCTCCATCTTGTTTTCTCTACATTGGCTTTTTAGGTTACTGATTGTGTAATTTAAGTCATCTACTGTGTGCATTGACCCTGAGCTCATGCATGGCCTGCTCCGCTCCGCTCTGCTAACACTAACACATCCAGGTCTGAGCACACTGCAGTTTGCTTTATGAGGCAGCTCCTGAGTGACAGTCCTGCAGAGAAACAACAGCGATGACCGATGAAATCTTTTTCAATATATCATTTTTTTCAGAGGTTCAAAATAAGGCTCTTGTTGAAACTTTGCTTTATCCTTTTGTTATGAGATCTTTGTGTTTTGGTAATTTTAGGGATGCTGATACTGTAACCAGGTTTTCACTCAGTGCCTAAACACCAGACATGCTGTTTTGTTTTGTTTTGTATTTTTTAGATTTATGTCCGCAATGCAAAACTACCACTTTATCCCCTTCTGCTTTACATTCATCAAAGTGTCAGGTCGGTATATTGTGTCTTTGTCGGCTCATAACTCAGCCGGTCCTTTCCTGTTACTTTAAGAAAATAAAAAAGCGTCAGGTCGGTGTGTCTCACTTTGATCTGAGTTAAGGCTCTGCTGTAATCACACATATCTGCCTTTAAACAACTAGACCTGTGTTCAATATCAAGAGGTGCTACAATAATACATCTTTCATTTGGTTGCCCTGCAGTGTTTTTTCCCCCCTTGTGTATGTGCCACTTTTGTGTTTGTCTGCCAGAAGTATGTTGATGTTGTGTTGTTTTTTTGTTTTTTTTTTTACCAGTTTAAATCACCTTTAGTTCTGGAGAGGAGGAGAACTGTGGATAATAGGCTTTGGGCCATTGTGAGTTCATGTTGTGATGCTGTAAATCAGTGCAGAGGTATTGGCTTTGTTTGTTTTTGCATTTATGCTCAGAGCTCCCAATAAGCCCGACCACTGTTTTCCTGTGTAATTAGATTTGGAGAACAGCTGTAATCCGGTGAACAGGATATGATATTGTGCTGCACTGGAGGAAGAAAGCAGGAAGTGTTTGGCAGAGGCTGCCAGAATGAGGCAAACACACCCAGTCCGACCGTCCTCGGCATTAAAAATACATGCAGCAGTCATTGGCAGCTTTTTATCTGTTATTTATTTTAGATTTTGCTGAGTGTGCTCGCTCTTGTTCAGCAGCAGCGGATTTCCTCGTGTCGTCTTACACGTCCTGATTCACATCCACCGTCTGACTTTCTAGGCTTTTTATAGATTTCCAAGCGGCTCAGACGGAAGACGGTAACAACAACAACAACACACCACATGAGTTCTGCCCTCATTTGTGCTCCACAGACGAAATGAGTTTTGATTCCTGAGCTCCCATGACCTTCTGTCCGTGCCCGTATCGCACTAATCTTTATATTTTGGTCCCGTCTGCTGACCCCGTGCCTCCTAATATTTTCTGTGTGCTTTCACACCCCAATCAGGACGTGACTTATTGATTCTTGATGACCCCGAATCTCAATTCACACAGCAGCCTACTGTCAGCTCAAGGACTCGCTGACAGTAGCTTTCACACAAAGGAAGTGTTGCTGTTTTTTATTCTACACAGTTTTTCCCCAGTTCATCCAAAAACATTAAAAAACTAAATCTGTTGTCTTGATGACCTGAACACTGATTAAAAGGGGGGGAGACCACAAAGGGAAAGTAAAGACAAGCAGCTGCAGCAGAGAAGAAAGCCCTCTGTATATTAATGTAATTTCACTTCCTATTTGCCTTCTCTCAAATTTCTTATATCGAATCCTGCTTTCTTTTATTTAGCCAAGTAATCAAAACAACCGTCCAGTGAAACACTCAATCTCAACATCCCCTCAGTTGCCTCCGATAGTGTCACAGTTATTCAGTTAATGAGAGCCAATAAAGAGATATTATGCGTTTTGGTTTTGTTTTTTTAAGTCCTGCTGTCCTTCCTCTCACATTGATTGCTCTGTCTCCTTCCATTCGCTGACTGTGATTAAATAACTCATCACTGTGATTGTGTTGACAGAACTGGTCTCCGCTTCATCACTTCGTAACTGCCTTTTTTTCTCACCCCAGCTCCTCACAAAATGGGCTGATCTATCAAAGATACATTTGTCCGTCATCCTCCAAACCGCCCGTGTTTGTCTCCGTGACGCTGGAATTGTCTCTCCCTAAAGACCATCTAATACATTTTTAATGACTCGCTGCATTCAGCTCTTTCTACACTGTCTTCTGTCAGCAGAAGCACAAAGCTTCTCCCTTTTTTGTTGGATGGCAGAAATGTTTCCACTAATTCAGCCCTGCTGGTGTTCATCTGTCATGAATGATGTCTCACCATGTTTCCTCTGCAGTGTTTTATTTAGTATACTTTTGCTTCATTTCTAAAATTCATGTATGCAGATATCTCATGACCTCTGTGTGCTTGTCTTTGACAGGATGCTGTCAAAATTTGAATATTTATCTCAGTAAAGCTGCTTTTATTAAGCTGGTCTTCGTTTCTCGTAGCACCAGGTCAAATGAAACAGTGTTTATAGTGAAATCAAACAGTTTACTTCACTCTCTGTCAGGTTCTTCGTCCTCTGAGCCCCAGCGTCTCACTTCCCTCGGCAGCCTGTTGGATGACCAGCACTGGCATCACGTAGTCCTGGAGAGGCGCAACGCTCACCTGAACCTCACAGTGGACAAACACACGAAGAGGGTTCAAATCCCAGCAGAGTTCAGCCACTGGGAGTTGGAGCAGGTGAGAGGAAACAGGAAACATGACTGAGATGGACAGACAACTAGACTGTAATCAAATATCCAAAGAATCATTAAAGTGTTGAACTACTGTAGCAACATTAGAAATGTAGTTTTTTTGTTATTGCGTGTATGTGATCCGGATATTGTGCCCATATAGCTGAGTTTTGGGACAGTCCAGAGCATCACGTCTACGAAATCAGGCATGTCAGCCAGATCCTTCCACGGCTGTCTGGAAAACGTGCTGTACAACGGCCTCAACCTGATCGAACGAACCAAACAGAGCGACCAGCAAGTCACCGTCACGGTAAGTTCATTTCGCCCAGCGCAGCCACCGGTGAGTTGAATGGCCATTTAAATGAACTAAACACAGCGTTGTTTGGTATTTTTGGAGTTGTTGCGTCTATTTGAGTTCCATTGTTTTGCTGTTGTGAAATAGTCTTATAAGTACTTTACTTGTGTGCGTTAAACACACTGCAACTCATTTTTAAATGTAATGTTTCTGGAACTGTTGTTTTTAAAAGATGGTTTTAGTCTCTGCCAACCCAAATGGACTTCAGCGTTCTGATAAGAAGTGTCAAACTTCCTGTAATCGACTAACTTTTATTTAATTCATGCAGAAATGTAGATGAAATAATGGGATGTGTAGAAAGAGGAAATGTGCATGCCTTGATATAAGAGCACAGCATGTGATGTTTCATTTGGTTTCGTGGTTACTAAATGTCGATGAATGGCAGCGGTGCAGGATAGCTGCCTATAGAGAGGTGATGCAATGCCCGCCTGTCCATGAATAGAAAAGCAGCTTTGTGTTTTCCAACTTAAGCTTTGTGTAACGCTGCAGGCTGTCGGGCTTTTATGTGAGAGAGAGTGCAGCATCAATCTCTGGGTAAGGGCCAACAAAACCAAAATCTCAAGGCTGTCACAGAGTCTGGCTCTCAATAAAATCCTTATAGGTCACTCAAACATCCTTCTTTGGGGCTTTTTAAAATTAATTTAATTTAACTATCATCCGTGACCAAAATGTTGCATAACCACAGACCTGCATGTTTATCTTTTACTGTTGAAGTTTTTGTCTCATTTTGCTTGCAGTTCTTTTATGTTTTTATTTTTTTTATTTTTAAGTAGAACTGAGCCTGTGTGTGTGTGTGTGTGTGTGTTAGAGTTCCCCTAAACCCTCTGGGGTTCAATCTTAGTGGTGAAATATTGGCGGCCTCAGCCTGTAGCTGCAGAGCTTAATAAAGGACGCAGGAGTGTGGACGGTCACACTGTCACTAATGCCTCCTTATATTGGCCATTAGGACCCTCAGATGTTTCTACATTCACAACGAGCGGAGCGAGCTCATCATGTTGAGGCCGTGAAGCGTTTCTGCAGGGAATGATAAACTTGGTCTCATTACAGTAAAGATTCAGACGGCAGATTAAAAAAAAAAGGAAAAACTAATTTTTTTCGACAACGAGGTACACAGATTCATATGCATGGCTGGAAATCTAATAGAGGGCATTTTGTAACGATGCCGTCGCTCTTAAAGTAGTTGCCGCAAAGTCACACTCCAATTTAATACAGAGGCTGAACGGTGTTTCATGTGGCACTGTGAGGGGAGCATTGGTGCAAACACAATAAGTGTAGATGGTGGCACTGGAGCTTTGAAGGTTACAAACTTTGTGTTGTGGCGCAGCACATCCCACTCCAACACGACTTCTTGTGCTTCACTTTAAATGCACCACAAAGGGCTTTTACGTGTCGTCTGTACTTCCAGAGCATTACAAAGATAGCGGTGTGATACTCCCAGAAGAGAGCTGGGAGTGTAATACTGCCGCAGCTTCAGCAATGGGCCCGGAGTCATTACCACAACTCAAAACTATAGACTGTAACAGAGATGTCAGGATAAAGCAGTGCCGGGCATTCTGTGTGCTCTCCTCCGTTCATTTTCAGTCTTTATCTTTGTTGCATCCAGCGCCAGGTGACTTTGGCATCTTCGGTTTGCTTTCCTAATCTCGTCCTAAGCTTTGCTGTTATCATTATGGTAATGCCAACGTCCTCTTTAAGGAGACTTGCTGATGAGATTGCTGTGACACGAGGTCACACCGACACGCCCTCTGCAAGTGATTAATATTCATGCTTTCATGTTGTTTTATCTCCACTAATCATTTCCTCTCCTCGCACTCTGCTGCTTCTCTGCATCTCAGGGCAACGTGACCTTTTCCTGTGCTGAGTCGCTTTCCGTCGCCGTGACGTTCCCCGGCCCGCAGAACTTCCTGCAGCTGCCGGGGGCGATGGCGTCCCATTCGAGGGGCGTGGACGTGGGAATGCAGTTCAGGACGTGGAACGATGCGGGGCTACTGCTCACCTTTGGCCTTCCTCAGCAAGGAGGAGTCGTCTGGATGTACCTGAGCGAGGCTAAGCTCCGGCTGCAGATTCAGAAGGCGGGCAGGGCGCTGCTGGAGCTCAGCGCAGGTCAGGTGGCAACCTTTAACCCGAACCGATGATCGTGTTCAGTTCCTGCTGTGCCAGGCCTCATGACTTAAACCCCGTACTTCCATATTAACCTTAAAATGAATAAGATGCAGGAAGAACACACCTGGGGCCAGATGTGTGAGTGGTGCATACACAAAAACCCATGCATGCCCCCGTCCCACAAATATTTATGAATGCAGCAGACAGCTCATGCATTTTTTGGTCCATGCATACACACTGCAAGCCAAGATAGAGACAAAACAAACAAAACGCACAACTTCACGCGACCTGAATTCTGATTATTATGGTTAGCTTTACTGTTTAAACCTGCAAAAACTACTTGACAATTCATAAACAGAAGTTGTGACATTTCTGGTCACAGCCAATAATAAAGTAAAGAGGAAAACAACACCTGGAGTTCCACCTCAACATTACTGATGAGTTCAGTTTGTTATCCAACTGTCCCTCTTTTTTTTTTTTTCTCCTCTCAGCCGTGCCCTAATATATCCTGGCGATGACTGTGTGCACAATTATGGATTAATTAACCAAATCTGTATTCATCCAGCCATAATTATGGGAGTGGAAATGAGGCTTGTTTCTTTAGCGGTTACATTTATAAAATCAAACGAGTTTAATGCATCTGGCCCGTCATCTGGATCGTTTTGGGTCCTGCCAAATGACAGTCTTTGAAATTCAGTTTGAGAGCTATGGCAAGCCGATTTGATGCCTGTGTGGCCGGTCTGCAGTAATTGGTCATCTAATTTGGTCATTATTACATGAATACACATGCTTGGCCTCTTCTCCTTGGAACTAAAAGCTTACAACATCTGCTGCCTTTCTCCCCGTGCAGCCATGAACACGAGAAGGAAAAAGAGAAATCGAATTTTCGGCCGTGTGTTAATGAGTTTTTGGTTCCCAGGTTCTGCTCTGAATGATGGTCAGTGGCATTCAGTGGAGCTGAGGTCCAGACCAGGACGTCTGACCGTCGCTGTGGATAGAGAAGAAGGAGGCGCCGCTCACGCCAGCCTGTCGTTTCCTTTCACCACTGAAGGCCACCTCTTCTTCGGTGGTAAGCGTAAAACATCTGTCTCTTTGTTTGCTGCTAAAAACCCGAAGACGGTCTTAATACACTTTTACCTCATCAGGTTGTCCCGCTGTAGACGACAGTCAGGGATGCAGGAGCCCCGTCAGCGTCTTCCAGGGCTGCATGCGCCTCTTAACCCTGGACAACACGGACCTGGACCTGATCCTGGTGCAGCAGAAGCAGCTGGGAAACTACAGCAACCTGCAGTTTGACATGTGTGGAATCATGGACAGGTGAGCTTCCTGCAGACAGAATCTGCCTAATCATCAACACGCAGGGAAACAGGCACAGACAGACAGGACTCTGGGAACGAATGTCGAGCTGTTGGTGCTTTGGACACCCACCAAAGGCTCCAACAGCCTGTTGGTGCAGTTACATATCTAAGAAACCGCCAAGCATTTTGATAGACTTTACTCTGCTGCAAATGTTCCACGTTCATGTTCATCACACACTGAGCAGAAAGTCCAACTGGAATTAATTGACGTGACAGCGAGTTCAGGCCTCATGATAAACATTTTCAGTGCAGTTTATGGATTTTGAGATGATAAATGAAGGTGCAAATCAGCAGTGACAACGCAGCATCGGAGCAATAACTTCACCCCGAGGAAATGAGCTGGAGGCAGAGGGAGGTGGGGGAGGGGGGCAGTTACAGTCACAGCAAACAGCAGCACAATTAATGAGACAATTACAACAATTATACACCCACCCAGAGAGCACAGCGCACACACAGTCACACACATTCAGCCCTCCCCACCCACGCACACACACACACACACATTTCATGTAAACGCACACTAATATTGAATCAACCACATATCTTTGGTAGATAAAGAGAATCTGCTCCAGTGGGTTTAATTAAAATGTCTTTCTTTTTCTTTTTTGCCTTCATTAAAGTATTAATCAGGACAACACAGTTCCTGCACAGATCTGACTGTTCAAAAAAGACACACACACACACACACACACACACACACAAGCACATGCTCTGAGTGATTGAATTTTGGTCCCTTGAGATGTATTTTAAAATAAAAGCCAGGAGGAAAATGGTCATTCAGAGCAGGTTATTATATCAGCATTGGTGTGTGTGTGTGTGTGTGTGTGTGTGTGTGTGTTATTATTATTATTCAAGGCAAACACTCTGCTAACAGCAGATATGGAACAAGGAGCCTCTTTATTAGTTCAACACCTTGTTTGATACCAAACCTTCCTGATCATTTTTAATTGACTACATAAAAATGTAACACTAACATGAGAAAATCATCCGTGTGTGTGTGTGTGTGTGTGTTTCACTGCCGGCAGCATGATTAGAAATAGAACAGAAAGTCTGTCAGTCAGAGTCTGAGCGGTGAGAGCAGGAAGGTTGTCTTCAGAGCTGAACGTGCCGACATGAAGCGGTCTGTGTGGACGGAAGGTACAGGTGCTGTCAGGCTAAATTGGATCACCTGGGCCTGATGGACTGTGGGAGAGTGTGTTTCAGACATTTCAGTGCCGTGTCAGTTACGACATTGCTGACGCAGTTTGCAGTTGGAAAGGAAAGGCTAACTTGATTTGTTTTTTTGTTTGTTTGTTTTTGTCGTTGTTGTTGGTGACATTGTGTTTGATTCAGCTGTTGTCACAAACTGTCAGTGTTCAGTTCTGATTAACCAGCCGTGTGCATATTTGTTTGCCATGTTTGCACGTGAAGCAGTGAAGGCATTTATCTTTTACATTTGGTTCCTGTGTGGCGTTTTATGAAAAGAAGTTCATCCAATCTCGAAATGGATGCTTCATGAATCATGTCTGTTAATGTCACGATTTAGACGCTGAATCTCACCCGGTGCATAATCTGTATGAAATAAGTCAGCGGTTTTCAGCGGTAATTAGAGTTAACACGGTAAAAATGAATGCGAATGTGAACTTGCTAACTTTAGATTAAAGCAGCGAGGAGATAAATGGAGGTTAACATCGGCCTGTAGCTGCCTGACAGGCTGCTGACTCAGCACTTTTGACTAAATAAAAGGCACGCTGCAGATTCTGTACAGTCATCACTTTTCTCCTGAACATTCCTGCCTGCCTGATGTTGAGCAGCTAGCGTGCATGGCACGTTATCGCGGCGTCTCAGGTTTGATTCCAGCCTACGCTGCGGGTCATTCCACTCTCCACCTCTCCCTATTTCCTGGTCGCTACTTAATAATAGAAATAAATGCAGAAAAAAATAGGAATCAAAAAATGTTTCTGCTTGGTTTCAGAGAAAAACATACACTGTCACATACGTCTGTATTTAAAACCTGAATGTTTTATTACAGTACAGAGACGAGGCGGCTCCTGATCCTAAAAAATACCAACACACAAACACATTCAGCGAGACAGAACAGAGAACTGTGGAAATGGGATAGTTAGAAAAGTGCCTATTATTATGGGCTTTGTTGTTGTTTTTAATTTGTGTCTGTGTTCAACCCTGGAACAAATTGAAGCAATGAACGTGAATCAAAACACTCTTATCTGAGCCAAATGCAGCAAGAAAAGAAAGAAGTTAAGGCCAGAGAGCATGCACATAAAACACGCTGCTTATCAAAGCTACAGGTGCTCACGAGTCAACAAACGAATAATTCAGCAGTCGGACAGTCATCGTGTTAACAGAAACACAAAGACGTACAACGTTCCACTCAGAGATTACTACAGCGACATCTTTATCGATTGTCTCTGTCGTATCTGAAGATGCAGCCTCAGAATGACAAAAAAACGATGATGGATCAAATTTAACTGCGCCCCGGTATCATAATCTGGCTCATCCTGCCGGCTGTTGGTGACAGCATGGTTCTTGTTTTCACACTCAGTGCAGCTGAGGTGTGTATTTGGTGTGACAATGAAACATGATTGAACACGTGTGGTGTTGAATTGATAAGAAAAGAAAACAGTGTTGGTGGATTTGTGGATGGATAATTTGCAGAGCCGACCTTTTGGATTTTTCGGTTTGGATCATTCTAACAAACATGTTTTGTTCTCAAAAGAGGATCTAAGTTCAAAGATTCAACTTGAAATGTAACATCTTATTTGGAAACTTGTTCAACCCAAGTTTTGTGTTATGAGGATTTTTTTTTTTTTTTAATCTCTTTGACATCAGCTGATGAAAAAACAAAGAAAAAAGCTGCAGTTGTGGGGAAGTAAACTTTATTTTCAATCTCTTGGAGCGGAATCTGTTCAGCTTTCCATCCAGTAGCTGTTTCATTTCAGAGAGATTTTGTCCAATTCAGCAACCTCCCACAGCAACACGCTGTCAAACTGCAAAATATGACTCCCAGACGTTACATCAGTTCTGACCCTCCTGCACACTTTTGTCCAGGAAACCACAGGAAACGCTTTCTGTCTGTTTAATGAAGATAAGCCTGTGAGTGTTAGATAGAGCTGACTGATGGTTCGATCCCAACACACTGAGCCTGTTAAGACTAAAAGATGTTTCAGCTGCTTTAAAAATAAAATAAAATAAAATAAATGAGCGATGAAGGCTGAATTTTAACATCAACTGCTTTTGTCGTCTGACTGATTTTCGGCAGAGAAACTTGGAGGACTGTGATGGCTGCCAAACCAAGCAGGCAGTTATAAATCTGCCATCTGAGTAAACGGCCTCTGTCTCTCTCTCAGGTGCTCTCCCAGTCACTGTGAACATGGCGGACGCTGCAGTCAGTCCTGGACCTCCTTCCACTGTAACTGCTCCGGCACCGGCCACAGCGGCGCCACCTGCCACAGCTGTAAGTCCCCCGCTCTGTCATCTGGTTTACTGTCTGGTCCTTCGGGCTACGCAGCCGCTGGTTTCCACAAGCTTAGTGATGGAAATCCAGGAAGAACTGAAACAGGGAACAAGCAATTTTAAGATTAAACTTAACATATTGGGGTCTTAGATGATGTTTCTCAGTATCAACTAAGGCCACGATCGTCCTCAAACTTCCAAACATAACCACGGAGAGGTTGAATGTTGTTTTAGTTCATCATGCGGATATAAAAAGATGATCTGGATGCCGTTATGTTTCTCTCCCAGATGTGCTCTCTGAGCCGAACCACTCAAGGAGAAAGAGCAACAGGGCAAAGAAAGATGAAATGAAAAATGACTGAATCAACTGAAATGTGACAGAAAGAGCAGCAAGTTCCTTTTACACACACAAAGTGATTTTTAGGTTATGTTTTTCTTTTTTAAATCACCGAAGCAAACTGAAAATAAAAAGAACAGAAATGGCAGAACGCTATGAATGAGTGCAACAGCCCGGAGACGAGTATTAATACGCTGCTTAAACGAGACAGACATTAAAGTTAAAGTCTTTGAAGATGACATTTAAAGTGGGATGCTGGCTTTACAACCTCCAACACAAACCTGAAATTTAGAGTGCGGCAATCACAGATGAATTTAACCACAAGACTATTTAGTAATAACATTATTTAGCACTGTTTTTTTTTCTCCTCTCCGTGGGTTTTTTTAACCACGCCGACGTTATGTGATGAATTAAAGGAGCGAGATAAACAGGTGAGAAGAGTGTGGGAACCTTCAGATACGGATTTGACTGCAGAGGAATCGCAGGTGACTGGAGGAGGAGGAAGAGGAAGACGTGGAGCTGAGAAAGCTTTGATTTACTGACTCGTTTCTGTCCTCTCCAGCTGGACTGATCATGAATTTCTCCGCTGCAGCTGAAGAAATAAAACCTTTTTGGCGATACATACATATGAAGAAACTCCCATAATCCTCCACGGGGTTGTTATCCTCATCCCCTGGCAGCTTCCATGTGCCAGCTGATGTGCCGATGTTGACTTGATTTGTGTTGAAGCTGATCTCATTATTTTCCTCCCAGCTGTGTACGAGCAGTCGTGTGAGGCCTACAAACACAACGGCAACACGTCGGGACACTTTTACATCGACGTGGACGGCAGTGGACCAATCAGACCACAGCTGGTCTACTGCAACATGAC
Source organism: Echeneis naucrates (assembly GCF_900963305.1). NCBI lineage: Eukaryota > Metazoa > Chordata > Actinopteri > Carangiformes > Echeneidae > Echeneis > Echeneis naucrates. The sequence goes on along the minus strand of NC_042527.1, from coordinate 19,224,826 downwards.
AGGTGACACACACACACTTTTATTCCAGGTTCAGATAGTTAACATTTCCATCACGGGATGTAACGGATGGTGCTCCTCATCTTTCAGGATGGTAGTAACGTTTGCGTTTCTTCGTGTCTGCAGAGGAGAACACGTGGATGGTGATCCAGCACAACAACACGGACCTGACCAGAGTCCGACCGTCTCCAGGTCTGAACCGGCACTTTGTCCACTTCAAGTACCCGACTGAAGAGGAGCAGCTGCTGGCTGCTATCAGCCAATCAGATCACTGCGAACAGGAACTGTCTTACCACTGCAGGAAGTCCCGCCTCCTCAACACTCCAGGTAGACTGTTTAATGGATTTATCAATTTATCAATAAAACGGTGAAACTGTTTATTGAGGAATCCCCAACATGTAAAGCTATAAAGGTCAAAAGGTCATAAAAGAAGAGCTGCATCGAACCATTTAAAGACGTTAATTGCTCAGAGCACCAAAAAGCGCCTCGGGACGTCCCTGGAGCTGGAGGACTGGAATGATTTCTGGGGAGTGAGGAATAATCACTTTTCTGAGTGGCCCACATTTTGTTTCCAGGGATTCAAACATGAAATCCTGCGGGCTGCCCGAAGATCCTCTTAAAACAGCTCAACTCAGACGACAGGAGGAAAGAAGATTAACGCTGATGACAAACAGATTCAGATTTTTATCTACTTATCGTGTTTGAAAGACTGAAGCCACGACGGCTGAGTCACTCTAGTTTTACTGTTGGTGTTGTCTTAAACGCCGCTTTAACAACGAGAACTGGTGCGATCAGTTTGTGCCAAAGTAAAGAAAACTATCAAACTCTCTGCAGATCCAAACACTTTCCCGTTCTACCAGATAAAAAGTCATTGTTATGCACATTCCAGCAAACCTAATCAGGTTCCAAGGATTTTCTTCCCATTTATTAGTTAGTCAGACAAATGGATTGTGTACAATTCGTTTAAATGTCTTCCTCTTTTAGACTGAGCTTTAAGGACAATTAGTCTGTCTGTGTTTTGTTCTGTGTTTTTCCTCAAAGGCTTTTTCATGGTCTTACAAATCATTAATTGACCCTAACACTGTGATTTAGGATCAGTTAAAACAACAAAAGTGTCTGGATGTGCAATTTTCTTCTGGCAAATGCTGCCGGTGAAGAAGCGGTTAGGAAATGATTTATGAACGCCATTAAACAAACTGAATTTCAACATTTATCTTTATCTTTATTTTATTTTATTGTGCCAAAGCAGCATGTAGTGCTCTAATTTGAAAAGTTTATACAAAACCACTGCAGGCCATCAGGGGTGATCATTTGGTGTTAATAATGTCTGTCTTCAGCATCAGTCAGGGTTTAGAAGATGGAGGCACGGATGGTTTGAGCAAACATTTCCTCTCATTGTTGTTTTGTTATTTTGTACGGCCGCACACACAAACATTGTTCGGCAATGTTAATCTTGTGTTGTGGCTGATAGTGTCGACATGGAGCCATGTTTGGCCGTGGAAACCAGAGTCTTATAGATAAGGAGATAGAGAAAAGCTCAACCCCTCTATCCAAATCGAATTTTAGTCGAGAAGTGAAGGCCGTTTTCAGTAAACTGAGGGCGGATGGATGGATGACTGGGAGTTTAGCCTCGAGTTCGCTCACCATACCACAGAGAGAAATGACATTGTGTCTCACAGCACCGATTCAAATTATTTTCAGCCTGGCAGCCTGTGACATCTGAATCTGAACACGGTGATGGTGGGTTTTTTTTTTTTTACCCCGCCGCGCTTTGTGTTCAGTTTGGGGTTTTTAAGAAGACAGCACGTCGGCAGACACACAAAGCTGAAGATCACCAGAGAAGCTGTGAGGAGCGTGCCTAGCTCCAGATGCCTCCACATGCAGCACCCATCAGCGAGGACGTCAGCATTTTTCTAAAACACAGACAGACGCTGCGCTTCCTCTGACAGCCGGGAAAAGTCAAGGTCTCATCCTCAGACTGCATCCATAGATCACACACAAATCTATGCATTAAGCTTGTCTTTATACACACACGGATGAAAGTAATCTTCTCCTGAAAAGGAAATGGAAAGAGAAAATCATACTTTTTTTTTTTTTCAATATGTATATCATTTGTCCCTGATGTGTTTTTAGTTTTATTGTGATAGATAAAACTTAACAGGCAGCCTTTCTTAGGAGAAGTTAGCACACCTTTCTGCTCACAAATACATTTTCCACTTGTAAAGAAAATAGCTAACTTCTGCTTTTTGTGATGTGTAAATCTGAAATGAACGCATTTATCTCATAGATAGCGCTGCATCATTCACGGGGAAGGTTACGAGATCGCTCCCACATGAAAGTTTTTGTGTTTTGCAGCTGTGCTTTTATCGCCGTTGGTGGAGGCAAATGTTCCCATCTCCTCCGTTTTTATGCAGCGACATGTTTCCCCTCAGCAGGACGCGCTCCTTTGTCTCGTTTTGTGCGAGCAGAGAGAACAGAAGACTCTAATGTGAAAGAAGCCAATACAGCAAATAGTTGTCTGGTGTAAATCACCTGATGTGTTTGTGTGTGTTTCAGAGGGCTCTCCGTTCAGCTGGTGGCTCGGTGGTCCCGGCTCCGGTGGTCTCCAGACGTACTGGGGCGGAGCTCACCCGGGCAGCCAGCAGTGCGCCTGCGGCCTGCAGGGCGACTGTGTGGACCCGCAGCACTACTGCAACTGTGACGCAGACCGCCTGGAGTGGTACTGAAACTCACACCTTTTTTTCTCTCTTCCTGCATTTCTAGAATATTTTTCTTGCTGTTTCTATTTAGCATCAAAAGGTGATGTTTTTCTCCGGGGCGGATCGCACTGGCATGTGGCATGTTGAGCTTGAGCATCTGTTTTCAGCGTCTACCGTCAGCTCAACACAAAACAAGATTAAAAAGACAGAATGTGCTATTCCTCACATTTAGTTCCCGAGGGTGGTATTTCTTTTCTTCGAATTTGTGTGTATTAAGTGGACTGCTTTTCAGGAAGATGAAGTCATGGTGCATTGACGTCAAACTAAATATGAACTGACTTGTTTTTTGTTTTTTTGCGTTACCAAACTGCTAGAAACTTAAAATTTATAGTAAAGCCAAGACACTGAAAGAAACAAATCTGGGCTGCTCAGCAAAACATGAACTGAAAAAAATGCTGAAGTTGATTAAAATTCATAGATGTGAAAATATTTTGGCAAAAATCTAATGAAAAAGGCAGGAAAAACAAAATGTAATAACTAGAGGATCCTGCCGTGCCTCACTTTCTGTCTTCCATCATTCTTCTACCACCTGCCCAAACTGCCTCTATTTTTACATACCGCCGCTGCGCTTCAATATTTTATCATGCTCAAACTGCTGAGTACATCCGTCCTTCCAGCCCCGAATGTATTTTTATCTGCAGCTTTCCTGTAGCTGAAGGGTCAACAGTAAGATTACCCAGAGTGCATGAAGCTGAGAGTAGGTGTCGATGGACTGGAAGAGTCTGGTCTTAAAAAAAAAAACAAAAAACGGTGCGTGTGTCGAGCATCCAGACGACGAGGGTTTGGTTTTTGGAGTAAACAGGAGATTTCACCCGCAGTGTGCAACGTTTGCATCAGCATGTGACAACATATGAAGTCATCACCAAAGTGATGTAACGTTGGGAACATTCACAGCGTATGAAGGGAAATGAAGAGTTTGGCTCCGGTTGGCGTGTTCTTGTTCATATTTTACTCTGTTTCCTGCAGGGCTGAAGACTCTGGCCTGCTCATCCATAAGGATGGCCTCCCAGTCAGGTCTCTGATGCTGGGGGACGTCCGGAGGCCGGGGTCAGAGGCCGCCTACAGGGTCGGGCCGCTCCGTTGTCATGGAGACAGTAAGTCCCATGCCGAAAAGTAAAACAGAATTCCAAATGAGCAGAAATTTTCTCTATAGTGGAAATTTCACCTTCTGCCCGTCCAAACAGATTAAGTAACGCTGTAGTTCAGTTTTTTTCTGGTTTAATCAGCACTGAAGCTGAAAATCTGTCTGCGGTTGGAAAACTGGCTGAAATCAGCACGATGTCCACTTAGTACGTCTTCCCCGGAGACGTCTTTCGTCTTTTTGACGCAGTTCACATTCTGGATCTGCTTGTGCTGGTTGTGTGTGTTCTGTTTGAATGTGCTTTCCTTCATGGTGACTGAAATAAACATGACACCAATCTAAAGCTTCATATTCACAGCCGCCACTGAGCAGAATTACAGCCTGTGGTGACTTTATTATAATAAACTTTTTTTTTTTTTTTTTCAGTTTTGTTCCGTCAGTCTTCAGCACCTGAAAATTGATAGATGCGATACAAATTTGAAAACATTTTTCAAAGAAGGTTTCTTTGTTCTCAGCTCCGGTAATTATCTGGTTTGTGTCTTGAGGGTTTCTTTGGGTGTATTTGTGTGTTTTTCAGAGAATCTTTGGAACGCTGCGTTTTTTGACAAGGAGACGTCGTACCTGCACTTCCCCACCTTCCACGGGGAGCTGAGCGCCGACATCTCCTTCCTGTTCAAAACCACGGCCTCCTCTGGAGTGTTCCTGGAAAACCTCGGGATCAAAGATTTCATCCGCATCGAACTGAGCTGTGAGTCGGAGCTGAATCCCCACACACTTCAAGGGAATGTGTTCGCATTTAGGCCCTTCATGTTCCTTTATGACGAGCTCTTATTTCTACTTGTGAGTCTAAATTGGTTAGAAAATGCAGCAGAATTTAGTTCGGATGACAGTTTATTCATTCTCATTCTGGCTTTTAAAGAAGCTTCGTCCTTTTTCTTTACTCTCACTTGACTTGAATCCACATAATTTTAACTACTCCTGGATTGTGTTGTTTCCATTTTCCTGTGTTAATTCTGCTTTAGGCTGTTTGCCGGTTGCTTCAATCAATTCCGGCTCTGCAGCTGAATGCCTTATACAAGCCTCTCTGGGTACCATATTCTGGTCCTCGAGGGACGAGGTTGCATTTACCATACAAAACCGATAAAATGTGAACAGGATCAATTCCATAAAGAGAGACTCATAATTACTGCAGGCAGTTTCTTGCAGCCTGTTTTTAATTTAACATTTTCAAAGCAGGCTGAATGGACTTGCCGGGGCATTTTCACCGTGACCCTCCATTCATTCATGACTCCTGCATTATGCGCACGGCGTAGTGCGTCATTTAGATTATGACAGTAATGACTGACAGGGTGTTATTTAGTTTATGGAGCTCCGTGGAAATGTAGCAGGGAGTGAGATGTATGTTTATTGCCCAGCATAGATTGTGTCATTTGAAACATAGCTGTGTTTCTCAACAAGGTGTCCTTGCTTATATGGTTATGACGGTAATGCAGTGAGGTAAGAAATAAGCCTTTATGGGCAGCAGTGATGTGAAGCAGGCGTTATCAAGTCAGCCATGCTTGGCTTCAGAAGCTTTGACCTCACATTGCTTTGGTGTGGTTCTATTTTTTGTGTTGTGTTGCGGTTCAGAGGATGTTGTTTATAAAAGTGGGACACAGAAACACAAAGACCTGTCCTTGGGAAATCATTGTTGGTGTTGTTGTTCTAGCTCTGCACACTGTTGCCCGTGATCACAACAACTCCGACAGCAACTGCCAAATGAAGTCAGCGAAGGATGCTTCAGTCGGTTCAGTCTTGTTCTGCATTGTGTAGTAACACATTGTGTAGTGACACATTGAACCGACATGGAGAACAGGACCGGAGCACTGAGCTGCCGTGGCGCTCAACCAGCAGAACCTAAAGCTCATTGTTTAACATCCCCCCACAACTTCTACCGACCAGCCGACAACTGTTGAAACAGTCCAAACACACACATTGCACGTCGGAGAATGGTTGAGAACAAAATCAGACTTAAGAGAGTAAATATTAGATTTACATCAATCAGCTTTGCGTTGCTCTGGTAAACAATTCATGTCAGCTTACAAGGAGAACATGTTTGGACTAAATGTCCAGTTGACATCACGAAGGAAAATATAAACTATTTTTGAACTACTTCAGATCTGTGCTTTGGGGGTGAGTAAACAAGACGACTCCAAGTGAGTGATCTCACGTACCAGACAGGCAATAACACAACGAGGTGGTCTGACTGAAGAATACAAAGTACCCACAATGGAGCAATTACCATCCAGAAGCTAATTTAATCAGGACTGAGGCCACTGCATTAAATCAGTCACATTAAAAGTATCGAAAAAATGCGTAATTCATTTGTTTTTTCAGATTAATCTTCACTCAATTGTAGTTGAAGAGCATTTTATAGTTGTACCTGGTTCAGATAAATAAATCTTTGGAGTAGTTATGTAACCATACGTCATATCTTCATATGACAGGAGCAGAAGAGAATCTGGAACAACTTCAGTTAACCTTCTGATTTGTGTTTTTTTGCTTTCACACTGTAGGAACAGCAGGAAACCATCTTCGTGTAATCAGGACGTAACGTTTTAGCTTCGTTGTTTGTTGGTATCCCGTGAGAACAGTTCTCAGGCTGCTCGGTTAGAAAGCTCTGCTGGCTTTAGTGTTTGTTGTTTGTTGTGAGAGAATAATTCAACTTTAATCCGGAGAGCGCTGCATCAAGTCTCCCAACTCACCACCACATCTGCCGGTTCGGTCCAGCCCACCTGGCTGTTAAAGCTCCAGTTTTTTCCCCGATGTGGCGTTGGCCGGTCTCTGTGTGGAAGTACGCAGCGATAAAAATTAACATTCATTCCAGCCGCACTTGGCAAGATTTTTATGTAAATATACACTTGAATCAAAAATTGAGGATTCTGCAGATGTGTCCCCTTCACCTGCCTGCTTTTCCAACCACGCCCCGCCCACATTGTTCCTCTGCATCATGCACAACTCTCCAGACTTGTTTCCTGGACTGTTTACCTGATCTCCGGGAAACCTGGTCTGCCTGCTGTAGTGGGTGTGGCTTTGTGAACTGCATCACAAGTTAACGCTGTTTTTCTGGCATTTTTAGTCATTTCACAACATTATTGAATTAATTACTGCTCTCTGAGATCAGATGGTATCTTCCTGATTAAATCTGGTTTTGGAGAAGGAAAATATTTACATCAATCAATGCTGTGCAGTAACTCTCACTTTTTTTCTTCCCCAGACCTTATTTGGCTTTTTCTGTTTTCTGCTGCCACCATAATCCCACTTTTTGTGATTTGGCAGATTGAACCGTAGAAAGTAATGAGATTTTTCAATTGAGCTATCATATATGAATGTTTTCAGCTGCTGCAGGGGTTTCTTCACAATGAATCAGGCGGGGGGGGGGGGGGGGGGGGGCAAAGGAGCCAGTTCTAGCTAATATGGAGTGAGGAACAGTGATGTGTGTGGATGAATCTGTCACTGTAGTTATGGGGACCACAGGAAGAAGAACCATTTGTAGAAGAAATATCTTCCCACTGAAGTAAATCTGCTACCATTTTAAACTTCTGCTCCCCTTCCTCTCCTCCACCAGCCTCCACTAAGGTCCTCTTCTCCTTCGATGTGGGTAACGGCCCGCTGGAGGTCAGCGTGGAGTCCAGCGTCTCCCTGAACGACAACCGGTGGCATCGAGTCCGAGCCGAGAGGAACGTCAAGGAGGCGTCGCTGCGGTTGGATGAACTTCCTGCCGCCACGCAGGAAGCTCCTGCTGACGGACACTTTCACCTGCAGCTCAACAGCCAGCTGTTCATAGGTGAGGAGCCTCTTTCAAAAAAAGAAAAAAAGGGGGGGGGGCGCAAATATGAAGGTCCCCATATTTTGGATTTGGTTTCTTTGTTTATGAAAACTGGGACCTCATCATCTGTGTCTGTGTGAAGTTTCCATTTTCACAAAGCGCTTTCTTGAATTTTCTTGCCTTGCTACCTTTTACTTTACTTTTTGCTTAGTTTCTGTCTCTGCAGCCCCTTCCTGAACTTAGAAGCTCAGAAAAACTCAGTTGATCTCTTTTGGCAGTAGAGCTCTTGTTTTTTTCTTAAACTTTCCAAAACACAGAGTGTCTTGTTACCCAAAGCTTCTGTACATACTGGATCATTTACATCGGCGTCATCGCTCGTGTATTATTTCTAAAGGTTGGCGGTCAGCTGTACGAGTCAGAAAAAAATTGAAGTTACTGTCTAACAAAAGAAAACAAATATATGTGTTGCCCATGCCGAATGAGCGTGTAGGATGAACCTCCTTATAAACCATCTGCAGATGTTTGGCACAGATCACTGAGATACCATAAAACTGGAACTGCACATATCACGTGTTCGAGTTTTGAAGAAAACGGGAAGGACGTCGCTCCATGGTGCTCGTCAAAAGCTTTTCTTTAGGTTGCAAGGCCACAATTTAACCTTGGAAACCAGTTTAATCAGGTTACCAATGAAGGCCCTCAAGGTAAATGTAAAAAAAAAAAAAGAAAGAAAGAAAGAAGGCCACCTGAGAGAAGTAGATGATGTATAAAGGCATGACAAGGGTTCAGATTTAACACCGATAATGCTCAAACAGATAAACTATAATGTTACACATTCATGTTCTGCTCCTTTTGGCTCAATTTTTCACACCTGGACACATTAATACGCCGTGTTGGGGGAGCTGACACTGTCCCTTTTTATCGATAGCTAAATCTGACACCCAAAGTGAAGTTTAGGGATCGGAGTTTGGCTGGGAATGTATTCCTTTTTAAATTTGTGAATCTGCTGAATCCCGTTGACTTCTCAGCAATATTGGGGAAGAAAGATGCTGAATCTGCACATTTGCTCTGTCGGGCTTCTAGTTGTTTCCACCCACCCTGACAGATCCAGAGCTCAAGACTGCCCACAGACTGAGGAGGAGTCTGAACCTTCTGTTGGACAAACACCACCAGCAGTTAATACAAATATGAGAAGCGTTGAGACCACTAAGCACTTAAAAACCTTCGATAAATAAAAATGCAGCAGGCAGCAGCGGTTTAATCACAGAGAGTGCTGTGGTTCGTTACAGCGAGGGTCTTTAAATAATCTGCAAATGAATCTGAACCTGTAAATTAAACGGTACACAGTCCCAACATGATCAATACTGCGTAAACGTTTATCTCAGCTTCGTCTCATACAGAAAGGAAATCGAGGTGAATATCGACCAGCTGCATCTTCAGCCTATAATCCACTCTGATTAACTGACAGGTCGCCTCCATCAGCCCCAACAGACACAACAAACACGTCTTCTTGGGAATTATCAAACACAATGGAGTATTGTTTGAATGGGGACATGCTGGATGTCAGGCTGCGTGGCGATGATTTGCACACAATGTACACGTGCTGAATAAATACCACAACATCTCAGTTCAGCCTCAGCACTGAATACATTCTGTGTGTTATAGGTTACAGGCCTGTGTGTGTGTGTGTGTGTGTGTGTGTGTAAGCCTGCCTTCCACACATTTGTGAGGAAAAGGTTTACTTTTGTGTGGATGTTTTAATCTTGGCATGCATTTGCAGCTTCGATATGATGTAGAGTGAACCGTCAGTCTGTCTTAGCTGTATTAATTATAAATCAGTCTCGTCTGTCTTTATAAGCTATAACTTCACCATCAGTGTATTTATGAGTTTTAAGTATTCCATTCAGATTTATAAGGAAGAGAATTACATTGTCCCAATTAATAACTCGTTTTATTGTCTTGCAGTAATTTATAAGCCATATGGCTGCTTTTCCAGTTCCTTCACTGCCTGATTTTTGTCGGCGTGAAATATCCCCACACAGCAGTTTTCAAGAGACAGATTTTTTTTGCATTCAGTGCCAGCAGCATTTCACATTGTTTGTTGTATTCCCTGGTTTGGATAGATAAGGCGTAGTTTATTGCTGCTGCAGGGGCATCAGTGTTGGGGGGGGTGAACATGTTTGTTTTGTTCATCCTGTCAGTCGTAATATAAGCAGAATATTTCCAGTTAGTTTAAAAGAAAACATTCTGCCGTCGTCTGGATTTTGAGGTATTGTTTTTCAGATTTATACTCTGATTTCTGATATTCCTGCAGCAAATTGCAGAAAATTATTTTGAATACTTCAGTTTCTTAAAGTATACATCATTCAAGTAATTTGTGAATTACATTGATCTGGGGTTAGGGTTAGGTTTATGGAGCTAATCAGAGTGTACTAACTCCAAACAAGATCTCAAACCAGCCACATCAGAGACTCAGACAACACTGCTCTGAGCTAAACGCCAGCAAATGTTTAAAGTATAATGCTCTACCGTTTTCACCAACTTTTTTCAGCACGTTGGCATTCTACTAACATTTGCCATCGGCAATATGTCGAACATTTTCACATCAGTCCATCCAATCCACGTTTCCCTAAAAATAAAACTAGCATGAGCCTTCTGGTGCTGCGAGAAAAAAGGAAAATCTGATCATAGTCATAATGATTCATTTCCCAGGAGGCCAGGAAAATGTAATAATTTCTTAGAGGGTTTGAACATCATCAGGCTCGGTGCCCTGCGGCCACGAGGTTAATAACAACCACTTACATGATAAAAGATGGTGCTGCTGCCTTTCTCTTCTGTTTGCTCATTAGTTTGATGTGTGCCCCCCCGTGTGAGCCACATGGGCTTTTCCCGTGTGAGCTTGGCTGCATCAACATCTCACTTTCACTGCCAGCTGCCAGTTTTAGCCCTGAAGTGCAGAGCCCGGTCCCGGCTGGAGCTTTTCCAGTCTTATCGACCACTCAGGGACAATTAGGGCTCAGCACCTTGCCCGAGAACTTGATAAAAACTTAAGGATCGACCCCAAATCTTATTAAGGCCCCCAGAGAGTTTCTCCACTTTTAGCTTTTTGGATCTGCAGGTTGAGGTCCAGAGTATTTTAAGGCATCCACATTCCCTTTGATAATTTTTTTAACCCTACATCAGTATTTGTTTTTCAATTTGTGTTCCTGTGGTCTCATAAGTCCAAAGTTTGTTCTTATATAGAAAAGCTGTGATCATCTCGCGTGAGGATGTGCCGTATATGAGGTTGAAATTCTCCCTGACAGCCCTGCTGCTTTCATCAGACATAATCTACATGTGGCTTTTTTGATCTTTCCTTTCATCTTCACTCGTTTTTTTTTTTTTTTGTTGTTTTTTTTTAATTAACGGATTTACTGTCCAGGAAGTAGTTCCCGTTTCCACTGAAGTTCCCGATAAAGTGCTTCTGTTGACAATCTGGATGAAAGTGCTCTTACAGATGCCCTTTCAGTAGAGGGAAACATGATAGTACTTATCAGGAAGTAAATAAAATCAATGAAGTAAGCAGAAGGACAAGGTAAATAAAAAAAAAACCAAACAAACACACACTGGGCTGCCAAAATGTCCTGTGAACGTATCAGCCTCGGCTAAAAGGAGTACAGTAATTTGTTTTTCACTTGTTAATGAATGAATTTGAAAGTTAGAGGTGATATCGGAGCAGTGGGAGGTTTATCGCTTTACCACCCCTTCTTCCATGGGGGGTAAAAGGTAATCTCATCTTTGGCTTCATCCCAAGTATTTTATTATTCTGTTGTTGCAGTACCTTTCATTTGTTCAAAATATTCACTTTTGGGTCCATAATTTGTCAACTTCAGTTCTACCCTGTTCAAAAAAAAGAAGGTATTTTTCACCTTTGTTATTGCTCAGTTTGTGCTTCAAACATATTCATGGCGGTCGGCCATTTGTTGGTGTGAAAAGCTGTAGGAAGGTGTGAGCTTTTGGGAGCTGAGAGCAGCCGAGTGCTGAACGCTGAGGACAATCATAATTTCACCCCATGATATTTACAAAAATGACATGTTGACAGACCTGACCTTAGTGTGTATGTGTGAAAAGGTGGATGTACTTTATATTATTTCTCCTCTGGCCTCATGTTCAAAGCCATTATTGAAAAAAAAAAAAGAAAAAGCTTCTGAAGAGAGGTGATGGAGAAGGGAGGAGCTGCCTGCTCCTCACCGACGGATGTACAGCAAACAGCCAACACCCCCCCGTTAGAACGTCAACAGTTAGAATGACACTTTTCAGCCAGAACATAAAGACAGCTGATGAAAGTTGTGCTCCCAGATCAATTTTCCAGCTACAGCTTGTTGCCTCGCTGCTGTTTCAGCGTTGTGTCGTTCTCATCAGAAGGCTGTTGACAGTTTGGGGCGTGCGGCGGAGCAGAGGCGACATGTGGAGCTGCTGGAGATGACAGGAAGAGGAGGGGAGAAGACAAACTGAAGGGAAAGAAAACAACGATATGTCAGCATCCGAAGAAGTGAAAGAAAGGCTTTGGTGGGGCGGCTGGCTTTGATTGCTACATGCTTTGATGCTGCTGCTTTTTGATATCTGCAGTTTGAGCAGCACAGGGAATCTGGAGTGGAGCTTTTTACTCCCCTGCATGGCAACACAAAAAATATTTACATTTTACAAAGCAATAATTACCATTCCTCCTTTCCACCGCCTCAGGAGGCACAGCGTCCAGGCAGAAGGGCTTTCGGGGTTGTATTCGCTCCCTGCAGCTGAACGGCGTCACCCTGGACCTGGAGGAGCGGGCCAGGATCACGCCTGGTGTTCGGCCCGGCTGCCCGGGTCACTGCAGCAGCTACGGCTCGCTCTGCCAGAACCAGGGCCGCTGTGTGGAGAGAGCCAACGGCTTCCACTGCGACTGCAGCCTGTCGGCCTACACTGGAGTCTTCTGCCACACAGGTATTGTCCACATGCTGCGTCTCAACTTCAAATCAGACGACCGACGAAGGCAAAGTGTTTCAAAAGTTTGAGTTCTGCCCATGAAGTTGTCACGGTCTCTACGAACACACATTTCTTCTCTAGCTCACCGGTGCTCCCTGCCTTGACCTGTTTCTGTGAGAGCTGTCCAACCAGCTGAATACATGTTGCACTGAGTCCCATTCACTGCCTCTCCTCTGCTTTACATTCAGTTAGCTCGTATATATCACCAGCCAAGGTCAAAGCTGCAGCCCCTTCCGCAGGAGAATGGAGCAGATTGATTATCTGCAGGTTCACCTCCAGCATCTCCATCTAGATGCTTTATTTCTATAGCTGTTCTCTCACAAAGCATTTAATAACTCAAAGAATCAAAATGTAAATAAAATGTGCAGATCAGAGCCAGTGATCCAGACCATCCATCCATGGGTGTGTTTGTTTTGATCAGGGCTGTGGACCTTTTTACTGCACTCAAATGTTTCATGCAAATATTGTCTGCTTGATGTGCTGGAAGCCGTTTAAGCCATTTGTTTGATGTCAGAGTAATTTCAATCATAATGCATCATCCACTTTACATCTGTACCTATCTGTCCACTGTCAGCAGGGCGAGGCACACAGTACGTTTTAATTAAACTTCACAGCTCCATCGGAGCAGCCATGTTTAAGGTTGTCTCCTGAAAACTGCTTTCTTTCATCGGTATAAAGTTTTTCTTCAGTCTTGCGTTTTGAGAACATCATGCTGTCTGATGACGCGCATTTTAAACTTGATTCATCTTCTGTCTTGGAATGTCTCGGCATTAGTGTTATGAGATTTGTGTACATCTGCAGCAGGTGTCACTTCTTCTATTCACAAACGTCTGCCCGGCTCATACACGTCCCATTTGCTTCCCACAAACCTGGAACCCATCAAAACGTCTTCCACACTCCCACCGCCTCTAACTGGCTGACAGCTTTGTTTACACCGACAGCATAAAGGGTTGTTTACCTTTCCGGAGCAATTCAGCGGGTTATTGCTCTCACTAGACAGTCAACCAGACACCTCATAGACCTGAGATGGAAGCACATGTCTCCTCTGAGCCGGAGCAGATGGATCACATAGGTCTTGCACTGCATTAACGTTAAATACAGTTCTTAATAAAAGGATCTCTAAAAGCGTCTAGTGAGACCAGGAAATGTTCTTATATTGCAGACGAGCTGTCTGTTTCGGCTGAACAATGCAAATGGTAAACTCCAGAATATAAATATTTGCAGTCTGTGTCAATAGTCTGAAATAACAGCTTTTTTTTTGCCCTCTCTTCCTCCAGAGGTGTCGGCCACCTTCAAGTCGAGCACATCCGTCAGCTACACCTTCAAGGAGCCGTACGAGATCATCAGGAACAGCAGCGCTCTGCCGTCCTCCATCTACTCCGACGTGACGCTGAGAGGAGAGAACGTCTCCCTGAGCTTCAGGACCAACCAGAGTCCGGCTCTGCTGCTCTACATCAGCTCCTACCACAGAGAGTACCTGGCCCTGCTCATCAACAAGCACGGTGAGGAGGACACAGGCCTTTTCTTTTCAGCCAGTATTACTAGTTTTATTATTACGCACATCATGACGTGAATGATTTCTGTAAAAACCTCTCTCACTGTGGACATCTCTGTCCACATTTTCCGACCTACAATGGAAAAAGACTTATCACCTTCCAGCCTCTCATTTTTCTTCTCCATCTCATCTTCTTGTGATATTGGCCTCTCGTCCTCCTCCTCCTTCCTGCTGCAGCTTTACCAGATCTTTCAGGATCTGTCAGACCTTTCCCCTCTCTGGAGTCACCCTGTCAGCCTCGACTGCTTTTTGATCCATCCTGCTGGGCCGGCTATTATGTTTTGTTTCTGGCTGAAGAAAAAATAAAAATAAAAATAAAAATCAGCTTATCAACTTTTATGAGTTAAAAGGAACTACTTTGAATTTAAAATTCCATTTTCAGCATCCAATAAAACCAGAACTTTTCTGCCGAATTTGCTTTAAAAGGATTTTTTTCTGCTTTTAATGGCTCAAAGCTGATGGACAGCAGAGCGTGGAGGTTTCATGGTTTCATGACCGGAGTTGTCTGGTGAATGTTCTTAAACTGAAGTGTTCAATTAAACTCCCAAGGGCTGTATGTTGTTCAGCTCATTTATTTCTGAAGTGCTCTGCTGAGGTCTGAGGAGGTTTAACTGCAAACCGACTGCTTAAGAATAAACTCTTTTATTATCAGCAACATCAGCAAACTGGATGAACACAAAAAAGTGTGTAATGAGTCAAATGCTCTTTGTGGCGTCAATCACTTCACTTTTAACTATCATTAAAATGATGTATGCTCCTGAAGGTCAGCGTATAATTTTATGTCTTTGAATTTTAAAAGACATCACAGCACTTTTTTGGAATCTGCTCTTAGAAACAGTTAAAATCGATTAGAGTTGCTGTAATTACATTTCAGATAAGTGTTAATATTACTGATGGAGAGTTAAATTCTCATCCTATTGAGTTTTAGATACTCATCATTCAAATTCAGAGGCAAAATAATTAGAGTTGCAGCCCTGCATGTTTTTTGTTAAGAGAAAGCTCGTGTGTGTCATTTTGTGTAGATAAACTGGAGGTGAGGTACAAACTGGATGGCAGCAGAGAAGCAGAGGTGTTGAGGAGCAGAGTGAGGGGTCTGTCCAACGGACAGCTACACACTGTGACCATCAGGAGGCTGACAGACTCTGTGTCTGTGCAGGTAACACACACACACATTAGTCTGAAATGTATTGACAAAATGTGAGATTGTGCAAAGCAAATTTGGAGGCATTTCATGATTGTTCAACAACATGCAAGTGTGTGTGTGTGTGTGTGTGTGTCGGCTGATTGTGAGACTAAGTAGCTCTCAAAATGCAATTACAGCTGTTTTACTACATTTTAGCATTTCTGCTGAAATGACTCTCAGCCTGAAACGGGGAAGCTGAGCATCATCTGTTCAATTTAAAGGACCAGCTTGTTGTGCATTCAAAATAAAAGCTCGCAGCAGCTCAAAGTGGAGAAAAGCAGCAACATGCTTTCTGACATTCATCTAAAAAGATAGATATGAGTGGTGTCGCCCTGATTGACGGTTATTTTCAGGGTTTCTGACATTTCATGCGGTTTAACGATCACAAATGCGTGTGCATGCTCTTGAATATCGTCAAGAAGTCTGAACAGATTTTGATTTTTTTTTGCGCCCTCTCAACATAAATAAGATGAATAAAAACTTTCTGGTTAACCAGAGAAGAGGCTGTTTTGGGGATAAAATCAAACATGAAGCGTCTCTCCTCCTGCTGGTTCCTATGCCCTTAAAACATTGCATCATTAGCAGCACACTCAGTTTCAGAGCTGCGTCCTGATGGCCAGCAGGCTCCCGTCCTGACCAAACGTCCTGTTGAGAAATTACTGTATCTGGGCAGCTGATACGCCATCTCCTCAGTTCGTCCAACTCATCGGCCAACATGCTCCAGTTAGTCCGCTCTGTTCAAACACCAGAGAAGAATCACTCCAGGCCATAATATCCAGAAACAAATTGGAAAATAAATCATAGTGGTGCAGGGAAAAAGAGAAATACCATTGAGAGTTTAGTTTTTTTGTTTTTTTTTTTAATCTAACTGCAACATGTACCATTTCTCATAAGTTTTAGTTGCAACCATTCAAAAGCCGTATTAAACTCTTTTCACGCCGAGCTGGAAGACACTGACCTGACTTGGTTTAACGTTGCATCGCACTACAGACAGGAGAAAAGCAGGAATTTGTCTTTTAATATGAGCCTCCAACAACCATTTCAGCACAGAAGGTGAAGGTGATTGAAGGTGATTAATTTCCTCAGAGCGTCACCTCATCACCTCTTTGTTTGTCAGCTGCTGATTCAAAGATTTGAGTTGGTCAACTGATCGTTTAAAAAACAACCACGTTGCACTGAAGAAGACTTAAATCTAGAAACTGAGGCCAAAAATTCACCAGGAAAACATTTACTGTGCTAGTTATTTCCCATAGACTTCAATGTCATGCTCACGTCACACATCATAAAAGTCCAACACTGTTTCCCTCTACAGGTTCTCATCTAATACCTCAACTCAGCTCAGTTTCCATCTGCATTAAAAAAAAAAGCTAAATGAGGTAACAGTCTTTTAAGAGCAGAACCTCCAGGATCTCCTGATTAACACAGGAAAGTTTCGTCTCTTCGGCTGCACGCTGAGATTGAAGAGCAGCTTCCACTAACGCAGACTCCAGCAGAGAAATTCGCCCCAGATGGCTGAACGCTCTCCACTGAGAGTTTGTGCCCCGCTACTCATTACTCCCACCGACCTGAGAGATGAAATAAGAATGAAATCTGAAAACTTGATACCCACAGTTTCAATTTAAAGAGTGGCTGTTTAATTCAATCGGCGGCACTTTGTGATTTTCTAGTCTCCACAAATCCAGTTTACAGACCGCATTTTTTATTTTATCCTTTTTAGATGGAGCGTCTCAGAAACAGAAAGGCAAACGCTGGCCTTCCCGGTTATTGGACAGCATCCTTTACTGCCTGAGCCGCGGACTAATGAGGCAGACAAACATGTTTTTCTCTGAGCTAATTAGACGAACGTGTTGGTTGTTTCAGATCGACCTAAATACCAGAGAGGATTTCAACCTGACCTCTGACGGAGAATTCAACGCCATCAAGTCCTTGGTGGTGGGTCGAGTGCATGGTGAGTAAATCCGTGGTTAAAATGGAGCCTTGAAGCCATCTGACACTCTTATACTCAAAATCTACATATATATATATATATATAAAGCTTCAACTTTTAATAGTTAGAAGATTAAACTCACTTTATTGTGTGCTAAATAGAGCTGAGTGGAGATGTGAAAAACTTCTCCAGTGGAGTTGGAGTCGTGGCTGATGGATTCACGTTGTAAAATGATCACTAGTTGGAGATTCAGTAAATAAAGATACTCTTCTGGTACCGTCATGGTGGATACAGCTAATCCAGCCCGATTTCAGCCGAGCCAGTGTGCAAGTAAAGTAAATTCCTTAATCAAACATCTCTGCACACTGTAGGAAACGCTGTCCGACTCTGAATTCCACCAAATAGTTAGTGAAGATGAGCTGCTGATGAGCTGAGCACAAATATCATGAGTCGCAGCTGTTCTGGGTTTAATTATGTGGGGCTTTTGCTCGAAGTGGATTCATCATGTAATTTGATAAATTGGGCCTATTGTCCAGCTCTAATGGAAGCAGTAAGACCTGCAGCATGAAGAACTTGAAGGTCGAGGTCCGTTCCTTTTGTAAACGTTCGGTCACTTCCTGTCTCCTCTGCGTTGCTTCTACAGAAGCGAAGAGAAGAAAGTTAATTTAAATGGACACTTTGCTAAAGTTCCACCAGCACTGTGCTTTATCTATTTAGCTGTGTAGTCCCGGATGGCGTCGTGTAACTGAGCTGGGAAGGGTAATTTGCTCTGTCATGACTTATTCATGTTCAGTCTGAGCGGTTCCATCGGAGACCGACTCAGATATAAGCCGTTAATAACACGAGGGGCTGAGAGGCCACAGTCACGGCTCACCGATGAGGCAGAGTCAAAGCAGCGCGCTGCCAATTTAAAGGGGGACTCATCGGCTTTAATAGTAGAACTTGAGTCAGCTTTTTTATACCACTTTGGTGTCCTTCAGATGTTCTTCACTAACAGGAAGTAAGGCTGAGACTCACATTGCTGCTTTCAATGGCAGTTTGTATTTTATCAGCGGCCCAGTGGTGCAAAACCGTGAAGTTTCTGATTCGTTTTTTTTTACTTTTGTTAACGTCTATAGAGACTGGACGTTATAATTTCTTCCATTTTATGCTTAAAAATCTATTAACTTTATTCAAAAACATTTTATTTTGGCCTTCAAATGTCAAATGTCAAGTTTCATAATGTTTAAAAAAAGACGTCACTCTAGATTTTAGGTGATATGAAAGGAAAGCCGCACTTCTAATGGAGCAGCCAAAATAAATTCTCAGAAGGACTCTGCATTTGAACCTTCTCACATCTGGATGTGAACGGTCCTCATCTGTCACACCGGAGTCAGATCGGGATCAGAAAATCAGCTGGGAAGTGTGTTCCTTGTCGTTCTCCACCAACCCCATCATCCATCAGTGTAACTAATGGAGCTGGAAGGAATACAGAGAGGAGGTGATGGAGTGAGGGCTGGATCAGCTGAGAGCTTACAGGCTGCAGTAATGTTTCCCGTCGCTCTCATCAACATGCCGATGTTTCCTGGTAAAACCAGTCACCTCTCAGTCATCTGACTCCGCTGCAGCCGGTTTCTGCAGAAACGTCGGCTCTCCCAGCTGCTGTTTACTCTGCTGCGAAGGAGTGGAGGTGAATGATGGAGGGGTTCAAGTCAGTAAGACCAACAGATAGAGGACGAGAGTGCACATCTGTCTGGTGCCGTGATCGGTGGAGGCTGAATCAGACCGGCTGTCTACTGTAACGGGGCTGTGTGTGACTGTGCGTTTGGGGGATGAGTGTAATTGATCCTGACGTGATGTCAGTTCATGTCTTACTGCCGCTGCACTCAGGAGAGTAAACAAACACAGAGTTTTGTTCTCAGTACAGGCGCTTAATCAGTTTGAGTAAACATATTTCCAGTTCTGCTACACAAGCAGATACAGCGAGGCCGTCAGTCAAGGTCATCGTTTCAGCCCTGGCCTTTTAATCTTGAGCCAAATATCCGGCTGTTCTTTGTGCAGCTAATATTTGCAAAACCACAGAAAGACTAGAAAAAAATCGGCTACGCAGCATCATTGCGATTGAAAGTATTTTAGTCTGACAATGTTGGACGGTCCTCACTGCTGGGATGGAGTTCATCCTCTCAGAACCGTGTGCATCACTGCACTGTAGTGGAGGAAAAAAAAGGATAAACAGAACGTCATTTATGGTTTAGAACTGTGACTTTCTGCTCTGCTCGTCCAGATTCTGATGACTTGGATCCGGACCTGGCCAGGCTGGCGGCTCTCGGCTTCACCGGGTGTCTGTCGGTGGTCCGCTTCAACTCCATCAGTCCTCTGAAAGCTGCTCTGCTCCACCCAGACTCCAGCCCTGTGGCCATCACCGGACCTCTAGTCCGCTCCAACTGCGGGTCCCCGGCCTCGGCCAATCCCTACGCAGCTGAGAACACGCACCACCTGTCAGGTAAACGACCGGAGGAGACCAAACTTCTTTTTTTTGTTGGAGGAACAAAGAAAATGTTCGATCCGTTGTGCATTTTGGAAGTAACTTTGCAGCAGAAATACCTCGATTAGCTGCAATCCTGCACGTTTAATAAATGACGTTATAAAACAAGATAAGTTATGAAGGAAAATCACATCACAAAGTTTTGCCATTTTATAACTAGCATGAGCATTTAAAATTAACACAAGATCCGTTCAGTTTTGCAGCAGCCAGTGGGCCCAGAGTGTGATGGTCAGAACCAGGAAGTGCTGAGAGACACTGTTGGTTTGGGCCTTTTCAACAATAACACAACTAAAGAAAATTGTCATCTTTGGTCTGTCAGTATTAAATATAAAGTCAGAGTCGGTGCAGCGAACGGCGACGACAACGGCGAAGCGTGCTGTGCCAGATTGGGAGTCATTAAAATGTCTGCTTTAGCCCGTCAAGCCTGAAGCTCTTATTATGTAGCACGACATGCTGTTCTGCTCACCCGGCTCAAACTTGACGTGGCTTTTTGCTTCTGTTAACACTCTGCAAATTGAGCGACACAAATTAAGCGGCAGCCGATGAGCCATTTCACTCCAAGTTGAGGATGGTTCGATTACGTAGCTGAATTATCACCGTCAGGATGTCGGTCTAAATTGTTAAAACGTTTATTTCAGCTCTGTCTCTCTCTCTGCACTGTGATTTGATTCAGTAGCATGGCCTTTTGCCTTCCAGTGTCTTTGTGTGTGTAAATAGCATGAAAGCTGTTTTTCATGCTGGCGAGGGGCTTATTAATCACGTACAGTACGCTTCTCGTTTT
This sequence comes from Echeneis naucrates, assembly GCF_900963305.1. Taxonomy (NCBI): domain Eukaryota; kingdom Metazoa; phylum Chordata; class Actinopteri; order Carangiformes; family Echeneidae; genus Echeneis; species Echeneis naucrates. The sequence continues at coordinate 19,204,210 of NC_042527.1, read as the reverse complement.
GGGGAAACTAATGACGGTGTGAAGAATGATTTAATTAATTTGGGCCTCACAGGGGGAGTTTCCTCTGCAAATTCTTTCCTCTGGTGTCTCATCCAGTTTGTGATGCTTTATTAGAGTCAGTTGGAGTCGCGCTGCAGTTTCGCCATCTGCTTTCAACAATTATGTTCTTACCTTTTGCTCTGTATTTTTCCTTTCTCGCTTGTCTGTTTGTTTTGTTCATACAATTTCTGCTTTTCTGTCCTACCCTTGGTATTTCTTTGTGGCCCTCATTTTTCTCTTCCTCTGCTGTAGACCAATCTGGTTCAGTGGGTTCAGGTCAACCTTTAGTCAATGCCATCAGGACCGACTCGGCTCTGATCGGAGGTACTGAACTGTTTCACCCTCTTTCTCTGTACTCAAACTAATTGTGAACATGATCGGATATTAAATTACAATCATTTTCATTTTTAACAGAGGCTAACTTTACGTGCAACCTTTACAAAGTTGTAGACTTTAAGAAAGAGTAAAGTCATGTGCCAACGCCAGAGTCCATCTAAAAGTCATTTAAAACTTTGCCGCTACAGATTGGTTCAAAGCGAAGACTGAAAGGTTCAATCTGTAATCGTGTAGATAGAAAAAAGGTAAGACCCCTAGAAAAGTCATTTAAAACTGCCCATTAAAGTGGCCTTACTCCGTCTCAGTGCACAAAAGGGCAGCTCACTGAATTAAACCTCTGGAGGAATGAGCTTTCTTGCTGTTATCTTAAGCAGCACACTGTTTTCAATATAATGTGGCATTCAATTGATTTCAGATGCATTTTGGATTTCCAATTAAATGATATCTGCCATCATATCCCCCATTGTGCTCGGCCCCGGAGAGCCGATTAGCTGTAGAAGGAGGTTTAATGTACTTTTTAGATCAGCAAGATAATCAGAACTTTGTGAAATGAAGTGACGCGCCGCAGGGGAAAGATATTCTGTTCTGATTTTAGTCGTTTTTTGAAGCATTCATGCATACTGAAATTTAGAGAAATAAAGAAAAACAATTATCTGCTATCTGAGCCTTTCACATCCAGACATGTCCTCTGCCTTGCAGGTGTGATAGCGGTGGTGATCTTCGTGCTGCTGAGCGGCCTGGCGATAACCGCCAGATTCCTCTACAGGAGAAAAGAGACGTATCGAAATCAGGAAGTTAAGGGAGTCAAACAAGACGACAGCCAAGATTTCACTTTCAACAACCAGACTGACTCCCAGCACGTCTCCAGAGAAAGCCAAAAGGAGTATTTCATTTAACCAGAGGCCCGTTGGCCTGATGAACTGGTGGGTTTCTGGAGCTGGGGTGTCCTGTCAGGCCTCAGGACTTCTCACTGCACTCAGATACTTCAGACTTCACTGGTAGAAGTGACTCTACAACATGTGACAAGCAAAAAAGGAAAAGAACAATGCACACAGTGTTGTCTCTGTACATTGTGAATACCGATAACAGGGAACAGTGTTGGACTTTAAGGTGTTGATATCTTCGTTTTATCTGCAAACTTAAAAAAAAAAATGTAAATTCTGTCTTTGTAACAATCTCTGGCTAATGTCACTTTGTCATATTGAAGAGTTAAAATATATATATAAAAAAAAAAAGTTCAGTATTTTTATGGTGTCCTGGAAAAATTGAAAACTGCAGCCTCTTATTGTCAACTGTCTTATTTACCACTTAAATAGCCAACTTAACTCCCCACAGATATTTTAATGTCTAACTTTAAGTAAGGCAGCAGCTTTGTCATAATCACAATTGGTGTATTTGTTTACAATGCAGCCAAACAACCTCATGTTATTCCTAATGGGTGGGGAGGTATGAAAATACAAAAAGCTAATCCTCCAAAATCCACATCCACGACTGCAAAAGGTTCTGCGTTGTGTAAATTTCATCAGTGGAGGGTGAACTCGAGGCTCTGCTGGGCATCACTATGCATGAGAAAAAAAATAAACATGGACACTGTTTGAAGAGAAGCTATGAGCCGATCTCTGCCACTGCGAGTCATCTGTAAAACTATAGGTCCAGATAAAAAGGAGCTCCTCCTGCCGAGGTGACAGAGTTTTAATTGAACAGGCGTGTGTTTGAATTTTCAAAAGGTTCATATTAAGAAACAGGTCGACAAGAAAGCTGCAAGCTATAGTTAACCTTGACACAACTCGTTGAAGGTCTCATTCAGACGACAGATCTGAAGCTCGAGAGGTGGACCGTGAAGTTTTCTCCCTCTTTACCTTCCATTTGAAGAACTGAAGCCATTGCTGCCTCCAAAAATCACACCGCTGACTTCCCACCTTCTCACAGTGCAACCGATTTTAAACAACTTTAGTTCTTCAGAAAACTCCAAGTCACCAAAACAAATCCTCATTATCTAGAGTCCCACCACGTGCTGTTTGTTCAAAAGCCATTTCATCCACTCAACTTTTAAATTCTGCCCCTTCTCAAGTTTTCTCCCGCTCAGTGTCTCTGAGCAGAGAGGCTTTTAACACTGACACTGACTTAACACAGTGCCTGTCTGTCACCTCGCTGGTCTCCCACAGAGACAGCTAATGTGCTTTTTTCTTTGAAATGCTGATCTACTTCGCTCTGACAGGGCGATTGTGGCTCGATTTGAAAGGCGGCGGGATGATCGGAGTGAGGCCGTGGGATAATTCAGGAGGCAACGTGTCAGGCAGACACGGATGTGATGAAAACAACATTCTGATACGCTGAAAACGAAGCAAATCCCTCCATGTGTTAATTCAGCATGTGTAGAGATGCAGCTGATGGAGGGAAGCCGAGAAGCAGAAAGAGCATCGACAGCAGCTGTTTATCAAATCCACACCACCGTCTCTCTGCGAGACCCCGAAGTACAGATGGGATTTTAATGAGAAAAGTTGCTTGAACTTCAAAGTGCATCTAATTTTTTTTTTTCCCACTCCATCACAAGATGTTGATTTGGCCATTGTTATTAGCTGTTTCTCCATCACTGATTTTATAATGTGCTCACCACCGCTGTGTAACTGCTGCATCAAATCTGCAACAAAGAGCAGAAGGAACTTTTCTACAGTTGGGTTAACAAATGTTTGCCCTTTACAAGAGAGAGAGGGGTAACAGAGAGCTAATTTGAAATAAATGATTTTCTACTTCTGCCCTCTCCTTCTACTGTAAATGCAGTGGGTGTGACATGATTCTTCCAGGACTGATGAGTATAACAACCTCTCAAGTGTCCAATCAGAGATTTTGGACTTAATGCAGATTAGGAACATGTTATAGACAATTTACAGCCAAAATACAAACAGCGAGCAGGTGTCTCCAACTATACTAAGCAGCTCAAAGACAGATCTGGATCAGGTAGATAACTTTATAACAAACCTTTCAGGGTTTGAATGTTAACAAATAGTTTGAATTGTGACAATGGTCATAGAGGGCTGTCAGGTTTTCAATGTTGCCATGCAATATGCTCAAATGGCCTGACAGCTTTTCCTTTTCCAGGAGCAAGAAATTGCTGCCATTTTCAAAAACCTTTCAATCAAAGAAACACAAACAGAGAAAACGAAAAAAGCTTAAAGTGCATATTGCAGGTTAAAACTTTTTTCAAAATATGTATCTATCTATCTATCTATCTATCTATATCTATATCTATATATATATATCCCCCCTTCTTCCCCCCCAAACACGTAGGCAGAGGGAGCTATATGCTAGGAGGAGATTCTGAAAGTTGCACAAACTCCAGCCTGTCAGGACATATATAAGTAAATAAAGAGAGTAAAATAACTAAATAGAGGAATTAATTATTTCTGCCCAAAACATAACATACTCATGTCTGCTGGCCTGCAGAGGTTCATGCTCCTGCCTGCTGTGCGTGTAGGCTATCTGAAGCACGGAGGGATGCAAACAGTGCTGTGTGAAGTCCTGCACTTGGAGCCTGGGGCTGACTTTCTCCACTACGGCCCAGGAGGCATCTACCTCCCTGCAGCACGTGCTCTCCTCAGCTGTGGTCATGGCCTCACATTTCCTACTCAAGCATCTATCAAACAAAATGTGGATCACCAGAGTGTTTCTCTCCGGCAGGAGCACAGCGCTCTACATCATAGTGTTGACGGATATTACGAGAATGAGACACTTCATCAGGATCAATAATTCTGTCTTCTGTGTCAGAACTGAGATTGGGATCCACTGTTTTCCTATTGTTCACGTTCACTGCTCTCCCTCTGCCTATGTTACTTCTGCTTTAGTTTTTTCAGATGCAGAAGTGAAATTTTCCTCACAAAAACAACTCCAGAAGCCTAATTAACGTATTTACCAATGTATTTTGAAGAAAATATAGTTCCTATATTTTTTTCTAAACATTGATTCAATCGGGGCTCTAACCTGCAATATGCTCTTTAAAGTCTGTACTCAATGAAAGCTATTGCAACTAACAAACAGAAAATAAGTATACAAAATACCAGAAAAACAATAACATTTTGTGAAACCCAGACATTTTTACATTAAATTACTAATTGAGTGCAAATAGTTACTAGTAAATAGTTATTGTTTTAAATTTATATTTTAATGTGTTTAAGTTGAATTGTCTCAATTTCACTGCATTTTTGTATTTTACTTCTGAACCTACAGAGCTTTACAGGCTTTTAAACCTTAGTTTTTACAATCAAATTTTAATTAAGTGAAATTACATAATTGCACAAATGATTACAATTAAAAGCATGAAATGCTTGAATCATGCTATATTTAAAATTGCTCTCCAAATCTACAAGACATTTCTAACGCCCAACATAATCAACATTAATCCCATAATTCACCAAAAATCAAAGTGAAATACTTTAAGATGCGCTCAACACATAACAATTTAAAATGTAATATTTACACATTACGATTTCAACAGTCAAGCAATTAGCACACAGACATCAATTACCAAGCCACGTATCACTGGGAGACCCCGCAGCTAAGCTAACACAAGCTAAACACAAACACAATTAACCACACTGACCTACAACATTAAATGTTAAATCTGTAGGAGTCTTTCTGTTCGACGTCTCTGGTGTTTGTGATCACAGACATATTATATGTCTGATTGTGATACTCACCAAAGGATACCTGTTGTTGTTGTTCTTGTTCTTCTTTTTTTTTTCTTCTTTGAGGTTTTAAGGCTCTCCTTATAAATCCAGTTCCTAAAAGAAAAATTGAATATATCATCTCCGGCCTCTCTCCCCACATTCCACAATACTTTTCCCATCCCTGTCAACATGCTTAGTCTTTCCTGGATATAATTCCTCCAATTTATAATCTTCTCTTCGTCTAATCGTCTTCTATTGTTTCAGCTTTTTTTGGTCCCGTTTAAATTAGTGTGTCCTCTTCTGTTTCTACTCGTTGCTTCCATCTGTATCTCACTCTATTTCGTATTGTAGATGTAGATGAAGATGTCTTCCATTTATTTCCCGATCCAAGTATTGCTGCCATTTGATTTCCTTCTATAAAATATTGGTTTCCTCTGATTTAGAAAGTTTTATTGTGATGTCTAATGACACCTGGAGTGGTGTGCGTCGCCCTTTATGGTCCGGACAGTAACTGGGCGATGGTGCACACGGTTCCTGCTTCCAGGTTATTTGTCATAGCTTTTTATGCTGAGTTCCGACCCGTAACTCGTGTTTTTCCCACCTGAAGCTCGTCAAAGTGAACTGGACTGGCAGTCGAACTCGTACCAGATCGACGCAATCCGATTTGCGACTTGTGACGTCACGTCGCTGCCTAAACAATATGGCGGCCTCCGCGGATTCGGCGGCGCTGCGCGTTACACGCGGACTTTGGAACAACGCGAAGTAAATTCGCACGTTGCAATCACAATATTACACAAACGATTGTGTACTTACAATCTCTTATGTGTCCGAACGGTACCCAAACATGTCGCCCACAAGAAATAGCTAGTGCTCGCTAGCGATAGCTAATGCTAGCTAACGTTAAAAAGTCGATCGTGCTCATTAAATTACTCCGCATGGCGAAATTAGACATACACTATTAATCAATCCATCAAAATAACGTTGTGCTGTCGTTAATCAGTACGTTTCAGCTGCAGGCACCTTTGGCGATTGAAATGATGAAGCATGAATCTTATTGTGTCCGCCATGTTGGTTTGTTTACATACCAGAATTCCTTGCGCTCAAACGGAAGTCGTAACTTGACTGGAACGCAGCAAGAGTTCATCTTTGCATGACTTTTAGTTTATTCCAGTCCGACTTGACATTGTGGGTCTGCTTGTCTGTCTTCTCCCACTGAAATTTTTGTATCTCAGAATCCTAAAAGAACTTAACAAATGGGCCTGAAATTTAACGAATTACCAAAAACTGTGGGACTAATTGAGATTCAGTGTCCCCAGAGAAACCGCCTGAAGAAGATGGTGATCATACCTGATGCCATCGGCGGCTTTCAGTGGCAGCGGTGAAAGTAGGTCATCCGTGAATTGGCAGCCCTGCGTCCAACACTTTAGATTGCACCGCTAAAACCAGCTTTTATGTAGCCTGTGCAGACGGACGTATTGATTATCTCGTCTTTCAGACACACACAAAAAGAGCGAGACAGCTGTGGGTGTAGAAACCTTTTGAGTCATGATGTTTCATGCTTGGAAAAACTTTTCAAGTACATCACAGACAAAAATGTCCCTCTCCGATGACAGGAAAACATCCTTCACACAGACAGCTGACAACAGCAGTTATTTCTAACCAGGACATGCTGATGCTCAGCCAAACTGTCCACCTTCAAATTTCAAGATCAATATTTTGATTGATGAATGATGTCTTGTTACCAGTTACCAGTGTAGCTATAGTGTGATGGCGCATAATACTGGCGATTGGTGAATAACTGATGTTAGTGACACGCCTTTGCAAACTGAAATATGTCCAGGAGAGTTCAACCAGGTTCAGGTTCTGGTTGGTTTGCTTACAAATGAAATCCTGATTGAAAATAATAATACAAAACATATTTTTTCCAGAGACTGAGGGTGATTTGCAAAAATCCAAAGTAACATTTGTGGTTAAAAAAATAATAATCTACATTTAATTTGTTCATTTCTCTGTTGAACGTGGCTAACAAATGGAGGAGCTCTGCTTGCAATTAGCCCTTCACATTTCTCATCGTTGCTTCCTGTCAGCCGAGCGGAAACGTGACAACTGATGCTTGTTAACATGCATCTTGCTGCAGACCAGAGATGTGTGTGGGGGGGTTATCAGCAAAGGCGTGAAGCATCCAGCAGCTGTCAGAGCGACAGCATGTAAAGGGTGTTTTAGCTGCTCTGCCTGTCCGGATGCTCATCAGATGATTGGACAGCCTCAGATCAGCGATCCGTGTTTGAGTCATTTACATCTCCTCATACAGGCTGTGATCAGAGACTAGGTGAAGAGCTGACAATTGACAAACACGACTCATCTGAAGGCTGTGCGAGTAAAAGGTGTAAAAATGTTTCTATTTGGATGCATCACCTCCGATTCTAATAAACTGCTGCTTAAGATGTAGCAGCTTTCTTTAATCTAAGTCTGAGATCTGATATTTACTCAGCCAATGAGATTAAGTGAAGAGATGCTGCAACTCCAGTCAGGAAGAGAAAGCTCAATCCTGCTGAGATCTGGGACGACTTCTCCTCCCTTTATGAAGCATCTCGCTCCAGCTAAGTCTCGATCAGCAGAGTCTGAGCTCCAGGTGACGCAGGAGGAAGTCAATCCTCTCATCTTCTCCCTGTGCAGCCCGCATCAGGAACCCAGAGCGCTCCTGCTGATTCACCTCAACACATTTCATTTGGAGGCGTAAACTGCAAGTGGAGGTAATTTAATGATTAAGATCTTCTGTTTTATTCATTGACGTGAAAGAAGGAAACTCAATGAATTATGAATATGGGAGGAGAACTCAGAGATTTCAAACAGGCCGAATCGTCGGCTGTAATATTTCTGATGAACTGTCTTGTATCACTTACAGCATTTTCCTCTTAAAAGCAATTTAAAGATTACGATCAGCCCTTTATTTTTTTCATGTCTTAAGGAAATGAATAGAAGCCGTTATACAAACACTCCTGGAGGAATTTGGCTGGTGGTCACCTGAATTAAAGGCCCACCATCACCATTTGATGCCGTTTAGAGAAATTATTAGACTCACTTCTCTCAGCGGGTGGCTGGCAATTATCAAGCCCACCTATAGTTTATAATCTGAGCGGCTATGGAGACGGTTCTCAGTGTGGAGTTTGAATTCAATCATATAAGTGATTAGATAACAGTTTATGCTGCTCGTAATCAGCCCACCTACAACACTGAAACCAAAGCAGACTCGGCCCACCATCGGTCCACTCGCTTCTCTTATCTAACAGCCCTTCATTTTCATTCATGTGTGGGTTTGTTAATTCAGGATGTTTGTTCCTCCCTGGATGCCAACAGCTCATTAAAATCTATGAACATTTAAGACGACGATGTCCGTGCCCCTCAGTATCAATCCTAAAGTGAACCAGTGGACACGATATTCCCATGTTTGGTCAACGTAAACTTTAAGGTCACAATATCACAGAAGGTATCCCTGGTTCAGATGTGAAGAAGAAAGTCTTTCATTTTTGAACTTGGAGCGGTTGGTAATGATGCTTTCTGGGATTAAATGTGATAAAACTTGCAGTTGCATTGTGTTTTTATCTAACGTCCAGATGAATCCTGAATCCTTTATCAACTATTCACTCTCACATCATGTTGCGGGTCAAGTTCGAGGATGTGAAGTTTGTGTTTAGAAGACCTTTTGTATTTTTGGAGAGCAACTACTGCGGCGCTCTAAAGTTCGATTTAGATCACAGTCCAATCTTATTTCTCTGCAGATCGAGTGTTGAGGTGGTCACTTGTTTAAGTACGTCATCTACCCCACTGCTCCTCTCCCATCACGTCCACAGCTCAGCGGGCTCTCTCCCATTCTCTATCTTCCCATCTACAATTTAGCCCTTTTCTTTTCAGAATTTTATTTTTTGAACCTCTTTGTTTCTGGTCCTGTTGAGCGTATTTGCCCCCCCCCCCATGCTTTTTGCATAATAAATTCAGACCATTTGACTATCTTGAATTATGTCCTGTGACCTTTTCTCTTGGCTGTTTTGGAGAAATTACAAGTTTGCCCACCAAACCACACTCATACCTGCTATTCATCCCCAGTGTGCAGCACATGGATAAATACGTCCGGCTAAAGTGAAGTTGATTTTGACACCAAAGGAATCATTAGTCCTGCCCGAGGCTTCAGGTCTGAGTGGACGCCACGGCCAGAGAGATATATATCACAAACATATCTCACAATTTATTCACCCAGTGTGGAGGCAAGAGAAATGTCTCCAAGTAATGAATTAAACATCGCAGCAGGTAAAAATATATTAGCGCTTACCAGGGGAACATGAATAATGCATTTGCAAATGGATCCATTTAAACCAAGATAGGTTTTCTCTGCTTGTTTGTATTTTCACACAGGGAGCAGCACAGCCGAGGCAAAGCTGACAGACTGCGATTAATTCCCCCACAGGGCAGATCTGGCCTCGTTGAAATGGCGGTTTAAGAGCGGTCCCGCCTCTGTTGGATATACATTTATACACCATGTGAGCTTAAAGAAACGCTCGACATATTCAGCTCAGGCGTTTGGTTTACGCTCACTTTGTTGTTGATTTTTAATGACAAATCTTTTAACAAAATGTTTGCAGCGTGTCAATATTCACTAATGCGCACAACAGCAAACAACCCGAGTACCAGCAGCAGCAGGAGGCAGGATCTCAGAGGGGGGGGGGGGTTTATAAAAAGTGAGACAATGCAGTTTGAATATTTAGACCTCAGCATGAGTTCTCAAGTGCATTTCCAGTCCGACAGGTTCTCTACAGGTCTCCGAACGCCCAGGATGTGGACCAGTTCTGGGCCTTACAGGGTCTCAGCCCTCTTCTGTAACTTTATAGATATTTTAGTGGCGACACTCCCTGAAGTCATCAGTCTGTGCTGAGCTCTGTCAGCAGCCTTTCAGTGTCTACATGAGCGAAGGTGCGACAGAATATTTTAGGAAGTAAAATCCAGAGCAGCAGGAAAGTTCTGGGTTTCCTCCACAAACTTAAAAAAAAAAAAAACTGTGCAAATAGTGGAAGAACAAAAAAATCATTCAGGTCCTGCTGTAGTGGAGAGACAGAACAGCTGACTGCAGAAGGAGAAGAACACTTTATATACAGACACATACAGCGCTCCCATTGGCTGATTGATCCCTCCGTAATCAGTCGCTCATCTGCGTCACCTGACGCTCCACCTGCCTTCAATTTAGTCATCACTCATTCACTTCTGCTGACTTTGGTCTACTATTTTACAGAAAAACAGTGCCTGACACAAAAACCCGCACCATTAAAATTATTTATGATAAGCAATCAAGAAATGAAGTAAAAAGAATGAGTAAAAGAGAAACCTTTTAAGAGGGAAGCATTGGCGCGTTATCATTGTTACAAAGCGCACAATATGAATAAAATTTTAATAGTTTGTGTGAAGGCAAATTTTTTGTTTTGCTGTTTTTACCGCTGTGTGCAAAGTGTGTAGTTTTTATGACTAAGAATAAAAATAATGCAAACGTATTGCTGCTGTCTTCAGGTTTATCGTAGCTGAATAAGTTAAAGTGGAAATGTTAAAACTCACACTGTGCAGCGTTTCCTCCCTCTACAACCTGAGTTGTTGAGGCCAAATAAAAGTGAAAAATGAGTTTTCAAAATTTTATTAAAGGAGAACAGACTGTTTCAGCACGGCACAGCTTCCTTCCTAAATCTAAACAATTTCAACCCTGTTTTTGCCGCACTTGTCTTCACAATTAACTGTTGAGTTAACTGTTGTGTGTGTGTGTGTCAGTGGGTCATTTCAGTAGGAGGCAAAAAAAAAAAAAACAACCTCCTCCTATTCAGTCACTGTTTGAACAACAGCTTGTTACGTGAGCTGCCACAGCAGCTCCTTGGTGGTTTTTATGAAGGTTGGCACAGCTCAGCACTCCAAGGGGGGTCTGACAGGAACAGAAAAATAACCACAATGTCAGAAATAATGTCGGTTCTGCTGGAGTCGTGGAGGATTTTAACTAATCACAACAGAAAACTCTGCAGAATATATGAACGTTTGCCACTTACAGAGGAATCGTGTTATTTTCTAAACTTCACGCACTTGTATTATATTTAATCATTTCTGCCTCCTCTGATCCATAAAAACCAGTGATACCACCGCAGCAGATGGCTCCGATCTGGACCTGCATTGTTTCATAATCGCACTGAGCAGGAACACCAGCAGTTTGACAGCAAACCAATTTCTCTGCCCGGATGAAAAGTGTCACATATTTAATACCGTGTTGTCTCACACACACACACACACACACACAGGAAAATCAGAGAATAAATTCAGCCATGGCTGGAAGAAAATATTGTACTTTAGATCTGGAGTGGCCGCCTGTTTCACTCAGACTCTGGCTGCAGGTGAGTCTGAGCCAAAAAAAAGCAGCAGCCATGTAAACACTGGAGTTGGCAGAGAGTGAATGAGTAATTTTATACCGACTGGATAAAGAAATCGTTGCATTCCTCTGGTGCAGTCCGAAGAAGCTGTGGAGCTGACCTTTACATCGTGTGCTTAAGGCGTCGAGGCCTGAAGAGGCTCACCGGGTTCAGATCCACTGACATCTGGACCTGACCTGCAAAATGCCACGCAAAGGGCCAAAGCGGATGGATGTAGAAATTTGCCATCTGGGGAAGCTTTTCACGATGATGCCAGCAGAGTAATCATCGAGGCTGCACAGTCAAATAAAATACAAACAACACAGCAGAGCGCGATAGTAAAATCGCTGTAGCTGCAAGAAAAATGACAAAAGCTGCAACCTTTTGATTAAACTCAAAATGTGCAGAGGCATCCTGGCCGACGAATCATATTCACAATGTTCTCAACGGTTGTTTGTCTGGTACAAAGCCACCAAAGATTACAGGAGCAGAAACTTTTTTGATGAAAGTGTAAATGCGCCAGCGTAGCATCATGAGCTTTATTTGGTACTGTAAATGAAAAATAAAAACCAACTTCCAGCTAAAAGTGCTGGAAGTTGGTTTGCTGCTGGAATAAATAGAGATTTTATTATTAATTATTAGAACTACTTATTTAATTTTGCAGCGTCAGATTCTCAACTTTTAATGTGGAGCTACGAGTTTGTGGGGTTTGTTTGTAGTTTTCATTGTTGTTTTTTGCTCTGGTCTCTCTGTTTATGCTGCGGTGGCTGTTCCATCACTCTGCTTCATGGCAGCCAACATATATCTAAGCAAATGTTTCCCTCAGTGTGTCAGACTGTTTAGAGTCAAGCACACACAATAATATCAGTCGTGGATTTTTTACAGGACGCTCATTTTTCCATCTGATCCAGACAGCCATATGAAAGGTAATCGCTCTGCAGCCCTGCCGTCTGTGTTTTCAGGTGAGAAGGTTTCATTATGTTGATTTCCCAGGAGCCTCACATCTCCTCAACAACCCTTTGTTGGGTCATTTCAGTCCTTTTTTCTCAGACCCTCGCATTACTCTGCAGTTCAACACCGAAACATACGGATCAACAAATGTACATCTCGAGTTTGTGTCTCATTCAGCCTGCAGTCTGTCATGGCTCTGCCTCCGGCTCACAGCTAGTTACTGTGTCAACTCAGCGACCACCCACGACTCAGCGCGGGCCCCAGAGGCTCATGGGTAATGTGATCCAGCTTAAACTGAGATATTATTGTGGATTGGTGTTCACCTGCATTCATGTTAAATAGGGAGTCACCGATCGGTCCATCACAGGGCTGACAGTTACAGACACATAACCACTCACATTCACTTTTAGAGCCACGAACTCAGGGACAAGATCCAAACTATCTGGAGCTTCAGACAGAAGAGGAGGCTGGGAACAAATCTGTTGCATTTAAAATAAAATTAAAAAAAAAATGGTTTGGAGAGGAAGCATTATTTGGATTACGATTTGGAAACTGTTGGTAAGTAATCAAAGTGTTCAGAGGAAAAATGATGAATATTCAACGAAATATTTTATCTGTTACGGATGATTCAAAATTCTAATTAACACTTAAGACAAAGAAGCCCAACAACTAAATGAATAATTAGCATTTACTGGGTAATTATGGTTGGGGTCCAAACGCCGGTGAATAATCTGTTCCTGTAATAAGATGCATATTAATTCTTCCAGTGAAGAGCAGTTTTTTGTGGGTTTTGTGGGACTATCGCACTGAGGCAGCTGATGTGGAGGGAAAGCCGGAGCAAAGTGAATCAGAGACGAGACAGACAACAGAAAACGGAGGCTGCTGATGGAATTTGGGATTTTTCCTGAACGGCTGCCACCCAAGATTCAACCCGCTGGCTGGTTAGGAGATCCAATCCCCATTGTGTAGTAAAGTCTGTCAGTCGCATGTTAGCAACACGTCCTAAAAAAATAAGTAACAAGTCAAGACTCAGATTCTATTGAAGTCAATGGGAAAATGTCTCTACTTATCACCTGAGTCACTAGCTGCCTTCTATTTATGGTGATTAAAAATAATGAAACAGGCTTCGGAAAATCAGAGAAGTCTGTGGGGCTTTTCTTGAACCGACTATTAGACGGCTTGGACTTAATAGCCTGAGTTCAGTGTGGATATGATTAAAGGAAGCCAAAGATGCCGGCGTGCTCTGTATCATGTGGTCAACTTGTTTCCGCGTCAAGTTGCACGACTTCGCTCTGCCCCGCTCGTTCTGATGAGGCTCATCAGCAGAAAACAGATTTCATGTGCAAATAAAAAGGGACGCATGCAGCTGAAGGAAATGAAGGAGGGCCATTTGTGGCTGGACTCACATCGATTTGGGAAGCTGGCACAAACTCTGCTGGGAAATTAACTAAGTAGATGCACAAATGTTTTCGTGGTTTAGATGAACCACGTCAGAGTCCTGAAAACAGGCCGACCAGGATCCAGTTTGGACAGTCCAGGGACAAACCAATCACAGCTACACCGAAGCGACCCATTCTGACACGGGTCAGTGGACCAGATTGTTTTGTGGTCACTAGGAGGAGAAAATAAAGTAACGGTTGGAGACTAATTGGTTTTGCTGCCTGCGGTGGAGAACGGGAGCGAGCCGGATCCACAGCTGCAGGTTGCAGGTGATTGACAGCTCGGGGCTCGGACTGAAGCACGGGACAGGTGGAGACGTTGTCTGGTGACTGGGAAGGGGCAGAAGTCTGAGGCCAGCAGAGCAGGCAGAGACTGGCCTCGGATCAAAGCCGGAAGGGGTCCAGAGGGCGGGCCTGGACCCAGAGAAAGGTCGTGACGGCTCAAACCCAAACTATCCTCCGGTGTCTGAACTTCTGAACTCGTGCTCGAGTCGTTGCACAGTTTGTATCGCTGCTGTGATTTCCAGACAGTTAACTTTATGACTTTTTTCCTCTCTGATTGTTTTCAGCTGCACTTTTATTGAACTATGAAATCACCACGACATCCTGAAAAAGGAAAACCGTTCAGCACGCGTCCTTTTCCCTCAGACTCCGCTGCTGAGAGACAGATCAATCCATCCATTATCTACACGGCCTTTCCATCAGCGTTGGGTTGTGTGGGAGGATTGGTTGGTGGTGGTGGTGGGGGGGGGGGCTGGATCCAATCCCATCTGACAACACCGCATTTATGTCTGTGTACAAACTGAATCTGGTTAGCTTGGCTTGAAGTGGCCGCCTGCCAGCACGGAGCAAACATCAGGAGGGTACGATGCAAATATCTATCTGAACGTGGACGAATCCCCCCCAAGGTCCTCTCAGAGAAGGACAGTGGAAAAACAGCTGGGGGGGCTCTGAATACCAGAGTGAAACTGTTTGGAGCTGCTCCTCAATGGGCTCCAAATAAAATGTGAGTTTTTGTATTCAATTGGCAGGCTCATAAATCTGTCTAACACAATTGTGGTTTTGTTGCAGCTTCATGTTTTTTTGTTTTTCTGCCCAAACTGTTTTTATTTTTCACATTATTTCAGTCGGGCTGATAGATAAATCACCTGGGGTGGGGGGGGCAGGTGTGTGTGAAGCATGAAGTTCCACATTGTGTACTTTTGGAGGCTGCTTTGATGCATGAGCGTCCCAAAGTTGGGTATAAAGTTTCAAGGTCACGCTGCACCACAGGCCACTAACGGGAGCTCACCATTAATCACGTTTGGGCTGAAGACGATGGGGACGAAACCGACTGGCAACGAGTGAGGAGGACGAAAACGCACCCCGAGGCTGAGCGCAGAAAAACCTTAAATCCACTCTGTGAAATGACCTGCGACTGCTCTGAGGATTTCGAGCACCTCTTCCACGTTTTTGACCTGCGGAGGGACTTCGCTGTCATCTTGCTGTTTTTAAAAGTGCTGTCCGCTCCGCCTGCTCGTCTTCCAGCTTCAGCAGCTCAGTTCATGTCCTCGCTCCCTGCTGGAAGAGTCAAAGAAGTTAGAAAAAGGCTGCGTGGAAATATGCAGACGAAGGTTTGGAAAACTGAGATGATTGTTCTGGACTCGATCGGCACTTCAACCTTATCCAGCTGTGAATCAGACGGATTATTCATACTGACCTGATTATATTCCAGGTTCAGATGATGAATCCTGATTAATCTGATATTCCCTTCAGCCTTAAATAAACCTCTTTGCTACCTTTGATTCATGAACCAAAGAAATGACGCCCATCATCACTCAGTGCTCCGTAACCCTAACCGCTTCAATTAAAACTTTACACAAAGACGCAGCGTGAGATTGTGTTAGGTCTTAATCTCATGAGTCAAACAGTTTAGGAAGCAGCACCTTTTGGCTTTCACGTCTCACCACAGCCATACGAATCCATCCCGCCAAAAAACGGCAGTCTTTTGGCCATTAAGGACACGCTGAGGAAGAAGGGATGTGTAAATGTTTAACTCCGCTTCCAGAAAAATGCTTTGCTTCTTGTCTTGTAAGAAAATTGAGGCACAAATTTATTTCCACCCACTTCTGACCTCCACTCCATTTACAAGACAGATTGAGATGGCGAACACTTATTTTACGCCCGCGTCCATAAAAAGGGTTTTCCCTCTGGCTGTAAGACAAACTGTGACAGCAAACACTGAGCCGGGCGGAGGGGGGGTGGGTGTAGCTCTGCGACACCTAACTGCTTCACAGGACTGAATTAGTGTCTCCTCTGGGGGAAGAAATGAGCTGGAGTTGAGCCAACTCATCGTCATTCTGCTGGAGAAGACAGGAGGTAAGGAGGGAAGCTGAAACAGGATGAGTGTCGAAGCGAAGGTGAAGACGAGCGAGGAGCTAATGAGCAGCACGAAGGAAGGACGTAGTTTATTCTCCTCTCACTTTTAATGACTTCGACTAATGGTCTCCATTAATGCCTGATTGTCAGACGTTCACTAATGAGGACTTTAACAAAAGAATTTCACTAATGACCTTTTTAACAATGTTCAATGACGACTTCTAAAGGAAGCTCGGCCTTTACGACCTTTTTAAAGTCTTTTGTTTCTGGTCCACTTGATATTTACATCCTGATATCCTGCTATTCATAGTTCTGCTACCTCGTTGTTGTCGTGCTTTGATAAAACACGATTTTGCTCATTCTGTTCTGTTTTAAGGCCACTCACCTTCAGAAACATTAGAGATGAGCGTCGACGCGATGATGCCACAGCTGATGTTTACTGCGCTGTTTAAGAGAAAGAACGTGAAAGTGTGCCGCTCGGCTCGATGTGTAAATTGGAGTTTAACCATACAACCTTAACGACTGTCAAAATTAAGGCAGCAGCAGTTTGAGGTCGGGGAAAAGATTTGTCGTGCAAGTTGATTTAATGAAAGATTGACAGAAATGAAAAAATAAAAAATTAAGCAGCTTCTTTTTGAAATCAGATGAACACTGAGCAGGACTGAATATTAACTTCTGTAAGTGTTCAGGTATTTATAGCCTGTTTTTTTTTTAAAAGTTATTTACTGGACATATTTCAATCCCAGAGATTTGTCACGCTTCAGAAAACAGCTGAGTGAAAACAGACGACGGCACAATGTTGGATTTTCTTCTTCTTTAAACAAAGGGTCGTTAGATTTAAATTTGGAAAGGAGATTTAACGAATGGCAGCCAACCTGAGAGCGTGTCGGCAGAGAGGAGAGCGAGGCGGCGAGCTGAGGGATTATTCAGGAGATGGATGGTTTAACACAGACTGAGCTGTCGCGCCATGATCCATACACTGTAAAGGCCTGCCGGTTCATAACACACTCTGCTCATACCAATACACACCATGACTGTGTGTGAATAATGGCTCTGCTGAGGATACATCATGTTGGTATTTATAGACGTCGCATTACAGAGCTACTTTCCTGCATTTCCTGGCTGCTCAATTTCCTCCATAAAGAGGCCGACTGTACAAACAAATCGTCTGAGGAGATTTTTTTCAAATGGCTTTAGCCCCGTTTTGAACCCTTTCACTTTCCTGTCAACATTTCAATCAACTACAACTCCGCAGGGACCATATCAGAACCAGTCGCCTGTTTTACGGTTTGTCCAGGTAAACCTGAGGTCAGTCGTTCATCTCGCTCACCTTGTGAGGTCTTCGTGGACGTCCAGCCGTGATGTGGAGACGGCTGAGGCCAAACACGAGCAGGAAGAACCATCTGCCTCTTTTACTGCAGAGCTGATTAAAGAGCGCATACAGCTGTGGAGGCGAATCAAGTGTCAGGTGAGGTGGCCACGCCCACGAACGGCGCCGAGAGGGAGGAGACAGTGACCACCAGGCCTCATTCTTCTGGTCAGCAGCCTCCTCAGGAAACGCTGCCCAAAGCTCAGGGGCGTCAGCGCTCTGGTTAAAGATTAACTCATTTAAACATTTTTAAAGTATAAAAAAAAAATCCAGGCCTTGAGTTTCTAAAAAGATATTTTTCCGTCCAAACTTTGCTGGTTATGAGTCTCGTGTTTTAACTAATTCCCTGGAAACTTTCCACACAGTGTTTGAAAACTCGCCTTGTTTCTAAGAAAATCGCCTGCAGCTGTTTAAACTCTTTTACTTTAATGCAGCTTTGCAGATAAATCTTTGTTTCGTCTGAGATGAATGTCGTGTCTCAGATGTTTCCCTCAACGTGGAGCATCTACGTTGGTGGGATCATTTTGGGAGATAAATATCTGGAAAATCAACAGCCTCTTACATCCACATTTATATCGCAGCCACAGTCTTGCTGAGAGAGACGTTTTGTGTGTAGAAGTAATGAGACGTTGCAGCTACAAAGCTGCCTCTGAGCCGTCGTGTTTGTGAGGCATAAAAGGATAAAATATTGTTTTTGTTTTTAGCTCTCAGTGCACACCGGATGCTTGTTGCTCTGAGATTTGTGAGATTTGTGAGATTTTTTTTTTTTATTTTTTATTTAGGCCATTCTGTGAGTTGTGTTGACTGACTTGTTTTGCATGAGGTCACTGATTAGTCGAGTTAAATATGTGTGTGTGTGTGTGTGTGTGGGGGGGGTGATCCCGCTTGGCTGCTTTCATGACAGGCAGCAAACTTATTCAGCAGGACGACCGAATCACTGGGACAAACCTCAACAGGCATTTAGCATCTGTTACACACACACAAACACGCACAAACACACGCACAAACACACACACAAACACACACACAAACACACGCACAAACACACACACAAACACACGCACAAACACACACACAAACACACACACACAAATACACACACAAACACGGGGTGCTGGTTGAAAACATGTAACTCTTGTGGGGTCGTTGAAGAAGAATAATACTGCACTTATTAAACCTAAAAAATTTGCTTTATCTGAGTTGTGAGTAGCGATGAAAACATCTCACACACACACACACACACACACACACACACACACACACACACACACAGGAATTTATAAGCCATATGTCCATCTTTCTAGTTTTTCTTTCCTCTAAAGCCGAATCTCATCTTTCATGTGCCTCACTCAGGGATGTAATTCACTTTTTTATGGTTTATTGGCTTGAATGAGTTTTCCACCAACAAATCAAACTGCAGCTGCACAGCAGGAGCGATAAAGACGGTGGGCCTCGCTGTTACAGTCCATAACGCTCTGTTGTGCTTTTAAGAACACTGCTATAATTTCACCGGCAGACTCATCTGCCCCCTGCGATGTCACATATTTCATTTTTCCAGCACACACTGCCCCCCCCCCCCAGCTAATTATGCAAGAAAGCAGATTTTTGCTGCAGCGCCACGTTTCTCGGCTGCGGTTTGACCCTGTCCTCACCTGATACACACCGAGCAACACCAAACACGCTTCAGTCTGTGATAACCGAGCAAACAACATCTGCTGAAAATGAGGTGATGTCATGGAAAGCTGCAGAACTCCTTCTGAACAGGAGTGTAAGTTACACCAACGGATGTTAATGAACTTTTCTTTGATTCATTCTTTTAATTTATTCATATTTTGGGGGTGTGTGACCAATCGGTGACAGCTCACGTGTCCCCATAGAACACACACTACACTTATCATACACACCAGCGCCGTCACAATCAAACATTGTTGTGACTGTAATTGCCGTTTTTGAGAAGTTCTCAACAGACATTAGCTCCAAAGGCTGAAATGAAAATTATACCTTTCAGACAGAGCTGTACATTAAACACACAGCAACACAAGATGAACTGTGAACGTTTCAGGCCTCGTCCGGTCCTTCATAGAGTCAAACGTGTGTGTGCATTTGGACACACCGCATCTGACACATGAACTGTTACTCAAAGAAAGAGTCTTCACGTCTGCACAGAACAAACCAATCAGCTGCAGCGTGAATATTCATCAGAGCTCGGTGAGGTCTATTACCTCATAAAGAACCCACGTGCTGCTCTTTGCTCCAATGAGCCGATATCCTGAGCACCTGGACATTAGACACCCCCCCGTTAAAAAAAGCTGGGAATGGGAAAGGAACTCTGTTATTCTCTGTCACCCCCCCTCGGGCTGGATCCTCAATTATTCATGAATGATCAGTGCTGATTTCTGCTCCTGATCCAGCAGACGTCAGTCACTTTCTCTCTTTTTTTTTTTTTTTGTTAGTTTTCGTGGTCTTCTGGTGCCACCTAGTGATGCCTCAATTTTATTTCTTCCTCTGCAGGGTCGAGGTCAAACTGCAGCCCATCGGTTTATTCAGGTCTAAGAGCACTAAGATCAGGAGTCCTGCTGGTTATTTGGGTATTTGAGAACTCTGATCTCGCCCTCCTCCTCCTAACTCCACCGCGGAGGACTGCAGGACCTGGACCTTGCGTCTTTATTTTTCATCTTGCTGTGATGTGCAGGTCTGTGCCTCTTCTAACCTTTTAACCTGCTACAGGTCGATGTGTTCTCGACACATCTCAAGGAAAATTAATAGAATGTTTCTACTGCACAGCGTTGGATTGTGTGTAAACATTCTCCTTTTGTATCCGGCGCATCTTAATGCTGATCACTGCTGTGACATGAATTTTACAGAGTAAATCCACGTTTGGATGTAAAGTGTAAAGTGAAAGTGAAGAAGTAAAACAGGAGCTGAGAAACGTTGTCTCACATTTTATTGTGATGGGGAGTCATAAAAATGGGGCAAAGAACTAAAATAAAAACAATACAAAAAGACAGTGGATTTACAAAGGGCGTGTGGAGGTCAAACAAATATGCAGCCTTGGACTTGGAGTATAATGGAACGAGTTGGCACAACAACAGAAATCAAAGAGGCGGCTAAATGTGGCTTCCAAATGAAAAAGGGAGGAATAACGTCTTCATAGCAAGATCCTTCATTAAAACAGCAACGACTCATGCTTTTAAAAATCACAGAGGTTTAAATTCAGTAGCTTCATAACGACGCAAAGAGCGGATGCACATGTAACAGTTTCTATTTCTCAATTCATTCCGTTCTTTTTTTTTTCTTTTTTTTTTTAGCTTAAAACAGAAGTCATGTTTACAGAATACATGTTTCATCTTTTTTATGTGTTTTTGTTATTAAACAAACTTCAGCTCCCAGAACCACATTTTGGGATATTTTTTTTTTTTTGTGTGTTTGTCTTGAGATTATTTTTCATACTAAAATATATTATTGTATCAATTCAAACTACAGTAATGTACACTACAATGTGTAATAAATAACCATAAAAGAAAATATAAAAATAAGACACATAAATATAAAAAAGTCTTCTAAAAACTAAACAGGTACATTTTTTTTAATCTGTGAAAAGGGTTCTAATACTGCCCTTGTTGAAAAATAAAAACATACAGAGGACACACATAAAAACGAGAAATTAAAACAGACTAACACTATCAACACTGTTCGGTAAAACCAACTGAAAGCACTTCGATAGAGACCACATTCACTAACGTTCGTTACCTGAAGTCTGGGACAGTTTGTAACTTTTTCATTTTTAATCTTAAATTCATCTTTAAATTCTGCTTTAAAAAAAAAAGAAGAAAAAAAAAGTGCACGTCTGACAAAATGATCCTGTTGCAGAAATATCTTCAGTCTCCATTTCGCTTTAAACTGATCTTCGACTTTGTATTTTTCATTTCCTGCTGGAGTGAACTCACTTCAAAACACAGTTTCTTTTCTTTTTAAGCACTTCTGTAAACATTTTTAAAACCACCGACTTCCAACATTTAGCCCAACATTAACTTGCTTTCCTAAACTTTTCTATCATCAAACTGATTATCTCGAGGTGAAAAGGCTTTTTATATCCGGGCTGCGCTCCCACGTACTGATCTGATCCTAAACCGCTTTTCCTTTAGTCACTGTCGTTCCTCGAGCTCAATGATTCCTGAACACAAACGACTCAAAGCTTAGAAAACATGCACTGACCAGATTAAACATCGATCCGCTTTTTGGAGCTGAACTATCTCGTGTGGTTCTAATACTGCTGAAGGCATCGAATATTTGCATGAATGTCACGATCCTCTTATCTTTCAATTATTGTGACAGAGAATTTTGCTGCTCTGTGCAAGTGAACAAACATTAGTCAATATGGGCCTTTTTTAAGTAACAGAGGGGACATAATACTGGCTACATGTGTGAAGAAGAAATGATAACACTGTTCAATGGCACTTAACAGCACACAGGTCTTGCATAAGGCTGGAGGCATTGGGGTGGAGCAGGAAACAGCCCCGTTCTTTCTTGTACAGTTTGACTTCCTATATAAGCTACTAACACTGAAACACCGACTGAGAACTAAAGCCAAAAGTAAGGAGAAGCTTGGTAAAGAAATGGCGCGTGTGTTTTGGAACCACAGACCTCCTCTGGGTATTTTTCCACCCGGGAGGCTCGGCCGGGTTGCAAAACGCACGCGCACGATGCTGGCTTTGAGATTGTGACTCTACCTTCCCTGATAGGACAAATTTGGTTATGGCGAACAGAAGCCACGCTCTCATCCCCGTCCCGCCCGCCACCCTCCCCAAGAATACTTTGTTTTCCTTAAGGCTAACAGTCAAACTTAAAGTAAAGCTAGCTAGCAGAGACTAACACTAACACAAATAACATCTTGCCAGCTAGTGTACATATATAACACTGAAGGGCATACAATGCATGAGGCATGTTTCCATAGGTAAACCAGGAATACTGTAGTGCAGAGGTTTTTGTTCGTAGAACTCAATAAAATACTGATTTAGGAAACTTCATTGGCAATAAAAAGGTATAGAAATCTCTCATCTTTACAGGTTAAAATGTCTCAAACAAGAACAAGATTAGTAACATTGAGCAAATAAAGAGAACCAAAAACAACCTGGGATGTCTCAACAACAAGTCTAACAACATGGGTGAGTTTTGCTTTAAAATCTGTACTTCTATAAACAATTTTAACACTGATATTTCATTTTCACAAGGAAAAAAAAAAAAAGTCACCGATGTTTTTTTTGTTTTTGTTTTTTTTTTTCTCCTTTTTCGAGTTCAGGCACACCTGGGTTTTTGTACACAGTAGTGGACCGTTAAAAATCAGGCAACCGCCGCGACTTGGATCTGATGGCGAGATGCGGTTTTGTCTCAGAAGACGGACACGTTCCAATCGTCTTACTTCCTTTCACTTGGCGTTTGTGTCCGCTTCCTCGGCGGGCTCGGTGCTGTCTGACCCCTCCCTGATGCTTTTGTCCGTGATCGCGTCACCGTCCGCCATCGCCTCCGTTTCCGCACCTGCTGCTTCCTGCTGTTCTTCGGTTATTTCCCCCATCGCCGTGTCCTCCAAGTGATCGTCCCCAAGCTCAATCTCCACCACATCGCACGCAAACTCCTTCTCCACCTTTTCTGTTCCTTCCTCCTCAGCCATCTCCTCCTCCTCCTCTTCCTCCTCCTCATCGTCATCGAAGTTACCTTCGTAGATCTCGCACTCGCCGTCGTCCACCTGCACGACCCGGATGTCATCCATACACATGGCCTCGTCGTCTTCGTCTTCGTCTTCCTCGCTCTCCCTCTCGTCTGAGTCCAGCTGTGAGGGCGGGGTCGTGGTGCGGCTGTCCGACTGCGGCCCGGCGCCGGGGCTGCCCAGCTCAGACTGGACCCTGCGTGACCCCGAGCTGGCGCCTAAGTTCGCCCCGTCCTTCTTGCAGTAGGAGTAGCGGTGGTTCATGTGCTGGGAGTAAGAGCCGGAGTGAGAGAAACGCTTCCCGCACTTGTCGCACTGGTACGGTTTCTCCCCAGAGTGCAGCCTTGAGTGTTCAATCAGGTGGTGTTTGTGTTTGAAGGCCTTCTTGCAGACGTTGCACTCGTGAGGCCGTTTTCCTGCAGATGAAACAAGAGGCAGAGCGTTCAGGGCCACTTCCTGTTACACTCATAAATGTCAGAAGGAGTCAACAGAAACCTCTAAAAGCCAGAACTTCAAAATAAACCTGTAGTGGAAGCATGACAATAATAATAATAATAATATAGATACAGTACGACGCCTCTTAAAAGCGTTTTAGAGTAGATCAGGTCCTGAAATCCTTTTTCTGACTGTCAGTAATTCTCATCAGGTTCAAGTTCAGCCTGATACTATTCCTCTTCACTTCCTCCAAAAACCACAAAAATGACTTTTGATAATTTGTGATATTTTTTGAAGGAAACCTGAACGTCACACACCAGAGAGAAAAGATCGCTTCCAACCAAAGTCCTGAATGATTCCAATAAACGTGTGTGTCTGTTTGTGTATCATGTCAACGCTGAACCAATTTTATTTGAACAAACCTACAGTCCGTATGACACCAGCGGTCCTACCACATGTCTCATGTCTGTTTACACTGATGTCAGCAGATTCTGTGCCGGTACGTTTACAGGCCAGGTGTCCTATAAAGCTGCGTTTAAACGGCGAGCTTGATATTTAACAAGAGATGATGTCACGTGCAAATTCACAGCCTTGAATGCTGAGACTGCCTTTGGGCAACGCAGGGGGAAAAGAAAAACAAATAACAAATCCCCTGCTGAACAAACTAAACCGGGCTTGTTCTAATGTTCTTTAAAACAGCTTTCCGTGGAAAAAAACTAATTAGTGGATTACGCCGAACGCAGCGTTTTAAGACTTTGGGTGTGCGTTTTAGTGAGCTGTTGACTTTGAGGCGCACCTGTATGTTCGTATTTGTGCCTGAGCAGCGAGCTGCCCTTCTGGAAGACCTTGGAGCAGAGGTCACAGGGATAGACGCCATTTTCCAGCCGTCGCTTCTTCAGCAGCCCGGCTGGATCCAAGTCGTTCTGCTCCTCCGCGGTGGACACGCCGTCTGAGCCGCTGTCCAAACGTTTCTCCTGCTGCAACATGGAAAAAAATCATTTCAGGCCACCTGTCAAACGCCGTCAACGTAGAAATCCAAGTTGTCCCTAAAACTGATGCTGTCAGCTGCTGCTGCTGCTGCTGCTCGGCAGTCAGCGATAAAAAAAAAACAAAACAAGAGTTGATGTCCAAATGAAAGCCAAAGATCTGATCAGTCATCTGACATACAATATTCAGACTAAAGCCAAATGAGTCATCTGCTGATTGGACGGTTTTAACTACCTCAAAATCACACAGCAGTACAGTCGTGTTGTTTTTTACCTGCCTTTAAGAAATAAGAGGGTGCAGCTTTATCTCGTCTGATGTTTTGATATACACAATCATGAGCAGTGACAGCTGCTGTGAGCTCACATTTCAATTTAACACTTTAGATTGTTCTGTAGATAAAGAAAAAGGTTTACTACGCCACAAACCTTGTGGCCGTTGAGTACGACAGTCTTTGCTCCAGAGGGGTTTCCTGCTGCAGTGGCGTAGGTGTAGGTGAGCTGGGGGATGAGGATGGTTCTCTTCGTCGTGGTGTTGATGGCGCTGAGACAGCCCACCGTTCCCTGACCGGCAATGGCCACCAACGTGGGCAGCTGCGCGGCAGTGACGATGTTGACGGATCTTCCGGTCTGAGGCGCGGTGACGTAGATGGTTCCGCCCTCGATCTGCTCCTTCCTCAGGCAGGTCAGGTTCAGAGGCTGCTCCTGCTGCTTGGCGGCAGGCGTGCTCATTGTGGTTTCCAATGCTGCTGCGATGTGTTTCGGAAGGGACAGGTCCAGGGGCTCTGCTTGGGAGTCTGGGGCGTCGGGGTCCTCTGGGTCCTCCGGCTCACTTTTGACAATGACGAGTTCTCCGGTGTTGACGCCTAGTGACGTACATCCAGACGGTGAAGTGCTTCCAGATTCTGAAGAGTCTTTGTTGGATGTTTCCTGGGTGGCGTCTTCCTCTTCCTCTCCATTCTGCCTCGCTGTGTCCTCTGAGCTGGAATTTGTACTTTCAACCTTTTTGGACACCGCCGTCGTCTCGCTGTGGCTTTTGCACACCTTTTTCCCAGAGTTCATCTTGGCAAACCACTTTCTGACCACGTCCACGGGAATACTAACAGACTCTGAGATCTTTGTCAGCTCTTCCTTGCTGGGGTTGGCGTTTGAGGCGAAGTAAGTCTTGAGGAGTGAGAGGAGGTCGTCCACAGGCGGTTCCTCCAGCGTCACTCCGGCCTCACTTAGCAAAGCGGCGAATGAGGGGTCGAGGGCAGCGGAGTCCACGGCCTCCCCATTGGCTGCTTTACGGTGCTGGAGGAGGTGCAACGCCTCCAGGTTGTCCGGACAGTCATCACATAGTAAACACGTACTGGTGCTGTTGGCTTTTGGCATTTGAGCTGTGTCTAAAGTTTTAACAGTTTCCTTTTCTGCCTGTGTGGCGGCCTCAATGTCCACGTCTGTGACGGGCACTGCTTCTGGCTCTGCCTTGACGATGGTGAGGTCGGCCACCTCTCGGTTTGGGGATTTATCTGTTTTAGAGGGGGTAGGGCCTGCAGCAGTGCTCGTCAGCGTGGGAGGGGCGGGGGGGCTGTTTTTGACAACGAGCGACGCCGGCTGGGTGGTGGCAGCCGTGGCGGCAGCGGGGCTGATGCTGTAGTTGATGATGATCTTCGTGGTGCCGTCGTGATCCACAAACGCCGGCAGACTGATGATCTGCTGCTGCGGCTGCTGGACTACGATTCCCTGCTTGCCCTGCGTCACCACCCCGTTAGCCGTACCTAGCACCTGCCTGAGCACGTTCCCGTCCATCGCGACCTTCAGCACGTTCTGCAAGTCGTTCAGATTGATGCTGATGGGCGACATCAGGCCCACTGTGGGCACCACCATAGCCACACCCTGTGGCAGGGTTGCAGCTGGGACCACGGGTGGCTGAGCAGTCCCTCCGTTCACCACGCCGTTGGTAACAGCCGAAGTGGCCGGCGCCGCCGTCACAGGTTTGCACTCATATTCCACAGGTTCAGATTTGATCTGGGTAACAGGGAGCTGCTCCTGGAGCGGTTTACTTTCAGTCTTCTCTTTAAGAATCACCCGTGCCGGGGCGATCACAACAGGCGTGGTCTGGGTGGTGGGTGGGGGGGGCTTGACCGACGTCCGAGCGACCCCGTTGGGGGGAGCTGCACCCACACACTTCTTACTACTGATGTGAGAGCTGTAGGAGCCTGAGTGGGAGAATCGCTTCTTGCAGTTTGAGCACTCATAAGGCTTCTCACCTAAAACAGGAGCAAAGAGAAGAAATGACAAAACTGTCGAAGGAAGATGAGCAGCATTTTGAAAGCATCTCGTTCTAAAGTTAGATTAAAGACTAAAAACATTTTTTGTTGGATGGATCTTCGTGTTTGGTTTTAATGGCAAAACTCATGAATACTCAGGAACAGTAACACATCACCCTCATTTACTACACAACAGAATAAAAAGACAGAGGAAACATGGCGGCCAAGACTCCAGTCCGGGTTCAGGACCGTGCGGTTAGTTGTAACGGCGTACAGCTGTACTTTTTATCTCTGTCTTCCAGATCTGGATCAGCCGTCTGCTCCCAATCTGGATGTCTTAGACAAAAGCAGACTGGTTGACAGTTTCCTTTGAGTTTAAGTGTAGTCGAGATCGGCGCTGCGGCGCCAAGCTCCGGTTTGGGGGCAGAGCCAAAGATTGTAAACAGCACTGAGAGCAGAAACACGTGCTTTATCACCATTTAGAGCGGCTACAGCCAGCTCTTTCCTCTTCATTTGTGGAAAAACATGATATTGCCTGCATTATTCTAAAAAGACAGTTTCACTCCTGCCACATTAAAAGAGACAGAAACTGCCTCCTGTTACAGTTTAGGACCAAGTTCGCATTTGTAGGAGATGGATTAGACACAAGCGGGTTCACTAATCCTTTATAATGTGTGAGTTGAGTTCCACACATTGTCTTTCATTTCTTCATTGCTCTCCCACTTGTTTTTCTCTCCTGGCACGGCCAGGATTTGATTAGTTGTGCATCACATCCAAAGTATCCAGCTGTTTGGGGCCTCGAGCTCCTTGGCAGTTCGTGGGAAACACCGAGCTGAGGTTGCATAATGAACTTTTTCAAGGATTCCAGAGCTTTTACTTTTCCTTCGGCCGAGGATACAGGACAAACACACGGTGGCCTATTACAAGCAGCACCGATTGCATGAGATGGTGTGCAGTTCGAATGGACGCAACAGCTTGTTCGTGCCAAAACGGAACAATGCAGCGTTAGATAGAGTCTAATTCTGTGGCGGATTTTGCAGCTGCACAGTTAATCTGATCAACCCAGTACGAGATCATATCAGTTGTTTTATTAAGATGGTTTCGTGGATTAAATCCTTCTAAACTTCTCCTAACAGTGAATCCAGAGCAGGATCAGGAGATTAGTGTTGTGACAGTGTGTCGCTGAGACAAAGACGGGTCCTGAGTGCATCATCAGTCGATTCAGTGTGAAAAAGTCTGTCTTCGTCTGTGCTCACTGGACCTGCTGCTGGCCTACTGACGGCTGAGGTAGATGGAGAAACCTACATGACACAGTTACAGGAAATGATTTTAATTATGATTCTCCGGCTTTTCTCTCTTCATTGGTTGAATAGACTGCAGGGGGCCAGAGGGGCCCCTTAGTCCGGCCTCAGCTCCTCATGTGCTTCTATTGTTCGAGCACATGCCTGCATTGTTTGAATGCCATTAGCACACGACATGTGATCCCAACATTGTTAATGTTTCCTGGCACGCAAATGATTTCAATTGAAGTGGAATACCTGAAACACAGCACTTCAAAGTTTACAGACTGAAAGCCGACCGTGTGGATGTGACACAGGCAATGATAGAAAATCCAAACACAGTGACGGCAGCTCATAGATGGCTGCGATCTCTCCAGGCTGGGGATTTTATTTTGTGTGTGCGTGTGTGTGCTGACGGCTCACCGCTGTGGATGCGCAGGTGCTCCTTCAGGTGGTGCTTGTACTTGAATGCCTTGGAACATTCGGTGCACTTGAACTTGCGCGTCCCGCCCGTTCCCCCTGTTCCCACCGTCGACTGGGAAACATGAAGCTGCGACAGATAAAGGCGATGAGTAACTACGGCAAGAGCTGAGCTGATGTTTGAAGCTTCTGTTTTTCTGACACGACTTAATGTGGAACCCAAGCAAGCTGGTCATCTAAGCAGATGCTTTTTGCTTTTACCCCCAGACTGACTAAAACAGACCCAAAAGTACAACAAAGAAAGTGGAGAAGCATTTATAAAAAGATTTAATGCTGTACTGAACTGTACAACACTTCCAGTGTATTGCTCAGGCCTTTTAGGACTCGAAGCCCTTAGTGTGGTTTCACTGACCGACACGCGTGCCCTCGGGATCGAACGTTACCTGCTCCCTGTTGCCCCGATGGTGGCTCATGTGCCTCTTCAGCTGTGAGCGGTAGGTGAAGGTGTAGCTGCAGTGTGAGCAGCTGTAGTTGTCCTCGCTGGTCTCGTGGCGGTACTTGATGTGTTCCTTGAGCAAGGCGTTGCGTTTGTAGCCCCGGGAGCAGTAGGGGCAAGTGTGCAACTGGGAGAAGGAATCTGGTGTCCCTGGAACAGGTACACATTAAGGTTAACGTCCTCCGACCTTCAGCTGCATGCAGCCTCTGTGTAAACCTAAAACCTTCCTGAAGCCATTTCATCGCAGCTGCTTTACTCATTCTGCTCCCTAATCTTTGGTCCCAGGCTGTTTCTGTTTCCAGTATTTTATGCTGAAATGTTGAAGCGAGACACTATATGGATAAATTTGGCTGAAAACAATTAGGGTAATTTGTATTTAGTGAATTGGGCATTACGACATTCAGCTAATGGTGATTTATATCTTATTTCTCTCCACTTTGTTTCCAGTGAAAGGGCAGATGGGATCTGTTTGAAACTGTGATGAAACAAATGATTAAATGTAAACAGCATATTGCTTTTTTTGTCATAACGGTGAGGCACCAAAGCACATTTGAAATGAATTAAGCCTCCACAGAATGGTTTTCAAATGAAAAGCTCATCTAGTGTGCGCGTGCAGTTGTGTGTCGGCGTTACCGTTCTCGTCAGCGCCTCCTGTTTCCGCCGGACTGTGTTCATCCTCGGGGGCTTCGGGATAGATGATGGCTGTGTCTCCCTGTTGGAGAATCTCCTCCACTAGAGCGCCCTTCACCGCCTCATCTTCCTCCTCTGACACACACTCCTCCTTCACTGAAAACACACACAGGCACAAAGTTTAGGCTCGTTTTAGCAGCTGAAGAGTGGACGAAGGTTAGAATCAGCACAGCTTTAGCTCTCCTGCTGATACTTACGTTGAATTCTACAGAATTCACAGCATCAGATTTTGACACAACAAAAACAAAATATGTGATGGATATCTCCTTACACGCTGCAGCAGCCTTCCTCTTGGACAAAGAGATGTGTTTTCTGAGCCTGTTTTGCAGCATCACCACTCGAGGGCAGCACAGGGCTTTTTAATAAACCCATGTGAAGCTCAAAATTCAATACTCCCCCCCCCCAAAAAAAAAATTTAAAAAATAAAATAAAATTTGAAAATGTCATTTCTGAAATCAAAACACAATATCCACAAAGGTTTTGTAGATGTGAAAGCTCCTCTCCTAAATGTTAGGAAAGTTGAAAGCTCATTTTTAAATCATTGTGTAAAAGAAAAGTAGGAAAGAAACATCGATCCAAAGCGTTGGATTGATTCTGTTTCTATGATTCCTCCAGAGCTTATTTTTGTGTAAGACCAACTTTTTTAAAGCTTCCCACTGACACGTTAAAGTGCAGATATTCTCAGCAACCTGAAGGGAAAAGAAAAACACCAAAATTGCCATGTGGTGCTTGAAGCTGCGACCTTTGAGGTGTTTACCAAAAAAGCCTTCCGCGCTGACTCTTCAAAGAATAAACCAGCGCTGAGCTCTGCTGAGACTCTGAGGTGTTTTCTTGTGAGAGACACCTCAGGAATAAAACCATCCTCAATTTCAAGCACTTAGATCCAGCTCATCTGATACTGCAGCAGCAGCTCAGCTGTCCTGATAAAGATCAGTTGATATGTCAGTTCAGTTGGAGCAGCTGCTTTGATGAGAAAGAGACAGGATGTGTTTCTCGGTGACCAAATAAACCAGACTGTGATCTGAACGTCACCTTTCATAGGAAAGTGGCCCAGGAACGTAATGCAACACACTAAATTCACCCCCGCTGCTCAAACGAACCTCAGGGAAGACACGTGTTGCAATTCAGAGAGGACAGAGTTACCCAGAACACACTTAAATATGTCACACTTCAAAAATTTAAAATAGGACGTTAGTGTGTGTGACTATAAAAGCAGCACCAAGTTCAACACAAGACAGCAGTCTATATCAAAGTCCCAGAGGAGCCCTTACAGTACAGTGGCCTACATTTCCCACGATGCATCTGGAAAATGTCTCCATTAGCCCCACTGCCTCCCACTGGTCTGCTTTACAATGTTAAGATGAAGAACTTTTGAGTCGAGTTGAAGTCAGCGTCAGCGGCATTTCTACTGTTTCGGTTCTTCAGACCAACATTTGTTTTTCTCGCAGATTTAGCCTCCCAAATTCATCTCTGGAGAAAGTTCCTTCACTTTTTAGTGTGAAAATAAAAATCTAAATAAAAAAATAAAGAAAGAAAACAACCCACTGATAACAACAAGCCGTGAGGTAAAACTGTGATCAGCGTTTCTATGGAGACCAAGCATTTGAAACACGGGCAGGACCGGAGCCAAAGGCCACGCCCCTTCCTGCTGAGCCTTGTCAGGGACAGGTGCAGCCATGAGTGTGTGTGTGAGAGACTGCAGGATCTGTAATCACAGAGCGAGCCATAAAAAAGAGGGGAGGAGTGTGTGTGTGTGTGTGTGGGGAGGCAGCACAGGCCGAGCCCTGAGAAGCCTCATTTTAAACACACAGATTTTAGCTTCCCATGATCTCATCCCAAAGCTTTCCAAACATCTTTCCTCTCCTCAGGTTCTCAGACTTTTACTTCTTACTCTTCCGCCTCCTTTCTATTCTGTCTTCACCTCCTCCCTTGTTGCTCTTTTGTCTCGTTTTTGGGACGCCTGAAGGGCCAGATTCACTGAGACTTCCTCACGTCTGGAAGATCTGTGACTAAACCTGAAACCGGCAGAATGGTGTATTTACAGCTGGCTGAGAGGACAGCTTGGCCTCCCCTATAATCTGCTCTGTGATTTGTTATTTTGAACGGCGGTACAGGTGATACAGGTGTGAATGACATCTCGGTACATCAGGTAGCTGGAGCTGAAGTCTTTCCTCTTTCATCACGTTTGCAGCCGGTTCATCACAGCGACGTGGACCAAAGCGCGTCCGTCTGGGAGAACCTGGTTCTGCTGCTGATGTATTTCAATGAAAGCTGACCTGATAATATTTTCTCTCTTTATGGCGGAGAGGAAGAGGAGTTGAAAGTCAACCAGGAAACACGACAGAGAACAGACAGGCGTTTTCTAAAATCTCCTCCTCTCTTCCCACCGTCCCTGTTTCTCTAAGACTCTGACTCTTTGCCACACATATCTCCTGTTACCTCCATCTGCCTCTCCACCTTCATCTCCTGCCTCCCTTTGTTTCTGCCCCCACCGCTCCCCTCCCTCTGCTCCGATACACCTCTCTGAATACTTTCCCACCAAACTCTAGAAATGCACTTAATGCCTCACAAAAATTTGCAGGGTAATAATGACCAGGGCCCTGCAACACACACACACACACGGGATACCAGACTGGAATGAAAACAGGAAATCATGTGGTACGCACACGTACATAGTTAACAGGACACGTTTGCACAGACAAACACACTGGCGGACTTATTCCCACACACACAAACACACACTCTGCACTCCTTCTACCTTGCCAGAATCTGTCACTGTGAGTCGGTGGTGGATTTATGAGGCAGGATGGATGGGAGCTGCAGTGCGGCCCAGACTGCAGGGGGAGTAGCAGGCTTTAATCGCTCTCACCAGAGAAACAATTCAGCAGCAGCTGCGTTCTCCGCGCTCCTCAGACGGGGAGAGAACATAGGAGCGAGACGTTAGACAATCCAAAAATATCACGCTGAGTCTCTGAAGGGTTCCCACAGTGTCTCCGCAGCTTCTCAGCCCTCCCGCTGACCCTAAACTTGGTCAGAGTTCGTCCTTCGACACCAGAAATGTTTTTCTGAAGCAGGTGCAGGTGAAGCACAGGTGATTGTGTTTACGTTCAGGAGTTCAGGACTGCATTTATCTGAGTAAATGTTAAGTCTTAGTCATTATATTGATGACTGCTCTTACGTACTTAAAAGGAACTAAATTGGGATGAAGAAAGCCTTAATCCCATGAAACGCACCTGAAGGCAAAAGGTCAAGGGTCAAGGGTCAAGGGTCAAAAAAAAAAAAAAAAACAGCATTCAGAATTTCTTTCTCTGCTTAACGGCCTATTTACTACACAACTGAATATCTCATCAAATCTACAACACAAGACAAACACACCTTTCTGACACATAATAAGACAAATAAATTGAAACTTTCCGAGTAAAGCAAAGGTCTGTTTTAAATTTAAATTAAATACAAACCTTTTTTTAAATTTGCTATCAAACCTTATTGCCAGTCTGATTGGTGTGTTTATCTGTAGGGACAGTTTTGGGTTAAATGTGTTTGACTGTGTTGACACAGTTTCTTCCATCACACACAATAAACTGCGATGCTCAGTCTCTTCTGACCTTTCTATCAGAAGCAGCACTTTGACCTGCAGTCCCTCTTCTGTTGCCTTCGCTCTCCACATGCATCAATGAGTCTCTGCCGTCCATGACCCCGTCCCCTAGTTTTCATTCCTCGGACCACGGACGTCCTGCAGAGCTGCGGTGTTGGAGATGCTCTGACTCGTCTACACATCACAGTTTGATCCTTGTCAAAATCACTCATGTCCTCAAACTTGACCGATTTTCCTGCTTCAACACATCAACTTCAGGACTAAATGTGTACTTGCTGCCTGATGTACCTCCAAGTACACCCCATCTGACCTGTGTACTTCCTGTATGACCTGCAGAAGTTGGAGAAGTTACTTTGTCAAATGAAACAACGCCAACGTTGAAATGTACTGAACAACAACAACAAGCTCAGCTAATAATACCCAAAGTGAGCAGAGCGCCACCGATCACTTCAAAAAGAGAAGCTGTCACACACTATCTGACGTCGGATAGTTGGCGGGAGAAGAGAAGAGACAAACGCAGAAAGGAAAAAAAGGTGAGGTGGAAGAATACAGAAATAAAAAAGGGATCAGTGTAGAAAGAGCAGAGAAAAGAGCGAGCAGAGAGAAGGAGGAAAACAAAGTGAGAGAGAGCGAGCGGCACTCATGAGCGCTACTCACACCATGTAAGGCTTTATTCAGCAACAATGAGACATATCTCTGAGTGTCACATTCTCGCTGTCTCCATGGTTTTAGTATTTCCTGCTTGGCTGTAACGAACTGCTGTGGAGATGAAGGCAGATGCTTGCGTGGGCTGAGCTGTTTGTGGGGAATCGAGGATTAAAAAGGGCATTGAGATGCGGCGTGAACACAAGCCAATCAACCTCGGCTGCTGAATGCAGTCCCGGCTCTGCCTCTGCTTATTAAATTCTCTTCTGCAGTTTGGTTTGCATGCTGAGGTGTGTCATGTTTTTTTTTTTTTTTCCTTTTCTTTTCGGATAGGTAAGTAGCTAATCCGGCAAAAACTTGCTTACCAGGGAGTATGTGGAGGTTTAAATGGAAGAGTTTGAAAGAGCTTTTCACAGGCTGGAAGTGAAAACCAATTCAAAAAACAACAACTCCTGTCTCTTTCGCTGACGTCCAACTGTGTCTAATGATGAGGACGTGACCAAACCTCCTGTGCGATGATCTACAAATGGACGTGCAGCATAAATAAAAAAGACTTCTGCACTGAGGAACCAGAGCTGACTCAGCTCCTGCACAATCCCAGCGGTTGGTACTGAAGGAACTCATGACTAATATCTCTGTTCAGTCTGCACACCTGTTTTCTTTTCTTATGTGAAAGTAAATATCTCTGGAGTCTTCACTGTTGGACGCAAGAAAGTATTTCTGAGAATCAATGATGGTTGATGCTCAACTCAGAGGCTTTTGTATTCATAGGATTTTTCTTGCTTTCTTTCCCACTCAGACTAATTTCACGTTACACAATATAAGATATTAATAATTTGTTTGAAATTGCAGAATCGAATCCTGAGTGATAAAAAAGTGTTTTATGAGTTCATGGTTCATCCTTAAGTCCAAATTCTTGTTTGTTACCAAATCTCCATTAAGGTGACAAAACACTGTTTTATGAGGTCAATATATATCATTGACCTTTGACCTTTGTTCACCAAAACCTAATTACCAAAGTGGATGTCCAAACAGCAGCATAGTTACTTCCTGCCTCCACTCTGATGATGTAATCACAGAGCAAAATAATGCAACAAGCAACAACGGCAGCAGAGATGTGCTCATTGTTACTGAAGAGTTCAGCAGCTCATCCCTGTGTGTTATCAGAGAGAGGTGGACGCCTCAGTGTGTGTGTAGTTCAGCCTGGTGGATGTGGGGACGTACAGAGAGGCCAGCAGAACATCTTGCTCTGCAGCCTCGTGGGCGTTGACCGAGGCTGAGAGTCAGGGAACTAATCCGATCAGAGGAGAGAGAGAGAGAGAGAGAGAGAAGCAGGTCGAGACACACCGACTGACTCACCAAATGGAAAGAATGAACTCGTAAAAACTGTGACTGCAGAACACACTCGTCTACGTTTGATAATAAAACCTTGGAAAATGTGTCAGTCTCTGTTTTCAAGGACATCAGACTGTCATGTCAGACCAGATACCTGAAGTGGACCTCTTAAGGGTGTTTTCTTTTTCTGTGAGACGACGTTAATGGACCTTTAGTTTGATGTCAGATTGTTTCCACAGTTCATCAGAAGACAAAACGAGAAAAAAGCGACTGGCAGACGCTGAAATAAAGAGAAACCTTTGTCAGGTTGACCTACATGAGAGTACGTACGATGCATCATTAGGAACGTTTCAACAATCAGCCATCAGCTGGAACATAACGTCTTTTCTTTCTATTCTACAAACTTTACTTCTTTGCTTCAAAACTCCCGACTGGAGTGAAATCTCACTTCCCGAGTTGTCTCTTTCATTCCTCAACTTAACATCATTTCAGTTCCCTGTGTCTGTCCGGAGCTGGATGCTGAGCAGCAGAGCTGTCGACGTGTTGCCTCTTGCATCACTCTGGCGTCATACGACAGACGCTGGGGAGAACTTCCACACAGTCGGTCCAGCAGCATCCAACCCTGCTGTTTGTGTTCCTCTCCGAAGCTCTGTCCTTTTCAGTTTGTGCTTTTTGCAGATAGCATTAAGCTGCTTTATTTGGATCGTCATCTTACTGTCGGTTTTTGGCGCCACTGAAGGTCAGCCTTTGTAAGTGGTGAAGTGGAAAGTGTCTGTTTAGTGTAATATTGCTGATATGAAGTCAAAATAAGGCGTTGTCTTTCTGGGAGAAATGTAAGAGAAGAATCTCTAGATCATGTAAAGCAGCTGCGACTCGTGTTCTCTCTTCATATGAGTACCAAAAGCCTCAAACACATTCGCACCATTGTATCCATTTTGTCTCCAGCTTTAGTCCGGCCTGTCATTCTGTCATTGTCTCTCTCCGCAGCTTCTCCGTCTCTCACTGTCAATATAATAAAGATCGAACGCTGAGGAAATAACTTAAATAGGAAGTAAAATCTGTCTGACTGAGCCGAAACCTGCCTGTCACATTCAGGAGCAGAGCACAAACTGACCCAGAGCAGCGAGCTGTATCAGGAAAAGGAGTGGTGGTTTGTCCAGGTCTGTTGGATGTGAGAGCTGGAGATTACACAGACAAACACCGAGCTGTGATCAGCTGACTCCAGCTTTTCTGGCAGCAGGATGTTTAGTCAGTGCGTTTTTTGTTGTTGTCCTTGCGGCATCTTCCCTTCACGTGATGTAAAAAAAAAAAAAAAAAAGCATCCTTTATGTCTGCTTCGCCAACGCAGTGAACACAAACTCTGCTTCTGCCCTGACCTGGTTCCACTTGATAACAGTTGTGCGGATAATTAGCCTCACCACCTGTTCGAATGTATCTCCCGAAACCGAAGAGCCAACCCATGACCGTACAAAGATGAATGCGCACACACACACAGCTGACTCATTCCATTTGTAATGCAGCTTGCAAGATTTATGACAGTGAAAAATAGTGTTTAACATATGGACATTTTAGTTCAAATTACCGTCTGTCGGTGTCTGATTGTTGACCCCCGTGCAGACCTTTTAAAGCTAACACCACTGTCGCCTTCTGCTCTGCCCCCAACTGCGACGAGCAAAGTGCAGCTTGGTAAAAGTTGAGCTCGTCTACCTGTTTGCAGCAGAGCTGTGTGGTTGCACTGGGGAAGCGTATGTGTGTGTTACTGTGTGGACCTGAAAGAAGGTAGTGATGAGGAGAAAGCAACGAGCAAACGTCCTGGTCGGCAGGTATTAGGCTGACCTGTGCGTGCTCCTCAAACTTCCACTCTGACACCAATAAACATACGATTGTGTGCGTCCGTTGTTGCGTCTCACCTCCATTCCAGGAGCCATTTTGTGGTAATACTGTTGCGGCGGCGGCGGTGGCAGCGGCGGCAGTATCATGGCCTTCCTGCGGCGTGGTCCCTTCGGCTTCAGCGGCGTCGGGATCCTGCAGGCTCTCCTCCTCCACAATATGTAGCTTGTCCTCGTCGTCAGAGTCTGAACTGGCCTCCAAGCCATTGTTGAAGTTTGTCACTGCAGTAAAGAGACGAGGAAACGGGACTTGATTTGAAGCGTCACACTCAGTGAAACATCTACAGCTTGGCTGCAGAGCGAAGAGTTTCTCAACTTCTAAAATTTCTACCACAGAAAAGAGAAGCTGTCCACTCAATGACTTCTGCTCACAATGAGCTGCGGAATCAAAGGTGGCTGTCCCAGTTCACACCTGCATCCTTGATCTGATCTCACTTCCTGATGAGTTTTCAGTCATTCACAGCGCGTTTGTTAGCTTAAGTGTTTATTTATACTCAACTGTATATTTTACAGAACAAAAAAGTCCAAAACAGCCCAGATAAAACCACGTGTGCAAGAAAGTATCACTAAATGAACAAATCATTGCTTCTATGCAACGATACAGCAAGATTTTCTTCCCAGCAATGTGTCTTGACAAAGTGAGAGCGAGAGAACGGGGCACATCAATGCACCAAGTAAAATCTATTTAGAAAGAAGGCCTGGGCTTTGGGTTCCTCCACCTAATTCCCTCAGTTCAAAAAAGCTGTATGTTCAGGATAACCACTGGCTTTAAAGCGCCCTCACCTGATGTTAGCTGTGACTGGCTGATAGATGAGTACTATTGCTCAAAGATGGACGGCTCATAATGAAACCGTGTCAGAGGACGTCAGCAGAGGAAGTGATTCTTCAACGTGGCCACATGTGGCCCAGGCCTCCTAGAAATGTGGTCTGAGTGATCTCAGCTGCACCTGAACAACTCAATGTCCGGACAAACTCTCCAATATGAAGCTGAGTGGAAAAATATGCACCCCTTAAATCATCTACTGTAAATTTACTGGAACAATGGCTGAAACATGGCAAGCACAATTTTCCTGTTACATTTACGGTAATTTCCTCAAGATGTGGCCACGGCATCTGTTCTCCAAGTGCGTACATAACGAACAGTCTTCGTGCTCATCACAGAACTGAAAACACACAGTTCCTGCATCTCCGAGGATCGCCTGTGTTTTCATGTTTGAGATGAGTCAGTATAATAGTAAAAGCTCTAGGTGCTTCAAAATATGAATAATAAGTAAGGAACTGAAAGGAAAGTGCAGCAACACTTTCTACTTCTACTTCATAAGCGGTTCAGTTTTTCTGAGCTCAGAGGAATGTTGGAGCTGTGATAAACCAAAATTTATAGCAAATGGAACACAGAGAAAATGTGTAAAAAGTACAATGTCTCCTGGGGAACTGCACGTTCTCTCCTCCTGGATTCTCAGCCAGAAGCCCACCAAACTACCAAGCTGACTACCAGTCTGACTCCCCCGATCCAGATCCACTGCTGCCGCAACAATCAACCTCTGACTCGTGCTGCACGCGATTTCCTTCTCTTCATTTCACAGAGAAGACATTAAAAAGGACAAACTACAGCCACGGGGAGAAATAATCAGCTGTTTATCAGCCTCAGAGAGCAAATCCATTTTCCACTGTGGTGCAGTCACCAAGCGTGTCTGTGGGGCATCGCTGCTTAATGCAAGCTCAGGGTGAAAAATGGATCAACTGGACTGCTGTGAATGAACTTAAGAGTGAAGTGTGTGTGTGTGTGTGTGTTTGTTGGGCGGGTGAGCGATGATGCAGGTCGTATAATTGTCTTTTCACCATCAACGTGTGACTGTGCGTAAGTTTAAATGAATGAATACAAGTCAACAAAAATGAGTGTGTGTGCTCTGATAAATGTTGAAGATGCCTGTTGGGGAGGAAAGTCTGGACTGTTTGTTCACAGGTGACAAGTGCACACAAAACAACAAACACACACACACACAGGTCCCACACCACAAAACAAGCTCTACGTGTGTGTGCTTCAACACCTCAGGCAGCAGCGTTAACCACCACTGCAGACCAGATGACGCACAACCACCGCCATCTTAGACACACCTCGAGCACACAAAGATTGTCCAAACACGCACGCTCCTTTATAACCTCTCTGAAGAGATGTCTGCAGAGGACTCTGTCACCGCCCCAGACAGATGAGCAGAGCTCTGAACTGAAAGAAGCGCGCTGAGGGTTGGAGGGTTGGATCGATACACGTCTGGATCAATGTGAGAGAGTTGAAAAAATGGGATTCAGTTTTTGCTTGTTGATGTTTTGAATCGTCAGATGTAGATCCGGCTCTTCGCAACACGTGTGTGTGGTCACATGACAACAGTCAACAGGTGCTGCTTTATATTTGATTATTGATTTAATCACCGGTCGCTATCTGTTATTCAATCTATCTCAAAACTTCACTCTGCTGCCACTTTAGCTAACCTTGTGTTAATCTTTTGTGGTATTTTCTTTTCATTTTTTAACAACCAGAAATCCTTAATTTTACTTAAAGAACAGATTGATTATTTTAACAGTAGTGAGGCAGCCAGAATAAAAAACACAGAGAGACAATAAAATCTGCAGCTTCACATGACCAAGCAGAGACAGATTCTGCTGTATCGGGTGTTTAAGATCTGCACTTATACCCACAATTTGAATTTGACTACTTTGTGTATCCATGTATACATTTGATTGGGTCGACAGAGCGTCAGTATTCGACGGGCTGAAAAGCAGAGCCTGAGTGAACCTCTGCGGACTGGCCTGACGCTGATGCAGCGGTAGAACGGCTCGCCTTAAACGCCCGCCCAGGAGGAGGCGGCCAACAAACTGTGGTTCCCTTCATTCAGACAAAATAACCAGACGGGCAGGAGGCAAGCTCCAATAATAGAAAAGTCTATACGCTCAGATAAACAGATTGTGTCTGTTCTGCACACCAGAGGCCGCCTCCTGCAACTGGCGAGTTATTCTTAAGAGCGCTGGCTGCAGGGAACAGCAATCAGCTGAGCTCCAGATAACACAGGAGGCAGTGAGCCTGCACTCATTCCTAGATTAAATTTGGTATTTTTGCTCAATGTGCTGTTTGGCAGAGTTTCGGTGTGTATGAGGGTGAAACTCTTTTATTTAACTCTCTCAGTACAACTATTCGAGGTGCTCGGGTTGGAGGAGGATGGCAAAGTTAAACTGATCTTCTTAGCGTCTACACTGATGATGATGTATCAGATAATATTCTCATTAAAAAGCATCACTGAGGCTGATGTAAGCGACAGTTCATTTCCTCGGTCGTTTTATGAAATTGGAATAAGGAACAGTAGGTTAATTCAAATTGCACTCAGCAAGAGTTTAAAGTAGAAGCAGTTTAGAGAAAGCAAAGAAGAAGGAAGCCGAAGCAGCACTCTTTCCTGGGAAACCTGAACTCAGTCACATTACATCCGTCTCCTCCTGCCGGTTTGGATTCAATTAAGGTGATGACGTTAGATGGCACGTGTGTGCTTTAATGACATTAGATTCAGGATTTCTGGGTATTATTGATGGTTACTTCTCAGTGCAATTTATAGCAGCAAACCTGACCCGCTGTGACTTGCACAACAATCATCTGCAAGTCCGGCCAACGTTGTGGAGCTGAATCTAAACGATAAACAGGATGTGGGCGGTCCATTTTGACCACAAATACAACCTGGGCCTGACTGCCACATTGTGATCTGAACAAGGTGACTGTCACGGCCGACAGGGGGCAGCACCGACAGGGAGGATGACACCGAAAAGGCAGGGCCCACCTCCCAACACGTGACGCAAACACAACTACACACCGACATGTGTGTGCTCAGTTAGAGAGAGCCGCGTTGTGCTGGAAAGAGACAGACGCGTCCACATCATCGCGAAATGCATCAAGTGAACTGCTAATCCTCCATCTGGAGGTCTGCGCAGAGCAGAGGCCAACCAGGAGAGGAAGGCAGAAGTCTAGACGACAGCATTCCTCCCTTCCTGTCATCCATCTCTCTGATTAAGCAGCTGTTTTGTAACAGGCCCTCTTCATTATTAGCCTGAACTAATGTTTCTTGCTGATAGCTTTTCTGCCACTTCGAGGCTGGAAAGCTGCCATAAAACGTCTCCCCCTTTGTTTGCAATTACTAATAAAACAAATGTAAACTTTGGGGACATTTAATTTCTCAAACTGAAGAGGGCACACTGGTTTTGAAGTGAGGTGTTTTACTTTTATTCCTGTTATTGATGGATTCATACCATGAGCCTTTGACCCACACAGCTTTGTTTCAGAGTCAGATCAGTAATCATAGCATTTCAAGGGTCAAAACCTGAACTTCTCCTCCAGATGTTCCTCAGCTAATCACAAAATGAAAAGTCCACCTGCTGCTCTTATATACATTTTATGATATATTTGAAAAATTAGGGCTGGATAATTTTGCGATTGTGATATTAAGATATTTGCATTTTATTTTCAATGAAAAAAATTATCATGATTTATGTTATCTGGTCTTGTATCAAACACCTGGAGAATATGAGCATCAATGTCACTGCACTACAACAATATTCAATTATATCAAATATTGGCCTTCTTTGTTCATCTTGTTGTTCTGAAACAGAAAACACAAAGCTCTTCTATAGCCGAGCGAAGTTATCTGTTGATTAAAAAGGAAACTTTACAGAGAGGGTGAAAGCAGTAAGTCAGAGGATGGAGTTCATAATTTCCTTTCTGTCTCATCTCACTGTAGTCAATCTAACCTTCTGAGGTGTTCTGGAAAAAAAAAGAAAAAAATCCAGTAAGGCCTTAAGAAAGAAGCACCTCGAAAACATGGTTGAAAATAAAACATCATGGACAAACTTCCTCCTGTGAATGAGCCCTCTCAGCTCAGCCATTCAACACCATTCTGTTTTCAATGAGTGAAAAAAGGAGGAAATAAACAGTTACAGCATGAGAGCGGTGGGGTTCAGCGCCAGTGAACCGGATCCTCTTCAACACAAGATTTCCCTGCAGGGGAAATCATGCGTCTGACACGCCAAAACATGGGCCTGGCTGGGCCACATGACCTGATATCTGGGTCAAAGGTCAGCTGCTATGCAGGAGAGACAGAGGGAGGAAGGGTGAGGGTGAGGAGGGCTAAAAATAGCACGTCAGTCTGCAGATACAAACCACCAGACAAGCACATAACGATGTGATTGGGAGGCTGCACACAGTGATCAGCAGGTAAAATGCTAACCCTGGTTATCTAAGCAGCACGAAACACAAAGCACAGCTTGGACACGTTTGTATCTTCCCCGACCTCATGATGGCGCTAAATAAAAAGCTGAGGGATGATAAACCAGGAATTCCAACCTCATGTCAGCAGGAAACTAACTAAGTAACATCATCAATAACCTGTGAGCGAGTCGTCACGGTGAGT
Source organism: Echeneis naucrates (assembly GCF_900963305.1). Lineage (NCBI taxonomy): Eukaryota > Metazoa > Chordata > Actinopteri > Carangiformes > Echeneidae > Echeneis > Echeneis naucrates. The sequence goes on along the minus strand of NC_042527.1, from coordinate 19,161,461 downwards.
CATTAATTAAAGACTCAGCTGAACAAACACTCACTGGAAAGGACGTGAATGGAAAAGAGGCAACTCTTTTATTAATGATCCCATACTGAAAAGTCCTAAATACACGTGAACAAAACATTAGGCAGTGTGACATGACGGCCATGCAGCCTGCTGCGTGTGTGTGTGTGTGTGTGTGTGTGTGCATATTGACCCAGTGCAGCTGTGCAGGATGGGACCTATGCCAAGCCTCTAACAGACAATTACCCCACTGTGTGTGTGTGTGTGTGTGTGTCGGACCAAACAGAAGAGTGTACATCACTAAGGCTTTCTGTCTGCTACTAGATGTGAGCAGACTTTAACATGCGGAGCAGCTGCACAGTCGGCCCTCTTAAAGGGACAGTCGCACATTTTCTTGTCTTTCAAGGAACACACAAAGCTCATGCTGTGAGTCAATCTCTACATTTAAAGTTGTCATTATTAATCTGACAATTATAACATCAATAGTCTTCATAATTTGAGAGATGTAGTTTCGAGCTGCAACAGTGAACTGATGATTAATTCCTTCGTTGACAAAAAACTTTCAATTGCTGCTTCAATGTCAGGATTTCTTCATATGTGACACTAAATTGAATATTTTTTCGCTGTCTTTTATATTTTTGCAATGAGGGCACAAGCAAAAGAAAAAATACAAAGAGAGGTCATGTTCCTAATGTTTCCTGTTGACCCCTCTTATCCTTTCCTGAAGAGGACACTCAAGTCTGAAGTGATTTCTCCTGCAGATTTCAACCTGCGCCGTGTTTCATCGCATGTAGAAACCATTATTGTTTGTTGCCATAGATTTATAGAATAAAAATAGTGCAGGTCATGCTTTGGAACGTCGTCCAGTAAAATTCAAACAAAAAGAAAAAGGAAAGAGAGCAGGACTGAGCACTGAGTCATGTTGAGGTGTCTGTAAATACCTCGCCATCATGAGGTCAGACTCAGGCTCCGTCATCCTCGCAGACAGCAGAGGAGGGGAGTGGCTGCTCATGTCGCTGGCACAGCACAGTGTGTTTCCATGCCCACCTCGCTTTAACACAACCATCATCAACCTCAGGACAACACACACACTGCCGAGCTAAAAATGCTCCACACACACACACACACACACAGGAAAGCCCCTCTGTTAGCAGCCAGATATGTAAGCCAAAGACCGAAGACCCGCCCCTTCCCCTTCATCCTCTCAAAGAGAAAGAGCATCTGCCACGTGTATCTTCATATGTGTGTGTGTGTGTGTGTGACAGTGAGAGGAAGAGACACAACACTGATGTGCATGTTTGTGTTTAATAACTGTTCTACTTTATAATTCAGATCAACGTGTCTCAGGGCTGTGTGTGTGTGTCCGCAGTAATCAGGACTTTCCAGCTGCTTCCTGCTTGGCCCAGGTGCTCAATCAGACCCGGTCAGACCTTCCTCCCTCCTTCTCTCTCCCCCCTGCATGAAGCCTCAGACCTGCCCTCAGAGACAGCACTCAAATTGGACGTAGAAGGTGGGGGGGGGTTGTTTAGTGTTTCCTGTACATTGATTTAACACAATAAGCACACTTTTCTTTTTTTAATCAGGTCATATGGGTGAAATCTTATTTCACTGTAGAAGCGACTCACTCGGCCTGTCTTTGGGGAGTCCATTAATCTCTTCAGCAGTCTGTCAGCCTAAATGTAAAGGCTAATCAATACGTAATATGTTTGTTTGATGGCGTTCTGGGTATATTTAAGCTCTTAATTTGGTATGTGGTAATTCAAATATTTTTTAGGGAAGCCTCACCCTCTCCCCTCCCAGTCTTTATGCTAAGCTGATCGCCCCGGTCTACATGTTTGGTATCGATTCAGCAGTCGATGAGTCATTTCCAGCAGAGCTCAGGTACACTTTCATTTTGTGAGTCAACTCACTGCACTTTTTTTTTTTTAGCTGCCTCACAGAACGCAGACCCACACAGTGCCAGACTTTAAACTTCACCGACCAAGACCTGTTTAAAGCTGCCAAAAAGCCACAGAAGTTACACTCAGCAGGGCGGCACGGCGGGCTCTGTACGGCACAGAGGATTTCATCACCGAGCCACAACGAAGACGACAACGTTAACTTTCTCTGACTGTGTGGAAATGTGACGTTTCCACAGCCAACACTATCAGCAGAGACATCAAAGTCAGTTAAACCGTGAATCACAAACAGAAGTGTAGTGCAAACTGACAATGAATTTTATATTTTTCATAAAAAAAAAAAACAGATAAGAGGATGCATGAAGCAACAAAACAATAAATACAGAGGACAACAGTTTTACTCTTCCATCATCTAACAGGAAAAAGATGGATTTAAAACAGCAAATCAAATGCAATGCCTGGCAGCTTTATTGCAATTTTGCATAAATTAGTGTTTTCCAGCATAGCTTACCAAGAGACATTAAAGGTTTAACTTCCTGTATCACATCATAAACAGTGGAAACACTATTTTTTGTACAAGACACACGATTCCATGTATTATTTAGCTGTGGCAGGTTAGCGTTCAGTTAACAGACTTGACAACCTGCTCTGCTCTCTCAGTAACCCTCTGTGAGAGGATCGAGATGAATCTGGGTGAGTCCCGCCGAGATTACAGCTCCTTTCTCAGAAGGTAGACCTTTTAGTGCACCGCCGTGAGAGTCAAGTGTCAGGGATTGATTTTAAGAGTTTCATTTCACTCCGGAGGGACGGAGGAAAAAGCTCCCTGAAAATTCACATATAGTTTTTTTTTTCTTTTCTCGATGGCAGCTGTGCAGAGAGACACAGTAAAGTCAGGTAAAAAGGAGAGAGGGGATGATTCAGCAAAGAGCCAAAGGCTGGACTCAAATCCTGGACCCAGTCCCAACCCGCTGAGCCAACCAGGAGCTGCCCAAAGTGAGATATGAACACATGAGAGTTCATCAGTTCATGTATCTGAATCTATATGAGTGAACTAAAAGCTGCTGCAGATTATAAATATGCCTCTCTCTTCACATCACTGTCCATCAGCTGGGGCTAACACTGCTCTGTTACCTGTCCTGGTTTCTGCCCCTGAACCGGACGATGTAGTTTAAAATGCACGTAATGCCACTTTAAACTAAACCACTCAAAACAAAATCAAATTTTCATGTCTGCATTAAACATATAAGAAGCAGAGAGAGACAGACAGGGATGCTTCAGGGTCTTTTCAGCTCATTGTCGCTACAGTATGATTATCCTCCCAGGGGTCATCTGAATGTTTCCAAATGGCGGAGATCGAACTCTCGTGAGCAGAGATTGTCACCAGTTGCCCGTAAAAGCCAGCAGATTTTGTGGAAGGGACCTATAGGTGATAGGTGGTGTCGGGGTGGCTGATGTCATTTTCCTAAAGCTGCTGTTTACTGCAAGTGTCGCTGACTGAGTGGTGGCTCATGAGATGACGCAACACCTGGGAAACTACTGACATCACCGCGAGACTCGGCCTGTACAGAACGTGTGAAACGAGGGAGGTGGGACTGAGTCAGGGTGTGAAAAATATAACTTTCTGGGCTGCTTTAAGAGCAACATTTAAATCCTTTAAACCTGTCGCAGTCAGTTATATTCAGAGGCGTCGTGGGAACAGTTCCAAACCATAAACAAGTTTGCCTTCTGATAATATATGCCTGACAATATTTTTTCTTCTCAGCTGTAATCGGCCCTGGACAGGAGGGGTCAGAGGTCACAGAGGAAAGGGTTTGAAGGTTTGAAGCTCACTATCACGATCCCAAACGCTGGATCAATATTAGTCTACTGGAGATTTTTCTCAGCCGCTTCCTTTTCTCCTTTCTCACGGAGGCTCTCGATAAAAGTGTTAAAATGCATCAGGTTAATGATGCACTCCGTGGTGCATGCTGTATTTGTGTGAGTGTGTAATGACTCATGCTCTACAGGGGGTGGCGGTACACAGGGGCATTACATAACTCTCAACAGCTCTGATCTCAGTCCTGCTACAGCTGCCTGGAAAATCCACAACACCTCTGCAGTCAAATCAGACCAAGACCAAGTAATCAAATGAAGTTCGTCAGTGACTCATATAAACACTAATGGGTGAGGAGGTATGCGCCGAGGCTGCTGGAGGCCAAGCGCTCCATATAAAAATCCTCCTGTCTCATTAGTCTCCTCAAAGGGCGGCGTTAAGATGAAGATGAGCAGGAACTTTAATGGAGCGTTTCAGTTTTTTGTTTTTTCTTTTGCTTTCTGTGCTTTTCTGTAATAAAGTCAAACCGTATTCTAGTCAGCAGAATTTATCACAAAGTGGCCTCACCCACATTTAATCATTTCCTCTTCTCATAGATAGATCACAGGTTTGCCAGAAATGCTGGCCCATTTCACTCATGCTGGATTTATGAGGCCGAAATTGATATTCGAGGGTAAAGCTGATATCAATATACTGATGGAGGGTCATTCATTTTAACATGTTACAGCTTATTCTCAAACCGCTGAACAATTCAGCAGCATGATACATCAAGACAATATCAGCTGTGTAACTCCACTCGCCTGCGATGGACTGGCAACCTGTCCATGGTGACCCCGCCCACTGCCACCGCGACCCGGAGATGGAGCAGTGGTAGAGGATAAATGAATAAATGAATTAATGAATGAATGAATGAATAACTCTCCTGTCAATATTTAAGTTGCATGAATCATCAGAAAAGGTCGTCAGTGCTGTGACGTGAGAGTAAACCAGAGAAGGACAAATCTCCCTCTTTAATGTCCAAACAATGTCACAATAATGACATTAGCTGTTGGCATTGACAATAATTGACTAATCATGTCTGGTGGTTGTGTTTTTTGTTTTTGTGTTTGAATTATGGATACAAAAATAAGATGTTTTCGATAAAAACAAGCGATTTCTGTCATTTTCACCTGCAGTTCTCAGGCAAAGTCAAAATGAAACCAAATCATATTCTCCACTTGCTGCTCATGTAGAGGGAAAATAATAACCCGACATTTTAGAATCAGAGCCTTTCGGTTTCGAGGCTCTGACAGCGCAGGCCAGGTCCATTTAGCTCATTTATGTTGGGTGAAGCAGACATGCCGCTGCATCAGTGAACTCTCCTGTACTGAAGTGAAAGTGGACACACAAAGCAGCCATGCGTTCATTAGTGAAAACACCAGCGTTGAAAATCCAAGCGTAAAGTCATAATCTGAGGCAAGCCTGACACGGCAACCACACACGCTGAGAATCTGCTTGTTCATTCATTTTCTACCACTTATGTGTTTCCAGGTCACCAGAGGTGCTGGAGCCAATCCCAGCTCACACTGGGCGAGGGCGGGGTCATCAGTCCAACACGGGGCCGACACACAGAGACAGACAGAGACCAACAGCCAGTCACAATCAGACCTGCAGACAATTTAGAGCCACCAATGACCCTAAACAAGATGTCTTTGGACGGGGGGAGGAAACCCACACAGGCACGGGGAGAACTAAAGGCCTCAGGCATTTCTGTGTGGAGCTGCCCTGATTTAATATTCTCCACTGAGCAGTTATTGCAGCTGCCAGTTTCAGGGCATTTCTCTGCATGCGACCTGCACTCTGACCTCTGACCTCATGGAGGCAGGGGGGTGGGGGGTGAAGCCAGACAAAAGAAACGGGTCTCTGTGTGAGTAGACTCCACGGTCACAGACAGAGCCGGTGCTGCAGTTTCTCCAGGCCCCAGTGAGTCATGTAACTTTGACAATCACCTGCCACGATGACTTACCACTGCCTGCCTGACAAGAAACACACACTTCATCTTCTGTGTGTGTGAGACGACAGCATTTAACTCTCTGTGACAACAGCTGGTCACATGCTCACACTGCTGTTAGGAATCTACTCTCACACAAACTGTATATATACAGACGTGAAGCATAAACATAGCTTTGACCTACATATCAACACACGACAGTCCGGCCTCCTTATAAATAACACAACATGATGTTGCATCTCTCTCCTCACTCACACACACGGGGGGAGGTGTGTGTTCTCCCTCAGTTGGCGATGCTTACAGCAGTCCATATACAGGAAATGACATATGGGGAAGTGGGGAGGGAGGGGGTTAAAAGTGGCAAGTGGTCACTTCCTGTTTACCTTAGTACCTTCCCTCCTCCGGTCTTCACTGCTCAGTTCTGCTCTGAGGTTGAAACACATCAGGCAGACTGACAGGCACATGGAAAAGCCTGATGTTATGAGTTTGGATATGATGTTTTACAGAATGCATTTCATTTTTATGGCTGCTCAGGGTGCAACTTGGATGCACCTCATTAATGCGACAATATTGTTCATTTGTGTAGCATTGTTTGCAGATTGTAGCCTTTTGGTTGCCAACACAAGCCCAACATTAGAAAGTCTCATCTTTGAAAGTAAAATTAGGAACGCAAAAATCAACATTTACACATTCACTTCCTGGGATAAAATGAAGCTCGAATGTGGCCTGTAATGAAAAAATGACTGCAGGTTTTGTCATAATAATAATGAGATTCTATTAAGTGTTGATCAGTCACCTTCAGGCCGATATCCACTTCGCTAAATCACCTCCAACACAAATCAGTCAAAACCATGAGCAAACACCTCACTTGATAATAACGTCCCCCAACAGAGGAAAAATTTCCTCAACTCGTCTAAATTTGATCAACACTTGCAGAGCTGCTGCACAAACAAATATCAGAGGAGGAAAATCAAATCCCTCATAAAACAAATGTTTGATCAATATGTTTCAACGTGGAAAAACTGTGATGAGGAAGCTGAAGTCTGAACTACTTACTGCTTCGCTACATGCTGATTTAAAGCAGCTTGTTTTATTTCAGAGGGAACGCTCCTGAAAGGTTTAATAAATTAGCAGTGTTTATAATGCGACCCTTGGCATGTATTAAGTATAACAGGGAGAAACAGAGACAGATGCTGGAGGTCTCTAACTGTTTTCTGGCCTGATGGACCGCATCCTCTCTCACTCGTCACGTGCTCGCTGTTTGATTCACATCTAGGAACCGAGAGGAACATCAGCGCTAACAACGGGCTGCTGGTGGAAACTCCCTGCTGCCACTTCCAGGGCGAGGTGTGTGTGTGTGTGTGATGGTGGCGGCAGCCTGTCAGTAGGAGTGTGTGTGTGATTGCATGTAATATTCGCTCATAACCTCCGTCACACTCACTCTGTGGTGGGGCGTTTCCCACCCTCCATCAGCAGAGCGGCTGCTCATGCTCCAGCTTAAATTTAATTTAATACTACAGTACATGCATTAATCTGCCACAACAGGAGGTAAACACACACACACACACACATCCACTAATCTTCTCTACCAAAAAGGCCATCCATACCAGCCCTGCTCCCGGATTAGAAGCTTTTATACTGTAATCTATCACGTCTGATTTATGTTTGTACCCTGAACTCACTCGGTTTCAGCTCCTGTGCGTCAATTTAGTCGGTGATCGGAGCGTAGCTGCAGACAAACACTGACAAGGTCAAAATTAATGAGATAGCTGCAGATGACATCACACATTTGGCGAATTCTCTTCCAATAATATCAGATTGTATGGAGGACATTTTATTATTTATTATCAAAAAAAAAAAAAAAAAAAAAAAAAAAAAATCCGGAGATATTCAGTTAAAAAGACTCTAAGACAGATTCTAAGTGTCTCTCGGCTTTGTTAACAATGAAGACTTTATGTAAAAAGTTTGACATCAGCCAATAAAAACAGCCTGGCAGCTGCAAAAAAAACCCCAAAACAAAACTACAAAAACACATGTGAACTGTTTACATTTGGTCTTCAGTGGTTGGGAAAGTCACACGTTTTATGAGGTGTCAAAATGCATAAGTATGCGCTTTAATGTGTAACAGCAGGCTATCGTGGATTCATCATTTTGTCAGACAGAGTCGCCTCACACTCACACACAAACTGAAATTAACCTGACGTGGATGACTTCGGACTGTCAGGGGCACCTGGAGGAAACACACATACATGAGGGGGGCATAAAAAAGACGGACCCTGCTGTATTTGAGTCCAGGACACCTTCGTGCAGCGGCTGATGGGCTCTGTGTTCCCGTAACATCAGTAACTCCGGACTGAGAGGCCAGCAGGCTAATCACAGTGATGCATCCCCACGGAGTGACAAACAGCCTGCTGAACCAGAGGCTGGGTTTCGGTGAAATATCTCTTTAATAGCCTTCTGAGTCTGAGAGCTTAGATGGCGGACAGGTTTGAGGGCAGGACCTGAAGTCGGCCAGTGAATAGCTCAAGGAGATCCATGTGTGTGTGTGTGTGCTGTCTCAAGGCTGCCTCACCAAGAATAAGCGATTAACAGGAGCTGGTCTGACCCAGTTTTCTGCTCTGAAGCAGACCTGTGGGGATCAAAGACTGGGGAGGTTACATAAGCTGCACTCCCAGCAGACACTCACAAATTCAGTGTAGCAGCGACTGTCGCGCTCACACAGACCGACTTCTTACGGCACCGTCGGTGGACCAGCTGATGAGCTGTGAGTCTGGTGGGTGCAGCAGGCAGCAGCCATTTACCGGCCTCCCCAGGTTTTCAGCTCTGCTGGATTCAGTGGACCAGTCAAAGCAGCTGTGAGACACCGGGGGCAGAATAAGAAGAAAGGGAGAGGGAGGCGGGAGGCTGAGGAGAGCGAAAATCAATTGGATAGCTTGAGTTTCCATGCCAGGGGCCACACAAGAGCCCGGCCGACCAGGGAGTGTCTGATCCAATTTACCTAAGAAGCCCAGCTGTTACACTGAGACATGGACAGAGAGGGGTGTGTCCGTGTGTGTGTGTGTGTGTGTGTGTGTGTTAAAGACAGCCTGCTGAGAAAAAAACTACCATAGCAGCACATTCCTTTCATCTCCCTTTTTGTAATTCCATTTTTATGGCGGTCTCCACTTTGGGAAACATGAGTTACATTAAATCTTGTTGGCTTTCTAAATGAATGTGTGTGTGTGTGTGTGTGTGTGTGCAGGACCATTCTCAGTACCTCAGCTCATGACAAGCTATACATTATCCCTACGTCACCTGCATGTAACTCTGATTTCATTATGGGCCCAAATAGAGAGCGCTGCATGTGCAGCTTGACCTTCTGTGACCAGGTTCCTTATCGAAAGCTGCTCAGTGCTCATCATTTCCCTGTTCCTCGTCCTTGGTGCAGCAGTTTTACATATTCCTCTGTCCTTCAGCGTCGTGCAGTTTGTTTTCAGTTTCACATATTAAGAGATAACTGGCTGCTGATCCCCCCCAGTTACTGCTCTGTCTCCCATCAGCTCATTTAAGATGGTTTATGAATAGAGGGATATAGAGACAATTGATCTATACGACTTACAGCCAAACATGCCAAACACCACCTACATCACACAACCACAACATACTAACACCAACATACTTACACCTCCCCAGTACTTTTGGTTTCTCATACAGGTGAGCAGACCTCACCACCTCTAAAAATCTATAACGAACAACTTCTTCATTCGCTTCTCTCCCCTCCCTCTCAATAAATCAAATATACAAGTCAAACACTGTAACAAAAACATAATTTAGGACAAATGAGTTGTTAAACATGCAAGGCTACGATGTCAGCTATGTTTAGCTTGTGAGTCACTCACAAAACAAAACAAAACAAACAAAAAAAATGTTTTTTTTTTTACTTTCCGTTTGACTTCCTTTACTGAAAAACCCTGATCTCAGAAATACACATCAGGATGGTCAACACACTCATGGATACAAGGACACGCGCACACACGCAGTCCTGTCCAGTATTTGTCTTTGCTGCAGTGATACAAGTCTCGGTCTGGAGAACTCTTCCATGCGTTTACTGAACACAGTTTCAGAGCTAATTATGCTCCAGAGCAGATGAGATTTGGCAACCGGAGCATGAGAGGGTCAAGGAATACAGAGATCAGCGGTGTTACTGAGGGACATCTTGGATGGTGGATGGTTTGCTGAAGTGAGTCACATATTTAAATCTGCTTCACAGCTTTGTGAGCTTTTCCGATACATATTGCCAAAAATGCAATCGTGAACAATCAGATCAATAAATGTGATTAATGAGCTCAGACCAGCTTCTTTACATTTTATTTAACGCGCTTTTACGTCCTTTTCTTTCTACGCAGCAAGGTCGATTCTCTCCAAGCTGTTTTACATTCAGGTGTGGTTACCAGCAGCACACAGGAATATAAATGACCAAAAATAAAATAAAGATTAGCATGCACTTCCTCTAACACCCAATGTGCGGGCCTGGATTTCTTTAATTCAGACCAAAATGTAGATTCATTTCAGTCGTTTTTAGATGTACCTTTAAATCTGCTCAGAGTAGACGGACATAAAGTGCAACTGTTAACCTCCATGATGACGAGCTACTGTTAGCCCCCCTCCTGGTGAGCGGCCATGTTTCAGTGTAAGACCAGAGGACAGAGAGGAAAGAGTGCGGCCAAGCTGAGAGCCACGCTACGCCAATCAGCGCTAAAGAGGTCGGAAAGGTCGCCACCCGGCCGCTGGCGCCCATTGGCTGGGAACGAGCAGTGACAAAGCATGGAGAGGCCACCTCACGAGGGAGGAGGAGGAGGGACAGGTCACCGCACTGACGTGGGGGTGGGGGCTCTGACCACATGGCCCTTAACCACATGACAAACAGTAGGGCAGAAGAAAAGCAAGGGAGCGAGCATGTGGCTGAAAAGCAACAATGGACCCTGTCGAGCTGGAGCTGCTCCTGAATCCAGCCATTTGAATAGAAATCAGTTTATACAGCAGCAGATGACGGCGTCTCTCTGCTGGTGGCATCAGCACACAATTTACAGCGAGAATTACATCAGGTTTTGAATTCTGGCCCAAGAGGCTGATTCCTAAGCCACGGTGTGCGGGAAAACATTCTTCTGTTTTAAACAAGGACCATGACAACGTTGGGATATAATAACTGACTGCACCTTTCCGAAGCCTTCCTTAACTGACCAAAGGAAAACTACCATCCGCTGAACTGGAGCACAACTGTTTTAAAAACGACTGATGCAGCTCAAACTCTGTAAACTATGCAGTTCGTAAAGTCTGAACTGTCCCCTGACAAAGACAGCATCATGTTGTCATCACATTGACTTCATGTTCCGGAGAGGTACACATTTAATTTCCTTGCCACAATACAGTTAAATAAAAAATATGAAAATCTGTAACATTTGCACATTTCCTTTTGTATTTATGTAAATTATCCACAACAGTCTGGTAGTGCCTCCTAATTTAAAGTTTCCTGTCAATGTGCACTGAAATAAAACGTGTTGTGTTCTCACAGTACTTACAATGGAAATGCAAATTTGGCGAGAGAAAAAGAAAATCTTTTGGTGGGTTGTTTTCTGGATTTGTTATTTTTGCCATAAACATGTAATAAAAACAAAAACAAAACAACTATCACAGCTGCCAGGACAAAAGGAAAGACAGCACACCAGGTCGCTCTCCCTGATTGGTTCTTACCAGCCATGACTACCACCACTCCTCACTTATAATTTCTCCGACATATTTGCTGAGAAACACTGAAAAACCTGCTCGCTTATGCTCATTGATCAGGAATGGTCAGGTAGGTGTGTGTTTGTGTGTATGTAGTTTGTGATGAAGGGTGAAAACTCCCATCTGGCCGGAGATATTAGTGTGAACGCAGCCTGAGGCCAGCAGGCGATTCCCGGACGCCACCGAATTGTGCTCCATTTTAAATTGTGTCTACGGCCTGTTTTCTGTTTTTCTGGACTCGTGAATGCAGATTTCGAACTAAACCCAGATCAACTGCAACACGAGCTAAAGGCGAAAAGAACATCTCCTGAGTCTCTCCCGTCTGTCAGACATGCTGCACATCTGGAGCTGGATGTGCTCTGAACAACTTATTAGCCGGCCCTGGATTCCTATGAAATGTGCCTACGTGACGCTTTACCTGCTGCACACAGATGCTGCACTGTGCGTCTTGTGATCACCAAAACAAACAACAAACAAGCAGACAAGCAGCCGATGACACTTTCAGAAAGTGTTGAAGATTGTTGGAGGGCTTCTTTTATTTTGGCAGCCCCTCCAGGCCTGCTTTGTTTTTCTGTGGGGTTTTTTTTTTTGTTTGTTTGTTTGGTTTTTGCTGGGATGACAGATATAAAATCTGGGCCATGCCAGCTCTGTGGATGCCCAGTACTGTCGCTGAACAGGGAATTTCCAGACTGTTAGATCCTCTAACATGATCGGGTGGAACGTTTCGCTCTGACAGTTCGGCTCAGTCAACTAGCCGTCACATTTCACTGTCTGCTCGATCTCATTAAAAGTACAATCCCAAAGCTATGAAAAACACTTTTCTGATACAGATACAGGCCGACACTTCACTGTCTCTGACACGGGATGACCAATAATAGGTGACTTCATGCAGGGGTGGGGGAAAACCCAATACAGGTCTCCAGTCAATCACAGAGCTGACATACAGAGGGGAACGCCATTCGCACTCCAACCTACAGTCACCATGGAAACCCAAAAGGGGTTTAGATTCACTGTGATTGTAATTTGTACTCTGTCCTTATTGTATGATACAGTCTGCCAATCACACTGTAGCCACACCTGCTTTATGGTCCTTTTCCTCTGAATTGTCCATCGTTTCAACAATGAACATCACGTTTTAATGAAGAGGACTTGAAACTACAGACTGAGACCATAAAGTCATTAAGAAAACTATTACTGAGCAAATTAACCTCAAGTGGGAGGTAAGGACATTTTCCCATACATTTCATGAAATGAATTCTGAAATGTATGGGATTATGGCTCGAGGTCTATGAATGGAGAACAGTCTTCTGTGGTAATCACTTTTTTAACTTCACGCCTCTCTGCGGTGAGTGATAGAAGCAGATGATTGTGATGACACCGGTGGTTTCCAGGTCTGTATGTGTCCCGTCTGCATGAATGTGGACTGGGCAGTGTGTGCTGAGTAAACCTCACACACACACACACAGAGAAGGGACACAACGCTTTGTGCTTGCTTGAGGCAGCAGACAAAGAAAGCTGAACCTGGACAACCATGTGATCATACTGTGGATATTGTGTGCAATGTCAAACTGGCAGCAGGGTTTTAATTCAATAAATGTTTTTGCAGAATCTCAGCGGCTCTAAAGGTTTCTCCAGAGTCAGCCGCCGATGTCACATTTCTCTTCTCTGCAGCAGATGTCCCTCACTGCTCCCTGCCTCTGTTTGTGAGGCACAGTCATCTTTGTGCAGCTCTGTGTACACAGTGCCACCGCTGAATGCAACCTCTCCCAGACAAATGACCTTCCCGCTCATCGTACTCAGCCGCTCAAGTGATTGTGATTCTTATAATCGTGCAACTGAAAAATTGACAGACGAGCTAATTGACTATATTGTCAGATACTGTTGAGCATTAGATGCAGCCACGAGAGAGAGAAGGTGGCGGCACAGGGTTTGATTTTCATTGGAGCTGATGATCGGGAGATTAATCTGCAACAATTTTTGATAAATGACACACAATTTCAGCAGAAATGCCTGTGTCTGCTTCTTGGATGTGCAGATTTGCTAATTTTCTTCATCCTCTGGGATAGTGGACTGAATATATTTGCACTGTTTATCAAATTTAAAACCAAATCCCAAAGTTCATTGAATAATTTCATCATTTTTGAAACTAGAATACAAACATTTTCAATTCCCAGTCACTAGAAAGTTAGATGGTTATTCAATACCGTAATCCATGCAGGACAAGGTTATAATGGGGCCCCAATTTAAGGGCCACTTTACGGGGCCAGCAGGGTTTTGACTCACACTGTGGGAAGAGGACACTGCTCTTAAAGCCAAACAGCTGCGTTCAACCGTCTGACCTGCTGAAATGTCCTTCACAGGACATTCCTTGTTGTATTAAGAGTGGCAGTTTTGCAGCTGCTCTTGACCTTTGACCCCCAACGACTCCCACAACCAGATTTCTCCAGTCAGGTAGACAAGACCGGTACAGGCCACTCAGTGGACTGATGACTCAGTGGGGGGGGGGTTGAGGCACTGACTTCCGACCTTTAAACACGAGGCCCAGCCCTGGTTCTCTGTCTTCAATCTTTCCTTTCACTCTACACTGCAAGTGGGGATGGGAGGGGGGGGGATCGATGAGTCCTGGGTCCAACAGGGTTAATGTCCTCTCCATCACTGTTCCATCATCAGAGGAGAGTCAAACTGTTGAATGAAACCAGAGAGTAAAATCGACTCTCCTCTGAAAGTTAAAACAGACACACTTCCGTTGGTTTTCTGCTCTGCGTGTTAACGCTGCCTCCACTGACCTTCATTCAGGCCCACCTATTAAAGCTGGAATCACACAGGACGCTCTCTCTGCTCACTCCAGCCTTAAAACCCATTTATAGCGCCGTGATTATCACAAAACAGGACGGAAGAGATGAAGCTCCAGAGACACTCAAATGACGGCTACAGGACAGCGTGGACGGCCCAGTTACCTCCAAAACGTCTTGTGTTTCAACCCTGATGTTACCAGATCTGCTTTCATTCCAATTCATAATGTTTTTTCAATCTGGATGAGGACTAATTTTATATCAATTAGGTTTTCTCTTCCAGCGGAGACCAACAGAAGACGATCTGAGGGCAGAGCAGCCGCTCAGATTATTATATGTCAAACCACTGAACTATAAATCAGTGTGTTTGCCCGAGGAACTGCCCCTGAGGCGAGTCTGCAACGCACATCTGAAGGCCCGGCATATCCCAGAGGTCCACAATTCACATGTACATGTTTCCCATCAGGCAACAGGAAGCTCCTTCTTCAGCTTGTTTGCAGGCAGCATGTCTGACAAAATCTGCCTATCTCCTTTTGGTGTGGAAGTCAAGAGGAGTTTCAATGGGATAAAACACTTCCATCCTATCAATAATAATATTCTCTGTCAGTCTGAGTTATGTCCCAGCAGGCACTGCTGCACCGCTGCGGTCATGATCTCCTGCTCACGACAGTTCGCTCCTGCTTTCACCTGCTCAGTATTCACATCACACGCGCTCCCTGGCTGGCAGAAAGCTCCTTGGGAAATAGGTCGCAGAGCCGGAGACTTTCAGAGCTGCTTAGAATCGGTTCAAGCTGAGCACTGTGATGTGTAAAACATGGCGTCTGTGTGTTTAGCCTGTGCAACACAAGCTAGCCCGCGGAGGGCGGGAAGCGTGTGTTGCCCCGAGCGACTTCTAGATCTCAAAGTTGCCAGGCTATGCTACGCTAAACTAAGCACTTGGCTTAACACTGGACCAGGCGGGCCTTATGTTGGACTGCTGGGGGCTTTTGGCTAAACTGGCTGCTGCTGTCGCATTAAAAAAAAACAAAAAAACAACAACACTGCTGGCCTCGGCTGTCTGGACAAACTGAGTCAGTCCAAATGTTTACATGACTGAGGGGAAAAAATCCTCCATACAAAGACGCCAGTTGACTTCCTCATAACATTTGGGGAACTTGATTCATCGACATTTACATACATTTACCTTTTAAGCCTGACCCTTCCTGAGATACACAGCTACAGAAACATGAAAACATTTTTAAGTCATTGGATGGATGGATGGATATTGTATGAATGCTGTCAAGTCATGCTGGGCTGGAATACCTGTCCACAGGTGACAGAAGCAACACAGATGTGAAGTGATTCACAGGAATCACTGATGCCGCTATTTTTTTTTTTTTTTTTTAGCTTTACTCCCGTTTTTAAACACAGCTATTATTTTGAACACAACCGTACATCAAGAACCTGATATATGGAGCCTCGTCTGTCTCATTTATTAAAATCAATCTCCTGCTTGGCCTCCTGATCTGACTTCACAGATGTGGGCGGTGTGGGTGGAGGGTCAAATCAACCCAGTATCGCTGCTGCTCTCCGGAGACGCCACTGTTGCAGAATCTCACACATTTTTCAAGCAATAAAATCAAAACTGGGACAAGTTTTGTTCAAGTCCGTCTCATAAAAACACCCAAAATGTCGCTATTTCTCTCAGAGAGACGACACATCACAGCAGACCAGGACAGTCTAAATCTGGAACTAATGACCCAGATTTGGGTTAGTAAATAAGATCGTTTGTACTTTAACTGCAAATATAAACAGAGAGAAGGGAGTTGAGCTGTTTACCAGTTAATTCAGTCAGTTTTCTGATGTGACTGTAAACTGTTGAAATTTGGGTTTGGGACCCAAAAAAAAAAAAGAAAAAAAAGAGTTGGTTGCAGTCCTAATTATAGTAATTTTGCGAATTCTAATTCTCTATTAAATATGTTTTATGATGAAAAACAAACCATTTTCCATTAACAAGCACACAAAAGGCAAAACAGGATAAGCACCACCCCACATCCACAACCCAGGCATGAAAGAGATCGCTCTTGTCCAGCAAAAAGAAAAGAGTTGCCACAGTGTCACGGCGTACAAACGTCACCTTCCATTGTGCTAAATATGCTAGTTTTGGTTTGATGTTGATCAAGTACGAGTTTTTACGATTGTGTTACTAAAATAATGGGCAAGAGTTGAATTTATACCTTCGCCATTTCTCGTCATACAAAGACACTGAAAGTAATCTGCGGACTCGGCTCTACAGGCTGGATGCCCGTCCGGATGGAGGGGGGGTAAACTAAGGACAGAGGTCTTCAGAAGCCAGTGAGGGAGAGAGATGGGTGGTTGTTTGTTCATTTGGCATGTTCATGTTTTTTGTTTTCTGAAAACAAAACACACATTTTTTGAACTGTGGATGTTTTTTTATTTATTTTGGGTCTCATATGCCAGATTTTGAAAAGTCATTAAGTTAATGTGCTGAAAAATAAACACTGGCATGGTAAACATTTTTTAAAGTGCAATCAAACAGCTAAAATCCCAGGAGTCCTCAGGGTTAACAAGGAATTACAGCGTTAAGCCGACAGGGGAGGCACAATCATGGGCGGTAAAAGCAGGACGGAAGATGACGACGCTTTTTTCACTGAATGTCCTCCCACACTGTCAGAGATCTTCTCAGGTGTGCTGTAGGATGTTTATTATTCAACCGTTGCCTCTTTGAAGGGGGGGCAGATTCATCAGATGGAGTTTTTATTGCAGTCCACATTATATCCTTAGAGCTCTCCTGAGATCCAGATCCTGAGGTCTAATGAGATTTTGCTTCTTATTCTCGCCATGAATTAGAAAAATCTCTTTCAGATATGCTAAATTCCTGCCTCGAGCTCTAAACAAAGTGACACTGATACAGTTTAAGTTGCTGTCCTGGCCCACCTGTGTAGCTGCTGTACAGTCCCAGCCCTCCTTGAAGATTAAGTCCCCATGAATGGGTTTGTGTATCCGGTCGCAGCTTAATTTCATAATCCGAACGCAGATGGAGAACGGACAGAGCTGCACTGTCCTCGTCCCTTTCACCACGAACAATATCTCCATCTTCCAAATCCAGCATGCTACTTCACACCACCCCACCATCTTACATCACGTTACTTAATCAGACTGCTGTATTTTTGGCAGCGCCATAAAAACCGCCCGTCTACTGTATGTTAGGAGTTTGGCAGCGGCCGCAGCGCCGCTCGGCGGGCGGCTCTCTGGCATGAAGCCTCTGCTGGCACGGCCGTTCTGTCTTTGCTAAATGGAGACCGTGCTGCTGCCGTCTGGATGCCGGGCAGCTAGCTAGCATGCTTTGAATGGCTGTCAGCGAGGCGAACGTCAAGCTGGGAGATTCATTTTCAAAGAGGCAGGATCTTCATGTGCTTTCGGCCCGAGGATTAAAACTTCAATTGAACTTTGGGGATGATGCAGAGGTTGGGGGGGGGGCACAGCTTCGGGCTAACTTTACAACAACAGTGTGCTCGGTGTTACCTCAAAAAGGGGCCATTCCCACAACACAAGGAAACAATGACCTGTGTTGAGAGCATAATGAGATGCTAGTGTACTTTTTCCTTAACAGGTGTGTTCTGGGAAAACGTCAAAATAAACAATTCAAGGCTGCTCTGTTGCACGGTTAGCAACAAAAGACAAAGCCATAATCCTAAGCCTGCAGGCGTACAAAGCAAACTCCCCTGATGTACAGGCAGTCTGTGAGGCTATACGTGTGTGTGTGTGTGCCTGTTTAAAGAGTCACACAATGCAGGGAGGAGGGGGAAGGAAAACACGGGGACAGGCAGGACCTTCCGAACACAGTTTAGCAAAATGTCAAGCACGTTCAAAACCATGGTTGACCAAAATGTCAGCCAGATGAGAGAGGCAGACGATGCAGAGGTGTGTTTCTGCACTAAGTGAATGCCAGACAAATTTATTAAGCCAAAGGATGCAACCAGCAGTTAAAGGATACAGACAAATTCACCCCCAGAGCACCGAGGGCTCAAAGTTTTTTAGGAGTAAAGTGGATGTATAATTAAAGTGTGCAGTTCTAAAATAACTCCGTGTGGCTCTGGACATTACATAATGCAGCCTTCATTAAAAAAGAAAAGAGCAGCAGCCAACTGAGGACTAATAAAGTCAAATGACTCCACGAAGCCCCGAAAACACACCGTGCTTTAAATACACAAGTAAAAGCAGCTCAATGTCAAAGTCATGAGACGCAGCTTGAGAGGAGCTGTGTGTGCCGAGACCGGTCCGGTCTGCTAAGAGCTGCAGCTTTCCACCCTTCAACTGAGCTATAATATGACTGTGCTTACTCCACAGGAGGTGGTGGGGGGGGTTATACCAAGGTCTGCCTGCTGTAGCGGTGTCAGATGGTATTTATGAAACTTGTAAAGCGACTGAATCCCAGGCACACCTGCTGCACCAGGAGGGGGGAGACACAAACGTAAACATCAGCACCAAATTCTGGATTCTGCAGGTTCCTGTTTGATTTCATCTGCTGGTTTAGCTTCATCTTCAGTCACACACTAATCTGATAAATACACTTGTACTTGTCTCGACTTGGAAGGCATCAGCCAGAGCGTCCACAGAATTGCATTGAATTACGTTTAGCTTTTGATTTTTTTTTATTGCCTGACTGGGCCTTCGTTACTCGTATCAATAACAGGAAGAGGGGGAGTGATCTGGAACTCACCGGGGTGGAGGGGGGATCACAGACTCATATATTGACCATGTAATCCAAACATTTCTTCGGTTTTGTTCTCCTCATAGACTAGCTCAGTTCTTTTTGTAATAAAAAAAGCCTGAACTTAACACCGCCCTCCCAGAACCACGACTGCATACCGCTGTCAAAGTGCTCCTGCTGGTGAACTCTTGGACCCCGCCTCCCTCCTCCGTTAGATCATAAAGTCCAAATCGGCTGGTGACCAGCGAGCCTTTGCCCGAGCTCCCAACAGGTTGGCGAGATTAGCTCGGAGTTTCTCTGAGCTCACATTAAGGTGCTTGCTGCATGAGGGCGGAGAGGGGAAAACAAACAGCGCTGATGAAATCCAGTCAAAGCTGCACCTGTGCCAACTCTCACATAACCATCACCCGAAAAGGAAAACTGCAGCCCAGCCAGACTCTGGCTTGGGTTTCATACTTGATGAGGGCAGGAAATTAAACTTTCTGCCCATCGATTACACCGGCTGAGGGTTTTCAAAAGTCAACAGCTCTTTTGGAGCAGCATTGCTGATGGTGACGTTTCACCGACGCCAAAATCTTTTAATTACACTGAGTGTTCGCCTCAGTAATATCAGACTCAAACGCTCATTAAGGAATCTGACTTTCTGGTTACTCAGCTGGGTTGTGCTGCTGCTTTCCTATCGACATTGTGATAAACTGTAACCTTCCCAGGCAGTGATGTGGTTTATACCTCACAGTGTAAACAGTTTAGCAGGTGTAAAGATAACACAGTTTCCTCTCTCAGGAGTCGAACATCAAGAGAAGACACGACTGCAACCGCGGGGTAACGTTAAGGAAATCAGCTTTTGTCACAATGATCCGGACCAGCGCTGGTCCAGAGGAAAACCCAGCAAGGACACAGAGCAGACACCGTGGTGTACATCCTGCCATAACTGACACAATTTCCTCAAAGTAAACAAGCCGCACAATCGTATACATATTTTGTTTGCAGCTTCGGTCCTGTGACCTTTTTAACAGCGAGGCTTTGCAGCTTTCTGCAGGTGAGGTGTCACACACACCAGCTTTGATGTCGTCACACGCATGCATAAGAAGATGTATCTAAAGGCACCACGGCAGGTTTCACCCGGGAAAGACAGGTGCAGAGACAAAAAGACGAGCAAAGCCTGCAATGTTGCTGTTGCGCATCTCCTGTAGACCGAACAGCTGACGCCTCAGCAGTCATTCTGCAGCAGCAACACTGAAGCCTAAACTGCTTTGATCAACAAAAATACACAGAAGTGGATAAACACGGTGACACAGAAAATTGTGTGTCCTACCTCCTGAACGCTCAGCAGAAAAGAGGACAATAATTACACAGGCAGACTAAGCTAGAAATATGGTGGAGGAAAAAAGTGTTTTTATTTTTATTCAGCGTGCTTTCTAGCGACACAACAGACGGAGTTCATTCATTAATCTGCCTGTTACTGATCTATTACCTGTATTTAAGACAGTGAAAACTGAAAGTCCCCCAGACCGCACATCATACGAGCGTCAGTGTCCTTTAAAATGATGCAAAAAACATGAGTGCCAGTTTATTTCCCCAGAGAGCACAGGAGCTTCACTGACAACGAAGCATGCAGCTCAAACTAATTACTTATGGCGACAGCATGGAGAGATGCATAGTCTGTGATGTGCACTGCAAGTCCAGAAATGATGAAAAAATATCTCCATTCATTTCTCTGATCAACTGTTTTTGTCCCTGATGTGCAATAAATTTATATTTGTGAAGCTGCAATCTGAAAATATCAGCAAAAAAATCAAAAATCAAAAAAATGACTGTAAATGAGATTTTTTTTTTTTTGGTTCCAGTTTACTCCAGTTTACTCCAAAGAAGGCGTGAGTAGTAAACATTAAACACTCTGCCTCTTACACTGGGAAGGACGTTCCCAGAAAACTGACCACATCACGGTTTTACAATGTCGCGGGCAGGCTACAGGCTGAGTCATGGCGGTGACAGCACAATGACACGTACTCCGATAGAAAACTCGAGCGGTGTGACTCTCGGGGCTGAAACATGGCGGGGTGGTAATGCAGTTATTGTCGCGGCGTAAACGTGTTGCTTCGTGCCCGCAGCTCATCAGAAACAGAGTACTCTTCTCACCCAGCAGCCGCCTCAATTACAGCAGCATCAACCCCACACCTCCCCCACCTCCCTCCATCCAGTCTGGGCTGCACTTTCATCAGGGCTGGGTGGCCTCCATTAGCGCTCCTCCACAGGGACAGGACGGCCTCTAAAGCACGGCACTCAGGGAGCACACAGGGGCCCCGCACTTTACCCTAACAGCTTCATCAACTCTGCATCCCCAGAGCGAAACACACACGCTCACACCAAACACACAACCTCTAGAGGGCCCAATTAGCAACCATCACCTGTAATTCAATAACAACGCTCCCTTTCTTTCAGCCTCTCACTCGATCGTGAATTCGCTCACGTGGTTTAAAAAACGGACGACTCTTAATGCTCTCCTACATCAGCGGGCAAATCTAAATCTACACTGACAGTTTATTAAGGGCCTTGAATAGACTTGCATACTTTGTTTGCAAGCAGGAGGTGTCTTCCCCCCTCCCCTCTCTGCTTCCTCCCGGTGTTCACTTTTATAAGCGTCGTATATCATCCCTGTGGCTCCACACACTGCAAATCAAACCCATAGGACACAGGATGGAGGACAGGCACAAAGAGGGGCTCCACATTGCACATCTCTGCTCAGCTTCTAATCAAATCTTTTGCTCTGTGTTAAAATGTGTTTGCTCACCATCCATCCTGCACGGTGAGACGGCGGCTCTGTCTCTATCCAACTGTAAAACTTAAATACGGCGCAATAAATAAAAGAAAAACCCACCAAGTGGGGCAGCATTTCTAATTATATCGCTAAAACCTAAATATCAGCCGCAGCCCTGTCCTGTTAGGATGCTCAGTTTCTGCTTTGAAGAGCTGGTTGATTCACTTGCACCATCATCTTAGAGACTGTGAGTCACTGCTGGTCATGTGATGGAGCAGGATGAATCAGGTACGGTGTGACTGCTAACACATAATTAGGAAGAAAAGGTGGGCGTCAATTCTTTGTTTGCTCAGTTGCTACAAAAAACACAATCCCACAGTTTGTTAACTAAAACTGCATCCACACTGCTACCTTTTTTTTTTTTTTGCTTTGTCAAAACGCTTTAAAAATTCCCGAACTGACGAATGTCTTACCTTTATCTACTAAAACACAAGAAACAAATACATGACCATTAACGTATAACCAGGAAAATATTGCACTAGGCACACCAGATGCTAGCAAAGACAACAAACTTCTAATTTGTCAATAATGTTGTTTTTGCCGCTGGTATTCGAGGCCACACAGACCCACAGAGGTCGTTTCCAAAGATCTCTATTTCTGCTCGTCTATAGAAACGAAAAAAATGCACAGCGGTGTGATGTCAACATGAAAACTTGGCAGGATCAACACCAGGAATAAACAAATTCACATGGAGATTGGTCAAATGTTGAGATCCCAAATTTACGCAAAAATGTCTGAATCGCTGGCATGTGACAAGCAAAAGTGGGTCAACGCTTCATGAATCCTTCTCCGATGTGACTCGAAGAGGAAATAAACTTCACTATTCACTATTAATGTGGAAACAGGAGACAATAACTGTCTCCATTTGTGATGTAAATCAGACTCCATGCTAAACACGGCAACAAGCTTCAGGCTCATGAGGGGCAAGAGAGGACCTGTCACTTTGCATATGTGTGAACAGGAGATTAGTAAAACAGACTTTTCTCAAAACGCCTTGAAATCCCCCCGCCCCCCTCCCGTGTGCAGCATGGCCGTCATTTAAAGGTACAGTAGGTGTGCGAACAGCAGGTATGTTGATACAGTTCCTCAGCCAAGACGCTTTTTGACCAGTGAGGTGATTGTGGTTTCAGTTCTGTTCGCTTGAGTTTTCCGCCTCAACTGTGTATGAAAATATTTTATCAGATTTTGCCTTTCCTGTGCGACTCCTCCCGTTTCGTACACACGCCTGAAACAAAGACGATCTAAATGGAGACCCAGCTAAGGACAAAAAGAGGAGAGAGAAATCACTTTACTGTGCCTCTAATCTGATTCTCTATTCCACTCCCACCTGTCCTGCTGCTGCTGCTGGACTCTCTCAGGTCTCTGGGGGGTCTTTAGTGAGCCCAGGCCCCTCCTAACCCACCTGTCCACCACTCATGATTTATGTCTCCCGAGACCGCTGAGGATGCTGGGAGGTCGCCTCTCCCGCTCCAACTGTAGGTTTTACTATAAAAAAGACGAAGCTTTAGGTTTCTTTTTATAGCTTTGGTTTGGTAACTAAACCAACTCAGTATGAAATCAGAATAAATAACAGGCCTAAAGAAATCCGTCGTATTACTCTGTACAGTCACAGAACTATTTAAATTAAATGTTAACCTCCAGAAGGCATCCAGGTCAAGATGACACCAGATTAAAAATGATTTTCTCATCAGGAGTTAATCTTAGAAACTGAGATTAATTGAGTCGGTACGTCATAAAGATTAAAGTGACTCAATCTCAACCAAGCAAAATAAGAAAAATCTCACAAGTGAAGAAGAAAATTAAGGACAGCTGACATTTCTGCTTGAAAAATCACAGTATTATGTCACCTGACCTGTTTTATGATTGACAGAAAGGAAAGGCTTATTACACCATTTTCATACAGCGAGGAAGAGGGGAGAAAATCGAATAAAGTGCTGGGCTTTCACTTTGTACCGTTTCACTGTTCTATTTGCCCTTTTCATCTTTCCACTCCTCCTCCTCTCATCTCCACGTTTCTTTCCCGTTTCAACTTTCCTGCACCTGTTTCCATTCGCTTTACCTTTGAGATGTGTCCCAATTTTCAATGGCACCAAATCAAAGCCAGCAGCCTATCACAGGCAAGCTGCATTCCTCTTCAATTACCAACATTCACAGGATTACGGCTCGACTCCGTGCTTCGGCGTTGAGCCTGAAGGCGGCGGCAGCTTTGGGCTGCGTTTTTTGCTGATTTCCTCTGAGCTCGAGGAGCCGACAGCCTCTGTTCCGCGTCTCAGGTGGCAGGAGAGGGAAGAGAATGGAATACGGCAGAATATGCAAATTGTACCACCACCAAAGACGAGGGCGAGGAGTTTCCCACCAGCTGAGTGTGAGAGAGTGCTCCCCCTCTCCCACACACATGCAGGACTTTGAATGGGACTCTTTCTTTGGACACACACAGGCCGGCGAGCCCGTGTAACCCCCTCACAATCGCACCATCTCCACAACGCATTAAAAAACCCCAAACGCTATTTTCACACTCACAAAACTGCACAAATGCACAAACACGTTGACATTTTGACGCACAATAACGCAGACCTGCATGATTTGAGGTGGTCAGCAGCAGAATAAACCCAGTCCCTTCACCACAGGCCGCCTTTCACAGCTCAGCTTCGGTTTGCTAAGCAGCGTAGATTAAAGTTTTAGCTGCTGGCTGCTCAGGGGAGCCTCTTGAATACATGAATATTCAGGTGGCTGAATGAGAATGATGAAAGGCATCAGCAAAGCAGGTTACTCGTGGAAACGGGTTTAGGCCACCTTTAAGAAAAGAAGGTGCTGATAGGAGTTTGGCAGTTCCTCTGTGATTTTCTGCCGCCTGAGGTAGATTTTCACTTCTGGTTCCACATTTAGCTTTTGTTTTGAGCGTAGGTGGCAGTGAGCAAACTTTGTCTCCGTAACATCAATTTTAAACAGCATTGTAAGTTTAGAGCAGGATTTGGCTTCGCTGTAATCTTATTTTGATTTGAACGCGGCAGTAAACTGATCTTTTCCAGCACTCAGCTCTTCATGGCATCTATTCCCTGTTAGTTTAATAAGAGCACGGCAGCTTTAAACTTTGAATGTCTTTCATTAAGTCACAGCAGGAATGTTTTTTTGTAATTATTCAGAAAAAACCCACATTTTTAATTTCCCTTGAAGACACTGATTTTGTGAAGCTACTCCTCTGTGCTTTGGCATTATTGTGAATAATTTTGGCTTTATTGCTTTTTTCAATGTGCAGCGCAGAATAAATGAATGCATAATAAATGCCAGCTGTGGTAAGAAAATAACTATTGTGATGGACTGACTGGGTCTAAACAACCTGTTCTGTTTTGTTTTTGTGTTTTGTGCCACCACATTTTGTGCTAATCTGACTTTTCATTGTCTGCTTTTGTACCAAACAATGGAACCCTGGAGGATCTATGTCCTGTTCACGTGTGGCTCAGCTGCAGGGCAGCTCCGCTGACCTTTGACCTCTACGTGGAGACCTGAGCGTATGGGTGTTTCTGTTACTTGGGCCGTGCTGCCGTGCAAGTTTCACACGTATTTACGCTTCTCAATGTGAGTGCAGATTGAACTGACAACAGTTTGGTGCTCAATCAGAGGCGGTTGACTATTTCCCTTTTACAGCCACTAAAAATAGTCGAGCTGCTGGGTCAAATCACACCTGCATGACAAACAGGCTCATTTGTCCTTTCTCTCTGAAAGTGCAGGTTAGTTAATGTTGTGATTCTGGCTGCAGTTTGTCAGAGATTAGATCAGCAGCTTTCCTAAACACCCTGCGAATGTCTGCTGCCGCCTGAAGACCCCACCGCTTTGTTTCTACGTTTCAGCTCATGAGACATTTTCGAAGCAACTTCGGGCTAAATTTTAAAATTCTTCTAAGGTGGTGTGGCATGTTTACATGATAAGAATGAGGAGGATGCGTGTTTTACTATTTATATCCACCAAGCTGTTCTGCGTTACAACCTCTGTGTACGCTTCACACTTTTTATATCATCATCCACATTAGGCTCTGACTACTTCATTTGGCATTTGACTTCCCTCCAATGAAAGCAGGCACACAGCACAAGTCAAAGGTGTGTGTGTGGGAGGGGCTGTGTGCTGAAAACTGATATGTTTTAACGGTTTGGCTGTGTTCAGCCATCTGCCTTAGCTTCCACGCCCTGTTCATCAAGGTGCCCTGGTTGTCCGACATCACCTAATTGAAACACAACAGCATCAGCAGGAAGATTTTTCCCTCACAGGCTCCATGTTAATGCATGTAAATCCCAACAAGCAGGCTCCGTGTTGTTATGCAAAGCCTGGAGGAAAGTAGCTGTTTCCCACCTTGATGCTAACACACACAAACACACTGTCTCTCTCTCTCTCTCTCTCTCTTTCATGTATACACACAAACACACACACACAAACTACTCAATTAGTCACAGCAGCAGCATCAGTAGCTCCGATGCACCTCCCCCTCTAAACCATAAAAGGCAATGGGAGTGATGCTGACTTGCTAAAGACATCCTGTAGTGCTTTGTCATTCCACAGGCCCATTTGTGCAAGGGAAACAACACACACACACACACACACAGCCTGTGGCTCTTATGCAAAGGGAGAAAGTGACATGAATGACCAGTGGTCATGGATCAATTAAGAGCCACTCTTTACCACAACCACTTCTTCTTTTCCCACTCAGAACATTTCTCTCTCTATCACACAACAAAGGTGAGTCCAGAGTTAAAAAACTGAAGCAAATTAATCTTAAAACCAAGCAAAGAAATTTGATAGATATGGAATAAGGAAAATTTGTTCTGTAGGAAACAGAAAATATCACATCTTATAGAAGTTGTGATTTGAGTTTGAGCGAAGTTTTTTTAAGCAATGACGATGCATTTTTTCGTGACTCGTGCCAAACAAGCATTTGAAAGCACCTATATCTTGTCAACATGATTTGTAGACCTGCAGCACTGCAACATTTATGAGGAGAACAAGATACAACAATGTTGTGATTTCAACTATACAGCCTTTAATTGTGCAGCCCTGCAGGAAGCACAGTTAAAATTAGAGGCGACAAACTCTGTTTAGCTCTTCTAACTGCATTATATATTATTATAACATCTATTATTTTCTATCAGTCTGATCAGATGAGTGTAACAGGATGAATCCAGCCTATGGCAAAGCAGAGGCAGCACACTCACATGACTCCTATGCTCCTATAAACCTCAGAGAGGAGCACTTCAGGGGGACCTCATAACAAATGGTTCCCTCACACTTAAAAACAGAAGCCATATATATATGTATATATATAAAACTTGCAGTGTGACTATGCGAGGCAGACAGCCAGATTCACTTGTACCAGATATATAGTTGGACAAAGTGATAAAGCAATTATGTAAAACCAATATTCTCAGTCAAAGGGTCACAGAAAGAGCCGGTCAGAGAGTATTCCTTTAAAACAGTCAGACAGAGGAGTTTCACAGCAATAAATGTCTGTTTCATTGCAGGCTGACCTGATTTAATAAAGTGCTGTCAACACGACACTATATACTATAATATCACTGCATCCTCTAACATCTGCCCATGAAATCAGTGTAGGATTCATATAAAATACAGAGACCAGCATTCTGTAAAGCACCAAAACAAGGAACCCAGACAAAAACAACCTTCTTCAGCACCCCCTCTCCAAAAGCCCCCCCAGGGCCGCTGGACAGACCCTCGCTGTAACATGTCGAGGTTGTACGTACGCACATTCAGTTCCAGCCTGAGAGCGGGCTGCTGTTTTTACCCCGTCACGGTATGCAAACACCAGGCCGTGATCCTGTAGTCCCTAAATTGTGGTGTTACATTACAGCCCCAGATTAGATGGCACACACAAACAGGGGGCGTTTAAAAGCGAGAGGGGAGGCGTTAGATGACGAAGCGACGAGCAAGGTGACTCGGAGGGGTGGGCAAGCCGAGCCAAGCACGGAGACACCTGCCGTTTACACTGGAGCCAGAAAAAGAGGTCATTAAGGCTGCAGCTATCAAAAACAAGTTCACCTCTTCTAACACAATGAGCGGCGTGCATGCACACATACGTGAGCGCAGTTGGGCTGGGGTGAAAGTTTTTGGGTGTCTCTGCAGACGTATATCAAGATGGCTCTCGTCATTCGAAAGCCCTGTTACGCTGGCATGTTTACAGTCGCTGCCTGGTGGGAAATTATCTCAGCACAAGAGCAGAGCTAGGCCAAAGCAAGACCGTCAACTATCATTAATGCCAGGCAGGTTAGGGTGTGTTTGTTTGAGCTGGAGCTGGAACAAAAACATCTGAATTTATGCAGCACCACGTAAAAGCTCAGGGGCGGCGGAAAATGAGTCTCAGGCTTCTTTTAAGCAAACTCCAGAGCCAAGCCACCTGGCTTGTTATGGAAGAGATCACATCTCCAGGAAATGACTGCAAAACACAAAGCTTTATGGATATGAAAAGACGATTGTCAACACCTGACTGCTTCTGATGCACAAATAAAAAAAAAAAAAAAAAAGTGCTCAAAGATAAAGTCGGCGCTGTTGCTCTCATCCAGCTTTTTCTTTTTATGTGTTCACTAACTAGTTTAATAACCAGCAGAAGTGCAACGTTCGTTGAGAGGGAGGAGATTAGTCTTCAACCCCCAAACTTCCCTGCTATCTAATCCATCTGATAACATTCTACTTGTGAGTTAGTTCACCGTTCTAACTTCACTTCAAACACAAGTGGGCCCCTGAAAACAAACAAAAGACACAAGTTCAAAGAAAATGAAACTAAGTTTTGGAGGAAGTGATAATATCAACACTCTTAAGAAACAAAATAATAAATTAATAACTGTCAGGTTGTCATTCTTATTATAGCTCCTGTAATTAGTCAATCAAAAGAACACAAACTGGCAACTATTTGGACAGCTGAATGATCATTATTGTCACACAAGAACTGCCACAATTATCGAATTTGAACATCTCAACATGAGGGTTTGCGCCTATTCTCTGTTTTGTATCATTATTCACAACCGGTGTTGTTCCAAAAACACATTGGATTTGTCACTGTGGTGTTCGACAGATATTTAAAGATTGAAATAATCTGATTATTTCGATGACAGAGATCTGAGATAAGAGACCTGTTTCCCTGAGACTCTGATCAGCTCTAGAAACAAGTTGGTGACAAACTGATGAGTCAGTGAATTTGCTTTGACACTAAACTCCATAATGACTTAAAAAAAGTACACGAAGGGAAATGTATCTGTAATCAGCTGTACGATAATTAAACATAAGAAATAGTCTGTTTACTCACTTTTAGTAGTTTGTACACCTTTAGATTTGCATATATGTTAATGAGCTGGACACACAGTCAGTGCTATCAGATAACGTGAGCACACGAACTGTCGAGGAAATGACAAGGACAAATTAAAGCTCCTGTCACAGTATAATAAACAGCATCGGCCGCCTCACCCTGCTGATGACAGCCTGGAGGTCACGGTACATTAACACCGGCTAATGTTTGGCACATCAGCCCTTTTGAAATTCAAAAAAGGTGAACGGGCAGTGCGGATGAAAACTAAGAAAAGACTAAATAAATGAAAAACAACAACAATAACACGACTGAAGTGAGAGGCAGATGAGTTTCACTTGTATCTGATCAAAGCTGTCCGCCCTTAAACGCACCTCTTGCATATTCTAATCTCCTTTGACTTTATATAAATATATTCACACATATGTATACTTAGAAAGCTGAGACAGTATTCCTGTGCAGGATTTTCACCTTGAATGGGGAGAAGATGAGGAAATCGGTTGGGGGGGGGGGGAGAAAAAGAAAAAGACACCTTCATAGGTGTTGCATCACCTTGCGTACCTGGCTGCCTCCGGTCCAGGATAAAAACAGGCAGCAACCCCGCCTTCACTGCAGTAATGGTACTGACCGCCATCCGCCCCTTTTCCGCGCAGCGCTCAGGAAGCTGTGCAGCCAAATTACCGCAAAAACAATAGACGGAGAGGAAAAAGGTTTGAGGCTCCGTGCGCCCTCACGGTGGAGGTGGAGGTGGGTGGGGGGGGGGCATTAACACCAGAATAACCACTTTATGCACCGCTAATTTTTCTGCACACAGATAGGACGAGGGGGGGGGGCAGGGTGCACTCGACCAAAACGAGCCAAGCAATCCACAAAATAGAGATTAGAAACATGCACAAGTGGGACAAGAAATGCGTGTCGATTAGATAAATCCCGCGAGAGTGAAGGGAGGCAGGCATCCATGCGAAGGTGGCACGGTACACGGTGATGAACTACAAAACATGAAAATAATAACAGTCATAATAAAACATCTCTACCTGCACAAGTTGACATTTGGAGTGGTGTTTTTCTTTTCTTTTTTTTTTTTTTTTTTTTTTTTAATTTCCTCCGGACTCCTCACCAGACACCGAGCATTTAGGAAAGCAGAAGCAGATCCGGATCCGACGATCCACGCCAAATAAAAATTAAAAAAAAAAAAAAAAAAAGGAAAAAAAAAAAAAAAGCCGCAGGTGTGTTATTTTGTGTTTATTTCCAGGCCATTTTGTCAGACCCGTTATCCGCGTTCAGGTAAACATGATGGTGATGATGGTGGTGAGGAGGAGGAGGAGGATGGCTCCTGCACGGACGCACACAGTCACCGTCGTGTCGTCACCAGGAGCGGAGAGGAGGGTGTTTTATTTAAAATAAAAAAAAAATAATAATAAAGGTGCTTTCCATCCTTTCAGCTCAAACACACCCTGCCTCATAAGGGAGGGTGGAAAGGGGGGGGCAAATAAATAAATAAATATAAATGTTTTTATTGGTGGATACGACGTAAGAGGGGGAGGAGGACAGGTGAGGCACCGACCAATCAGAGACTCGGAATCCAAATAGCTGTCTGGATTTAAAGTTACGTTCAAATTCCTATTTCTATACTTTATAACAGGTGGAGGTTTACTGAAAGGAACCCCCCCCCCCACTACCACCACCACCACCACCACAAAGGCACCAACTCTGAGCTGTTTATAATAAAATCATGAGGATAAGCCCCCTGCAGGTGACCTGAAGGGATTATTACTGCTGTGTTACAACAGAAATAAACTAAGAGTAAAGATAATATCAACACTGTGGCAGACAAGGAGGCTTTATAAGTCCATTTGTAAAGGCTGAAAGGTAAGCTGCAGCTACAGTCTGCAAAATAATAATAATAATAATAAAAACTGATGAGGAAACGAATGCAAATAAAAACATATTAGAAAAAAAAATGTATTTTTAAGATATTAACAATCCGATTTCCACCCTTACCTTAACTAAGGGGAACATGTGGTGTGGCAGGGTGAAGAGCAGATAAAACAAACATCCCATCTCTTTATCCATCAGCAGCAGCAGAACACACCGACCACCAAAAATAAAAAGAAATTATAATCCAATGCTTTCGTCTGCAACTGCGCGACTTTAGCCGAAGTTGAGTTATTTTGGACTGAAACCGAGCGACAACCTGAACCACAACCTGACCCTCATAATAATAATAATAATGATAACAATAATAATAATTATTATTAATATTATTATTATCACGGTGATGATAGAAAGCTGCGCTCTGCGGGCCACGTTGCCGTCAGGAGTTATTCATGGTGGAGAAAAGTGTCGGAAAAAAGTGCAGAAACAAAGAGAAAGACAGCGGAGGGAGGAGGAAGAGGAGGAAGAGGAGGAAGGGAAAGTGTTAGAAAAACTGCATGAGGAGAAATAAGACGCGCTCGGCTTCCTCCGGGCCGTCGCTGCCGGATAACGGTTCACCAGGGCCGGCCTGCCCCGAGCACCGCTAGGCGGAGAGAGAGAGGACCCATCCAGGTATAACGGTCCTCCGAACCCCCCCCCCCCCCTCCTCCTCCTCCACCCTCCACCCTTAAAACTCCCCTGAAACGTGCTCCAACTCTCCACCAGCTTCAGAAATAAACAGTAATAAATAAGTAAAAAAAGTGTCCGGGAGGGGAGCTCGCTAAGGAGGGTGACCGGCCGGGTCGCTCCCCGGCCGGTCACGGAGGAGCCGGGACTTACCGCTGCTCCTCTTCGGGTTCGCCTGTTTTCTGCGCTTACACCTGGGGCCATCCGCCATGATCCTCCGCTGAGTCTGAAACGCAGCCGCTGAGAGTCACCTCCTCCTCCCTCCTCCTCCTCCTCCCTCCTCCCTCCTTCCTCACCCTTCTCACCCCTCCCTTCCCTCTGCGTCCGCTTTACGACATCACCTTCCCCCAGCTTGTTAAAAAAAAAAAAAACACCTGGTTTGCGACACATGGGCCGCTTTTACGGCAGCACCTTCCCCAACACCTCAGCGCCGCACGGCCCCTCCTGCAGGCCGGTAGGGGTCGGCCGTGGACCCAGCTCGGTCCCTGCTCCTCCTGGAGGACTCAGGGTGCACAGGCACTGAGGTGTTGGTGTGTTTGTTTGTTTTTGTTTGAAGAGCTGAGCAGGGATCAGATCTTTCATTCAAAATCCAACTCACGTGAATAAAACTTAGAGCACTGAAGTGAGAGTCCTCCCATCAAGGTGGTCAAAACACAGGTTAATCACTTTTTTTTTTTTTTTTTTTGGGAAGTGGGGAGAACTAATCTGAAGGAAGCCAGTTTAATCCATAACAAAGCACTTTATATACAATTATAAGTTAACATAATGTTATCCAGTCTTAGTGTGAAACGTAACTAAAGGTGCAATATAAATAATTAGAAAAGAGAAATACTCGCATTAAGTGCACTTTATCACGGTGCTGTGCAAATCTAAGGAGTTACTTTCCGGCATTCGAAGAAGAAAATAGATTTTTTAAGTTTCAAAGAGCAAGTGAGAGTCAGCAGAAGACAAATATTGATCTTCTGATCCATATTAAAGAGTATTCCTGCAGAAAGGATTTAAAGCACTGAGTGGAAAATCTTAACTTAGCATGCAATGAAAAATGATCGTGAGGATGACTGAAGCGCCGATGAGGGGAGAAACGAACAGGCGTATCTGAAGGAGGGAAGTTCCACCTCTAGAACCGGTGGATCTGGAAACAGGAATAAAAGTCGGACTAAAACGGCCAATACTCAGAAATCCTGAACAATCTTGACCTTGTATGTTTGAGTTCATGCGCTGAAATTTATTGCTGTTCAAATGAAACACATGGCACCTAAACACCATCCAAGGCCTGAGCGCCCCCACCCCCTTTCCCCACTGATTCGTCCTCGGCAGGGACAGAAGTCCAAGGACAGTTCGCAGCAGGTCAGGGGAGTGGCCTCCGCACTCCTGTCGAGCTATTCTTGTACCTGCCGACGATCGGGTTTCCAGCTCAGACACACCAGGTGCTGCTGTGAATCGCTCACACTGAGTGGAGAATGGGTGTGTGAGGGGATTAGAGTTGGGGCAGAGAGTTTGAGATTATATGTTTTGCTCAAAGGTGCTTTTCTGGTTGAGCTTATAAATTCAGCTGCCGGAGTCATGAGACCAGACTGGACGATGTGTGTTTTATATATACGAGGGTCAATTAATCTGAGCAGGGAGATTTTCACCGCACCAATAAATGACTTCCATGTATTAACACTTTATTTTACTTTATACTCACAACATTTGTCCGGCAGCTACATGTCTATATATCTATGGTTAGCTAGGTTTAATAGTTCACATGAACAGAAAGCTTCACACGACTCTCGTGCCTGTTGTTTCTTTGTTGTTCAGGCTGAATGAGCTGCGACTTAATTGACCAATTAAGCAGCAACCAATCACATTGGGAGGTACTTACTGCCTCAGCATGGCAGCACACAGTGGCGGGGCTTTGTCTGCTGATCTGAGTGAATGTAAAAACATCACACATACGCATTGCACATGAAGAAGTTCACTTTGAGGGTAGGACAGGAGTTGAATAATGTCTTCTGAGGGGGGGGGGGGGCGCTGTAGAGTCAGAAAGAATAATTAATGTATTTTTTTCTGGACTATATTACGAACCGGGGTCACTGAGGTCGAAAGGGGTCAGCCTCTCCCAGATATTGTCTAATGAAATATCACACACTGCGCGATGGAAAGTTTTTGCTGGAGTCACCTTGTAAGCAAGAGTGAATAGAGAGGATATCGTATCGAGAACACTTTTTTAAATAAAGTTAAGGAGGCACATATACGGGCACATTTTTAAATCGTTTTTAAATTGTTTGAATTGAATGCACAAAATGATTGTTAAACACTAAAAATACCTACGAGATACATTGATCTGAATAACAATAGAAGTACATTTAATAAAGCTGTAAGATTTTCCTCTGCACCTACATACGATCATTTTGGTGGATCTGTCCATCGGTTTGAACGGAGCTGTGCGGCCACGCAGCTCTAATGCTTTAATTGAGTCTCCCACTGGCAGGATATGGCGGTCTACTGAGGCCTCTACATCACAACGTCTCTACAGCCGTCTTGTGAAGTGAAAGAGGAAATGGACGTCATTATTCAATGCTAATTTGGTATTGACATGGGTATTGGTCTCAGAGGGCTTCTGGGCTTCTCTCCTTAGTAAATTCATTTGTGTTTCTGCTGGAAAATCTTTCTCGATGGGGAGTCGGCCAATAGACTACGAGTATTGTTCTTTGAAGAGCAGCTAAGCCTCAGGCTACACGGCTTTTTATTCCTTCATCAGCTGTTTCTTTTGTCATTCATAAGGAAGGGGCTTTACCTTTAGGGTGAAGCTAGAGAATTTAACCCCTAAACCTGCAGGTGTTAAAACTTCACACTAACCATTTAAAGGCACAGGATCAGCGTGGCTGCAGTGAGCTGTATAGCTACATATAAAATAAAGAACAGATGCTATTTTTTGTTTTAAAGTGAGGATGGGAAACATTACATGGTTTGCAGGTCTGCACTATATAAATAAATGATATTAAAAGTCATCTAATGTTTATGTCTTTCATAACTTTATTTTATATGGTATATGTTTTACAGTCCTCATATTTATTAATGCACGTAATTATTCATCTTCAGAGTTTTGCCCCAGGAATCCCTGAAAATGATAATAATAATCCAGTAAAGAATAAATGTAAACATGGCTGTTTCTGAAATTTCTACCAAACCTAGAATCATTGTTTCAGTTTCAGTTTCACGCAGAGCTTGAACCTTTATACCTTTTTGGTACTTGATGCGTGCTGATGTTGAAGGTTAGGACAAACAGACCGTGGTGCCGTTGATGTCACAACCCGCAGCGATCTTTTCTACCTAAAGTGATACTCGTTGTCATTCTGATGTCGACGTATTGGAGCTAATAGAGTTGGCCTTTCAAGCAGAGCTGTCCTGTCAGGCTAAATGTGTGTTGATCCCCTCCCCTGCTTTCCTATAACATGGGTCTGCAGGTTAGTAAGTGCTTTTCAAGAGGTGTGACGACCAAGAAAAAGAGCTCAGACTCACGACTCATATGTTAATCAAACCAAACATGTACCATTTCCTCAGAACAAATCAATTACCTTCAGCTCCATTGGCGTAGTTCACGGAGGGGCTAAGCGACGGTGACCAAAAGATGAATAATGTAATTTTGTGTCAGGATGACGGCTGTAGATCACTTGTCTGGATGAGTGGCTGGGGAGCAGATAATGGTGAGTCCTCGAGTCGCCTTTTATAAGGTGGGAGGAGAATGGAGGTAATTCATCCTCTCACCCTGCCGCACTCTCTCTTAATGAAAAGCTGTAAAGACAGTGTAGCGACACCACATCATCAATGAAGAGAGAGGGATAAACCTGGAATAAAAGAAACAGAAATGTTAATTAATGTGCTTGTTTTCAAGCCACGGTTCCTTTTAAATTTGGCTCATGCATGTATTTACACAACAATATGGATCTTTGAAGTGACTCATTAATCTGTGTATTACTATAAAAGCAACCTTGGACATTTGTAAACCTCGATTATTGGATTTCCAATCATCCAAAGCTCTTTTTATTGATCACTCATCGACTGAGACAGTGTGATGTGAGCTTCTCTTGCATCCTCCTACCTGAGATAAGAACTGTGTTTGACAGGGCAAAGTCTGTAGGGGTGTTTTGGCTTCAACAGGTAAACCAACGGTCAGTTGGCTGACACTCTCACAGGTGTGTGTGTGTGTGTGTGTGTGTGTGTGTGTGTGTGTGTGTTGTTCTGCTTGTCTGATCAATAAACCGTCTAAACACCAGGAAAGCAGGTAATGGGTAAACTCATGAGGTGGATCATGTGCAGAACAAACACCAACAGGTCACGTGGTTTCTTTGAATTAAAAAAACGGATGCTATAATTTATGATAATTTAAGGTCAGGTGTGTCTGATGTATTAATTTAAATGGACATCAAACAATATCTGCAAATTGAACTTTTAATTAACTGACTTGTAACATTCATAGTGAGTTAATCACGCCACATCGTCGCGATTCTCCTGCTCGTACACCTTGTTAAACTCCTCTAGCCTGAACATTTACCAGATATTTCAGACCCAGCCATGTTTTAAACAAGGTTAACAGGTTGGACTAACTGTGATTCTTAATTTGTCACTTAAAGACAAAACAAATGGATCAACACATAAGTGGCTGCAGTGTCATTTTTGGTTCAGTATTGTCAAGAAAATAAAATGTATTAAATAAATTCAATTAGGTCTCAATCAAAAAGAAAGAATACACAGTTTGCATCATACTGAGGAGGTGACTACAGTGACTACAGACCAAAGTGTAGCAGCTGAGCAGCCGTATGTGTCAGTCAAAGAAAAACAGCTTAAATTTCATTTCGCAGAAATAAAAGTCCTGAAATCACGCTAATGTTTGCATATATAAACATTTAACCTGCTGATATCTGTGGCTGTTATTTTTTTTCTGGCCCTGACTGGCCCAGAATAGACTCATGTAGCTTTAGAGAGACAAATCACACTGACATATATTCACACACTCCCACTGTTCACCTTCCAAACAATCAACAACGCCAACCCCCCTTCTCCTCTCTTGCACAACATTCATTTCCTGTGCAGTGGCCATCAACCTCCTCACATCCCACCAGTGATCAATAGGCCCACGTCCAGTTCAGGTGATGTGTGCAGTGATAACCTGGCCTGTTTGCTCACTCTCAGCAGTGATAGTGGTCGGCATGTGCACTGAGTCACATGCAGAAACAGGAACAACTGATGTCATTTTGCATCACTTCATCTTGCTGGGACCGGACACACACACACACTGCCAGTGCCACAGTGCAAGCCATTCTACATGGCTGGATGTGTGTGAGTGTGTTTTTACAGCATGCCTGCATGCGTGTGAGTGTTTGTGTAACGCAGTGCTCGTCCCCAGGCACCGCCTGCTGTTCAGGCCCATACCTGGAGGCTGACCTCATTTGTTGCAGCACTGCAGCTCTGGACACATGGAAGTCACATGACTAAGCCCTTCTCACTCCATATGGAACAAAAGCCTCCTGCTAGCGACCCTGCTGACCTTATTCTGACAACAGCCATTTTGAGCTTCATGTTAGGAAGCTCTATCTCCTTTAAACTTCCTCTGACCCCTTAAAAGGAAGCTTTTTCGACATGCAGCTCTGCCATTTTGCAGATGCTAGATGAAACATAATCGATGAAAATGTGGGACCTCTAAATCTAAAATCTGAAAAATACGCCTCTTTAAGATGTGAATAACCTCTCCTATTTCATCCGTAAGGTCTTAAAGCCTGATAAATTTTTACTCAGCAGTGCAGCGCTATGGTTATAGATATACACTAAATCATTTCAGATAATATTTTGCTTTAATCTTATTGGAAACTCCAAAAGCAGACTGTACTAAATCCCCCAGTGTGCACTTAGACAGCCATTTTAATTACATCCTGTGTTGGACCTTTTTGCAACAGAGTCACTACTGGAGTGTGTTTTAAATTTAAACTACAAGCTTGGCATGTGTGTAGGAAGATGAAATATTCTTTGCACACTGGCATGCAAATGATATTGAATTAAAGGACCCACTACGGTAAAGTGCAGGCACATCTATGAAATTTCCCTGCATGTAAATGGAGCTAACAGGTTGCTGATGCTGATGCACTGTGTGGCTCAATATGACTCAGAGGTGCATTAAATTGGCATGTTGTTTCAGGTGTGTTTGTATATTTTATGCTGCCTAGCTTAAGTCTTGGTCTTCTGTTCTTAGGAGGATGCAGCAGTATAATATGATATCGTTTCTAACCTGTTCCCCCCCTGCTGTCTTGCATCGCATTAGCATTGACCTCACCCCCTGCCTCAACCCCGGTGCATGATGGGATAAAATACAGCACTGTGCAGTGAGTTTGAGGGTAAATCACTGCTGAGACATCCCAGTTGACATTATTGAAGATCAGTCAGCTTTGCTGATTGTCATTCACTCAGGAAAGGACTCAGATTTGCTGGGTCATTCCTTTAGTTCCCGTTTTCTTTCTCTCGCTCTGTCATCTCTTTATGATTGTTTGTGTGTTGCTCATCACTTCCTGATTGCCTGTCTGTGCGCACGCCTGCCATCCATCTACCCATCGTCACAGCAGCATATCCTCTCACCGCTCTCGGGCTCCTTGGTGTAGTGTATTGTGATGTATTCTGAGACCTACAGTAGCCTGATACCTGCTCTTTGTTGGTCTTCACAGTCCCTTCGACCGCCGCGTGCCTGCTTCCCCTGATTAACTCCGATCCAGCCAGCCTGTTGATCAGCACAAAGAGCAGTTAGTAACTTCAAAAGTGAGGAAATCCATTTCATCCAGACAACACACTGATGCTTTATGATGTTGGATAAAATGTGACGATGAGTGAACACAATCATTCCTGATTGTTTCCTGTTAACAGTGCAAATTGATGCTACATCACACGAGTCGGTTTTACATCCAGAGGGAAAGAACTAACAAGGAGATGCAAATGAGATACACATGAAGTCAAACTAAATCATTATGTTGGATATTTTGTGATTCTGATTTGGGCTACTGCATTCTCCTCCAGCTTTTGCTCTTTCTTTGGTTTGCTCCTCAGCAAGCTGAAATTAAATGACTGACTTCACATTTTTAAAGCTTTGTAGTTGCTTTGGTCTTATGGCTCACGATCCCGTTGACAGATGAGTTTTGATGTTTTTGACAATGTGAGCAGTCATTGTTTGTGCACACTTCCCCTTTGATCCCTCTCCAGTTAGTCGTGAAATCATCATCACCTCTGTTATCCTGCAGAGGAAGCACGATTACATGTTGTTTCATTTTGTTTGCCATGTCCCAAAAATCGAGACTTCCCTCCAAAAATAAAACAAAAAAACTAAATCAAGGCCACGATTTGTCTGTGCAGGAAGTTATTTGTCACTGCTGGGCGTCATCTAGTGGTTGTATAAATCATGACAGGAGCTGAGGGAAATGTGCAGGTACGTATTTTATGGCACAACAAAGTCCACAAAGGTTAGACGATGGTTGACTATCAGAATATCAGTATGTTCGAATCCCATGTAAAAGTACTGACCGAGTTGTTAATGGTGTAACCATGACAACAAGGACCAGACTGCATCTGCATCTCTACCTAAACATAACAAAGTCGATTTTGTGCCTGAATGTAAACAGAGTTGTTATTATAACAACCAACTAAAGGCCGTGTGTGGTATTTTAACCATGACGGCCTCAGCCCAGCAGTTAACCCTCTGTTAGCATGCTAAGGTAAGCAAATCTGGCATAAACCTAAAGTACAGCTGATGAGAATCACAAAAATGTTGGACAGTTCGGACCTGATGATGATATTACATTACATTATATTTCCTCATGAGGGGGATACAGTGATTTTTTTGTATATATAATTGTAGTGTGTAGCATTTTAATGAAAAGGAAAATATGGTGGAGCTGGATGAAAAGTCAGGGGATGACTCCAGTTATTAGGACACATCATCTGGGGAATATCAATGTTTATACTGAATTGTGCAAGAATGGAAAAGAAGATTATCGTTTGCTAGGAAATAGTTGTGCCTCTATATAACAGATAAACACAGAGTTATTTTGACATCAGCTTCACCACCACAGAACGATCGGGCCATTGCCATTATCTCTCCCCATTTGTTCCTGATAGCTACCTGCGTACGCGCACAAACACACATAAATTGCTGTGTTTCAGTCCACTGAGCGCCGTTCATCACCATACAGATCTCCTCAGCTCAGCACAACCCGTCTACCCTCCACTTTTCTGTTTTGACACTAATTGCACTTTGTCGAGATCAAAGTGCCTGAAGGTGTTGCCTCTGCTCACCCCAAAATTCACCCTGACACTTGACAGTCACTGAAAGAGGCTTCATATCTCCCACATCAGACAGGTATCTGGTATGATGTGATAAAAGCCAAATTTAATATTCAAACCTTGCCTCTTATTTATTTATTTTTTTCCCAACCTGCCATCCTCATCTTCATCTGCACTTCTGAATCCCATTTTAATCTGCTGGGTCTCGTTCAAAGAGTGTGGTGGAAAAGTTAGTGTCTGCTCTGTTTGATGCACTCATGGTGCCGCGGTGTAATTACTGCTGAAGATCTCCTGAAAAAGGAACCAGTCTGGAAAAGCTGAAACAAAAGCGGAGCTAGACAACACAACTCGGCAAACAGAAAAAGAAAAAAAAAGAAGAGTTTTCTTTCCTGACATCAATAACTGTGAAACAAGTTGTGTGCTATTTTTTTTCCATCATTTTAAAGAAAATCATATAAATACACTGAATTCCAGAGATTTATTATAAAAGCTTAATTTTATATATGTTTTATTATAAGTGTGTCTTATTGAAAGAAATTCAGTTGTAAACATGCTTCAAAAGTCTCAATGAGTTATTTTGAATAAAAAAAACTTGTTTCCAGCTTCACTTAGCATCTTGGCCTTCATGCCAACAACGCACCTGAGCTGATTACTGGCCCACAACTAGGCTTGCCCCTCTGCCCTTAGGACATCTCCTGCCTTCCTGCCCTCCCTGCCCACCTCACCAGGAGCGCTTGCCGACACCTGCAACACAGGAAGTGCATAAAGGATTAAATTATGAATGGAGAGCAAGTGAGGCAGAAGGAGATGGTTGCGATAATAGCATGACAGCATACTTAATTTGCAGATAATTGCACTTTAGGGGCTTTTAAGCCACTCTTCTCACACTGGCATTTTTAATGAAAGGGGAAAATCATGACAGTTGTTCTCTTCCAGCCTATGAAAGAACTCAAAGCAAATATATATTAAAAAAAGAAAGATAAAAAGCAATTCAATGGATCGTTTGAGCTATCTTGATGATTCAATACGATTATTTGAATATGGGAACCAGGTCTGCAATGTATGTTACACCGACTTTAGCATCATGGCATCAATTTTCTTTCGTGGTTTGATAGGATTCTATTGTCAAAGTACAATTAAATGTGTAAGTCTTTTCTGCATGCATGCCAACCTTCCATATTTTTAATAAATTAGCATGATTAACTGAGAGTTCTATGGCTTTTGGAAAACACAAGCAGGAAAGAGATGGTGGACGACACAAAACTAGCAATGTTGCAGTTCACAATGAGAGCTCCACTCGTCCACCAGTTTCACAATTACTACACACGCCATGTGTTGGACGCTCTCTGCAGAATGAAATCACAGCTCGCGCTTCTTTTTTCTGACAGGCAGAGATGCTGCCTTTTACGCTGCCCTCAAATTATCATCACCTGCTCTTTGTAAGGTTATACAGAACAAAGGTGCAACCTTAAGAGCCTGTACGCCCTGAAAATAGATGTAACACAATATCCCTGCAAGACCCCACTCAGAGGTGAAACCCAACACTCATC
Source organism: Echeneis naucrates (assembly GCF_900963305.1). Taxonomy (NCBI): domain Eukaryota; kingdom Metazoa; phylum Chordata; class Actinopteri; order Carangiformes; family Echeneidae; genus Echeneis; species Echeneis naucrates. The sequence continues at coordinate 19,119,924 of NC_042527.1, read as the reverse complement.
CACCTTCTGCAGCGGCAGACATTTGTTATCCCTCCTGCCCCTCTGCTCCACTCTCCTCTGGTTGCTGCTTAGCTGAGCACAAAAGTGGAAAAAGGTAATCTGTGTCTCAGGAACAAGGGCACACACTCGACGGCTCACAGGCATTTAAATGAACTGAAGTTTGACATTCCTATTTTGCCGATTAATGAGGTAATTCATGTAAATGGCTTGGCTTCTCATTAGCATACTGTAATGAGAAGAGCAGTCTACCTCACCCGCTGCCCTCCCCCTCCTCCTCTTTTCCTGGCCTGCCTCAGCATCAACAAGCCACGTGGCCACTTACAGCCAAATTAATACAAAGAAACAACCATGACCTCCTGACTGACATGTGTGTGTGTGTGTGTGTGTGTGTGTTTTTGTGTTACCAGCTGTTTCATTCAACCATCTATGGTGTCAGATTTCTGTAAATATGCTTGAAGTTTCTTCGCTCGGTTTAAAGAGCACAAGTTCATGTTTTGCATGTGATTGAACATTAACACACACACACCATCAGTCACTGAACTCTCTCTCTGTGTCTTTATTTCTAACTTCTTTTAGAAATTTTCTCCTGCTCTATGTCAGTTCAGCTCAGTTCATTTTAACTCAGCTTAGTTCACTTGCTGCTTCCTTGCCATGAAATTGCAAAGCTGCTGCATCAGAGGGTGAGAAAATGTATTGCAACTGAACAATAAAAATTAAAACATAGTGACATTGTGTTTCATTCTGTGTTGTTGCAGATCAGAGTCATAAACTTTATATTTTACATTTCATTTTACATTAGATGATTCTGAATAATTGCAAATGAGTTTTCATATCTTTTGCCACAATTTCTGTCAGTTAGTTTCTGTTATGATAACGATGTGATCACCGTGGAATTTCAGAAAACAAACAAAGGTTGATGGGGCATGAAAAGCAAGCAGTCAGACAACCAAAATTAAAGGATCTCATTAAACTGAATCAAAGCATTATTTGATGTCTTCATAAGCAATGTGTCAGTGAATTGAAAGACTTACTTAATTCTAGCAACAAAATGACTCAATCTTCTTCTCAATTGAGACCATTAAAATGTGCTCATTCGTCAACAGGGGAAATATTTCAGGTATATATATGTCAGAGTGTTTAAAAGATGGTTTTGGGGAATTATTTTAGCCTAAGTAACAAGATTTAAATCAAGTGGGAAGTGGGAACATTTTCATATAGACTTCAATCCAATCCGCCCTCTCTTTATAATCAGACTCTTCAGCATTGGCTTCACTTTCCAGACCCAGAGTCCACATCCATTTTTTAAACTCTCTGGTCCCACTTTACGTTTCTCTGGCTGCACTCTTAACAACTCCCCCACCACGCTCCACGTTGATGCTCTGACATGTTTTGGTCTGCTGCTCACAGACAGCTGACGTCGTTGGTGTCTGTTGTTGCTTTCTCCAGCTGTTGCATGTGAAATCCCCCCAGTTTCCTCCCGTCTGACCAGCTCCTGTCTTCAGCATTTAATTCATGACACTTTGAAGCGGAATCGGCCGTCAATGTGTGGACAAGTAATCTGCTCAGCTGCCGTGACTGCCATGTTGGACTCATGTTTTAATGGCGTGTGTGGATCAAGACACAATCTGCCAAAATAAGCACAGACGAACAAGAAAAAAATGTGGTGGACACCTTCTAAAAAAAAAAAAAAAAGGCTCCATAAAGCCATTTCCCTTCAGCTGATTGGCCAGGTGATCAGAACGAAAGCCAGAATGCTGTAAAGAATTACAGAGCCGATGTCTGAACAGAACAGTAGAGCAGAGAGCTGGTGAGCTCCTTCCATGTACCTGTCAGCCTGAAATGATGGCTGACTTCCTGTGGGAGGGAGAAACACTAATAGTCTCCAGCTGAACAGAAAGAAATCTTCACCCTGTGTGTGTGTGTGTGTGTGCGCGTTTGCTTATAATACACGGAAACTTTACACCTACGTTAGGTCACAGAATGATTTAAACATATGTGAATTTCCATGTTCACCTTTCCCAGCACAAGTAAAGATGTGACCGTTAAAAGGCTGAGAATCAAACCGGAGGTGATTTCACAAACACTGCACTTTCTCACACGCAGTGAATCCCCCCCCCCCCCCCCCCCCGTCAGGTAGATGATACTGTGGAGCTCTGGCAGCTCTGTATCTTATTTACTGGAGACTTTGCAGCTGCATTACGAATGTCCTGCCAGCACCGTCTGCGAGTGTCCACTGGAGATTTTCTACATGCGAGTAATGACCAGATACACCGTGAAACAACAGGAGCAGAGATGGAAACACAGTGATTGCATCCATGTGGCAAGAATTTTATTCAGACCATCCACACTATTTGTGTTGAGGATTGAATCATATATGGTTAAAAAAAATACCATATTGCCATCAATTCACGCTTAATAGCTGAGCGAAAAAAAAAAAAGTTTTTTAGAAGCCCAAAAATGAAAATTATTATAAAAAAACCATTTAAACCATAAGCTTGTTTCATTACTACTTTAATTAGGGATTAGGGTTAAGAAATGTTGAATGGTCACTTAACAGTCTTCTTTCAGGCTAAACTATAAAATGTACTGTTATGCTACTAAAAACTAAAGTCATAAACTCGAGTAATACTTAAACTCAATCCAAATGCTGTCTCAAACTGAGAGCAGGTATTTCACCAGGTTAATAAAATTAAACTAACAAAAACAACAACAACACACACACATCTGCTCACCAAACCGTTTGGACTTTTTGAAAACACACTATTTACTACTTTAATACAACAAACAGACCGTGAAGGAGAGTTTGGAGCATCGGACTGATGGAGCTGTGAGATGGACTTACCTGTTGGTCCGTCAGGTGAGCTGCAGGGTTTTCACCTGGAGAGTGTGTGTGTGTGTGTGTGTGTGTGTGTGTGTGTGTGTGTGTGTGTGTGTCTGTTTGTGTGTTACCCTTCCTCTTCCATCTGAGCTCCTTTATGTGACTTGTTGATCCACAGGGAACAATCTGGCCCTCTGCAGCCGGACCTGGAACTCTTCTCTTTGTGTTTCGGATTCAGTCTTTCGCAATAAAACACAAACGCGATGTTTCTAAAAATAAATAAATAAATAAATAAATAAAAAATCTGTTTTGGGGGGTATCAACTGAAATTATCGTAAAATGTACTATCGCGACAATCCCCCTAATTCTCGTAAAATCTCGCCCCGAGAGACGCCACTTCGAGGAAGCAGCCATTTTCCGTTTCCATGGTTTCGGAACACTGATATACTGTCGTCACTGTTGTTGTTTTCGTGATTGTTTTAGACGAAGGGGTTTGATTTAATTTAGTGAATTTGTTATATTCAGAAAAATGTTTCGGGGCTCCTCCTTCGCACACGCACACAGCGCCATCTTGTTTGCAGTGAACAGGATGTGTGACGTCATATCCGGTGAGGTGTAAATGCGGGAAAAAAAACGTGTTTCTACATTTTATACTTTTTAGAAATACTTCTGTTTCGATACTTCTCAAAAGTTTGAGATTTTTGTATTCATTAATAAATTTTATGAATTTTATCATTCCTAATAATAATGGAAACAGAGCGGAGAGAACTTGTTCCTGCAGCTGGGCTGAACTTAAACATTATCAATTTATCTTCTGTTTATTTTTTTCTTTCCACCAGTCTTTAAAGTTGCTTTCTGCTCAGACACCAGCCTCCTCCTTGTCGTCGTGTCATGTACTGCGTGTTTCGTGGCAGGATTCTCAGCCCCGTCACGTCTAACATTGCAGCTCAGTTAGTTTGATTTCAGCGGGACAAAAACCATGGCGTCTCTGAGCCGGAACGAGTCTCCAACATTTCCTCAAAGGATAAACAACTAACACATTAAATATCAGAAGGAAATAACTCTTGGCACTTTCTTCAACGCACACACTGTGAGACAGATTTGGGGTTCATTTTTTAATGCTTTATTGGCCCTCCCTGCTTTCCCCTAAAAGGCTTAGAGACATGATTTACCTCGATGTGATCTGCTCCAACGCAGAGAATGAAACCATGTTGAAATCATTACCAAACCTACACACTTTCCACTATAATCCTCAGCCTGTTCTAGGTAAGCGCTCCGGTCAAACCGCTCTGCATACTTCAGATATCTGGCTGCAGGAATGTGTGTGTGTGTACCATGCTGCTTTCCATCCTGAGGTGTGTTTTCATGGTCTCCAGGCTGCACGGAGGTCCCTGCTCCAGGCCTGATCCGCATTAAAGCCACATGTCTCTGTTTTTCTTTCCGACAGGCATGCCATACCTGCAGCTCTCGAACGGACACACATGGTCACTGCTGTCCTGAGGTTTAAAAAAAAAAATAATAATAATATATATAATCTCATGACTGCAATCTAACAACTGTCACAATTTCACTCAATGTGAAGGATTAATTGGTGCACGGAGGTTTTACAAACATTTATAGGCACATGAGCCCTCTTTAAAACACGTATGATGACTCAGAGTTCGGATGACATAAAGCCCAGAAACTTTTGGAAAAAGTTACTCAATCTCCAGTCCGATTTCATTTCACTTCTTTCACCCACCCTTAACCACATGGGGAGAAAAATCCTCATCCTGAATGTTAGCAACTCACATTTCTTCTCTATTTAAATATTTGAAAAGAATATCAACAGATTTTTGGATAGAGCAGAAACACACTCGTACCCCCTGTTGTTTATTTATGGAGCAAGTGTTAGCAAACAGTTTCATTTTTATTTATCTCTTCCTCTGGAGGTTTTCCAGGCACGGCCATGAGGAGACCGCAGGATAGACCCAGAACCCCTGAAGGGACTACATGTCCCATCTGCCCTTGGTTTATCCCGCAGGAGGAGAGAGGGATGTCTGAGATTCCCTGCTAAGGATAACGCCACCTTGGCCTGACACTGGATAAGCAAAATAAAATGGATGCCCTGGAAGCTCTGCTTTTGGTCTCCACCACCTCAGCTGGATAAATCCTCCTAAACCTAACCCTGAGAATGAAACACTGACAGGCCATGACATCACCCACTGGAGCCAATAGGAGTGTCCGCTGTAGAGATGTGACTCCAGAAGTCACCAGCAAAGATGGACATGTGGAAGCAAAGCAGCAGATTTCATTCATGAGCGAATCAAAGAAAGTACGTATGTGACTCACAGATAAATTAGAGAATTTATAAATGTTATCATTTATAAATTAGGTTCAAAAAGATATTCTAAATGTTTTTTCTTCAATGGACACAAACTTTTATTTTGCAGCAATTTTTAAGATATCGAGATCAGAGACTGAGCATGAGTTCTTCACAAAGCAACATCCCGCATCACATCTGTACAGTTACATACGTCCACATATACAATCTTATAAGAGCGATGTGATATAATCTCTCACTTGCACACACACACACTCCGAGTCAGACAGGAAGAGGTTGGGTTTCATGTTTCCTGCGCTGTATTCCCCTGACTGTTGGCTGATGTCTTGATGTGGAACACTCCCAGTTTTCCTGCAGCTCCCAGGTGAGTGTTTGACTGCCAACTTGTATTTTCTCTGGGAAATCAGAACCAGTTCCTCGTACTTTCCAGGAGTTGTTTTGTTCATTGTTTTCACACAAACACGCACACTCGTCACCTAAAGGCACAATTATCACCCATTTTAGGCTTTCTTATTGTAGTGAATTATCATTAATTATGATAATGACAAATCCATAAAGGAGTGACAAATTAAAAAAGAAAAATGAGAAAAGACACAATCCAGAGGATATGAGGGTCGCCGGACCGCTCCATCATCATCAAGGCTAAATAGTGTTTGTCCTGAATGGTTAGCACAGACCATTAAAGACAGACGTGCTGAAACTCTTACAGAGTTGGGATGAAATATTATGTTGTTTTAATGGCCAACTCCAGGTTGGTGCTCTGTTGGGCAGTCCTATCACACAATATCCCTCCTGCTGCGTCACTTTTTGGATTTGATTTTTGCCAACTCCAGAAAGAAACAAGTCCAGCAGTCTGAGTTTTGTGCAGGAGGTTAATGTTTGGGATCTTGAACGACCACCAGCAGAAACATACATTGAAGCTTTTCTGGCAGCACAATGTTGCACAACATCTCAAGAGGTCGGTTTTTCCATTTTCACCCATCTGTACCTGGACTAAGAAAAAAAGATCAATATAGGTAATTGAAATAGTGAATTATTAAGCAATACTAAGAACTACTTGAGTGTCCAGCTTTAAAATTAGACGTGTGCAGATGCATAAAACAAATGCTGAGGCCTGAAGCGTGCTGAAGACACTGTGATTCTCCACCTTTGTTGAATCAGTGTTTACCTGTGACACCTCATTACAGCAGGTGAGAAGTGTTGGCATTACTTTATGAAGCAGAAATGTCTTTTCCTCCTTCCCTCTTCTTTTAACCTCCTCTTCCGACCGGTCAGATCTACTTTGCGACCGCTCAAAGGGGTCCCGGTCCACAGGTTTGGCACCATTGCTGCAGGTAATTTAAAATTGCATCTGTGTTTGAGTTGCTAGAAATCACATTATCTTCGTGAAGCAAGTGCTTCTGAGAGCAGGGGGAAACTTCACTGCACAGAGCTGTAATGCCACGAGGTCTCACAGATAAAAGTATACATTAAGTTTATGCCTATTGATTTTAATACAGTAGATGGACTGGGATGGAAACTATTACCTGCTTCAAAGATTAGAAACTGCCCATAAAGCATCAGACTAAAGGCATGCTGTATATGGATTTGGGCCTGAAGCTGCAGTCCGTCTCAAATCTTTACTCCAAAGATATCCTTTATGTCTGCAACTGTCTCCTTCTCTCTCGTCCTCTCTGGAGTTTGAGTGCCGCTGAGGTGGAGCTGCCTGTCTTTACGATGTGCCGCTTACAATGGCCTCGGGGACACGCCGCCTCCACGTTGATCCTCTCCTCAAAACAGACACAGGCCTGCTTTGCCGAGTATCAGACGGCTGAGCTGCATTACAATCGCATCAGCGTGCAGCAGAAGCACAACACATGACCAAGAGTGATGCCTGCAGCTAAACAAAGCTGGAAACTCAGCAACAAAACTTTTTTTTCCCCCTCTGAGGCTGATGACTGCGTTGCAACAACACTGGTGTTTAATATTATGTTTTCTAATTTTTGCCTTGATGTAACTTTGTTATGATTTGGCGCTATACAAATAGGTCAGATTTGATTTGATATAACCCTTATAAATTTAGTAATGAGGCTGGTCCTTTCTACAAACGCTGTGTTATAATTGTTAAAGGAAACAGAGCCGTCTCTGATAGAAAATGTGTCCTAAATTTATCCTAAATATAGACAGATACTTCCTTACAGGTTAATATCCATCATCTTATAATGTACACAATAATTATATTTTTATTGTTTATAGTATTTCTGGTTTATTCTAATGTTACTTATCATTAGATCTTGCCCTTTTGCTGCTGTGTAATTAAATTGCCCTCTATAGGGTCAGTAAAGGTACACGTTATTTTATCTGATTGTGTTCTCTCCGAGGACTGGAGGAGCTTAAAATAAAGTGCATACCAAAACACAAAAAAGGAAAATGTGCACTGGTTTACATTAAGGCCTTATAAAAAATTTAAATAAAGAAAAAGCTCAGACCTGCTGGGACAAGTTTATGTTCTCCTGCATCAGGCCTGACGCTGCTCAGACAGATAATACTGAGTTACATCGAAGCCCATGAGGGCGACAGAGAAGACCTGGATTGAGATTACAGCTTTAACTGTTATGGTTACTGCTGTTAGCACCGCCTCCAGCGTCACCATCACCTCCAACAATAACACAAGTGCAGCTCCGTCCTGCAGAAGCTCCACTGTGTAAACACATTACTGTTACACACACCAGAATCTGGAGCCCAGAGCGGAGGCAGACACGACGCCAGCACTTCACTGAATACAAGATTTAATGATCAATGTGATGAAGAGCTGGGGAGGGTGGGGGACCAGAGCTCTAAAGCTAGTCGATGATGATGTGGCAGGTTGGGTTTGGACAGAGGTGAGTGAAGGAGCGGCCTGTGGATGAGAGTGATTGAAGACAGGTGTGGATGTGTCCACCTCTGCTGGTCACCTGATCCCCGAAGGGAAAACACACACACGGGCCAAAGGCAGCTGACACACAGAATCACTGAGTCCCATACGGTGGAGGTGAGGTTGAGCTTCCTGGTCCTCCTGAAATCCAGATTTCATTTTGTGGACAAAAATCTGAAAGAATCCAGTCCAGTTGTGAGAAACACAGAGGTGGGGAGTAGAGACTCCGCCCTCTGCTGCACCAGACGAGCTAACCTGCCTCTGCTAAATATATCCAGGAGATTCATGTCTGTCAGCCCCCCCGACACACACACACACACACAACCTCAGCCCTGCCCCCCTCCCTTATCTTAATTATTTCCAGACTTCACAGTCCTCGTGCAGACACCCACAAACACACACAAATTCACACACACAGCTGATTAAAAGAATGCCAGCATTGTGTTTAAAGGATTTCCTGCTGATGTTCAAGTCAGGCAAGGGCGTGTTGGTATGTGTGTGTGTCTGTGTGAGATGAGACACATTTTGGTCGGGGGCATAAAATCTATCACAAACTAATTGTGTGACTTTGTGCTCCTTGGAATGTATATGTGTTAATTATTCCCGCTCTTCCATTTATTAGTGTGCTTAAAAAACAAGTACTGATCTGAATTCTTCTTATTAGTTTATATTTGAATCATATAAATGAATTACACACCTTCGTTGTGGTATAATGGACAGTTGTGTAGCAACAGGCGGCCGACCCCCTTTAAACAGCTCCATAACTGCCACATCTTCACCTCTCACCCTGATTCTCCCCCGTTGATGTGAGTGTGTTGGAGTCAGAGCAGAAGAGCAGAGCTTCACCAGCTGCACCTCATCACTGTAATCAAAGTCCCCCCCCCCCCCACTACCAGCTCCCTCTGCCTCCCCCCGTCATCATCCTCACATATCTTTTCCCCCTCTTTCCTCCACTGTGCCATCGTCAGCCTCCCAACCTGTCACTGGCCCCTCAGCTGGATTCATCGTCCAGAGAAGCCATTTAACCAAAAGGTGGAACCAAAAATCGAAATTGAGGCGTCAGTCACAATGGAACCTGGCCATCCCCAGTTTGGTCAGAGATTTGGACGAGTTGCACCAGCAGTGCCTAATGTTTCCTCCTCCTTTGAAGCAAACCAGTGAGTGACATGACAAACATATAGTTTCAATTCCTATAATTCGAACGTTTGCAATCCAACAGCAGGTAGAAGTGATTTAAACTATTCGGCATTAAGTCAATTGGCAAAAATATGTAAAAATAAGATGTGACTAACAGAGACTGTATCTCCACACGCTGTAGTGTGGGTGTGGCTGCAGGATAAACACAGTGTGTTTAGAAATGCTCGTGTGTGTTGGGGATGATTAGATAATGTGCGTCAGCCCGCCTCGCCTCCCCTGCACACAGATTCACCAAACCAGGCCTGAGTCTGCTGAAACACCTGCGGAAACACCCCCACATGCTCACGCATCACGTTACGGCACAGATGCTGCTGGGTCCAAACCTCAAGTCTGCAATGAGGAGGAAATCAGCCTTTTAACCAAAGTGCCTTCCAGCAGCAGGGGTGCATCGCCAGGAATCCAATTTCATCTAATAGTCTACTCATATTTTCTGAATACCTGTCGATTTCTGAAATTATAAAATGCATGTGGATAGCCATCACTGCCCCCCCCCCCCCCCCCCCTCACTCAGGAGTCTGTGGGACTTTCAATTCAAGCAATAACATTAGATGAAACTTTAATGATCTCACGAGGGAAATGCAGTTTAAGCAGCAGCAGCAGCAGAAGAATAAAGAGACACCCAAAAACACAAAATGGAGGTTTGATAAAATTACACGTGATGACCAAAAAAAAAAAAAAAAAAGGTAAATGGCTTTGGTAGAAGCGTTGCTGCTGATAATGACGACTCCAACGCTACAGGCTTATTATCTTTCCCACTCAGATGTGTCACATCAAGAGAAGCGCCCAAACGGCAAAAGGATATCCAAACATCAATAATTCATCTTCAATACATTCAGATAGTTAGATTTTCCTTCTGAAAACACTATAAATGTCAAACACAGTCAGATAACTGTCTGTTAATGTGAACAAACACCTGAGCGGCCCAGAAGACAGTTTTTTTTTTTTTTTTTAATAAAGCCCATTAATGACTCAATTTCAAAAGAAAAACATTTCCAAAGCATGGTTACATTATTTCAAGATAAATAAAATAAGAATCAGAAGTGTCAAGATTTAAAAATGTACATGAGTGTGAAAGAGCTGGCAAAGACACGATAAACAGCAGGAGATCAGACAGCTCCATCGATTTTACATCATTTTATCATTCTTGTCTAAACGCACAGCATGAAAACGGACTGGTCCAACTGTTTTGGCAAAGAAACAGCTGAACCTGTAATCTACGGTGACGGATGAACGGTTAATGACAATATCATCAAATTTGATTCAGCTCCTTGAAATCCCTGAGGGTCATCTGTTTTCGCTCTGGGTCGATCAAACAAATCACTGAATGAAGAACTTTTACTGAAAATGACTTAAAAGCTGTTTTCCCTGGAGTTTGTTTGACACTTCAGAGGAAACAACAACAACCTGCACCTGAATTTCTGCTCAGAGTTAAATCCTCTTTATTTATTTAAAGGCTGAACTGAAAGATGAATCTTTATTCTGCCCTGATATCATTTTGTGAATCCTCCTGCGAAGTGCTTGAAGACTGTAGACCTTTTTCCAAAGGGTCAGATCCCGAAACCTGGTCCAGAGATAATTCCAAGGAGTCGGCACACCATCAAAGAAATTAGGCAGCAGAGGTCATGACCTCGCTCTGTGAACGAGACGTCAATGGGACGACAAAAACTAAACCAGAGCTGCTAAAATCCGTCATCTGGTGAAGTTAGTGGTTTGTCTCGGGGTTCAGGCTCCAGATAGACTCACCTAAATTCACAATGTCTCTAATTATTATTATTATTATTATTATTTACATTAAACCAACTGTAACCTGCTCTGACGGAGAAGCTGTGTCCTGTTTGGCAGGAGACCTGAAGACAAAGTCTGTTCCTCCACTTGAAAGAATTCAAATGCTTTGCTCTATTTGATGGTTTTGTCCTTCACCTAATTTCTTCAAGAGCAAAGAATCCCACAAGTGGTGTTGAAATAACTCTGTGCTTCATCTTCACGTCTTCTGAAAGTTCTGCCCTCATCGCTGTGTTACGTAATGACACTTTGTCATCTGTCTCTGCTTTATTCTTATAGGACTCATTATGTAACCGCTCCTGTTTGAACTCTCGTCTCTGAGCTGTCTCCAGATCTTGAAACGAGGCCACGGGTTCATTAGAGGTTTTGCTCTCCCCCCTGTTGTTGTGTGATGTTTGCAGGATGTCAGTAGTTTATGACATTTGCAATCTGCATTGTGAGTGGAGCTCTGGTTCTCGTTTCTAAATCCCAGGACGGGTTAAGTGAGCGTCAGCCACTTTCTTTGGTTTTTGCTGCTTGTTCCACATATATTAGGCGAATGCTAATTTAAAAGTCATCTTTAAAGGCTGAACTGTGCTGTTAATTTAAGTACAGAAAAAGAAGATTTGTTGTTGTTGTTTTGTTTGCTGAGCCTTTTCTGCCTAACATGAGTATTTTAGAAAGCTTGTTTTAATTTGAGTCCTGTTTTAAGTTTCGTTGGACCTGTGGGGGCTCTGACAAATGTTTAGCTGCAGTACCATCATGAGGACGTGCAGGGCACTACGTGGTTGGGATGACTAATCCAGCATCTGTAACTTTCCCCTGGAAACCAGGACGTTTCATTCAAAACTGATTTTTATGGACGTGATCACAGAGAGAGAAAACTTCAGTTGCATTTTCTAATGATCATATACTGACTTTCTGCACGTACAGTAGATAAATGTAGGTCAGAAAACTATAAATGTGAACCTCTGCTGGTCGCACAGGGACGAGTTTAAATGACCAAACAAGCAGATTTAATGCTTTTACCAGAAACGTAGACTGTCGTCTTTGATGGTCTGTTTTTTCAAAGCCTGGCTCACACAGCTCTTCACCTGCATCTTGGCGAAGGCCTGCCAAACACACGGGCCACTGAGCTGCTGGGGGATTTGAATAAATGTTTCTGTAATTGCTGCTTCCTTGTTTAAAGAATAAAAAGGGGATTATACGGTAGCTCTGCTTGTTTTTGATTTATGATGAAGGGCGAAAAACAAGGGCCAGAGATTAAAGACGAGAAGGTTTAAAGTCTCTTGGTTATGTAAAGTAAAAGGGAAATTAACGTTGCTGGATCTGAATCGACCAATACGTTTTTATTGATGCTCATCTTTAGATGAAATCAAACACAACAACTGAAATGTTCTTCAGGTCATTTGACACTCAGATCACAGGGACCATGAAAGCAAAATGCCTGAAGTTGCTCAGTATTTTATAGGCCATAGTAGACTCATTGTTTTAAAAGACGATACCTTCTCAGCCAATTAAAAACAAAACTGCGCAAAAAGCTGAGAATGAAGCTCAGAACCATCAGAAGTGATTTTTTATTTTTATTATTATTATTTGGCATTTAGATCGAAGATGAGTGTTATTATAAAACTGAATTCTAATGATATTCCAGAGTATTATAATTAAATAAACACATTTCAGTGTAAATCCTCTGACACCCATTTGGACTGAAATAACAGGTTGTCTGATGTATCTCCCCTCAGGCACCAATTTAGATGCCTGTTTTTATTTATTTATTTATTTATTTTTAAAGCAGCATGAATAGCTGAAGAAGAGGAGGCTGACGTGATGCATTATTGAGCAAAGTGCAGGAGACTCCTTCCTCAGCTGTGGCTGTCAGGATTTGGAGCTGTCTGAATTTAAAGTCACTGTGTCGTGTCTTTTGATGCTAACAACGGTCTCAGTCAGATTCACCTGCACAGTGACGGCTTCTTTAACACATAAAATCACTCAGATAAACAAATAAACAAATTTGCACCAGATGGAAACGGAGATCCCATTGGCCCCGTCATTACCCTGCCAAGCTAATTACAGAGTGTGGACGGCATGTATGGAGCCTAATGATACACAGGGGCGACAAGACGGCCTGCGAAACACACAGCTCAGATCAGCACGGTTGTGTTTCTCTCCGTTTTAATTTTTATTTTTTTCTGGTTAACCGCAGATGGTCAAAAGTATGAAACTTGCTGAGCCTGAATGATATTTTGATCAGTGCAGAACATTTTCACAAACAGTTCAAAGTTCCATCACAACAAGTTGACGCTTCAGACCAAAACGGATTCGCCTCCAAGTGGAGATTGGTCGTTGCTGTCTACTCGCCTTGAAAACGCGAAACTTCCTCTTCACAGAAGTTTTAACAGTTGTGTTGGTGGCGTTTGCTTTCAGTTCTGGAGTGCAAAGAATCCTGGGATTGGCCCGTTTGGTGTCTTCAGTGCTCAGGAAAAGACAGACACGTCTCTCGTCTGCATGAGAAGGACATTTGAAAAGGAACAACCTGGTTGTACTTGTAGCTCTTCAAAAGTCGTTCATACTTGGTAACTTTCTTTGCTTATTTCAGATTGTGAAACAGAATTTTTATGAGCTATTGTCCCCTATTACAGCAAACACAGCGTTTATTAAGTATAAAACATAAAACAGCTGAGTTGTTGCTGGTTCTGAATATGTGGTGTCATCTTTAAAACTTACAATATTAAAAGGAAAAAGGCCATTCAGTTATTGTAGCACTTCTTATATTTTTTGTCACTGCAAAATAGTACATAAAGGTAATTTCTATGAAACAGGACTGAAACGGTTCTGCTTCCTAAAGTAGAGGAACGCGAGAAAGGCCGAGCTTTCGATAGCAGCGGTGTTGAGGAGGGCTGCGTTTAACAGGATGTTTGAAGCTCTGGGTGAAGGTTCATTATTAGCTGTCACGTCAGGGGACGCTGCAGGGGCCTGCCTACGCATCAAAATCAAAATTAAAAAAAGGAAAGGTTTAAACAGCAGCACAAAAATGTTTGAAGTAAATCCCCAAACAGGTTTCATGGCCCTCAAATACATTTGTATCGCTTAAAGAACTCCTGTTGCCCGATCAGGATGTTTGTTCTTTGATTTTGTTTCCCCTTTCAGCGGCGTTTCCTGCTAACTAGTCATTATTACTCATTAAAAATAAAGCAGCTGTAGCTGGTGTGCACGAGGCGCCTGCAGCTACAATCACAACACATGGCGTCATGATGGATATCCTGTCAGGCGCACACAGGCATTTGTTCTCCATCAGAGGAGCGACGGCAGGCTGCTGGAAGCTTAAACCGAAGTGATGGAAGCTGTAAAACAACAAATATGAGGGCAGAGCTTCATAGGCTGCCGCTGTGACAGATGGAGTGAGATTTATGATTCAGCTGTATCATTTCAACACCAACTCGAACTTCCCTGGATGGAGCAAAAGTTCAAATGTGACCATCGGAGGGAAACAAGGTCACATGAGCTGTCAAAGATCACAGCTTTACCTTTGAGAACAAATGTGAGGCCCATTTTATGATTCCCTGCAGAATCATCTGCACTGTCGCCGCCTTGGCACCTTGGCAGTGCCCCAATATGTCTTTGATTACACGAAAAATCTGTGAGGTTACATTTCTGCAGATTGGTCAAGTTGATTTGTAGAGTGAAGGATAAGATTTTCTCCATTAATGGTCAAAGCTGAATGTGCCATAATTTATGAGGCTGCTGCTCCTGAACCAGGGGCGGGCTGGGGTTGAACTTCAGCCCGGGAGCTAGACTTAGAGAGGCCTTTTTACTCTACTGACTTCTACTGAAAAACAAACAAAACAAAGCCTCCTGAACCTCCCTATGGCCAGCCCGCCCTGTCCTGAACGCTCTGCAGAGCAAAGGTCTTTCATAGATCAGAGAAAATCACTCAGAAACACATGGGCCAACACTGGGAGGTTAATGAGAACAGCGGGAGTTAACACAAATCCACTTTTGGTGAAGAAGGCAGAAGTTCAAATATGAGCTCGACCTCTGACTGATTTCTTTGTGCAGGTGGAATAAATGATTTCCCACTTTGAAAAGCCCAAAGATGGCTGTCAGGCTGACAAAGGAGCCGTCAAACACAAAGAACCAGAGAGGAAAAGCAAAAGATCAAGGCCGCTCCGGTTATCTCCATGAACTCACTGTGCTGAAAGAATAATCCATAATCTCTCAGGTCTTCAGACGGAGCAGGAGAAATTACTGATTAGTCAAGTTTTGTTTCCGGCATTTCCTTTTCAGTTTTGTTCTGTTTTCCCAAGATTCCTTGTGACGACCTGCTGAGCACGGTGAATTTAAAGAAACGCTTGAAACGTGATAAAAACTTCAGCTTCCTGTCAACAGTTCGTCAGTACAACAATGTGAATGGATGATGTGACCTAGTTAGTAGATTTCACATGCACAATTATATTTAAGTGCTTTATTGCCTCCACCTGTCCGCCCATTTCCTTTTGTTTATCCAGGGTTTATTTTTGGTGAAATGCCTGATGGGATATGTCACCACCACACCCAGAAATCCTTCAGAGGAACATTCAGAGGTTTGTCCGGGCCCCCCGCAGAGCTGATTACCACAGGTGAGGGTTGGGATGAAGATCGACTGGAGGACAGCCTTGGTGGATCCATCAGTGAGCAGAGAGCCGTTTAACTTTAGGTCAAGATTAATGCTGGTTATATAAGAACAGGCCGCGGCGCCCCCACAGCTGTAAGTCTTCAACACACATGCAGACTGCCCCCCCCTCCCCTCCCCCATCCCAGTAATTCTCCAGTCTCACTCTCAAATAAATAAACTCAGAAAAGTTTATTTGATTTCGGTGTAAATCAAAAAGTTCGTATTTACAACTTTTGACCACAATATCAAAATATAACCTTGATTCCTACCTCACCATTTAAAATCAGCCATCTACGTTCACGAATATAAAAGTGATTTTAGCTTTTCGCTCGCAGCTTCCTGTGTGTTGCGTGTCTCGTCAAATCCAGGAAGTGAGTTTGGGACAGCAGCAGGAACTACATGAACCACTTTTCGGTGGATTATAAAATAGCGTATCTATAACAAAGCTTTAGTCGGTGCAGCGTCACAGCTCAGGTGAGCTCTGAAGAACTCCTGGATCTTCTTCCACAGGTGGACTTCAGCTGCTGCATGGCAGCTGGGCTCACCCCCCCACACCACCGGTTTACCTACGAGGGGATGAAAGCTGGAGGGGCAGTGGGGCTCGTACGGTGGCTCCAGGAAATGTCCTGCTCTGGGGTAGAGCACACTTTCAAAGTTTGTCCTCCTGTGACTCTTCATCCTCCTCACCATCTCCTCCATGTAAGCCTTGCTGTCCCAGTTCAGGTCGTCTTCTGCGGCCACGAAGAGGAAATGTGCTTTGGCCCGTTCGATGGGGATCAGACAGGCCTCGTTCTCCTCGGCCAGAGGATTGTGCAGGGCGTTCTTGGGCATGTAGGCTCCCGACTCGGTGAGAATCATCTTGCTGAAGTCGACCATTAATGGAGGGAGGATTTGTTTTTTCTTGTAATAGAGAGGTAAATTTGTATTGGAACAGCAGCCGTTGATGGACACGACGGCCTCAACGCCTGGAAGGTAAGACGCCATGGAAAGTGCAACATCTCCAGTTTTGGAAAGGGACAACACACCGACTCCCTTACTGCCCACCTGTGGGGGGGGGGAAACTGAAAAATCTACAAGTGATTGGAACACTTTGATGGATTGTTCTCCAGGCCTGGGAGACCAACAACACAAACACACAAAACTGAGCTGGCCACACAAACACAAACTCACCTTGTCTTGCTTCTGCAGAAACTGCATGGCCTCCTGATAATAATCCAGATGGACCTCCGTGATCACCTTCGGCAGATCTTCGTATCCAAATACCACAAGAGACAGAACCACAAATCCGCGAGTGGCCAGCAGAGAGGCCCTTCTCTCGGACAGGCCTCCTCCTAACACATAGAGATCCAGCACGGCAGGAAACGGACCCGGACCTGGTTCAGAGAGCCGAACGGGTCAGTCTGAACTTTTCTTTGCACAAAGTGGAATAACCAGAGCTGAATACCTGGAGGAGTGAACAGGACTCCCTGGAAGTGTTCCCCTCTGACCGGACGTCGGACGACCCCGTCCCCGATCAGAAGCCTCTCATTGGCGGCCTCCGCCAGCAGCCGGCCGTCTCCGTCCTGCTCGTGCACAGAGAACTTCACCACGTGGGGGTGAAGTGAATTCCTGATGACGAGCTTTCTGTGAGAGGAGTCCGGCCTCATGGACCACAGCAGGCCCATGGGTTCGACCCCGGCATAGCTCCCACCGAGGGAGGGGTCTCTGTCCAGGTGGACCTCCCCGCTCCCGTCGGCCCTGTAGCTGGCCCGGGAGCTGAACTCCACCCCCTTCTGGTCGGTGGACCTGGCTGTCAGGGCCACCAGCTGTCTGGACCTCAGCCCGGACACCTTCAGCCGAACCGGCTCATCGAACAGGCAGCTGGATCTGGGCAGCAGCCTCAGCCTGACCTGGGAGGACATCTGTGGGCCTGGAGCAGGACAAAGTCAACAAAGGTGTGTCAAATATTCACATTTAACACGGAATGAAGTGTGTCTGATGAAGACAGCCGTCAGATATCTGTGCACGGTCTAAAAGTTTCAAAAGTTTTAAAAGTTTCTGCACAGGCTCACGGGAGAGCGGAAACTGCTTTCACAATAAGAGCCTCGCTGTGAACGAGCAACACGAAGTGGGGGGGGGGTGTTTAATTGTGAAACTCCAAACCGGAAACGTCGGCCTACATTGTCGCACACTTTGACCAGGACGACCCCGAGAGGCCTCGAGGAAACTCTGGTGACGTCAGGCGTCTGAAGACGTGCTGACGTCACAACCAGCTCGCCATCTGGCGGACAAACGGAAACATAACTAATGAAGACATAACATTTTCTCTGAAACTGAGAAAACTTTACTCTTTTTTTTTTTTTCAGACTCAAGATATTCCTTTATTGGTCCCATAATGTGGAAATTTGAATTGTTCCAGCAGCAAGTGTACAGTGAACGTACAGTAAGGACTAAAAACTAGAGCCACAATAGATCGAATATATAATAAAATAAAAGTAATAACATTAGTGACATCATTTACAAGAGAAATGTTGATACTGAGATGAAATTGTCACTGGATAAATAAATGTACATTGCACACAGTAGAAACACAGTAGAAATTGAATGAAATTGACCCGCTCAGAGATAATTTCTGTAAATGTTGATTTAAATAGTTAAAGTAAATAAGAACATCGCATGAGCCAAACTGGATGATCACAGAGACAACAACATTTGTGTGTTTGTCACAGTTAAAGCAGTGAAAATTTAATTGTATTATTTGGATTTATATTACACACAAATTAAAAAAAAAAAAAAAAGTGAAGAGGGGAAAAATTAGGAAAACTTACATGTAGTGCTTCTGCTGCCATCTAGCAGCCACAGACAAGCTCGACGGGCTGCAGACAAGCTTCATATCAATGAGTGAGAAAAACAGATGAGACTCAGAGAGTTCAGGGATTTCTTCATAGAACTACTGTCATTCATGTAATTTCACAAAACCTGTTTCCTTCTTGAGTTTTAACATTTACTTTTCCTTCTCCAGTTGAACGTTATGTTTTGGAGTCCATGACGGTGACAATGACACATCCTTCCATATTCTTCCCTGAATTTAAAACCCACACCAGGTCATGACCTGTCATGGCTTTTCCTAACTTCAGACAAAAATTGGATTTGAAGAGTCAATTCACAACATTCAACCATCAAACAGAATTAAGATTTTAAATCTATAATTAAGATTTTAAATCTATAATTAAGATTTTAAATCTATAATTTAGATTTGACGTCACACTTCAGGTGAGTTTTTAAGAACTCCTGGACCTTCTCCCAAAGGTGGACTTCAGCTGCTGCATGAAAACGGGGCTCACCCCCCCACATGACTGGAAAATGAAGGAGTCCATGTACAGAAGAGGGGCAGTAAGGCCCATAAGGCGCTTCCAGTAGGTGTCCAGCCTTCGGGTAAGTCACAACCTCAAAGTTGTTCCTTCCACGACTCTTCAGACGCTCCACCATCTGGCCCATGAAAGCCTTGCTGTCCCAGCCGAGGTCGTCTTCTGCAGCCACAAAGAGGAACTGTCCCGTCGCCTGTTCGATGGGGACCACGCTGCCCTTGTTCTCCTCTGCCAGGGGATTTCCAACTATGTACTTAATCACCCTGGCACCCGATTCAGTGTGAATCACTTTGTCGACATCCATTGATAGTGGAGACAGGATTTGGCTGTTCTTATAGTGGAGAGGGACGGATATGTTTGCACCACAGCCGTTAATCCAGACTACGGCCTCAACACCCGGCACAAAAGCAGCGAGAGAAAGAGCAACGTCTGCTCCCTGCGATCGAGCTACTATCCCAACTCCTTTACTGCCCACCTGTGAAGAACCACACACACAAAAATCACATACAATCTGTCTCTCCTTTATTCTGGTGTTTTTATTTTTCACCACCAAAGCTCAGAGGCCAGTCAAGCAAGAACTTCCAGGGGTGCAAAATGGGTAAAAGTATCTGTTACTGAAGATTTAACTTTGTCTAAATCACTTAAGAATATCATTAAATCTAAGTAACACTTGGCTGCCTTGTTTAAATGCTACTCAAACGACTTACTTTGGGTTGTTTTTTTAAGAAATTCAGTGCCTCTTCGAAGAGGTCGAGGTGCATCACGTTCATGTTGACCAGTTTGCTGCTGTGAACGGCTACAGCCAGAACCACAAAGCCTTTGCTGGCCAGGAGAGAAGGTCTTATCTCACACGTGTAGCTGCTCAGATCCAGCACAGCGCAGAACGGGCCTTCTCCTGGATCATAAGACGCAAAAGAAAGTCAATACTTGGTCACCTTAAGTCGGATTATCAACCCTTTGATGCAGTCTAACGAAAGGCCAAAGCTGTTTTTTGCACCAGGTTGAAAACTTGTCATTGAAAAAAATCATCAATATTTTATATTCCAGAAAAACCCAGAAAAAAACAACAGTCTTGTTAATTATGGTCAACTTCTAGTTAAATTGTTCTGGCACAGTGGAGGTCATCAACCTTCTTTGGCATTTTTATCAGATTTGATTCTGCAGATTCAGTTGCTGATCTTTAAAAGTGCAGTTATGACTCTCATTCAGTCCAGAGCTGAATACCTGGAGGAGTGAACAGGACTCCCTGGAAGTGTTCCCCTCTGACCGGACGTCGGACGACCCCGTCCCCGATCAGAAGCCTCTCATTGGCGGCCTCCGCCAGCAGCCGGCCGTCTCCGTCCTGCTCGTGCACAGAGAACTTCACCACGTGGGGGTGAAGTGAATTCCTGATGACGAGCTTTCTGTGAGAGGAGTCCGGCCTCATGGACCACAGCAGGCCCATGGGTTCGACCCCGGCATAGCTCCCACCGAGGGAGGGGTCTCTGTCCAGGTGGACCTCCCCGCTCCCGTCGGCCCTGTAGCTGGCCCGGGAGCTGAACTCCACCCCCTTCTGGTCGGTGGACCTGGCTGTCAGGGCCACCAGCTGTCTGGACCTCAGCCCGGACACCTTCAGCCGAAACGGCTCATCAAACAGGCAGCTGGATCTGGGCAGCAGCCTCAGCCTGACCTGGGAGGACATCTGTGCCGAGGGTGAAGACTTAGACTTAGTCCTGCAGCAAAGCAGAGCAACAACAACAACAAAAAAAACATCAACACAAGAATAAACAGAGAGATTCTAGATCCAGATGTGGAGCAACAAAAACAGCAGCTGGTGTGAACAGACTGCACTATCTGCATATAGAAGAGGAGGCTAAATAACTGAAGCACCTCCAAAGCAACAAAGTCCAGAAGAAGATCAGCACACAGATGATCCAGCTCCTGCTCCGGCCGCATCAGGAGACTCACCTCATTTCTTCTGTGAATGTGTATTAAAACCGTCTTCATTTTAAGCACTATGATGTGTTTTATTTATTTACTCAGCACCAAATCATAACAGGACGGCATCAAGGCGCTTTAATATAAGAGCCAACCAATCCCTCCATGTCCAAGCAAAGCCTAACCCTTCTGTTTCTAATCTTTAGTTTCCTTTTATAATTTCACTCACCGATGTAACTGAAAGTTTCCTCAGATCAGAGCAGTTTAGAGACCAGATAAGACCGAAGCATGTGTACTGACCTGGACAGGAGGTCTGGACCCTAAACTCTGCAGTATATTTCTGCTCTGAGAATCAATGATCAAACTGATCTACTTATAGGAAACAAAGTTTTACTGACCTGTGACGAATGGGGGCATCCACAAACCTGTGTTAAGTATGTGCTGGTCAGAAACCAGTCAATGACTTACAGAGCAGGGGTCACGGTACAGATATTGTAAAGATTAATGAAGTGAAACTTTTTTTATTTATCCACTGCAGAAAGAAACACACCAAGTAGGAGCTGCTTTTCTTTAAAGAACATTTTCTCTATTTGATTTCTCAAGTGCTATAATTACAATGCAGATTAAAATGTATTTTTAAAAAGTTGTTAAAATTTGATTTAAATTGAAATTCTTTCTCAGTCATTGTGACCTACAACAACACAGCTGTTTAAATATTAACAATTCAACGATCGGATTGACACTATAAGTTAACAGGTAACACTTTAAGTTCAAACTGATTTATATAATAGTTTAGAATACATCACTGTAGTTGTATGTAGGTGTAAATTTTGTGTATAACGCATCAGTAAAAATGATAATCTGAATGTGAACATCCTCCTCTCCTCTGTTCTCACACCAAATTCAGGATCCAGATCAGCCTGAACTGTTGAGCATTCACGTCTTCTCACATTTGGCTCTCAGGTGTAAACGGCCTCAGGGTTTTCATGGGTGTAGCAGGACACAGAAGACCCAGAGTCCCAGTTTGATTGGAGCATCATTGTGATTTTAATTCACTATGTCTTATATCACAAAGAAAGTCTTTTAAAAATGCAGACTAGAATTTCTGTATATAAACTGTACACGAAAAGCAAGGCACTATACATTCAGATTGATCAAGCTGCTGTTCCTCCAACCATCCAAGCCCAAACTTTTCTCTCTGCCACGAGCAGCTCAGTAGGTCAGAGTCACATCAGCAGTTCAACAGGAGTTACCTACGAGGCCCGGCAGCATCCAGACACTGCAGACAAAAAAAACAAAAGAGGGAAAGGACGACTTTCCTCACAACATCCGACATGACTGCTTTTTTTTTTTTTTTTTTTTTTTTTTTTTTTACATAAATACAAAGTCACAAACGCATCTACACAAATAAATGTTACACACACTTACAAACATTATATACAATCGCACACACGCGCATACGCACAACCGTAGCATGGCACTCTGACACCAAGCTTCTCAGCATTTTCTTCACCGAGCGGTGACTTCAGACACAAACCATGTACGAACCACAGCAAAGTGTGTCCCCCCCCCCCCCCCCCCACCACCTTCATTCAGACCACTTGAGTTTAATTTTGTTATTTAATGACAAAGTTGAAGTAAAACACAACTGTAAGGAGGCGAGTGCGTCTCCTGTCTCATCGTTTGTGTAGCCGTGAAACATCCTCGCATGTTTCTGCTCTTCCGTTTTCCTGTATCTCCATCTCAAAGTGTTTTCCAGCTCACGTCCCATCATCGCTCCTTAAAACAGCCCTTTGGCCTTCTTTATATTCACTTGCTTCCACCCTGGCAGACGTTCATATTCCTCTCTCTTCATTTCTAAAGCGCTCTGGAACAGAGAAGGAAAATAAAAACAAAGAGCTCATTAAGAAAAGAGGACAAAGACTCCGACAAGCGTTTGGAATATATTATAAATTGACGTTTTAGTGTTGGTGTGAGGTTTAACAACCCCCGAAGAGTTTACTGGATAAAAAGAATATTATTTTTATTCTTCAGATTAAAAAAATGATAAACACACCATGCTAAATGTAAAGCAGGTAATTCTCTTGGACATTTATTCTGAATTCAGAAGTGTAGCAGATAATAAATGAAATAAGTCCCAAAAAGCTAACAGACGGCACATAAAAGTAAAGAAAAGTTAAAATGCGACTACATTTCTACGTAAAGGGTGATTAAACAATCTTGATAAATTTTGTAAAGTGTATAAATGATACATGTCTATTCTGCATTTGAGCCACATCTCTGCAGCGTCGCTCTTTTTGGATCAAATAACAGGCTTATATAAAGCTTCAAGATGTCCAAGAATTAAAGAATTAAAGGGAACATTTTTTGGATTTCACACATTTCTGACACCTACAGCTGTTGATTCAGGGTGTCTGCGTTAATACACATTTCAGGTCCAAAGCAGCAGATGGCGGTGAACAGCGTCGTCATTTTCAGAGCTCTGAATTTAAAACCTTTTGGACCACGTAAGTTTAGCAGCTTCGGTGTTTTCATGCATCCATTTTGTGCTCAGAGACCACAGAGTGAGTCAGACTGGGGTGTAGCCGGTGGTGAATCACAAGTGCATTTATTTATAGTGGTAGAAAAGAGGGTCAGGTGTGTGTGTGTGTGTGTGAGAAGAGCGGAGTAGCAGCAGCAGAAGAGTGTGGATACAGGAAGGTGTTGAGGATAGACAGATTTTTAAAAAGGAGATGAGAGGAAGCTGCACATTTAAACTTCTTTAATTGTCCAGTGCAAGTTGGTCATATGGAGCCTCACTGATAAACGGGATGATTATAAAAAATGACAGAGTGTGTTTGATTCATGGCTAAAATTATTAATCAGTTATCAAAATAGCTGCTAATTAATTTTCAGCCAAACAACAGATGAATAAACTGAGTCATCGCTTCAGCTCTGTGAGATTTACCCTAAAATGTCATTAATGGCTAAGAAGACACACCAAAATGTAAAGTGTGTTATTTCTATTTGGACTCCTCGAGGTTAATCCTCTTTATTATTTCATAGTTTCTTTTTTCTTTTCACAGGAGCAGAATCTAACTTGGGGTCATGCGTCTTTATCAATATTTCCTTTCTGCTGAGTGAGGAAGTTGAAGCGCTGGATTCTTTGAGTTGATGCATAAAGGACTTGACTAAATGTGACAGATTCATCTCGCTGGTCTATTTTAGATGTAACTGTGCAGCCAAGCAGCAAAACTTTCCTCCTTCGACAACCGCGCGTCAAAGACAGGAGTGAATCAGAGTTTCTCAAATCCACAGAGGAAAGACAAACACAGAGCGGACGTGCTTGAAAAGAAGAACAGGTCAGTGTTCAGTCACACCAGAAGCTCGTCTTACCTGCTTCCACCTACAACTTGCTCTGTGAAGTGAGAGTTAGACGGCGTTAGAATGAGCGGAGAGAAATCCTGCTCTGACTGTTTAACACGTGAACTTTGAGCAGAAGTGATTTTGAAGATAGTTTCTGAGACATTTTGACAGACGCTCTCTGACTTTAGCCTCACTGACCTCAAAGTCCTGGTCGGACAGGTAGACCTCCAGGCGGAGGGGGTCCACTCCCTCGGGGAGGGGCCGGGCCTGCAGCTGAGCCAGAGGAAAGGCCTTCTGGCAGAGCCGGGCCAGGACGTCCTCCACCAGGATGATCTGGTTACACACCTCGGCCTCCTGCAGCCGCACAACCACACGAGTTAGGGAGTGACTGGACCTGAACATATATATCATCAAATATCAGTGTGAGTGTGTCGCTCACCCTCTCTGTGATCTCAGCCACGTCCTCTCTGTGCTCCCAGCTGGGAAACATGTTGGTGAAGGTGAGCGGCTCCAGACCGGCGTGGATCAGATACGACTTCTGCGGCTTCTTCTCGTTCTTCTCTGAAGGAGAAAAATCAGACACAAACTCTGCACCAACAATTTGTCAAAATCCAACTGCTGCCATTAAATTTGAGCCCGCTTGTCTCTCCTTCATTAAAATTGTGAGTGAGTGGAGACCGTCACAATAAATGAAAATACTGTAAAAAATGAACACATTTCTCTTTAGTGTGTCAGAAATGTAGCAGATAATTTTAGAATTATAACATTTAGTCAACGTTTTATAGTGAACCTGTTTACTAGTTGCATTAAATTCAGCCTGTACTATGAAAACTGAATGAAAACTGTTACAACTGAAGAGGCCAAATAATTAAAATGATTCTTGACCAGTGGACAGCGTCCTTACCTTTGCAGTACTGCAGCACGGTCTCCATGGCGCACTTCCTGTCAGCGTCCCAGCGGATGCGGGCCGAGCCGGTGCTCTCGCTGTCCTGAGGCCACCAGCCCTGCCACAGGTAGACCTCGTGGAAGTTGTCCACCAGGAACAAAGCTGCAACGGGAGAGCAGGAAGGTTTAGACGTTCATCTGTCCAAGTGAGCTCACGCTCGGTGCGTCTCCGTCCACGTCTCACCTGGTTGGGACACGTTGTACAAGTCCTCCTGCAGGAAGGGCAGCGAGCTGACCAGCTCTGGAGCTCTGGACAGGTGGAAGAACTCGGTCGCCACGAATTCTCCAGATGTGCTGCTCAGCTGGAAGAGCCGCGGGGTGAAGTTGAACTTGCCGGGATCTGAAGAAGAGAAAAATCGTTCCTCCATGTTTATTCAGCCTTCACACAACAAAGGATCATTTTTGTCCTCCTGGTGAATGTGGCATTAATGTGCACCTTTATTCTGACAGTTTCAGAGAAAGTGTGTGTGAGAAAACGTCCACGCAGTGTGTTTCTGTACCTTGCAGCATGCAGTCATAAGCCTTCCTGTCCTTTCTGCCCAGAGCCTCCCAGAAGCCTGGGGGCTCCACGCCTTCATCACACTCATGGATGGTCACCTTACTGCTGCTGTGAAGACCAGCTTCCAGAGGACACCTGAGAGGAAGACCATTTCCAATCATGAGCAAGATTATAAGACGTTAAATGCTCAATGTAAAAAAAAAAGAAGGTAGAGCTCACTGCTCCTTGATCTTGAGTGCGGCCGTGTTTCCCACGCTGCGGGTGTGCAGCTGCGTCTTGCAGCCGTGCCACAGGTAGATGATGGCCTTGTTGATGTTGAGCAGGATCATGGAGGCTCTGGATCGCAGGCTGCTGCAGTGGCACGCCACCTCCACCAGGTGTCCCTCCACCGGCACCTCGCCCCGCACACAGTACAGACGCCACTCACCTGTGGTGGAGGTTTCATTTAACCCTGCACAGTTTTGTTTTGTTTTTTAAAGCACTTCTGATGAGTAGGAAAAAAACAAAACAAAACACTGAAATCATTACTCTGTGTGTTTTCCTCCTCTTCCTCTCTTTTGCCAGCATGGACGATCATTCCTCCGTTAAAACACTGCAGGAAACATGGAGGCTCCTTCCCCTGCTGCACCTGAACCTGTAACACACACAGACACAGAATCAGAAAACATCCGAATAAAGTTTGTGAAATTAAGATGCTAGAAAATCACATTTACTTTGAAACTAAGTTGTTTTTTCACCAAACTCAGTCTGTGTGCCATGATGAGCTTCAATGTTTGGTAAGCTTAACGTTCAACATCACTGGAAAACATCTGAACACGTCTATGGAACATTTAAATTCCCTGTGATTGTGGATGTATTTACATTATAAACCAGTTCGTCAGCAGCATTCACTTTCTGCCTGACCCATATTTAGTTCTTGTTTTGGTCTCTGACTGGTGTGACGCCTCGTCTCTGGTACCTGAGCTCCTCTTTCCTCGTCCAGCTCCACCGTCATCAGCGCCGACGTTCCTTTCTCGCTGACGGTGGAGTGTCGGCCCTGCCAGAAGAAGTAGCAGCATTTCTCCCTCCCCGGCCCGGTGCTCCTTGCATCGGGGTTCTGCCTGCGACCAACTGGGACACAAACACAACAAACGTGTCTCAAATTCAAATAACAACGCTCTTAATACAATAAAGCATCATTCCATTTCTCTGTGTAAACCTTTAAAAATGGCAGCTTTACTGTTTTTCGGTTGATTTAGAGTCTTCTTTATTTATCTTCATAAATTTCATCCATCCGGTATTTTGGGTGAATTATATTGGACTTATAGCTGCCTTCTTTTAAATGTAATACTTTGAGATAGATGTTTTTCATATTTGGTTAAAACTTCATTTGAGTTTTATGATGAATGAACTGATGATGAAAAACGTGTGCTTTCTCAGGATTCATTTCATTTCAGCTTGATTTGCCTCCATGTCTGTTTTCATCCATCTTTGTGGTTCCTTTGTCGTTAAACAACCAAAATGTAGCAGTTATTTGAAGGAAGGAGCGACTAACCTGAGGTGCTGACCATGTACTTCCACTTCACCACGTAGGCGTCTCCCTCGTGGAACTGGCCGATGCTCTGGCGTGGGAGGCGGCTGTAGTCGAACTCCAGGATGTGCCAGACGTCCACCGACACTGTGCTGATCTCCTGAGTCCTCATGTGGTCCTCGGTCTCCACCGGGCCATGGCCACGGCCCACGTTTACGCCGTCCAAGATGGTGGCAATGGACGACTGGAGGACCGGGAGCATCAGGGTGGCGTCGTACGGCCGGCACTCTCGCCCCGGGGCCTCCTGGGACTGAGAGCCAGATCACAAGTGAGTCTCCATGATAAATAAAACATATGAAGAGTCTCTGATGAGCGCGGCTTCAGTAATCATCTGATTTACACCTTCTGCTCAGGTACAAGCTCCCCGCCTTCCTTTGGTGTCAGTGGCTTCGTTTCAGTCCAGTCCAGGAACTTCTCTTTGAACAAGATGGTCTCGTTGTGCTCCGTCAACCTGCCAAATATCGCCCAATCAGGACGGCCCTGGCCTTTCCTGTGGGGACACGAAAAGGAAAAGCAGAAAACATGCTTTGACTTTCCAGAGTCTGAGCGGGTTCATCAAATTAATTCACGCATGTGTGAATGCTCACCTGGGGATGAGTGTGTTGCAGCCTCCGGGGTCCAGGGGGTTGATGTCACAGCAGGTGTAGTCGAAGGTCCCGTTCCAGAGGTGTTTGGCCAGCTGGAAGGCCACTTTCCTCTGGGCCAGAGTCACCTCCTTCCCGTGCCACACGTAGACCTCACTGCCAAAGTCAAACACCAACACCTGCAGCAAAAACAAACGCACAACATTGTCCGGACATCAACGCTGCACAGCTGTGTCCTCTTCACTGGAGGTCCAGCTACAGCCGAACAATGTGAGTGTGTTCAGTTAACAGAGACTTCTTTGTGAATTTAAGGCGAGCTCCATCTGAACTGCTCTACATGTTGGACCATATTTTAAGGTTACATCCCTGTTTCTATTAAAAATATAAAAAAAATTTATTATACACACCAAAAAGAAAAAGAAAAAAAAAGAATGCGATATCACCAGTTGAGACAATGCAGCAGATTTGTGCAGTGCGAAGTGGAACAGTCGTATAAAACAGCAAACAGCAGTGGGCCCCCTCCCTGGTCGCAGCCTCCATCTCCTGAATACATGTCTGTCTTTTTTTTTTTTTTTTTTAGCAGCAGCGCCACACAGATGGATGTGGGAGGTGCTTATTGCGGCACCTGCTGTTGCTAAGCAACAAATTAAAACCAGCTCGAAGCACAGGCCTCATTTAAAACAGCCTGAAATTATTCAATATTCAGAGGTTGCTATGTTAAAAAAAAACATCCTCCATTACATTTTCCTATGAGAGAGGATTGCTGCATGAATGATCAGATTTGATCCAATGATGAGCTGCTGCATTGCATTTTGGTCCGCGGGGCATGGAGAAAAGAGAAGAGGAGGAAAACGGCTTCTTCTCTGACCACGAAAAGATCAAACACGAGGCTTCGCTGACCTCCTTGGATGCGAGCAGCGAGCTGCGAGGGACCTTCCCCCACTCATCATCGTCAGGAACCAGTTTGTCGTCCAGCAGTCTGAAGATGCAGTTGGTCTCCACGATGGCGTTCTCAAACTGCTCATCTTCCTCTGGTGGACCGGCGGCTGTTTTCCAATCAGAACATTATTAGCCACATAAACGCACACATGGAGCATCAGGGAGATTAAATGTCTCCGTTTGTGTCTCACGCTGATAAGGCGTCTGTCCTCCGAGGATCGTCCAGAACTGCTGGAAGTCCGGGCCCTGTGGGTTGACCCCCTCCTCCACCGTCTGCACCTGGGTCGCCCTGCAGCCCATGTCCTTCTTTGTCTGGATGAAAGTGGCCAAATCCACGGCCTGCAGGTGAGAGACAAAAAGCAGTTTTTCAGCCTCTAACGGATTGAGATGACGTACTTTTACATCCTGGGCGATGTTGATGTTGACGACATCCTGCGTCACATTCATGCACAAACAGTACAATTTAACAAGTGAGTCATACTGAGGACTAAATAGGGCTGCAGGTGTTTTCAGGCTTTTTGTGCATTAAATCCTAATAATAACAAATGTTTATTAAAAACCGTCTGACGGGGCTCCGGTGGGGAAAAGGAGCTGCGTGGAGACGAGCCAGGAAGCAGGTGAAGCACAGATGGGCGTGTGTGTTTGTGTGTGTGTCTGTGAGGTGGAAATGGAAACAAGAGGCTGAATCATCAATAAATCATCAGCTGCCTCGATGCCTGACGTCTAAAACGAGCATCTGAGTAACAGCCTGTGCTCACCTTGGCCTTCTCGATCACATTTGAGAACTCCCCGATCCAAACGAAGCAGTGCTCCAGACTGACCAACAGGAAACAGTCCCCACTGTTGAGGGACGACGCTCTGGGCTCCACTAATCTGGTCTGAACGTGACGACGCCCTGAGAAATCACGTATAAGGCAGCGCAGCGTTTTAAGGTTTCTACATCACAACACTTTACTGCAGCTCAGCACATCCAACAAAGTATTTCTTTCACCTTTGACCTGCATCAGCATGAGATTCTTAAACGGCACGGCGCTGTTGTTGGACGTCTGCTCGGAGATGTTGACGCTGCGCAGACTCACGCTGCTGAAGTTCTCTTTGCTGGCCAAACCAGCGAGAGCCGCCTCAGAGTACTCTGAGATTTTAGTCACTGGGAAGACAGAGAGAGAAGACGTGGTTTTAAAAACACAGGATAAATGGGGAATATGTTTTCTCCTGGTTGGAAAAAACTAAGACGGCGATGGCTAATTTACAACCTGGAGGCTTCATAACAGCAGCTCACAAACCAAGAGGTGACGCCGAGAGATTGTATTCCTAACAGCTAAATCATTTTTGTAAGGTCACTGTCACCCGTTTAATTTTCCTGGCTGTAAACACAAATATTGTTTCCAATACAAACATGACAAAGATAGATTTAGCACAGACGCCACCACGGAGGGTCATCCTCCAACTCACTCTTCTCAGCCTTTATCCTTTTGCTCTCCAGCTGCGCCACGTTCAGCCTCTGCTCCGTGTACTCGTGTCTGATGTCCTCTCGGGCCGCCAGCATCCTCAGCGGGTTTCTGGATGACTGGACGTTCCTGGACGGACGCACTGACCGCTTGTGCTGCACCATGGCTGAAGCTAACCTGGTGAGAGTGAGGAGCAGGTTGTGTGAGCACGGTGGAAAATGGAAAACACGACACATCTGTCTGATTCTGAGAGTCCACATTTGTCAAAATGCAGCCGTCCATTATTGTCTTACTTGGGACCCTGAGAACCGAAGATGGAGTCAAAGTCCTCACTGATCTCGATCCTGGTGGGCATGCGTGGAAATTCAGTGACGCGTCTGTAAAACTTGGAGAAGATTTCATCATCCAGCTTCATCACTTCCTTCACTGCCTTCTCAGTCACTGTTATGGTTGTTTCCTGCAGGCCTGCCACTGAGCAACAGAGATGAACAAGATTAGCGTCTGATGCAATAAGAAAATCAATACAACAAGGAAACAGACCAATGAAGGGAAACGAGCGCTCAACAAAGCTCTTACTGAATAAATGCACGGGAACCCTTAACAGTGAATATGGGAGAGCAGAAATATCACTGGATATAAAGGTGCAGGGACGCACCTTTGCTATTCAGACGTCCCAAGAAGCTCTCTAACTTGTCCAACTTCTTATCTGACTCCATCTCTGGTCGAGCCTCAATTTCTGAAAGTGAATTAAATTTCACAGAACTGTTTTAACTCCGAACTTCTACTTGGAGAGCAGCAACAAACAGTTCAGTTCAGCATCTTTAAACCTTTAAATTGGTTTGTAAAATCTTCTGAGTGGGATTTGTTTAGCTGAGGGGCGGTGACGTCTGATGTTTCTCACCCTCTTGTGGTTTGCTGACAGCAGGCGTGCTGCTCTTGAGTTTGGTGGAGACTGGTGACAGGATGGGGCTGATAACAGAGGAGGAGGCTGCCAGGCCTGTGGACGCACACACAGGACAAAATATCTGACACTGTGCAGCGATGAGGATATGAACTCCACTCTGAACCAGTATATTCCACATTATTCAGAAACTCAACACATCACGTGTCACATTTCTGTGGAATTTACTAAAGAGACTGTTAAAGATGCCACAACAGAAAAGCTTTGGTGTATTTTTAGGAATAAAATCATACCCAGGGACATTTTCTAACGCTCTGCCTTCAGGGAGGACGGGTGGAAACGGCAGCTTTGCTCACTGACCTTTCTTGACCATCCGAGCAGCCACTGTGTACTGGGTGGAGTCATTGGCTGCTCCTTTGCCCTTCGACTTCCAGGCATCCTCGCGGGTCGAAATCATCTGTTTCCTCTCCTCGATGGTCATCTGAGCCTCGATCTCCTCTCCCGCCTTCTGTGCAGACATGAGGAAATCGGACGAATTATCAAATTATCTGGGATTATTAGGTTAAGGGGCCAACTCTTCAGTGCCAAGAAATAATAAACTCTGCACAGCGAGGCTGACCGACAGCTTCCATTTTAGTTATGCTGATGTTATTAAACTGGTTAAGAGCAAAATAAAACTTAGGAGTCAAAACTTCCAAATGATATAGCACCGTCATTTCATGTGACTCCTCTGTTCTTTCTGGAGCAATTATTCATGTAGTAACGGGATCAAACCAAGCAGATATAAAAAGATCTGATGCATTCAAGCGTGCTCGGTGCATGCCCTTCCTGGACGAAATAATCTTCTCTGCTCTGCAGTCAAAGTAATGGGCATACACTGAATTGTACTCATGCTGTCCAAATCAAATCAATTTCAGTATCTGCAAAACCAAGCGGGAAAGATAAGACTCCAGTACATGCAGCCCTCCGGAGCGTGGTAAAGACCGTCCTTACCTGACTGTGATGGTCAATATACTGACACTTTTGGCCGAGTGAGATAGGAGGAGAAAAGGTGGAAGAGAAGACGGGTTCCTGGGGATGTAGAGGTGGATGGATAAGCGGATAAAAGGAAAGGGAAGGCGGAAATGGATGAGCATGCAGATGATGGGAGGATAAAAGATGGCTTCAAAAGAAGAGAAGTCCATTTGGGGCAAAAACTGGGAACAGAACTGACTGTCGAGCTAATCTGACATCTCTGTAAACAACTACGGTACTTTATGATGTAAACTTCATTAATTCAAATCTGTTTTTGAGACACACATGCACAGCATATCCATTTGTTACTGTTCCTTTAAGAAACAACAAAATATTAATGATGAGGGGAACTTAAGATCATTAATAGCTGCTAAGATTAAAACCAATGGTGTTAGTAAATAAAGCAGCAAACTGCAAAAGCGTTTGTATCTCAAAGCCTAAAGGTGCATTAAGAAGTTTTTATCTTCTCACACTTTTCAAAAAGCTTCTCCAGATGAAATAAACCGTTCTTAATTAGGAATTTTTATTTTACAGTTCCAGTCATTTTCTCTGATTCACTAAATCTATAATGAATAAATACTGTATGAGGAGCATTCACATCTAAAGAGTCAGGTTTTAAATTAAAAATGAAACCACAAATGTCCTGAAAAATAAATACGAGGAAGCCAAAAATGTTGGCCGCCTTTTCGAATTTGCTCAGAATTTCTGACATTTGACTGCAAATGTCTGATGCAAATGTCAATCTGATTTGTAAAGTTAGTTATGGAAGCTTGTGGTGATTTTTGCTCTCAAGCCAAAAAAAAAAAAAAAAAAATCAATTGGAAAAAACTAAATTAGATAGAAAGACCTGAATACAACTACGTTGTTCTTTAATTGTTTAAAATCTGGCTATTATGGTTTGATCTTTAATGTCTGGATTAACTTGAATCCAAATTATTGTAAAACTGAAACCAATTATTTAATGCTCCTTTAAGATGTAAAAGCAAAAAGCGGCAGCCAAATTCCCAGCTAACATCCTGCTGCATGACAGCCAGAAGTTTCGCAGGAAGCAGAAGCAGCCTCACGCGGCGTAAAAACACAACTGTGATTGGACGACGACGCTGATTGGCTCAGCCAAAGGGTCTTACCCACAGCTGTTCAGACACAGACACAGCAGAGTAGTCCTGAACGACCACCCCTTCCTCCTGGGGGGGTTAAAAACAGGGGAAGTGCTCGGTCAGAGGGATGGGGGGGCGGTGGGGGCAGCCATTGTTGCTTTAATGGGTTTAGGGGTGAGACTGCCTGGAGGATTTACCACCCTGGGTTTAAGCAGGCAGTGCTGCCCGACAGAATACTAATGTGAAGTAGAATCCCGGAATGGGATGTTGTTTGAGGTTTGAGGTGCCGCAATTAATTTAATTTAAAGTCAAATATGTTTTTAAAGTCATGATCTTTTTAGCTTCGGGCCTCATAAGAGAGTAAAACTGATTCCCAACTCTGAATGCTGCTAAAGCTACGAGCAGGCCGCCCCACATGTTTGGGGTTTTTTCTTTTTTGTGTGTGTGTTTTACAGTCTATGAAGGCTGCATGCTGCTGGATCTGGACCACTGCGCTCAAACAACAGATGGACTAAATGGGGAAATGAAAGGAACACTTTACTAAAAGAGCAGAGGACGAGAGCTGGCATGGCAACCTCGAAGGGTGGGGGATGAAATGGGGCACTGCTGTTTAATTTGTTCAGCCATTACTGAAATATCACACTTTTATTCTAGACACATAAAAATCTTATAACACAAGCAGAGCAAAGAGTACAGGCTGAATTAGAATTAATACTGGCTGTTAATATGGAAAAAAAAAAAAAACTAGAGCTGCAGAGATTAAAAAATAAATAAAATAAATAAAACCGAGCAAGCATCACAAACTAACAGCTCTTTTTATTTTAGACATAAATATAACTGATAGAAGCTGAGAGCAGGAACTTGTTTTGATGACACAGATGACACATTCATGAGCAAACATAGTTTTGTTGACTGATTTAGAAAGCGACATCATTCTGTTGGGGAGGCAGCAGCGGCCCAGTCAGTTCAAAGTTTCAAACGGTGATTAGATGAAAGGCAGAAAAAAAGAACCTGAACATTCGTATTGATCATCAAGAACACAATCTACATTACAAAACTCACTTCATATCTAAAGAGTATTATTTACTTTTAAAAGATGCCACCACTGTGAGTTAACAGTGTGTGAAGGCTGGCGGTTTTTACAGATGATGATGAGACTGACCTTCTTCTGGCACGTCTGCTCCGTCTCCCATAACTGAGTTTGTTGCTCGGTGGCCGCCACTTTAACCACTTCCTGTTTCTTGTTGATCCTGTTCCTCCAGTCTTCCTCCCCGCTCTTCTTCAGCAGTGCCACTCTGACATAAAACGGACAAAATTCAAAATAAGTTGATCCGTTCTTAAGAAAACAAATCCTGTTTGCGTATTTCTTATATGCATCCACATATTTTTGATACACGGCACCAATATCATTTTTACAGAGAAGCTATTGAAGTACTGTTTTTATTTTAGTTTTTGCAAGGATCATTCTTCATTTTCCAATTTTTATTTTTGTTAAACTGAGAGAAAAAAGCTCTCATGTTTCCCCTCAGGGCGATTTTTAATTTCTCCAAACTCACGGCAAAAAAAAGAATTTCAAAAACTGACTTGCCTCTCAGGGCTTGTTTTCCCAATTAAAAAAACAGCACGACACCATAGAGTCTATTTCAAACCAAATGTAAAGCTACTTGCTTCTGTTATGACCGATTAAATCTGCTGTAAAACTGATGTTTTAACAAACAGTTCTGCGAATCAGCTGCAAAACTACAAACATCTCTGGCCAAGTTCAACATCAGTCAGATCTATTTTCAATTAATTAAAACTGGTGTTTCAAAATAGTAAAAATATCAAAGTTAACTGTTGACAGAAACGTTTCATTTGGTCAGTTGCCTACCAAAAAAAGAAAAGAATCAGATAAAAGTGGTTTAAGACGCTTTTTTTTAAAACATCTCCATTATTTTGAAAGAAAAAGAAAAAAAAAATCCTTCAGGGGTGAAAAACCAGGTCAGATTTCTGCTCCAGAAACCAGCAAACGTGACTGCTGGAAGCCGGCCTCCGCAGACTGTGTGAGCTGATAACGGATGGCTGAGGGAGGGAAAAAGAGAAAGTGTGTCATCGTCTCGGCTGTTCGATTGTGGACAGGGCAGAAATGAGGGCGTTACGAGGAATCTGCTAAACCTCGGAGGATTTCTTCGGCCCGCACAGCTCTGCGCCGGCTGCGGGGAGAAACACAACGATGCTAAAAATGAAAATCGCTCACCTTCAAAAGACGTAAAGGTTTGGAACGAACCCGGCCTGATTCTGTCTGTGAATTTATCAGGCCCGGGCTTTTAACCAACCCAGCAGAAAATCCATGGCGGCGTCTGATCTTTGCTGACAGCGCGGTTTTCACCTTGGAAAGCTTCTCTGATTGGATTTGGGAATGGCGTCCAACTTCGCTCAGGTTTAAGTTCACTGAGCCTTGATTTTATTTTTACGATAACATCTGAGACCCAGTTACAGTTTGAGTAACAGATTTTACCTGTGAGCGTTTTCTGATAGTGTCAGCGACTCTTTTTCAAACAGATGGGAAAACTTTGTGCAGTATTTATTTTATACCTCATTTTAGGTCTGCGTCGTGTCATTTTGTTGAAATAATGTTTTTCTTTCATTCAAATGAATCACGTGTGTTAATTCAGGGGCTCTCACCTCTCCTTGATAGACATCTGTTTGGTGGACATGCTGTCGGACAGCTGCTCTCCGGACTCCGTGGGGGACAGCAGATCCCCGGATTGGACGCTGTGGTCCAGGGGCAGGGACTGGGACTTGACCAGGCCTTGGGGGAAGGACTGGGGTTTGGGTGGTGTCTGCGGAGGTACCTGGGGTTTGGGCTGAGCCTGAGGGGCCGACTGCGGGTAGGGCTTCGGGAGAGGCTGGACGAATCCCTGAGGTTTGGGCTGAGTCTGAAGGGACTGGGTGAAAGATTTGGGATAGGTCGGTGGGGGCTGGGAGGACTGGGAGGACTGGGAGTACGGCTGGGGGCTGATGAAGCACGGAGGTTTGGGCTGGGTTGGAGGAGGCTGCTGAGCGAAGGGTTTAGGAAGAGTCTGAGGAGGCTGGATGACAGTCTGCTGCTGCGGCTGGCTGCTCGACACGTGAGACACCGTCCTGGATGACACTTTAGCGATCAATGGCTTCAGTGGCGCAGGATGATCCAGCAACTCTGAAATGAACGGATACAGTATACAGTCAGAATTACAGGCTGACATGATGCAAACATGATCAGACCTCTGGTAGCACATCAACACAAGCAACCAATGGCTTTTTTTTTTTTTTTTCTTGTGTTGCAACAGACCCTAACTGACTCAGATCGAAATTATTGTTCAGCACCAAATAACATGAGTTTTGCTCGATTGATTCAACAGCTCTGTGCGGTTACATGGATATTTTCAGTTATACAGCTAACTTCAGGAGCTCCTGGGTGCAGGACCTAAACATGTAAGGTGTTCCAGTCTAGTGGGGACAAAACCACATGGGTCAATTATCAAGTCCTGAAAACAACATCAGACAAACCAGCCAAAGAAAAAAGTAACTGTTGTTGGAAATAAAGGATATATATGTATTATAAAGTCTAGAAGCGGCAGGCGGAAACAGTTCATCAGTTATTTAGACGTCAGCGGGCCTCTGTCACCTTCAGGGATGTTTGAGATTTCTGAGTTGGAGCCTGCTGAAACCAAATTATTCTTTCCAACAAAGTCACCACGATGCCTTTCAGAGAGAAGTATCTGTTTGATAAATCACACTGACGGAGACACACAGAAAATCAGTTTAAATATCCAAACCTGTGTTATAACGCAGCCATTTTGAATTTAGTATGTAGGAGCATGCTTAAATAGGCAGATCACTGTATTCATTACAAAATACAAAAAAAAAAAAAGATTAAACTTGTGAAATTAAAATCTGTTTGCTGCTAAGGTGTCTTTTTGAAGTCTTTTTAATAACGACACCACGTAGACAAATAGCTGGACATGTTTGCCCTACTTGGGACAAAAAGCAGTAAGCATAAGACTTCCGTCTTTGCTCAGTGTCAGGGCCGAGGGCGACAAGTCCTCAGAGAAGACCTCATGACCTCGTGACACCACAGTATAAAAGTCTGAACTTTAAATGAGAGAACATGAGAGCACGGCCTGCAGACACGGCTTCCATTGTGTCCTTTCTGTCCTCTACCTGCTTCACAGAAGTGCCGGCACAATTGTTCTGCACCCTCTGACTGAGTGCTTTCATCTCTCCGTCATACTGTACAGTTTGTGTGCATGATGCGTGAGAAAAAGACCACCCCTGGACACCATCTGCATTAGGTCAGGTCCATTTACACTGTGTGCACAGCAGACCCATAGACGTAATGTGGTGCAAGGGGACCACAGCCCCTTTTTAAAGGCCGTGACAACAGACGTGCACAGTTCGACCTAGAAAAAAAAAAAAGGTCTTTGGGGTCTGTTAGCTGACAAAACAGCATGTCAGGAGTGGGCTTCCTCGTTCTAGACAAAGGCAGCCACGAGGCAAATGCATGGAGAAATATGCTAATTAGATGCAGCCTCAGACGTCTCTCTCTCTCTCTCTCTGTACGAGCCAAATCAAACACCCCCAGCTGGGACCGGTGTGAGTAGACAGCAGAGAGCAGCCATGCATGGGAGCATGCTGCATAAGACAATGAGGATAATGAGAACAGCCCCATCCCAAGACGTCGCTTCCTCTTTTTCTGTCACTCCCTGTCTACTCTCTCTTCTTCTGCTCTGATTTTCACGCCCCTCTCTGTTCCCATATCCTTTTATTATTCCTGTCCACCTCTTCTGTGCCCCCCCCCCCGCTCCCCACCTACCTGAGATGCCTGCCTGGCCCCGGACGCTGCTCCTCTCCTTCTCCTGAGTGGATGAGCTGGGAGCTGCTGCAGGCTGTCTCAGGTGGCCTCCTCTTCCTCCTCCCTCGGCTCTCTCTCTGCTCTCCTGGGAATCTCCGTCTGTGGATCTCCAGCTGGGCAGCGGCTCCGAGTCGCCCCTCCACAGAGAGGACTCGGCGGCGTGTTGAGGCTGGGGATGCTGTTGCTGCTGCCTGCCGTCCCTGTCGGGGGAGTGTGGCTTCCCCTTAACGCTGCCGCCTTGGCTCTCCTCTGTGGCTCCTCCCTGCTGTCTCTCCCCAACCTCCACCTCTCGCCGCTCTATCCAGCCCTCCTCCACAGCCTCCCCTCGCACTCTGTGGACAGAGGAGGAGGTGGGAGCACGGCTCTCAGAGAGGGGAGGGGAGGAGTTGAGCTCGGGCTTGGGGTGGCCGGGGTCTCCGCTCTGGGTCGTGGAGAAATACCTCAGCGCCCTCTCCTGGTGGCTGCTCGAGCTGCTGGGAGCCTGTTGTTGGGCAGGGAGGAAGGGGACGGCGGTGGACTTCCCTGGATGGAGACTGCCGTCATCTCCAGCGCCGCTGTTCCCTGGCGTCACGGTTACCTTGGTGATGGAGGCCTGGGAGGTGACTGCTGCCACAGATCGAATCAGGGACGCCGACAACGGCTCCAGTTTGATCTCGCTTCCATTTCTCAGCTGCAGGAACAGCAGGAGTCGTGTCAGGAAGGACACGAAGGGGTCGATATCATCCAGCAACAGATAAAACAAGGCTGAGCTAAACAAGTTCGAAATTCATACATCACATGGATGTTAGAGGATGTTAGAAGATGCAGCAATCAAACAATAAAACTAATTTTGATATGTGACAGATCCCTCCAGCTACCTTAACAGTGGTCTACTGTCGACCCATTCCTACTTGCAATTCAAGGTCTTTTACTGACCCTCCACATTTCTGCTCACAATCAATATCAAGGCCAAATCCATCCACACACTCATTCCCCTGGTAAGCACATTTTTTTTTTAGTTTATTCAATTTCAGAGGAGGCCTGAATAAAAGCAGCATGCACAATTTGCAGTCAGAGAGCCAATGCTTGTTATGAAGCACAGCAATCACGTCGCAGAAGCAGCCACCATTACAGAATGAGCTGCAGAGAGTAATCAGACGACCACATCATCTAACCCCTGACAGATCAACAGCACACATTTCATCATTTTCCCCAACATCATCAAGGTCATCATTAAAAGCTGCCGCTGTCATTCCCGTACGGGTCGCCAGAGAGTCCTTGATGTGCTCAATCAATGAAACAATCACAAGCTCTGCACAGGCAGCAGGGGTCTTACATGTTCTCCCCGACTGTCTAAGTTGTCGTTAGGTGCTGCGGAGGTTACAGGTGGTTCAGCTTCCTGTGTGGACACCAGTGATGGACTATGGTTATCTGCTGCTGGAGCAGGAGCTGATATTTTGATATTCTGTGTCTTAAGGCATCACGTTTGGGTTTGAGTCCAGGGAAAGTAGCACAAAAGGAAATTTTGATTCATGCTTATTATTATGGGAAAAAGGAACAAACAGCTGCACAGAGATCATCCCTCATCCATTCACAAATCAACAAAAGGAAACCGGTTCAATCACTGCACTGAGTGGAAGTGACCTGGAAGGGACTCCTCTGCAGCTTCAGGACTTTTCTGAGATGATGACAGGTATTATTTCCTGTTCATTTCTGCTCTTCGCTGCTCCACCTCTACAGATGTGTCTTTCTTTAGAACTTCCTTAGAACTAGAACTAGACCTTTTTAATAAAGTAAAACTCTTACCTGCTCCACTTCTCCTTGTGTGATGGGCTGGGTTTGAAAACGGGCGTTCACCCGGCGCTGACGGGTGTCCCCTCGGGTCCCTTCAGCGGTCTTGCCTGTAGAGTGAGCGAGGCGGTTGAAGAGCGCCATCTTCTCAGCCAAGCTGAGCGTGGACAGGTCGGGCTCGTCTGGGACCGGCGCCTGGCCTTCTCCTTCCATCACAGCACCGGGAACTGGAGCCGGTCTCTGGCGTTCCTGGGGCTCCTGCTTCTGATCCTGCACTGCTGCGCCTGGCTGATGGGAGGCCTGAATGCTGAGGGGACAGCGTTTGTGTGAGTTTATGTCTGAAAGTCAGCAATAAACATGTAAGGAAAACATGTTTTTACAACAAGTTTTTACTTGTGATAAGTGAAGAAAGCAAGAAAAATGAAACGCAGATGTGTTTTTTTTGGCTGTTTCTCCCAGACATAATTGAACCCAAATTAAACACCAATATAAGATTGACTTTTTTTACTATTTCTTAATCTCAACTCCTCAAAGGAAGCCTTTCTTTAATTTAGAATCCAATTTACATTCAACTTAAATATTCAGCTCTACTTGTTCTTTCAAAGAAAAAACGTAACCGTTCCTACAACTGAGCAGGCATGTAAATACCAGCCGGCTAAATAATTCTGTTGCTGTTCTTATCAGATCAGCGCACATATGACAGATAATCATATAATGCCCTCAGATGTGTGCAGGGTTATGATGATCTCCAGTGTGCTAAGTTAAATCTGGGTTGGTAAACAAACTGCAGGACACGGGACCTCAAACATGCAGCGGGGCGGGCGGCTTTAACTGGCTCAACCTCTGACCTTTCCATGAGATATGTGACCCGTTTCCTCACTGGACACATCAGCGACCGGTGCGTGGGAAACGCTGCGAGAAGAAAACGCTCGGAAACTGGACATGAAAGTTACTGAATGGGCTGTTGTGTAAACACCAGCTTCCTTCCCCTATAAGGTGCACACAGCTGAGAAGCAGCACATGCGTGGGCAGATTGAGTAAAGTCAGCCAGATGAGCCGTACTGCACTGTGACCACAAGAGGGAGATGGAGAGTAAAATGCCTCTGTGGCACAATAACGTCATCCAAAACCAGAACATGAGAGAAACTGACCGGCCCTGGTTTGATTCAGCTGCTCTGCCTTGAAAACATCAAGAACAGGAGCCAGCTTGATGTATTTCAGACAAAATGTCATGATATCATGCAAGTAAATGCAAGTTTCTTGTGTTTAATCAAAATAAATTTTTCTCCGTGGTTGAATGAGGAGAGATTTGTTTTTATTTTTAATTTTTTTGCTTAAATTGCAAAATCTAATGTAATTGTAAAGGAACTCAGCTTGTCATCGTTCATTCATTAAACTCAGACTTAAGAGCTTCCTCCCTGTGAATGTTTTTGTTTCTTCACAAAATGAAAATTCATTAAATTCTTATCACCCCATCCGTGTTAATGTGTAAACCCACAACTGTCCTTCCAAAGCTTTCATCGACTTTCACAATCGGAGGTGCAGCACAACCACAAAAATCATACAGATGCAAAGCAGCCCAGGCCCGTAGTACCTGATTCTAGTCACACTGGTGTTGGGGACGCAAGTTACAGTACTGTGAGTGCCCACAGGATGGGATGATGTGGTAGGAT
Source organism: Echeneis naucrates (assembly GCF_900963305.1). Taxonomy (NCBI): domain Eukaryota; kingdom Metazoa; phylum Chordata; class Actinopteri; order Carangiformes; family Echeneidae; genus Echeneis; species Echeneis naucrates. Next base: position 19,078,356 of record NC_042527.1, on the reverse strand, counting down.
CACTTTAAAGTTGGAGGACAAAGGGGGGAAACAAATGGAGACAAACAGAAATATAGATCATTCAAGACAGAGACAAATACAGTCAAGGAAAAAATAAGGAGAGGAGCTGATTGAAAGAGCAAAAAGATAAAAATGGATAGAGATGACAGAAATATTTTCAACGTATGGGACCGACCTTGAAGCATTGACCACCTCCCTGTTGGTGACGGGTTGTGTGTGTGATCGGTCTTGAACTCGTCTCAGACGTCTTTCTACGGCGGCATTTCGGGAGCGCGGTTTGGGAACGCCGCCTTCCGATGTCCTCTCCAGCTCCTGGAGGAAGATGTCAGGACTGTTTAATACAGCTGAGGCTGTGACAGAAAAGTGTGCAGAAACACAAAAGTATCCACTTCAACATCTGTGAAAAAAGCCAATAGGCATCTGAAATTACACAGCCACCCGGGTCTGCTGCTAACCTGCATGCAACTTCATCTTTTGGTATTGAGTTTATGAAATTTAAGACATTATCAATCGAAAAATATATGGCATGACTTCATTGTATAAACGGACAAGTACCCTGAAGAGAGACCTCTTGGCAGCCACGCTCATCTTAGCTCTCTCATCAAGCTTCTCCTCGTCTACTGAAAAACAGAGGATTTAGTTACACGGCATCAACTGTGATCAAGCTAGGGTGACCACATTTCCAGCAAAATATCAAATGTTTTTGTTTATGAAACAACAAAAAATTGGTATTATATATTTTGCTGACATTTTAGGAACTGTTGATTTTATTTTAGTTTTACAGTTAGCAGCTAGCCGCCTCAAAATGCCAAAATAAGAACACCACAAGATGCTAGCTTTCTGTAAAAAAAATAAAAGTCAGGAAATGTAGATATCCAGGTCACCCCAACATAGTGTCACAGACATTTTTTCGTATATATTTATTGAAAAGAATTATGCATGTATACAGTGCATGAATGGAACGGACTGAATCTACCTTCGACATCTTGCAGATGCGATGGGCTGAGACGAGACCTGAAGAAGACGTAAATGCATCAAGCGTCAGTATTTAGAATCCATGCTTTTAATTTGATGAACCACCAGATATGATGATGATATGAAAGACAACCTAAAACCATGCCCTGCCGCTCGAAGCAGTGAATTATTGACTGAAAATAAAATGATTCTGAGGAGCTCCTGCAGACTCTTCGGTACCTATCGGACTCCATACGCTCTGCGGAGGTGATGGGCTGGGTCCTGAACCTCTCCGACATGCGACTGTCTCCTGGAGTGATGTAGCGCCGAGGCCTCCGAGCAGCCCTGTCTCGATCGCTGCTGCTAGCTGGATCTACCTCCATTGCTGAGAGATCTACTTTAGTCGTCTCGCTTTTGGAGAGGCGGGTCAATTAGGATGGATTGACGAAGACAGCAAAAAGGAGAGCACAAGTAAAAAAAAAAAAAAAAAGAAGTTATTAATGATTGATTTTGATAGATTTACAGTTTATCTGAAACTCCACTCATATTAGGCCTCACACACTGAGCACAACCCAACTGAGATGAGCCGTTACCAAAGTTAACATGCAGCGGGAGACAATACGCCTTGAATCATTTCATGCCTCAGGATTATTTTCTTGTATCTTTATTGGATTACGTGTTTGCAGCGACTCACTGATGCAGAGTTAGACAGTTATTTAGAAATGCCACACTGAGCCCATGCCAATGGACCTACAACTCGGGTTTCCGGTTGGCATTTTCCAGATAAGAGTGTCGCAGCTGTGCCACTGACACCCGGGTGTCCAAGGTGCCCATGTCGCCGTTGGCCATCCCTGAAGCCAGAGCGGCCCTGGACTTCTCCATTCGGTACATGGCAGAGTGCGGGCTCACGCCTATATCTGACATGGAGCGGGTTCGTGTTTTGTGTTTAGGCCCCCCGCTCGTCTCTGTGCTTCTGTGTTTGGCTTGTGGCAAAGACGAGCCCTTCTGGAGATAGCCGGACGGGTCCGACTTCAGGTGCGCTGATGGATCCTGCTGCTGCCTCTGGGGCTCGAACTCTTCGCCTGACTGGGTGTCTTGTTTTCTGGGGAGGTCTTGATGCTGACTTCGAGGCTCTTGTCTTTGGAGCTCAGACTCCTGCTGTCTTTGAGGTTCTTGTGGCTGTGTCAAGTGATCGTACTGATGCTGCTGCTGAGCATCGTGCTGTTGAATTTGAGCGCTGTGTTGTCTCCTTCTGGGTTCATGATGGTGCTGTGGTGGGGGCTCTTGATGGGACGTGGGCTCTGAGGGTTGATGCTGCCTGGGCTGTGGGCGCACAGATGACTGAGGGGGCTGCACAGATCTAACCCCTCTTTCCTCTTGGCTGTTATGGCTTTCTCTTATCTTCTCCACATTTCTCTCCCTCCCCCTTTCCCTTCCCCTCTCCCTTCCTCTCTCTCTTGCTCTCTCCCAATCCCAGTCTTCCTCGCATCGACTTCTCCTCCTCTGTTCTGGGCTGTAGTTTTGCCAGTCCATATCTTCATGCCGGCCTCTGTGAATGTCGTCCACACTCCTTTCCCTTCGGCGGATCTGTGAAGGTAACACGGCTTTCCTGCTCTTTAGCAGACCTTCCGTGTTGGCCTGCTCCTTCAGGGCCTGCCTGGCCTCTAATCTCGCCTCCTTGTGGGTGGCGTAGATTTGGTCGGCACTCACTCTCCGTCGTGGTTGTACCTCGGGAGGTCCAGGATGTTTGGCAGCGGCTGCTGGGGCAGGCACAGCCAAATAGGGTTGAGAGTCCACTGCGGGTCCAGATTGTTGGTACTCGGGGGCGGAGGAAGGGAAGGCTGTCTGGCCGTGCGCAGGATGGTTGCCCGGGCTGGGCTGAGGCTGGTGAACAGTCATCTGTTGTGTGGGCTCTGACTGCTGTGGTGTAAACTGAGCAGTGCTGCCCTGAGCACGATGTCTGTTAGCCTGGTGTGTGTCTGGACTCCAGTTAGGGGGCCTCTGGACAGTTTCATCCCTTGACAACCGTTCCCTTACTCGAATTCTTGGGAAAAGGAATGGATAAGGATTTGTTCAGTTAAAAAGCTACGACACTTTCCAAACTCAAAGTGATTCTCAAGGTGAAGATGTATACCAAACAGGGAAATCACAATGTTTCAGTGGTGTATCAAAATAACTGGCTGACAGAAACTGGAATTACCCACTAAAATCTAATTTAACAACTAATCTATGGACGTTGCTCCAAGCCACGATTACTAAACCTATTGCAAAAAGGCATATGGCATGAGAATATCACGGGACCAACTTGAACCCCTAAATCCTACACAAGGACTTCAACAAGGTCGAGTAGCTGCATTGACTGGTTTTAAATTTTAGTCTTACCTCAAACAGCTTTCTCTCTCTCTCTGAGGTCTCTGTGCCAAAAAAAAAGTAAGCCAAACTATTTTCATCTACAACTTCTGACCTTTGGTAGCTAATGGCTGTGCTAATCTTATTGTGGACCACTAAGCCAAACATAATTGATGGGCCTCTGCTTTATCTGACACGGAATGAAGGACTTAAAACAGTGCTCTCCTTACATGAGTACACACTAATACTAGTGAGCATAAGCAGCTGATAAGACCACAAATGCAGTCAGTGCCAATAAAACAGACATACATACCAAAAGTAATCAGAATGTCCTCATTGGGGACTTGAAAAAAAAAAGTTTTGATAATATTTTGCAAACAGGACATGTACCAATTAAACCAATCAAGCTTTATCAACATTTCCTAAAAAGATTTTTCTGCCTAAAATATCCCTAACTCTCTGGACACAGACCATCCACAAGGCAACCATGCATGTTTCTGGTCCAGAAATATATGTATATCCAGGGATCTAAGTTCAAGACTATGCAGTTAAATCCTGAAGGTAATCCGTTTCTGTCTACAATCTTCTCAGCACAAAACCATATCAGGTGATTAAAGGCGCTTTTAAGAGGAAAAGCAGTCCTTATGCAACGACATTGTCAAAATCACTGACATGGTACAAGGCTGTGGAGGTGTAATTTCATCGGGGTTAACAGGCCACAATCTGAGTCGCCTGGAGGGAGGGGGGGGGTTGTCAGCGCACTCTCAGCTGACAAGTGCTGAGTCAGTGAGTGGGCCAGGGTCTGAAGCTGACTAATGTTGTCACCCCATCAATTCCAGTTCACTAACACCACTCATCTGCAGATAAAACCCAGGCCACACACAGTCACACTCATTTAACAGATGAGTTAAATGAGTGATGACGAAACTGTGCTTTTTACAGAGTTTATGGGGTGTGATTGGAGTTAGGAGGCGGGTGAATCATGAAGAGGATAAGTACTTTGGCCCCCCCCCCCCCCCCCCCTTTTTTTTTTTTTTTCTCGGCGATAGATCCCCTAATGGTTAAGAGGTCAAAAGGATGGTTGGTGTCTAAAACACCAAAACATATCATGGTCCAAAAATCAAAGGGCAGCACTGCAGCTGAAGGTTTGTGGATGTGAAGATTCATTCTGAAGTCACTGACTACATTTAGCAGAGCTGTCAAACCACCATCTCTTGATTTTTACCCAAAGTGATTCTAAAAATGGCAAAAAACGGAAAGTAATAATAGCAAATTGTGAACTTCAGCTGCCCCAGAAAGAAAAAAAAAAAGACAAAAACAATTATATTTAGCAAATTGTATGCTGTTAAACTGTGAGAGTAAGTTAGACATGAGATTGTCAGTTGAAAAATGAAAATCAACTGTTAAGAGGGACACTTCTAAATGACACCAATTAAAATGGGATTTATTATTGAATTAAATATAAGAATGAGCTTATTTGTAGGACGGAGTTAGCTGTTTGTCCACCAGGAATGTGTTTCTGTAAGTGCTGGCTAATTACTTTTCCTTTTTTATAGTTCCCTGCACCAAAATTAAGACAGAGCGAATCAAGATTTCTCAATTTTGTAAGACATACACTGTAATATTTCAAATAATTGATCGACTTTAATTTATTTTCCACCCAAGAATAAGTCCTGAAAAAGAGTAAGAAAGAAAAAGGTTCAGTTGCATAAAAATAGTTATGAGAGCTGCCAGCTAAAAACACATGCACCCAGTGGACGGGGAAGTTTTGGACAAGTCTTCACACTGATGACATCCCGACAGGACGGTACCTTGAAGGCAAGCTGAAGACTGTGTGAGTGTCACTCTCTGAGTCTGTGCTGAGACACCAGTCGCTCTTTGACAGTGCAGCCAGGCTACAGGATGATGTGATGACAGAGTCAAACCCTGAGGGAAACTTCTGATCAAGGATCAAATCAAATTGACTCACGCTGATCAGCTCAGATGAAGACAGCGGTCTTTGGAGGCTCTGTTTTAAAAATCGTCCCTTTTGACGCCAGCTGTGGTTATTCTAAAATGCTGCAGATGTATTTTTGGTGCCACGTCTTTTCATTATTCATAAATACAAACAGAAGAACCAAGTTGCTGCTCGATCAGACTTATCTCTCAGGACAAGCAGGGAAATCATATCCCCTGTAAAACACCGAGCCTGCTGTCCCAGATCAACCCTCCGTATGAAACTGGAGCAGCATGACAGGGCTGGAACCGAAGTCTAGAAGGATCTTGACCCTGACATGGTTGCGACAGCAGCAGGCTCGCTCCCGCAGCAGCGCAGTCCATGACTCAAACTGCAGTGCTTAGCATATTTGCTTCAGTTCATTTTTCTTGGATGGTTTTCCACACACAAACGCACACGCACACGCACACACACACACACACACACACACACACACACACAGGTATCTACATATATATAAATAGGTATCTATGAGCAGCAGGTGGATTGGTGCAGATATCACAGGGTCAACTGGGGTTTATGTGGTTTGAATTCTTTTGGACTGAAAGTTCAGAGAGATTTTATTTACAGCTCTATACACAGAGGAGTTTAATAATCTCTGATTATAACGTACTGTACATCTAGAATAAATCGCAAAAACCAGGATATAAGTATGTGTTTTCTTGATTGTTGTGCCATGTTCTGTTGTTGTGCTATGGGAAGTTTACTCTGAATCATCAGCATTCGTCCAATGAAACACTATTCTGTGGACTTTCTCTCTTCCATTTAAAAGCTGAGCTGCTGGTTAGTGTGAACTCACCCCTGTCTGCTGAGGATGCTCTGGGCCTGCTGCTCTATGAATAAATCCCCAGGTGAGATGCCATAGCGGGTGGAGGGCAGGGAGGCCCGGCGGGCGGTGCGTGGCGAGTTGGGCACGGCTGCGATGCTGTAGTCCCTGGTGGAGGCGGGGCTTAGCTCCTGGTGGGGAGCATCCTGGTGGAGTTGCTGGGGCAGATGCAGCTCCTGTGTTCTGGCTCTCCAAGCGGCTGAGCGCTCTTGAGCCCCTCCACGCCGGTAGTTCTCCATGTTCATCGCCCTTTCCCGCTCTGAAAATCTGCTTGGCCTGTCTTGCGTAGGAGGAGGAGGAGGAGCTTGGTTCGTGTGGGCAGGGCTTGTGTTAACCGGTGCAGGATCTGGATGAGTCCTCATGTAAACCCTGCCCACCCCAGAGCGGTACGGCACCCTGGGCTCCGGTCCCGCTTCCCCCACTTCCTGCCTATCATTGTCTCGCCTGGCTGCCGCCTGTCGACCAGAGGTCTCAGGGTCTCGGCGGGACCGGTAGCGTGGTGTGTAATCGACGTCGGCCTCCTGATCCAGGAGGATGCCATAGCGTTCTGACAGCTGGCGGCGGCGCTCAGCTTTGTAGCGAGCGATGCGTTCAGCCTTGGAGCTGAGGCTGGAGGGGTCCGCAGGGCCAGAGGCGGGGCTGGAGAGCGTCAATGGGTCAACGTAAACCAACGTTGGGTCTGGACGGCTGCTGCCAACTCCTCCTTTGACCTGAGGAGCTCTGTCTGGAGATGACACCTGCTTCTGGGGTGCATCCAAATCCTCTCGGCCGTAGTGCCTCACTGTGGTAGATAACAGGGATACTTAATACTTATTGAGAACATTCATATGCAACCTATACTTATGCCAAATTCATGCCACTTTCAAGCTAATGTAACTATCAGTATCTGACTTTTAAATCCTGCAACATCAACCGACATTAATGACATGTTTTTCAAAGCTAATGTGCCTCAAAAGGTAGAACACATCACAGAAATTGATTTCAATAACTGATTTTGCAAAATGCAACAAGATGCGAAAACTGTTAGACTCAAGTGTGTAATTCATAAACCTCAAAGTGTCGGCCGCTGAGCAACAAGAAGCAATCTGCTGCTCAGCGCTGAAAGTAAGTGTTACAGAAAGTTAATGGTTCTCTTTAGAATATAACATGTTTCAGTGTCAATCCAGCGCGACCAAAAGCATCACCATGTATTGCTGCAGTGCATCATGCCATGCTTACCCATCACACAAGGCTCACAGGGGTCTGAGGCGCGGGTGTACCGCGGCGGATCCTCCTCCAACATCCTGTTGGCTACCAGACCTCCAGGCACCAGAGCAGGGGGGGCGTCACTTTCAATCCCCTCCAGGCGCCGGGCTATCCTCTCCTTCCTGCAGAGACAGAAAGGACGAGGGTTCATGGGTCTTTATATATGAACAAGCGAAGATTCAGCATCATGACTCCTGAATATACCTGTTCATCTCCAAATCCTTTGTGACTCCTCCCTCAAAGTACTTTTTCAAATCTGCAACTGATCAGGAAATGCTAGTTAGTTAGTATCATTAAATTAACTAACTAGTTGTGACTGTTTTGAGTTGTCACGTGTGTTGAATGAATACACACCCTTGGGAAGGGCCACCAGAAGTTTGGCATCTGTATCTGAAACACTCTTGACCAAGGCGGTCTTGTCACCCAAGGAGAAGTCGGTCTGAAAACTGAAAGCACACAACAGAAATCTGCCATCAACAAGTAAATCACCTTATTCAGCCAAAGCGTTGACACTTAAGACAGCAGGACCTGTAAAATGTAGAAGCTGAAAATTTTTGCAACTGGACAGAGAAGAAGTCAAATTAAATGCACGTTGTGGATAAACAGCCGCTAGATTCTGATCTGAGCTGTCACTCTTTTCTTTAAGAGACGATCGGAGCTCAGCTGTTGTCACTTCCATCAGGATCGAGCTGAGGAATTAGGTCATCTAGCCCCGACTTCGAGCCAAGAGGAAAGCGAGAATCACATTTTTTTAGCATCAACAGGCACACAAGCTCATGTATCTGTATAGGTATACACACACACATATTAGGACTGAATGTTGTACAAAAAAAAAATAATTATTATTATGAATTATTTTCATTGAAGCAGATTTAAAAATTATGATACGTGCAGTTTTGCTTTTTGTTTTTTTGTATGAATGCATCAATAAGTTTCTGTTTATCAGTGACCAGCACAGTTTAAAGCTCCTGTATACTTACTGCATACACTTTAAGGGCTGCTCATTACGCAGCTGATTGTTATTCCATCATTTTAAACTTTTTATTCAAAACAGGGAACACACATTATTGCTCCAATGACCAGAGGAGACTTTATTGGAAATCTGGTGTTGGTCCACAGCAGTCCTGAAGGACGTGCAATGGCTCTAAGTCCAAGTGAACAAAAAAGTGTCTTAGGATAAGCTGTTCCAGACATCTCCAGCTTTTAATGCTTACTGTGCATGATAAGCTAAAGCTCTCTTGTGAACCTATATCCTCACATATATCCCCATCTTGATGACAGAGCAGAAGAAAGCAGAGGAAATGCTCTTAGAAAATACTTTCTGCAGTTCCGCAGAACTCTCAACAAACTCTTTGTCCTCACCTTAAGGCTTCTGTTGGAAACGAGGCTGAGTTGCAAAGTTTGGCAGGAGATTTGGATCCAAATCCTAAGTGGGAAAAGAATGAAATGCAATAAATAACATATGTTATTACTCCACCTTTATATCTGTGATCAGTATTTTTGTGCTGGAACTTGTCAAAGCAAAATGTGACTTTCTGCTGTAACTGTAACATTTTGATAAAGCGTCAGCAACATATTGTTATTAATCTGAACACCTGTCAGGAACCTTCTAGTGATTTATTGGTTTGATTCCCACTAAAGAAACTTTACATGGTGTTTCACAAACAAGGACAGACTTTACTACTCTAATGAGAGAAACATTATTCACAAACTCTTTTATGAACCCTAGAAAACTGAACTATCAGTGATGGTTTTAATGTTTTGTCATTGTCATTGCAACTGGAAGGTTATATCAGAGAAGTGGCTTTTAAACTCCAGCAATGTGCTGTTGAGTTCTGAAACCGCATTAGGAGTCACGGGTCAAAAGAAGAAAGTTGCCCAGAAAGTTCCCGTCCAGCTGACAGTCCACCTTCTGACTGTTGTTGTAAAGTTGTGTTCCAGTTCAGGAGACAGATCCCGTTTCAGCTGCAGACGCCTCCGGAACACCAAACATTATGTGGCAATAGGAACTTTTGGCAGGAGAGAAAATATGAATGTGAAGACTCGTGATGTGACGCAAAGTCCTTAAACTCTTACTTGAAAGTTCAGTGAAATTGAAGGCGTGTTTTGACCTGACAGAGCCCAAGTCAGACTTAGACTTTAAGGGAGGCCAGAGATTGGAGTTTTTCCACAACCGCTGCAAGATGGCAGTCTATTTTCATACATTCAGTCAATTCATGGCAAAACCTTTACAGCATTATTTCCTTTCAAATCCACAAACACTCAAGGTTTGCAAAGCCTGTGGGATTCTTGTGGAGGTGTGTGCCCATGTGTGTGTCTGACTGTCTGAATGCGACTTCACAAGTCTGTTTCCTTCGATGGAAAGCCCCCAGTGCAACAGGACAGTCTGGCTTTCCTTGGAAACGTCTGCCGGTTGTCAACAAAGCAGGCGGCACAAGGCTGAGGGCTGGGCGATGCCAGAGAGCAGCTTAGGCTGCCAATGGTCCCAAAGTGAGCGTGGCAAGGAGAGGGATTTTCTATAAATATTCAGAGGTGGAAAATAGACTCCCTCAGTTGACTGGGCCCTCGCTCGCACACAATCTGCGTGGAGTGGCTGCTCCACCTCGATATGGCCTGTGATGTCTGTAAAGGGCAATCCGTGTAAAGAGGAAACAGCAAAAAGCAGAACGGAGAGCGCAGAGCGACACCCACCTGTTGAAAATACATCAGCAAAAGAGTGTAGTGCCACACATGCTGCATTCATCCAAAGCAGCCTGTGTGCCAACATTCATGCCCACAGTAACAGAAACACATTTAGACACTCTGCACCTGCTCATGATAACGCAAAATTGTCATGAATCCTTGTTTTAGCCGGGCCAACAAAAAGGAAGGAAGCCAGGAAACATCACACACTCTTCATATTATTGCCAAGCTGAATCCCCGGCCTACTGTTTTACTGACATCCATCCAACTCTGTTTCAGTAAGTAAAGAGCTGAATTTCATTCTTCCCCTCGTCCAGGCCTTACCTGGGCCGCAGGGCTGCATGAGGTTCACGTGGTAACTAGAGATCCACGGGTTTCGAAACATGTTTAAGGAGGCGAACAGCAGAGCGCCTTTCTGCAAGACCCCCCTCCAGTCAAAGCGGTGGACGGGCGGCAACAGTGGCGGCGGTGGAGGCGAGGGCTGCTACCGGTAAGCAGACGGTCAGGGATGAAGGTGGTGACGCGACCATGCACACACACATGCACACACACATGCGCGCACAGACACACACACACACACACACACAGCCAGAGTGACTGCCCAGGCTACATGGCAAACTACAGACTGGCTGTCATACAGTATGTGTGTGTCAATGTGCTTGTCCATGTGTGTGTGTGTGTGTGTGTGTACATGCAAGAGAACGAGCGAGTGAGAGAGAGAGAGAGAGAGAGAGAGAGAGAGAGAGAGAGAGAGAGAGAGAGAGGGAGAGACAGCACAGCAGGGTGTTAAAGCAGCTCAGAGCCCTAATCAGATTACAGGCAGAAATTAGCCTTGATGATAAAAAACTCTGCAGCAGGATTGGAGGAGGGTGCCGGCAGGACTACAGGGGGTGGTGAGGGGGTCCGAGGCTTGGGGAAGTCAGATGGTGTCCTTAAGGCACACATCAGGCACACTTCAGCCAAGATGGCTGGATGCCATCAAACTGCAACCAGAAATTGCATCAATTCTAAAAAAGACTAGATTGCTGAATCTCCCTCATTCTGTTCTCGAATACAGCTGGATCTCACAGTACAGTGGACTTCTGGAAATAAGACGTCCATGCTGTGATGCCAGATGAGCCAGAATGAAAGGCTTTATGACGCTGTCAGATGTGAGTATGACAGGACTTTTCTGCCATATTCTAATCCTTTCTCATGAGCTGCTACGACTTTCAACAATATTGAGTTTTGGGGTTTGTTGTTTGATGGGACTGGCCTTTATTTCAGTCCTCATGTTTTTCCCTTTCTGTCTCACTGTCATGCGCCATCTTCTCAAACTCTAAAACGAACACGCTTCACGTGAGAAAATTCAAATGAGCTGACGCTGCTTCAGACGAAAGTTGGTGCAGACATAATTACACAGAGTGAGTTCAGGCCAAATCTAATCTAAGACACACAAATAGGCCCTTGTGCGGGTCATCATATCAGATAAGTATGTGAGACAAGTATTCAAATCTCAGAAGAGAACAGAGAAGCCTGGAGGTTACATTAGTGTCCAATACCCACAATGTCACACTATTAATCATTGACAAACTACTCCAAACCCTTTTAGCAAGATAAATAAAAACTATGGAGCGGGTCAGAGAAAAAGTCCTCCCTGATATTTACTACTAATTAGAGCTAATACATTTTTCGCTCCATTTCTCTTTATTACTCCATCTAGAGTCTTAAGCTGTCACATGGGGACTGAAGGCTACGCCAGCTCCATAAATAAAAATGTAATTGAGTTACAAAAACAGTGACTTGGCCTATTAGACTGTAAACCGTACCAGTGAGGGGCATCAGTAGTGCAGAGAATGTGCACAACAGCATTATTTCCCAGTTTTTCCCCCTCCAAGAAAAACTGATTCTGAACCGGGGTCACCTGGTTATGACAACACCGTTATTTTACTCTTGCACACAGTTTTGGACTCACACACACCTCCTCTGTGTGACACACTGACTCCTCCTCCTCCACCCTCCCCCACCACCACCACCACCTTCACTCGTCTGCCTACAATCCCTGTAGACGCCCCTAATAAGGCAACATGTGTTGTGAGTGGCTGCCTGGGGGAGAGGTCACCCTGTCAGCCGGCCGGCTTGTGTTTACCACGGGATCGTCTGCGCGATGGCTCGCTGCTCGGCCTTGTTTTCCTCCCCGCTCCTTCTCCCATTCCTCCACCAGATTTGTCATCCTTGCAATACATATGTCTCTCTCTCTTCCTCTCCTGTGGTCTTGCCTCTTCATTCCTGTCAATTCCTGTTCCTGTTTGGTTTGATCCTCATCGTTCTATATTTGTCTCCTCATTTCACATTTTCCTCCTTTCAGTGCAGACATCCACATCAACAAACACGAGACATCGTCCCTGTCTGTCACCCACCATCCTGTCTCATCAGGGCCATTTTTAAACAGGCCAGAGTAGCAAACTACTCTGACGGCGGATATAACGATAAAGTTGATGAAAAGGTGAGAACAAAGATTGCAGTTTGGTTTGGAGTTGGTTGTTCTAAATTTAAATTTGCTCCCTTCTCTGGTGTTTTCATGCTTATATTTGAGTGCAAATATTTGAATGTCCAGAAAATAATTCAGACTTCTCTCCCCGCAGGAAATAGAAAAATGAAAACTAAAAGACATTGCGAGGATATATAATTGGCAAAGAAAATGGTGGCTGTTAGACATCCTGTAAACGGCAACTTGGCCATCACTCTCGCTTCATGTTCACTAACAAATCAAGCTCTAAAAGTTTATAATATATATTACTCACCCTCAGCTGGGCTGGTGACGAACAAGCTAAGATCTACAAATGAGACCATTTGCTCTGACTTTAACTGGCTTTTGTTTTGTTGGGTCAAAGACTGATAGAAATGTGTAACCCGGTCCAACTATTTCCTTGTGCAAGACAGGATTCACTAAAACCCAACACCAAGGACGTCGGATAAACAACACGAGCCGAGTCCTCAACAAATCCCTGGCTGACTCAACATCAAAGCATCTCTCAGCAAATCAGACTTTAAGCTTTAAAGCCTAACAGCATGTTGGTTTGGGGTACGAAGATGAAGTTATCTCATAGAGGACAATACCACATCAGCCTTTTCTTCAGTCCAGCTTCTTACAAGCCGGAGCTTTACCGACTTCAGGTCTTTATGGGATGTAAATTACGACTGACAGGTGTCGAGCCGCTAACTTCTTCTTTAGCTTTGCAACCTAAAGGCACATTTTTAACTGACCAAGCTTTGTCAGAATCTTCATTTTAATCTCTGCAACTGAAGGCCATTTCTGTCAAGGTAACTTTTTCACTTGCAATTCAAAGTAACCTGACACACTTCGTTTGGCCTTAGGACCACTGTAGGTGTGTTATGGTCTGTACTGGACTAGGACAAACCGTGATTGGCTCCAGAGTAGATTAAAGATACAAGCGCAGGCCTTGTATTCTCTTTTTACTACCAAAGAACCTCATTACATTCCTAGCACTGACTATATTTGATCATGTGTGATGAGAAAAAGATGGATGAGGCGGGTCAAACTGTTTTTGGAGAGTTTGGCCACACCATAAATACTTTGGCCATTTTTAAAAGCGCAGGTTTTAGTTGAAGCAACACAATTCATCCAGTGACGTCAAATCAGTGAGCTAACTCAAGAGCATTTGAAACAGACGCATTATCAGAAGTTAATGTGAACCTGACTGATGTGTTGGGGATCAATTCTGTGTCTCATATCTATCTCACTCTTAAACAGCCCAGCTGTTAACAAGTGCTTGTGAAAGCTGGAAGTATTAATCCTTTCGCGTTCACTATCATCATCATTATTTTATTATGATGGCACAAATACACCAGTTCGCAATGAGGAATAGACAAACCTGGACATGTCTTTAACATCTGAAGACACGTGAAGAAGTACATGCTCCAAAAACCTCTAACAAACACAAAAGCAGGCAGCAGAGAAGGAACCTTCATCCTCCCTCCTTCCTTCCTTAAACATTTACTCTGCCACTCCCTCTTTAGATCCAGATCTGAGTTCTTCCAAGCTGCCCTGCATCAGCTCTGCCAGACACTCAGCACAGAAACCTGCCCGCTCTGCTCTTATATGGATATCAATGAGCAACATGGGACAGTGCTGAGGAGACACACTTAAGAAGTTCTGCAACACTTTAGGCAGAGAAGGAGGGAGGGAGGGGGGAAAGATGGAGTCAAGGAGGAGGAAGATGAGGATCTCAAGCCAGAAATGGATACTTGAGGATTTGGCTGTCCTTTCTTAAAAGGTGCACCATCCAGGAACATCTTCACATTATGTAACAAGATGAGGCAACTTAGTCCAGTTTGATGCAACACAGTCCGTCGTCAGTAACATCTCTCAGTGTTACTGTAGGCTCCATTTCTACAGCTTGTTTTTGGCTGAGAAAACTAAGATGGGAGAGAGCAGATGATGTGCAGCATGAGCCGTGGCTCTGATAACGCTCGTCTCAGTTTACAACTACTAGCATATCAAAATATTATTTTTAAAGGCTAAACTGAGGTACATTTAGTCAAAACACATACATAAATAGAAGTAATAAAATATTAGAACAATAAAAATAAACCTAATCCACACAATGTTAAGCATTTTAATAGTTTGTCTATATATGCTGCCTGCTGTGCAGTTAGATCCACAATTATACCAACTAATTCATACTTGGCATCAGTATGTAACAGCTATAACTACAGTATAAACCATAATTAAACTCTTTATTAGATTAACAGTGATTAAAATATTTAGATTTTTCAAGATGAAATCTGACCTGATTGGATTTCCTTTCCACTGAAATACCCAGATATCATCCAGAAGCATGACTATACATTAGCTATTAGTCTCTAAAAGCAACGTAATAGTCCAAAAACATATCAGAAATATATTTACCATGTTTTTAATAATGCACATCTGAAAGCAAAGGATCCTTTTGTGACTGTGCATTTGGGGGGTGTCAGTACTTCATGTCATATATTTTGTGAAGAGCAGAAAGAAAGAGGCCAGCTTGTTAGCGGGCCAGCAGGCGGCCATGGGCAGCTCTCTGCCTTCTGACATACAAGGTGCTGATGGTAACAGTAGACAGTGGGGACAAACAGAGACGCCACTGAGCACAAACTCTGGGAGTAACTGCTCTGTGAGCTTCTCCTTTGATGATGAAAGGACGTGAAAGTTGCTGATCGCTTCCAAGAGCTGAGCTTGTTGTTCAAATTCTTGCTAGGAGGACACACAAACAGGCCGGTTTGCTGTTCTGAGAACTCAGTCTGCTGCTAAATTCTCCAACACTGATAAAACTTCCAAATGCCAATAACGAGAAATCAACTTACTATGCGTTTCATCCGTGGTGTTAGTATAAAGGACAAGAATAAACTACGTATGTACCTTAAAGGTGTTCATTAAGACGCCGCAAAGCATATACGCATTTGTGGATGTGTATTTTAACTAAGAACATTGGCCTTGACCAAACGAACAACTGGTGATTCAGTTTGCACGTCTGCAATCTTACACTATATGTGGATGAATAGAAACCAGTCACAGAGTCAACAAAGGGGCCCGTAAACCTGTCTGTTCATTTTGATGGGTGCAGCAGGTGCAGAGCACCAAGCGACTTCTGAACAGTCTCACAAGCACACACACATACACACACTATAAAAACAAAGCCGTGGAGAAGTGACGCCTGTTCGCTGTTGGAACAACACACCAGCCCACCTCATAGCTGACAGATCAGCTGCACACACATGCCACCATACAGCCATAATCTGGAGCTTGGAATGCTAATACCCATGTGGTTACTTGAGACAGCTCAAAGCAACAAGAGGGGGCTCAGATGGGACACTGCATTCAGTCCTCCACCCCACTCTGTCTCAATGCTGCAGAACTTCGGTGGTTGCATCAGTGTTTGCCTCCTCTGCCAGACAGCGAATGCTATTATTATGCTAATAAGGGTAATGACAATGGGCTCAAACTATGATTGATTTATAAACTTTGCCTGCTGTTTTCACTTTTATATCAGAATTCGGAAAAACAGAGAAAATGACATAAAGGGTCTTTATATTTAACAGCATTGGCAACATTTTCCTTTTTCTCCTGCACAGAAATTCAAGTCAGCAAAATTGCTTGAAAGGCAACTTCTGGGCTGTCAAATAACTTATCTTATCTCTAAATGATGCCAGTAGCAAGTTATTTCATATTCTTATAAGCCAAGCTATTGCAGCAACGAAGTAAATACATAAATAATAAACTAACATGAGAGCTAAACACTGTCTGTTTATCATAAACTTTAATGCTTTGCAACAGTTCAAATTGTCAAATTATTAATCGTCAGTATATATTAGATTGGCAAGTAAATACAGAGTTTTATATTTTAGCATGAATGATTAAACTATGAAAAGGAAAATACTTACAATGATTTAGCTCCAATAACAAAGGAATGCAGAGGAAAGCTTCACAGGCGACATCCATTTATCCTCATGGTAGAGTTCAGGGATAGGACACCTGAAAACACTAGTTCCTTATTCAGAGCAAAGAAGGTGCTGAGGAGGCAGGAGAGTCAGGTGAGCGCAGGTAAACCCAACAAAGGATCCAAAGTCATCAGGCAGCAGGTCCAAACTCAGCTGCTGACAAATATAGCCTGGTGCTTTCCCACTAGTGGTGCACCAGACCAAATAAATCAGTCCAGGAACAGCCACACAAATCAGAAAGAGGAGGGAGAGGGAACGAGGGGGATTAGGGTATGCAGGACAGCGGTGAAGGAGATGGACAGGGTCTGAGGGGAAACTGAGGAAAAAAAAAAATCCACAAGAGGGGTGCTGCAACAGGGCGATACTCCTACAGTAAGGGCATCTTTAAACTATTCCAAAAGCCAAGCCAGTGTGTGCCAACGCGTCCATTCTTATGAAGCGGTTTGGAGAGACTATAGACTGACAGTGAGAGACTACACAACACTACTTTCAAAGGGTTTGGGGAGTGTGGGCCAAAACTGGTGTGGTAACCTCATCCCACAGCAACCATGTATGGGCTGAAGAGAGCGGCCTCGATAGTGGGGCATCTGCCATAAATAGCCAGGAAGCGTCAGGCTCCCTGTGCTAGGGGGAATCGAATCAGCTGTTAAAACTACAATCCAGCAGCACAGTGTGAGCCAGTGTCTGCAGGGACTCTCACAGCGCAGGGCAGGACCAAATTTTAACTGAGGGATCCTGAAGGCCTTGGTGTTGCATCTTCACTAAATCTACATTCATTTAACTAAACGGTGGAATAATTTCAGCTTGTTTTATAAACATCACACTGTATTAAAGGCCAAAAGTGCAGTATGATCAAGAAGTACTTACTGCAGGATTTGACAGATCCGGATTTCTTCTACACGGTTCATGTCAAGGTGTTAACCTACAAAACACACATGCAAGGAAATCTTTATGAGAGGTTATGCAAGTATTATTTTTCATCACCAAAAATGGCTAGGTGAAGGCAACATACAAAACAAATTTACTAGCAATCGCAAGAATGAATAACAAAACCGTGGACTTCCCATGCTCTAATCGAACTGAAAACAGGAAATTGGAGGTGCGTGCCAGAAAATAGTTCAAATTCAAAGTCCTTTTAACATTTAGGTTGTACAAAAACAATAATGCTTTCTGTGCAGTCAGATGTGATCATATCCAGGTGGACAACTGCAACCACAATATATGCATTTGAGAGATATGCGATATGTGTTCTATATGTGAATGAATTTGTAACTCAAGATGAAGAAAAGGAACTGAGACAGTTGAGGAGCCTGGTTTTTGTTTGTCATTTGTCTCCATCTTGTGGACTCGATTTGCTAAAGCAGGACACTGAAATAAAGTAATATTTCCACACATAAAAAAAAGTATCATTGCAAAGCTGCAAACTCGAATTGTATGTGTATTATTATGTATGTATCTTGTATATTTGTTTAATTTAACATGAGAATGATTTAATATTTCTTTCTTGCTCAATTTTAACTACTAAGATTTATATTCAGGACTGTGGATTGCTCATTAAAAAAAACAAAACATACACTATTAATATATCTGACTGCGTTTGCTGTTCCATTAGTCAAAATCCACACATCGTAGGATCCAGCAGTTTCAGGTTGTGGTACAGGCCAGCAGGTGTGCAGTGATCATAGATATGTAGTTTGCTACAGGCAACTGTGACGACTGGATGAATGGCAGTGAGGGCCAGAGAGCAATGGCGTATTGTTTCATTTTGGAAACAACATATCCACTAGGAGTGTGCCAAAAAAAAAAAAAAACCCCAAACAATTCAATTTATTACTCCTCACCAACACATTTCAGCCGGAGTTGAACCCTGACATTCTGGTCTAGTCTTTAGTCCGGTCTCTGGAGGGGTCCCATCTCTGGTCCAGTCTGCTCTAGGAGCTGGGGGGCAGGCGCCATTTCTTGCTGTAGCCAGTCCATTACTCGTCATTAACATAGATGTGTTCAGGTGCCTACACCGGGAATCGAACCCTGACCTTCAGGTTTGGGGGGGGGGGGGGTTGCTGCTCAAGTCACCATATACATTTACATTAAGTCACTGAATGAATTAAGTTAAGATTCTGCATCCTTCAATCCCCAAAGTACCCCTGAAGTTTATGTTTTTAAGGATAATCAAGAAACACAAAATTTATCAACATGAAAAAAACGAATATCTAGCTTGTCAATGAAATATTGCTCCACAATTACCAAGAGCTCATTTTTAGTAGTGTGAGCCGCCATATTTAAACATTTCATTTTTAAAGTGAAATATTTTCGCACCAATCCACTTTTTTTTTTTTTTTAAATGACACCGCATTCCAAATGATTTCATGAATCAAACTGATCGGTTGTGGCGATCTGAAATACCTGAAATTAAGGATGAAGACGGCGGAAATAAGAAGCTCCTGGTCATGATTTTCAGAATAAAACGATAGCGGAAGCAGAGCTTATATAATCACTGACTCGCCCACACACATCCACATTAATTAATCATAATTCACCAATATTCCTTATATATTTCTTGTGTTAAATGTAATACAAGATATGATAAATTATCAATTTTCAATTTAAACTACAATCATGGTTTCCCTGATTTATTTATTTATTTATCTTTACATGCACTTTTTTTTACATTGCTAACACGATGTATGAAAACTCTAAAAAAATATTTTTCGTTTGTTTGGAAATAATTTAAAACAACTTACCGTTGCCGGCCGCCATCTTGTTACAAGTAAGTAAATACAGGTGGATGACGCGGCGGCATCACTTCCGGGTTCCTCTAAAGGGTACACATGGTGCTAGCTCCCCGGTTCAATATTTTTGTTTGTTTTTAATCCGTTTTTTTCCACCTTACTCGGTCAAAGACTCGGTAGGTTTGGCCGGTGGTCCGAGTCCAACAACCGGCAGCCAGCGGCGGAGTTTGCCCGGGGCCTGATGGAGGTCTGGCGGTCAGTCCTGTTTTCGTTAGCTCCCATAGATAAATTACTATTTCTGTTTTTTCGTGCAACACAATCCCAAAAACTTGATGGAAATGTCGAGGTGAAGGAAAAAAAGTAACCACAGCAATCTTTGCTAAATAAATAAAAGGTAATTCCTGTTCCAGTTGTGGTTGTTGTCAGTCAGCTTGAAGGTCACACACCTTTGACAACACAATATGGATTATCAAGTATTAGTGTCATCACCTGCCGTTTGAAATGAAGGAATTGTGCCGTTCCTTTTCATTGCTGTTTTAGTGCAGACTAGAAAGTATCTTCACCCTTCTGATGCATAGCGGTCACCACAGTGGACAGAAAGATGTTTACTTCTAAATGCAGGAGTCTGCGACTGTGTCATCCAAATTCACCGCCACCCATGGTTAGCCATTTGTGGCACACAAAAAGATGAGATGGCCGGCAGTGCAGGGCAGGAATGTCTCCATTCCTTTACTCTGAACTTATTTTAATCATTGTTTTGTTAAAAACACATTCATCAATTAAAAGTTTAAAAGCATGTTGTCCAGCATCGTGGATATGTCACCAGCTCCTTGGAAAATGTGTGTTTTTTTTCCATGCCTAGAGAATAATAATAATTAAGAAAAAAAACTTGGGGAAAAAAATCCCAAAGGAGGTTTTCATAATTCATGCGTCAGAGCAGCTAAATTAAGTTATATAGCCAGTTTACTGCAGAGCCCCCAATCCTTCAGAGCTGCTGACCTGCATGTCTTAAATGTTAACCTGCTGTAACACACCTAATTTAAATGACGAGCTGATCATTTGAATCAGCTGCTTTGGAGCACGGAAACATCCAAAACATGCAGGGCAGTATCCCTCCAAGACCTCTTTTCAAGACCTTTTTTCTTCTGTGTTTTATGGCGCCACAATACCAGAGGCTCATTCATTGTTACAGAGCATCACACATTTTAATGCTTTTACTGGCTGGAGCAGAGGAAAAATCAATGCCAGTTGTTTTCCCTTTAAATGCATAACTCATAATTCTAATACAGCGATTCACATTCAAAACTAAAATCATAAATAAAGTCCTCGTAGAAGCAAATGCACATCAATGATGAATTAAGCCTGAAAATGAAAGTGTAATTTTCTACAGATTTATGAAGGAGGAGCAGTCAGCAAGTTCTATTTAAGAATTTCAACTTCAGGGCAAAATCTGAGGTATTTTTCTCAAAAATCTAATCAGAATCTGTACATCAATGCATTGTGACTTAAAATATACAGTACATGATTATGTAGACATTAAAAGTACGTCTTAACAATAAGATGAATAAGATTTTCCAATTCCAATTTCAACACACTGAAATAATGTCAGGAACCACTTCAACTGAAGGGCAAACAGAATGAGCTTAGGAGTTGTTGCAATGCATTGAGCTCTAAGGGCCGCAGAAGAAAAGAGATATAAATCAATAATGTGCAATAATAAAAGAATTTCTGACCCTGTGAAGAACGTAAAATAAGATTGCTTTCAAAGCAATCCCTCCTTATAATGGAAAATAAAATAAAGCAGCACTTAAGAGGAAGTACTAATCAGTCCTCGAAAAAAGATGGAACACAGAGGAAGTTGAACAGCATCTCAGGATGGATGCCCTCCAAGCCTCAGAGAGCATGCTGTGAGGTTTTTGCAAGGTTCAGCTCAAGTAGTGTCTTTGCCAACACTTTAATCCAGCAAGTGGAGCTCAGTGTGACAGTCTGGCAGACTAAATGGACTGCTTTTGCCAATACACAAATCTACATGTGTAAAAACACACCCATTCAGTCCTATTGCATTATTATTACTAACACAAGACATTTTTTATCAAGTGTATCTGCTTTTAAAATATAAGACCAGTTGTGACCTACTTGTGTCTGTTTCATACAATAATAGACATTGTAGAATGAGGAAGTTCTGTATTTCTAAGATATTCTGCAAAGAAGGGGAAAAATATATTTTGCTATTTTTTTGGCCAGGAGAGATGTGAGATTCATAAACTTTGTGTTTTTAAACGTTATGCAATTGATCACAAACACAAATTTCATGCAAAGAGTTTATTTATGAATCAGACTGCAGTATCATACAACAGTAGCACAATCATATGACTATGGATTATGCTCATATTTATAGATACAAAGATAAAGGCATGTGTTAAAGAAAAAAAATGAATGAGTTCTCTTTTGTTTTACTCTAAAAATAGCTTTTAAATACTTGGCATAGTTTTGTAAATTAAATTATGAAACATAATGTTTTGCCCACTGGTTTTACTATTGGAGTACCAAATGCAAATATACTTTATGAAAAACTTTTTTTTCCTCCTCTCGCTTGCATTTCATGCAAGGAAGAAAAAAAGATGTCAGTGAGTACAAAAAGCACTTAAATCTCATATGAAAATAGAAAATATTACAAGTGTGCATAATTACTTCATGTTGCACATAACCTGCAGTACAAAAATTCAAATGACACTATGTTCAAGTGTACCTGACATGCCAATTATTGGGGGGCATACTGTATGTACTGAAATAGCTATTTAAATGTTGTTAGGGGCAGTTTACACACAAGACTGAGGCGAAGCCTTCAGCCTTCGAAATGAATTGAAAATGAGATGTTAGTAATCATGGGCGTGTCAGCTTGTCCTCCCTGTGACGCTGACTATGGGCTTGTCTTGAAACACTGAAACTCATCCTGTACTTTTTATAATCACGCTTTTTGTATTATTTAAAGATCACAGTTTTGCTTCAATGTTCCTACAGATAAAACAGCATGAAGAGCAGAAACTATCCACAATGCTACTGTACCTCTCCAGCCAGAGGGATGGCAGAACAGTAAGTTGTTTGTAAAAACCTAAGGTATGAAACAGTGCTTAGTACGTTAATATTTGGCATTGCCTGGAGTATAATGTAATGCACACATAGTAAGGCGACATGATAATTCCAAATTTACAAGAAATGTTTGAAATACTAAGACAAAGTTCTGAGTTGATAAAATGCTACAGCTGTAAAATGCTACATAACAATTATGTGAAACTTGATGAGTAATGGGACAGAGATTGATTCCTACAGATCCGTTGTTGAACCGTTATACCAATGCAACACTGCTGTTGTGGAAAAACCATGTAACTGCAAATTTCTATTTATTCACCAGATAGAAGATTTTTTCGAATTGTAATCTAGAGTTTGAGTTAAGTTTTTATGTTCATCAAAAAACCCCAGTATTTAAAAAAGACAAAACAACTTTTTTATATGTATTTTGCAAATACGTGGTTTTTAGCCAATAATAGCATACCGCATTGTACCCTTTAGTGCAATAAGTGGTGGAGACAGCAAACACTTTACAATTTACTCAAAATGAACATTGTGTGAGGTGATAAATAGGAAGAAAGAAAGGGGGAAATTAGGTGGAGGAGAGTGAGCCAGGGAGGTTGTAAGTAAGGAAAAAAAAAATAAAATCAATTTTTATTTCTAAATATGTTTTGAAGAACTGACAGAACAAAACAAGATGTGATTTGAACTGGAAGACAAAAATAAGACACACGTCACGTTTGACGAACATAGGAAACAAAAGCTGAGATGGATTTATGTGTTAAATATCACAAGGAGCGTCCAACAATGACTCTGTTAGCGTATGAAAAAGCACTATCCAATAGGAAATCATGGCACAATCAAAACGTTCCCATCACATCAACTCTCGTGTTGATGAACCCTATCGCTCACTGAAACCGAATCGTGCGATCAAGGCACACCACAGGGTCATCCCTTCCTATATCACTCTATTAGATTTTAAAGCACTAGAAAATTATGTATACTCTCGATATGATACTGTACAGACATATGATACTTTCAGCTTGATATAAGCGTGGAGAAATAAAAATTCATGGTTGAATAAAAAATATCTCTTAAAATATTTAAAATATACTTTATTTTGTACATTATGCAAACTCATTAACAATTCGATGATAAAAAAAATAAATATTCCGTGAAATGTTGTCTCTTTGCGATACAGATGTATGAACAGATATATATCATGAAGTTAAGCACCCGCCCCCTGTTACACACCCATATACCCTGACACGATTCCATATCCCTGTAATATAATTTGAATGACACGTTCACATTAAGACTCCTGACCATGGTTCCTACACGTAGCCGCACTAAACCACTGAGCTGTTTATACAACAATATTGCTCTACGGATCTTTTTTTTTTTCCCCCCCTTTTCTTTTTTTTTTATTTTCATTTTCCCTTTGTCCATCTTAAATTTTTATCAAAGTTGCTGACCACCATTTCAACTCAATCTGTGCCTTTATTGCTTCCTGAAATTACCTGGAAATGGGAGCTATACATCAAATTAATCGGACGACTAACCAGAGACTTTACCTGATCCAACCAGGAAATAGCACATCTGGTTAATGAAGGCAACTCCCCCTCTCCAGTGTAGAACCAAGGTATCGCATAATAGGTCACTGATCTATCATATCATGTGGTATAGAGTCACTCTTCACTGAAGAGCTCCATGGGTTATGGTTGCAGTGTTTACAAAAGCAATGAGACAGGGCACAATGTCATTGAACTTTAAAAGAAGAAAGGCTGATTTAAATGATCTGAAAATCAAAAACAGTTCTTGAGCCAGAGACAGTGATGTCCAGTTCTAAAACAGCTGTTGCTTTACCACAACAATCAGATGCGCAATTTATTTTGGTTGAGTTTAAATGCAACAGAATAGCTTTGTGACTATACCCATTCTATGTCTACGTTAGATTAAACATAAACGCTTACATTCATATCCTTAACGGCTCGCCCGTAAACAAATGCGAAAAATGTCTCGACTGTATCCACTATGGGCATTTTAGAAGTTCTAGTACGCGCGACAGATTTGCATAATGTCTGCCAATGAGAAAAGCATAGGGAGGATAGAATAGAAAGGACAAGCCGCTACAAGAAGACTAACTAGTAGAAACCCTATAAGAGGATGGGGTTGGGGATGGAGGACAGATGGGGTAGTGGGAAGGTAGTTTGGGAAGGCCGGGGAGGGATTCAGAGTAGAAGTTGCCCCTCACGTGAACAGGGCACCTCCCTTTGGCAGTGGAACAGCACTCTTAGAAGTCAACGCAGCGCCGAGGGTGAGGGTGTACACAATGCTCTTGTCGGACAAGAAGGCCATTTCAGTGTCAAGATGAGATGAAGGCATTCTAGTAGGCAGCCAGGTCACAGTGTTGGAGCTATAAACCTCAGATGGAGATGGTGGTCGTAGTCTTTCTACAATGTCTCCGCTCGGCTGGGATCATGGGGCTCTGAGACAAACAAAAGGAAAATTTTCATTAGATTTCATTTGAAAGAAGAGGCTAAAATGGGTGCTCATTGAATTTGTCGGTGGAAGACACTAACACATCTTGTAGAGAATTCTTTAACAGCAACCCTGACAGCTTCATCAATGTTGATAACTTGCAAACACCGAGATTAAATACAAGCCTGCAGTCTGTGTCTTTCCTCCAAGAATACAAATGTTCGTAAAAAAAAAAAAAAAAAAAAATTGTGAAAAATATTTTCTTTGTTTCTTTTACAAAAAAAAAAAAAAAGAAACGTCTGTATTAACTAATGGCATTTACTTTTTCCAAGTCTGTGTGGAAACACTGGGCAAATATTTAACTTTTATTGCTAACCAGGATACATTTTTGTGAAGCTGCACAGATAATTCCCCAACACATTTTTATGCAAGTGTTTCTAATATTCTTAAATTTTATTCTTACCTGAGAGAGATGACCCCTCCTCCTTTTGTAACGTTGTCTCCTCGGAGGCTTGCTGAGAATGGGTGACTTCTTGATCGTTCTCTGTGTGTGTCTCAGGAGCAGGGTCAGTCTCCTCCACTTGTTCATCCTTGCCCTCCCCCTCCACTTCTGCCTCCCCTTCCCCAGAGTCAGTACTTCTGATGCTGAGGCGCCTCATGCGATACATAAAGTCCACCTCCCTCATACGACCCAAGCGCTCAACTGCCACCCGACCTGGAGAAACAGCCAGCTTGTTCTGCAAAGCTTCGATTCTGTTGGGCGGGCCCTTGCTCCTCCTTTCCCCCTCCAGGCTAAGGGACAGCCTGCGATCTAGGTTTGGGGGGACTGAGAGTGGCAGTCTATCTGGGGGAAACTCTGGTAACCCTGGGTGGTCTCGCCCCAGATGAGTCCAAAGTCTGTGCTCTGGGGCAGCAAATGGCTTCTTCTCATGCTCCTGCTTGTTATCAGACATTGCACCGTCTTGTTTCTCACACTTGGCTGACTGTTTGTCCACACTGCCATCAGGTGTATTTCCTGTAATGGATTCCTTCTCCCCTGCCTCAACTTCTTTAGTCACTATTTCACTAATTCCCTGTACCTCTGTGACTTTGGGGTCTGCGAGCGTATCATTTGCTAATACTGTGGATGTGCTCTCCTCTGTAGCCCCGCTTGCTGGTTTGCTATCATCAGGATTTACTGTACACAAATTGTCCAAGTTTTCTGGTGGAGCATTGTCCATTTTTTCATCCCCTCCCCTCTCCTGTGTCATTGAATGCTGCTCCTTACTGTCAGCACACAGGTCAGACCCTGACTGATTTAAACTTGAATCATTTGCCTCTACTGTTGCATCTTCTGCTGGACTTTCTGAGGCAGCACTTTGTGGCGGACTGCCATTTTGATTGGCCGAGCTGTCCGAGCTGTTCTCCTCATGAAGTGGAGGCAGTGGGCCCTGTCTCATCTGATTCTCAAGCTCTCTTTTACAAATAGGGCACTCCTCCTCTGATTCAGCACTGAGATCCTTTAGAGGCTCTGCGTCATTAGGTCTGGCATTGCCTGCGGACACTTTACTGCCATCCGTTGGGTCTCTAGACTGACGCAAAGTCTGGCATATGTCCTCATAATCTGGTGGACTAGTGAGTGTAGAGGCATCTTGCATGGGCTGTCTATCTGCCCATGGAACCTCAGCTGCTGTGGTGTGCGTTGTTGGACTGAAGTCACAAAGTGGTGTCTCGATGGGCTCATCTGGCAGGTCTAGTTTTACTGTCCTGCCATCATTGCTCCGTCTGCGCGAGAGATGCGCAACAACCCTGTATTCTCTGAAGCCTGTCTCCCGAGGTGGGACAGGGAGTTCCTCCCTAAGCTGCTTGCTGAAAGTTACCGACTTTGTTGCGGGCCTGGAGAAGGCGCTCTTGACTTCCCTGTATTCTGGGTCAACAGACCAGCTTACTGCACTGCGCCTAAGGCTGCTGGGCTTGTTGAGAGGTTCTGATGTCAAGCGAATTTTGATACGCTCTGGAATTTGCACAGAACCATTTGGGACTTTATTGCTGGCAGTGCCTAGCTCCAAGATGTCTTTGTAGGCCTCATTGAGGTCCTCTATGCACTTGTCAACACTGGGCTGTTTGCTGCCCTGCTGCTGCTGTTGATCCTGGACTTCTTTTTTGATGGTCTCTAGCTCTTTGACAGCATCCCATGGTCGCTGGTTGGCCGGTTTTAGTAGGAACTGTCCAAATCCCTCCTGCCCACTGTTCGCTGCTGGTTTGGTCTCCTCCATGTTTCCTGAGGGTGTTACTGCTGGCTGCTGAGCTGTGCTCTTGTTCAGCTGGTTGGAGAAGGTGGCTGTCAGAGAGAAGGCGCTGTTGCTCGAAAGCTTCAAGCTCTTCACTCCCTTTATCGGAAAACTGAAGGTAGTGGCCACTACACCGCTGCTGTCAGGAGGGACTTCAGTGCTGGGAGGGGCAGGTTCCTCTTGTGCTTCCTTGTCTTCAGGGGCGGGTTTTTGGGCCTCTGGGCTAGTTTGTGTCTCCTGGTCTCGATACTGGTTTGAAGGCCAGGATCCTGACAGTTTCAGCTCCTTATAATGATTTATCTTAGGGGGTCTACAGGGTACTCTTTTAAACATTTTGCTGCTTGCTCTACTGCTTGCTTTGCTGCTCGCTATGCTACCAGTTAGTGCTTGCAGCTCAGCTTCAGCTGAAGATGTGCTTTGGAGACTTTGGTTTGTTAAGTGGCCAGTTTTATTATCACTTGGACTGTCTGCTGGGTCCGGTGACTTCTCATTGTTGTTATTCTGATCACGGATTATCCCGCTGAGTTGAGGAGTAACAGGGACAGACACCAAACAAAAAATTGTCTCACTAAGTCTCTTTTTCAGATTCTTGGATTTGTCCTTCTCTGGTGGATCAGGTTGTTCCACCTTTTTTACTTCTGTCACAGTTTCAGGGACACCCTGGTCAGCCGGCTTGCATGGAGGAGGTGGTGGTTTACCCAGAATAGATGAAGGAAAAAACTGACTACGGTTTTGATCAGGAGCTACACTGTCACTCTTTTTGTTCATTCCCCTGTTGCACCATCGATTACTGTTGTCGTTGTCAATGAGGGCTGTTTTGCGGCCGTCAGTATTGAGAGCAGGCCCCTGTTGGGGAGGAAAGGCACTATCATGTGTAGATTGTCCTAAAATTTTAGCGGATGGAATCTCTTTGTTGATGTTACGGATCTTGTCTGAGTCAGTGAGAGAATTTCCACCAGGCCCTCCTGAGATTTGCTTCACTCTTGGGTCTTCAGTGGGTACTTGACGGGCAGGACCTGGTTGTTCTTCATGCCCAGAATGCACCTGCTTTCGATAGGACGCGCCACGATCTCCATAATACTCCAGCCATGAACCACCTGCCTGTCTGGAAAACCACCTTCCAGGATCTGAGCTGTGCATCTGCAGAGCTTCTGCCCTCCATCTTAGATTTGCCATTTCATTGCGGTTGATTGAAACTGCCCTTGGGGGTAGGGCTCTTTTATAAGACGGGGGTGGGATGTAGCCAGGGGGCTCCATTCCAGAGATGGCAGAGTGTTGTGCGAAATAGTCATGTCTCAGCTCCCCACCCCTTGGATAATAGACAGACCTGTCTTTTTGTTTGGCACCCTGGTCTATAGCAAGCATTTCTGCGCTACCCCTAGTCTGCTGGTGAATCTCATATGACGGAGGCTTTAAAGGCCTACTGAACCTGGGCTTTGGTAAAAGTGCAACATGGCTGCTTGGCCCGGCATTCCTAGCCCAGCGGTCCCTGACAGCAGCACCACTATAGATGTACCTACTGTAGGGCCCAGAAAAGACAGTGCTGCTTATCCTCTGTCTGTCAGGTAGGCTAGGCCTGGATGGAATGAGATCTCTATCAATTCCATCAGGTGACAAAACTCTGGGGAGAGACTGAGACTTTGCTTTAGTTCTAGGGTGAAAAAAACCCTCAGGTGTCCTCAAGCGATACTGTTCCTGAGCCCACCTTTCCCCATCCCCATCTGAAAGCTGCCTTCCCAGGCCCACAGCAGGCCTCCATTCTTCTGTACCAAGGCTCTGGCACTTCCTCTCCCCAGTCACTCTTAGCTGACCAGGCGCCGCATCTGGGTCCCTTAGCCAGGAAATGTCCTCCCACAGCTGCTGCGCTCGCCTCTCTGCCCTGTGTTCCTCTGCTGCGATCAGGGCCTGTGGCCTCCATGCACCAGCAGAGGCCCTCAGTTCCCTCCCATCAGCATAGTCCAGGAGGATGCTGAAATCCTGGCCTCGCCTCCGCCAGTAGGAAACATCCCTTTCTTCATGGCTCAGTGGCTCTGAATAAGTCAAACTAGGAACATCGTAGAACCTGCAAAGATAGAAAAAGTGTTGGTAGGACAGGTATAGTGGTGAGTCAAATCACGTGGACTGTCTTAGTTTATATGTTAGTGAAGTACAGGAGAAACAGTGATTGTTGACTATAAGTGACTTGTCCACGCCAGCTTCAAGCATGTGTGTTGGCTTCGGCAGTATCGGCTTTCCAATGCAACTTAATCAAGGAGAGCGAGCACATATGAGACAGAAGTGCTTGAGTCAGCGGCTCCCAAGTCCCTTAAAGACACCATGAAATTGTGATGCTACTGCAATATGATCTGCATATTAAATTGTGCTGACCTTATCTTACGTTGCTGGTCATCTGGACAGCAACTGTGGCTTTCAAAGAATATCGAGGAAACATGCCACTACCTGAGCTCATCTGAAAAAAGAACTACCTCTTTTTGTTGAATCTGATCATATAACTGGGCTAATAAGATCAAACTGTGTCTTTTTGGGACATACAGAATATAGCTTTTATTGGAGAACTGATTCTTTCTGATTGTTGCCAGGGTGAATATGTAATATCAGCTATAATTAAAAAAAAAATGCTTGATGAAGCTAACACAAAATGGCAACTGTGTGACAACTGGCTGTTGGCAGGTTCTAAACAGTGGTTCCACTGTGGTGTGATAAAGCAGTGCCGCCTGGAGATAACTTTAGTAACGGTTCCAATTTTACCTCCTAGGTACAGAATGTGGCTGGAGTGCATGCTGCACTGCCAAAACAATTATCTTAGAACAAGCACACTTAATCATAGCAAATTTAGACCAAAGATCAGAGCTTGCTTTCTTTGTGTTACAGAGGGTCATTATATTCAATATCACTGTAATTTTAATTTTCTAATTTCCTCAAGTAGTGTTGGTGAATTTTGCGCTTGTGGTGGGGCAGCACCGCTGAATGATGCAGAGGACGCAATGTGAAATCCATGAATATCCCCGGATCATCAGTCACATCCAAGCATGTTTGACAGTCACAGCACTTTGATGACAGCCAGCAGCCAGTTATAATGGAATGAGGGAGTGTGGATTTGAAATCATCGCTGACATTCAAATACAACTACCAGGTCTTCTAAATAAAGTAAATTGGATTGGTTATTCATATTTATCATAGAGCCATGAATTACAGTTAGCAGTTCTATAAAGAAAGAGTAAAATCTAATCTTGAAGATACATCATGAATATGTATTAAAGTGTATGTATATATAATTCAGAAAATATTAAGTCTAATAAATAATATGTCAACTCAAAAATTGAATGAATTGCAATTACCATTTTTAAGAGCTCCATCTCATATCTGCACTGCACTAAATCACCGTTAGTCACTGTACTCATTCATTTAAGCAGCAAAGTCAGTGGATCATCCTCAGCAGCATATGCTGCTGTATAGCTGAGGGGGAGCCACGCTGTGCACACTTGCCCAGCAACATGCTTACATCACAGAGCACGTGCTGGGCGTGCTTCAGTGTGCCAGTGTTTACAGTGGAGTGATTACGCGCCTGTCTTGAGGCATGTTCAAGTCTCCTCAGTTTGCTAACCGTCTAGTGCTGCTGTTTGCATCTGCCCGCCTCGTGGAGGCCATGGAGACGATAGCAGTGCTTGGGTGGGCTTCATAGAGACATGAGCCACCTCTCTGTGCAGCCATGTTAGCAAATCAAATGGGTGCAGACGCACTTTTCATACTCCCTTATATCTATATGTGAGTGCTGCTGCTGCTGCAGCCGCTGTGTTCTGCAGCTCTGGAAGGAGGGGAAAGGGAAGAGGAGGGAAAAAAAAAAACCTGCGCAGTGCAGACTCAGTTTTGCATGCAATACCAAAGGGCCCCAGTGAGAAGGGGGCGGGAGAGGAAAAAGGGAAGGTAAAGGGTGTGGGGGATTGCAAGAGAGAGGGGAAAAAACCACTCACCCACTGTCTGTGGCGAGAGAATCACCCAAGGGCTGAGCGTCACCTAGGATACCGATGGCAGCTTCTTTTCTCCTTTGGTTCCTTTCCCCGCTTTCGTTGTCTATGGCGGGGTAGCCCTTCACCAGTGCCTGCCTGCTGCCGTAGATGCCTGTGAAAGATGCCCCCCGGTCTGCCTCATACCCATTCAGTGTCCCCCGGCCAGCCCTGTTGTCCACAAGTTCACGCTGGCAGTCAGCGGGGCGCTTGTCATAAGGCGTGGCAGACGGAGGCCCGCTCTTGGGCAATTTATATCCGTGCGAAATGAGAAGGTCCTCCACACTGTACATGGTGGTGTCTCTCACTTCTGGGCAGGAGGGCAAAGGTGGGTGTGTTGCCTTATGCGCAGTGCTGCTGGTGGAAGCTGGAGCACGTTTGCTCAGCAGAGGCCATCACTGAGGAGAGGACAGGGGAGTGAAGAGGGAACAAGTGAACAGATTATTTCTGCATGCACCTAAATCGAGGATGTGTCACATTCAACGCAGCAGCTGATGCCAGAAAACACGTTTTAATACGTCAGTTTTTCGACGTTGAAAGTGAACGTCGATCCTATATTTAACACGAGCGTGTGGTGAACAAAACTCAATCGTTGCTGCGGACGTTTTTATGTCTCCAAGGACAACTCTCACATCTACAAAATAAAAATCTCATCTTCTTTATTCTTATTCTGTGGGACAGCACAGTTTAATTATCTGAACACAAATCTAGAAACCAGGCTAACGTGTATTCATTGCCACACCCTCCTTTGCTGTCACCACCTTCCAAAAGTATCTGACACATTTGACCTATCCAATTGTCAACCCGCATTTTGTTTTGAAGCCTCCAGTTTGTAATTTGCTTGCCTCTGTCTTCATTTTTGTGGAAAACAGAAGTAATTTGGAAAAGAAGGAGGTGCTGAGGAGGATTGATGGTGGATCAGACCTGCTCTGTGCTCTATCCCGATTGTGTGTTAAAGTCTGTCAATCAGACAGTGGCCACGCCCTAATTTATACCCTGCCTTATGGTCTATTTTCCTCTAAATGGGACCACTGTTTAAAAAGTTAACGTCATGTTTTATTGAGGTAAACTTGAAACCACAGATGAGACCATGAGTTCACTGAGCAAATGAATCATGTGGCCTTTTTCCCATAGACTCCAATACAACTTGCGTATACAACCAGCAGAGTGGCATTTTTAAATACATCCTACAGAGCTTATATAGGAACCGTTAAACTGAGTGCCTCTTGTTCATGAATAAATCCAGTGGAAAATATTTCACATTTTCCTCAACACAAGCAGGAATTAGGAGGACCCTCTCTGTTATTGTTCCGCAGACCAGCATTTAGACAGCTGCACTATTTTATGCATGTGGACATTAATTATGTTATTCCGAGACAGAAAAACAACTGTGTGTGTATTTTCGCAAAAACTGTAAATAAATTATTTAATAATAGATGTAAAAACCTCAGCATTCTTTCATTCTGAGTCAGATGCTGTTAATCAATCATGCAACTAACTTAGGACAGCTGCAAACATCTGGAACACTCATGGCTAATGACTAGGAAAATTATACTTTATATTCCTAAATATAATTGATAGTGCCCTTTGTCTCTGTGATGTGTGCAAGTTCGAAAGTCACCGGTATTTCTTGTGTCGTCATGGCACCAGGAAAAAATATGGTACATTTATTACATCTAATTAAAGTGATTCAGCCACTGATTCATATGATCTGGGTCAAAGTTTAAGTCTAACTTGCAGTGTGAGCAAAAAAACCAAGATGAACACGAAAATAATGTAAAACAATGAAATGGAAAATAAAGTGTAAATTAAAATAGTGACAAAAACCAACCTGTTAATTAGTTTAATCTGCAGTTATGAATCTCACACTATAATGTATTATGAACAAAAGTCTTAGAAAAATTATATCACAATTTTGTAAAAGCACAATGCAATCATGTTTTTATTTCTGTATTGGCCAAAACTTTGTAAAACAAACCCACAAAATCAAAACTTTGTAGACCGACACACCGGCCATGATGAAATCTGTTCAATAAAACTAAAGCTTCTGAGCACTGCTCTCACATCAGCCGGTGTCTTAAATACTCAATAATGTAGCTCACATTTACATGAATATTGGCCAAAGACACCAATTTTTAACCGTTAAGATATAATCGACAATTTTCCTCAGCAATTATTGACTTAAAAAATTCCTCATTTGATCTGTAATGTCAGAATTGATGAGAAGGTCCCTCGAAATGTCATTTAAATGCTGGGATATAAAGGCTCTGGTGGATGAGCGGTTAGAGTACATGCATGTAAACGCAGTGTGCTAGGTTTGAATCTCGGGACTTTCCTGTCAGCCTCTTTTCCAATTACTAACTAAAATAAAGAAATTAAGCGCCTCAAAAAACACAATTAAAAGACAAAAAAATTATATCGAACCTAATAATATTGAACAACAAACATGAAAAATAAAACTAAACAATAAATCAGATATCGAAAAAAGCAGCAGCAATACCTGTTTTGCTGTTCCAATAACTGCTTGATCAACTAATCATTTTAGGTGTAAACATAAAATAAGTTTATTCTGATAAGTTCCTTCACTGTGTGTGTGCCACCAGTCCTGTCTGTCTGATGTATTAATTAGCAGCTATAACAGTCTGTCCTGCCTGGAGATGACAGTGGATGGCTTATAAAACAGTAACGCAGTGATCAAAGGCTTTGCACACATTAGCATTTTGGTTAATCATGTTTGGACCAGAATTGTGTTTCACTCTTAATTTTCTATTGTGCGGATGTCATTTAAAGGACAAGTACATTGTTGAATCAGTGATGTGAGTGCTAGAGACGACTTCACATACCATTACTCGCTTAACACTCTGGAGATGCTTTGACAGAATTACTCAGAAAAAACTTATTTAAACTTCAACCTGTCTGACATTTATTGGCAACTATGAGAATAAGATGTGTCTGAATGTGACACTCGACCAAGCAAACATATGAACAGAATGTGTGACACCGATACTGCAATACGATAAACGCCACATCTCTTCTAGAATTCCCCAGAACAGAGAACCTGTTGTTGTTACCGTCTGACCAAATTCACTAACCTCATCCTGTCACTTTCCTTAACAACATCAATAACACATCAGTACATTTAAATAAGCTCTGCTTCGTTTAGTTTTTTTTTCAATGCAATGAATTATAAAAACTTTAAAACAGGACAATACGATATATATAACAATGATACTCTCTAAAGGTTTTTACATTTCAGTGATCATATAAAAATCTACTCAGAAGATTTGTGAGCGATGGTAGTAAGTGAATCTTATATAGTTTTAAGACATCATTGATTTTGGTTGAATTATCGTTTAAAGGTACAAATGTGACATACTTGTTTTGCTCAACCAACAGTCAAAGCCAGTGCACATTTAACTGATGTACATATGTATGCGACGAAGATGAGAGGAAAAAACATTGTGTGTGTAAAACCAGCAACTATCTTAATGTCTTCAGTTTTCTTTCAGGCAACTAATCCATGAATTGAAAAATCACTGCAGCTCTAAAGCAGCTCGCACTCAGAGAATAGGTTTGTTTTCTGCTTAACTTTCTCCTAAAAGAGGGAGATTTTTTTATATATATATATATATAATTCAGCTCTGTTTTATCACTGGTGCAAAATATATGTTATATAATGTATAATGATATTGAAATGATCTGGAAAATGACCTTCCCCTTCTCTTGACCTTAACGTGACCTTAACATTTCTCACTCCGCAACTTTGTGAATTCTGCAGCTCAAGAGTTGCCTCCGTCCTTGGGGCGTATTTCACACTGTAAGATGCACGCTAACAATTCGGATCAGTCTATAGCCTCAAGATAATTATTACTATCCAGATGTAGAAGGCTCAGCAGAAAATCTCCACTTTGAGACCACGCTGTGTGAGACCATATTGTCAAGGACAACATGTGAAAATGGATTAGTTAATATACGAATGTCACCGTAACTTCACTTGGTAGACGGGCTTTGGCAGAGCCCAAAATAACATGAAACAAATCAGAGCTTCTGATGTACAAGTCCTCCAACTATCCCCAGCTCCTCAAGTGGAGCGAATAGTGTGCTAACTGCAGCAAAAATCAACTCGAGGGTTTCCTGAATTAACCAAATCCAGAACCAGTGAATATGGCCCCTTCTTTTAACGGAGTCTGATGAGAGCGAAGCAGAGGGAACCAGACACACTGTGGGACACACTGTGGCCCTTTTTTTGACAAGGTCACGGCTTCAAATGATTGCAGTGGAAATGTGGCACATGGGCCTTTTTTTGCATAGCAACAACAAGACTACAACAAATAAATGCAACACAAGTACATTTTCACATGCACATTATTGATATATGTTAAGGGATGTGGCAGTTTGGTGTGTTGGGTGGGTGGGGGGCCGGGGGGGCTAACACTAAGGTCAGCCATTTTAAAAGTTAATGTTGATTTCATTCATTCATTTGCAGATAATCACCGCTGGTAAGAGTTTCAGTCCGTCCAGTTTCTGTTCTTAGAAACATTTGTCTTTTCTCCTTTTCTTTTCTTTTTTTTTTTTGTTTTTTTTTTCCCTGTATGTGATTGGATGAGACGCCATCATTGGTAACTTTCCTAAATCTGGAGATTTCAGTCCAAATGTACTTCAAACTTAAAAAAAAAAAAAAAGATTTATACAGCATCACCCACCCTTCCACTCACCACAACTGGAAGCCACCCTTCCAGGAGCTGAGGGATGGAAGGGGGACCCCCCCCCCCCCCTCCATTTACAGCCAGGCCTTACAGACTGCATGCACAGGTAGTGGCCACTGTAACACATCAGCACTAGCAGGCAGCACCACCCTAACTGCCAAGGGAGTGTACCTACATCTTACCTAGTGACAGGCAAAACAGCACCACTGATCACACTAATCATACTGAAA
The DNA here is from genome assembly GCF_900963305.1 of Echeneis naucrates. NCBI lineage: Eukaryota > Metazoa > Chordata > Actinopteri > Carangiformes > Echeneidae > Echeneis > Echeneis naucrates. The sequence continues at coordinate 19,042,335 of NC_042527.1, read as the reverse complement.
AAACTGCTGATGCAAACTCGTTTAAAGCACATCGATAATTAAGAGCACTCTGTGTTAACTAAGTCCATCAGATCTTGTCAAAAACACCCTCCTCAAATCATTCCCCCTGAATGAAAACTCACTATGAATGAATGATGATCTGAAATAGATCTGTTGTATCACAACACATAGATATTAATAATACATCACTGTTGTGTGCATGGATACGGTGTGACCTACTACAGCCATGCTATAGCCTGCTGCAGTGTTATATGGCACAGCCTACAGAAAATTGACTGCTATGAAATGATTTTTTATTTTTTTAAATCAGCTCCCACTGCCTTCTACCGCTTCGCCTCAGTGCCGCAAGTCCAGCGCCTGGAATTAAAAAAAAAAAGAAATGATGATGATAATAATAATAATAATAATAATAATAATAATAAAAAGCCACCCTCTTCACCTGCGCGCACCGCAAGTTGGACAATCTAACTCAGCGGGTCATGTTTTGGCCAAAGCCTCTCTGGCTGAAATGCACGCAGCGCACATCACCTCCCCGCCTCGGCGGCGGCGGCGGCTCCGGCGAAGGGCGAACGTTTTGAGGTGTGTGCAAGTTGACGCGCCGCTAACGAGGAGCGGTTCTCCCTTTTTTTTTTTTTTTTTTTTTTTTTTTTGCAGATGCATCCTGAGTGTTTACCCAGAGATACCGCTGCTGCCCTGCGCTACCGCATATAAAGAAAAAACACACACACATATATATGTATAAATACACACACACACACACATAGCAACACCCCTCCGTGGAAATGAGCCCGGGTCGGCGGAGCGGGGAAACAGCATGCAGCAAGGATGGCCATAACAGCGCAAAAATGAGGAAGGGCGTAGCGGCAGAGACGCATACCTGGGAAGATGCTTGGCGCGGCCGTCGCAGTTCCCCTGCGCCCAGCTTCAGCTCTGCACACAGCCTGAGCCGAGCATGCCTATTGGTAGGCAGAGACGCGCTGGTTGCTGGCTGCCTGGACTGGGCTCTCCTCACTACAGCTGAGGTGGGGTGGGCTACAGAGAGGGATGGCAGAATGGTTTCTTCCAAACACTTTCCCCTAACTTTTCTCCCTTTTTTTCATAGCAACAGCCCCCCCCACCCACCACCTCCCCACCCCACACACACACACACACACACACACACACAAACCCTCTCATTTTTCAATCTGGCATATTGACTTGAATGATAGCTCCAGTCACATGGAGCAGAGAGGTCTTTGTCTTTGCCACACATGTGGTAGATCAAAACCTGACACACCTTGTGTATTTCTGCAAGAAAAGGCCAACGGCTGCTTGGATTTCTATTTGTTTGTTTATTGAATTATCGCCGAAGTGACGGATTTCCTCGTCGACGGCCGATCAGCCCTTTCCCATCTTGTTAAGTTTTAGGTGAGAAGCGTGGCAGCGATCAGAGAACCGCGCCCTTGGTGATGTTGATGAATCGTCACTGTGTGTGTGTCCCCCCTCCCATCCAATGCCAAGACAGCTTGGCTAATTAAATGTGCTGGGCTCAGGCCTTCCTGTGCCAACTGTGACATGCTACACTCTGAGGGATCCCTCGCTCGGAGGAGTGACTGGCAACGCACACTTCCCAGAGATCCACTCACTGATGAGGAAGTGTTGTCGACTGACCTCTGGGGTCCCTGCAAAAAAAAAAACAAAAAAAAAGCACAGACCATAGAATTTCACTGTTTTCACTCATTTATGGGCCTCGTGTCCACGTCTGGGAGCTGCTCAGTACAACCAGTGGCTCAAAGCAGGGTCATTCAAGACGGCGTAGTTTGACCCAAACAGGCTTTATTCTAGGACACCTGGTTGTCAGACTGATGATAAATGATGCACCTGGTTGACTGACCTGAAGCTAACCTGCGTGCTGCTAACTGCAGCTCATGTTCATCCCGGATTCATCCAAGTCCCCCTCTTCAATACAGCTGAACGTGCAAAGCACACAGTCGGCTCACATTCGCTCCTCCAGTGCCGATACGCAGCCAAATCTGCTGACTGGGCTGATTGCACTGTAGGAGACATTGCACGTCATTGCCATGCGTGAACATGTTTAATTGGCCGTGTTGTCTTTGAAACACAATTCCAGGTACATCTCTGCTGAAGTTGTGGAAAGTTTCAGATGTCAGCTTTTTAAAAACGCTGCTCTAGTGCAGAACACCGTTCATTAAGCTTCCAGGTTGGACTAACGCAAAAGCAGCAGAGCAAAATGATCTCTTGAATTTCTGTGTCCAAAATCTCTTTCAACCGAGAGCTATTTCCTCTGGCTGGGGATCTTGGTTGATAGCTGATAATTCTGGAAAGGTTTTCATTTTAAATCTCAATTCAAGGTTCACTTGCAAAAGATTTTATTAAGTTTGTCACTACTGGGAAATTTAGAGCTGAGGAGTTTGTATTTTGATTACAGGACGACCTCTATTACTGGTCATTTATTCAAGGCTGTTCTAGAGGCCAGTTGTGCAGCCCAGCCTTTCATTCAATCTCCTGCATTCCTTTTTTAACTACATTTAGACGGTACAAAGTCTCAATTTTTAAAATACTATATTTCTGTATTGTGTTGCATATAAAGTTCTTTATGCTCAAATTGAAACATGAGGTTATTATAAACCTCTTCAGAGCTGACAGAGCAAACTCAAACACTACAGTACAGACACCATAATATGGGCCGTGATTTTACAGGCATATTGATTCCTCATTGACATTCAGAATCAATCAATAAAAATCTGAGCCAGTGTATTTTTTGGCCTCCAATAATTACATGTACTGGAAGAAGGGACGACCTTCATCTAATCAGAATCCCAGCAGATTGCACTTCTGTCCGATACCTGCTGAACAGACGACTGTATCAGCTCATCCTCTTCTGCTTCCTGTCATAATGTCAAGGCCCCGCCAGTGATTCTCATCTCTATGGTAACATAAAGAATGGTTGTGCCGTTTAGTGGATGCTTATGAGCCTGATGGTACTTGACTGTATGTTTTATTTTATTTATTTATTTTTTGGTTTGTTTGTTTTAGTCTTATTAAGATCGGTAGTGGTCTGATGATAATAAAGCGTCATTACTTAGGACGGTGTTTTACCCGGAGACACCCGGTTATTCATCAGTAGTTTGAACATCACTGGTCTATTTATAGCACTGAACTTTGCCGGATAAGATACAGCGTCAAAAATATCAGAAGGACAATAAAACAGTGGATTTTTGTTGGGTGTTTTGTGTATTTTTCTCTCTTAGAAATAAAAGTTGTCTATACTTTTCCTGCATTTATGGAACCCCCCCAAAAATACTTATTTAAATTATATTTGTCGTATTTACTCCCCAACTCTTTTATAATAAATGCCATAATAATGTCATTGATTAGTAAAAACTGGTGAGATTCATAGACACACATACATTGCTGGTGACAATTTATAAAATTCTTCAAATTCATTGTGCTCATAAGAATTTCACATTTAGTGTTAATTTAGCTTTTTGCACCATGAGAAGATTGAAAGCTCCAAAATTGAACTGACTTAGAAGTGAGAAGTGACATCGTTTTCTTGAGCAGGTCTCTAACTTGCTTAGCTCAGATCTAAACTCCATCTTGATCAGCTCAGATGTGCCGTTATGAGTTTTACTCAGAAATACTCTGTGGTTTACCGGATGTGGTCTTGAGATTTTCTTAGAAAGAGTGTGTGATCAGCCTCCTGTGGCAGAGCGATATGAAGATGTAAAATGACTCTGCAGCATGTCTGAAGCCCGCTCCTTGTTACAGTGGGTGGTCTACTTTGCAGGCTGACTTTTACAAGACTTCAATGAACAGGCCTTGGAAAAATATGGATGGATTTCAAGCCGTGGCTTGAAACACTTCTGTACATTGATTGAATGTGGTGCCTTAATTCTGCTTGTTCTCAGAGCAGCTGTTACCCAGAGGTTGTAGATTGAACTCACTGCACATACGAGAGGCGTTTTTCACATTAGCAGTAAAGCAGGAAGACACATCTTAAGTTTTTTTTAGGCTCGATGGTCGGTGGTTTTTGAGCATTCAGGTGAAGCCCTGTGGTTCATACAGTAAGGAAGTGGTCATGAATATGTGGAATTAATAAATATTAAATAAACACTATTGGTCGAATATTTCCATTTAGACATTCAACGTGGATTTTGTTGCTACACATATGCTCTTAATGTTTTGAAAATTTGTGGTCGGTTGTCTGATCTCTCTCTGAGTGCTTCCATTTTCCTCCCTTTCCATATCGGGCTGTTTTTTTTTTTTTTTTTTTTTTTTTTTTTCATATTCCGAACATGATGCTAAACAGTATCAGCATTCCTCAGGTACAACACCCAGGAGGACCTTAAAGCTGCACTGTTATAACCTCACAGGAGCTCTGGTTGTTTCGGATGCTATAGAAACAGACTGCACTGACATCTGACACAGACATGAGCCATGTGGCCGCATGTGTCTCGCTATCTGGTTGATGTGTGAGCACAGATTGAGTGTCCGCCCAGAGTCACAGCTTTGAGGGAAGTGATGTACCTGAACATTAAACCTCCATACATTGATTATTGTGTCCACAGATTATTATCCAGATATGAAATGTGCTAGCCAACAGCCAACAGTTGTACCTTGAATAAACAGAATAAACTTTTAGCTCCACTTTGGTCTCCAGTACACAACAGTGACTATTGTTATTACATTTCCAAAAACCTGTTTAAAAGCCTCATTTTGCTCTTTGGGATACTGGAGGTCAGTGTTTTATGGGTAATATTTTTCATTCTTATACTTTTAAATGTTTTTTTTTTTTCCCCTCCTCCACCTTTTGCCATCTGCCTAGACTGAAACCAAACTGTCATGACGTCTTTCCATCAGGAGAAACATTGATTTTGGTTTAGTGGGGATGATGCAAATCAACTTTTCATTAAAATCATAATTAGAAGTTGGAAATGGCACTTGGGGGATCAACTATGTGGCAAACTGAAAAATCACTGGAAACTATTAAACTTGTACTTAGCCTTTCACTCCCAAACAAAACGTGTCTGATCCCAATTGTGACATCGCGTCATGTCTGCCGTCTTCTTGTGCGTTTCCTCTAATAGACTGAGTTTTTCTCTCAAATGTAAGGTGTATTTTTTGTTAAATCGAAAAACACACTTTCCATCTTCCACCTGTCCATTTTCATCGCCTTTTGTCACTGGATAAATGACATTTAGATGCTAAAACTTGTGGCTTTGTGTGGTGCTTAAGGTAGTTTTACTGTGACAGGCGAAACAGAAATTAAAACATGTCGTTATCCTTTGTAACTTGTACGTCAATGTTGAGGACGTCCGTTCTTTTTCACATGAAGGTCAACGTTGTGCATCATCGCCATCATCTGCTCTCGAACAGATACAAACGTCAAATTAACTCTGACAATCCTCATAAACTCCCCCATCAGTTGTGAAAATCCAGTGCAAACACACACACACACACACAAACACACACTCTGCCCTCTTCCTGTCCCCAGCCCCGGTTGCCTAGGAGACAGCTGAGACGGGGACCCCATCTCATTACACACCGATCGGGCTGTGTGACTGGCTGGAGGATCGCCATCTAGCAGCCAAAGTAGAAATAACCTCTCTTCTTCTTCCTTTTTTTTTTTTTTTTTTTGTTTTATAAGGGAAGATTCTGCCTGGTAACACAATATGCTGACTTCTCCTGGGGCCAAGATCCAGCACTGAATTTCTAATGAGATGCATCACATTGTGAGACACAGTTAAAAAGTTTTATATGGCCCATTAGTCAGGCAGTGACCAAATAATCAATGATAATCAGTCATTTATTGTACAAAATGGCATGTTCTTTAAAACGCCGTAATGCTGATGAAGCTTATGTTTGAATACATTATTTTGAAATTACTTTTATATATATTTATATGTTTCTTTTTGGAGAGGGTTATGTATAATAACTAAGGACGTTTTAGAAGTGCTCTTCTGGAGGATTTAACACTTTATGCCACTATGCCAACTGCTGTCTAAAATGAAATGTTGTATAAATAGATTAGTTACTGTTTACTTTTAGATTAAACATGTAAATCATATGACCACCTTTTAAATGCAGCACCATCATAAACTACGCTGCTGTAAAACAAATTGCTCTAAGTAGCTCCAGCAGCTACAGCATACAGCAATTTACAATGCACAATTTTTTCATTGTGTTTTGGGTTTTGTGAAACCACATTCATAATATTTCTGTACTCTAGAATGCATAAACAGATTTTTGGCTCCGGTTTGTGTCCAGTAAATTGATTATTTCTATAGCTGGAAAAAGTTTTCAGAAAGCAGCAATACAACAATTTAAAAATAATCCATTAGAAGTAAGCCCAGAAGTCAAACTCCTTTGTTATGCAATAAAATTGTCCCTGTGGGCGTATTATGTATTATTTATTCATTGTTGTGGCTACATTGCTGTCTGAGCAGCATTTTAATTTAGCAGGTGGAAGTGAAACTAATTTTAATTTGACAATCTGTGTTATTCAATAAGATCATTATAAGACGTGTAAACGTTTAGCATATAATGTAACAGGTAAATAGTAAGGCTCAAATACATTCAGTAGACTAAAAAGCACATTATTATTATTTGTATAATGTGGCATAAATATAAGTTGTCCCATTGATTTTAGTCCCTAAAACTCCAAGAGAAAGATTCGTCTTTTGTAATGTTGCTGTAGTTACTTTTTTACATTAGTCATTAATCTTATTTTCAAGCCTATAGAGAGAAGTACTTCTTATTTTTTATTTTTGTTTAGAGTTTGCTCCCCTACATAGAGTGTGCAGATTGTGGTGTGGCTTTATGCCTGGATCCGCCTCACAACAACACACAATCCAAGACAGTTGCTCTGCAATATACTGTAGTTTATTAATTCTAATCGATGTGTTATATTAAATATTAAAAACATCCAGTAAAAATGGCCACATATATATACACAGCAGCAGAAGCAGGAGTTAGGGCTGAACTGAGCGGGACACCGTTGTGCTTTTAATTTCTACTTGGCTGGGGACAAAAGATAGACAATCCATGTGTGTACACACATCGTACATTAAACGAAGCCACACACACGAGTGTTGACCTGTCTCTGTGTTAAAGGTTTTAGATGGATACCCTATTCGCCATTATGTGGGGACAAGCCACATTAGTATTCAAGTGTTTTTCACAACTGGCATCGTCTGTGTTCCCTGGAAGGCAGGAATGCATCTTTGTTGTCCACATGCCACAATCCACTGGCCACTGTTGCTCATTTTATCCGCCAAATGTGTTTTGTCGAAAGTTTTTTTTCTAGCACCAATCAAAAAGTTAAGATTGTAGCAGTAGACATATTTGAGCTGGTGTTACTTCCCCACCCCGTTAACGCCTGATTGATGTGAAGCAAATCTTTGAACAATCCTCGCATCTAAAGAAAGTTTACGTTTCTACAATATTTAGTCTATACCTCAATATCATCTGGTGATATTCATGCTCAGGTGAAATTAAAGCGTCTATGCACTGTACGTATTTTAAATGGGAACAATCCAGACTAACTTTGCACATAAAAATCGCCTTGTCCTTGACTTGTCTCTCGTCTCTTTTGGTCCACAGGATACACTATTGTTGACCCCGCCTGAAGCATAGTATTGTCATTTAAATGTAGATATAGGCAAGGGTGATAGGAGCTAACACATCAGATCAAAAAGAGATATCACACGTACAGTACACTTGTAACAAAGATCAACGTAAAAGACAAGTATCAAGAACTGAACTCTCTCATGGGAACACAGGATATGGAGGATATGGTGTATATACTGTAGAATTGGGTCTAATGAAACTTCTCATTTTGCCTTGAAAGAAAAGAGCTGCACACGCTAACTGTCATGGCGGTGATGGTGATGGTGACAGACACACTGAAGGTCTTTGTAAACATTCTCTGTCCTAGGCCGCCGATTCGGATTGGTCGGTGGCGACGCTGCCGTTCAGCTCGCCCAGTCCTGATTGCTCCTGAATGTCGGTCATCTCCCCGACTATGAAGGTCGGCTCCCCTCCCGTGCTGTTGGCTGAGCCGCTGTCGTGCTGTTTGGCCGCCTGGTTGGCCAGCGTAGGCTCCTCATCCAGCCTGCTGGAGATGGACCAGTAGAGGTGAGCGTCTAGTCTTGCCGCAGCCAACGAGAGCTCTCGTGCTGAACAGGAGGGCGTGTCCACCTTTGGGGAGATGGGAACGTGAGATCTGGTTAAATCAAAAACCTGAGCCGTGTACTCCTTGATAAAACTGGCATTCACAATGTTGGTGGTATCTGATAAACATCAATGTCGTAGCATCATCAATGCGAGTGTGTAGCTTCTGGAACTACGGATGAACAACAGCAATGCCAGGCTCTTCTGCTGTGACAAAACTATTTCCAACTGGTGTCAGACATCCTAAGACAGGAGAGTTGCTGCTTTGTACTGTTATATTTTGTGTTTTTTGGGGGGGTTGTATGTTTGTATACAGACTCATCCAACAGTAGGAATTGTGTAGTTAAAGCTTTGACATTAGTCCTTTTCCCTCCTCATGTTGGTGCTTTGCCCAACAAAAATATCCATGAAATAAATACTTCAGTTCAAGTTCCTACATTTCCCAGCATGCCTTGTAGCTACCCCAAGAGAATGTGAGGATTCAGCTGCTGGTTTCACACGTAGGTGGAGACAGGAATAGGGATACCAGAGCAAGAGTGGTTCCAGGTTTTCTCTCTACTTGACTTTGCAGTTGTGTCCTTTTCCTTTTTCTGTGTGAGATTTTTTATTTATTTATTTTATATTTTTTTTCTACACAGATTGAGGCCAAAACCTAACATCTGTGTTATACTGTAACATTTTTGACACATTTCTTGACTACCTAACCTAGAAATTAGGAAAATCCCACAAACTGACTCAGGCAGGCAAAGCAGACTGCTGACAAAATACACAGTTGTGTTACCAGCAATGAGGAGTGACAGCTTTCCTTAAAATAAAACTGTTACATTTTTCATACACACTCTTGGGCCTTTCTCAAGGAGAAGACATAAAAGATGAGTCATAAAATATTGAATTATTATTACATATTAAATATTTGCCGCATGCTACTGTACTTTCCTATTTCGCATAAGACAGCTTGTAGAAATCAAACATCCCTATAATTAGCCTTCAGGAATATTTTATCACAGCTCCGACTTCAGGAGACGTTACCTCAAACGTGTGATGAAAGGCCCCGTAGTCGATGTCGAAGAAACCCTCTGCCAGAGACATCATCGGGCTGAACCTGTGACCCCACAACACCTCCTCCGCTAGATAGGAGCTCCTCGCCTGACACGTCATCCCTGCACGCACAAAAACACACAAACTGATAAGTGGACATCACGCCTGACAACATTTATTCAGCCTCTTGGTTTACATATGAAACAAAAAAAAAAAAAACCCCAAACATCTCTGATACAGATGGAATCCATTTACCTATTGAGACAAAAAAAGTTGGCGAGCCGTCTTGACATGAACATTATGTGTATATATGCAGAGTCAGCTATTTCTTTGTTTCTCTCCACGTCACTCTAAATGAATCAATATTTGGAGCGGCAGAGAGGAGATACATCATGAATAGCTCTGATACGCTGAATTCTTGCCAAACAGTGCAGAAGAGTTGGGTCTATAATCCTCTCACAATGAATTTGACAGGAGGCAATATGAAATGGAGATAAAGAAAAAGGGATAAACACTAAATACTCCGAACAGCTACCTGGCCAGTTGTTTCTGCTGCAACATGAAATACTTAACACAACAAAGGTGATTCACTTCTACATGTCAAACATCCACAGACAGAGATTGCGTGTTTCCAATCTGGCGTGAATAATTTTCCACTCAAAAAAAAAAAAAAAAAAAAAAGATGTGCTTTTAGAGGTCTTGCCCAAGGGTTATATTTTCACCTGTAAGATGAAGATTTAAAGGACTGCTGTCGACAATGCAGTGAAAACAACCACACACACTGATGATTAACCCCCCTCCCTCAGATTATTCCCCATTCTAACACATTCACTGACATCTAAAAACCGAAACCATCTACAAATACACGCACATTTCCCCCATGAGGACGTCATATGGCTCTTAAGCACGCTGCTCTACACAGACATCCTGGACAAGGAATTTCATTTCCTAATGGACAGTTTCAAAGACTGCGCTTTTATGACAACCAGTGATGGTATTATTGTAATATCAGATAGTCGTACACATCTGCAAGTTTAATTCCCTAATGGTTGTTTCTAGACGTTGTAGCCAAATGTACATTTATATTATACAGGCCACTGGAATTTTAAAGTCAAATTAAACTGCATTGTATTACTTCCTATACGACACAATGTGTTAGCTGTTATATTTATTATGTTTTTTAATGATTTTAAATAAATAAATAAATAAATAAAAACTCTCAAAGCCACATAAAAGCCTCAAGTAATAAAATATTGTTTATGGTGTTATTTGTTTAGCTTGTACATTCATAAATTTAAAATCAGCTCAGTATAGCAGTTGTTTTTGGCCCAACTAGTTGCAGTGAGTCACTGTGTGTTCATTCACTGCTCTGTGATGCCCTCTTTTCCCCTCATATGCAAACATGGAAATGTATTCCCCCTCACTCATGATTATTTTATCTATCTTGCATCGTGCATAAAACTAACAGACTTAATTGTGCATGTAGAGTATCTTATGGTGTCTTAACCTGAAGCAAATCTCACTAATTCCTCCTTTGAATAACTGGAATATGATGATTAACCACCAACAGATGAATGATTTTTCTGTTTGTCATTACTTTACAGCTATGTTTAAGCCATCCCTCACCGGTGGCCTCCACCATTCCCTCCAGGATAACCACGATCTCGAAGTCCTCCTTCTCCAGCTGGGCCTGGGACATGTCCCAAAAGGGTGAATGTGCATCAATCTCGTGGGAGATCACCAGCGGCGAGACGAGGAAGAGGCGATCGTCGCCTGTCTCAAATCCCACGCTGATGTCTGTCTGGTCCAGGGGGATGAACTCGCCTGACGGGGGACAAGAAGATGGGAGGTGAGGAAAGGGAAGAAGTTTAGATGAGAACTTGTCTTCATCAAAGTGCTTTTAGACAGATTGTATCACATCAGTGTATATAAATAAAACATCTTGATAACTAAAAGCAGGTAAACACAAAAATAGACATTGATTTTATAATGTACTCAAAATGGGAACCATAAACAAAGCAATTAAGGACACAGGGCTGGTTGTAAGTGGGTCATTTTCCTCCCATGGTAGCTGCCACACTGAGATCAATAGTAGTTATACAAAATGGAATTAATAGTCACTGTTGTTGTGGCCATTACCAGGTAATTACTGGCTCTAAGTAAAAGAGAAATAAACATGGTGGTCTCACCTTCCTGAGTCTGTTTGGACTTGATGAGCTTGGCCCTCATGTTGGCCCCTACAATGTGGGAGCTGCGCAGGTCGCCAACTCTGAACATCAGACAGAGCTTGTCGTCTCTCCGGGAGATGACTGCGTGTTTGGAAAACACCAACGTCTCGGCTCGTTTGTTCGGCTGTGAAATCTTCACGAACATGCAGCCGACCTGGAGTGGACAGAGATGAGTGAGGGGAGGATGTGTTACCTGAGGCACTGCTCAAAACTCAGGGAGATATTTACACTAAAAGGAAGGAAGGAAGGAAGGTCAGCTAAAGAGCCAGGAAATCCTGATGCAGCCTGAATGGCTGCAGCCAGCTTTATTTTTTTGCTTTTGCTATTTTCAGTTTCCAGTGTTTAAAACAGTAGTGACACTTGAATTAACCTTTGATTCAATTGTTTTTTAATACCCACAGTACAGCAGCCCACATTTCCATCAGTTGCTAATATGGCATGTTTCCAGCTCACAAACAAAACATGAATCTGCCTGAACGTCAAAATGTGGATTTGTCCTCATCAGCTGGCTGCTTACTCAGCTCCATCAGCAGGGCGAACCATCTGCACTGTGTCATTTCATGTATTCATGCATTCACCTCCCAATCCAGCCTCAAGGAAAACGTGCATTTTAATTTTTTGATTTGATTCAGCTGAACTGATGGGAGGCCTCCTTCTAATCAAACAGGCTCAGATCAAACGGTCTCTAATTGTACTCATCTATGACACGTTCATGTTGTCCATTCTTACATCAGTTAAAAATTTTATATCAATTTTCTAATCGTGAAATTAAAATATGATGTAAAGCGGAGGAGGGAAAATTGTGTATTTTATTTTCACAAATAAGCATTATGATTGTCTTTATCACCATCATCATCTACACAAATCTGTTTCTATAAACCAGAGCTCACCATGAAGGCGTTGACCATTGATCCCAGTATGGCTTGTAGCAGCAGCAGCATGGTGCCCACTGGACACTGGTCAGTGATGACGCGGTGGCCGTAGCCAATGGTGGTCTCCGTCTCGATGGAGAAGAGGAAGGCCGAGATGAAGCTGTTGACGTTGTTGACGCACGGCGTCCACGCCTGATCCTCCAGATGGTCCAGATCACCCCTTTGGGAAGAAAAGGAGGAGAGGGTGAGAGAAAGGAGGGGAGGGAGGGTGACAAAGTGGGTGTCAGGAGGGAAAATTTGACAGAGAGCAAGAAGATTTATATATTTAGAATGGAGGCACAGAAATATACAGGAAGTGTCATGAAACGTCTCGACTCAGGCTTGATGTACCACCTCCATCCAGCTAATGCACATGATGAAGAAGAGTTGATTATAATTCACCATAATTATTAACCCCACATTCAAGGTGTCACTTTCTACTAATGCAGCAAAAATCAACTTTTTCATATGTCATATATCATCACATATTATCCTCTGTCGCTGAGTCTGCTGTCCCTTCACACGATTCCCTTCCAAACACACACCAGAGTGGCAGACGACCGCGATTAGCCCGGCTTCAGCCGGACAGGGAGTTCTAATTAATGAAAGTGGCGTCAAGTATTTTATATAATCTATGACTTTAAATGACCTGTGTTGGTGACCAAGGAATTGCCAGCCACGCAGACAGTTCCCTGGCACCGCTCAGGGGGGCCTGTAATTGATCCAAAAAGGTCACGGTTTTATGAGACGAACACGTTAGCTAATTAGAGCGGGGATCCAGCAGACACATCAAGCAAAGACATCACACATCCACGATAAAATAGGCTGTAATATTAATACTGCTTTGTCATCTGTTCTGGGCCTTTTTTAGCCTTCGGTGCAGAAATGTCTTGCAGTGCTGGTCACTTGTTCATAGTGCCATTGTCCATCTCTGAGCCATTAAAAAAAAAAGGAAGAGTTTGGCATTTGGATGGACGGATTGATTTTCCTTCTCATGTTTGTGCTAAATATTTTTAAGCCACAGCTGAGGAAAGCCCAAAAGACTTCAACTAACCTGCAATAGGCTATGAGGTACCAGATGGCCCCGAAGAAGAGCCATGTGACAGCGTAGGCCATGACGAATACAAAGAGTGAGCAGCGCCAGTTGAGGTCCACCAGCGTGGTGAAGATGTCCGTCAGGTAGCGGTAGGTCTCCCGCATGTTCCCGTGCTGCACGTTGCAACGGCCATTTTTCTCCACATATCGCTGCCTCTTGCGCCGAGTCCGAGCTGGTCGATGAGAGGATGGACGAGAAGAGAAGTAACAAAGTTGAGAAAGTAGAGTAGGTTAAGTTATACATGTACATGGAGAAATGTCAGGTTGTACTCTTGCGGAAAATACCCGCAGCAACAGTTTTGCTGCTTTTTTCGACTTGAAATGAGGTTGAATTCAAATCTTCAGTGGTGCCTCAGTTCTCTTACCCTTTCAAAACTCCTTACAATTCTTTAGAAATCCCTATAAGGCTGACTTTCCAAAGTTTCCAAAGCTACAACTCAGACTGCATTCAGAGGTCGTGAGTAGAAAGAAGGCACACACTGGAGGATAAACACAGGAAGGTGCCAAGGGACAGAGCTCCTTACAGAGATGTGAGTGTGTGTGACGTGTGAGGCTAGTCAAGAAGGGATGACGGAAATGAAGACAGACACGTGATGAAAAGAAGGCAGATTATGTTTGACAGGACAAAGTCATCAAACTCTGAAAAGAAAAGTTATAAAACCAGACTTCCGTTGCTGTTCAACCCTGAAAGTAACGCGTGATTCTTTGTCTGTGGTGGCGTCTTTTTATTCAATCACAGAGGGTTGACAGTCCATATCACACCTACAGCAACCAAGGTGGGGAGGAGAAACAGGTGGACTGTTTGTGAAGAAAGAAAATGTTGAAAATGTTTTTCAGACTAGTCGATCATAGATAGCTTCCCTGTCTTGTCCCTGAAATGGGGGCCCACCCAGGACAGGAAGTCCCATACTCAGCCACTCACCCCAGCCGAATCGTCCCCTCTCCTTCTCCGTCCCCTGGGTCTTCTTCCTGTGCTCGTTGGCTTTGGCCTCCCGCTCGGCCAGCTTGGCCTGGAACGACCTGTTGACCTTGGCCGGGATCAGAGGGGACGGTGCCGTCTCGGTGGTGACCACGTGGCCCAGCTCCTCTGATACGTTGAAGACTCCCGTGGAGGCGGTGGCCTCATTGGCCACCTCCACTTCTTCCCTTTCGCCCTTCTCCTCCACGGGGAGCGAGAGGGAGTCTGGGCGGGAAGGAAAGACCGAGTTCTCCAGCGCCATGGCCCGTGTTTGTGTGGGTGTGTCAGGTGTACTAGCGTGTTATTGATACCCTCCCTACGGCAGACTCTGTCCAGTGGCTATTGATTGGACCATTTGTTTGCTTGACTGAAGCCTAGAACAGAGGAGAAGAACACAATGATCAAACACAGTCATGAAATTGATTAGCTGTTTTTATTCACTGACAAACAGTTCTCAAACAGAAACAGAACCGACTTTAAGAGCTTTTCAGCTCCGTTGTCTTTTAAAATCTCTTTGGTTTTTCTCTTCTGCGTTTACAAAGCCTATGCTGCCGAGATCTGACTTCCTGTCTGTGCCTGTTTCATCATCTCGCTCCTTTTAAAAACAAAACACAAACAACATAAAGAAGGAATTCACAACTCCTGAATTTGAACTTGTACAGTCAGTAAGGAAGGAAAACCGAGTGGAAATGTGTAATTTTCTCTGAGAGAAATCCTGTTCCTGGAGCGGAGTGCCTTATATACACAATAGAGTCACTTTCACTCTTTTGCACGTATGCCTTGGGGTGTGCGTGTGCGTGTGTGTGTTGTGTAAGTGCTCTTACTGCTATGTTAAATATAGTGAATTTATACTCCAGGCCTACTGAGATTTCTTACATAAGTGCCACAGTCTTAGGAACAGAGTTAAATATGTATGTGGGCAGTGAGACACGCTGTGTCTGAAATGTTTGCCCAGTAAAATGGAGTCCTGGTCTTCTTTAACCCTGGATGATGATGCAAGTCCATTTGGACGCAAGAGGAGACCGATGGTGACAATGGAGATGACGCACATGCCTGATGGATGGATCAGAAACAGCCTCTCTGCTGAGGAGGATCCGTCCTCCGGCCGGCAGGCCACACAAACCAAAGGGCTAAGACTGTGGATTCATGGCAGGAAGCTGAGAATGAACAAAATCCTACCTGCTCAGCGCAGCAACTTGTAGATGTGGAAGACCTGTGCTGGACAGATGTTGTATCATAAGAAAAAGGGACATCTGGTCCAAGAGCGAACCGGGATAGGCAGCCTCGGTTCGATGACACCCATTTCTGTTGTTTACCAGCGACGCAGCGTCAGTCCACTCCTGCCCCCCCACCCCACCCCCACCCCCAGGAAAACAAAAGCCCACCTCGATCCGACCACTCAGCATTCACTGTAAAAAAGAGAACGAGAACATCCCGTCCGCTGAGTGATCAGGCATAAATGATAACAACAATAATGAGAAAGGGAAAAAAGCAGTTTAAGGAAAGGAAATGATCGCGGCGCCTGCAGAGCATGTGACGGGGCAGTGGACGTGTGAAATGGTGGCAGCAGGATCCCCCGGCAGCTCCATCATCTGTGCGTCCGATGGAGCCAGTCAGGTGTGGAGCCGCTGAGAGGCGGAGGATGCTGTCATCGGCCCAGCCCCCATCGGCCTCTGCCCGCCTCACGCTCCTGTCACCCCCCCCCCCCCCCCCCCCGGCACGTCGGACATCTGAGGATCCACAGCTCTGATTTAACGCGATTCCTCTGTCACAAAAAAGTATCCGTCGATCGAACTCACTGGGCTATTATCAGAAATTCAAGATATTAATAAAAAAAAATATAAAGTAAAAACAGAAAACACCACCTGTTTCTGTCAGATATGCACGCTTTATATAATTACAGGTATTAGAGAGAGATTATAATTAGATTAAAATGAAATAGAGCCGCTGTTCGCCCTCCGGCCTGCAGGGGGAGCGTCCGTCTTTCGCCGGCAGCCGGTGATCGAGCCTCCCTTTCCAAGATGTCGGTGTTCGGGCCAGTGGTGAAAATTCACCCCGTCGTTCTCGCCTCTATCTGTGACTCCTACGAGCGGAGAAATGAAGGGGCGAGTCGTGTGATCGGAACCCTGTTGGGTAAGTAGAAAGTGGACATACTTGTCTCGGCTCGGACGGACCGGTCAGCTGGTGCTAGCTTCGCGGCTAACGCACGCTGGCTGTAGCTGTTAGCCGCCGTTAGCCGCCGTTAGCCGCCGTTAGCCGGGGAGGCAGCCTCCAGCATCCCATGTAACAGCTGGCTGTCCGTTCAAATTGTCGTGTTGAAGGAAACTTTGACATTCCAAATCAACTTTGTCAAGTCATTCAGCGCGTGTTGGTGATTTTTGAGCTGTTTACACACAAAGCTACAAAGATTGTTGTTAGCTTTGAGCTAACGTCGATGCTCGTCATGAGTTTATTCTGTAGAGCGGCTAGTTAGCTCACGGTGCTAATGTGGCTAATCAAAATAACAATTAGAAATACTTTATTGATCCGAAAGGGGGGTACTGTTTGTTCCAGAGTAAAGGTAGAAATGGAAATATTATAAGAATGTGTACAAGCTAAAGTTACAATGTGGAAAGTAATATTTGTGAGAATATTAAAGTGTATGCTGACTGTTATCTCTCCTCCTCAGGTACCATCGACAAACACTCTATTGAGGTGACCAACTGCTTCTCTGTCCCCCACAATGAGTCTGAAGATGAGGTATGTTCTTTAAACTCATCTGTCCCCAGTATCAGGTTAGTGTGTGCTGTGGATGAAGAAAGCTCGGGTGTTATGGTTCTGTCATGATACAGCAGCCGGGTCGCCAATATTGTTTGGAGGATTAATAACATACATAGCAATTCCTCCTACAACTTCCTGTTAGGAATGCCCCAGTTTGATCACATTATATTGGATATTGGTTTATATTGGAGAAATCAGAATTTAACTCAAATTCAATCTGTACCTCGATAATGTCCACACATGTAACATATTCCTTTGAAAGTTAAAATCTTAACCTCTGTGCAGCAGATAAATATGGTGAAAGGTTTTATATCAAAGTGTCCACTTGTCAAATTTATCCCTTTTGGCCAACAGGTGGCTGTGGACATGGAGTTTGCAAAGAATATGTATGAGCTCCACAAGCGGGTTTCACCCACAGAGGTCATCATTGGCTGGTGCGTGAGTAAAATTTTGCATTTCAAGTGCGAATTATGGGGTAAAAACTTTTCCTTAAAACAGTGCATCTGTTCCCCCCCCCCCCCCCCCTTCTTCAGGTATGCCACTGGCTTTGACATCACAGAACACTCTGTGCTCATTCATGAGTACTACAGCCGTGAGGCCTCCAACCCCATTCACCTGACAGCAGACACGGCCCTGCAGAGTGGCAAGATGAACATCCGCGCCTACGTCAGGTTGGCTGATCTTCCTGTCTACGACTGTTTGTGTGGTCAACTACATGCCGAGTGTGTGTGTGTGTGTGTGTTTAAATGTCCTTGTGTGTTTCTCCTACACAGTGCACAGATGGGTGTGCCAGGAAAGACGGTTGGTGTGATGTTCACTCCACTCACTGTCAAGTATATTTACTATGACACTGAGCGGATAGGCGGTAAGGATGCAAAGAATAATAATTTATCTGTTTATTATTCCCTTAAAGTGTGCTTTGTTCTGTGGAAAACTGTCTCAATCGGACTGTAGTTTTTAGTGTGTAAGTCCTGAAAAAAAAGTTTCTTGTGTTTTTCTGTTTTCTTGCTTTGTTACATACTATAACTGTCCATTTCTGTATTGCAGTGGACCTCCTGCAGAGGACACGTGTCGCTCCCAATCGCACCAAGGGGCTGACCTCTGATCTGTCCCAGGTGGCTGGATCAGCAGCCAGGGTACAGGACATGCTAGCCACTGTGCTTGCATACATTGAGGATGTGCTGGTAAGTAGTGAAGTGTAGGCACCAGACAAGCAGCCTCCATATATACCTGATGATGAAACATTCGCTGCTGTTATTTATATTGTTAGACTTATTCCCTCTGTTAAAACTTTGCGTGACACACTTTGACACAGTTC
Organism: Echeneis naucrates; assembly: GCF_900963305.1. Classification (NCBI taxonomy): domain Eukaryota; kingdom Metazoa; phylum Chordata; class Actinopteri; order Carangiformes; family Echeneidae; genus Echeneis; species Echeneis naucrates. Next base: position 19,023,852 of record NC_042527.1, on the reverse strand, counting down.
AATGCTGTCAAGAGTCATAATGTTGTTCTGTTTCAGTCCGGCAAGGTAACAGCAGATAACAGTGTGGGCCGTTTCCTGATGGACTTGGTCAACAAGGTGCCGACCATCTCGGCTGAGGACTTTGAGAACATGCTCAATTCCAACATCAATGTAAGTTCTTTTCATCAGCTTGAGAAAAAGGGGGATGGGGGCGACTGCTGCTGCTGCTGTTTGTTTATCCACACTGGACTTTGTGCATCTCCCTCTGCCTCCCATTCTTTATGTACTTTCTGTTCTCAGCACATCATGGACGTTCTGTTTATTATAGGAAGCACTTAATGAGTTTGCTTCATGTTATCAGTTCTTCTCTGGCTCTGGTTCCTATACTTGCATTAGACTACTGAGTGTTGTTTCCCTGTAATAGTGTAATGACCTTTTACTCATAACAAAATGTCTGTACTGTGTTCCAGGACCTGTTGATGGTGACCTACCTGTCTAACCTGACCCAAGCACAGATTGCTCTGAATGAGAAGCTGGTGCTGCTCTGAAGGGTTTTCTTTGAAATGATTCGTATTTAATTTTTGTACACTCTTATGGCTGAGGGGAATAAAGATGTTTAACAGTCATAAAGGCTAATGGGGCTTTAATTGCTAATGTACACAGAGTTCACATTTACTGCTGTTGTGTTGCTGCCTTTGTGATGTCAGTCAATTAGCCAACAGTTTTCTCTGTAAAACATAAAAACTAAAATGTGTTTGTAGTAGCTCCAAACTTGTCTCATTCAAATGTCTCTTTTCTGGCCTGACAGTCAGTTGAACATAAAGTGGGTTCATATTCATCTTGATTATCACGACTTTAAAGACAGAAGTGACTAAAGTCGAGAAAAACAAATGTCTGTAGAGTTGAATGTAAGACAAGTAGATTTTTTTTTTATTAATTCTCTAGATAAATGGACATTCATATCAGAAGCAGAGTGAATCAGCTGTGACCGGCCATGCCCAGCCTGAGATGCAAGTGAAGCTTAGTGCAAAATAAAAAAGTGGGCATGAGAGTCACATCCCTGCCGGCCTCCGTAGGTGGAGGTCACGCCGGGGTCATCATGGTTTGGGATCCGCTTTGTCGGAACTGCTCTGGGGCTTCAGCATCCTCTCCAGCGCGGCGCAGCCCTGGACGGCGCACTCATACACCGACGCGCCGCCTGACTTGACGGCGGCGGCCGCCTGCTCCGGGTAGTAGAGGGAGGAGCTGACGGCCAGCAGGACGGTCGGGTAGACGAGTTTCTTCATCCTGGAGCCCCGGGCGAGGACCAGTCCCAGCACACCGGTGAAGCCGATGACCCCAGCCCGGGGATAGAAGTCCTTCGGAGGGTTCTTCAGGTAGTCGTAGGTGTCGGTCCCGGACTGGACCACACTTTGGACTTTGGGTTTGATTTTGTCGTAAGTGACCCGGAACCAAGACGTGTACGGCTCCGCCAGGCTCCGGACGGTGGCGACACTCCGCTCCAGCTGACCGGCTTCGGGCGCCGCGTACCGGGACTCCCGCTGCCGGGGAGCGGTGTACAGGGACAGCTCGTCCAGGCTCACCCGGGCGGTCGGCTCTTCTTTCCCGTCACCTGCAGCAGCAAACACGGTGATCGGCAGGAGACTCGGAGCCCCCGGCATTACTCTACCTGTCACCTTCAACATGATCCCCGCCAGCCATGCGTCTGCTACGGTGTCCGGCGAGGGACACAACGACTGCGGACGATTAATCGCTTCGCCTTTTAGTCGAGGTGTTAACAAACAAGCAAGGAATTTAAAACCGGGATGAATATAACATGTCTTTTCAAGCATTTATAGTTTTTGTAAATTGAATACTTTATAAGGTAATTTATTTATGCTAAATACAGTGAGTTTATATGATATAAATATAAATAAAGAAGTGCTAAATAATATAAATGCACACATAAGGATCCTGCTGCTATGAAGTTAATTAGGTTATATCAATAGTAAGAACTATAGTGTACGTTTCCGTTTTATGATATTTTATACTTTTCTGATAAAAATTTAATTACTATTATTGTATTGTGTATTATTTTACATGGTGTTGAAGTTTAGTTCCTCGTCGGACAATTTTAGCTTTAAAATTCTTAAGTAATTGTAATTATAATTTGTGATTTTATTGACGTTTAATTAAGATTTAAAAAAACATGTATGTATTTCACAGATTTAATGAATCTGTTCTTAAATTTTTTTTTTTTTTTTTTTTTTTTTTTTTTTTTTTTTTTGGGGGGGGGGGGGGGGGGGTCTTTTTATTTTTTTTGAAGATGTCAATGTTCGCCACCGTTACGTCACCGGTTCCCATGACAGCCTGCAGCTTGGTCGTCGCCTAGGAGACAGAAAGCATCAACAGTCTGCAGATCAGCACTTCCGTGTTCAGGCTGCTGCCGCTGCTCAAACTGAAGTTGTAACTTTCCCAAAAAAGTATTTATAGCTGTATTTTTTCTACACGTTGTTGTGTTTTGTCCTGAGATAAATGGACTGTTTCGGAGTCTCGTCCTTTCAGAACCTGCAGGCTCTGTCTGCCTTGTTGTCAACTCGGCAGGATGATGACGATGATGGAGAGGAAACACAGGTAAAGTATCTGTGGTGAACTGATCTCAAGTCAGTCTGACTGTTTGCTTAGCTCAGCATGATCGATTATTGCAATGTGTAAGATACAGATACATGCACAGGAGTAAAAATTACATTTACCTCTAAAATGTTTAAATAACGTTCTTCAAAACTGTACTTAGGTATCATTTTGCACATCTGTCAAAAATAGGAATAAAGAGTCTTTAACACTTGCTTTTGGAACCCTCTTAATACTTTTCTGTTGTAATTACTTATGCCACCAGCATTTCTTTGAATTAATGGTAAAAACAGTCTATTAGTTTCCAATAATATCAGTTCATTTCAACAGAGAGTGTCTGCCTATGCACAGATGGGTCCTGGACACATCGGTCCTCCACCCAAAACAGATAAAGAAGGTAATACTTTAAATTTCTCACAGACAAATGGTAAAATAACTCCTTAATATCTTCCTGTAAACTGAATGTGTGTCTTCTTCTCTGTATTTGTGTTCATTTAGTGTCATCTGCCTATGTGAAGAAGAACTCCAAAGATATCTGGAGCGAGGAAGAGGTGGCTGAAGGATCCCAGTACGATGATCTGGCTGATCCACGACCACAGCCAGAGTAAGACAAAAACCCATCCAAGCAGCTCAGCAGTGCATCAGGAGGCGAAACTGAAGGAAACACAGACGAGGCCTTTCTGTCTTTTTCACCTCCTCTATTCTTTGGCTCAGATCAGAGAAGCCCCCATCCTCACCTTTTGAATATATTCAAGAATTAAACCCAAAACATTGCCACCTTAAGGGTTTCACATAGCTTTCCAGTTACAAGCCTCTATTCCAAACAGACAGGTATTGAGAAAATATAAATACTTGGTCATTACTGTGATTGTGCTATAAACTAGTTATAGAAGTACAAGGGAGGGAGAGGCCACCGGGTAGGAAAAAATAATAACTATTAATTATAGCTACTTATGACATTTTCCACACTCCATTGACCTCAGCCGTTATCCCCCCTCTGCTTTCTCTTTATTGTTTCTGATATTGCCCATTGTGAAGTAATTTTAATGAGATGAATATTGCACCGATTGTGTGTCTTTGTGGATGCATGCATAAGTGTGTGTTACCTTTGTTTGTTCAGATATGACATAATCCTGAAGCAGCGTGTGGGCACAGAGGACCTGTTTTTGGGCTTGAGTGGAAAGGACCCGTCCTCCATGTGCTGTGAATCTATGCTGGTACTTAAATTAAATGTCCTCCTCTTTTGCACCCCACAACATATACTAATGTGATGATGAGAAATTAAGAGAACAAAGCTGTGGGACAAGCCAGAGTGATTAAATGATTATATATGTGGGAAGGATTCAGTGAATTAGATTTAGGAATTATAGTCAGACTCTTTCAGACCCAATTAAGGCTAATAGATTTTCTGACACTTTGTGCAAACAGTATGAAAAATGTTAAGGGACACAAAATCCAACTTAAGCAGTATGAATGGGGGAAAGAGGTAGAGAATGTAGACTTAATGAAGCATAACAAATCTTAGTTTCTCAACATGATTACTAGGATTAGATCGAAAAAAGACCTGAATATCTTCCTCCTTAAGGCTTTTTTGAATCAGTATTAGAATGGAATAAACAGTTAAGAAAATATGATGGGAATGGAATTGCTTGGAGAGCAGAATACCATGGGAAATATCATACTCTGTTAACAGGAATGTGCTGTAATGTCTTCTGTACACAGTGTAAAATATTAAAGACACTGACTCTTTCCTCATACTTAGGTGAAAATCAAGCTGCCAGACACTAAAGCAACAGAAGTGGTCCTTGATGTAAAGGAGAAGTTTCTTGATCTACGAACACCAAAATAGTAAGAGATGCTTTGAAAATCTGCTCTTTAATTTTAAATCCCCTCCAGACGGAGCAGCGGCAGTTCAGACCAAAAGCTTCCATTTCCAGGCATTTCCTTTTAATCAGAAGTTAACATCATGATCTCAGCTTTGATCGCTGTTTCACACGGCTCTCGACATCTTAGTCTCTCACTTACTACAAACGCACACATTCCCCTTGTACTCTCTGTAACTATTTAACCTTCCTTTTCCTGTCCCTACAGTAAACTAGGTCTCCATCTCCCTCATCCCATCCACAGCCAAGAGGGCAAGGCTCAGTTCTTCAGTGAGAGAGAGGAGCTGGAGGTGACTCTACTACTAAAACGCTCTATGGATTTCATCAACATCCAGTGAAAGAAAGGATGAAACGGTCCACATGATATAAAGCCAGGCAGCAGAGAAGATATAAACACCGTCTTCTCTATATGTTTGGGTAGATAAGAATTGAGAAATGAACAGTGCAAAGTGTTGCATTTCCAGAGGCACATAGTATGTGAAGTCATATTATTACATGTGTTTCTACTGATTGTGTGAGTATAGTTTGTTATATGTTATATGTTTTTCAATAAACATTTTAAATAAAAATAAATGAATGTAATGATGTACAGTTAATAGATAGAGAGATAGACTCACAGATGCGATTGAATTACTTTAGTAAAAGAAACAAAATGGAAGCAGTGCTGCTGGGACCCAATGTCTCCATGTATTTGTGCATTTTATACAATATTCCTGGATCTTTAGAGGCAGGTTTCTACAATATTATACTATACAGTGGGTTCAGGATCCACGGACAGCTGAGGGTGGGGGGGCATTAACTTATCTTGCTTCCAAAAAATGCAGAATATGCGTTCCTAAACTTTTGCATCTCACTGTAAATGCAGATCTTTGTCTGCAGCTCTGTCCAAACTGCATCCCAGACACTCGCGTTACCGCGGCAACGTTGCCGCAGCAGCGTTACCGCGGCAGCGGCAGCTGTGGTGTGATCACGTGACGCCCGCATTTCCGACACAACAATCCCCGGTGCCGGTCTGCCCCTCCCCTCCTCGCGCCTCGTTCTCGGTTATGGCGGACGGCGAGAGGTCCCCGCTACTGTCGGACCTGGGAGATGGTGCCCTCGGCAGCGGTAACGGAGGGGTGTCTCCCGGCGCGCCGCCCTACGGTTTGCCCAACAAATCGCCGGGTGAGTGTCCCCTCCGCCCGGCTCCAGCCTGTTAGCCTAGCCGACATTAGCGCCCTGACTGACGGGGCATTCTGCCGTTAGCCCGCCGGCTCAGCTGCGGTGGCCACAAAGGGGCCGGGCTGTCTTGTCTGGGCATGTGGCTGGATATGATCTTACCCTCCCCGGTGTTTGCTTATGAGAAAATAACGAAACAATAATAATGATGTGGAGGATGCTCGGGAGCTAAGTAGCTAGCCAGCGTAGCAACCGGTTTGTTAGCTGGACAGCTAGCTCCAGTTATTCTGGTTTGTAGCTCGGTATTACTATCAGCGCCCACAAAAAAAAAAAAAACAAAAAAAAAACCAGACATTTTATTTACATTTTATCAGCACAAACCTTTTCTGTGACACGTGTTTGCACAGCTGAGGTGCAACCACGTCAGGTAAGTGCATCGCTTAGCTAGCCAGCCAGCCAGCCAGCCAGCTAGCATCTGAAACACCTGATGTGACTGACAGAGAAGAGAGCCATTAAGGAGGCTGCTGATGGATGCTGCAAGATACAGCAGCTGCCAGTAGCTGCTCACACACACACAGACTGTCTGAGGACATTCATGGAAAACACGTGAGATAAAGCTCCTAATTATGTTTTCACTCCAAACCTGTTCAAGTGCTGCTGTGTTGCATCAGATTTCCTGATAGAAGCCTGCTCCATGTAGTTTTACCCACCTTCTCTCTCAGACAAACACTTGAACTGTTATTTGTTAAAGCTGAGCCCGCGCAGCATTCCTGGAGTGTTTTTCTCCTAAAGCTCCTTTCACATATTCTTAAAATGTTATTACCTAGTGAGTTGCGATGCAAGAGGTTATTTGTCAAGGGAATTGAGGCAACTCTCGTGACTTTATTTCTTCAACAGGCCTTCGTTTGTCGCTGCTCAGACTGTTGTTGTATTCATTGTTGTTTTGCTTCCTTGTCTCCTCCCGTCCTGTTCAGATTCCCCTCCGTTCCCAATCCCAACTCAGCCCTCGGTGCTCCTAGGGGAAGATCCTCCACCTTACTCCCCGCTCACCTCCCCAGAGAGCGGCAGCGCCCCTGTTATAAACTGCAGGGTGTGTCAGAGCCTGATCTCTGTGGAGGGCAAGATCCACCAGCATGTGGTGAAGTGTGGAGTCTGCAATGAAGCTACGGTAAGTTCTATTTCCAGAGGAATCTGTGCACACAGGTGTACCCAGATGAGCTCATTCCCCCCAGGTTATGCATCTCTGATTTTTCTGCGTCAAATTACAGGAGAATGGCATTATAAAAATTTAACATTCATTTTCCTGTGTCCTCATTACTTTGGAAAATCGCCACACTCCATAGAGAGGTCACTAATGGTCCATTTAAGCCCTGTCAGAATGTTCTTTGAAAGAAAGTTGGTTCCATTAAATTGTGTTTTAAATGTAGTTTTGTGTGATTTCACCGACTGTATTTAAACATCATGGAACCTTTAATTCCTTGAATTATAAAGATGGGAAGTCTATTAGTTTTCACCAAAATTGTCAATGAATTCCCACCATTATTTCCCCCCTTTAGACATAATTTTGCTTGTGAAATTGGTAATGGAGTAATGGAGTTTGATGATGCAGTGGAGGGAACCATCAGCAGGACAGACAGCAGGATGTTCTCTGAAGCCTTGGGGGAAGTTCTGTGTGATTCATATAGTTGTAAAACACAGATTCAAATTTCCATTCTTTTTCTGAACTCCAATGACTGCCTTAATAACTGAACTGCAGTCTTATGTGACCTAGTGGGATTATACAAGGTTGGCAGTGCCAACAATCATAAAATGCACAGTAATATTTAAATAGTTCTGCAAGTAGACATGTATTTTGAAGTTCCTCGATCAGTTCCTTAAGTTTGTGGCCTAAATATTTTTAAAATTTCTGTCTGTATTTCCTGCTGCATTATTCATGTTAAGTTTTCTCAGTATTATTAATATTTATATTAAGTGCTAAGCGGACCTGTTGCTCTGTAGATGCCCTCGAGCTGCCCTCTTTCCTCACAGTAGGCATCTTTGTGATTACACAGAGTGAGTGCCTGGTGCATGTTTTAGTTAAAATTATACCTTGCCTATTAATTACTCCAGAGCTGTGTAATTATGTATTTTAAGTAGAGCAACAAGCAGCTGTTCTAGTATTAGTTTATTGTAATGGCGTCCCATGGCTCCTTTCCCACAATTACAGCACAACCACTTCTTATCTGTCAGAATACCTCTCTGCCTCTCATAGTTCAGGTTAAATAGTGTCTGTCAAGAATAATTGGGCTGTTACCTGCTCTTATTCTAATTCATTTTTCTACTGTCTTCTCTCCTCCTGTGTGTCTCTGTCTGCTTCTGCAGCCCATTAAGAATGCCCCAGCAGGGAAGAAGTACGTCCGCTGCCCATGCAACTGTCTGCTCATCTGCAAAGTCACTTCCCAGAGGATCGCCTGTCCCCGGCCATACTGGTAAGAAATGGCTTGCGAGTGTGTGTGTTTGTGTTTGTGAGCGTATCACTATGAGACAGCAAGAACGTTGTGTATCTGTGTGACAGGGAAGTGAAGCAGAGGAAACAAGGTGCAGTGGGAGCAGTGGTTCCTCAATTAAGGCTATGCTCCCAGCACAGTTTACATGCAGTGTTCAGTGAGCCGGATGAGGATTTAACAGACTCATTAGAGAAGCCCCGCGCCATGAGTTTCACTTCTGTCCTCGATGTTATGAGCGGTGTTTCAGTGCAGAAAATATACAGTGTGTTTTAGGCCACATTTAGTCTGGGATGTGGGTTATGTAAAGATTCAACTTAGTCTGCACTTTGCAGCAAAATAGAAAAATAAATAAAATCACAATTTATTCAGGATATACTAAACTCCTGCAAAGCAGCTACCAACTAAATGCACAGGTAGCAAATTCACTCAAATGATGCACCAATGAGAGGGCAGAATCAGGGAACCGGGAAAGTATCACGCATTACACTAAATATCTCTTGAGTGCCACTTTTGATTTTTTTTTCAGAGCTTAAAAGAAACATTACAGGGTTGCTGACAGTTGACAGCTTACAATTTCTATTTCTCAAGGAAAAGTTTTCTTTTGTCATCTTGTCAGGAAACTTGTTCAATTAAAAAGCCATAAAGCACTCTTCACCGGTCAGAGATGTGCCAATGTGTTGGGATTTTTTATCGTCTAAAACACAAGGCTGATGTCAATGAAAATGTACCACTTTGGCAGCTCATCTGAACATCATGCTGCTGCAGCCTCATGTAATTGCTCAGAAAGATAAGATTCCTTGTTTATGCCCAAGGCATAAAATATGCAAGAGCAACATTTTTAGCCATCCATTTTCTTTTCTTTCTTTCTCTTTTTTTTTCCTGCCTCTATCTAAATATGTATCATGATAAACTGCATCACAAAATCTCTTGTTAAAAATATCTCAAATCCATAATGCATCTGACAGCTTCAGAGCAGATCATCAGGTTAGGCTTGAGGCTTATGGATATTGAAGGCAAAATAATAATTTTCACTAAATGCCCTGATGTCTTTGACAATGATACTCAATCTTTTCCGCTTTTACCATCATCTCTTTTGACATTTGGATGGTCACAGATTGCTGAGATGTATAACTTTTACTCTTCTGGTTGTGTCACATGTGACTGCTGGTGTTGACCACAGGTTGCTGAGCCTGTTCAAGTGTTCACAAAAGTTGTGAATCCTTAGTGGAGGAACTTTTCCTGCATAAAGTGGGTCTAGAGACTTTACCTCCAGTGTCACTGTTTTGCATTCAGACTAGACATGCTGACTGAGAGACACATCTCAGTGCTGCTGTCTAATCAGTGATCCTGAGCTACTGGAGACTTCTCATGAGGTTGGTTGTAGAAAAGCGGTGTTGGTGGTAATGAGAGGACTGGCTGCTGATGGATACCCAAAACTCACTTGTCAGCCTTTCTCCACAGGCATAATGAGGCGCCTACTCAAACTACCAGGTAGTAAACATTAGGCCTAAATGACGAAAAATATCTTGCAGCGTTGATGCTAACTCTGTGTGCCTCTCTCTCTCCACAGCAAGAGGATAATTAATCTGGGTCCAGTTCATCCCGGTCCAGCCAGTCCTGACCCCCAACCGGCCGGGGCCCGCGTCTCCTGTGGACACTGCAGCAACACCTTTCTGGTAACACACACACACACTTCCTCTGCTTAATCAAATTAGTTTTTTCATTCTCTGCTGTAGAAGAAATACCCCAAAAGATCTGCAGTCTTACTGCATTAATTTCAAAGCTAAAGGAATTGCCTGACATTTTAACGAGAAGATCAATTAAAAAGATTGCACAGATATGAGAGTGGTATTGATTTTCATCCTTTCACTCTTGGCCAAAAAGCTGTATAAATTTCTCAAAGTGACTAAACAGAACTCCCTTAAAGGTGAAAATGTCAGTTTGGGATTGAAAACAAAAAATGTATTGTAATATAAATTCTTCCAAGTATAGTGTACATAACAAAAGTGTGCTCAAAGGTCTTTGTCTTGGCTTCTGGAGCCCTCCTTACTTCTCATAGTCTTTATGCAGTAAATGAAGCCGTGCTGTGACTGTGCGTCCATCATGTTGAAATGTGATGTGGTGTAAATGTCACTGGGTTCCCTCCATAGATACATTGTTAAACAAAAGAAAGTAAATTATGAACTGCGGTGTTTCTCCTGTGAGTTTTATTCATAAAGGGTTTAATTGATGACCTGTAATGGCCTCTCTGCCATTCTGAACTGCAACATCAGTGCAGCAGCTGTTTATAAACTCTCTGGCACAAGTCCCCCCCCGAATGATATAAACCTGAGCAGACACAGCCAATAAAATCACACACACTAAGAGCCAAGATCCAGTAAAAGTTTTTTTACATTACCATGCAAACTAGCTGAATAATAAAACTGCCGTGGCGTTTGCTTTTTTTGGCTTTTATCATCCGTAGCTGAAATATCTTGTGACAGTTTCATTTGGCCTGCAAGGTTTCTGTCGTGAAATGTACTGCTGCACAGCCAGAGAAGTGCAGTGAATTATTGAAAAGCCAAAATGGTTTTTGCACCAGACCAAGTAAATGTTGAGTTATTGGTGTAGATCAATAACCCCATCAACCCCCTGATGCTAAGTGCTAGCCACTGTGTGAAGGGGGGGGCAGTAAAATTTTAACCTACTGCTCTGTAACGATGTGGGGGACAGGTAAAGATGGTTTGGATAAATGGTGAAAGGATGAGTGGTGGGCCAGCCTGAGAAAGGAAAGAATAGAGCTATGAAAGGAAGTGAAATGGATGGAGCAGGGTGTTTAACATTCAGCTGGACCGCAACTACCTCCTTAAAGACACGGCTGCTGAAAGAAAACACAAATCTGTGCCCTGGGTGGCGTCGCAGTGATTTTCGAATTGCAGATTTAGTGATAATGTACTGTGTGCTTCCCATACAAAGTGTTGCTATCAGAACGAGAGGAATATACAGCATGTGGAGTGTAATCTGCTCTGCAGGTTTTACAAATGTATCCCACCTCAGCATTACGGAGGGATCAAATGCTTACACGCTGAGAGAGGGCTGTTTTGTTTGTTTTATTTTTCTCCTGTTATCACGTGGCACGCTGCACCTGTTCGCAGGAGCAGGCATATTTGAATAAGGCTATCTGTAAGGGAATTTATCCTAAAGTTGTCTGCACATGTATCCTGTCCCATCACGGCACCTTTCCAAAGAAAAGCTAACATCATGATGACAAATCGGATGATTTTGGTCTGTCAAGGAAAAAAGTGCCAGATATTTGTTTGCTCAAGCCCGAGTGAGGATTATTTCTACTCTCCATTTGTTTTAGAACTGCAAGTGGAATCTTGTGAATCAGACAGAAATAAGCAACCTCCTCATCTTTTTCAGTTTCTGACATTTTTGCCTTTTATGAATAATTGAATAATTGATTCCATTGGCATGAATCTCAGGTTAACAGTGACGTCAATATCAAAATCTAAAGTTTTCTGTTTTACTGCAATAGGCAGGTTTCTCTGCATCCGGCCAGTTGGATGCAGACAGCTTGTCATACCCTTCACACCCACACCATAACTCCTCCAGTCAATATGAAAACCTTCTGGCCAGGACAAACACATTGAGAAAATATTAATTCAGCTGCCTTTAACACATAAACCAGCAGTGAAGGACTTCACGCTCTGACACCCGTACATATTTCCTATTTTCCATTTCCTGCACAGCCATCCTTGCCTTATCTATCTTCATTTATTTCTGATATTTTTCTTTTGCCAGTGACATCAAGGACAACTTGTAATCACCTTTTGATAGACAGTCCTGTTTTTTTGTTTTTTTTTTTTTTTTCTTTTTTCCCCTGCATTGATGAAGGAGGTGGAAATGTCGGCAAAAATTCTCTATAACTGAGACTTTGAAAAAACTGTTGTCTGAAGCTCTTTCTCTCTGTGATTTCAGTGGACAGAGTTCACAGACCGGACGCTGGCCAGGTGCCCACACTGCAGGAAAGTGTAAGTAGCTATGAGCAATTTGTCCGTGCTCATTGCACCAGTTCATTCCCACTGTACGGTTTTTGTTCAGAGAAACCTCATGAACCGTGACCAGGTAGCAGCTTTGAGGACTTTCTCAAGGACAGGAAACTGTGAATCAAACATGTAGCTGACTTTGCCTCAAACATCAGCTGCAGCAAAACCACCAGACTCGGCCTGCTTACATGTCTCATGACTTCACGTCAGATCAGTCTCTGAGCTGTGGGCTTTTTGCTCATGTGTGTTTTTGTGTCACTGGATTGACTGCTGAGCACATTCCTATATCACTGGCTGCACAAGCTTCTTAACACGGTGAACAAAGGTAAAGGAATTGGCTGGTATAACCAGATCCAATGCTGAGTCGGTTCTGATAATTATAGTAATAATAACACGTTTCAGACGCTCAAGGACACTGTAAAATGAATAAAGTCAACAATAAATACAATCAATATACATAAAAGAAACAATGGAGAGCATAATAATAGAAGTTAAAGTGAGTGAGCAGTCTGAAACGGATGAGTTTGAGGTTGGACCTGAAGGTGGAGAGAGAATTCGAGTTGTGGATGTGAGGAAGCAGAGAGTTACAGAGCTGGAACATTTATTTTCATTATGGACTATCTGTAATATTACGGTTTAATATTATAAGTTCATTGGGTAATTCTGATGAAACTTTTATTATGGGCTCACACGGAATAGCAGATTAAAACATTTTAGAATTTAAAAATTCAAAAATTTCACCTAAGGCTCTTTTTTGAGACAGATTGAGGGATTTTTTCGTGCAAAGAAACAAGCTAGTTTCTGTTTTTTCTTTTTCTTTTTTCATTCTAAGCGTTAAGCTTCACAGGTTGCTGAAATGAGGGGTGCCCATATGTCGGTGTATTACTGCAATGCACAGATGTGTCTCATCTATCTTTATGAACAGTTTTAGTCTTGAGAATTCAGTTTGTTGCTCCAAAATGGCCCAGAAACCTGGACAGGATGTGGACAGGTGCTGCTTAAATCACAATCATCCATTAATGTGTTATCACAGCCCTGCGCCCCAGGGACAAGTTTACCTGTTTTGGCTGCAGGAAAAGAGAAAAGCATCTTCCGAAATAAACAAAATTAAGTTCCTGGAGTGATTAAATAATGTAATTTGTGGTGTTTTTCTATTTATTTACTTATTTATTTATTTTTTCGGTCACCATAGACAATCCAGCTTTAACTTGGGATCCACTATAATCAGACTATTGTGATGGACATAAAGTTCTGCTCCACATAAAAAGCTTCTCTCTTTATACTGATTCATTATTTTAACTGTTCTCACCTTCAAGAAGTGTGTGAATGAAATATTTATTTAATGCTCCTTTTTATTGTGCTTACAAAAAAAGGCAGGTTAAATTTTTAACTCTCATTCTTATTATTTCATGGGGCTTTTTCACAGAAGACATTTTGACACACAGCAGTATGAAAATCAGGTGTAAATAATGTGATGAGTGACGGCTGAATTCCATTTAGCAGCGTCTGTTTCAGGGCCCTTGTATTGTTTGTGCTGGTTCGTTGATATGTTTGTTACACTTGACGCCCCGTGAAACTGAGCTGCTTGACAACATATTTGATCTTATTTTCTTCTAAAGTTAACGTCTCTGTTTCTCTTCTCTGTCTGACCTGAAGCTCCTCCATAGGTCAGAGGTATCCCCGGAGGCGGAGTTTGTGGTGTTTTCTACTCTGCTTGCTATTTAGCGTTTCCACCGCTGGCCTGATGGTGAGTGGACGCCACACTAATGCTCACGACACTTGAGACTTGTTTGGTCTCTGCAGTCTCATCCTCTCCAAACCCGTATCACCTTTTTATTTTCTTTTCAAAGTGAGAGCTTTATAGTTGATGGTAAAAACAAAGGTAGGCTGAAGAAGAAGCCCTCCTGCTGTCGCTTGATTAATATGGAGGACGTGCAGCTTGCAGCAGCTTCCCAGACGCTGCCTAACAGCCCTTGATTTGTCAGGGAGATATAGCACAAACATGGCGGTTTAACTATGAGCTCCGTTCAAGCAGCAACACCAGCTGCAGTGCACGTTGAACAGCAGAACAGAATGACCTTCACTTCTTGACTTTGATCCACATGCAAGCTGTCAGGGCTCACAATGAATCTTCTATTTTCTGTTTCTGTGTTGATTTTGCTTAAACGATGAGGATAACCGTGCAACAGTAAAACAGTCACAGAGTTATACAGCAGATTAGCCACACAGCACTCTTCTGTGTGAAAGAGCAGAAGTCTAAAAATGCACGTGGGCTCACAGAAAGGGCCGGACAGTCGGTCCATTCTGCCTGGTGAACAGCAGAGGGTGCAAGATGAGCGCACATCGACAAATCGGCAGCAACAAACCCAGTACGCCTGCCAGCTATGTGCCGACAGTAAATATGCTGTGTTGACAGTGTGGCATCATGATGGTGTGGTGGCAAAAGACTGCAACATGACTTAAAAAGGCATTTTTAATTATGAGTGAGATCCAACAGCAGGTGTTTTGACAGTTCAATCCTTGGAGGTGTTAACTGGATCAAGAGAAGTAACAGATGAAGCTTCATCTCCTGGCTGGATTTGATTCTAAATACATAATCAATGACTTTTTAAATGAAGGTTATTTTACTAAATCAATTTGTTAGAACTGAGGAAAAATATGAATAACTTCAAAGGTTCAGGTAGTTAATTTGTAAACGTTTAAATTAAAATGAAAGCTCTAACCACAAAATCTTATCTGAGGCGCTGTTCATTGGACATCATTTTAGAAAAGGACATATACCTATACTGAATACTTAAAACTAAAGCAATGAATTAACCAGCTGCAGCTTCATATGAAATTGAATTAAATTTTAGAAACAATTCCTATAATCACAAAGAGGGAGAAGTAAGTGCATATGATTGAATATGAAGCCAGCAACTAAATAATTTGAACATTTTAACCGTTGGAGGAAGAAGAAACACAAATGGGCCTTGTGAAGAAACAACTCTGCAAGGACAAATTGGTAAACCAATGAAAGATTTAATTTAGAGTTGACGAGTGCTTTACTTTTTCTTCTTTTCTCATGTAAGTGGAGATCCTTAAATCCAAGGACCTGTCCTGCCTGGTGTCGGTCATCCGGGCTGCAGGTGTAAGAATGTGGGGAATGTTTTCTCAGCTCATTCGCCAGTCAATCATCCTGAATGTCAGAGGCTCTCCTGAGTGTTGTTGCTGCCCATGCACATCCTTTTACCGCCACACTTCACTGTGCCACCGAGCCAAACTGCCTGAAAGTGGTCAAAATGGTCTGAACTGAACTTCAGTGACATTCAGCGTGAATGTGCTGCTGTCAGCTGATGTGAAGTAATAACATCAGCACGGAGTCTCACATAAATATTTTCATTATCTCCTAAAGCCCAAAGCTGATGTCTGTATAATCATATAGAGTCAAAACAGAGAGTATTTTCTATTTCAGGGAGGGTTGAGAGCAGCACAACAAAATGTTGGAAGAATTGATTTTTAAATCATCATTCTTTTGTTTTGTATCCATGTTAGCTTTGCTTTCATGCTGTCATGCTGTTTCACTTTAGAAAACGTTTGAATTCCTATTTCCATATTCTCAGAAAATCCCTTTGGGTCTTCTCAAAGTCATTTTTGCCATCTTCATTAAATAATTTTCTTCTTAGCAGCTGCACACTGAATACTTGATGGGAAAACAATTCTCTCTCTCTCTCTCCATTCTTCAGTGTTCAATATGAGCTCCTCCATGAAAAATTGTGCGTTCAAAGCCACACAAGTCGGTGTCATTGCGTTGGATCAGTGGCTCGCTATGAATACGCAAACTGTACTCAATCTTTTGTCTGTCTTTGTGTCCTTCTTATCAAGTGAATTCCTGCTGGATTTAAGTCAGCAACGTGTCTATCAAACGAAAATCAACTTGCAACGGTTTTGCTAATTGTTTGAAATTGCTAGTTATTTAAATCTGTTTCAATGTACTAAATAATTCAGCTTCTCACTTGTCGGAATTCGCTGCAGTTTGTCTTACATTATTTTGAATTGAGAAGAAACATTTCATATCATCACCTTGACTTTACGTGCCTTCAGTTGGTTTATATATAATCCAGCAGTAGAAATAACTATTTGTTTTAATGTTATTCAGTATCTGTGCCTGTTCCTCTTGGCTCTGGGGAAATCGCTGGATACTTGGCTGGAATTTTTGTAGTTTAAAACACCAAAAATGGGTCATATAATAGATGCAGAAAACATTTCCCAACATAATTATAGCTTTAGCCCTCTGGTTACTTGCGTTTAGCCGGGCTAGACTTGAGCTGGATCGTTATTATCACCGTGATGCACTCAGAATGTGCTCTCAATTTCCTTGAAAGGCTTCACGAGCATCATCTGAATTTCTAAAAACGTGCCTCTTTGTGTCGCCGCGTCTCTTCAGGCTGGGACGTGGGTGAAGGCTCAGACCTACCAGGGGATCTACGCCTCGTGGGCCGTGCTGCTGCTCCTGGTTCTCGTCACCCTGGCTCGGGCCTTCTACTGGGCCTGCATGAGGGTCAGCCAGCCTCTCCAGAACTTCACATAGAGCCCACCTCGACTCTGCGGCACTCTTCATCTCAACCCACCAGGCAGGAGGAAAGATGGCTTGGGGGGGGAGACAAAAAAAAAAAAAAAAAAAAGAGAAAAACCCACAAAAAAACCCAGAATATTTATTTAAATCCACAAAGAAAACATTCTCCTCCTGTTCTCTACCTTTTAGTCAAATGTGTTTCTAAAACTGGATGGTGGCGGCTGCGACTGCTGTATATCTAAAGATAAATGTGACGAGTGACGACGCGTGTAGCCTAATGTACCGTTAATCTATTAATCTCATGGCCAGTGTGGGCTTCATTTTAACATTTTTAACACTTTCTCTTCTCGTCTGTCCCCCGTCACTGATGTTTATACATTTCAGCTTTAGTATGTGACACATCTGTTGCACAACCTCTGAGACGACGGCTGAAAGTCGAGTCTAAGATGTGAATGACTTTTTTTTTTTTTTTTAGGACATCAGTCCTAATTTGATTTGTTCGTATTCCAGCATTTAACAGTTTTTTTTTAAAACAGAGAGACAAATTATTTTGTGAAAGCAGCGATGAAGTCAGATTAAGCTTTAGAAAAAAAAAAAAAAAAAAAAAAACCAACAAGAAAAAGATGCCAGTAGAGGAAAACTAGAGTGACTGGCGGGACATCAGCCTCCTTTTTTTGAATCGAAAGATGCAGGAGGTGCTGAAATGTGTCTGAAAAATTAAATTCAGCAGCATGTGAAGGTAGGCTATGATGTGTCTGAACTCGGTGTTTATGCTGAATTATCCCCTGGGACTGACTTTGATCCAAAGCAGCTTGAAAGCCTTAAAAGGAGGTGTGGTAGAAGGATCCCAAACACACACATCTACACACACACACACACGCACAGCCACATTAATGAATACCGGTACACAATAAAAGGAGGATACTCTTTCAGAGCTGCAACAGCTCAGAAAGCAGTTCTTCAAAGACCGGCGAACACATTTTCACCACAGCTGAGGGAAAAGTGACATACATGCCACTTTGTGGAGAAAATTATGTTATATTGTTCCGCTCCCGCAAGAGTGTTACTAAATCTATATTTTTTTTTCCCTCCTTCCAATTTTGATGTATCTTATTTATTAATCTTTTTTTTAATCTTCAGTTTGACACATCAGAAACACCAACAAATGAAAAAGCTTCTCCGCCAGAATCCAGGAGAAGACTTTCCTTTATTACAAACTGCTCGATGGTTTGACCCGAGTTCATTTTAGTCTGCTCAGCTTTCTGAAAGAGACCTAAATATGAAATGAAACACAAAGAGCTCAGTATCTGTCTTCTCCTTCCCACAATCCCCTGTGAGTATCAGGTGTTTCTGAGATTCAGCTCTCTAAGAGCAGAATTTAGTGGCTGGCAGGGTTTGAATATGTGAAAACAAGAACGCAGAAAGTACAAATCCGTGACTTAAAGCTTCTGCAGCAGTCTTAAAATATTGTAATGTCCATATAAACACATCAAACTCTGAGTTGAAGCCTTTTGTTGGCAGGGACAGGCGATGTTGCTCAACATTTTGATGCATCTGGGGCCATTAATGGTGGAAATGTGCCTGTTGTCGGTGCAGATGGAGGCTGATCCTGAGCGTTCGGTCAGAATAGGTCAGCAACACAAACACAACTCACTTCATGTTCCATTGTCTCTCTGGAAGTCGACATCACGACTTGTCTGTGCTTCTGAATGTGGTGGCATTTCTTTTGTTATTCTGTGTTTTTGTTTGATTGTAAATATAATTGTTTATGTACATTGGAAGTGACTAAGCTAATTACGTTGCACTCAGAGCTTAACACTACTGCTGTGATTGCTGCGGACGTTTTGTTTATTTTTAAGGAGGTTATTTTTGCAGCTCTTCACCTGTTACATATTTAATGATTTGATGAACTACTAACCTAATAAGCCTCTGGACACCCGGTCGTGTCCAAATCTTAACCACAAGCAAAAGCACATCCACACACACACACACACACACACACACAAACCAACAAAACATTATGATCAAAATACATTCCCAAGTGATGACATTTCCATTTCTCTCACGCACAAACGCACACACACACACACACACACACACACCCAGCACCTTAAACAGTAGTAAGAAACACTGCATACACCAAGAAAGAGGAGATGAATTTACCTTGCTAGACTGTACTGAGGTTGCAGACAGTTCAAATGGAAGTGTCATGTTATTTATTATGAATGCTGCAAAAAAAAAAAAGGGCCGTTTTGAAGGTTGCCATTTTTATTCAGTCTTATATTCTTATTTTTCAAAACGTCGGAGATTATTTCCCTTTTTTTTTTTTTTTTTCAGACAAATCCAAGGGCATTTTTTTCCTGTCATAATGATGTTCCAGTTTTAAGTTAAATTAAACTGTAGGAAACACAGAAAAGTGAGATTTTAGGGCAGATTAAGATGGAGTGTTTAAAAGGGCCCCCTTTTTTATTTTTACAGCGGTGATCATGTTTTATCCATGACAGCAAAAAAAAATCAATCATGTTCATGCCAATGATCAAGAACCTGGCTGATGCTCTTTTCAGAGTTTGTTTACACACAAATAAAGACATGATGATGTAAAAAAAAGAAAATGCCAACGTGACTTCTCTTCTGTTCTTTGTTTTTCAACAATGCACAGGGCTTAGTAACGACATGAATCCCCGAGCAGTTCATTTATTTTTCTAGTTTATCATTTCCATTTATCAAATGTCAACAAAGACTGTTGTTGACCGTGTGGCACACGGAGGAATGTTTTGTTTATGAATTTAATAATGCCCTGTTTTCAACAGCACACGCCTCCAAGGCCGATCATCAGCGTTGAATCGGGAATATTTTGGGAGCAAATATTTGTGCGGCTCAGCTTCCTTTTTCAGATTTATTCATGCGCTGGTGTCGGATGGACCTGAAGCCCGGCGACTCCCCCAACAGTACCATGTGACCTTTGACCCCAGCAGTCGGTGAGGTCATAGATTCGAACCATCAGCGTTGAAGTGGCTGGACTTTTACCTAAGAGTTTCTACTCATTCCAAAAATATCTCTTATGACCTTCATCGACTAAATATTTCAGACACTGATCTGTTATTTCTCGGCTAATCGTTTCAGCTACACGTTTGAGCCAACAAAGCGATTTCAGCCGTCTGTGAGGAACTTTTTATTCTTCTGATTATTTATCCATTTATACTCGTTTCAACTTATCTTCACTGATTTCAACCCATTTATCTATTTTTTCAAGTCAACTATTTTAACAAGCTGAAAGTATGTAAAGTGTTCAGCCATTTATTACTGTCAGCTAGCCAACTCATTATTGATCAGTTGTAAAAGAAATGTCTAAGCAACCCGTTTTCAGCTCTTTCATTTATTTTAACTCGTGCAGGTGTTTCAAACATTGATATGTGATTTCTGTCTGCAGGATGCTGCTTGTTATTAAAGTGTCTTATTTATTTATTTTGAATAATTTTCATCAGTTTCAACTCTTCATCCGTAACTAAACCGACCGTGTTCCTTTTACCAGCTTATCGATGATGATTTGTGTTTCAGTGGTTTTCTTTTTGGCAGGTTAGGATATTGAAGCTGATTCAGCTGGGTGCCTGCTGCTTACTCAGCCTATTGGTGAGCATCACATCCATCTGTTCAAATTCTGTCTATTAAATGGGTTTAAAATGCTAACCTGATTTGAAACTCTTTTTCAAAATATCTTTTTTTAATTTAGGTGCTGCATTTCTTTGCACACAGCCCCCCAATCAGCTAATTTCTGTGTATGTACTTCCTCCATCTGTGATGATTTGCCACTAAATTCCTGATTTTGTACTGCTGGTAAGGGAAACCTGCTTAATTGGGATAATTCCTGGTTATTAAAGTGAGAGAAATCAAGCCATTCCTGTTACTGAATGTCTCCATCTTTAAAACCAGGAACTTCAAGTGTGGTGCTTTTCTCTTTATTTTTCCAACCTAGTTTCTTTTTTTAAAAAAGCAGCAGCTCTCCTCACTCCACTTGGCCCCCGTCTGCCTCTTGAGTTTCATGCGGATATATTTTTTGCCTGGACACAAAGAGATGGAGGGATTAAGGACACTGAGAAACCTTTCAGAAACCACACCTCCCTGGAGGCTGAGAGACCAGAGGTGGGGGGGGGGGGGTAAAAAGTAGTGAGGAAGACAATTGGTCCAATAACCTCCTGCTTTTAAGTGCGAGGACATTTGTGTAACCCAACACACACACAGAGTCAGCGCCTTTCTCCCATGGACACACAATCCTACTCAATGCGCTTAAGATCCATTTTATTGTTATTTTATTGCGTTTTATTTTGTCTTGTCATGATAATATACTGCTTTACCTCCGCGGGGGGAGCGCTGCCGTCTCCTTGCCATCTTTTTGGTTTTCCCCAGTGAGATACATCAGTAACGATTCAGATGGCACGAAGGAACAAGGAGATTTGTCTTTGGTATAAATCTGTCTGTCTTGGATCACGACTGTCACAGATCCCTTCATTTCCCAGCCAAGTACAGTATCTACTGTACTGTGGTGCTTTTTATTGCTGCACACAAAGCTTTTTCACGGTTGAGAATCCTTTCACTCATTACCATCTCTCTAATCCAGCCGTTAAAAACAAAACAGGCTCTTTCTGGGTGAGAATTGCTTTTTGACACGCCATTAAAAATAAAAACAAAACAATAAATCAAGTGCACGACACACCCAAACGTTCCCCTTTCATTTCAGATGCTATGAACGATGCTGAAATGAGCCAAATGAAATAAAGAACAAGTGTGGTTGAATTGGATTTTGGCGATAAGGTTGAAATTATAATATTAATGGTTTCTGTTCATCAATTCTACCGCTTTGTAATTATTACTCACTTATCCCAGCTGTTTATTCATTGTTCTCTCAAAGTCCTGCCATTAACACGCTCTGTATAATTTTAGTTTTTCCCCTTTCAGTCCAAACGTACAGCCAAACAAATCAGCGTCCTGTCAGAGGAACTGTGATCCACAGAGCTGTCACACAGCTGAACTACTTAGTCTTTGATTATTATTTGTTGTGAATGAGTCATTTGGAGAACAGGCCTTATTAAAATGATGACACAACATCATCATGTCGTCGGTTTACGAGCCGTTTGTGTTTCAGATGGTCGAGCAGGTTGTCCATTAATTTCCACCATATGTTGTGGAGTGTCCTTCAGAATGACACCGAACTCCCCGAGACCAAACTGATTCCAGCTGAAATCTGCAGACAGCTGGACCATCTCGTTTATTTTAACAAGCGCTTTGTTTTGATTGTGTTTTAAAGCAGCTATACGTCCACCGATCTGCCAACTTCAAACTTTTTATAAACCTGCAAATTCCATTTTTAATGTCAAGTCCAGTTCCCGACATTTCTGCAGACACCAGAAGAGCAGAAATGTGAAAAATGATGTTTCACTTTTTCCTCGAGTGTAGATCACAAAGTTCACCGTTGGTCCTGACTCTGACATTAACGACGCACAAAAAGGAAAGTACAAAACACATTGTGGTTCAGTTTGATTTTCTCCTCAAATATCAAATGATGAAACAGTCACTTCATAAAAATATCATAGTTTAATAACCAGCTCTGTTTTCTGCTGCTTATTCTTTTATCTCACTCTTCCACGACTTGTCTGTTTTGTCCTCCTTTCTCTCCCTCTTCCTGTCTCTCTTCCTGTCTCTCTCTCCTTTCCTGTCTCTTCCTGTCTCTTCTTGTCTCTCTCTCCTTTCCTCTCTCTTCCTGTCTCTCTTCCTCGCTCTCTCCTTTCCCGTCTCTTCCTGTCTTTTCCTGTCTCTCTCTCCTTTCCCGTCTCTTCCTGTCTCTCTTCCTCGCTCTCTCCTTTCCCGTCTCTTCCTGTCTTTTCCTGTCTCTCTCTCCTTTCCTGTCTCCTCCTGTCTCTCTTCCTCTCTCTCTCCTTTCCTGTCTCCTCCTGTCTCTCTTCCTCTCTCTCTCCTTTCCTGTCTCCTCCTGTCTCTCTTCCTGTCTCTCTCTCCTTTCCCGTCTCTTCCTGTTCCTCTCCTTTCCTCTCTCTTCCTGTCTCTTCCTGTCTCTCTTCCTCGCTCTCTCCTTTCCCGTCTCTTCCTGTCTCTTCCTGTCTCCTCCTGTCTCCTCCTGTCTCTCTTCCTCTCTCTCTCCTTTCCTGTCTCTTCCTGTCTCCTCCTGTCTCTCTTCCTCTCTCTCTCCTTTCCCGTCTCCTCCTGTCTCTCTTCCTGTCTCTCTCTCCTTTCCCGTCTCCTCCTGTCTCTCTTCCTGTCTCTCTCTCCTTTCCTGTCTCCTCCTGTCTCTCTTCCTGTCTCTCTTCCTGTTCCTCTCCTGTCCTTGCCGTAGAGTTTGGTCTGGACCTGTTCTGTGGATAAAGTGCTCTGATCTAACTTTGTTATGAATTGGCGCTATAGAAATAAATCAGATTTCATTTGTCATTTTCTCCGCTCCTCTACTTCCATTTCTTTTATTCTCCTTCTCTTTTTTTTTCTTATGTTTAACTGAATTCAAGCAGATCAAATGAAAGAGTTTTAAGCTATTCCACACTGTTTCCGAATGTCTGTCACACGCTCGGAGCTGCTCTTGCACCCTGTCAGTGAATATTGCAGCAGTGAAAAAGGCAGCGGCTCGCTAAAGCCTTGATCCCTCTTACTTCTAACAGGATTTGACCCTTAAGACCTGCAGCATGACCCTCATCTGCTGCAATTCCATCATCCTGTTTAACATACACTCTTACTATTGTCCTCCGCCTCACACACACACGCTGTAATGTATGATGTAACGTCGCATAATTTTACGGCTAACACACACGTTGATGGATCCAGTTTAATGTAAATTGTATACAAGTGCTTCAGGCATTGCCCCCCCCCCCCAAAAAAAAAAAAATAAAAGAGTGAGAAATAAGAAGATGACAAGTGATGGAGGATGGGACAGATGAACTCGCTTTGAGAGGATGATACGATTGAGTGAGTGAGAAAGAGATGAAGAAGAGACGGGGGGGTGGTGAGAGGATGCAAGGAGACGAAGGAGAGGAGAGATTGAGCAGGCAGCTAAGCACCAGATTAAACTCCGGGGTCGTCAGCTGTAAAACAAACAGTCCTTTTAGCGAAAACCAAATCCAGACTTAACCCTCCCCTCCGTGCTCCTCATCTCCTCACACACAGTCCACACAGAGGAGATAATGCTGCCTGCTGAAGGAGGGGAGGATGACAATCTGTGTGCAAAGTAAATTCCCGTCTGGGGGCCCGTTTCTGTGCTGCTGCCTAAATTGGCCCTCAGAGACATAAAGTCTTATTCTACTCGGGCAGAAGTCCTTCATTATATTTGTTTGTTGTTGTTGTTGTTGTTTTTTTGTCCTGCTCTGCTTCTGTCTGCGTCGGCCCCGTCTAATATCTGGCACAGAGGCAGTGAAGAAGTAAATAATGCAGAGGAGGGAGTTTTCCCTCTCCAGCGCTGTTTATATTACATCTTTACAGTAATATTCCCCCGACGGCCACTCGCCTTAATATTCACAGAGTATTTGTTTAAATCTCTCTCTCTGTCATCTGGTTGTGGATGCTGCCCGGGCAGCTCCATCAGTCCAAAGGCTCAATTTCCAAACTGTCAGCTTTTATACTCCGTGTGAGGCCTCCCGCTTTGTTGTTGTGGATGTGTGCGTCTGTGTGATTTTGTATTTGTTTTTTTTTTGTGTGTGTGTGTGTGTAACAACTTGTGCTTCTGTCTTCTAGAAGACCAATTTTATGTATGAGTTCACGCTCAGGAGAGCACACACGTCCCGGAGCTTTCATCCGCATCACATGGACTTCATCACCAGTTGTCGGAGTTTTCGTGGAAGTAAATTGTCTGTCTGTTGTGTTTTTGGCTCCTGTCGAGGTGGAACTCATCACAGTTCATCCGCTGATGACGACAGAGCGATCAAAAGCTGCAGAACAAACGTCACAGGCCGCTGACAGGCTCACCTGAAAATGATAACATGAAATGATGAGTCTCAGTCGGTGCCAAACGTTCGATGGCTGCAGCTGCTCAGATTGAATTAATCTTGTTTTGATGAACTTGATCTTTTTGGGCTTCAGATTGTTGGTAATGATCCAAAACAAACATGAAATTGTTTCACTGTTTTAACGGCCATTTACAAACAAAACAACAAACTGATGAATGAAAAAAATAATGGGGAGAATTAATCAACAACAGCCAGACTGTTAAATGTTTGTGATTTCCTCCATTATGGCAAATCTGCATCTTTAGCCGAAATGAAGAAAACTGAGTGGTTGAAGTTTGATCCAAATGTACAAAATCAATGCAAAGTTTTGGCTAAACTTTCTTTTTTGTTTGATTTTAAACTTTAAACTTTGGCATCAGATGACCCCGCTGACACACGCTGGTTAGCTTAGCATATAGCACAGCAGCCGTTCTGCTCCTCACTAATGAGCATCTGTCTGTTTCTTCTAATGATTTGTGCTTCAATGTGGATTTATTTCAGGTAAATGTAACTTTTATCTGCCGCTCATACCAACACCGAAATCAGGAGTTTTCCATTTTAGTTTGTGTTAATTGAGTCTTAAAGCCAGCACATGCTGCCTGGGTTCTCCGTCCCGGACGTCCTTGAGTGATCCAGAATTGGGCTGAATTTCTGCCAGACTGGTTGTCGGGTGATGTGCGGTGTAATGGAGGTCACTGTGCCCAGATTAATCACCTGGACCATCGGTGATCTGGCTCCCGTCTCCCGTCTCCGTTTTTTGGCATGATGCAGACTTCAGTCAGCTTTCCCGCCATCTGATTTCCCAAAAGGCGGCGCTCAGATCATGTGTTGAAGTTGTGCAGCTCTGTGTGTGGCCATGTTGTCTGAATAATCTGATATCGGTGGGAGTATTCCTGAATATCAGGCAGTCAGTGTTTCTGTCTCTTTATGTTTTCTCAGCTTTGTTGGATGATGGTTAAAAGGCCGTGTTGGTGAGAGTGTCATCATCAAATCTAAATAATTGTCTCAAAGTCCCACCATCCCATCATGATAATGTCATTTAAAGACAGATATTCACGTTGTTACTGCAACACAGTCGCATAACTGAGCCAAACACAAGTGCACTACACATTTACTTAAACAACTCGTGAAACTTTCAACAGCGAGCCAACTAGTTATCATACCATATGGAAATAAATGGAAACTAATGGGCCCTTACAGCACAGGAGCTCTATACAGCATCATCACTAATGTAAAATCTTCTTAATGTAAAGTAAATGGGCTGAAGCGTGCAAAATCACTGCTGCGGTCTATTAAGGTTAACATTATAAGGAAGGGAATGAAGGATATCAATAAGGGTGTGTGTGTGTGTGTGTGTGTGTGTGTGTGTGTGTGTGTGCGTGCGTGTGCTTGGTTGTGACCCGGGGTCTCTGTGCTGCTAAAAGCACAACGTTCAACTCAATTAGTGGCATGCATAATTGATAGCTGTCTGGAAGAGTATTTGTATTTACACTGGAATTAAAAGCCTCCGGTGTCAGTTATCACATCTGAGAGACGATAAGTGCGCATGTGTGCGTTGTGTGTCTGTGTGAGCTGTGTGTGTGCAGGTTGGGAATGTGGAGGGATTCACGTGTATCATGAACCAGAAAGGATTTTTGTTTTTCTGTCTCCTTTCTCTGCTGCAGAGGAAACTAAATCACTGCTAATCCACAAACAAACACAGCAACACAACATAAACACACACAGTGAGTCTGAGTAAACTGCAGAATTAGCTTGTAAGCCAGAAAAACTCTGTGACTCACACTTTTAGATTCATTTTATCTCTCCGTGTTTCTTGACTGGAGCTGATGATGATTTTTAAAATGATGCAGTTCAGCTTCTGATACAATAACGGGGCTTTTGGTGATAATACAAGAACACTGAGAGATAAATATAAAAATATTTCCTCTACAAAACTTTGTAAGAAACTAAATAACCCCAAATAAAAAAAAAGAGAGCGAGAGATATGACTTGCTTTCTATCTGAGCAGTAGATTGTGCAGCCAATATAAAGATAAACCAGCGGCTGCAGATTAATTTAGATTATCATGAAGAATAATCCCGACTCAGGCTCAAATAACTCATCCAGGGTTTGTACAGTTTTATATAATGTGATAAGGCTAATTTATCCTAATCACTAAATGAACTCATCTTGAAAAGTAGGAAGACACATTTCAGAAACTCTTGAATTATTCATTTCAGTTTCATTCTAACAGAAGCGGTTGTGTAACGTGTTTTAGTTCAAACCTACATTCATCCTGCTTACTCAGACGGCTGCATTTGACATTTAATTACAACTTTAATTTGCGGTATTTCTTAACTTTTGGATTTCAGATTGGTTTATAAAGACGAAGTCTCTTTGGAATTTAAAATGATAATTTATTGAAATCTGAAATAATCTAAAAAAAAATAAATAAATAAAAAATGTTAGTTTGGAGCTTTGAGAAAAAACCGTCTCCCTCAAAGAGATTTAACGCATCATTAAATGCACTATTATAATTGGTCTGGGATTTTTTTTTTTTTGCATAAACTTAAATGTAAAAGTTGAAAATATTTAATTAGGCCTCATCTAAAGCTGCAGATTAAAAAAAAAAAAAAAAAAAAAAAAGCAGCATGGCTGTCGGCTCTGTCTCTGCAGGAATTCATCCTCGGGTCTCGCCGGAGTGACACGAATACTTGAGGCTCAGGTAATTGAGGGACAGCCGGCAGGACGGCAGAAACGTTTCCCCACTGCGGCCTCCCGAGCTGAGTATCGAGCAGCCTGTTGACCTTGGACAAAGTCGCCCCCTCGTCGAGTGGAAAGCAGCTGGAGTGGAGTAAAGTGCGGCTCTGGTGTTGAGTTCATCGCCTGTTTGATTCAAGCTCCAGTCACCTTCACCCCCCCCCCTCCTCTGTAAAACGCTGTGGGCCTGATGTGGAGGAGAAATAACTTCACCTATTTCCAGCTACTTTTTTAAAAAGTCTTTTTCAGGTCCAGCCCTTCACACCCTCACATGTAATGACGGTCATTGAAGTTTATTCCCCTGTTGCCCTTTTCGTTTCAGAAAATGGCAGCTGTCGACCTCCACTCTTCACAAAAACGACTTTCTGTCAGCGTCCCATTTCAGGTTCAGGTGAAGGAATACTTCACCTGAACCTTTCACTAACGACTTCGATGACAAATACAGTTCAAAATGTTTAACCGCGAATATTAATGCACCGTTAGTTTGTTTTTTCAGGCGAAACCAAACGTTTTCAGGTTTGAAAGTCTCTATTAAAGTTTTTTTTTGTCATCTGAGGTTGTTACACTGAAGATATTTCAGTTCCAATTTAAAAAGAAAAGAGGATTTGAAGAGACAAAGACAAATTTGACCCTGTTGTTCAACATTTCGAACACGCAGATGCATTAATCGATTCAGGTTGAACGGATATCATGCTGAGCTGCGTCATCAATTATCAGAAGAGTTTGTTGATTTTCTGCAGGCGCTCTTTTTAATCTCGGCGGCAGCAGGAAAGCAGTTTTGGGGATTCTTTTCCTCTGAAGGTAGCAGGACACCGTGGTTTAGTTCTGACCTAGTCCCTGTAAGTCTGGGATGGGAGGGTGACACTGGAGAGGGGAGGACTGGGGGTGTGGTGGGGTGAGATGAGATAGAGGGTCCAGTCCTCAGCAGTGCTGACAGACAGGCACATCATTGTTATTCAGCTAACGAAGCCTTTTCCACTCCTGCTCAAATCAAGGTAACATGACCAATTGAATTATTATTGCACTAATGGGGGGGCCTTTAGTCGGCCCACTCTTTGTAAACGAGATGATTGTAAGGGAGAGAGTTCATGTTGTTGATTAGTTAAATTACACAGGAAAGTCTACTTTTAAAAAATCACCTCGGTCGACCTTCTGTGCTCGACTGGCGTGATGATTTTAGCGTTTTTTTTGGTTTTTTTTAATTGTGTGTCATTCATTAGACTGATGCTGCACTTACATTTACATTTCCATGTTCATGCAGGCTCTTTTCAGCAGAATGAGGTTTAATTTGCAGCTAAATGACCAAACAACCTCTAAAAAATTGTAGGGAGTGATTCACAACAGAGCCATTTTACCGAAAACATGTTTGTTTGTTTGTTTTCTTTTACTCATATTGGAGCGTGACTGGATTTATTTCTTTTTTTATTCCATTCTTGTGTTTTAATTCGTCATCTATTTAAGCTTTGGCTCAGCATTCCTGGCTTCCTGATAAAGTCCCTCTGACCTTACAGTGATCATGTCTGAATGTGGAGCTGCGCGAGAGAAAGAAATAAAATAAGAGCAAAGAGGAGAGACAAGCTGTTGTTTCTTTTTTTGTAGTTGTTGCTGCTCCAAGATAAGAGGATATTACAGCTCGTGGAAGAGGGCTTATAGGAGAGGAGACATCATTCAGTGGGGGGGAAAGGGTTATGTGAAGCACTTCCAGAGGAGATGAGTTTTCAGCCTTCCAGGGAAGATGGTGGGCGTCTCTGCTGCTTCGAATTGCCTGGGAAGGTCATTGTAACTGTGGGTGGATGGTGTGTGTGTGTGTGTGTGTGTGTGTGTGTGTTTATGGGATGAAATTGGCAGCAAAATATAGAAAATACTAAACAGCCTCCACGGGGGAAAAGTGTGCTTTGACACTTTTATTGTGCTGCAAAAAGACTCTGACTTCTAATCCGATCAGCTGTTGCCTTCAGTAAATGTGATTTTGAAGCGACAATTAGATGGATATTGATGCAATATACAGTCTGGAGATCGTCTTTGTTCTGGGTTCAGATTCGTCATTAAATTAATACGTGTGAAGATGATTTAATCATGTAAGTGATGCTGAGAGCAGATGCTGCTGCAATCAGTTTCAACACATCTGTGCTTTGTTGTGATGGCTGATTTACCATCACATAATGGCTAATTGAAACATCTTTTATTAGGTTTTTATTTTCTTAGTTCGCTGCGATGATGAACATGACGTGAAAAAAAAAAAAAAAAAACACTCATCATGTGATTTCAGATGCAGTGCAGCTGCGGCCCCTCAGTCGGACCCCTTTCATCACCTTACTGGAGCAGAAGTAAGACCGTGTGTGTGTGTGTGGTTTTGTTGTTTTTTTTTTTTTTTGTTATCATGATTATTTTCAGTGGTGTGGGTTAGCATTTGTGTGGGTGAATTTTCATCTTTATATAAGAGTTATTATATATTCATCCTGTTTTTTTTTTCTGTTACAGCACCCTGATAAAAAAAAAAAAAAGTCATGAAAAACAAAACAACAGCAAACATGTATCTCCAAACAACACTTCCTCGTGTTGACTGACGGCTTTAACGCCTCCCTCCTTCAGTTGTTGTCACTTTTACTTGCTTGTATTCGCTTCACTCAAAAGTGGCGATGATGTTCATTTTCAGAGGACATTTAATATTTGAATTTTCTTTCCAGATGACGTTTTTTTTTTTTTCCTTTCTTGTGACAGGCCATTTAATTAATTTGTTTACTTTGTGTGCAGCTCAGAGTTGATGACGCCTGCTAATCGCAGAGCTGCGGAGCTCAGTGAGTTTTGAAACATTTCTGTGACGCCAGAAAGACATTTGATTCTGACATTCTGACAGATTTTAAATTTTAATTGGAAAATGTTTTTTTTTTGTGAGGTTGAGCTGATGATAATGAAGATGTTGAGTTTTGCAACAATATTTTTTGGATCTTGGTTCCTTAACAACACAATTTAAAGACAACAAAACACCAACATCAGCCGCCGACATCAAATTAACCTTTCAGCATTACATCCAGTTTCCACACACTAGATTTCAGGTCAAGATGCTGCAGGATCACAATACCAGCATCTAATGATGTCGGGGGGGGTCAGTTTCGTGCCTGTGGGGAAGATGTGAGATTTTTTATGTAAAATTGCAGGTATCCTCTCCTCCTGCTGCGAGGAAATGTACGCGTTTGTTTCAGATAATTGTGTTGCCAGCATAATGATCTTGAAATTGTTTTCTCATATTGAATGAATAATTACTTTGTGCTTGCAGGAATCTAAAGCTTCATGAGCTCCGGAAAAAGATTAATGGCTAAATAATTACTCAGATCCTTTTGACCCTGGATAATGTTTTATATGTTACGTCTCGTTGAAGCAAATGTTAATCAACTCTACTGCAAAAAATTAATAATAATGATTTTTACTGCTTTTCTGTCTGAGAAACAGGGATGTGTGTTTCAAGACAAACTGAACACATTGCTGTTGATAATGAGACCAATGAGCGACAGGGTCAGTGAAAAGGTCAGAGGTCATAAGCAGATTATGAATCGTCATGTCTGTCTCGCCACATTTTCTATTGAGACCTGTAAAATTCCAAATCCAGGTTTTGGTAAACAGATGAATTCTTTCTTTTGCTGAGTGCCTGATGGGAAGATCAATATCGCTCTCATGTCTTGTTGGCTTTATCCAAAATCCACCTGCCAGCTCCTCAAATGGTCACTAATGACCACAAAGATCCTCGTTTGCTGAGCTGCATCATATTTATCGTACGTACATGAGGGCTCTATCGATCTTCTCATTAAACTCTCCCCAACATGTATTTCCCAAAATTAAAAAAAAAAAAAAAAATCACAGTCCCCCGACTAACTCGTGTTTTGTTCAAATCTGATCTGGTGTTTCAACATTAAATTGATTGTCTTTAATTCACCCTCAACCCGACCAGTTAAGGCAAAAGGCCGACATTTCCGTAATCTAAGTCCTGAAGAGTGAGGATCCAGACCTGAACCACTTATGCTGCGGTTTGGTGAAATATGAATAAAAATGGATTTGACTCGACTCGTTACACGCTATCTGATCTTGTATTCATCACCTTTCATTTCCATCATCCTGCTTCTTCTGCATCTTTTCCATTTGAGTGAAAATGTGCTTTAAGAAGGGAGAGAATTTAGAAAAATTCTCCAAAGGTGTTTTGCCCTCGGCTCAGCTGGAAGAGTTGGTGAATCAATTAAAACTAATTGCAACAAAAAAAAAAAAAAATCACGCCACGTTTGGTCCGCTGAAGCGTCAGCTCTACTGAGAAGACCGAAAAGTAACGGGAAAAGAAAAGCCACGTGGAGCAATGAAGGAAATGAAAGACACAGAATGAAGCTGTTGCCACCGTTTTAGGGTCGATTGGGGTTGTTTGGAGTTGAGACACATTGGTGATGAAAATTAACGCAGCCGGCCGTTTATCTTTTGTAACTTCCTCAAGATTCGGTTCAGATTTTGTTCTCCGTTCAGAAACACCCTCACGCCGGCTCCTCTGGTCTCTCCAGCAGTGCTGTTCCCCGACTGGGCCTACAAGCCGGCCTGGTCTCCGGGCTCCAGGCAGGTCCAGCTGTGGCACTTCCTGCTGGAGCTGCTGGGGCGGGGCGAGGGCAGCGCCATCGGCTGGGGAGGGGAGTGGGGCGAGTTCGTCATCAGGGACCCCGAGAGGCTGGCCAAGCTGTGGGGGGAGCGGAAGGGCAAGCCACACATGAACTACGACAAACTGAGCCGGGCGCTCAGGTAACTCCAAACACACTGCTGGAGTTTATGTGTTGTGTTTTTAATGCATTGTGACACAAACATGTGGACTAAACACATAAATAAGGACGGCTCACAGTGTCTATAAATGTGACAGCGTGAAATCTTCTCCTCCCCTCAGGCTGATCCTCTAAATAAACTGTAGTCACTAACACAGACTGTCAAATTGGATTTCAGCAATTCTAAAATACAGATGCAACACTTTTATATGAAGCGCCTCCCCAGGGCAGCATGAGCTCATCCACACAGACAGACAGACAGACAGACGCTGACACAACTCTCATTCCCAGATACTACTACAACAAACGCATCCTGCACAAGACCAAAGGGAAACGGTTCACCTACAAGTTCAACTTCAGCAAGCTCATCCTGGTGAATTATCCCGGATATCCGCCGCCCGGCCTGCAGGTCATTATCACGTCTCTGCAGCTCATGTCAAAACCTCCAGTACTGCTTTTATTCCATTTTATATAAAACCATCAACGCCTTTTTTATTTTTTATTTTGACATTTCCTAAAACTTGGGTGTGGTCCTTTAAGAAGAGTTTTATTCCACAACTCTTAAAAATAATAATTGCTTTAACACTATAATTTGATGCTTAAAAATGGACCCAACTTTAAGAGAAACATTTCCCTCAGTTTTATAATTTAATATGAATTTGTCTGACTTTGAATGCAAATCAGTTTTGACACTCCATCATTTAGTAATAAAATGGACCAAAGGACTGATCCTCGTATGGAGAGGGAAGAGCGTTATATCACATTTACAGGCAAAGCAGGAGCTTAAGTTACCAAACGTTTTTGTTATTTTAATTATGAGATTAATGTTGTGTGAGTAGGCCAAAGAACAGGGAAACAGTGTTTAGTGCGGCTTTTTTTTTTTTTTTTTTTTTTTTTTTTTATGTGCAGTTGGCGTTTGCTAATGGAAATAAACTCTGGATATAATTTAAGTATTTCACTTTTTCTGCATCCATTTACTTTGATCTGTGTGTTGAAAGAAAGAAAAACCAGGTGATATTTTGAGCATGATCGAAAGCTCCATTTCATCCTTTCATCTCATCCTTCACCCCCCCACAGCTGATACAGGGTGGTGCTCTTCCCTTCCCCCTCCTCCCCGCTGACAGCGTTCTGCCTCTGTGTGGAGGGGGGTCAGTGGTGGACAGAGGTAAGAACAGGGGGGGGGGGCCGGTACCAAAAAAGCCTACCAACAATATGAACCGTCTCCGTATATAAAATAGTTTTGTGAAAACTTTTTGTTGCCCCCCCTCCCATTGTGAAGCATCAAACTGCGTCTGACTGCTGTGACTCTCTGTCCCCTGACAGTGATCCAGCCGGTGACTCACCCCTTTTTGCTCCCGTGCTGCCTTCCCAAGGCTGTCCCGACCGCCCGGGGCCTCCGCGGCCCCTTCCCCTTCACCTCCGGCCCTGCACGTCCCGGGGCCAACCTGAACCAGAGGGAGCCGAGGGAGTCGGGGCCCCCGCCTCTCGCCTCTCCCCTCCACGCCAGCGCCAACGGCTGGTGGAATCTGAGCCACGTCAGTCTGAACCATCTCGGTGGACTGAAGCAGACTGAAATTCAAAGACAGGCCAGGAGAGCAGAGGAGCAGAACGAGTGAAGGGACACATGGACTGCCTTCGCTCCTCCAATCTCTGCGTCCTTTTCAGCTCATTGTAGACTTTAGTTTATCATCAGCTGCTGTGGGATTTAAAACAGACTTTGTATTTATTGGGCTGGACAGTGTTGTAAACAGACAAGCTGAGAAATGCCACAGAAGAAGAATAGCGCTTGTAAACAGTTAACATGGCGGCACTTGTGTTGGAGGGAATAAAAGCGGAGCTCTCAA
The DNA here is from genome assembly GCF_900963305.1 of Echeneis naucrates. Lineage (NCBI taxonomy): Eukaryota > Metazoa > Chordata > Actinopteri > Carangiformes > Echeneidae > Echeneis > Echeneis naucrates. Next base: position 18,989,807 of record NC_042527.1, on the reverse strand, counting down.
GTTGCATTGTTGATCCGCGTTGTCGTGCATTTCATGACCTCATGAAAATAAAAACTGCATGTGATGCATGTGTGCTCTGCTGCAGCTCCCCTCCGACACGGCAGGGGGCAGCACCAGCTTTTCCCGGGAGTCAGTCAGAGCTGTGAGGGGCAAACTAATTACGAGGTGCCACTCTGACTGCTTTCGGGGGCACATCCTAAAATATCCGACACTCCGACACACACACACACACACACACACACACACACACACACACACACATACATATATATCTCTACACAAGAATTATAAAGTATTCAACCAGTAGTGTTTGAACAGCCTCTTTTTGGATATTATTAAAGTCAAAATAATTTTTATTGTCATTTCTTCTGCACATACAATCAAAATTACATCAGCTCTTTTGTCTGCTGTGGTGTAACATAGAACCAAATAAACTGTTATTATTATTTTATGTTTTAGCTGCATACTGTATTATAACACATTAATCTAAAGAAAGTAATTTAAAATCATTTGTTGGTGGCTGCTTGTTTGCTGGGTTAAAAGGTTAAAGATAAACGACAGAATGATTGATAGATAGAGATTTTCTTGTCATCACACATAAATCACACATAAACCCATAAAATGGGAGTATAAATATTGTTTCAGTCATTTAAAGGTTTTTTTTCAATGACACTTTGTTTGTCTTTTAAAGTAATTTCAGCTTTCTTTCCCAAATCTTTCCCTGCGGAGTGAAGTATTTGACATTTGACGATCTTTGGCTGATGTGTCATTTTGGCGCCGAATATTCCAACTTTTTTTCTGTCGTCATTTTCCCAGCGCGGGACTTTTGTGTTGCGGTGTGAGTGTGTGTGTGTTTGTGTGTTGTCGTCGTCGTCGTATGTGTGGATGCTGGACCCAGCTGTGGTTTTAAACTTCTTTCCGTCTTAAAACACAAAGATCCCCGACAACATGCAGCGAAGCATCGCGTAAGTGTGTGTTTGTTTTTTTTTTTGTGTTTTCCCCCGATGAGCTAACCGAGAGAGCAACGTTAGCTTCCTGGACACACAACTTGTGTTGGTTGTGTTAACCGAGCAGGCTGAAGTGTGTTGTGTGTTGGTTCATTTAAATGTTTGTAGAGACTTTTTTTTTTGTCGTTGCTGCTGTTGTGAAAATGCGGCTTTAACGACGTTTAAAGCGAGTTAGCTTTAGCATAAGTTAGTTTTTGGTGAGAGATTTTTGGGGTTTCTTCGTCTTTAGCTGGCGGTGAAAGCTTAAACATTGAAGCGGATGGTGTGTGTCTGAAGGGGGAAACCTTCCCTCCGTTGGCACAAACCTGTAGTTTTAACAATAACGTAGCTAGCCGCTCCGTTGTGTGCTAACCATGAGTGGAAGCTAGCTGCTTTATCAGCTTCAGTCATGGTGGATCTTCTTAACTCTGTTTGTGTTTTGTTTTTTTTTATATCTGTTTCTGCTGTCAGATCGTTTTTCCAGCCGAAGAGCAAAGACAAGTATGTGCAGAAGAAAACAGCAGATGAGACTGTGAAGAAGTAAGACCAGCCTGCCTTTGAATTAGCATTTTATTTGCTGTGTGCTGCATCTGTCTGGTGGAGAGATGAGCAGAAAAGCATCAGCTGCACGAACCACATCCTTTTTTTTTATCTGCAGCTGCTTTCACACAATAAGTTATAACAGAAAAGAAAAACAACCCCAACCTCTGGCACAGATGACTGACTTTGCTGATTACAGAATATTTCTGCCATTTATAACAGCTGCCAGATTATAAAAAAAAAAACAAAAACAAACCCATTGTCAGTAAAAATACTTAAAGTACCTGCATATGTGAAAAATTATTAGAGATTAGCTGATGTGCTTGGAAAGGCACAGACATCAGTAAACAAGATTAGTGTCTGAGCTAATTTTCAAGCACTTCCTATATATGTAGGAGTCTTTTTGCATTGAGGCCCAACTGGCAGTTTGTGTGAGCAATTATCTCTGATTCAGATCTTTCAGAATCAGAGATCTCTGATGTTTAATAAAAGTTTCTGTGTCCAGTCATTATTACCAAAAGACATGATGAAAAGAGATAACTTAAGTGTCTCATCTCTGAGCTGCTTTGATCATAACGTGCTCATTATCTCTGTGCTGCTGCATCTTTAAAGTACGTCTTCAGCCTCACTTTAATACACTTGCCTTTATGTAATGAGCTTCACATCGTTGCTTTTTGGCCTCTTTCATTTTGATTTTATGCCACAATTGTTTTTTTGTTTTTTTTTTATCTGTATAATTTTATGCTTTCTTTCTTTCTTTTTTTTTTAATCCTCATTATAAACCTTACAGCTTTAGTTATACCAAATGCATGTTGTATTGAAAGTGTGCTTGTGCTCATCTCCAGACCTGTCAAGAGTCCTCTCAAGGTGCAGAACAGAGTCGTGGAAGCCGATTCACCTGTCAAGAAGGCCGCCAAGCGCAGCCGCCAAATCCTGGACAGCGATGATGACGAGGCGCCCGTTGTTAAGGGGCAGGTTGCCACCAATGGACAGGCAGACAAAGAAGTCTCCAGTAAAAGAGAAAAGGTACACACACAAAAAGCATCTCAAACGTCCTAATTTGACAGAATAGTTGAAACAAATGAGATGCGATTGTGTTGAAGAAACAAAGCAGACGTACTCTGAGTAACAAAACATCTGAGTTAATAATAATTATCATCGGGTGACTTCCATTCTCCTTATGCAGAGTAAGTGATTTTTGAACAATTGGTAACCCATAAAATTTTTCTGGCCTATTATAACCTGCACATGGTCAATGTTATAAGGGCGTTAGAGCTCCTGTAGGCAGATCAGTGCCTATTGTTTGTTCAGTGGAGGGAAAAACACTGTCTCACAAAGACATGGTTATTATATGGTGACTCACAATGTTGAATGAGTTTGTCAATAAGCCACATAATAAAAAGACATGATTATCACCTGTGGCTGCTGCTCAACCACCTGCGGTTCAGTTAACACTTCTTAACCTTCATGGGAATTTTGAATTGTTAATGTGTCGGTGTTGTGTTATTTGTTCGCTCAGGGAAGAGAGCAGCATAACTAACTAAGACTAACTACTGTTACTTTCACATGGCTGCAATGATGAAAACAATTTTCATGACTCCAGCCAGAGAGGCTCAATGAGATATAACTGCTGGGCAGCTGCGCAGTATTATAAGTGATATGTGATAAGTCAAAACTTTTCTGCACTTTTCTGTCACAGATTGGTAAACTAGTTGTATTTAGTAGCTTTAATGAACCTCATTTCAACATGTGATGTTTAGATGTCAGAGCAGACAGGTCAGTGTAAAAACTTTGTGCAGATAATTAGTGTACATGCAGTTTATTTCTTATTAATATGACAAATATAACAAGGAATATTGTCAACACTACAATTATGTTTGGGTTTTTTTTTCTTCCTAAACAAAACACAAGGACAAATATTTTTACTCAGTCTGAATTTTTAACAAGTCTCTGAATGTTGAATCCCATTCAGCAGAGAGTTTATTGACCAACTCTGTAATGCTTATTGTATTTATATCATAGTTTTATGTGATAACGACCTCACAGTATAGTTTACTGGGAGTATTGAGACTTCTCATGTTGAGGGTCTAATCAGAAATTCTTTCCAACCTTCCTGTGATGGATCTTTCTGTCTCTCTCTTCCTCTTTCTAGCAGGCCTCACTAAACGATGCACTTCATTGAACCACAAACTTGTTCTTCATTGATGGAGGTTTATATTGTTCAGGGTTTGCGGTGTCCAACACAGAGTAAAGGGCTGAGATATTTTACTTCATGGGCTTTGCTGCAGCTTTTCTTTAATTTGCTTTCAGCCATCTCATCAGTAGAGCTCCACAGACAAATGGATTCTCTCGCCCCCCCACCCCCCCTTTCCTCCTTCTATATTTTTTTTTTTCTTAAATTACCACAAATTTAAAAGCAAAAGCTCTCACTTGCCTTTGCTGAAGATGCCAGACTGAGGATGTGTAATGCAAACTGACACATTGGTCCACATCACACGTTGTTTCATGCCTTTTCCAATATCAGCTGTCCGTGGAAACAGATCACTAATGTTTCTGCCGGTCTTTTTCAGAAGGATGATGTATTTAAGGCCGTTCCCACCCCCATGTCTTCACCGCCTGCTCAGGCCACCCCGGTGACACCCGCCACTCCAGTCACCCCGGCCTCTTCAGCCTCACCGGGGACCCCCACCACCCCAAACTCAATTTCCCCATCTGGGATAGTTAAACGCAAGACCGGTCAGTAACTGATTTCTTTCTATCGATCTTTTTTGATTTTTACTCCAGACTTGCACCCGATTTGTGTGCCTTTTTGCAGCGTTTTGAACTTTAACACCAGCTGAGAATTTATAGTTCCTGCGCCTCGAGCTATTTTACTTGATTACTTGTTAGCGGGGGCCTAATGGCTCCAAATACTCATTATTTAACAACGAGGGAAAAGACGACATTTATCACAAAGTGACTACATGAGAGGTTGTTTGTTTTGTTTTGTGTTTCTTTTTTTCTCCAGCAAAAACAGACAAGTACACTTTCCACACTTTTTTTTTTTTTTTTTTTTTCAATTTGTCTCTTGACTGTCAAACTTTCAGACTGACAAGCGCTATACTGGATGTTACTGCAGTCTTTGTGATTTACTTCATCTGCTGAGCCCATATCATTATTTTCTTGAATGTATTTGCACTGTGATGATAATATCATCGATGCATTACATCTTGCCATGTTCTCTGCTGACTGGGCGTTAATGGAACCGGCAGAGCAAGTCGTCTTATTATTGTGGCTGATTGTCACTTTTGGTTCACAGACAGAGAGAAAAGGCCTGCACATCCGTTGCCCTTATATTTTTTAGCTGCAGCCTGTACATGATTACGCCACATTTCAGAAAAACAGAGAGCTGCTGCTGCTTGCTTTCTTGTCATACATGTTCATTATATGTAAACCCTAAATGAGATCCATGTGCAGTGATCTGCACATATTATAAAATAGAATGGCCAAGGAAATTTGACTAAGGCTGCATATTTATTTATTTATCAGGAATTTAAAGCTACTTTTGCCTGGTTTTCTAGCAGTGAAGATGTGTTTTCATTTGGGAAGCACTCTTTTCTCACTTTGTTTCCTTCATCCTACTTTTGCACTAAGCGGGAAGCGGCTCATTCTCTTTTCATCATCTCATTCTCTTTGTGTCTGATGAGAGCAGCATTGGCTTTCAGGAGCAGTTGCGTTGCAACACTAAGAGCCCTGCCACCATCACCACTGAGGAAAACATCAAATTAAAGTAACGCTCTAATTTGACCTGAAATTGCCTTCCTAATGTCCTGGGCTAATGCTTTCATTATAATATCTTGGGGAAAAAAGACAAATGGTAGCACTACCTGTGCGAGAAGTTTAACAAGGACCAGCACTGAGGCAGCTGCAGAACCTAAACCAAAATTACCCTCAAGCACCACTGCTGCATAAAATTACTGAGGAAATTGTACTGGAACTATAAGCTGCTGTGCTGCATAGTACGTTTCAGGATGGAATTAGTGTTTTCATTAGCAAAGTGCGCATCTTTGATCCCCCCCCCCCTTCCCCCCCGTTGCCCTACATCTGCAGTGAGAGAATGAACTAGACCTGTTTTCATCTGCACTTTCTTTCTGTTCATGCCATGATTTCAGTTGGGATGCCGCCTCTTCTTTTTTTTTTTTTTTTTTTCCCCTTGCCCCCTCCCTTCTTTTAATCTAATGCCTGTCCTGACGTATGCAGCAAGGAAGATGTTCCCCAAGAGGAAGCTTGATGAGAGCAGGGGCAGCAACGAGAATCAGAGAGAGGAGGCCGAGGCCAAAGAGGAGCAGGGTCAGCAAAATAAACGACCCCGTGTGGAGACCAGCGGCAGCAGTCCAGGTATGCCTCCATGTCTGCAATGAGGCTGATAACACTAACAGCTTTCTACACGGGCCCTAAAAGTCTTTGTGAGGATGGAAAATTACCTTAAACCCGTCAAGGAACTGGGAAGATGCACAAACACTTTGGATAAATGGTAAAAAGACAAGAAATATTTTATCAACAATCATTCCAGTCTGATTTTGGAAATGTCTCCACAGAATTATCTCGTATTTTATTATTTCCATGATAAAAGCAATAGAAGATAGAAATATTTTTTCCAATTCCTGTCAATGTTACTGCACAAAATGTCACATTTCAGTGCTGCTTATATTCCTGCTGTACAGACAATGGTATCTGTTGTCCGCATATTCCATGGACACATGCCTTGGTTTTACTCTGTAGTGTGTTGCACATTATACAAAATACTTGCACTCTGTCAGCATCACTTTCTTGCAGTCATAGCAACACAAAGTTTTCACAGCAGCACTCTTGCATGAATACCATCTGTGCCTGAGCAGGAAAAAGTCCAGAACAAAAAGAGGACATGAAGTTAGCAAATATGGAGTAGAAGCAGTTTGTACATATAAATCATTTCAACGTTTCAAATGCTTACATATTTCAAATTGCAGAAAACTTTTTCCATTGAATGAAGGCAGGAAGATATAGTGCTACTTCTAAATAGCTGTGACATGGTTTTATGTGCATCACATCAGAGAGAAGAAACACTTTTATCACACTCCTCCACAAAACACCTCCTGGTTACTTTTCCTGACCTCTTCTTCTGCATATATGGTGCACGTATGCTATGTTTATGATATAATTTGTCATTTCATTTACAAAAAATTGGTCTGCAAGTCTTTGATAATTCACTCTATGTATAAACAAATTTTTTAAACCATTGTAAATATTCTTTTTCTCTAACTTGTGATTACGAAGTGTCAGGCTTTACAGCTTTTCTCTTAGTATAGCTGAAAATTGAAAAGATTTGGTGCGTAGGTTGGATCAAATAAGGAAATCAAACTGCGCTCTGATGAATTGTGAGCTGTATTTTCTTTTTTCTGAGACAAGTTCTGACCTAAATGGCCAACAGATTCATAAAGAAATAATTAGATGTATGAAAATACTTTCTACTTCAAGGCTAAACGATTTATCAAAATATCGCCAATATGCAATTTTAAATTACTGATGCTGCCCTTTCTTTTGTGTTATAACAGACAATAATTATCACTGAAGCGAGACGACGTCAGCTCACAAATCATGTTCTCCAGATGGAAGGCAAAACCTTTGTTTGTTACAAGACCCAACAAAATCCCATCCTCGTCATTTTAATATTTTTTTACTTTCATGTAAATGTGAAATGTGATTTTATAACTGAAATTGTGACTCATATTGCAACAACAATATATGCCAAATATTGTCCAGCCCAGTTTTAGCTGCAGCACTGACGTCAGACGCTGCAGCTCATGTGTGTTAACCAGAGCTGTTCTGGCTTTATCCGATTTGGTTTTGACTTGACGTCTTTTCAGTGGTGAAATTACAAAAAGTGATTTGAGTGTAGGAGGAGGTGGTAACATTCATTTTCAGCGAACTTACTGAGTTTAGCCGGTCAGCACATTTTTTAACCCCACCTTCCGGAGCGGCAATTGTGCCTCCAGAAGAAGCAGCAGTGCAGACAGGGAAATGGCCTCCTGACTCTTTTTCTGAAATTGTTTGGCAAAATGGCAGAAGCGACTGCTGGATTCACCAGTCCAGTCCACTCATCATTTTAACTCACAGATGAGAAAATTAAAGTTTCATGTCCGGGTCTTCACCCAGTCAACGACTCCAGCTCTGTCTGCAGGGACACAGAGCTTCAACTTTTTCTCCTACCTTATTGTCTGGAATGAAAGGGAAACCTCACAAATATTACCTGCAGCATTTTATTGAAGAAGGCTGTTATGTTTAAGACCATCTATGAACGTGGGCTCCAAGCAACAAAGAGGAAAAGGAAAAAAAAAAAACAAAACTGGGTCGCCCTCAGGAAACTTGCTGGCATTTATCTCTTCGGTAACTATTCCCTCTCTGTCTCACCTGGTGTAGGGAAAACCAGTGAACCCATGGAGGAGGGAGCAAAAGATGAAGTTGAAAAGGCAGTGACTGAAGCAAACAGCCCAGATGAGGAGGTGGAGAACAAGAAGGAAGAGGAAGAGGAGAAGGCCAGAGAGGAGGAGCAGGTAGAGAAAAGGAGCGCTGATGAGAAAGAAAAGAAAGCTGAGGGGGCAGAGAATAGAAATGAAGCAAAGGAGAAGACAGATGATGAGAGAGGGCTTGCCGTTGCCAAGAAGGAAGTGGTTGAAAAGGACACACGAGAGGGAGAAGAGAGCCCAAAAAGTCAAACACAGAGAAAACAGAAAGAAGTAAAAGAGCAGAAAGATAAGGAGCCCGCCAAGAAGTCCCCCATCAGCAGTTTCTTTGGTGAGTGGGAAAATTTGCATAGTTCTGTACTTGCACAAAAAAGAAAACATGTCTGTAAATGTTTGATGCTTTTATCAGTTAGGAAAGAAGGCAAAATATTACTCTGCCCCAACCCCTGCTCCACCCTCACCTTTTTTTTTATTTATTTTTAAAATAGCTCCCAGAAAAGCTGCAGTGAAGACTGAGAAACCAGAGAAGAATGAAGGGGAGAAGAAGACGCATGCGGAAAGGAAGAGTTCAGCGGAGGACAGTAAAGACGTTAAGGGGTAAGGGGAACATAATGACAAGAAGTTCTGCTGCAGGTCTCTAGTTTTGCTGAATCCAAATGTCCAAAGTTTACCACACTAGCAGATCCATGGCCTTAATGGGAAAGTTTCTGTAAGGTCAAATCCATATTTTATTGAGTCCACAAAAGACCTCAAGGAGATTTTCTTTCAGGGCTGCTTGTGTTTCAGGCTTCATCTCAAGAACTGTATATAATGAACTGGTTTTCGACACCTGATGACTTTTCACCCTCTCATTTCATCAGTTACCCTTGTATTTAGCCTCTGTGGAGTCATTAGCGAGGCCATCAACAGTGCATGGTTTGTTGGAGCTCCTGGCTGTTCTAATGACAGTAATTTGGATTTAAGAGATGTGTTAAGGTGTCTGCGCTGCCAGTCCAACTGCCCTCAGTTCAACTTACTTGGATAACCATAATCAGGATGACTGGGAATCTTCAGCCTTCAGCATGGATGTGATGGTTATTCATGTAGACTATGAATAACCATATAGATTTGTTCAAATGTACATATTCTGTGGTTTGATGATCCTCAGTTTGAGGTTTGATGTTGAATATAGTGCTAAGCAACCCGTATAAAGGAAAAAGTTGTCTTTACATTCAGACCATATCTGTTAAAGCCACTGTGTAATAATGCAGCTCTGTCACGCATCGGTTACCAACATCAATAGCATCGATACCACTAAGAAATGTTAGCGGGACGGGAGCTTCAGTTTAATGCTGTGGAAACACACAAGTCCTGCTTTGTGGCAAATTTCCGCCCACATGAATAAAATGAGTGTCCAGAAGCTCAGTTTGATTATTGGATTAAGAATCAAAGTACTCATTTTAAAACAGATTTTTAAATGTGGTGAATACAGCATTTATAGATTGAATTAAAATTTTATTGAGGAAGTTGAGTTTTTGAACAGATCTAGACTTGCAGATGCGTCTTCAACATTACATAACATGAAGTACAGGGTGTGCATAAAGTCTCTTTGCAACTTAAAAAGTTTATTACAAAAGCTAATGAACAGACAAATATGTGGAAATTATTACAAAAGATATTGAGGAGTAGATATTGAAGTTTTTTGCCTCATTTAATACACTTATACATTGGCCCCATTAGTTGGACGAAGCACATCAAGATAGTACTCGATTTCGTGCCATGTTCGCTGTAGCATAGCCTCATCAGTGGTTGCAATGGCATCAGTGATCTTTTGCTTTAGGTCAGTGATGTCCTGTGTCTCTGTTCGATACACAATATCTTTAACATAACCCCACAATATCTGTTGAACGAGGTGGCCAGGGAATCTCAGGGTATTTAACACTACCCATTTCATCAACAGGGTACCTGAAATGCAATGTGATTTTAAAAACTTTGATAACCACTGAGTACATACAACACATCTGACCAAGTTAACTCATCAATTGCCTTTATAATAATTTTTTTTTAAATTGGATAGAGACTTTATGGACACCCTGTTTATCCGGTGACTCCCACAGGTTGAGAATTGAAAACACAGAAAGGTGCTGTTTGTTACCCGATTCTCTTTTTCAATATGTAGATACAATTATTTTCTCATTGTCTGTAATTGAAATGTGCATGTATTCCATAAGTGCTTTCAGGCAAACTATTTTTGTATGGATTAATTATTAGTATTAAGATAATACTAATGGTTTGCACAATGCTTTGATTACATTTGAATAAACACTCAGCAGCAGCATCAGTATATTACAGCTTTGTCATTTTGAGGTCATGTTAACTATTCCATCCACAAGCTATATTTAGCTTGAGAAGAGAGGGAATGCATTTTTCATCCTCCTAACTATTTATTTTTTTATCACTGCCTTGTGTGCGAAAGTGTAGGAGTGATAGGCACAGCATAAAAAGGAGAGTTCACAGCTCCCTGTAATAAATTCAGCAGATGATATTTAGTTTTACTCTGGTTTTCTGTGCCCTGCATGAGGACCAGAAACACATATGAGATATTGTAGGTTTTACTTCGGTAAAAAGCAGATCTCTAATCAGAAGGAGGTTCTTTTTTTGTTTTGTTTAGTTTTTTTGTTTTTTTTCTTTCCCCTCCTTCAAAAATTAATCATTATATAAGAATGGTGATATGGGAATTGCACCGCCATTAAATATGTTGAACTTTTCTCAGAAAGAGGTGCTTTTCTTTGAGATTAACTTTCCTGTAGTTCAACTTGGATTTTGAAAATATCTTCTGAAGCACTCATTACATTTCCCAGCAACTCATTGTTATGATAATTGTGCGCATGACTTTCTGCCTACAAAGAGTTGGAGTTGACTTCGGTGAGCGTAACAGCTGTCACCATTGTTCTGCTGGAGACTAATTTGCTGCCATTCTCGTCTTGTTCCTCCTCAGTGAGCCATCGTCAGGACAGACAGACTATGATCCGTCCAGGCCAGGATATCACCCTGTGGACCACGCCTGCTGGAAGCCCGGCCAAAAGTAAGAGGAGTCTTCTTCTTACCTTCCTCCCTTCTCACCAACCTGAGGGAAAACTAAGAACCCAAAGCCCCAGTTTGAATATTTTTACTAATCGGAGAATTTCATTGATTATGGGCTTTGATGTCTTCTAGAGCAGGGAGCCCCGGCTTGGCTTAAGAAGTAGCCCTTGACTCGTATACCAATGTCCATTTTTGTTGGTTAAATTCACGAGTCTACCCAAGATCCAACCACGACCATGGTCATGCTGAGTCTTATGGTGCACATTTACATGAAGACATGCAAATCAGCGATTGTTGCTAAGCAACACACACATAGTCTGACCTGCAACTTCACTAAAGCTGGGAAATATGGACAAAGAAAGCCAAAAGGCCATGAAAATGAAATTTACTGATAAAGAAAGAAGAGAATCTAGGTGGGTATAGCGCCTTAGGCAGCACTGTAGAGCCAAGGATACTGTCCTAATGGCCAGACATCCAGTCTTCCAACGTACACTGATCATATTGCCCAAAGCATTTTGAAGGCTGTGTTAGAGTAAAACCGAAGCACAGTCAGCACCTGCAGGGTCTTTCTCTCCAGTTTTTGCTGTAGTTGAGGGGAAAGCTCCTCCATTAGCTCGAACAAGGCTTGTCTGAGAAAGAGAAACCTGTCTAGTCGGTGACTGTTCCTGTAGACATCCAGTCAGCCCGATCACAAAATGGCCTTTTCTTATTTAACCTGTAAACAAGACATGCTGCTGTCACAATTTAACTGGAGAGAAAATAAATAAGGGGGTGTTCTTGGATCTGACAAGAGTGTGACAGAGCAGGTTGTCTTTTTTCCCCCACAGGAAGGGACGCCATTCTTAAGAAATGTGTCAAAGTTCAGAATAATTTATTTTGTGACAGCGTGATTAAAAGAAATGACTGACATTATGTCAGCCACACAACCGTCTTCCTAAGGGTCACGTCATTTTTCAAGTAACAGTAAGGTAACCGCTCACCATTGGCACTGGAAAACCAGAGAAGGAAACAGAAAAGGAAAGGTGCAGTATACTTCAAAAGGGTCCAGAGTGTGTAAATGGATGTAGAAAGCACTTAGTGTTGTATCATGTAATAATCTCAAGCTTGATGCAGGTCAGTAGTCCCTAGATTCTGCCTTCAAACCAAAAGGATGAAAACATGTTTCCATCTCAGGGTGATAAGGCGCCTAACCTGCAAAGCAGTGAGACCTGATATCCCGTGACAGAGAGGTCACAAACACAGAACACAAATAAATCTCTTCAGGTGGTTTATAGAATACGATAGATTTTTTTTTTTTATAGCCTAGAGAATGAGATCCACATTATCTACAGAGATCAGTCTCTGTGCGGTAGACCTGTATTTTGACAGAACGTCATCTATTTGATTATCACTGCATAGTGACATTTCAGCCAATTATAAAGCTCAGAACTACTGCAGCATGAAATTCCAGGATTTCACTCTTCAAGCCTTTATTCCCCCCTTTTCCACGTTCACATGTCTGTCACAGAAAGATAAAAAGGCCCAAAGCAAATCTCATCCCCAAACAGCCAAATCTGGGATGCAACAGTTGTGACAAGTCACTGTTGTATTAGGGGTGTTTTATTTTCTCCCTGCTGAGCCGAAGTGAAGACCAGCCTGTTTCTGAGTGAACTGCTTTGACTTAGAATTGGTCATGAAAAAGGATTTCACATCAAGGCCATGGTACAAATCACACAGCTCAGAGCAGACTGAGACCATGAGTCACTGTCCTCTGCGCCGTTTGTGCTGTGTTCGCCTCGACCTGCTTTGAATACAGGATGAAGTTGATGTAACACAACTGTCTCAGAAACAATACTGAGATGAATCACAAAAACCAATAGGACACCACAAAAATAACACAGTCCAGAATTTAACACAAATACAAACAACCAGGACATAAAATCAAGACTACAAAGACAAAATGAAATCAGAAAACCACGAAAACAACTCCAGGCGTCGAGGCAACGAGCCCATCGGCCCCCATGCCAGAAGCCTCTGCCCTCCTCTAATGCTGATGCCAGAGCTTTTTAGGCTCCGTCAGATCTATCTCATTGACCAGGAAACTCTGGGTGGTGCTACAGAGACACTGGATAGGAAGAAATCCGATGGTGTCTTGACAACAACTAAATAACCAACCTAGGGCTCAGCGACGCACCTTTTAAAAAAATAAAATCTCAGATTTTCTTCTTCATGCTGAACTTGAATGATGATTCAATTACTTTGACAAATCCCAATTCATTGATTAAAATCGATTTATCGCTGAATTCTTAAACTGTCCCACCGTCTCCACGGCAACCCCCCACCAGCAGCTCTTTCACATCCTTTTTCACTCATAACAGACAGAACATTTATTTCCCAACATTATTATGCCAATTCAGTTTTATTGTTGTTTTTAGTTATTGTAGTTCATACTTTTATGATTTCTATTTTTCAGTCTTCATTACTCCAATACATAATACAGCATATTAGCAATAATTGCTGGTTAATTGTGGAAATCATCCCTCTGTGTCTTTCCTACCTTCTCTTTTTGCTTTTGTGCCTCCTTAATTTGCTTCTCCTTCGCTTATGGTTGTTTCCAAACCTTACTGTCATGTTTTTGCACCAATGAAGGAGGAAAGAAAGAATGAAAGAGTTTACAGTGATATTATTTGCTCTGTTTTAGTTCAAGTAAGTTATTAAAATTTCTATGAATTGAATTAAACCTCAATCATTTTTCTGGACAAAGCTCTAAAGGACGTTCTTTTTTTTTTTTTTTTTTTCCTCCAAACCAATCACAAGCCACTGTGAGGGCACAATTTTCCCACCATGGCAGCGCCGACCTTTTGTCACCTCACTGGTGCTTTAATGGTGCTTTTGATAAGCAGGAATCAAAGCTGGTTCTGCTGTTGTGCTAATTGGGAGCCGCCCTGAGCTCAGCTTAACGCCACGAATGTAAAAATCTCTCATTGTGGACACCTCACCTGCTAACTATGTGCTCATCACTCTCCAGAGTGCCGTACTTGGCAGTGGCTCGCACCTTTGAGAAGATTGAAGAGGACTCTGGCAGGTAAGAGCTCCATATGCAGGAAAAAGGAGTTTTATCCCAGTCTGAAGTAAATGCCATTTGGGAGAATGTGATTGCTAAATATTCAAAGAATGTAGACACATCCCCAAAGTTAGCACTCAGGCTTTCTGCTGGGAGTATCTGGAGTATAATTAGAGGAGTTTGTTCCAGCCAGGGAGAGTAAGGTAATTGGATTAATTTTCTGGAGGGAGGTTGGGGGTGCATGGAACATGACGAAATTTTTACAAATAGGTCAGTTTCTAGGAATCGTGAAGGATGTATTTTAACACAATTTTTACACACTTACATTCTCTGCTGCTATTTTTGAAACCTGGCTGATGGCTTATTTATCAACTCTTAAGCTGAAAAGAAGCTGAAAACCCAACAGAAAATACAGGAAAATCCATGTGACTCTTGGCTGTAGGAATCGAAATGATACATTTTAAAGGATAATTCTGAACTGAGGGCTTTTACCAAGAAATTGAGAAGGCGTTTTTCAGACAGTCTTTATCTTTTGAACATATTAAATGACGGACGTCCTGGTAATGACTTGTATTTTTCCTGCCCACTACAATTGATGTATAGCGTTTCATAAATGAACAGCTCGTCTGCCTCCTGAACTTCCATTTCTCGATTAAAACCTCCAGACAGATCTCATTTCCTGCCTCCCAGTATTTACAGAATGGCTTTGAAATTCGTTTAACTCGTCTTCCTTGTCTCAAAGCAATCCCAATGTCATTTTCTAGGCTGAGAAACATTGAGACGCTGTCGAACTTGCTTCGCTCTGTGCTGCTGCTCTCTCCAGGTAAATGGTGTTTTATCTCTCCCATAATGCATGCTGATGTAGCTACACAGGCATCTGGCTGCCAGCCACTCTATCAAAGAGATGATGATCAAGCCAGGTTGCACATAAAAGTGGGAGGATGAGTCAGTCCGTTGATGTGTGTGTGTGTGTGTGTGTGTGTGTGTGTGTGTGTGTGTGTGTGTGTGTGTGTGTGTGTGTGTGTGTGTGTGTGCGTGTGCACGCACGTACCTGTGGGATTTTGATGAAGTATTTGTGTTGATGTGTTGCTTTTTATTGTGTGTATGTGTGTGTGTGTATCCACTGATGACTCAAGTGTGTCTACTTCTCTGTATGACCCTGTTTGTTTGTGTGTATGCGCGCGCGCGCGTGCGTGTGTGTTTGGTTGTGTCTTGAACGTGTTTGTCAGTATGTCCACGTGTTTGTCACCAAGTGTGTCTAACTTGTGTTAGGTGTGGCGTCTGTTCTTCTGTTTGCCAGCCTATATTGTGTCTCTCGTGCATCCTTATGTTTTCTCCGCAGTAAAATGCGTGTGCGCCTTTTTACATTCTTTTTCCAGAGGACCTACTGTGCTGTGTGTACCTGTGTTTGAACCAGCTGGGTCCTGCCTACTTGGGGATGGAGCTTGGCGTCGGAGAGACGGTGCTGATGAAAGCTGTTGCTCAAGCAACTGGTAATAGACACATGTTAATACCCACACACGCACAAATAACCACTGTCACACACCCAAACGCTTGTGCCTTCTCAGCCTGACTGCTGGTGCCTCTATTCTCCGTTCATCAGCCAATTATGTGGATGCTATTTACCACCTCTCTCGCTCTTGTTTCCAGGGCGACAATTGGACAAAATCAAGGCAGAGGCGCAGGAGAAAGGAGATTTGGGCCTGGTGGCCGAGAGCTCCCGTAGCAACCAGCGCACGATGTTCCAACCGGCCAGTCTGACAGCAGGGGGCGTGTTCAGGAAATTGAAAGAAATTGCCAGCATGAGTGGAAACTCGGTGAGCCACGGAATAACATTTTCATTACAGGAAAGCAAGCTTGACAAAATATTGTTTTCGCTCTATTTCCTTCTGAGTATGGGGGTCAGGGAGGAAAAAGAAAAAAAAATGTTAATGTGATCGTTGAGTGAACAAAGAATTATTAGTTTAATTGTGGACCTTGGCAGACACGGGGTGGGAATTTCTCAGCTTTTGAATAAGTTGTCACCTGGCTGGAATGTTTCAAGCAGTTTGTTTCATTCTCCTTCCCGTTGCTGCTGGGTCTGTTTTTAATTTTTATAAATTTTTTTGTTATCCTCTGGATTGAACGTGGAGTTTGTTCTCACAGGTGACCTCAGTCTTTTTTTTTTTTTTTCTCTTTTCTCTCTCTCGCTGTCTCTCGCTCTTCTTCTGTGAATCTCAATTTCTTCCTGCCTGCCTTAGGCCATGAATAAGAAAATCGACATCATCAAAGGTCTCTTTGTGGCGTGCCGTTTTTCTGAGGCCCGCTACATAGTCAGGTAAAATAACACTCTCTCTCTCTCACACACACACACACACGCATATAGGCTCAACTGATTGTGTGAGCACAGCCACACGTATACATCTGCATGTATAAAGACGTGGCAATCTTGGAATACGTTTTTTTTTTTTTAAAACCTCCATGCGTGAATGAGTGAGCATGTAGCTGCGGTCATGGGCAGCAGGTGTCAATGCTGACTTTGGTTGGTCTTGTGGTTCTGATTGGCAGGTCTCTAGCGGGGAAGCTGCGGATAGGCCTGGCTGAGCAGAGTGTCCTATCAGCACTCAGCCAGGCTGTGTGTTTGACCCCACCTGGACAAGGTAGCCTTTAAAGGATATCTACAACCAAAAAAGCATTCATTCTGAAACATTATTCGTCTCTGCATGGACACTAACCCTGTTTTTGCTCGCTGTTATCACTCTTCCTATCTTTACTGGCCCATAAAAGACCCCCATTTTAAAGCTTTTTAAACCTAAGTGATGCAAAAATTGATCTGAATTTAATGTGCGGCTTCAGCACTTTGAGTTACCCAAGTGAGTACCTTCCAACATTACAGTTTATTTTAGCCCAGAATCCCTCTTTGTTATACAATCTCTCCACCGCAGCTCCACCAGGAAAACACACACTGAATTTTCTCCTAAAAATACCTCGAGTTTGGAAGATAGCCACTTGCTTCGTCTCAACTCAGACGGTTCCAGCCTCACATTAGCTTCAGATAAACTCTCAAATATACTTTTGAATGGATCTGGATTTGTGCACCCCCCCCCCCATCTGTGGGAAGACTTATGTATTTTACTTTTAGTTTGGGAACTTTTTAATACAGCTGTTAATGACTTGCCTCACAAAATTTAATTAAGAATCCTACTGAGAACCCAACAGGCGGTCACACTGGAGGAGAGAAGGTGCTAAAAGGTGTTAAAATATTCTGTGCATTCATTAAAATTGTTGTACAAGAATTTTGATAATTATTGTGTTACCCAAACCAATTTGACCTCATAAAGTTGTTGAATAAAGAAATTACACGAATAAAAACACCAGTTACTGAGAATGTAATTCAGACTTTGATACTGCCATGTCTTCTAAATACTTCATTAAAAATTTACAGCTGTCACTATCTACTTTCATTCCGCTAATCTGACCTGCTCTCACCAATGCCGGCAACACCAAAATTTAATAAATTCATCCCTGGTTTATTAGTATTCGTGTCTTATTCTCCACTGGAGGTATACTTTAATAAGAGTCAATTAGACCAGAGGCTCGGTGGGAAAATTTGCATTGATCTATGGTCTGGTCTGGAAATGTTTTTCTTTGTGTGTTTGTTTATTTATTTAACCATTATTTTATCAGGCAGGTCAACCGAAAACAAATTCTTGTGCAGAGCTCGAGTGGATCATTACGATTAATAATTCAAGCAAAATAATTAATTTGGCCTTTAAGCATATATTATCTTAAACATTTCAACAGCAATGGTGCTCTTAAAGTCTTGTTCATTTTGAAAAACACTGAGGTTCAGGTGTACACAAGTAATTGAGCTGCTCTTTCTGGTTCTATATTTTTCTTTTTATTGCTTTTCTAGTGCCCCTGACCTAACAAATACTGTGCTGCTACGTTCTTACATTTACAGATCTGCTTTAAATGCATCTTCCCCCTTATTTCTTATAGGTTTCCCACCTGCTGTGATCGACGCAGGAAAGGGGATGAGCACTGAGAGCAGGCGGGCCTGGATCGAAGAAAAGAGTCTCATTCTCAAACAGACTTACTGGTAAGTGAAACCTAAACAAACCTCCTCGTTTTGCTTTGCAGTCTTTCCTCGGCGCCATTACAATACCTCATTCCTCTTAAGCCCCGTCCCTCATTCTCCCTCACTCGTACTGCTCACTTTCATATTGGGCGATATTGATTTTCCTCTCTTTCTTTTTTGTTTTTCCTCCACAAACACTTGGCTTTGTCTCCCGCTTGCTCCCCCAACCCCTACACTCTCCCATCCAGCGAGATGCCCAATTACGACGCCCTCATCCCTGTTCTGCTAAAGGAGGGCATAGACCAGTTACCCAATCACTGCAAGCTCACTCCAGGTAAGCAACCAACCGGGGGCTAGAGAGGTTATTTAATCCAAATCGGTGACTTGTGTGTGTTTATTGATCAGTTCAGTGCAGGTGACTCAGTTATTTTAGCTGAATCATTTATCACAGAAAGATAAGATGCCGCTAAACTAAGGATTAACTCCCCATTACACTGTTGTAAAGCTATTTGTGATAAGGAGCCTTGGCACCAAGGCAGAGAATTAATACCAACTACCAACTGAACACAACTAAATAGGGAAACTAAATTGGCTGTCGGTCAGTTTGAGGAATCTAGCAGCTATTTTGGCAGGTAAGTAATCGGTACTCAGAGGGCTCTTTTTGTTCTCAAATTCATTATAGTAAAAGGAGCTGGTGAATTTTTGGATGGGCTCACTCGGTTTGGTCCCAACATTATTGTCCTGCCATATCTTGTGCTATTGTGTTCCTTTAATTGTAAGCTGCAATTAAAGGAATTTGTTTGCTATATTTCATTATATCGCTCTGCTCCTGCTCTCAGAGCTTAACTTAGCAGCGCAGCCTCAGGGTACTTGAGTCAGAGAACTTTCGTATTAGGGCCAAATGAGAATACAAACTCACTTTCAACTGTGGTTTTGTCACAAAAACAGTTATGGGTGTGATGTTGATGTGCCATGTGGGTAATGTGTCGTTGACGCTAATTTCACAGCTTCTGGGTTTCTTGCAAACCAAATGTGAGACCTTGAGGCCTGTTAGCACCGGTGTGTCTCCTCCTCCTCTTCTCCACACATGCACCATAAAAAAGTGGCAAATAGAGAAAAGTCCTCGGCAGACTCACAATTAGTTTCCCAACTGTTTAGAATTCATGAAAAATGGTTAACAACTTTTTTTTTTTGTTTTGTTTCCTGCTGCTTTTACCTTCTCATTGAATTCTCTTACCACCTCTCATCTCCCAGGTGTACCGCTGAGACCCATGTTGGCTCACCCCACGAAGGGTGTTGGCGAGGTGATGAAGAAGTTCGACGAGGCGGCGTTTACCTGCGAATACAAGTACGATGGCGAGCGTGCTCAGGTGCGTATTTGTCTGCATACATGTAGGTGGTAATGTGACAGAATGGGACCATTACTTTTGCATGCGTTTGGCAGCAAACATGTGCCTGCTGAATTTTGTATGCGTATCCCTCACGGCTGTGTTCTTTGAGGTTGAGGTATTGCCATTCTGTGAGTCGCTGTGCCTTCACTTAGTGCGCGAATACATGCCTGGTGTTTCTGCATGACGTGTATGCGTGCCAATTCTTTTAAGATAAACAGTAGTGCTGCTTTCGCCCTGGGCCTGTAGGCAGAGCAAACTACCTCTGCCATTGTGAACCAGAGAGAGAGAGAGGGAGGAGGGGGTGTGTTGGAGATGGAGAGCTCGTGAGGAAAGAGACAGTGAAGGCGAGACACATATGAGGGAGAGGAAGATGAAAAATGGAGACAAACGGGAGACAGTAGTGTGGCTGAGGAAATTTCGAGAGAGACATAAAGCGCAAGACTGTAATGTAAACCCCTCCAGCTGTATTGTTAATTTTGGACAGTCATGCCAATAAAGTGCCTTTGAACTGAGTTGAATTGAGAAAAAGAGAGCTAAGCAGGGAGGGAGAAACAGAAACAGTGAGTGAACAAACCTTATGACGTCCTTTTCTTTCTCTCAGTTCTCTCTCTCTGGTCTCACTGCAGTGGACTGTATCACAACCAGCCAGCAGAGGGACTCGCGGCACACCACTCACTTAATGACTCCCAGTGTGTTTGTGCATGTTTGTTTGTGTGTGTGTGTGTGTGTGTGTGTGTGTGTGTGTATACATACAGTATTTTGTATATGAATGTGATTGTTCGCAGCCGCCACCACAAGTGCAATCTGTGTGTGTCAGCTGATGAATCATGTATTCATGGACTGTTCGTCCTATTTAATAATCAGCTGTGTCTGAATCTCTTTTTGACGTTGATCAGATATGATTGGATCCTTGATCAATGGGGGGAAAAAAAAGGAGCGTGACTCATCATGAGAGATCTGTTGTCCCTGGCCAAGTGGCACCTGAACATAATATGTAGTTGTAGATAATGTGTAAAAAGGAACATAATAACAACAGACACACTGAGCAGCTGTAAAACACATGAGTAATAAAGAACAAATGTAAAACAAGCAATGGCTTGAATTAAAAAAAAAAAGAAAAGAAAAGGAATTTTTTGGCAGAATTCGGATCAAGACAAATGAGCAAATGGCTGCAGGGATGATGAGTCTTGGATGGTTCACATGTTTCAAAGAAAAGCAAGAACTGACCCAATTATTGTTGCCTCAATAGGGCCGACCAGCATATATTGTCTTTTAACAAACGCAATGGATTGATACAAAGATGACACGAATTTCAGGGAGAGAACATTAGTTAGCTCGCAGTCTGACAATATATTTCTAAAGGCAAGAGCAGCGCCATCAGGACACGGAGACCTTAAGCCTGATGATTCTTTTCACACAGACCTGTTGAGGACAGCAGACTACACATACACACAAAAGGCTAAAGACCCAAGTTTAACCAAGCGATACAGAGGAGAGAGAGCAAAGAGCCACGTCGGCCTTCTTGTCCCTTTTCTTGACAAAGCGTTGTATCGGATCGTCTTAGTTGTGGTCAGAATTTTTCTTTCAGCTTCTTTCACCTGGTTTGACAAGTACTCTGACTTATTTTGGGTCACTGACTCATAGAGAACAGCTCAATCCAAACTGCAGAACTGTAAACATGAGGCAGCACCAGGATTCATTTATATAAACCTGTAACTGTCTGTCACCATCTGTCACAGATCCCAAACTAATCACGTGTGGATGAAGCAGCGCTCTCACAGCCGCGATTGCGTGTTTCATTTATCAATGGATTAACCCTTATTGCAATTTTTTTTCCAGCTAAAGACTAAATATTTTGTGTTGTCACCTTCATAAATGTGAACTTTTCCCTTTGAGAAAATAACCTCAATGCCTGTGGCTTGATGTGAGTGATGATTGAATCAAACAAGCAATCTAAGGAAGTCACCTTGGGCACTGGAAAATTACAACAGTGAAAAATTGTGATTGGTTTCTCTGCTGCTTTTTGACTAAACAATTAAAAGACTAATCTAAAATAATTGCCAGATTAATCAATGATGAAAATATTCATTAGCTACAGGTGGAACAGTGATTTCACAAGACTGAACAATCACTGAAATCATGAAAAGTGGTAAAATATGACCAGTCAGTATCATGCAACGTCTATCAGGCGTTGTATGGAAAGAATATAATCTGTTAGTGTCATATTAAAAGGCCAGAAATATTCATTGATATGATCTTATTAAACTTATATACTCATAATTTAAGTGCACATATGGCTGCCTCTTCTTCTGATCTTAATGTCCGTGATCATGTTTCAGTTGCTTTAAAAAAAATCAAAAACAAAAAAAACGCATGAATACCTTTTCTGCTCTGCTTTGTATTTATTGAATTGTGTCCATTTCCTCCCAAAGATTCATATTCTGGAGAGCGGCGAGGTTCGAATATTCAGTCGAAACCAAGAAGACAACACCAGCAAATACCCAGATATCATCTCTCGCATCCCCAAGGTAAGAGGCTCGAACGTGTGGAGCGCTGCAGCTCAGCCCCTGGGGGGCAGAAAGGGATTCACAGTTAGCCCCGACTGTTAACTGACAGCTTCAACAGTGTGCAGATAACTACTGCACACAGCTGTCTGACTCACTCTTTCCCATTTTCCTGCTTTCTCTTGACCTATCTACCTACCTAATATGTCTGGTTTCCATCTGTCCACTCCTGCTCTCTGCCTCTGTCTCAGCTTGAATCCCATATTCAGAGCTTATTTGTTATCTCTGGCTGTTTGTTGTCCTCACCCTGACTCGCCCTGTCATTCCTCTCCACTAGTTAAGAGCCACTGCTACCAATTAAATTTCTTTTTCTTTTTTTTTATTATTTTTTTGAATTTCCACTTAGGACTGCAGAATTTAAAACAACTTGTCATGAAAGTTGAGCTGTCTAATAGGTGTGGAAAAACGCTAGTTGTTTAATTGAAAGCTGGAGCTGTGGGAAGGCTCGCCAAATTAGCAAGGATCTGCTTGCATGGGGAGCAAGAAAGCGATCGCAGGCCAAGGCTTTGGCTGTCGGCCTGGTATTATCAGAGCATACTTACTACCTCGGCACCTGCTGAGTGCGTTTTTTTTGTTTTTGTTTGTTTTTTTTTTTCTGCCAGGGCAAGCTAAAGGAAATAAAGCTATCTCAGTTTTTTTTCCTCTTGCCCTTCATGTCCACTCTGTTGATATTTTTAAGAGTTTGTTGAGACCACCAACACTATTAAAACATCACTAATAATAATAATGAAAAGGAATTCCCTTTTGGTCTGAGTTAATCAAGGCAAATTATTGAATCAAAAACTCACAGCTTTGTCAGAGGTGGTTACTAATGGGTCCCTTTGCTTGAATTTATTAAGGAATAATTTATATGTTATAAGAGGAAACAGGTGCACTGCTGCTCCACTGAATTCTCTGTGGGGGGGGGGGGGGGGGGGGGGGTTAATTTGTCTCTGAAAACTAAGGCAGCACTGCAGCGCTTACCAGAGAGTTTAAGAATCACCCTGTCTCAATCATTTAGAGGAATTTTATTTTGAAGTAAAATGTGTGCAAAACCGCTGAAGTCTGCTGAGAAACAAGTTTCACAAGTTCCATCTTTCCACAATGCACAGTTTTTCAGATCAAGCGTTTCTTCAGTGAATCGCACTTATTAGTACTTACTTCTAATGCTACAAAAAAATTCCTCTGAGCTGGAAAAATAAAACCCAAGGGCAATACTTTGACCGCTACAGGGAACAAAGCTCCATGTTTCAAATAAATTCTCAAGTCTTTCAGTATTTAAAGAAATGCTGCTTCCGTACTGCTAAGTACGGCATATGAACATTTCCTGGTCTGCATCAGTTGACCTGCATCTCTGTCTCAGAAATCAGCAGTCAGATTTTCAATGAATTTTCGGGAATCGTGTTTTTTTGCTGTCAAAGTTGTGGTGAATTTAATCACAGAGAAAGATTAGATGTAAGAAGCATTGGCAATGATCGGACTCTGTTCGGTCCTATTCAGAATTAGGAAGGAAATGATGCTGGGTGGGAGGTTGGAACTGCAGCAAACCAACCGGTGTATATCTGGTTGAGACGTAGTTTTAGTGTGGTGTCACAGCAGGAATAAACACACCTACCTACAGTGTTTTAACAAAGTAAGTTCACTTCAACTTCTAAGTTGCTAATTATTTCATTGTTTCCTGATTGCTTGCGTAATGTGTCTTGTCTGCTTTCAGTTACGCTTCCTCTTCCATTTCTTGCCATCTGCCAGAAGTTAACTCTTTAATAAAGGTCTCTTGGTGATCAAGTTAGTTTTAAACAAACAGTTCAGTTTGAGGCTTGAAAATCGCACAGGCTTTAAATCACAATGGACATAAGCGCCACGATGTCATTCATGTGTTTCCAAAGAACAGTTTTGATGAGTGGGCGGCTCTTGGAGGTTTCTAACTTTACCTTACTCTCCACTAATCTGAAACTGGGCAATGAGAAAGGCAGTATGTGGAGCCGAGACAGGAGTCCGTACCACTTTATGACGAACATACACCAACCTGTCACTGAAAGCGGCTCTGCACCGTAATAAAATAAAAATACACAAGTTGTATAAAATTCCCCCCTAGTGCTGTTGTCGCAAAGCAGAAAATTCGCTCTTGAGACAAAGCTTGTAAACGTGTTTATTTCTGTTATAAAGTTGCGATGATGATAAAACATTTTAACATGAGAGCAAAGGACGATTAACTCCTTAGAAAATCAGTGTAGGTCATTGCAGAAAGATTTCTTTTTGCTTTCGCCCGCGCTCCCGATCTCTCACACCCCCATGTCTCTTATTTCGCCTCTGCCCTCTCACATTGACGTGGTGCTAAGCCCTTACCTCATTGCTCCATCCGTCCACTTGTCTTTTTCATGTCGCTGTCTCATCGTTCCACTCGTTTCTTCTTTGTTACTTCTTGATGTCGCCTGCTCATTCCACACTCCTCTGTGCTTTTTTTTTTTCCCTCCCATTTACTTCTCTCTTCTCACTCTTGTCTTATTCATTCTTGTTTCTCTCTTCCTCGTCTTTTTTCAGTGCTTTGAGACAGGCCTGTCTGCAGTTTCACATTTTTGGTCTGTCTCTCTGCCTCCTATAGCCTTCCCCTCTCACCACTCCTCCCTCCTTCTGTCTCCCTTCCTTCTGCTCTTTTTAGATATTTATTTTTTTGTTGGCTGTCGACGCTCCTATCTTCTCTCGCCTTTTTTGTTTCTCTTTTCAGTTTCTCTAAATACCCATCTACCTTCTCACCACTTCTTTCACACTCATTGTCCTCACATATCTCTCCCTTTTCAAAACCTTCTTTCACTTTTTTTGCTGTCTTCTCTCCTTTCGCCTCATACTCTCTACACCCTTTAACCTGCTGCTCTTGTCTTTTTATTTATTTTTCTGACATCCCTCCTCCGTGCGTCTCTTTTTGTTTTGTCATTATTTCTGCCCTGTATGTATGGTTTAATGATATGTTTTTATGGTTTATGTATGTTTTGTTGGGAGAACCATATAGCATTGTTTAAAGGGTGACACTCATGTAATTTTGATTAATTTGCACTTCAGTTTTTTGTCCTGCATTCATGTAATTTATGATTCTTGGATACATTTAATGAAAGGATGGTGTGAAAACAGCCTGTGCCAAATTTATAAATGAAGCTTTCATCTCAGGTTTCGATTACTGACCGTTTACACGGCACACAGTTAATAAATGATGAAAATTTGTATCTTATGTTCTCAGGGCATCATCAGTGCGCATCTACACATTCATGTGAACACAAAACATGAGGAAGGCATCAGTGAAACGTCACACCAGCACACACGCACTGCATAGAGGAGATGGGCTGATTAGATTTTACAGCACCTTGCTGCATTTATTTGCACATTAATGAGGGGAAACTGAATCTACCACAGTGCCTTAATGTATTAAATTATGAATTAATAGTAATACATTAACACACTCATACTTTTTTTTTTTTTAAAATACCTTAATTTGTAATTAATGCATTACTTAGCCTAATGACCTTATGAGGATAACTGCTTATGTTTGATATATCAGGCTGTTTCCAAACTGCTTGTTACCCTTAATGTCTCTCTTACCCTGACTAGCTTCCTTTGATGACCTTTTAGAACAAATTTTACTGATTGTCTCTCAGTCTTCTTCAAGATGTAAATTCTCACAAAGGATCCTCGTGGTCCTGAATCAGACAGGAAGGTGGAGATGAATCCTTGTGCGCAGGTGGTTAGAAGCCACTCAGTCTGATGTTGAAAATCAGCGGTCACAGTCAGTAAAATCTGCTCCTGATCTCGATGGTTTATCTTCTAAAGACTAAACATTGTCTGTGTTTTGCCTTCAGAAGGAAACAACTAAAAGCTGTCAATACCTTTTTAAATAAAGCAGTTTTTCTTTAGCGCAGCTTTGGCATCCGACCAAGCGTGGGGGTGTGTTAAACAGTTTGGTAACTGTTTGAGAATAAGAGACAGCAACGATAGACATAGCTACTCAGAAAGAGAAATGAATACAGCACAGGAACGAAATGTTAATGTGTTGACTTCCGAAGTGTTTTGCAACAAATTGAGGGCAACTGCAAGCCTTGAAACACTCTGAATATGTTGAGATGCTCCAAGTTAAAAGCTCCAAGTTGAGTTTCCTACTGAGTTGGTGTGAAAGTTTCACTGATGGAAATCAGCAGTCTCCTGTTTGCAATAGCAGATGCTGCTTGTATGCAGATTGGCAAATAACACCATGTGGCTTTCTTGAATTGTGAAAAACATCCTTTACATCTCTCTGTGTGTGTGTGTGTGTGTGTGTGTGTGTGTGTGTGTGTGTGTGTGTGTGTGTGTGTGTGTGTGTGTGTGTGTGTGTGTGTGTGTGTGTGTGTTTTTTTTTTTTTTCTTCCTTTTTCTGATGTCTTAATTTCTTCCATAGGTAAAGAAGGACTCCGTGGTGTCCTGCGTCTTGGACTCGGAGGCCGTCGCTTGGGATCGTGAGAAGAAGCAGATTCAGCCCTTCCAGGTCCTCACCACTCGTAAGAGAAAGGTACGGTGTGAAAAGGAGTGGCTTTTTTTTTTTTTTTTTTTTTTTTTTTTTTTTAAGTTTTGATCAGAGTAATAGTCTCTTTCCACCACAGCAATCACATTAGTGTGGAACTGCTCCCTGTCTTTCCCTGTCCCTCTATATTCATGATGACATCGAAGTAAATTAGGGATGGAGAAATGAGAGTGCAAATGTGGAGAACGTGATGATGAAAATGGACAAAAATTATTATCCTGATGTTTTTTTGTTTTTTTTTTAGCTGGATATTGTTAGGGCCACTATGAAATCATGATTAGTTGTAATGATGCACAAACTGATTGTACCGCCCTTCTGGCATATAGTAACTGCATCTTCACTATTTTCACTACCATAAGCGTTCTTGTCTGAAATATTTCATTTCAGACAAGGAAATGGAAGCAGATATGAACTAATTAGACATCATTTATGAGCAGAGGGGAGAAGTAATGAGGGTGTGAGAAGGAGAATGGAGATGAATCAGGGGAAAATCTCCCAGGTTTAAAGACTGCACAGGTTTTTATTTCGAAAGCCAGCTTTTCATGTTTATCTGTCAGATCTTCCTGCACCTGAAGCTTTAGCGAAGCAGCAAACCACGGAATAGCATCTACTTGTAATTTAAGTGTGGATTCATGCCTTTTTTTTAATGAAAACGATTTTAACAACGCAAAATATTGTAATCGTGTATTATTATTTTTACTACCAAGTAAGTCAATGTAAGTGCAATAAAATTTGCTTTGATAATTAATTTACATTTAAAATGCAAATCGATTGATGCTTCTATTGATACTAACTTTTTGTATATGTATAGAAAAGCTATTCTCATTAAAAATACGAGAATGCTCTCATGAATAATTTATTTGTCATTAAGCTTAATCCTGAGAAAAAAACTAAATGAAATCACTTTGTTGTGACCACCCTTTGGCTTTCTAACAGCACCATTTTTGCTCATTACTGAGCCTTGACATAACTTCTCCAAGATATTGGAGTGTGTTCTGTGTCTTACTGTATGATTGGGGGGGGAACCAGGGTCGGCTGCAGGACTTCTTGTTCTTTCTGTCTGCAGAATGAATTTGAGAACAATTAGATGGCTTCTTATTTAAAGGTGAAGTGGGCAAAGATGACTTTTTACTGTATCTACATATTAGAGTTAAATTAAAGGTAAATTTAATCTCATTAGCTTTTACATTAAAGCTCTTGGCAGTGGAGATACACATTATGTTAGTCTTTATGAGCTATTTTAAACTGCTTCGGGCAGTTTCTTTGTGAAAATGGTTGGTATGTTGTTTGTTGTTGTTTTTGTTGGTTTGTTTACTCTTAATGTTAATCAAAACAAAAATTCTTGAAGCCTGACAAATGTGTTGAATGCACTTCATTTTTAATAGGACATTTTTTGCTAATATCCGTGTTTGCAAGTGTTTTTCCTCCATGCTTTTGTTGCTCCACTTTCTTGTACAGGACCTCCACCTGACTTCAGTGGAACAGTACAAAACATTTGCAGGGCTCTGTATGGGGGGGGGAACATTGCTGCCTGATACTGCTGCTGGCCAAAATTTCCACAGAAAGGTGTTACAATGCCACATAATTTGAGAAACCACTAGTTGGAAAATAGCTGATAGCTCAAGAGGATGGACTTGACTCAGAAACATGGCTGCGGATGCACGAACTGGCACAACCTGAAGTGCAGTTTCTGAAAAGCCATGAGATTTTACATCGAGGTCACCGTGGAAACCCTGTAATAAGGGGAAACCAGGGGGTGTAGTGGCTGAGTGGAGTAAACGAGCAAAATAAATAGGAGAAGGTGTTGGAAAGGTAAGAGCAGCAGATGGAAAAGTAGAAGAGGTTGGTGATGTGAGTCAAAGAGCAGGAAGTAATATGCTGCAAATGCAGGATAAATCCAGTGAGGAGGTGCGATGCTGTTAAAAGGAAGAGAGAAGACTGAAAGGCGGGGTGGTTAACTTTCAAGATGAACGGGAGGGAAATCAAAGAGCTCTTTGTAACAACTCCCAAGGTTGGATGTTCGGATTTGTGAATAAGATGCGTCAATTTGCATATTTTTGTCAAGGGGAAAATATTAAAATGTATATGTGTGTGTTGATGCTTCTCTGCAGGACGTGGATGCTGCGGAGATCAAAGTGCAGGTGTGCGTGTACGCCTTTGACCTCCTCTATCTTAATGGCGAGGTAAGACCTGTGATGATGAGAAATATATTACCCAGAGATCTTTCTGAACACCACTGTTGTCATTTAAAACCAGCAAGTGTGTGCACGTGTTTATTGTTTGTGAGTGCTTGCATGCTCATCGCCCCGCTGAGATGCCAACAATGTCCCTGAATGCCAATGATGATGCTACTGGAGGCCATAACTAGATAATGATTGTAACGCTCATTGTAATTCCAGTGGAGTGTGTCTGAGTGTGTGTATTAGAGGTAAAGTCGGTGCCCTTTTTTTGTGCGCCTGTGCGTCTGCATCATGGGTGGTAATTGTAACTGACTGTGGGATTGACTGTGTGTATGTTTACATCCAAATAATGCACATTTTTAGGCAAACTCATAAAACTCAGCCAAAATGCAAATCAGTGAATATTTCCATCAACGAGTGCGATGTGAATTTTTCCCAAGTGGACGCCAACAAAAATGAATAATTTAAAGAGCGTCAGTGGCTCTTAAATTGTACTGTTTCGTTGCTTCAGCCCACCTAATATGGCATTTATGTAAATCTTCTGAATTAATTTGTCTCTGCAAGCTCATGCTTTGTGTCTTTTTTTTTTTTTTTTTTTTTTAAATCAGCTCTTGTCCTTTTGTTTGTTTATTGTTTATGACAAATTGGGAATGTCTAATTCCCTGTGCTCTGCAGTACTTGTCACTGTTGGCTCGCCGTGTCCTGAGCAGGTCTGTTCATGCTGATACCTTCCCACTAAGGCCCGAAGCAAAAAGCCGGAGCTGCAGTAACTACCACTTATGGCATGAAGGTCACGTCCTTGGTATTATTCTCAGGAATTCACCAGGTTTATGACCTGAAAAGGAGTTTACAACACATACGCTGAGAAATTATTTGAAAGTAATGGGATTTTGTGGTGACATGACCGCTGACATACGTTTGTGACATGTCAAAACACAAGCAGCCAATGTTTTAAATATAAGCCTGCGCAGCAGCAGCGATGTCTTGACGCATGTCAGTGTGTCAGGATATGCCACTGTCCTATTTCCCGGCACTGACACTCATCAACTCTCCAGAACAGTGCAGCTTTTATCAAATTCACTCCCTGGATCGGCCCCTCTTGGCTGCTGTATCTTGACTCTGTATAATATATTTTTGTATGTCTTGTGGGCATCGATAGTAACACATCACATCACACTCTGTTACATTAACAGCATGTGCTACAGTCAGGACTGTCAAACAGGGTTATAAAATACAATCAGAAAGTTAAATGACTTCAATAACATGAAAACATTGAATGAAATGCTGGCAAAATGAAATACAAGTCAGAAACTTTCTCAGTGGGTTGGGCTGGCAGTTGGGGGGGGAATCATTCACTGGTTCCCACGTGTACATGGTCAAGTCTTTTAAGAGCTGTTTTAATTATTTAGTGTTTTAGTTTTGGTTTCTTGCTGTACCTATCCTCCCTGAATTTAAATATGAGAAAGAAAGCCTTGCAGTGATGTCAGTCACTGGGGAAAAAGCTTTGGACTGTGAATGCACCACACTGTTTTCAGTACTCATAGGTGCTTATCTACTTCAGCCAAGTGCTGAATTTAATTCAGGGAAATTAGTGGCGTTTTTATTTCTTTCTTTTATTTATTTATTTTTTTTTTAATGGACAAATACCCCAACAACTATAGTGAGTGGTTGGAAATGGTCATAGTGTCATAGTGTTGTCTTTTTATGTGAACACTGCAGGTTGGAGGCTGCGTGCGTGCGTGCATACTTGTCGTGACTGTTTCTGTGAATAAACTCTGGCACCGTGTTTGTGTGGGTAGCTAGTTGAGATGCCACTTCATCCTTGTCATTGCAAAGCTCCCAGCTACCAACAGGAAATGGTTGTTATGATACACAGTTTTGCTGGTTGTAATGATGCATGTGTGTGTTTGTCTTTGTGCAGTCCTTGGTGCGACAGCCGTTGAGTCGGCGTCGGGCTCTGCTGAGAGAAAGCTTCTCAGAGGTGGAGGGAGAGTTTGTGTTTGCCCGATCCATTGACTCTGACAACACAGACACCATCGCTGAGTTCCTGGAGCAGTCTGTCCGAGGTGTGTATTGTTGTGTATGAGATGGAGACAGACTCTCTTACTTGTTTTCCTTCCTCCTGTCTTTTTATGCCTTGAACTTTGTGTGTGCTCTGTGTAGTTGTTTCCTTGCCTGCTGTGCGTCTTCAACCTTTTTTGTGTGTGTGTGGGTGTGTTTTGTGAGCTTCATTTCATTTGTGCCTTCGCCTGCTGCCTTTATGTGTAAATTATGTGAGGTATGTGTGCAGCAGTTGTATACTTGTACACTCTCTTTTTTTGGCCTGAATGTGTGTTTTTTGTCCAGCAGAATGGAACTTGTGAATTATGTGTTTGAGGTTTCTTGTGTTTTCTGCTTCAGACTCTGCATTTAATGAGAGAGAATATGGCAATGTGTATTTTTATGTACGTTATGTATCTGCGTCTCTTTGTCCATGATGGTCCCATGTAACCTTTTATTGTTGCAGTGTGTGAGTAACATTTGTGCGAGTGCACAATGATCATTAGGCTGTTTTTGTGTCCCGCCGGATCAGCTGCTGGGTCCATCAATGTCATTTTAAGAAATACTTTTTCTTCTTTGCCAGCTCAGCCAATCTTCCCCTTTGTGCACTTTCATCGTATGTGAAACTCCAGAAACAATACATGCAACTCTGCAGCTGATTATTTTAAAGAATAACAGAGAGAGCAGGAAGGAGGATGCTGGAGAGAGAAAGCCAGCCAGAGGTCCCAATCTAGCCTCAACTGTTAAGGATGCAGGCAGGGACAGAATGACTCAACCAGGGAAGAAGAAAATGTACTGCTCTCAACCACAATGACAAACATGCTGTATTGTAGGTAATGTGGCTGATCCACTGCAGGCAAGTCTGAACTCATTACAGGGTCAACACAGTTACAGAAACAGAAAACTTCCAGGGAGTGATCCATCACCCACAACACTGAGCTCCTCCACTTGTGCTTAGTGGTGAAATGGGAGCTACCACTCTCTGGAGGAGAGTGGCCTGGTCATCAAGCTGAGCCCTGTGGACGAGTTAGTCATGTCCTGCACCTCTGTATCAGTGTGTGTGTGTGTGTGTGTGTGTGTCTCCTGCTATGGCACAAAAAAAAAAAAAAAAAAAAAAATTCTGTGTATCAGAGATAATCCGTTTATCTCCTTTCTGCACGGGAAGAATCGTATTTTGGTAAATTAATGTTTCTATGTGTGTGTAGATTCCTGTGAGGGCCTGATGGTGAAGACTCTGGAGAAGGATGCCACTTATGAAATTGCCAAACGTTCCCATAACTGGCTAAAGGTGTGTGTGTGTTCATGTGTGATGGTTAGCATTTGTGAAAATATTGATTCATTTGCAGTTGATATGTTGTCCTTGTAAACATGTAGACACACTGACCCTGACGTGTGTGCTAAACAATACAAAGCAAACACAAACAGAACTAATAACTGTGAAGACTATTGAGCTCCTTATTTGCCTCTCAGTAGGTAAAACATTTAAACATTGTTCCCGTTCTGTTTGATGTGCCAGTTTACTGCAAACACGCAAATGATTTTGAAATTTATAATGCCAAAATAAAGCATCTTTTGTGAGAGAACATTACATTCTGCTGAAGCATAAAGCTCGATAAGTCATCATGACAAAAAGCATCTTTCACATACCTCAATGGATTATAATCCCCGATTTCTAAAGGAAAATGCTTCAGATTTCTGGAGGACAAGAACATTTTAAAGACTATTACTTTGGCATCATTTGGAGTTGATACCTCTGACAGTTCACTTTATTAATATGATGTTTAATTGTGCCCGCTGGCTTTAAAATTTATGCAAAGGAAACCCAGTACCTGGCAGTACAGTATGCATTTTTCAGCCCCACTAATGTATAACACCTAATTATTTAATGCACATTAATAACTCCAAAAATGTTTTTCCTCCCTAATAGCTGAAGAAAGACTACCTGGAGGGGGTGGGTGACACGGTCGATCTGTGCGTGATTGGTGCCTACCTGGGGAAAGGCAAGAGGACGGGCACCTACGGCGGCTTCCTGCTGGCATGCTACGATGAAGAGAACGAGGAGTTCCAGTCTGTCTGCAAGGTGTGTGTCTGTACAGTGAAGCACGTCCAACAGAGGGCGAAACAAACTTATAGTTCTCAACAAAAGTCTTTGTTTCATTGTGAAGAAATCACTGCAGAAAATTCCCTTCTTTACTTCTCCTGAAGCATAGAATGTGCAAATGATGTTTTCAAGTTTAATTATTTCTTAGACTCTGGAGTTGTTTATCCCATCATGTTGAACACAAGATTCACACAATTTGAGCTCTGAAATAATGAGAGCAATCTTTTTTTTTCTTTTTTTTTTTTTTTTGTGAACACATCCATCTCTAATACAAAAACATTTATTGAAAAATGAAAAAATGGCTCAGTGACAAAGTCCTTAATTTCTTCAATCTCTGGAAACATTAAACTCCAGTGAGAGTTGTGGTACAAATGATGGATTCATCAGGATAAATCTGTTATTTATCCTACAAGGTTTGCTGGAGTTTTGTTGTTTTCACTTCTTCCTTCAATTTGTAAATTCCTTTTCTTGTTCTGTGGAAACCATGGAGTAACTGAGACAGACTTGTCACCTCGAGGTTGTTTATTATATTTATATTTCATTCGAAGCCTGATTCTTTTTATTGTAGCCTTTGGATGACATTGTGCTTTGATCTAGCTGTTTGTTGTGATCCAACAAAGAAACAAACATAAATGTTCAGTCTGTTTTCTCCTCGTCTTACGAGAGGGGCTCCGGTGCCTCTAAAATAATTTTAAATGACCCCCATCCTCTTTCAACCTGAGCTACAGAACCCAGAGGAAGTGGCTTTACAATTCCAGAAAGCAGCTAAATGTCAGAACTCATAAACACTGGGTCAAAGTGCAGACAAAATTTATCTGCAGTTATTGTCACATTCACTCAGTATATGAAGTGCATTCGAGCTGTAAGTGTTGTAACTGTCCTGAAATGAATCTAACCTTCATGACAGCTGTGTTCACTTAATATTAACAAAGAAGTGTGTTTGCTATCCTTACCTTCCATGACAATAAAATAACCTGACCATACAGCACAATAGGGAGGAACAGCTGCACAAACCAACTATCCATTATCTATACCATTTATCTGCCAAGGTCACTGCGGTGCGGGAGCCAATCCCTGCTGACATTAGGGGGGTGTGGCAGACCTAGGAAAGGCTGCCAGTCTGTGACAGAGACAAACCAACGCTCAGCCAATGTAGAGTCACCAGTTAACCTGACCCTGCAGGTCTTTGGACTGTGGAAGGAACCTGGACTGAATGTAGAAAAGCCAGGCACATATAAGAGGCCCTGGGGTTCTCTCTGTGAAGCACAGCAGTGTTGACCACTGCTCCACCATGCCGCCCGGCGCAAACCACATCACCACAAAATGGCTATAAACTTCTCTGCTGTGCTTCTGTATCGGACTGTTGCTTTAGCTCGGTGTGCGTTTTGTTGCACCCCGAGCAGCTTGTTTTTCAACTTGTTTCTCTTCTGTGCCATATGTGTTTCAGATCTTTGTATTAAGGTGCTATAGAGTGTTAACGGAGTGTGAGACTTTTCTGTTTATGGCTGTTTGTAGTCTGTTTGTGTGTGTGCTTCGGGGTTTGTTTTTTTTTTTTTTTTTTTTTGATGCCGAGTATATTTTTGATCTGTTTGTTGTTTAGTTGTATTTAGGTGTACGTTAGTGCTTATTCTGTGTGTGTGTGTGTTTTTTGAGCTCTCATTTTAACCCTCAAATTTTATTTGGAGATGAATCTTTAGTGTGTGTGGGGATGCGTGACTGGTTGCATCTTAGAGTAAATGGTAAATGTGTATTAGAGCATGCGTGACCACTTGAGTGTGTGCACACGTGCGTGTTTGTGCGCGACTGTGTTTGAGATAATCAGAGCATGAACATGTCAGAGTATGACTTCACCACTGAGCATAAATTCTGTCTTGTCTGTCCTGCGAAAAAGCTTTCATCTGCATTTTTTTTCCCCTCTGTAACTTTTATGTCTTTATCCATGGAAAGGGGATTTAGTGAGCAGGAAGCTCACACCTTTTTCTTCCCCTTAGAACTGCTTGCTTCACTTTTATATACTTACACACATTCAAATCTGGGAGCCTGCTGGTAAAACCGCAGTGGTCTGCTGTTTGGCTGCAGAGCAGCTTCACTGGAGCAGGCAATGGTTAAAGCACCCATTAGATTACCTTGTTAACTTTTCAGGCACACTAGTGGTTTCCTCGTGGTCGTGTTACTTCTCCTATCATGTCATGGTAAAATGGTGTCATGTATAAATGTGCGCATCAACAGAACACATGCTGGAAAAAGACATTTTTTTCTTCACGTTTCATGTTAAAAAAATTTTTTTTTTTTTTTTACTCTGCTTGTATCAAGCGTGTCACGGCCCTTCACTTCAAAGATAATTTATCAACTTCAAGAGTTTTATTTCATATCATCAGCAGTTTTTAAGCAAAAGTTCACTGAGCCACAGAATGGAAGGAATCAAACCTGTGAGTTGGTGTAATCTGGTGCATCCAGCCAAACCAGGTTTTATCAAATCTATTATTCACACTTTCACTTCAGATCTTGGCCGCATTAAGATCAAGTCTCAAGCTCTGAGGTGTCCTCACTGGCACTGGTATTTTTGATCTCAGCTGTGTGTGGATATCTTGGCAGTTACATCTTGTGCTTTCTCAAAGTTGAGTCGGTGTATCTCCTCCTCCATGCACAGCAACTTAAGTAATATTTTAAAAAGCACACAGAGGCCCACAGGCTTAAAAAACATGAGCCAGGATCAGTTGATATCATAATTAAGCAGAAGCTGATTTTGGTGCTTGGCGTACTTATTGGGCTTTGGTGCGCTGTTTTTTATTTTATTTTATTTTATTTATGGTTATGAAACACTGTGGATGTTGCGGTTTGGGTTAGGGTCTTTGTTATTATGATGCATTTTTTGACAATCAGAAATAACACAGAGGAAAGAAACTCTCATTCCTGTATACTGTCTCAAAAGTTAAAGACTTAATAGTTTTCATGGATGATTTGTTTTTTTTGTTGTTGCTGGGTTTTTTTTGTTTTTTTTTTTATCAGAAACACCTTCTCTGATAAAGGAAATCATTTATTGATGCCACTTGTCTTACAGAAGAGTCACAAGCAGCAACTTTAGTCCTCTTCTAGTCTTCCAGCCGTTTGTTCCATCTGTCACTCTTCAATGACAGCTGTGAGAAAACAAATCTAAAATAACCTTGTTGTCCTTGACACAGAAAACTTGAAGAATCTTCTGTCTGAGAGGCTCTACTGTACCTGAAAGCAGCATTTCAGTCACATTTCCATTTCCCCAAATGTAATTTCAACTCTGCGTCCTTGAGCGAGACACGAGTCCTCAGCACATTCAGGATTGGTGCCGCTGCGGCTCTTGTGAAGTCCTGCAGACGTCCTTCACAGAAACAATGAGGCAGAAGGGACCATTACTGTTGGTTACACACACAGCAGCAACTGGTTTGGAGTCTCAGCATCACTTTAACTTTAACCAAAGAATTTATTCCGTTTCTTTTGGTCATCACTGTCAACAGCATGCTCTGATATAAAATCCCAATCACCTGGGCATCAAGTCAACGTCTCATTCTCTTCTCAAGCTTAGTTTTCCTTGCATGAATACCAGCTATTATGTCAAAACTCATAAGCAAGCTTGTTTTGGGTGAGCTCAGTAGGACGCCTTTGAATAGACTCAGCTTGAGCTTTTGCTCGATGAGTCTCCTCATGTACTTTTACTGAACATCTGTGGCTTGGTATCATGGAAGCGGGAATGACTCGGAGCAACACGCTTGCATGAGTGTTTTTCTTTAGAGAAGGGAAAATCAAGAAGTGTAAAAACAAAACAACAACTGAGGAATCTGAAGCGCAAAGCAAACTCTGCAAAAGATATATTCAAACAGAAGAATCCAGTTAATAAGGCATTCTAAGAATAAAAGCATAAATAAAGCCGTATTAAATCTCAGTTTGGTTCCTTCTGCCTTGATCAGATATTTCATGATCCGAATGGCAACTTAAGTGAAGATTCTTTCTTTTCTTTTTTTTTTCCTTTGTATGTTGTTGAAGCATTTTTGTCTATATTCTAAAATTTCTGCACATAAAAGTCAGAGAGAATGAGAGTGACGATGTGCAGTCACTACAACTAAGACATGAATAAAATTTTTTATAGCTGAAGTTCTGCTGCATCTTGCTGCATTATGACAACAATAAACAGATACAATGAGGTGTTAAGTTCTGAATGGCTCTTCTAGATTGCATTATGCTTTTCTCTTTTATTTCTTCGTCTCTGAGGTTTTTTTCTGGTTTTATTTTGATACACAAACTGTTGATCAGTCGTCTGACAAATTACACAGATACTAAACAAACGATCTTATCAATTTACAGGAGAAATATAAGTTTTCTGAATGTAGCCCAGCAGATTTGTGCTGTAGCTCACACCGGTCTGAGCTCCCTTGTCTGCGTGTTTTCTTTAAGCCTTTAGGTATCAGAAAAATTGCTTCCCAGCTGTCCCACTTATTTAAGTTTGCTCACACACACTGGCACTCCTGTGCTGATTTGATCCAAGCATATAACCCTGTAAGGCTCCTCTGTGTTTGCTGGGATTATGTGGTCTAGATTATCCCCTCATTCCTTACAAATGGCACCGCGGTCCTCCAGGTAGAAGACTTGGCCTGGAGAGAAAGATACAGCTCAAGCATGAAGGCAGTTGAAAGGACACCCTCTTTAAACCTCTGTGTTCAATGCATCCTTGAAACACAAAGATCTTATGGACACCTTCAGAATACACCTTTGAGGACACATACTGTGAGCTAGAAAATGCTCTATTTGCATGATACGCCAGCCTTTTTTTTCTTTCGTCTTTCTGTGCATGTCAACCCATTAGGTGCTCCCTGTGTCTCAGTGGGCTCAGGTCTTTTGAGGGGTGACATGACGCTCCAGGCGAAGCAGGCAGACAAGGCGCTCATGGCGTAGGGGTGGATTTGCTTGCTTGCTTCTGTGCTCTGCTTCCTGCTGCCAAATGTCTCCTGTCTTACCACGAGGGAATATATGGATGTGTATGTCTTCGGTTGCGTGTCTCTTATCTCCTTTTGTCTCTTTCAGATCGGCACAGGTTTCAAGGATGAAGATCTGGAGCAGCATTACAAGTTCTTAAAGGTAAAATCATAGTTCAGACTTCTGAAATTCTGCAGCCTCGTAATTTTAAAAACAGAAAAAAAAAAATCTGTTCTGTGGTTCTTAAAGATGGAAAAAAAAAAAAACAAACAACCCGAACAATTCTTTGGGCCTTGATTCTACAACGAATGACGAATGTCTCATCCCCCATTTCACATGTGATAGTGGTCAAGGATGCACCAAAAACACAACTTGTATGCTTTTTGTTGTTGTTGTTTTGTTTGTTTTATTTTTTATAAGCAGCGCTCGTCCCCACCTGAAGCTTGTTGGCATGTTATCTGATATAATGATCGTGCTGTATATCAAAGAAAAGGAACGAAACCTGGACACTTGGAAATGCACTTCTTGGCTTGCAAATGTGTGAATTTACTCCCTCCGCTTTGGAAATGCTGGGCTGTGAGCATATAGCACTTCTGTTTCACCAATAATAAAATGCTTTTAGAGTAACTGTGCAGGCGTGCTCTGGCATTAGGTTACGAATGGTTTTTTTCAATTTATGTCTGAAGAGGTTTGTTCTAGAGCATCATTTCAACGAATTGATAACTGCTGGCTGAAAACGATTCATCGGAGACTTAATCTGCTAAATTCAGACCTGCTTTCATAGACCTGAGAGCCGAGGCTTTCAAAATGTAGTCATCTCGTTATTAAAGTGTAATTATTGGATGACACCATCTGTAAATATGTAGTCCGTGCTGTTTTGAGGTGAAATAGCCTTATAGAAGCGTTTTAAAAGGTGAAGGGTTTACACTCGGTGGTACAAACTGCAGCTCGGTGCAGAATCACAGTCGAGCAGTGATTGAAAAGGCAGTGTAACCCCCCCCCCCCCTTCCCCAGCCCAATACAGCCTGTTCTGGAGTGCTATGTAATGAAGCCCTCCATCTGAAAGTGATGGATGGTGAATTAAGGTGAGCTGCTAGTGGGGCCATGTTGCTTTAGTTGCAGCAGGGCTCCAGACAGGGAGACTATTGGCTCTGTCCACACTCCTCTGAGGTGCTGCACTCTAACGAGGGACACACTGATTCCCCCCCGTCCTCATGCTGATTCTTATACAGGACCTGCCAGTGCAGCTGCTGAAATCAGCTCCCATTTGGATCTTTTTGCTCGCTCTATGATTAAAAACTGAATATCATTTTATTTTTTATTGTTAACTGTCTAGTTTTCACAATTTCCTGGCACTTAATTGAGAATTTAATAAGCAGGAGAATCAGTTGTTAGTTGGGCCACTTCGCACTTCAAGTAAAATTGCAGTTTTTGTGTTTTTTGTCTCTTATTTCTATCATTAATGACAAAACAAAACCGACTGTGAGAAACTGAGATCTGGACATGTGGCTACAGATAGAACCACAAAGACGGATCGGTTTAATTGGAGGTAAAACCAAAAGTGCAAAAAAAAAAAAAAAAAAAAAAAAACAAACGCAGGAAATGTCAGCAATCATTCGGTGATGCACACCCACAACTATGTCAAGTCCTGTAGATCAAAATTCTGGCTGTAACTTTATTGTTCAGATTTGTTTTCTCTTCTGGAAAAAATGTAGCTGGCTGCACGGCTTTATTTCTTTTCAGCATAGTTGCAATATCCCCCCACAGTGCTGCT
This sequence comes from Echeneis naucrates, assembly GCF_900963305.1. Classification (NCBI taxonomy): domain Eukaryota; kingdom Metazoa; phylum Chordata; class Actinopteri; order Carangiformes; family Echeneidae; genus Echeneis; species Echeneis naucrates. Next base: position 18,950,117 of record NC_042527.1, on the reverse strand, counting down.
GTAATTGGTTGGAATGATGTCATCTGCCTCAATTCTTAGGTGGTGGCCTTAAGAAAGACAGCATTTCATTTATTTCACAGCATTACCAGCAGGGTCATACGTAGCACACACAACACAAGCAACGCAGCCCAGAGCTGTGTGAAAGTTATAACATTCAACTCAGCCGCTCGGCACCCACTTTCAAGTTAAATTTAACCTACACAACCAATATGTCAGGAAAATGAAGTTAGCAGCCGTGTCCATCTGAGGGAATGTGCTCATGCATCTGTTTGAAGAACAGTCGATAGGAAAGCTCTCTCTCTGAAAAGAGAGATTGACCTGAAGTTTCCAGCCACAGGCTTCATTCTTAAAGCTTGAAAACAAAAGCTTCAGAGGGAACACACACAGCCTCGTCTGATGACTTGAATTACAATATCCTGTAATTTCTGCCCTCTAACGCCAAGAAATAACTGTACTAAATCCCTTTCACAGTTTCTCTTGCCTTTCATTTTGCCGTTATGCAGAGCTATTATGCCTCTCCTACACCTTTACACTGACTCCAAGCCATACATTTATTGAGCTAGAAACTGTTTTGATCTCGGTTAGATCTTTGTCCGTCGGTTCATGACAACTAGTGAGCGAGCAGGCGTTATTCTTTTCATTATAGCTGGTTGCCAGCAGCTTTTGCTCCTTCCTGTTTTATGCCTCTAACTTTTGTCCTTCACATTTAAAAGCCAGCTCTCTCTGTTGTTTGTATGATATACGACCCTCTGTTTGCACACTTTTATCAGAGAATTTCAAGACCAAAGCTGTACCAAACTTGAACTGATCCATAACAATCAGAGGAGTTGAGCTTTTTATTTTTTCCCCCCATTTCTTGATAAAGCAAAATCTTCTACAGCTGGCCCCAAAAGTGTTTGTCCTCAACAATAACATCTTTCCTTGATTGTAGTTACTGTCCTTAAATAGGCGTATATACATTTGCCCTGAAGTTGAATTCTTCGCACAGTGCTTCGGGTGTTTATACATTAAAATCAACAGGCATTATAGCAGCAAAATTAAAGAGTTTCCATAACTAAACTCTTGAGGCTCATGCAAAGAAAATATTTATTTTCAGGTGACCATGAACGACTGACGATGTAGATCTAAAAGCTTCCCAATCAATTACTCCGCCTACAGTTGTCCTTTCGGGTCTTTTAATGCATGGCAACGCAGACATGAACAGATGTGAAAGTGTTGCAGCCGTTTATAGCAAGCTGTCACATGCTTGAGCTCTGCTCTAACGTAGCTTCAGCGTGCAGCGACTGTCCAAATACTCGCTGCGCTCTATGTGATATCTTCATCGTTGTGACTCAGTCGCTTAATTCGCCCTCACCTTCATGCCCTGCTTGGGTTTTGCAGTGTGTAATCAAGGCCCCCTCTCCCTCACAGCAGCAGGACCGTTATTTGAGTATCCACCTTTCCCTGTCCAGAAAGGGCCACAACGATGTTCGTTTTATCTCTACGGCGGCCAATATATGGAAGCTCTCAGTCTCATGCCATTATAATCATGTAATAAATAGAACGCAAATGGCAGTAAGGTGATGACTCTAGATGAGAAATAAAAGGAAAGGACAACATGTTGTCAACTGTAAAAAAGCGTCTGTTTATATTGATCAAATTGGCCCAAATAGACGTGATCATCACAGGCGGATGATTAAATAACCATAAAGAGACAGATATGGTATGGATCAGTTCTGCCTGGCTGATCCTGACCTGTCATATAAAGTATGTGAGCGTATCGGAGCATCACTAAGTGTAACTGAGTGGCCACAAGTTTGAGCTCTGACAGAACTCTTGTGTCTATCAGCAGCAGCGTTTTGTAAGGCTCTTCACGCCTACCAGCTCGCTCATTGTTATTCACTCCATATCAGAGTGTCACTTGAATGCCTACAGAATAAATACTGTTTGAAAATCAAATAGTGTGCTGGAGCTTTGTTTCCCTGGTGTTACTTCACTCTGACCTAGTTCTGTGGACACTGCAGCAGTCTGCTTAACATTGCACTGTTTCAGAGCCACGTTCCCTGAAATGATTGTTCCACAGCAAAAGGGGTGGGTATCATTTTGGGAAAGTGTGATAGCCATGCTGACAGAACGAGTGGGCCTGTCGAAGTATGAGTAAAGTAATGTACAAGGTGTAGTTGACAGTTTGCATGAAGGAGAGGACCAGTTCAGTGGAGCCCTTAAATGATTTATTTATTTATTTATTTATTTATTTTTTACGAGGTGAAATTCAGGTAACATGCATGCAGATTGAGGATTTTCTGAATGAAACTTTCATGCCGATGTGTTGATAATCACCCTCTCGTGTTGCTCCTCAGGAAGGTAGGAGTCATTACAATCTGAAAGTGTTGCAAATTTGTACCGTCTCTTTAGAAGTGATTGTAAAACAGCAACAGCATCCAGCAGGGCATCCACAACCACTCTGTCACCGTCTCTTTTTTCAGCTTCCCTGCAAATACATTGGGCTATTTTTATTTTTTTTTTTCTATTATTATTATTATTTTGTCATCTTTCTTTGACATTGTGTAGATCTTGTATATCTACAGCAACGTCTCCTCTCCCTCTGCCTCTAAGAAACATAAAATTTTAAGACAAAGGCTGTATTTTATTTACTTAGTTTATGCACATTCGTCTCCTTTCAGCTCAGCCTGAGAGTCTGCTGGTATTTGCAGTCGTGTAACTTTCTCCTGCTTTCTGTTTCTCTGTGTGTCATACTCCCCCCACACAAAGCAGACAAGACAAGTTGATGAGTCATGTTAAGTCCAATAAAATCCCTCAGAAACCAAAGACGTCAACCCCAAACTGCTGAATGTCAGGCGGAAATACCAGAGATTTTTATTTCAGTATTTTTAAACACAATCTGGTGACAAATATAGAAAGATGGGCCTGAATCAATCTGGCCCGAAACGACCTTTACTGTCCAGGCTGGATCCAAAAGATACACATAATTCAACTTTGTACAGTTGTATCGTTCTGAAACTGAGTACAAGTCAAACATAACCAAACGAGGATCGCTGGGAATTAAAATGGAACAAGATAAGGCTCAAAGAGTGACTCCAGTCTCTGTTTGCCGTTTATTTCCCGTAGGAGCACATTCTGCCGAAGCCCCGTGCCTACTACCGCTTCGACCAATCAGCAGAGCCCGACGTGTGGCTGGATGCTGTGCAGGTTTGGGAGGTGAAGTGCGCCGACCTGTCGCTGTCGCCCGTCTACAAGGCTGCAATGGGAATGGTCAGTCCAGCTTTTTAATGCCTCCCTCTCCCCCTGTTAAAGTCTCTCCTGTTACAGTCTGTTGCCTGCAAAGAGAAGTCGCAATTAGTGCCTCTTAATTGAGTTATTAAAAATGTTGTAAAAGATGCCGGATTTAATGGAACAGATACTGCTTTATTGCCTGCATGTTGGACACAGAGTCCCTCAGTGCACATAAAAATGTTTGCCACAACATCAGAAATACACAGCACTCATTTTAATCACTAGAGGGAAAATGGCTCTGTCTAAAAATATTTTATAGGAAGAATTATGTTACTTTTTTTTTTATGTTTTTGGCATTATTGGTTATAGAGCGCTGAATTTCAAGGTGCTTGTTTTCGGTTTTCAGTGTGAACTTAATTTTTTAAACATTTGGATTTGCTAGAATCCAGACACGGGAGATAATAAGCATTCTGTTTTACTGTTGTTTTGTGGGGGGTTCTTTATTGGTTTTGAGGCTCCTACAAGTCCGTAATTGTTGACCAAAAGCTTCCAGCTCTCAGTGATTAGGTGGATTATAGTTTTGTGGTGAGCTCTCAAAGTTTATACCGTCAGAGTTAAATGGAATTAATGTTGCAACAGACTATTTATCGGCGAATCTCAATCATACATTTCATTTAATACCTCAAGAACATCTTGAATAGTGATTAATTTCCAGTTTTCAAGCTGTTCTGGTTATACAAGAAAAATGCATTGTATTTAGAGGATGATAATAAAAGAAACTGAGAGGACGAGGAATTAAAGCAGAAAACTCAGCGAGTTTGATGTTTTAAAACCTTGAACTAAACATATTGTATTTGTTTTCAAAGCCTCACAGTGAACAAAATAATTCAGCACGGCTCTGAGAAGACTACGTGCTAATGGCAGTGGTTGTGTTCACTGACTGAGACTTTTCTGCATGTCTGCTCCCAGGCGGATCCAGAAAAGGGCATTTCTCTGAGGTTCCCCCGATTCCTTCGGATCAGAGATGACAAAAACCCAGAGGACGCCACAACCGGAGCTCAGGTACGTCCAATCCGCCGCACTGGGAGAAGCTACTGAGAACACTTTCAGCACCGCAGCAAAATACTTTTGAGATTCACTTTGTAAGAATCAAATATTAAGTCTGCAAGAAGGCACGAGGTCAAGCACGGCAGATGTATGTTTGTCACATGGAGATGATGCTTCGTCCTCATCATCCCACACAAATCAAATTGCTGTAAAATTTCAAGGGTGAGCAGCTCCGCAAGGACGTGCTGCGTCTCTGGCGTCGAGTGAGGGATTCAGGGAAATGGGAGTGTGTACAGTACAGTACAGTAGAGATAAATCTAATGTTTGGGTTTCTCTTATGTCCTCATCTGAGCGGAAACCTTTCCCTTCATAACGACATCATCCGCCCAAAGACATGAATGAACGTTTGGTTTACTGTAAAATGATGCTCACTTCGTTGCCGCTGACCTGCCCACTGACACCCCCCCCCCCCCCCCCCCCCCCCCCCCCTCCCCAAACACATCAATTTTTCAGAACCAAACCGAATTACAAGTCAGCGCACACCTCAGTATGTCACTGCAGAGTGTATTAGATTGAATGCCTGAGGTCTAACTGCCCCCGCAGGGGCTGTTAAGAACCACCTCTTCAAGCTCCATTTATATAGAAACGTGCTGCATGTTAATGGTGTTCAATCAGTCAACAAACAAAGAACTGTGGTTCACAATTATTTTTGTTTTCTGTTAGTCTGTCAAATTGTTTCTTGATCAACCAAAGAAGCATTTAGTTTGAAACATGTAAACACACGAAAGAAGACACAACCTGAAGAACACACATTAGTTTTCTTTCAATTAATCATTCAATCGTTTCACCTCCAAAACATTTTCCACATTTAAATTATGATTATTTTTTTTACGGAAAGAATGAAGTAACATTTTAACTGCTACCTGCAGCCCTATTTTTCTTTCTCCCATTTTTTTTTTTCAAATATTAAATGTTCAATCAAAGAAGTTTAAGTTCATCTTAATTAAAAGAAAACTGAAATGTTTCTGTGAAAACAAGCTAATGTTTATTAATTGCACAAGGTCACTTCCTGTAGCTCTGCTCGTTTTATTTTCCTTAAAGTTACAATCAATTACGGCTAATACTGTGCTGATCCATATTATTGACATTATGTCGGTATAATCAGGGAGTCGTGTCAGGATTAAGATTACTTTTCTGAGAAAGGCCCGGGAGCAGGAAACAAAACAAGAAATAAGGAAATGCAGCATGCTTCTCACTTAACTCAAGGCCGACTATAAAACAAGACAAAGATCGTTTCACTTCTTTTTGAAGGAAAATCAGGTTGAAATATTGAGGGACTAATTAAGCAAAAGAGCATCAGAGCGTTTCTCAGCTCCTGCTGTTTGCTGATTCATGCTGCGTACATCAGTTTTTCCCGCCCCCAGATTCCTTTGACCTGGGGTGTAAAACCACCTCAGTAGCTCCAGGTGTGATCAAATCAACCAGGACTGATGTTTTCCCAACGCTGATCACAATAAGCCAAAGATCAAACAGAACATCTTCAGGTCCGGAAAAGCCCGCGATGCTGCAAAACGACTGTGTTTGCTGTTCGATGCTCGACAAATAAATCGGTGGCAAGTCAACAACTTGTTTCAGCCTGTTTGATAAATCATTGTCCCTCATTTTTGGCAAGTCATTGTTACGGCATGCTTTGTTCGACACCAGCTAAATATCTCAGGATGCTTTTGTGTCCGTCTATGAATCATAAATAAAAATCAATCTATCAGCGAGCCACTACCTCCTGCCAAATGACAGATGCTGGCGATGATTGGCTCTGCTTTGTAAACACATTTAAAATGGAGCCCTGTTGTTGTTGTTGACAATACAGTAGAGAAAAGAAACCCTAAAACAATCTAACGCTCGTCAGCATCAAGAATCCGCCCTGGAAGCTTACTAACTGATTGACACTCTCCTCTAAAATCGACACCAGCTATCACACAGAAATTGCTCTTGTGTGCGTGTGTTGTTTAACTTTTGTTGACTTTGTTGGATGTGAACTCTGTGATAATGTGGATGAATCACCAACCGTCTGCTACCTCTAGAGTTTCGATGTGTGTTTAAATGACACTTCTGTCAGGTAGGTCATTATCTGTGAGGAAGCGCACACGCTCACCAACCCAGGGCTCCTGTGGAGAGGACTAAACACTAAGCTGTAACGTTTTCATTTATTTTTCTGCTTTCACAATGAATGATTGTCTATGTCGCTTGGTTACTGACGTCCGTTGTTTTCGGAGGTGCGACGTAGTTTCGCATTTTGTGATTTATTATGAAACTAAATCTTTAATATTATAATTCACTCTGATGTGAATTATAATATTAATTCTAAAAACTGGATGAGGGCAGCTGAGAGTCAGAGCTTGACCTGCATTGGAGAAATAATGTTGTGCTTGATTGTTTTTCTCATCACTGCCGTGCTGCTGCTGAGTGTGGTTAGCCTGCTGTTCACATTATTTATTGTCCCGCCCTCCACCCCCCTCAAACCGACCCAGCGAGCTCGAGCAAACGCACCCTCCATCTCCCAGTGAGCAGCTGGGAGTCACTGGCTTCAAAGCCCCGGATATGAATAATCAAATTATTTTTAGCTTTTCCTCTTCATGTAACTGACACGACCTCATGATTTCCTTCCCTCCACCTCTCCATCCATCCTTCCCTCTCTTTCATGTTTGCTCTCCTGTGCAAACTCTCTCCCCCCTCACTCTTTCTCAAACATCTCTGTCCGTCACATCTCTGCAGATTGCCGATTTGTACAAAAAGCAGCAGCAGGTCCAGAATCAGGGGGAGAAAGCTGACCTGGAGGACTACTACTGATCATCTGCAGTGGAATAATAAATAATGGCAGTTTCAATGTAATTGTAAATAGTGTCTCTCTGATTGTAATGTTGAATTAAAATAAAGGCGTTTGCTGCTTTTAAGCAGCGTGTGATTTGTGTTATTGACTGAATCTGTTCCTTTACTGACCACAATTTTCATTTTTAGAGCCGAAATTGCATAAACATCTCGCTGCATACTGTGCAAACCTCCCACCACAGCAAAAAAAAAAAAAAAATAATCTTAACTGACTCAGCAGCTACAGCCACCCTGCTGGTGATGGATCTCTATCAAAGATTCACTGTGCGTGACATGTATGTGCAGAATACTGACATGTTGAGTGGCCTTCCACATTGACCCTCAAAAGGTGGCAGCAAAGTGCACCCATCGTTTGTGTGTCATTTTAATAAGGGGACAAGCCAAGGAGATTCGTGGCTGCCTGAAACATCAGCAGGAGCTGACAGTAGCTCAAACAGCAGGACAAAAGGGAGAAGCACTCAGTTTACATTAGATGATGGAAATCCACTAACTGTCCTGCTTGAATCAATCGCAGACTGGAGATGTGTTGGGGGGGGGGGGGGGGTGTCGGGTTAAGAGCCAAGGACGAGTGGTTATTACATGGGGAAAGCAAAGAGGATTGTGGGTTTTTCTCTACAGTGATGCCACGAGGCTGCTTGCAACACAGACTGAACCGTTTTTGTGTTCAGGAGCTGTAAGCAACTCGCAAAGCGCATTAAATGCCAACTGGCGTGAACGTGCAGGAAATTGTGTCTGCTGACACTGACGGAGGCCGACTGTGCTCGAGAGTTCCTCTTTTGTACACAGATACAAATAACAGCGGCGCAACGCATCTGCTATCAGGACGGGCAGAACCGTCGGACTGGAAGCGGCTCGTATCTCCTCAAACAAACTCCCGAGTTCTTCCAACGCCTTGAAGGAGGCGTTAACTTATCCTGCGCCTCACTATCAGCTCTGGAGATGCAGATGTCAGTCAGATATACATACAGCTGTCATCCCACCTGCAGCATCTCAATTGTTTTTGTCTGTCGTTACTTGATTGTGAGGAGGTCAGGTTCAGATTTCCACGCTCCTGAGAGGAGGAATCCCCCCCAACATGGCCTTTCCTGGTCACTTTTACTGCTTTGCTCGCAGACAGGCTGCTGACAGCGTGTCCCTGGTCTTGTTTTTAGCTTTTCGGGGCAGGGGGTGTTCACCAGGTGCTCAGTAATGCATTGCAGCATTAGAAGTTGTGCTGAAACACAATGAGATGCATTGGAGGGCCAGCATTCCTGTGGGGAGAAGGAGGCGGGGGGGGGGCCACATCAGGCTCTGCGCTTTGATAGCTGTGGCTTGTCTGAAGAATATTTACATGTAAAACGTTGGCATTTCTGCGGTGACTCTCACAGAATGTGGCACACAGTTCTCCCATGTGTTTCCTGTTCTCCGGAGCTTCTAACATCACTGTTTTGTTGTGAGCATGCATACTGTAGGGCTGCTGGCTGGCTTGTTATTTATGTGTGTGTGTGGGCCGCATCCTGTGTCTGCTGTCGGGGAGTTTGAGAAGGGCACCATTGTGGTAGAATAATCAAGAAAATTCCAAATCTAAATTTGCGTGTCATTTTCATCTCTTGGTTTTTCTGTACCATACTCGCATTTTTCCTTCATCCTTTATTCACTTCTTGCACCCTCGAGGACTTAAATGTGTTTTTTCATCCGTTTGCTCTTTAAATACATCCCTTGCACACGTCTTTGGTTACATCCAACACCCATCTTGAATATAATCATCACATCTTCTTTTTCTTTTTTTTCTTTTTGGTCTCACTTCCTGGTGTTACCAAATCTGAATTTCAAATAGCATTTGTCAGCTGCACTGATGTTTTAGAAGTTGGCTTGAAACAGCAAGTGTGAGGGACAGAAAAGGCCCTAATGGAAATCAAACAAGCAACAGAGCATGAAATATTGAAAATGCAAATATGTAATGAATTCAGTATTTTGTGTGCTGTATGATCCGGGCTCTTGTTGTGAATTACTCTGAAGGTTGACTGCAGCAAACGTCTGATGCTTTATTTGTGTACGTGTGATTGTGTAAGTGGATGGGAAGCGTGATTGTTTGTCTACCTTTGTGCAGGGTGTAAATGCCTACATGCTGAAGCTTTCTGTATTTGTTTCCTCTTTTGTATCTCTAAATTGATTTTTTTTTTCTTTTTTTTTCAAATCATCGCCATGTGAAAACACATTTGACTGGTTAACCGTCTTTCTGTGTGCATATCTGTGCCGCCGATGTTTACACAGGAGAGCAGCTGGCGTACATCATACGCCTGCGGGGCATTGCAGCACAGCGGCCTCCATCTCCGCCAAGGTCCTAGCCCATGTTCAAACAGCTGCGCTGTTAGTTCACATCAAGTCACCCGTTCAGGCCACGTGCTATCGCAAACATACCTGCTAACCAACTCTGGACCTTTCTGTGCTTACAGCTAGGTGGGCTTTGGATATAGGACATTTAAGAATATATAAATCTAAAAAAATAAAGATTCCCCAAAGTGATCTGTGGTGCTGTGACAGATGAAAGCTCATATGAAGGTGGCTCCTTTGTGCTGAAACTGTCCCCACTGTGTGGCTCTTTTAAAGTTTTAGGAGGTGTCTCCTAAAGAAGGTTTATGGATTACCTTCGGCTGCAGAGAAAAAAGGGGGCCTCTATCAAAAAAATGTTAGGTTTCACCTTTCCCTGTCCTTCTGTGTCTCTCTCCCCACCCCACCCCACCCCGTTCTCCCACATAAGCTATCTGTCTTGTTCACAATACCCCTTTCTCCACCCGAGGAACAATGCGTTTGTTCTCTTCCACCGCCTCCTCCTCGCCATCCCTCCATCCCTCGCCATCCTTCCATCCGTTTGTTTGGTGCTCTCTGTGACATCTCTGCCATGCCAGGCTGTGAGGGAGAGAGGGAGGGACAGGCCCTGCCATTGTCCCCATCCAGGCCCCCGGAATATCAATAGTGTTTTTCTTGAGCAGGAGCGCTGAGCGTTGGCCAGTAACCTTTTGGATTTGATGATGTCAGGCCGTCTCTTTTTTCAGGCCCTTTATATGATTTCCCCTCATCCTCCAGTCTCCACTCCAACAGGGTTTGTTGGGTCCTCAGCACAAGAGACAGTGCAGGATTGTATGCACTCATCAGAGCACTTCATCAGCTCGGTTTAAGCGAGTACAAGTTGCATCTGAGTGTGCCAACAAATCCTCAACGACGACAAAAGTGAATGACAATGCTACATTAGTGTCTTTTCCTGATCTGACACTCAAAATCTCTTTCAGAAGCCAAATCGCAGGTACAAAAATAAAAGCCAGGCTACAGATCCGCTTTTCTCGTGGTTTCCCAAAAATACCAGTCAGGTGTGAAATAGAAATAAAACTTTCACACTCTGGTTACATGATTTAAATTTGTCTTGTGGTTGGCCTTCGAGCTCTCCGGGGTTTACATCGCCCAATGCCTGCTGGGACCGGCCCCGAAGTTCCAAGGGACGGACAGGCTCCTCCAATGATTATAGTTAAAATAAAGCAAGGTTGGTTTGAGAAGGTGCTTTCCTGTCGCTGCTGTCGCTTCCCTCATTTTCCTTTGATACCAAAAAAAAAAAAAAAAAAACCCACCATGTTAATAAATATCCATGTTCTCCCCAACTCTCTTTATTTGTTGTACCCCCTCCCCGCCCCATCTCTCTCTCTCTCTCTCTCTCTGGGGTGAACTCTCCATTATTCACTTCAGCTATGTGAGCTGGCTATCGTTTACTTCTCTGAACTGTCCTCCTTTGCAGACAGCGATCTTCAGGAGTTGCAGCTGACCGAATAGACTGAATATTCCTATTTTTGTGTTTCCAATGTAAATCTTTTGACTGACTCAAGCTGCTGGCACAATCTGTCCGTGCATTTCAGCCTAAATGCTTAACATAGTAACTGTATCCAGCTGCTGTTTTTTGGCAGTTTTCTCCTTTAGATGTGCATTTTCTCTTTGCCTTTGTTAACCTGTGTTCTATTAGGAAACGTAGATAGCACACCCCTGCTGTATTTATATTTAATCCTGCCCTCTAGCTTTTCACAGTTTTCGGCCCAATTTCTTGCCGTGGCTCTTTTGACTCTTTTGGGTTATGGAAATTTTTTTGCTTGATTATCCACCCCCCCGCAGCAAAACTATGAGCCCTTCTTGTCATTTACAAGAATACTTTGACTGGTCTGTAATGGCGATGGTCGTTGTTCCCCACTTCTATGTGCTTCACTTAGGCCCACACTGAGAAGATTGTGCTTGAGGGGGCCAAGATTGCGGTTCACTTTGTTGGTTCACTGTTGATGGCCATTACTCTGATGAACTTTGCGCGAACCTGCCTCTGTGGTGTGTAACTCTTCTGTTTCTCTCTCCGTCTTGACCGTCGAGGAACCCTCCAGCAGTCCCGTCTCAACAGGCGCTCTCCATTCACAGAAGCTCTCCACATTTCGAGAAAGTCATTCCCCTTCTGCACACCCGCCAACCCGCCTTGTGATCAGAGCTGCACTCAGCTGTGACAAACATACTCAACATCGCAGAAAAATTAGACACGGATTGAGTTGACAAGAGCCCCTAAAATCTACAGCTCGGGATGTCTTGCCAGACTGTGATTATCCCACGGTCTTTTGACTGTAAGCCTGATATGTTGTTTTTTAATTTTTTTTTTTTTTTTTATATTCTTCATCTCATTGAAAATAATTATGCGTCAAGGAAAATTAAAATATCACAAGAAAATATGCCCTGTAAATTTCTACGGGTGTCTAATGACATGCCCTCCTCAAACGCAACTGAGGCCACTGTCTCATCCCGTGAAAACGAGCTTGATGAGCTACACAGACGGACATTTGAGATGCTTTCATTCACACTGAGTCCTGGAGCCTGCGGTACTTTACGTATTCAGTCATCTCTAATAGCACCAGTTGACATGAAGCCTTGTCCACCTCAATATCGCCAAAGCACAGCTGAGGACTCATCTATAATTTCACAACAGTTTTGCCTGCCTGTTTCTCTCCGGTACCTTCTTCTCCCCTACCTCTCCTCTCTGTATAATTTAGCAACAGATAAGCTCTTCCTCTCCTTCTACATTAGTGTGCTATGTCACTGCCAGCTGAAGGAACGGAGGCCTTCGCTTTATATGTGATACAGTTTCTGCCTGCCAAGCTGAGCCACTGTTGCCGCCACTGTCACTCGGTGCTGACGAGTTTGGGCACTTGCCACGTTCTGCACCTGCCAGGCTCATAAAGAATCCCCCTGTTTCTCTGGGGCCCGCAGGCAGGATCTGCCATAATTGTTGAGGATGTTGCGATTTAGACATTCAAGCCAAAGCTTAGACAGTTGATGGCGCCAACAAGTTGGCAGATGGTCCATTTTGTTCAGCTGATCCGTCAGTGGGGTATTTGAGGTGTTAAGAGGAGCGAGCGGCTGTGATTTGTCACAAGTGGCAAGAATTTATGCCACGGTCTCAAATGTAAGCAAAAGTCGATCTATCAGTAAATGCTTCGCCGCTGTCTTGGCGAAGAGCCCCGCTGCACAGGAGATTGTTGATTTGCAGCAGAGGAACCCTGGATAAGTAGGTTCAGTAAAATATCAAAGTGAAGTGGATGAAGTGGCCACCCTTGTCGAGTACCTCCTCTTCCTCTCACTCACCATATATATAAGGAGGGGGGGGTCAATTCATGATTGATGTGGCTCACACCTCATGTGGAGTATGAGTGAGTCCAGCCTGGGTGTTTGCTGAAGCTGGAGAAGAACCGCACATCGTTAATTTGTGCATGTGTTCACTATTACAATGCCGACGGCTAAATGAAAGCATATTTATGACGTGACAAAATGATGGAATGAGGCATCCAGAAATTAGCCTTCTGCAGAAATTCCACTCCGGCATTGTCAACTCATTCACACCTCCTGCCTCCTGTTTTTCTCGTCTTCTCCCCCCTGCGTCGGCCTCAGTATCTGCCGCTGTCTTTGGCTCTCTCGCATCTTTGCATCTTGTCATGTCCCCATATCAACCCGTCTATATATAGCAGGTCTCTCCCCACACTCTCGCCGTCTCTGTAACTGGAAAAAAAGCAAAGAGTGGGAGCCGCACTTTCAATATGCAGCTTTGTTCGGGCCAGAGGGCAGAAAAAACGAGGCAGGACGAAAGAAAGGGAGAGGCCGAAGAGGAAGAAAGCGCCATTGACAGACGGGTGAACACCCGTCAGCCCCTGTCCCTCCCTCTCTCCATTGTCTCCAAGTGCTAGACGTCAGCAAATGACAAGAATCTGAAGAGAGGGAGGACAGAGAGAGAAAGTGTGAAGAGTCGGGGCTTTGTTTGGGCAGGCTGGCCTGAGAGCCGTCGAAAGTGCACGCAGGGGAGAGATTGGGTCAGCGATGGGGATGGAGGAGAGAGCACTGGGCTCAGCCCGCTCCCCCCCCCCCCCACCCACCCACACTGTGCCCTCCTCCTCCACTGTAAACAGGCAGAAACGGCTTCCCACCGTTCCCCACATAACATTTACACATGAGCAGCGATCACACGGGGGGAGACGCCGCTCCCCTTCACACCCGCCCTCGTTAGCGTGCACATGCAAAGTGCTGATTAGCATTCCCTCTCAACCAAATCACATCATGGCGAAGTTGTAATCTAACACATTACATTCATCGGGGCTTAGAGTTGACAGCGCCGCCCCCCCCTCCCTGTTTTCCCTTTGTTTACCCGATGAATTCTTCTGTAAAACGCAGGTGCCTCATGTCTGCGGTTGCTTTGTTGCCCCCTCCACTTCAAACAGATAATGTGTGTAATTTGTTTTAATGAGGGATGAAATGGAGAGAAGTGGCAGGGTGGAGGTGGGGACGGGAGGTGGGTGGGGAGGAGAGGAATGGGCCGGGCCGGGCCTGGGAGAGGGGTGTGGTTGGGTATAAACCAGGGGACAGTGGGTTATCTGTTGTTGTCCTGTTTTGAAGCCCTCTGGCCTGGCATCCTTCACCCCTCTGCTCTCCTTCTCTCTCTTCCTTTCTTTTGTCCTCCTTCCACTCGCTCCCTTTCAGAGCGGGACTCGTCCTCAACTCGGCTCCTGTCAACTCTGCGGCATCGCTTCGGTCTTTTGGGAGCTCCATAGAAGCCTGAAACCATGCTGACGTTTTTGGCGCTGGCGTCGGTCGTCCTCCTGGGAATAGGTAAAGAAAAATAAACAGCAACAACAACAAAAAAAAAACTTGTATTTTAACTTTAATCTCATTTTGATGAATCCCACACTGAATTGAAACTGACTCTGGAGGCTAAAGGTTAAACGATGCTGAGGAAATGAGGCTTTTTCTTTCTTCCCCTCCAATACTTTTCAGAAAATTCATTAAGATGATGTTACTTTGCCCCCTCTACACTAAACTAACGCCACTCAATTTGGTCTGTGCTATTTTAATTGAATCCAAAATCGCCATTGGGGCCCCTGCAGATAGAGCACCTATTCAGGTCTGCTGCTTATCTGTCCATCTGTGCTGCTTTTCTAAAGCAGGTGTCTCTAATCTTTCAAAGTTTCCCCACCGATGATGTTGCGCCTTTTAGAGTGAAAGTTGGCAGAAGGTTTTCCTCTCAAGCAGATGCAGTATCTTCTCCTTCCCCCTCCCCCCTGTTAGATATTTACTTTTTTTTTTGAGAATTTTAATTAAAAGTGTCAAGTGTGATTTCATTGACAAGTTTTGCCCGGGCTGGCTGCGCTAGCACCAATCGCTCAAGGACACCTGCAGAAAAGCTGTGAACTTTACTATCAGGGTGTTAGGAGAGGAGAAAAAAAAGGCTCATGAACACTTAGGACATGAGTGTTAGTTTATCTGAGAACATCGCAACTCACAGCGATGTGTTCAGAGTCTGAACTGAACTACACAAAAACGCTATTGTGTGTGAATTTAGAGCAGCAGGTGTGTGCGGCTCCTGGGGGCTTCTCGCAGGTTGTTTGAGATGCTGAGTGCATTTTCCAAGGAAGGAAAATATTGATTTTTTGCAGCCAAAACCAAATTAACATCAATCATTAAATATTATTTAAGCGTAAACAGGCCACATGATTAAGCCAACATAATCAATTTTAATGAAGAAAATGATGTTCCCCTTTGACTTTTCGAGACGAGCACCGATGTTCCGGTATCAAACTGAACATTTTCTGGGTGCAGCTACGGATCAATGGTTGGTCTGACACAGCTAATGTGCAGTTTAACTTGTGTATCTGGGTGCAGGTCTAAGTATTTGGGATTTGTTTTATAGATTTGAAGGAGAAAGCTAATGAATGGAAATGCACGAGCTGCTTTGTGTCTGCAATGATTGAAGCAATATTGAGAAATGTGGTGATTTGCGGAGTCGTTATGTGTTTTCACACCAAAGTTTAACAAAACAAGGATGAGCGGTTCTGTATTTTTCTGCATGTTCTTGACACAACCAGGATAAATTGAGAAAAGGGCCGCTTTTTGTTTGCAGGTTTAAATTCATGATTGTGGTTTTTGTGTGTCTCAGTGCCGCAACAGTCCCAGGCCATAGTGATCTACACCGGCTGGGAGCGCCACGCCCTGGTCGGCTCCGACATCCGGCTGTCCTGTTCGTTCTTCTCCTGGCGCTGGACCTCAGAGGACGTCACCTTCTCCTGGACATACAGGCCCGACGGCTCCCGGGACAGCATTTCTGTAATATACACACAACAGTACACAAAACTGCACGGTATTAAAGGCCCAGATATCAAAACTAACATCTAGCCAGGGCACGCTTGAGTTTGCTCTCTCCTGGTTGGCACAACTCGTAAAGAAACCAGTAAATTTTCAACAAAAAGTCCAAATGAATCATTCACGTGCGTTACAATAGCTTTTAGTACCTTTCAGCTCATTGTTTCGTTGCTAGAGCCTCATTTGCGTTGTCTTCAGCCACATCAAGCAGCTGTTTGTATGACAACAGCTCTGATAAAAAGCTGCTGCACACTACCTGCTCAGCAGCCAACGGCAAGCGGGGGGAGTTAATGACGAGCCGATGAACACAGGGCAGCATTTAGCAGCTGCAGAGCCAAATATTTAGCATGACTCCTTAACTGGAGCCACAGCAGACAAGCATCCTTCCCTTCCTCTGCTTGAATAATGTTGTTTTGGGGTTTTGTTTTGTTTTTGTTTTTTTTGTTTTTTTTTCTTTGCGTACTCCCAACTTGAGGCTGATCTTTTTACACATTCAAGAAGCCGCGCATAAATATTTTAGAAGACAACACAACAACATCCTTTACAGCGACAGAAACGTAGCCCTGCCAACAATGGCTTTGTTAGCTGCCAAAACACTTTTTTGTGTGTGTGTGTGTGTTTCTGCCATCTCTGTCTCTGCCAGGAACAAAGACAGGAACACACAACTGCGTCCTGACATCGCGTCACGTGGCCTTTTGGTCCAAACTTCATTGATCTTCGGCTTCAGCAGCAGGAGAATTTAAAACCTGGCCCATCTGAAAAAAGCTCTAAGCTAACAGGACGCAGACGTAGAAGAGCTCGGTCTCACCTGCCGTCACACACTTAAACAATGTTCAGTTTCTGCAATCTGCAGCAGCACAGAAACTTTCCCTCCTAATCTTTCTGGCTCCTCCGGCTGCCTCACCTGCCTCCTGCTCTTTAATTTCACTCTCCCTGCCCTTATCGTCCTGCCATCTCTCTAATCTCTCTATCTCCCCATCCTCACTGTGCCTCCCTCTGCCCACCTCCCTTAATCTTCCTCTCTCCAGCCCTGCCTTCTTTGTCCCTCCCCTCTTCTCACATTATCCCCTCCCCTCACCTCCTTCGCCTTCATCTGTCTCCCCCAGTGCACTCACTTTGAAACTAGATCGCCCCCCCCCCACCCCTTCACTTATCTTCTGTCGTTCATTTCTTCACCCGCCTGGACAGATTTACAGTTTCATATGTCTGTCTGTTTTCGTGCTGCATTTGTCCTTTGGAAATGTCGCATGTGATTTCAGACATGTTCGTATCATGAGAGAGGTTGTGTGGGATTCAATTTTGTGCGTCTTGCAGGTTCAGGAACAATTTCGATCAAATTTGACCTTGACTTTGGGGAGTGTGGCTCATCACTTCAAATCAAATCAATTAGAATTTCAATTTAAAAAAAAAAAAAAAAAAGAAAATCAATGGTTTGACTTTTGGATTTAATTTGCGATGACAGAGGAGGCTTTTTGGTTATGCTGAAATGATACCGGGAAATTTGAGAGTCTCGCCGTCTTTCAGCTCATTTTTTATTTTCCAATCTGCGCTCACATCATGTTGTTTTGGCTCCTGAGAGAATGAATGACTGTACGACACCACGAGACGCAAATAGAGACAGACTAATGGCAGACGGCGGATCTGTAAAGCAGCTAAAATCAAGAGGCTCCTTAAGGAGTTGGTGTAGAACAAAAAAGAGTGAAAAGAGAGAATGCTAACTCCAAATGGATGCTAACGAATCATCATCCAATCATCAATTAAATTCACTTAATTGGGTGTTCTGAGATTCAGCACCCAGGTTTTTGTCTTTTTAAGTGAATCAGTCAGTAAATATGCGTTACTATGGTGACGCCACACATGTAAACAACACGATGTCCCCTACAGATCTTCCACTACACTGGCGGTGCTCCATACGTGGACAACAAGGGCCCGTTCAGGGACCGGGTGGAGTTCGTGGGGAACCCAGCTCGCCGCGACGGCTCCATCCTGATCAAGAACCTGGAGTTCAGCGACAACGGCACCTTCACCTGCGACGCCAAGAACCCCCCTGACATAGTGGGCCGGCCCTCCAGCGTTCGCCTGCTGGTCTTTGAGAAAGGTGAAACAGGAAGGGGGAGGGATGGCTGGCAGGTGGGCGGGTTCTCAGTAAAATCCAATTCCCCAGCATGTTAAGTGTAATGCTGGCATTGTCTTACTTCTGTGCCTGCTCATTAGCTTTCCACTGAGCCCATATGGCGTATTTTGGTGAATGTTTTTTCTCAGAAGCCGATTGTTCTCAGTTGTTGTTATAATCATCCCCAACTCCAAAATTAATCTCAATTTGTGCTGCGCATCAGACTAAAGCGAGCGCTGTGTTCAGACCAGCCGTCGGCGCGCCGCCTCGTTTAGGATTCCTCGCACTTCCATTAAATTAAATCAATTACAACGTTATCTCTTTTTCTATTTGAGATCCCTATCACTGCCTCCCTCTTCATTTCTTTCCTCCACCCCATCTTCACGTTTCTCCCTTCTCCATCATTTGCCACCTTCCTCCCTCCGTTTGCCGAGCTCCACTCTCACATTTGTTCCACCTTCTCTCCGGCTGCTTGAATCCCTCAACTTTCATTCAACCTTTATTTTACCTTTGCTTTCCTTTTTTATTCTCCTTTTATCTCTCATTCTCTTTTCCCTCAGTTTCACCCCCCCCCCGCCTCTTCTGCCATCCATTTCCTCTTTCCTTATGACAACTTCTTTTCTTCTCTTGTCCCTTTACTGTTCCTTTCCTTGTGCCTTCTTTTTTCCCCGGAGCACTGCCTGTCACTTGCTTTACCTCTCTTCCCCCGTTTCATCTCTGATTTCTCAGTGTTGTTCCTGCCTCCTGACGCCACCCCCCCCCCTCCTTTTCCTCTGCTCTCTCCACAGTGCCCATCCAGGCTGGCGTGATCACGGGGGCCATCATCGGGGTGGTGCTGGGTCTGCTGGTGCTCATCGTGGTCATCTACTACCTGATGAGGTTCCTGGTGGCGCGCCGCGTCTTCAGCCTCAGCGTCAGGTCAGTGCCCGGCCTGCGGCCAGCGGCGCTCTGCCAGTCGTGTCTGTGCCAGGGACTGGAGCTGAAGCCAGAGCCCATCCCTGGCACTGACACCTGCGTGGCCAAGCTGGCGTAGCTGCGGTGCCACCACTTGATTTGGTTAGATGTGCACGGTTTAGGTTTGTGATTAGTCAGCTGGACACGGAGCGATGGGAGGGCAGCGGTACAGCAAGAAGATGGAAAGTGGTGAACCCAAGGCGGGGATGATCATGAAGATGATGGATCCATCATCTCGCTCCTACCTTTCCAAACTTAGATCATAGCACATGGAACGCCGATGGCGGAGGGGGGGGCTGTGTTTGACACGGGGGCCAGTAGATTAAGCTGATGCGCTCTTTATGATGACTGCCAGGCAGTGCTGCCCTCTGACCACTGGAGGGAGAGATAGATTCGACATTCTGACATTGTCTTTCTTTTGTCCCCTCCAGCAAACATGGCAAGAAAAAGAAAGAGGGATCACAGCAGAGACAGGCAAGTTTCCTTCAGTCCTTCCACGTCCCCTCCTCTTCTTCCTCTTCCTCCTCCTCCTCCACTTCCTTTTCCTCACACACCATTCACTCAACACCAAATGCAACAGCTTCGTTTTGCTGTCACGCTCAGGCCCCACGCGGTGAAATGACGTCCTTTTGGAGATATTACAGTAGCCTTCGGTGTTTGAACATTTGTTAGGCGCAGGAAATGTGGTGTCAGAAGAAATATTCATCTATTCATTCGGCGAGCAGCCACACAATGGTGCACATCTAACGTGACAGTGCAGAACGAGACGGTCTCGCAATCACACCCCCCTCTCCTCATTGCCAGCTCGAACGGCGCCAATGTGTCCACACACTTTAGCATTTTAGCACCTTATCAACTGCAAAATAACGTGTCATTCAAAATGTCGCCTGGAAAATGCTAATAACAATGTTCAAGCTGTTAAAATGCTAGAGCCTTCTGAGCGTTCAAGGTGTCCCTCCCCTCGATTTCTCCCTCTTGTGGCCCTCACTCCTCCTTCGGCTGCCTTATTGAGGGGACCGGGGGGTGGGGGGTGGGGGGGGCAGGAGCACGGTGCTAGTAAACAGCCGTTGGGCAAAAATCCAACCATCGACTGTGAAATGGCCGAGGCCGGGTCACGGCCCTAATGCTATTGCTGTACTGAATGGGACTGTGATTTGCTCGCTGTGGGGAAAAGGACAGGAGCCACTGATTTCACTCACTGGGAGTCAAATGAAAATCACTGGGCCTATTATGGACAGCGCTGTTATCAGGGGTTTTTACGCTGCTGCACGCTGAGGATTTTGGGTATTTTTTTCTTCCCCCCTTCCATTCCTCAGAGGAGTGTGATAGCCTCAAGTGGTGGATTAATCAGACACTTTGGTGGCTTGTATTTTTTTTTTTTTTGTGTGCACCAGGGCAAGTTCTGTTTGATTACTCAGTGGTAATGTGGGGGCTGGATGGTTCCAGGGGTGTATTGTAATTGACTGTACGTCTTGCATGCTGATGATGGGGAGAAAAGGGGTAAAAAAAAAAAAAGGAAAGTCAAGGGATTTTGGTTGAAAAAAAAAAAAAAATCCCCCCCCCAAAAAAAAAAAAAAAAAAGCTTTCAAATGAGAAGCACACTAAGAGATCAAAGGTCTCAGTGTGACAGTGAGTCATTTAGCCACAGGTGGAAGGTAAAAATGAAGCGGCGGTGACTCGGAGTGCCTTCGTGGCTCATACCTAGGGGGCGACACTGGCGAGGGGCCAACCCGTCCTCCTACCTCAAACGAAGGTGCTCGGCTCTCATCTCCCCGGGGCTCCTTTTCCTCCCTCTTTCTTTTTCTTCCCTTTCTAGTGTCGTTTGATTGTCAGGTTACTCTTGAGTTGCAGTCAGTTGCTCTCAAGTGCCTGCAGCGGGTGACAGTGCATATATGAATAAATAACTTGCCGCCAAAAGGACACTGAAATATTTGACAACGTTGTCGTTTACAGTTACTCTCCTGAAAGTCTCGGTTTGGAGGAGAAATACACTGAAGCAGCTATTCCATCTGAGCTCAGACCCAGACTTATTTTTCATTTTTATTCATTCATTTCCTCCTCGGAGCTGATCCCTCTCTTGCAGCTGTACCGCAGACACAGAGGGGCTCGTGGGATTTCACGGTGTGCTCATAAGTGGTTGTTTGATAAAACAGCCCTTGTTAAGGGCCTCTGCTGACACAACACAATTTTCTATCAGCCCCGCCATCTTTGTTAATTTTCTGTTTGCTTGGCTTGCACTGCAAATCTCCAAAAGGCTGCTGGTGAGGGAGTGAGCGAGCGAGTGAGTGAGACAGAGAGACAAAGAAGCCCTGTGGTGTTTGCTACTCCCCATTAGGTGGAGTGGTGGGAGAGAGTTTACCCCTGCAGACACACACACACACACACACACACACACTGTACTGGAATGATAATTGAGTGCACTTGGTATCGATCTGAGCTCTCACACGCATGCACAGCCCCACCGCACCCATTCCTCTCTCCATCCACCAATTGGCCCCCCAGTTCACTTCATTTCACCCCCTCCTTCGATCTCTCATTCACATTCCTTTCATCCGGTCCCCTGTTTCTCCCTCCCCCTCCTCCCCCCATCCTCCGTTTCTCTTCTTTCCTTTGACTTCCTCACTGACCATGAAGCATCTGTCTGTCTGTAATTCCCTCTCTCTTCCTCCCCTCTTATTCCCTCTCTCGCTCTGCTGATTCACTCTTCGCCGCCGCCGCCGCCGCCGCCACCATCTCCTCACTGTCTTCCCAGTTTCTCTCCTTCTCCCTCCTCAGGTCGTCTGTGTTTTGATCAGCTCTGGTTCTGGACAGAAAATCACTACCCCTCACCCTTCATCTGCCTCTCAATCTCCCCCTCCTCAGCTGTCAGCGTCTCTCTTTAGTATGCAGCCGGGGCCGCAGCCACTTACCTGCCTATCTACCTCCCCACCACCCTCCTATTTTGCCACTGTGCCCACATTTCCTTTGAAGTGTGCGGAGCTCCCGTAACAAGGCTGGTTTCTGCATTCTGCCGAAGCAGGCTGGAGTATCATTAGCGTGGGAGCTCTGAAAATCTTTGCAGCACAAACAGAGCCTAGCCCTGCATGCTTAATGGTAAACAATACCATGATATATGAGAGAATGTAAGTGTGATTGAAGGTAATGACACCGGATGGACCGGTGCAGCAGCCCCCGTGGAGCCGGATGCTGGCTGTAACCTACGCCTTATCAGAGTGTGTGCTGCTTTTGCACAGCGCATAATTAAAGATGATAAATTTTCTAATGCAATCAGTGGGGTATTATTAGTGGGAGCTTAAGCGATGAAGGAGCAGCCCCTGGTGTGCTTTTCACCGTCGACTAACCTGACGTATAAGAGCAGAATGATTTCCGACTCCAAAGCTTTAGATCCAGCGTGCTTTCCATTCACCCCGTCTGTCCTTGGTAACACTTCGCAGCGGTGGAACGGCCTGTGGAAGTGCTTGTTGTTGTTTTTGTTTTTTTTAAATAATCCACAGTGTGGTTAAAGCCTTAACGTTAAAATGAAGGTTCATTTAATTCCCTCAAAGAATTTAATGCACTTATGATACGTTTCAGAAGGTCGACTTGCAGGTTAACGCGCTGGAACACAGCTGTTGATGTGTGTTGGTGTCTTCACCTGACTCCTCTCTGCCCCTTCTGATTTGTGTTGACTCTTCTTCCCTGTTCCTCCTTCGTTCCTTCACTTCCTTTCATAGATTCCTTCTTCAAGATGTTTTTAGACAATATCCAGAATGAGTGGGAGTGAGTGGATGTGCACTGTAAGTGCTAATTGGATGAATATTTGAAGCTGATGTTTTCTTTTTCTAACGCAGACAAGCCTGAAAATCATCTGGAAGTTTCAGATTGAATTAATTATTCTCCTTAAAGCAGCTGAATTCGAGCAGTTCAAATTGGGTTATGGATGGCACGTGTGCTGTACATGAAACGGCTATTTTAAACAACTGCACGTTCTAAATGCAACATAGTCACTGAAAATGTCTAAAGAGCTGTTTTCAATCTCATTTTCAGATATTTATCATTCAAACCAGCATCAGTCAAATCCCAATTAAAAACCCAGTCTGGTATACAGGTTGTGTGTGTGTGTTTGTTTGTGTGAGTGAGTGGGTGTATTTGGGATTGAGTGTGTGTTATTGATCAATTGTCACGCAGTTGTCACAGGTGTTTGGAGCCGGCCTGCCACTGTGTCCCATCCTAACGCATGGTTACCTGTTTTGTCACCCCCTTACAGCTCTGGACACCGCCCCCTCTCACTTGCTACCCCCTCCCCTAAAAGGACTGTGTCTCTACCTCCTCACCCCTCTCTGTCTCCCTCCAAATGTCTGTTTCTCTCCTCCTCCTCCTCCTAAATGTGTTTTTCTTTCCTCTTCACACAGCTCCACCCATCCTGCTAACCCCATCTCTCATCCTCTCACATCTAATGCACCCCATCTCCGCCCCCCAGGTCCTTCCTTCCTTCCTTACTCCCTCACCCACTCTCTCTCTCTTTCTATCTCCCTCGCGCTCCTTTCCTCCTGAAGTGACTCTCCTCCCCTGTTCTCCCCCCGACCCCCTCTCCCTCCTCCCCCACAGGGCCCCGTGCCTCCCGCTGACCCCTCCAAGGTGAAGGCGGCCGCCTCGGAAAAGAAGAAGCAGGAGTCACGCAAGGATAAGAAATAGGATACGGGGAAGGGCTGGGGCGCGCTCGCCAGCTGGCTGCTCCAGCCAGTGCGCCAGGCGGTGGCCAAGTCCCAGCCCAATCAGCAGCAGCGAACCATAGTCAGAAAGACAGAGAGGGTGGGGGGAGGAGGTGGGGAGGAGGGCCCGGGCCGGGTGCTGATGACCATTGAACTGGAGCTGACCCGCAAAAATGGGGAGGAGGGGTCTGGCATTGCGAGAGGGACAGGGAAGTCCAAAGGGCTTGGCCTTCTATCCCACCTCGCCAACCAGCTCACCTTTAAATAATACACCATCAGGGGAGGGGGGGGGGCAGCTTTTGAGGATAGGAGAGTGGGACATTTAAAGGAAACTGCAGAAGAGCTACTTTACACCCACCACAATGCCAACCTGAGCGCCTGAATAAATGAGTCAAATCATATCTGCTCCTGTCACAGGCTGATGACTGTCGACGCGGCCGTACAGGCCACGATGTCGTGATAATCTCTTACACCAGCCGGCACCCCGAGTGCTTTTGTCAGGTCATGAGATATGCCATTTGAAGCAAGACCCTTAGACGGCTGGGTTTGATAACAATATCTTGAAAAAGCCGCTTCTTCTCCGGCTTTTGCCTTTCTGGTTTCTTTTATAGTGATCCTATCCTCTGCCAAAAAAGAAAAAGCTCTCTCTAAGTGTGTCCGATACGCATCACCAATCCTCAGCCGCAGGGACAAGCCAATTTGCTTTTTCTCGAAGGCAACGTGTCAAACTCCAACTTTTCTCCCCCTTCCCCTCCCATCTTCACTCTCTATCCTCTCCCATCCCGTGTCTTCCTCTTTCACTGTGAATTTTTCTGTCTTTCTTTCTTGTTAATGCAAATTACAGAAGTGATTTATATGCTAACTGCTCTATCCTGTTTCTCCTTCTCTCTCACTTCCCTTCCCTCTCTCCTTTCCTTTCCTCTCCTCTCCTCTCCTCTTCTCTTCTCTCTCCTATAGATAAAGGTCTGACTTCTCCATGACTGCCTCCACTCCTCTAGTCTGCTCCCTCCTTTTCTGCCCAGCCTGATGCAACCCCCATTATTTCCCATTATCTCTACTCTCTCAAGACAGCACTGGCTGTAAGAACAGTCCTGCTATAGCAGCGGCAACTGTGTCAAATAATTTTTACAACGCCTCATCGGAGACCCCGTATGCGCTCATTGGACAAACTGTAAAACTGTTTAAGGCCTAACTATGCACATAACTTCCTTAAGAGGAACCTGAAAGACATCCCCGTGTGTTTAGAGTCCCCTGAATCTCCCCCCCTTAATGTTTACGACTCAATCACACACTCCGAGTGGAGCTGCGAGTGCACTCTGGACTTCAGATAGAGAAAAGGAGAGACAGAGAGGGAGAGGAGAGTGATAGTGGGAGAGAAATATGATTCCCGCTCTCAGCCAGCGTAGATAGAGGTTCAAGCCCTCCAGCTCGGGGTGTTTCAATCCTCTCACATTTGAGCTAATGGAGGTTGTCGCCATGTCCCTGCCCCGGCTAAAGGGGCTATTTCTGGCGCTATGAGAGCGCACAGGCTTACTGTAACAGCTGCACATTTTTCAGCCGACAGGGGAGGGAGGGGGGCGATTGGGGCAGAGGTGGGGGGGGGGTGTAGGGAGAGAGAGAAAGGAAGCAGGGCAGGCAGTAGGGGGAGCCTGCGGCGCTGTTTGTGCCCAAGGCCACGAGGCTGTCAGCTGTTGAGTCCACGGCCGGTGACTGACGAACCGGGGATGACGTCACGGCCTCCCCCACCCCTCAGAGGGCTGGCGGACGCTCTCAGGACTCTGACAAAAGGGCTTCCCAGGAAGAAGGTGCAGCTTCTGTGCTCTCGGTTATTTTCGGTCCGGTTAATCTTCCGGCGCGCTTCTCTTCGTCAGCCCAGGGCTAATTATTTTATCGTGTGCTGGTAACCAGATATCTCTCTCTGCACACCCCCCCCCCCTCCTTTAACACCCCCCAGGCCTCCTCTGCTGCCTTCGCTCTTCTCTTATTCACTCTTCGTCTTGGGATTGGTCTCCTTCTACCAACCCGTGTTTCATTCTCTCTGTCCTCACGTCTTTGGCTTTCTTTATCTCTTCTTCTTCTTCCTGTCGTCTGTGCAGTGCATTATTCCCCCACAGAAAAGGCCTAGACACAATCCACTCCACTCTTTAAGCCTCTCCTTATCTGACTGCCAGGCCTACAGCTCAATGCTCAGCTCCTCTTTCCTCTCCGCTGTCCTTCCTCTTCCTCCTCCTCCTCTTCTTCCAACTCGGTGATGGACGTCTCTCTCTCCCTTTCGTTTTGTCCAGTGATTGACGAACGCCCTCTCTCTTGCCCTTCAAAATGCCCACAACCCCCCAAACTCCCCCTCCCTGCAAAGGCACGTCCCTCCTCTCAGCCCTCCTTCCACCGCCCCGCCTTTACTGTCTTATTTCTGCTGGTTCGAATGCCAAAACACACTCTGCTCTGCCGTCCAACCGGCAAAGGAAGGAAACACGTGGGCAGAAATCGGCCTTTAGTTGTCACCGAAGACAGAAACTTATAATCCAGCTCGCTCATCTCTGGTCGCAAATACGACGTGCGTTTTTATGTATATGTGTGTCTAGTTACAGAGTGTTAAATAAAGAGATTTGATATCAAGCAAAAACAGAGAAAAAAAAAAAACTACCCTAAGTAAAGCAAATAATGTTTATGAGACATCGTCTACATGTGTGGAGAACATGTGATGAAATGTAACTGTATTTTATGGGATTATATTTCTGACCGTGCGTGTTATGGATGGTACTGTGTGGCTGCGTCTTACTCCGAGGCGAAGGGAAATCGAGGTTGTCCTGCAGTGGCGAGGGGTGGGATGAAGGTTCGGGTGACTTCGGATTTGGCAAAATGTGGCTGGGGGAAAAAAAAAAAAACCAAACAAACAAAAAAAAAAAAAAAAACAACAAGGAGGCAGGGGGGGGACTGTACTTGCTGTGGGAGAAAGCTTCAGAGGAGGAGACTTATCTGGCGCGTTAAGCCAAAGCCAAAAATCCATATTCATCACTACAGCTCTTCCCCCTGAGCTTTCTTTTAAAGGTGCTCCTTCCCCAACCCTGAGCCAAAGATGGATTGCGATCTGCGTGCGAGATGTGCAGGGTGGACAGTTGTAGACTTGAACGTTCCTTTAAAATTCATAACAGGAATGGAGGTGCTAAAACCCCCGTCTTTATAACTGGAGATCTGTTTCACTAGTCGCTGTTTAACATCCAGTCGGATGGATTAGTTTGAATGTTTTCTTCTTTTTCAGCAAAGCCACACAGACACCTGACATAAGACAGCGTTAAAAAATGCCTTTTTAAAAATGTTTTGTTTGTATGTATTATGAACTGTATTAGTCGTAGCCGCACAATAACACCTTCATTTGAAATGACTGGAGCTTCTTACATATTTTTTACATTTATTTTTAATGCTTGTGATAACTCCAGAGCACTAACAACGTTCAATGGCTCTGTATAATATGTTGTAAAGAGAACGTAAATAAAAATTAAAGCCCCACACGCCACTGTTATCAACAGGAGACAAAGTAAACCCAGCTGAAAGTGTCTGCAGCCTCCTTTCTTTCTCTTCCAAGTCCCGACCATTGAGCAAATCTGTCACGTCTTTTCAATGACATACTTTCATGAACATTTCAAAAGAAGAAATTCGTTCCAAAATGAGATATTACAGAATAGCTCCGGCCTTATTAGCTCTCAGAGGACATTTGCATACACAACAAAAACGCTCTTTCTGATATAATCTGCAGACCTGAGGCGTTGAACAATGACCACCAGGTGTTTTTTCTCTTAAGCACAAAAGGAAATCATTTTTGGAGTTGAGCTTTGAAGCTCCTCTGCTGAACCAACTCCCAAACTCCATTTTTTGCCACCTAACTACCAAAAGTTAATACTGATGAACTGAAAATAAATGCTCACTTTATATTAATGACCTTCTCACTTTTTTGTTTTTGTTTTGTTTTGTTTTTTTTTTTAAGGGTGAGAAAATGAAGTGTAATTTTCAGAGAGGGCTAATTTTTCTGACTTAAAATGCAGCTGTGGTTCGGTGAGCATACGTGACCTTTTCAGACTACTTATTAAGACACACACTCTGTTCAGCTGCAGCAACTGAAAGACTCGACTTGTGGATATTTCATTTAAGTTGAAGATTATACCTGGCAGCATCGGGACACAGAGTGCTGTGACTCTTGTGGCTTGCATGTTCATTTCACATTTCTTTAGGTCGATTAATTAAAAACAAACAAAGAAAACAGTTAAGTGGCAATCAATAAGGTTTCAAGGTGTGAAAAGGTATTTTCCATCTGCTTCCAGTCTTTTATGCTAAGCTAATATCATCTGCAGTTGGTGCAATGCTGCATTTATGACATTGTAATGCCATATCAGTTACTTTAATTGCCACTTGTGAACCAGTTTCAACATCTGAGTTTTAATTATGAGCTGAAATCTGTTCCAGGCAAAGTCAATTATTGAAGGAAAACAAATGAACGGGCCCGGTTGCCAGGATTTGTGCACCTCTGTTTCGCTTTGTTAGTGTTTGTGAAGACAGCAGGAATGTAAAACCCAACACATGCGGACTGACAGCTGCCAGTCGTCCTCCGATGTGAACTTCAGGTTGTAAAAATTGGGAATGTTTCCCATCAGCGCTCCGTCATGATGTGGATGAGGCATCAGATTCAGATTTAAAGCGCCGTGAGTGGCAGCTTTCTCGTGGAGCAGATTCTTTCAAATCAGCAGCTAATGTTTTTGACGTGTTTCTTTCAGACCTTTCCTCTTCGTCTCTTCGCTACGAATAAGTAAATATATGATGATGAACGGCAGCCAACGGACAGATGCTGCTTTTTCCTCAGTTTTTTTTTTTTTTTAGGTTGTGAAGAAGGTTGAGGATTGAAAGATTTAGTTTCCTTATGATTTTTGTGTCGCACAAGTGTTTCAGTCATGTCTGCAAACACAACCACACCGAGTTTGTTCGGGTTAGCTTCATCAGCCACAGTGAGCTACACTTCAGTGTATTGAATTTTCTAAGGTTGTATTCTATAGCTTCCTTTTGAATTACACCTTTTTCCTTTTTCTTTGTAAGTGGGGAAATTGTGTTATTTCAGTGTTCGGAAGTTAATCTCCATTGAGGTTAGAAACAAGACTTTTAGCCAAATAATATCTGCTTTCTATTTCTGCTTCCTCCTGCTCCACTGAGGTTTACACTGAACCGTGTCATTTATTTGATTTTTTTATTTTTTTTTTTTTACTCTGCAGCCAAAATTTAAACCTCCAAATTAATGTCTATGAAATTAGATACCTAAACAAGACGCTTCATCTTTTATGTGTGTGTGTGTGTGTGTCAAACTCTCTTAAACTCCCTTTACTAGGTAGAAACCCTGAAAGGCACCGCAGAGGCTGATACTCTGAAGTGTTATAGGCTTTGCAGCACTCAGGCACAGACTCCACTGTAAAAGTAACTGGCAACTGTTGAGAAGACATTTGGTTCTTATCTGACACAAGATCGTTGGCTGCATCTGTTGTGTGGGCCGCCGGTGGTGACCTGCCGTATGCTCCAAATATGCTGGACTGTAAGCTAATTGCAACGCGTCGTCGTCGTCCATAAATCACTTTGAATTCAAGCAGAGGAAAAAGATTAAACCGTTTCATCTTTGAGGATCAATTAATAAATGATTGAACAATTTATCAGAGGACCTTTTAGCAGAACGGACCTCAGAAAGCAAACGGCTGAACACTCCGCTTCGTTAACAGCTTTGTTATAAATACTGTATGTTATGTAGAGTGCAGAGTTTCATTTGTTGTGTTGACAGCAGTGATTGATGGGCTGTTGTTATCGCAGGTGTGTTTGTGTGTGTGTGTGTGTGTGTTTGTGGGGGGGGGGCAGGTGCAGGTCCAAACATTGAAGCCTCCTGAGTGTTGAATGTGAAGGGGCAGGGGGAGGGAAGGGGTTGGGGGCTCAGGTTACCCTAACAGGGGAGGGGGGGGGTTGGTCAATACCCAAAAAAAGCCACCAGTGTCTTCCCCTGGTGGGGGTGGGGGATGTCAGCTGTGGCGGGCCCCCGAGTGCCGTCCTTCACATTGTAACCTGCCGACTCCTGGACGTCCAGAATGGGCAGAGGGGTAAGTCTGACTTCTTTGATAAAAGCAGAATCAACTCTTCTCCACTTTTTCTTTTTACTATCCTAACCCTGTTCCTTCCTGCCTTAACCGGGGGGGCCACGTGACTCTGCCTTCCCGCTGTAGCTTCTGTACAGTTAGAACATTTGGTGTGGACACGCATCATGGAAAACTACTGCGTTATCTAAATGTGCCTGCAGGCCTCGTGTCTCTGAGCGTCAGAGTGCTGATTTGTTCTTTGTTTTTGTGTTGTTGTTGTTCTTTAAGACAGTAACATCTCAGGATGATGGCTTTTCTCTTCAATAAGTTTTGTCCCCGGCTTGTTGTTTATTTGTGTAATTACGTAATTTTGTTTTTATTCCCACCATCAGGCCGGTTCCATTTACCTTTATGAGAGGACAGCCTGGTAATCGCCCTCGCAAACAGTGAGAGGGAAATTGCTATGCCAGACACATTTCAGGCACTCCACCGGCTCGGCGCTCCCTCTTTGGCTCTTTTTTTGATTACTTTTTCACTGTGTCACTCGCTCACACTCTCCTCTCATTTTCGTTGTATATCCCTCCTCCTCCGACGTAGCACACGTGCTGCTCAGAGCAGACTGACAGCAGCAGGTGATTTCCATGATGCACGCTTCCTCCAGCTGTTCATGGCACACTAGCTCACACATATCTACTATGAGAAGAGGGTTGGACAAAAAAAAAAAAAAAACCCTCCCTCATATTCAGTGAATAATTTGCCACTAGGACCGGGAAAATGAAATGAACTGGCCTCCACAATGTCCATTGTGCTCACATTGAGGCCGCTAATATGTGGCCATGAATGTAAATTGCCAGGCAACAAGTAAAGTGACTTTTCTCTGTTCTTTTCTGCAGCGCTCGCCGACAGGCCTTGGTGTTGAATAATCTCCATCTTTTTCCTTTTTTCCCTCCAGTGCGGTGCCGAGAATGGAGGGAAGCGGAACAAGCGGGACAGGGACTTGGATGAGCTGAAGAAGGAGGTGGCCTTGGTAAGAATAACAAGCTGCCACCGTCACCGGCTCGCACTCACACGGAGATTGATTCCTTCGCCGCTGCTCCCAAACTGCCCCCAATTGGTGCTACGCAGGAGACGCCGGCTTATTTAACGGGGCAATAAATGAAAACAGTGGCCCATAAACAAAATGGCAATCCAACCTGCTTAGAGTATCCAGTTGTTGATGATTTCCACGCCGGCCCATCCTCTCCTGTCTGTTCTCTCCGCCCTCTTCCATGTACCCAGGAAGATAGAGTAATTTGTTGGCCACCAGCAGCGTGGTGCAGAGCTGTGCTGTCAAAACGCAGCCAAGCGATGCCCGTGAAAACTGGGCTAAAGTTTTTGCTGCTCGCGTTACCGCTGTTCAGCTTAAGGCGGCCGCTTGTCAATTACCAGCTTGGCCTGTGACTGATTAAAAGGGAGGAATTCCTCCGATGCTGTCAACGTGCAACGAGCAGTTTTTTTTTTTTTTTGTAATGAAGCGATCAGTCTGCCTCTGCTGCCCCCCCCCCCCCTCAGAAATCCTTTAAACGACCATCAGACAATGTCAGATCAATATTGGGTGTTGGGAGAGGGGCGGCTATCAACAAAGCTTAACTGGCAAACTGTTTTGTGAACGCTGAGCCGTGCCGTTTGTTGGCTAAATTACTTGGTGCTGCGAATCATTGCTGTCTTCTGGCCGCCTCTGGACCGGCGGGGTTTAGAAATTGAGGGATTTCTTCTCATTTTTTTGTCATCACACAAAGCAAGCAGCCCTTTGCTGTGAGAGACCGACACCATGTTGGAGCCATTTTAGACCTGAAGTCTGTTTTTTATATTTTAATTACAACTTTCTCGAGGAGGCTCTCGGCCGTTTGGACACAGTATCTTTGTCAGTTTTGTTGGGGCGCAGTTAACCCGCCTGCTTTTCAGCGCCGCTTGTGGATGCAGGAGGAGCACGCTTCGCTCTTTGACTCCATTGATCCGCCATCAATCATTCTGTACGTTTAAAGCCATATCAGACAGAGAGAACGTAGCCTTTCTGTGGAAAATTGGATTGATTTAGTGCACTCGATGATCTATGGCTGCAGTCTTGCTGTAGAGTTGTGTTTAAAGGTAACCCCTCCCCTTAAATTAGCTTTTGAAGTAATTAAATGACTCTGATTCTGCTTTACTGTTTCTGTTCTACTGAAACAACATTGTCGTTGGTGTTCTTCGTTTTACTCCAACAGGATGACCACAAAATAAATCTGGATGATTTGGGAAAACGTTATGGAGTGGACCTCGCACAGGTAAAGACCGGCACAAACGCACAAACGGCACCCACGTTTACACAAGCACCAAGAGTGGTGGTGGGGGGGCGGTCTCCCTCACTGAGATCCAATCTCTGCTCACATCTACTGCAAAGCAACATCCAGCTCACCTTGAGCCTTCTTCATGTTTAATGCCTAAATCTCTCTCTCACACACACACACACACACACACACACACACACTTGGACGCATCGACTCCTGCAATCTCATGCACAGGAAGATACGAATACATCACATAAGTCTTCGCTTAGCTAAAGTTGGAGGCTGCAGGTGTGTGTGTTAACTGTTCAGTGCGTACGTTAAGGAAGAGCTCAGCTTAGTGTGTCGGGTAGACAGTTAAATTAAACCATGACGCTATTAGGCTTAAAACTGGCTGAAAAAATGTTCAATAAAGTTACATCCAGCAGTTTTACAGCTGAGCACTTGAGAAGATGAGAAGAGTCGCCCAGTTCATTATAAGTGCAGAGTTAAAAAAGCAGGAATATCTGATGTCCTGCAACTCTGGTAGTAAAATAGCTGGCTGTCGCGTTGTAATAAGATGGAGAGAGCACGACGTTCCATCGTTGATGTTTCTGATCTCCCGCAGGGCCTCACCAACACCAGAGCGGTGGAGATCCTGGCCCGGGACGGCCCGAACTCCCTGACTCCTCCTCCCACCACCCCAGAGTGGGTCAAGTTCTGCCGTCAGCTGTTCGGCGGCTTCTCCATCCTGCTCTGGATCGGCGCCATCCTCTGCTTCCTGGCTTACAGCATCCAGGTGGCCACAGAGGACGAGCCGGTCAACGACAACGTGAGTAAACAGCTTGTTTAAAAAATTACGCATGCGTGTGCGCCGCCACTTTCATCAGATACTATAAATCTGCATGACTTAAACACGCAAACACGTCTACCTTTCACCTGCTAACAATCTGTTTTTCTTCTCCTTCCAATCTTTGGTTTGGATCAAAATTAATCGTCCAACATCAACATTTGCATTTCGCCTCAGCTCATCTGTGTAAAAGTCACATCTGTAATCATCCTGCATTACATCTGATAAAACAGAGGCCTGTTAGTCAGACTGTCATGTCATTTGTGGGTTATTTCTGCAAACAGAATCCCCCCCCCTCCTCCTCCACCCCCCCGACTGGCCAAGCTATTGCACAAACCGAATAATTGATCTAGTCGTATATTACAGCATCCCGGTGGGCTCTAACTGATGGTTATTTATTATCTGTCCACCTTTTACGCAGAGAGCAGGTGAAAACGTTCTCTCTGGATGACATTTCATATAGTGAGGAGAGCTGAGTGCTGATTTGGCTCCGTTATTGCTGCTCACTGCAGCCTGACATTGGCTGGCAAATTGTAAAAAGCTCATTTCTTCCTAATTACAAAAATCGTGGGACATCATTAATTTGGCCGACAGAATATTGTCAAAATATGATCATGCCATCTGCCAGTAGTACAAATATCATTGTTCTGCTGAAAATCAAGAATCGAAACATGCACATACAGACTAAATATTCAATCCAGTCTCAACCTGAAACCAGAGAAAAGTCCAAACCTATTTTGTTGACTTTCTTCACCTTTTGTTTTCTTGTGAGCAGATATATTTGTCTGACCTTTACCTAACCAGAATCGCCTCCTGAGGTCTGAATCTCCTTTCCAAAAGTCACAGCCAATTAGGTCACATGACACCAGCCCGGAGCCAACACTCACTAAAGGAAACAGCCAGAAGGAAGAAGGAGAAACAGGGAAAAGCTTATTGGCATATAAAAAGCCCAGAAACCCATTTAAAAGCTCCAGGATTTCATCTTTGCATGGGTCAAATTACCGTGCTGGTAATAATGACGCAGGATCCTCTCCCCCGCCCCGCTGAGGAGGGCGTGAGGTAAAAACAACCACTGACTCTGGCATCGCTCCTGGCATTTGCACAGAAAACTACTCAGACCAACCGCCAAGCAAATGGAGCCAAGCAGCCATCCACACTGCACTTTATGGAGCTGAGTCATTATGCATGCATCATCCGGCGCGCTCCGAAATTCCAGACGCCATTAAGGTCTTGCGTAATATACAGTAACATACAGCTCATAGTCGCGCACACGTGCACACACATGATAGCTTTAATCTCCCCGTGATTTAATCTGCACACTCAGTGCTCAGTATGTACAGCCGGATGCTCTGGTGAGCCACTTCAAAGCTCCTGAGCGCCGGCAGCTTCGGCACTTTGAGTCTTTGCATAATGTACAAGCAGTTATTTGAAATGAAAATCCACCCTAACAGGAATTCGCACAGTGTCATTGTCTTAATTTTCAATATTCTCAATGTTTGTATTGAAATGAGAGATTTTCTCCATTTGAGCATCACCGAGCCGCCGAAACGATGTAATTTACCGCCATTTTAAAATTCACCATTGCAAGTTTATTCTTCCAGTCGTTTAAACTCTCGTAGAGCCAACTCTGTCGCTTGGCTGGTTTTCTTCCTATAATTCGATTCAATTGGTGAAATATCTCCAGAAGTGAGAAGAGGCAAAAGAGCAGCAATTTTAACCTGAAGACGACACACGGAGACAAAACAGGAAGCAGGAAGCACAACGCGGATGTGCAGGCGAACGTTGTAATCAATGATCAGTGAAACAAATGTATTTCTTGGTTCAGAGGATTTTGCTGGAAAAAAAAAAAAAAAAGTCATTCAGATGTAAAAGAGCAGCACAGTTCTGCAGTTGTTGCTGTCAAATGAAAGCGTTACCTTCCAAAAAGCAAACTTTTTCAGGATTTTAGGAATTTTCTGTTCCAGGACTCCGGGACGTGAAGTGCACCACAATCTGGCAGACGCTGTCATCCAAAGCGCCTCGCTGTCTTGTTTGCATCAATGAGAGCTGAATCTGTAGCAGCTTTTTTTTTTTTTTTTTTTCCCATCTGATATAGTCCCCGCTCACAACAACAACAACAAAAAAAAAAACCAAAACAACAATAGCACTTACTGCAAAGGTAGTTTTTGGATGTCTGGGTTTGGCAGACAGATGTTCACTTGGACTAACACCAAATAAACTGTCAGTGAACTCTCCAAGATGGCAGGGACTCAGCTCTCAGGTGGTTTTCCTCCTAAATCTCCGACTAAGACTCGACGCTCCCCCCGTTTTCCTCGCCTTGATTCTTCTCTCGCTCGCTGCATTTAAGGTGCCACCGCTTTAAAACCAGCTTGAAGCTTGTAAATCCCCCATTCGTTGCTCATTTAACACGCCTTACCTGAACCACATCAAACCGAGCGGGTAAAGGACGTCGTCGTCTCCCCCAGCGGCCTCCTCCTCACCCTCCCTCCCTCCTCCCCTGTTTCAGTTGTATCTCGGCGTGGTGCTGGCATCCGTGGTGATCATCACCGGCTGTTTCTCCTACTTCCAAGAGGCCAAGAGCTCCCGAATCATGGACTCCTTCAAGAAAATGGTGCCTCAGGTGAGTTGATGCGGTTCAGTGTTTGGTTGCAGTCGCAGAGCTTCCTGAATCAATAAGCCATCCCTCAAGTCGGTCTTAAACACTCAATTGAGTGGAAACCTAATAGGCTTGCACAAAGGAAGAATAAATGTTTGAGCCAACTTTGGCTTGTGAGTGTGTTTGCATAAAAACTCCACCTCTGGCACTTCGATTGCCTAATTCTTTAATCTATTTAGGCTCCTTTCTCTCCCTTCGTCTGCCTCCTTTCCCTACCTGTCACTTTTTCTTTTCCCTCTCTCTGCACCCTCCGGCTCCTCTCACTTTTATTTATTTATTTTTTAAATCTCTCTTCTAACTCTTCCTCTGAGGAAACCTTGCTGTCCCTTCTCTCTCTCTCTCTCTCTCTCTCTCTCTCTCTCTCCCCCTCTCCCTCTCTTCCTCACCGTTCCCCTCTCCTTTCTCGTCTCTCACTCCGTTTCTCTTCATGCCAGCAAGCGATGGTGATCCGGGAGGGGGAGAAGATGCAGATCAATGCTGAGCTTGTGGTGCAGGGAGATCTGGTGGAGATCAAAGGGGGAGACCGCATCCCAGCTGATCTTCGAGTGATCTCCTCCAGCGGCTGCAAGGTAGGGGAGGCAGAGGGGGAGGTGGGCGGGGGGCCTTTCTTCAGTCTGTCTGTCTTCCCTTTAGTCTTTCTTTTCCATCAATTTCACAGAGATTTGATCATAAAGTATTGATTGACATTCTGGTGGGGAGGGAGGGGGGGTCACTGATTGTTGGGTGGGTGGAGTTTGGAGATGTTTGTAGTAAATTTCATCCAAAAGCTTCTGAAAGTCGTAAATGTACCAAAGTCAGAGAGTCACCGGAGTATTTGGGATTCATGGGAACACGAACGTCTGTAAAAAGCCTCGTGCAGTTACATCTCAGAGCAGCGCCATTAAAAAACTTCGATCTGCTGTTGGCGGCGGACAGAAGTCAGAGGACCTTAAATATTTCATGGCACCCAGTCGATTATACGATGAGACATTTCAGTCCGGACAGGCCTTCTCCTAAAAACAACAGTCAATGGAGCAGACGCTGCTCTTGTTGTGTGATAGTAACACATGTTTATACTTTCTGCTTGGCAGATGTTTCCATATTTACAATCTGGCATCTTGATTATTCTAAACAATCTTTCTTAATCAGTCAATTTCTTTCACTGACGAGGAGAGTCAGACAAGAAGATTTTTTTTAATGATACCAAGTCAGTGTTCTTTATGGAAGATCGACCTCATACTGTATTTTAAGGTTTCTGTTTTCTATTTCTATTAGCTTCAGAAAAGGTTTTTGTTATGAAGGCTGAGTTTGTTTGTCCATCTGGAGTTCTGATTAGTTCATTGTTTGTTTTTAATTTGGGATTATAATGAAAAGCAATGAAAGTAACAAAGAAAACTTTATTTTTTAACTTTTTATATTGTATCATTTCAACAGTGTTCAAGTGATTTTCAGAAAGAAAAGACAAAAACAGATGAATTAAGCAGAAGAAAAAACATCTCGAAGAGGTCACTGTACAAGGTCGCGCTCTGTATGTGATAATCATGTTAAGATGCGACAGTTTGTGTGTGTTGGAGAAAGACGATCATCCATCCAGCAGCGTTTTGTCCCCGTTACAGCGTGGCAATAATCTCCACAAGAGAAAATAAAACTGAGAATGACTTTGTGTCGATCTTTAGGAGACGGGAAAGATCTGATGTAGCTTCTTTTTTTTTTTTTTTTTTCTTTACACAACTGAGTGACATTTTAATACAAAGTTAAAGTGTTCAAACTAAATAATTTCCATATTCACCAGTTCGTGTTTTGTGTCTTTCTCTGAGTTTCCTGTTTGTCCTTCATCGTCACACCTCTGGGAAAAACGCTTTCTTTTCTTTCTTATTTTTTTTTGTTTTGCATCAGTGCACCTTTCCCCATCAACCTCCCCGCCCCGCCGTCCGTCTCATGTCCTCTCTGTCTAATGCTCGTCCTCTCTCTCCCTCTTCCTGTGAAGGTGGACAACTCCTCTCTGACGGGGGAGTCGGAGCCCCAGACTCGCTCCCCGGAGTTCACACACGAGAACCCCCTGGAGACCCGCAACATCTGTTTCTTTTCCACCAACTGTGTCGAGGGTCAGTAGGCCACATCTGGCCAGCGTTGTCTCTTCACACCTCTGATTGTCTTTTTTTTTTTTAGAAAACCATCTGGATATCAAAATCGTTTAGCTGTATCTTACCTCCACAAAACGTGGGTGTGCTTCAGCGCACTGCTGATCCGCAGCTCCGTCCCTGCATCCTCCACTACAGCGTGCTCCGAATGAATTTGGAATGCGTAAAGATTATTAATGAGGGTTTTCATTTCAGATTCAACTGACGGGGGGTTTTAGTTGACATTTCAGTCACCATCCATCATCACGTAGAGATGCAGTGAGCATTTCAATGGAATATTTATGTTAGATTCTGCGACTCCATAAATATTTTCAGCTGGATCCTGATGGTTGAACTCTAAAGTGGAGTTCGAAGGGGGGGAAAAAATTTTTTGGTCGAATAAAAATTTAATAAATGAATGCTCCAGACTGTGAATCAAATAGTTTGTATTCCAAGGATTGAGTTGAGGTTCAGTTCAGTCTCACCTTTCTGATCATATCACATAAACATCATTAAGCAGGGTTTGCCATTAAACTGTCTGCATTTAAATTCCATTTTTTTATTGGAGCACTTGAAGGATTTGCTGTCAATGATAACTTCAAATATGAGGTTAAAGATCCTGCATAAAAAAAAAAAAAAACATGAGCATGAGAACATGTTTTTTTTTTTTTTTCTTTAGAATTTTTCAAAAAAAGATTTCAGAATCAGTAATAAAAACTATAGAATACAGAGCAGCCTGTTTATGTTGTCTTAAATGATCATTTGATCGAAGCAGATCATAGAAAACCAAACAGGCTCCTCTGGTGTGGAGCCACGCAGGTAGACCTGGTTTTGGTTTCCTGTTATATGTTTCCAGACAAATGCAGTGGAGTTAAATTGGCCTAGAAATGATATATTATTTATATTTTTCCCAGAAACAGCGTCCTGGTTTCTCCTAATAATCCACAGATTTTGTTTTCATTGAAACTCCCTGCTCCGAAATTCCTCCGTGTGCTTTTCAAGCAGCATGTGACGCTCCCCTCTCTCTCAGGTACGGCCCGAGGTGTCGTGATTGCCACCGGTGACCGGACGGTGATGGGGCGCATCGCCACCTTGGCCTCTGAGCTGCAGGTGCGACAGACGCCCATCAACATCGAGATCGCACACTTCATCCACATCATCACGGGCGTGGCCGTCTTCCTGGGCGTGAGCTTCTTCATCCTGTCACTCATCCTGGGCTACACCTGGCTGGAGGCCGTCATCTTCCTCATCGGCATCATCGTGGCGAACGTGCCTGAGGGACTGCTGGCTACTGTCACTGTGAGTGGTGTGTGTGCTGGACTTTCTGCTAACACCCCTGTGCGCTCTCATCTTATTTCTACTGCAAGAAAACAAAGCGCGCTTCAGTTTGCAGTAATAAACAACTTCCCCTTGTAGCAAGGACAGGTCATAATATGCTCCTGGAAACAGAAAGTGAGCAGAGCCACGAGGAAAGGTCATAAACTGGCTGCTCAACACAAACAAACACAAAGTTTTGTGTTTTAATTCTTTTCATTTCCGTCCTCTGCTTCATTAGATTTTCATGTAATGAGTCAAGTAAAGTTGGAGGTGATCGGCTCATCGTATCAAACAGATGACTCTGTTTCTGTGAAGCTGCAGGGATTGATTGATTTTTGACCACTACAGCGGAGCGCAGGCCCCTGTAAGGTTAAACCCAACATTTTCACAACATTTGTCTTCAGAACCGTGTTTCTGGTCACCCAGCAAATAAATGTTGATCCTCCTTTCATGCTCCTCACCTGCTCCTGAGGGGAGTGTCTGTCTCTTTAGATATTTGACTTCCTTCACCAGCTTATTGCCAGCTGTGTTTGTGCCTTGCTTGGAGCTGAGCAGCCGCGCTAAATGGGGTTGACGGGACAGGAATTTTCCTGAAAACCAACGCACTGAGCTAAAAACAGGCCTAAAAACTCAGGTGAGCGTTGATAGGTGACCTTGAGCAGCTGCCTCTCACATTACGCACCAGCAATTTGATCTTTTGTTAAAGATATTGATTAGTGCAGCTTTGAGAGTGTCAGCTCCAGAAATCTATTATTAATATTTTACCTGCTGGCTGACAGTTTGAACATGAACCAGCCGTCATCAGTGTCATTTGTTACACCAATTCAACCTCCGAGCATCAGCTGCAGCCCCGCTGATGTCACAGAATGCCCCAAAGCAGGTGATTTATTACTGCACGTCCAAGTTGCTCTAACGCTGAAGTGCATCTAACTTTTTTTCCTGCAACAATAAACAAAGTGAGCGCCAGCTGGCATTTGAAATACCATCAGTCGACATTTCGCTGGTCACAGAAAATAAACTGACTTCCGCCGGCTGGCTTCTTTGCCTCAGACAGACCAGGAGTTGTGTGTGGAAATGTCTCAGCGAGTTATGTGGTCGATGTGAATTAATGTATGTTAATGTGTTTCACAACATATGGAAAGTGTGTGCATCGTACTGCGATGTGCCTGCGCACCTGCTGTTAACCAGCCGACCACACGCAGACACACACTGACACACGCAGACACACGCAGACACACACAGACACAGACAGACACATACACACGCACACGCACGCACACACGCACACACGCTTGCCGTAAGGCACCTGGACCACGCATGGGTTCACATGCAAAAACACTTGAACGCATCGGTGCCTACACATGCTCTCTCCTGTTGTTGACTAACATTCATCCGTCCTCCCCTCCCTCCCTCTTTCTCTCTCTCTCTTCCTCCCCTCCCCACCTCCTCCTTCGCTCACCTCCCGCCGTCCTCCCAGGTGTGTCTGACTCTCACTGCCAAGCGAATGGCCAAGAAGAATTGTCTGGTGAAGAACCTGGAGGCCGTAGAGACTCTCGGCTCCACCTCCACCATCTGCTCCGACAAGACGGGCACACTGACCCAGAACCGCATGACGGTGGCCCACATGTGGTTCGACAACCAGATCCACGAGGCGGACACGACGGAGGACCATAGCGGTAAGACAGACAGACAGACAGGGAGGGAGGGAGGGAAAGAAAGGGAGGATGAGGGAGTGAAGGGTAAAGGAAGAGAGCCTGGAGGGAAGATGGAGGCTGAGAGATATGAAGGGAGGTGGAGGAGTGTGTGGGGGAATAAAAAGCTGAAATTCATCTGTCCAATGTTCATGCCGCCAACCACCATTGCTGTTCGTGCGAGCACTTGGATTAACCGAGCTGCGGCATACGGT
This sequence comes from Echeneis naucrates, assembly GCF_900963305.1. Lineage (NCBI taxonomy): Eukaryota > Metazoa > Chordata > Actinopteri > Carangiformes > Echeneidae > Echeneis > Echeneis naucrates. The sequence goes on along the minus strand of NC_042527.1, from coordinate 18,909,332 downwards.
GGGCGGCACAAGCCCTCAGCTACAAACGTGTCTTTTTCCCAGAGTTCCCTGGTGAGACTGCTGCTGTGGAACCAATCGGATTCCTGTCTCCCACCAAATGACAAGAAATCCAGCCAAATTTCAAAGATGCTTGCAGCAAAGAACCAAAAAGTTTGGAAGGAGTGAAAAAAACAAACAACTGCAAAAAGCGGAGCCAGGCTGCAGCCATTCAGGCCTGACACGCAGTCCATCCATTTTTCAGGAGAGCACGCTGCTGTGTCTTCTGCAGCTTTTTCAGGCTTTTTGCACGTCGCTTTGTCAAATTCAACAACCCCGGCCACAGTTTGCCTCCGTGTACTTTATGTTATGTGACACTTATCCCACTCCGTTTTCACAATAACAGTGACAGTGACCACTGGAGAGACAGTCCGAGTTAAAATGAAAAATGAATACAGGTGCCAGGAGCAGAGTGATTTTCACTTTGACTGGGTGAGCAAAGGATGAAAATTTGATCTGCGACTTTTTTTTTTTTTTAAGACATACTACTTAAAAATGAATGGGCTTTTTCCAGACTGGGGAATTGAGAATCACATTTGTCAAAGAAAAAGTGATTGCTCGACTTAACTGACCCCGACTCACTGACCTTGTTATTTAGCTACAAAATCCAGTGCTACTCTGTGAACTGAGTTTAATACTGCATGAGCCATACTTTAAAAAAAAAAAAAAAGGACAAAAAAAAGTCTAACAGTTTCCTCTGCTATTCTCTCAGGTTCAGGATTTGACAAGACCTCTGCTACTTGGACTGCTCTGTCTCGTGTGGCTGGACTCTGTAACAGAGCTGATTTCAAAGCTGGGCAGGAGAACTTTCCCGTCCAGATGGTATAAACCTGCAGCGCACACTGACAACACAACAGGAACCCGCCCACCCCCCCTCCAAAAAAAAAAAAAAAAAAACCCCAAAACAAAAACCTTTCATTGATGCATCCGTCTCATGAATTATCTCCACGCTCTAATGTACACGGTGGTTTAATCCAAGGACATTATGAGCAAACCTCGTTAGATTCGGATCAAATAATGCGTCCACATTATTCATGAGACATGATTTTGCCTCCGTGGTTTGGCAGCAGGGTGAAGCTGACGGTGTCAGGAGAATGCCAGGTGAGCTGTCACTCAAAAAGGAGCAGGAGGTGAGGACGTGTTCAGCTCCTTTATCTATGCAGGGGAAGGCAGCCATTCAATAAGTCAAAGATCAGCTAAGTTTGGACTGAAATATCTAAACAGGTGACATGTTCAAATGACATATGCAAAATAATATATATGTCAAACAAGTGAATTTCTTCCCACTTCATTTTAAACATGTCTATCTTCCCACAGAAACCCCTGCACATAACATCAACATGTAGGCTTTGGGATGGGAATGTATGTCCCATATGTGTATGTACGGTAAAGGTCAAAGGTTAAACTGGTATGTGGTTTCTGTAGCGGTTTGGTAAAACCTTCATAGCTAAAGTAGCTAAAACGGATCACTAAAGTTCACCTGTCTCAAACTTTGGAAACGGGTACATTTGGCACACTTTGGCACTCTCTCCTGTTTGCAGATGAGGCTAACCCACATGGTGCCTGCAGGGAAAAATACAACCCATAAAAATAATTCCTCGATACCTCTCGACACAGGTGCATTACGTACACATCGGCTCACACGCTTAACCTCCCTCTCATGCAGAAAGGCAGAAACACTGAGGATAATCCAATGCACCCCTGGAAATAACTCCCCCACGCTGAGGCACAAACACACACACACACACCGCTGGGTTGCTAAATCACTAATATCCCAGCGCTCCACCAGCCGCTCTCTTACACCCCGTGCTACATTGACCTGGAAAAAAGTCTGCATGGCTCGCAGCGACCAGGATTACAGCTCCTTCACTCAGGTGGGAGCAGACTGCTGCCGCTGCAGCCTGACTGGCCCTCCAGGTGCCTGGTCTTCCTCCTCCTCGCATTAACAGCTGCGTCTCCTGACAGCGCTCTAACACAACAGTCAAGGTTCCGGGCTACGCCACCATTACAGGAACACGTCCCCGTCTACACTTGGGGAAACGGAGAAATGGAATTTCCTTGATCTACTTATTGATTCATGAAAAGGCCCAAACAAGGACAAATCAGGCGGCCCGTGCGTGTCCTCGTTTCACAGCTACTCATGAATAAATAAACAGGCAACCAAGAGAAATCTCTTGTCTTAGTTTGGCCCCTGTTGGTTAATATTCGGCATCAGGTTTTGCGTGGATTTTAATAAATTGGCCTCAAGGGCAGGATGAATTGCTGTGATCACTGTGGACGGTGGAGGGAGATTTTACCGGAATAGAATCCACCGTCATGTCAGGACATCTAACCAACACATCATGTTAAGTTGATTGGTGACTGAGTGTGAGTGGTTGTTGGTCTCTGTCTGTCTGTGTGTGTTGGCCCTCTCTAGGGGGCCCCCGCCCTCGCCCAGTGTGAGCTGGGATTGGCTCCAGCATCCCCCACGACACGCAGATGAATAAGTGGTAGAAGATGAATGAATGAATGAATGATTCAAACTCAAATTCAAACACCTGCAAAGCAGACAAATACCAATAGACACTAATCATGTATATGTCTGCACGCGCACAAACAACAAAAACACACTTCAGTTGTACAACCTCCTGCACTTATATGGTAGATGTAGTTGTTAATACTTAGACCAAGGCCTCTCCTGCACCGAAGCTTTGCTCATGTCCTCATTCACAAAGGATAAAAGCCAAATGAGTAAACATAAATGTTACATGAGGTTTATTCAGTGATGCATTTTTTTTTTCTATAAAAAGCATCAGTGATAGCATGAGTTGTCTGTAATATGAACAAATGCACCACTCAGAAGTATCCATTTCCTTGCTAGTTACTACTTTATTGTTGACTTCACTATTGATTATTGCCAAAAGGCAATTTGCCTAATGTGCTCATGCAGCAAAATTTCTATTCGACATGCTGTGAACTCTCTGTGTCCAGGGTCTTGTTCATCCCGTCAATAACTAATGCCTTCAAGAAAACCCAGAAAATAGCAAACATGAAGCTTTTTTATTCACTTTCCAAACTGAAAAAAAAAAAAAAAACAGTTTTGGACTTTCATTACTTTTATATTAAGCTGTTAAATAATGTGGCTGGATACAGTAACAAGTGTTTGTGGTGCAGATGAGGTCTGCATCATTAATGAAGCATAAAGGAAAGTTCTTCTTTCCTTTTTTTTTTTTGAAAACTTCTCTACTCAGGCATCGATAGATAAATATATTTATTTAGTTTTTTTATTTGCATGTAGGAGTGACTGCATTAATGTGTTTGTGTCTTCTGTCTTTCAACCCCAGAGGGACACAGCGGGCGACGCGTCAGAGTCCGCTCTGCTGAAATGCATCGAGGTATGCTGTGGGAGCGTTCGAGAACTGAGAGACAGGAACCGCAAAGTGGCAGAGATCCCCTTCAACTCCACCAACAAATACCAGGTAGGTGCTGAGTCGTGACACGGCTGCAGGGAGTCTGCAGTGAAATCCCATCATTCATCGTTAATGCTTTACAATCTCGAACCGTTTTGCGTCCAGTTAAAAAGTCGGCCTGAATATCAATGCTCTTTTACAGCAACGCCTTATTTTAGATTCCTATGGTGGCCCATCTTTTGTATTTTGGAAGCTGCCCAATAAGCCACAAACAGAGGCCACACAGGAACTGCAGCCTGAAAGCTGTATGTACTGTGCGTTATTTATGACACAGAGATCCTGCACCTGTGGATTACAAAGTGCTTTCTCTTTGGCTTCGTCGCCTCTTTGGAGGTTTTATCATGACAGATCAAATAAATCCAGTTTTAAAAAGCTCTGCGTCGCATTTATGTGGCATCCTGGAGCTGAAATCGGAGTTTCCTCATCATTTCTGATAACATTAGGCATTAAAGGAGATATTTGTAACTTCCACTTCGTAGCTAATATTCGTAGAAACAGCTGTTTACTTAGCAGCTTAGAAGGAGCATCAGCAAAGAGAAGGGCAAAACAATGCCAATGAGAACTGCAGCACGCTAAAGCCGCGAAGAGTTAGCCCTGAAGACTGTAACCTCATGAAGGCTGAGGCCCTCGGGAAGTGACAAAACCAGGTTTGGTGGCTGACAGAACATACGGGTAGGACCTCTGAACATATTCTGTGCTGGTATTTCACAGGGATAGAGGAACGTGTGGCCCAGGTCAAGTTTTTTTTTATATTCTCTCAGAAAAAAGCATTAAATCAGAGCAGGCACTTCTGGGAGGTCTTAAGTTGAGCTGCACGCTTTGTTCCATCCTGTTGGAGTCAACAACAGCACAGACCTGGAAAAAAAAAAAGAAAAAAAAAAAAAAAAAAAGAAGTTGATATTGAAATATAGAAGTCATCACATTGAACTTAACACTTAGGTCAAGGGCACCGCTGCAATTAAGGCAGCGCTCCACAACTAGTCCTTTCCAGCCTGTGTGGAGATTTGAACCAGCGCATGAATAACACAGCAGTCATGTTGGAGCAAACAAAGGACTCAGCATGCATCATGTGCACCTGTTTCCCGAGTTAAAATGGGAATGCCTGCGTTGGGGGAGAAAGGGAAAAAAAAAAAGGCAATTTTGCTCTGGTTTTCAGAGATTAGATATACTGTGACTCAGATACAAATTACCCGGGGGAGTGTGTGTCTGTGCGTCTCTGTGGGAGTGTGTGTTTTTATGGGGGAAGGAGCAATGCGATGTGTAACGCCACAGGAATACATGTGAGGGCATGAGTGAATGAATGTGCCTTCAACACGGGGGATACATATGACTTACACTGTGCACTCAGTCAAGTCAGTTTCAATAAGACTTTTATTTCATACAGCTTGGGAAAAAAAAAAAAATCTGACAGCAACCCCCCCGCCAAAAAAAAAAAAAAAAAAAAAACAGATGCAGGCACAAACGTGAAATTCATTCTTGAGTGTTACTGAGGAGCACATCTGTCTTCAGGCTTTTTTCTCAGTGAAGCAAAATCCCCTTCTGCCCCCCCCCCCAAAAAAAAAACTAACAAACAAACACAAAGCTCATGTAATGTAGCTAAATGCGTTTGGGACCTTATACCTTATAATTTATCCTCTTTTTTTTTTTTTTTTCCACAGCTCTCCATCCATGAAGTGGAGGACAATCCCTCCGGTCACACTCTTGTCATGAAGGGAGCACCAGAGAGGATCCTGGACAGGTTGGTTAATCAATAATGAATCGATGATATCTCTCTAAAGAAGTGTGGCAGGAAAATTTTTCCTTTCCCGTCTATTCCAGAGCTTTACTGTAGTGCAAGTCCCATGAAAGGTGAAAGACTCCAACCAACAACGAATTGATCCTCCTAACAAGTATTGCCAACAAAATATGTCAAACCTAATGAAGCCACGTTTACAACCACTGCTGGCTGAAAACTATTAAAAACACATCAGCGAGCCGCTCCATTGCACCGGCTGACAAGTTCCTTCATCACCTCAAACAAACTGAGTCCCACATACAAAGTCCCACCGCTGTAAATACTGACTGGAGTTACTCACCTGAGAACCCAATGTGTATTAATCACAAAATAGGCACCTGCAAATGCACAGTTTACTCCTCTTAAAGTAATATTTTCTCAACATGACAGAGCCCAGTTGTGTGGGAAATTGCCTTTAATAGGCTCGGGGCCACGGAGAAGCTCGTGGAGTCAGTGTATTAACCATCCCGCTCAAACGGCGTGTTGGCCTTTTGTTGCATTGGTCTGAAATTAGAAATTTACCAACCTTTGATTGATCTTTGATTGTAAATCGATCCTGTGAAACGCTCACAGAGCCACACCAAAGCAGTCACCGCCCCCCAGCCAACCTGGACCGTCCAACCTGACAGGATTTAGTTTCTTCAGCGCTGACGTGAAATCTGCTATGTTTTTGTGACATCACTCAGAAAAGCATTCAGCCAATCACAGGGCTCCGATTGGATCGTGAGATGTTTTTTGGTTCTTAACAACACAAATATATCAACACTTCACATAAAACACAGGGGAAATGTCAAATATGGGACTTTTACATGTTGTAAGTGAGTTGTAGTGGTCGAGGTTTTTAACGAGTCTCTCTCACACACTCTATTTTGTCCTTGGTCCTTTCGTCCTTTTGGTGAGTTAGTTCACGTCCCCCATCAAGTGCCCTCCTTTGGGTCAACTTTCCCCACGCTCCGCTTTGGAGTGTGGAGGGTGAGGGGGGTGCTCCTTTTCTCCCTCCTCATTAGAGTACCCGATGTCACCAAACAGAGCTAACCTTTAGGCTGCTATAAATATACAGTTAACGCAGGATGCATTATTACTTCAATTATGTTGGTTGCATAAAAAAAAAAAAAAAAAAAGATAAATTACCTGTAAAAGTGCAAACATTTTTACTAAAGCACAGATGATTATAGGTTATCATATAAGCAGCAGAAGCAGTAAAAGCCGTGTTTGTGAATGGTTCACAGGTGCAGCACCATTATGATCCACGGCCAGGAGCAGCCGCTGGATGAGAGCTGGAAAGATGCTTTCCAGAATGCCTACATGGAGCTGGGAGGACTGGGAGAGAGAGTGCTCGGTACGTTTCCTGCCACCAACTCTTATCGGCTTGTTTTGGAGGAGTCAGTGGGGAGACGAATAGTTTTCATACTTACCTTCCCTAATTAGGGAAGTTTGGACAAAATGTCCCCAATTTTTTTTTTTTTTTTGTCATGATTCTGAGTCCTAAGAAAAAGGTTTCACTGTCTCACTGCAGAATTTCGGTACGCTGGTTTTTGTGGTTTTCTTTTGCGTCTAATGTGTGGATTATCAGCTGATAATGGGCTGCTTATGACATTCAGGTCATTCTCTGAACTGAACTACAAAATAATTGTACATGAAATAACATTTTCCCCTCTAAAAATGCCATTGACACATTTTGGATAGAAAGTTATTACCTGAAGTTCATCACACCCAGACTCTGTAAATGTCATCATTTTGACAACTGAGAAAAGAAAATGTTGCCTGGCATCTTTTTAAAAAGTGCCATAGGTAATAATTATGTGCCATCATCATTTTTGTTAGAGTAGGTGTCACTTCCACTGAGAGAAATGTGGAATTGTACCATTTTGGAAGTGAGACTACTGAAATCATGTAAATTATTAACTCTCAGTTATGCCTCGGGTGATGATGATGATGATGATGGTCGGCTGTTTCATGACAAGGAAAAGCTCCGCCACTTTTACACTCAGGCTGGTTTTTCATCACGAGCATTTTATTTTGCTCTGCTCCATTAAGATTTAACGGATACATATTTTAAAGGGCTGTGGATCATGAATTAATAAAAGCGGCTGATTCAATTTGTATTGTAGACCTGCACCCGGTCTCCATCTAAAATTAAAAATGATTTGTATGCATACTGTAAAGTAAAGGATCACTGCAGCCAGAGGACAATGTATTTTCTGAAGGCGCCTTTGAGAGCAGCGAGAGCTCATTTGTATTGATATTCTTTTGTTGTGTTTTACTTTAAATATCAACAGAAAAAAAAAAAAGACTCCAGTGCATCTTCAGTGTTGGATGTTTTGGACTTGAAATATCCTTGGGTGATGATCCTTTTTCTAAGTGCCAGATGAATTTACTGTCAAAGCAACAAAACAAGTTTTTGTTGTTGTTGTTTTTTCAGTAGCTGCGGTCTGCTTTGAGACATCTCTTCAGTCACTTGTGAGCGATCACCTCACTGATCCCTCTCCTCTCGCAGGTTTCTGCCACCTGAATCTCTCTTCATCCCAATTCCCCCGAGGATACACCTTCGACTGCGACGACATGAACTTTCCCACCGAGCAGCTTTGCTTCCTGGGTCTCATCTCCATGATTGATCCGCCGCGTGCTGCTGTGCCCGACGCAGTGGGTAAATGCCGCTCTGCTGGCATCAAGGTAATTGGCTGTGCAGGTTTAACCTTCATATGTGTTCCCTGGTAAGCCTTTCCTGAGGCTTAATTTATCAGGCTTTTTAGAGACGAGAAAGAGATTTGCACTTAAAATGTCTTTTTTTTTTTTTTATTAGTCACAAAATGGGCAAGTAGTCTCCCCCCAAGGCATGCTGATGGATGATAATCATTGCTTTAGAAAAATCTCTGTTTATGACAGGCTAATATTCGTCAGCGTAAAGAATACATTCAATTCTCAAATGAGGAAATGAGGTAACAGTTTGGGGACTGATAAAAAAAATAAAAATAAAAAAAATCTAAATAGAAAGCAGGTGATAAAACGTTGACCTCATTCTGTTCCGGTATCACCATTATGAAAAGTGCCATTTAGGAAAGTGTAGATTCAGTCAGATTCATTATATGCTAATCAACTGCAAATACGCACAGAGAGCAGATGTTTCCTCAAAAAAGTAATAAGCCGGGCTGCTGGAAGGTTAAACAGGATAAAATTGGATAATAAAGCAGAATGAGGCGTTAACATTTCAGGGGCAACAAATACAGGGAAAGGTGGATTTTGCACATTTAATTTCAGGTTGCGTTCATGCTCCTTTTGAAAATAATTTTTGAAAGACACACTGTAATTGGCTTAAAGAGCAAACTTGAGGCAGAAGTGTGTCGAAATGTTACTATTGTCGAAAGGAAGAAATCCGTTAATGAGTTTATGATGAAGAACCAAGACTGATGAGATGTTTGATAAAATGCTGGAACTATAAAGTTTTAGTCTGGGGATCGTGAGACGTCGTTTTTGATCTATTGGAGGTAAAAAAATAAGCGTGGGGGTCACAGTTTGACGTTGTTTAGATGTAAGGTTGGCTTTGTTGGTTACGCTCCTCCCCAAATCATTTATTACGTCTGACTGGGAAAACGTGGGCTCAGACCATCCAGTTTAATATACAACATATTAACTCAGCGGTTCTCTGTAAGTTCATTTAAGCTTCAGCCGGATCCCAAACATTAAACGGGCCAACAGGAAACCAAGGTGATTGTTCAGGATGCCATTTTACGCAGACGATATGAGATCCATGAGGACACTTTACATATACAACGTGTCCAGTAATCAGTGTCGTACTAAAGTCATGTGTACAAACTGAACTCACATTCAAAACATTCATAGATGACTTTCAATCGTTTCAGCTCAGAGTGCGTCCTTGCTGTATGACACCAAATCCTCAGGCTTTAGTTCAATATATAGTGCCTTATTTTTTTTATTGCACCACCGCTCAGTGTGTTTAAGTTCTGCTGAATATTATTATAGCGGGGCTGGGGATTTTCACTGAAGGTTTACAACTTGATATTGCTTTGTTTTCTCATAAAAGAGTTTAAAAGAAAGCATTTGTCTGGATATAGTCAGACTACAGACCCAAGCTATGGATGCTCTGTCATCATACAACTGTGTACACGAATGTTACGTGTAAGTGTTTTGATAAATCTGCCCCAAAAGCCAAAAATATTGTTTTATCTTTTAGAGAAGGTTTATCATTTTATCTTGGGCTGCTGAAATAGAAAAAGCTAATTGTGTATTCATAACCAACGCAGACATGGACAGATTTTGTCTGCTGTGTGATGTTTTTGAAACTGAAAATAAAATCCATTCTGTTCTTTTTAACTTTTTTTTTTTTTAAAGTAAAGTCTGTTCCTGTCATTTGAACTATCACAATAACCTGAACATATGTCAGCAGAGCACCTTCAGAACATGAAGCAGCTCGAAAATCGCACAACATAATCAGTCAACACTGAAACAGGCGTGACTTTTCTGAGAACAGTCCTGCGACTCGCTGTGAAGCCGGGCGGCTGTTCTTTATCTAAACTCATTATTTTTCCTGTGAGATCAGCCCACGCTGTTATTTCTGGAGATGAACTGCTGACCTTTAACAGCATCATTCTTCGTCTCCAATTTAACTACACCTTTGGACTGACTTGTAGACCCCGAAGATCCACGCTGCACACTGTGACACATGACATATAGGTGAGATATAACAGAGTTGAATGTGACAGCGTTCTGTGATTTATGAGGCTCTCCGTCTGTTCGGGCAGGTGATAATGGTAACTGGGGACCATCCAATCACAGCCAAGGCCATCGCTAAAGGTGTGGGCATCATCTCTGAGGGCAACGAGACGGTCGACGACATCGCTGAGAGGCTGAACATCCCTCTGAGCCAAGTTAACCCCAGGTGTGTGTAGTATCTTTCAATTTGTGTACTTCGACACCCACACACGGCAAACCAGGCGATGTAATCAAAACTGCACAAACAATTAGACTCTTTAAAGTCGCTGTTTTGGCTTCATAGTGGAGGAAAAGTGCCAGCGTATTGTCAAACTTCTGAGGAAGTAGGACGGGCGACTTATGGAGGGAGGAGGGGCAGACGCAGAAATCAGAAGGCAGCACTCAGGGTCACATGTTGGGGTTACCACTTCCTGTAAGTGCAGTCTTTGATATGGGCAGCACATACTGGCTGGCTGAAGCATTTGATTTGAGACAAAAACAACACAAACAACACAATTCGGTGTCGTTACACCGTACGGATGAATTACACAAGACACGACTCATTGATTAGTGAGTTAGTCGGTGGAGTTTTATACCAGTCAGGCCAGCCGGCCCCCTCCCTGCTTTATGTCTAAGCTACCCAGCAGGTGACTCCAGCTTCACTTTGAACAGACTTGGTTGTGGTTTTAAGACAGAGTGCATACAAGAAGTGTGTGTGTGAAACAAAGAAACAGAGAGATAAACTTTAGGAGAAAACAACAAAATGTCAATAGACAGTTTTGCATAATTGGCCCCGGCATCACTGACTTCCTACTGCGATTGCGTGGGTGTGCGTGTTTGTGTGTTTCCCAGGGATGCCAAGGCTTGTGTGGTGCATGGCTCGGACCTAAAGGACATGAGCTCCGAGTACCTGGACGACCTGCTGAGGAACCACACTGAGATAGTATTTGCTCGCACCTCTCCTCAGCAGAAGCTTATCATTGTGGAGGGCTGCCAGAGACAGGTCAATGGACATGAAGTGTGTGTGTGTGCGTGCGTGTGTTTGGACCTTTTTTTTTTAGAGCGTACAGCCAAATGAATAGCAGTGTGTGTGTGTGTGTGTTTTCAAATGAACAAATATAAGCATGTGTTTGTTTGTGATAAAGTCTGGATGAATGCTTGAATGCCTCTGTTTATGTCTAAGTGTGTAAGTATGGTTGAATACAGGTGTGTGAATGTGTGTGTGTTTGTGTGTTCCTTTGCCATTTAAGGCTGAATACAATTTTTTTTCAGTTTGTGTGAGTTCATATAAGCTTTTTGTTCGTGCGGGTGGATGAATGCAGGATTTTGTGCATGTGCACATCGATGTTTCTTTTTTTTCTTTGTCATATGGTTAAACACAAATGTGAATCTGTCAGGTAGGTGATACACACTAAACTGTGCGTGAAAGCACATACCAACACCTCCATATATTAAGGTCATGTAACTACTTGCCCCGACTCTCTCACTCTCTGTGACTGAACGATTACAACTCACTTCCATTTTTCATTTAATCTTCTCAGAGCTGCTTTGAAAAGACATTATTAAGACAGAAGGGGAGTCGGGGGAATGGAGAAAGAAAAAGCCTAAATCACCGCACTTATCTTTCCTCCTCTTGACACTTTATATTCGCCGACTCTTGTGGGTGCAGGGGTCGATCGTGGCTGTGACGGGCGACGGTGTGAACGATTCGCCAGCCCTCAAGAAAGCCGACATCGGCGTTGCCATGGGGATCGCCGGCTCTGATGTGTCCAAGCAGGCGGCTGACATGATCCTGCTGGACGACAACTTTGCCTCCATTGTCACCGGAGTGGAGGAGGGTGAGTGTCTGGAGGGGCAGTCGGTGGGGTGGAAAATCAAAGTGACAGAACTGAACTAAAAATAAGGAGAAGGATAAAAGGCGCGATGGAGAGACAACTGGAGGAAAAGAAACAAAGGGGAAGAGAGCTTTCAAAAGTTTCCAATCAAAAACGTTCTGCTTTAAAACACATACCTCAGAGTATTCGCTGATGAAGCCTGCTAATGTCAGTGCTAATATCTTTAAGTATTTAGAGACCTGAAAAACATTGAAATCCAGCGCGACAACATGGAAGTCACGCAGCAGAAGGAAAGTCTTGCATATTGTATTGTTATGCCTCTTTAATGAAGGACTCGGGCCGCAGCTATGTACAGAAATACCACTAATGTTGCTCACAGAAAAATGTTGCAATGCCACATCATTAATGGTCAGTATTCAGGGGCCTTTTAAGAGTTGCATGAATTAATGTGTCTTTGCTCTCAAGGACTCCACGAGTGTTGCCACAAGACTGGAATTTAATCTAAATTAAGGGTGGCTAATATGCTTGGAGAAAATCCATGAGTAATGAAGAAGTGCTGACAAAGCAGGGGTAGTCATTTTTTATTGCAGTGAGGAAAATGGAAAAATTCAATTGAACTCGATGAAGCCTATAATAAAAGGAAAAGACGGGACTAAAAGCACACCACAGCGTTGTGTTTCCAGTGTCCCGCCCAGAACCTCCAGACATCGCTCCATCAATGTCAACGTCTCTCGCAGCTCCACTTCCAAACGTTCACTGCTCGTCCTCTCAATCGCTGCAGGTCGACTCATCTTCGACAACCTGAAGAAGTCTATTGCGTACACGTTGACCAGCAACATCCCCGAGATCTCGCCCTTCCTCCTCTTCATCATCGCGAGTGTTCCTCTTCCTCTGGGAACGGTGACCATCCTGTGCATCGACCTTGGCACGGACATGGTGAGCAACTTTAATTACGGCCTCGAGTTCTTTGAGGACATGCTAACAATAGTTTTCCCACCGTTATCTAAATCAATAGATTCGATTGAGTCTGAAAAAGGAGCGCCTAATGACAAAAAGACTGAGAGAATGAGAGCCTCTTCTTTTATTCTGAACATAAAGCAATAATTTGTTGCAAAAAATCTTGTTTCTTCTTTAAAGGCCTTTTTGATGTTTGATGTTTTTTAATAAGAGTGATGGTTCTGTATATGTCACCTTATGTTAAAATACCTGGATGCTTTTTATAATATATACTTAATACATACGTAACTATATAGTTCATAAAACTATATCAAGTCAAGTCATTGTTTATTTATATAACAGGAGTTAACAGTATAAGTTATCTCAAGACACTTGCTCAATGAAATTACCAAAAGAAATGAACCATATAACAATTTTATACTCAGTGCTATACAAGTTTTAAATGTTTTCTTTAATTTTCTACTCACATATATATTGTTCATATGTAAATAGAGATGTTTGCTGCCTTCAGGGCAATTTTATGGTCTCCAAACTGTACACGTTCACTAAATTAATTTTAAAATGAATCTTTATTTATTGGATCACACTCTGGAGCCTTTGTGATGCTCCAAACATAATTGTTTTTCTAATTTCAGGGATTCCTCTTAGTGACAAAATGCTAATTATTAGCATGCTGCATAGCTACAGGCAACTAAAGGTGACATTAAGGTAAATGATGTTAATATTGGTGTCAAATATGAACGCCTGAAGGTAGAAAGAGTAAAATGTTTGGTGTAATTATTCCTCTCTGTCGGTGGGAGAAATCACTTTTGGCTCACCGCCGACGTCCATTTGTTCAATCAGAACAAAGAGCGGGTGATGCTCACATTCAGATTTACATTTCACAGCTCTCCCGTTTCCCGATGCCAGTTTCTTCCATTGTATTTCCAGCAGCAACAAAAAAAAGTTGCTGGCACGCCGCTTGCCTGAGGGGCGTAATCCATCATTTCAGAAGAAAAGGAAGCACACGATGAATACATTCAAAAGGACTTGTTCACTTGTGTTCATTACTTTAACTTAAATTTTTCCTGCTCTCAGCTAGCAGACATTACCGTTCCGCCGAAACAGCTTCTTGTACAACCCAACGGAACATGGGCTGTAATGGTCTCACATTCGAATGGCTACCATCCTTTTTGAAGTCTCCACAGGTTAAAGATAAAGAGGAACGTCTTGCTCGCATTGCGAATAAAGTGGCTCCATTTATTTCACTCAGGGGACATGGGAAAAAAAATTAACTGCTTTGGTTTTCCAGCAGCATGATGGATTTATTCACACTGACAAATATTTACTTAACTGTCTGAGATCATAGGGACAGCTCATTCTTCACTGGCTGTATCTCTCTTTAAAGATGTGATGACTGAAGTTTAAAGGCACCTAATTTGTGCACCTATTTTGCATATTAAAACCCGTCCCTTCAAAGTAACATGTCGGCATTTCTTTAATAAAAGTCGATGGAGGGAACAGTTGGATGTCTGCTTTGAAGAGTGAGACCCTAAAATAAAAAGGTAAAAAAATCGAAAAATTCAATCAACTAGCGGAAGCGTTTTGTACAGTAAACCAGCAAAACTCCAAATTTGCCATGTCTGCTGGTGAGGTTGGTAACAGCTTGTTAACAGCTTAGTTCAACTCCCGGCTACAGGCTTGAGGGCTCTGCTGAGATTTAACAGTGACAAGCTGCACTTGGAGTCTACTATGATTATTTTTAGCAAGCGCTGCCATGTGGAAAAGGATGGCTGCAAAAGATTTTTTTTATCAAAGCGAGATGTGGCACACTTAGGAACGCTTCGAGAATTGATATTTAGATATTACACACACTCTCCGGCAGACTTTCGGAGGAGTGTCGTATCCCTCCCACCCTCCCCGATCCTTGTCTTCTTCACTGCTGTGGGTCAAGGGAGTGTAATACCAAAACAAACGGGATTTGTCCACCACAGAGCATGCGTTCGGTTTCAGACAGTGCCGAGACTTCACCCCAAATCCCACCAAAGTCACAGAGATTTCCCGCTCTAAGTCACACATATTGCTCTGTTGCTTACCTGGTAAAACCAGCCAATATAGGATCTTTATTACAGAGACCTTTCTACCCTTCCATTTTATGAGTCTTGAAATTCACTATCAATCTCTCGCTCCTCTCCCCAGATCTCTCCATCACTGTCACTGCTTCCTTTTTCCTCGCCTCTCTTTGCCCTTTTTCTGTCTTTTCTTCCTCTACACGGTGATTGAATGCTGAATTATATTAATAGTGCTCCGTCTGGTCTACTTCATGTCTGGCTCTGTCATCATACCTTTAGTCCTGATGCCACCGAGACAAATTCCAGCACATTTATCGCACAGGCTGCATAAAACGCTCTCTACTTGCAGGTTCCCGCGATCTCATTGGCTTACGAGGCGGCGGAGAGCGACATCATGAAACGCCAGCCAAGAAACCCGAAGACTGACAAGCTGGTCAATGAGCGTCTCATCAGCATGGCATACGGACAAATAGGTTGGTCCTCGTATGTCTCGTAACCTCTGGGTGCCTCCAGGCCTCTTGTAGGGACGTGATGTGATAATAAATAAACATCACATAAATAATGACAATTAGCAGAAATTCTTATTGCTTGTGTAAATATTTAGGTCCCTACAACCAAGAAAAATTGATTTTGAGGTGAGCAGCAGCGAGCAGAAAAGCTACACAAATTTCATCTAATTGTTATGACATTTAAAGCAAATTGGGAGCGGAGATTGCAACTTATTTTCTACTTAATCTTGGTCATGTTTCATTGGTTGCAGCCTCACTTGAATGCACACTTTTTATCTCTGGGTTTTCTATGTCTTGGGAATAGTGAAGAATCAAAGGCTGGCCCAATTTCATAGGCTGCTAAATGGGTCAAAAATATGATGGAGCTTCATTGGATGGCTCACCATTTAAAGCCGAGCACGTTCAGAACACTGGGGCAAAATTTTAACAGGTCACATCAAGCCACATTTTCAAACCGCAGCTCAGACATTACAGCTTGAAGCCTCCAAAATGAGCTGAGCTCATCTGATCTGAAGGGGGCACACGGCGACGGGGGACTCAGAAAATCTCCATCTTCATAAGCGACGGGACCAGCATGCAAATGCAGCGGGGTTCAAATCGATCAGCAGAAACATCGACCTGGTGCAGGGATTCAATTTGACAGCAAAAATGAGGGAGGTTATTAATCAGTATCATCTCAACTCCTAATCACTGCAGGTGTTGGTTTGGTAAAAGCAAACGCTGGCGCTCTGGAATAGATATCCATTATTGTAAAAATGTTACACCCACTCGAACAAAACGACTTTGCCAACATGAAATCAAAACTCACTATGGCCTATTATTGCCGTCCTCAGCTGTGCAGAGCCGTTTATGTCCAAAAATAAAACAACAACAATGTATTAGGAACAAAGATGAAGATATTCTCACCTGCGCTCTTTCCTTTTTTAATCCATAAAGTGACAGAAACCAGTTGAACTGAAGCTGAATATCTAAAGCGACTTGGGACTCAAAAAGCGGCCTTGCTGGGGATACGAGCCAATTTATTTGTTTTGTTTTGGTACAGCTCCTCTAAATAAGTAATAGAAAAAGGTACAGAATAAATCCTGTTATTTTTCCTACTTGCTGGCCTTTATTGTTAGAAAAATCTATTTCTATTCCCATCCCAGAATTTATTTTGGTAATAGTTTAAGTTGCACTGAAATGGAAGGAGCACAAATAAATGGGTAGTTTCTTAATAAATTCATAATAATTTAATGGAAAGAATTGTTTACAAGTATACGCGTGCTAATGAAATAAGATACTTTTTGAATTAATTGCTAACTATTGCTTGCTACATTATGCATTCCTTTTGTCCAATCTGTTTGTGGCTCAGCGGGTTGTCCACTCATCAAAAGGGTCGCTGGTTTGAGTCCCAGCTCTCCCAGTCTGCGTCGGGCAACATGCTGAACCCCAGACTGCCTCTGATGGCTGTGTGTGAGTGTGTATGGAAAAGTGCCATATGAATGTGTGTGTGAATGGCTGGCTGTGTGTTGTTGTGTGAAGTGCAGTCCAATTACCACTAACCTTCATTTTAGCTGAATGTAAAACATCAAATTGCATCTTTTTCAGTAAGACGTTCACAAAATATTTTAAAGAAGTTTCTTTGTAAATGATCAATTCTTATTTTCTTAGGTTTCGATATTTAGATTGAACAAACCAAACTCCAGCCGATATAAATGATACAGCTTTATTTAAGATGATTGTGAAAAATACAGCGCTACAAAGAGCGTTTTTATATAAACATTGACCGGTGTACTAGAAGGAATAGACACGTTTTGACAGTGATCGCTGATCAATGGGCCAATTTCTTAAAACAGGTATGATCCAGGCTCTGGGTGGTTTCTTCACCTATTTTGTGATTTTGGCTGAAAACGGCTTCCTGCCAAGTGTCCTGGTGGGCATTCGCATCAAGTGGGACAGCAATGATGTCAACGATCTGGAGGACTACTATGGCCAGCAGTGGGTAAGGAGCGACGGGACAAAGACAAAGCAACACACTCTTTCAATATTCCCACACTCATGCACGATATGACGTCTGTGTGTGTGTGTCACCTCGGCAGACCTACGAGCAGAGGAAGATCGTCGAATTCACCTGCCACACCGCCTTCTTCGCCAGCATCGTGGTTGTGCAGTGGGCCGACCTTATTATCTGCAAGACCAGAAGGAACTCCCTCTTCCAGCAGGGCATGAAGTAAGCGTGGGTGAGAGGTGGGAGCGGAGAAGGTTGTGAAATGAAAGTTCCTCGGGTGGGAGGATGAGAGGCTTTTCTTTCTGTTCCAACCATCTGTCTGTGGTTCTCCCATCAACAGGAACAGGATCTTGATCTTCGGCCTGTTTGTTGAGACCGCTCTGGCTGCCTTCCTGTCCTACTGTCCTGGGATGGACATCGCCCTGCGCATGTACCCCCTGAAGTATGTTCTGCATATTCAAATCTCCACTGAGCAGAAAAATAACCTCTTAAGAACCTAACAGGCTGCCATTAGCCTGTCACTCTTGACTTTAAATGAAGCGTGTGAGCTTCTGAAACACTGCGTTGTTATCCTTAATAGTTAGAAATGACTGCAATGAATTTAATCATTTGGCCGGTGCCTGTGACACTGCTGCTCTCTCCATCCTCCTTTTTTTTTAATCTTTCCTCTCAGGATCATGTGGTGGTTCTGTGCCTTCCCATACAGTCTCCTCATCTTCATTTATGATGAGGTCCGTAAATTCATTCTGAGGAGGAGCCCTGGAGGTAAGCAGTTATTAAAAAAGAGAGGACGATTAAAAGGTTTCAACCTTATTTGTCTTGTTAATAAGCTGTAATTAAAAAAAAAAAAAAAAAAACTGCCAGGTTGCCAGGGTTGACATCCGTATCTGAAGGAACCGAAAGTGCCTTTAAAACATAAAATCAGGTTTTTAAAAGTGTAGACTGTCCACTCCATGAAGGACATGCTGATTGACAAAGTCAGCACAGCTCTGCTATGCTGATCTGACCTGAAAGATCCCAGCAAGGGTCTGACAGATGGTGACATGCAGGAGAAGACTGTTCAAAATCATTTCAAAACAGCGGAAATCTTTTCATTTATTTATCTTTATGAAAACTGCTTGAAAGCTCTTTTGAGCTGAGAACAGAAAGGAAAGTAAAGGTACCAATGTGACAAAACAATGACGTGGCAGTTACAGGACGTAAAGCTTTAATTTTGGTGTAACATTTAAAAATTGGTGTCCTGCTCCCATATGTTTGGGATAACCTGTGTTGGAAATTGAGAAATTCCTGTTGTTTTTCTGGTAGTTGTTGGTTTTTTTTTTATTAAACACTTCAAAGACAATCTCACCTACAAGTCATTAGCCTTCAAGGAGGAATAACCCTCAGAAATGTGCTGAAATCTATCAGCCATCTAGCAGAACACAAGCCACTCAATGCAGAACAATTCCTCCACTTTCAAAACCGCAGTCTCTGCAACACTTCACTGATTATTCTTTGTCTTCCAGGATTTCATTTCTGACAAAATAGCTTGTAAATGCACTGCTGTCTGGCAGCTCACTTGAGAACTCTGTTTAATAAATGGAGCAGAAAAACACAGCTAATAAACAGGCAAACATCCGATAGTGAAAATCACACATGCACATCAACAGTGTAATTTACTTTAATCTGATTCTTGGGCTGAGGGCTGCATCTGCATGTCCTTTTAGTTTTTTTTTTTTGCGTAAATGTCTTGCTAATAAACAGGCAGGAGCAGAAACAGGAGTCTCTTCCAAATAAAAACTTTTAGTGAGCCTTCTTTTTGCCTGAAGGTAAAAATACTTTAGCAGCGTGTCGCCTGTAAAACAACAAACACGTAGGCAGAAATCTTTTTGGACTCAGTGTGTAAAACGTGCAATGTGAAACTGATACTACCTGTTCAAACACTAACAGATGCAGCTGCAAATGATGAGAGAGGAAATTAAAGTAGTCCGACGAAGACACACTTGAGCTATACCCCAAAGATCACACACATGATATAGACGCACTACAATGGCTCCAAATCTGCTCACTGCTACGGTGTCTCAGCTGATGAGGGCCAAGACATGCCGAGACAAATACAATTTATCGTGACAGTTAATCATTTCTGTTAATCTGTGTGTCATGGGCTGCTGATCAGAGACTCTGAGTTATAAGGGGATTTATTTGGAAATGTACAGAGACAAAGGCAATGAGATGAATACAAATAGAGCGGTACAAAAGGATATTATGAAAATTTCTCGCCTGTCATTTTGTTCTCTGACACACTCTCGCTCTCTCTCCTATTCTTTTTCTCTCTCTCTCTTCCAGGTTGGGTGGAGCAGGAGACATATTATTAACATTCAGAAAATGTCAGTTCAAATTGTGTGTCTGTGGGAGTGTGTGCAAATGTGTGTATGTGTGCGAGAGTAGAAGTGTGTGTGTGTGTGTCTGTCAGTTGTAATATTGCATGGATCAGTTCCCAATTCTGATTATCATAAAAATACTGCTGAAAATACGCTTTTGATTGTGCTTTGAGCTTTTCTTTCTGTGCGTGTGTGCGTGCGTGTTTGCGTGCGTGTGTGTGTTTTCTCAGAAAACATTTCCAGCAGAAAAATGACAATGTACACTTTTTGTGCCTTACATAAACTGTTACCAAAGTGATGTGTGCTTGTTTGCCGATAAAGGAATACTAAATGCTCCTCATCATGTGAGATGTACCAAAATAAAATGTATTCCAAAATATCCCTGACCCCTGATTTAGTCGAAACTTGTCAATTTTAATATGAAACGCACCATATGTCAAAGTGTGTTGATTCTGTGTGATCCCAGACTGTGAACAGACTGATTAATAGGACAGATTCTACTTCATAAAATATGTCCGTAACAGCGTATTGGCCAGCAAGTCACAAGAAAATGGAACATTTTTCGGATTCAGCTCAGTACATTTTGTCACAAATGTTGGGCAAAGACAGAAGTTTCCATCTGATTGATTCTGTAAAAGATTAGATTTTCCTGACCTCATTCATCCATTGTTTGTCGTATGTTCTCGCTCTCGCCACTTTACTGTTGAGGCAAGGCTTTCAGCAAATTCCTCCAGCTTCCTCCATGTGGGCTCTACCTGTTGATTTATTTATTTTTTTTTTTTATTTAAAGTCAAAGCAACATCAAAACTATTCTAAAAAACATGCTTAATCTCTCACACAAACAACTGAGTCCAAGATATAATTTAATAGTTTCCAGCAGAAGGTCAAAGCAAGGCTGCGTCATTAACCTGCCAGGTTATTTTGTGTGTGTGTGTGTGTGTGTGTGTGTGTGTGTGTGTGTGTGTGTGTGTGTGTGTGCTTTGTTTTGTTCTTGGCATTCATCTCACCTGAATATAGCCATTGCTGCTATTGCATGTTTAGCTGTGTTGTTCTACCTGGCTTGTTTTTACTGTTGGTGTCCCATAAAAGATTTTCTTTTTTTTTTTTTTTTTTTAAATGGCTATTCATTCAGGTTTTTTCTGTGCTGTTCTTTCTGGTGTTTATATAATGACAAAGAACAACAAAAAAGCGTACAGATATGAGGGAATGAAGGACTAAATCTCATCCCTCCATCATCCTGCTCTCTCTGACCTTCTGGGCTCTTCGTGGCTCTCCAGATTAAACCGATAACAACATCCGTAAACGTCACTTCCGCTCGACGCCTGTCAAACATGGCGCTGCTTCTAAGGTCAGTATGTCTTCGCTACATAAGGTTTGGGCAAAGGGGCAGACTTTTGGACCATGTTTCTGTGTTTTTCCGTCAACAGACGCGTTGACAGCATAAAGATGTGACAGAGGAGCCCACCGCTCCTCACTGTAACCTTACAGGTGGCTTATTATCTGGTTTTCATCTTAGCTGTAGAGCGACGTAGCGCTAGCTGACATTAGCTAGCGGCTAGCGGTTGTCGGGTCCGTTTAACAGCCAGCACAGACCTGAACGAGTGGACTTTGTCCTTATTCAGATTATTATAAATGCCGGACTTTGAGACCTTAATGAGACTTTAATGTCAGCCTCTTTATTCGGCTTTGTTTGTTTAGCTTCCTTCAGCCTGGTTTATCTCACCGCTAGCTAACGGCTAGTGCTAACTGTCATGCCTCTATGTAAGGAGGCGATTGTTGAACTTTGTCGGCTTGACCTCAGGAGGCTGTTATAAAGATAGATTATAACAAATAGTTCAGTATCCTGTAGTCTAAACAAACCAATGTTTATTCCTCTTCTGTAATCCATCCAAATGTTTTGTGTCCTTGATGACACTGACTTGGTTTTTCTGTTTTGCAAGCTAAACTTTATCAGACCTAGACTTGAAGTAATGTCCCATAAATATATAAGTGTGTGTGTATGCACATATGTAGAATTAATAATAAGATAGTCTGTTCCTTGTGATGGCGGCAGTATTGCTTGTTACTGTTACCCCACAACAAGAAGGTTGCAAGTTCGTTTACCGAGCCTTTCAGTGCGGAGTCTCCATGTTCTCCCCACGCCTGCGTTGGTTTCCTCCCACCGTCCAAAGACATCATGTGTAGGTTAATTGGTGACTCTAAATTGTCTGTAGGTCTGAGTGTGAGTGGTTGTTGGTCTCTGTGTGAGCTGGGATTGGCTGCAGCATCCCCCATGACTTAGAAACTGATAAGTGGGAGAAGATGAATGAATGTTCCTTGTGACCGCAGCTCTTTGACAATAAGTGTTGTTGCTTTGACAAATTGCAAACTCAAATACCATGTTTCTTGGTATTTTAAACCGTTTTTTTTATTTAATATCAGAGATGAATGTGTGTATTTGAAATATTCTAATGCAATATGCGATTATATTGATACTAATACACACGTATTGTTCTGCCTTACACACATTTTACTGCATTCAGACTTCTCTGTGTGCTACCCATGATGTTTACACGTGTAGCCTTTGTGGTTATTTCTCTTCAAGATCAATAAAATTCCTGCATAGACTTGAACACACCCCATCCTTTCTGTGAACAAATTACTTGACTCACTGGCTCAGTGAATGTGTGTGTCCCTGTGAACAAATAACATGTGTAGGAATGCACCCGCTTACTGAGCGAGTGATTCCAGCATTGATTAGTTTGTTCAGGGATGTACCCACTTGGTAAGTGTATCCCAAAATACCAGTTGGGGTTGGTTACAATTCCCTTTGACTTTTTTGATTTTGTTTAGACTTCAGTGGAATAATTGTTTGTGATTGCAGCTGTATGTTTGGGGCTGTTGTATTGCATGGTGAATAGGAAGTGCTTAATGCTTTTTAATAATGTGTATTTATCAAGGGCAGCGTAAAAGCAATATTTTAAAGTTATTATTCAGAAATGTTTAGCAATTTCTCTTTGTTGTGTGAAGGAAGCCTCTATTATGTAAATATTAACATAAGAATGATGCATTGAGTAATTAATTTGAGAAGGGAAATGTTCTCTTCCATGATTTTGTATTTTTGTGAAATATTTGTTTTGTTGTTGAAGCATGGAACACATCGGTACCCAAAACTCAGACGTCTTCTGAACATATTTATGTCTAATTGTGTTTTGGAACGGTCCTGTAATTTATAATTCTTCCCAGCTAAACTTCATATTTACACAGAACGATGAATAATTTTCTTTACCACACACATAGACTCTGATGAAAAGTCTTAATTTCAACCTTTCTTTCTTCATTTTTAGGACTTTTGCCCGTCAGGGTGTCTGCCTCTCCCGACCAAAGTACAGCATCCTCTACAGACAGTGAGTTTACTGTTGTGATGTCTTTTTACATCTAATTTAATTTACATATCACTTTGACTCGTTTGAATTCTTGCATTTGAAGCGTTTTGTTACTTGAATTGAAAAGTGCTTTACAAGTAAATTAAATCAATATTAAAACCAAGTATGTGCTTAACAAGGATGCATTTTGAATACATAAATACTGCCCCACTGATAGTTAAAGACACTAATATGGCTACTCTGTCATTCTCTTTGCTACAGTGCTGCTCCCATGGGAACCACAGCTAAGGAGGAGATGAACAAGTTTTGGGCCAAAAATACCAAATTGAACCGACCCATGTCTCCCCATCTCACCATCTACAAGTATGTGTATTTTCCCACATCCAGTAGAAGTGTGTGTGTGTGTGTGTGTGTGTGTGTGTGTGTGAGAGAGAGTGAGAAGAGAAAATAATTGTTCAGTGAAACCACATGCTTCATTTATGTTCCATAATTTCAGCTTTGTATTTTCCAAGACTCCATTATTACTTGGTCTATTGCAGCACATTATCCAAGTTGAAGATGATAGTATTGTTTGAGTCAACTTTCAGATCATGCAGAAATTTCATTCTTTCGATGCTAATAAAACAGCAGGAGAAGCCTCTGTTATCAGAAATGTTCATGTCTTTGGATACAATAAGCGCATTGTAACGTCTGGCAGTTACTGCACTCCAAAAATCCAAAGTACAGAAAACATCAGCATGTATTTTACTGGACTTCATCTCCAGGTCACTTATAATATTCTGTTATCTGCAGCCATTTCGTGTCTGCTTGTGTGTGTCCAGCAGTAACAATCCATAAACCACAGACAGAGCTGCGTTTTACCACCTATAACCAAGTAACAAAGCTAATCTGCATAAGCATGAATCTATTTTTACATGCACACATTGAAATCTGTCAAAATGTTAAGTGTGATTTATATATTTGAGGAAAAAAAATCTCCCATGCAGCGCTCACACCTTCATCCTTGAGTTGTTCTTGCAGCTTAAAGCTGTAAAATAGAAATCTCTCTCTCTTTTTTTTTTTTTTTCCTGTGGGAGATCTCAGGGATCCAACATGTCAGTGGCAGCCTAACCTGACACAGAGCAGCTGTTAAAGTTAATGATAGTTCTGTGCTTTCACTCGTACTTCACAGCAGATTTTAAGTGCGAATAAGACGTTATAGTAAAGGTGTTGTGTTTCCTTTGTCTCAGATGGTCCATCCCCATGATGATGTCCATCACACACAGAGGAACTGGTGTGGGGCTCAGTGGAGGTAACACATCACATATAAACATATTCCACTCAGCAGTTTGTCCTTCAATAACTCTAAATGTATCAACTTCATTTGTTGTTGTTGTTTGGTGTTTCCGTGCTCTTTAGTTGTTTTGTCATTTTCTTTCATTACATTTGAGTGAAGCAGCTCTAGTGCTGCTGTCAGCTTCTGATTGACCCTGAAAATCTCTTCAGGGCATTTTAGTCCATCACTATTGATTTCTGCTGAAAGCATTTACTGGCATTATAAAACAGAAGTTACTAAATACAATTCAACACTCTCCACGAGGAAGTAAAATCTAACACTGGACTGCTAACAGCTTTTAGTCATTTGTGTGGTGTGAGGGTTGGTTCTGCTTAGTGTGACTTTGAACATCATTACTGTTGACCTTGATGCACCATGCTAGGTTCAGTCTTGGTCCTGTTTTAATGTGTTCAATAAGGGTCACCTCCCCAAACTGCCGGTCTAACTCCACAGAAACATAAACAGACACTCAACTTTTATGAAAATATTGCACATGCAGAATACTAGTGTGTGAAATCAGCTTTCATGGCCGGTAAACTTATTTTCCTTTTAATTTTCCGATGCTATCGTGCATAATCAATCAAAAGCTGGGTTTTCTCTGAGTGTCCCTTTTGTATTTATGCATTAACTTCATACATACTATTCTTTATTAATCATCTTGGCAGCACAGAAAGAAGCTGTGAAAAAGGAGCCTAATCGATACAGACCTGTTGTTGGGTTTTAGTTTGATTTGCTCCCTACGAAAGGGACTGACTGTCCAGGAAGGACAAAGACTGGTCTCACACAGCGGTCCGTAGCATGTTGGTGCTTGACATGCATGCACACAAACCTTGTCGAATTCCCGTTCTTACTGCGTTTGTTTGTGTCCAGCTATCTCTGCGTTTGCTCTGGCAGCGCTGGTATTACCGGGAAGTTACCCACACTACCTGGACTTGATCCATTCGCTCTACGTCGGCCCCTTCCTCATTGGGTTGGCCAAGTTTGGCATTTCCTTTCCCGTATCTTACCACACCTTTAATGGCATCCGTCACTTGGTAAGTATCAAGTGTTTTTATTTTCTTTTATTTATATATATATATATATATATATATATATATATATATATATGGCATGACTGAAATTGTTTAGGGTCAACCTAAGCTGCATATCTCTACACAATTTGTTTCTCCTTTTATTTCTGTTTACTTATTTTACAGTTTAATGAAAAATGCATTACTCTTGCTTCCATTTACAAACTGAAGATGTCTCTCCTGATAAATTGTCTTCTCTGTTTCTTGTTTGTTTATTATTATTCAAATCAGTGGTGGGACATAGGCAAGGGCTTCAGAATCCCAGAGGTCTACCGCACCGGCTACACAGTTATTGGTCTGTCCATCATCACCTCCGTCGCCCTGACTTTTCTCTGAGGCGCAGGATGAGACAAGAGGAGGGAGTTGAAGGAAATGTGGACTGTGGGAGTCGTGTGTGTGTGTGTGTGTTGTTCTGTTCTGACCTACTACAGACAAGTGTATTAAATAAAGAATTATATTATACTGTGCGCAGCAATGGTGTTGATGTTTTATCCCTTGGAATTAATTATACCCTGAAAGCTTTGGGTCATCAAATGCAGCATGAGTGCAAAGTGCATGCTAATGTGACCTAGTTTATTTCACATTTGTTCTCGGTGTGAACAACCACCATCAGCCAAAATTAGACGTGTCCTACATGTGATGTCCTTATGTAATTTGTCTAATAGCGCTGTGACGTCAAATTCACTTTCATTAATCACTTTGCTCATTCACTGCCAGAGTTTCTGCCTGCCGTCTCCAGTCCCAGAGTGGGTGTGTTTGTGGTGGTGGAGTGGCTGTTCACGCTACACTGTCATTCATTTTTTACTCTCTCCGGGCCGCAGCTGCTCTGATGCAATTTTTAACGTTGGGAAAGAGGGGCTGAAATGTACAGAGTTAGCCCAGCGGTTGAAGCGGTGTATGTGAACAGGCTACTCACTGGCAGCCTGCCTCAGGCCTTACATCCCGCTGAGACACACAGGAGCTACACATCGCACCTCCACTGCTCTCTTCCTGCAGTGTGAATAAGAGAAAGCCATGGTGTAATGTCAGATCCAACTCCATTTATGTTGGATGCAGTAACAAGAGCGTGCTGGGACAGAAAATAAAAAAAATAAAAAACAGCAAGTGTTCCGGGGAGGAGGCTGCACCTAAACTGATTTGTACCAGGGAGGGTTTCTGCTTGCATCACCTGGCTGTGAACTGAGAGAAACAACATGAACACTTTGTCCAGTTACCTCCTATAAAATTGGATTATGAATTTGCCGCTGGTGGCTCGAAAGGAAAATTCTTGTCAACTTGCATTTGTTTTGAGTTAGCTGTCGGGGGGAACAAATTTGCACCACGCTTATGATCAAACGTACTCTGCAGCAAATGTGTCTCCAGAAACTGTCAGTTTTCATAAAACACTACGGGATTTAATGCTTTTGATGGTGTTGTATTCCCCCCAGAGCCATATCGGCTTCATTACCGGACAAGCATCTCTATATTTAACCATTGCCAGCTCAAAGTGATTGTCACTTTAAAATCAGCACTTCCTAAATTGCTCCCTCTGTGTGACTTCTTGTCTGATTGCAGTGAATTTGGCATCCAGTTGATTCCCTGTATTGAGTCTAATCCATGCTACAGACACATTTCCACCTGAGCTGGAGATCTATCGGCCTGCAATTTTGCGTTGTGACTGACAGGGAAATTGCTCAAAACCTGCAAAGTACAGGAGTGGTTTTGCTTATAGTCTGTTCCCACCAAATCTGTACAAATGTGTTTCTATTTTTAGAGTGAAACATAAACTGAGGTAATAGAAAAGCACAGGCTGCTCACTGGAGCCGTTCCCTGCGAGGAATGAGCGCTTTCCTTCAAAGTCACTGATGCATTTACAATGTAAGACGTTCTGTCTTTCGCTCTTTGCTCCGATAATATCACCATTATGATGTTTTGAAGAGATAATCTGCGTGAAAGCAGCGGGGGCGTGGAGCAGGGGGCTCCCGCCATCTCCGAGGCACAAAGGGACTAATGATTACGCGGCGGCAGCACCCCCTACCGGGCGGGAAATTGTTATCCACGGGGCTGCGGTCCTGATGCTGAGGGATGCGAGGATGCTGCGCAGGGCTGGGAGGGGGGGGGGGGGGGGGGACTATAAACCCGCTTTTGATCGGGAACAATGTGCCTGAGTCTCTGTGGCGCAATGGAATAGCGCGCTGGACTTCTAATCCAGAGGCTCCGGGTTCGAGTCCCGGCAGAGATGTTCATCAAAAGGTTGTGGCTTTTTGGATGAAAGGAAGCTGAGTGACTGGACACGAGCGAGGGGGCTGTTTTATAGTTTTTCCTGGTGGGATGAGTTTTAGCAGGCTGCCCTGTGTGCGGATGGATGGATGGGAGGGTAGATGTGTGTATTTCCCTGAGGCCCATCTGGACTGAACTGTCAGAGAAATTTTCACAAGGAAGAGCTTTATTTTTTTTTTCCAAAGGTCAGCGCTTTAATATGCAGATTTCAAACGGGCAAAAAGCCCGAAACAAAACAAAGCAAAAAAAAAAAAAAAAAAACAAACGCAGCCCCGGTGAGGCGGCACTGCCCCGGCTTCCGTACCAGCCAATTACAGTCCTCTCCCCGACGGTCGTCAAGTCGGCGACCAGAGCACGGCGGCGCACGCGTGCACGCGCCCAGCACCGTGTGGCTGTCCGTTCATTTAAACCACAGAAGAGAATAAAAATATAATGACGTTTAAAGCCATTTTCGTCCTCCTCAAAAAGAGTTGAATGATGCCAGATGCTGTGACTGTTCCCCCGACCGGTGTGGGAACAGAGGGAGAGAGAAAAAATGGAGTCGACTCAAGATTCTGTGTTGAATGACAGACTTTAAGTACAGTGAGGCAGGGAGGGTGGAGAATGTAGGCACTGTGCATCTTTAAAATTGGTGAGAGTTGGGACGATTGTGGAATCTTTTCAAGGACCCCTGAAGGTGACTTTTTGGTTTCTGCTTTAGAGAAAAAAAAAACTGGGGCCCCACTGAACGAGGGCCCAGAGCAGTCAGTATTCATTTTTGCATTTCAGTGTGTGAAAAGCAGCTGCTCTCTTGAAGATCTCTCAAACACCACAACTCCCCCCAGCCTCCTCTCCCTTTTTTTTAAATTACTGTTTTGGATTTTCTTCAAACCCAAACCTCCCCAGTTTGGGTTCGGTCGGGACAACCACTGATTGGACCGTTGTGCGTCGGGCTGCCACCATCCATATTTAACCCCATCATGCCTCCCCACACGCAGACCTAATCCTTCAGTACAACTAATCCTTAATCCTCTCTGGCAAGTTGGACCCCTCCCTCCTCCATCCTCCCTCCCATAGATCCTGACTCCTAAATGGGCTCCATGCATGGGACGTCAGAGGATTATATAGATGTCTCTTTCAGAAAGTTTCCAGCCTGTTTTTGCAGAAGTGGCTGTTCCTTCGGATGTACACACCATATGAGGGTTATTATACAAATTTATAGCTGATGAAAGATAAAGAAAGTCAGCGTTAAAGGCCACAGGCCAACAGCTGAATGAGTCCCTCAACTCCAAGGACTGATTACCATATTTCAGATGATCAGGCCTACGGGAACAGCACTGGGCCAAACTGTGAGATAGGATTAATGGCCCCATAATATAGATGATAAGAAACATTATAGGCCACTGAGAACCGTGACTATCAACTTCTGGTGACCTCCCAATACTTTTATTTATTTATTTATTTTTTTCCTTCCTTCTGTACACATGTAGGCTTCATCCCAGCAATAAGACTTCAGACCTGCTCAATATCAATCCTCCAGATAAGGTGAACAGAGATATGAAGGATCCTACAGAAATGATAAGGCCAGAGAGTGTTACAGGAACATTAGGGTGATTTTTTTTTTTTTTTTTTTTTTTTACCCCCCCACCCTTTATGGTGAGATCACACTCCTCTATCTGCTCCATCTCCTCCTTGCTGCTCTCTGCCAGTAGGCCCCTGCTCTGGCCCTGTTATCCCAGTGGTACGGGCCAAATCGTATTAAACTCCCCTCCCCTCCCTGCCTTGTCCCCTCCCCTCCCTCTCGTCTTTCAGACAGACTGTTTTTGCTGCAGTGAACGGTAGCCGTGGAGAGAGAGAGAGAGAGAGAGAGAGAGAGAGAGATACAAACAGAGTGCCAGAGAGAGAGAGAGAAAGAAAGAGAGAGGGGAGGAAAAAAACAAGAAAAACAAGGAGTCAGGCGAAGGAACAAGGAGATAAAAAAGTCGATAAAAGCAGATTGAGAGGAGGCTTCGGACAAGCGACCGCTGCGCATCAAAGGAGGGACCTTACCGGGGACCTTATTGGAGACCAGCGCCAACAAAACCCGACTCCGGAGGCGGAATATAACGGTGTGTGTGTGTGAAAGTGTGTGTGTGTCTGGGGGGTTTTCTTTTTTTGCCGTGCATTGCCTCTCAGTTTGTGTTATTGTCCGGGGTTAGGCTGCAGCCTGTAGGGCGGACAGGAGACACCTGTCAGTGCTGACGCTTTTCCGTCTCCAGGAATGTGTCTGTGTGCGCACTCTGGATGTGTGTGTGTGTGTGTGTGTGTGTGTGTGTGTAATCCCTTATACCAGCCCAGGGAGAGAGCTGTATAATCCCTGCGTGTTTCATAATTTACTCTGAAAATGCGTTTTGTGGTCGGGCTGCCTTTGCTCTCCTCTTCTTCATCTCTCAGCTCGGCTCTTGGTTCAGATCGCTCTCTGCAAGACACCAAAAAAATAAAAAATAAATAAAAACGGGAGGATCAGAGCTGCGCTCTCAGTGCAGCAGCTCTCCGGTGTTCACAGGAGTCTCTAAATCTCACACCGTCACTCTCAGATATTTCTCCAAGTGCAGCTGAGGCTGTTTGGAAATTTCGCTCCGAACTGAGAATCGTCGGCTCTTCTGCCTCTTTGGCGCCCCGTCGCAGTGATGCAGGCAGCCTCCGCCGGCTGTTATTTATTATTGTTGTTATCCTCATCCTCCTCCTCCTCATCATCATCATCATCATTACCAACTATCATTCCGCCGTCCACGTTACAGCAGACAGCGAGAACTTGCGTTGAAATCTCGCCCGGAGCGTCCGCGTTATTTCCCCCGGCGGACGCACTTCTCCTGATTTTGTTTTTATTTATTTCTCTCCGCCGCTCAACAGGAAGGGCTGGGGCAACAATAAACACAGCTACACCCCCCCCCTCCTCATCATCACCCCCTCACCACCACCACCACCACCACCACCCATCGTCCCTTACCTCCCACCCCACCCCACCCCACCCAGCCCTCCTCCGTTCCCGCCCTAACCGAAGGCCCGTCCCGCAAGCGGCACCGTCCTCCGTCCGCCGCAGCTGATCGGCAGATGGACCGAGGGGCAAGGGGTGCTGCTATTTTAAGGAAATGTGCGTAAGAGAAAGAGAAAAACTGGAAGAGAGCTGTGTGTGTGTGTGTGTGTGTGTGTGTGAGAGAGAGAGAGAGAGAGAGACTATTATGCACAACCGTCCGTCTCTCCAGTCTTGTGCAGAGCGCACTGTGTATTCTCAGCGGGCGACAGGTGCATCTCTGCTGCTGTTTCTGTTTCCTTTCTTCTTCTTCTTCTTCTACTTCTTCTTCTTTTTCTTTTCCGTTGTCATCACGACCAACCGGGATGAGCTTGCTTTATTTCTAATTGGCCTAAGTTAGTTTGAGAGGTCGGCCCATGAATACTGGTTTTCCTTCACTCCACCGCTCGTTAAAGCTGATGAATAAATTAACAGTTATGACAACCCCCCCCCCCCCCCCCCCCCCCCTCCTCTTCTTCCTCCCCTCATCTTTACCACCATCATACAGGCTCTTAGTGTTTGGTTCTATCACCACCCCCTCCCACACAAACACACATTTCCCCTCATCTCAACTCCCCCTCTCCCCTCCCTTCCCCACCCACCTCCCTCGATTTCTCAATATGGCATGACACAAGCAGATCGATGAATACCCATGGAGCAACGCGTGAGAATCGGGTGGGCCAAGTGTTTATTCAGCAGCAGCCAGCCAGCCAGCCAGCCAGCCAGCCAATGGCAAGGGATACAATTAGTGGCCAGCCGGCGTGCCCTGCTTGTTTTCTTTATCTGTGCTCTGCTCTCCCTGCAGGTGAAACTCCAGAGCTCCTCTGCCCTCCTGAGGATTCAGAGAGACAGGCGGATCTGTGCGCCCGACCATGGCCTTCCCATCAGCCCCTTCCGCATTATGGAGTGTCAGCTTATTGACAGTACTATTCGCAGCTGCCGTCCACAGCAACATTGCCTTTGGTAAGTACCTCTCTTCCTCTTTATCTACCCGCCTCCTATTCGCTCTATCTCACCCCCCACCCCCCCGGGGGCCCCTGACCTACCCGACCCTCTCTTTCTGTCTCTGGTGGTGCCCCTTATCTGTTGACTTGGGGCCTTTTAGTTGTTTCGTGTATTATGACAAGGGAATCAGAGAGCCGTGAATAAGCACATGGGACACTCCCACCTAGTGGGGACCCCAGAGGAATTTTTGCCGTTGTTTTTGAGGAATGTGTGTGAGTCACGCATGGCCACGAGGCCGGACGCACACACACACACACACAGACAGACACACACACACTCACTCACTTCATGCTCTCTTCTCTGGTGCTGCCATTTCTTTTGTCCAGAAATGTCCTCCTATCTGTGATGTTGATTACACCCACACAAGAAGCACAAAAGGACACACACCAGCACCTGTCAGTTTCACCTGTGCTGATGATGAGGTCTCTGTCAGAGGTTCATGCAGCTTGGACGTTGCGCTTTTGTGAACAGCAGCGGAGGGGTGTGAAGATGACACACACCTACAGGACGGATACGCGACACTCATCAGAGCTGAACCTGTGATGAGGGGGGTGCAACTGAGAGCGGATGCAAGAGAGGATTTGATGACAGAGGCACTTTATAATGATATCATCCCTGCTGTGAGCACCATGTGAGCGGGAATACACAGTTCAGCGTGCTCTCCCAATTGCGTAACGCTGAAGTGACTGGCTGCTGGTAATACAACCTTTAGAGGGCGAATTGTACTGATGGCAAAATGGAACATCACGATTGGCCTCTAATCCATAAAAAATTGATTGACACAGGTAGACTGCTGTTGGCATTTTCTCATTACAGATGTGATTTAATTGCACACAGTGTTTGGCAAAGAACCATATGATGATCAAGCAGGCTAGAAGGCTTCTAATAGACTTTCCCTGATTTGCATTTGCAATATATATTCTCAGAGATCCCATGTGCTCGCTTGCACACACCCACACAATTTCACGAATCTGAATACATTGTGTGTGCGCGGTGGATGTTCGTGTGCGTGTCCAAAGCGAGGATGCGCAGACCGCATTTACTGTATTTCCACTTCGTTTATCCACATCAGCTGTTTTGTACTTTCTGTTGAATTATGCAAATTTGTGCATACGTGTTGGTGTGCGAGGTGTGGGAAAGCGTAGGATTGTCTGTGTGAGTGCACAGTGGCCAGAGCAGCAAAGACTGAGAAACAATCTGTCTGTGCCAAGAAGCTGGGATGAGGTCACTGCTAAACAAATGCAAATGGAGGCCTGTCAGGCCCCTGAAAGCTGTTGAAGATGAGCAATGCACAATCTCCAGATTGAGGTGCTGATGATAAAATATCAGTCCCTCATCAGAGCCCTGACCCCAGCTGTGTAGCTCGTCATTGAAACACACGTAACGGTTTGTTATTTGGGTTCAAAAGCGATTCTGGCTCATTTTCAGACACACGTCACATTTGATTAAGGTGTGCCTCGTGGGAGGCCTGACCATGCATGACCAATTCTTGCTTTGGTTTCACCTCAGCGCTGTTTTACATTATCATGTCAGTCAAGGAGAGTAATTAAACCAGGGACGTCTGACAGTGTTTAGGAGATGAGAAAACATGTCAACTAAGAACATAGGGGAAGCAGAATTGGAGTGCTGACTTAAGATGCAGTCAGTATGGTGTGCAAGTTATGAACTATTAAGTTGTCTTTCATTTTTGCAATGAAAGCATATTCAAATGGTCGAACTAACGGCACTCTGCAATGAAATCAAGAACCAATTTGGTCAAAAAAGTTTGGAATCCAAATTGTTGGCCTGTTTGTGTGGCAGGAAGACATTTATCAGGGTCAAATTACACATTTTCACCCTGATAAGTACTGGAATTTGTCTTGATGGCAGTGGTGCAAGAAATAGTGGCAATTCACAGACTTTCTCACTGGCAAACAAGCTGAGCTCACATGGGACCACACACACACATACACAAAACCAAGAACAGTGCCAAAAATTCAACGGACAGAAAACTATAAGCATGAATCTTTTGGTCACTGTTTTCACAGTTTCCAGACGTTTTAGCAATGTGGCAAATCATGGTGTTGCAGTTCAACAGAGGAATGTTGTGTCGGCTGCGGAGGGCTGGTCCATCGCTCACATCTCTCCCAATGCATCTGATTGGTGTTGTTGTGACACAGCAGCGAAGCTGTTAAGTAGAAGATGGAGTGTGTGTGTGTGTGTGTGTGTCTGTGGGGTGGGGGGTGTTGGGCAGGGTGGGCAGTCAGATAATGCTGTCATAATGGAGATCTCCACACAACGTGCCCCTGGAACAGCGAGGTCTACTTAGCATAAATAATTCAATGTTATGTATCAGAGGGGGGAAAAAAACCATTAGCTTAGCAAATCAATGGGAGAACAGATGAGCCATCAGAGAGCATCATCGCTGCTACACTGAGAATACACGGTGAATTAAAACTTGCATGCAGTTTGTCTCTTTCAATCATCAAATGTGAAAAGAGAAACAAAAGCTTGCCGTTACGGGGCTAATTATCATACAGCAACCGACAGTCTGCGCGCCACGACCGTTTAGACTCCTCATTGGCCCTGATCTCCCAGGTCTCCCACCTGCACTGCCTCATCTTCATTTGATGTATGTTACAGCCAGGGAAAGGACAGAGCTAAGTCTTGTTTCTCGTCGGATTTATCTGCAGCCGTGTTCCCTCAGAGCGAGTGAGCGAAATCAGGGAAAACACTAATTGCGCGCCATTTGACATATCCATTTCCACGGCTGGATGTGCAGCCATGCCGCGCGGATGGGAAAGTGACTCTCACAAGGGCACAGATTAGGCATGCAACTAGCCGGCCGTACCCTGGTTCTGTACAGCTGACCCAGTTACCCCGGGGGTGTTGTAGGCTGTGTACGGCCCGTCTGCCAGGGAACTCTGTCAACAGCAAGTGGAACGGCATGCAGTGGCCTCCCATCAGCCACCTGGCCCTCAACTCCACAGCAGCTCGAGCCCGAAACCCTGGGAGAGTGTTTGTATTCGTGGCAAGAAATGCAGCTAATAGTTTGTTTCCTCAATGAGTTCTGCTGGTCGGGATCAACTGAATGGAACCAGATGCTTCCAGCTGAGACCAATAATGAGGGAGGATTAAAGGATGGGAGTGGTGCGGACCAATCCCAGTGTGGTAAGATTTACAGGAGGTGTGTGTGTCTCTGCCAGCGGTTTACTTTACTCTGCCACTAAATGCGCTCCTTTCACCCCCCCACCCCAGACCGGTTCTTTCTGGCTGGCCTGATCCCCACTTCCTGTGTGTGCTGCTGTTATTTGCTGTTGACTTCCTGTGTGCCAAGATGGGGGAACATTTGGCTAATACACAGTACGGCTAGCACACAATAGCAGTAGGCGGTTTAGATGGGAGGCCTGTGCCTGTTAACAAGGCTGACTGATAAGCAGTGACTCATTAACAAGCCGAGGTACACAGAGCCTGGGGGAATTACAGCCTAGCCACTGTGACATTAATAAGAGGCCTAAGCTATTTTTCCATTTGGTTCTGCTGGCACAGGGCTAAACCAGTGGTTTCCAATCTCGACCCTGGCTATTTACTGGCTCCAGTGCATTTCCATTTGTTTCAGCCGTTGGTTACCTGGTCTGATCGGACTGCGCTAGATCAGTGTTGTCGGTGTGGCCTGCAGTTAATGACATCTTATGCCTCAGTGGAAAAAACGGACTCCCCTCATTAGTTTTCTGCAGGTTCATTCAGAAACATCTGGGGAGGAGTCCAATTAATTCTTCTCATGCTGATCGTGGTAATTAACTACAAATATGTTTTTTTTTTAAAAGAAGAAAGAAAATGACACGTATCAGCGTATGACGTCGATCTCCATTGAAGAGGCTGATGATAATAAATCTGACATTATTTCAACAGAATGCAGATGTTCTCTGTGTAACTGTCGCCTATCTGGATTTTAGATCCAAAGCTATGTTACTCTCATTGTCTTTGTGTTTATTCTTCTCTGATCCTTTAAGCGTTTTGTCGTCCAGATAAGTTTTGTGATTATGAATCGGGTCCTGATTGGCTGGCATTAGTTTGAAACAGATTTACATCTGGCAGAAAACCAATTATTTCTGCTGTTCATCATGCCGATTAATTAAGGCACTGCGGCTGATTGATTAAACTCCCAACAAAGCTCAAACCACGAGCACTGGACCCCAGGGGATGATTTGCATCACATTACGTACGTGGCTGTGTCTTCATGTTATCGTCATATATCGCCTCAGACGTGCTGAAAACGTGATGCACAAGTGAGCGACAGGGAGAGAGCCTCAGCTCAACTAGGCACAAGTGATGATCAGTAATTTGGGGCTAAATTAAGCAGAATTAAAATGCAGTGTCACTTCAGTATCATTGGATCTTAAAGGTATCTGGAGCACGCAAACAAGACTTCATTACACCTCATCAATCTGAGGCAGATCTCATCCACCCAGGCCCACTCAGGCAATGTGAGATTACATCAGAGCAGATCAATCTTGCTCACTACCATCATAATAGCAGAAAATGCCATTTAGAGGCTGAAAGAGAGAAGGGCTCTTGAGGTTTTGCAAAGCCTTATCACACTCAGCTTCCTCTCAGGTGCTCTTAAAAGACACATCACTATGCGAGGAGCTCAGGGTCAAGAAAATGAGGGGTCCCGCATTTGCAGAGCTGTCTGCTTCAGCCCATCACTTCAGAAAGACACGCAGATTAAACAAACAACAACAACAGTGACGACGACGAGGAAGCCAGCCTTGGAATAAATTAATCCACTTCCTTTCCAGTGAGAGCCTTTATTATTGCGCTCTGCTCTCGACTGGCGTTTCCTTTGATCAGGTCGCTCACATCCACTGCCCCCCCCCCCCCGCCCCCCCGGCTCATCCCCAACCTTACCCCAACCACCTCCCTTTCCTTCCTGTTATCTGCCAGACATCTCTGGTGGGTGTTTTAATTGATTGCTGTGGGGGTGGAAATCACCCACCCTGTCACAGATGCATGGCGGGTCAGAACAAGGGCTTCCTGGAAAGGTGTATCTGTTTGTCGGAGCTCATCACCGATGTGTGTGAAACTTCCTGCCATGACGGGGAGCCAGAAGACGCAGGTACATGTGGTGGCTGTTAGGAGCAGCGTTCGTATTGATTGAGTTTGAGTGCTGAGGGTTACCCCTGAGCGCAGGAGCTCCACCAAGCAAAGAGCAGAGGTTGCTCCTCTCTATTTCCTCTCTTTCTCTTTTTGATGATGCCATCACTTCAGTAGGTAGCACTGTGGGGGGATCTTATTGCTGATACCACAACCATAAAGCCATTTTAATTCACCTCTGTCCTGTCTTGGGAAACCTCCCCAGTCTGGTTTGTGCTGAGGATATCACTGTCCATTCATCGGATGTTCTGTCTTATCGAGCACAGCGCTTTCTCGTAGAGAACCACTGGTGCAAAAGAACAATGAGGTTCTCCAGATTGGAACTCAATGTGGCATGAACTCCCATGAACATCATCCCCAAAATAAAGCTTTAATTTGTGCAAAAATGTGCTTACGCATTACATTCTTGCTTGATACACCACTCATCCAAACATGCTGCCACACTCGGTCAGTTCACCTGAATCCCTGTAACAAAATTACAGAAAAAGATTTTTACTGCGATAACCGTTCCACTTTAGCGTTGAACAGACAGTTGTCTGAGGAGTGTGGCATTTCTGCTGCACCAGCTGATTCAATGTCAAAGTGAATAAGCAGTCAGACTGACAGAGTCCTTGAGGCTGCGTCCTGTCCTGGCACATGCGGCAAACTTTTTTATAGATTTATCGCTGACTGATTACTCTCAGTGAGATTGGACCGGGTGCTACTTGCAGCTTAAAAATATGACGCATAGTTTCCCTCAGAGCATTATTTGTATTATG
The DNA here is from genome assembly GCF_900963305.1 of Echeneis naucrates. Taxonomy (NCBI): domain Eukaryota; kingdom Metazoa; phylum Chordata; class Actinopteri; order Carangiformes; family Echeneidae; genus Echeneis; species Echeneis naucrates. The sequence continues at coordinate 18,871,725 of NC_042527.1, read as the reverse complement.
CGGAATCAGCTTTAAATATTGTTTCGCATACATAATGTGCTTTTTATTGTCTCAACTGCAAGTTTATTGTTTGCTGAGATATGGTTTCAGCATTGGAAATGCCGGATGGTGTCATTATGAAAGTCTTGGTATTGTAACACAGCTACTGCTCGGTGCAGTTCATTTGTGGTTCCACTGCACTGCTGCTCTCATTGTGCCGTGCTCATAGCTCCCAAAAGCAGCGTGTATTATTCAAATGCCCTTTGTGTTAATACAGTACCTGGCATTTAGTGTACGTGCTTTCATCACAATTTATGGCTGCATTGTAATTGGATCAAATTTTTTATAAGAGCCCCAATGCGAAGAAGGGGAGCAAGTCGGAAGGTTGCATTGTCAACAAGAACAACCACGACGGGTGCGGGATCATTAGACTTGATACTACTGAGCCCAGATTTACTTTTCACTGAAGTGGAAAAGGTCGTCTTTTATGAGTCTTTCCTGGAAGGCAACAAAAAAAAATGATGACGTGGGTTTTCGCCGCAGTTTGAAGCTACTGTAAACGCTACGGAAGAACTGATGGGGCCGGAGTGTGGTTCGGGATCGGTGCGATCGGAGGAGCTGAGCGGACGGTAAACTTTGGGGTGAGCTCAAGAGTTTTTCTGCACTGTTTGCAAGGCGTTGACTGCATTTACACTTGGGCTGAGGTTTGCTCACCTGCGGGGGGTCCAAAAGACCCGATAGCTCTGCAGGCTGTAACGTATTCGCTCTAACACCGCGTGTGTTTTCCAAAGATATCCACACAGTCATCACATTTTAATACAAGACTTAAACTGGGTCAGTCTCCTGAATGTTTAGATAGAATAGTGCCATCTCGTACTCCACCTACCAGTGCTTTTGTGCGTTTGGCTGATTGTGTTTCTTTGTCAATGCCACGGCCTAGATGGGCACTCACGTGATGGAGTGGATCTCTTGAATTTTAGGTCTGCTGCTCCTACCTCTACCTATTCTTAAGTGGAGTAATTCAAGGCATCACTGTTGAAAGATTTCAAAGCAGCAGCCTATTAATGAAGTGCTGATGAAATACAGTAATGTGCTTTGCTTTTATTCTGTTATCCTTGAGTTTTCTTATGAGAGTGACACATGCACAATTTCCCAGTGACAGCTGGTGCAGACACTGTATCTACTCCCTTTAAGCATGAAATGAGGTTGGCCGATCAATCAGTAGCCGTGATGCAGGATGACGCGCCAAACTGCCCACAGCACAGGTCAGCCTTGGCTTTTATTTTGCATCTGGCCCTTGACGCTGATCAGGGCCGCTGAGTGGATGTGGCTTTTGAGGACGAGGCCATCGCCGCGCGGTGTAACTCATTGCTACTGTGCCGGTTGAAGACAAAGGCACCAAATAGGCATCTCTAATCTCCCTGCTGAATGAATCTGAAACAAAGAGAGGAGGAACGCAGACATAGAGGCTTGGACACACATAGGATAAGCTGATTACCCAGGAAAAAGAGGGAGGGCGAGGGAGACAGAGGCATGCACGTGAACAAGAGAAATCCATACAGTAAGGGAGCAGGAGGGCAGCGAAACGGAGGAGGAGGGGTTCGGGAAGAATAAAGCAAGCGCACTCTAATGATGGGATGTACAGACCTGAGGGAAAACGAAAAGCAAAGGAGAAAACACACGAGATGGGGGAGAAAGAAAAGGTGAACATTTAAAAGGACGAGCCATGGCGCGCTACATAGAGCATGGAATCGGAAAAATGAAGGCAACACATACCTGCCTGTGATCTCCTCTTTAGGAATACGACACAATCGAAAACAGAACATTATGCAAATCTGCCGCAGCTACGGCAACATAATCGCTACCTGAGTCATTTCACCTGCGCTGTTCAGTTGTCGCTATATATACAAACAGAATTACACCCAAACCAGGTGTACAGACTAAATATACAGCTAATTAAAATTAATGAGATTTACTTAGAAAAGAATATGTTCTTTCCCTAAGCTGCTTATCCTTGCATGAGAATCTACTCCACGCTGACACACTCTCTCACACACACACACACACCCTGTTTTGATTCGCTCTCCTTCACCTGGTTTTCCCACAGCCTGCTACACACACTCAAACACACAGTCTGTCTGTGTGTCTATCAGCTGACTTCCCTCTCATGCTGACTTAAACATGTTCCTTGTTCAATGAACATGCAAGTTCTTGACTGGAAGTTGGCACAGACACACACACGCATGCATGCTGACATTAACACACATTCACATTCACAGGGATTCTGCTCGGAGATGCACGACTGCATAAACAGATGTTAACACTCGTGAGTGAAACACACATTCAGGGGGCTCCAAAAGTCGTTCCCTTTGGATTGGAAAGTGGTCATCATAAATGTGGGAAACACATATTTATGCACCAAGATGTTCATAGGAACATTTACACTTCCAAATGTTGCACACAAACACAAATTAAAAAAACAAAAACGCCCATATGAGCCAAGGTGTTGAGTGCCAGGCGAAAAACTGTGTGTATGTCTGCATGTACGAGTTTGTGTGTCTGCATGCACGAGTTTGTGTGTGCTTAGCCGGCCAGCCACTTCATTCACATATACTCCCCACACGGCGTTGCCACTTCTGTACAAAACGGTGCAGGCATTTGATATTTTTGCACACTGCGTACAGAGATATAACTCTCCCTCCATAAGGTGGGGTCCGACCGGCGAGGCTTCACTTCTAGCAGAGCAAAGTGCTGAGTAATTAACAGGCTTTACGAGAAAGTGGAGGAGTGGAGGTGGATGTGTGTAAGTCTCTGTGCGAGTGTGTGCGTGTATCTGTGTGGATGATGAAATGGCGAAGCACAAACTAATCGCACACTTTATTAACAGGCTTTGGTTTCGGAAGAACACTTGTGTGTCCGTTGCAGATGTAGCCTCACCACACACATGCACACTCTCCTGTCTTGTCTCTCTCTCTCTCTCGCTCCCATTCTCTCCTTCTGCGGCTTCATTTCTCAGCCTGGTGAGTACTTGAATGTCATCATGACTTTCGCTATCAAAAGCAAACAGGGAGGCTGTGTCGAGGAGTGCATGCCACACTTCCGTGATTTCCACACTGAGTACAGCATGTCAAGTGCTATTTTGATTATTCTGCCTTTTACCTTGTTTTTTTTTTTTTTTTTTTCCAAACAAACGGATGCTTCAGTTTTTAAATGACAGATTTATCGATGTAGCCATCCGCTGGCTCACGTGGTAATGTTTGTGAATGGACCCCTCCCCTCCCATATCATCCCCCATATCATCCTCCTCTATTTATGGTTACAGTGGTCTGCCTGTCAGGGAGAATGGCTTCATATCTACCAACAAATTCGATCTCATTTGCGTAATGCATCAACAGACGCCACAAGTGAAAAATATAATTGACTTAATGAGCTACACGCCCTTATCTGCTGTTCATTCATACGGGCAGCCCAAGGCGTGACGACTATCAGGCTCCTTACACAGGCTACTGTATGTTTGATGAGTCCCTTGAAGGGGGAATTTGATAGTGCAGTTGAACTTCCTCAAGGCAAACTGTTTTGATGTGTTAAGCAAAGAAGAAGGAGTTTATACTCTGCTTCTCTGGTTATTTATTTATTTATTTTTTCTTGCTCTCTTATTCTATGATGAATATTTAACCATTATTGTGATTTATTTATCGTGGCTCTGTGTTCAGCTTCACCGAGCTATTTTCAGGTTGATATCTTCACAGGCAGCAGGGAGGGGGAGACATATAGAGTTGTACATGGGAGGTGTCAGGCTCGACTTTAGTGACAGCTCTTCAGCAGGCAAGCCTGGAAGAGCGTCTTTTTCTCTTTCTTTTTTTTTTTTTTTCAGTTGCTGTTGAAGCGTTCGATGACATTTACTGGTTCTTCCCCCTCGGGGCAGCAGGCAGTGGGATGGGGGGGTCTGAGAGAGTCACAGCTGGCCTGGCTTCATCCACCTCCTAGTACCATTTAAAGAGGTTGTGTTTGAAAATGGAAAAGGAAAGGAAGGGTCATTTACGTCATGGGGTCAGCAGCCGGCGGCAAGACGGCTGCACGCTGACATTTTCTTCGTACCGTTGTTTGTTTCACCTCGGTGGAGCAAACATGAAAACCGAGCCAACCTGGGGTGACCTTCCATCACAAAGTGTTAAAGATTATCTAATTTTAAGAATTCAGTAGATCAGTTATGAGCAGACTTAGATTGTAGACTGATTATTTTGTAAACCGAAATTTAAAGTTACTAAAATGTCTCATCATCTGATTTGGTTTTGTCTCAATTGTTGCTCTGAGAAATGAGATCAGATTTAGTTTAATGAGAGATCTGGTTGTGAAATCTAAATTTTTTTTGTAAACTTTGTAGTCAAGGACATTTGCCAACGATGCAATCAGCTTTTGAATCTAATGAGGAGAAGACAGTTCAAATTCTGAAGGACGTCTGAAGTCAAGTATCTCATTCTTCAGGGTAAATCCAAGTGAAGCGACAGGCCGTCATTAGCTAATTGGAAATAAAGAGGCAAGCTTTTCAAGTCCTAAACAATATTTTCTTTTATTAGACTGTGTTGATGGTATTTTAATACATAAATGACACTAAGTTTAAGCACAGCACGTCAGATGCTGGTTTATTAATCCCAGAGCTGAAACGATTAATCAATTCGCTTAAAAAAAATCTTTATTTGCTCAAACATTCATATTTTCAGATTGATATCTCTTTTTCAAGAGAGTCCAAGCAGCAAGAAGCAATCACAAAGACACAATCAGCAACATTTCAACAGATACGTAATACAAAAAACAACAAAAAAAGAATAAAGAAGAACTAATGACAATGTTAAAATCAAAGTACATCAAATAATAAAGCTTTAACTCAGAAATCTCAGAAATGTAAGAGTCTAGTTTGAGAAAAGTTTCCAGCCATAGTGCATTTAAATGATGAGCAGTGGAAGCTGTTCTGCCAACAGTAGAGACAACAAGAGGGATCTCGGAGGGGAAGCAGTTAGTGGGTGGTTTTCTGTGGACATTAGATTTAAACGAGAGCAGAGTAATGAGGTCGAGCTTTAAAAATGAATAATGTGAAGATGGCTCTGTCTTCCTGACCGGGGGAGGTCTGACATTACAGCACAGTGGAGGGAACAGAGAGAGCAGAGTTTAAGTGCTCGTGTGTTGATCTCCAAAGTGGAGAACGTAACAGATGACTGCAGAGTTGTTTTACAGTAAGACGAGACGACGTCCTTTAACTGAAGACACCGTTCGGAAGAAAATCAGAACCTCGACAACGAGACAAAAAGTATTCCTATTAGACAGTAAACACTGAAATATGATTTGATCAATTCGTCAATTTGGCGTGAATTATTAACTCTAAACAAAGTAATTTCAATCAAAAACTGGTAATGTTCTTAAGTTTTCAACTGAGCAAATGTAATATCTTTGGATGTTTTTTTTCTTTCAGCTTTGAGTAAACAAAACAAGCAATGTCACGTTTGTATGATGGGAAACTGTGAAAGGTTTTTTTTTTACTTTTTTATATTTTACAGTCTAAGTAATTTATTAAGAAATTAATCTGATGACTCACTGACTGAGATAATTATTCTTACCTTCAATGGTTTCTTTATTGAGGTTGAGACTTGTTAAAAGATTTTGCCTACATGCACATCTCAAGTTAGCTGAAGTGTCTGGGGAGTCAAGTTTGACGTAAGTCAGATTTCACAGTAGTCAAGATCAAGTCAGGTTTCAACGGCACAGTAACTGAAGTGTCTGGCGTTCGGGTCCAACAGCGCCCATGCACTCTGTTTAAGTGTCCTTGGCTAAGACACATATCTCCCCCGCTATCTGCTCAGTCATTGTGTTTGGCTTCAGCTTAGAACATCAGCTAAATGGCTGACGCGTTAAGATGTGCAGTGATTCCATTTTCACAAATCCAATCACTTTTACTGGCAGTTTCATATTAACCCTGACCAGCAGTCGTAAATTGTCAGGCACACATTCCCTGAACGGTAAACGTCTGTCACGGCATATGCAGACATAACTACCGGTGGTTACAGAGGACACGCCGCTGTAGTGAGGGATTGACAACAGGAGGGAGGGGGAGAAAGTCTGCCGCTTCTTTAATAGTTACTCTTCCAATTTGGTTCTCCGCAGAAAACCGCCACAATCTCATTTCCAGTTAGATTTAAGTCACTTAACTCCCTCCAATCACCCGATGTTTCACTGTTTGAAATGAAAACAGAGCGCTTTCACCTGAATCAAATTTGACATTTTCAATTTCAATCAAAAAATAACTGATAATGGAACACTTTCTCTGCACAACATCCAAATGAGCTGTTAACTGTGCCAAAGGGCATTTTGGTTACACATCGACACGCGGGCCAAACAAATGCCCGATTAACTATTCATAAATTCCACATTAAATATTCTCATTGCCGTTGTGCTGTATATAGAAACACACGCTGGGAGATGCAGACACTTACACGCAAATTCCTGATGAACAGAGCAACAGTGACTGGTGTATTTTAAAAGCACCTCACTGTGGGGACGAGTGCAAAACAAACATGCATTTAGTCGACAAGCATCATCATGCACATCATTCTTTTATATTCAAACAGGACCTTCATTGCTCCATGTGGATTTTCCTGAAGATAATTCATAATCACTCGGAGCGCCAGGTGTCGTAGACAGCGTGATAAAACAACTTTTACGGAGCATTTTCAAGCTTAAGTTGCAAACATCTCCGCTGTCTGTAATGGAGAAACTGAACACGGATGCAGCCACGGCGTGCGTGTGCGAGCGGCGGCGGCTAGAGGGGGAATCCTTAACCTCAACAGGATGGCCTTAGTGCAGATCTTATCCACACAGAGGTATAGCAATGCAGCAGATTTTATGCAAGATTTGCATTTTAAAGGCCAGCAGAGGATGTCGTGTCTTTCGGGGAAACGGTCGTCTTTGCTCACTGGATTGAGAGCGATTCATAATGCAGCGTGTCTTCTGAGGTGGCTGCGTTTCAAGATGATTCACCTGCTATCGAAGAGCTTTCACTCGTGACTTTCAGACATCACATAGGTCAAAACGACCAGTTGTGTCCTTTGATTTACTGTGCCGTGTTTTTGGACGATTTGAGATCATCATGCTCGTGCAGAATTTGATCAGATGACGTGAGCGGTTGATGGACTGCATGTAGCGGGGGGAGAATTTCCCTCACGATCTCTCGAGTGATGACACATGGAGTTATCTCATATCTGATATCTTGTCTGAGATTGCTATTTCTTTCCTTCTTTTTTTTTTTTTTTTGCCCCCCCCCCCCCAAGATATTTCACCTTTCATCTAAAAGCCTTCAGATCAGAGTGTAAAACATCTTCAAGGCCAGAGAGGAAGTGCAGTTGCTTTTAATTTTACAGCACCAATATCAGTAGGAACAAGACTTGACTTAAACACAGTGATTTCTGAAACTCGATGTCTGTGGTGACTTTTGTATCCAACCCCAACACATCATGACTGAGCAGTTATCTCTCATTCTTTACTATGTCTCACTACTTTGTGTGGTTTTCCTGACAGAACGGGGCTGCGTGTCGGCCCCACGGCGTTCTGAGCTAAATGTCAACGTGCTAACTTGCTCATGACAACAACGCCAACATGCCGACATTGTTGATTAAATATTTAGCAGAGGCTCAGATTATTGTGTTAGCATTCTTAGTGGTGCTGCTGAGGCTAATGGAAGTGTCATTAGGGGTTTTTTTATGAGCAGCTTGTGTTCAGATTTGCTCCTGTTTCTCCTGAGGGGGATATGAAAGACTGTGCCAATTTTTATGGTCATTTACAATCCAGCGTTTGTCGGGATATTAGAGTCAAACACACTAATGTGGACCTTGACTTCAGTGGGAATAGAGGAAAAGGCAGGAAGGTCATCATTAGGGTTCACTCTCTGGGGAACAAACATGTTGTGTCGTTCCACAAAATGGTCGATGACATGATGATAATTTTGCAACTTGAGCTTCAGCGCTAGCGTGACTCAAGCTCTGCACCGAAATGAGAAGTTTAGTCCCTACAACGCAACAAAGAGTGAAATCATCGTTACAGCTTTGGGATGCCAGCGTCTCCACCTCTTCCACTTGCTGCTGTGTCACAGTCAGGGTGCATATCGCAGGCCTCTCTGTGCCCAAACCAATTGACAGTTGACAAATTACCATTTGGAGCGGAACTCGGTTATGAATGCGATTGGTTTGGATTTAACTCTGCTCTCCCGGCGAAGGAATAGAGTCTGTCCTCTTCTATTCATTCTACCGCTCATCTGTTTCCCAGGCGTGGGAGGTCCCAGCTCGCAGTGGGCGAGGGCGGGCTACACTCTGGACAGGTCGCCAGTCCATCGCAGGGCCAACACACAGAGACAAACAACCACTTAGACTCAGACCTACGAATTTCTATTCACCAGTTAAGCCAAACATGATGTCTTTGGACGGTGGGAGGAAAGCGGAGTACCCGCAGGAAACCCACACAGGCAGGACATGGAGACGCCACACGGAAAGGGTCCAGGCCGGGAACCGAATCCAGCCCACCACAGCGCTGATCACGATGCTGCCGTGCATACACAGAGAGCAGCCAGGCGTCTTTAAAATTGCAAAAGCCTTAAAATAATTTTTAAGACAATGATTTTTTTTGGGTAGAGGGTGACAAACTCCCACCACCCCATGACAACTTTCTTTGTCCTATCTGTCTTCTGTTGGATTATGTCAGAGCAGACTGGGGTTTGAATACAATAGGCCCTGTTTTATTCATCATCCCTGCTTTAGTAAACAAAATTGGACTTGGGTGTTCTTTATTAAATATTTTCATGTTTTCCTTTTTATTACACTGTCCATTCATTATTTCAGACTTCATATTATCTGTGCTGAATGGGAAATGAGTTGCTTTTGGCAGTTTTATAGTGATCTATTTGTGGCAGTGTAAGATCTCTAAACCACCGCTACATTTCGACAATAAAGTAATTACAATAAACAAATGACACTATTACCAGGATGACTGTCAGCATCCGGGGGCCTCTGTGCTTCTTTTTACAAAGTCCTACCAAGTCAGATTTTCCAAGAAATCTGCCAGATTGCTAATGAAACGAGGAATTTGCTTTAGCGGATGAAAATGGTGGGTTGCATATTTCCTTTATTTATTTACTTATCTATTTATTTTATAAAGGACAACATGCAGGGACGTCATTTCCAAAAAATAAAAAGATGGCTGGACCAGACGTAGCGAAACGCTCATTTCCATCCGTAGTCCAAACATAAAAGACAGACACAGTGCACAGTACAATATTTACAACAATCCCATACAATGCCATTGTACTGTCAAGCCATTGTACTAAATTTGCAAAAGTGCTTGACAGATGATATAAAGGATACGTTAGCACAGTCCTTGAATACCTGTGATGGTAAATTTTGGGGCAATGAGTTATGAACACCAGTGACTTTAGCAGCTGTAATAAATATTTTTGGAATATAATGTCATTATGGCTCCACCAGAGTTAAAAAAAAAATTTAATCACATTATTAGGTGATTGGTGTCTGTCATTTTTTGAAAGTCTGTCAAGTGAAATTTCTGAAGAGGGGGTGTTCACTTGTTTTGCTGACCTTCCTGTGGATATATATTTATTTATTCGGCGGACGCTTTTGTCCAAAACATTTCACATGAAGTGCAATCCAAGTCAGGGATCCGGGCATTTGCTCGCCAAACCACAAAGCTGATGGCGAAGTGAGGACGCAAGCGATTCGTCTTCATCTTCAACATTTAATTTTCTCCATTAGTGATCGATTAATCATAAAAATAATTGAGGGATTGTCATTCGTGGAAACAAAGCTTAGTTGCAGCTCTCCATGTTTCACATTTAGTGACTGTGCAAGGCAACATTTCATTTCAGCAACACAGAGTGGCAGCAGGAGATTCATTAGCTCATTAGTGAGAGACTCATTAGCCAGAAGTCATGTGATGTTGTAATCTTCGCTAATGTAAGTACAATAATGTCAGTAATCTTCGCACTCATCTGACCTGCGTTTCTGCCAGCGAGGAGCTGGTATCAGGAAAAGGTCAGCTCGTTGGTGTTTTGGTCAAACTTTAGGTCAAAGCAGATTTATCAAGCTTTTCTCTATTTTCTATTAAAAATGTTTTATCAAACGCCAAATATTCAGGTTAATGCACTCGACAAAAGCTTTAGAAAAGGTTTTTTGTTTCACTTTCACAATAAAATGGCATCTTAACTTGCTCCAGGCGCAGCTTGAATTAATATCATGTGCATTTGATCTACTCCATCATCCAGTTTATGATGCAGTTTGGCAACAGCAGAATTTTTTTTTTTTTTTAAACTAACGACGTCAGTAAAATGTTTAGTATTTCCAAACAGCAGATGTTATCCACATCAGTCAGCTTTCCAGAAACCCTTAACAGATAGATATGTAGAAAAAAAGTTCATGTAAGGGTTTGTGTCAGTTAATTTAAGGTCATAGGTGTAATATTTCCAGAGCAGAGCCGTCCCCGTGTAATTGCTGCTCGTGCTGTCTACAGTTATATTCCGGATCTGATTGAGGCTGAAACTTTTATGGAAGGGATGGATGTTCGTTACATTGTTTTAGTTCCTGTTGACTTCTTTAGTAGCATCTTAGCTTCACAGATGATGCTCATGGATGCTTCTGGATGCCCGACCAGTTGGAAGACAATGGACCTTTAAGGAGGCCCGAGCTTCAGACGGCGGCTCAGCCGATGGGTTGAATAACAGGCAGATAAATAAGGACTATTTTTGGACTGTGAATTATGCAAAGCTACTCCAGTGGAGTCCCAGAATGAAAGTATAGAGCTGGAAATGATCGCATTAGCTCCCCTTTAAATTTCAGGGTTTCCAAGGAGCTTTCCTTTCACTGACATTGTGTGGCTTAATTAGGATGAATGTAGAGGTTCTTAACAGTGGGAATAGGACACTGTTCTGGATGAGACATGCAGTTTTACTTTAAAAATATTGCCGATAGCTTCGAAAGAAGAAAAAAAAAAGAGAAGCCCTGAATTATTCCTTGTGAGAGCTGCAGTCAGGCTGTGGAGGCAGAGTCAGAGAGAGTGCTGCTGCGTCCGAGGTCTGGGTTATTTCAGGATGGTTGTCTTGCGGTGTAATGTGGTTTGGCAGTTGTGTGTCTAGTTGGGGGGAGATATAAGGCTGAATTTGCCTTGAGTGCTTGACTGGTTTTCTGAATGGATGCTCGGATATCTCTGGTTGCTGATTGCTATGGTCAAGGCCCCTCTATGTCGCCTCATCATTTTCTTCCCTGCATCTCTTTTTGTCTGATCTCCCCACCTATTGTCTTCCCTTCTCCATTCTGCTTTTTTAATTTTCCGTCCTCTCTGTTTTTGTTTGCCTCACTCCTAATTTCTTCCTTTTCTTTGTCTCTTTGAAGATCTTGTCCATGCTCTCCTTCTCCTCCCCCATTTTTTCTTTCTTCTTTTTTTAATTCCTCATGTTATCTTTTCTCTTGCTTTTCTTTCTCCACTCCATTCACACTTTCTCCTCTCTCCTCCTTTTTTAATTTCTCGCCACCTTTTTATCTTTTTATATATCTTTCTCCCTTTATTCTCTATTTTTACCTCTCCTCCCTTCTCATCACTTTCAACTCCCTCTCTCTGTTTCTCTCTTGTCATCTCTCTGCCTTCCTGTCTTCCCCTCTTGCGTTCCCCTCTATCCTTTTGCCTTCATCCACATCTCCTTCTCTTCCTGCCTCCTTTTCTGCTCTCGCTCTGTTTTTGAGCTTGCTGTTTTAGCATACTCTGCAGGGAGCACTCCTGCGATGCCAATTATATTGACTGAAGAAAAGGAGAAAGAAAAGGAAGGAGGGAGGGGAGAGGGGAGAGGGGAAGGGAAGGGAGGAAGGGTCGGAAGAGCTGTGCACGCAAAAACGCACACAGATTTACACATTTGCACTGATGGAGTGACTAAGGAATGAATAAAAAAAGGAGGGGGAGAGCTCGAAATCTCAGGAAAGGGGGGATGACGAAAGAAAGGGGGGAGAGCTGGGAGGAAGAGGACAGAGAAATTGGAGGAGAGCGATTCCGTCTGTGAGTGTAATAGTCTCCCGCTGTTGAACCTGAGGGAATTCACTGACTGCAGAGAAGAAGGGAGAGAGAAGGAGGCAGAGATGGAGAGAGATAGAGGAAGCAAGAGAGGCAAGGAGAGGGGGTGTTGGTGGTAGTTGGGGGGAGGGGGGTGATCACAGCAGAGAAGGAGATAGAGAGAGCAGAAACAGAGGTGGCATGAAAAGAAAGATGACTTCAGTCCCTTCCTCTCGAAGCCGATCTCGTAGGGCTCCACTCCAGGCAAATGTGGCTCGCGACATTAAATAAGACTCAGCGTCATGACGGAGTGTGTGAATGGAGAGCATAAGTATATCATTGTAATGTGCTGCTGTACAGTAGCTCAGCACAGGAAATCACTGACGCCGTCTCTGTGCAGGCCTGCGCGGTGGATCCGCACGCCGCCTGCGTTTGTGTGTGTGTGTTGTCATTAGCGTGTGAAAATGTTCTCAGCTCGTAATTTCGTCAATTCAACCGAGTTGCTGAATGACATTTGTTGTTTCTATTTTTCGCTTCCATCCACCTGTACGCAGTTATGCGAATACTTGTGCGCTCAGGTTTTTGACATATGAAGTGGGAGTTTTCTGCCGCCTTCTCTCCAGCTCAATGGAGGAAAAAATGACATTTAAATGAGCTGTTTGTAAAGTTTTGCTTACAAAGCTAACGCTACCTTTAACAGCCGTTTCCAAAGGGAACTTAATTTCCTCCCTCACAGAAAGCCGTCTGCATTGATGGAAAGCAGGTGGCAATAATAACTGTAGTTTGGCCTTATCTAAAGTTAGCATGCTAACCATGTAGCTCCAGCAGATCTGATTCTTTTCGGTCTGGATCGCCGGTCCAGACTGAATAAATAGTGCTGTTCAGAAGGCGTGTTAAAACCTCCTGTAGTACAAGCTTGTGGTTAGACTGTGGTAAGTAAACAGCTGATAGCGCTGACAATTGCTATGTAGCAACAGCTGAAAGTATAAATACACAAATTGCCCCTTTAAAAAGAAACCAAAATGAAATATTTTTCAAGAATAATTGCTCTTATAGTGTATTATCCACAGACCTCACTGTGAACTGTTTTCAAAGAATCAAAAGAATTTTCCTCAGAAGAACCACAACACGCATTAACGTCTGTTTTATTGAAGTAGGTTGGCAGCAGATATTGTAAATAGACGTCCTTAAAATTGGACCAATAAAACAGCTATCGGGCTAGATAGTGAAGAGATATGTGACAAAATGTTTGTTTTGTAATTTCTTACTACTGGCCTGTTTTCCGCTCACCTTCACGTTTTATTTTGATTCAAAAACTTCTTCAACCCCTTTTGAAACTTTTACAAAATAAAATGAGGAGCCACATAAAACAAACAATGAATCAAATATCAAAAGTTTCACTTTATTGGATAACCGCTTTTGAAACTACATTCCAAAGAAAAGTAACAGACAGAAATCTCATTATGTTTATGGTTTAAGTGAAGGAGGTCCACATGGATCAGGACACGGTGTGTGTGTTGGTGTAAAAACAAAGTCTGGATGAGGCCTTTGTGGTAAGACGGGACAAAAACAAAACAGGAGGCCAACATTGGTTTCCTGTTTTCAGTCCGCCACAGCCATGATTGCTACTTCCATAATGAAGTAATAATTTTAAGACAAAATATAATTTCAGTTGACTAATCCAAGTTGGCTATGTTCCCAAATTCAATCAGAGAGGTGTGAGGGAAAAAAAAAAAACCAAAAACATAATTTTCTGGCAGATTGAGCCGCACTGCCGATTCGGAGCATCAGATGTGAAAATGCTTCTATGTGCCTTATTGAAGGGCATTTAAAAAAGAACATGCTTTATATTTAGTTGTGAGGCTACAGTTGGGTGCAGTAACCTCAGTGGGTGGTGGGTTAAAGAAAAAAAACCAACAAATAGCTGAGTTCAGAAATATAGTAAATTTTTCACTGAGTGATTGGATGACTAAAATAAAAAAACAAACAAACAACAACAACAACAACAACATGTGAGTCATATGCTATTGTTTGGCCTTTTGGGTCACAACATCTGAAATAAATTAAACCCCCAGATGGTGAGTCCTTGTGAGAAAGTATTGAAGCTTTTCTGAAGGTTTGTGTTGGAACAAAATCTCCTTTTGTTGGTACATGCATTCTTCAGAAGACTAACAACCAATCCATGGACACGAGCTTTTAAATTTTTAAAAGGTGAAGTGCAGAGAACAAACACCTTGGATAGACCCGAGGAAAAAGTAAAATATGAGGGAAACTTTTGCAAAATGCATCAGATATCCAGTGCATGAAACTCCATTGGGGGGTGGGGGGTTTACAAAATTAGGTGATTTTTCATAGTTTCTGACAGTTTCACATCAGCTGACATGAGTTTTTCAAATGACATTGATGGTACGGTGCACACACATCTGCACTCCCTACTGTACATCCATCATGCATCTGTGCTTGTGATGATGTAGTGTGGGCCGTTTGGTGTTTACCCAGCTTTTTAGCTTGACATTCACCTTTATGATAAAAATTTATAGTACGCATTAGAGACAGGATGATACATTTTCCTTTTTATATACGGGATATCAAATTGTTATGCTGCTGTCTAAAAAGATAGGTCCCTCTCTGACATCAGCCCCAGAAAAAAACAGCCTGCTATATGTGCAAAAGAATAAAAAATAAAATAATAACAACAATAATGTCATATTTGAACACTGAACACTTTAATTGTTTTCATTTGCTTCTTCAGAATACTCATATATTTCTCGAACTATATATCTCTAGCATTGAATCAGAGTAATGGTCCGACTGATCTTAGAGATCTGCTACTAGTTTTATGGTTAGGAAATGAATTTTAGTATTCTTCCAATGCTCTAACTGATGTTTAAAAGGCTTTCCCACCATAACAGGAATAAAATTTACATAGAAATGCTGAGCCTCGGTGAAATCCGTTTGAATCCATCACAGTAAAAGGTATCAAATAGAAGCCATTAAGGAATAAAAGAGGACTCACAATACAAAAGTCGTGAGGTTGCATAAATGCTTCTTTGTCTAACAATTGACACTGAGCAGAGTTGATTCTTCACCCAGCTAGTTATTGCATTTTCTCTAACACCACTAGATGTTGTCATCCTATGCATGGAGTGTATTTGTAGTGTGTCCATTGTGCACGGCTGTGTTTGCACTTTTGGGGTCAGGGGTCGTCGATGCTTCCAGGAGACTTCCAGCAGAATGATAAATGGTTTCTTTTCACTTTCATTTAGTTCAGGACAAATTAATTAATCAGAAAGAACAAGGCCGGATATTGTAATCGCAATATGCATGCTTATGATGCCAAAAGAAATGCACATGCCCTAAAATATTTTATTAGCCAATTTTACATCAGCGTGCATCCTCGTTTCAATCCTCTGCTTCTAGATGTTTATATCTCTCTCTTCTCATGTCAAGTAGGTCACCAAATGGTCAGACGACCGCGCCAGTTCTCCCCATGTTGGCAGCCATGACGGTTAAGGCCATGTGGCGTGACCCTGATTAGTCAGCCCACGACGATGGCTGAAGCCTTTCCCGCCACTCTGTGTGCACTCCCAACAAACCGCCACTGTCCAGCCGCTATTGTTTAACTGTCTGTGTTTGTGCTGCTATTGTTGGTAGCAGATAGCCCCACCCCCCCCTCATCGTCTTCATCTCCTCTTCCCTCGCCTCTCTCCTCCATTGATCTCCATTGGCTTCACTGGGAGGGACAAACCGCAGGGGCCAGCTGAAAGGTTGCGTTCATTAGTGCGTGTTCTACTCTACAAGGCGGAC
This sequence comes from Echeneis naucrates, assembly GCF_900963305.1. NCBI lineage: Eukaryota > Metazoa > Chordata > Actinopteri > Carangiformes > Echeneidae > Echeneis > Echeneis naucrates. Next base: position 18,855,855 of record NC_042527.1, on the reverse strand, counting down.
ACATTCCCACAGACATGATGGGAGAAAGGTAGAGGGGGTGCACACACACTGTACACACACACACACACACACACGTACGCACACAAATTGGCGCACACTTAAGGACACACATATTGCCAAGTGGTCTCTAGGGAAAGGAAACATGCCTAGATACACTGAAGAAAGTGTTCCAGTACATTGACACACAGTTCCAGTAAAGGGGAGGATAGCACACATTATACACACACACACAATATACACACTCTACACTAAACTTTGGCCATTATTATTTCTGCTCATCCTTGCTGTGTCTTTCTGTGCTATTTCCAAGGAGACACACACACACACACACACACTCTCCTAAAACACTCGTTTTGTCCTTTTATGTCATGTTGCCGAGCAGTCAGAGACACAGGGATGAGAAGAAAGGAAGAAGATCTGCCTGAGACAAAACAACAAAAACATCCAGTCGAACATCCAGCCTGGTGTAACTCAGCAACAATCACACAACAAGTGGAGGGAACACGTTCGATTGTGATTTCAAGTTAAGGCAGGCAGACGGGAGCGCCGGTGTGATGCCAAAGTAACTGACAACAGCAGTCGCTGCAGGTCTCGCAGTTTTTTTAGCATCAGGATATCATGTCCCCAATAATTATCTAATGGTCCAAAACAGTGAAGGCCCAACTGACTCCTGATCAGATCTGCACTTGGCAGCCTTGAAGGGAGAGGTAATTGAAATGATAAAAAGCCGTTCTCACAACCAGAGCACATCTTGTCGTCCGAGCATGTCTGAAGGTAAAAGAGTTTGGGCTTTATCTGGATGGTCCACACGTCAAGGCGGGTCAGAGAGCCCGGCACCGAAGCCTCCTTTTTAGCTGCATCACACCGCCTCCCTCTCTCTCTCTCTCTCTCTCTGCGGGAGCTCTGTGTGTTTCTCAGGTCTTTGTAGTCTCCACAGTGAATTGTACAAACAGGAATAACAGCGCACACTTTTGGACAGTCTCTCCTCAAGGGTGTTCATGGCTTTGCACTTGTGTGCAGCCACGAAAAAGTGATGCAAGTAGCTGTGGAAAGAGTTGGGGGGGGGAGTGAAGAGAGAGAAATTCAAACTCTGCCTACTCTGTGACTTTAACACATCTGCTCGTTGGATTGTTTATTTCATGGAAAATTACAGACATTGTTGGACTCGGCCCCCTTGCTTTTAGATCTTGTGGGGGTTGAAGGTTTCAGTTGGACTGATGCTGACGGATTAAAGCTTATTCTTCTTCTGTTTTTAAGAAGCTCCCTTTTCTCCTTTTTTTTTTTTTTTTTTTTAAATTCCTGGTTGAAATGATCTGATTTAATCTACTGTAACAGATGTTGTGCATCTGTACCAAGTGTCGGACAGGATTATTCGCTCACCATGAACCACATGGTTTGAACCAACTAAGGGGACCTTTATTATGTTTGCATTTCTCAACAATTTATGTTTCATTAAGTGCCCAACCAAAACTAGTTCAATAATATGTTTCATTCACTGTACGTTTGCAAAAATATCAAATGGCGCGCTGTTATCAGACTAATGTTCATTATTTTCTCTGGAATTTTTTTGAAATGAGGCTGAGTGCTCTCTTTCCCTTTTCTGAAGGAGAATCTAGGATCCATCCATTATCTCAAAACACTGTTTGTGTACTGACAGTGCTGCCAAAACCCTCAGAAAAAACATAGCTGCACAGCATTTATTTATTCTACAATCTAATCTTGGAAGCTGGACAGTTTACGTGTTGTGCCTCTCTAGCTGCTGATTTTGGCTAACTTTGCCCCTCTTTCAATTTGATGACCCCTTTTGATTAAAAACCTTACTTTATTTATTCATTTTTGGCTTTTGTTCGGGCAACAGGATGACATTTCAGCTGCGTTCCTCGTTTTTCAGAAGAAAACCTGCCGGCTGTTTGTGTTTGGTGGCCGGGTCCGGAAAGCAGTAGGCAGACAGACAGAGGTGCCAGGTGTGTGCTTGTGTTTTGTGCACACGCGTGCGTAGGTGCCGATGAGCGACAAGGGTGACTCCGTTTCTTAGGTCAAGCTTCGGGTCACCCCGGTTGCCCTGGTAACCCTGTTCTAGCTCGGTTGCTTGGCAACAATCCTCTTTTGTTCCAAATGATTTAATTTGAAGCATATCTTCCCTCGTCACCCTTGGCTCGCTGGTTCAGCCCGCCCTCCCATCTCCCTCGCTTTCTCCCTCCTCTGTGTCACCGTTGCTCACTCGCTCTTTTCCTTCACCCCCCCGCCCTCCTTAGCTTCTGTCGTTCGCTGGAGCTTTACGACCATTCCCTTTCTTCTTATCTTGGCCTTTCCTGGGGCTTCATGAGACCTATCCTCCTTGTGCTCGGCCTATAAGTCCCCGCTGTTATTAGAAGGTTTTATTAGTGGATAGGTGTGTGCGTGTGTGTGTGTGTGTGTGTGTGTTGGTGTAAAGGCGGTGACTGTGCTCCTCTCTGGCTGTCAGTGCAAATGCTTACTGCTGGTGGAGCAGGTCGAGCATTAATCAGCAGGTCAGCGGTTGGATTCTCGCCGTCTGCATGTCAGAGTGTTTTTGGTCAAGAGAGGGCATGTATTATCTGTGAGAGACAGAAAAAACACACTGTGCGAATGTGGCTGGTAGTGTGGCGCACTTCAAGTGGTTGACGAGACCGCAGAAGCTCAGTGTCACACTATACAGTCAGCATGCTCTTACAATAGATGTGCACACTTGAATTTGTCGACATGTAATTGGCAAAAGAGTGATCTGCCTCCATTACACCTCCAAAAGATTTCAAAACCAAACTGTCAGGCTTTCTTCCCATTCAGCCTCAAGAGCATCAGAGATTAATGAAGAACTGATGTCCTGTTTTAAGTCCCACAACTTGACCTTACTCACACAGGACAGGGCTCTGTTTAAACAGATGCAACAACCGTAGGAACGCACTCAAAAACGTTGTCTCAATTTTCATCGCAGGCCGCAGCATTATGATTTATTAGAGCAATAAGCTCAAAGTAGTAATAAACACGGGCTGTCGCCATACTCTTGGCATGTAGAGAGTCATGATATGGCAAATGATGCAGAAATAATCCCACGGATGGTCAGTGCAGTGAGCTGCACAAAACCAAAGTCTTATTATGTGTCAAAGAAAAACTTCAATAATGAATTGTTAGTTTTTAATCACACATTGTTCGAAGTCATTAATCTAGATAACAGAATTTGGTGAAACAGAAATGCTGTAATTTTATCACACTGAAAGACAAACTATGACATTAAATTAGCACCCAGTGTACAGATTTATTTCACACTCATGGTGGGTGTGTGTGTGTGTGTGACTGCAACACAGTGACATCTTTTGGGAACAGATCAGAAACTTCCTTCTGTTGCTGTTCCGAAACGTGTGTGTTGGCCGTACACACGAGAAAAATAAGAAGAAAGGAAAGAGCGAGCTGACGACAGAGAGAATATGCTCTGAGGCTCCCCCATAACAGTTCCAGTGATCTTAGTCAAAAGGGCAGACTTCTGGTAATTGACTACTCATTTCTTTAAGTGGCCTATTGGCAGGGGCAGTCAGTGCATTTGCCAAGGCATTAAAGATTTCACTCTCTTTATCTTCCTCTGTGTTTGTGTGAGTGTGTGTGTGTGTGTGTGTGTGTGTGTGTGTGTGTGTGTGTGCGTGACAGAGTGAGAGAGTACAGATGGACGGATGAAGCTTGGTTTCCTTTTTTTTTTTCTTTCTTTGGTGGATGAGCATTTTTTTGGATCTGAACATGTTGGTGCAACAAAGGGCTCTTCTGTTAAATCAAAAACATCTCCCCGTCTCCATCGCTCCATCTGTCTGTGTCCAATCGCTTCCCTTGCAGCTGTGGGACAGTGAACACTATCACCAAAAAAGCAGTTTAAAGTGCATTACAATACAAGGAGGGCATCAAACAGATGATTAGAGCTAATTATGAAGTAATGATGAGTAGCTGACTAATGCTTTTAGATTTTAAAAAGTCATATCTGATATTATAGCAGCGCCTTGAGCTTGTCACTGTAATTATTCCGATCCAAAGTCCGTAGAACTAAAGGAAGACAGAATCCCACCGCCGTCTAATGTTCTTGTTTATTGCTGATGTTTCGTCCACCCATAAAGCCCTCACAAGACGGGGCCGTATCAGGTAATAACTGTAACAGAACCGACTCTGCAGAAAACGGCTTACATTAAACGTCAACATTTTTTTGGTTAACCAGGTAAAAGCCGGGATGATGGCTGACAGATTGTTGTAAGTCCACCACCTAAACCCCGTATTTCCAGGCTTTCATGTCTCATAATGTAAAGGACACACGACCCCCTCGGAACTAAATGTTGGCTTTGGCCGTAAATTGTGAGGTTCAGTTCAGCCGCCTGGTATGAATGTAACTTCAAGGATACCGAGCTGTGCAGAACTTTTCTTACTTCACTTAGTGATATACCTTGGTGGTTTGCTGTACCAAACACAAATTGTAAATTCAAAGCTTTTGTGGGCCCCGGATCAGTCACCCCCGTTGCCTTGTGGGTAATCCAGGCTGGCACATGCAGCTGGGCTGCAGGATGTATTGTTGGGCTGCAGGTCAGCGAGGCTGCACCGTCTGTTGAAACCGAGCGGAACAAAAATGCTAAAAAAAAAAAAAAAAAAAAGCCAACTTTTGAAGAAGCTCCCAAGTTGATTTGACTAATTTGTGTCTGATTGAGTGCAGACCATAATGGTAGATTTATCCGCCATTAATTACAGACCAGTCACCTCGGAAAAGAAATCACTTCAGCGAGAAGGAATGAATGATTACAGAGAGAGATAACTCTGAGCATGACACAAAAAAATAAAAAATAAAAAATCCTCCAACTCTTATCAGCTTCCACTGTTGCTCTTTTTTTTTTTTTTGCCAATCTCTCCATCCTTTTGTCTCCTCTTTGACTTTCGAGCTCTGCATTCTGCTCTACTTCTCCACTTCATTGTTTTTTTTTCCTGCCTCTTCAGTCTTTGTCCCCCTTTCTAAGTCACCCTGTCGTCTCTCCTCATTGCTCTCATCTATCTATATATGCTTATTCCTGCCCTGTCCTTCACTCACTTCCCCTCACTCCTCTTTCTGTCTCGTTTGCTCTGCTTTCCCCCCCCCCTTGTGCTTTTTCTCTATCTCTCTCCCCAACTCTCTCTATCGTTCTCTTCCGGGCGAATCGTTATTCTTTTTTCTTTTGTCAGCAGTGATGCTGCTGCCCTTTTCCGCAGGCTGAACCCCTCACTGTCTCCCCCCCTCCACATCTCTCAACCCGCACTCTCTTCTTTCTCATAAAGCTGTTCCAGTGGCAGGGTGGGGCGGCCAGCTTGGCGCCTCGGTGCTGCTGCAGACACACTGCTGGGCTGTGGAGGTGGTGGTGGTGGTGGAGTGAGTGTTTGTGTGTCTGGTGGTGGTGGTGGGGTTGGGGGGGGGGTGCTGTAGCTGAATTGAGGATGAGGAGGTAGATGTGGGGATTGTCTGAGCTTTGAGTTAACTGTGTTTGACAGGCAGCAGAGGGAGGGTGGGGTGTCAGGGTCAGCGCTGCTGGAGGAGGTCCTTGGTGGGAGAGGGGTGGGGGCTCTGCTGGATTCCCAGGATCTCCCACAAACCCAAACCCTGAGAAAAAAAAAAGGCGGGCTGAGGAAAAACTATGGGCTAAGGAGTTTGTTTGTGCTAAGACGGCAGGCGGGGGTGCTTAAATCCCAAATACACAGGCCAACCCCCCCCCACACTCACCCACACGCTGCAGAGATTATAAGAAATTTGTTCTGTGCCCTGAGATGACAACGACAGGACAAGAAAATGTGAATTGAAACAACCGTACCCTCTTCAAGGCTGCGAAGCCGCAAAAATCAGGCAGAAAACAAAGCCTTTCGCTACACCCGCTTCACTCCGTACTTCACACGCCGGAGAAGTGTTTGCCTGGCAGAGAAAAGGAGGGAGGCTGCGAGTTAAAAACAAAAAGAGAGAGAGAGAGCTGTTCTTCATTGCAGATGTTTTGATTGGGTTTTTTTTTTTTTTTTTTTTTTTTTTTTAAATTCAGTGGGCAAGTTTACAAAAAGACAAAACAAACAAACCTGGTTTGAATTTGCATGTTTTGATTCAGAACGGGCGGACAAGGAAGAGAAGAGAAGAGTAGGGGAGAGGGGAAGCCATGGAGGGTAGAGGTGGGCAGAAGGACGAGTACACACAGACACACACACACAGGCTTACCCAGGGGGATGGGTGGTAGTTGGGGACAGCTGGGCATAGATGGATAGCGTTGGGGGAGGTTGCTCTGTATGGGTGTGCGTGCGTGCGTGTGTGTGTTTGTCTCTGAATGTGTCCTCTGTGTGCTTTTTTTTTTTTTTTTTGAAGTGTGTGCATTTGTGCCTGTTTGCTCTATGTTCCCAACTGTATATAATGTATTTTTAAGCACATTTTTATGTATCCATGTCACTCTGTAAGCGTAGGTGTTGCTTGTGCTTGACGAATGTGTGTGTTTTCCTGACTGTATGTTTCATAAGAGCAAGAGCAAGTGCGTGCCTGTGTGTGTTTGTGTGCGTGAGGTTCAGGGATGTGCCAGCGGATGCCTGTGTATGTGTGTAATGGCCTGTGTCGTGCCATGCCATATCAAACCGCAGCAATGCCGGCTGAGTTTCCCATCAAATGTGTACAGCATCAGCAGCACCGTGACACATGGCTCTGTCTGTCACACACTGCAGCACTGCTGTCTGTGCAGCTACAACACAATACAGACACACACACCAGCACACATGCCAACACGAGCGCACTCTGGCCTCCACCACATGCAGATAAAAAGCATCTCATAAATCACGCACACACAAGCAGATAAAGTCTTGGCTGGAAAAACAAATACAACTGCATCCCCACACAAACACTTAGATACAAATAAATCCACACCAGGCATCGCTAATAAGCTCCCCGAGACTCGTGCACACATGGCATGCACATAATACGTGACGGCGTGCAGAATAATCTCGTCACGCAAACGCAACACAACACACTTAAGCCAAGACCTACACGCAGAAGGTGCACACACCCGTTGCCATTAATGTTGATAAAGTTCATTAACCTGCGCTAATTAGCAGCAACACAGTAAAGTCTCCCTGGGTGAGAAAAAAAAAAGGTTGGAAAGGAGGAATTATGGGAGGGGAGCAGTAAACAACTATTGGAAATAGGGGAGGAGGCTCGACAGAAGGGCAAAGAGGTGAGGGAGGACGAGGAAACCAAGGAGGACAATGGGGCAGATGGAGAGGAGGAGTGGGGGGAGTGGGGGGGTGGGACAGATGGAGGAGGATGGAGAGCGGGTGAACATGGAGGTGGCCAAGGTGGTTTGAATTTTTCAATGTCTGCTCTTTATAGGCGGCACAATCAACAGGAAGCCGCAGTCCGGTGTTTTCTCTCTGCTTTAAAACGAGATAAGAGGGCCGATAGCGGCCGAGCTCAGCATCGAGCCTGCAGCCCGGGGAGGAAAACACACCCATCGACGTTCCCAAATCTTATTCAGCAGATACACAAGCAGAACTGGCGCTACGGTGCGACACCTGGACCGCAGCTCTGGGAAATCAGGAAGAAAGCCTGCTTTTAAACTTACAAAATGTCTTAACTACTCCCTTTTCACATCTTGGGCGAGCCCTCGAGCTCATCGCAATTCCTCTGTTGTATCATTGACTTCATCTCTCTCCTCACACACTTTGTTTCCACTTCGTTTTGTCACCCCCCACCCCCGGTTCGTACCTTTATCCATCTTTCTCTCTCTACTTCCTCCTCTTCTCCCTCCATTACTTGACTTGATATTTCCGTCAGCTTTCTACCTCAGGGTTCTCTCACCTTGTTGCCAGCAAGAAATGTGTAAATTGTGTTGCTTTAAATATCCTTGTTTTCCTTGAGTTGGCAGATCAGGTTGTCGAGGGGTGTTTGTGGTGTGTGTGTATTGGGTGGGTTGGGCCACAGTGTTTCACTGAACGCCTGCTAAGGATAGATAGGTCTCCTCTTTCGTTTTTATCCCGACTTACCCGTTTAAACTCGAGCTGAACTTCATTTCCCCCCTTTAACTTTGCTCTTAAGCTGCTTCACAGGTAAGAACAGCTGTATCGGCATCTGAGGCTTAAAAAGGGTCATATGCCACCACGCGGCTAACATAGTCGTGCGCACTTTGGTCCACCTCATGAGGACGGCGTGCCAGTTATAAATACATCATGAAATTTTATCATCCCAAAAAACTTTTATCATCTTATTTCAAACAGTCTTATCCCTCTGCCAGCAATCTCAACGCCTGCTGAAGTTAACCCCACCCATCTGACCGCTTAATCCCCGATTAAGTCGATTGGAAATATTGCTAAAAGATTAGTGAGTTGCAGTTAAACTGTTACCACATGGTGCTCCAGCTAAATCAAACCAGGCTTTATTGTGATTAATAGATGAGACTAACAGGGCTGCTGCCATGCTCACATACTGTGTAACATAAAGTGGCTTTGCATTAGCTTTAGATTTATGGTGCAGAATGCCGTTTAATCATCTTATAAAACGTTTTGGACCTTCTGTTCAATAGGTGTGCTCTTGCATCATTTATCAGCTTGCATTATGTTTCTTTATTTATTACCTCGCATTAATTGCTAAAGTTTACTTACTTGTAGCATTTGTCAACTTCAGATTCCATACTTTCGACGGGGAATTCAATGCTGAAGCAAAAAAAACAAAAACAAACTCAAAACAAAACAAAACTGTCAGTGTAGGTTTGAATAGCTTGCTCAATGTAAACATGATAAAAATTTAATAAAGCCATGGGACATTTTTATTTGTGAATGTCTGCACTAAAGTAAATTAGTAAAACCTGCCCACTTCAGGTGTGTTTAAAGGCCTTTTGTTTGGCACGAGTTGGTTTCTCAGTCCACTGATGATTATAAATGAGTACCTCTGGGATCTTGCTGTGTTAAATATTGTGTATAAAGTGTCCACTTAAAAGCAGATGTACTCCCTGAAAGTCCAGAGATGAACACTCACAGTTGTCTTACCGGGACAAATGTCACTTAGAGCCTTGGGCACCACTTGTTCCCGGTCAGGAAGGCCAGGACTCAGTCGAAGGCACGGCGAGAGGCTTTGCTAACCTGTCGCAGCTCATTGCGGTCGGCCCGATGAGTGATGTACTGGGACAGCCAATTTAGCCAAAGTGTTCGTGCCAAGAAGAGGAGCTCCCATGATCAGCCACAAGAATTATCCGGGGATGCTATTAAAGGAGACACTAATCCGTGGTGCACTTGACCACATGTTCAGCCCTCAGCCATATTTGTGCTTAGATAAACTAACCACAAGGTCAGAGCTGAAGTAAAACACCACAGAGAGCGACTTACTGTGACACGAAGGGATCGTAAAGCGTCTGAAGGTTCAGTTTGAATCAAAAACAAACTGCAGCTGTACCTTTAAGAGCAGTTATCGTTGCGAATCCTCTCAGCATGGAGGCAAACCAAAGACCTTTTCTTTTTGTATCTCCTTTCTAATAACTGATGTTCTCTGAGATGCTGAACTCGGCCATCCAGCTTCCAAATGACAAAAATAGTGGCTGCCTGCTTCTCTAAGCTCATGTACTGCAAATGTGGATTTTTGATACTACACACAGTTAGTTTGCTCGCCTCCTCTTCGGCATCCTTTTTTCCCGTGTCCCCCCCTCTTTCATGTCTTGATGGGAGTTCCGCCGAAGCGCACTTAAGCAGATGTTCTTCCTGAGGGGAAAAAAAAAAAAAAAAAAAATCAATTCCACCGCCGGTGCAAGGATGTGATAACACTCCATACCAAATATAAACCTGTCTACCGCTTGACAATTTGGTTCCAATTAAACTATTTATACACGCCATCTTTTCAGGGGTGAGGAGACCGCTTTGAGGAATATCTACTTGTGAGATGTTCCCTCCGTTGGCTTGGTCTCGTCAATTACGCCATATTTTTTTGGTCTTGCTCAAGATGAGGTTGAGTGAGCACTGGCACGTGTGCGGCCATAACTCGGCGCGGCAGTGGCCACGCTCTGCCTCGCCTACCGTAACACGAGGCCGCAAGTTTTTCGGACGCACCTTCGGCGCTAATACACAAAATCATCTGCCACCCTTGCGCAACACAAAGAGCGAGATTAGTGTGCACCATCACCCGTTATCAAGGGAGTGCTGTTAAATACCACAATTTGAGCCAATTTGAATACTGTTACACACCCAGACGATTCGCCGTTCAGTGATTTTTGTGGCGCGCCGGCTCCAGCCTTTAGAATCCCCTCATTATGCCGGGTCATTTGTATTCTCTTTCTCCTTCCCTCTGACCCGCTCATTTACATAATGTCTGTCCCATTCCAGCTTGTTCTGTACCAGCAGATACATATGCATGGCGCTAAAAACTGACACAGATATTGACAAAAGAGGGTTACAACGCCTTTAGAGGTATGAGACAGCGCTCTTGTTGTTGCTCTGACCTCTCGAGAGCCGCTGTCTGTCGCCGTCTCTTCATCTTTGTTGGTCCCTCAGGTCGTGCGGTCTCTGGATACCGGGGCTGCTCCTGACTCATCAGTCTTACACCGGCCTCGCAGTCATACAACCAAATAGCCATTTTCTCAGCTTTTTTTTTTTTTTTTTTTTTTGCCTTTGTCCCCCCTGACAGCAATCGTGTGTGTGTGTGTCTGTGCTTTCAGAAAGACAGATAGAGATATATAGATAATCTGACAGGCAGAGAAAGAGCTGGGCGGGGGGAGATAGATAGAAGGACGGAGAGCTAGGCGAGTAATGCATTTTGCGCCTTTATCTGATTTGTGTGTTGGTGTGCGCTACTGTTTTTCGCTTGTATTTTCATGCAAGTGCAGCGTCTCTCTGACTTGTCTCTGTTTCCTCCCTATCGCTCTGCTTTATGACATTGTTTCTCCTCCTTCTCTCTCTCTATCTCCCTGCCGTTACATAGACGAAGACCCCTTGCAGCCGGTGACCACAGATGAGACGGTGTCCGTCGGGGGCACAGTGACACTGACCTGCCGAGTGGCCGAGAGCGACAACTCTTCACTGCAGTGGTCCAACACCGCACAGCAGACCCTGTACTTCGGAGAGAAGAGAGGTAAGACAGGAATGACGAAGGAAAAATCTGACTTGGGGAAAGAGAAGAAACTATTAAAAGGGCAAAAAGCATTTCCTGCAGCTAATTTGCCTTCCTGAATGTATCTTAGAGGGAACATAAGTGTTACCTGATATAATGCTCATCGACAATCCTTTTCCAGTCCAGAGAAAGTCACATTTCTATACCTCAGAGACGTCCAAAGGGAGTTTCAGTGGTTCTGTTCTGTGCAAAATAGAAATGACCATTAAGAAAAGTGAACAGAACGTATGATTATTTACTGACAGTGACAAATTCTCCTGTTGTATTTAACACTGCAGAGGCTAATCCCTTCTGTCCTGCAACACGTAACAGTATGTGGTGTCTTTGGGTGTCATGTGACTACGGCTGTCATGTCGTGTTACTTACACGCAGAAAGTGTTTCCATTTCACTTTTTTCAAATAGTCTGAAAAAAACATCCCAGAGTTGTTGTTTTGTTTTGTTTTTTGTACTTGTGGCTTGTACAGGAATGTAGAGATACAGGAAAAGGGAGAGAGCCTTAATGACTTGATTTTTGTCAGAATTCATGTTTCCTTAGTGCATGTTGATGGAAACAGGTCTAGTTGTTGGTGATATTGTTGGCAATGTTAATGGTAATTAAAAGCAATCTTTTATGGTTTGGAGAAAGCTGTTTTTGGCAGATATTTTTCAAATATCTATACTTCCCTTTGTCTGCTACAAAAAAATAAATAAATCAGTGTGTGACTTTGGGAGTAGTTAATAGTTGTTCCTCTTAAACATAAATGGAAACCGCTGGGTCTTAAATTTGCAGTGGTAATAATGTTCAGGGAAATGTCCTGCCAGTCAAAGCACTGCAAGTTTGTTTAGCATGAAAGTGGCAGTGTACATAAACTATATTGCATTGACGTGTTGGAATCCGTTTATATTTTGTCATTTCAAGTCACATTTCCATCCAAAAAACGCAATTCAATGCACTTTTGTTTACACCTGGAGACATATATGCATCCCCGTTGCCTACATCACAAATCTAATTGCAATCTGTTTTAGATTTCCCAGGCTGGATGCAAATCAGCACAGCCTCTGCTCCCGATCAGAAGATGGCAGTTATATACCTGAATCTGCTTGTTAGCTGCCAAAAATGCCAGAGACGTGCGCTCCTTAGCAGTTTAGTAACAGAAACAGTAAAGAGAGAGTAAAGGCTGAGGGACGGATTAATCTTTACCTTTCCACCATCTGGCAGGGAAACAAGATTCAATCTGCCGCTAATGCATTTACATTTATTGGATCTATATTCAATCTATCCGAGATGCATGAGTGTAATCTCAACTTATATACAAAGAGAGGCGTTGGGTCTCTGATAATCCAAATAAGGTCCATGCGAATGTAATTTCTAACCAACTCCGTCACAATGAAAATATTTGCTGCCACTCCAGTTGTTGAACAAAGCACTTATAATTATCTTGTAGACACTGACTGGAAACACAAAAAAAACAAAGACATTAGGGGCCCGAGACAGCAAACAGCATATTACTACAACACTGCATAGTGCTCAATAAGTGCAACACACGAAAACAAAAAAACACATTAAAAAAAAGACTGAAGTGCATCAATGTGTCCAATTCAAGGAGACGTTTTATTTATTTTTTAATTTTTTTGAAAGAAACACTTCCTCAGCTTTTTAATAATCCATTTTCTACAACTTGATGGTCTAACTAGCAGCACGGCAGCTTTAAATGATATTTTGAAAGGAGAGACTTCCTACTCCGTGGTGCACTGGTCAGACACACAGCACAGCACAGCAGAACACTCCACTACACAACAAAACACAACACAACACACACACAACAGACCCTGTAGGAAAACAAAAAGGAAGGAGGATGGCTTGTGGGTGAGTCAGAAATTTGGCACAGTAAACACAGACTGATGTTGTAAATGTGGAGTTGTGCTAGTAATGATTACTTTTGACAGTGTTGACTCAAAACGGTTGGTTCAAAACATTGGCAAGAGTGAAAGGGAGTGTGCACATCAGCCAGTTTGAGTATAAAAGCGGGGACATTACCTGGCTCTGATTGGAGTAAAAAAAAAAAAAAAAAAGATTTCTTTTTTTCCTGAAGTGATGACAAGAAATGATAGTTAATAGTAAAATGATTTTGAAGAAAAAATTGGATCCCAGGGAGCTGAAATATTCGCTCCAACTTTTTCTGGCCTGTTTCCTTTTCAGCCACCCGTCATCACACAACGGACTTGGTACATTTTAATGGAAAAAATCAGAGTTAAGTGCAGATGGAAGGAAGGAGAATTAGAAACAAGAGCGAGAAGCGAGATAGAAACCCTGCCTTGTGCTCCAGTACGACACTTTAGAGCAGAAGTCAAATTGAGAATGGGCTGCAGTACAGTACAGGGCGACGCAGGGCCAACAATTTGGACACGAGAAAGGAGGCGAGAGAGAGGAAAGGACAAATGGAGAGATCAGCAAGTCTTTAATCCAGATGGAGCTTGAAGCACAGAAGAGAGGAAGCAGACAGAGAGTAAGGCTCTTCTCTGCAATGACACTTAAAGTCCGACCTCTACTTTGGGGTGAGGGAGTTGGAGGGTGGGAAAAGGGGAAAGAAATGGGAAGAGGAAGCCAGAGGGAGAAGCTACTCTACACTGCGGTGGTCCAACATTGCACAGCAGACGCCGTACTTTGGAAAGTGGAGAGTTGAGGGGCGGAGAGGGGAGACGAGGATGATGGGAGCTCAAAATTCATCCCGTGTCTTCGCTTCAAAGTGCAGCAGATGGAGAGAGAGAGAGAGAGAGAGAGAGAGAGAGAGATGAGGTTCTCTTCTTCTTCTCTCTTTTTGAAAACAGAACGAAAGAAAAATAAAGGAGGAGTGGAGTTAGTGATTGATGTAGGAATGATGAAAAGTGACGATGAGAGACAGGAAGGAAAGAAGGAAGAGAGAAGATAACAGTTTTTGTTGCAGACAGCAGCAGATGGAGAGACTGAGAGAAAGGAAGACTTAAACTTAAATACACTGTCAAAGTAAGAGTAGAAAGATGTCATCTTTTGTCTGCACATGCTTTGAAAACGCTCGGTGGGATTTAGGAATTTTCTGACCTGCTGCTGTTAAATTTACACGTCTGTCTCTTTACCGTGGTTAAGATTCGGTTGAGTTTAAGCCCAAAGCCTCATTTAGGTAATGTTACGCAACACTCGTGCTCGTGTTAAAAAGAACAGCACGACCATCACATCAAGCTGCAGATGAGACGAAGTATCGCCCGGTGTTTGCCACATTACCAATAAATGTCACTCCATTATTTTCTCTCCTGCTAGCTGGGGCTTGATCTTCCCGTCCTGCTATTTAACTGCTAAACGCTTCAACAGGGTCACCATCCAGTTACCAACTTTCTCAGCAGAAGGCTTTTTAAAAAACGTTTTGTAGTTTTAAGCTGAAAACAGTTGGAAGGGGAATCTGTGACAGCCATGTGACTGAATCAAAACATTAAAGTTGCGAGCAAAAAAAAAAAAACAAGCCAAAAGGCTCTGTAGTGCTGAGCTGTTTAATAAGTCTCCGTGGGTGCCACTCCTTTCATGTCGCACATCTAATAAATCGTTAATCTGAAAATTTATATGAGTGCAGCATTAAACCAGTATTGACTACAGGAAGAAAATGGTGCAGCCCAGAAGGGAAGGACAAAGTAAAGGACAGACGCATTAACAAGGTGAAATAAAAGGATGGTGGGATCTATCCAGTGAGGCAGGAGTGAGGAAAAAAACTAAGACTGAAAGTTCTTCAATGATCCAAAAGATAGATTGAAAGAGAGCAGCAAGTCATCTTTGCAGTTGGTCCGAGCAGCACAGCTCAGACAGCGTGCTTCAGAGTTAAGACAGCAAGACATAAGGGGATGAGAGTGCAGAGAGAGAAAAAGGATATACTGGCACTAGAATGGAAGGGGAGAGAAATGAGGGAGTTGATTGAAGAGAAGGAGGTGGGGAATGAGCAAAATCACACAACTCCTCGCCAGCGAATTCCAGCACTGCACAGCGGGCGTCGGCGGCAGGGAAGATGTATGGGTGGAGGGAGCGAGGACTGGACTTACAACCAGATGAGACATGGAGGAAGAAGAAGAAGAAAATGATGACTGACAAATCCTCACAGAGACGGCTGCCATACTGCAGAGCAGAAGATGTACCACGGTGAGATCAGAGCCACGGAGACAGAGGAAGGAGATAAATAACCAGAAACAGGAGGACGGAAGTTACTGTGAACTTCCTACTTTGAATTTAATCTAAACAGGTGGCCCATTACAACAAAACAGACAGAGTAGTAGATATGACACTACAGATAGAAAAGAAATGAACTGGTGAAAATGATTAGATGCTACAGGGAAAGAAAAAGCTGTAATATAGGAAACGTTGATGTCGCCGGCTCGATCCGATACTCCGACTTTCATCTCTCAGCAGCCAAATCCATTGATAACAGTTTGATTCGACCCTGCGTCACACACGGGAGGCAATACCAGGAGATGAAGACTCCAAGGAGGGAACAGAGGAGTTTGGGCACCGTTTATTTGAGGAGGAATGTTAAAAAAAAAAAAAAAAGATGAAGAACAAAACTGAGAAAAGCAGCTTGGTTCCAATGGGGCAGACCAAAGTGAGAGTCCTGCCACTATAACTGAGGAGATAAAGATAAAGCAAAGCATGAAATTAATTGTTGAGGGACACAAAGCCCAGTTGTGTTTATTAAAGCAGATACAGGGACAAAAGAAATCCTTTTTGCAGCTAATCCTGCCCCGTATTAATCTCAGCACAAGAGCCCGTCTGCAACGGTAAAAAATAAACCATCAGATATCTGCAGCTAATTCATGATACTCCCATACATTTCAATTCCTTAATTCTCAATCATTTATTTTTGAGACCCTTTTAAGAGGCCACAGATACACCGGAGGGAACGCGTGGGAGTGAACGGACGGACGGACGGAAGATGGATGAGGGGGAAAAGGTTCTTCTTAGTGGTGCTAATGAAAGAGATTAGACAGCAAGGAAAGCATGAAAACAGATGGGGTCCTGCATTAATGCCAGACTACCGAGAGATCGAGGGAAAGCTACTGTGACAAGTAGATGGACATGAGGGAGATGAAAAGCAACCAAGCAGCTAAAACGCTGAAACCAAGAAGACAAAAACAAACAAGTAAATTACATTATATATCTGGCTTTTGGCTGCGGCTTCCATTCTGAACAGCTTCAACGAGGCTTAAACTAGCATTAATTCAGCACATCGATTAAGACTACTGGATTTCTTACTCGGAGACACCACAGATTCAGACTGTGAGCCATAAAAATAGTTTGTAAAATCCTGTTTGGGAGTCTGCAAACATTTCACCTCACATCACGGTGCGATCGCTTGAAACTGAGCTTTTTATAGAAGTTGGCTCGGCCGGCAGAAGAACTAGAAACTATCGATGCGTGCATTGCTTTACAACCTGCTAATAACTCAGTCTCATCATCAGAGACAATGGCGCTCCTAATAGTAGCGCAGGGAAGGAAAGGAAGGAAGCGTGTTAATGTTTGTTGTATCGATGGGGGAGAGATGTTCGCACACTTGCAGAAAATGAGAGTCAACAACCTTAAAGGCAAAAAGCTGTTGTGGGTAAACAAAGCAACACGATGTTGGTGGATATTTATTTATTTAATTTTTTGCAAAAAGTTACTTAGAGCTGAGACAACACAAAGCTCAGTGAAGCCGTATCAACAAAGATGGCTTGTAGAGGAATGAGCGTCCCGACTGACGACTCTCCTGCTTCAGCATAAGCTGCCTTAACGATAAATATTTTCAAGAAGTCTTTTGTTCAAAGTGTAATCAGCATTTTAAATTTAGCTACAAGTCCCAATCCACACAATTTAGTTTATTGTCATATTGTTTTATTAAGGGAAATTTTGTGCATTCATTTTATTTAGAAGCCAATTAGCTCCAAATAAATGAACCAAATGGATAAAAAACAACCCTGAAATGTGAACCTGTATTCCTCTGGATGAGTCGGACCGGCTAAGAAGTGCAGATTGATGAGGATTGGGCTTTCCTGCCACGGCTTTGATCAAACCAACGCCATTGCAAAACAATTCCATTAAATGGGCACAAACTGTGAAACACACATCTACATGATGTGGACTCCAAAAATACATAGATCGCTCTCCGCCGTCCTGAAAGGATTATATGACAGTAGCACAAATGGAGCACTGTATATTTACTTGTTCAACAACGATTAACTCTCAGCTGGAAAAATGAGGATGAATAAGGGTATTTGTTGTGGTTGGTTGCTTGTGATTAAAAAAAAAAAAAAGAGAGAGTTGGAAAAAAAAATTCTTTTGGGAAGAAAACTTTCTTGAATCATTTAGAAACATAACCAAGGTTAACAAGAAGCTGAAAACAAATACATCTGCCCATTTTAACTCGGGTCTGCGCTTCATAAATCTCCTCTTATTCCTCCCACTTC
The DNA here is from genome assembly GCF_900963305.1 of Echeneis naucrates. Lineage (NCBI taxonomy): Eukaryota > Metazoa > Chordata > Actinopteri > Carangiformes > Echeneidae > Echeneis > Echeneis naucrates. The sequence continues at coordinate 18,838,300 of NC_042527.1, read as the reverse complement.
CTGTCCAAGGTTTGTGTGCATGTACGGCTTCAGCTGTGCTTCAGCTGTGCTCCCATGGCTCAGAGAAAGGAACCTCAGCATGCAGACAGTAGACGAAAACCTGCAAGTTCAGATACTCCTAAATTCTGATTATTAGCACACATTTCCTCACCACACAAACAATTAGACTTATGTGGCGTGCGTGGTTTCCGTCTTTTCTATAAAAGCATCAGTACAATTTAAGGTTACCGCGCTCCGGTGATTTACAGACCACGGCAGATAGGAATGATCCGGCCTACCCTACTGGGAGGATACTGAGGAGACTTTAACTATGTTGACAACGACTTGTGTATCATACCATTAAAAAAGCACGCTCAGCACTTTTGAAGTTTATAGTCCTGAGTGATTCTAAGCGAATCAAGCACAATGCAAAGGATTAAAAAAAAAAAGAGAGAGAGAGAGAGAAAAAAGAATAACAATGAAATTGGTGATGAGATCCCCGCTCAGCCTCTTAGAGAGACAGAGAGACAACCCGCCCAATGACTGCACGCAACACAGCGCGGAGACAGTTCTTCAAATGCTGGGGCGCGAGCTGCTTTTTGACATTTTCTCAAAAGCTATTGATCCACGTCGCATCGGTCAAAGTTTTCTCGGTGTCTGGGAAGGCTCTCCGGAGATTGTATTAACAACAACCATCATAGGACTGAAAGACTGCAGGAGAGGCCTTTGAAATCCAAACACTTGAAAGGCACATTTTTATTGTGTTTTTTTCTCTTTGTATTGTCTCAACTCAGACCGCCACCCCCCCCGCCCCCTCCCCCTGTGTGTTACGTGTGATGGAAGACAGGCAGAGAAGCAGATGGAGAATTCAAAGTTAAAAACTGTGTTTTTTTCTTCAAGTTAATGAAGTAAATAAATCCAAAAACATCCCCCTTATGATTCCAGACTTGGCCTTTTGCCTCTCTCCCAAAAACGGAAAATAGAAATCAATAAATTAGACATAAAACACCAGAAACAGGCAGACATTAAGACCATAGCAGCCTAATTGCAACGGCCCGACACTATAATTTTTAATAAAAAGGTGGAGACAGTCATAACTCAGATGCAGTTTTATTTTTAGCTCAGTGACTCAATGACTCTGGCATATGGGCTTCTTCAGATTGAGCCAAAACATTAATTTATAGAGCTATAAATAAAAAGCCTGCCATGGAGTTCAGATTGAAAATATCTTTTTTTTTTTTTCTTTAGCTCTGACACAAGTTATTCCTTTTGCCGATACTTGTGAATTAGATATATGCTGGAAATTCACGTTTTCTCTTACCTGGAGTCAGATGGGGAGATTGATATGACTCTGCACATGAAAAATTAAGCGACATCCAGTGCATGGATAGCTTATCTTAAAATAGTTTCGTTTTACTTGGAGGCCAGGAAGAAACGTCAGGAGGAGAGGGGGAAATATTCCCACATTGTTTGTGTTAAGTCTGATCCTTTGGCTTAAATAATGAACGGTGAAGTTGACGTGATGGCAACAGCAGACAACTAAAAGTAGCTATAAGCTGCAGGGTGATATAGCCGCAGCCATTATCATAATTGCTTCCTTGTTTTTTTTTTTCTTTTAATAGAGGTGAGGAGAGATGAGAAAATAATCTATGCTTTGCTTTCACCCCGTCATGCTTTCTTTTTTAATCCTTTCGCAGCGCGCTGAGCCAGCCAACACGAGCGTTGTCTTCTCTAGGTAATCTAGCTCTTAGGATGTGTCATCGGTCAGTATTTGCCAGGAAAATCCTGAACGGACATTTTTTCACTTCTGTAAATACTACATGGCAGGATTTCATTGGCATGTTGCTCGAAGCTGATGCACCGTTGGGAACATTTCTCTCTCAAGTTTAAACTGGAACTAATGCCTCGTTGCTTCAATTTGCACCACCTTGGGCAAATTTCAGTTCATCTCACTCCGCTTGCCTCCTTCCATTGATTTTGCATACATTTCAGCTGCTGCCTCTCAATGATTATTTTCTATTCAGTTTTTTTTTTTTTTTTGCTGTCTGAAGGTAGTGCAAGTGAGGCAAGTGGGTTGAGAGGGGGGAAGAGGTGGAAGGGAAGGAGGGAGAGAAGGTGGATAACACAGGCAGAGGTGTGTGTTTATCAAGTGTTTCGCAGTTGGCACAATGATCCGAGATCAATTGATGCTCTCAGATCAGTGGGGACGGTGTGATCAAGGGAGGTCTGCGGTCACTGAACCCAGATCAGCTGTCGGAAAGGACGGATAATTAGGGAGCTAGAGCGAATATTCGGAAACAGATGGGAGGATGGAAGCGACATGTGTGGGAGAGAGGGAGAGAGAAAAGGAAGAAGAGAGGCCATCTTTTTTGGATGAGAGTGTCAGCTCAATGCGTAAAATGTAAAATTAAATGAGAGAGAGAGGGCTAAACAGGCAGAGGAAGAAGAAGACGAAGAACAATGCAGGGAGTGGGGGGATGGACGGAAGGAGTTGGGAGAGTCGGCATGCATTTTCAGGTCGAGCCAGAGAGAGGAATGAAAAAGAGAGACAAGCTGGGAATTGAGATAGAGCTGGAAGAAAAAAAATGTTGGTCTTTAACAGATGTACTTTGCTTCGGCAAAACAGGTTTCTCCCCCTGTCATCCCAGTAAAACATATTTGAATTTGAGAGAGTTCTCCGCAGTTTGGAAACTTTGGTTGGAAAAGCATAAGGAGGCAGGAGGCAGATGTAAAAGGAATATATGTATGTGCGCTCAGTGTGTGTTGTGAGAGAATTCCTCTCCTCCTGAATGTTTGAAGTTGAAAGAGCATGAGAAAGACTGAGGGAGGAGGAGGAGGACGTGGAAGAAGAAGACAAGTAGGCAAAAATAGCTGCTGCGACCGGATCAACAGTCGGACCTTTGGGAAGTTCGTGCTGCGGACCAGAAACGCACCCAAACATGCAGATTGTGTTGCAGGCAGAGATGTGCAGAAAGGTTTGTAGGCTGATGAGCTGATCCTGTACTTCCCCTGTAATCAGGGGACATATTCACCCCCCCGCCATCTCCTGAGCTGAAAGCCCCTCTGACACCACTTCACACAACGATATACACACAAAAGTTTCCCAGCTGAGGGAGTTGTTTGTTGAAGTATTTCTTCAACCCATTCAAAGTTATTAATTACACTCAATATTCCTCAGCAAAAGGATCACGGGAGTCTCCTTGTTAATGTAACTGCTCTTCGGGGCTGCTGGAGACGATTCGCTGCCATTTTGGGGGTCGTGTCTATGACCAAACTAAAGCAGCTCATTTGGGGCTCGAGTGTTTTCTGCTCTGCCGTCTCTCTGAAGCCGTTTATAGTTTTGCTGGACCAGCATCCATCTGTCAAACCTAAAAAGGCGTTTGTGAATATACCGACTGTCTATAGTTAGAAACAACTGTCACTAAATTAATATTTAATGATGCATTTAATTTGTTATTGACTGGTTTTCCTCGGCCTGTCTATCATGCCACATTTCAAATGAAGTTTTGAAAGCAGGAGAGTGAATGCTACAGGTTTCTCCTGCTGACAGATGCTTGGCTTTTATTGCATAGAGTCAGACTTCTATGTCTTTGTTAAAAATCATAAATCAAGGTTGTTGTTTTTTTTTTATTATTATTAATACTGCGAAAGCATTAATGTGCTGAAATTTACACAGTCTGTATTTTTAAACTGCCGACTGTCTCACTCACCTGTTATCACGAGAGCGTTGGAGAAAAGCTTGAGAAATGTGATATAAAACTCCACAAAGATGGTTTTTGGTCCTTAAAAACCACAAATAGGTCTTCTTCTGGATATAAAAGCTTCATATTCAACTCTGTAAACGTATAAAATATGGGACAAAATTTCTGCTACCATAAGAGAGGAACCTTTACTGGGCACTTTGCTGAACACTCCTAAATAATGAATGAAATGTGGCTGCAGAAAGTCGGACTTTATCCAAGACACTCTCTTTCTGAAACATTTTTATCTTATTGAAAATATGTAACATTTAATATCACACTTAATGACAGTTTTTTTTTTATTTCAGTCTGGTTTGTAGATGCCTCCAAATACTGTGACACCAATAAACCTCGGCTGACGTTGCTATGGAGAAGCACCCAGTCAGAGGAACAAAACAGAGCGACAGTAAATGTAAAATGTCTTGTTGTTACTACTGGGAACATGAATTTCTTTCAAAATTGAAACATGAAATTTAGCTGTACTCAAGCTGCAGATGTGGCTCATGGCTGGAATGGTTTGATGAAAAAAAATCAAGTCTTGTCGATAGGATGTTGATTATATAACAGATGAAGCTGTTCACCTTCAAACTGCATTAAAATCAATAGTATATTCTCATAAAAAAAAAGAAAGAAAAAGGGAATAGATAGTCAGATAAAAACAATAAACAACAGATCCAGACACAAACAATCCCATCAACCAATGGCCACAAAAGACAACAGAATTAACCCAAAATCCTGTCAGTACAGCAAGCTGGCTAAAGTTTAGCACAGCCATGAAGAAACACTGCTGCTGCTGTTACAAGCCAGCAAAAAAAATCGATGCCCAGCATGTGTGTGTGTGACCATTTTGTTTTGGCTGCGAGTCGCTGATTTGGTGAACGACACACTGAGTTTGTGTTACCGCAGCCACTGACACCGCGTCAGCCAGCACCAGTGACAAGGCAACGAACGACACCGCCAATTAACAGCACTAACCGTTCTCACCTGTCTTCTACTCGCTGCAGCACGATGAACTACTGAGTCTGGATCTGACTGAAGTTCAAACATGTAACTTAAATATTGCTGACGTTTCCTCTCATCTCGATGTGTGCTGCTGTTTCACTTGTCAGCCTCGTGCGAGCAGCAGTGATGGGTCGGGCATAAAGCCTGATCCAGATCTGATTCACTGTTTCCTTTTTGGGTTTTTTTTTTTTAATGTAGGAAAAACAGGTTTACAAAAATATTTTTCAGAGCAGGGTATTTCTACAAAAGTTCAAAACATGTGTGGAGAGGAACTTTAACCCATTAGGCCACTTTCTACTGGCCATGCAACCAGGGAAGTTGCAGCTGCACCACCTTTTTGCCCCCCTGAGAAATAATGGCTGGATTTATAGTCTCCGTGTCGACATTAGGAGAGGAGAACACACGCTTTCAAAACTTTGAAAAGTTTCAGCACGTGTCAGAAGCTGCGAACTCTAAGTGTAGATGTTTAGAGTTTGATGTCCAGCCAAGACTTGGAAGTGCTCCAAATGTCAGTCGCCTTACATCTTCTGAGAAAAATCGAACAGGACTTCTACTTTGCAGCTATGTTCCTTTACCGCATCACACGCATGCACGCACAGACGCACACAAGCCATCCGCTAATCCAGTTTATCTCACTAATAAGAAATTCATTACGTTCTTTGACCACAAAAACAAAAGCCAACTGGCAGCGTGTGACCTATCGGCAGACTATTTATGTTGCGCATGTTGCTGCGTGTTCAGTTTCCAGGGTTCTCCGGATCGATGCGTCCCCATAACTAGATATCATATCGTTTTTGAAAATCCATCAAACCTGTGCTCACGAACGACATACATTGTTCCTTGTAAAAAAAAAAAAAGAAGAAGAAGAAGAAGAGAGAAAGGCCTGGAGTCAGAAAAAATTAGAAATGGGTGAGGGAGAGGCGGAGAGGGCCAAAAGAGAGGGAAAGAGATTGAGGAGAGATGAAGGAAAGAGAATTAAAGAGACTGATAGTTGAGTGCTAGGTCCAGAGGGCGTGTGTGTGTGTGTGTGGGGGTGTGTGAGTGTGAGTGACCATATGCCTCACACACACCCAAACACACCCCCGCACAGAGAGGGAGGCTCATGAAGACAGATGCAGTGACCTTGCTTAGCGATAAGGCATGAAGATAAAGTAGTGTTGGATGAAATAACTGAAAAATACCAAGAGAAACAGACAAGAGGTTTGTGTGTGTGTGTGGGAGTGCAATATGGATAAATGGGTGAATAGACCGACGGAGAGATGGAAAAGATGGAGATAATAGCGAGACAGTAAGAAAGACGAAGATGAAAAGACCTGAGGAAGGCAAATAAGACAGTACGACCTGAAACAAAGGAGGACTTCTGCACCAGCCCACACAAAATCCCAAATCCGCATTTACAAAATGGTTTCATGATTTTTTTTATTTTGGCTGGAGCTCATTGTTTGAAGCAGCCAAAGCAAAGCTGAGGTCGGTGAACTTTGACCTCGCTGTCATTGGTTTGGGATTGTTGTCGTGCAGGTCGGACATCACGCTTGTGAAGTGTGAATCGTTGGGAAAGTTGGAGCAGAAGAGAAGACGGCTGTTTTAACGACACAGATTTAGAAATGCCAGACAGAAGACGAGAAATCCCTGACATTTCTGAAAATGTCTGAATATTTGAACTTAAGATATAAGCAGCATCAAGTGGACTCTGTGTCACCGTGTGATTTAATGCTGCTGATTCACAGCACCCCATTCATGGCTACCACTGGCATCAGATTCTTTCAGATTTAGCCGGTTCACTATCTAAAAAGTTGGTGTTTAGCTGATAACTCATCAAACAAAAATGATTAGGCCAAATAACTGACTGTCTCTGTCGGCTTCAGGCAGATGATGAAAACTGTAAACCTAAAAAAAAACAAAACAAAGCTTTTAGTCTTGAGTCAAACTTCAACGCCTCATATTTCAGAAAGGCCGAGGATAAAAATAGCGCCGCAGGAACAAGAAACAACTTCGTCCATGGAAACAAATCTATCCAACGATTCATTTTGCTTGACCGCAACAGCATTTCTCCTGCGTCGGCATTGTTTTAGCCGAGATTGTGTTACATTCGGCGATTATTTGCAGAGGGCTAGAGAACAAAGCTGCAAAGGCTTTATTGAGGCCCGAGAGATCGACTTTTAGACACCTCGATAGACAGGCGGATAGGAACACAGGGAGACAGACAGCAATCACGCTGCACAAACACGGCAGAGGTCAATGCTATCACGGAAACGAGCGCTTATTTCGTAGCATTTCATCATCATCATCTATCTCGGTCGCTTGCGCTCACTCTCCCTCTTTCATGGCTGGATTTCTCATTGATGACAAAGCCATTTATGTCTCTCTTATGTCTCTCCCCCTTCCCCTCCTCTGCCTCCTTCCTCTTCAACACCTCCTCCTCCACCCATTTCTCACCATTCCTCCCTTATTCTCTTTGCTATTTATGCTTCCTCTGTTTTTTTTTTTCCTCTTCTCTTCTCGCCTGCACTTTCTCTCGTCTCTCATTCTCAATTTGCGTCTCCTCTCTTTACTCGTCTCTTTGTCTTTCTTTGCCTTGCTTGGTTCTTACGTCTTGACTATTTTTCCTCTCTCTCTCTCTCACCACATCTTCCTCACTCCTCCTCCCCCTCCCCCCCATCTTTCTCTCCTTGTCTTACATCATTTTCTCTCCCCCTCCCACCCCCTATCCATTTTACCTTTCTCTTTCCCATGATTTAAATTCTGCACCTCATCTTTCTTACTTTCTTCTTTCCTTCTCACTCTGCCCTCCCCATCCTTCCTCTCCCTCCCTCGTATGCTTTCTTCCTCCGTTCCCACCTCCCCTTATTTTTCTCATTTCATTCCCACTCCCTCTCCTTTTCTTTCCTTTCTTCCTTTCCCGACTTGCTCCAACTTGCGCCTTTCATATTCTCTCTTTCGTGTGTCCATCTCCCGTTTTATTTCCCTCCTCTCCCCCACTTTCTATCACCTTCTTTGTCCTCCTATCTCCCAGTTTTCACTGTTATGCACTTTGTTTTTCCTTTCTCACCCGTTCCCCCCTCGCCACTTCTCTCCTTCTTTGAATCCTGTTTCCTTCCTTTTCATCTTTAGATCTTATTTCTCCTGAACTTTACCCACAACCTCCTGCTTATTTATTCCTACCTTCCCCATGCATTAACCCTTTTCTCCCTCCTTTCTCTCATCCTCCTCTGTACTATAAGAGGTCTTTTAATTCCTTCCCCATTGCCTTCTTCCTTTCCTTTCTTTCCTCCTCTCTATTTCTTCTTTTTCCTTCAAACAACTACCCCTTTCTGCCCCCCCACCCTGTGAGTTTCTGCTTCTCTCTGACGCTGTAACATCTTCCTTTCCTTCCTCACTCTCCCTCTTTTATCCTCCTTTATGAAGACAGGCGTTGATAATAACAGTACAGCATATATAAAGAGACAAATGAGTTCGTATTTAAGTTGGAAAGTTAAGATGCATAGCTCATGGGACTTAAATAACTTTAAATAACGCACGAAGCTAATTACATGTGGATATTTCTAATCATTGGTGTCTTCTCCGTCCCTCAGCGCTCAGAGACAGTCGCATCCAGCTGTACCGCTCCACGTCCACCGAGCTCTCCATCACCATTGCTGACGTGCAGCTGTCCGACGAGGGCGAGTACACCTGCTCCATCTTCACCATGCCGGTCCGCACCGCCAGAGCCACCGTCACCGTTCTAGGTGGGTCGCACGGGAATTCTGGGGAAAAACAGTCAGCTGGATGTTACAGAAGTTGATGGATCTGCTTCAGCCATCTTTTGGGAATACTATATATCAATTTTTTTTTGATGATTCAAGTCATCTGTTTCTCTAACAGCTTTATTGTTTCGGGGGGGATTTCAAGGAAAGAAACATATGTGATATATTGAACACATGAAAAAAGGCAAAAAAAAATGAAAGAACCATATTCGGTTATTTTATAATTCTGATGTTTTTAGTTTTGTCTGTCCTCGAAGGAGGACCCTTCTCTGTGAGGTTCAACCTCAGGTCTCTTCAGATGTATCTTCCCTAACTAGGCTTTTTCAAAGTGATTCTTTAGCCTCGACTGTTCCGGTCAGCATCCTTTCCCTTGAGTCTCCTTACAGACAGAATACCAGCTGTAGAAATGATGATTATGTCACGTCTTAATTTCTCTCCCGAACCTTTATGATTGAGACAAATTGAAATGGACGATTTGAAGCTTTCATCATCTTTCTCTATCTCCACCTCGGCTGTTATGTTGTTTATAACAATTTTAGAAAAACACTCCCTTTTTCTATCAGCCACCCTCAGACTGCACACAAAAATTGTTGGCCCATCAAATTACAGAATTCCTTAACTGGGAAAAATTGCTCAAATTCACCTTGATGCACTGCTGGGTCTTTGTGTTGGGATGACCCACCCTGCAGAGTTTACCCTCTCTCAGAGCAGAAAGCGCTTTTGACCCTGGATGTCTGTTGTCAGAGTGACTTGCTTTGATTTTTTTGTAAAGCTGTCTTTTGGCACGAAGCAGCGTGATGTTGCTTCACCTGCTTGGGGTTGCATTTCCTTAAAGGTAAGAAGGTTACTCAAGATGGTTTATGGAAGAATGATTCCTGATATTTTACACCTAGAATAGGTAAAGCTGCAAAAATACCAGATCCTACCCATAATTATCTTTTTTTGTTAAATGCTGTATTCCTCGGTTTTCCTCGGTTTCAGTGTAACATATAAAGGTAGAAACACTTTGAAAAAGTGGACCATAATGTAATGATTCCTTGCTCGCGATGCTTTCATCCAGTGTGTTCCAGCTCTTTGCTTTGTGTAAGGTTATGACCTCATATAACTCGTGCATGGAGGTAAACTGGCTCCACTCCTCCTCACGATGGATGTTATTACCAATGTGCGATGCTTTCCTGCAGCCTGCTATAAATTGCGGTCATCCTGTCAGCGGTGAGTGGGCCTGTTTATTGATTGGATATTGAGGTAATCGGCTTTGGACCCTCACAAACTGTCTTATAACTATTGATTTTTATTGGCCATGTTATTGTTCCTCAGTGTCAGCTAATGTTGGCTGTATTTCATAATTTCAGCTGAAGATGAAAACAAAGCAGTGCACTTAGTGATAATATAATGTAGCAGGTAATGACCACACAAGCACAACAGGGATGTGAATGTATATGTGGGGGGGCCAGCTGGTCAGACATTCCTGGGACGATTTATGGCCAACAGATTCGGGGCATCGCACCTTTAAATTGCTGCACAGTGAAACTGAGTTTCATTGTTTGTGCAGATCACACACACACATACACAAAAAAAACATCCCTACAAATTGCTTTTACATACTTTCTGATACGGCAAAAGATAAGTTTTTAACGTGAGCTTGTTTGCAATACTTAGAAAGATTTTTTTCGTTATTAGTTTCTGCTATTTCTTCTCTGCGTTTCTAATCCAATACATCATAATTTACCAACAAATTAAACTATGATGAAAACCAAGCTGCAGCATGTTGCTGCCTAATGCTCTCGGAAAATGCTGTTAGTGGAAAGAAAAAATGCTAAAATTTAGATATTCAGGGTGGGGCAGCAGGGGTGGGGGAAAGTGTGTATGTGTGAGGGGAGGGGGGTGACTTATGTTTACAGCGGCTGTTATGTAGCTGAGAGGCCACGGGGCTGTTCCCCAAAATTTGGGGTTTGTGAGTCGACAGCTGTGGAAGCATCCTTGAATAAATCATTCTGTTGATATTTATTCAAATGTTTTGGCAGAGCTGCAAAGTGTGTCAGAAAAAATGAAGCGTACTTCCCCTGGACAGCAGTTGGAGCCGTGCTCTTAAAATGTTAATGGGATATTTGTGTTTGTGTGTATCGAGGGGAGGGGATTGTGTGTGTGTTGAAGCACGGGCGGAGGCGGGGTCTACCTCAGCTCTTTAAATTCAAATGATTATGAGAGTGGCTCGGCCATATTTCTTCCAATTTCGCAGTAATTGTGATTCAAGCATATTTTATTTGCCATAATTGACGGCGGTGACACTGTATTCTGCGTGTTGATAAATATTTCACGACCCCAGAGAGGGAGCCAAACCATTAAAAATGTATGGTAAAATGTCTAAAACGCACGGACCCCTATGGGAAAGTCAGCCACAGATATCGAGTTTTGGCTGAGCAGTGTTCATGCGCAAATGTTTTATTCTTGTTTTGACATGTGGAAGGATTGACAGACACACACACACACACTGACTGCAGAGCACGGTCAGTTTTAAATCGCTGTCTCCCTTAGAATAAAACGTCTGGCATGATTCTCCGCTATCTGCCGAGCTAAGCACAGAATAATTTATAACGGCTTTATTCTCCTTTCTTCTCCTTGTAGAGGGACGGGTCTCGACAGGGCTTCTCCAGCCAATTCTATACATGCAGTATTATTCCCTCATCAATATTCAATGCTACTTTACTGCCCGAGAGCTTCCGCACACAGTGCACTACATCAAATACAGCTACTTTAAAAATTGACCACGTTTTTATTTTTTTGATCTATACCTTACTTAGTTCGTTGCACTTTATGACCGTGCTTCCGTTTCTGTCCATTTGTCTGTCTCAACTGTGGGAGGTGGACAAAGTAACAGGAACAACTTTGAATATAATTTACGTGCATGAGCCAACACGTCCTCGGAAAAGACAGCAGAGCTCCGTCAACATCTATTTTTCCATCCATTTCCTTTCCCCGCTTCCGTCTTTCCTGAATTTGTGTCCTGCTTTGGAAATGTGGCATGAAAAAAAAAAAAAATCACATTATTTTGCAAATGTAACCATCATAAAATCTTAATTTGCTGCAAAATTTTGAATGGAAATTACTTTCCTCTTGGCTTCTCCTCCAGCTCTGGCTACCATCAGCCTTGAACTTTCAGCTCGTTCTCCTCTTCCCTCCCTAAAAACCAAAAGATGGTGAGATTCACGGTAGACTGCAGCCCGAATGTTCATTATTTTCAAGAGCAGAATGACAGTAAACTCCACCAACACTTGGAGAAAAGTGCCGCCCACAGTGGCTCCAGATGGAGTATGGCGAGAAAAGTTTAATTTTCTCCTCTCTTGCCTTTCGACCACGGTAGTTGAGGCAAAGTGGATACTTAAATATTTGGCAGAGTACACGTGTGGATCTTCAGCCTGCCTTGTTTTCAGTTTCACTTGTGCGCCAAGTTAAAACAATGATTAGGCAAAAAAGCGGTACTTATTTTAACACCTCAAAGTCTTTGCTCCGGCCGCAGGCGTCCTGCTGTTTCAATCTGACCTTTGGCGAACACCATCCCTCAGTCACCCAAGGCTGCAGCCCCCCCCGAAAAGAAAAACATTTAGTCTGACCGAGTCACTCCAGCTCCCATTTTGGCTTTTAGCTAATGAATTTGGGGAGCCCTGTTTCATAAAATCTGCATAACATAATTTATTTCTTTGACATTTGAACTGACCTGAACTAACTGAGAGAGACTGTTCAAACATTTCTGCGTACACGACCAGCCTGACTTGCAGAAATGCAGAGCTTGAGCTGCTGATTTCAAAAAGATAATATCTTATTATTTATTTCATCGAGTTAATTGCTGTTCCATCATGTTCTCAGAAGGCAGCCATCCTGCCTCTTAAGGCTTCATTTGCAATTCTTGGGAAAACTTAACATGCGTACCTCAAAAACTGTTTTGAGTGTTAAGTTGATGAAAGATTTCATCATTTTTCTGTGGGGAGTATTTTTGTCTCGACATTCATCCTCCTCTTAAGAAGCTCATGTCGTGTTGAAAAAAAACCAAAAAACCTTGGTTATGCCAGTAATTCAGATCCATCACAGGCGCTATAAGTGCTGCATGCAAAGTCTAACCTGAACAGCCATGTATGATGCCTGAATGGCGGTCATGGTGACAGTTTTAAACCTCCCTATGAGCGTGCCCACCTCTGCCGCCTTGGTTAGTTCGGCTACATGGTTCGATTTAGCAAAGGGTGCTGATTTGATTCTTGTTATGTTTAGAATAATAATGCGCTTCGCGTTGGAGCAGGTCTTCTGTAGCTTTCCATCCGTCTGCCTAACCGCCTTCTGACGTTCCCTCGCTCTGTTCTGTTCTGACGTTTTGAATGTATAACTGACATAGTACCTTATTCCAGTTAGGGAGCCTCTACTAAGGACATTTCATGGAATACAGTTTCGCTCTAAGATTCAGTATTCCTCCCACATTTGCTAATTAATTTTGCACACAGTCATATTTATACACATTGAACCTACTGATAATGGTTCTATATGAAGCTCCAGCTAACAATTCTTTTATAGATTTATTAACCAATTATGCTGTTGATTAACAGCTGAAGGTTCTTCGCTGTGTTTATATTTATTCCTCTAACAATGCAGTCACTGGTTCTCTTTCTGTCTTTTCACTGCCTGATTGATGAACTAACTCATCACTGCGGAGTCCACATTACCCAACGTAGGCTAGAAACTAAAGATGTTTCTTATTTATCACAAAGAGGTTTTTTTTTATAAACAACATCCTTCAAAGCGCCACTGACAGGATTCGAATGACCGAGTTTTGGTCCGTGAAGATGTCTTTAAGTTTAAACACAAACCTACTTGGTGAGGATTTGCGAACCATTGTGGCGGTTGTGGGTAAAAACAGGAGGTCAGGTGCAAACAGGGCTCTGTCCAACCCAACCTCGGTCCAGTTAAGCTGCTGCTTCACAGACAAAACAGTCATTAATGAAGGTCTTGAGTGGTCACTTGTCAGCAAACATGGAAACATTTCAGTGCACTGGGCCTTAATTGGCAGCAAATAAGCAGACAGCTGCTTCGACGCTTGCGGAGGGTCAAGGTTAACCGAAGCTTTACAGAAATTTCAGCCACTGTGCAATAGCTATTTACAATTTTGGATGCAAAGGATCGCAAGCCTGCGTCATCCTAATTTTTTTACACAGCTGATTTCCATGAGAGCTTTTGACTGAATAAATTCGACCTCACCTGTGATGTGTATGTATATGATGCTGTATCATATATATTTATATATTGCTTTTCCTGCTCATGAGGTGAGCCTTGCAGCCTCTCGTTCTCTCTTGCTAATACCCTCTAACTCTGAATGTCTCTATCTTCCTTCAGGTGTGCCCGGCAAACCTCAGATCTCAGGCTTTGAGAATGCAGTGCCGGAGGGGGGCAAAGTCACCCTGACCTGCATCAGTACTGGCAGCAAACCCCCCGCCAAGCTGATCTGGTACCGTGGAGACCAGGAGCTGGAAGGTGAGAGATACAGGAAGTGTGCAGACTCGCTGTCTGTGTTTGTGCTCTGCAGGGTCAGACAAACGTATGCTTGCCGTTGTTGTACTCTGGTTTGGACTGTATCTGTGTGTGTGATTGGGAAGGGCATGGGTGTGGTAGTTCGTGGCAATGCAAGGGTGAGACGTTCACCTTTGTGCGTGCGGCTGTCTCTGGAATCAGATGTTTATGTGCATGTGCATATGGAGAGCTGAGCATACATCCCTCTTATGTTGTGTTTCTAGTTGTGTGTCTGTGTGAGACTGTGTGTGTGATCATGCTGTGTGTGTATTGTCTCCTTGCCACACTGCCTGCTGTCTCTCACTGTGTCCTAAACCTGTGCCTGCAAATGTTTGCGCACAAAAACGCGAGAGGAGGCTGCCTGTGTGCATTAGTGCAGAAATACGCTGTGTGTGTGTGTGTGTGTGTGTGTGTGTGTGGGTGTATGTGTCGTTCTCTCCCATCATTCCTTTATGTCCTAAATTTGTGCCTGCCTATGTGTCCAGGAATTGTGTATATGTTTTATGTTATTGTATTATGTGTTTGTGTTGATGCAGAGTTTATTCTTGCAAATGTGTGTGTGTGTGTGTGTGTGTGTGTCATCCGTTGAGCTGCAACATATCTGCAACTGGGAATGACACAACAGAGAGTGAGAGATAGCGTGGGTTGGATCCAGTCGGGGATAACGACGAAATCCAACAATAAAAGGCAGGGCGGAGGAGAGGATGAAGGGATGAGGTCCAACAGAGAGGCAGAGATAGAGGAGAGCTTTGCATGAGGTCAGAGCGAGTTGTCTTTTGTTTCAGATAAACAGGAGAAGATGACACGGGTGGACAAATTAACCAGCTTCTCTCCTCACAGTCGAACTGAGAATCAAGGAGGCGACAGGCAGCCTCTGACTCACAGCAGTAGTAGTATTGGCAGAGGCGAACGTTTTTCTCCGAATTACAACCATGTCTTCCGTAAAAGAAAAAAAAAAGAAGTCTGCTTCTTATTGCCTCATCAGTCAGAGGTTTCTGTTTTGCTTTACCGAGCAGGAACAACAAAAAAAAACACACACACACACACACACACACACACACAACACAACACGTTGGAAGTGATGTTTCTGTCGCCCTTCCACTCCGTTCACCATCTGCCTCCACCAGAAACTCTTTCAGCTTTGAGCCACGTCTGCGCTGGAAGAACAGCGCCCCCTGTCTGCGTCCACGGCTCCCCCAACAGATATCCTGCCAAAATGCCTCTCTTTGTAAACTGCAGTGCTCAGACTTCTTTGCATTGGCCTTTTCCATAGTCATTATTCTCATATGATTTGATGATGAAACATGATAATGATTTATTGATGTGAAAATTCGACGCTCTGCCTTTGTAGTGCGAAAATGCCCATTTCGTGTCCTTAATGCTTTGGCAGAATTAGTGTTTGCTGTAATTATGGATTGAAATGAATCGAAAGAATAGACCAGAGCTACAAAGAGGAGGAGTGGGAGAGCTGCCCGACTCATGACTGATAATCTGCTCTGTCTGTTGCAACTGGACTTAAAAAACAGGAGTGAGCGTGGAGGAGGAGTGTGGGGATTGTTGATTTTTAAAGAGTCTGAATTTCAGTTCATCCATAACGCAAAATGATGACAGCTTTCCCTTTTTTATGCTTTTTGTTTTTTTTTGTTTAGTTGCTCACAATATTAAACACTAATTTAATTATAAGAAATTTTAACAGCAACATGTCTGCGGATTTTTATTTTATTTTTTCCAATCATGCTGGATAATTCACCACCATCCTGTCAGGCCTCTGCAGGATTTATCTCTTGCTAAACAAAAACAACAACAAAGAAAGCAGTCTTGTTGCCAAGCATTATATTTATATTGGACGTATTTGTACCTCGTGATTTACATCCAGCACTCGGGGGCCTTCAGAGCCACAGCAGAGAGCAGTGTGTTCTTTATATGTGGCAGGATTGGGGAGTGAGAAAGAAGCTGGACAGACGAGCGCCACGTCTGCTTTCAGTCACAGAGCTGCAGTTAGTGCTGGGTTGTTTTTCGTTTATCTACTACAACCACAGTCCTTCCTCTAAGAAAGATATTTTTCTGGTCCAACCACTTAACCACATCTTAATGGGGGAGTCCAACAAATTAGCATTGCATAATCACAATTAATGCGTTCAACACCTTCACAGTTTTCATTATCTTCTTCCTGCGTGCTGAAGTCTCTGAAACAATTTGTTTGGAAAAAGTCTCCGGAGCTACAGAAGACGATAAATTACTGTTTTCACAGGCTGAGACACGAAAACTAAACTCCACCTTTGACCGTCGTTTTTTATGCCGTGGAGGGACATTAGTATTGAATGTTAATGGTGGACACATTCATTGAAAACAATCCAGCATTTTGCTGAATGAATTTCTCGCCTTGTCTTCTGATGGAGTCGCACCCAGTTGGGTCTTTTTGTGTTGATTTGGGCTGAACTCTCCCTTTAAAGCGGATGGAGGTCAGAATGAAACTGAGCTATTTGAGGGAGATGAAATCTGTGTGGAAAAACGATGCGTTCTTGGCCTCGCCCAGGCATCAGCCAGTTACAGCATGAGGCTTCTTATTGGGGTTTTAACCAAATGCACTGATGGGGGGGGGGGGCGGTGGAATAAATTTTAATACAGTCAATCCAATCAGTCTGATATCAGATGCTGTGGCTTCTCGATTCAATGGATCTGCCGTCTCTGTTTCAAAGAAGGTCAACCGTACGACAAATACAGGAATATATTAACTCACCGCTCACGCAGGGTAAATGCAATGTCTGGTAATTACCAAGATGCAAACAGAAGCAGAAGAATGGCGCTAATCAATGAAGGTGCAATGAATTTGGGAATGGTGGAAGAGAATACGATTAGGTTTTCTTTGTAGCTGTAACAGCAGGGGAGCTGCTGCCGGTTTCCCTCCCATCAGCCGCCGAGCCGCCGCTGGCCTCAGATTGTGCGTCTGATATGTTGTCCTGACTTACAGACGTTTGAGGTCGATGTTGTGAAGTCCAGCGTTTTGGTCCCCAGGAAGCTGTCATATATCGTAAACAAACGGCTCACACACACACACACACACACACACACCCCTTTCATTTAACACACAGGCAGTGGTAATAGACAGCTGATAATCACACACACGAGCTGTCATGCAGCGTTCATCTCCGGCTAGATAGCAGAGAAGCACCTCGGGTCAGTGTGCTATTATTACAGCTTCTCATTCATGCAGACATTGTCTGTGTGTGTGCATGCCAGTGTTTGTGCCTGTGTGTGTGTGCGTGTGTGTGTGTGTGTGTGTTTAAGATGAGCCCATAGACTGCTGCTCACCATTGCTTCTCTGACAGCTTCACTGACAGGAAAAGGAAAGATGGGGAGAGAGAGAGAGAGAGAGGGGAATGAGGGCGACACAGATGTAGAGAGTGTGTGTGTGTGTGTGTGAGAGAGAGAGAGAGAGAGAGTTGCCTTGTATCAAAAAAGTGACAGTGAGGGGCTGCTGAGAAAACAGAGAATAGAGAGAGTGAATGAACCGGTGTGTGTGTGTGTGTGCATAAAAATAGACGGAGCGACTGCAAGCTGGAAACTGGAAGACTGATGGAGGCTGGAAAGAGAGACACCGTAGGAGATACACAGAGCGAGAGAGAGAGAGAGAGCGAGAGCAGGAGGGGAATTAAGAAAACCACAGAACAAGAAGGAGTGAGGCGGCTTTGCAGCTGATTGGGAGCGAAGACCGAAGGTGGTGGCGGGGCGGGGGGTGAAGCAAGAAGGGGGGACAGGGTTGAAAAGAAGAGGGGACCGGAGAGCGCAACAGGAGAGAGGGGAGAGAAAGGAGTGGAGGCTGACGAAATGGAGAGAGAAATCTGGAAAGAGGATTCAGATAGAGAGAGGAGACGGAGAGCGGGAGAGTGCGGGAAAGGGAGTGGTAATTGAGAAGAATGAAAGGCTAAGAGCTTTGAAGACTGTATTAGCTGTACCGTGTGAAAGGGCTATGGATCATTTAGTGACATCGATGTATTGGATTGGAGATAATGGGGATTTATGGTGGCACTTAAGGCCATACCGGCAGAATACCGGCCCAAATTGTCATAATGCAGGACGTGGGGCGGATGGCGAAGGGTACATGGGCGTGTGTCCATATGGAACTATGTAATGTGGGAGACGTGGCAGAATTAGACAGCGGTGAGAAGAAACGCTTCCATCCTTCACTCAAGGGGAAGCCCAGCCCAGATGGTTTTAGATTAAGAGATGTACTCCTGATGTGGACCGGCTCATTCCTGTTTCCTGTTGTTACGTTGTTTGGATGTGCAGCTCGCTGAGAGCGTGTAAAGGACGTGAGAGAAGCAGAACTAGCAGAAGGAACGGTTCGAAGACATGGCGAACTCGAACAAATCCTGTTCTGTTCCCAACGCTCGCAGTGGGAGCAACTGCTGTGTGCTAATGAAAGAAACTGTATGAGGAACAGGAAAAGTGCAGGAAGCTCACGGTGGAGCCAAAGCTACCCGGTCACCTCAGTCGTAACGAGGACATCATCAGAATCTGCTCCATAATCCACTAACAGGCCTAATGGACTCCTTCCAAATTAGACGGCCTCACGTGAGCGCTCAAATGAGACTCGAGTGCTGTCGCTGGCCGTAATCCGATTTGAGCTTAAAAGTGATGACTGTTTTGATTATTTAAACCCCCCCAGCACACCCCACCCATCTGCTGAGCGTGCACAGCGACAGCGGCGGTGTTAAACCATACTTCACTCTGTTCACAGCTACACGTTTTCACACCTCAGACATGCCAAGTAAAGCCGGAGTTTTCCTGCTCTCTGGCGACTGAGCCGCTCCACTGGAGTACCTCTGGGATAAGCACCCGCTTCGGCTGGCAAAGTTTCTGAATATTTTTACTCGCTCATTCACTCTACGTTTCCTTTCTTCTGTTGTTCTTAATCCATATCAGGCCCTAATCATAATTCTTTTCCTCTGTTAAATGACGAGTTGGGTTTCTAAATTGTCATCGGTCATCAGTCATCGGGAGACAATTACCAGAAAAAACATTTGAAAAGTGTTCGCCACCTTCTGATATTTGGTCAATGTAATGACGAATATTTTGAGGGAATAATTTCACACTCAATTCAAAATGTTTGAAGGATTTTCCGATTACTTCTTAGTATTTTCTCACAAGAGGGCTGCACTCTTTAAAAACTCCAATGGCACATTATTTATTTATTTTCTCACATCTCATCATTAGGCTGAAATATTTTTATTAAAACAATCGATTAAGTTGCTAATTGTTTCAGCTTTGATCCAGCAGCGGCGGTCACAAACACGCCTCTCCGGCCTTAAATGCCCGAACATGCCAGACGCAGTAATTGCTGCATGCAGTTGTTTGATTCTCCTAATATGATTATTTTATGGTGGATTGTACGCTCGAGGGCTGAGGCTTCGGCGGCAGTGGCATCTCATCTGCATCGCATCACCACCTTGGGGGAAGTTAGTCTCAAGGATGTGGCGATTGCCCACCTTTTTCATCCCAGGAATGGGAGTTTCACAGAAAACCCCATTAAATTTTTAGCAGGCGCTGCAATGTAGCCAAGCTTAAATATTAAAGAAGGCAAACGATGCACTCACCTCCACTGATGCTGCAAAGGAGTAAAAACTGAATATGAATATTTATCTGTTAATGATTTATTAGTCATTAAAAAAAAACCTAACTTTGATGATGTGGAGCCTTTTTCTAATGGTATTGTTTCTCCTGGAAACTTTTGAGCTGTCTTTATTTGCAATGAATCATGCGATGACGTAATGATGCAATAACTAGATCAAATGATAATGAACTTTTCTGTTCTGGCTTTTTCCGGGATAAACGGTTCTTAAAGGAGTCGATTTACTGTTTCTGTGCCTTTCGCCACAGAAACAGTAGACCGGGTTTTAATTTATGCTGATGGATGTTTCCTTTAGCACTCCTTTTTTGTTGTCTCTACGCCAGCATCTCTAAATTGAATTATCTGTTGCACGGTCTGTGCCTTGAGTGCATATACGCTATCCAGAGTGTTATATATTGAAATTTATATTTACTCATGTTTTTTTCATCATGTGGGCGAAGCAGAAACGAGCTGTGGCTCATAAAGATGGCACGTGGAAATCATTTGCTCATTTACACAGCAGCGTTAGCCTTCTTCAGGAGTCATGTTTGCACTTCAACTCCAACACTGACTCTCTTTTAGCCCGGTGTTTGGTCTGCACCAATTCCTGAGGGAGTCTGGCTCAGTTATTGTTCAGAAAGATGAACAACACGTCTCTGCTTCCTCCCGCTGTACGAAAATGAAGCTAAAACACCCCTGATATCCGAGCAGCGCTGTTGACGTGAAGCCAGAGTCTTCAAAGTGGATGCGGGAAGCGAAGCCGAGCGAGGCCCCTCCCATACACACCGCCAAATCAATCACAAGACCCTAACAGCTATCCATCGTGACTTCACATGCCCTTTTCTGTGCCGTCAGATAACAAGTTAAACCAAAGATGGTCAGAAAAGCCTTAAACCTACACTGAAGGGCCAAAAACTTTCTCTGCTAAAGCCTATCTGGGCCAGGCTGTAATGTTGCAGTTCGACCAACAGCCAGAGATTTCCACCGTTACCTCGACACAACGGCGGGATATAGAATAAAATTTTTACTCCTCACAACACTCAAATATTGCATTTCCAAAAAAAATCCCCCCTCTGTTTCCATGAACCACATCTTGGCTATTCCGATAATCCACAAAAATACACAGAGAACAGTTTCAACTGGAAGTCGTCCCTAATTAAAAAACAAAACACAACACATACACAAAAAAGAAACTCATCCACAGTAACGAGGTGCCCATTTTTGGTGACTGGATTTTTTTTTGAGTCTGTTTATGTGCCATCACAGCAAAACATGTCCCCCAGGGATGCCTCCCGTACTGCGAACTACCACGGAGGGGATTTTCAGCATTTTGGCAGGTGTTTATGTGTCTGTAGATTAAATGTTGTCACCACGATACAGTCGCAGCTGTGGAAGTTACAGCTGCAGAACTTTACGGGCGTGTAGTTGACAGCAAAATAAAAGTTTGAAGGAGGACGTGGTCGGATGGTTTAGTCATGTGGCGGCTGAACTAAACTAAATAAAATGGATCTACATGACTGGAATATACAAATATGCATATATATTAGTGTTGTTTTGTTCAACTGACCCTTGAGAGGTGGAATCTGTCACTTTGGGTGTAACGTTGTTTAACTCAACCTGATGCTGACTAGCAGACCCGATTTGCTTGTTGCGCCACTTGCAGCAGCTGACATGCAAATCTACCGCGACGATCTAATTACGAACTGAGGAAAATGTGAATTATGAGTAAATGTGCCTCGCTGCTGTCTCGGGAAAAACCACTTAAACCGACTGCATCTTATTTTTGTCAGTAATGAACGGGGTGAGTCAGTAACATCGTGACCCCTTGGGCCTGAAAAACTTATTAAAACTCAATTGTATGAATTCGAAAAATACTGTACACAGGAGTCAGTCAGTAAACAAACAGGATTTCTTTATTCCCTCGTCTGGTTTTGAAGATCCATGGTCTTTAATAAAAGTTATAGGATGCCTTTATTTGTGTGCAGAGAAGTGAAAGAGAGACAGTGAAAAAAAAAAGACTCCTCCGAGTGGCGTCAGGATTTTGAGATGCACCTGGAAAGTCAACAAATTTTGAGTTGGAGTTGGAGGGCTGGTTATGGTAATAAAAAGGGAGACGTCATTAGATGCAGTGGTATTTGAGGAATTCTCAGGAGGGGGCGGTTTAAAACACCTGTGTGTTTTACTGACTGAAGGAGTGAGATGGGGGAAAGAAGTATGTGTGTGTGAGAGCATGAGCGTTTTCCAATCTGCTTCCTCGCCACTATCTCTGTCTCCGCTGTGTATATGTTATTCATGAGCTTGACCTACATGCGCCTGTGCTTGTGTGTGCGTGTGTGTGCGTGTGTGTGTGTGTGTGTCAATCCATGCAGGAGAAAGTGATAAGGTTCTGGTCCACTTTCCAAGATTCACCAACCACTTTCACGCTCTGACCACCCAGTTTGATATTTTCTCATACAATGGTGTGCAATCTCCGGATGACATCCCCACTGTGTTTATGCTTTCATACTACTAACTGAAGTGCTGCTGCAGTTGATCAGGCCCACTTACACCTGCGCGGCTCTTCCTCACCTTCGGCCTCCTCCCCGGCAGCACACGCCGCCGCGGCTGCTGCCGAAACTTAAATGAAAAGGGCTTTTATAAAAATAGGTGCATATTATTAGCTGAAACCGTCCGTCCATCCACCTTCGACTGCTTTTTCCCGTTTCCGCGTCGCAGGGGTGCTGGAGCCAATCCCAGCCAACCTTCCGGGCGAGGGCGGGGTCACCCTGGACAGTCCATCACAAGGCCAACACACAGAGACAGATAGAGACCAACAACCACTCACATTCGCATTCAGACCTACGGACAATTTAGAGTCGTCAGTTAACGGCGACACAGGGAGAACATGGAGACTCCACAGGCCTGGAACCGAACCCGCGGCCTTCTTATTGTGGGGGCGACAGCGCTAACCACTACGCCGCCGTGCTGCCCCTTAACTGAAACCTCCCTTATTAAAAAGACATGTTTCATTACTTTAAATATCAAACTATTGCTGCAACCGGTTGAAGTTAAGATGCTGCTTGAGGACTTTTCTGCCTAGAACGCAGCTCGTGTTGTATGATATCGTGGAAAATACAACAAAACAAGTCTGGACTTTGTGTCCTTCAGCATGAGATATCAGGGTCAGGCCGCGGTGGTACCCTTTAGCCCACTGTGTGATTTTGACTGAGGTTACGTTACAGGGGTTCTGGGTACGGACGTCTTCAGACGATGCTAAGACGGTTGACGGCTGACGGCAGCTTTGTTTTTCTGGTGTGTCCTCATGAAGCGAGATGTTGGCCTTGTTACAAGAGGAAACACAACCTGGAGTTGAGTTGTTATTTGTGTCCTTT
This sequence comes from Echeneis naucrates, assembly GCF_900963305.1. NCBI lineage: Eukaryota > Metazoa > Chordata > Actinopteri > Carangiformes > Echeneidae > Echeneis > Echeneis naucrates. The sequence continues at coordinate 18,815,304 of NC_042527.1, read as the reverse complement.
TGAAAGTGACTCATCAAAAATGAAACAATCTCGGATGTATTTAGAGAAATGGTTATTTCCATCAGATCTGGGATTTTTTTTCTAGTTTTTTTTATATGCTCAGTTACCCATAGACCAAGATTATATCTTCAAAAGCCCCTCTTTTCTGACCGACAGTCCAAAAATACAAAGACATTCGACAAACAGTGATAAAAATCTGAGAAATTCTGCAGATCGTCGCATTTTGAAAGCAGGAATCTGAGATTTTTTTGGTTACTTGAGCTTGATTAATGCCACTATAGCAGCGTTTGATGATTAATTCTCTTTTCTTCAAACTAATTTTCCCATCAACACCTGGTTACCTTGAGGACAAAGGGAAGACCTGTAGGTTTTAAGAGAGGGAAAGTTTAATTGACCGTACTAATCGGACACATTGCGAAATGAGTCAGCAGAATGAAAAATGGATCATTTCAGACACAGAATAGACGTGTGGAAATGCATTTTTAGACATGCAGTATATGTGGCATGTAATGACAGATTGCAGAGGAAAACACCCAAGGGCATAAGGTAACCACTCAGAAGAGGCATTTTTCATTTAATGGGAACAAATGGGAGTCGTTGCATTTCTGTACAATTCTGCACTGTGAAACTGCCACTTCCTAATTACAGCCAGGAGTATTTTCCTGTCATATCTCATGTTTTTTGTATTTTGTGTTTCCTTTTACTGGTCTCTGGTTAAGATGCAGGCACCTCCCTCTTGACTGTCCACTTCCTCTTCTCATCCTCTTTTTTTCTGTTTTTATTTATTTATTTTTTGGCCTCAGGGCGCCCAAACGTGGTGGAGCCCGTTCCAGACGATCCCACATACAACGTGAGCAGTGAGCTGACGCTGGAGGTGAGCCGCAGCGACAACAACGCCCTCATCACCTGCGCCGTCGACCATCCCTCTCTCGCCCCGGGGGACAAGAGGAGCGAGCAGGCTCTGCGGGTGTTGTGTGAGTCGGCCGGGGGAATGATGGAGGAGGGGGGGTGAGAGAGGACAGACGGAAAACCATAAACTGCCCTGGGTTTTTTTATTTCTGCCCTGCTCTTCTGTTTTATTGAGCAGTGCAGACACATTTCCCCTCTTTACAGTTTGACCTCTTCTCCAGTAATTTCATATTATCTTCCTGTAACAATGACCACACAGGAACTTAACCTTCCTCTGCCGCTGCACTCGCCCAGACTTAAGTCACGGTGAATAAGAAGAGCAAGTTATCATCTAAAATTAAACTGTAAATGGAGCGGCGTCAGACCCTGCTCAGGTGCTGCCACCCTGTGGCCGAGGGAAGAGAGCAGCGACGTTGTGTAAGGGCTTATGTCACTGTAGGAGGGAGAGAGATTCAGATGGGGATGAATGAGGCTCCCGACGTCTGTGTGGTTATCAGTCCTGTGTTACGTAACGACGCTCTGTGTCTGTGTGCGTCTGTCTCTTACTTCCAGATTCCCCCATTGTGGAGATCCGTCCTGCCAATGACCTGCCCAGAGAGGGGGAAAAGTTTTATCTGCAGTGTGTGGGCAACAGCAACCCCGAGTAAGACACACAATGCATTCACACGTGCACATTTTCTCCGTACATACACAGATTTACCGATCCCCAATTTAGATGGCATCACGTTTAGGAGAGTACAGATACTGTTGTGTTCATTGCAACTTTAAGGGATTAAATCACCACATCCTGCTTCAGCCAAAACAAACAGCACTGGGCAGGTCCCATTATTTCCAGTCAGTTCGTTTTATATCCGAGGCCTCATTTGTGCCGGTGAAATCAGATCTGATGTATGCGAAAACGCTATAGGAATCTCAGCGTGGGGTGCGTCGGTATAATGATGGATGATAATGGTGTTTGTTCGCTGTGGATGGAGGAAGAAATTCTCTCCCATTACATACAAAAGACTCTGTCAATGCTCGTGCGAGCTGTTTGTTTTTTCCTGTTAGGTTCAGGCTAACTGCCTGTCCCCCTGGTTAAAGATGTCAGGGCTGACTGACATCAGGCTATCCCCACCTTTTCTCATGTGCAGACTGATTAAAAAGATGGATAGACGGGGGACTGTTGCACTGTTAATCCCGGCTCTTTTTTTTTTTTCTTCTTCTTCTTCTTCTTGTGTGCTCGTCCAACTTCTGAAACCTTGCCACGCACACAAGCACACGCAGGCACAGCAAACAAAAACACCTGCTCGGACAAGCTCCTCTTGGCGTTCACCAATACGGCGCACACATCATTTCTCTGATAGACATACAAACAACACTCAAATGTCTTCTTTCCCCCGAGCTTTCTACATTGTAGATCAACCTCCAGTCAAGCAGCCCCATTGATCCGCTCTCCTCCCCCTGTCCTCCCCTCCCTCCCATCACCATCACCACGGCCGTGTCAGTCACAGCTCGTTCACTCCTCTCCGTCTTGTCACGACGCCTTCCTGCCCTACTCATCATCCTCCTCCCTCTGTCCTTTCCTATAAAACTCCTCTATCTGTCTTCGCACCTTTTCCCTTTAAATTCCCCCCCTCCTCTTCCTCTTCCTCTTCCTCCGGCTCTGCTCTCCTATCACCTCCCCCCTTTTGCTTCTTTCTTCCCGTCAGCTCATCACAGAAGTAGCTTGGAATAAGAGTAGCCAGTTAGTTTGATTGGCGGCTGGAACAGAAGGTGGGGGAGGGGTAGAGGAGGGAGGTGACTGTCATCACACGTATCTGATTTAACAGGCAACAAGGGACTCAATGAAGTACAGGCAAGAGCAAAGGCAGGCACGAACAGCATACCGCGGCTCGAGGTTTAATTCCCACTGGGACCTGCTCTGCCAGAAACTATTTGTTTATAACACAATCCAGCACTGCATTAAATGGTGTGCCGTATGTTCTATGTATGAAAAAGTCTGCGGTAATAAACAGCTCCTCGTGGTTCACAAAATCCCCCGACAGAGCAGGAGTTCAGGGTTCAGCTCCCAGTGCGATCACCCGTTCTAAAAATGTACTTAACTCATAGTACATAGAGAAGATTTAGATAAAAGCAGCTGCTGAGTAGCAGAAGATGCACGCAACAACAACAACAAAAAAAAATAAAAAAATTAAAGAGAGTGCAAGAGAGGAGATGAGATCAGATGAGAGGAACCGGGAGAGCGTGGCAAAAAAAAGAAAACGTGACAAGGGAGGGAGAGATAGAAGCAAAGGACAACAAAGCAACAGGAGATGGAGATGGAAGAGGAGAAGAGGCTGGGCGGAGAAAGGTTTGGTGATAGCCACTAAGACAGAGAGAAAGAGCAAACAGGAGAAAGACTGTGTGTGTGTGTGTGTGTGTGTGTGTGTGACAGGGCAAACAAGGTGGGATGTGTGCTCAGTGTGTGCTCAGCTATGTGCACCACCGCTTGTGACCGAGCTAGTGTCCAATCAAATCAGATGCAGGTTGACCCCGCAGCTGTCAGTCAAAGCCCATCACCGTGACAACACCTTTCCTCCGACACGCCCAGCTGCCCCCCCCTCCTTTCTTCTCTGGAGCCGGGCTCACCCGATCAAACTAGATGAACATCACACTCCATTCGCCCGTACACACTCCTCTCCTCGTTCCTCTAACAATAACTTACTGCGTCGAATCCTTTACTGTGTTTCTCCGGCGCCCGGCAGCAAGAGCTCTCTAATAGAAAAGGTGGGAATTTGTGCTCTACGTTCTATTACATTTCCCATCTATTCAACCGGCGTGACTGGAGAGTGCCTGCAATTGCATCACATCTCTGCTCTTGAAGTCATTAAACCACTTAAACTCTCAAAGATTCTTCATTTAGCACATTTGCAGCTAAAAGTCCCTGCATAACTTCGACTCGCGTTACGTGGCGGCTTCGTGTAAGTGAGGTCATGGCCTAGAAAAGAGCAGATGACGTGTAACGGGATTAAGATGGTCTGGAACAAGAATGGCTCCATTGCAGGCGCCAAGGCAAGGGAGTGATTCTGCACACCTCAGGAGGCGGCGGGGTGCTGGGGGGGGGCTCAGGGACACACACTTCCTGTTTAAGGTCTACAGGGTAGACAGGTATCTGGATCAGCAGCCAACTAGATGCTAGACCACGAGGAGGGCTGCTTGAGGCTAACGGAGCCGAGGCTGGTTGATTGGAGCTCAGGCTGGAGGCCAGCAGCTCGAAGGCTCGCCGACTGGGATGCAGACCGGAGGCTCAAAGACTCGGGAGAGGCTGCAGGCAAACTCTCCCGAGTCTGACTGTCTGAGGAGCAGGACTCAGTGGGACAATGTCGTCCTCTTTCAGTCACCACTCAGGCATATACATCTATAAATCCATAAAGTTCAAGCTTAATCCAAACATGTCCTGGGTCTTTAGGAAGGTCAGGATTTACTGTCACAGCTGCTGCAAACAGGACAGCGAGCGAGGTGAGGCCGGCTGGACTCAGAAAATCAGAGAGCTGTCATGGCCATGGGGATAAGAAAAAAAAAAAAAAAAGGACATAACAAAGGTCAACATGACAGGTAAACACGAGGAACCAGATCAGGAAGCACAAACTAACTTCACATTACATTCTGGCAACTGAAAAGTGGAAACACAAGGCTGTAAATACACAGAGGGCTAATTAACTAAAGAGGCACAGGTGGCAAAGAAAAACAGCAGCAAAACACGGAGACAGGAAATGTAACGGACAACCACTACTTTCAGAATAAAACAGGAAACGAAACAAAGGGCTCGTTTTGGTCTCGTCATAGACCTTCAGTGGCCGAAATATTATCACCTAACAAAGCTGTAAGGAGGCTTATCAACATATCGAGCAGACAGAGAGCGGTTTGTCTCCATCTGGCAATATTTGCGCCTGTTTTAGCTCTTTTTTGGTCCCTTCCCGCTCCAGAGAGAGCAGCAGCCATTTAGCAGCTCAATACTCCACTTTCCTAAACAGCTACATGCTGACTTTGCGTGTCTGCTGCTTGGCAAGTGCGGCGTCCGGATTTAGGATTTAGGACGGCCAGTCTGACGAGAGCTGACTGAGTCTAAATCATTAAGATGTGGGCTGTAAGTGAGACAAAGCCGATAACAACTGCTGATCATTGATTTCACCCATTGTTGTTATGAATACGCTGATTGGAGATTTAAATATGGCCCTATTTTTTTGCAGGAACCGCTGGCTTTGAGCAAAGACAGCGGTTTATTTTTCCCTCCCACGTGGCCGATAAGCCGTCTGCAAAACAAGCACACGTCCTACACAACTTGTTGCTATAAGGGTTTTGAAAAAGCGAATGCATGTGTTGCAGCGCCACAACACACAAACAAACACACACACACACAAGAGTTTAACAATCCACGGCATGAAACTCAGAAACTTGGACTAATGCATTATAGGTCCTCTCAGGCATTTTGTGAATATAATATCATCGAATAACACCAATTGTATCATTTCTAGGTATAAAAGATGCAGCTCAGATGACTGGGTGTGTTGGAAAATATTGGATTCCTCCAATTTTTTAGCCGCTGTTATAATTTAACACATTTTATATTAATAATTCAACAAAAACACCCCAAAACTCATTTCTGGTGGTGATAATGATAGCAGCTATGAGAAGGCGGTATATGCAGCGCCAAAGCAATCGCAATAAGGAATTGTTTCAAGCGTATTATTACTTCTGTGCAGTCTTTCCTGATTCGTGCTCACACTGGGAGTAACACACAGGTAGGCATGATGGGTATTATCAGCCCGATCCGACCAATCAGCTGCCTCCACTTAAAAACCCGCCAACCGTATAACAGAGATCGACTTCTGAGCGCCATGTTTAATAACGCCACTCCAGCTACAGCCTGTTAATGTGAAGTTAATTGTTCAGTTAATTGCATATTAACCAACATTTGGAGGCAGTGTAATACAACAGCTGATTACATTTAATTGCAGGTAACCCGACAATGTGGACAAACACGGTCAGGAAAGGCTCGTTTTATACGGATGTTTATGAATTTGGCTTTTTATTTTTATTTTTTTTGGGGTGTGAGGAAGAATATGTATCCTTTATGTGTTTCAGTGCAGCTGAGCGAACACGTCAGCTCTTTTTAAGCACTGTCAGAATTTATATTCCAAAAGTGACACACTTTGGAAACTTTGGAGCTTCTCCCCGGTGTTTGCTCAGCGGCAGGTGTCCAGGGAGCAGACAATTTTTTTCCCAGCAGCAAGAGCGTTGTAGGTTTCACCTCTCAGAAGATGTCTTTAAATTCTTCTTATCATTTTTAAATATTTGTCCAAAAAGAATTCGCTCTGAGATCAGCAACAGATTGAACCTTTGAGCTCAAGCCTCGGATCTATCTCACCTTCAGATGTCAACGAGGGTTTCTTTTCTTTTCTTTCTTTTGACTTCCACATTTCGAAGAACGATTAATCAGCCCAACACACTCAGGTCTGTCCCCGATTCAGTTCTCCCCGTCATTGTAATTACTGTACAGCGCTTAAGGACTCACACATTTACATAATTGATTCTTTTATCAAGGCACGTCTCGGCTATCTCTCATACACAATCTGTTATGCAGAGTGGATTTTTTATTTTTTATTTTTTTTAACACAGGCTGATTTGAAATGCTGATCTTCACTCTGTTGTTTTCTTCTCCTTCTTTAAGCGCCACCTCCTCCTTATCCTTCTCTCCATCATCTCTCTCACCCCTCCCCTCCTCTCCATCTCTTGTTCCTCCTCTCCTCCTTCATTTCATGTCCTTCCCTTTCTCTGTCTGTTTCTCTCCCTGTGATTTCATCTCTTCTTTCCCCTGCAGCACTTGTCACAGATCCTCTCGTCACTTCACCTCTTGTTTGAATTCTTTTTTTTTTTACTTCTTTGTAAAAAAAAAAAAAAAAGTGCAGTTCATCTCAGGATTCTCATGTTTTCTGTATCTCCTCTTTCTCTCTCCTGTCTCAGACCAGCCTCCTACTTTTGGGAGAAGAAAGATGGAGAGCTCCCCCCGCTGGCCAAAGTCGATGGTGCGTTCCTTCGCTTCGAGATGCTCAACAAATCAGATAATGGCGTCTACCACTGCCGGGCCGACAACATTATCGGGAGCAGTGAGGGGGAGTACACACTCCTGGTGCAAGGTAACAAGAGAGAGTGAAAAAGATGGAGGGAAGTGGAAGGGCCGGAATTTCTTCTCTTGCGCTCCTTCATCACGTTTTTTTATTTCTTCTGTCGGTTGCTGTGGTTTTTGCTTGTACTTCTTCCATCTTTTTCTCTTCTGATTTTCTTTCGTTTCTTTTCCTCCTGTTTTTCTTTGTTGTTTTGTTTTGTTTTGTTTTGTTTTTTTTTTTTTGTTTCTCATCCAACCGCGCAACCACAACCGCTGCCACCATAACTGCCACCGCTTAACCATCCAACCGCTTTCGCTCGTTCTTGCGCTTCTGCCCCTTCGCTTGTCATGTGCCCCGTTTCGTTTTGATCCATGGGCATTTTGCGCCCTTTGCCCCGCCCCAAAAGATCCCGTGGACCCAGACGCTGCCGACCCCACCACCACCTCCTTCACCTCCTTCACCTCCTCACCTGTTTCATCAACCGCCACCTCTTTCCTTCCTGCCTCCTTCTTCACATCCTCCGCTGCTCCTGATGTCTTCTCTGGCTCCGGCTCTGATTCCTCCCCTTCCTCACCTTCCTCACCTTCCTCCCCTTCCGCCCCTTCCTCACCTTCCTCCCCTCCTGACCTCACCTCCATTTCCCTCCCCGACTCCACAGCTTCCCCCACCCCCTCAGATGCCGACATGTCAACGCCCATCTCTGAGTCCACCTCCTCCACCACCACCCTCTCCAACGCCCTTTTCCCCGACCTGCCCTTCTCCTCCCCCAGCTCCTCAACTACCCTTCCTCCCTCCTCTGCGAGCATCTCCCCATCCTCTGTCACTCCCACCGACTCCCCCCTCGCCTCCCCCCTTACTCCCTCAGTTTCCGTCCGGCTGAATGGAGTTTACACTTTCACAGGTAAAAATCACTTGGACACACATTTGCAAACAAAAGAGTTGTGAGATGTTTAGTGATGGAGTTGAAAAAACAAACACCATTTATTTTACTGCTTTTGTTGCTTCTTCTTTTTTAATCCCTCAATACACAAACTGTGCTTGCATTGTGGAGCAGTCAAAGGCTGTTTGTTTAACATGCACACACATGCAAACACAAATAACAGACACACACGCAGAATAAAAACAGAATGAAGAGAGAAATGGCGTTGGTGTGTCCATGTTGCAGCTGTTTGATCTTTTTTTCTTGTTTCCCTCTTTCCCCCTGTTAATAACCCCGAACTCCCCTCGACACACGATCCTCCATGCATCCATCCATCCATTCATCCATCCATCAATTCATCCATCCATCCATCCGCTCATCCACTTGAGAAGATGCTGCAGACAACATCGCAGGTATAACTTTTCCACCAGTCATCTGTCGTTCTGGTTTTCTGTCGTTCTAACTTCTGGTCCACCTGTCTGTCTGAACATCCCTCTGTCTGGCTGTCTGCGGACCGTCTGCCTGTCTGTCTGTCCGTCCGTCTGTAGGTTTTTGCTCTGGTTCATTCTGGGAGGCATTAAAAAAAATGAACTTCAGAGTGGAGAGATGAATATTTCATGCTCCTGCCCACATTATACTTTGTTGAAGCCCACACATGCACAACAGACAGGCTCGACACAAACGCACACACACACACACACACACACAACACCACAGTATTCGCCCTCCACGACAACCTCACATCTATCTCACTGACACACACACTAGCATGACCCCTTAAGTGGTACAAGTCATTTACACAGTGTTGCACTTCCTCTGTGTGTTGCTCCGTGTACGTGAGTGTTTCTCTTTTCTCCGTGTGTGTGTGTGTGTGTGTGTGTGCCACCGCTCTGGTGGGAGGGGTCAGGCTTCGAGGTGCTCTTGGGTCTTGTCTGCTTTCCTTTGATGCTGACAGGAGGATTTATGGGCTCATTCTCAGTCTCGCCTCGTCAGCATGCCCCTCTCACCTCCACGTTGGCCGCCCGGCCTGGCACGGAAATGTGTGTGTGTGTGTGTGTGTGTGCTGTTCTGAGTCCACCCCACCCCACCCACCCCCACACACACACTCCTCCACCCCTCTTCTCTTCCTTCGGCTGGCCTCTGGTAGGCTCTTGTCACTTCTCTTAACTGGCCCGAATGTGATTTTTTTTTTCCTGTAAAGTTGGCCGTTTAACTTGTGTGTCGGTGTCCTGACTGGTTGTAACGTAACGTGCTCCTTCCTTCTCTCCTCAGTTCCAGTTTTGTCCACATCTCTGGCCGTCACTGTCTCTATCTGCTGTGGTCTGATTGGGTGTATGAACCAGATGTTTGTTCCTCTGACTGTTTGATTCCTCGCTCTGTCCATTGGTTCGATCCTCTTGAACATTCACCGTGTGAAATATGGTTTCCCTTTTCCTTGGAATTACTTTTGAAAGTCTTTTTACGCTTTGCAGTGAAATGTGAAGTGCTTCTTTTGAGTTGTGCCTTTCTGAGTGACTTTCAAATTGACACCCGGGCGTTTGATCCGTTCTCAAAAGTCAGGCGAAATAAATGATGAATCAAATTATTTCTGCGTAGATTTCTTTTCTCTCCGAGGGACAAGTAGCCAGAAACTCTGAAATGAGGCAAAAAAAAGATCTAATTTCTGCTGTCGGGTGAAAAACCGAAATCTGAAAATATGTCAGCTCTCAGGAGAAGAGGACCAGACGTCTTGTTTTCAGCTCCGTCACTATGAACTGAAAGCTGATTGACAAGTTTGTCCAAGTAAAAAAAAAAAAAAACATTCTACATATTTCTGTGAAGAAATCTAAAGACTGATGAGAATAAATATCTTCAAAGTAAATAATCAATAATATCCACTAAAATGCTAATAGTACTATTGTATTTAACGTGTACTTGCGCATTTGTTATACTTTTCAAAATTATCATCAGTATTTCTATTTGTCTGAAGTACTACTTAAAAAAAATACCTTTCCAATTTGTGTATCTACTGATCATATATTCATGTAAATTAAATCACCCCATCATCATTTAAAATGCACTAAAATATTTAACACATTAATAACAAGTAAGTAATAACTTTTTACAACTAATTTATACAATGTATGCAATCATATCATAAATAGAGTATAGATTTTGAATTCTACTACTTGTAATACTTGAAGTAAGTAATTCAATTTCATGTTAAGAAGTTCACCTCAGTTATTTCAGATAAAACTACTTTCAGTATCTGAGGTGAAATGTTGAGTAACTGTCGCTTCACCACGGCTGGATTAATGTGCCAGCTTCACTCGCCATGTCTGAGTTAAACCAGCAGATAACTTTAAATTTATATTTAATCAGATTATTACCAAAAAACCAAACTGAATTTAGGGCTTTGGGGGCTCCTGGAGGTTTGGGGGTCCTGACGCGTCCCCTGGTTGGTAATCCGGCCTCAGATTCCTCCAGCTTGAGTTTCTTAATCCACAGAAGAGCATTAAATCCTTCCTTCGGAGTGGAAAAATGGAAATCACCAGAGCTAAAGGGGGCTGGGATTTTTCACCCGACACCAACATTGTGTCCCCACGAGGTTCTTACAAGTTGACAGGGACTCGCTTGGTAAAGTGTACAATCCCGCTGCGTGTTAGTCACGAAGCAGCTTTTAAAGGGGGGGGGGGGGGGTGACGCTGTGGCCTCTTTTCTTTCGCCTGACTTTTTTTTTTTTTTTTTTTCATGCACATCTTCGTCTTTGTCTTCTGAAGGTTTGCCTTCTGTGGCTGCGTATTATATATTGACAACTCTTCTCTGCTCCTCTCTTTTCTTTTCTCTCTGCTTCCTCTCTGTCACTCTCCCCATTATTCTCTCTCTCTCTCTCTCTTTCTCTGTTTCTGCTGCCTTTCATCATGTGTCTCCCGTTTCCGCCAATATTCCTCTGCCACCCCCTCCGCCCTCTCTCTGCTTTCAATCTCTGTCTCTTGCCCCCCCCCCACCTTATTTCTTGCTGTCTCATTTTCTCCTGCTGTTTTGTCTCCTTCTCATCCTTCTCTTCCTCTATGATTCATTTTTTATTGCACGACTTTCCCTTCCCCCCCCCCCCTCCTCTCGTCACCTCTGTCCTCTCAAGACCCCACTGCTATGTTATCCTCCTCGGGGGTGGACCACGCTGTGATCGGAGGGGTGGTGGCCGTTATCGTCTTCATTCTGCTCTGCCTCCTCATCGTCCTCGGCAGATACCTCATCAGACACAAAGGTCACTTGCTCGCAGACACACAAGATGCACAGACAAATGAACACACTCACGCCAACGCACTCATGCATGCATGCATGAGCGCACGCACACAGACGTACTCGTACACGGATACACTTACATAAATATGGATACATGCGTACCGAGGCACGCACAAACATGCATAGGCATACAAATGCAGGGATACACAAAACCACTAATGCACTCATACCTAAATATGAATTCTGAGCAGAGGCCTCAACTGTTTTACTCTTGAAGCCAAATAACAAAATGAATGAATGTGAATAGGTGATTGTTTATTCATTCCCTTTTAACATATTTGGCTTCACACAATTTAAGCATATTTTCAGGATGCAGGATTTAAAGTGATTTGCTTGAAGCTTCATTCCTTTCTAACTCTGATCAACTCCTGTGCTCCGCTCTGTTGCTCGCTATCCAGTTTATACTCCCTCTCCAGATTTTCCCTTCTGGAATAGAAACAAACGAAAACGAAGCAGATTCAAAGGGCGTAGAATTTAAATGGTAATATAGAAATGTTTTGGCGCCCAGGTGGGACAGTTGATGCAGGCATAGCCACCGCCACCACAGTGGGCCGGATTCAATCCCCGGCTCCGGTGCATCCAGCTGGCCCTGAATATTGAGCAGCTGGGTTGGTGACCGGAGTTCACAGGTGTCCAGGTGTGTGAGGGATCAGATCTCCTGTAAATTTCTGCACCAGCCACTCCCTCCGGCTGGTTTAAGTGGGACGTCTTTCGTGTGCATAAGAGAGTTATTAGAGCGGCAGCAAAGAAAAACGCTCTCATTCCTCGTCTTTATGGGAGTTGGCTCGATATCGTGATGATATAAATTGGAAAATATCCCATCAGTGACATCTCATGGTCCTCATCAGCAAATGGATCCTCGGTCACACCTGCCGGTTATGTTTGGAGGCAAACCTCATGAACCCACTGAGTGACTGTCTTCCTGTTACATCCACACTGCCGTGTGCAGCCGCCCTTTATCGTGTGACCGAAGTGATCAGTAGATGGCAAATTAAAGGAAAGACATTCCCTGAAAGGTTTGGAAAATGCCAAAGAAAGTCCAACAGAAGTCTTTGGCTCATCAGATATGAGTTAACCCCAACAGGATCCTGGAGAGAGTTTGGAGGTCCAACACGTCTCGGAGCCAGAATCATAAAAAGCTCTGCTGATTCATAACTAAAGCAGAAATCTGCACAAACATTCTTTTCATCAGAGTTATAAATGCGTTCGTACTCATGATTCCCTTTTATAAATCTCACTCACTGACAAATTGAGTGCCCAAGCCTCCATTTCCACTCCCATTATGAGACACTCCCTTCACATCAATTTTCTATATCAACAAAGATGATTTCATTGATTCTAACTGAGTTTATCGGATATTTAAGGACAATTACTCAGAATCTCATTCATCAGGATTAGAGGCATTTTCATTAAGCTTGTGAGAGACATCTGAAATTCTGATGAATGAATTTAGTATTTAAGTGGTTTACAAATAAGCAATGATTATATAATATTAAACAAACATAATTCCTGTTAAATCATTTTTCTGCATAAGCTTACAATGATGTTCAATGATTGAAGCTGCCGAAAGTCAGCTGCTTCGTTTTACGTTCACTTCACTGTATCCAACAGTGACAGGCTCACTGTGCTCACGAAGAGTTCATTTATATATCTGAGCTTTTTGGTTCAAATGTAAAAATCTTTTAGCTGTCAGGGTCACAGTTGTATAACCTGTGTTTCATAGCCCCCAAAATAATTCAAACACCGAAAACATCTGTGTTTATAACAGCCTCCAACATTTTACTTTTACTGCTTCAATCTTATTCCGCCTCCCTCTTTTCCTCATCTCTCTCTCTCTCTCTCACTCCTCTTGGTCTATTCTTTTCTACCTTTCCTTCCCCAGGAACGTATCTGACCCACGAAGCCAAGGGCTCGGACGATGCCCCCGACGCCGACACAGCCATCATCAACGCAGAGGGAGGCCACTCTGGAGCCGAGGACAAGAAGGAGTACTTCATCTAGATAGAGGATTTAGGAGGAGGAAAACCGGGAGGACGTGGAGGAGAGGAGAGGGCAGGATGAAGGAATAAAAACTCCATTTTGTTTTCACAAAGCTTCAGTTCTTCACTCGGTCGGAGGGATGATGGAAGGGGAAGTGAGGGAAAGAACTGTGGGTGGGAAAAAGTGATTCAGCTGGTACAACCCTCTTTGCATTGATACAGGGAAGGGAGATTTTGCACTTATATGCGAACGAACTGTAGTTACACACTCAAACACACACACACGCACACAAACACAAACATACAAACGCGAGTCATGTTATGGAGAAAAAGAAAAAAACTCTTCTCGCACAGACTCGAACGCTCGTAGATGCTGAGATTAACAAACGTGAGCCTCCTACTAACACGTCTGAATTATGACACATTAACACATTTTTACACGAGCATCGTGTCCTCTTTCTAACTGTCAACGCCTCGAAAAAGTAAAATTGTAACTCACATTCCGGTAACCCGATCTGATATTTCACTTCTCACCCCCATTGCCAGCCTCTGTCTTTTCACCTTTTCTGTTTTTTTTTTTTGTTTGTTTTGTTTTGGGGGGTTTGTTTGTTTATTTGTTTTGCTCTCATTCTCTCCATAGGAAATGACAAGGCGGTATATCCCTCAGTAAACATCCCAGTGGCAGAGGAAATCCATCTAAATTATTACTGGCACACATAATCTCCCTCTCACATTGTTTAATCCTATTTTTTTTTTTTTTTTTTTTTTTTGCCATCAAACCTTCTGTCGCTACCGTACAGGCCGACAAGTTTCCCTCAGCGCAGCAAAACACAACATGTAACACTCATGCAAAAATAGCATTCCCACCTTGTGCTGCAAAGCCGAGGAGCTCCAGTATACATATATAAATATATATATATAAATATATATATAAAGTTATATAGCATTCTTTTTACTTGACAGGAAATGTTTGGTGTGCTGTAAATACACTCTCTCTCTGTACTCTTTCTCTCTTCTATCTTCTTCGATCTATCTTCTCTCTCCCTTCTGTATCTCATTCAGTCTGTTACTGCATCACAGTAACGTATATACTCAAAAAAAACAAGAACAAAAAAAAAAAAACAAACAAACGCCTGCCTGGTTTTAATACATGCGCGGAAATGCAGAGTCGAAAATATCAGTATCTGGGAAAAAAAAAAAAGTTCAAATAACGATGATGACGTTGCGACGAAAACTAACCTTATCTGCAAATATTTGTATGAGGAGCGTTTTCCTTCCTGTTTCTTTTTCTTTTGTTTTTCTTTGTTATTTTGTTCTTGTTTGGATTTTTGGAACTAATGGGAGATTTCCTCTCGTCAGTGTCTCAGTGTGTTACCGTCAGTGTTAACAGTTTACAGTGTCTGTCAGTTTGTCGGCCCATCAATCTTAATTTCGGACTTGTGGTTAGATTTGTTCTTTTAGGTTTTGTCGAGGTTCTGATGCTGTTTGTCTTCTCTCTGTGCCGCCATTTTGTCCCCACCTTAGCTGGCCCTCGACGGCCCGACGCTGAACTGTAGCAAAACCTCAGTCGGACACATTTGGGAAAGGCGTCAGCTTTCCCGGATTACGGCCGCCCCGCCCTAACCCTGCTGAACGTACCTCTTTCCTCCACCTCGTCCTTCTCCCTGCATCAGACTGCTCGTCTTGGCGAGGCCACTTGGCGTTAAATTCATTCAGTGACATCATGACTTCCTCTAAGAAGCCGGCTCGGTCGTTGCTTCGGGGAGATGAAAAAGCTCACTCGTTTTCAATCACGGGGTCCAAACAGCACCGTCTACATACATTATGACAAACTTCTTGGCAAGACAAAAGAAAAAAAAAAAACCAAACAAACACTTTGTGTTATTGTTTCTTCTCTTTTCTGGGTGTGTGTTACGGCGAGCAGCAGCCATTCGCCAGCCGAGCAAAAGGTTCCCGTAAATGAACAGTCTTTTATTAAGGTTGGAAGTTCACCTTGGCACCGGTGAGCTCCGCTTGGCCTGGTTGTGGAAATTGATTGCAATCTAACTAAGAGGCTCTGGGCTCCAGACTGTTCACATGCCAAGGTTCTCCTCGGTGGGCGAGGTGCCGAGCGGCAGTCTGGGCTGCGCTAACGCAGGAACTTAAATGTCCTCTTGTCTTTATTCCCTCCGCTCTGCTCGTCCATTTCTTTTCATTCTTTAATTAATCATCCGCTCCAACGTCCTGATCCACCTTCACCCGGCCCCTCTCTCTCTCTCCTCCTCCATCACCCCCCCGGTGGATGTCTGGTTCTCCTTGCCGGTCTCTCTCCCCCATTCAGGCGCTCACGTAGACGTACAGTAGGAGTAGCGTCTTTAGGTTCTTGTCAGCGTCCGCTGATGTCTCTCCGGCCGCACTTGTTTCGGAGTGTTTTTGGAGGGAAATCCATTTGCTGTTGTCGGTCTACCTGTAGACAGTTATGTCTGTGATAGTTTTTTGTACACCTTTTTTGGGAACGTTCAGGGATCGTGCTTTTCGTACCTTTCCCCACATTGTCGTTAACTGCTAACTGGCTGGCTGCTTCTGAAGCGAGCAGCCCAGCCGGTATGTCGATAAGCTAGCTATACCACAAAGAGTAATGTGACCCGAAGCAGGGTCAGCTGTTGTGTTTATTTTATTTAATTTTGTCTTCTCCCTAGAGCTTTCGGTTGAAATTTGGGGCGGCTAAGTTGACGCTGGTAAATTTGGCCTCGACGGTGTTTGAATTTGGTCGGACACGGTTCATATTACATCACATTATCGTATGGTTTCTCCGCCACTTCTCACATTCAGCCATGTCTGCAGACCAGAGGACGGGCCTCGTCTCTCGGAGCTCAGCTGTCGGCTTTGAAGGGATACCTTTAATTTGTATTTAACCCCTGACCAATTCTGATCTATGAATGGATAAAGGAATAGCTGCCTCATACTCAAAAAAGTGTAGTGTCTTTTTAAAAACTAATGGACCTGTATTTGCCTGTAATTTATCGTCCTGTCCTTTGTCTTAGTTAATGTGCTAGCATGTAGCTTGCATGAGAAATGGTTGGAAAATGTAGATAGTGTTGGCAAGTGTCGACAAGCTTGAGACAGGAGTCGGGGGGGGGGGGGGGACTTACACCATCCTGCAGTCCTCTGATCTGCAAACACGAGCCGTGTCCCAGTTTGGCCCATCTGCACCTCCACAACGCTGCAGTGCTGGGGAGGCAGCAGGGTCGCCCCGCTGTCCCCACGTGGAGGTTCCACAGATTTCAGTCGGGCTGCTCATCAGTCTCATTCCTATATTATGGTGTCGGTGCAGTAATGACAAGCTGTCACCAGATGCCAGCAAACAGCAGCTTTTCTTGTCCCCCCGCCCCCCTCGTCAGCCCGAGCTGTCCCGTCCCACCAGACCTGCCCCTCCTCCCCCATTTCAGGCAGTCGCACACTACCTGCCGCTCTTCTCTTCTTTTTGTTTTGTTTTTTTTTTTCATTTGCATTTTGTAAAAGGTGTGCATAATCTTAAATTTATTCTTTTCCAGTTTTCAATCAACAATCATTTCCCCTTTTGAAAAAAAGAGTTTTTGTTTTTCCAAAACTTGAAAGTTAGAAATGTAGTTTTCTTTGCGCATTTTATTGTTTCAACAATCATTTTGATATAATTTCATGTATATAGTGTTGCCTTTACCGTACACTCTTACAAACGCACCCATACACACTTTGCACACACACTTCAGATACATGCACATGCACACACACACACATCTGGATATGCACGGCAGGCATGAGGTCTGTGACTATGGTGTGTTTGTACATATGTGTGTGTATGTGTGTTTGTGTGTGAGGTGTGTATTAACTGACCCAAACAGGCTCTGGAGACACTCCTGCGTTTGTTGCATCCTCAAAGAAAATGTTCTTATTTCCGCGACTAAAAACAATGTCTTTACTTTGAGCATCATTATTTTGGATGAGAAGTCTTCCTTTTCAATAAATGTCCATATCACATGAGAATAGTGCTTTCATGTACATTGATTTGTACTATTGCTGATGATGTCATCAAGGCGCGACCCAACCGCATGCCGTGGTGGGTTCTCCTCTGTTGGCTTTTATGTTCGGACAGTATTTGTCTTATTTA
Source organism: Echeneis naucrates (assembly GCF_900963305.1). Taxonomy (NCBI): domain Eukaryota; kingdom Metazoa; phylum Chordata; class Actinopteri; order Carangiformes; family Echeneidae; genus Echeneis; species Echeneis naucrates. The sequence goes on along the minus strand of NC_042527.1, from coordinate 18,797,961 downwards.
CAATTTTTAAAAATTTTTTGGGGGTTCAAATACCAGTTCAGTTGTTGACTTCAATAAACATGCATTTGGGTTAATTTCACCTGTATCGTTGTTGCTTCTTCCTCTGATCTGAAATACTACAATACCGTTCAACCAGAAAGTGAAATGTTTTCCGCCTGTGTCGGCAGCGACAAAAATTAAGACAAGCTATCAAAAAAAAATCTAATTTAAGAAATTTAATATGACACAACAGTGAAAAAGAGAATATTTAATGAAACATGATCACTGAATGTAAATCAACAGGTGGGGAGGCGCTGAGCTGTCTTTGTTTTGTCCAACAGAGGGCAGTACAACGCAATAATTCAAGTTATTTCCGCAGAACAAAAAAAAGGTCAGTTGGTTATGAGATTAGAAGAAGACTGAATTTCATTTTCTATTGGCAGTCGTCTTTGTAACGTACAGCAGACCTTTCTTTGATGCCCTCAGCTCCATTTTGCACTGCGGTTTGGGGTATATTGCTCCCACGTGTTGATGCTGGGATGGATGTTCATGATCAGCCTCACGTTTTACACATAATTCTGCAGCCATGGAGGTTTGTTCCTCCGTCCAGCTGGTTGTGGGACTTGTTTTTGTTGAACTTGGAAAAAAAGTTATTTGGCACAATGTGAACTGCCCGTCGTCACCAAAACAACATGATCTAATGACACACACCTGAGCCAAATGATCAGCTCGTCATCGAGCTCTGCTGAGGTTTTAATCAGGTGTGTTGGACCTGGAGCTCTCTGATCTAACACAACAAAGGGCATCAACATTTAACGCCGACTACCTTTGAGCTTTTCACATCTCCAGTTTCACAAAATGCAAAATAAGTTTTGTTCTTTCAGATCTTGAAAACAAAACAAAAGTGGCAACAAACAGCAGAGTAGACATAAAATAAGAGCGATGCTGAATTCCACTGTGGTCAGTCACAGACAGTTGTGTTGAAGCTAAAATCGTTGATTGGATGTTAAACAAAGCAAAAGCTCTAAAAGGTCAAAGGTCAGAAAGGAAAAGAAATATGGAAGCTTTGTCCCTGCCGGCAGGAAGAAGAGACTCCTGTTTTTTCAGCTCGAAGCCTCCAAAAGGTGAGTTTTAGTTCATTAAACATTCACAAAACCTCAGTGAGAAATGAACTGTAGCTGTAACACATCTTTCATAAGCGGCTGTGTGAAGAAACACCTTTAAATATTAACAGCACATAAAGAGCTGACGGTTCTGTGCTTCTCCTATTACAGAGGGGCCCTTTAATGAAAGTCGTAACTATGAGTCTGCTTTTTATATCATTAAAAAATTAATTAATAGGAAAACACCTCCAGGAACTGCTTCTGTGTTTAAGTTGCACTCAGTTGTGAATTTTAAAGCTTGTGATGATTCAAAGTTTTTGTGTTTTAAAGCGCAGTTCTCTCTGCGGCCGCTGCGGCGCACTTCTCCTTTCTGCCGAGTCCAAAACGGAGATTTGGAGCTGGATGGGGGAGTGGGGGGGCGAGAGAGGGAGAGGGAGGGAGAGAGAGGGAGAGAGAGGAATCCAGTCCTGGTTAAATGGGAATCCAGAGCACAGAGAAGAAAGGGGACTGAAAGAGAGAGGGCAACAAGAGCAACAGAATAAAAGAGTGGAGAGATTTGTTTTACGCACGGAGGGAGAAAACACCAAACAGAGCTGAAGGAGCAAAAGAGAAGAGAGAGGAAGAGGATTTTATTTTAATTACATTTTTTTTTCCCCTCCACCTTCTTTAATTTGTCTCCTTTCACTCTCATGACTCAAAGAGGATTCCGGTTCGAGTCCGCCGCCGCTCGGGAGGAATTGATGGTGTGTTTTCGGGGCAGCAGAGTCGAGGGGAGGAACCTGACCGCGCTCGGCTGAACCATGTCAGCCCTGAGGATCATAACTTTGGCCGTCACTTTGAACCGAGGTGAGCACACACACACACACACACACACACACGCGCAGCCAGCACCGGAAAGTTTCTCACGACAGCCCGATTTGTGCGTTTGTTGTTGTTGTTCTTCGGGCGTCAGTGCGCTTTGTGGGTGTCTTTCTGCCTCTGCTGTGTGTTGTTGTGCGTCTGGAAATGCGCGCCGCTGCGTGTGTTTGTGAAATAGTGTTGTGTCCTGATCATCATCAGTGTTCAGGGTCTCTGGGGGGGGGGTGCAGACCGCAGCCTCCTCAGTTGCGCCTTTCTGGGAGAGATGTGCGGCATCTGCGCTGTGACGTGACCTCTGAAACGCTTAAATAGATAGATTTGGTTCACGCTGCACAAACGCAGTCCGGGTCAACAGAGGCTGTGCTCAGGCGCGCGCACACGCTTTTATCACGCATGCACACACGCGCGCGCGCACACACACACATTGCGCATAACCTGTCAGGCCGGGGATGATTGATGAGGCGAGGATCCAGCGCACAGTCTGGTCTTAAACACTGGATCAATTTACAGCACACACACAGACACACACACACACACGCTCTCTCACACACACACACACACACACACTCACACACACACACGCTCTCACACACACACTCTCTCACACACACACACACACACACACACACACACACACACACGAGCATTCCTTCAATCTCTGTACGTGTGTGGTGAGAGAGCGAAGAGCAAAGACCAGTGCAAGTGTGTCTTGAGAGTGAAAGTGCGTGTGTGTGTGTGTGTGTGTGTGTGTGTGTGTGTGTGAGTGAGGGAGAGAGAGCCGTGCTCGCTCCTCTTAGTATGCAGGTAGAGTATCTCGTGCTCCTGCGCGCGGCCCCGCTAGGTGCCAAGAAAATTAATATTTTACCGTAAAGACGGAGACATATTCACTGGACTGGAGGAGAACCCCATCACTAATATTAATGTCCCTGTTTATCGATCACCTTGATAGATTGTCCTCTCTGTCTCTCTCCACACACACACACACACACACAAACACACACACAGACACACAGACAGACACACACTGAGCAGTGAGTATCACATGAGAATAGTGCTTTCATGTACATTGATTTGTACTATTGCTGATGATGTCATCAAGGCGCGACCCAACCGCATGCCGTGGTGGGTTCTCCTCTGTTGGCTTTTATGTTCGGACAGTATTTGTCTTATTTACAATTTTTAAAAATTTTTTGGGGGTTCAAATACCAGTTCAGTTGTTGACTTCAATAAACATGCATTTGGGTTAATTTCACCTGTATCGTTGTTGCTTCTTCCTCTGATCTGAAATACTACAATACCGTTCAACCAGAAAGTGAAATGTTTTCCGCCTGTGTCGGCAGCGACAAAAATTAAGACAAGCTATCAAAAAAAAATCTAATTTAAGAAATTTAATATGACACAACAGTGAAAAAGAGAATATTTAATGAAACATGATCACTGAATGTAAATCAACAGGTGGGGAGGCGCTGAGCTGTCTTTGTTTTGTCCAACAGAGGGCAGTACAACGCAATAATTCAAGTTATTTCCGCAGAACAAAAAAAAGGTCAGTTGGTTATGAGATTAGAAGAAGACTGAATTTCATTTTCTATTGGCAGTCGTCTTTGTAACGTACAGCAGACCTTTCTTTGATGCCCTCAGCTCCATTTTGCACTGCGGTTTGGGGTATATTGCTCCCACGTGTTGATGCTGGGATGGATGTTCATGATCAGCCTCACGTTTTACACATAATTCTGCAGCCATGGAGGTTTGTTCCTCCGTCCAGCTGGTTGTGGGACTTGTTTTTGTTGAACTTGGAAAAAAAGTTATTTGGCACAATGTGAACTGCCCGTCGTCACCAAAACAACATGATCTAATGACACACACCTGAGCCAAATGATCAGCTCGTCATCGAGCTCTGCTGAGGTTTTAATCAGGTGTGTTGGACCTGGAGCTCTCTGATCTAACACAACAAAGGGCATCAACATTTAACGCCGACTACCTTTGAGCTTTTCACATCTCCAGTTTCACAAAATGCAAAATAAGTTTTGTTCTTTCAGATCTTGAAAACAAAACAAAAGTGGCAACAAACAGCAGAGTAGACATAAAATAAGAGCGATGCTGAATTCCACTGTGGTCAGTCACAGACAGTTGTGTTGAAGCTAAAATCGTTGATTGGATGTTAAACAAAGCAAAAGCTCTAAAAGGTCAAAGGTCAGAAAGGAAAAGAAATATGGAAGCTTTGTCCCTGCCGGCAGGAAGAAGAGACTCCTGTTTTTTCAGCTCGAAGCCTCCAAAAGGTGAGTTTTAGTTCATTAAACATTCACAAAACCTCAGTGAGAAATGAACTGTAGCTGTAACACATCTTTCATAAGCGGCTGTGTGAAGAAACACCTTTAAATATTAACAGCACATAAAGAGCTGACGGTTCTGTGCTTCTCCTATTACAGAGGGGCCCTTTAATGAAAGTCGTAACTATGAGTCTGCTTTTTATATCATTAAAAAATTAATTAATAGGAAAACACCTCCAGGAACTGCTTCTGTGTTTAAGTTGCACTCAGTTGTGAATTTTAAAGCTTGTGATGATTAAAAGTTTTTGTGTTTTAAAGCGCAGTTCTCTCTGCGGCCGCTGCGGCGCACTTCTCCTTTCTGCCGAGTCCAAAACGGAGATTTGGAGCTGGATGGGGGAGTGGGGGGGCGAGAGAGGGAGAGGGAGGGAGAGAGAGGGAGAGAGAGGAATCCAGTCCTGGTTAAATGGGAATCCAGAGCACAGAGAAGAAAGGGGACTGAAAGAGAGAGGGCAACAAGAGCAACAGAATAAAAGAGTGGAGAGATTTGTTTTACGCACGGAGGGAGAAAACACCAAACAGAGCTGAAGGAGCAAAAGAGAAGAGAGAGGAAGAGGATTTTATTTTAATTACATTTTTTTTCCCCTCCACCTTCTTTAATTTTGTCTCCTTTCACTCTCATGACTCAAAGAGGATTCCGGTTCGAGTCCGCCGCCGCTCGGGAGGAATTGATGGTGTGTTTTCGGGGCAGCAGAGTCGAGGGGAGGAACCTGACCGCGCTCGGCTGAACCATGTCAGCCCTGAGGATCATAACTTTGGCCGTCACTTTGAACCGAGGTGAGCACACACACACACACACACACACACACGCGCAGCCAGCACCGGAAAGTTTCTCACGACAGCCCGATTTGTGCGTTTGTTGTTGTTGTTCTTCGGGCGTCAGTGCGCTTTGTGGGTGTCTTTCTGCCTCTGCTGTGTGTTGTTGTGCGTCTGGAAATGCGCGCCGCTGCGTGTGTTTGTGAAATAGTGTTGTGTCCTGATCATCATCAGTGTTCAGGGTCTCTGGGGGGGGGGGTGCAGACCGCAGCCTCCTCAGTTGCGCCTTTCTGGGAGAGATGTGCGGCATCTGCGCTGTGACGTGACCTCTGAAACGCTTAAATAGATAGATTTGGTTCACGCTGCACAAACGCAGTCCGGGTCAACAGAGGCTGTGCTCAGGCGCGCGCACACGCTTTTATCACGCATGCACACACGCGCGCGCGCACACACACACATTGCGCATAACCTGTCAGGCCGGGGATGATTGATGAGGCGAGGATCCAGCGCACAGTCTGGTCTTAAACACTGGATCAATTTACAGCACACACACAGACACACACACACACACGCTCTCTCACACACACACACACACACACACTCACACACACACACGCTCTCACACACACACTCTCTCACACACACACACACACACACACACACACACACACACACACACGAGCATTCCTTCAATCTCTGTACGTGTGTGGTGAGAGAGCGAAGAGCAAAGACCAGTGCAAGTGTGTCTTGAGAGTGAAAGTGCGTGTGTGTGTGTGTGTGTGTGTGTGTGTGTGTGTGTGAGTGAGGGAGAGAGAGCCGTGCTCGCTCCTCTTAGTATGCAGGTAGAGTATCTCGTGCTCCTGCGCGCGGCCCCGCTAGGTGCCAAGAAAATTAATATTTTACCGTAAAGACGGAGACATATTCACTGGACTGGAGGAGAACCCCATCACTAATATTAATGTCCCTGTTTATCGATCACCTTGATAGATTGTCCTCTCTGTCTCTCTCCACACACACACACACACACACAAACACACACACAGACACACAGACAGACACACACTGAGCAGTGAGGGAAAAGATGAGTGCGCCTTTGTGTATGTGTTTGGGGGCAATCATGGCTCCAAAGACAGAGGTGATTAATTGAGGTGGCCCTGTGTGTGTGTGTGTGTGTGTGTGTGTGTGTGTGTGTGTGTGTGTGTGTGTGTGTGTGTGTGTGTACGTGTGTACCTGCCTCAGCACCTGGGTCTCCGGTGCTGCAGGCCACCGGTGTGATGAAGCCCAGACGGTTATGTGCCCAGACAGACAGTCAGAGGAGCTCCCAGGACGGAGCCCAGCTGACCACCTGAGTGGAAGGAGACAGAATAGAAAACGATGACAGCTTCAAACGGCAGAGACGGAGAAGATCCGTTTGTCTGTGCAGCATTCGATCAGCTGACGATAAATCCACATCCATCAGCTCTAAGGAGCTCTGATTAGTTAGAGCTACTGGGAGTGATGGGGAGAGCCGAGTGGGGTCCCTCCACGGGGAATCGAACCCAGCAGAGCCGGGGAAAGACGGGACAGGAGCAGAACTGAGCCTCAAAGATAGACCAGAACCAGGACTGGAAAGATTGGAAGAGGAACCAGACCAGAACAGGAACAGACAGATCTTCTGGGCTGAGCTGGTCTGATCCTGTAAATGTGATCAGAGTCAATCCGTCCCAACATGAAGTATCTGCAGCCTGTTTGGACTCTACCATTGTCTCCTGTCTCCTCCTGTCCCCCGTCTCCTCCCGTCTCCCCCCCTCTCCCTGCCCGCCTTCCTAACACCAGCTCCAGCTGCAGCTACATGTCTGTGTGGTTGACCGCATGTCTGTAATTACCACTCAGGCCCGTGTGTGTGTGTGTGTGTGTGTGTGTCGGTCAGACGTAGTGTGTTGTGTGTTGCCGCTGTGCTGCCAGCGCCACTCTGGCCACAGGCGGCGGAGCTGCTTTCTCCACAGTCCATTCTTGAACAGCACTTTTGCTTGAGCTGAACACTTTTGGAGCCTGATCATGCAAGCAAAGCAAGCAAAGCAATTCTTGCACTGCAAGCACCTGTCCCGTCTCTCTGCCTATCACACACACACACACACTTTCCTTTTCTCCCTTTTTCTCCCCCTCCCCTCCCCCTCCCCTCCCCCTCCTCCTCCCACTCCTCTCTCCCATCACAAGAATAGAGCCGAGGCGCAGATGAAAAGAGACAGGCCAAAAGACAGAGATGTGGAGGCAGAGGGAGACGAAGAAAGGAAGGGACAGCGGGGTTCAGGCCTAATCTGTTGACAAGAGGGGATGTTTGAGGATAAACAGAGGCAGAGCAGGAGCGCTCGGGAGGCCCGGAGAGAAAGAGGAAGGGTCCTGGTGGCACAAACCTGTTTCAGCTGCGTCTGTGTTTCCAGCTTGATGTTCACATTCACACCCTCAGTGCCCTCCAACGATCTCCCCAAGATGAATCCAGGCATGATCACACCACTTTCTTCATGTTCCTGAAAACAACTTTTTTGCCTTTCATCCCAAAAGCATCTTGAAGGATCAAAAACCAGTCCGGTCCCCTTTGACTCTGTTATATCTGAGCTGGTCCAGTGACGGAGGGAGGGATGGGCTTTCACGAACAGTTTCCAGAGCTCCGCTGTGACGCCCTCAAAATCGTTGTGTAATTCATTTATGAATCATCCAACAACAAAAATACTTAAGTCATGACAGGTTAGATGCTTACAGCAGCCTGAGACATGTCTTCAAGATTCAGAACTATTTTATCAGCTGTACCTCAGGTGGGAAGAGTTCTCTGGGTACCACTTCATCGGAAGATAAAGCTGATTATGTAACGTCCGCAAACTCAGCTTTCGCTCATCTTTCTATGGAGGAGCCCACCGTTCAGTTGCCTTGCTGGATTAGCCCAGTTTTTGTCCTGTTGACAACACTAACACCCCCACCACCACCTCCTCTTGTGTGCGTTTGTGTGTGAACACAAATGAAAGTGATTCAGAAACACAGAGCAGAGCGCAGTCTACGCTTAAATGATGAAAGTGACAAAACTAGTGTTTTAACAGGGACCTTCTGTTCGGCCGTGTTCATGCCAACGTTGGTGCTGCGAGAAGGAGGGGAAAAAAAAAAAAGGCTACCACTCGTTCATTTGAATGCGGCCACGCTGTTGCTGCAGCGCGGTGCCAACTCTACGAACAAACGCCGGGTCCCCGGCTAAAAGAACACTGAGCCTGGCTCAACTTTCGCTTCCACTCAATGTGACTGAGTCGAGCAATGTGCTGCACTTGAAACGCGAGGTCAGCGGGAGTACGTGGTGATTTTCACATAGTCATTTGCAAGTTAATCCAATTTCTACAAACTAAACACAGTGCACTTGTAAGGGCCCCTGACACTCTTTGGCCCCTGAAGCAGCTGTCTGGTTTGTTTTTTTTTTTTTTTTTTTTTTTTTTTTTGCATTATATATCTTTTACATCTTGTGCTCCCACTCCAGAGAAAAGAAAAATCACACCATGTAAACACAACACAAAGAAGAAAAATAATCATTAAAGAAATGTGTGCATGAATACCGTTTAATACACAAATCGACTGAGCATGTTCATCTTCTGGATGGATTTGATCATGTGAAGCAACGCTGATGAGTATTTCCTGCATGAGCAGACTCAGGACGAATCTACCCCCCCACCACCACCACCACCACCCCAAACCTCGGCCATTAGTGCCAGACTGTACTGATTGTTCCATAAAAGCAAATATAAAAGGTTGACTGACTGTGTCGCTCTAATTGGGTGGTTAAAAAAAAAATCCTCTTGAATAAAAAGCTTTGTACTCAAGTGAAGAAAATTAAGAATGACATGACATGCCTTGTTTAAGAATGGAGGTTCAAACAACAACGGTGGTTCAGATAAGTGTGTGTGTGTGTGTGTGTGTGTGTGTGTGCGCCTTATCCCAAAGCCCTCCAGTACCTGATCTGATATCCTTATGGCTCAGGAGGCATTATCGGAGGTGACAAGGAACAGCAATTAAAATAAATAAATAAAATAACTGCCACACTTAGCTGCCGCTTAAATCATCGCACTGCCCTGATAATCTAGTAATCTGCTAAACCGACAGCAGCGAACCCCCCAACCCTCCTCTGCTGTAGTGTGCAGGAGTGGAAGACTGAAAAGTAAACAGATCCTAGCAGGAAGCAGGGACTGGTATTAGGACTGACACCCATCAATCTTGCTGATCTGTCAGCTTGAATAATGGAGGACTTGTGGACTCAGGGGGGAGGGGGAGGGGGGGGGAACTAGACAATGAAGGAGTACATGAGGGGAGAGAATAAGACAAAAGGATAAGGCCAGGAGAGGAATTCAGGTGAGAGCAGGAGGGCAGAGGGTGAAATATCAATGAAAAGAAGAAACGGGGGAGAGGAGGGATGCTGGCGTGAAGACGGGGTCAGGAGAGTGCAGGAGCAGAGACAGAAAAATAAAAGGACGAGAGCACAAGACTGAAGATGGAGCAGGAAGCCGAGATTTATTTGCAGGAGTGAACTGCGAAATGTGGGGAAGGGCGGAGGGGGAGAGAAGGAGGTCACAGCAGAAATTTGGGTAGGAGGAAGAGAAATGGGGGGTGAAGGAGGGCAGAAGATCAGAGGAGGAGAAAGCACGAATAGAAGGAGAGAAGAAGAGAAAGAGAGGGGATTTGGAGGAGTGAGGATAGATGGAGGGAACAAATGGACAGAAGATGGAGTTGGACGAGGCCTGGAGGGAAATTTGGCCACAGGAGGGGAAAATGAGGAAGAGAGAGCAGAAATCAGGAGCGAGGGAACAGGAAAATAAAGGAGGAGAGGAGATCGGTGGAGGAAAGGAGACGCAGTCGTGTGGACGAGGGCAGAAGAGGAGTGGGAGCTAACAGAAGGAGGAGATTTATGTGTGGAGAGGGTTGCAGCGAGGGAGCAGAGGGAAACAGCCAGGCCTATTATAGATTGGGCTCTCCTGGGAGAGCAGGTCCTGGAGTTTTCCAGGCATTTCCAGCATATTTCACCGCTGTTCCAAGCATCACGCTGCAATGCACAAAGCACCGCCCCCGTCAGAGTCCTCAGCCCTCCAAGGATAAATAAAGTGGGTCCCTCTCACTGCATGAGTATTCAATAAAAGTGATAAAAGGCTGGAAGTACCCTCCTTAGCTTTTTTTTTGAGGAGGGGGGGACGGGTGAGAAACTAAACTGGCCCCCCCTCTCACAGGAGAAGCTTTCAAAGAAATGCAGACATCAAACATAAAAGCACCAAAAGCATAAAAAGTGTTTCCTTTTAGATGAAGAAAAATGTCAACAGAAAGGGCTGCGAGATCAAATAAGCCGAGTGTGGAGGTAGTTTATGCTTCTGCTCTTCTCTCCCTCGCTCTCTGTTTCTTTGTCTGCCTGTGTTTTGCTCTCGCTCGCTCAGCGTCTGAGAGCTTCATGTGTGGAGGTGAGGGAGAACAATTGAATGGGCCTCCCACATAAAATCCATTCAGAGGCATCTTGAGGAATAAGAATGAGAAATCGTCTGACGCAGTGAATTAAATCAATCTGATCCATTACAAGATCACTATCAGAAGGCTTTCTCTTTTGTCTTTGCTGAGGATTATACATGCTGTTGGATAAAAGCTGTGTGTGAGTGTGTGTGTGTGTCTGTGTGTGTGTGTACAGGTGTTTACCCCACACCTTACCAAGTGTTGTGTCGCATGTGATCAATGAAAGTGTGCGTGATCACTTGAGTGACAGATTGTTGAGTTCAGAGTTTGCCAGTTGTTTGGTCTGGGAGGTGGACTGGACTATATGTCTGATGGCCTGTGTGTGTGTGTGTGTGCGCGTGTGTGTGTGTGTGTGTGTGTGTGTGTACACACAGCAGCCGTGTAACTTCAGCATCACTAATACAAATCTGATGAAGGACCAACTCACATTCATCTTCCTCTCTCTCTTTCCTTCCACCTCTTCGCTGTGATCAGTCAAAAAATAAAAGCAAAACACACCAAGAGGCTTCGGTGGTGTTTCATCGTATTGTTTAGTGAGATACCGTCCATATTTAAAGGATATTTAAAGCTTGGTTTAAAAGCTGTTTTCATTATTATCAAGTGAAGGCATCACTTAGTGATCACGTCCATAAGATGAGCTTAGTTTACATTTAACATCATTAAAAGAGTTTCCTTCACTTTGCCAGGCTAAGTAGCAATTTGGAAAAAAACAATAGAAAGACAGTTAATGAAAACAAGATGCTTGTCATGTATTTGTGCCGTTTTTAGCTCAAACCTGTATCTGCATCCTCTCGTCACATTTAACAAAATTAGGCAGCTAATTGTTAAAAGGAAAGTCTCCATCATCAGCATCGCTGTGATTTTCATCCTGTGAATGTGAGTACACCAAATGTTTCTCGGGTTTCTCCAGTGGAAGGAGGTGAAATGCATATCTAAATAAATGATAAAACTTAATTTCACTTGGCTGGTCAGAATAAAAAGGGTCAGCAGTCGGAGACCTTTTTGGTGCCACTTTATTTTGAGATGAATTTCATTTGAAGTCAACCCCTTCATCCTCGTATAAAAAGGCAGCTGCTAAATTCTATTAAGACTGCATATCTAATTTAAACTTAAGCTTCTGCTGAAGGAAAAGTTTGTAATATTTAATACTCCCTCTTTCATAAATCCAATGCACGATGATCATAATCCTAATATTTCTCAGCCTACAGTATCCACTGGCTCCACTTTCACTTCGTTTTACAGTTTAGCGTCTTCCACTCTTTACCACGGAGGCTTTTCCAAACTTTGTTTCCCTTATCGAAAAACCGAACTTGTGTAACCAAATGATTTTATTGCGTGGGCACCACGACCAAGTCTCAAGATATCCTTCCTTCCCCTTTATTTCTTCTCCTTTGGTGGATTTTAAATGGTGATGAAAGAAGCAGCAGCGATTTAACGATGGAGATGGACAACATGATTACCGATGATGAAAGCCACCCACTCTGTTTGTGTTCCCATCCTCCTTCTGTCTGTCTATCTGCCGATTCCTCCTCTCTCCCCTCTTATGTTTTAATGTGAGTCGATAACTATCAGGGACTGATAACACCCTTGGCTCCTCTCGGCTTGGTGAGGCTCGATCAGGCGAGAAGGGGGGGAAGGCGGGTGCAGAGATGGGTGAGGTGGCGATGGCAGTGGGGGCGACACTATCTCCCCCTCAGTGAAGCCTGATACGCTCGGGTGCAGGAGATAAAGTGAGCAGCTCTCAGCGGTGGCAGTGATGGAGGTGTGTGTCTGTAAGTGTGTGTGCGTTGTGGCGAGGGGTGACGTCACGCCACTTCTCTCTGATTCCCATGGCGGTAAATGAAATTACGTCATCACAGGTGGAGATTATGTCAGCGTGGGATTTTTCATTGTTCTGGAAATGAGATTAAGACTGAGTGTTTTGTTTTGTTTCGTTTTTTTTTTTTGTTCGGTGTGACTTTAGATTTTTTTGGGCACGGTGCACTTTGCAGGGTTTAAAGTCGTGTTTGTCTTTACAGCAGATATTCTGACCTAAAACACGGAGTCCAAAACTAAGTCAACTAAATGCAAAACAAGGGTTGTTGTTGTTGTTGTTGTTGTGATTATGTTGTTTACACCTGACTTGTCTGAAAGAGGCCTGGTGTATTAGTGACATTATGAGGACAGAAATGTGTTCACTCTGTGACATTATGGGCCAAAAGTCCAATATAATAACATGAATCTGGTTCCCAGAAGGAAAACCATTAGCTTTAGTCATCTGTTTAGTTAAGGATTGTGTGTGTGTGTGTGTGGGTGCGTGAAGAAGTGAGGACCAGCCAGAGGAAAAATAAAAGAGCAGGTCTGCTCTTCAGACGCCAAGACGGGGCGAGTAAAATAAAAAAAAATAAAAATAAATAAAGATAGGACGCAAAGGAGCAAAAGCAAGCGTGTTAGGGAGAGCGAGAGAAAAAGATAATTTCTTTGCTCTTCTTTTAAATAAGTCTGTTTCTATAGCAACCATCCAACCAGCCGCTAGAGATGGAGCGAGAGAGAGGAGGGGGGAGTCGGGGTGCATCAGAGAGCGAGCGTTACCATAGCAACGGAAGAAAGGGGAGTAAAAGGACTCGGAGAAACTTAAAAAATAAAAAAATAAAATATATATATATATATATATATATATATATATATATATATAGAGGAAGAAAATGAAAAGGCAAGATAAGCTAAGAAAGAGTACATTTACAGCACTGTCATATATAATATAGTATCTGGGCAGAGTCATTAAAAGTTTAATTAATTACTCTTTAAAAACAAAATATTGAGTTACTTCTGACTTTTTTCTGATTTAACAAAAAAAAAAAAAAAAATCAGTTTCACTGTGCAAAAGTAAAAGTTTTACGTTGTCTTAACCAGAGTGAAGATGTGGCAGTTTAAGATCATAATCGTTCTGATTCTGGGCCAGTTTTGTAGTTTTTTTTTTTTTGTTTTGTTTTGTTTTGGTGGGGGGGGCATTTTTGTATTTTTTTATCTCCCTAAATGGTTTTTAAAATAAACATAATCACAGGAAGGGCAGCTTTGATTAAAGGTTAAAGGTGGGAGTAAAGGTCCTTACCTTCCCAGAGCATCGACTCATAAAAACTTTAACAAGCCTTCACAACTGTCATCACATCTAGTTAGCGTGCATAAAAATAAAAAGTGGACACCGCAGTGTAGTGCGCAGAGAACCTGTGGCCTGGGACACATGCATCCACACAGTCTGCACATTTTTGGGGGGAGGTTTGAGATAAAAAAGTAAAAAAAAAATTGACACAATAAAGCCTCATTGGGCTGAGGAAATGGTAATCCTTAACTGGACTCAGCTGCCGCTCTGTAAAACGGAGATAAAGAGTGAATGAGAAGGGTAATATGGCTGCACTGTAGCCGGTGGACGGAGGCTTTGCAGTGATAATGGTGGGGAAGGCTCCCGCCTGATTGTCCATTCTCAGCTCTTGACCACACATGACCCCCATCACTGTGAGGAGCGGGCGAGCGAGCAATGAGAAACACTGACGGGGGGGTGCGGAGAGAGAGAGAGAGAGAGAGCGGACTGATTGGGAGTCTGAGTTCAGACAGCTCTGACCACAGAGGCCTCGATCTGTTTCCCCGAAAGCACGGTGATCCCAAATGGGAGTTGACAGGAGTCGTGTGTGTGTGTGTGTGTGTGTGTTCATCTTATAAACCAATAGTGGGGAAACCTCAGTGAGCATTACGAAAAGATACCAACTCAAGTCTGCCTGCAAAATCTCTTTTTGTTCAGCTCTGCTTGGATGGAGCACAAACGGCGTTTCCGCTCTGTGCCAGAAAGAATCAGCAACAGTTTTGATAAACAATAATCGATTTTGTTTATCTGTCTGATTCTGAACATATGGAGGTGTCTGTTTTTGTGTAACAGGTGTGAGGTTCAGTCTGGAGGAGGAGGTGTTGCACACAGCTGAGTCTGATGAGGTAGGCAGGCATTTGTATATATGGGAAAACTGAAGTATCTCAGGTATCGATAGTGTATTATTCGACCTTGATGCAACTGAAGTGATTCTAACTCCCACTTTTTAGACTTTCTGAGGCTGCCGTGTTGGCAACGTCAGATGATCAGCCGTATTACTGCGCTTTCACTCGTGCTGTACTTTTGGCAATTCGTTGCAGAAACATGAACCACGCTGAAGGGTTAAGGGTTCTGTCAAAGCGCGCCGGCAGCCTGAGAAATATTTTTGTTTTGAATTGTTAGAAAGACTGTATTTTTATCAGACTTTTAGTTTTTCTTTTTTTCCTCCCTACATGAAATGCCTCCTCTGTGAATTTGGAGTGCGGGAGCCCGACCTTACACCCCGAATTGAATTTGAGCCTTTGTGTACTGAAACTCTCTGCGCCTTATGCCTTCATGAATTTTTCTCGACAGCACGGAAAAATAGCTTGTAGATTTTACCCTTTTGAAGAGCTCACAAAAAGTTAGCTCGTTATACACTGCAGCAGAGTGAAATTAACGGGGTTCGGAACAAAAGCTTTTGCGGAAGATTTCCTGGCGATTCCCCACACGATTACTTAATCCCCTGTAATTAGTCTCCTTGTTTGAAAAGGGATATACATTCTCCGTCTCCCCCAGTTTTCCCTGTTGAGTTGGAAGATAAAACTGAAGACAAAAACAGCATGAATGTTTTTTTATTGGAGCACACTGCCCGTAAACATCGCCACAGTCTGGCTTTGAAGAGCAGTTATGATATATACAATCATTAGTGATTTACATTTGTTATGCTGAACTTGGTCAGGGTAATTATTTTCCAGGAGTAATGGTCACAATAATTTCCGACATCTGGGAGTGGGGGCCAATTTTTCTGCATTAATTGACCTTTCTTTTTCTTTTTCTTTTTTTTTTTTTTTTGTTTGCACTCAGACTTCAGAATGGGAAAAAAATGTTTATCATTCTCCTCTTTTGCCTTTATGGGCCGTTACTGTGTGGTGAATTCACCGCCGCAGATAATGAGGAGAACATAGTCATTTCAATTCTGGCTCAGCCTGCTCAGGACAGCTGTCTATTTTAAGCTATAGCTGTTGGCCACTGAACCATTAGCCTGTTTTACACCGATAGCAAATAGCCATTAGGCATAAATGCAAGCCAGTTAGCCAACAGCCATCTGCCACACACTGCAATTATGCTGCCTTAAAGTGCTGTTAGAAATATAGTAATTATGAGTTGAGCGTGCATTAATGACCCAACACAATGCTAAATGTGGCTGGGGAAGGGGGAATTTTCAATGGTACCTGCTGGAGCAGTCTGTGAAAAGGCATGTAAGCTATTTCAACACTGGTGGAGTTTAAGGGGGAAGTCATTTTGTAAATAAAATGGAAAAAAAACCCAAAAACTTTCCCTTTTATTCCCTTTTAATGCAACCGTCTAAGAGCGTTGATGCACCAAAAAGCGACATTTCTGTCCTGTGAGCTCAGCTGTAGCAGCTCTTGATGAGCTTTGTAAAGCAGCAGGTGCCAACTGGAGTAGCTGGTTAGCCATTAGCTGCTTCTAGCTGTCTGCGCTGCTCATGTTGCGCTCTGTTCTGTTCAGTGACAGTGGGCTCATTGAGGCCCCGCTGCTGCCACCAGCTCTCGGTGTAAATCTGAGACCTGGCGATGCCAGCCGCTGTAGTCAGCAGCGCATTCAGGTCAAGCAACTTGACTCCTTTTGTCACAGTCTGCCACGAGCCTTTTTGCTTTCACAATGCTCTGATTAAGTGGTACAATAGTTGCAAATATGCTGGCGTGTTTGCTGAAGAGTAATTACTAGCGTCTGATAAGCGTTCTGGGGAACTTTCCCAGCTCCATGATTTCCACTGAGGCTTTATCTCTATTGAATGTGATTGTCTTTGCCGAATTGGCTCAGCCCAGATCCTGGAAACTGGCCTTGTCTCGCACACATGATAAGACAACAGATTGCCTTGTACGCCATCCAACCGAGAATAATGCTGCAAGCTGTAATAATTTACACCATCCATCAGGGTTTCTCCACCGCTACATGGCCTTCTTCGCCGCGGATAAAGAGCTGCTGCTCGCTGCTCAACTCTGAGAATCAGAAATGGCGTGTTGGGTGCACTAATTGGCCACATGGAATCGGTCTCACGCTTCTCGCAGACACATCATACACCGTAAACACGGTGATGCAAATCAGACTGCAGCACTCCACGGGGACGGGAGGTGGAGGTGGAGGTGGGGGGGACGGGAAGGGAAGAGCGAGGTTTCCCACTTTCTTAATGCGCCTTTTGTGTTGTTTTGTGTGCATTTGTGCGCGCGTGTGTCGGGCCCCGCTTCCCCGCTCTCTCAGGATCCCTCCATTTGTGTTACCATGGGGACGGCATGCTTCCTATATCTCTCTCTCTCTCTCTCTCTCTTTTAACTCACCCCACCACCAACAACCAACACCTCTCGCTTTTCCATCCCTCCTTTACTCACTGGTTTCGGTGTTACCATGGCGACACATGTCTGTCTCATCCCTGTCTGCTACCTGTTTCACATGCTGCTCTTCTCGCTGGGTCAGTCTCTTCATCTCTGTTTGTCTGTCTGCCGCGGGGTGCTTGTGCGCCTTTGGCTCGCCTCATTTTGTTTACTCTTTGTTTGTTTGTTTTTTTGTTTCGTGTCCTATGCATTTGCATGTCTGCCTATCTGTCTGGCTCTCGCCCTGCATCCGGCCCTCGTCTGTCTGTGTTTGCCCTCTGCCTCACTCTTTCTTTTCCCCCCTCTTCCTCTCTGGCTGACTGGCTGCCTGTCTGGCCACCAGGCTTTTCCACCTCTAATCCCTCTTCTCCTCTTTCTGCTCCGCTGCTCTGCTCTGTCATTCTCTGAACATCAACCTCTCTCCCCTCCTTTTTTATGTTCCTCATCCCCTGACTCAATTGTTTGTTCCCACATCAAAACAGTATCCATTGAATGTCATTGGGAACACTCAGTTTTAAAAAAAAGAAAAAAAGGGAGGGATTTAGGTAATTTTTGCAGACGGCAGCTGTTGCTATGGCGACACAACTTTTGGATTTGCTGGGGAGAGCGAGGGATGAATAGACGGACAGAATGAGCGAAAGAACATGTGTGCCAAAAGAGAAGAAGGGAGGGGGTTGTGATATATGCTGGTATCAAAACTAAAACTTGCATGGTTGTTTTTTTTGTTTTTTGTTTTTCTCAGACCAACAAAACGAGCTTTCTTTTAGCTGTCAGTCAGTTTTGATTTTTCTAATGCATGTGGAAAACCACTTCATTAAGCTCTCAGCGGTTCGCTCCAGTTTAGCTCTGTTCCGTCTCAACCAAACATTAGATCGGCATGTAAAAACAATCATCTTTAGTCCGTTAGTCAGTAAAATACAGGCAATCTAAACATCATCCCTGATGATGCATCATCTTTGTTTCGCACAAATCATGTCACAGTTGTGTTCGTCAGTTCCTTCAAACCGGCAAAAGTCTCATTTTGGATTGATTCCCCCTCCCTTCTGCGTGCTAATGCATTTAGAAAAACCACTTTATTACTATACACATTTGAATATTCAAAGTAGGGAGGCGGGGGGTGATCGAGGAGACTAGAGCCTTTGGGTATTGATGTAGAGCTGTGGAATTAGCGACGAAACTTCTATTGACTCAAGCTGTGAGGACTGGGATATGAAACATGGGGGGCGGCAAAAGACCTTATCAATGAACTTGGAGAATGAAAGACAGACTGAAAGAGAATAAGGGCGGAAAAAAAAAGAGAGAGAGAGAAAAAACCAGATTAACAGTCAGCAGAGAATTGAATTAAAGGGAGACAGAAGGAGAGAGTGGGTGAAGAAAGAAAAGGAGATTATGAAGCAACACAGAAGGGAACGACGGAGACAAAGTACAACAAAAGTAAAGGGGAGAAAGAACGAGCACAAAGAAAACGCAAGACAGAAAGAAAAGAGACGCAATCAAGGAGCCAACGGAAACGCAGAAGAATGAGAGAAAGTTCAAATAAACTAAAGAGCGAGGGAGCGGGTGGAAGAGGTCAGGGCTGGCCCCGAGCGACACTTTAGCCTGGAGACACCACGCTACAGTAAATCCCCCCCCGCCCCCGGACACGGCAAATTGTTGATGGGAAGAAGACCAAGTTGACAAATGTCAAAGTTTATGTTTCATTACTGAAGGCGGGGGCTGGAGAGAAAGATGGGGAGAAGAGGAGATGGAGGAGAAGAAGAATCAAAGGAGGTGGGGGGGGCAGGAGTGGGAGGAAATGCCATGCATTCCATTAAGTGGCCAGAGAAAACCACAGAGAGGGAAGGGGAGGGGGAGAAATGAGAGAAATAAGAGAGAAATACAGGAAATGGAGGAGGAGGAGAGGTAGAGGTGGTGGTGGTGGTGGTGGTGGTCGGGGGGGGGGGGCAAGGATTAGACCTGATAGAAGGCCGGGGGCTTTAGAAACGCAGGAATGAAGTACTCAATTCATCACCGTGCTCAACTGTGGTCCTGACCTCTGAAAATGGAGTTAATGTTAGACAAGGCGGCACTTAACATTCTGATGGCCTCTCTGTTTGTTCTCAACTTGTAAAGGCTGAGCCTCACAGTACGCCTGTCCAGCGTTCCCATCGAAGGATAACACACTCCTGCAGGATGATCCACGAAGATGAGGCCGCGCCATCCCACCAACACGTGCCGCCTGCGTTGCCAAAAGCGTTGTGTCTCTTATTCCTCCGCGCCACAAAGCTCCACTGTTCTCCAAAATCAGTGTTGGACACTGTAGCTTAATCAGTCATCAGCTGCCCGTTAGAAGACGCAAACATTCATCATAAGTGCTTCTTTTTACTTTTAAACAGCTTTCCATTTTAATCTGTGCTCAGTTTAATGCAGTTTTTTTTTTTTTTTTTTTTGTATGATTTAAAAAAAAAATCATCTATTCATGTTTTGAAAGTAAATAATCACTGGAAGAGACAAACAACGCTGTGAGGGAAAATTATTTAATGGCACATGATTGTCAGGAAAAACAAGCTTGAATTCAAACACAACCCCGACCAGGCTTATTTAACGTTTCTCTTTCACCCGTTCGGTGAGGAGCAGACTCAGACGGAGGAAGGCCAGGGGACAATGAGACTGCACAAGCCTTCTCCGGCATTTAAAATAAGGACAGGCTATTTTCTCTGGTCCCTGACCCTGCTGAACTCAGAAGAATTGCGTAACCTTTGAGTTAAGCAAATCTTTAGAAAATGAAGTGCATAACCTCGGAGATGTCTGGCGGTTGAGCTCAAAACACGGCTGGTGGTATTTTGTTCCAAGTGCGATTCAGGAACTCGAACATTTCTGCACATTGTGAAGAACATCGACGTGCTTGGCCTCATACAAGACAGACTTAGATTTCAGGACTCCAGAGGCTGTGAGCAGGAAGTAGAAATGAGCAATGTTGCTCTATCCAAAGACAAGTCATGCTCGTTATGATTGCTGGTTTTCATGTCCGGCCGACTTAACTAACTCATTCTTCCTGCTTTCACGTTAAAGTTCAGAATTAAAACGTCGCCTGTGTTATTACTGTGAGGGGAAGTGAGCCAAAAGATATATTTCATTGTGAAAAGTCTTCAGTGCTTGTTTGTGAGTTTCTCGCTATTATCACAGCAGGTCAGTAAAGCCGTTCCTCACACAGCGGCATGTTGAGAATTAAAGGCTTATGAGTGAAATGCTACTAAAATAACTTATTCTCGTTCTTACTGAACGACTGAAAGCCATCGATGAGAATAAAAAAAAATAAAAAGAGCCTCTTTCTTAAAAGCACATGTTCATTTCACTTTCATTGCTTCACACTGCAGATTTGTTACTTCCTTATGAATTTAATCGTGTCAGCTGCTGTTGTAACCTTGAGTCAAAATGCAGTTTTTCACAAAACCCATTTTACACTGTAACTGTTCCTCTTTGAGAGGAAAGGAGAAAGTGAATGTCTTTCGTATTTACCCCCCCCCCCCCACCCCCCCTTTCATTGCTGAAGCTCAGTAACAATTTCCTTGTAGGATTCAGTCCACGATGAGACGGTGTGAGACCAGGAGAAGCCTTGAACAAATGCCACAGACACGCAGTGATCCTGATAGTAAGATTCTTTGCATTCAAAGATACAGGACGCGGTTGAAGCGCATACTGAGGCCTTTTTTTGTCTCATGGAGCACATTTGTTTGAAGTATTGTGATATTTTTTTTCCTGTTGTGTATTGTATACCTCACAGAGCGTTGAAATATTTAGCTCCATGTGACTCCTTATGAAGACCAGGCGGCGCACATGAACAGACTGTCAAAGCGTTCAGAGAAAGTAGCTCTAACACGGTAAATGACAGAAGAACAGATCTGGCTGTTGTCTCCCCAGAGGACGCCAACAGTTGATTTTGCGGCTGTTTGTTTTTGCTGGAACGAGAAAAAGAACAAAACTTTCTTTTAGTCTGATGTTCGTGATTGAAGCGTGACATTCATTCAGGCCGCGAGAGGAAGGCAGCTATTTGTGATTCATATCTGTGAGCGTTTGATACCAAGAAGTGTGTGCGGCAGTTTACTGTATGTGCAGGGGTTTGTGGGTAAACACTGCAGCAGGCTTTTCTGTTGAGTGTTGGGGGAAGAAAAATCTTCTGTGGAATGAGATGAAGAGATGAAACACATGTGAGCCCACTTACTGTCAATCTGCAGCGATCAGTGTGACACAACACTAAGCTCACATCTCAGTGTTGGGTAGCCCGACGTAAGGTTGTTCTTTATCAAGCCTCAACACAATAGTTGTGTTTTTGAAAACCCAGCTGAAACAGAAACTAACAAATCACCTCGTCAAAACAGCGTTCTTTGCTCTTTGCGGTGGTGCCACGTTAAGCTTATTTTATCCAACTCATGCCGTGCGTGAATCTCCCTAAAATCTGATTCATTGCTAGAAAAACAAACCATCACAGCCACCTGAACCAGCTCCTACGTTGAATTACACATCGAATGTGCAATTTCCCGACGTAAACAAACAGTTTCACACATCACAACACCCTGTGTGTATTTCTGTCATCCACAAAAGAGCAGAATACGCTTCCCTTAAAAAAAAAAAAGAAAAGAAAATAAATGCACTTTTGTCTCAGTGATGTAAAATGTGCAGTTTACATCCAGATTTTTTTGTCGCCTTCTTCTTCGCCTTTCTTCGCGTAACTATTCAAAGCACCTTTCCACCGCTGAGCTATGACGTGCATTGCTGCACTACGCATGTTCACACGGTTAGACTTTTATATTCAAACTATTTTAAGGCTGGCTCATTAAAACAATGCTTGACAGTAACAGTGGGCTTTTCATGCATCAGTAAACAGCGACAGAACTGCAGCACCGTACTTGCTTTTGCTTGTGCAGACTTTAGCTTGTGTAGTTTTACATCGTGACCAGGCCGACTGCAGACACTAATGATAACTCTGACGGAAGCATGTGAACAATGAGATATTTTTAATTCAAACTAACGTTTAACGAAACAACAGCTCATTAAGGTAAATTACATTCCCAACCACGAGACTGGGTGACTAATATAGACCATTTATACTTGTTGTCTTTGTCTCAATTGGACACACATTCTCCTGCAGAGCTCATTGTTAAGCACCGCTGTTTTCCTCATCTGCTCTGTGTGTGTGTGTGTGTGTGTGGGTGTGTGTGTGTGTGTGTGTGTGTGTGTGTGTGTGTGTGTGGATTGCCTGCTGATAGTCCTGTGACTGGGATATCCTCCCTCCAGCCTCCTCCCCATCATCCTCCACCTCCTTCATACTTATCTAATGAAAAACCTTCTGCTCTGTCTCTCCCTCTCAGACACACACACACACAAACACACTTGAACACACAGAGCCATGCAAACACACTGAGAGGCATTTTCTTTTATGCAGACACAAACATGTACTGCACGGTGTGCAGACCAAAAAAAAAAAAAAGCCAGAAAAGCCATATGAATACACAAAGATAAAGAGGCAGACGCACTCAGAATGCCACAGCATATACATGTGCAAAATGCACATACACACACTTGTCCCATGGCTCTGTGTGTGGGAGCAAAGAGCTGCCTTTAAAAAGTGAGTCCCCCGGTCCAACTCCACAGACATCGCTTTCATTTCCCTCGTCTCTGCAGCAGTCGGTCACAAAAACAAGATTTTCTCGCTGATGACTTTAGAGTAAAAAACACAAATGAAAAATTCATCAAATTGGAAAAGAAGTCCAGGTTGTTTTTTTTTTTTGTTTTGTTTTTGAGGAGGTGGTGATGTGATTGAGTGTGTGTGTATTTGTGTGCATTTGTGCACGTGTGCGTACAAAAAGAAATGGAAGTGATGCATCTTTTCTGTGTCACTGCTAATGTCGCATGTCACAAGGACCTCCAGGGGGCTGCAGTCTACACACACACATCATAAAAGGAGTTATACATATGTGTGCACACACATGCCCACATATCAAACGCACAATATACACATCCACAAATCTACTCGCACCTATACACCCAAATACAACTCGGTGCCGCTCTACAAAAACACCATACTTAGTGTCATGGTCCTGCTGTGCATCATGGGAGATCAAACTCCTCCACTCTGAACATTAAAGCAGGACTCAGTACATGTATCTACAGAGTATGGAGAATCAATTTTGCTTGTCATAACACACAGACACACACATGGTAAAGTGTGTATGTGTCTCTGTGTGCGCGCACGCAGGCACGCTATTGCGGAGGAGCAGAGGTTGACCTCAGGCTACCAGCTAATTAAAACTGTACCAGGGAAAGGAGGGAGGGGGGGAGGCAGAGAAAGGGAAGGAAAACATAGAAAAAGAGGAGTAGTTCGGAGAGAGATTGAAAAGAGGCCGAGGCAAGGAGGCAGACGAAATGAGAGGAAAAAGACTTGAAGGGAAAGAGTTAGAGAGTTTTCTGGGGTCGTTTGAGTTTTTGTTTGTGCAGTTCGGCGTGTGTAAGGCCAGACTGGGTCATAAAGTACAGTATAGTTTAAAATCCCTCTGCAGTAAGCTCGAGTTTGTGATAGAGAAACAAAACTGCAAGATCTGATGTAGCGCTGTGTCACAGAGGTCCTGACGTGCACGTGTGGACCCTCACACCTCATCCTCGTCGCATTTCTGCAGGTTTTCCAAAACATGGCTGCAGAGATTTGCCGCAGTTCGGCCTGAAGAGCATTAGTGAGTCGGGGGCGCCGCAGTGAACCCCAGAGGTGTTGTTTTTCTGTCCGGTTCTTCAACACCAAACTGAGGAAAAGCTCTCTCTTTATGGACCTGCATGCCTTTTAATGGGATCACCAAACCCTAACACAAAAATAACTAGTCACTAATTTGAGCACAAATAAACACAATCCTTCCACCTGCTGGGGTCTGTACAGGAGGTTGACAGCGATAACATGGAGGGAGTGAGGTGGTAGGAAGAAAAAATGAAGTGAGAGACCGACAGAGAGCAGAGATGGAGTGAGGTCAGCACTGTGTGAACGTGTGAACAGACCCAAAGGCCTGGATGGTTGGTGGGAAGGCGAGAGCTGGGAGAGAGAGAGGTCGTACATCATTACCGTCATAAAAAAAAGACTTGTCTTTTGTTACTGTCATTATTGTGATTATATATTTATATTATAAAAGTACAGAAGTGAACCCAGTTAAAGTTATTCGGGGAAACAAACCCGCGGTGGCCATGTTTTATTCACCCGGCAAATATACAATCAATGTCTTTTTATATAATTCATGTCTCATTTTAAATATTTCACTGTAAAGAAGCCAACATGTGTGTCTGATACAAACCAGCCGTGCCAAACGGGCTGCCAGGTCTGGGCACAGGAGAGATTGTGTATCGAGGTGGATATTGTGTGTGTGTGTGTGTGTGTGTCAGGGGTTCGAGGGTTCAGAGAAGGAGGAGGAAAGAGTGAAAAGCCTAGATTGAAGTTTGATCTGTTTGTTTTCTCCCCCTTGTCCCACTTACATTTCCCCTAAGGATCCCAGAGGAGGAAGGCAGGCTGGTGTGTGTGTGTGTGTGTTCATGTTTGTGTGTGAAACCCAGCGACAAAATCTCAAAGAGGGAAAAAATGAGCCAAAACAGATGAGGATAAACAGATAAACACACAGATCGAAACAGACAGAGTGACAGTGAGATGGGGAGAGATAAGCGAGAGGAGACATAAGCCGGAGAGGGCGCAGAGATGGAGAGAAGAAGACGGTGGGAGAAGAGTTTTTCAAAAAAATCCAACGCACAAACACACACAGAGCAGCACAGAGTGATTGACAGAGACCGAGAGACACGCCTACAGTCTGAAAAAAGGATGAGCAGGGGAGAGAGAGAGAGAGAGAGAGAGAGAGAGAGAGAGAGAGACGCAGTGATCCATGGCTGGACACAAATGGAAACAGACAGCAGAGAGACCGACAAAAAGACAGACAGGCCCACGGACAGAGCGACAGTCACTCGCTGTGTTTGTCCGTGTGCGTCTCCGGATCCTCCGTCACACACCTTGTGACCAACCTTGCGTGGATTCGGTTAAAGTGATGACACAAATCATTTGCGTGGTCACTGTGAAAGTCAGCTTTGCCTCCAGTGAGCCTCGACAGCAGTGATTCATGAGGGCGACGCGGCGCACAAGAGCTGTTCTGTTTGCTGCTCTGAACTCTCAGTGTTTGTCAGGGAAATCATCTGTGGCGGAGGAAACCATGCATTTTCTGTTTGCTTGTTTGTTTTCGATGAAAAGAAGAAAAGCTCGAGCACCAGCCATTTGATCTGAACTCTGAAGCCGAGGCAGAAATACTTTAGAGGGAGATATACCGAATATTTGCTGGGCGCTCAGCTCAGGGGTCAGAATTTAAGATCGCGTTTGTCCCACTAAGTCAGCGGGGACAGTCCCATTTCAAACGCTCCCGCAAAAGACAAAGAAATGTCTTTAGAAGTCATCAAGGCTCAAAGACGCCCGAGTGTTTTGGACGGGTCCACGTCCCGAAAGCAGCAGCAGGATCAGCTCCTCTGGTTCGGACAGCCGTGTAGACCAACACGGATACAGTTGACACGCATCACAGAAGTCATGGCGGATTTCAGCAAAAAACTGAGGACTTTTTCTTATTTTCTACACAGTATGTGTCAGTGTGAGCCAAGAAAGAAATCGCAGCTACTGAAAAGTCAACATCATCAACAGAAAATAAAACTCCATCAACAGGAGATCTGCAGCGGTTTGCACTCCATCATCCTGTCTGCGTCTTTGCTTCGAGAGGCCTCAGCTGTGCTTTTCCTCGCCGTTGCTGCTGTGGTGGAGAGAAAGAGAAAGACAATTTCCACTTAAAGCCTTGATCCAACCTATTTCCTTAATTCTGCCCTGGCAGCAATTTTCACTAAGATCGCTTTTAAAAATGTGTTTTCCCAAAGACAGACTTAATTCAGCCTAATTATCAAGGCGAGCCGAGTCTGACTCCCCTCTAGAAAAAGCACTTGAAAAAAAAATCAGGCATCCCCTGATGAAAGCGTGCTTTCTAAGTCACAATGATACAGATGACCTCTGGGAAACGCAGGAAAGCAAAGACACAGCACTGAGCTCTCAGTAACACGGATCATGGATGCCACCGCCGTAATAAAAATAAAAAAAATTAGAAAATAGAAACGGCTAAATGTCCCAATCTCTCATTGTGTGTCTTTGCCTGCTGCATTGATATTATAAGTTCAGCTTCCTGTAATGTTTAAAACGGGGATGATTGATAGCTTCTAACTCTTGAATTAAGCATCAGGCAGGGAATACAGAGAGTCCCTAAACTATCCTTCCACATGCTGGATCTTAAACGTACAGTATGCGACAGTGCGGGTCCAAATTAGCACATACGGACCTGAAAGGCCTTTTTTCATATTTTACAGTCTTTGCAGTAGCGAGATCGGATCTTCAAAGTGTGTATTAGCTGAGGTATCTTGCACTTACATCAGAGGAAAAGAAATGATGAATGTTGAATGGTGCTGGGCTGTGAAGTTCTGACAAAAAAAAGGAGGGGGGGCCCTCCAACGCATGGCTTTGGCAAGCTTTCACACCCGATGCGGCTCTATTATATCTGCGCATTAGGAAGTGTAGGAGCGTCAGGCGGCCGCCGTAGGAAGGGGAAAGGAATTTTAAGTGATTTTTTTTTTTTTTTTAAATACAGAGAGGAAAATAAAATGCAAATTAGGTGTGTTTCTATCGGCAGCGTTGAGGAAAAATAAATTGAATTTCCACACAGACTCTAAAGAACTGATTTCTATTTGCCAAGTTCTTATCGTGCTTTCGTGTCAGATAGTGTAAGTGATATTTTGTGCTCTCATTTCAAGATGGAAATCAAGGAACACACTTTGCATGCCTTAAGTCAGCGACTACATCAACACTGGAGCTTTCTACTTATGTGGAGCGAAACAACATGTAAGTTTCCTTTTGAGCGGAAGGTCACGGTTTACACACAACAGCTCGCAGAGAATTTCTTAACCTGCAGACCTTTCTTTTTTACCTCGAGTGGGCATAAAACTTGACATTTACATTAGTTTTTGGTTGTGTTTTTTTTTTTTTTTTTTTTAGTTCTTGGAAGGCAGCCCAGCTCGTGTTCGTGCTGCATTACTGCAGTAACTGCATGAAAATCCACTGTAACTTATTAACAATTAGCTTTAATTTGATCAGATTTTACCTTCAACTCTGCTTTTCTTTCTGAAGATGGAAGGATCCTCATCTCTGTTTGGAGATGGTGTGTGTGTGTGTGTGTGTTGTTCACAGGGAGGTTATTTCTCTCTTCACTGTTTCACTTCACAGAAGAATCTCATCTCCTCTGCCTCAGTGGAGCTCACATCACCGATTCTTATTGAAGGGGAAATCGTGCAACCATTGCACAGCGAGGTCGTTATTTGGATAATGACTAATCTGCTCCAGACTTAGTTCCATTCCTCTGATCCGACGTCCAGGTTGGAGTCAGAGGATGTGGCTAATGATGTGGCTGCAACGTTGTCTGGGAATGCAGAGAGTGCATGTACACACACACACACACACGGAAGAGATATTGGCAGTCATTTACTTGCTCACACACTCTAAGCACTTATCTGTTTTGAGTTCCTTCACCTTGACACAGTGAGCCGTCTTAAATTCCCCTCTACAGGAACTCAGCTGAACATTTTTCCACATTATTCCACCACACCACAGAAATATTCTCATTCTTCTCACTCCGGTGCATCGTTTTTCACTTGTGGTGAAATATATATATAAAAAAAAAAACAAAACACGGCAGTCTTTAAGGCCTCGAAACGTGAAATGGAGAAAGCAGATGTGCTTCTCATCTGCTCTTTCTTATGTTTCTCAAGATCATATATATTTAAAAATCCTGGATGTGTGGAACAGCTTGGGATTCATTTAAAGACATCCAATACATACATTTTAAATCAAGATTAGCTCTTCCCATTGATGCTTATGTTTTTGAATCAAATACTGTAATCCGCATTACTAAACTTAGACTGTCAGGCCTGTAGCGTCTTTCGTTTTCCAGCTCATTTGGAAAATGTGCCTGCTTCACTCAGTATTCTTAACATGGAGCAGCAGTCGGCGGATGTTCTCAGCAATACAAGCTCTGACAAACCCACCTTTGGTTGAGTTGGAGACCAAAACAAAGCTAAAAGAAAAGTGAATGCCGGAGTTCTCTGTGGTCAGATGAATGCTAATGCTTCTCTGCGTAAAAAAAAAAAAAAAGGTGACTGTTAGCCAAAACATTTGTGATCATGTTTCAAGGCTCTGCGTTCACCAGCGAGTGTGTCTGCACCCAAATGGAGCTCCAGCTCCCAGTCGGAGTTCATTAAAATATAATACTTCTCCCTGTTGACATTTTGATAAACTTTACTTCATTGAATCAAATTCAGTTGGTGGACCGTCGTAATTGTCCAGAGCAGAGGCGACCCGAACTGCGTAGCCTGAAGTGGTCGTTTCACTGAACACTTTTTATCATTAAAACCTCTTGACTTGTCAGACATCTTGGAAATAATCGTGCTCCACTGCAGTTTAGAGTGACCAAACTGCAGAGCTCTGTGGGAAAAAAAAACATTAAAAGATGCCATTTTTAGCCATAAGTAGTTCATCTGCTGTGTGAATTACAGGCGTTTCATCTTCCAGTGAGCATCGCGGTGATTGTACTCTTGACCTGCAGTGCCTTTTGACCCCTTTAACATTTTGCTCAGGACCATTATAGAAGTGTTTCGTTTGCCTTTCCAGTCTGATCTTTGGCAGTCAGACATCAGAATTCACCAAGTTAACTGAAGCTCGAAACCTCTGCCTCAAAATTTATAACCTACAAGTTTGGGTTACTTATGGCCTTTCAGTCCACGCTTGGCGTGTCAGACTTCAGGTGTTTACTGGGCTTCAGGAAAATCGAACCCCAGAACAAGCTGAGCTGTTAAGTCGACAACTTTCACGACTCTTCTTTTTGATTTAGGGTTTTTGACTCTGTCCTTTGGCCTAGTCGAAAGATATTGGAGTGATTGGACCATTCAGAGGTCTGGAGTTTTTGGGTTTGATCCTCAGACGAGTCCCTGAGCCCGAAATAAGACTGGAATAGAGT
This sequence comes from Echeneis naucrates, assembly GCF_900963305.1. NCBI lineage: Eukaryota > Metazoa > Chordata > Actinopteri > Carangiformes > Echeneidae > Echeneis > Echeneis naucrates. The sequence continues at coordinate 18,768,921 of NC_042527.1, read as the reverse complement.
GTTGCTGCTGAGCTGGTTTAGGGTTGCAGGTTGGAGGCCTCTTAAGCCCATCAAACTGCGAAAACCAATAATGTACAACAGGAAAAGTCATAAATCTAGAAAATATATAAAGCTCAGGTACCTCTGTTGTAATAGAAAAAGGATTAAGACGACTCGTCAGACGTTTTGAGGTCTTAGTTGTGATCCTCAGGATCTGCTGTGAATTTCCAAGTGCAACTTCCAGAGTAAACATTTAAAGGCTTTAGGAGATAAGTGTCTATTGTGTGACCAAACATCTCATTGTGTTAGAGTTCCTGCGATCCACGAGAGACTCAGTCAATTTTTCAAATCCAAAACACAGACTTGGAATCAATGGGGTTATGTTATGGAAAAGTGTGCGTCCAAACATCCCCTCATGGTTTTACTTGTGCACTGTTGTTTAGTTTTTATAATGGTTGGGATGTCCACTGTTGGATAGGTGTACACACACAGGCACACACACACACACACACACACACACACACACACACACTGGCCCTCTTCTTCTTCTTCTCACATGCTTTTTCACTTTGTGCTCATTTGGTGATGTTAATGCTGGCAGACATGTACAGTGTGCTCGAACAGCAGAGGGAGGGGTGTGTGTGTGTGTTCATTTGTGTGTGTGTGTGTGTGTGTGCGCGCAAGATCATACTGTATGTGTGCAAGTGTGCATACACGTGTGTACTTACTGCTCTTAAAAACCAATTAACAGAGCACAGCAGTAGCTGCGGCCCCCTCTTCCTCCAAATGAAGAGGTGAATTAAACATCACCAAGACCAGATGGAGAGAAATCAGACAGAGAAAGAGAGAGAAGGATGAATAATTGAAGACGGAGAGCGTCATAAAATAAGGGGGGAAATAAAACTGAAATAAGAGATGAAATGAAATGTAAGAAAGCAGAAGTCAATTAGAGAGACTGAGAGAGAGCTGCAGGGAGAAGTAGATAGGAAGAGAGGGGAGGGGTGTGTGTGTGTGTGTGTGTGTGTGTGTGTGTGTGCCTGGGAGCGTGTGCACTGCATTTGTGTGTCTCCTGTCTTTTTTTTTTTTTTTTTTTCCGGAAAACAGTCAAACTAACACAAGCCAGTTGTTTGAAGTCTATAATCAGGTTGGTTGCAGCATAGTGATGAAACGACTACACGTTCTTTAAAGTTGTGTGACTGAAGCAGCATCTTCAATCTGGCTATTTTTATATATACATAAGTGTGTGTGTGTGTGTGTGTGTGTGTGTGTGTTAGGGTAAATTAATTATACAAACTTTTGAATAGCCTTTGTTTTTTTTCAGTGAAACCCAACGAGGGAGGATGCCGCGTTGATTTATTCTTCAAACCGATTAAAGATGTAAGAATGCAGTTAGTAACTCTGGTCTGTTATTTCTGTGGCACCGTTGGCGATAAAAGCTTCTCCCACAGTGAACTGGTTGGTTTTTGACAGAACAGAGATCGCCGTCTCCGTCCATACACGGCGGATTGATCCTCTGCTGTCGTGCTGTCGACTCACTGAGAGAGAAATAGAGGAGGAGCAATAGCATTAGATTTTTGTGACCCAGAAATGTTAATCCCCAAATTAATTTTCTCGTAAATAATTAAATCAATCGTGTGTTTTTATGTCTTGAGGAAATGAATTGCAGGCTCATTTCCCTCTGTGTTGGCTTGATTTCGGGGTTTGTTTGTGTGAGTGACGTGTGTCGTTGTGTGCACACGGTTTGTCTGCATAGCTTTATGAAATATCTCCTCTTTGTGTGTGTTTCTGCATCTACACACTGGTAATTGCCTCTGGATGAGCTTGTAAGTGTGTAAATGTTTGTGTGTGTGATTTCCAATAACCGCTCCTCTGCGGTTGGCGTCATGCTGCTCCTCTGTTCTGCTGGAAGTGTTTGTGAGGCGAAATAAAAACTGTGTTTGGTGGAGAGGGGAACACTGGGAAATCACAGAGCTCCTGTTTACAGCAAACACCAAGCGAGCCGGGACACAACGGTGACAAAGTTATGATCTCTACATCTGTCCCTCTGTGTCTGTCACGCTCCGTCCTCCTCCGTCTCTCCCGGCCTGCTTTCTGGCTCTTCTCTGTCATTTTAATGCCGTCTGCTTCGGGGGACATAAATGTTACAAGAGCAATATTTCCAAACCGTCAAAATAAATAAGGCAGCCTTAAACGCATCATCCCAGCATGGCCAATCAGAAACTGACCTTTGTTTTTCAACGACAGCAGAGACACGTGAGTCCGTGATGGGATGGAAAACTGGGACTTTTTCGTGGTAACTTTGAGGGAGTGTGCTTTGGTATGTTGCATCTCCCTTCCTGTTCAGCCCGCGGCAGGCCTCAGTGAAACATGAGCGAGAAATACGGCTAAAGGCCCAATTAATAAAATAATCCAACAGGACGCAGCAAAGAATGAGTCAGTTTGCATGCACACGTAGAGCATCCAGCCCTTTCTATAATTCATGTCTATTTTCTTTGCTGTCATTGGGTGACACTCTTTCACGCTGACACTTTTCTCCTGCTTGCATTTTTTCCTCATCTATCAGCGAGCGTTCAGACCGAAAACAGCCCGCGCATTAAAAACACGCAGGGAGCTGCGCTGACAGAGATGTATCATTCAGATACCTGTTCGACAGTGAGAGGCTGCTTTAACAAAAGTGATTTATGGGAGCAGCTTGCACGCAGACCTCGGATTGTGGCGGCGTCACATTTCACATGTGAATGTCGCTCATAAATCGCAGCGAGATTTGTGAGTCCTGAACGACAGACGGGTCGCAGCACGAAAGGTGAAAGAGGAAAGATGTGAGCTATAGAGCCACAAATCTGATATTTTACCAGATATGAAAACATTTCATTCGCATTCTTTGTGAAGATGGAGGAATTTTGTCTCTACATAGCTGATGTCGACCTTCTCTTCAACTTAAGTTAGCCTGCTAACTGAAGCCCGTCTTACTGTCTGCCCTGAAAATGTCACTTTGCTTTGAGGAGATATTATAAACTCTTGTTTTGCACATTAGCAGAGAAAACTTACAAATAACTTCTGTAGAGATGCAACGTTCACGCTACAAAGTCATCTCCTGGGAAAGTTTCATCTCACCGCTGTTCAAGGCGCCTTCAACATTTTTCTTCTAAATGAGTCGACCCATTTAAATTAGTGACAGAGCTGCGTTTTGTGCACCATCCTGCTGTTTGTGTAAAATAAAGTGAAGTCATTTACAAAAAGGAATCTTATGGGGTTTTTTTTGTTGTTGCTGTTTCTCTCCCCACTAAAAATATGACAAAGAAGCACGTTAACAATGTTATATTTCATGTTTAAATCCAAAGGCAGAGCCAAAGGAGTGCACTCCAGAGCAGAAACGACTAATAGTTAAAAAGCTACGAAGCCTGGAAGCATCAGCGTGGTTGTGGGTGGTAGATGTTATTAAGTTCAGGAAGTCTAAAGCCACTTCTGACCACTTGGAAGATGAGAAAGAACCTGAAGCAGTGTTTAATCAGAAAGTGCTTTACCAACCACTTGGAGCAGATGTGAGAACTTTTTTTTTCCTGCAGCGTTGGGGATAATTGTGTTCGGATGATTTTAATGTGTTTTCACATCAACTCTCTAAGTACATCAGTCAGCTCCAAAATGTCACGAGTGTTTTTTTTTTTCTCCAGCTCCGCCGTTTCCCCTCTTTCACCTCCGTCTTTTATTTTTCTGTGGTTCTCTCCTGCTCCCTTCCTCCCACTCACTCACTCTTCCATGCACACACAGACGCACACTTTTCACTCTCCCTCTCTCATGCGAACAACCTTTTTTTTTTTTTTTTTTTTTTTTTGTAACTCTCCCATCCACACTGTGCCCTTTGCTGCCTTTTCAAAAATGGCAAATATATGCACACGGCATGCACACAGCACAACAATGACAGATATGCATGCAGGCATGCGTGTAAACACAGACAATGCTCACACTCACACACAGACGCGGCGGCGTGTGCTCTCCTGGCAGAGATTGGTGTGGGGTCTTCGAAATGGGAGCGAGCCGTAGCCTGGAGGCAGAGCCGGGACATGAATACATGGACAGGGTCAGCGTGGCACTTTTTTTTTTTTTTTTTTAGGGGTGGGGGTTCGGAGGATGAAGGCTTCAGGCTGCAGGACTGAAGTTTAGGGTTACAGACCTCACAAATTGCCCTTTCATTTCTCCATGAGGACGGTTTGCTTGCCGGAAATTGTATTTGGCCTCTGACAGCCATATTAGAGGTCTTCAGCTCAGACAGCGGACGCATTCTTCAGTCCATGCAGCGACCACAAGTTGGCAAATCATTCCACTTTGAAGTCGAAGCAGTTAAAATGCTTTCTGCCTTTCTTTTTTTTTTTCTTTTTTTTTATGAGATATGTCCCAAGTTCCTTTCACAGTGACTTGAATTGCACAATGAGGGAGAAGATTAGAGTTGACAGAGCTGTTTCATGATGTTTTGCCCAGAACATGAGTAGAGCTGATTGTTACCTTTAATAGGAGTGTGTTGATTCCTGTCAGCTGCTCTTTCACCTGCCATATTCTCTTCTTTTTTCCCCCCAGAAGATCAAACGCTTGCAAAATGCTCGGCGAAAGCTTCTCGATAGGACTGACTGAGGAGGCTTTGATGAGGGGGCAACATAGACCGGTGTCACACACAAACACATGGGATAGTAACTCAGAAAAGTCCAGGAAAGAAGCTGCGTCTTCGCTCGAGACTGTAATAGTTTTGGTAAAACGACTTGGGGTTAACGAGTGTTACAGGTTTTCTGAGAGGTGTGTGGAGCAAAGCTTCAAGTAGGATAAAACATCGCTGACTGATGAGGCCGCTGACGGTCGATGTTGATGTCTTTTAATTATCTCCATTGCTTAATTCTGACAAGTAACTGAAAGTACGTTTGAAGTATCTCATGATCTTTCATAATCAAACGATCATTTAAGTTTGAGTTTCAACATTTAACTCTCTCTTTATTCAAAACTCTTCCCAACGCAGGCTCACTTTTCACCCTCAGCTCAAACAATGCTGCCTTGTTTCTGGTATATAGAGCTTCAGCTCATGAACATGTAGAAATGAGGGATGGTGTGTGCGCTTTATTTTGAAAAGTTGGGTTGAATAAACAAGGAGCTAGCTGGCTTATACTTGTACAGATGTTTTATGAAACAAAGTGATGCAAAAATGAGAAAAAAGCATGGAGGCTATTAGGAATAATATGTTTGGACGTTGAGGCTGTAATTGTGAAGCTCTGTTCATTGTACCACTGGGTATATTATGTAGAGAGGAAGAGAGGATATACCTAACATCATCCCTCAGGCTAATGATGCAGAGAGGTAAAGACAAAGAGAGGAAAGCAAAGGAGGAAGAGGAGGGTGGAGGCTGAGACAGACGGAGGGGGGGAAACGAAAAGGGAAGTGAGAGTGATGGGAAAACTTGTGGAAGACATAAGGAGAGAGAAAGAGTCAGAGAGATGAGAGAAGGTGAGTCAGAAAGAAAGAGGAGGGGAAGATGAGAGAGAGCAAGGGAAGAAAAAGTGGAGGAGGGAGGAGGGCGAGCATATGGGAGACAAGGAATTTGAAAATTGAGGGAGGCCAAAGTGTGTGTGTGTGTGTGTGTGTGTGTGTGTGTGTCGGGGGAGGAGGGTGGGCATCCCGTAGGGTTAATTACATCTCTGTTCTCTGTCAGTGCAGCTCGCTCCGCTGCGATCTGAGTCTCTGCTGCAGGCTGACAGGCCTCACACACACACACACACACACACACACACACACACACATACATCCATGCACGCTCAAAATATTTCGACACAACTAAAAATGTTCCCTGTCTCCTCCTTTTTGTATTTCTGTCACTATTTTTCCCACACAGACACACACACACAATAACACAATGCAACACACCGCAGCCTGTCCCAGGAGAGCGTGCGTTGTTCTGTTCAGAGTTAGACAAGAAGGCCCTTACTCATAATAGCTGTTAATTTTGCATAAATCATGCATAACATGACCCACATGTAAATCACTCATGTCAGCGGGATATCACATCCCAGCAGCTCCGTCGTCGTCTTCTTCTTCTCTGCAAGAAGCGGCAGCTGCTTTCATTTACCCTATTTTCTGTTTGTCTTCTGAATGAGAAGCCCTGAAAGGTGCGTGACGTTCCAGCCTGAGAGCATTTTCATCGCCCCTCTTCGGGTTGTGGGGAACTGAGGATGTATATTTGTTTACCGTTTGCCGTGAGGAAATTGTCAGATGAGCCTCAACTTCTCTCACATTGTCGTAATTCAGAATGTCTTTTGATTGACAACCAGAGAGTGAGTGTTAAGATTGCACGTGTTGGACCAGGAGGAGAGTTTTTCAGAATAAGAGTCCAACCTCCATATTCTCTGTCAAAGTCAAAGGTCAAAAGCAGTCTGATCTTAAACCAACATGGCTGACGAGATGAGCGCTTCGACCAGAAACGTAGAGCACTCGAAGAATGTTTCTTTTCCGTGTATGTTTGTCTTCGTTTGACATCATACAGCGGAGGTGGAAACAGGAAACAACATTCAGCCAAACATCAGAGCAAAGTGGTGACTCAAATGAGAAGCTGCTTCGTTAATGTGATGAGCTGACACCAAAGTTCACTGACCAACACTAAGAGGAAAGGCCCTGAGGTTAGGTTTAACGCACAACGCATTTCATCATGGAATCAGCGGCTGTTTGAGAAGAAAAGATTAGCCCGATCAACAGCTCCTCCAACAATGGTAAAGTGCTTTGGGGAAGATTTTCACCACCAGCTCAGAGTCACTGCAGTTGTCTGCTTGATTCGGTATTTTGAGAAAGTTGACGAAAACATCAAAGTGCTTCATCTGACGTGTGAAGAGTCGTGCCTTCAGCGCGGCAGCCCCCTCCCTCCGCACAAATAACATGACGGCTCGTGTAATCCTCCCGACAAATCAGTGAATCGCCCGTTGTTTGCACCTTTGTGGCTGAATCCTACTGAGACGTGTCCCTCCGAGCCTCGGCCTGCTTTATTAACCAGTTTTGCCTTAATTAGCTAATAGGATTGTTTTAACCATGATCCAAGAGCAGAATAGCCGACGGGAAGACAAGCAGCAGGTTTGCTGAAGTGCATGCATGCATTTATAGATCTGTGTGTATGTGTGGCCTTATTCGTGACGACTGAAGGCCTGTTTTTAAATGGCCATATGAGTGTTGGTGAATCAAATCCGTCATGTGTGCATAAAAACATTAAGACAAAGATTTGTACGTGCAATCGCATGTGTGCATTAGTGACTCCGTGAAATGTGTGTGTCATCTACGGCACCACAGTCTCCTTCTCTGCTTTAATTAATGCGCCTTCCTGCAAGAGTTTCTCCAGAATACGAAACCGTTTTACCTGATGATGCAAACGGCTGAAAACAGCTCCGGTGTGAGTGCCTCGCCTCCTCACCTGACACTTTGCCTTTACGCGAGAGCATTAATGTATGCCTGCGTTACACTTGTAGTTTTTCTATCCGTGCATTTTAGTGGCACTGCGATAGCCAAAAGGCTTATTTCGCTGGAGGAAATGTGTGTGTGTAAGCAAAATCCTTTGTACTGTGTGATGAAAAAGAGCAGGCGGTATCACAGCTTGGCAAAGGATGGTCTCGCTACACAAGCAAGAGGCCACACATCCATGCACGCACGCACGCACGCACGCATACTTTCTGTACCCACAAAGAGTCACACGGGCCTCGTTAAAGTCCGGGCGAGAAAGGGACCAAACAGTGGCCGAAGCCACAAAGAGATGAGAATTATGCTGATTCTTTTGGGTCTTTCTGCCAATAATTTGGTAAAATAAAATCTCTGAATCCTCCCACTCCCTTTCATTCAGAGCAGAACAAAATAAAGAGACACGAGTCGACAAGGCCGGATAGGGACCGAGCAGCCTGAATGAAAGATGGCGCCTCACGGCCAGGTGGCGATGAAAGTACCTTAACCTTGATTTCCCTCTCTGTCCCTCTGCTGCAGTGTGGAGCGTTCGTTTCTCCCAGGAGCCCGCGGACCAGTCGGTGGTGCTGGGAGAACGGGTGGTGCTGTCCTGCGTGGTCTTCAACTACACCGGCATCGTCCAGTGGACCAAAGACGGCCTGGCCCTCGGCATCGGCGAGGGTCTGAGAGGTGAGGGAGGGGGACGGAGATCCTATAATGGGAGGAGACGAGGGGAAAGAGAAAAACCCGCGCAGGGGATCAAAGTGAAGTGAAGAAGGGGAATAACTCAGCTACGGTCTTGGTTCAGTTTCGACTTTAAGAACCCTGACAAAAGCTATTATGGCTGAAAAGTGCAAGGGTTTTTTTTTTTTTTTAAACATTAAGGGAATGAACACTGTACAGAGGGAGATAGAGTTAAGAGCCAAGAAGCGTGTGAGTGACAATCTGGGCAAAAATGAGTCCTGTATATCATGCTGAATTAGAGAAAATCCCTCACACTGCTGACAAAAGCAGACACACATTCACATTTACATTTTAAGCCGACACACACATCCAGAATGACTTACTGTGAGTGCAACAGTAGGGTACGCTTCCATTTCAGAGATGGCGACGCTTCACATGCAAACAGAAGTGAGGAGAGTCAAAGGGTCAAAGTCTCAACAGACAGAGACGAGCCTCTCTCTTCTTTTTTTTTTTTTCCCCTCTCCATTCAGGAAACGATCAGATGAAACTCAGAAGTGCAAAACAAAACAAAAAGAAGCAGTGAAAAGAGAAAAAATGCCCTTCACTGACCTCGACTCTGTTTAGTTTCTTTTTTCTTTTTCTGCAAAATGCATGCAGGCAAGCTTTTGATGAGCACGGTTCACTGACTGTTGCTACTGGCATCTTATGACTGCAGCTCCTGATAGCTCTTGCTCTTTGCCCATAATTTATTCAGGCAAGGAATGAAAATGATCCCTCAGATGAAACGGGAAACGTCACTGGAGTAAATTTACACAGCCTGCTGTATGAAATATCAAAACTTAAAGGCTTCATTATAATCAGCAAAAGAAATATAAGAAACATGACGCCGGGGCTGTGTGACATTTCTAATGTTTTATCCATTAAAATGCTTCTGTTGGTGACGCTACAAAGAATCACACGCTTCATTTTCCTCGCATTAACTTCTAACCTGCGTAAGACTCAAATTTGTTTTTAGGAATAAACTCATAACAAAGTGTTTGTTGGCGTAATTCACCCATAAGTGGCAGCGTGCTGTGCTGCCACACTGTCACTTATAGGAAGCTCTTTTTAAGTTGTGACGGACTCCCCTTCTCTCATATTGTTTACGGAGGAAGTCCATTTTCCAAAAAATATAAAAAATACGCACATGTTCATGCAGCAAAACTAAGAAATCATCTGTCACAGTTTCCACGACACACCAAACCACCCAACGCTTTCTAAGCCTCTGGCCCAGCAGCACACACTGTGTTGGGCTGCAGATCAGCTGTTTAACTGTAAAAACCTGCTTGTGAAGAGAAATATTGGAATATAGCGGCAGTGAAAATGTAATTCCAAAGTAAAGGGCCGTTTGACAGCAAGATAAATTGGTGAAAATATTCGACATATATTATTAAAATAGAATAAAGAAGTCTTTGTGGATGGCTCCATCTCCGTCAGTATTTCTGCGCTCTCTCTAAAATGAGAGGAATCTATTACAAGTAATGAACTTACTGACGCACAACCCCACATGAGGAAACGTGGACTTTCACTTTAAAGAGCGGCTGATTGAACCGAATGACTGAATCCAAAAAATACGGCTTCACAAACGGAACGTAAATAAGCACTCGAGTACTTCGCTGCCTTTCAGCTCTAAATCTCCATTTCTCATCACACTGTGAGTCCATCCACAGAAATATGCACATCGCACGGCATGCAAACAAATCACACACATTCAATCAACCCACTGCTCGCACAGACACACACAATGTCACTCAAGTGCTAATCTGACATGTGATGTGAATCTTGTGTTCAACTCAATTTAATTCGCAGGTTCAGTAAAGGTCAGCACATCTCTCTCTCTCTCTCTCTCTCTCTCTCTCTCTCTCCCTCCTCTGTCTTTCAAACTACAGCTCCATCATCACTTTGTGTATTTCCCACATCACCTCCATTGCTTTTGCATGTCTCTTCCTCCTCTGCTGTTTCCTCTCAGCTTCTTCTCCTCCTCCCTCTCTCTCTCTCTCTATCTATCCTTCGGTAATGCTCCCTTTGTCCTTGCAGCCTTCTCTCTTTTTTTTTTTTTTTTTTTTTTTGCGAGCCTGGCCCTGTTGGCAAACACGCCGGCGTTTGATAAACATGTTGCTCTCATTGTCTCTTTATCCTCAGCTTTTCAGCCATCTATCATCGCCTTCTGTCCATCCTTCTTCCCTAAATTGCCCGAGCTGCTGTCCCCTCCCTCATCTCTGACGCACTGTCTCTCAATCTTTCCTTCCCTCTTTCATTTTGAAGTATGAAGTCATCTCATAGTTTGATAGGAAGTCCATAGAAATGATATTAATGCGTGGTCTGTTGTGCAGATGCGTTGCCGGTGCGTGTGCTCTGACATGTGAGCGGTGGCTGTTTTTGTGCCCTGTATGGATTTATACAGCCCTTGATGACGGAGTAGGCGTGCAGTAAATTCATACCTGCAGCTTGGAACACCCACACACGCGTGCAGATCCGCTTTTATTCTCTGAACACAAAACACTTTTTGCACATTGCACCATCACGTATTTTAAATATATGATGATGGTGTGCCATGTTGAGATGTATCAGTGAGAACACCTAAAGCACACATCTGTTCCCTACCTGCAGGCTTTATTGTCCGTCCTCAAACCTCCACCTCCTCCTCCTCCTCCTCCTCCTCCTCCGCCTCCCCCTTCTCCTTCTCCTTCTCCCCGGGGTGCTTTCACCTCTGTGGTTGCTATGCTGCGAGGTGCTGGAGTGGATGATGTAATCTCCACTAATACTTTTGTCAACCACCCCCACCCCCAACCCCAACTCTCCCTCCCTGCTCTCTGTATACCCTGCCTGCCTTTGCCATCTGAATCCATGATGTCATGTTAGGATTGGGCACAAAGGATCAATGAGTGCCCCCTAGTGGGACGTCACGCTCAATTATGCCTTTGTCTGAGAGGCGAAGGTTCAAACGGGGGGGGGGGGGGGGGGGGTTATAATTGGGACGGCGCTGCCTGTAGTTCTGCAGTTTATGTGTGATGCAGGAGTTGATGTGGCATCAGTGTGTATGTGGCGATGCTCGATGGGCGTTTGAGCAAAGAGACCCTTTCAGTTGTTTATCTCTGACTGAGCCTTCATTACCTTCCTCTGGGTTGTTTGTGTAAAGGAGCTACTATCATGATTTCCAGATGCTCCGGTTAATGCAAAAAAAAAAAAAAAAAAAAGCTTCAGACACAAATGCCACAGATGCTGAACGCTGTCCGTGTGTTGGGTGATTAAAAGGGCTGACATTTCCACATGAATACGCGCACCATTCAGTGATGTCTGTCTCCGACTGATGTGATACAATTGTGATTCAGCTTTTATCCATTTCATAAGAGCGTCTACATTTTCCTTTATCTTGTAAACAAGTCAAGTGTCAGTCCTCTGGCGCACAGGGAAGCAGAAAAACACTGACACTGAATAAAGGAAGATGAAAGAGTGGGATGGTTTTCCCTCCTGTAGCCTAAATATTTCGCGTTCCCCAACACTGAAGCAGCATGCTCACCAGAATCACAGAAAAAAGGGATTACGCTGATTAACTTTTATTGTATCTGCCAATTGAGATAGTTTAGTTTTATAGGATATTCAGCTTCCTGTTGACAACCCAGTAAAATAAAGCTGAATGTGACTTTGTGCTGACAAACAACATTCATACACACACAACAAAAGAAATCTCAATAGGGATGATATCAGGGTATCTAAAGAATAACTTAATGATTATAATAATAACAAGAGGGCCACCCAGAGCATTGATGGTTGGAATAATTTACTGTTTATCAAATAAGAAGTCAGTATTAGTCCCTACTGCTTATTGGATTATTCGTTTAAATGAACTGCTCCCTTAAATCAATCTTCCCGCAGTCATCATAACGACTTCACAATATGTGGAAAAGTCCCACTCTAAAATTAGGATGTGGAGTCTCCCTTCCTCAAAAGCTTTATTCCACAAGTCCAGTGTTGCTGCAACTCATCATTCATTGTCTCCAGAATAAAAATGATATCATCCTCCAACACAGATCTCTTGTGAAGCCGGTGCTATTACGATGACTCATGGCGGCAGCAGCAGCTTGTAATGCAGCTCCTTCTTCCAGCCAACTATCATCTCGAAACAGCGTTTTTTAGTTGTTTTTTTTTTTTTTTTTAGTTGGAAGACTATTCTTAAATTACACTCCAGAAGTTCATTTTCCGAACATGTCGGACTTTTCTGACCGCTGAGTAAACCACGTCGTGATGCATGGCTGAACGGTGAAGGGTAAAACAGGGGACGTGACTCACAAAGTGAATATTCGGCTCCATTGATTTAACAGCAAACCTGCTGTGTGTCTGTGTGTGTGTGTGTGTCTCCTGCAGCCTGGCCCAGGTATCGTGTGCTGAGGGCTCTGGACATCGGCCAGTACAACTTGGAGATCTCCAACGCCGAGCTGTCTGATGACTCTCTGTACGAGTGTCAGGCCACGGAGGCCGCGCTGCGCTCCAGGAGGGCCAAGCTCAACGTACTGAGTAAGTGGACTCTCAGGCTTCCTTTCCTGAGAGCGAAATCTGAGCAAATTACCCTTCCAGTGTGACGGAGAGGAGACTGCCACATACAACAGAAGAATGCGCCCTTGTGACGTGAAGGTTTCCTGAGTTGAAAGAACGCGTTTCTTTCTTTGAAGCTCCTTTGAGGTTTTCGTGTGTCTTGTCTCTTTCCATCAAGCTAATAATCTCGACAAGTGAACTTCCAGAATCCATGAGTCTTTTTTTTTTTTTTTTTTTTTTGAGAGAGCGGGCTGATTTCTGCCAATATAGCAATAAAAACCAAATTAAAGCACCAGGATATAATATGAGAGCAGCGTCCGCAGTCACTTTGAGGTGAGATGGTCAAGTCAAGTCGATTTTCACTCATACAGTGCCAAACCGCAGCAGGAGCTGTCATGTAGAGCAGATTCAGAGCTGGACCAAGCACTTGGTGACGTCTTGGCATCGGCGGCCATCCGGCTGGACCGGTGGGCTGAGAGAGAGAGAAAAAAGAAGGAAGGAAAGGAGGAAGGCCCACGGTGGAGTGAAAATGATAATCATAAAAATGTGCAGTTATAATGAGCAGGCTTCACGTTCCCATCTTCTGACTCACGGCTGGAACAGAAGAAAGACGAGAGTTTCGGGAAAAGCCTTGTTACTTCAAATCTGTTGAATGGTGCATTTACAACAAAACTATGAAACGCAAAGAGGTTGAAGAATTGCCTCATCGTTACCACGCAGACTGTGTACATGAAAAGGTTTATTTGTATGTTTGCGTGCACGCTTAGTCTTTTCTAAATTGTGTGTGTGCGTCTGTGTGTTTGTCCCCCCCCTCCAGTCCCGCCTGAGGACCCGGTGGTAGAGGGAACCCCAGAGCTCCTGCTGATGGCCGGGACTCCGTACAACCTGACCTGTGTGACCCGGGGGGCCAAGCCTGCGGCGCACATCCAGTGGACCAAGGACGGCGTTGCGGTGGAGGGAGCCTACCACTCCACGGTGACTCACACACACCCATGTGGACGGGCAGATTACAGCAAGCAAACAAACAGACCAACAACAACAACGCACAATTAAAACCATGAAGTTTATGAAACCAAAATCTGCTTAATCCCCTTTGACGCACAGACGCCTCAGAGGACTGTGTAGAACGAGTCGTAGCGCGGTTACAATCTGCTCCTCACAAACATCCATTTGTTTGTTGATACAGTGAGTTTTTGTGCCCATGGCGCTGAATTACAGTGTGTTCACCTCGGGCCATGCAGCAGCCCCGGAGTCCTACGCAGCACAGCAAACCATTTTAGCACATGGCTTTATTATCTCTTTGTTTAAAATTGCAAATTGTGACCTGCAAACCTGTAACCAGCGGCCCATCGTGCCTTCAGATCTGGTTGTTTTTTTGTTTTTGTGTTGTTGTTTTTTTTTTTTGTTTTGTTTTTTTTTAAGCATTGACGACCCAATTAATAGTTTTTATTTTCAACAGTGGCAACAAAAGAGCACCAGAAAATCCAGCACCTGCCAGTTAGCGTTTATGGTCTTAAATGATCAAGGAAGGTATCGTAACTCCTGACGGTGAGAAAGCCTCAGTTGTTCTGTTGTATGATGAAAGACGCAAGAAGCAAATGAAAGGAAGAGAAACAAAAAGAGCCATGTTCTCTCAAGGGCCAAAAAATGAGCGATTTACTTGGGAAAAAAAAAAAAAAAAAACAATATGTAAGCATGGCACGAATCACCTCTCCTTTGTTATATTATTCATTCATCATAACAGACTAGATTTAAGGCTACACATGTCGGAGCGCGAACTCTTCCTGGATCTTTTGTTTCAGTGCGTTTAAGACGTTTTAAAAGTAGAATGAAAGGTGTGAAAATTTAATCAGACCTGCAGGGAGACTCGTGCTTTTATTAAGCAGTGAGTATGATTCCCGGATCTAGAAATGAGTTTTTCATCCGGTCAGTCCAGCTTCAAGGCGTTATTTCTAGTTCCTGCTGTTTTTCGATGGTCCTGAAGCGACAGCGCGAACAGTCGCGCTCCCCCCAATGAGTTTTGTCTCACTGTCGTTCATCGAGTCTGCACATCCACAGAAGACGAGCAAATAGGCCTTCGGTTACTGTCCCCAAAGATCCAGGTCGAATTAACCTGCATGCACACAGGTCACACACACACACACACACACACACACACACAGGCAGAACTATCACTGATGTATTTTACAGTTGTCTCCCACATTCACACTCCTCATGCTGCCGTATATTCTCCCACACGCATGAAGCTATGCCTGCAAGCGCACACATGCACCTAGACTCACACACACACACACACACACACAGACAGACAGGGATGTGTCTGTGCTTTCATGTGCAGCACCAAACTCACTGACTCACACACTCAAACACAGATGTTTTTTTTACACCTCTCAGTTGGTTTTATGCCCCCTACACATGCTCATACATATTACATGCTGCAGTTGTGTTACTGTGTTACTGACCACGCATTTACACTGCAGTGAGAGCTGAACACGCTTTCCTGACAGATTTTGTAGCTACATCGCACAACACCCCACACACCCTCACTCCAAGAAGACTGGGTGTGATGATGTTTTCCTGTGCAGAAGGAGATTTTAAAGCTCGTGTTTTAGGGCTCAAACTGGGGATTATTGTCGTTTTTGATCTGCCTATCAATTATTTTTCTAAAAGAAGACTTGGTTTAATCTATAAAATCCAAAGAACCGTGAATAATGTCCGTCCCATAGTCTGACATAATGGCTTTGAATTGCTTCCTCTGTCCTAGCAAACCTGATTACATTCAATCAACACTCACGTAATAAGAGAGAAGCTGCGAAATGAGTCGCTACAGCTGATTAATCATTGAAACTTGTCTGTTTCTCTTTAGCTTCCATATGCGTGTTCAGCTCTCATTTAAAGATGCAAAGCGTCATAATAAAATCGAATTGCCTGCTTTAATTGGAAGAACATTTTGTAGACAGCCACTTTCCTGCATCATCATTAGACTTCTATCTTGTGAACGTGAATCCCAGTAAAATCTCTTCTCGTCAGTTTCTATCTTCTCTTTTGTTTCCCGCTGATCCTTCTAGAAGTTTTTTGTTTTCCTGTGGACCTCCAGATTTCTGTTTTCGTGCCTGCCTCCATTAGCATCACTCCTTCGTCTCTCTCCTGTCTCCCATGGCGTTTATTCTCCTCTTCTTCTTCTATGATCTCTCCTTGGCGTTGAACAGGAAGTGCTGCCGGACAGGAAGAGGGTGACGACCAGGAGCTACCTTCCCATCACGCCGGTCGACACCGACAGCGGTTCCAACTTCACCTGCGTGGCCAGCAACCCGGCGGTGCCCATGGGCAAACGAGCCACCGTTAACCTTAATGTCCACCGTACGTTGGTCTGTTATTCCGTGTGAGGATGTTCATGGCTGGGCCCTCTGGAGACAGAGGCTTAGCTGGTTCTCTTTCTCTTTTTTCTGTAGAAATGCAACAAAATCAGTCAATCAGCTGCCCCGGCACTTGTCGCCTTTAAGTAATTATCAAGAAAAATGACATGACTCATAAGCTGAGTACATGAATTTACCGCCTCTATTTTTCACCATTCTTCCAACCCTGGATTCGTTCCAAATTTGATTCAGCTGCTTGCGTTGTTTTTGGCACCGATTTTTCGAGGCCAATAATTTTCACCTAAAGCGGTTCAGCAAATTGATTTCCTTCAACACACAGAAAATAAGAACTTTTTTTTTTGTGTTTAAAGGATTTCAGTCGTGTCCCCGGAGAAATAAGGAATGATTGTTCACAAGAAAACTGTAGTTTGAATATTCAATCAAGAAGACTGATGTGTTTTTCCAATCGGGCGTAGTCTGTAAGTACTGGGAGAATATCCTCAGTAACAGTGGGTGTGGAATCTGCGGAGAAGTGAGGATTTTATTGTGAAATTTATAGTTGGTGTGACTTATTTATGTCGGAAATCAATCATCATGCTGTTTGGCGCTGGCGAAACACAGCAGTCATTCACTTTATCTTTAGTTTGTGCGCTGAATATGCATCTTCTCTCCTCGTAGATCCGCCCACGGTGACGCTGTCCATCGAGCCTCGCTCGGTCCTGGAGGGCGAGAGGGTCACTTTCACCTGCCAGGCCACTGCCAACCCCCCCATCATGGGCTACAGGTAGGAGGGAAAGGAAATGCCAAGAAATTTCAACAACAAAGCTACTATCTGCTCATCAATATGTGTTGTGTTGTGTTGTTATGTGATGGACACAAAAATGAACAACGTGAGAATGAAAGCCCGTGCCAGTAAGTTTTCCAGTCCGGACGTGATCCTGAATAGAAATTTCTGCTCAGAGAACAGCATCAGTGAAAGTATTGAACATTGGCACAGTTAAACTCTGACTTTTATCTGAAGTGACAGCACCAAAGCTAGATGCGTGATTTTTAACAAGGCGGCCCTAAACTGAGGTTTGAGACTCCGGTGCAGGGTCCCAGTGTGGGAGCGCTGCCAGGTACTCAGGCTCGGGGCCTATCCGGTGTATATTAAAATGTCATCTATTGGCAGATGTGCAATATGGTTCTATGATTTTCAGCTAGGTATCTGGCAGGATAGAGCGTGGATAAGAGACACGAGGAGAAGTTTATGTTTTTAACTATCCCCTCAGGTGGTGACATCAAAAATGTTTGTTTAATAGCCTTATTTAATAATTCAAACACGCTCATATATATTAATGGCTATCCGGAATTTGAACCGCTGCCAAAAGAGTAAAAATCTTTATGCTTTCCATATCTCATCCTGACAAAAGTGACATAAGTTTTAATGTGAAACTCTGATGCGTTTCCTGCGTCAGGTGGGCTAAAGGCGGCGTGCTGCTGGAGGGCGCCAGGGAGAGCGTGTTCGTGACCACGGCGGATCACTCCTTCTTCACGGAGCCCGTGTCCTGTCAGGTGTTCAACGCCGTGGGAAACACCAACGTCAGCATCCTGGTGGACGTGCACTGTGAGTGTGACTAAATTATTTATTTGTCTGTTCGTGCATCATGCAGAGCACGTTTCTTAAAGGAGGATTAATGTGCTATAAATTCAGTATTTTCAGTTTAACCCCTGACATCAGTGGTCAGAGTCTCACATATTAAATAGTGCTGACAGATGCACATAGATAAATACACAGAATAATAAACCTGCGCTGCGTTCTTTGGGTTCTTTAACATCTGTCTGTGTATTCCTGTCGCTCAGTCGGTCCGATCCTGGTGGTGGAGCCCCGACCGGTCACGGTGGATGTGGACTCTGACGTCACTCTTAACTGCAAGTGGTCTGGAAACCCTCCTCTCACCTTAACCTGGACAAAAAAGGGCTCCAGCATGGTAAAAACAATCCCTTTTTCTTTTTACCTGGTTATTTCGATACCGTTTATACTTGTACACAACAGACCCTGGATCGAAACGCATGTCCTCCAGAAACCCCCGTTCCCAGCTCATATTAATATCTGAGGACCGGACCAAATGTTTGCTCGCTTGTAAAGCAGGTGGTTGGTAGTGAGACTCCGTCTTCATATGTTAAATCTTTCATTTGTGCCTAAATAGTTAAGAAAGGCTGCAGGAAAAAAAAAAAAAAAAAAAAAACGAACTAATGGAGCCTGCTGAGTAAATCAGCGTGTTTTTATGAATTAAATATAGCTCTCCTTCCCTCCCGCCGTCTCTCTAACATCTCACCCTTTCTGTCTGTCTCCACTCGCCACCTCGTGAATCTACTATCCTTCTCCTGATGCTCTTCTGCTTACTTATCTGTGTCCAGGTGCTGAGCAACAACAACCAGCTGTACCTGAAGTCGGTGAGTCAGGCTGATGCAGGCCAGTACGTCTGCAAGGCCATCGTCCCCCGAATCGGAGTGGGAGAGACTGAAGTTACGCTCACAGTCAACGGTCAGTTTCTCACTCACTAAAATATACTCACAATCTGCCTATGCATTGAAAGATTAGGCCCCAGCCAAGCGTGGAGGATGAATATTAAACGACACGGACCTCCACAATGTGTGCGTTTGATCTAGAATCAGCAATCGCACGCGTATATTCACCTCTCTGGCAGCCGAAGTGACCGAACGTCCAGAATATTGTATCTCATTAGGTTATAATATGATGTCGACCCGGCCTGATTCATTCCAGCTCCAGTCCAAAACCAAACCCTGCAGCTAATTTATCAGCCCTGGACAGGCACAAAGCCAATACTTCAATGCCAAAACTTCGTCCCAGTGTGACCATCAATCGCTTGATAAATCAAAACCGAATCGCCGAGAACACAATGACAAAACGATAGTTCAAATTGTCCTTAAATCTTAGCCGGGTGACAGCGTGCCCGGTCCAACCGGAGAGGAGCACCGCCACATTCATTGCCACGTCCTTGCAAAATATCAAGTGCTGAAAGCTTGGCGACCTATTCACCCGCCAGGTAATGTGTCAGCGCCGTTATTTAAAGTCCCTCTTCCGTGCTTTAACTTTGGGAAAATACTCTGCTGTGACTTACATCTTGTTTATATGGTTTCTCTCATTATGAGAGTTCCATCCAAACTCACCTCCTCAGTGACAGACCTGGATCTGGATTACTCGCAGTTGGCAGGCGAAA
This sequence comes from Echeneis naucrates, assembly GCF_900963305.1. Classification (NCBI taxonomy): domain Eukaryota; kingdom Metazoa; phylum Chordata; class Actinopteri; order Carangiformes; family Echeneidae; genus Echeneis; species Echeneis naucrates. The sequence continues at coordinate 18,749,657 of NC_042527.1, read as the reverse complement.
GAAGGAAGTATCAAGGTTTGATCGTGTTTTTGAGTTTCGCATCAGGACAGTAAGTCCAGTAATTTGTTTCTGTCGTCTCCTTCAGTCAGACCTAAACTCAGACTAACAAACAGAACAGTCACCATAGTTAGCGTTTTTATTGTAATATTTCTATTTCCATCTCTCCAGCTTCTGTAACAAACAGAATTTCTGCTGAGGATTAATAAAACACTTCTGATTCTGATTTACTGGCAGCGGTTGACACAAACTGTGTTGCATCAGTTCACGTGGAGCCATTTGTGCTCTAGCAGAGCCAACCTGTTGGCTTCCTCCATTTTAGCATTCAGCCAATAATCTCAGTGATGATGTTGGCGACTGCTGTCCTGTAAAAATGAGCCCACGGTTCTTTTTCTAAACTAACCAAGTAGTTGTTATGCCTAAACAATGGCAGTTAAGTGTAATTGCACATTTATGAGTGTAACCAGAGGCCCGTATGCCGCCTCCGGCTGTAATGTGTATTTATTTATACGCGAATAAAGAAGCAGCTCGAACCGGCCAGTCGCTGTTTGAGCTGTCTCTCCACGACACTGCCACCAGATCGACGTTGGTGTGGTCAGGCTCGAAATCCACAAAGGCAAGAAGCCAACCAGCTCCTGACTTTTAAAGGTTTTCCCACAACCCCGGGAATTAACGGCACACCGTCAAACTGTCACTCCACCAAGTTTACATGTGCATCAAACGTGCTGCCAACATGGCTCTCCACTCGGCCCTATTTGGGTTTATGAGTGGAAACTATGTCCATCATATTCCCCATAAAGCAGAAAGAGAGCAAACACTTTCATAAACGTCACTCTGGTGTATGCCATCAACTGGAGTCCATATAAAAGCCTTTCTATCTTCTCACTGGAGGTCTGCAGTTTACAGGGGTTTTCCAACATTGACGATTTTTGTCCTCCAAACCTTCATAAATGTCTCGGTTTGTTTCGGTAATCCGCCTTCTGTCTCTCTGCCCTCTTCCTATCTCGCCCGCTCAGGTCCCCCCATCATCTCCAGTGATCCAGTCCAATACGCCGTCAAAGGGGAGAGAGGCGAGATCAAGTGTTACATCGCCAGCACACCCCCACCTGATAAGATTGTAAGTCCATCCTTGGGAGTTGTAATTTGCTGCAGAGGTGCTCGACCTTTTCAGATTGCATCTGCCTCAAACAGAATCCTGATCAGAACAACTACAACTCCTACTTTCTCCCCTTTTTTTTTTTTTTTTTTTCCCGGCCAAGCTTTTTGGGTACGAGCGGTTTTGTTCTCCGGCTGTGTCACGGGTAACGCGGGAATGATGTGTTCCTACTCCGTGCTGGAAAGTGTGACTCATCAAAAACAGCTGCTGTTGAAGTGAAAGAGGGGACAGGCAGTGCTGTGCACATGTTCCAGGGAAATGCAGGAGCGGATCTGATAAGATACAAGAGATGGTGAAAGAGAACGCCGTGTCTCGTTTTACAAAGTGATTTAGAGATGATAAGGGCCAGGATCTAATCTGGGGTGAGCAAACTGAGGAGAAATCTCAAATATAAGAAGGGAAAAAAAAAAAAAAAAAAAAATCTTAAAGCAGAAATCCCATCAGCAAACACATCGCCGATCCACTCATCTGTGACTCGAGGGCTGCCTGTCAAATAAATCCGGGCCCAAAGTCGTTGCAGTTCTTAGATATGGGCCATTCTTTTTTATTTCTCGGCATGTCTTTTATTTTCTCTGCTGCTTTAAGCCCATAAGCCATGTCACAACTCAGACCTTGCACCACAGCAGACCCCAGCCTTGCAGTGTTGCAAAATATGTCCAAATGCCGCCCCCCCCCCCACTTCACCCCCTGTATCTCACCCCTCCAATAGATGGCACGGCCTTGGGAAGGAGCCGTCGGACACTATTTCACCACAAAGGAGAGGAATCGCATTGGCCGCGGCAGATGCACGTGGAGACAGTGTGATTGTGTGGAATTGTTTATGTTTCGTCCCGCTCATCACCTTCAGACGTGTCTGCGCATCGGCCACAGTCAGGCCGCTTTCTTTCCCCGCCGTCACAGTGGCACCGATCAGGCTGGCGGAGGCAGACGGCTCTGTGGCGGTCGTGGTGAATGCAGCAGAAACATTTTGATGTTTTAGAAATCCGCGTGAAATCAGCTGCTGCCGCCCCTTCGTTGGGAATCACCGCCGTAACACGTGTACACGTCTGGCTGATCACAATCATTTCACTGTCCAGTTTAGAGCTGGGGATTCCCTCCTTAAAACAAAGCACCGGCTCTTTCCACTTTATTTTATTGGACGAATCATAATGGAAAAAAAAAAAAAAATAGAAGTTGAAGTCATCCACTTAACTGACAAGATTAATGAAGAATTGTAAAACAGGAAACCACCATGTAGCTGAAATATGTTTTTTAATCTCCTTCTCTGTCTTGTTAATCATCTTGTTACTCCCTCAGATGTATCCCATGATCCTTTAGGGCGGCACCAGGCCACTGTAGGGTGTCGTATCAGTGCCAGTGGATGCCGCATTTTGCCCGCAGCTCCTCTCTCGTCAAAAATGTGACTGTGTGATTGTCTCAGGAAACACTTTTTAGCAGCATTGGCAAAAAATTTTAAAACTAAACATAAAATTAAATATGCCATTTGAATGCATGAAGAGCCATAATGAGGCTTTAAGACCACTGATAGTGAGCGTTACCCAGTTATGGCCACTCTGTAGTATCTGCACCGTATTGATTTTTAGTGTGAATTGGACCCAGCAGCTAAAACCCTTCGAATTCAGTGTTCCCTCTCAAAGCAGCAGCCATCGTTTCTGTAAAAGAGCAATTTGAAATGGAGCGTCCTCCTGAATGCGCTACAGCTGCAGGACTCTGTGCTGGGTTTTGTTTTTTTCCTTTTCTTCATTCCTGGCTTTTGGAAAGTCGCTGAGTGCAGTACTCAATCAAAGCACAGTTTAACATAAAGTGTCTACACGTTATAGGTTACTAAATGAGCGGCATGGCGCGCAGTATATACCTGTAAAAAGGAAAATGCCAGCACTGACAAAATCACAAAAAGAGGCTGGAAAATGGAAATAAATTCAGTAATGGCATTTGAGTTTGAAGGAGAGAGAGAGAGAGAGAGAGAGAGAGAGAGAGAGAGAGAGAGAGAGAGAGAGAGAGAGAGAGAGAGCCTGCGTGTGTGTGTTTGGGAGGAGGGGTGAAATAGACTGAAATGAGAGAGGTATGAAATGGAGGGAGAGTAAAAATCTGTACCTTTCAGCGTCAATTATCCAATTGTGCAGCGCCAACATGACAGAAATCAGAGCTTTTAGGAAGCTTCAGCCCCCTGCTGCACCGCCAGAGAGCTCAGAGCGTATAATGTGGTGCGACATTATAGTCTCGGCTTAATGCAGAGACACAAGGACTTATAAAATATGGAGTAAGTGTGTGTGTGTGTGTGTGTGTGTGTGTGTGTGTGTGTGTATTTGTGCAACAAGAGACTGAGAAACAGACAGTCAGCGGTGGTGCAATAAAACTATTGTGAAAAAGAGCAATAAAGAAGGAAAGAGGACGGGGGGGGGGGGTCTGAGAGAGGCAGAAAAATACGCATTACGCAAGATTGTCAGAGAAAAGAAGCAGATTTGGGGTTTTTTTTTTTGGTTCTTGTTGTTTTTGTAATCCACCCTTCACCGAGTCTTGATCATGTTTCTGAACCAGGTTTAAAGGTACGTTAGCCCAACATATGACTTTATGTATATTTGATATCATCATGCTTTATATTTAATATCCTCAAATTTCTACTTCAGCACATTATAAGTCGAAAAACATGCTCCAGGTTTTTGTTTTTTTTTCTTCGTGTGCATGTGCAGTACTCTGTATGCATGCACGTGTGTGTGTGTGTGTGTGTGTGTGTGTGTGTGTGTGTGTTGTGGTTTATTTGTTATTGCTTATTCATCAGCCTGAAAAGTTCCAGCAAAAAATTTTAATTAGTCTTATTCTGCACCAGGAGAGGAAAAAAAATGAGTTACTAATGTGTGAGTAAATAATTTGTTTTGCTTAAAATATATTTCTTGCCCAGACATGCTTGAATCTCTCTTCACCTTTTTAACACCAGCCCATCTGTTGGCTGTGTGTGTGTGTGTGTGTGTGTGTGTGTGTGTGTGTTGTGGTTAATACTATTTAAGATAAGATAAAGTGAAATTAGCATTATTGATCCCTGAGGGGGAAATTGGGCATTTGCAGCAGTAAAGAGCAGCGTTTAGATAAAAATCAAACAAATTGGACGCTGCGTCTTCATCATACATATGCAGAGCTCCTGTCGGCTTGGAGGACGTCCTGCTGTGTTTATCCTACAGCCTTTTCTCTTAACCAAATCTTTGTTTGATGTCGGCGGCCCGTCATTTGCAGCCATACCTGACTCAGGTGTACTGATGGCCCCCGCCTGTCTCTCTCTCTCTCCTTGTTGGCGAAGGATTAGAGACTAAACAAACCCCCGAACATGTGTGTCTCAGGTCTGGGCGTGGAAGGAGAACGTGTGGGAGAAGGAGAAGGGCACCCTGATGGAGCGCTACACCGTGGAGCAGAGCAAACCTCCGTCCCAGGGTGGGGCCGTCCTCTCCACGCTCACCATCAACAACGTCATGGACTCCGACTTCCACTCACCGTACAACTGCACCGCCTGGAACTCCTTCGGCCCGGGCACCATGATCATCACCCTGGAGGAGACAGGTGAGATAGATGGAGGAGTTTCTCAGCTTTTCATCAGACCACGTGGAGCCGTGATCTGACCCCATTGAGTTCGTCTTGTGTGCAAAGAAAAGCACACGTTTTTGCATAAACGTGCACGAGCACAGATGTGAGGATGTGCACGGTCCCACGGTGGCAGTAACTGGACCCAAAATGCAACGAAGAAGAAAACCTGCACATTAAGCACCTTAAAAGCTTCGCAAATATCAAACAGGGAAGGGAATGGATTCAAAACGTCGAGCTTTCTCAGGTTTTTATTGTGAGAGACCGAATGCTTGTTTACGGTGAAAACTCCACAGGGTACCTTTAATGTCCTCAGAGGAGACGCTCTTCTCTCTCGCCCGAGCTGAAGTTCCCCTGAGCAAGATTATTAAGCGGTGGCATCAGCTGGAGGACAGAGAATAGATAGCGTTGTTAGTCCGTTCTGGAACATCACACTTTTTTATTTATTTATTTATTTATTTATTTATTTTGAGAGCTGGGTATGTCACATTACATTGAGAAAATGATTTCTTCATGCTCCGTCAGTCTTATCTGACTCTTATTCTTTCAGCTGTCAGATTCTTCAGGCTTCAGAAAATCTTGGAGAGAAAGCGAGCAGGCTCAGATTTGTCTTTATTTGTACTAACAGTGTTTTCATCCCTTGTCAGACTTGGCGTGCTTTATCAACATAGCCAGCCCTCAGAGATTCAATACTGAGGACACAACAGGATTTGTGGTTAAATGACACAACATCCATGCAGGTTTTTTTTTTTTTTTTTTTTTTTGCAACAATGAGACAGCAGCTGTCCCTCAACCCCAACCCTCTCTCTCTCTCTCTGCTGGTGTTTGTTTCAGATATTGTTCCAGTGGGAATTATCGCCGGTGGTACGGTGGGCTCCTCCATTCTGCTGCTTATGTTTCTATTGGCACTGGCCTTCTTCCTCTACCGCCAACGCAAAGGCAGTGAGTGCACACGGTGGTTCTTTAGTATGTGTGTGTCTGTGTGTAGGTGCTCGCACACACTTACTAAATATACGTCTGTCGGTCTTTCTTTCATCCACTCAGCCTATCTGTCATTCTGCCTCTCCACCGAGGGAGGAACATATGCCAGCCATACAACATTTAATTCAAATGAGATTAATGAATATTCAAAGACGCCTGCTGTACACTTCCATTCTCATTCGACGATATGGAATCGTGTGATTGCGTTTTAGTTAAATAGTTTTCACGTGGCGCTCCTCCACCAGTTAAAATGCCCAAACAACCAAGAGCATTTAAAGGTTAATGGTATTTAAATTGTGAATTCCTGCATGTTGTTTCTACACCCTACAGCAATTCTTGTTGGTGTTCACGAGAGAGAAACTGAGCATTTCTCAGTTCTTCAAGTTGTGTAATTCAGCCAAGAGTTGGGAAAGACAATGAAGGTGACTGGCACGTTCCCCAGAGGGATTTTCTGGGGATAAGAGTATATTTTCAGGCCTCGAGCTGATAACACCACTACAGAAAAGATATTGTTTGAAAATAGAAAGTCAAACAGACGTGGCCATGGCTCTGGACAAAGCCGTGTCTCATTTATTGTGTGTGTGTGTGTGTGTGTGTGTGCGCGTGCTCGAGGTTTCTGAGTGAAACTGAGCAGTGCTGCGTTTAACGTGGACGTGTACTAAAATCTGAATTTTTGCTGCCGTACATAAGATCCCCTGTCTCAATCCAACTAGCATCCATTCACTGAAAAGACATGAAATAAGTTTCATCTAAATACTTTAAGGTTGTTTCATTCAAAGTAATAATTATTACTAAAAATTCTGACTCACTTTAGTCCCAAAGGGAGCCGAACTAAATTCACCAAAAATGTTTTTGCATAGCAACAAATTTTCTTTATAGCCTGAATATTATTGTTTAATTTGTAATAGAGAACAAAATAAAAAAGAAATACCGAAACTGCACTTTCTACCAGAAAGTCATTTAAACATGGAACACGTTTTATTGATAGTGAAATATTTTTAGGTTTTTTAAGCATTTCTGCACGCCACGGAAATTGCTGAAGACTGATTTTTTTTTTTAAATCATAACATAGACTTTAAATTGTGTGAAATGCAAAGGTAAGGGCACTGCCTCATTTTCAGAAAAACAGATTCAGAAAATATCAGCAATCATCACGTTTTCTGCCAGAAATGTCGGTTTCAAACTCTTCACCGCTTCATTATTTTCCTCATAACAGCCCCTAAGAAAGAAATCAATGCCAAAGGAGCATGCAGCTTTTTGCGTTTCATCACGGTGAATGCTGACGTCCTCAAAATTCAAACTATCACCTCTCCCTGCCTTTTGTGGCTGCCAGCATACCAAATTGCCCAATGCGCCATTATCAAAGCAGACACAAGCAGAATAATTGCCCCGGCGAAAACAGCTTTCAACAGAATGAAGTGTTCTTACTGTCGTTTAGTTCGTTTTTGTTTTTTGAAACCGGAATGTTGCATAAATCAATAATGCATCGTGACATTGACCCCGAACATAACTGGAGGTTGTGTTATTGTTGCAGGTCGGCGGGGTGTTACCCTCGGTAAGCCAGACATCAAGGTGGAAACGGTCAACAAAGAGACCCACAGCCTGGAGGAGGAGACGACCAACGTCTCCACGGCAACCCGGATGGTCAAGGCCATGTACTCCGTGAGTAGATAGCGCTCTGATTCACCGGGGGCCGTGGAGAGGAGGCGTGTGGGTCAGCGGCCTTTAATGTACAGACACACCGACACAAAGGGGCGACGTGGCCGAGAGGCAGTGACGCACGCGCGCACACACACACACACACACACACACACATACAAAATGAAGGTAGATGCACATGCACACACTCTCCCTGCAAACACAAATATAATTACACATCAACAAAGCTGCAGATTCTCACAGAGAGCAGTAAAAAAAAAAACACACAAAATGCTTCACAAACTATTATTTTCATTCACATTTGCATGCGCACAAAAAACAACCACATTTTAACGTCACGTTTCTTTTGGAAAACTCTGGAAGGTCCTGGAGAACCGAACCGACTGGGCTCCTTTGCTGCAGTTTTAAAGCTCCGCCCCCCCCAAAACAACGAAGCGTTTCTCGTCTTCCGCTCTCTTGGGATGAAAAACCTGAAACTCTGTTTTCCTCTCCCCTCCCTCTCTTCCTCCCTCTTTCCGTGTGTGTGTTTCGTTGTTTGATGGTTTAGTTTCTGCCCTCTGTTTCCCTCTCTCCCTCCACTCAGCCATTCAAAGACGACATGGACCTGAAGCAGGACGTCAGGAGCGAGAGCGACACCCGGGAGGAGTACGAGCTCAAGGTGAGCACACGATGCACGTCATGACCTCTGTGGTCATATCCATCAATGCCAGTTTCACTGCTTCCTCAGGTTTGGCATTTACACTGGAGGTAAACATTTAAAAAGAATTCATCATCTGAAACTCGGGTCAGAGCATGACCGACCGATTACGGATAAACTCTCCTCTGAAGGAGGAAAACAAACCACTCCAAACATTCTTGATGTGATTATTATTATTTTTTTTTTAATTCTGGAGTAAATTGAAGTATTTACATCTTGTTCATGCATTCACTCCGCACCACATCACTCACACGCCGTTACATTTTCAGACATGGCATGAACGCATCGCCAACCGCGGCCACATCACCAAGGTCATCAGCCTGCAGTGTGACAGCACATTATCACGTGTTTTATGAAGCTGGCCCACTTTTCCAGAGTATTTTTCCCAAAGCTTTAAATCTTACTTCAAACAAACTTTGATTTATTGGTTGAATGGATTTCTCTATCTATATGTTACTGTTTTTATTTGTCTTTATTGGATTTGAAGGTGTAGCTGCTCCAGTTATTCTCCACTAAAGTCTAAATTGATGCCATTATGGAGTGATAAATTTTGCAGAGCTTCCATTTCTTACATCAAGTGAATCAAAACACTGACCGGATGGAAATGTGTCTTTAATTTTTAGCACAGGACTAAAAGAAAAAAAAAAAAACAAAACCTGACCATCTCCTCCTTCATCACAGGATCCAACCAACGGCTACTACAACGTCCGAGCCACCACCCACGACGAGGCGCGTCCCCAGTCGCGGGCCATCCACTACCAGGGAGAGTTTCGTTCCCCCAACCCGAGCAGCGGGCCGGCCGGCGCCACGTCCAGCGGACCGTCGGCTGCCCCCAGCGGCGCCGTTCCCCCCAGTGCGGTGCCAGGCTCGAGGACGGGCTGCTACGACCCCCGGCCGCCTTCCAGGATGTCCCACTCTACCTACGCCCAGTTCAACACCTTCTCCAGGGTGGCCCAGAGCCAGCAAGCACCCCCCAATCCTGCTCTTCAGTCGCCTGGAGACTACCCGGGAGACTGCGGCCTTCTGGACAGCACCACCCAGCTGGCCTACGACAACTACGGATACCCCTCGCAGTATCCCAGCTACCGCATGGGCTTTGCACCGCCCATAGAGGAGGGGCCAGCCTATGAGATGTATCCAACAGGACAGGGGACCGGGCCAGGGCCAGGGCCAGGTCCCGGTCCTGGTCCTGGTCCCGGTCCCGGTCCCGGTCCTGGGCCAGGTCCTGGTCCAGGGCCAGGACCGGGGCAGCAAAGTCCCGAAACAGGTCTGGGGAAGTACGGAAGCTCCACCCGCTTCTCGTACTCGTCTCCACCTTCTGACTATTCCCACAGACACACTCAGCGGATGCAGACTCATGTGTGAGAAACAGACTCACACACTCTTCACACTCCTCGGCTCGCTTTTTGCAGCAGCAGAGCTTCTTCCCCGTAAAGATCCTCCGTCTCTTTCGCATAAACACTCGCTGTCTTCTCTCTCCATCACAACCCGTGCATGGAACTTGGTTCATTTTCTGAACAACACACACACACACACACACACACACAGCGGTCGGCGGCGTAGCATGCACTCTTGTTAGCAGCAATACACACAACACATGCAAAGCGACGCTCGCACACATTTGCGCAGCCCTTCTGTTGTGTGCAGTGTTCGTGCTTCGACAAACAAAAGCAGCAGCGTGCCACAATCAAGAGAAAGAAGAGACAACAAGAGCAGCAGAGCACTTTGAAGACAGGAAGAAGAGGACCAGATGTTTTGCTCTTCGACCATCCACCCCATCTCTGTAAATACATGCAAATTCAAATTTGGATCATTTTAAAGGTATTTCCGTGTACAAACCTTCACAGCGTGATGCAGTACAGTGACCTACAAGCAGACCTCACACTTTTTCCCCCGCATTTTCTGACTCTCTATTGCAAAAACACACACACACACACACACACAGAAACACACACAAAATCTTTGAAAACTTCTGTTTGTATGTATTGCAGCGACGGGGCAGCTTGTACTATAACTGTTTCTGGCACTTTTTGATCCTCTTTCCTCACTAAAGTCTGCCCAGTGGTCTTTTTTTTTTTCTTGTTTACAAGATCTACCTTGATTTCAGTGGGACAAAGCTTCTCGAGCTGATTCAGTGAGTGACCAGAGTGCCAATGCTTATGTGCCAACACACACACTATTGACGTGTGTCTTCTTTTGCAAAGCGTGCGACGCGACGAGGTTTCGCTCGCGCCCCATCGCAGAGGAGAGGAGCGGTAGCAAGTATTTCTGTAAACTCCTTCTCCTCACCTCTCATTTCTATCATCGTGATACATTTCTAGACTTCACATTTCACTCAAGGTCAAAGCCGCAAGCAGTATTTGTGAAACGAGGTGTGGCAGGGGCGCTTTTTTTCATGAAGTAAATTTCTGCCATTTGTACAAAAAAAGAATCCTATCCTCAAGTGTCAAAAAGTATTAGTTTCTCTCACTTGCACAGTAGAATAGATTTTTTTTTTTTCTCATGTTTATACCGAACCATGTGAAGGAAAAAATGGCATTGAGAAACATTTTATAGTATTTTTATAAGGCGTTGCGGACCAAAGGTTCAGAGTTTTTGGGTGACACTCACTTTTTAACGTGTACGTGGCAACGAGAGCGTGGAGAGATTGGAAACGTTTGAGTTTCTTTAAAACGAGGTGGATGGTATTTTTAAAGTGGATCTTGTGGAATTAGAATTAGAAGTTTTGAAGAGGTTCATTCCAAAATGGTGGATATCCGGGTGGGTGGGGAGGGGGTTGGGGACGAGGGGGGGGGTAGGGCATCTCTTCTGTTTAGTGTGAAACTCTTCCTTTGACTTCCAGCTTTCTGACTGGACCGCCTTTTCTAAACGTCGACGACATTCAAAAAAAAAAAAAAAATGGATGGAGAACAGGCAGCTGCTCGCTCTGAGTCGTGCTGCCAACAATGCTCGGAACGAGACGCACCAAGTCCACTCTAACATATCAAAAAGAAGGTACGGGGCGTTTTATCTAGCTCATATGGCACTTTGTACATTTGATTTATTTGTACAAGTATGCTGGTTTTCTCGCCACAACTGAAAATTTGGTGGCATTTTATGTCAGAGATTTTTTTCCATCGAGTCGTGTCGGCGTTTGTGCGATTGGCTTTTGGCGCCACAGGTCAGCATTTAAAACTCTGCTTGTTTGCTCCAAATTCTACTGATGCAGCTATTTAACAAGTCCCAGATTTCAGTGAATCTGAGTTTTTTTTGTCAAGGTTTTGTTGCTTCCCTTACTCTTTTAATGGTAAATTTAAATTCACAATGCAAGCAGTTTTATGAAAGGCTATTTAAGACTGTAATTTTGATTATTTTCTGGGTAGCCAGTGAAAAGATTTAATAAACCTAGGAGAATTTTTGTCTATACAAAAAAATATTTTAATTAAGAAGTCCAAATAAAAGAAACCTCGGTTGTAAAACACCAAAGTTTCCGTCTTGAGATTTAAAAGGCTAAAAGCTTTGACTGACTCTTTTTTTCCCCTCTCTCTCTCTCTGAGCAGAATCAGTTTTCCTGTTGAAAAATCCCATATGCTGGGAAACAAACGCAGACATCCAGTCAGCCGAAAGTCACTTCTGATCAAAGTATGCGAGGACCAAGTGTTTCTCTGGATGTTTGTTTATGTCCGCAAGAAAGAAAGTAGACGTCCAGTCACTTACATGTAATGTAACTCACAATCTGAGTCTTGCACTAAAAACATCTGAGAGAGAAATGAAACTTCTGGTCCACATCTGGGCAGACGCAGTTGATCCAGATGTGCATTTTTCCTGTATGAGCTCCAGATTTGGGCCGCCTCAGCAGGTGTGTGCTGGGCCAGAAAAAGACAAATGTGGGCTGGATATCTTTTGCTCTTTGGGATTATCCCAAAAAAATCTGCAACTGGTGCTAAAGCTGGACAGGTGAAAACCCGCTGGCTCAACCAGACCAAGCCAGAAGTTCTCCCTGGTTATAGAAGTAGTTCATTCTGTCCGTCAGACTGTCTTCGTTGCCCAGCGTTGCTTTTACGGTGACAATCATTTGCGAACAACATCTCTGGAGCTGCTGCGTCGATCTTTACTGAACGCTGACATCTTAAGGTTCAACAAAACTTGGCTCATACGCAAGTTTAAGAAAGAAAGGAAAAAAAGGAATTGCTTTTTGTGAAGAGTACACTTGCTTTATCAGACGGACAAAAAAAAAAAAAGGAGAGGACTCAGTACAGCAAAGAGTCTGCCGCTTGTGTTTCTCTGAGCAATTAAAAATGATAGCAGGTGAGCTGCTTTTTGCAAGAAGATCAGCGGCTGCAAAGTGAGAGCAGAAACCTCAGCACCTCCAGAGGTAATCATTGAGTCTTTATACTTATAAGCCACCCTCACCTCATCAAGCCCTCACAGATACATTATATTATGGTAACTTTGTGCTAAGGAGGCAGTAAAAGTTGTATTTATTGCCCCTGTTTTGAATAAACACTTTCAGAAAGGAAGCCGCCGCCACATCATTTTTGATTAGAATATCAGATGAAAGCTTGCAGCTCCAAGGTCACTATATAAACGGTTTCAGCAGTTATGGGGAGAAGAACGGCAGATGGAGCACCCTTTTAAATTTATATGGTTATCACAGCCTTGGTACTGCATACTATTACCTCTTTACAGCCTTTTTACAGAGTTGTAGCCGCGCAGTGTTTTGCATCTGACTCACAATGTCATTATGACCTTGTGTAGAATGAGTAAATCTGACACGGAGGGAGGTGCTGAGGCCAACTAATACACGGCGAGGCCGTCCAGGCACTTAGTCATTACCTCTTAAGTATTTACAGTCTGTTGACAGTGGGGGCATATAAATATGTAAAAGACACCATAGATGCCAAACGTGCACAATGGATGTTTACATTTGGTTATGCAGTGGGGAAAAAAAAAAAGAAATCTCTCTCCTCTCCGCCTCGTGTTAATAACCACCGACCAGTTGCCAGAAAATAAATCATTGCAAACCTCATAGCTTTCTTCCAAATTTTCTTCGAGATGGACAAAACACGGGGTTTTGTTCGAGGTCCAGCCGGGACAAATGTGTGTATGCTGGGGGGGGTGGGGTTTTTTTTATTTTTTTTAAATATATAGATTTACGAGCTGATGGCATCCATCCACGGTGTTCATTATTTCACCAGCTCTGTTCCTTTTGACGAAAATCTGTATTTACAAATGAAATTTGTTGGTCTTACTTTGTGGTGTGGAAGAATTGACTGTGGTCAAAAGTGTGTATTTAAACTTTCATACACAGCATTTTATTTGATCTTATATGCAGAAGAGTGTGTGTGTGTGTGTGTGTGTGTGTGTGTGTCTGGGGGCGGGGGGGTTATCTGATTAATCCACCCAGCAAAAAAACAAAAAATGTGGATGTGTGCATCTGTGGCCAATCAGACTGATCAGCCAGGCCACAAATAGCAAAAATTCTGTCTCAACTAGGCCAACCTAGACTAGAACCAGGCCAGCCAGACCCGCGGCTAACAGCCTTGTCCCACGCTGAGCTGAGCTGAGCTGAGCTGAGCCGAGATGTGCCGTGCCGTGCCATCCCTGGCCAAGAGGGACTCGAGTGGCTCGGTGTCCATTTTTACCTTGTGGAGTCTCAAGCGAGCGCCAAAAGACTGTGCAAAGAAAACGAACTGAGCAGACGAACAAATGCAGCAGCAGTTTGTGTTTATTGTGTTTGTGTGTGCCCATGGGTGATTGAGTGTGTGTGTGCGTGTGCGCTGGTGTTGGCAGCATGTAACCCCAGTGTTTTTTCATGCCATTCTAAATATGCAGGGAGCACTGGAGTGCAGAAATGAGGGTTTGACTGATGTTGTCACCTGATGGTATGATGGAGGCTCCTCCTGACCGCACCTGCATTACATCAGCCCCAAAACACTGCAGCCGCATCAGATATTCACTCATTCAGTCCTTCATGTTGCTCATTTGAAGGCTGCATTTATACCCAAATACTCCTTCACTATTTAATCGGTGAAAAAAAGTTATAATCCTTAAGATTTTTATGCATCAAACCACCTTTAACATGTAAAAAAAAAAAAAACAATATCGACTTCTGGTGTAATTGTCTGTGTATATCTTATCTTTACAGAGTGTTATTTCCAGGCAGATGAAGGCTTCAGAATGTATCCCCACACACAAGGACAGATGAATTTACGCGTAATGTGAAAGATATCCTCAGGACATGAGCGCGGAGTCATGCTGATTAATTTCTCCAGTCTTCATAATTAAACCAATACGTCCATATTTACACACATACGGCCGTGTGCACTGCTCTTTTCAGCGATTTGAATAAAATACAGCCGGGGTCGTGCTCGTTGGAGTAAAGGAAAGGACGTGGGCCTCTTTCGTGTTTTATCCAAAACAGTGTTTGGATCAGATTAATTCAACTTTATTTTGGCATGTTCCCTCGGTTACAGCAAGATATGACAAAGTGAAACAAAAGAGAGAAGAAACTTTGACTCACAAGAACAGATCGGCCAAAATGAGCAGAAGTTGCTCTTTTTCATTTCGGCCTGTGAAGCCTCTCACCTGGTGCTCGATAAACGCGTCAAATTCTAACCACAAATCAAACAGGATTCAAATCTTAAGGATTATAAATTTAAGCTGCCTAAAGAGCAGGGCAGAATTTCATCTGGGTTTTATTGTGATTAAAAAATAGTCCTTTCTTTTTGAATATCGATGGATAAACAAATCGCCATCAGCAGCTTCACTTTATTATAAAAAGTAGAAACGTCTCCATCAGTCAAACCCTGAAAGGACGCAGAGTGAAGGAGACAACATGGTGCATGTGGCCTTAGGAGGCGAGGTGGACCGCTCAGTCCTCAGGACCAATCAGGTTTCTGTGGCGTATCCTCTGAGGACGATGATCCATGTTGCACTTAAAAAAAAAAAAAAATGTGCAGCGAGCGTGACGACAGCAGAGACGGTTTGTGTGTTGTTATCCTCCCTACTCTTTATTTTTTATCGCTATATATCGTTCACATGTGTGTTCTGTTCACGTTGAGTTTTAGTATTCGTTTATCCAAGAAAAAGAAAACAAAACTGTACAAAACACATGAGATCTAACTTTTTTTAATTATTCTAATTTCCATGTTTCTCTGTTGGACTTTATTTTTTTTTTCTTTTCAAATTGTATGTAATTATTTTTCCACACTATTATAGAAAATAAAAGAAGACATGGCTTTCTTAAGAACCCAGATAAATGTTCTTTTATTGATGTTTATTAATGTTCCTTTTATTCAGTTATATCATTGTATTCATGTTACATGTATATATACGTGTTTGTGTGTATGAGTGTTTCACTGAATTTGTGCCAAAACAAACAAATGCAAAGTTTCTCTCTCTTCCTCATTTTTCCTCGTCTCTCCTCTTCCGTCTTGTTTCCTCTTTTCCACCTTTTGTTCTCTCTTCCTCTGTTTTCTTGTCTTCCTTTCATCCATCTTCTGCCCCCGCCCCCACTGACTTTTCTGTCTCTTCTACAAACTTCTTGTTTACCAGCTTCTCTCCTCTTTCATCATTTCTGCTGCTGCAGTCTCTTCTTCTCTCATCCTGTCAGTCGTCCTCTTATCTGTCTGACATCGTCTCCGTCTCTTCGTCCTCTCACACGTTGTCCTCCACGGTCTTCCTCTTCTCTCCTCTCCTTCGTGCTCCTTCCTTGAATCGTGCTGTCAGTCCTTCTCAGTCATTTTTACTTATCAGTGTTTTCCTCCGCTCCTCTCTCATCTCTCCCTCCTGTCACTTCCTCTTCTTCGTCCCTCGGTGTCTTCAGTTCTTCACCTTCGTCGTCTCTCCTCTTTTGATTCATCTTCTCGTTCTTTTTCATGTACTTCTCTCTGAGCTTCTTCTATTCTCCCCATCTGACTTTTCTCTCCGTCATCCATCTTCATCTCTTTCCTTTCCCTTCTTTCTTCATCGTTCTTTCGTTGTTTTAATCTTTTTCCCATTCCTCATATCTCTTATTCTTCCTCCCTGTATTACCTCTGTCACCTTCCTCCTCTTCGCTCCTCTTTTCCTTCCTTCCTTGGCTCCTATTTCTTTCTCCTCTCGTCTTCCACTCTTTAGTTATGTGTCCCCAGCTCTCCTCTTCACCTCTTTACCTCATCCTGTCAGTCCTCCCTCCTTTCTTTTTTGTCTGCTCTCCTCCTCTGGCCTCCTTTCTCCAGTTGGTCGAACCTCTCTTTCTCCTCCCCCTTTTCCTCTCGTCTTTTCTATCTGCAGTTTCCTCTTCATTCATCCTCTCCTCTTTCTCCTCTTCTCTTCCTCCCAGTCTTTCCAGCAGCTCTTCGGTTCTCTCCTTCCCCCTTTTCTCCCCCTCCTTTCCCTCCTCAACCCTCTCCTCTCCTCCCTTCTTCCTTTCAGCCCTCCCTCCTCTCATACTTCTCCTTCTTCTTCTGCTGTCTTTGTCTCATCTCCTCCTCCATCCCCGATTGATGGGGAAAAATGGAGAAAAAGCAATAAGCAAGAAAGAGCTAATAAGATCTCCGGCAGAGGAAAAAAAAAAAAGAAAAGGAGAGACAAGGACAGGATACAGAAGACAGACAGGAGCATTAGAGCTGATGCCTTCCTCATCTCTACTTAGTGTAATAGTGATTATCCTCTCCTCTCAGTGTTCCCGCTCTCATCGAGGAATAATGTCTGGAATAACCTTCAGTGCTGCACTCCCGACTCCAGTGCCCCCCCCCACGCCGCACCACACTTCCATTTCATCCGCTTGTTCACATTTGAAGCAGTCGTCCTGTGGATTATGGCCCCTCTCATGCTTGGCACCACACTCAGCGCCTGATATATTATCATATTAGTGGAGAATGATGTAATGCATTTGGAGACATTTGTCCTTCGCACACCCTCTGTCCCTCTGCAGATGATGTCACTGGCTTTGTGTCTCAGAGGCAGAGAAGTTGTCAAGTGGGCTGCCCGGCTTTTGTGCTTGAGGCTGTCTCCATCTTGCGACGGGAGAGCTGTACTGTGTGGTGAGAGGGGAGGAAGGGATGGGAGGAAATCAGGCCTGCAGGTGATTATTTATTACAGAATTACAGAGGATGATGTGACTCTTCACAGACGTCCTTGGTGTAACTGATGTGGAGACACTTCGGATCAGACTTGGTGGCAAATAGAGTTTGACCCGCGTAGTTTATTTTATTGACAGAAGACATTTCATACCAGAAATCTCTTTTAACTTCGCAGTTTCAAATCCGGGAGCTCAATTTAGAACAGAGAAATTAAAACGATGCAAACGGTTTATGATACTAGTCCACGCTGAAAACCAATATGTTATTAATCCCTTGTTGTTATTTAATTTGAATTAATTATGTTATGCCATTGATTTACTGCAGCCCAACATATTGGTCTTTTTAATATTTAATGTGTGTAGACTGATTTTCAAAAATGAAAAAGATTTTGATGGGTCTTTCACTTTTCACACCTTTTATGAACCTCGTGCCTTTTCTGTTCCCCCGACTGTGAATCAATTCATTGTTTCAAAATGTTTAGCTTTTTGACAGAAAACCGAGGGGGCAGCAGTCTTAAAATGAAATCCATCGCACTTGTTATCTTATTTTAGGGTGGAATAATTCTGCGAACACGACATGCGCTGATAGACGTCTCGTCAAAAGGGGAACTCTTGAAGGGGTTTGGGACTTTCCCACTCGGTGTGGTTACTAATGCAGCCTTGATTAATAACCAGAGAATTGGTTACGGCAAATGTTTTCTGCTGTTTGGTCATTAACACCCAGATTCTCACCTGCCTTTGAGTTATTCAGTGAATGAAGGTGCAGAGTACATGTAAAGAACGCCGAGGTAAAATTCAGACCGTCTCCTCTCACTCCAATGTCCTTTTTAAACTTTTATGTACATTGTTATAATGTAGAGAGCCATCATGGATAAATTAATCTGTAGAGCTCCCAAATACAGCATCCATCATTTTAAAATTAAAGGTTCTTCATCGTTCGTCTCACCCACCTTTACTTAAATAAATTCAAAAGACTGGGATGGACAGTTCTACGTTTAGACGAAGTCCCTGGACTGAACGCTTCGAATGCTGCTGTGAAATTAAACCTCACTGGGGCGCTACAGTTAAAGGTCAAACTCTGAAATGCCTCAACTCAAACACAGGTCCAATTAACATTGACCTTTCTACATTCATCCCAAAAGCTTCATGAATCACCCTGACCACACACAGACGAAACTGATAATTGTGCTGCTGCCTAGCTGTCAATGAAAACACCCGAACACGCAGTTCTGAGCTGAAGGAACAACACTGACGAGATGTTGAATGTTCTGTAAACAAGACTTTGACCAATCAATTTTCAGCAAACGCCTGTTTTCTCAGTAATATATATATATATATATATATACATGGCAGAGTAACAGCATCCTCAGCCGAGAACAAAACTTTCCCCTGCTGAAGAAACTGTGTGACTTTATCTTTAAAGGGCCTCAGAGAGAAAAATAAACTACCAATTGAAATCCAATGGAGCATCAAACATCTGTGAAGTTGTCCATTTTCCTATTTTTATTTATACATTTTTTTTTCATGTGTCCAGAAGAGTCCAAGGCTGATCCTGTCTGGTTCTCCATCCTTGCTCCAAGCTGCTTTTGGTCCTCTTCTCCACTTAAACAGCTGGATGACTTTGTTCGTAAGTAAGCAGCGACACTAACCTAATATCAGCTCACACACAGATCCATACAATCATGATCCATGGCTGTCATTCCTGTGCAGCGTATTTTGGCTGAGAGCTAAAGGAGGGATTGTTTCATGGCGCCTCTCCTGTGTTGACGGTGACTTTACTGAGTTGTGCCTCTTGCAGTGGGCTCATTGGACGCTTTAGCTGGATAAAGGAGGGGGGATTCCAGATCGTGGTGATCTGGTGCGACATCTAGTGGGAGCAACAGTCCGCAGACATCTTAAAGCGAATGTCCTGAAACTGGCATGAATAAATTACGTGGTAAATAATGACGGTTTATGACTTCATGGTTGTCTTTCTCTCGTGTAAGTTGATGTACATAATTTATCAGCAATGTGTGCAAATGTATTCAGAAAGTGATCCATGCTGCATCTTTTTGTCTCTTTGAAGATGGATTATCTGCCGCGGTCTAAAAATCCTCTGGTCTATCAGGAAAAACTGTTGGCAGATTATTCCTCCTCTGCGCTAATGCTCCTAAAGCCTCTTCTTTTGCAGAGAGTTTTAAGATGCAGAAAGGCATCTGATGAGGCTAGAAACTGACCAGCATGTGTTTCAGCTGCTCTGGTTCAGCTCCAGGCTTTGGCAGGGCAGGAGCTTGGCCTCCATCACAGCTTCTTTCAAATAGGCAGGCTGCGTTTGTGCCGTTAAAGCACACGAGGGATCTGCAAGCAAGAGAAGACAGCAGATGATTAACGTGAAAGTGGGAAAAAAAAAACAAAAACATTGTAAATTGGCAAGACAAATGCAAACACTGCATTGGAAGCCGTCGTGCTGGCGTTCCTACCTGCAGTGCAGCAAAGAAGGTTTTGTTCTTCAGATCTGGACGGTTTCCGGGTTTTGTTGGATTCTGGATTGAGAAAGATTACGAGTGACTTGTATGTCATCAAAATGCAGATGATGCATCGCAGCAGAAGCTGTCACTGTTTGTTTGTCAGATTTGGCTTCATCTCGCTCACCTCTCAGCATAAATCTGAGTAAATTAAATTATTACAGAGTTCTCAAAGGCAAATGTGCCTTTACCGTGCACAGAATACATACAGGCAAAATATAGAGGAACAAATGAGGCTAGTGTGATGTGAAAGATGACAGCCTAAACATGCACAAAGCCTGAAGTTAGTTTTTAAGGAAACCTAAATTAACCTGAATGGATCTGATGGTCAGAAGCAGGAGGAGGAGGCAGGTGAAGCAGCTGTATCAGCTGATGGCAGATGATCATCCTGCAGAAAGTGAACTGCTTCTTCTGTTAGTGCACCCAGTTTCAGCTCCGTGACGAGTCTCTCAGGATCAGCAGTACAGATAAAGGATAGATGGCTGCATCTGCCAACAGCTGCATTGAGCTCTTTATTGGTGGACGGGTCAATCTGCCTCTGCTGATTGGAGCTGCCCAGGGGCTTCGATGAAGTGAACAGGAAGTATTTAGTTTACCTGGAAGTGGCCTTATTTTACCATCATTAATTCTCTATCATTAGAATTGGATTTATAACAACAACAGACTTGCTTCTGCTTTTTCTCTTCCTTTGTGATGAAGTTCATTCTGCATGTAAACCACAAAACTCACACACTGCATGCTGAACGTGCATCAGCTAAGCAGAAGTTCAGCCCCAAAACACATTTAGAGAAGTATTCTTTAACTTAGAGCAAACTGAAAGCACAAGATGTGTTTAACACAGAGCGGTCAGAAAGGAAGTGGGGCCTCAAATGCAGCTACTGAAGTCTGTTCGGACGGATGAATGAATTGAAAGTCTCACAAGTGAAACAAATACAGAAGGCAAAATGTACACTTTATAGTTTCTATGCCTTCAAGTGAATAAACACCTAAATATGTAACAGAGTTATTTCTCCAAACGTTCCCAAGAAGCCCGAAGGATTAGAAGAAACAGTTAATATTTCTGTTGTTCCTGATCTTGTCGTGGACATTTTCATTTGGTACTGGTCCTTTGGCTAAAATGAGAAGTTAATGGTTTCAGTAAAAACAGAAATTACAGAAGTTATGGAGAATAGAGAGGAAGACTTGTTTTCTTAGCTAATATGCCAGGGACAGGAAAAGAGATTGGTTACTTTTCCGTTGTGGTGAGTCTGTTATTTGTTAATCAGAGGACCATTGATCTGAAGCAGAGAACATGATGTCTGTCTCTGTCATATTGGCACTTCTGATCTGCGTAGAAGTACCAGGTAAGACAGTCCAGAAAGATTTTTGATCCTTTCATTAGTTTCATTAGTCGTTCTAGCTGACCTGGGTGCAGTCGGGTCAGTCCGGTTCATCAGTAGAGAAACTCTGCAGTACGTCGGGCTCAGTTTCCCATCACACTCCTCTAACCTGCAACCTGCATCTTTCAAGAACCTGAAGTAGCTCTGTAATTCTGAACTGATGTGTCAAAAATGGACCAAAGAAAATGAGGAATATTCATTATAAAGTAACAAACCATTGACTGATTTTATTGTACTTTGTTTTGTTGTTTTCAGAGTCCAGAGCTGTGACTCCTCTGTTTGTGCAGACAGGGAAGGATGTTCTTCTGGAGCTCCAGGCTGACGTACCAAAGGAGTTTATACTTCTTCAATGGAGATTCAATGAAAGTGCCATTTCAGTGTCATTTTCCTCTGGAGGTGTAAAAGTCATAGACAGTTTCACTGGAAGGGTTGAAGTGTTTAATCAAAGTTACTCCATTAAACTGAAGAATCTCCAGAAGTCAGACAGTGGAGTTTATAAAGCATTACTGTTAAGAGCTGAGGGACCATCATTTATAGCTGAACACCACGTTAGAGTTCAAGGTGGGTCTGGTAATGTTTCAGCCTCTGACAGACAGAATCAGCTGCCATGTTTCTAACACGTTTCACATCAACTCCCCCCTCAGATCCAGTGTCTCCAGTTACACTGACAGTCCACTTGCTGTCCAACAGCTCAGACTCCTGTAATCTGACTGTGAGCTGCAGCACTCAGGAGTTACATCACATAAACAGCACTTTGACATGTGACACCAGAACCTGCAGTCAGGAGGGAGGAGAGAGGTCAAAGGTCACAACCTCTGGATCTACTCTCAGCATCTACCTGGTCAAAGACACGATCATCTGTAACCACAGCAACCAGGTCAGCTGGAGAAAGGACAATAAACCATTTGAAAATGTTTGTCTACTACTTTCAGGTGAGTCTAACAGAGAAAACAACATTTAGAGGAAATGATCATTTCTTTAAAACTTTAACACTTTTGTGCTAAACAAGCATTAAAACACTTTATGATACAAACATGTATGAACAGTGACAGTTGCGTTGTGATCATCAACAACAAAGATAATACAAAACTTATTCATCTTAAACAACCTGCTGCTTCACATCGGCCCATCCCTTATCCGTGATAGAAGCCCATCACACTGTCTGTGATGAGCTAAAGTAAAACTCAGTGATACAATGACAGGATCATTTGTTGTTGTTTTTTTTGTTTGTTTGTTTTTTCACGTGTGCAGTTTTCATCAAGGATACGTTGTTGTTGTCGTTGTGCTGCAGGTTCAGGTAATGACTCGGCCGGTGTCTCACTCTGTCTGGTGAAGACACTCGTGTTCTCTGTCGGTCTGGTCATCATGGCGTCTGCAGTCGTCACTGTCCATCTCATGGAGCATTTCAAGAAGAAACAATAATCATCAAGGTGACATCACAGCAGCACGTCTGTCAGAGTAATAATGAAATCACAATTATGTGTAACCTTTATTCAACAGCTCTTACTCAACAAGCTTCTGTATTTTGTCCTTTATTTGGCCACACTAACATGACAGGACTGTTGTGAAGCAACATCTGCTATCACACGCCTGCTACTTCATCCTCACATTAACTGTAGTATCATAACATCCTTTAGCAGTTTGAGGGGATCTCCTGATGCTGCACTTCAACGTTCAGCTGATTTGTGGCTTGTAGAGTCTCTGTGAACCAGAATGATTTAGTTTAAAGTGCCGTTTCTGAGCTGCCGTGGAGTTTGGAGCTAATAAATCAAGTGAGATTTAACAAAGTTAAGAATGTCGAAGACTTAGAAATGAATTTTAACAACTCAGGATTTTATTGCTTACATATGTTTCGTAATTCAACACTTATGCAAGGCTTTGTGGATACTTGAGATATCTTCATTTTGTCACTTTGCAGTTGTGATTTTAAATGCACATTTTCTGGAAGAATAGCACATGAGGCCAAATGATTGATCATCTATTACCTGTTCAATCTTATTTGAATCTTTGGGTGAAACAAGCAAAGCGCTTTATTGTACATTCAACATTACTGGAAGCTTATTAAAGCTGCTTTTGCATTTCTGTTCTGGTGAATTTTTGAGCATTGAATCAAATATTATTGTCACAGGAAACACACTTTACACATTCAATTTTGATAAACCAAACATTTAAGGACACCGAACTTCAAGGAAAACTCCTCCAAGTTAATGTTCAGACAAGCAATACAATTGTACAACTTCACATGAATAAATACAGACGCAGGTGCAGTCATTGTTTTTCCACTTAAAGTCTGCCCTCCGGTGTCCAGTGTGAGGCCCCACCGTGCAATAGGTGGAGGATGGAGAAAGAGCTGTAGCACCACCAGCTGGTCTCTGAGGAGGTTGGCCTGAAACCGTTGAGGACCCACCTTGAAGTGTAACGTGGTGTTCAGCTATGTTTGATATTCCCTCAGCCCTTATCAGTGATGCTCTATAAACTCCACTGTATGACTTCTGGAGATTCTTCAGTTTAATGGAGTTAAGTTTTGATTACGCACCTCAACCCTTCCAGCAAAACTGTCCGAGACTTTCTCTATCATTCTCAATCATTAGAATTGGATTTATAACAACAACAACAACAAATTGTGTTGTTGTTGTTGTTAATTGATGCCTGCATGTCACGCCTAACTCCACTGACTCAGCATCACACTAATCACGCCTCTAACTTCAGTGGTGGTGATGTAACATCTCAGATCTGCAGTGTTGATTTTCTTTTACTTTTGTTGTGGGGTGGCTCCAAGAGTCATTATTTTAAACTTCATTAAATAAGAAGCTTCTCATCAGAAAGTCAGAGCAGGCTTTCCAACAATATGAAAAATAATATTTACCTGTTGTTCCTGATCTTTTCATGGACATTTTCATTTGGTACTGGTACTTTGGCTAAAATTAAAAGGAAATTGGTTTCAGTCAAAACAGAAATTACAGAAGTTATAGAGAATAGAGAGGAAGGATTGTTTTCTTTTAATGTGACAGGAAGAGAGATTGGTGGCGTCAACGTTGTGGTGAGTCTGTTAATCAGAGGACCACAACAGGCTGCAGTGTGATCTGAAGCAGAGAACATGATGTCTGTCTCTGTCATATTGGCACTTCTGATCTGCGTAGAAGTACCAGGTAAGACAGTCCAGAAAGATTTTTGATCCTTTCATTAGTTTCATTAGTCGTTCTAGCTGACCTGGGTGCAGTCGGGTCAGTCCGGTTCATCAGGAGAGAAACTCTGCAGTACGTCGGGCTCAGTTTCCCATCACACTCCTCTAACCTGCAGCAGGTTGTGTTAACAGTCAGAACAATTAAACCTGTGGAAAATAATCATTCAAATATGATAAGATGAAGATCCAAGTGTGAACAAATTCACTGACCTTTTTTATTTGACTTTGTTTCCTGAGTTTAAAAAGATTTAGTGTGAGGACCTGTTCCAATATCTTATCTTTTAAGAACCTGAAGTAGCTCTGTAATTCTGAACTGATGTGTCAAAAATGGACCAAAGAAAACGAGTAATATTCAGTATAAAGTAACAAACCATTGACTGATTTTATTGTACTTTGTTTTGTTGTTTTCAGAGTCCAGAGCTGTGACTCCTCTGTTTGTGCAGACAGGGAAGGATGTTCTTCTGGAGCTCCAGACTGACGTACCAAAGGAGTTTATTGTTCTTCAATGGAGTTTCAATGGAAGTGCCAATTTAGTAACATTTTCCTCTGGAGGTGTAAAAGTCTCAGACAGTTTGACTGGAAGGGTTGAAATGTTTAATCAAAGTTACTCCATTAAACTGAAGAACCTCCAGAAGTCAGACAGTGGAGTTTATAAAGCATTACTGATAAGAGCTGAGGAAACATCATTTATAGCTGAACACCACGTCAGAGTTCAAGGTGGGTCTGTTAATGTTTCAGCCTCTGACAGACAGAATCAGCTGCCATGTTTCTAACATGTTTCATACAGAGACTTCAGACTTCAGACTTCAGACTTTTGAACAATCATCATGTTTTCGTTTTAACTTTGAGGAAACTTTGAAACGTCCGACGAGCTTTACGTCACTTCCTGCTCTCACGGTAATAACCATATTAGGCATCGTGTGCGCGCCTCGTGCACTCGTCCCTCAGATGACGGTAACTATGGCGACCGGCGTGTCCACCGATTTGGTTCCTCTTTACGCTGATTTACTGCTGAGTCGTACGTAGTTGCTAAGTTACCGTAAGTACTTAAGGAAGGAACGCAAATAGAAACACAGCTGGCTGTACGGAAAGCCAAATGGGACAAACCGGTGTGAAGGTCACTGATATGTTATTTATTACATTTAAACAATAAATTGAGAATGCATTTGTTAGACCATTCAATCTGTGTGTAAATGGATGGCAGCTAGCCCAGCTGTGGGAGGTTAGCCTTCGTTGAGTCAACCTCACTGCCGGATCACCTACATTAGTTAGTCGATTCGAAATGGGCTGCTGGCTAACTGGTTAGCATGCTCGACTGACGAATTGATTACATTATTTTTTTTTTTTTAACAATAACGTTACTACGCTCACCATTCATTTATTATTCACCAGCTCGTTGAAGTGAAGTTTGTCCATTTTACCAGCATGAACATACATTCACCGGACAAACGCTCATCCTGACCACCCGAATTGATCAGCTCTGCGCCCTTTGGAAGCTGAGTTGGGAATCAGGTTACGGCCTGGGTTAGTTCCGAGTAGGAGCATGATTCATACGAAAATCAATGATCCGTTCACTGAACACTGAAAATATTTTCTCCTGAAAGCCTACACATTATCTGTTATCTGTAGCATGAGGTACCAAAATTAAGGACGCTGGATCAACTAGCTGAAGACTGACGTTCAGTCACATTAGTGCATATGGACGGTTAGCTTAGCATCAGCTATGTTTAGATAAAGGATGATAAGAAAACACTACATGCTTTGAATTTCTCAGATATAACTGTTCAGTATTATTTACAGACTGGATAGCATCAGATGATAGAACGCTCATTACAACCAGAAGAGACATGAGACTTTCATTTTTTTAGAGACTTGACTTGCAACAACAAAAAGACTTGTGAACATCTCTGTTTTCACATCAACTCCGCCCTCAGATCCAGTGTCTCCAGTTACACTGACAGTCCACTTGCTGTCCAACAGCTCAGACTCCTGTAATCTGACTGTGAGCTGCAGCACTCAGGAGTTACATCACATAAACAGCACTTTGACATGTGACACCAGAACCTGCAGTCAGGAGGGAGGAGAGAGGTCAAAGGTCACAACCTCTGGATCTACTCTCAGCATCTACCTGGTGAATGACACAATCATCTGTAACCACAGCAACCAGGTCAGCTGGAGAAAGGACAATAAACCATTTGAAAATGTTTGTCTACTACTTTCAGGTGAGTCTAACAGAGAAAACAACATTTAGAGGAAATGATCATTTCTTTAAAACTTTAACACTTTTGTGCTAAACAAGCATTAAAACACTTTATGATACAAACATGTATGAACAGTGACAGTTGTGTTGTGATCATCAACAACAAAGATAATACAAAACTTATTCATCTTAAACAACCTGCTGCTTCACATCGGCCCGTCCCTTATCCGTGATAGAAGCCCATCACACCGTCTGTGATGAGCTAAAGTAAAACTCAGTGATACAATGACAGGATCATTTGTTGTTGTTTTTTTTGTTTGTTTGTTTTTTCACGTGTGCAGTTTTCATCAAGGATACGTTGTTGTTGTCGTTGTGCTGCAGGTTCAGGTAATGACTCGGCCGGTGTCTCACTCTGTCTGGTGAAGACACTCGTGTTCTCTGTCGGTCTGGTCATCATGACGTCTGCAGTCGTCACTGTCCATCTCATGGAGCATTTCAAGAAGAAACAATAATCATCAAGGTGACATCACAGCAGCACGTCTGTCAGAGTAATAATGAAATCACAATTATGTGTAACCTTTATTCAACAGCTCTTACTCAACAAGCTTCTGTATTTTGTCCTTTATTTGGCCACACTAACATGACAGGACTGTTGTGAAGCAACATCTGCTATCACACGCCTGCTACTTCATCCTCACATTAACTGTAGTATCATAACATCCTTTAGCAGTTTGAGGGGATCTCCTGATGCTGCACTTTAACGTTCAGCTGATTTGTGGCTTGTAGAGTCTCTGTGAAGCAGAATGATTTAGTTTAAAGTGCCGTTTCTGAGCTGCTGTGCTGAAGCTGGTTTGTAATTCAGCCAGCAGCCATCTTGCTTCTTTGAATATGAAGCCATATTTGAAGGAGAAGGAGCTGGGGAGGAGTGAGGGGTGGAGCTGAGCTGCTCCGTTCTTCATCCTACAGTCATGATCAGATGTCATTTTGAATGAAGAAGACTTAGAAATCACAGACTGAGACCATAAACTCATCAGGAAAATGTTTTGGAGCTAATAAACCAAGTGAGATTTAACAAAGTTAAGAATGTCGAAGACTTAGAAATGAATTTTAACAACTCAGGATTTTATTGCTTACATATGTTTCGTAATTCAACACTTATGCAAGGCTTTGTGGATACTTGAGATATCTTCATTTTGTCACTTTGCCGTTGTGACTTTAAATGCACATTTTCTGAAAGAATAGCACATGAGGCCAAATGATTGATCATCTATTACCTGTTCAATCTTATTTGAATCTTTGGGTGAAACAAGCAAAGCGCTTTATTGTACATTCAACATTACTGGAAGCTTATTAAAGCTGCTTTTGCATTTCTGTTCTGGTGAATTTTTGAGCATTGAATCAAATATTATTGTCACAGGAAACACACTTTACACATTCAATTTTGATAAACCAAACATTTAATGACAACGAACTTCAAGGAAAACTCCTCCAAGTTAATGTTCAGAGAAGCAATACAATTGTACAACTTCACATGAATAAATACAGACGCAGGTGCAGTCATTGCTTTTCCACTTAAAGTCTGCCCTCCGGTGTCCAGTGTGAGGCCCCACCGTGCAATAGGTGGAGGATGGAGAAAGAGCTGTAGCACCACCAGCTGGTCTCTGAGGAGGTTGGCCTGAAACCGTTGAGGACCCACCTTGAAGTGTAACGTGGTGTTCAGCTATGTTTGATATTCCCTCAGCCCTTATCAGTGATGCTCTATAAACTCCACTGTATGACTTCTGGAGATTCTTCAGTTTAATGGAGTTAAGTTTGATTACGCACCTCAACCCTTCCAGCAAAACTGTCCGAGACTTTCTCTATCATTCTCAATCATTAGAATTGGATTTATAACAACAACAACAACAAATTGTGTTGTTGTTGTTGTTAATTGATGCCTGCATGTCACGCCTAACTCCACCGACTCAGCATCACACTAATCACGCCTCTAACTTCAGTGGTGGTGATGTAACATCTCAGATCTGCAGTGTTGATTTTCTTTTACTTTTGTTGTGGGGTGGCTCATGAGACAATAATTTAAACTTCATTAAATAAGAAGCTTCTCATCAGAAAGTCAGAGCAGGCTTTCCAACAATATGAAAAATAATATTTACCTGTTGTTCCTGATCTTTTCATGGACATTTTCATTTGGTACTGGTACTTTGGCTAAAATTAAAAGGAAATTGGTTTCAGTCAAAACAGAAATTACAGAAGTTATAGAGAATAGAGAGGAAGGATTGTTTTCTTTTAATGTGACAGGAAGAGAGATTGGTGGCGTCAACTTTGTGGTGAGTCTGTTAATCAGAGGACCACAACAGGCTGCAGTGTGATCTGAAGCAGAGAACATGATGTCTGTCTCTGTCATATTGGCACTTCTGATCTGCGTAGAAGTACCAGGTAAGACAGTCCAGAAAGATTTTTGATCCTTTCATTAGTTTCATTAGTCGTTCTAGCTGACCTGGGTGCAGTCGGGTCAGTCCGGTTCATCAGGAGAGAAACTCTGCAGTACATCGGGCTCAGTTTCCCATCACACTCCTCTAACCTGCAGCAGGTTGTGTTAACAGTCAGAACAATTAAACCTGTGGAAAATAATCATTCAAATATGATAAGATGAAGATCCAAGTGTGAACAAATTCACTGACCTTTTTTATTTGACTTTGTTTCCTGAGTTTAAAAAGATTTAGTGTGAGGACCTGTTCCAATATCTTATCTTTTAAGAACCTGAAGTAGCTCTGTAATTCTGAACTGATGTGTCAAAAATGGACCAAAGAAAACGAGGAATATTCAGTATAAAGTAACAAACCATTGACTGATTTTATTGTACTTTGTTTTGTTGTTTTCAGAGTCCAGAGCTGTGACTCCTCTGTTTGTGCAGACAGGGAAGGATGTTCTTCTGGAGCTCCAGACTGACGTACCAAAGAAGTTTATTGCTCTTCAATGGAGTTTCAATGGAAGAGCCAGTTTAGTATCATTTTCCTCTGGAGGTGTAGAAATCTCAGACAGTTTGACTGGAAGGGTTGAAGTGTTTGATCAAAGTTACTCCATTAAACTGAAGAACCTCCAGAAGTCAGACAGTGGAGTTTATAAAGCATTACTGATAAGAGCTGAGGAAACATCATTTATAACTGAACACCACGTCAGAGTTCAAGGTGGGTCTGTTAATGTTTCAGCCTCTGACAGACAGAATCAGCTGCCATGTTTCTAACATGTTTCATACAGAGACTTCAGACTTCAGACTTCAGACTTTTGAACAATCATCATGTTTTCGTTTTAACTTTGAGGAAACTTTGAAACGTCCGACGAGCTTTACGTCACTTCCTGCTCTCACGGTAATAACCATATTAGGCATCGGTTTCGCGCCTCGTGCACTCGTCCCTCAGATGACGGTAACTATGGCGACCGGCGTGTACACCGATTTGGTTCCTCTTTACGCTGATTTACTGCTGAGCCGTACGTAGTTGCTAAGTTACCGTAAGTACTTAAGGAAGGAACGCAAATAGAAACACAGCTGGCTGTACGGAAAGCCAAATGGGACAAACCGGTGTGAAGGTCACTGATATGTTATTTATTACATTTAAACAATAAATTGAGAATGCATTTGTTAGACCATTCAATCTGTGTGTAAATGGATGGCAGCTAGCCTAGCTGTGGGAGGTTAGCCTTCGTTAAGTCAACCTCACTGCCGGATCACCTACATTAGTTAGTCGATTCGAAATGGGCTGCTGGCTAACTGGTTAGCATGCTCGACTGACGAATTGATGACGTTATTTTTTTTTTTTAACAATAACGTTACTACGCTCACCATTCATTTATTATTCACCAGCTCGTTGAAGTGAAGTTTGTCCATTTTACCAGCATGAACATACATTCACCGGACAAACGCTCATCCTGACCACCCGAATTGATCAGCTCTGCGCCCTTTGGAAGCTGAGTTGGGAATCAGGTTACGGCCTGGGTTAGTTCCGAGTAGGAGCATGATTCATACGAAAATCAATGATCCGTTCACTGAACACTGAAAATATTTTCTCCTGAAAGCCTACACATTATCTGTTATCTGTAGCATGAGGTACCAAAATTAAGGACGCTGGATCAACTAGCTGAAGACTGACGTTCAGTCACATTAGTGCATATGGACGGTTAGCTTAGCATCAGCTATGTTTAGATAAAGGATGATAAGAAAACACTACATGCTTTGAATTTCTCAGATATAACTGTTCAGTATTATTTACAGACTGGATAGCATCAGATGATAGAACGCTCATCACAACAAGAAGAGACATGAGACTTTCATTTTTTTAGAGACTTGACTTGCAACAACAAAAAGACTTGTGAACATCTCTGTTTTCACATCAACTCCCCCCTCAGATCCAGTGTCTCCAGTTACACTGACAGTCCACTTGCTGTCCAGCAGCTCAGACTCCTGTAATCTGACTGTGAGCTGCAGCACTCAGGAGTTACATCACATAAACAGCACTTTGACATGTGACACCAGAACCTGCAGTCAGGAGGGAGGAGAGAGGTCAAAGGTCACAACCTCTGGATCTACTCTCAGCATCTACCTGGTGAATGACACAATCATCTGTAACCACAGCAACCAGGTCAGCTGGAGAAAGGACAATAAACCATTTGAAAATGTTTGTCTACTACTTTCAGGTGAGTCTAACAGAGAAAACAACATTTAGAGGAAATGATCATTTCTTTAAAACTTTAACACTTTTGTGCTAAACAAGCATTAAAACACTTTATGATACAAACATGTATGAACAGTGACTGAATGGAAAACAACCAGCAACATTTATCTGTTGAAGTAAATGAATCTGAACTTGATCACCACATTGTGGAAAATTCAAACGGTCATCAAATGATGACAGTGACTAAATAATTTAATGAAGATAAAACCTGATTTTGCTATTTTTGATCCAGTTAGCAATTTTGGCAGACTATCTTTGTTGTTGTGATCATCAACAACAAAGATAATACAAAACTTATTCATCTTAAACAACCTGCTGCTTCACATCGGCCCGTCCCTTATCCATGATAGAAGCCCATCACACTGTCTGTGATGAGCTAAAGTAAAACTCAGTGATACAATGACGGGATCATTTGTTGGTTTTTGTTTTTTTGTTTTTTTTTTCACATGTGGCTCTGCTGTGCAGTTTTTATCAAGGAAACGTTGTTGTTGTCGTTGTGCTGCAGGTTCAGGTAATGACTCGGCCGGTGTCTCACTCTGTCTGGTGAAGACACTCGTGTTCTCTGTCGGTCTGGTCATCATGGCGTCTGCAGTCGTCACTGTCCATCTCATGGAGCATTTCAAGAAGAAACAATAATCATCAAGGTGACATCACAGCAGCACGTCTGTCAGAGTAATAATGAAATCACAATTATGTGTAACCTTTATTCAACAGCTCTTACTCAACAAGCTTCTGAATTTTGTCTTTTATTTGGCCACACTAACATGACAGGACTGTTGTGAAGCAACATCTGCTATCACACGCCTGCTACTTCATCCTCACGTTAACTGTAGTATCATAACATCCTTTAGCAGATTGAGGGGATCTCCTGATGCTGCACTTTAACGTTCAGCTGATTTGTGGCTTGTAGAGTCTCTGTGAAGCAGAATGATTTAGTTTAAAGTGCCGTTTCTGAGCTGCCGTGCTGAAGCTGGTTTGTAATTCAGCCAGCAGCCATCTTGCTTCTTTGAATATGAAGCCATATTTGAAGGAGAAGGAGCTGGGGAGCAGTGAGGGGTGGAGCTGAGCTGCTCCGTTCTTCATCCTACAGTCATGATCAGATGTCATGTTGATACTTGAGATATCTTAATTTTGTCACTTTGCAGTTGTGATTTTAAATGCACATTTTCTGGAAGAATAGCACATGAGGCCAAATGATTGATCATCTATTACCTGTTCAATCTTATTTGAATCTTTGGGTGAAACAAGCAAAGCGCTTTATTGTACATTCAACATTACTGGAAGCTTATTAAAGCTGCTTTTGCATTTCTGTTCTGGTGAATTTTTGAGCATTGAATCAAATATTATTGTCACAGGAAACACACTTTACACATTCAATTTTGATAAACCAAACATTTAATGACCCTGAACTTCAACAACAACTCCTCCAAGTTAATGTTCATATAGGTCAATGTGGCCACTGTCGGTATATGAGATTCCAATATCTGCTGCAGAGAAAATGGAAAGACTAGTAAGCTTTTACATTAAGAAGTGGCTTGGTGTTCTGAGATGTTTAAGCACTGTGGCACTGTATGGGAAAGGCATACTTCAGCTCCCAGTATCCAGTCTAGTGGAGGAGTTCAAATGTACTAATGTTAGGACAGAGCTCCTGTTATCTGGGAGTAAAGATGTGGTTGTTAGTAAGGTGGTTCCAAACCCAACCAAGGGGAGAAAATGGTGAGAGTGTGAGGGCAGTGGCTCAAGCTAGGCAGGGACAGTGAACTGGGAAGGTGTAGAGAAGAGTAAGCTTAGTTGGAAAGAGCTGTGGATTATGAAGGAAAGTAGTATTGGATTTTTGATAGAGGCAACATATGATGTGATGCCAACTCCTCAGAACCTAAAACTCTGGGTGAATGGGGACACGCTATGTTTGTTGTGTTCAGGTATTACAACTCTAACGTACATCTTGTCAGGTTGCAAGGTTTAGTCTGTCACAAGAACGGTATAACCAGGTTTTAAAAAGCTTAGCTGCAGGCATTGAAGATACACGGAGGCAGGAAAAGAGAGAGGCAATTCATTTTGTTCAAGAAGGAGGGAAAGTTAGTCAGATAACAAGTTGGCAAGGCAGCTTAGAGGATGCTAGTGACTGGGAGATGCAGGTAGATTTAGGAGGAAAGCTTGATGTTCCCCTGGAAATAGCCTGTACAAAGCTAAGGCCTGATGTAATTTTGTGGTCTAAGAGCAGAAAGAGAGCGTATTTCATAGAGCTGACTGTGCCGTGGGAGGATTCAGTTGAAGAAGCATACCAAAGGAAAAAGCTCAGGTGTGCAGATCTAGGTAAGGATGCTGAGCAACGGGGATGGAAGGTTAGGATTTGTCCTGCAGGGCCAGCAGGGGGAGCTTTTAAGATAGATAGACTCTAGGGAGAAGCAGAGGAAGAAATCCAGGAAGAGGAAGTGTGTTTAAGTGGAGGGTGTGGCCTGTTTGAGCCTCTCTGAGACCACGTGGTTAGTCCAGGTGAGTTGATGTGTTGGTTTGATTTGACTTGTGCTCCCTCTTTCTGATTATAGAAATGTTCAGGTGAGTTTGTTTGCTGAATCTGCTAGTGTAGCTTGTCCTCCACCTCCTGTACCCTCTATACTTTCATGCCCCCTCCCTGAACCGAGGTTTGTATCCCATCCCAACCCTGCCAGTGTTCCTAACTAGGGCCTAACTAGACGAAACACCGGTGAAAGGAGGTTCCCACCTAATGACCCCAAACACATGTTAGCTGTCACTGCTGGCCTAGTTAGATATTATCTTCAGGACACACAGGGCAGGGCCAAAGTTTGTTGTTCGGGAGTTAGTAAATGAGTCTGGTCAATTTTTGGTCACACAAGTTTCTTGTGTTTACTCTAAATCAGACAAAAAAATAAAATTTTACAACTTCACATTAATAAATACAAATACAAGTGCAGTCATTATTTTTCCACTTAAAGTCTGCCCTCTGGAGACGGTGGATCAGCAGTGTGAGGCCCCACCATGCAGTAGGTGGAGGTTGGAGAAAGAGCTGAAGCTCCATTTGTTTCCTCTATCAGTCTCTTGGGTCCAGTGTGAGGCCCCACCGTGCAATAGGTGGAGGATGGCGAAAGATCTGTAGCACCACCAGCTGGTCTCTGAGGAGGTTGGCCTGCAACCTTTGAAACCAAAATTAACAAACATTTGTTCACACGTCCTTGTTGATGGTGCCATTGCCTTCATTGTGATTTTAAAAATAGCTCATCGATATCATTCAAAAATCCCAAACATGAATAAAAGGACTATGTATTTTTATGTCCAATGCATGATGCGGCCCTTACCTGGAGAGAGCAGAATTATTGCATGAAAAACAAACACAAGCACGACAACAAGTTACTTACTGTTGTTTAGACGTCAGTAAGTAACTATTATAGTTGAACGGGGAGTGCTGAGTGTTGTGCAAGCAAATTTACGACACGTATGAAGCACTAAAAAATTAACTGGATCATGGAGCTGGCAGGCAGCACGTGTAGCAGACAGGACCAGGAAGCAAGCATCTGGAGGTCAGAGGTCATGTACAGTAATTACAACATCTAGCTGTAGTTTTTGGTTTTGTAAGCATTTTATTATTCCAATTTATCCCCAAATCCATTTTCTTTTCATTACTGAATGAAGAAACTTACCTCAGGAATTGCGTATACTGTATTTTCCTCAATCTGTCTTTCATTTGCTAGTGAAACCAAAGGAATGTATTTTAATTCACATTCATTTTAAGAGATCTCAGCTTTAAACATATTTTGATGTTCACATTACTACATATCTAAACTTTTGGACATTTCAGTTGGATAATAAGAAGCAATACTGAAACATTAAACATTAAACATTAAGGTGCTTTAATTACAAAAAGGTTCATCATAGTATTGGCTTTAAACAATGACCTTTTAAAGGCTTATTACATAAATATTGTACCAACAAAAATAAGGATGTATGAACTGAAGTTAAGAAAATAAAATAAGTTTAGTTTCTCTTACTTTTTTTTCTTCTCTGTGCAAACACGGCACCTAAAATTATCAGACTTAAAATCAAAATAATAACGATAACAATAACTAGGGAATTGGGAGGGGAAGTGTGACCTGAAATGAAAAACAAAAATCTGATTAGAAATTGTTGATATACAAAAATAAAGTGTGACAGCATCACATCTTGTAGATTTGAGTAGAAGTTTGCAGACCGTCTCTAATTTTTATGGTAAGAAATAATTTCATATTGAAAAATAAAAACCTGTTGATGGTGCAAAATGTAATTTTAAACCATCAAAGTTAGTTTCTAAATGAGCCCAACGACCTCAAATACAACCTGCAGACTAGTTTAACAAGTCTAACATGTCCGTGGGAGAAGTGAGTATTGATCAGTAGTTGCTGGTAAAACAAATAGGAGCCATAAGAATGGGCTGATTTATTTGAGTCATGTCGGACTGCAGAGTGAAAGGCAATTTATAGGAACACACAAAAGTGTTAAACAAATAATAATTTCCTCTGTTAGACTCACCTGAAAGTTGGAGACAAACATTTTCAAATGTTTTATTGTCCTTTCTCCAGCTGACCTGGTTGCTGTGGTTACAGATGATCGTGTCATTCACCAGGTAGATGCTGAGAGTAGATCCAGAGGTTGTGACCTTTGACCTCTCTCCTCCCTCCTGACTGCAGGTTTTGTTGTCACATGTCAAAGTGCTGTTTATGTGATGTAACTCCTGAGTGCTGCAGCTCACAGTCAGATTACAGGAGTCTGAGCTGTTGGACAGCAAGTTGACTGTCAGTGTAACTGGAGACACTGGATCTGAGGGGGGAGTTGATGTGAAACATGTTAGAAACATGGCAGCTGATTCTGTCTGTCAGAGGCTGAAACATTAACAGACCCACCTTGAACTCTAACGTGGTGTTCAGTTATAAATGATGTTTCCTCAGCTGTTATCAGTAATGCTTTATAAACTGCACTGTCTGACTTCTGGAGATTCTTCAGTTTAATGGAGTAACTTTGATCAAACACTTCAACCCTTCCAGTGAAACTGTCTGAGATTTCTACACCTTCAGAGGAAAATGATACTAAATTGGCACTTCCATTGAAACTCCATTGAAGAGCAATAAACTTCTTTGGTACGTCAGTCTGGAGCTCCAGAAGAACATCCTTCCCTGTCTGCACAAACAGAGGAGTCACAGCTCTGGACTCTGAAAACAACAAAACAAAGTACAATAAAATCAGTCAATGGTTTGTTACTTTATACTGAATATTCCTCATTTTCTTTGTTTATTAACAGTTCTGTGAATGAGATTGAACCAGATTGGGTGCTGCAGTCTGTCAATCAGACAGCAGACACGCCCCCCTGATCCATCCCCTGCTTTGTGGTCTATTCTTTCCTCTAAATACAACCCCCTTTCAAAGAATTAACATCATTGTGTATTGAAACTAGACACTGAGACCAAAAAGTCATCAAAAAAAAAAATGGAAAAGTTGAGCTCACAAAACAGGTGAGGAGAGGGATCATTTTCACGTGGTGTTCAGCAGAAACTGACTTCTTTTTACTGCCATCACATCAATCAGCCTCACTTTTCACCCCAGAGTCAGTCCATCCTTAATGTACAGCTATTTATACAGTGGAGGTATGAGACATGTCCAATAACGACATTAGAAAGTCTAAATCCATTTATCAGATACCGGAAGGGAGTGTTCTCTCAGTTTTTCTGCCGACATATTGTGCAGCAGCTCTGATCCCCAAACTCGTTGTACCCACATGTGATAACGACTCATCTCTACATTTCTATATTAACTCAATGTCAGCCTGGATTACCCCATTTCCCCTCTTTGTTCGGTCAGTTCACTTGGTGTAGCTCACTGACAGATGGATGATTACATCTCCCTTAATACAAGAAGTTCCACATTGAAACATAACACTCTGACAATACTTCAAATTTACAGTAAATAAACGAATGCATTGAAGATAAAGGATCAACTTTATATCCAATGTGAGTTCAACAGATTCAGTTTTCTCTTTAATATCTTTTCAACACTGTTATTTTTATTTTTGTTTAGATGCTACAACAGTTAAGAGTTGTTAAGTCTGTAAGTCCTCTTTTTCGTCACACACGCTTTGCTTCATTTCATATTTTTACTCTATTTTAATCTAATAACATGATTTTAAAATACAAAAGAGAATGAACTATATGTAAAAATATGTTTTTACCTTCAATTTGACATAAATCCAACAGAAAAACTGTAAATATTAGTGAAACAGGTCCCATTTTGTCCTTCCAGAATGGATGGTAGCTCTACTTTCAACCGGACGTTATCTGTAACGGACTCTGCCTGAACAGAGCACTGGAACAGCTTAAAAACCAACGTCAGTGTGGATGCTTCCTTTTTTCTGTTGTGTACCATACTCACAAACACACACACCCACGCACACAGCGTGTACAGAAAGAGTTCACTTTTTTGACTTTGTTTTATTACAGCCATCTGCCGAAAAGTTTATTTTTTTCCCTCATCAATGCATTGTGACAGAAAAACACAGAATTATAGCCATTTTTGTGAATTTATTAAAGAACAAAAACTGAAATATCACATGGCCAGAAGTATTCAGATGTTCATTTAACTCAGCTGCTGTCCATTTCTTCTCATCATCCTTGAGCTGGTTCTTCACCTTCACTGGAGTCCATCTGGGTTTATTTAAACTGATTGGACCTGATGAGGAAAGACACACACCTGTCTATATAAGGCCTTCCAGCTCACGGTGCATGTCAGAGGAAATGAGAGTTGGGTGGTTGAAGGAAGGGCCTGAAGAGCTCAGAGACAGAACTGTGGCACAGCACAGATCTGGGTGAAGTTAGAAAAGAGTTTCTGCTACCATTAAGGCTCCATAATCCTTAAAAGGACGAGGTTTGGGACGACCCAAACTCCTCCCAGAGCTGATCGTCTGGCCAAGCTGAGCTTTGGTGACAGAGCCCAAAGATCACTGTGGCTGACCTGCAGAGATGCAGTGAGCAGATTGGAGAAAGTTCTAGAAAGAGAACCATCAGAAGACACGTGAAAGCCTTCACATAGTGCCAAAAAACACAGGAAGGACTCCCAGACTATGAGAAATAAGATTGTCTGGTCTGATGAGACCATGTTGAACTTTTTGGCCTTAATTTGAAGCGGTATGTGTGGAGAACATCAGGCACTGCTCATCACCTGACCAACACAGTCCCAGCAGTGAAGCACGGTGGGGGCCTTCTTCAGCTGCAGCGACAGGACCGCTGGGTGCAGCTGAAGGAAAGATGAATACAGACATCCTGGGCGAAAATGTTCACCATCCAACCTGTCAGAACTGCAGAGGATGTGGAAGGAGGAATGGCAGGATCCCCAAATCCAGGTGAGAAAAACCCGGTGCTTCTCAATGCTGAGCAAAGGCTGAACACTTCAGTTTTTGTTCTTTAATAAATTCACAAAAATGGCTACAATTCTGTGTTTTTCTATCACAATGTGGTGCTGTGTATGTTTAAAGAGGGGGGGGGGGAGGGAAAAAAAAAAGTTTTTTTTTTTTTTTTTTTTTTTTTTAGCAGATGGCTGCAGAAAAACAAAGTGAAAATTTGAAGGGGGTCTGAATACTTTCTGTACCTGCTGTATAATTTTGTCCTGCTGCTGTCTTCACTGCCTCTTCAGTGAAATTGTGCTTTTTGCAGAGTTAGGGTATAATTCTCTCTAACTCAACACTTGTATTAACAGGTTATTCATTTGTGAGAGACAAACATGACACAACAGACAAAATTAAAACAGAAATGTCTCACATTTTAATTTATTGCGACCCACATATATTAGATATACAGTATATACAGTATGTATCCCTGCAGCTGAAATGGTGAAAGCCTTTTACAGTCTGTACCTGTAAATATTTCTAATCAACAGTCTTTCAGATCTGTTTTTTGTTCGGGGGGGTTCTGTCTGGGTTTGGACTTGGCACCTTTGTTAACCTCAGCATACACAGTGGTTGGGTGGTCGTTGGTCCCCGTGGGTCGGTCTGGCCCAGTATGAAAGCTCACCATGGCGTAGGTGGAGTTCGGAGAGTTCACTGAAGTGTCTTCTCTTGGATTCTGATTGTGAGACACAAGCTTGTTAGAATTTAAAAATCAGGCATTTCTTTATCAAAGACATTCGGCCAGATTTGTTGATCAATGAGATGTTGGCCAGCGGCTTTTCACAGACTGACCACGGGCAGATAAACTAAGCTGAACACAAGCAAGCAGGCAGACAGGTGAAGAAGGAGATGAATGGACTGTGTCATCAATCTGGTTTGTTTTGTGCACAGTTTGTTCAGAAGGCTGTATTTCTGATGCATCTTTTTAATTTTTGTTTTTTTTGCAGAGTTAATATAATTCCACTTCTATTTTTGGTTGGCTTCTTTATGCAGCAATAACATGGTGTATGTGTAAACCACTCAATCATCACTGCTGCCACTTCTGGCGCTAATTTCTTACTTTCACCTCCTCCTGAAGAATCAAGGCTTTACGGTTAAGTTGCGCACAGCGTCACGCCAAATGCGGTTCTTCAGTTTAACTAGCAAAGTCGGGTGAGTCGTTTTCAAAAACAAAGTTTGACGCTTACCTGAGGAACTTCATATAGTGTTTTGGGAAGTTCCCTCCTTCTACCTGTAAGTCAGTCATGAAAAAATGTGTTGATTTCCTTTGAAAATAAAACTAGAAGCTTCTGACAAAATGTTAATTTTAAAGTGTTAAATTGAGATTGAAGTGGGAAAGCAGCGGCTCCAGATGTCACTAAGATGCTCAGTATGAAGTAGATCATTGCATCACAGGGTTTCTGACACGGTTCATTCTCCGTCCAACCAACACTGGATAACTTGTTTCCATTGGCCAATAATGACACAAAGTAATCAGCTCAGCCAATGAGCTACCGTAAGTGCGTTTAAACACACGATTCACAGATGGGTGTCAGCACAAACCTTCAAACTGCAGACAGTCTTTGGAAGCTAAGCACACAACAACACAAAAGCTTCAGGAAATGGAGTAACGGGTTGCACAATGTGCTACTTCTGCACGTTTGAGTGTTAGAAATAGAGGAGGAGGTGTTTGCAGACAGGAATCTGCATGAAGGCAGATAATATTTCTGATAATATTTCTGTCATTTTATTCTGATGGTTAATAAGCTGACTGTTACAAGATGGGGCTGAAGAAGACTCAAGATTCTTTGTGTTTTGTTTTTATCATCTGCACACTGGGACTTACATTTGATGTAAAGCAAAATGCAAGCGATGATCACAGGAAGAAGTCCGAGGAGACTCCAAAGTACAACGGGGGCTCCATTAGAAACTGTCGGGGGGAAAAAGGCCTGTTAGTTCAGAGGTCAGATGCATTTGGAGGAATCTCCATTCAGTCACTGTTCATACATGTTTGTATCAAAGTGTTTTAATGCTTGTTGAAATGGATTAGTTGTTCTGTCTTACCTGAAGGTGTGACAGAACAGCGGGAGAGATCAAATGGTTCATTGTCCTTTCTCCAGCTGACCTGGTTGCTATGGTTACAGATGATCGTGTCTTTGACCAGGTAGATGCTGAGAGTAGATCCAGAGGTTGTGACCTTTGACCTCTCTCCTCCCTCCTGACGGCAGGTTTTGTTGTCACATGTCAAAGTGCTGTTTATGTGATGTAACTCCTGAGTGCCGCAGCTCACAGTCAGATTACAGGAGTCTGAGCTGCTGGACAGCAAGTGGACTGTCAGTGTAACTGGAGACACTGGATCTGAGGGGGGAGTTGATGTGAAACGTGTTAGAAACATGGCAGCTGATTGTGTCTGTCAGAGGCTGAAACATTAACAGACCCACCTTGAACTCTAACGTGGTGTTCAGTTATAACTGGTCTTGCATCAGCTTTTATCAGTACAGCACTATAAACTCCACTGTCTGACTTCTGGAGGTTCTTCAGTTTAACGGAGTAACTTTGATTACACACTTCAACCCTTCCAGTGAAACTGTCTGAGATTTCTACACCTCCAGAGGAAAATGATACTAAATTGGCACTTCCATTGAAACTCCATTGAAGAGCAATAAACTTCTTTGGTACGTCAGCCTGGAGCTCCAGAAGAACATCCTTCCCTGTCTGCACAAACAGAGGAGTCACAGCTCTGGACTCTGAAAACAACAAAACAAAGTACAATAAAATCAGTCAATGGTTTGTTAGTTTATAATGAATATTACTTGTTTCCAATCAGCTGAATTAGAAACTCGATCACTGAAAAAGAGAGATGTGAAAATAAAATAAGATATTGAGCCAAGTTTTCAATATTCCCAGCTCCCTGAAACATGAGCATCCTCATAGGAATCATTTAATTTTTGTTTCTTCTTCAGCGTATTGATACAGTAAAATCCTGGCCTTAGTTTTAGACCTAATCATACACAGTAAAATATCTTTTATATGATAAAAATACATCCATAATCATACCTCAGTAGAATCTAGACAAGTGTACAAGTGAAGGTGACTTTTTTTTTTCACCATTTCTATTATATTAATAAAATATATTTTAAAGACAGCAAAAAACAAGTCTGAAACATGTTTGCATGTGGTAAACAGTGACAATGAACAGAAGTTCCTGGAACAAATATAACTGTCAAAAGCTGCAAAGGAGAAGAAAGAGAAGTGAATTTATAGTTTCCATAAAGAGATCTGAGCTTCTGGAAACAGAAGCAGCAGCAGCTTTCTCCATGTTATAAGTGTGTTCATATAATTTAGATATGTCATAGATTCTTAGTTTGTTAAAACATTTGACTCCTTTTGGGACCAAAAGGCTGAAAAAATATTTCCTTTCTATCTTTTAATGACCACAGAACGGTTGTTAGTTACTTCCTTCATCATTTTTTGGCTCTGCTTGACACTGCTGATGTTGATAGTGTCAAAGGTTTAAAACAATAACGCTCAAGTAAATAAGACAAAGCAAAATTTAAGGCACTCTTGATGAAGATTTAAAAAGAGGAAGAAAAAAGCAAACACAAAATAAATTATAATAAAAAAACAACAGATTAAAAAGAATTAAATTCAAAGCATAAACCTGCTCCTCTTGACAGCGTTCATTCTTAAAGCTAATCATTTAGTTTTTGTTTAAAAACGAAGCTCTGAAGATATGAACCACTGAAAAGTTTTACGAGTACATAAAATGTATTTTTTTCTGCTTCCAGTGTGGATGATATCAGATATGACCTCGTAAAACTCCAATCATCTCTTTTTAAAAAAAATGCTGTAGTGTGAGACTTTTCTTTTAATCTAACATGCAGCTCAAATGGTCACAAAATACAACACAACAATAAAACAGCATTTAAAGAGAGTTGAAAAAAAAACCAAAGAATAAAGTTTCTACCGTTTGTTGCCTGTGATAATAGCAGAAAGGCGGCAAGTAGTATCGTCTCACGCGCATTCATTCTGTGACTGTGATCTTTTGAGGAAATGGTGATCATTTGTGGGCTTGTTCCTTTTGCAGTCTTTTTTTTTTTTTTTTTTTTTTGAAGGGTTCCTCACTTACCCCTGACATACTCAGCTTTTCCTATTAATACCAACACCGAGGGGGACCCTATGGAGCTACAGGGCCCGGGTCCGGGAATCAAACACAGAACCTTCTTGCTGTTAGGAAGAAGGTATAGCTATGGAAATTTAGCTCCAAATCCATAACAATGCCAAGATTTCTGATCTGAGATTTGGTCGTGAAAGAAAGGGAAATTTCTGCTAAAGATTCTCATGGACTAAAGTTATTAGTAGAAGGAGCAACATAAACCTGAGTGTCATCTGCGTAGTTCTGGTATGAAGTTCTGTTGTTTTGTCAAATTAAAAGAAATAAAAATGGGAGTATACAAAGGTTAAATAAGAAAAGCCCAAGGATAGTTCCCTGGGGGACACCAGAAGTAATTTCTATCTGCCCAGATACTCAGCTCCTGACAAAGAAGTCTCTGGTCACTAAATTTAGGGCGAGGTCAGACAGACCAACAAAGGTTTTAAGTCTCCTTAACAAAATGTTACGGTCCCCTGTATAGAAGTAAACCAATCAGACACCTCCAAAACAGTCCATGATTTATTCAGCAAATATAAATGATCACGATGCTAAATCAAGACATAGCTTGTCTTTACTAGATGAGTATTTATGTGTAATTTTAATGATTATTAAGCTCTATTTATCTAGCAATCCAGTGAAAGACGAGAAGCAAAATGTGGCCTTTACTGTCATAATTAGCTTTATTTAATCACTTTTCATGAGAAATCTTTCATTTGATCTCTCCAGCTGCACCTTGAACACTAATAGTACTCCACATTTTGATGTTAATTAAAAAAAGAACGTTACAAACACAATGCAATTCACATTTTCACATCCTTTACACTTCATCTGCCGAGTCAAAGCACCACCGTAGCACAGAGTGACTTTTATCTTCCCACACACTGTCGTTTACCACCAGCAACCACTGGTAGAGTAATCTCGCAAGCTTTCTGCCATCTAGACTGAAAAATAATGGGGGGGGGGGGGTTCCACAAAATGGGTGCTGCTCATTTATCAATGTTAGAGCCTTGAATATTACAGCATTGTTC
Source organism: Echeneis naucrates (assembly GCF_900963305.1). NCBI lineage: Eukaryota > Metazoa > Chordata > Actinopteri > Carangiformes > Echeneidae > Echeneis > Echeneis naucrates. The sequence continues at coordinate 18,705,971 of NC_042527.1, read as the reverse complement.
TTCACCACAAAAAGGAAGAAAGTGTCCATTAAACAAAGTAAACCTGCGAATAGGGATTTACATCGAAGCATATACAGCCAGTCCCAGTGAGTTTCATAAGATCTTATCTTATTTGTCAGCTTAAGAAAAATCTGATTAGTTTTGCAGGAAGGAAGCTGTTTTACTTTCATCTGAGCCCTTCAACAGTGATCGACGTTTTAAGTGCTACTAGTAACATTAAAAATGTTTAAACTTATGCAGGTGGCTAACCGCCCTAAGGTGCAAATGTACATAAAGTGCTAACAGTTTTCAAACAGTAGTTACAGTCATACAGAGGAAAAATACTCAAACCAAAACCTCCAACGAACAGCTAAGAGAGCACCTTAAACTCTGTTCGTCTAGAGTTTAGCTGCAGAGCTTCATCAGTGTCATTTATTCTTCAGTGCTTCCTTGTGCAGACATTTCCATTTATAGAATTCAGAATTGTCACGTCTGCCCTTTTGCAACAGGAAAGATTAAAAAAAGCGGAAGTGAGCGGTGGGGGAAGTGCAGCTATAATGGGGCTTACCATCATGCATGCTGTTTTTAACCATAACTAAAGCCGAAAATTTTGCGTTTAAAAAAAAAAAAAAAAAAAAAAGTGTGTTCTCCACCACACATACATAGCAAGCATCGACCCCCGTCCCCCTCCATCCTCCCTACAGTGGAAAATATTCAGTATACTGCCTCGCACCTTACAGCCAGTAAGGTGATGTGTGTGTCACACTCCTCAGACAAAGAGATTTGTTTTGTATCAACCCTGTCTCCCCCAAAAAATGTTTCCGTACTGCTGAGGTGTTAGCATGTACTCAGAGTAGAAGTTGTAATCAGTAGGCGGATTACGTGGTCGGTGCAATGACGGAGATGGTGACAGAGGTGGGGTAAATTGTAAAGGAATAACTGGCGCTGGTTGGATCACCTGCATTTCTCTCTATTTGGACGAAGCCAAGTCTTCAGATAATAAACTCACCTGAACCATTAAAATATCCTTATGTGACAATTTGGAGGGGAAGAGCTCAGAGCTGTATTGGTGAAGTCCCCAAATATTTTTCTCATATGTTAAAATAAGATGTTACTGCTGCATCTTTTTTCCTATTCTGAACTAAAAATTGAAATACTGCAGTGTGGTCTGTTTTCACAAAAATAAAAAATGAAAACAATTGCAACCACATGACGGGATCATCATGTGTCAGCTGGACACTGACCTCCCACGATAACCTTGTGATTAAGACATCAACCCAAGCCAGAGTGATTTTTCTGTAGCGTGACTCTGATTGGAGGAGTAAGAAAACAAACATCCGCAAACGTCAACACATTTGTGCGTTTGTTTACAACATACGTTCCCCGAGTCAATTAAAAACATAATCCAACACTCACTGTTGTGGTTTAGTTGTATGGAAATGTAATTTTTAGGAGATAGGGTGTTTTTGTTTATTTGTTTTGAGGTTCATTAGTTTTGTTTTTTTTTTCAGTATGAATAAATAACCTGACCTATTATTTGCTTTTGTTATAAAATTGTGTACAGTATATGTAAATGTGTAAATCTGCCACACAAATGTAAAAAGCAGTGGCAGTTAGGTAGTGTTTTAATGCCATCACGCGCTGCAGTCAAACCTGATGAACCATACAGGAGTCCATGTTTACTGTCAGGATCATTTGGTGCCTTTGACAAGCCAATATTTCTGGTAGGAGTCCAAAACGGTCAGAGAAGATGGTGTCCAAAGCTGCTCTGATATGCTCTCTGTGAAGCCTTGGTTCAAACGTTGCTGATGCGAACACTGAGGGGAGTTTCTCTGACCCGGCCGCGGTCCTCCCCTCGCTCTCTGTAGCTCTGCTCCAGACGAATCTTCTCCGGATCGGACACTTCCGGCACAGTCCCTCCCCCGTTGCCCTGGTATCCTTGCTGAGGGCTGGATGATTTAAAGATGGGCGTGGTCCTGGTCTTGGCCACTTTGTCGAAGAAGGCAAAGTCCGCCACGTATTTGCCTGATTGGGAAAGGGAGACCACGGGGGGAAACTCGTAGCCCCAGAGGATCTCGTCGGGCAGGTAGGAGGTTCGGACTTGGCAGGTGGCAGAAGTCGGCTCCACTGTGGCGCTCATGATCACCAGCAGCTCAAAGTCTGCTAATTCTGGATCCGTCCAACCTCCACCTGGTGCACAGAAGTGATATCAGAAGACGACATACTGATAAGAAGAAATAACATTCTCAGTCAGAGAGAAGATCCAACCCAGGGTAAGGTGGAAGGTTTCCAAGTGTTTTTTAACTTGGAAACACTTTTAGAGGAAAGATCAAAAAGGGAAAAACACCTTTGCCTTGTGATACTCCTCTCACTAAACTTCTCACTAAACCTCCTGTCCCAACGTACCCTTGGCTGCCCAGGCTCGCAGAGGACTGCTGTCATCGATAACGTGGTAGAAGGTGAGGGGCAGTATGAGGAAGGGGCTGTCGCTGGAAGTGTCCACTTGGAAGGGCACGTTCCTCTGATCCAGGCGGACCGTCTCGCCTTCTTTAGTCAGAGACGTCTGCAGCAGTTTTCCAGTCACCTGGAATTTTTTTGTTATTCATACACGGTTTCGGTTTACTTGGAGAAATAACTAGGATTTGTAGATATTGTTGAGATATTTGATCATCTGGAGATTGTGCTTTTATATTTCTGTGACCTTACCTGACACCCAAGCAGGAGACTCTTGCGCATGTTGGCCACCCGGATCATCAGGCAAGGTCGACCTTCGTGGGTTGACACCACAGCATGTTGACTAAACTTTACTGTCTCTCCTCGTCTTTTTGGCCGAGCAACCTGAGCAGGGAAAGTGTTTTTTTTGTTTGTTTTTTTTTTATCTCGGCTTTGAGTTTGATGCTCGCCAATAAGATTGGAAACATAAATTCTCTTTTATATCCTGCAGCAGTTTGTGTGATTATGATGATGAAGTCGTCTATTTCGCACTTTTAAAGGGATATTTATTACTCTCTACCTTGGCCAGGAAGGTACCGGTGATGAAGATCTCCATCAGCATGGTGATGACCAGCTGGACGATGAGGAGGATGATGGCAGCCGGACATTCTTCAGTTATACAACGAAAGCCGTAGCCAATAGTAGTCTGGGACTCCAGGGAGAAGAGAAAAGCTCCCGTCAGGGTCTGCATCTGCATCACACAGGGCGTGTGGTTGGAGGGAGGATCGAACTCTGGAGGGGCACATTGGAAAGGCAACAACACCTTATTCTAAAATGTGGGCAAGTAAATTTTTTTCATCATATACACATGATATAAAAAAACAGCCTAGGTATGTATTTCTCTTTGTGAACAAACCCAAGAGGCAGGCGGTTTATCACGGCCGAAATAAAAGCATGCCCTTCAGGACTTCCACATTTTATTATTTGTATTAGTTCTGTCTTCATCACCATCATTGTTTATTACTTCTGTAATTCTTTGCAATTTTTAATTTGTGCATTTGTCCCTCCCATTACTGAATAAGTATTATGACCTATTTAAAGGCCCCTCGTGTCTCACCCAGCAGGTCTCCGTGGACCAGCGCCACCAGGTACCACAGCACACCGAACAGGAACCAGGTCCCTGCAAACGTGGCCGTGAACAGAAAGAACTTATAGCGCCACTGCATGTCCAGAAAAGTTGTCCAGAGGTCACGCATGTACAGCGCACTCCGCCCACTGATGTGCTCAATCCGCACGTTGCTCCGCCCATCCTTGGACAGGACACGCCTCCTCTTCCTCAGAGTGCCGCCCCCACCGGATATACCCCCCAACAAGGGCTTTAAAACGTCCGTCTGCGTCTGCGAGTGGCAGACCTTCTGGGGGGAGGAGCTACGAGAGGAAGGAGGTGTAGCAGAGGTCATCTGAGAAATCACCAAAAAAAGGGGAGTTAAATGACGTCACCTTTAAAGGCCGGCGTTATTACTTTGGCCAAAAAGGTTACGTTTGTTTCTGTTTGCTTTGTTAAACCAAACGTGCTGCATCAAACTGCACCAAATTATAAGATCGTGCACAAATTTTCTTTCCTGAAAATGACCAGATGAGATGAATTCATGCTTACATATTTGACAAATGTATGGTGTTATGACTTTGTACAATTTGATGCACAGCCACTCAATAAGAATCTGAATGTGAAGGTTATATTTTGGATTGTTTTGGCCTTGGCAGAGAGTAAATTCCATCTTATATTGAGGCGGTCTTTAAAATGCTGAGTAGAAAGTGAGGGAAAATTACCTCAGGTGGACCTTGAAACCCAAACTTGTGATGGTTTATAGTCAACATTTACAAAAAAAAAAAAAAAGATATAACACTGAGCAGACGAGTTAAATTCAAAGTGTTACCTCAACTACTAAAGGATGACGCAAGACAATGAAAAATCGAAAGTCCTTGCTAACCCACATCAGAGTTTTGGATTAATAATGACAAATTTTTCTCTAAAAATTTTGTGACATCATATTTGGAGTTACCTCACGTTCCCAAATTTCCAAACGTCATGTTGCACTGCGCTTGCAGGAAATGAAACAGTGTGGACTCTTATGATAAACAGTCAGTAGATGAAACTAAATTTAACAGAACCAGAAAATGGGAATCCAGCAGCATGCGGAGTAGATGTTGCCAAACACTCCTGAGAGAAATGCAGAAAACTCTGTGGGCATTCTGTGTTTGTGGTTTTCAACCCTCTGAGAGAACGGTCAACAGTCTCTCTAATAATTTTATAGCACGCCTCTTTAAATAACACTTTTAGCTGTTAAGGAACTCTCCCTACTTGTTCTTGTTTATTCAGCTCCTCCTACGTGTTGCTGCCTTCTGATGTTTTTTAAAATAGACCTTCTGGCCCAATATGTTTGTGTTTCCACGGCCCAAGTCTGTCACGTTCTGGCTATTATTGACCTTCCTAACAGATTTAAGGTTTTTTTTTTTTTTTTTCTGACAGTCATGGCGTGCATGGGCCAGATTAGGGCCAGAACAAAAAAAAATCGGTGCCATACAATATTCTCTTTTTGAAAAGCGCTTCTATTGTAATCCTAAAAACTGACTCGTCCAGTCAACACACACCTGACCCACAGCTGTGAGATTAAATGTTGTATTTTGGGATTTGGAAATGTAGAAATATTTTCTGGCCTGTCCTGTAGAAGTGGGCTGAGGGGATTTCTAACGCTGCTGAAGCAGAAAATACGATGTAAACATACATCAGCGTTAGTCAGAGAAAAAATGTCCCCTCATGGGAATTAAGTTTCAATGTGTCTCGATAAGTGGAGTTTTTAGAAGAACTTGACATTTTGTCTTTAGCTGTTAGAGGAAGAACAGGCATTTCTTCAGTTAATGTTAAATGAAACATGAAGCAATCGCCATGCATGGACACTAGAAAACCCATCATGACAGCAGTTCTGTTCTGTTTTTTTTTTTTTTTTTTTTTTTTTTTTTTTTTTTATTCAGATTAGGTAGAGTTTACTCTGTTGCCTCACATCCTGTGACCTGCAGACCTGAAACCCGATGCACAGAAAATGGTAACCACAAGAAGAAGAAGAAAATTCTCCCAGTGAAACTGAGGTGAGATAAAAAACAAGCATGTGTCAGATCTGACTTTTGTTTCTGGGTCTTTTTAAAAAAATTTCTCCTGGGTTTTGTGTAATTACCCAGTTCACATTTGAATTTACTTCAGTGCTCATGTGTAAAGAATTTCATTACTGGGGTTATTAGATAGTATTAATATTTCTAACCCTGTCACACGTGATATCTACGATTCTGGGAAGACCTGACAAGACCAAGACAAACCCTGTGTATCATCATCACTTTTTAGAAATCAGCTTTTTAATACTTGACCTTTGAATGTCCACCCTTGACAAACACACACACACACACACACACACACACAGTTACTGTATCTCCACAGTTTAAACGCTCACTTACGTCCAGCAGGGGGGAGGACAACCCACAAAATAGGACAACGAGGAGGAGAGAGAAAAGAAAGAAGAGTTAGGGTGAAGATGTGCTGCATTAAGCCAACAAAACGTTCACACACAGTCTCGTTTGTGAGCCCAAGTGAGAGAGGAGAAACCTGAATGAGTGAATTAAGGTTAAAAAAAAAACAAAACAAAACAAAAAAACTTCAATCTAGATAAAGTTTTTCTTTAAAAAGGCTTCACTGTTGGTTCGAACCGTAGACGCCAAGCGTGGACAAAGACTGAACTTCTGACTGGAAACTGGAGATGGCATTAAGAGTTTGGTAGGAAAAGGGCCAAACTTTCTGAGGGCTTGTTTTTGTGCCCATACTCAGTTCTTAAATCTCACCAGTTTTGTTTTTTTTCCTTCTTCTTCTTCTTCTTTTCTATTCTTTCGACTTTACACTACAGCCAAAAACATATAGACAACCAGTCCCATACGAGCATCTAAAATCAAAGTATTAACAACAGAATGCGTTTGAAAGTACTCATTCATTCTGCAAACAGGGTTATATATTTCTTCATATCTTTAATAAGTACTAAAATGTAGATTTGATGTTGTAGCTGTTTGTCAGAGCTAGTTTTTATAATTTTATATATATGTAACTCTGAGAGTCGAGACCCTTCCAGAGATAAATCTGTGAGTTTTTGAGACGACTGAAAGAGAAATGATTTGGTGTTATTGCTCATTTTTGTTGCTGTTGACGATAAGTAGAAAGTATTGCACTTTATTTAGGTAAATATAATTGGTTCCTTTTCACAATGTGGGCTTGGTCTGCAGTCAGCATCTCTCATGAAACTGGGAGTAATAAGTCATGGACCAAAAGCAGAAGGTGTCCATTTATTTATGGCCATGCAGCATAAATCTGTGATGCAGATCGTGGATTATGTAACTGAATCAGCTTTAATTACATCACATGTGTGTGATTATGCAAAAACGAGCCCCCTTTGACAGCTTCATAATCACAATGACAGCATTGAAAAGTTCACTCTTTCAACCCTGCATCATCTGCTGACACACACACACACACACACACACACACACACACACACACACACACACACATATCCTAGAGAAAACACACATCTCACCACAGGCATATCAGATGAATAATAATGGAGGAAATTAGACTAAATGAGAGTGCAGATATTTCTTTCTTTTTTTTGACCAACCTCTCCAGTCGGATGTATTCCATCTCCATGGCAACGCGACAACCTGACCGCACTGTCCGAAATCCAAAAACTGAATCAAAACTTTTTCTTTTGCCAAACAAAAGAGTGCTGAATGTTTTTGATGTCCCTCTATCCCGCTCTCTCTCCTTTCTCTCTTTCTACTTTTCCTCTCTCCTTCCTTCTCTCTCTCTCTCTCCTCTGTGTACACAGGAATGCTTTGTTTGGAGCTGAGATAAAAGAAACAAAAGACACCATTGACAAAATCGACTCTGTGACCATCCGTGTGTGTGTGTGTGTGTGTGTGTGTGTGTGTAATTATGTGAGAGTGGGATTGCAATTACATGTGTATTTCTATGTATGTATTGTGTGTATGTGTGTGTGCGAATGTAGGCATACATGTGTGATTGCGTTTGTGTGCAATTATATATGCAATTGTGCATTTGTGTATTTGTGCGTGTGTGTTAGATGAGTGAAAGGAGGACAGAACGGAAGAGAGGAAGGGGGAGAGAGAGAAAGAGATCTGTGACAAAAGGCCCTCGTTAGTATTCTGGAGTGAGGAGTAATCCCCCTCCATCTCTCCCTCTCCCTTTCCGCCTCCCCCTCACATGCACACACACTTTTTCTCCCCCCCCCCATTTCTGTTTGTTTTCATCTTTCCTTCCTCAAAATTTCACCCTCTTTTCTTCTTCCATATCAGCATCAACAGCATCATGGAAGAAACGAGCACACAGCAGGACGTGGAAGTGAAAAGAATCTTTGTCATTTAATGACTCCAAACAGAGAAAATAACTCCAACTTCTACTCCTGTGTGTCCTTTTCTTTTTCCTCCTGGTGTTCATAAGACATTTATCAGCTGGAAGGCAGATATGAAAAGATGCAGCTTATGCTCATCCAACACTCTAAACTTGCATAAATACATCATATCCTGCAGAAATAAAGTATTTTGCCAAAAATCTAACATAAATGATGCAAAATAATGAAAACACAACAAATTTTGAATTGTTTCCTCCAATATCGCAGGGACAAATTAACTTTTTTTTGTGGTCTCACTATTTTAAAACTGCAAAATTATTTATTATGTCGGTAAATAGATTTCTTTTTTTTTTTTTTTTTTTTTTTGTGACACCACACGTATGATGTTCACAATGCCGCCACGAAAGGACCAACGGGATTTGTCAAGTCCGAAATCAGACACTGTGATTGGATGGAAATCTGCGACCAGATTTGTTTTTTAGCTTTCCACAAAAGTCCGTTTCATTAATATTCTGAAAGGCCGGATGTTTCCACATGTGGAGGTGGATCCAAACTCTTCAGGTGTCCCCACCTTTGAGGGTTATTTAGGGGATCTTCAAACACTGTAAACTACTAATGAAGCTAAAATTACAAAGTTTCCATAAGTCATTTACAACATAGCTGTGCAATTTTTGTTTGTATTTGTGTGTTACAGATTTGGATGAATGAGGGATTATTTTCAAAGTTAGCCAAATTTGAAATTTTTACATTTCTTTAACCCAAATGTTTGAAGTTTGGACACATTTTGAACCAAATAAAATACCAGTAGAAATAATGTAATAATAGCGATGCAAACACACACATCAGTCACTCTACAGGTGGCAGCAAAATGAGAAACTTACCTTCACCGCAAGAGAAATTTCATTTTTTTATTTTAAGAAACAAATCCATTTTTTCGATATGCAAAACGTTTTATTGAACTGATTACCTATTTCCATTGCACTCCACTGAAAAGGGAAATGACTTACCTTTACAGCAGGGATTGAGATCTAATTGGCCCGCACAGAGGACACTTCAGGAGCCCAGAGCTTCAGCCTTTCGTCCACATGTCTGCTTTGTTGTTACATGCATGCTCTCACGAAAACAACCGGGACTGTAAATCTGCAGGAAGAATAGCTTCAACAGCGTGCGCGCCTCCACATTGATACAACATCAAGGAGAGTTATGGATACAGTTATTAGCTCATGGGGCTCCTGTTTCTGACGCAAAGCCTGCCGCTCTCACTGCTCGCAAATTCTTCCCGAAGAGACGGGACTTGGCTTTATAACAGGCCTCGCTCTCTCACTTTTACTCTTTCTCTCTCTCTCTCTCTTCCTCACTCCTGAATTCCTGTTGTGTCCTGCTCACGTCTGTGTAATTGCTGTAATAAGTGATTGCCACCCCCCCCCCCCAACACCCAACAGCCCCTAATTCAATATTACTACAACACAAGCAAGCACACAACCACGCATGTATCTTAAAAAGAAGCGTGAAACACAACGAGGGTCAAAAACTTTTTCCCCTCAAAACTTTTCTTGCATGGTTTGCAACAAAATGCACGAAAAAGTAAACGTTAAATCACACACATGGATACGTGCACGTGCCCGGGGCCTCACATGCACATTCTCCACCAATGCACTCTGGCACACGTGCACACAACAAACCACCCCCTGCAGCACACACACACACTCTTTTAGGGGGGACCCACAGAGGCCTCTATTCATAACGTCTTTCCCGGGCGTTTGCTGTGTCCAAGAGCGTCTGTACGCAGCGTCCTGTTAAGCTCAAACGCATAAAGAGGCACATCCGTGAGGTGAATACGAGCCTTCGCTCTGCCCCGGGAGAGGGTGACAAAGCATTATTTAATTGAAAGAGGAAAGAGGTGGATGGAAAGTCGTCAGTCAAATGTGCTGAAAGGCTCCTGTGAGCATGCCTGGTGCAAAAAAAAAAAAAAAAAAAAAAGTTTGGTACCACACTGGGATGGATGTGAGGAAAGATGGAAGGTGCACAATATCTTTCACTTTCTTTTTTGAGCTACATGCGTGACAACACAGCTCTTTCTTTATCACTTCCTGTGAAAGTTCCACTGAAACACACTGCAGCTCACACATGTCACACATTCAGAAGATGCAGCACAACACTTTGTTTGCAAGGTTTTTTTTTTTTTTTTTGGTAACCCTGAAAAGAAAACGCTAACGGTCACTGGAAAAAAAAAGATCATATCCAACACAACCTGTTTACACAGCTTGTAACACAGTAGTTGGAATTTCTTGTGTAATCTATGTGCTGTGAGAAAAGATATTGAGAAACCATGCTTGACCGCAAGATGGTTGAAGCCATCGATGCACAGGTTCAGCAGCTTTCTCTCTCTGCGATAAACTCAGCACAGCTGATTTTAATCTCATACAGCCCCTTCACTGCAGATCAGTGCCATCAAGTGGTCATTTTCTTACTTATGAGTGGAAAAACTAAGCAAGTGTCAACAACAGATGTGGCCAAGGTGCCAGTTTGTGTGTGACTAATTGTTCATAGCACGTGTTTCTGGAAGTGGAGGTGTGACTTACATAACGGAAGCTCAGCTTTGACAAAAAGTTAGCTGGTCACTTCCATTCTCCTCTGAATAACATGAACAGGATGGAGAGGAGAGGTAGAATATTGAGTGTGTGTGTGCGTGTGTGTGTGTGTGTGTGTGTGTGTGTGTTGGGGTCAGCTAGTGCTTTTGGCACATCAGCGGCAGTGTTGGTGAACTTACCTCCGTTTCATTCATCCATAGAAACCCTCTTTCTTTCTCCCCCTCTCCAGCCTTTTATTTTCCCATCCCGTCTCTTGCATGTTTATTTGCTGCTTTGCTAGTTGTTCCACTTCCTGTGGCGGTCCTGGTCAAGGTTACAGAGGGCCACAGAGGGTTTCAAACCATCACAGATTCGTCAAGCCTTTTGTCCAAGAAATGCATTCAGTTATTCATACGTATGATTTACTGGTGATCAAAGTGTAATTAATTCAATCCGTCATCAGCTTTTCACCTAACGCAGTTATGTTAATTTGATGGATAAATAATGGATAAATAAATACTGTATATAATATTAGATTTTCTTTATTTATTATTACTTTACCGTGATGTTTTTTCCTGTGGCTCACCTCCATCACTCTCCTGAATGTGCAGAAATAAGGCAGGAAAGCTGCACTAAAGTTTATTTGTAGTGGAATTGAGCTGCAGGAAGTGCTTTTCTCTGCTGCAAGTTAAAGTTTGAACCAGCAGGCGGCACCAGACAACAGCTTATCACTTCAATCTGTGTTTGTGTAAAATACACTTGAAGCCAGACTGGTGTTGATGGCAGCTGTTACCTGAACAGCCTGTACGGTCATAGTTCAGTTTGAACTGGGCTGAATCATTTAAAAGAGGAAGTATGTCGTCAGGTAAAAGCAGAGAATGTTAACTTGCTGGTGACACTACCTGATCAAAGTTCAAAAAACTGAAAACATTTAACTGGTGAGCTGCCATGACACTAAAGAAAAGCTCTAAGAGGTACAGAACAAAAGGATCTACCTGTTGTTTCCAAAATGTTAAGGTTGAGTTACTGCAACTTAATATCCACAGGGTCTACGACAATCCCACAACAAACACGCTCTACACAAAGAGAGGAAAAAGCCTCGAGCTTGAGGAACAGAGGAGACAATATGAAATATGTATAGTAAGGAATTTCAATAACAACAAAAGATACACAGAGAAAGCTGAGAAAGAGAAAGACGTGAAGCCTGAAATGTGTGTTTGGATGTATCCATTTAGTTCCAGATGTTTTTGGACTGCAGGCCACTGTGTCCAATATGAGTGAAGATAATTAAATGAATGATTATATTACAGGAGGAGCGATGCAAAGTTCATGCTCTGGTGTCTGGAGACAAAGCAGCAGCTTTTGGCTGGCGTGCCACAATAAAGAGCCTGACAACGGTGGGAATACAGATCAGCTGTTACGTAACACTGCGACCAGAACACTGGCTGCACTGTGCTGCTATCACAGCAGGTATGGGAAAGAAAACACACACACACACACACACACGTTACACTGGGAACAATTATAATACACATAAAAACAGTCTCCAGGGGTTCGGCTTAGATTTTACTTAACCCAGCGACCTTTTCTCAAATGCCACCCTCAGTTCACAAACCCCAGCTTTGAGCAGTAAAGGCCAGATTTTCTTTGAATATACTCGGCGTCCACCACCATGATTAAATCTACTGTGAAACTTTCCGAGCACTGAACTGAGTCAGTCTCTGACAGGCTGTGAGCTCAGCTCTACTTCAGTCCGACACGTCAACAACATGCAGTACGTCTCACCATACAGCAGGCTGATCACACGTCAGTGAAGTAATTATACTCCCATAAGAAAAGAAAATTTTACTTTCAACGAAGCTGTGTGCTTTCCTCTCAGACCCGAGAGAGAATATCACATCTAAAAGACTTAAACAGTTTACGGCCTGTTACACTATGTTGTAAAATATCACTATATAAGATGCTTTAACAGTAAGCTAAGGCTGCAAGCAGAATTTTAAAAGCAGATGTATAAACCTGCGTGTGGCCCTTCTGCGATTACTACCTTTATATCTACAACATTAAATTTTGTTGGTGTGTTTTGTTTTGCTTTTTTTTTGTGTGTCGTGAATCTCAGGAGTCTCCTGAAGACAAGCAGAAATCATGACTTCTACTTTTTCTGGTCACCTTGTTCACATTGTAGTGTTTTACCTTATTGTTGTTCGTGTCCTATTTAATTAATTTCTTTATTTGCCACTTGCTGCTGTGACATTGAAGTATTCTAAGTATTATCTTATCTTAAAATGATGACAATGGGAGGAATTGATTGAATTTTAAAACTTCACTACATGAAATTTTGTTTTTCATATTTCCTTAAATGTGGGTTAAACACAATAACCTCTTTAACCTCTTTAACTCCGACGAAAGTCTTATTGTGGAGTATTATCAATAGATTTAAGTGTAAATCTGTCCTTCAGAAATCTCTCTGAGGATTATTAGTTATATGTTTTGGAGTTCTGAATGATAAAGTCTGGACTCCAAACTGATCTGTGATTGCATCAGCACCAAAAGCAACACGACCACGTTGAGCGGATGGTGGGCGAACCCGCCGCGTTCAGGGGCTGCCGGAGATCCCAGCGCTCACACTCGTGTAGGCTTCATACTGTATGAAACAGGATTAGGAAATTTTAATTTTAAAGTTTAACGATACCGCCTTTGGATATTTCTCATTTATCAAGCTGTTTGACCCCCTCCACCCTTAACGCGAGAGAAATGAAAACTGGCCTATCTTTGGATTTAATTTCTGGATTTCGCCAAAAACACATTAAAATGTGTGACTGTTTGAATATTTTTTTCCTCCACTGAACAGACTGCCTCCTAAAAGGAAAACTTAAAAACATTTCATGGTGCTAATTCTCTTTTTGTGACTAATATCTGACACTCGTGTTTTTTTTGCTTCGACAGTCACGAACGCATCCTTTTTTTGAGGGAGGGGGGGTGCCACCAATGAGAGTCCGAGTCCGTCATGGAAGGAGGAAGGGGGCGGGGCCAGAGAGTCCGGGTCTGACCTGGTCCGTCCATCAGCAGGCCGAGCTCCAGACGGTTCTTCTCACCGGTGTGGACTCGACCTGCCGACTTCATCATGCTGTCCACGACTGACACCGACTCTGGGTGAGTTTAGTTTGTTTGTTTGTTTTTGTACATTTTCAGCTGTGATCGGTGTAAAGCGTGTATTTATTACCCCCCCCCCCCCCGACGAGCGTGAGCTCATCCTCTCTTTGATGTCGGTAAACTTTGACGTGGATCTAGCGGGAACGTCGCGCGCTCTCAGCTGGTGATTAATGAGATAATTACGAAATTAACTCAGAGGTGCTCTCGCGCACGCCGGATGCTGCAGGTGAACTCTATGGTCTTTTTTTTCATCGAAGAATAAATGAATGAATAAATAAATAAATAAATAAATAAATAAATAAAACCTGCGTCCAGTGGAAAGAAACGTGGTGAACAGCAGATCGACACAACTCGGGTTTTTTCCCGGTTGTTTCCGGCCCGTGACGTCACTTCTAACGCAACTACCTCGCGCTCACACGGGAACATGATGTTTTTTTTTCCCCGCTTGAGTACCGTGTGTGTGTGTGTGTGTGTGTGTGTGTGTGTGTGAGAGAGAGATTCGGGTGTTTGACCACGTGCACCAAAACGAGGCGTCACATCTGGCCGACACCTCCACGCGGGGTTCGTGTCAGAGAGCACGTAGGAGCTGGAAAGTCTGAATTTTAATGAGGATGCCACTTCATCTTATTCTACCATTGTTTTTAAATAATAACATTAAAAAAAGGCTAAATGAAACCGCCAAACTGAACTGGGTTGATTTAATAATTAACCAGAAACAGTCAGAACCGGATATAGATCTAACTTTGGGCCTGAGCCACAAAACATTATCGATTGAATTACTGGAACTTTTCTAAATCAACCAGTCTGGTGAACAGGGAGGCCAAACATTCACCGCAGCCTGTTAGTCATGAATGGTCTAACAATAGACAGCTCTTTCACACACTTGGGACAAAATATGAGTAATATAAAACACTGACACTCCCAGAAGGTCAGTCTCCAGTCAGAGCAGCTCATAGGTCATTATTTTGCTGTGTTGTTGACCGAGTTTTTAATACTTGTACTCCTTAATAAACTGTGTTTATGTCCCACACCTCATCCCCACGTGTTGTGTTTTCTAAACAATAGAACCACTCAAACATCTTAGACCCCAAACACAAAACGGTTCAATTCATTGTTTGTGTGTCTGTATTTGTCACTGCCTCCTAATTTTCTCTTTTTGTGGCTCCTGAATGTGATAACCGGATTTTGTTTTGCTCACATTGTGTCATGTCATATTGAGTCTCTTTAAATTAATCTTATTAGTGAAGAAATTTCTGAGTGATGAGCAAATTACTGCCTTATTTGAAAAATAAAACAGACCATAATGATACCTCAGGCACATTCCCCTTTGGGAAGACATTAAAATGGAGCCTGTGTGGTTACGTGGTGTAATTAAAAATCTCTTTGACTGACTGTTTTCTGCTTCTTCTTTTTTTTCTGGCTCTCTCAGAGACACCTACGAAGCGTGCGTCGCCACAGCCAATTGGCTGCTGTCCAACACACAGCTGCGGCCGACGGTGGGGATTGTGTGCGGCTCCGGCCTTGGCGGTCTGGCCGAGATGCTCAAAGACCCGCAGATCTTCAAGTACAGCGACATTCCAAACTTCCCACAGAGCACAGGTACACACAACACTGTCTGCCGCTGTCTGGGAAAACACCCCTGTTAACCTCTGAGTGTCTGTGAGCTGTCATTGCCTATGCTACGTTTCTAACCGTGTGTGTTTGTGTGTTGTGTTGTGTTGCAGTGCATGGTCATGCTGGTCAGCTGGTGTTTGGAACGCTAAAGGGGAAGCCGTGTGTTTGCATGCAGGGCAGGTTCCACCTGTACGAGGGCTACCCCATCCAGAAGGTGAGGGGGGGTTTAAAACCGACAGCGTGACGCCACGCTGCATGACCGCACAACACTTTCCCCTCCAGTTTGTAATAAACGCACAAAATCTGTCAAGGCGCCTGAACTGGACACACCTGTTGTCTGGTTAAATAATATATAGGAACTAGACAACCGGAAAAAACAGTTTGGGCAGCGTGTAAACACATTTAATGACTCACTGATAAATATCTCAGTCTCACTGCTATGTGATATTTATTTATTTATTTATTTTTTCACCTAGCTGCATGCCCAGAGTCTGCTTCTCTCACCATATGAGCCAGCTCCTCATTTATCATACAGTGTATATTAATGAGGTTTAAAGTGGTGGTGATTTTAAATGTTTTCAGTGGGACACCTTCTTGGATTCAGTCGTTCCCATGACATTTGTCAGCAAAGCTTAGTGAAGTAACTGGTCTTAGTTTGTCTCCAGAGTGACACACAGCTGCACAAACCTGAACAAAATAAAAGGGGAAACTAATCTGCCCTGATAACACTGAGGGCTTGTTGTTCAGTTTTGGTTCTCAGACTATTCAGATTCTCTGTTGACCATCTGCTGTTCGTTTACTCAGCTGGTGTCCGGATGCAAAAGTGGCCTCACTTTACTTTTTGCACTTCGCTGTGGGTAAATAAAATAGCCGATTTCTGCCCATCAAGCTACAGATGAAGACACAGAAACGGACCAAAGTGCATCATTGTCCTCTGTGCAGTCCCCAGTTTTAGGGAGGTTTGAGCATCAGGTGTGTGTTTTTTTGTTTGTTTTTTTTAAATTACCTTGTGTTTTCCAGATCACTCTGCCCATTCGCGTCTTCAAGCTGATGGGAGTGGAGACAATATTCATGACCAACGCAGCCGGAGGCCTCAACCAGGACTACAAAGTGGGAGACATCATGATCATCAAGGACCACATCAACTTCCCGGGCTTCGCTGGAATCAACCCTCTGAAAGGACCCAACGATGACAGGTGGGTGGATACTGCTTCATCAGAGGTTTCTTCTGGGTGATTCATTATTGCGATGCTCAAAAAGTTATTTCCTGTCTGTTGCAGGAAGGAGTGTTACATGAACACCCAAATTTTAAATCATTTGCTAAATGATGAATACCTCGGTTTAAGATTTTAAAACAGGCATAATAAGAAGCAGATAAGCCGTTGTCGTTTTTATTTTATTAAAATTTCCAACAGTGCTCATGCTGGTGCGTGGTGTGCAGCGGTGCCAACTTTTCCCGCCCCCACAGTATCTCATCCTCTGAAATATGTGCACGTCGTGCAGTATGTCAACAAAAGTCCATTGTGATTCTCAAGAGGCTGTTATTGTGTTCAGAACTGAAGTCAAGCCAGTTTTATAGACCAAACCCTTAACACTAATTTGTCTGAGGTTGAATAAAATTGTTAAAATCTGAGAATCAGGATGATAAAATTTGACAGTAGTTTTGTTCCAGAGCAGGAAACAGATGAACTCTGGCTGACCTGCTGCTGTTTGTTTGACTCATCACCACATGTTAGGGTTAGGGTTCCCATGTCCCGTCCATGCTGCTGCATCACAAGCAGCACGTCCACTCGTGTCCTGTGTTGTGAAACTGTCTGTTTCAAATTACCTGTCATTTTTTGAGGCACTCCAGGATATCGCAGCACTGCTGTGTTTATTTCTGCCGTCACCTGAACTTGAGCCAACATCGTTCTCCTCCCTTCAGGTTTGGCGTCCGCTTCCCCTGCATGTCTGACGCCTACGATCGTGACCTGCGGCAGCTGGCACACAAAGTGGCAGCAGAGCTCGGCTACGACTTCCTGCAAGAGGGAGTGTACAGCGTCCTGGGAGGTCCCTCCTTCGAAACCATCGCCGAGTGTCGCATGCTGCACCGGCTGGGCGCTGATGCTGTTGGTGAGTTGGTGACGCACACAGTCATGAGAACAGTTGCTGTCAACATATCCCATAATCCCAGGGCTCAGGAACCATCAAAAGAACTGAGGGCTCACGTATCTTCACATAATCTGTGCACATTAAAGGTGCACACAAATGGAAAACTACTGACTAAAACGTAGACTTAAAACGTACACTTTATTACTCATTGGAATTTCACACAAATCTTGCATTAACAGTATTTCCCACCAGTTGACCAATCCCAGTTAATCCCAGTCAGACAGTGACTAACATATGACACCTCTCTCACACCCACGCTGCAGGGATGAGCACCGCCCATGAGGTCATCGTCGCCCGCCACTCCGGTATGCGTTGCTTCGCCCTCTCACTGATCAGCAACCGGGCGGTGATGGACTACGACAGCCAGGAGAGGGCCAACCACGAGGAGGTGCTGGAGACGGGCAGGCTGAGGTCCCAGCAGCTGGAGAAGCTGGTGTCCATCATGGTGACTCGGCTGGACCACAACAACAACAACAACAACTCCTCCTCTTGAGGGATGAAACGCCAAATCCCAGCAAGAATGTTGTTTTTTTTAATAGTGGATAGATCCAAAAATCCTTAGATTTAGATCTATTATTTACAGCCCTGCTTCAGAGCCTGTTTCTTTGCAAAACCTGATTTCTAAAATTGTTTCCTTTAACTGTTACATCAAGTTTTTAAGATCCTGGAACAGTCAAGATTTTATTTGATTTTATTTTTTTAACACTCCTCGCAGCTATGTTTATTTTATTTTTTTTATACTACTTACTAGTACTGTAGTTGCCACAAATTCATGCTGTCCCTTTTCAGCCAAATGTAGTGTTTCAGTGAAACAGCATCATATTGTAAATTCTAATTTAATAACTTTATAATTTAATATAATTTATTTTAGCAATTCTTCAACATTCCCTTTATATCAAATTAACAATCTGCACAAAAACTTGTTTGCACAGATTTCTTTGAAAATGTTAAACATTTTAAAGTGTAAACAGCCAACTCATACATTCTGAACACATTTTGAAGGTGGAATTAAGTTTGTCATAGTGTAAAAAGGTGTCAATTTTATAAGGTATTTAAATCTATTTAAGTGGTGTTTTTATTTGCATCGGTTTATGCATGTTAATGTAAAGAGTTGAAGAACTGGACGTTGTCCCATATGATGGGACAGTCACAGTAAGTTAAGTGTGTAGTTAAGTCTTAACACTGTTTTTTTTTTTCCTTTAGTTCTTTTCTTACAAATGTTTGACAGGCTTTTACAATAAAAAGAATCAGCAATGCTGCGTTTGAAAATGGAAATTTCTTTCCTGTCTGGTTCTTTGTCAGTGGGATGTTTAGCCCGTTCTCAAACGGAGCGCTGGCACTTACTCATTTCAATGCAAATGGTTTTACACAGGTGAGGAGCATCAGCGAAGCGTCAGTGCGGGAGGAGAGCTCGGTGTAGAGACGCCATGTGATAAGGAAAGCACTGAGGGCGTTCTGACCCCTCCCCCCACCAGGGAAGCATAGCTCGGATGGCATTTCACTGAGAGGTGCTAAAGAGAAGCAGGAGAATAAATGCGATCAGATGACTGGCAGCCACAAAGGACAAATTCAAGCTCAAATAATATTTAACATATATTTTTTTTGAAATCTAATAAATGAACCATAATTAACCATATTTGTCTATCTAACATATTGAGGTTGAACTGATCTAATCGTAAGATAATTTCTTATGGAGCATATTTTTAACAATTTTATCACCTGGAAAAGTAATAATGTGCCAAAAAGCATTCCTAATGAAAGAGCCTGAAATGCTCATTATAAGGTTTCTATCTGTTTCCCAAGAATGCAGCCAATAAAGCACACCCTGCAAATTAGACAGAGGCTCCCCTGCATAGGAATTCAACAGATATATCAGAAAAGCACACGGTGCTCTTCCCCTGAGAAAGAGCGGACGGTTGACATTTTTACAGCCTGTTTATACTGAACCTTATCAGCAGCTTTGCCTTTAACTCTCTCCAGTCTAACGCTGAACGTTCTCACGTCCGAATCCTAACTAACTTGTTCCTTTCCTCCTCATTCTCCTCCTCTTACTCTAAAAAAGGACAAAATTTAGATTTTCCATGATGCTCTGGCACGACTGTTTAAGGCCATAGAAGGCTGTGGGAATTTCAGGAGCTGTCTGTAAATGGTCAGGTCAAGGTGGCCAAACTAAATGTGCTCTCACTGTCCTGGATGAAGGGAAGGGAATCGGAGGCTGCATCCTGTCCTGCTGATGGTTCTGTTTTAGTTTGGCAGGTTGACCTGTAAGACTCGTTTAACTTCCCTAAAGCTATTTTGTGTAAACTGTGTCATTAGGCGTGGTTCCTAAATGCCTCGTTTTTGTTAGTCTATTTATAGTTTTAGTATATAGTATATGTTAGTATATCTATAGTCTAATTCTAGTTTTCCAAAAAATCTGCTTCTGTCGGACTCACACTGGACTGTAATACGATGTACACAAATCATTAAAATTGGTAGCTGTGGTCGGGAGGATCATTAGCATTAGAGGCTTAAACCTGGTTTGAATCTGACCTCTGACCCTTGGCTACATGTCATCCTGATTCTGATTCTGTCACTGCTTCTCTCAAAGAAAAGGCCGAAAAAACATGAGTAAAGATCACAAAAAGCCACATTACACATCTGTACCCCTTTTCTGAACTTCAACACTCCTTTCTACGCACAACAGCTCAAATAAGTCATGAATAAGTAAAATAAACCAACTTCTACTATCTTTAAATAACTGAAATAAGTGTGTCTGGTTCAGATCACAACAGCAGGACAAGCTGTTCCACAGCAGTGTTTATACTAGACTGTACTACCTGAAGAAGTGTTTAAACTCCAAACTAAACAAATCCTGGCCTTCAGATATATCAATAAGGATGCACCCAGCGGAAATGTGGCTATACAATGATGGCCTGAACACATGAGAATCAATCAGAAACATCTGGATTGTGTGTTTACAGTGTGTGTAAACTCAGCTGACACAGGTGGCGAAGTGAACTCCAGTCTGCACGTCAGGGCTCCGGGGCTTCTGTGGCTGAGTGAGGCAGAGCGTGCAAGAAAGAAAGCCAGCGAGCGAAGACACAAAGCTATCACACACAGACACATCCAACAGGTGAAATGACGAGTTAGCGACATGCATGAAGCAAAGATGGGAAACTATCACAAGCTGCTGCGTCTTAAATTCACATTACATTTTTTTTGTCATTGCAGGAAGTAGCAATTCCTGTTTGAGGCTCCAGTTCCTGTTGAGACAGAAGCGTTACGCTGCCCTCTGCTGAGAGACAAAACTACACTTTGACTTCTGCTTCAGTTCTATAAACTCCAAAATCGAGTAGACATCGAGGGCCGAAAAGTCCTAAACCTGCACTCTAATGTCCATAACAGGGAACCTCCACTGGCAGTAAAAAGAAGTCAGAGTCCATTTGATTCTATTGGGATTTAGCTCCACTCTTTAATTATTACCCCAGTAAACATTTTCCTGATGCGTTTATGCTCCCAGTCTTTAGTTTCAGGTCTTCAGGAGGCGTCTAAGTATAATAATTCAGAAACCACTCAGTGACGTCTCCACAGATTGTCATTATCATTTCACTTCCCTTCATTTACTTCCATAATTTGTGAATCATTATTTCCATTGGTCTTTTTTTTGCTGTTGGTCGGTACCTGCTTTTCATGTATTTAACTGAGTTTGTAGCCTTAAAAAAAAAGAAAACTGGAAACACCTGAGAATGGCAAACACTTTCGCATCCGCAGTTTCACAAAAACAATCCACCTGTTGAGTTCAACAATAGTTTTAATATGAATCATAACAAAGAGCAACTGATTTTGGGATTAACGCTGATGGAAAATTTAACTTGGAACAATACTCAGGCAGGTTTTGCTTTCCTTTTTTTTTTTAAACCAGTGTTGAGATCAAAACATAAACCTGAGAGATGCTTCTATGACACTGAATGGGAATAGGACTACGGAGCATTTTGTGCTTCTACAGTTTCAGCATTGGCTCATTTCTACAGGAGAAGCTAAAACAAACTGTCTGTTTGCAGGAAGCTGTTTTTAATGCCTGTATACTTTACCTTGGAGGGTTTGTTTGTTTGTTTTCTGTTATATCCTGTTTTATTTTTATTTTATTTTGGGGGGGGGGATTTCTAGCTTTGGAAGTATCTTGAAAACGCTTGAGGGCGCAACTCCATGTCACGTTGATTAGAAAAGTTTTTTTTTTTTTTTTAAAAAGAAGCAAACATCTTTAAATCCATCCAGATGGATTTTGCATAGTAAAATATGCAATAATATAGAAAGTCTGTGAGCAAGTCCACAAGCTTACAAATCCCAAGAAAAAAACAATTTTGTTCATTGGTTCATTGATTTAGTTTTAAGGGCCATTTATGTTCTTTCACCTGAGCCAGCAGACGTCCCACAGCGCCCGCTCGCCGCCGGCTCAGCTGTAGGTGTGAATGATCCTGTGCCGTTTCAGATGGTGCATGAGGATGAAGGTCTTCCCGCACTGCGAGCAGCTGTAGGGCCGCTCGCCGCTGTGAGTCCGCTGGTGCACCCTGAGGCTGCTCTGCTGCGTGAACCTCTTTCCGCACTGCCCGCAGCCGTACGGCTTCTCGCCTGTGTGCGTCCGGTGGTGTATGCTGAGGTGGGACGAGCACTGGAAGCTCTTCCCGCACACCGTGCACCAGAACGCCCGCTTCCTCTTGTGACTCTGCTGGTGCAGCTTGAACTGGTGCAGGCGGCCGAAGGCCTTCCCGCACTGGGAGCAGATGTAGCCTCGCGCCCCGCCGGAGAAAGGTCTGTGGGGGGTGTGAGCGTGGTAGCCGCTCGATGTGAAAGTGTTGTGTGCGTGAGTTACGACCGGTCTGTCTCCGCCGGTGGCGTCCCTCTCGGGGATGTCGTCCGGTTGCCTCAGGTGAGCGGCGTGCGGCCTGTCCTGCTGTGACAGAGCGCCCTGAGGTCTGCCCTGAAAGTTGGACGACTGCGGAACGTCCTTCTGATACTCACTATTGTAGATCCCATTACACGGCCTCTGAGACGGCTGCTGGACGCTGGTGGACTTGCTCACGTTAGAAACCACGTCCGAGTGGTCCGGGAATGTGCTGGAATATTCCTCCACCACGCTAGAGAAGTCAGGAAACCCTGCGTCAATGTCGTTACCTTCGATTATGGAGGACCAGAGCTGGTTCTCCCTCTCGTCCATGGAAAAGTCAGCAGGGAGCTGAGCCTGCTTCCCTGCGCTGTGCTGACAGCCGTCCGGACCGAGTCCCGATCGGCCCTCCTCCTTCTCCGTCTTGACGGTAAAATGAAGGCCACCGATGTCCCCTGTGTGTTGACCAGAGTTGTACAAGTCCCCAAACTCTGAAGCCTTCAGCCTGGTGACCTCTGAGTGGTTTAACTGATGGTTCTCTTCGAGCTGCCGGCCTTCAGGAACATTGCCTGGATTTGGGTACTGCACGGCAGAACCTGCTGTGGAGCAGATTAAGAATCCACTGACGACTTTCTAAAATGTAATTCCTGCACAAAATCCACTTTTTTTTTTCTTTTACTCACCAATCGGTCCGGTAGCATCACTGATCCACAGAGGTTCATCTGGACTTTCTTCTTTTATCGTGAAGGAAACGGTGGCATCTTCAATCTCGGGAAACTAGATTGAAACAGGAGGCATTCGATATTTGATTTTTCCTGCAGTCCCCTTAGAGGTTGATACAATAAAACAAAATTACGTTTTTACACACGGAGAGGACACAAATAGATCAGCGTTATATTTCACCTGATGAATCCAACTGAAATATTTAGCTCTTCTTTGCTCCCATGAGGGCAATTTCTGGCTCCTTCGCCACTAAATGCTCCACAACATTCACCAGAGCTAATATAAAAAGACTGAGAGCCCATTTAATTCATGACAGTCACCGGGTGGGCCGAATCAAACGACTATTCTGGGCTGCAGGGAATCATCAGCCGCTAATAATGAAGACATTCAATCCAGATTTCATCCATGTACTCAGAATAGCAGTTGCAAATTTCCCTGTGTTGGATACTTTTTTATACTGAATAAAGCTGAAGCCACCTCATTAAATCAGCTGATACTGTGTGCATAATGAAAACACCACAAACCACAGGCCCTGCTGGACCCGGGGCTTTAGGGGCCCCCTGATGCCCCGGGGGAGGAGGAGGAGGAGGAAGAAGGAGGGGGGGGGGGGCTCCTTTGTCAGTCAGTCAGACACCTTCTATATTATGACATAAATCAAAGTTTAGGAGACACAAAAGAGAGAAATATATAAACACAAGACACAGACCTTCATGTCTCCGGTGGGATGAGGACAGTTACCCCCCACATCACTTCCTCGGTCCATGTAGTTTTCTGAAACTGAAAATGAAAACAACAAAAGTTAAATTACAGATTAACAAGAGGAGAAGACATGAAATGACAAAATGACGATGAGCATTAATGAACGTAAGAGCTGAGTGCTTCCTGCAGCGCTCCCTCTTTACATATATTTAATATAAACATATATAAACTGGACTTTTTTGTTTGTTTGTTTACACACTTCTTCCTTCACAGGCACGAAAACACACGAAACTGATAATTAATGAGGCAGTTGAACGTCTCACCGAAGCCCCGCTGCTGCTGCAGCTGCGCGTTTTTATTCTCCATCACCAACACCTTCCTCTTCAGCATCTCGATCTCGTTTTGCTTTCGAGATATCTCCAGGTGCAGAAACGCACATTTGTCATCGACCAGCTTGGAGATCTCCGCCACGGCTGCCTTCACCAGCACCTCCATGATCGAAGAGAGCTGCGTTTGGAAGGGGATGCACGTCGCCATGTTCATCTGTGCGGAGTATTATGGGATTTAAACAGATCATCAAACGCTCCTTCCGTGCTCTGGTTGTTTTTTTGTTTTTTTTTTAATATATGCATATATATGTATATTCTTTTAGTTGCAAAAAAAAAAAAAAGGGAAGAAGAAACAACGCACTCGGAGACTTCACATCCCTGTGTGTTTTCTAGCTGAGGCTAACTGGGAGCTTTCTTCCGTGTGGCGGAGGGATATACCGTAAATACGGGCGTAAAGGCGCAGCGGAAGTGCAACCAACGAAGAAGAGAGAGAGGGTGGGAGCTAAAAGAGAGAAGGGGGGAGGGGCATTCAGGTAAAAACTCACCTGGCTCACCTTTACTGAGGCAGGCAGGTAAATTACAAAAAAAAAAAAAAAAGAGGAAAATATGTGTGATTTTTTTTTTTTTTTTTTTGTTCTCTGGGCAATGTCTGGCAGCCGAAGAGATTTC
Source organism: Echeneis naucrates (assembly GCF_900963305.1). Classification (NCBI taxonomy): domain Eukaryota; kingdom Metazoa; phylum Chordata; class Actinopteri; order Carangiformes; family Echeneidae; genus Echeneis; species Echeneis naucrates. The sequence goes on along the minus strand of NC_042527.1, from coordinate 18,681,325 downwards.
AAAACATTTAAAAAAATCTTCATGAAGAAAGTTTCTGTCATGATTTTTATTATTTATTCCATTTCCCCACCGATGGCCTGCTTTGGTCGGTCCATAGTGCGTTGATTAAAAAGTGTGAAGGGTTTTAGCGGATGCTTCGAGCTTTTCCTTGTTGTGTATCACTATAAGCTGAATATTTCGGGGGTGTTGGACCAAACACCAGAAGGACCCGTGTGAAGGATTTAGGGAATTATTATGTTTTCCTGCGATTGTGATTTGGTTAGATTTGAATAACGTCTATGAATCCTGCTGTGGTCCTTTAAGATCACCAAACATTTTTTATTTTTCCAAAGACAAAACTGTGAATGTAAAAATAACTGAAAGAATAATCAATAATTACAGTAATCAGTAATTAGGCTGATCAAAACTGTCAGCTGTAACTACTTTGGACTTTATTCTGATGTGGGCCTCAACTTTTCCATGGATGTAGAAACTGTAGAAAAAAGACAATGTGAAAGGTTAATAAAACGGGAAAAGAGGAAGATTATTACATTTCAGTTGCAATTTACCATTTTACAAAATAAGTGAATCCACATTTTGATTAATTCAGTTTTCAATTTATTCAAAAATGTGTAAAGCTAAACAACAACCAAAAGAAAAAAGATCACTTATCTCTTTAAATGTAATTTACCCTCCTGGTTCGTTTGATAAACAAATCGCTGTAAAGTTCAAGTCACAGCTTTGAATCCTGCTACATCTGACAGTGACTGGTGGGACCTTTTGGAGTTACAGCAAAGTGAAAACACAATAAATTAACACAGGAACTGGGCTGTGGGACATGTTTTGAAGAGCAGGCTTGGGGTTTTTATTTTTCCTGGGTATAAAATGTAGGCACTAATCACACTATGCGTCACCCCGTCAGGTCCAACCACTACAGTTCCTAATGTTAACAGTGTGTTTTGTCTGATATTAGACCGTTATCTTCATTGAATTTATTAATTTTTATTTTTCTTTTACAAAAATATATCCCACAAAATAAATATCAGGGATGACAAAAGAGTCAAAGAGAAGCTTTAGTATTTCAAGTATTTCACGGTTCCTTATTAGTGCTGCATAATACACAAGTTTAATTCAGCATTAACTTGTAGTCTCTTGCCTTTGTCTAAAAAAATTAAATACATTTTTGATGTGGGAAATCTTGGCCTAATGCCTGACCTCGAACGTATTTTAGGATCTGGTGTCCTGATGTGAACCAACATGTAGATGAACATTTTTACAAAGTTGGGTATGAAATGTATTTTCCAGACGTTGGCAAAATAAATGGTAGGATAAAAAAAGTTTAACATTTTGACAAAATATTGTGTTGCCACCAAAATGTTACTGTTTTTCATCTTGCACTAAAGTAACAAAGTGACTTCTTATTATTGACCGCATTATTGACTTGTCTGTCAATTATGAAAAGCCAAAGAAAGAGCAAACAAAAATGAGGTTCTGTAAGATGGTGAATAATCCATAATGGAAAATATTTTGATGCCCTGAACAGTCTTACTTCACTTTTCACTTTTTGAACTAAAGTGCATTGTTTTGTTTTTAATTAACTTGTTTTATGAAAAAAAAATTAAGAAAAACAGTAACGCCTGCTTAAGTGACACAAAAGGCCTTTTGTTTGGTTTTTCCTGATAGTAACAGAGATGACTGTGTCGAAGCCAGTGCCAGCAAACACAAAGCAAGTGAAGAGCAGTTCATCGAAGTAGCAGGAAACCAATTTGTGCTTTAGATGTAACAAGAAAAATCCATTTTCATCTTTCTGTGCTTGTGCTCGAACATTTGGAAGTTCAGGGACTCTTTAAGTATTTATTCATTAATTGTGAGAAAAATAACTAGGCCACATTCCCATTTGTCAAAAGTGAAAGTGATGAAACCTGATGGAAGATTGTGTATTTTGTGCACATCGGAAGAGAATTTATTGGACGTGAACTTTGAGGTGCAGTTTGAGGACGCTCATCTGATTAAACGTCTCACCACAAATCTCACAGCTGAAGGATCCTTCTGGGCCATTTTTACAGTGGTGCTGCTGAAATGAGAGGAAATTCTCAAAGCTTTGGCCACAACTTGAGCATATAAAACATTTCTGTCTGGTGCCAATGACGTCTTCGTGGTTGTTCGAGGCCATGATGTTAAATTCAAAGGTTCCTCCTCCCTGAGTCCAATCAGTCGCTGAGCTGTAATCACTCAGAGTCACCTCCTGGATCATGTGTCCATCTTGCAGCTCAGATGTGAGAGTCATGTCGGAGCTTCTCGTTTGCATCTCCATCCCTGAAAACTGGCCGTTGTGCGTGTGGTCCAGAAAGGGCCGATCCTTGAATCCCTGCTGCTCGCCGGCTGCAGCACTGAGGTGATAATCATGTAGAAGCAAACACACGGTTTGCTCTGAGCCATCGCTGCTCTTTTCTATCCACAGCTGGCTTTGGTCCGGCGCTCCACCACCGGTCTGAAAGTCCTCCCCACCTGGCTCCACCTTCACCACGATCGTTTGCTCGCCGGCGGCCTCATTGTCTGGTAACTGCTCCTCAGAAGCTGCCTGCTCGGTCCGGGGCTCTGCTGTGTTCTCCTGTGGTCCGTTATCCGGCACTGGGACCATCAGCTGATGCGCCTCCAGCATGGCCGTGGTCTCCCCTTTACAGGTAAAAAAGGCCAACGGGATCATGTGAGCAAACAGAGTGAAAAGAGTAACTTTTAGATTCAGTTAAAAGGTTACAACTAAGATCTTAGCATAGAATTTTTCTTCAAGAGTTACATGTTTATCTTCCACACTTTGTAAAACCTCATCCTTTTCGTTATAATAAACCAATCAGTGCTTGTCCTTCACACAGAAGTTTTCTTGGCCTTCTCTTCCTTCATTCAAATCAAATCCGATTTATTTTGATAATGCCAAATCATAACAAAGTTACATCGAGACACTTTAGCAGGTCTAGACCAAACTCTTTAGAGACCCAACAGATCCCACTTGGTGACAGTGGCAAGGAAAAAGTTCCTTTAAGAGGCAGAACCAGGCCGGGGGAGGAGCGGCCATTTGCCTCGACCGGTTGGATTGGGTTGGGGGGGATTACACCAAATGAGGGACTCAAAGTTTTCTTTGATATTCACCTCAAAGTTTTGAACCATTGGTCGGGAAAAAAAGGAGCTATCTGAAAAAGCCAGCTTGGATGTATCATGAGGTCCTGAAATCTCCCACACCCATCAGGTTTCAGCGAGACTGTTGCCTCCAACAGAGATCTCCCAGATATCTGACCCTTCACTCGGGTTGGCCGATAAGATTGATACAACAAAAAGACCGTTCCGATCAAATAAGAGACTACAAACATGCCGATCTGATTCCCACACAAAAAGAGGACATCACAGCTGTTCGAACCATTTTTCTACGAGATAGTTTGACAGAGATAGAGTTATAGAGTTACACCAGACAGTGAACTATTTCAGTTATGTAACAACAACCTGAGTGACGTAATCTATGTGCTTGTTTTTGCTTATAACTGTTCTGTAAAAAGAAAAAGAAACTTCATACACAGTCCGTAGTCATACATTTCTGCCTTTCCACAGCCAGTCAAGACAAAAACGTTCTGTTCTTGGTTCATTTGTTTGTGTGTCCTGTGATGTCATGATTAACTAATAACCATTTAATTGTGTTTTACAGTGAATAATATGAAACCATGTCCACTGAAGCAACCGCAACAAGCAGAGAAACTGTACCTATCAAAACAACACATTTATCTATAACTCATATATAACTTCAAACTTGGGTGAATGAGAGGCGGAGTTACAATCCAAACACCGCCCTCGTTATGACGTGAGTATAGACGGAGAAATCTGATTGGAGAAAATTCGCTCCGACAGCCAGACCACGCCCATGGATCGCCCCCCAATAAACAGTCAATACAAACTTTATCACGTCGGAATTAAAAAAAAAAAAGTTGTAGAGAGGAGACCTGACGGAGCATCAAGAACAGAAAAAGAAACGCAGGACTCAGAATTTAGCCGCTAAGCTAAAACGGCTAAGTTTGAAGCTGAAGCTGCTGGAGACCGGAACAAGTTTGGCTGCACGGCACTCTTCCTCCCGCGTCTCGAGTTGCCGTGGCAACCAGGCCCGCTTGTGCCGCCCGCGGCTCCAGTCCGTTTTCATTAAAAAAAGAGAAGAATAATTCAGATATTAACTCAATAACCAGAACAAAAGACAACACTGCTGCTGAGACCGACTGCCACTTCGGCCGAGGACCAGTCCAGCTTGGCTGCCATCCAAAGTAAGGCTGAGTTTACCTGCTCCCCCAGCTGGCTGTTCTGAGCTATTAGACAATGCTAACCCAAAATTTAGCTTAAATTTAGCTTTAAAAACTCTCCGCCCTGTATTTGATAAACAACCTTCCGTTCATCCGCCCAAGTTAACATTATGTTATGTCATTTACATATCCAAGCCTATGCTTTGACCTGCACCTGTATATAATGAGCATGTTTTGATTTACCCCTTTTTAATTCATAAAAATCCCCATAAATTAAGACATTGTTACACTCCTTCCTTCAGTATTTTTTTTTTAAGTAAATCCACAGTAAAGAACATCCCTTCCAGATTGAGACTTGATAAGAGGCAATCATATACACAATCCTTGGCACAAGAGATGACTCACCGTTTCTGTGCGTCTTCATGTGGCCCTTGAGGCTGCTTTTCTGATTGAAGCACCTCCCGCAGATGTGGCAGCCGTACGGTTTCTCTCCCGTGTGAATCCTCAGGTGTCGTTCCAGGTGGCCGGCGCGCTCGAACACCTTACCGCAGTACGAGCAGGCGAAGCACCTCCTGGGTCTGGTCGGATGGAAAGGCCTGCTTCTCCTCGACCACTGGGGGTCGACGGAGGTCTCAGTCATCAGGAGAGAGTCTACGGATCCGTAGGGCGTTTGGGAGATTGTGCAGCTCTTCGCCTCCCCGTACGGTTTCCCTGGAAAGGAGAAGGAGCTGCAGGAAGCCTCTGCCGGCGTTGGGAGAGGCTGTGCCATTCCAGAGAAAGGTTTCACATTGCTGAGGTAGTCTGTGCTGCTCATCTCTTGGCCCTGCGGCCTGGACGTCCACTGGCTGTCGCTCTCGAGTGCAGTGAAGTTGCCAGTCAGATGATCAGCTCCGTCCCGTGTCTGCTCATTTCCTCCAGGAAACAGCGGTTGTGTTATTGTCTCCTCCGCAGGCTCGGACTTCACATTCACGGGTGTCAGCAGCACGTCGTCTTTGGGACGATGTGGGTCCACCTCAGGAACCTGCTTCTGTTCGCCGACCTGGACCTCATCCGGTCTGGACTGAAGGCCTATTCCAGGAAAAACAACATTTTTACCACACTTTTTTACCGTTAACCTCCATGCTGTTCTCAATCCATGACTGGATGCTGTGACCTTTCAGCAGGTCGCAGCACTTGAGGTGCCAGCTACGCTCAACAATGTTGTGACATTTTCACCCACGTCAAAAAACATTGACCATCCAACAGACAGATATGTGTAAAAACTGTTTGGCAGCTCTCCTACAGCGGAGACGTCCCAGATAAAGACGACAGCAGCAGCGGCTCGACCTGTATTTAACATCTTTGGTCCACATTTTGCTGCCTGTTAGAGCGACAGGAAGAAGTTCCTGAACAGACTCTTTTTTTTTTTAAATGTTACCTGTTATTTTTTGTGTCTTTTCTCTCGTCAAACTCTGAAGTTTTTGAAAAATGAGGCCATTTGAGATTGATGGAAGAGTAATGGATGGTTGATTGGGTGATTCAGGGTTTCATCTACTCACTACAGAAGGAGATGCATGAGGATCTGGGTGGTTTAAAGACTTTACTGAACTGCTTCCTGGAAAAAAAAATCATATCAAGATGTAGTTTGTTCAACACGTCTGTGCACTTTCAGCTCAGTTTGAGTCCAGGACAAGTCCTTCAGAGACCATAAAGACCAAGAGTCCTGCAGCTTGCTGGTCTCCACATGGTGGAGTCCATGTGGGGGAATCAGGTTCTGAACAGCCTACCAGAAGTCCCCAAAACACCACGCAGCTCTGAAACAGCAGTGTCTTCATATCTCAGGGTTCCTTCCTCATCTGCTCTGTTACCTCTTCACTTTGGATTCACAGTTAAAGTGTTGGAATCCAATTTACACAGAGATGATGATGGCACTAATGCTTCTTGTCATCTGTGTGTTTGGATTCAAACTTCTTGGCAATGAAACTCATTTTCATTGAGGTTTTTATATTTTCTTGTTTCTGTTTTCTTCCTGTAAATTTGATGTCTTAACGTTTAACCCTCAAGATAAAGAAGCAAATCTAAGTGATAACCTCAAAATGACAACATGTAATATTATAAAATATGAAATTAATACCTATTTAGTTTTGACATAGTTTGATTTGTTGTTTTTTCACTTGTTATTGTTGCTGAAACACCAATAAGTTTAGTCCTGGATCTCAAAGAAAAACGATAACTCTGAATTCATATCTTTGAAATGCAAACTCATCAGATCGGCCCTCACAGTTGGCCAAGTGTTTAAATGTTGTTGTTGTCCAACTTAACAACCTCAATAACAAACCAATGAGAACAATATTTTTTTTAATTTTTTAGTTTTTTTTTATTTTATTTTTTTTTTTAAGGTAGAGTGATAGAGGACAGAAGAAGTGAAAGTGAGGAAATCGGCCAAAAGGCAGCCGAAGAAGAAAAGGAAAAGTTTCTGATAAGGCAGAGGATGATGGGAAGAAACCGCAGGAGAAGAAAAGAAAAGAGAGAATTCTTCTCCGCGGTTGGAGTTCTGGATCTGGGCATTAGAAGAGCTTTCGGTACCACTTCCTCCTTTTCTTCTGAGTGATTTTTCGCTCCAGCTCTTCCAGCCGGGTCTTCATGCAGGACTCCATGTTCTCCGTCTCTTGTTCTTTCTCCTGCAGAGTCCTCATCACGTCGTCCTTGGCCTGAACCAGGGACGATTTCTCCTCCTCCCACTCCAGACGGGCTTTCTCCAGCTGAAGGTTGAGATCATTCAGAAAGGCAGCGATCTCGTCGTTCTTCTGCTGAAGCTGAGCTGTATAGGACGCTTTGGAAATGTCCATCTCCTCCAGCAGGGAGGTTTTCTCCTGCTGCCACTGGTGACAATGACTCTGCAGTTCTTCTTCTTTTTTACTCAAAACAGTCTTAAGGAGGTTGTTCTCTTCTTCCAGGGAGGTTTTCTGTTGCAGGAAGTGGAGGCGCTCCGTCTCCAGTTGGTCTTCTGCCTTGTTGAGGGCGGCTCTGACACTGCTGGTCTCTGCTGCAGCTTCTGCCAGCTGGACTTTGTGGGACACCTGGCATTGCTCCAGAGCGGTCTTTGCCTCCTCCTTCTCTTTCCGAAGTACGGCTCTCAGGTTGTCAGTTTTCCTCACTTCAAATTTCAGCTCTTTGTCCAGAGCTTTTGTGGTTGAATACTGCTCAAGGAGCTGGTTCTCCAGATAACTAGTGATTTTCTCCAGCTCCTTGTCAGCCATGTTGCGCAGTTGCTTCACAATCTGCACCTCTGCCTTCTTTGCCTCCACTTCTTGTTGAAGAGCCCCGTTCTCTTTCTGGACAGTCTCTACTTCTTGTTGAAGGGCGTCCTTCTCTTCCTTGACAGTCTCGACTTCTTGTTGAAGGGCGTCCTTCTCTTTCTTGACAGTCTCTACTTCTTGTTGAAGGGTGTCCTTCTCTTTCTGGACAGTCTCTACTTCTTGTTGAAGGGTGTCCTTCTCTTTCTGGACAGTCTCTACTTCTTGTTGAAGGGCGTCCTTCTCTTTCTTGACAGTCTCGACTTCTTGTTGAAGGGCGTCCTTCTCTTCCTTGACAGTCTCTACTTCTTGTTGAAGGGCGTCCTTCTCTTTCTTGACAGTCTCGACTTCTTGTTGAAGGGCGTCCTTCTCTTTCTGAACGGTCTTCAGTTTGAGCTGAAGGTTCCAGTTTTCGGAGGTCTGATGCTCCAGGTCCATTTTAAATCTATTCAGGATCTTCTTTGTCTTTGTCAGGTCAGCCTGCAGAGCTTCAGTTTGGGCCTTTGGAGATGGGACAGCTTTGGCCTGAGCCTCGTCCAGCAGGGCTTTCAGGCGCCTGATGTCGCTCTCCATCTGCTTCTTCTCGTGGCTCCAGTTGTTGTTGAGGTTGCCATCTTTGTTCTCTTGGAGCATTTCCAGGAAATTTGTCAGTGAGTTCTCCTGCATTCGAAGGAGGACCACCCCCGGGGTTTTGCTCTGGGCGAGTCTGACTTCGTCGTCCTGAAGTTCAGATCTCACCTCCTCTTCGAGGCTGCTGAGGTAGAAGTCCACTGTAGGTTGGAAGTCTTCCATGTTTGACAGGTTAAACTTTGTGTGTCTTCACTTGTTCGCTTGTTCGCTTGCTTGCTTGTTCGCTGACTGACCGCTAGCTACGGAGAGTTTAAGCCAGAACCTCAGGCTATTTACAGGGAAATCTATTTAGTCTTTGATGTCACAGTGACATCAACAAGAATTCCTTTGAAGATGTTACAATGGCATCATCAAGGATTCCTTTGATCTGTTGTTGCTAATGGAAACCAGTTTGTTTTTGTTCTAAAATGGAACACGAGCTGTTATAACCTGCATTAAAATATATATTTTAGGTTTCCCCAAAGAAAATATTTTTAAACTTGATGTGAATAAAAGCCTTCATAAATATATTTGAATGGTTCAAGTTTCAAGTCTTTTTATCTATTTAATTTTATTTTATATCCAGTGTGTTCAAAAAAATTATTTTGTGCTTGACATATTTTACATGAAGTGTAATTCTTCCATTCGATCCATATTATACCTCTTAACTGTATATATGGTGATAGTTCTCTGTCTGATTTGCTGGGACTTATATATTGATCTAATGTTGCGTTGTCTGAGGATCAATAAATTATTCTGTTTCTGATTATTCTGATTAGAAAATGTCAGTCGTATCAAACGTTTTTCTGTTTGGCTTCCTGGCTGCTTGACCCTAAATCTCCTTTTAAAAGGGTTCACTTTCTAAATAAAACTGCTGAAAAAAAATAAAAATAAAAAGCAACTCATGCTACATTTGTGATGGAAAACAGGAAGTCCACTTTTTTTTATTGTCTTTCTGAATTGTGTTTGGAGAAGTATGCAGGCAAAATGAATAAAGTAAGATAAGAAAACAGGACTGGTTTTAGGACTTTGGGTTTTTGATGAACTCTTTTCCTTTCCTGCTTTTATTGTGAAGCTGAAATCAGTCAGCATCGTCAGTTTGTTGTTTTTAACTGGGATCAGCTGAGTGAAGATCTTCTCAGCGTCCTCCACTGCTTTATCAGCAGAGCCGTTGATGGCCTCCACCTCCTGTTGAAGCAGCTTCACATCTTTGTCCTGGATTCTCTGCTGGATTTGTTGTCGACTCAGCTCCAGCTCTCTCTGCCTCTCAGTCCTTTCTGCTGCAGCTGAGACTGTGTTGTGGCCTTTATGTTCCTCCACAGAGCAGAGATAACAGATACACTGCTGATCAGTACGGCAGAACATCTTCATCACCTCATCATGACGAGAGCAGATGTTCTCCTGGAGCTTCTCAGAGGGCTCCACCAGCTTGTGTTTCTTGAATTTATCTGATTCATAATGAGGCTGCAGGTGTTTCTCACAGTAAGAGGCCAAACAAACCAGACAGGACTTGACAGCTGTCAGTTTTGTCCCGGCGCAGACATCACAGGCCAAAACTTCAGGTCCAGCATAGCAGTGATCTTCAGGAGCATCTAGGAGTACAAACTTCTTATGATCCTCCACTAAAACTGCAAACATTGTACTTTTTTCCAGGACAGGCTTCGATATGAAATTCTTCCTACAGTAAGGGCAGCTGTAGATTTTCTTGTCGTCCTATCCGTCCCAGTGGGGTTTAATACAGTTCATACAGTAGCTGTGTCCACAGGTAGTTGTCACCGGATCCTTCAGTAGATCCAGACAGATGGAACAGCAGAGTTTCTGTCCATCCAGCTGATTTCCCTGCTGCTCCATTTCACCTCCAGTGAGTTTCTGTCCAACAGTTTCGCTTCCTCTGAACAGAAACGATATCTGAGCTCTGAGGGGAAACAGATCTCTGCTCCTTCTGCTGTTGTTCACTCGCTGCAGTGAGTCAGACTGATCGTTTCCTGCAGGTAACAGCAAGTTTATATCCCCCCTCCTAGTTTCAGATCTGTCAAGGGGAGGGAACACAGGACCATCCGGACAGGGAGGAGCTTTTGGAGGGAGGGCAGTGTGTTTCTCTCTCAGGGTTCACAGTCAAAGGGGGGGAATCCAATTTACAGAGAGATGATGATAATGTTTCTAATCGTCTGTGTGTTTGGACTCAAAGCTCTTGGCAATGAAACAGTTTTATTTTATTATTTTATTTTATATTTTATTGTTGTTGTTGATTGTTTTGATTTCTTCCTGTAAATTTGATGTCTTAATGTTTTAACCCTCAAAATAAAGGAGCAAGTGACCACCTCAAAATGGCAACATATATTATAAGATATGAAATTAATACCTATTTAGTTTTGACATAGTTTGATTTGTTGTTTTTTCACTTGTTATTGTTGCTGAAACACCAATAAGTTTAGTCCTGGATCTCAAAGAAAAACGATAACTCTGAATTCATATCTTTGAAATGCAAACTCATCAGATCGGCCCTCACAGTTGGCCAAGTGTTTAAATGTTGTTGTTGTCCAACTTAACAACCTCAATAACAAACCAATGAGAACAATTTTTTTTTTTTTTTAATTTTTTAGTTTTTTTTTATTTTATTTTTTTTAAGGTAGAGTCATAGAGGACAGAAGAAGTGAAAGTGAGGAAATCGGCCAAAAGGCAGCCGAAGAAGAAAAGGAAAAGTTTCTGATAAGGCAGAGGATGATGGGAAGAAACCGCAGGAGAAGAAAAGAAAAGAGAGAATTCTTCTCCGCGGTTGGAGTTCTGGATCTGGGCATTAGAAGAGCTTTCGGTACCACTTCCTCCTTTTCTTCTGAGTGATTTTTCGCTCCAGCTCTTCCAGCCGGGTCTTCATGCAGGACTCCATGTTCTCCGTCTCTTGTTCTTTCTCCTGCAGAGTCCTCATCACGTAGTCCTTGGCCTGAACCAGGGACGATTTCTCCTCCTCCCACTCCAGACGGGCTTTCTCCAGCTGAAGGTTGAGATCATTCAGAAAGGCAGCGATCTCGTCGTTCTTCTGCTGAAGCTGAGCTGTATAGGACGCTTTGGAAATGTCCATCTCCTCCAGCAGGGAGGTTTTCTCCTGCTGCCACTGGTGACAATGACTCTGCAGTTCTTCTTCTTTTTTACTCAAAACAGTCTTAAGGAGGTTGTTCTCTTCTTCCAGGGAGGTTTTCTGTTGCAGGAAGTGGAGGCGCTCCGTCTCCAGTTGGTCTTCTGCCTTGTTGAGGGCGGCTCTGACACTGCTGGTCTCTGCTGCAGCTTCTGCCAGCTGGACTTTGTGGGACACCTGGCATTGCTCCAGAGCGGTCTTTGCCTCCTCCTTCTCTTTCCGAAGTACGGCTCTCAGGTTGTCAGTTTTCCTCACTTCAAATTTCAGCTCTTTGTCCAGAGCTTTTGTGGTTGAATACTGCTCAAGGAGCTGGTTCTCCAGATAACTAGTGATTTTCTCCAGCTCCTTGTCAGCCATGTTGCGCAGTTGCTTCACAATCTGCACCTCTGCCTTCTTTGCCTCCACATCTTGTTGAAGAGCCCCGTTCTCTTTCTGGACAGTCTCTACTTCTTGTTGAAGGGCGTCCTTCTCTTTCTGGACAGTCTCGACTTCTTGTTGAAGGGCGTCCTTCTCTTTCTTGACAGTCTCTACTTCTTGTTGAAGGGCGTCCTTCTCTTTCTTGACAGTCTCTACTTCTTGTTGAAGAGCCCCGTTCTCTTTCTGGACAGTCTCTACTTCTTGTTGAAGGGCGTCCTTCTCTTTCTTGACCGTCTCTACTTCTTGTTGAAGGGTGTCCTTCTCTTTCTTGACAGTCTCGACTTCTTGTTGAAGGGCGTCCTTCTCTTTCTTGACAGTCTTCAGTTTGAGCTGAAGGTTCCAGTTTTCGGAGGTCTGATGCTCCAGGTCCATTTTAAATCTATTCAGGATCTTCTTTGTCTTTGTCAGGTCAGCCTGCAGAGCTTCAGTTTGGGCCTTTGGAGATGGGACAGCTTTGGCCTGAGCCTCGTCCAGCAGGGCTTTCAGGCGCCTGATGTCGCTCTCCATCTGCTTCTTCTCGTGGCTCCAGTTGTTGTTGAGGTTGCCATCTTTGTTCTCTTGGAGCATTTCCAGGAAATTTGTCAGTGAGTTCTCCTGCATTCGAAGGAGGACCACCCCCGGGGTTTTGCTCTGGGCGAGTCTGACTTCGTCGTCCTGAAGTTCAGATCTCACCTCCTCTTCGAGGCTGCTGAGGTAGAAGTCCACTGTAGGTTGGAAGTCTTCCATGTTTGACAGGTTGAACTTTGTGTGTCTTCACTTGTTCGCTTGCTTGCTTGTTCGCTGACTGACCGCTAGCTACGGAGAGTTTAAGCCAGAACCTCAGGCTATTTACAGGGAAATCTATTTAGTCTTTGATGTCACAGTGACATCAACAAGAATTCCTTTGAAGATGTTACAATGACATCATCAAGGATTCCTTTGATCTGTTGTTGCTAATGGAAACCAGTTTGTTTTTGTTCTAAAATGGAACACGAGCTGTTATAACCTGCATTAAAATATATATTTTAGGTTTCCCCAAAGAAAATATTTTTAAACTTGATGTGAATAAAAGCCTTCATAAATATATTTGAATGGTTCAAGTTTCAAGTCTTTTTATCTATTTAATTTTATTTTATATCCAGTGTGTTCAAAAAAATTATTTTGTGCTTGACATATTTTACATGAAGTGTAATTCTTCCATTCGATCCATATTATACCTCTTAACTGTGTATATGGTGATAGTTCTCTGTCTGATTTGCTGGGACTTATATATTGATCTAATGTTGCGTTGTCTGAGGATCAATAAATTATTCTGTTTCTGATTATTCTGATTAGAAAATGTCAGTCGTATCAAACGTTTTTCTATTTGGCTTCCTGGCTGCTTGACCCTAAATCTCCTTTTAAAAGGGTTCACTTTCTAAATAAAACCGCTGAAAAAAAATAAAAATAAAAAGCAACTCATGCTACATTTGTGATGGAAAACAGGAAGTCCACTTTTTTTTATTGTCTTTCTGAATTGTGTTTGGAGAAGTATGCAGGCAAAATGAATAAAGTAAGATAAGAAAACAGGACTGGTTTTAGGACTTTGGGTTTTTGATGAACTCTTTTCCTTTCCTGCTTTTATTGTGAAGCTGAAATCAGTCAGCACCGTCAGTTTGTTGTTTTTAACTGGGATCAGCTGAGTGAAGATCTTCTCAGCGTCCTCCACTGCTTTATCAGCAGAGCCGTTGATGGCCTCCACCTCCTGTTGAAGCAGCTTCACATCTTTGTCCTGGATTCTCTGCTGGATTTGTTGTCGACTCAGCTCCAGCTCTCTCTGCCTCTCAGTCCTTTCTGCTGCAGCTGAGACTGTGTCGTGGCCTTTATGTTCCTCCACAGAGCAGAGATAACAGATACACTGCTGATCAGTACGGCAGAACATCTTCATCACCTCATCATGACGAGAGCAGATGTTCTCCTGGAGCTTCTCAGAGGGCTCCACCAGCTTGTGTTTCTTGAATTTATCTGATTCATAATGAGGCTGCAGGGGTTTCTCACAGTAAGAGGCCAAACAAACCAGACAGGACTTGACAGCTGTCAGTTTTGTCCCGGCGCAGACATCACAGGCCAAAACTTCAGGTCCAGCATAGCAGTGATCTTCAGGAGCATCTAGGAGTACAAACTTCTTATGATCCTCCACTAAAACTGCAAACATTGTACTTTTTTCCAGGACAGGCTTCGATGTGAAATTCTTCCTACAGTAAGGGCAGCTGTAGATTTTCTTTTCGTCCTGTCCATCCCAGTGGGGTTTAATACAGTTCATACAGTAGCTGTGTCCACAGGTAGTCGTCACCGGATCCTTCAGTAGATCCAGACAGATGGAACAGCAGAGTTTCTGTCCATCCAGCTGATTTCCCTGCTGCTCCATTTCACCTCCAGTGAGTTTCTGTCCAACAGTTTCGCTTCCTCTGAACAGAAACGATATCTGAGCTCTGAGGGGAAACAGATCTCTGCTCCTTCTGCTGTTGTTCACTCGCTGCAGTGAGTCAGACTGATCGTTTCCTGCAGGTAACAGCAAGTTTATATCCCCCCTCCTAGTTTCAGATCTGTGAAGGGGAGGGAACACAGGACCATCCGGACAGGGAGGAGCTTTTGGAGGGAGGGCAGTGTGTTTCTCTCTCAGGGTTCACAGTCAAAGGGGGGGAATCCAATTTACAGAGAGATGATGATAATGTTTCTAATCATCTGTGTGTTTGGACTCAAAGCTCTTGGCAATGAAACAGTTTTATTTTATTATTTTATTTTATATTTTATTGTTGTTGTTGATTGTTTTGATTTCTTCCTGTAAATTTGATGTCTTAATGTTTTAACCCTCAAAATAAAGGAGCAAGTGACCACCTCAAAATGGCAACATATATTATAAGATATGAAATTAATACCTATTTAGTTTTGACATAGTTTGATTTGTTGTTTTTTCACTTGTTATTGTTGCTGAAACACCAATAAGTTTAGTCCTGGATCTCAAAGAAAAACGATAACTCTGAATTCATATCTTTGAAATGCAAACTCATCAGATCGGCCCTCACAGTTGGCCAAGTGTTTAAATGTTGTTGTTGTCCAACTTAACAACCTCAATAACAAACCAATGAGAACAACTTTTTTTTTTAAATTTTTTAGTTTTTTTTAGTTTTTTTTTTGTTGTTGTTTTTTTTTTTTTTTTTTAAGGTAGAGTGATAGAGGACAGAAGAAGTGAAAGTGAGGAAATCGGCCAAAAGGCAGCCGAAGAAGAAAAGGAAAAGTTTCTGATAAGGCAGAGGATGATGGGAAGAAACCGCAGGAGAAGAAAAGAAAAGACAGAATTCTTCTCTGCGGTTGGAGTTCTGGATCTGGGCATTAGAAGAGCTTTCGGTACCACTTCCTCCTTTTCTTCTGAGTGATTTTTCGCTCCAGCTCTTCCAGCCGGGTCTTCATGCAGGACTCCATGTTCTCCGTCTCTTGTTCTTTCTCCTGCAGAGTCCTCATCACGTCGTCCTTGGCCTGAACCAGGGACAATTTCTCCTCCTCCCACTCCAGACGGGCTTTCTCCAGCTGAAGGTTGAGATCATTCAGAAAGGCAGCGATCTCGTCGTTCTTCTGCTGAAGCTGAGCTGTATAGGACGCTTTGGAAATGTCCATCTCCTCCAGCAGGGAGGTTTTCTCCTGCTGCCACTGGTGACAATGACTCTGCAGTTCTTCTTCTTTTTTACTAAAAACAGTCTTAAGGAGGTTGTTCTCTTCTTCCAGGGAGGTTTTCTGTTGCAGGAAGTGGAGGCGCTCCGTCTCCAGTTGGTCTTCTGCCTTGTTGAGGGCGGCTCTGACACTGCTGGTCTCTGCTGCAGCTTCTGCCAGCTGGACTTTGTGGGACACCTGGCATTGCTCCAGAGCGGTCTTTGCCTCCTCCTTCTCTTTCCGAAGTACGGCTCTCAGGTTGTCAGTTTTCCTCACTTCAAATTTCAGCTCTTTGTCCAGAGCTTTTGTGGTTGAATACTGCTCAAGGAGCTGGTTCTCCAGATAACTAGTGATTTTCTCCAGCTCCTTGTCAGCCATGTTGCGCAGTTGCTTCACAATCTGCACCTCTGCCTTCTTTGCCTCCACTTCTTGTTGAAGAGCCCCGTTCTCTTTCTGGACAGTCTCTACTTCTTGTTGAAGGGCGTCCTTCTCTTCCTTGACAGTCTCGACTTCTTGTTGAAGGGCGTCCTTCTCTTTCTTGACAGTCTCTACTTCTTGTTGAAGGGTGTCCTTCTCTTTCTGGACAGTCTCTACTTCTTGTTGAAGGGCGTCCTTCTCTTTCTTGACAGTCTCGACTTCTTGTTGAAGGGCGTCCTTCTCTTCCTTGACAGTCTCTACTTCTTGTTGAAGGGCGTCCTTCTCTTTCTGGAAGGTCTCGACTTCTTGTTGAAGGGCGTCCTTCTCTTTCTGAACGGTCTTCAGTTTGAGCTGAAGGTTCCAGTTTTCGGAGGTCTGATGCTCCAGGTCCATTTTAAATCTATTCAGGATCTTCTTTGTCTTTGTCAGGTCAGCCTGCAGAGCTTCAGTTTGGGCCTTTGGAGATGGGACAGCTTTGGCCTGAGCCTCGTCCAGCAGGGCTTTCAGGCGCCTGATGTCGCTCTCCATCTGCTTCTTCTCGTGGCTCCAGTTGTTGTTGAGGTTGCCATCTTTGTTCTCTTGGAGCATTTCCAGGAAATTTGTCAGTGAGTTCTCCTGCATTCGAAGGAGGACCACCCCCGGGGTTTTGCTCTGGGCAAGTCTGACTTCGTCGTCCTGAAGTTCAGATCTCACCTCCTCTTCGAGGCTGCTGAGGTAGAAGTCCACTGTAGGTTGGAAGTCTTCCATGTTTGACAGGTTGAACTTTGTGTGTCTTCACTTGTTCGCTTGTTCGCTTGCTTGCTTGTTCGCTGACTGACCGCTAGCTATGGAGAGTTTAAGCCAGAACCTCAGGCTATTTACAGGGAAATCTATTTAGTCTTTGATGTCACAGTGACATCAACAAGAATTCCTTTGAAGATGTTACAATGACATCATCAAGGATTCCTTTGATCTGTTGTTGCTAATGGAAACCAGTTTGTTTTTGTTCTAAAATGGAACACGAGCTGTTATAACCTGCATTAAAATATATATTTTAGGTTTCCCCAAAGAAAATATTTTTAAACTTGATGTGAATAAAAGCCTTCATAAATATATTTGAATGGTTCAAGTTTCAAGTCTTTTTATCTATTTAATTTTATTTTATATCCAGTGTGTTCAAAAAAATTATTTTGTGCTTGACATATTTTACATGAAGTGTAATTCTTCCATTCGATCCATATTATACCTCTTAACTGTGTATATGGTGATAGTTCTCTGTCTGATTTGCTGGGACTTATATATTGATCTAATGTTGCGTTGTCTGAGGATCAATAAATTATTCTGTTTCTGATTATTCTGATTAGAAAATGTCAGTCGTATCAAACGTTTTTCTGTTTGGCTTCCTGGCTGCTTGACCCTAAATCTCCTTTTAAAAGGGTTCACTTTCTAAATAAAACTGCTGAAAAAAAATAAAAATAAAAAGCAACTCATGCTACATTTGTGATGGAAAACAGGAAGTCCACTTTTTTTTATTGTCTTTCTGAATTGTGTTTGGAGAAGTATGCAGGCAAAATGAATAAAGTAAGATAAGAAAACAGGACTGGTTTTAGGACTTTGGGTTTTTGATGAACTCTTTTCCTTTCCTGCTTTTATTGTGAAGCTGAAATCAGTCAGCACCGTCAGTTTGTTGTTTTTAACTGGGATCAGCTGAGTGAAGATCTTCTCAGCGTCCTCCACTGCTTTATCAGCAGAGCCGTTGATGGCCTCCACCTCCTGTTGAAGCAGCTTCACATCTTTGTCCTGGATTCTCTGCTGGATTTGTTGTCGACTCAGCTCCAGCTCTCTCTGCCTCTCAGTCCTTTCTGCTGCAGCTGAGACTGTGTCGTGGCCTTTATGTTCCTCCACAGAGCAGAGATAACAGATACACTGCTGATCAGTACGGCAGAACATCTTCATCACCTCATCATGACGAGAGCAGATGTTCTCCTGGAGCTTCTCAGAGGGCTCCACCAGCTTGTGTTTCTTGAATTTATCTGATTCATAATGAGGCTGCAGGGGTTTCTCACAGTAAGAGGCCAAACAAACCAGACAGGACTTGACAGCTGTCGGTTTTGTCCCGGCGCAGACATCACAGGCCAAAACTTCAGGTCCAGCATAGCAGTGATCTTCAGGAGCATCTAGGAGTACAAACTTCTTATGATCCTCCACTAAAACTGCAAACATTGTACTTTTTTCCAGGACAGGCTTCGATGTGAAATTCTTCCTACAGTAAGGGCAGCTGTAGATTTTCTTTTCGTCCTGTCCATCCCAGTGGGGTTTAATACAGTTCATACAGTAGCTGTGTCCACAGGTAGTCGTCACCGGATCCTTCAGTAGATCCAGACAGATGGAACAGCAGAGTTTCTGTCCATCCAGCTGATTTCCCTGCTGCTCCATTTCACCTCCTGTGAGTTTCTGTCCAACAGTTTCGCTTCCTCTGAACAGAAACGATATCTGAGCTCTGAGGGGAAACAGATCTCTGCTCCTTCTGCTGTTGTTCACTCGCTGCAGTGAGTCAGACTGATCGTTTCCTGCAGGTAACAGCAAGTTTATATCCCCCCTCCTAGTTTCAGATCTGTGAAGGGGAGGGAACACAGGACCATCCGGACAGGGAGGAGCTTTTGGAGGGAGGGCAGTGTGTTTCTCTCTCAGGGTTCACAGTCAAAGGGGGGGAATCCAATTTACAGAGAGATGATGATAATGTTTCTAATCGTCTGTGTGTTTGGACTCAAAGCTCTTGGCAATGAAACAGTTTTATTTTATTATTTTATTGTTGTTGTTGATTGTTTTGATTTCTTCCTGTAAATTTGATGTCTTAATGTTTTAACCCTCAAAATAAAGGAGCAAGTGACCACCTCAAAATGGCAACATATATTATAAGATATGAAATTAATACCTATTTAGTTTTGACATAGTTTGATTTGTTGTTTTTTCACTTGTTATTGTTGCTGAAACACCAATAAGTTTAGTCCTGGATCTCAAAGAAAAACGATAACTCTGAATTCATATCTTTGAAATGCAAACTCATCAGATCGGCCCTCACAGTTGGCCAAGTGTTTAAATGTTGTTGTTGTCCAACTTAACAACCTCAATAACAAACCAATGAGAACAACTTTTTTTTTTTAATTTTTTAGTTTTTTTTATTTTATTTAATTTTTTTTTAGGTTTTTTTTTTTTTTTTTTTTAAGGTAGAGTGATAGAGGACAGAAGAAGTGAAAGTGAGGAAATCGGCCAAAAGGCAGCCGAAGAAGAAAAGGAAAAGTTTCTGATAAGGCAGAGGATGATGGGAAGAAACCGCAGGAGAAGAAAAGAAAAGACAGGATTCTTCTCCGCGGTTGGAGTTCTGGATCTGGGCATTAGAAGAGCTTTCGGTACCACTTCCTCCTTTTCTTCTGAGTGATTTTTCGCTCCAGCTCTTCCAGCCGGGTCTTCATGCAGGACTCCATGTTCTCCGTCTCTTGTTCTTTCTCCTGCAGAGTCCTCATCACGTCGTCCTTGGCCTGAACCAGGGACGATTTCTCCTCCTCCCACTCCAGACGGGCTTTCTCCAGCTGAAGGTTGAGATCATTCAGAAAGGCAGCGATCTCGTCGTTCTTCTGCTGAAGCTGAGCTGTATAGGACGCTTTGGAAATGTCCATCTCCTCCAGCAGGGAGGTTTTCTCCTGCTGCCACTGGTGACAATGACTCTGCAGTTCTTCTTCTTTTTTACTCAAAACAGTCTTAAGGAGGTTGTTCTCTTCTTCCAGGGAGGTTTTCTGTTGCAGGAAGTGGAGGCGCTCCGTCTCCAGTTGGTCTTCTGCCTTGTTGAGGGCGGCTCTGACACTGCTGGTCTCTGCTGCAGCTTCTGCCAGCTGGACTTTGTGGGACACCTGGCATTGCTCCAGAGCGGTCTTTGCCTCCTCCTTCTCTTTCCGAAGTACGGCTCTCAGGTTGTCAGTTTTCCTCACTTCAAATTTCAGCTCTTTGTCCAGAGCTTTTGTGGTTGAATACTGCTCAAGGAGCTGGTTCTCCAGATAACTAGTGATTTTCTCCAGCTCCTTGTCAGCCATGTTGCGCAGTTGCTTCACAATCTGCACCTCTGCCTTCTTTGCCTCCACTTCTTGTTGAAGAGCCCCGTTCTCTTTCTGGACAGTCTCTACTTCTTGTTGAAGGGCGTCCTTCTCTTCCTTGACAGTCTCGACTTCTTGTTGAAGGGCGTCCTTCTCTTTCTTGACAGTCTCTACTTCTTGTTGAAGGGTGTCCTTCTCTTTCTGGACAGTCTCTACTTCTTGTTGAAGGGCGTCCTTCTCTTCCTTGACAGTCTCTACTTCTTGTTGAAGGGCGTCCTTCTCTTTCTGGAAGGTCTCGACTTCTTGTTGAAGGGCGTCCTTCTCTTTCTGAACGGTCTTCAGTTTGAGCTGAAGGTTCCAGTTTTCGGAGGTCTGATGCTCCAGGTCCATTTTAAATCTATTCAGGATCTTCTTTGTCTTTGTCAGGTCAGCCTGCAGAGCTTCAGTTTGGGCCTTTGGAGATGGGACAGCTTTGGCCTGAGCCTCGTCCAGCAGGGCTTTCAGGCGCCTGATGTCGCTCTCCATCTGCTTCTTCTCGTGGCTCCAGTTGTTGTTGAGGTTGCCATCTTTGTTCTCTTGGAGCATTTCCAGGAAATTTGTCAGTGAGTTCTCCTGCATTCGAAGGAGGACCACCCCCGGGGTTTTGCTCTGGGCGAGTCTGACTTCGTCGTCCTGAAGTTCAGATCTCACCTCCTCTTCGAGGCTGCTGAGGTAGAAGTCCATTGTAGGTTGGAAGTCTTCCATGTTTGACAGGTTGAACTTTGTGTGTCTTCACTTGTTCGCTTGTTCGCTTGCTTGCTTGTTCGCTGACTGACCGCTAGCTACGGAGAGTTTAAGCCAGAACCTCAGGCTATTTACAGGGAAATCTATTTAGTCTTTGATGTCACAGTGACATCAACAAGAATTCCTTTGAAGATGTTACAATGGCATCATCAAGGATTCCTTTGATCTGTTGTTGCTAATGGAAACCAGTTTGTTTATGTTCTAAAATGGAACACGAGCTGTTATAACCTGCATTAAAATATATATTTTAGGTTTCCCCAAAGAAAATATTTTTAAACTTGATGTGAATAAAAGCCTTCATAAATATATTTGAATGGTTCAAGTTTCAAGTCTTTTTATCTATTTAAATTTATTTTATATCCAGTGTGTTCAAAAAAATTATTTTGTGCTTGACATATTTTACATGAAGTGTAATTCTTCCATTCGATCCATATTATACCTCTTAACTGTATATATGGTGATAGTTCTCTGTCTGATTTGCTGGGACTTATATATTGATCTAATGTTGCCTTGTCTGAGGATCAATAAATTATTCTGTTTCTGATTATTCTGATTAGAAAATGTCAGTCGTATCAAACGTTTTTCTGTTTGGCTTCCTGGCTGCTTGACCCTAAATCTCCTTTTAAAAGGGTTCACTTTCTAAATAAAACTGCTGAAAAAAAATAAAAATAAAAAGCAACTCATGCTACATTTGTGATGGAAAACAGGAAGTCTACTTTTTTTATTGTCTTTCTGAATTGTGTTTGGAGAAGTATGCAGGCAAAATGAATAAAGTAAGATAAGAAAACAGGACTGGTTTTAGGACTTTGGGTTTTTGATGAACTCTTTTCCTTTCCTGCTTTTATTGTGAAGCTGAAATCAGTCAGCATCGTCAGTTTGTTGTTTTTAACTGGGATCAGCTGAGTGAAGATCTTCTCAGCGTCCTCCACTGCTTTATCAGCAGAGCCGTTGATGGCCTCCACCTCCTGTTGAAGCAGCTTCACATCTTTGTCCTGGATTCTCTGCTGGATTTGTTGTCGACTCAGCTCCAGCTCTCTCTGCCTCTCAGTCCTTTCTGCTGCAGCTGAGACTGTGTCGTGGCCTTTATGTTCCTCCACAGAGCAGAGATAACAGATACACTGCTGATCAGTACGGCAGAACATCTTCATCACCTCATCATGACGAGAGCAGATGTTCTCCTGGAGCTTCTCAGAGGGCTCCACCAGCTTGTGTTTCTTGAATTTATCTGATTCATAATGAGGCTGCAGGTGTTTCTCACAGTAAGAGGCCAAACAAACCAGACAGGACTTGACAGCTGTCAGTTTTGTCCCAGCGCAGACATCACAGGCCAAAACTTCAGGTCCAGCATAGCAGTGATCTTCAGGAGCATCTAGGAGTACAAACTTCTTATGATCCTCCACTAAAACTGCAAACATTGTACTTTTTTCCAGGACAGGCTTCGATGTGAAATTCTTCCTACAGTAAGGGCAGCTGTAGATTTTCTTGTCGTCCTCTCCGTCCCAGTGGGGTTTAATACAGTTCATACAGTAGCTGTGTCCACAGGTAGTCGTCACCGGATCCTTCAGTAGATCCAGACAGATGGAACAGCAGAGTTTCTGTCCATCCAGCTGATTTCCCTGCTGCTCCATTTCACCTCCTGTGAGTTTCTGTCCAACAGTTTTGCTTCCTCTGAACAGAAACGATATCTGAGCTCTGAGGGGAAACAGATCTCTGCTCCTTCTGCTGTTGTTCACTCGCTGCAGTGAGTCAGACTGATCGTTTCCTGCAGGTAACAGCAAGTTTATATCCCCCCTCCTAGTTTCAGATCTGTGAAGGGGAGGGAACACAGGACCATCCGGACAGGGAGGAGCTTTTGGAGGGAGGGCAGTGTGTTTCTCTCTCAGGGTTCACAGTCAAAGGGGGGGAATCCAATTTACAGAGAGATGATGATAATGTTTCTAATCGTCTGTGTGTTTGGACTCAAAGCTCTTGGCAATGAAACAGTTTTATTTTATTATTTTATTTTATATTTTATTGTTGTTGTGGATTGTTTTGATTTCTTCCTGTAAATTTGATGTCTTAATGTTTTAACCCTCAAAATAAAGGAGCAGGTTACCACGTCAAAATGGCAACATATATTATAGGATATTAAATTAATACCTATTTAGTTTTGACATAGTTTGATTTGTTGTTTTTTCACTTGTTATTGTTGCTGAAACACCAATAAGTTTAGTCCTGGATCTCAAAGAAAAACGATAACTCTGAATTCATATCTTTGAAATGCAAACTCATCAGATTGGCCCTCAAAGTTGGCCAAGTGTTTAAATGTTGTTGTTGTCCAACTTAACAACCTCAATAACAAACCAATGAGAACAACTTTTTTTTTTAATTTTTTAGTTTTTTTTATTTTATTTTTTTTTTTAAGGTAGAGTGATAGAGGACAGAAGAAGTGAAAGTGAGGAAATCGGCCAAAAGGCAGCCGAAGAAGAAAAGGAAAAGTTTCTGATAAGGCAGAGGATGATGGGAAGAAACCGCAGGAGAAGAAAAGAAAAGACAGGATTCTTCTCTGCGGTTGGAGTTCTGGATCTGGGCATTAGAAGAGCTTTCGGTACCACTTCCTCCTTTTCTTCTGAGTGATTTTTCGCTCCAGCTCTTCCAGCCGGGTCTTCATGCAGGACTCCATGTTCTCCGTCTCTTGTTCTTTCTCCTGCAGAGTCCTCATCACGTCGTCCTTGGCCTGAACCAGGGACGATTTCTCCTCCTCCCACTCCAGACGGGCTTTCTCCAGCTGAAGGTTGAGATCATTCAGAAAGGCAGCGATCTCGTCGTTCTTCTGCTGAAGCTGAGCTGTATAGGACGCTTTGGAAATGTCCATCTCCTCCAGCAGGGAGGTTTTCTCCTGCTGCCACTGGTGACAATGACTCTGCAGTTCTTCTTCTTTTTACTCAAAACAGTCTTAAGGAGGTTGTTCTCTTCTTCCAGGGAGGTTTTCTGTTGCAGGAAGTGGAGGCGCTCCGTCTCCAGTTGGTCTTCTGCCTTGTTGAGGGCGGCTCTGACACTGCTGGCCTCTGCTGCAGCTTCTGCCAGCTGGACTTTGTGGGACACCTGGCATTGCTCCAGAGCGGTCTTTGCCTCCTCCTTCTCTTTCCGAAGTACGGCTCTCAGGTTGTCAGTTTTCCTCACTTCAAATTTCAGCTCTTTGTCCAGAGCTTTTGTGGTTGAATACTGCTCAAGGAGCTGGTTCTCCAGATAACTAGTGATTTTCTCCAGCTCCTTGTCAGCCATGTTGCGCAGTTGCTTCACAATCTGCACCTCTGCCTTCTTTGCCTCCACTTCTTGTTGAAGAGCCCCGTTCTCTTTCTGGACAGTCTCTACTTCTTGTTGAAGGGCGTCCTTCTCTTCCTTGACAGTCTCGACTTCTTGTTGAAGGGCGTCCTTCTCTTTCTTGACAGTCTCTACTTCTTGTTGAAGGGTGTCCTTCTCTTTCTGGACAGTCTCTACTTCTTGTTGAAGGGCGTCCTTCTCTTTCTTGACAGTCTCGACTTCTTGTTGAAGGGCGTCCTTCTCTTCCTTGACAGTCTCTACTTCTTGTTGAAGGGCGTCCTTCTCTTTCTGGAAGGTCTCTACTTCTTGTTGAAGGGCGTCCTTCTCTTTCTTGACAGTCTCGACTTCTTGTTGAAGGGCGTCCTTCTCTTTCTTGACAGTCTTCAGTTTGAGCTGAAGGTTCCAGTTTTCGGAGGTCTGATGCTCCAGGTCCATTTTAAATCTATTCAGGATCTTCTTTGTCTTTGTCAGGTCAGCCTGCAGAGCTTCAGTTTGGGCCTCTGGAGATGGGACAGCTTTGGCCTGAGCCTCGTCCAGCAGGGCTTTCAGGCGCCTGATGTCGCTCTCCATCTGCTTCTTCTCGTGGCTCCAGTTGTTGTTGAGGTTGCCATCTTTGCTCTCTTGGAGCATTTCCAGGAAATTTGTCAGTGAGTTCTCCTGCATTCGAAGGAGGACCACCCCCGGGGTTTTGCTCTGGGCGAGTCTGACTTCGTCGTCCTGAAGTTCAGATCTCACCTCCTCTTCGAGGCTGCTGAGGTAGAAGTCCATTGTAGGTTGGAAGTCTTCCATGTTTGACAGGTTGAACTTTGTGTGTCTTCACTTGTTCGCTTGTTCGCTTGCTTGCTTGTTCGCTGACTGACCGCTAGCTACGGAGAGTTTAAGCCAGAACCTCAGGCTATTTACAGGGAAATCTATTTAGTCTTTGATGTCACAGTGACATCAACAAGAATTCCTTTGAAGATGTTACAATGACATCATCAAGGATTCCTTTGATCTGTTGTTGCTAATGGAAACCAGTTTGTTTATGTTCTAAAATGGAACACGAGCTGTTATAACCTGCATTAAAATATATATTTTAGGTTTCCCCAAAGAAAATATTTTTAAACTTGATGTGAATAAAAGCCTTCATAAATATATTTGAATGGTTCAAGTTTCAAGTCTTTTTATCTATTTAATTTTATTTTATATCCAGTGTGTTCAAAAAAATTATTTTGTGCTTGACATATTTTACATGAAGTGTAATTCTTCCATTCGATCCATATTATACCTCTTAACTGTGTATATGGTGATAGTTCTCTGTCTGATTTGCTGGGACTTATATATTGATCTAATGTTGCGTTGTCTGAGGATTAATAAATTATTCTGTTTCTGATTATTCTGATTAGAAAATGTCAGTCGTATCAAACGTTTTTCTGTTTGGCTTCCTGGCTGCTTGACCCTAAATCTCCTTTTAAAAGGGTTCACTTTCTAAATAAAACTGCTGAAAAAAAATAAAAATAAAAAGCAACTCATGCTACATTTGTGATGGAAAACAGGAAGTCCACTTTTTTTTATTGTCTTTCTGAATTGTTTTTGGAGAAGTATGCAGGCAAAATGAATAAAGTAAGATAAGAAAACAGGACTGGTTTTAGGACTTTGGGTTTTTGATGAACTCTTTTCCTTTCCTGCTTTTATTGTGAAGCTGAAATCAGTCAGCACCGTCAGTTTGTTGTTTTTAACTGGGATCAGCTGAGTGAAGATCTTCTCAGCGTCCTCCACTGCTTTATCAGCAGAGCCGTTGATGGCCTCCACCTCCTGTTGAAGCAGCTTCACATCTTTGTCCTGGATTCTCTGCTGGATTTGTTGTCGACTCAGCTCCAGCTCTCTCTGCCTCTCAGTCCTTTCTGCTGCAGCTGAGACTGTGTCGTGGCCTTTATGTTCCTCCACAGAGCAGAGATAACAGATACACTGCTGATCAGTACGGCAGAACATCTTCATCACCTCATCATGACGAGAGCAGATGTTCTCCTGGAGCTTCTCAGAGGGCTCCACCAGCTTGTGTTTCTTGAATTTATCTGATTCATAATGAGGCTGCAGGGGTTTCTCACAGTAAGAGGCCAAACAAACCAGACAGGACTTGACAGCTGTTAGTTTTGTCCCAGCGCAGACATCACAGGCCAAAACTTCAGGTCCAGCATAGCAGTGATCTTCAGGAGCATCTAGGAGTACAAACTTCTTATGATCCTCCACTAAAACTGCAAACATTGTACTTTTTTCCAGGACAGGCTTCGATGTGAAATTCTTCCTACAGTAAGGGCAGCTGTAGATTTTCTTGTCGTCCTGTCCATCCCAGTGGGGTTTAATACAGTTCATACAGTAGCTGTGTCCACAGGTAGTCGTCACCGGATCCTTCAGTAGATCCAGACAGATGGAACAGCAGAGTTTCTGTCCATCCAGCTGATTTCCCTGCTGCTCCATTTCACCTCCAGTGAGTTTCTGTCCAACAGTTTCGCTTCCTCTGAACAGAAACGATATCTGAGCTCTGAGGGGAAACAGATCTCTGCTCCTTCTGCTGTTGTTCACTCGCTGCAGTGAGTCAGACTGATCGTTTCCTGCAGGTAACAGCAAGTTTATATCCCCCCTCCTAGTTTCAGATCTGTGAAGGGGAGGGAACACAGGACCATCCGGACAGGGAGGAGCTTTTGGAGGGAGGGCAGTGTGTTTCTCTCTCAGGGTTCACAGTCAAAGGGGGGGAATCCAATTTACAGAGAGATGATGATAATGTTTCTAATCGTCTGTGTGTTTGGACTCAAAGCTCTTGGCAATGAAACAGTTTTATTTTATTATTTTATTTTATATTTTATTGTTGTTGTGGATTGTTTTGATTTCTTCCTGTAAATTTGATGTCTTAATGTTTTAACCCTCAAAATAAAGGAGCAAGTGACCACCTCAAAATGGCAACATATAATATTATAAGATATGAAATTAATACCTATTTAGTTTTGACATAGTTTGATTTGTTGTTTTTTCACTTGTTATTGTTGCTGAAACACCAATAAGTTTAGTCCTGGATCTCAAAGAAAAACGATAACTCTGAATTCATATCTTTGAAATGCAAACTCATCAGATCGGCCCTCACAGTTGGCCAAGTGTTTAAATGTTGTTGTTGTCCAACTTAACAACCTCAATAACAAACCAATGAGAACAATATTTTTTTTTTATTTTTTAGTTTTTTTTATTTAATTTTTTTTTTTAAGGTAGAGTGATAGAGGACAGAAGAAGTGAAAGTGAGGAAATCGGCCAAAAGGCAGCCGAAGAAGAAGAGGAAAAGTTTCTGATAAGGCAGAGGATGATGGGAAGAAACCGCAGGAGAAGAAAAGAAAAGAGAGAATTCTTCTCCGCGGTTGGAGTTCTGGATCTGGGCATTAGAAGAGCTTTCGGTACCACTTCCTCCTTTTCTTCTGAGTGATTTTTCGCTCCAGCTCTTCCAGCCGGGTCTTCATGCAGGACTCCATGTTCTCCGTCTCTTGTTCTTTCTCCTGCAGAGTCCTCATCACGTCGTCCTTGGCCTGAACCAGGGACGATTTCTCCTCCTCCCACTCCAGACGGGCTTTCTCCAGCTGAAGGTTGAGATCATTCAGAAAGGCAGCGATCTCGTCGTTCTTCTGCTGAAGCTGAGCTGTATAGGACGCTTTGGAAATGTCCATCTCCTCCAGCAGGGAGGTTTTCTCCTGCTGCCACTGGTGACAATGACTCTGCAGTTCTTCTTCTTTTATACTCAAAACAGTCTTAAGGAGGTTGTTCTCTTCTTCCAGGGAGGTTTTCTGTTGCAGGAAGTGGAGGCGCTCTGTCTCCAGTTGGTCTTCTGCCTTGTTGAGGGCGGCTCTGACACTGCTGGTCTCTGCTGCAGCTTCTGCCAGCTGGACTTTGTGGGACACCTGGCATTGCTCCAGAGCGGTCTTTGCCTCCTCCTTCTCTTTCCGAAGTACGGCTCTCAGGTTGTCAGTTTTCCTCACTTCAAATTTCAGCTCTTTGTCCAGAGCTTTTGTGGTTGAATACTGCTCAAGGAGCTGGTTCTCCAGATAACTAGTGATTTTCTCCAGCTCCTTGTCAGCCATGTTGCGCAGTTGCTTCACAATCTGCACCTCTGCCTTCTTTGCCTCCACTTCTTGTTGAAGAGCCCCGTTCTCTTTCTGGACAGTCTCGACTTCTTGTTGAAGGGCGTCCTTCTCTTTCTTGACAGTCTCTACTTCTTGTTGA
Organism: Echeneis naucrates; assembly: GCF_900963305.1. Lineage (NCBI taxonomy): Eukaryota > Metazoa > Chordata > Actinopteri > Carangiformes > Echeneidae > Echeneis > Echeneis naucrates. Next base: position 18,653,163 of record NC_042527.1, on the reverse strand, counting down.
AGGGTGTCCTTCTCTTTCTGGACAGTCTCTACTTCTTGTTGAAGGGCGTCCTTCTCTTTCTTGACAGTCTCGACTTCTTGTTGAAGGGCGTCCTTCTCTTCCTTGACAGTCTCTACTTCTTGTTGAAGGGCGTCCTTCTCTTTCTTGACAGTCTCGACTTCTTGTTGAAGGGCGTCCTTCTCTTTCTGAACGGTCTTCAGTTTGAGCTGAAGGTTCCAGTTTTCGGAGGTCTGATGCTCCAGGTCCATTTTAAATCTATTCAGGATCTTCTTTGTCTTTGTCAGGTCAGCCTGCAGAGCTTCAGTTTGGGCCTTTGGAGATGGGACAGCTTTGGCCTGAGCCTCGTCCAGCAGGGCTTTCAGGCGCCTGATGTCGCTCTCCATCTGCTTCTTCTCGTGGCTCCAGTTGTTGTTGAGGTTGCCATCTTTGTTCTCTTGGAGCATTTCCAGGAAATTTGTCAGTGAGTTCTCCTGCATTCGAAGGAGGACCACCCCCGGGGTTTTGCTCTGGGCGAGTCTGACTTCGTCGTCCTGAAGTTCAGATCTCACCTCCTCTTCGAGGCTGCTGAGGTAGAAGTCCATTGTAGGTTGGAAGTCTTCCATGTTTGACAGGTTGAACTTTGTGTGTCTTCACTTGTTCGCTTGTTCGCTTGCTTGCTTGTTCGCTGACTGACCGCTAGCTACGGAGAGTTTAAGCCAGAACCTCAGGCTATTTACAGGGAAATCTATTTAGTCTTTGATGTCACAGTGACATCAACAAGAATTCCTTTGAAGATGTTACAATGACATCATCAAGGATTCCTTTGATCTGTTGTTGCTAATGGAAACCAGTTTGTTTTTGTTCTAAAATGGAACACGAGCTGTTATAACCTGCATTAAAATATATATTTTAGGTTTCCCCAAAGAAAATATTTTTAAACTTGATGTGAATAAAAGCCTTCATAAATATATTTGAATGGTTCAAGTTTCAAGTCTTTTTATCTATTTAATTTTATTTTATATCCAGTGTGTTCAAAACAATTATTTTGTGCTTTACATAACACGAGCTGTTATAGCCTGCATTAAAATACATATATTCATACAGAAATATGTTTAACATGTTCAACCTCATCCCCCAAAACTGCCGTCAGAGTCTCAGAGGGCTGTGTGTGTTTTACTTACGTCGTCGGTGGATCTTCGTGTGCTCTTTGAGGCTGCATTTCTGATTGAAGTGCCTCCCGCAGATCTCGCAGCGGTACGGTTTCTCTCCCGTGTGGATCCTTTTGTGCCTCTCCAGGTGCCCGGCCCGCTCAAAAACCTTGCCACAATACAGACAGACGAAGCTCTTTTTGAACATCAGCCTCTTCGCCGTCCTCCTGCGGGCCATGTTGTATGCGTTTCTGTACTGACTGAACCCCAGCAGGCCGCGGCCAAGGGGGCTGTGCTGAAACCCCCCCGAGCTGCTGCAGGGTGCCGCCAGGCCGCCATCCAGGGAGGGCTCGGGGAGACGGGACAGGGAGTTAGGCCCAAGATTTAAATAATCAGAGCTGCTGTGTCCCGCGTCGCTCTGCGGCGTCGGCCTCCACTGCCCGCCGTCCCCCTCGAACACAGCCGGCTTCTCCCCCAGCTCATCAGCTTGACCTCTGACCTCTTCACCTCCCTGCTCCACATGTTCACATTTAACCTGGACCTCCAGCACAGGCACGATGTCGCGGTCCTTGTCGCCGTGCTCATTTTCAGCCAAGGTCCTCTCATCGCCCGCCACGCTCTGACTTCCTGTGGATGGAAAAGATCAGAGCTTCTTTCAGTTTAGAGTCAAAACAATTTGTGAAGTTCAGTCCAACATGTTCAGTTTTGTGGGTCAAGTAATTGAAAAGTTCACCCATCAGTCCAAAAACCACACGAGGTACCTGAAGTGACCCGTAAATATACACAGTAACTGACCCACATTTAGATCTCAAACGGTGCCTGTTCAAAAAACTTTTAGGAGGAAATTTCCCAAATTGTGCATTCAACCATCGTAGCTTTTGATTCAGTAGTCAAAACACTTTGATTGTAAATAAAGTTCAGCAGCTCAGATAAAAAGAATCCGTCTGTGTCTTCACCAAATCGATCCGAACTGTAACAACCTGAAGAATATAAAACATCACAGTTCCTTCAGAGGAAGCTGAGGCCAAATTCAGTCTGCAGCATCCCTAAAAAACAGGGGACACCTGAGAGGGGAAACCCTGGTCCTGGACTCCTCCCACCCCCAGAGAGTCCGGATCAGACCCTGGTCCTTTGACTCCCCCCACCCCCAGAGAGTCCGGATCAGACCCTGGTCCTTTGACTCCTCCCACCCCCAGAGAGTCCGGATCAGACCCTGGTCCTGGACTCATCCCACCCCCAGAGAGTCCGGATCAGACCCTGGTCCTGGACTCCCCCCACCCCCAGAGAGTCTGGATCAGACCCTGGTCCTTTGACTCCCCCCATCCCCAGAGAGTCCGGATCAGACCCTGGTCCTGGACTCCCCCCACCCCCAGAGAGTCTGGATCAGACCCTGGTCCTGGACTCCCCCAGGTAGTCCGGATCAGACCCTGGTCCTGGACTCCCGCAGAGAGAGTCTGGATCAGACCCTGGTCCTAGACTCCCCCAGGTAGTCCAGAACTGACCCTGGTCCTGGACTCCCCCAGGAAGTCCGGATCAGACCCTGGTCCTGGACTCCCCCAGGAAGTCCGGATCAGACCCTGGTCCTGGACTCCCCCCACCCCCAGAGAGTCCGGATCAGACCTTGGTCCTGGACTCCCCCCCACCCCCCAGAGAGTCCGGATCAGACCCTGGTCCTGGACTCCCCCAGGTAGTTCGGATCAGACCCTGGTCCTTTGACTCCCCCCAGCCCCAGAGAGTCCAGAACAGACCCTAGTCCTGGACTCCTCCCACCCCCAGAGAGTCTGGATCAGACCCTGGTCCTGGACTCCCCCGGGTAGTCCGGATCAGACCCGGGTCCTGGACTCCCCCAGAGACTCCGGATCAGACCCTGGTCCTGGACTTCCCCAGAGACTCCGGATCAGACCCTGGTCCTAGACTCCCCCAGGTAGTCCGGATCAGACCCTGGTCCTGGACTTCCCCAGAGACTCCGGATCAGACCCTGGTCCTAGACTCCCCCAGGTAGTCCGGATCAGACCTTGGTCCTGGACTCCCCCCCACCCCCCAGAGAGTCCGGATCAGACCCTGGTCCTTTGACTCCCCCCAGCCCCAGAGAGTCCAGAACAGACCCTGGTCCTGGACTCCCCCAGAGACTCCGGATCAGACCCTGGTCCTGGACTCCCCCCACCTGAAGTTAAGCAGGATAAATGTCTCACCTTCTGCAGCCCCCCTCACGGTCAGCCGGTCCTGGGCCGCCCTCAGCTCGGTGTGCAGGACCTGGATGCTGCTCTTCAGCTTCTGGATCTCGGAGTCCCTCTGGACCTTCTCCAGCCGCAGCAGCAGCAGTCCGTCCTCCACCACCCTGGAGATCTCCGCCGCGGCCGCCGCCGACAGCGCGTCGATGACGGAGGCGATCTGAGCCCGCAGGGCGACGCTGCTCGCCATCGCTTCTCTTTGTTTGTTCGCTGGTTCGTTCGTTTGTTTGTTTGTTTGTTTGTTTTCTTCAACGGAGCAGCGACTCAAAGAAGAATCCCGTTACCGGACGTGACGACACGGATACCGTAAAGGCGGGGAGACGGGCGCAACGCGTTTTTAATCCGAGGCACTTCCGCTGTTGAGATTTAAAGGAACATAAAAGGAAAGTGTGAAAATAATCAAAGTGGCTTTAAAATATAAAACAAACAAGAGAGAATACTTTAACAGAGTAGTTTACATTACAGTAATCGTGTTTTTAAGGCAATTAAAATTACAGCAGCATTTTATTTGTTTTTGTACAAAATGTCAAAGCATGTTTAAAAACATCACACTGAAACACAAAGTTTGTCACTTCAGAACATTAATTCACTTCACAGTTATTATTACAATTCCTTAACGACAAATTGTCATGCAATACGTCAAATCATTAACTTAAGTAAGGCAAACTTTAAATAAAAGCAAATACATGTTTTACAGTGAAAAGGGACACACATAGTATGTGTGAGTGTGTGTAATAAGACATAACAGGAGAAAAATGTTAACCGTTGACTTTAAAGAGGGAAAAACATCTCTACAGACACTAGTCCCAGTAGTTTATATTACAAGGTCTGAATTATGTGGCACTTTAAGGTCCTGATTCAAAGGGTGGGAAAATAATGTGTGACATTTAGCTGCTTTCTGTATCATTGTAAAGGTGAAACTTTATTTGCTGGGCATTTGTGTTTATGTTTTTCCAAACATTCCAACCAAGCGACCAAAAAGTCTCCATGTCTGTCAAACAGTCACCGTCATTTTGATCGCCACTCTTCCCAACCATCAACTGCTGACTCGCACACTTGTCTTGTAGTGATATATGGTAAAGAACAGATTGATGATCCGACAATCATACGTGGTCCATCTGTTAAAACAACAAATTAATGTAACAAATCCACATTTTGACCTCTCTGTCGTGCCACGAGAAATGAAAAGTGGGCGATTTTATGATTCGAGCCAGTAAAACTGTCAGAATAAATAAAGTTTCGTCCAAATTGTCTGTCTCTGGGAGTCCCAGCGAACACTATTTCTCCTGCAGGTGAATCTCTTTGTGTATTTTGAGGTTAGCGAGCACCGTGAAGCTTTTACCACACTGCCCACAGCTGTACGGCTTCGAGCCGCTGTGGAACCGCTCGTGTCTCATGCAGTTGTCCTGCCTCGAAAACATCTTGCCACAGATTTTACAACTGAACGGCCTCTCCCCCGTGTGCACGCTTTGGTGCGTCTTCAGCCGGGTCTTCTGGGTGAAAGATTTTCCACATTCGAGGCACCTGAAAGGTTTGAAGGGTTGGTGCATGGAATTGTGCTCCTCCAGCTGAGACATGCGAGGGAAAGCTTTGCTGCACACACAGCAGGTGAAGACTCTCTGATTTACCCTCCACGGATTCACCGACCTTTTCGCTCGCAGGTTGTTTCTGACGAGGACGTGACTGTCTTCTGCCGACTTCTGCAGAGCTGGCGAGGAGCGGCCCTGACTGAATTCACGGCACAGATCTTGTCTAAAGGGCTCAATGTGAACAGACTCTGAAGCGACACTTTCTACGCACATGTGTGGATTCTCCACCTCTACCTTTACCGGCACGTTTAAACAATCCTCTGCTTTTTGCTCCACTGCAGCTGAGGAGGAGCCGTAGGAAGCTTCTGTGTTTCTGTGAGCAGGGAATTGCTCAGCATGAGAGGGGAAGACCTGTATGATCTGCTGCCCTGAAACTGAGCTCTCCTCAAACAAACCACAAGCTACTGGAGGCCATATCGGTGCATCGTGCTCTGCCCCCTCAAAGCAAACATTATTGGCTGCTGTTGCGATGCTTTCTTCGGCCGCAGGTTTATCTTCTGGCTCGTGTTTCACCACTGGCCTCATGTCACCGCTCTTTTCCTCCACATCACAGGAATCAGCAGCTTTTGGCTCCAGATACGCGGCACATGTTTGCTGATCTTCTTTTCTATCTGCAATTTAAAAAAAAAAAAAAAAAAAAAAGGCAAAAATTAAATATTAAATTAAAGATACACATAAAGTTGACTCTCGGCTTCACAAAGGCAAATGCACGCCACACAATTAACTGGAACAGAACAACCTTGTGGCTATTTACTTATCAAATTTAGTGGAAAGTGTCTCAATGCTAATTATTAATTTGTTAACACAACTATGCACTATGTCGACACTCTGCTGGTAAAATTGCATTTAAGATTCAGGTCATATTCTGATTCCCTGATTATCTGAAAATACGATGAGGTCTTTTTTTCTACCTGAAAACTGCATTTAAACATTAAATAGAAGAAGAAATGACACAAAAGTGATTCTAGTTCCTTATTATCATTTCAAATTAATGCATTCCGTTTAAAAACATGAACGCAGTAAAACACAGCATCCATCCAATACATTTTTTGCAAATGAAATAATCAAAGTGGTAAAAAACACCTAGAAGGTGAAAAGAACTTACCTTCTGATTTTTCAGAGTTTAACTGCAAATAATGTCAATACTTTTTCATTTTTATTTTTAATACAGGATTTTATTTTGACCAAATCTGTTGTGTTATTGAATCATCTGAAGAAAAAGTTGATGAGCATTGTTCATGTAGTTGGATAAAAGATAAAAAAAAACACTTGATTCATTCATTTTAAAACATCCAAGTTAGGAAATGTTTTGTTTAATTATGATGTGCAAAAAGTCTGTTCTTATCTCTGCTTTGTGAAAAATGCTCATTATTAGGGTGGATTAGTTTGGACTTTTTCAAATAAAATGTCAATCTGAGACTTGTTCTAAATGTTGATCTTATAAAAATTTTCACTGCTTGAATAAAAACTATAAATCAAAAGGATGCAACTTCAACCTGCTGTCTTTTCTCACTATCGTCTGAAATTGCACAGAAACACTTCATGAGAAAATGACACTGAAAAGATGGATTATTTTTAGGCCGAATTGAGCCGGAGAGAACATAAAATCATCACAAACCTCCTCCTGGCCGATCTCAATAACAAACTGTCTGAAAGAGACATGTGAGTTTTAGATTTGAGCGGATTTAAGCGGAGTTTGGTGGCGTCACCTTCTGAGGAGGTCTGACTCCCGGACCCGGTCTCCTGCCAGCCTGCTGTTATCCGGGTGGTGGCAGCTTGCTGAGCTTTGCAGAGCTGAACCTCCATCAGGTCCAGACTTCTCTTCAGGTCCTGGATCTCGGTGTCCCTCCGGCACATCTCCAGCTTCAGGACCAGACTCTCATCCGCCATCAGCTTGGTTATTTCCGCCACCGCGGCCTTCGCCAAAACGTCCATGATGGCGGCGACCTGCGAGCCGAAAGACGGGGAGAAGGACATCCTGCAGCGGGGAGAAATTCAGACTTTAACGGGGCGACAAGAGCTTCTACACCGACAAGAGGAGGAGGCTTCCCATCGCCTTTATTTTGGTTTACTTCCGGGAAACATCCACGGCGGATGTGACGTTATGGGGCAACTGACGTAACGCTTCGACTAGAGGCGAATCAAAAATGTTCCCACCAAATGAGAAATAAATTCAGTTTCTTTCTCCAATCTTTTTTGTTTAAAAAAATATATCTAAGCTTTGTTTATTAAATAAAAACAGATTTAGTCTTGTACGTTCAGAAAATTGGATAGTCTGTTCAGTTTCAAGATAAATTCGGCCTAAAAGGATTCAGATGAATGACTAACTTTTTTTTAGCACCATATTCATTAAAGTAAACTCTAAAAACAGAAGTGATGAAGATAAAAACACCGCTGATGACCGACCTGATATAGAAACCTGCAGATCAAACCTCGCTGTCAAAATGATTGTCCAAATGATTCCAGACAGAAGAGTTTTTATGTGAGCGATATATATTAATATAACGATAATTTAATAGAAAAGTCTGTGGTTCTTGTTCTGGATTTAAATTCTTGTATCGGAGTTTAAACATTCAACAAAAACAACAACGATGATGATGCAGATAATAATAACAAACATGAAACATCATGTAACACCTTTTTATTCACAGATTTGACTTCAGGTAAATGGCACATCTTCTCTGTCTTTTACTGTATAGATACATTTACTATCCTGCATTGTACTTATATAGTATAAGTATCTAAATAGTAATAGGAGCAGCAGTTTACCTTGAATTTATCAGTATGTTAGCTTCCACGTTTCTAAGTTCCAGGTTTTTTTTCCACGTCAATAAAGTACACACATACAAATAACTTTGCCTCACTTTGCTCTCCATCTATATTATCTTATCTTATCATTATTACATGAGCCTTGGGGCCTCTCTGTCAGGGTCAACATCTACAGTCATGTAAAGCCACAAAAAAAAAACAAAAAACAAACACAAAGTATTCACAATCATTCCTGCAGGCAATTTAGAGTTACCAATAGGCCTGAAAGCTGTTTGTGGCACTTTGAGGGGCGTCAGAGGGACGATGTTGGCGCTGCACGTCATGCTGAATAATTCACATTCAGTAAAAACAGAATAAAACCTTTTATGCAGAGGGACAGTTTGTACAGAAAATCTGTATAAATCCATACACATATTTAATAAAAAATAAAAAATACAAAAACACCCTGCTCACTACACTTCATTTTCCCAATCCCTCTGCCTCTCCCTCTCCTTCTCGCACTCCCTCTCCCTTTCCCGCCTCATCGTTGCTATGGCAACGGCCTCGTCGAAGCACATGCTCAGGGGGCTGCCTCTGTTGGCGTCCCTCGACGCCCATTCGTCTCTTCCCGGCTCCGCTGCAGCAGCAGCAGCTCTGTCCTGCTCTGTCGTGTGGACTCTCTGGACGTTTTCGCGGCCTCTGTCGGCGTCCCGTCGCTCTCTTTCCTGCTGCTGCTGTCTCAGCGTCATGGCGGTCAGTTTGCAGTGCTGAGGCTTCGGGGGCACGACCGGCACCGCTTTCACCTGGAAGACCTTCGGGTTTTTGGAGACGACCAGCTTCCGTCCTACTCCTCCTCGGCTGCTGTCGCTCTTGTCACACTTCGGCGTCCTCTGGTCCGGCCGGGCCTCCTGTCGGTGCTTGTCTGCCCTCGGCGGGGTTTTTTCTGGATGCTCTTCGCCTCTGTCTCGGTCACTGGAGACCACTTCTTCTCTGTCATGATGATGCGATTCTTCGTTGACCGTGTGAGTCGCTTCTTCTACTTCACTTGTCTCTGGTAAGCGAGTCTCTTGTTGCATCTCTGAGTCTGTGAGCTTTTCTTCCACTTTCTGCATCCACTCTCCTTCTCCTTCTGTCTTGTTGATCCGCCCTTCCTCCATTTCGATAATTTTATCTCCTGAGATCTTTGCTCTCTGCGCCTCCTCCTCCTGCTCACTTTCTTTATCCTCTATCACTTCACATACAACTTCCTCAAGCTCTTCCCAAATTTCACCGCTACAAATTGCACTATCCGGCTCCTCGTCACTTTTTTGTGTCTCTTCTTCACCATTTCTGTCAGCTGCACCTTCTCCAGCTTCTTCGATGGGATCTTCCACCCTTTTCTCATCATGAAGTGCTTCTTGACAAACGGTCTCTATCTCTCTGTCTGCCCTCCCGTCCTCTCCCTCATCATCAAGGGCAGCGATCCTTTCTTTTGCATCACCGTGGACAAACTGTCTGTAATGTTCTCCAGATTCTTGTGGTGACACGTCACCAGTTTCCTGTGTGACACAAGAATCTGTGAGACAAGGTGGACCATCATCGGCATCATCTGAGTCCTTCTCCTCCTCAATTTCAATTGTAAATTCATTGTCGTCGTCGTCGCTGATTGGCGGTGGAAACTCATCTTCGGTGATGTGGAGGTCTTCTTCTGTTGTTACGCTGCAAATTGATGATATATTCAAAACAGTTAGGATGAATAAGTGAAGTCCTGCTTTTCAGACGAAGATTAAGGATTTTGTAATATTATATTTCACTGACATGAATTCAATATGTGACATCTGTCATTTGGATGAATGCTTTTTAAATACTGAGATAAATATGATGTGTATTTACAAGTTTACTTTAATGACAGGAGGCGTACAGCCTTTTAGAACCTTCTTGAATCTGTTAAAATAGTTTTTATATAAAAATCCCTGCAGTATATTTAGTGACAGAGATCTCTTTGGATCATTCTGAGTCTATAGCTTGTAAATACAACATAGTGTTAGATGGCATAAATGCAGAAAAATCTAGAAAGTTGTAAAGTCAGTGAAGTAACTTTATGTCACTTGTCCTGAGATATTTCTCTAAAGACACTGACAGCTGCTCAAACAAACATGCCTTCCTTTCCAAGGTTAATCGGTCTTAATCCACTTTTAATTGATTGTATGAAGTTGTAGCATTTTAGTTCCAGTGCTGATCTGCAGATGGAGAATCATCAGTGTTTATCCCGAATCATGTTTGATTCTGACAAATTTTGATTAGTCGCTGTTTGTTTCCCGTAATTTGATTTACTTCCATTTCTAAAGCATACAAATGATTTTAGCCGCTTAATTTCCACGATGAGCTGAGCAGCAGACAGAGAAGCAAACAAACAAACAAACAGACTGAAAAGACGTGATGAGTGCATTTTTAAAGTAAATGTGTTTTTCTGATAAACGGTTTGTTAAATGCATTTGAAGTCAGACGGAGATGTATTTTGTAAATATGTACGATGGGAATCTGTTTCACCTTTGCAGATGGTTCTCGGGTTGGTTTCCTTTTTCTTCTTTGTTCGCCGCCTGTTTCTCCTCCGGTCCTTCGTTATGGTCTATTACTTCTGCCGGCTCTTGATCTCCAGACGGCGGTTCTTCAGACTCTAAGGTCTCAGGTTCTCTCTCCTCAGAGCTCGCCGGTGGATCAACAGGAGGTTGGTCAACGATGCAGCTGGCTTGTGTAAGGGCGTCTGTCTCCAGCCCGCTCAGACTGCTTAAGAGGAAATCAGCCGGAAGGCTTTTATAAAACATGCTCTCATCTTCCTCACTACTGTAATCGTCATCATCACTGTCGTCCCCCGTGTCCTCCTCCTCAGAGCAAGACTCGTCCGGCCCGTTGATCGGCGAGGTCATGTAAGGTAAGCTGAGGGATTTAGTGTGTCGGCTGTGCAGGTCGAGGCTCAGCGGCCTGTGTGGGTTTGGCTCAGTGGGACTGTGTAACTCTGCAGGAACAGGAGAAGGCTGAGTTTGCAGCATGATTTCATACTCATCATCTGAGTGGCCCGGGGGTTCCACGGAGAACTCGTGCACCTGCGAGGGAGAAAAGCAACAGGAAATTTCCTCATGGAAGTCTTGTGCAATCCTAACAATCCTGTCCTGACTTTGGAATTTCTCATGTTGCCGTCTGCAAACATGCACTCATGCACAATGTGTTGAGGAATATTTGCAGCCTGAAAATCCAGCACAAACTATCTCATCTGTACAGATCAAACGGCACAAACCGGGTAGGAGATGCTGCAGTCCATGTGGTCTAGGAACTCAAAGTTATCTTGAACGTAGCCAAACAGCTCCTGGTCGTCTCCTTCCACTTCGGTCGAGTTGAAGACGTCACTAGTGTCTCCTGGTTGGGAACCAGCTTGTTCCATACTTCTCATGTCTGCGAACGAACCAAAGATCGGAGATTATGTCATAAACTGCACGGCGTCGGGTTAAAAGAAACCAGTTCATGGTGACAAGGACACAAAAATATCAGCAGCTAAAAGTGAGACTGGGAAGTAAAATATCAGCCTGCGTGTGGCTCTGCACTCATAATTTATGGCGTTGTGCTTATTCGGTGTTATCATTTATTTTACTGCTGAAATTGTTCAAGAATAAATCTGAAAAACTGATTTAGCGCCAAAACTTGAAGAAGCCTGAAGGCCTTTAAGGGATTTATTTGTCACAACCCATCCAATAGCTGTAAAGATATTTGACTTGGTGATTACATCAGAAGGAGCAGTGATCTTGAACGTACCCATGTATTCGCTGATGTCGTCGATATATCTGTCACTTTGTGCAGGAGCTTTGTCGTCTGTGTTGAAAATGTAACTTTGGGTTCGTTGCTCCTCAGACACGCCTTCAGCCATCACCTCCGACTTCTGTCCACCATCTTCTTTCACCTCCTCTTCCTTCTTCTCTTCCTCTTTTGCCACTTCGGCCTTTTCCTCGCCCACGCCGCCTGTCCCTGTTGTGTCCTCGTCCACGTCCACGACTTCTCCCTTTTCTCTCTCCTCAACCTTGCCACCTTTCTCCTCCTTCGTTTGCCTCTCTCTCCTTTCCTTCCTCGTCACTTTCTCTCCTCCATTCTTATCATCCTCCCTGTCCCCTCCTTCCTTATCCCTGCCACGATGGACGACCCGGTTGCTGCTGCCCCCCTGCTGCAGCATCCCCAACGCCAGGTTAGAGGTGATGTGTAGTGGCACAGTAACCATGGTGGGCCCCGTGATGTGCATGGCGGCCCTTCGTCCTGCTTTGGTGGACTGTCCCGGGGATCTGGACTGGAGAGTCTCATTGCCTACGGCCCCTAAACCTTCAGGGTCGAGGGCGGTGTAGGTGCCCTGGGTTCCCGCACCCCCACTCACCAACCCCGTCCCCCTGCGGTACGTCACGGCGTATTCGCTGCCACCTAAAGCGCCAGAAGATGCTGGAGCGTCTGGGCCTGCAGGGGAGGGGGCGGCTTGGGGAGACATGTTGCTGGAAGGAGGGCACTGGTCAGAACGTCTGGAGCCTGGAAGAAAACGAACAGATGAAATCCAGGCCCCACTCTCCTGCTTTACTAAACCAGTTCAGTCTGACCGTCACATTCCTACCCGATCAGTATCTGATGATGTGTTTGTAGAGTTTGTAAAGTGAAAGAACAGCTGTTTGTGTTGAAACTGTTTCTGTATTTATGTTTGATCACGTTTTGGTTTTTTTTTGTGTGTGTGAGAGAAGAGCTGTACCTTCATTTGGATATGACTGAGTGCTGAGGGAGTCCATACTTCTTGCTGGTCTCAAAGAAGCCCTGTCTTTTTCTGAAAAACAAAACAGAACAAAAATAAAAGCTGTGAAAACTGATAATACTGGATGTTAAAGACTGCCTGAAAGAGCTCACGACAACTTGATGTTGAAGCTAATTGTTGATTTCCATCACAGTCCCCCAAATTGTTAATCTCATTCTCGACCTTGCCCAAAAGAATTTACTCTGAGTTTCAAACAATGAGAGCTTGTAGGTTACGATCGACAGTGAATTTCATTTTCTACCAGAAAGGTGAAAAATTATATCTTCCTTCCTGTTTCAGTTAAACAGACTTTAGATAATAAAGCTGCAGAGTTTAACATACAAAAGATGGACACAGGAAAATGATCTGGAAAAAAAAAAGCAGCGAGTCATTTGTACCTTTTGCTGAGTGTTTGTTTCTTCGCCGTGGGTCTGGGAACCGTCCTCCGATGTTGAAGATGGACATCCACTTCCTGCCCTTCAGAGACCCTTTCCTCCTGAGGTGACATTTTTTTAAACAATGAATTCAGCGTGAAATCTGAATTTCACTTGACAGGATATAAGTGATAGTTTGACTTCAGCATGAATCCGTTACATCGGTTCAACACAGGGAAATGAAAAACATAAATCTGGACGTTAATGTGATGACTCCTCACTTGTCTGTGCCTTCAATGATAGCATGGTAGGGTCTTATGGGGAGGGGGCCGTCTCCTGGACTGATGTTCCCGAAGTTGTGCGGAGCGGGAACAGACCTAAATAGCGGTTCGTCCTGATTGGACTCTGCTGACGGGGAGGGGAGGGACTTCCTTCTCTCACTTGATACACCCGCTGAAGGAAGATGTTGAGGCCGAGGTTAGTGTGGACCGCTCTGTGTTTGTGTGTCCATCTTTGTGTGTGTGTGTGTGTGTTCACACCTTGCTCGGGAAACAGCTGAGGAACGTGTGTGAGGATGAACTCCACCACGATGGACTGAACTCTGACCTCCATGAAGGCTGCTGTACCGTTAAAACCAGTCGCCTCGATGTCTTTTGACCTTAACATCAACATTGATTGATTATTGGACGGACAACGGTGAGTGAAAGAGTTTATGGATTTTCTGCTGACCTGAGAAGATTGGGGGCCCAGACGATGGCCAAGTTTCTGGCGTGCATGTTGGTCTCCGAGGAATGTGAGGCCATCTTGACAAGGTGACGCATCAGGAACTCCAGAGTCCTGAAACAAAGACGATGAAGACATGAACCTGTCAGACCGCCTCTAATGTCGAACAATCATTTGTCCGACACAATTATTTGTCCGAACCTCTATTAGCTGTATTAGCTGTAAAATTGCCTACTGGCTTATTATTGAAAAGGTATCAGGAGTTTGGGATCTAATGAGCATCCCTGCAGGTGAACTCTCCAAAATAAGAGAACTATTCTGAATCCGGCTCCCTGACGGCACACAAAAGGCAGAAATGTGTGTATGAATGAAACAATGGAAGTAAAATGTCAGGATATTCCCTGGATCGTTATATTCACTGAGAAAAAGACTTGGCTTTGTTGTGAAATGGGTCTGAACCCGGACTGCACCTGTAATGAGGAGTCGGTAGCTCTTTGAGAACATCTCTGATCTTTACCAGCCTCTCGCCCTCCAGCTGGATGGCCACCGCCTCCTGTAACACAAAATCAAATGAATGAAAAGACGGCACTTCATCGCTGTTTGGTGCTGTTGGAAATATGGGACTCGTAGTCTGAAATGACTCTTCTGCCGCTCTGGGATCATTCCAGAACAAACATGGAAACTGCGTGAAGTGTTTGTGAGTCTGAGTTACTCACAGCAAACTTGTCGTACAGCTGGTATGTGAGCAGAGGGTTGGGCAGCTCTCTGAAATAAGCTTTACACAGAGAGCTGACACAGTGGATGTCCTGAAGGTACACGTCCTTGTTCAGGTCTGGATTCCCGTCGCTCTCGAACTCTCCCCTGGTCGCACAGACGAACACGTCATCTCAGAGCCGTCTTGGCAACACAACGCAGATACAGATAGAAAGACACACGCACACACACAACTTGCCTAAGTTTCTGTATGTTGGACGACACTCCGGACAGCCTGTAGATTCCATCCACGATCCCATGATGCTCCACAAATTCACTGCAGCATCGCAGAACCTGAGGAACTGCGTCAAATGAGCAAAATGAATGAGCTGCAGATCTGAATAACAATCAGGCAAACATGTCTTTTATTATTTAATGACTAATTCAACCTTTCTTTTGGTTCTTTATATAAACTTCAGAAAAACTTATTGTGGTCAATTCAAAATAAAAAAAAATTGCAAGAGGAAATATCAAAACAAAAAGACAATATCTATACACAAGTACACAAATTAATACTTTATAATATATGAAGACAAATTGTTATCAGCATGGTTTGGCGTTATTAGTTCACCTTTTTTTTTTATCCAGACTGAATTATCTACTATTAAAATGACATTTCACGCAGACATTCGTGGTCTGCAGAGGATGAATCCTGCTGAATCTCTTTACATGTTTGTGGATGTTAGTGAAACGTCTCACCAACCGTTGGCTGCACTGACACAAACGTTCACGTCATCCTCTAAATGAATTACAGCAACTTTGGCGACTTTTTTATCAAATCAAAGTTTGAGGTTGTCCAAGTTTTAGTTTATGACCAACTTTTTACAGACCCGATGACAACAAGCTTCACTGTGTGCTGAGTGCTAATAACCAAACTCTGAGTCATTCCTGTGACCACGGTGAACAGTACATGACGTAACAATGTTCATGGTCATTGTGTGCATTTAGCATGAAGCACTTCAGCCTCACAGACATAGAAGGCTGAAAACTAGTTTTGTTTCCATCTCAAGGACCATCAAAAATTAAACCTCCAGTTGAGTAACGCATGGACTGCTGTGAGATAGAAAACAGGAGCATTCACTTCCATGGCTCACTGTCTCGACCTGGTGGGGATAATGTTGTGTGGTCGGAGTGTGGACGAAGAAATGTGCATAAACAATATCTGAGTCAATATCTGTTCGCTTGGTGCAAAATAAGAAACCAAGCATTTTCCCAATTTGACAAATATTCCGAACTAACAGCTGCTGCCAAGTTGCCGACCATCAATCGGCGGAAAAAAATATTTTGACCACTGTAGGATGACGGGCCAGAGAGTTTTATCGAATACAAACGATTTTTATACAAACAGTCACAGAGTGCTTTACGGGCAGAATAAAAACTACAAGACAACAGCTAGTTAACAGAAAGCTATAAAACATCATCATCTTAAAAGATCAGGGAATGTCTGGTGATAAAAGTAAGTCTTATTTCATCAGGAGGCTTGTTCGACAGTTTTTGGGCTGTGACGGTTAAAGCTTTGTCACTTTTTTAGATTTTAGTTCAGATTTAGGGGATCAAAGGCCTCTGTTGGGATGTAAGGGGTTAAAAGGTCTGATGTGTAGTGTTTTATGGACAATGTGTGGTGAAGTTGATGATTATTTATCAATAAGACGTGTTCAGTGTTTGCTGTGGTGCAACAACAGCAGTTCATGATACAATGGGACTCTTTTTAGACCGGGGGGGTGTTGGACTTACTCTCCTGAGAGGAGGCCGTCAGGTGCTCGAGCAGGTCACATCCAAACACCTTCTCTTTGTTCCCTCCTCGTTTCCTAACTCTTCGCATCCTGTCTGCTGTTTCCACCTCACATTCAGACGGGCCCCGAGCTGCTCAGTTCCTGACCGTCACGCCGACTTTCTGAGTTTCTGTGAGGCTGACCCGGCTGCGTTGGCCTACTCGGTTAACGCGACGCTGGCTTTCGTAAAAGTGGTGCACATTTCAGAGAGTTGACCGAGCTGCTGCTGCTGCTGCTGCTGCCTCTGTTTCCTTTACTTCAGTGCATGGTTGTTGGGCTGTAGAGGGCTGCTTCCTCTGTGAGGCACGGCACTTTGGAGTTCATGTGTTAAAGCCTGATTGTTAGGACACGCTTCGGCTCATCTTCCACCCTGTAAAAGCAGAAATAAGAATTATTTTTCTGCAAACGCCAGCTTGCCACATTGCAGACAGCAATCTCCCCTTAAAATCAAACAAACTGGCGATGAATCCTCAGCATGCCTGTGTGGTTTTCCACTTCCCCCCATTGCACTCAATTTATTTTCGAATGAAAGGCCACACCCTTGACGCTGTACTTCTCTTATTCAATGTAGTGAGCCCTCTGAATGTTTCGCTTCATTCACAACACTTTCAGCAACTGGACCGGCCCAAAATCTCCAATCTCAGCCCCTGCCAGAAGACGGAGTTCAGCACGGACTGGGTCTGTCCCATTTGCCCACATGTCACGGCCATTTCGGCCCTTTTTTCACTGCAGCGGAAGTCGAGCTCTGCTTAAGCTTGAACCTGTAGAATCATACAGACATTCAATCTTGCTCTCCATCCTCCTCCATCTTCCTGACACCTGTCGCTTCCCTCCTGACGTCCGCCATCCCTCCCTGTCTGTCCGCTTGTAGGGAAGAGTATCGGTGAAGGAACACAAGAAATTAAAGACATTGAAAAGCAAATACGAGCCTTCCTACCTTCACTCTGCATCAGGACGCAAGAAACAGCATAAAATGATGACGCAAGAAACCACTAAACTTCCCCTGTTAACTTCCTGAGTGTCTCTCCTTCTCTTGAGCTTTCTCTCTGTATGTGGCCGACAGTTTCTCCGCCTCTGCTCACTGAGTAGGGAAATCAGTTCAGTGTATCTGTACATCTATTTCCCTTTATGTGCCGTGGAGACCAAGTTCCTCGTGTGTGTCTCGCTTCAACAGCCAGAAACGCTCGGCAATTGTTGAGAAAGGACAGTTTAACTGTCGACAAAACGCGACAAATAAGTCTTTGGCTGACTTCCTTTGTCTGCGTTGGTTGTACGTGTCGTGGTGCTGAGGACAGAAAAGCATAGCATCACAACGAGTGCGACAAAAGTACCGCAGACTGCCACACAATGCCTCACAGCCAAAGTCCAACAAAGACTCAGAAAGTGGCCAACCAACACAAATTACTGCAAACTGATTCTAAATGTCTAAATGTCCAGTGTTATTCATTTCTATGAAATAACCCAAAGACCCAGAAATCATAACACAACGGAAACTGGAACCACCACATAGAACACAAATTAACAAACAGAAACTCAGAATATCATTTATGTCATAGTTTGGCACAAGGCACAGAGACTACACTGCAAAGTACCAGGAATTTCACAAAAAATGACCAAGAAAAACCAAGAGGGCCAACTTTTAAATTCACAACACACAATGAACCACAAAAAGCACACATACATACACTTACAGAACCAAGTTACCACAGTGAGGACTGTCTGTGGGTTAATGTTTCAGAGCTTTCAATGAGCAGTGAAACATCTGGATGCACCATTATACTGTGTGTCATGAGCAGACAGTTTATGTGTATTGTAGTTTAGGATTTTTTTCCCGCTAGAGAACGACTTCCTTCCACCTTTTATAAAGTTTTAATAAGTCAGAACTACTTCCTTGATTAATAGTAAATAAATAATTTACCAATGCTTCATAGAGCTCTCATGCAGCAATTAGAAGAGCCCCCTGTGGACAGCCAGGGTTTGCTTTCATACTTCCTGTTTGCTAATCAAACTAATCTAAACGTTGGTGACCATTTTATACATTTCATGCTTTTAAATGAATCAAAAGTCAAGACTTGGAAATGTCCACAATTTGTTAATTTTAGCCCAAATACTCCAGAAAGTAAGAGGTCCACTAGAATGTCTTAAAATCTCACACGTAAATCGTTAATGCAAGGTTAATCAACATCCACACGTCTATATAAGCTTATTATTAACATAATATAAATTTTAATTATTCGTTATTCTGCTTCAGGAGCTATTTCTGATCCATATTGATTATTGATAATCTGACTTTTCATTCCCCCGTTTGTCATCCAAAAAAAAAACCACAGGGCTTATAAACACTTAAAAAACGGTTCATCACGTACTATAAAGTCATGAACACCAATTCTAACTCTTGATTGTTGATTTTTAAATATAAAGCTGATGAAGCATTTAATAATAAAGAAAAGGTCAGAGATAAAAAGTAATTTTAAACTTGACCTATATTAGTGTCATAGAGCAAACATTAAATGGACAGTGCGCGTGTACTCTGATATTTACGATACAGTGACGTCACTTCCGGCTTCGCTTCGCTTTATTCTCCTTCATCTCCCAAAATGGCGGAACCAAAATTCAACTACATGCCAACTGGCGGCAAAAAGGCACATAAACAGCTTTAATTTTTGTTTTTATTTTACGTGGCAGATGGAGTGTGAGTGCGTCGGTTAAAAAAGTAAATAAATAATAAAAATAAAAGGCTGTTTTATGTTTTGTTGGGACCGACTGACGCCGCCCGCTCGGTGCGCAGGGAGATTTAAAACGAGCGTCCACTCCATTCACACACGAAGCGACGGAACTTCCGCTTCCCTCCAAAAACAAAAAGGGAAATAAACAGAAGGAAACAATCCGAGTCGGAGTCTCGTCGCGGTTTGAATCGGACCGAGAAGCGGAGATGGAGAGCAGCGGCCTCCGCAGCCAGCTGCTGTCCGTGGCCGAGCTGCTGGCCGCGGCGGCGGCGGCGGAGATCCACCGGCGGGTGGCCGACAGCTGCGCGGAGCTCCGGCTGGAGCTCATCCAGAGCCGGACGGACATCGAGCTGCTGAAGAGGCAGTGTGAGGCGATGGAGAAGGAGCTGCTGAGGGGCCGGAGGAGAGGTTTGTTTGTTTGTTTGTTTCACACAGAATCACATGTCCCCCCCCCCCTCTCTCTTTCTCTATCCAACCGGCCGAGGCATGGACGGATATGTTGGGTCTCTGGCTGTCTCAATAAATCTGATTAGATTTTTAACTCTGCTGTCCCCTCAGTGTTTTGTCCTCCCCCCACCCAGAGGTGCCTGAGCAGAGACAGACAGGTGGACACAGACACTCATCAACCCCAGCAGGTATCAACATTTATTCATTTCATGGTCATTTCTATCAGTAAAAGAAAGAAAAAAACAAACAAACCGCCCATCAGCCTCCAAGATGCTGCTTTTATGTCGTAAACAACCCCAAATCAGATATTAAACATTCAGTGTTCATATTTGTGTTAATGTATGTCTGAATTTTCTGGCTGGTAAATAACTTTGATGATTATTAACACACATTTATCTGCACACTTGGTAACCAGACAGTTCAGTTCAGCTCCTGTTTGTGGGAAAAAAAAGAGCAAAATAAATAAACATGAAATAAATGAAAGAGTTATTTTAGATAATTATCATAATTGATTTCAGTAAATTGCTTAGTCAGTCAAATAACAGACATAAGTCACAACGCTGACGTTAAATGTCTTTACATTAATATGTGACAAAAGGAAGAACATCTCAGGTTTTTTAATTTAATTATTTTAATTATCTCAGGTTTGATCATTTTATATGGAGCATGTGTGCGTTTGTTTATGTATCTGGCTCCACAGTGTGTGTGTGGTGTTAATGCTGAGTGTTGTGTTGCAGTGTGCCCTCGCGGAGTTGAATGGAGCCGAACACATGCAGATCAAAGAGGAGATGTGTAAGAACGACACACACACACACTTCAGATACACACCACAGAAACTTGTCGACGCAGCAGTTGCACAAAGTCTCACACTTAGAGCTGTGTAACGTTGTGTCACACTGTGATTCCTCACTCACTTAGAGACGGACTCCAAAATGAAGCCAGATTTCAGAGCTCAGCCTCAGTGACATCGCATTTTGTGTTTGTTTGTTTTTGTTTAGCATCTGCAGCTGAAGAGTCGTCGTGCTTCGAAGCATCCCCGCCCGCCTGGACCGACAGTTTTGTGGACAGCTACCCGGCGGACCCAGAATCTCCAGATTCCCCAGCGGATAACTTGGACCCTCTGGCTGAGCTGGAGCTGAACATGAACCGAAACGGGACAGAACTTGTGGTGAAACAGGAGAAAGAGGACGCAGCTCTGCTCAGTTCACGCCTGCAGACGGAGGAAGGTGACGACCAGCTGTGTCTGACCGGCGATCCGAGCTCCTCCTGCGTCGCTGAGCGACAGTTGGGGAAGAGTGCCACAGCGGTCACGCCTCATAGTGACCTGGATTTGGGGGCTTTGGCCCCCAGAAAAGACTTGGTAGAGAAATTGCCTTACATCAAAGTGAATGTAGCACGGGGGAAGAGACGCAGCCGAATGTTGGGACGTCCATATAAAAGGCCGCAGGAGGATGAAGGACGTGGCGCCTTGTCTCAGAATAACTTCACAGACCGAAGCTCATTTCCTCAACAGTGGCAGCACCAGTACAGAGACTGCACCCCCACCAGGAGGGGCCCAGTTGATGGTCTGACGGCCGCCTCCGGCCGCACAAGCCTAGTGAGGTGGATGAGGCCGTCCCGAGTCAGAGAGAAGAAGTACAGCTGCACGTACTGCGACAGAAGCTTCACGAGGTTCAGCCAGCTCAAAGAGCACCTGAGGAGCCACACGGGCGAGAAGCCGTTCAGCTGCCAGCAGTGCGGCCGCAGCTTCACCAAGCATTGCAACCTGACCCGGCACGCCGTGGTCCACAGCGGCGAGAAGCCCTTTGAGTGCTCGCTGTGTGGGAAGTGCTTCACCCAGCGGTCCAGCCTCACGTCCCACCAGAAGACGGCACACTGAGCTCAGAGCTGTGTCTCTGCCGACTTTGAGAAATATTTCAGCGTAAAAAAAAACAAAACAAAAAACATCCCAAACACTGATAAAGCTGTCTAAGCTGTACGTTGTGTTTGTTTAACAGAAGGTGACCACATTTCATTATTGGTTCATTGTTGTTCATACGAGGGGTGGGTGGGAATGGGGGGGGGGGGTTGGTTGTTTGGAAAAAACATCCACTCCAGTTTCACACCCCAGCGTGGCATCAAATCAATGTCTGGTTTTAGACATTTTTACATCAATGAGAAACAAATAAGCAGATATTTGACATTTTTGCTTAGAAAAATGGGTGATTAGTGATAAATGTAATTTGTAAAAAAAAAAAAAAATTTAAATGACCAATAGTTTGTAGTTACAATTATTTTTCTTTTTTTATTTGTTTGTTTGTTTGTTTTTACTGTTTTAGCAGCTAAAGCTTTCTACTCTTCACTCTTTGTTGTAAAATCAGTTACTGGAGTCGGGACATTTACTTCGCTGCGTCACACATCTCGTAGAAATACACTAATATTGTTGAAACATGGTCTGATAGTACACTGATGTGGTCTTTGAAATGTGTGTTTTCCTGTTTTGTTTTGTTTTTGTTTTTTTTCTAAAACAAGCTGCTACGATGTAAAATCAGTTCTATGAATGTTTTAGTCTTGAAAGAGATGAAATACTAACAGAAATGATGACACGTTGCTGATAATCTAATTACCATTATAGGTTCTTTTTGTTTTACATTTCAATAAAACTGATTTTATAATTAATATAATTACAATTTTATTAAAAATTTCTTTCATCCAGATCTGCAGAAAAGATTTTGAGAGTACTTATAAACTGCAACAGCTACGAGTCAAACATTTTCTTATGGATCTCAAAATAATAATAATAATAATTACATTGAGGTAACATTTCTTACCTGAAACCACCTTGATGCTGGCTCAGGATGTCTGGATGTTTTGACACCGGTCGTCCACATGATGCCTTCAGTCTCACAACTTGCAAATCAAACCTGAAAGCAGAATTTTCACATTCATTTCAAAATAAGTTGATACAAGGAAAGAATAAGAGACACACACAAGTTTTGTTTGGAAGCTTTGTTATTCGGTCGGCAAAGAACATTTCATTCCATTTTTCCATCAAAGGAGGTAACACAAACTTTTTACATATATACACACAAAGGTAAGACATCAGAAATGTTTTTTCATAAATATCAAATAAGATCCTTTATCTGGCAGAACAGTGTGGTGAAAGTTACATCTGTTGCATAGAAAGGAGACATAGTTAAAAGGAGATCGCTGTACAAGTGCATTTTAGTCTCTATTGGTGTGATCAGACTGAGATCAGAAGAAGGTAATGAGGATGAAAAAGAAGTGCTGGAGCAGAAACACGTTTCATCATATAAATATAATTATACTACACACCTTCCCCGATGAGACTCATGAAAAAAATGCTTTAACTCCGGTCTGTTTGACTCGTTAAATCTCACCGCTTCCACTTCTGTGAGGTACAGGAAGTGGACAACAGAACATAGTGACATTCAAACAGGAAGTCTGACACCGAATCGGTAAAAAAAAAAAAAAAGAATCATCAGGGAGTGTTAATACAGGTATAAAATGTCACGAGATGACCAATTTAAAGAACAACTTCTAATCAAACGTTAGCAGCAACCTCATTAGAGTTTTTCAGAGAATCAGAGACTCAGCTTAAAGGAAATGTGGCCCAATTAGAAGAAAACACAGTGACTTTTAAGGCCGTGCACAGTCAGTGCACTGCATTCTGAAGTGAGACCATGAAAACCATCTTCTGAACTGCAGCAACATCTTCAAAAACCAGTCTGATTTAAAGGAAGAATTATCGAGTTTGTTTCTGCAACTTTTTCACTTTGTGTTGACGCCTCATGAGATTGAGCCCTCTTAGTTTCTAGAAATTTTAATTTGGACTTTAAAGCAAGACTGAACACCAGCTTTAACAAGTTGGCGCTCAGACATGAAGGATGAAATTTTGGATTTGTCTTTTGACACAAACACAAAATCAAAATCTGAAATCTGTGAGCACGTTAAAGGTCGTCGGCGGTGTGTGTCTTACTGAACAACAGCAGGAGACACTGTGTTGTTTGGCTTTATTTTTTAATGCTTCATTATCCTCATTTTTTTATCGAGGTGAATGACTGTTTTGAAAACTCATGGTGCGTTCAAGTAAAACCTGACAACTCTGAGACTGGTGATTTGGCTTTAAATAGAAAAATATTACTAGGTACTTTGTACAAAATCCATGTTTGCCTGCAGTTCGATGCAGAACAACATCATTCAACACTCTCTCTGTTGGTGGTTTGACTCATTTGGGGAACAATTTTATAAAGTGTAGCTACCAAACTGCTGCACTTGAAGTAAAAGGGGCAGCAGTTATTAAAACCACTGGTTAGGTCCTGAAAAAGCTCATAAAGACAATGCAACAGTTGCAGGCTTAACTGTGACAGCTGGTCTTTTAGGACAAATACAACCTGACCGTGAGGATTTTCAATAAATCCTAAAACCGTCTCCTCCGATTCACCACAGTTGGAGGAGACTTGAAATATTTTACCAGCACGGTAAAGTTCGAGGTTGTTTGGATGGTTTCAGACCTGTTTCACGCACGTTGTGTTTCAGGCACGTTCATTATAAAATTAATGAATAATACTAATTCTCTCTCATCAGCCGGAAAGATGTGGACGACTTGCTTTGATTAAGTTTAAGCATCTGTGTAAAAATAGGACACAGGGAAGGTATCAAAACACGCCTCTGATTTTTAAACACTCACACATACACAACACAAGGGATCCTCAGCACCCCTTATCACAGACCCGGTGCTTAATATCACAAAGTTTTAAGGAAAAAAAAATCTACATCATCTCACAATAGGAAATATAAACAACCTTTTAAAAAAGTAATCTCTATTCCGAATGTCCACCGTGTTGATAAAAGCTTTTCTTGTGCTAACACCTTTTTCTCACCTTGTCACACCTGGGTGATAAAAATACTTATTTCTCTACATCAGTTGTGCTTGATGATGAAGATGTGCTTGAAGTTGTGATACATTCACTTGAGTGATAAAATCAAGTGCTTTTACGTTATAGTTTTCCAAAAATCTTTGAAATGTGTCCCGGTACGTAAATCTGCTTTGAAAATTTTTTGTCCATGTCCTCACAGCAGGGAAATTTCCCAACACAATGCTCCTGTCCGTCTCCTCCATGTAAGTGTGTGAGTGTAACTCCTTTACATCAGGCAGGTGTCTGTTCCTTTTCCTCGCTCCTCTTCGTCCTCCAGGCTGCAGGAGCAGTCCATTGCCTCCCCGCCGTCCCTCTCACTGCTGGGGACTATTGGAGACCAGCTCTGCCCGACTAAGTCCTCCTTATTTGCCTCCTTCCTCCCCTCCACCTCTCCGTCCTCCTCCCCTCCTCTCTGCCCGCAGTAAGGTGGGATGTCAACCACGACGTACTTCTTTGCCCAGTCGCCCAGCAACGCTCTCTGACGGACTTCGGTCCCAGTCAGGCCTGCGTCAGACCTGGAGTTTGATGCTGATGGGAAAAAAGAGAGAAGAAGCAAAACAGGAAAGAGAGAGATGAAGGTGAAAAAAAAAAACATCTAGTCAGGACAAATCCAACATTATATAATTTAGTAAATTATTCATTCATGGTGAATTTGAAAGAACGTTTACTATTTTATCGTAGAAATTATCTGTTGTTTTTTGTTTTGTTTTTTTTAATCCTCTCCAGACCAATAACAGACCAAGTACTCCTTCTGCTAGCAGTTCATCTATAAGAGATCATTTGACTAAGCAAATTTACAGGTAAGTCAGCTGTAATATTGAAAAGTCCTTACAGGTATGACCAAGAGAGAGGACGCCCTCATCAGACAACTCACCTGGCAGGGCTGTGGGCTGCTGGCTGGAGTTACAGGTGAGGGAGCCGTTGTTGTTGGCGCTAACAGCAGCAGCGAGGTGGAAGACTTCAGAGCGGGGCAGTTGGGGGGACACCGGTAGGGAGTGGCACTGTCTGCCTGGTAGCTGCTGCCAGTAGTAAGACGCCTCCTGTTGTGGCCCCGCAGGTCCGTGAGCAGGCAGGTGGCTGCTGAAAACGCTCCCCGGAGGCGAGTGGAGGTCAAACACCAGCGAGAACACAGACTTACTGGGCACATCGAAGAACTTGATCTTGCCTCCACACAGGTCCTCTCGGGCAGTGAAAGGGTTGATCTTGCGGGCTTTGGAGGCTCGCTGAGCGGTAGGGGGGTTATAATAAGGGTCCTGGACATTGACCTTTCTTATTGGTTTGCATGAGAAGATGTCCGATTGGCTGCGGCTGAGCCAGATGTTTCGTCTGGGACGGGGAGATTTCGGCGGGATTTTGTCATCCTGGAAACCAAGAGGGTTCAATCTCTTGAAGCCCTGGATTTTCTCACCTACAACGAGAGGACAGAGCATTATTTTGTACAGTTTTAGTGAAATATCTTTATCAGAATTCTGATGTGATTATCTAATCTACCACTAGATGGCACTACAGGGCAAATGCTGCAAGGACTGAAGTTCTATGTTCCCTGAATCCTCTAACACCTTCTGTGGCGATGGAGGTTAAACCTTCATGGATTAAAAATTTTTCATCATAACAACCAATAGTACCGGTAAAGTTGTGGATTAGAGGACAACATAAACAGATAAAATTGATATGAATTTTGCAGCGACTGTACGTTTAGAAACAAGGTTTCTTCACATATTTGTGGAGGGGGAGGGAACTGGAGAAGTTCATGACGTAAACATCGACAGCAGACGAGGAGTCAGATACGAGCTGTCTTCCACGCAGTAATAGATTCATGAGGGGGTTTTTCTTCTGCCAGCAGATTTAGGATCTGTTTTATGTGTTTTGTTCTGAACAAGATGAAACAAACCACATCTTTAGTTGGTATAAATCGCGCCTGTGTATATGTCAGTGCTCTCCTTCTTCATAGAGTATTGTTCTAAAGACAAAGAAGCTGTTTGGCTCGTATAAACATACATTTAAGCCCTCCGACTGCATGCTGGTCAGACGTGCCGGCGGCTGTTCACTGGATCAAATTAAGAGTGAAACCTGGTCCTGCATGGATCAGGTATCTCAAAATAGGAACGTTGATCTGGGATCAGTTTTCTTCTTCAAGTCAAGGCGATGTTTAAACGATCAACCATCAAGGATTGTGGGCCAACACGTGTTACAGATACTGGGACAAATGTTAGAAACAGGGAATAACAGATGTTAAAATCAAAGTGAGATGTTACTCTTTACTGTACTGTCTAATTAAACCTGGGTGAGGTTTCTCCGGGGGAGCGCAGTGAAAACGTTTTGCTTGTTACTGACTAACTGGACAAACACTGCTTTGCAAGAGTAACTGCAGAGGAAATGGGTTTCTGTCATGCTCACCACTGACTGGAGAACAAGTGAAATATTGACTAACTCACTGGGCAGCAGTCTGAATAGCTTACAGAGTACAAACAGCCTGCATAGGCGTCTGTTGTAATTTCCCTTCCTACCACTTTCCCTTTGCAGGAATTTACTAGCATCCTCTTGTAAACAATGAGAGCTGGCTGTCGACTGACTGGAAAGCTAAAGCTAGAAGAGCGTATCAGGGTCATTTTGTGTGGCAGCGGTACCTTTGGGTACAGTCTTCTTGTCATTTTCCCCGCTGAGCGAGACACACTCCTGCTCCATCTCTTCAACTTTGAGGCGAGCAAGAATCTCCTCCAGGTGCCTGACAATGTCCGGGAAGGACGGACGGAGTTTAGGATCCATCTGAAGGAGGGGAACATTATGATTATATGTGAAAAGGTAATGTAGAGTCAGAGGCAGACTGCACTTATCAGGGTAATTCCAGGGGAATTTTTTTTTAACTGTAATTATGTAACATTATAATTTACAGAGTTGCTGTTTTCACAAGCCTTCACACTATATCTTACAAGTTTGGTTTCCGGGAAATGTGCATTATTGTGCTAGGGTGATAAAACAAAAAAAAACAACAAATGGCAGTAACATAAATGAAAGCGAAAAAATACATTTTTTATTTTAATTACAAAAGTTACTCTAAATTCGCCGGAAAATTTTATGCAGGCTCCTCAACAATCAAACAAGTTTGGTCTTCATGAATGTTATTAGTATAGCTTTCTAATGTCTTTACTAAAAATATCACAATATTTTTTCCTTGAATGGGGATATAATGTTACAAATGTACAGAGGACAAAATTACAAGGAAGTACAAATGGGAGACAGGAAAGTCAAGAAAATGAGGTTAAAAGATCTAACAGAGTGCTAGATAAGAAGCTTAAAGGGAATGGAGTAAGATCCTAAAGAAAAACTATAAAATTGGACATTTAGAAAATGAAATTCAGACTGGAGTTCTCTGAGACAAAGATGATAAAAGCTGCACAACAGACAAGGATGAGCAGGGATGGAGGGAACCAATATCGGCTCAATCAGCAGGGTGCTTTAAAATATTTAAGGCTCTCATCTAGCCTATTTAATATTCCTCCTCAGTTCATTAGTTAATCAATTACGCAGCCAATCAGTGAACGAATGTTGTAAAAGACGAAGGCTGCCAAGTAACCCATCCAGCTTTTAGAGAATAAAAGACCCCCCTGGATAGTGAGCTAAATCAGATTATTCACATAATCGGATTGCCCCTCTCTTTCTGAGCACTTTAAGTAACCTAAGAAATTAGAAATGAAACAGAGGAAACTCATGCATCTAACCAAGGCAGCCACTTAATAAATACAATCAATAGCTACAATAACAGTATGTGAAGACTACCAGCATTTTTTATTTGACAAAAACAGACAGGGTGGGGAGGAGTGTGATGGGCTCACATTGCAGCAGTTGAAAGCCAGCTGGAGGAAGTCAGGTGGACAGTCTCCGACCATGTGCTGGAACATGTGGTAGTCCAGGCCAAAGTTCTGGTCAGAAGGAGGAGACAAAGAGGTTTCGATGCACAGTATGAAAAATTAAACAGGAAGCCACTACTCTGACAAGAAGGCTAAAGAGATAGACAGATCAGATGTTTGACTCAGATGTTACTCTTGTGCCAAAGCTTCAAATCAGACTAATCCTTCTGACATGATCTTGCTGACTGCCAAGTGGACCATCAAGGGCTAATAGCCAAAGACTAATTTCTGAGCTTGACTGCTTCTTGTAAACCCCGGTTTAAATGTTCAGTCCACATGGCAACTCAAGGGATGATCCTATTTTATGGTTATCATGCTCATTGATTCACTCTACGTGGCATGAAAGATGATTATTCATCTCAATCTTCAACAACTTACACCTCGTATTTTCAGTCGCAGCCAAGAGTAAATACATTTTTACTTTGCAAAGAAAAAAAATCTGGTAAGATCATAACTGCTAAAAAAGACTACAACTGTGTGTGTTGAGCTGAGTTTAAGACAATCTATATCTGTGTTACATGAACAGAGCTCCAAGATTAAAACAATGTCAAGGCTCAGTCGGTAAAATTCAGACGCAGCTTCACCAGCGTGTGTCATGTGAGCGTTCTGCAGTATAAACAGGATGAAGATTATGGGATGCTAAGAGATCAACCTGTATACAAAGCAAACAACGGAGTGAGAAAGAGCTGAGATGAACAGTCACCTCTGTGCGGGGTAGGAAGTCAGGGTCAGCCTGGATCCTTGCAATAATCTCACACAAGATTATTCCGTAGGAGAACACATCGGCCTAAAAACAGAAAAATTAAAAGGTTTTTCCTTCTCAGGAACTCTTGAATTTTTTTTTCTTCTTAGTTTTAGTTGGTCATTTTATAACTGTATTATTTGGCAAGGGTAGATAATATGGGAGAAAGAGATGGACATGAGGAAGCAAAGCCAGAGACAGGAATCAATCTGCATCTACATACTGTGGTATGTATCCAAATCACTCAGCTATCAGCTATCCTTCACTTCTTATTTAAATTTCTTTCCTTCCTATCTGTGTTATAACCACATTTTCCATCATCTGATACAAAACAAAAGATTAATCTTATCTTTTGTCGCTTCTGTAGTCAAATTTTAATAATAATTAAAGAAAAGAAATCAACATATTTTACTATTTTCCACACCATCTAATAACTAATACAATTACATGGCATGAAGTGTTGCAACGGCAAAGGTCAGAGGTCAAAGTTAAGGAGTTCACCTTCTCATTATAAGGTTCATCTCTCAGGACTTCTGGGGCCATCCAGAAAGGAGAACCGACAACAGAGAGCTTCTCCCCTTCGGCGCTGAACACACACACACACACACACACACAATGTTTGATAGATTATATGCAACATGCCATAAAACAAGGAAGTCATCAGTACCACAAAGTCCAAGCAACGTGACAGGCTTTTAACTGACTCCTGGACTCCAAGTTCCTGGTTTGGAAATAAAAAAAAAAAAGGTTGAAGAAAACTCAGTTTGGTTTGAAATAATTATGTTCTGACTGAGTGCGACACCAGGAGGAAAACCTTGACCTGACCATGCTGTGTGTAAAGATGTAAAGCAGCAGGAGGTGGACTTTGTTATATCTGCATATTATTACTGTGGTGATGTGTTAGCATTTATGGAAATGTCAGTTTGAACTCATTTGATGTCATTCCTCCAGGCTGCCTTGCTAATGATATCACTTCAGCAGCCTGATAAAAAAAGAAAAATAGTTGATAGTGACCAACTATGCAAATAGTTTCTTTGAGGTACAAATAAAATTAACTTATTGCTCTGTGTTTAACTTCTAACAAACACATAATTTTAAAAAAAATCATACCAGACTGAAAATCATGCTGTCATTCTGACAGAATGTTTGAATCTCAAATCCTTGTCGGCAAAGAAGAAGTGTCATTTCCTGACAAATCCCACAAATAACGTGAAATAAAAGCTTGGCTACATTCTGTGCATTATCTGGGCATGTTTACAAACCCACATACAAATCCACTGATATAAATGAAAGACTTTTCCTCTAAATATTAATTTTGTCCAAGTCAGCTCCTTGAGACAAGCCCCTTACTTCTCTGTGCCACTGCAGCATTAGTAACTTAAGTCCTGCACCGATAGCGAACTCCCGTTATCAAAACACTAAAGTGGAGAATGTAATCTGTTAGTGTCTGACCCATGTGTTAATAAATAACTCTGCGCCTGGTATGAGGAGGAGGGAGAATTCACTCAAGTGAGTTACAAATAGCTTCAACGGCCAAAAAAAAAACAAAACAAAAAAAAAAAACAACAACTTTCTAGAGAGCAGTAAACATGGAGAAGATCACAAGTGAGCTGAAATGTTCTATCTATTTAAAATAAGATGCTCTATATCTGAACAGGTTTATCTGAAGTGTTACTGAGAAAATGAAGCAGCATACTGGAGGTGTAACAATAACAAGGGCCCAATGATGAACAATTTGTTCTATTATAGAGTCATATAACCTTTTTTGCTTTGAGTTTTAAGAATGGTCAAAAGATACTGTCATCCCAACAAGACAGCAAGCAGATAACTACCACCACATCCGTGGATTTTTAAGATATTGTTGCTAAAATACTAACAAAGAACCGACTGGTTACAAAGCAGGCAGACACAGAACATCATTAGCATTCATTGTGACTCATGTATGATCTGTCTGCCAACATTCGCTCTCCTTTCAGCTCAGATTTTCAGAGGAAAATATCTCAATCTACTACATGCTCAACTTTTTTTTTTATCAACTATCGTCACTAACTGTTTGCTCTTTTATATTGGAAGGTGATTATGGTTTGGCTGCCTACAAAGTAACAGAACAGCTGTGACATAAGCACACAAATGAACACAGTTACAAAGCTTTGTCAGAGTTACCTGCAATTTTAACACAGTCTTTTAGGCAACAAAGAAATTAAGTTAGATGGTATTATTTAATTGCTAATTAAACTGTAGCACCGGGTAGGCGTGTGTCAGTGGGCGGGGGGAGTCCTTACATATTAGTGGGGATCTTTTCAGCCAGCCCAAAGTCTCCCACCACTGCAGTGTAGCCATAGTCATCACATTTGATGAGGCAGTTCTGTGAATGTAGAAAAACATAATTATTAATAACACATTCAGTCAAGGAAGTTGCAACACTGGGGGATTAAAAAAAATTTGTGGTTTCGTAATATCAGTCAGTCCTCCACTTCCTAGTTGAACTCGGAAGTTCCTCTTCACTCTAAAAGGAATCTTTTGTAGATCTACAGTTACCCTTTATTGCACCAAGCAGTGCCTAAGTGTTACTGTACAAAAAAGAACACGCATTCTGACATCATCTGTAAGACCATGCATAACACAGGCGTTAAACTGACAAATTGCAGCCACAGATAGCAAGTTGAGCAGAAGGTTGATGATTTGTGTTCTTGCAATCTGCTTGGCACAAAATGTGATAAATGAATGCAGCACACGAGATAATACGCCTTCCGTCTGAGCTGAGGGTTAGTGTGCCATTTTAAAGAAATGATAAATCCACATGGAGCTCCCTAAAAAAAATCTTATAATCATATAATCATTTAACATAGGATGACTTTTCAGCTGGACAGAAAGTGTTTGGAGTAAGTATGAAACCTGAAATAAAAGAACAGGTTTAAAAAGAAAAAGAAAGTTGGTCTTTCAGTGACTTTTAGGACAGCTGCATTCATTTGAGGAATTCTAATCTAGTGAGGCTATGACATCTCAGTAGACTTTTCAGTGTCAGTTTGTTGTTATTTCATCATCTCCAGTCCACTCTCTTTCTTCTCTTATGACTGTCTATAAGGTTAGATAAAGGATTTTAGCAGCGTGCGTGCTGTCCCTGTTCACTGCGTGTTCCATGCCAACATGGCTCCAGTTGCAGATGGGAAACTCGAAGCTGCTTGATTGTTTATCACATCTAATAGTGACAAAGTGTTCTGCAGAGAAAGGTTAGCAGGCCTAAGGCTAAAAGAACAGGTTAGTGTTTCGAGACACTAAACAGCTATAACTATAAATCTAAGTCTGACTCACTGACGTTCTTTCATATATCTGGTGCCAAACCCGACAACAAATGCACTATGAGCTGTCTAAACAAGCAAAATAGGCTAATAATTGAACAAATTCAGTATAAAAAACAAACCATTAAAGTGGATAAACTCAAAAACACCATCAGAACTGATAACGCCCTCTTCCATCATTCTATTCTCTCATTCACTGAATAATTTTTGCAGCAGACTTTTTGCTTCCTTTAATGTAATGGAGTGTCAAGTGTGCAGTGAGTGAAACAGACACAGCACATATTATATATACATAAACCATATAGATAAAAAAAAATAATAATAATAAAAAAAAATCCACAGTCATTACTTCGTTGTGCTGGAGACACAAGCTGGCCTGTATTTTTATTTCTAGCTGTAATTTCTCCTGTTAATGACCAATTAGCCCGTCTAGATCACCTTGGAGGTCAGATCCCGGTGGAATATGCCTTTAGAGTGCAAGTAGGCCAGGCCGCTGGCGATCTCACAGGCCAGTTTCACCCTGGCCGGCCAACTCAGGTGTTTGTTGCTATCGAGAAGCTGCTCCAGGTTTCCGCCATTGATGTACTGGAGACAGAGAAAAACGACCACACACATTAACTGACAGGCAGATACATTACATGCATGTAGATTTACAGAACAGTGGAGCTCAAGTCTGAGAACACTGTGCCTGACAAGCAGGCTGCCAATAAACAGCAAAGAGAGAACAAAGCTCTAAGAGAACAACTCGTACAATTTAGCTTCTGCACATTCAAAACATTATGTGTCAAGCAATAATTGATTACTGACACTCATTGCAGAGCCAGGAAGTGCAATGAGAAGCAAAATGTTTCTGCTTTTTTCTATTAATGAACTCAGGTCTGCTGGTGTACTAAGTGACTGCATAGAGAGGTATAGGTTAACTGCCCCCGGTGCCTCTGTCCTGTTCAGGGCTGGATCTCTACAGACGATCTACCTGTCTGCCTTGCTGGTTTATCAAAGCACTGTCTAGAAAAAATTTGGCTCAACCTCTTCAACTGGCTGACAGGACAGCTGCTTTAATTCGTGAACGTGGAGCCTCTGTCCATCTTTCAAACTGGAGACTGAGCAGACAAGAGGGCAGATCAGATCTACTGGCCCAGAGGGTCCTTTGCTCAGCCTGTCAGCTTTGATCGAGAGGGACTTGTCTGACCTTGCTGCTTGCATGCAAAGACACAGACACACTAATTCCATGTCACACATCACAAACAACAGTGGTTAACTAGGGAGAGCTAAGATGGGATAAAGACATGGTCTGGTTTAGCTGCGGTATGACTGACAGGCACAGAATTAGGACAAAGGGGGAGATGGTGAGGGGGAGGAGATCCCTTTTCTTCAAGCAACTGCATAAACTGGGCTACGAAAACCAGATTAATTCTGATTTTCTGCTCATTTTAAATGATTACGATGTAAAACTCAGTAGGACTGACACACATCCACAGTCATACCATTTCTCTGCAGATCATTAGAGGTACAGTGATGGTTCAGCTTCCACAGAAGAATGTAGTGTTTTTAATATCATCAATATGTATTAAAAATTTATCAAGTAAACAACTGGTTCACTTTGGATGAGTTCCCAGTATGTTTGATGGAGATGCAAAAAGCTCAGCTTGAAATATGGAAATTTTTGTTTTTGTAAGTTTGCCACATAATGTTTTTAATTACATTTTTGGGATCCCTGACTTACACCAGCTGTTTGTTAAAGAAAAGTATCTGCAACCACCTACATATCCTCTTCAACCTGCATAATTTTGAACATGTTTGATTCATGTTTAATGAAACGTGAAAATCTGATCCTAAATAGTGGAAAGACGTATCCATTACAGCTCAGGTGGTAAACAGATATTAATTTATTGCTATTATTTTCTGAGGACCAGGAAATAAAAAAAGATGATGTTTAGTTTGGGGAATAGGAGCATAAAAGGATCTGAATACCTGAGCACATGAACTAAAGTCAGATCCCCACCTCCTAAAAGTCTTACTCCCTGTAGTCCAATGGTCTCATAAGGCACACACACACCCCAATACAGGATGTTCGGGGATTACAGTATTTGTCTGACAAATTCCCTCAGTAGCTAGAGAGTTCAACATCTGTTGTCTGCCTGGCAGGGTTTGGGTTTGGAAGGAGAAGGATACGACCGGGGAGAACTCCACTGGAAACAATTAAAACTCTGACTAATCCAACTTCCTTCCTTTATCATCTCATTTAAGACCGCGAAGGAGCCGGGTTTATCCTCACACTGACAGAATATGTGGCAAGCGCAATGCGTGTCTGGTCTAAAATGCAAATCACATGGTTTTCGTGGAGGAGGGCACCTGCTGTATCAACTTTAAGTAACTGAATGGGAGTCAAGTCGAAGTGGAAAAAAGCCTCTTACTCAGGCATGGCATTTTCCCCTGGAATTTATGTTATCCTATTCATGGAGTTACTGATATACTGCAGTAATTATTTGAAACAGCACATGTTTGAGCCATATAAGTGCTTTGGCTTGATCATGTATAATGTAGAGTGGTGGGGAAATGAAAAACATACGGCTGATCTCAACTGTAGTGGAAATTGCTCCACTTCACTGTCTACGTTCAAGGTTAAAAACCCTGCGCAGACTCAGACAAAAGAAACTTTGTTTGGTGCCAGGAGCCGCTTCAAACAGCTGTATAATCCTGCCATGGGTCATGACTTACCATTAGCCCAGATTATAATTGCAATAGCATTTCCTATAAAGTGCATTAAATTGAGATTCAGCAGAGACAGAATGAGGCCCAGAACCTTAAATGGTTCTCTACATCTTACAGAGTTATCAAGGGTTCACTCTCACTATAATGAATTACACTGTATCTGAAAGTCTGGCGCCAGTCTATCCTAAAAAATTCCTAATGAGTCTGTTGACAAGTAAATGAACTATTGCAAAATTACTAAACCAGTATGTTTTATCCTAAGTAGACCTTGCAGAATCTGGCATTTAAAAAAATCATCAGTATGATCCTGTTCCACACCTTATACTTGCTGTACTTTATTTACACTGAGCGACATGTTTTGGAAAAAGCGCAGTGTTAAAAAAATACACATCTACTGCAGCATCGCATGTCAAAAGGGAACAAAGGCGTTTGTTTGTAGCCAGTGGAAGACGTGCGCTCAGTCTTGTGACTTCAGGTTAATTTAGTAAACGTTTGGGGGGGGAAATTCTTCATCAAACAGCTTTGTTAGTTTTTCTAAGATGGACTTATGTGTCTATTTGTCCATGCGTCTAGAGAGTGAGAGTGAGTTTCTCTGGGTTGCTTGCAGCCACGCAGAAACTGTATTCTCCATTTCCTCTGAGTGCAGCCTCATAGTGGGGGTCAAGTAACAAAACAGCACGGACCTGCTAACAGGGTCAGAATATTCAGTTAGGTCCTGACTTGACACAACAGGATCTGTTGACCCTGCAGCAAGAAAACACAACCAACCGCAGCGTGCAGCCACATATGTGCATCTCATAAT
Source organism: Echeneis naucrates (assembly GCF_900963305.1). NCBI lineage: Eukaryota > Metazoa > Chordata > Actinopteri > Carangiformes > Echeneidae > Echeneis > Echeneis naucrates. Next base: position 18,617,499 of record NC_042527.1, on the reverse strand, counting down.
ACCTGGATTCACTTTGGGAACTGAACTGCAGGAAAAAGGTGTGTGTGTGTAAATTTCTTGAGATGTCTTCTTTTATGTTACTGCAGAAAGCTGGTGTTTGTCTTTGTCAAGGTTACAATAAGCACATTCACTGTGCAGCGCAACAGTGTAATCAAGTACACGTGTGCGTCTGGAAGGATCTTTCACACTGTTCAACACTGCACTCTTTCTTCTGACTGGGATGAATTGCGTGTTTTGTCCACATTTACATGTGTTTCACGGTGCATATGTGCACAACTGCAGACATGTTTTAGGAGAAACATCTCAAGTCACTGTGTTTTCCAGAATCCACGTTGATATCTTCATGTTCTTCAAGCCAGGGAATGTTAGAATTTTTATCAACTAATTAACAGCAACACAAGACAGTTCCTTTTTATTTTAGTTCTATTATATTATTTGATTTTAATACTGATACTAATACTTTTAAATTATTTAGAAACATAAGTTGAATTTGTGAATTTAATTTAATTAAAAAAATTTAATTGTACTGTGTTTTATGAATGCATAAAACACAGTTAATTGGTTAATTGGTTAATTGGGGATTGAAAAAGTCCTGAAAACAAGTTATACAAGTTGAATTTCATATTTACAGCAAAGACAGCACAAAAATCTTATTTTACATTCTGTCAAAGTGAATATTTCCCATATTCTCAGTGTCTTTAAGAGGAAAATGTATTCCTCCTCAGCAGGATCACCATATGAATTCAGTTTGGTGTTACATTCACTCATTGTGCCGCTCATTTCTCTTTCAAATCAAGAAAATTAAGACAAACTTTCTGAACAATTAAAGGACTGAACATTTCAACTGCTAATCAAGCATTTCCTTGACTGATTAATCTGCCATCATAATTTCCAAGTTATCTGTCCCTAGCACGCACAGATAAACACAAACAAGTGTGCAGAGGTTAAATATAGGCTCCATGCAGGCTGAAAATGTTGCTCACTGTCACTCTCCGGGTCTATGTCCTCGCATTAAGCATCTCTGGAAAACTTTATTAGCTGCCTGTATCAAATTCTGCCTCTCACACAGCCACACACAGCCGAGGTGTTATGTAAACATGAGAACATCCAGTTCTTTTGGTGTACTGCAATTACAGAGTGGTGTGTTACTGTGTTGCATGACGTGATGTTCACCTGAAAATAGTAGGAAATTATCCACACACACACACACACACACACACACACACACACACACACACACACACACACACACACACACACACACACACACACACACACACACACACACACACACACACCTTTCTCAGGGATCAAATTTACCTCACGAGGAGAGACTGGAACAACTTTTGAATGTGCCACCTGTCATTCATTGAAATACTTTGATCTTACACGTCATTGCTTTACATGTTATGGTGCCTGCTGCGTGTGATCTCTTACCTCTGTCAGAGCATGAAGCTGCCCCTCATGGACACACACGCCCTTGAACCTACAAAGCCACAAACGACATAGAAAATGAAAGCAAATGAAAACATTGCAGTACAAATTACTTATCCTCACAATATAAACAAAGGTGGAGTTTCTTAGTTTAACCTCGTGGGGGTTTGGCATCACATAAAATGAAGTAATGCCGACAGAAGCATGTGCATGTCCCTATCTGTTTTTAGGGGGAAAAAAAGGGAAAAATGCCCCGGACAAGACGAAGCAGGTCCATACTGCTATATTGTCTGTTAACAGAAGGAAAATAACAGCTCAGTTGCTTCATCTGCATTCCATCAATTTCTGCCTCCACGTTTCCTATCATTAGGAATACAGAAAAATGGCCTTGTTTCCGCTTGATGTCTTGAGTAGGATGACTTTGTTTTTGTCTTTTTTGGTGGAGTTTGAGCTATCTTCATGAGCCCAAGAGGAAAATATAATTAATTCAAGAGGACACATGCACTCTTTCAACCAAAGTGAAATTCCGTGTGTGTGTGTGTGCATGCAGAGGAACATATGAACCAACTTTGCTCGTGAAGGGTGTTGAAGGCCTCATAATTCCAGAGGCAGTGAAAAGGTCAACTTTGTGGGTCCTTGTTGGATTTTAACTAACAATGACCCCCTCAGTGCCTTCTTGTTAACACACAGACAGACACACAATCCACTCTGCAAACTCAACAAAGATGGCATTGTAAAAAGATTCATTGCATGTGTGTATGCACAAGCACAGAGACCCATATTTATGCATGTATATGCATGTTCATAAAAACACACTCTCCCACTCACGCGTCTGCTCTGGAGCAAAAGTTTAAATGTGAATTTGTTTACAACATAAAGTAATGATACTATTCTGGGGCAATGTAGCTGATGAAAATGTCACTGCATGGACCTTCTGTAAAGATTTATCCTTTTTTCTGACTTCATTTTCCTGTGATAAAGCTTAGGGCTGTTAATTTGTTCAGCATCTGTTAGCTTTGTACAGAGTACAGAGGCCATCCAGAGTGCATGACACATGATACAAGAAAGCACAAAGAAAAAAATAAAGTGAATTAAAATGGAATAAAACAACACAATAAAACAGAAGCTGGCTAAAAATAGTGACAGCTAAACATTATTAGTTAATTACTTGTGTAATTGTGCAGTAAAAAGATGCCAAAACTACTAAAATGCCATGGCGAAGGAGAATGAGGCGATTTTTCATTGACAATTTAAAGTGGCTTTAACATCATCGAGAAGTTGGCTCTGTGTGTGTGTGTGTGTGTGTGTGTGTGGCATCATGGTCAAAAGCAGCTTTAAAGTGCAATTAGCTGACCGGCCCAAATGGGTCAGTCGTATTCTTCCAGCACATGAAAGAGGCTGTGAACTGATTTGTAAAAAGTGATGTTACATTCATACAAATGGTCTGTTTATATCCATATACATTGTGGGAAACTTTTGGAAAAATACAGGGAATAATTGCTGGTATATCTTTTTGCTTTGGTTTTTATTTTAGGTACATTTTGTTTGACCAAAGTCTTGAAGTGGAAAAGCCAACCAGCTCACTTTGCCTCACCTACCTTTAACTGTGACTGCTGAACTCACAAAAAAGTTCATATTACACAGTACCTTTAAATAACCAAAAACAAAACAAAAAAAAAAAAAAACAAAAAAAAAAAAACCATTTGCTATTGAAGGTTTCTGCTAAAGCCAAAGTCTAGAAAATGTCACTTCAGGACTGTAGCACCAGTTATAAGGCGCTTACATGGTACGGAGCCGTTTTGTCCAAACAGCACTGACTGGAATTTCTAAATGAAAAAATGAAAGTGACTATTCACAGGCTTGTCCTGTTCACTAGTGATAGAAAGGCTCCTCTTCGTTATTTTAGCCTCTAGGCCTCTGCTGCGGCTCTAACAAGAGCTGGCAGTTTAGAAAATCCATTGTTAATAGGCTCTGTGTTTGACACAGTTTCTAGCTAACCCCAGAGGAAACAGGTCACAACCACAGACTCATGAAAAAGGGAGAGAGGTGAAGGCAGACAGAGAGTTTGAAAAAGGATACTTAATTTATAAACCAAGATTTACAAATTACACAAAATGAAGAAGATAATACTCCACCTTCTTTCTACAGAACTACTGTGAATTTACTCCTCATATCAGTGGCAGTTCCTCAGTGACCTCTCCACTTTGAAATAAGCTTCTTGTGAATTTATGAAAGCAAGCTTATTCCAATTTATTATGTCATCTTATTGTTGAATTTCTTATAATACACTGATACATAACAGGCCTTTTGGATTTGAACATTAAACATGCTGAAAGGAAATCACTACCAATAATCCACGAGGACTAATCACATTTTACTGAGTAGCTCATGTTAAATGCTAACACAGCAGATATTATTTTGCTTGCTTTGTCTTATAAACCACATTAACAGAGGTTTCAGGCAGCTTTAAAAAAATAAATGAAATCACACTTTGAATTTTCAGTAACCATCTTGATTATATCATTCATTTTTTCAGTTACCAACCTTAATATGTTTGGATGTGAAAGCCGATTCATTAGTTGGACCTCTCTCAACATATTCGCTCTGTTGCTGCTGAGTTTGTTCATCTTCAGAGCCATAACTTGGTCTGAGGCTCGGTGACGTACCTATGAAACGGTCAAATGATACCACATTACAACATATGGGGCATACAGTCAAAAACAACTGAACAATTTTAAATCACAACGTCTTTTCATATTTTGGCTACAAAAACCTTGTTGACCTAACAGCAAGTTTCACTTAAACAGCTTTAAAAGCTTAATTTTTTATTAGCAGTGTGTTAGCGGATTGTAAAATAAAATGATGGATTGTGCAGCAACAAGCAGAGCAAGCAGAAAAAGAAGGCAGCGCATAAAAAGAGAATTGAATTGAGGTCAGTCATTGCTGAACAGCCGTGACAAAATAAATGTGTCAGTACAGACCTGCACAATCAATTTTGTGTTATTAGGCATTGGGATGGATGCATTTTGGTCTAATTGTTAGATAACGGAGGCATCATCTGTCCATCCATCCATCACTGGCTATAGCTTGTCCCAGGAGGCTTTTAAGGCAAGGGCAAGCAAATTCAATACAGGCCATATAAGTTTCATACGAGACAAAGCCAAATCCTTGCTGACAATATGTATGTTTCTTTGATATACAACATGGGCAGCTGATAACTAATATCTTCCAGCCTCATAGAGCAAAAACTATTTTGTGTCACATTACATTAAACTTCAAGAATTGGCCATTACTCTGAACAGAAGGTAGTTTAATTAAGACATAAAGGACAAAGACAGGGCCAAGATTATATGACATATATGCAAATATGTATTACAGCTCAACTCCATGAACTTCATGCAACAACATGTTCCTGCCTACACCCCCCCCCCCCCCCCCATGCCTCTCTCTCTCTCTCTCTCTCTCTCTCTCTCCCCCTCTCTCTCCCCCCTCTCTCTCTCTCTCTCTCTCTCTCCCTCTCTCTCCCTCCCTCTCTCTCCCTCCCCCTCTCCCTCCCTCCCCCTCTCTCTCCCTCCCCCTCTCCCTCCCCAACCGGTCGAGGCAGATGGCCGCCCCCCCCCTGAGCCTGGTTCTGCTCGAGGTTTCTGCCTCTTAAAGGAAGTTTTTCCTTGCCACTGTTGCCAAGTGCTTGCTCATCGGGGGATCTGTTGGGTCTCTTTAAATAAATTTATAAAGAGTTTGGTCTAGACCTGCTCTATATGTAAAGTGCCTTGATGTAACTTTGTTATGATTTGGCGCTATACAAATAAATCTGATTTGATTTGATTTGATTTTGAAATATGTCTTAATTATGGTGTGCATTGGAAACTACAACAACTTCTTTTACGGAATAGGATCTTCATTTGGAGTAATTCACACACTGACTGACATTTCCTCAACAGAAATAACTCCAGAGTGAAAAGCCTTAAAAAAGAGCACTTAAGCGAGCATTTAATCTCTGAATCAAAGCAGAACTACAACACAATATTTTTTTACTACCAAAAGGTGCCCAGGGGCCCACATTAATGACTTTTTACTGCCCCAGTCACCTCACTGTCTTTAAAACTGAAAGGTGACCTCGGGTCTTTACACCACTAGTAAATAAATTACCAAGAAGTGAGGTTCTTGTAATGCGCCACATAGCATGCAAATAGGAAATATCAACTAGCAAACCACAGTCAGCAACGCAACAAATGATTGAGCTGCTGCAGACTGATCGACCTACAGGTGCTTACTCATTTCCTGAGAGCAGACACATCTTTAGATTGCAATGCACGTTTTATTCCAGTAGTTTGAAAAAGCCTTTCTGATACTCCTGGATATGTAGGTAAATAACCTGCAGCCTACTCAAACATTATCATGAAAAGATAACAGAGTTCAGGAGAAAGCATCACACACACACATGCAAAAACACTGTCACATTAGCATGAGTTTTAAATCTAATTTAATTAAGACATTATAAACATCATGAATATATTAAATTATGCTTCAATATGGCAAACGTCAACTAATAATATGCCTTACTGCCTAACCCTAACCCATTTTAGAGCTCATTCAAGAGAGAGAAACCATCCTAGAGAGACGCTAAAAGCTTGAATCAAAAAGAATATTGTACATAAGAGACTGTCAGTCATATTCATCATAACAGTGGGAAGCTTTATACCAACTTGACTAACTTTCATCATCACAGCTTCACCACACTGGTGACAATGGAGGTCAGTACGGAGTACATGGTCAGTGAAACGTACTGCTGGACAGAGCTGTCGCTACAGTGAGAACATCCCTCTATGTAATGTGAAAATCTCCCTGTATCTACAGTTCATATACGGTGGAAAAATCATTAAGCATCAGACAGTCTGTCTCAGTTTAAGGGAGCTCTCTGTGTCTGTGTCTGCTTCTCTCTCCCCATCTCATACATACAGAAACAAAAATCTCTCTGTTCAAGTTCAAAGGAAGGGGGCCCGGCTGTAAGAGCCGACAGTCTCCACCACAGGACAGCAGAAACAACAGATGGCCACTCCTGTGGAGGCCTCCTCCCCCCACATCCGTCTATCCTCCTCCTGCCCCCTGCCACCCCTTTTCTTCACTCGTCACATCCCCCCATCTGAATGTATTCCTGATCCCCCTTTTTCTCATCCTGTCTGCTGCCTCCAACAAGACGTCATCCCCAGTTTTCATCTTCCCCAGCAGTGGTAATATCTTTCTCTCTGATGTCGCCCCCATCTTTGCTCTTGTGTGCTCTCTCCTCTGTGATATATCTTTTCAACACTACACATTTCTGGATAACATACGCCCAGTGTCCTTGTCCTCTCAACCTTTTCTCCCTTTTCTTCCCCTAACCCCAGCTCTTCAGAAACACCGCATTGCTCTCTTCTCTAAAAACATGTGCACAGCCCTGTCTGCCTCCATCCCTTATAACTCACTCACTATTTTTAAATCTTTTCAGTAGTCTCGCCATCCCAGCTCTCTACCATAAAGAGCTTTTTCCTTCATTTCATTCACCCAGAATGAGATTTTCATCAGTTCACTACTTCATTGCCACTTTCTTTTCTCCTTCCCTCCCCACGACCCATAAATTCCTTTACTGAAGAAAAAAAATATTGTTGACACAAATTTCCCATGAGGCCAAAGTGGTACCTGACAGGGCAGCATTCATGGAGAGAGTTGAGTGTTAACACTGTTGCTATTAAATTCACATTTGGATTAATCAAAACTGAGCATTAGCTATTGCAGCATGATAATTATGTTAACAGATCAATTGGCATAACTTTCCTCAAACTTGTTCAAACTTGAAATGATTTGCTCTTTCTGTATAATATACTTGAGAGACAGAGGGTTTTTCCCACTTCAGGGTCAAATGCATCAGAGGCTGCATTTGAAGACCAATTATATCACAGAAGGCACAACTAGACTCTCATTTCAAATATGCAGCCAGCAAATCTGTCTTCCTTTTCCTGGGAAACAAAGGATCCCACGGGTGGCTCGACCTATCCCAAAATTTCACTGTGAAAATAATACGGCATCAAAAAGCAACAACAGAGAGCCCAAGGATTACACTTTTTAACTGTAAGTATTGGTTTTCAGTTCAGTTCAAAGGCTGATAGTAGAACTGTTAAAATCGCAGGGCTCAAAGTTAAATAACTGAGACTAAATGTTTGTACCAACATCAACAAAATGCTAAAATTGAGAAGCAGTTTTCAAATACCAGCAGAGCAAACTGACTGCTGTCCAATCCACAGTGGCCATACCTAATGTGGATATAATTAAATAAAATTGCTAACTGATCATCACTGATTTGTGCTGCTTTGTAGTTCTCTGATTTGTACTGCTGTGTGTTATGAATGCCAGTGTTTATACACTACACATTGAGGTGTTTTTGACAACTGGCATACCCAGCAGTGACAGTAAACAAAAAACTTCATATGGGCTTCAGATGGCTAACAAAACTAGATTACATTATGCCTTGCTCTGCTCTACAACAAAATTCAGATTGGATCATCCCTAACCAGAGGCCTGACTATCACACATCACTAACAGCTGTTAGACACAACAGTTACATCAATCAGCCCATCTCCAACTTGTGGCCTGAGAGATGGACCCAATGGAAAATGAATGTCACGCCAGTTTATCAACCCAATACAAAGTTACTGTTCCATAGATGTATGGTAGGACATTATTTTTATTTCCTTTCTCCATCCCAGTCTACAATGGTGTTCCCAAACTTGTACATATGCAGAATAGGTCTGTAGTAAATGGACACAAAAGAATGTATCTCTCTATTATTATAGCTTAAAAAACTAAAGAGGGGTTTGTTTAGCAAAGCCAAACTAAAGCCATGACTAATTGTAAATGTGCTTGTGTGACTCCTGTTGGGAGGGGGGAGGGGAGTGTGTAACAGGGTTAACAAGCCTGTGTTTAAATGACGTTTTTGAACTGATTGCATCGCAACATGACCTAAAACTGTCCATGAAAGAGCAGTGAGGAGAGATTAAGATAGCCCAGAAACAATCACTCTTTGAACCCCCAAGCACACCAATTTGACAATTCAAATCAAATGGAAAATGTAATTTTAGTATCAGCTTCTTTCCTTCCAATCTCAATTTTTCAGTGAGAGCCACGCACAACATGTTCTTCATTTATTCTGATCCTGATTCTGCACATGAGCGCAACTTTTGTCATGCACAAGAGAAGAAGAAATCAATCCTGGGGACAAATGAGTTTGTGTGGTCTGAAAGTCACGCTGACCTATTACAAATGACACCAGATGGATGGATGAATGGAAGCATGGTATAAAAAAAAAGTAAATAAATCAAGATGTAACCAAGCAGTATAGAAGAAAGTCAAGAACAGACTCAGAAACTTCATACAAGTGGAAAAGAAAAAAAGAGCACTTAACAAAGCAAGTAACAACTGATATCTACACACCTTGAAGACATCAGAGAAGAATCCAGAGCCAATCCACTCGCATGTGAAGTCATCAAGACGTGTAAGACAGGAGAAGGCACTGATGAGGGCTCTGTAGGATGATGGCCACACCCTGCCCACCTAGAATAGATAACAGTCTGATAAAACAGGTCAACACTGTCCTTTATCTTATGTATATGCTCTAGGGCCATCGACACAACATGCTTGTGTGCATGGAGAAATGACTAGATAAATAATAAACAGATTAAAAAAACTGTCTTGCATCAGCATATACTGTACCGGCTTTTTCCGGTCTAGACAGAATACAACAAACTGAACAGATGACAGTTTACACTTATTTTGTATTGCTAGGCAACCCTGTAAACCACTTATGCTTCTAAATCCTGCAAGAACGCAAATTCTAATGTGCATCAATGCCAAAACAGAATGAAATTAATTGATCAACAGTCTTTGTTGAACAATTTCAGTTCAATACTGTTAATGTTTTAATCTATTTTCCACAAAAAAGACAAAGCTGGAAAACAAGTGTGCAACATTTGATGGAGAGATATGGCAAACCCAGAACTCCAGCCACGTGCGCACAAAGCCATTTTCAATTGAATACTAACACTTGACAAAAAAAACCCACTTTTAATTGCATTTGTAAACTGAGCTTTCAGATTTTGCAGGGCACTGACAGTGTGTTTTCTGGTAAGATCAAGATTTCCACCAGAATTGGGCAAAAGTCAGTGGAGTTGTGTATATTCAGTGATTAACTATCAATATTTAGTGGAGGTCTTTATACCGGCCCAGGAGCCCTGTGTACTGCAAAATATGCCTTGCACCTTTAAACGATAAAGAACAGGGACTGACCTGTGGAGTCGGCCCCATGCCCATTTCGCAGACTCCTACCCCTCCGTTACTGTCCCTGTCCTCGTTGAGGCGCTCCGGCCGTGTAGGGAAGCCAGCAATGGAATTGCGTTTATTCCGGTCCATGGCAATGTGAAAGATGTTGATACCAGTGAGGGTAATATGAGCCTTATTCTGTAATGTACCCACATGTCAAGAGGACTAGATTGTTTTAACGGTGCCGAGGGCTCCACGGCAGTAAAGAATTTACTCAGTTTATGTCCTAGGAGAAGATTTATCACACTCATAGAATTCAGGTTTAAATCTTGTTTAGGACACCACGGTGACAAAATCTGGCTGGGTCCTGGATGCTTCCTATTGGTCCAGCTCCTCACTGCTTGTAATGAGGAGACCACCAGGATGAGAGGAACTTCACATATTTGACAGACGTATAGGAAGTCCTTGGAGACCTAGAGAAAGTAAAAACAAAATGAATGAAAGGGTCTTTGATTTGTTTGGTTATACCCAATGCTCACACGCAAGAAAAAAAATCTCCTATGCTATAGTTTGATTGAATTTCTAAATATATAATACCAACTGTAGCAGTAGACTTTGTCCGGACAAGACAAGCCACTATTGCTCAACAGGCCCAAGCGTAATGGCTGTAATAGGGGGCGATTGTCCAATTATGGGAGATTAGCCAAGGAATAGCTCAGGTCCTGGACCTTTCTGCCATCCAAAACAAAATCAGCAGGGTACAAAGGGGAACAGGAAAGGAAGTCTGTGAAGGTTATTTTATTCTTGTAAACAATGTGGTTTTTATATTCAACTTTTACTTGAGGTGAAACAAATCATTTTCTTCTAAAACATCCGCAGCTGGGTCATAAAAATTTCTTCTGGATTAATACAAAGACAAACTGAAAAGTACATTAAACTGTAGTGGAATACAGAGCATAAAATCTAAAGTCTTACTTCGTTGTAATTCAGGTTTATTCATATTCAAACAGTTACAATGTGTTTTTACTGGACAGGGGCTCCATAATTGGGACGAACAGTAGCAATAGTGAGAAAGAAGCAGATTTAAAATAAATACACGGAGGAGGTCTATTTTTAACCAAAGCAGAGGGTTGCAAAAGTCAAACTTTGGCCCAGATGAGGTCTCATAAGATCAGATCCTAAAAACAGCACTGAGATGACAGAGCCAGACTCTGCTTTGGTCCATTAGCATTACATCACAGACATTACACTGTATGAGTTAGTTTGGACCTACTGGACAACTTCTGAAATCATTCTCTGTCCCAGCCAGATCCTTAAAAGGCTTTTTTGTCCTCTTCTTTCTTTTCTCTCTCCAATGACACCTCATTTTCTGCCTTGCTGGAATGGTACAGCAAAAAAATAAAAAGGGCCTGTGCCAAGAGAAATGCAAGCCACAAGTGCCAGGCCTAGGCTTTCCTATCTCATTTCTGTCACTTTCCCATCCCAGAGCCAAACCAGAGACCAACATTTCATCCATGTGAATGTATCTAGGTAGACAAGAATAGGTCAGCATGTAAAATTCACCCTTGATTAAGAATTACAAACCTCTGTATTCACACACCCACATTTTTGGTTAATACAGCTGATACTGACTAAACATATACTTCCTACACTTACCAGAATTTTAGTCATGCAAATTATACTAACGTGATGATACGTTGATGGGTGTAGCTATGTTATTCTTCGAGCTACTGTGGGTGGGTAAAAACCAGTATTCATATGGGATATTCCTCCCTGTATAAAATATAGTTAGTATACTGACCATCACCACATTTAACGCCCACTTCTGCTGTAAACATTAAAAACAGGCATCAATCAGCATCACACCACTCACAAACAACCCAATTACAGGGAGGACAACTAGCCACCGAGATAAAATAACTTCATACCATCAAAAAATTAAGACCATACCACATTGCACTGTAATATTATGCAACATGATAATATTCGTAGTACCATGCTGCTGGAAATCTTCTTGATGCAGCTGATTAGAAGAAAATGTAGGCACCAGTGTTCATTGCTATATTTGTTTCCAAACTGCGCTGTGCTGCCTACATGTCCAAAGGGCATGTGGTATTTAAAACACCACACTAAAGAGACTACGCGTGGAGGAGGGTGGAATTTTTGAAGCTGGCCTTGTGTTTTTTTTTTTTTCCTCCTTTCTTACTTTTTTTGGTCTGTAAAATGTGGCTTGTTGCTGCTCCGAAACAGATGGGACATCTCCAAAGCAAGCTTGAGGCCAAATGTTTTAACAGTAGTTTGGGGGCCTGAACACCATCCAGCTGTGTCCTAGTGGATTACAGACTAATAGAAAATGTCAGCAATAAATCAAAGCTTAAGTGATGTTATAATGATAGGTTGAGGCAAGGGTAAGAGTATCTCTGAAGTGCAGGAGGTTTCAAAATGGGAGTGTGCGAATTGTGTTTGGTGAGCAATAATTTACTAGTGTGTTAGTGACTATACAAACAAACAAGAGTTCACCAAAAGAGCAGTCTTTGTCATGTATTTGTGCAAGGTCACATTCAATAAAGCTGAAAAGCAGCCTCTTATCTCCGGCCATAATCCATTGTGGTAGACTTCTATGATATGTGAGCCGCTGCATACCTGTCATTCTTCAAGGGTTTAAAGTAATAAAAGTGCATGGGGCAGACACCGTGTAAAAAGAGGGAAAAACAGAAAAACTGACTATAATTTGGATATCATAGACAGGTAATGATGAAATGCTGAACACGAGTGAGATGACCTGCAGTTGGTTACGGTTCTAACTGTTGGCAGCGCCGGCCAGAAAACGTAAACAAACCAACAGGGACAAGGAGCTTTACTCCCGGTTCAAGTTCGACAGACTCACCTGTTTTTCTTCCAAAAAGCTGTCGGCGGGCACAGTTCAGGCTTGGGTCCATTTATCGAAAAACGACCGGAGCAAGGACGGACCAAAGTTTGTAACTCAGCTAGCTGAGCAGTTCGAACTAGCTCGCCGGCTAGTTTGTCAACAAAACCGGAGCTAAAACGGGGCGCTAACGGCGACGGACGTTAGCCCGAAAAAAAAAAAAAAAACAAAAACAGAAAAACAAACGAAATAACAAAAAACAACAACACAAGTTTCTCGTCGCAGTGGTTTAAAAGGAGTCTCCTATCCCGAAGCGTCTCTGTGGGATTCTTGTTTCCACAGGAGAGCCGATGAGATGGGCTTTTCGCTGCAGTTCGTGCCGCCCGGGATAACGTTTCAGACGGCTGCTGGTGTTTGACAGCTCCCTTAGCTCCGACCCCGCCCACTTATGATTGGCAGGTCGACCAACCAATGAGTGTCCGCCCTTTCTGAGCGTGCGCGTAAATAAAAATAAAATATACAAAATAAAACACACTTTCAAAATAAGGATAAAAAAAAAATAGTGAAAAAAAAAAAAAAACCCACAACATACATTTTAACACCAAAACTTTTGGTGTGAGTTTTAGTTTAGATGTATAAATAAAGAGGGTGAAATGAGATATTCAATAAGAAGGGCAAAGAGAAAAAGGGGGAAAGGAGAAATACAAATAAATCCCCCAACGACAATTATAAAAGGCAAAGAATTTGTGTTACAAATGTCAAACTGTTTAAACCAATCTTTAGTGGATTTCATTTCTAAATTCACTCACATGTAATTTTAAATATATTGCTGAGGCTTTAAATGGTTCAAATAATCAAACATTGAGGCAAACCTTCTGTAAATTTGTCTGTTTTGGGTCATGTAACCACAGCCAATGCTGCTTTTATAAGAGCCATCCAGCCTTTGTTGTGTTGAAAGCCCTTTGATGCCCAACAAACTGGAGAACTTTTCTCTCTCTTCTGTCTTTTTATAATCCTAGTAATTAAATCCTATTTTTGGTTTACATAGCTCTACCAGATGGCTATTATATTATATTATATGTTAAATGCAGCTACTGCCACATTTGCGATTAATAAAATAATACAATAAAAATGTTTGAGAATTGAATGGTCAATAAATAGGTTAAAGATGTGATTCTTTTATTATTTTTTATATATTTTTTTTAAATATTGCATGTTGCTATTTAATCACGTGCGCAATGGTTGGTAATTTAATTTAACCTAAATGATGAGGAGATACAACTGAGGAGATAAATGTATTTAGTTGTTTCCAGAGCAGAAGCTTTGATCACAGTTTTATGCCACTAGTATGAAAATAGAGCATCATCTAGTGGACAAAAATAGAAAGTACATCTTAAACAAAGGTATGATTGGAAACCATTGCGACCCACTTCGTGGATTTATTAAACACGGACCGTTGGCAGTTTGCTGCAAATAATATTACGTGCTAAAGTTTAGGAGGAAAGTTGTGAAAGCGTGTTTATGGCGGCTTCCATTACTAACATGCACCTTGTCGGCCACTCCCTTATCTCAGCCCTATTGTGAGTAGAAGCCAGCATCCCATCACATGACTAATATCACTGTTATTCGGTGAGGTTAAGCCATACTTGTACTCACCAAATTCCAGGGGTGTGGTGCGTTTGATTCAGCAATATACACGTAAGTTGCTAAGTTTCCTTGCTTTGTAACTACTGTTCTTAATGTGTGGAAATAAGAGAATGCAATTATCCTGATGATTTATTTAACCTATTTGAGGAAAAGTAAACCTAAACTCGACTGCACTATTTCGCAACAGCACTGAAGTCTTTCCTTGTGGATTTGTACGAAGTTATTCTGTGTATGTGAATAATTAGCATAGGTTAAAGGTAAAACATATAATGACTTTATAGACTCTTTGAGTCTAACCTCTTAAATGTGATTGTATTTAGCACATGTAAACAGTAAAGGTATTACTTTTTGTTGCTCTAGACAACTACGCATGACAATTATCACACTTCGTTTCTTTATTTTTCTGAACACACAAGTTATTTACCCTTTTGGGCAATTAACATAAGTACGTGCAGCCCTCATCTGGCAGTCGGCAATAACAAATAAATAAGGAAACGATACAAATTTTCACGTTAAGAAACTACATATTTTTTTAAACATCCTGCACAGCTGCTCTTTTACATATTTATGCATAATATATGACTAATATGTCGCGGCTGAGAAAGTGTGTCCCTTCCCGACCACCGTAGATCCACCGTCACGTGACCTCGCCTGTTTCCTGTTCTATCACACTTCCATGTTGTTTTATTTATTTTATTTTTTTTATTTTCCCGACCTTAAACAGCAACGCTAATGTAAACCACGGCGTTGAAAGGGAAGCTGCTGTGTTGTTTTTTTTTCTCGGCACATACAGAGACTATTTTATTTTTATTTTTATTTTTAATTATTTTCATTATTATTCGCCGCAGCCAGCGAAGGAGCCAAATCGGCCGGAGGCAACATGGCCAACTGCGCGGCTTTCCAGAGCAAGCTAACCTCGATCATGGAGAAGCTAGCCAAGGCGGCCGTGGTGGAGATCGGCAGGCTTTGGGAGGACGGCTTCGCCCTCGTCCAGGTCGAGCTCCGCCGGAGGGAGAACGAAATCGAAGCCCTGAACTCGAAGTTAACGCTGATGGAAAACGAGCGACTGTCGATCCTGTTTCATACTCAAACTACAAATCTGACTCCATCATCATCATCATCATCATCATCATCCTCCTCCTCATCGTCATCGTCGTCTTCTTCTTCCAAGAAGGAGCAACAGAGCAAGCTGCTGCCGCCCACCGGTGATGGTAAGGACCCCCGATAAATAGACTTTTCTGCATCCAAAAGGAATATTCTCAGGTTCAATAAAAGGCTTTCACACAAGCATACAACTACATCAAGGTGCGTTATCTTATTTATGCTTTCCAGTCAGTCAGGGAATGGCTGTTGCCTTCAACATGACAGGAAAGAGTGTAAAAATACAATTTGACTTTGCCTTGTTTTCTTCCACCATTAATTCAAAGAGAGAGTCAGTTTTTTTTTATATGACAGAAAAACACTTCAACATTTTATGTTTGAGAAGCTGGAAAGAACAATTATTCAAGTTTGCTTGAAAATGTATGTCAAAATTGTATTAGACTGCCAAAAGAGCTTTAAAAATGTTGTTCAAAATGCATTGGTCTTGATAAGTAACATGTTAATATCATTCAGCATCAAAAAGATGGTTCCTCAGTTTTAAAGTGAACTTGTCTCACGTTGATGACTATTAAAAAGTCACCTGCTCTGTTGTTACAGGACCTATCATAGATTCAGTTCGGAATTTACGCTCCGATCCAAGCGTCACAGAAAAGGTGGATACTTCAGCAAACTGCACGCCACCACCCTCTACGACAGAGGAGAAACAGTGTGAGCAGCTAAAGTCTGACTATTCTGAGAGGGATGACATGGACGATGATAACTTAATAGTCAAGCTGGAGGATGAGGACGATGTCCAGATTGTGGAGCAGATCAAGGACTCTGATCACAGCGTAAATGATGGAGCGTGTCAAAACGACATGGATCCCAACCCCCCGGCTGAGGAGATCCTGGAAGAACAAGAGACCGAGCAGTGGATGTCGGTTTCGGTGGGCGACAGCAACACTGTTGACAGCACGGACTGCATTTTTGAAGTAAAGCAGCTGACGCAAAATCAGGACTCTGAAATCCTGCTCATACAAAATGCCTTGGACATTTTTGACAATTCAGCAGAGACAGCACAGTCTGACAGGTTTATGAGAGATAATGGACAAGGTGCATCCAGCAAAACAAGGGCTTCTTTGACTTTTTGCCAAGCTCAGCCAAGTCAGCCCGTAGAAGCAATAAATCACCCAGAGGGAGGATTGTCGTTCAGACTCCTGCCAGAAAAACGGCCACAAACTAAAAACATGTCAGCCTTTAATCCAGACAACCGATTGTTTCTCTTAAATGACCCAGAGTTTCATAAAACTATAGCAAATCACCGCATAAAGGAGAAATGGTTCATCTGTCCTTTCTGCGGTAAAAGCTTTGATCGCGTCAGCCATCTCGAGATTCACCGGCGAATTCACACGGGAGAGAAACCATACACATGCGACATATGTGGCAAGTGTTTTTCTCAGAGGAGTAACCTTCGCACTCACCAGCGAACTCACAAAGAGGTTCTATTGCAAAATGCAGTTTGAGTTAGCAGGTTTTAGAAGAATGTGGCGAAGTAGGAATATTTCTGTAGAATTTATGTCTAGATTAACTAACAAATTTCTTTTGTCGACCGAAAAGTCATGTAGCTGACTAATTTTACTGTGTTTTTAAAATCCTAACTTTGTCATAGCTCCGATTGTAAAAATTAAATTTGTTACTTGTGAACTGTTTGTAAATCCAGCCAGGACAGAGATTTATATAAACGTGCTGAGGTATCCAGCCCCATGGACAAATTTGGAAATTGACTTCTCAAGTTTGTTCTTTGGTATCTGGCTGATGGACGTGAGTTGTTGTGTATAAGAAAAGAGTTCAAATCTCTGTAAATGATCACTTAAGATCCTCTGGTATCCATTATTATTATTATTACAATTTTACAATTTTCAGTTTCTAAATATGCAAAAATAGCAATTGTCTAAAAATGTAAAGATAGAAGTGAGATGAATGAGAAATGGA
Source organism: Echeneis naucrates (assembly GCF_900963305.1). Taxonomy (NCBI): domain Eukaryota; kingdom Metazoa; phylum Chordata; class Actinopteri; order Carangiformes; family Echeneidae; genus Echeneis; species Echeneis naucrates. Next base: position 18,600,191 of record NC_042527.1, on the reverse strand, counting down.
CAAAAACATAACAGCCCCACTTAGAATATTCAACTAACTTCACCACAGTCATTACTCAATGACCTGAATTGTGTGGTTTGTGTCTCTTTTGTTGAAGCGTGGAGCAAAGAAGTCACTAAACTTTCTTTAGTTGGAATTTTAAGAATGAAATGCTATGCATTTCTCATTCTTAGTTAGTAAGGAAGCTCTCGAACAAAAAAAGAAAACTTCTTGAACGTTGACATTCTCCAGTAACTTCCTCTAAGACACTTCCAAGAGATCCCAACGAGGCTCAATAGTAGACTTGGTCTTCTGGTGTGGCCATCCTGGTTCACCATCTGTTGTGAGTTTGACAATTGGGGAAATGCACTGTTTACTTTTCTGATATCCTTTAATACCACCTCTGTCTATAGATTGTATAATGTAAAGACACCAATTTCAACTAGCAGCTAGCTTAGCATAAGCTAGTTCTGTAACAACAGTAATAATATTCTCCTACCAGCAGAGGTAAAACTCACTAGCCTTAAATTTACTATCAACGTGAGCGAGGTTTTAACTTCTTATTTAATTTTTTTTGCATGAAAGAAAAAGAAATTTACCAAACTCTTAAACCGATTAATTTGTTCTGAAATTACTGAATTTATCATCCCATCAAACAGTGAAACTCTGAAACTGCCCCCCCCCCCCCACTTGTACCGACAATCTCAATTATATCAGCTCTTACTGAGCTAATCAGGAACATGAGGGTTCAGACAACGAGAAACCAGGAAATCACCAGAGTCAAATTCAGCAGCTGTGATGAGTCTCTTGTTGTCTTTTATCCTCACAGGAAGTGAAACAAGCTTAATCATCCTAGGTTTCAATAAAGAACTATTACAATGTTTGTAAAACTGCATATGTGCTTTCATGACTAAACATTTCATTATTTACACGTCAGTTTTTGTTTTTTCAAATTTCATAGAAAACACTGGATGGATAGAAAAGAATTTCTACAGATACATTTGCCAACAGCGGACTGGCAGCAGTCTGCCATACACAATAATGTTTTCCAGTTGTCCTGCGCGTTAATCTCCTCAGCGCTGTCAGTGGTGGTCCTAAACCGTCACTGGCAGATGATCCCTGAATACCATGATCAGTAGAGACTAGCTGCAACACCAAACCACCGCTGGGTGTGGATGGGGTTCAAACCTGGTCTTGGAGGCAACTTGTTTTGTTTTATATTCAGGTCCTCGCAGTAACAGTTTCTTTTAATCTTCTTTAGTTTCAGGTTACGATTCTAAACATCAGCGTAACCGTACAATAACTCTTTATCCTTTCCTCATATATATAGATATATGTATACATATATAAAATTGATAAATGTACAAATTCACCGGTACATCCGCACAGAACTTTAAGATGGACACGACTCATTGTGACTGTTCATCTTGTCCTCTTGAATGTTTCTAATGTAAACACAGTAGCATGAGAGAGACTGCATTTGTTGATATGAGCCTTTGCATTTAGCTGCACGTCACCAGAAGCGTTGGATGCACAAATCCAGTAAACACTGTAACAGGAACCTCGTTTCCTTGCATTTTCAAGAAGATCATTAGTTTTCATTTCAAAGCCATTCTGGTCTGTGAACAGTGGAAATTGTTTGATTCTCTGTTTCCTCAAAAATAATTAGGATTAAAAATCTCCAGATGAGTTCTTGGTCCATGACTTGCTGGGGACTTTCTCTGTGTTACATTAATCATTTAATCTCCCTGTTCATCTTTTCATTTCCTTTTATCACTCCAACAGAGGAGTGATAAAAGGAAATGGCATAAAATGACCACAAATTAATATTAAAAAAAAAAAACAAACTCCCAAATTATCATAGCATCACAGGATAAAAGATCAAAGTTTTGCAACCCAGAGGTAAAAAAAAAACTTAGCATCGGGGAGTGCCTGAGGCAAATCCCCCATCGCAGTCAATATGTACACAACAAACATCCCGGAAACAAAGAACAAGGTTTGTGAATGCAGGAATGCAGACGGACATTCCCTCCTCACGTGAAGCCGTCTAGATAATCTGTCCTCTGGAGTTCAGCAGAATGGCGTTGGAGTGTGGTCTCGGTCTGAGGACCCCGTTACTGTAGTAAAAGTGATTTGTGAGCGCCTCTGAGATCTGGAAGGAGCTGCTGCTGTTGTCCTCCTCGTGTCCCTGTTCTGCCGGCCGGGTGGGGGGCCAGTCCACTTCATGAGCAGAGTCTCCTTCCCTGAGGTGGCCGAGGTCTGGCTCTCTGGGCCCGCCGCCATCCTCCTGCTGGGCCTTCAGGGGAACCAGGGACGAAGGAAGACCCGAATCCTGACAAAACCCAGAAAGAAGTCAGACTTTTCTGATAAAACACAATCAATCATTCAATTGTGTAGATAAAGACACCTGTGTTGCATACACAGATTTTCAGGGTCACAATACGAAAATCCTTTCTTGAACTAAAAATGGTTTTGGTTGAAAAATGAATGCATGAATAAAAGAGCGTCCCATATCACACACAAAACACACACCACCACAGCTGATAAGGGGTGAGAATTACACAAGGGCGACGTGCACAGTTGCAATTATTCCCCAGAAATGTTAAGCAACATGTTAGTCAATGATTCAGCTGTTTAAGAGGAAGGAAACATAAAACCATTTCAAGGTGTGGGGTTTTTTGTATTTTTTTAAATTGTTGAGAATTTTCTTATAGAGATATTGTGCAGGGAAATATGCGGTTCAAAAGTTGATTGAAAGTTGATCATCTTAAATGACAGAGCTGTTTGACAGAAAATATTGGAAGTATTCAAAATAGATACTACCCTTGTCTTTTTCAGAGGTCATTTTTCCGAGTGGCTAAAACATGTTTTTCTTGCTGAGCCTGCTGCTCAGGTAACCCACTTTCTGTACAGGTGCTCGTGCGTGTTTCTCCAAACTGAGAGTCCATCAACTGACTGACTGTGTATAAAATCCTCACACAGTCTCACGTTCACTGAATGGGTGCTGAAGTCAGAGTTGGTTTGAAGGTGTATTAAAGTTTGAACAAGAATTATTGGAAATATTGTAATATCAATTTCAGTCGTATTGGTTGTTTTCATTTTCCTAAAATATAAAAATGATGCAACATATATATTAATTTACAACTGGAGAATATGATTTGCAAACAATGCACAACGATGTGACAAATTTTTCCTTTAACAAACGAACTGGATTATTTTATGATTAATTGTGTATCTCTGGTTTGTACATGAATTGGAGGAATCATTTATTATAACAACATATAGAGGCAGGTTGTGTTTCCAGTTTTTTTTTTTTTTTGGTTTATGGTCCTTTGTTCTGTCTGATAAATCCCTCATTAAGTAAAATATGAGACCGTGTGAAACATTACAGACGAAACCAAAAACATTTGGGCCAAACCCTTTCAGATGGCGACACATACCAGCGACATGTTGCTGCTCTTCAGGTACGACTCCACCCTCTTCCTGCGCTCCTCCTTCTCTCTGTCCATCTCTGCCCCCCGCAGACACTCCCTGTCTTCGTGCCAAATGACCGGACGTCCCAGCTCGTCCAACTCCACCCCCCCTGGAGGACCCCACTTCCCACCCAGAGTGGACTGGCTGCCTTTGTAGGCGGATCGCTCCTGCAGGTGGGGAGGTGGCATTCAACAGTCACAACACTCACAACAACCCAAACAATGGGAATGCAAATTTAGCAGAGGCAGAGACATTCAAACTGTATATCTGATTGTTGAGGGGGAACGACTTTATGTTAATTTATATCATATATAATTAGCTGGGAGAAGATAAAAGAAGCCCAATGAGGAGGAGATTTGCTGTTTTGCTTGAAGAACAATGATTGAAAGTTGATTAATATTTTAGTTTTAGCTCTAAATGATGATGCCATGTTAATTAAAAACTTCAGTGGCTGACAGTAGGAGTGGTTGTTATGATGTTATATGTTATGTTACGCACACATTTGTTCTTGTTATTTTGACATCAGTATATATCAGGATGCAGCACATTTCCTGAAATTAACTTACAAACTTGTTTCTGCTTTTGACTAATGCAGGAAATGAAACACAAATTACGATACTTAAAGACACTGGCCTAACAGAGCTGGAGATTTTAAGGTGAGATATAATTTATAGTCCGTTATATGATGCGAGACAATGCAACCTTTCAATAGGGTTAGGGATAGGGATGTTACTTATTATCAATGTACTGAAAGTTTTTCTTATATGTATAAAATAAAAGTGTGAGTGCATCAGATCTTTGGACCTTCCTCCTCCTCTCATTGATATTCTTCTGTCTGTATAAACTAAAGATGGATCCCAGTCAGAAACTCACCAGAGACATTTGGCTGTTTTTCATTCTGCTGTCGACTCTGAGCAGAGCGTAATCTTCAGCCTGGAGAGAAAGTCGGAGAAAGTTACTGGAGATGAAACGTGGAAGATGAAGAAGATAAATAATCACCCTGAGGGAGATATTAATGACACCGTGTGTGTTTCTGAGCGCTGCGTGCTGTTTGTTTGAAGCTGCAGCAGCCTGTAATCATCGGCCTCCACTGCAGACAGAGCGGCCCAAAAGCCAGCAGCTCCACCCCAGCTAAACCTGGCCACGGACGGGTGTGTCAACCTGCTTTTTGTTCTCAACGCAACTGTGTTTGTGTGTTCATTTACTCATTTTTTGTTTTTGTTTTTTTTTTTACCTGCACTCTGGGGTCTGTGCTAACAGAGTTCAGTCTCCTGAAGGAGGCTTGTCTGGAGAGGCTGTTAATTTCCTCCCTGGGAAAAAAAAAAAGACAGCACATTGGGAGGATTTACAGAACAATAGTGAGTCTGAAAATTGAATTTCAGAAATTAGGTCATCGTGTGTAAACGGTTTTAAATGCAGTTTACACATAAACATTCACAGTTGAGTTCTCATGTCAGTTAAAGCGAATAAACATCTTTGATTCTCTGTATCATAAACATCTTCTACAATTTGGACTTCATGGATCCTTAAAGAAGATGCGAGTCAGCTCACGTCTTTTCACTAAGCTCCATCTCAAGCTTTTTGTTTCGGTGCCGATGGTAACGGTTCACCAGCAGGACGATGATGATCAGGACCATGACCAGAGCTCCTGCTGAAGCACCGATGATAATCAGCAGCAGGTTATCCTCCGAGGAGTCGCCCGTTCGAGGAGATGTCTCTGACAGGAGGATGGAAACACATCAGTGTTGATTCATCTCTCTCTCTCTCTTTCTTACACACAGACACAAAAATATAACCAAATCTTTCAAGCAGTAATCCTGATGGGGTTGGATGACATTTGTTCCTGCCCTCCATCCATCCACCCATCACAAGGGGGCGGCAAATTTCAACAATAAGTTTAGTGCTTTGTTTTAATTTTTAAAAATCTATCTTTATCACCATCTCATCCATTTCTTATAATTTCCTTTAAAAAAAAACAAAAAAAACAGAAGCATCTGGTCGCCATCTTCAGCACCTCCACCTACCTGTTAGTGTCAGTAAATACTCTGTTTTTCCAACTCCCACATTGTTCCTGACCACACACCCGTAGACCCCACTGTCATTCGTGCGGAGGGCCCGCCCAAAAAAAAGCTTTCCTCCAACCGCAGACACCCCGTCTGGGAGAGCTCCTCCCCTCCTGTGGACAACCAGAAGAGAAATGTCACTGATAATCCAGAGATGTGTGACACAAATGTAAAACACACAGAAACCGGTGACTCACTGCTCAGAACGACAGCCGTGACTCATTCATGCGAATGAATTAATCAAATTCATAAAGTCCAACCTGCATATTGAAGAATTCATGACACACATGGATATCTACTGACACCTGCTATTTGGCAACAACTGGGCTGTGTTACGGAAGTGATTCAGCCTAAACAGCTACTACGTAGGATCAGGGTCACCGCAGTGTGTAACCACCAATTTGTATTCACCTGAACCAAAACCTACAACTGCCCATTCATCCGAATAGATTACACAAATGCTAGGTTTGGGGGATTGAGGCAGCTCCCATCTGAGCAACTGAAGGCATCACAGGCCTCATAATGGAGAGCCGGTTTCTGATCGGGCCCACTGGGAGGGGTCACCCACCCACCCCTCTGGGTTTTGTGGCTCTTGAGCAGCTGCTTTAAGCCCCCCCCTGAACTAAATCCGGCTCAGATTTCGTTTCTCAAAACCCCACCTAGCTTCTCTAACCAGCCTTTTACACTTGAGCCACAGGTGGAGATTTGCATCTGACACTGGATAGATGGTAGAAAATGATAAGGTGGGGAGTCCGGCCTCGGCAACCAAATCAGCTTTGTTGGCACACAAAAAGTTGCTGATTGAATCTTTGCCATTGCATCTCTCTCATTATAATGACAAAGAATTTGCAATCTTGCGTGTGTAAAATTATGTAGAGCAGTAAGTTCAACCTTAAAATAATACTTTGATATTTTGAGATGATTCTCCCTTTGTTGCTGAAATTATTTTTTTTAAACAGGGTATTAATCAATGTGGTGCTGTTAGGTGGATTCATTTTTATTTATGGACTGACCCTTGGTGTCTGTCTCATTCTGTGTTTTAGATTATCCTTCATAATATACCCTTTAAATTTAATAGGTCTATCAAAAAAAAAAAAAAAAAGACAACCCTTTGATTACTCAGAGAGTTTATCTGTGGCACAAACATGTTTTTTTTCCTGTTTTTCTTTTCATCATAAGAAAAGAAAAGCCTAGATGGCATTTGCATCACTTAGACATTTCTTCATCTTCATCTTTAGATCTCAAAGGAACAGACCGATAGTTTGGGAAAAGCCCGCTGACTCTTATTGCATTAGTGGGATGGGAGGACTGATGCAGTTTCTACACCTCCTCTGTGAGCTTTCGGGGAGCTGAAATGTAATTGTACAGATGTGAGTGCGGTTTTGCTTCCAAATGCTCAAAAACAAAGTGATGACATATGGCATCTTTAAGTAAAAAAAAAAAAAAAAAACCTCTCTGTAGAAACAACGGTTGCGTCCACCAACATTTCCGTCAACGGACACGCCAAAGGGTCTGTGGCTCTGAAAGGGTTTAATCCAGGCTAATCCTAATATTTCAAGACTGTCTCATGGCTGAAATATTCTTCAGTCAGCAACACGGCATTCGATCATTGTGTGCACAGTCGTAGCTGTTATGGCTGGTACAGTATCTCTAATTAAAGTGCAGACCCTGTGTTTTACCAGGCATTACAGTGATATTTAAAGCATGGCACTATGATTAAGTGCTTAGCATGTGTCTCCTGCTCTTCCTCGTGCAGCTCGCTCCCTCCCTCGTGTGAAAATGTTCTCCCACCCTCCCTTTATCACCTCGACTTGCACAACGCGACACCGCAGCTTTTATTCCGTGATGAATCGAGCGAGAAGAGAAAGGCGCCCTGCTTTAGGATTCCAGAGCACTTCTTTGTTGTGCAGGGTTGTGTGTGTGCATGTTAGAGGGGGCTTATGTGTGTTTTCAGTCACAATCCAGTGCCATGTGAAGAGCGATTCAGCAGCATAGATAGTATTACAGTGGGGCGAATTAACATGTAATTGTCACAGTCTTGCTGGTAGCCAGACAGAGTTAAACCCCTTGATGCTGTGTGTGTGTGTGTGTGTGTGTGTGTGTGAGCGAGCAGCAGCAGACAGGCTGATGACGGTACGGTACCATGTCCAGGTGACGTTCTGAGGTTTGGGGTATCCCCCGCTCTCACACACCAGCTCAGCTTTCTCCATTCCCACATACCAGTCTCCTGGGGAAGCAGAAATGGTGGCATCTGGGGGGACTGACACAGAAAACACAAAATATGAATACACACACACACACACACACACACACACACACACACACACACACAGCAGCACTGATTATTAAGAAAACCTGTCCTAACAGCATTTTTACAGATGTAGAGCATCATTTAAATCATTCTGTCTGTATGAGATGCTGCTGCTGTAACGCTACAATTTCCTTTTATGGATTAATAAAGCATCTCGAAATGAATTGAAATTTGAACACAGCAGATTAAACTGGTTTTGTATATTTAAAAGCAAAACCGATCAGGTATGTTTTGGGTTAACTCTTATGTCTGAATTTGACACCGTCTTTCTGTTTGAATTGACACTCCGGGTATCGTTGTTGCTTGCGCAACAAGAAGTGAATTTGCTGCACACCTTTTAATACCATAAATATAAATCTTGGGATGTGTCTATCGATGATAACCCAGATTAGATTAAACCAAATCGACCAAAGTCCTACCTCTAACTGTGGGCATGTCAAACTCTTTCTTAGCAAAAGATCCAACCTGCCAATATTGTCTGATGTTGAGTCTACTGCCACCCACCTATTTTCAGAAGGTTAGCCTGTGAAAGCACCAGCTGCAGGGTATGTAGAGGGAAATAATGGCATTGGTTGGATTTGACATTAGTGGGAAGAACTGAAGCGTTGAAGGTTGAACTGATCATGCTGTTTACTGAGTCCTCAGAAATACACAACTTCTCTAAGTGTGTGCAGTGCGTTCACACTGGAGAGGGATGAACTCAAAAACCGTTTCTGCTGCAAGCATTTTGAGATTTTTTCAGAGAAAACACAGCTGCAGCCAACAACATTAATGCTAGTTGTGTTGCATTCAGGTGATTTTGTACATACCAACTCATTGGCACGAAGGTCCTCACTGACACACCCAAATCAAACAGCTATTAGTCACGCTTTGTTTTTCTCATGCTACATCAATGGTTACTCAGTGATACACGGTAACTAGAACTCAAATTGTAATTTCAGATGACGACAGGAAACATTCAAAAGCAGACAGAGTAGACACATGGTAATGCCAGCATTGTGTATCTGTATCTGAGTGTGAGCTTCCCACTGCCCCAAAAAAAAAAAAAAAAAAAAAAAAAAAAACAGTGGAAGAAAAGATAAGTTGGTGGTGATCAAGTGTTAAATCCCATCATGATGTCTCCAGTTTGTACCAACATCACCATCTTTCTTTTTTTAAACCAAAATAAGAAGAGAAGGGTCTTTAAAACTAAACAAAACATAATGCTGTATTGAAACTAAAAACTGAGGCCATAAAGTCAGTAAGAAAACAGTCACTGAGCTAATAAATCAAGAAGTAGGACCATTTTCCCCTAGAATTCAATACAATCGGACTCCTTAACCAGAGTTGGTTTTATGGTCACTCCGTGGTGTCGACCATGTAATGTGTTCACACACTTATAAATGAATTCATTCAGCTGCACTGTTGTCACGAAATGCAGCGTAAAAAGGAAAGGAGGGAGATTTTAAACTGCAGGTGTTGATACCACTCAGGACGGAATTAGCACACGGCTGATGTGAAATAATCTACTTCCTCCCCATCATCATCAGCTGTACTCACACTGAACCACCAGGAGGTTTGAGATCCTGCGTGGCCCGTCCAGGCCCGGGTGCCACACTAAACAGTCCAGCTTCTTCCCGTTCATGCCGCGCAAAGGGTGCAGGGAGTAGTGGCTGGACACGGAGCCCCCGCCCTCGCTGGTGCGGTTCTGGGACTGGCCCGGCAGGTCGGTGTCCCAGGATAGACGGGGAAGCGGGCGGCCCACGGCTCGGCAGGTGGCGGCCACACGGAACGACTGGCCCTCCTCCAGGATCACAGGGTCCAGGCTTGAGATGGGTAAACCTAACAGAAGACGGGGGGCATTAGGAGGTTTAGGATCAAGGGGGTTTCTGGTGCTTTAAGGTATTAAAGACTTAACGTTAGTTTCTGCCAATCTATTAAAAATGATGACCTGGACATTTTATAGAATTCACATAACCTATAATTGAGGGTAATTATAGCATTGGGATTTAATTAATACTTTCCACAGCCCGCTCAAAGCTAATTTGTCTTTGCCTCATATTATCTTAAGTGACTGTAATTAGATCCATTAAAACCAGGATTTCATTCAATGCTTTTCTGTGTTTGAGACGTGAACGCACGCCACAGCAACAAGGTCCTCGAGATCTGGTAGGAATCAGTTTAAAAAGAAATCTCAAAGACCTGAAACTCCCTTGAGCACAAAGAAAACCATAATCAAGAAAACACGGCTCCTCTGGGATCTAACTGCCAACTCTGAGACAAACGATGGAGAACAACAGCGAAACTGACACAAGCTGCATTTCAAAAGAAAAACAGCAGCTCAATTACACAACAGTTGTTTTGCGAATGTTGTGTAATTCATGTTTGTGAATGTCATTTGTGATATTTTTGCATGAATGGATTTGTTTAGTTTTCTCTGTCACTGCGCGGCTTGACACCACTGCAAAAAAAAAAAAAAAAAAAAAGCTGCACTAAATTAAAAGACAAATTCAGCGTCTTTGCAGTTTGCAATTCAGACTTTCAGTTTGCAGCATCTCAGTGAAAAATAAAAAAATCCTGACGCACACAAAACCTGAAGAAAACTGACGATGATAGCACAAAAACAGTGATATGATGTGAATATGAATGAATGTGTCACCCTCAGCTTTCATTAAACAGTAAAACCTCTCCAGCTTGAGTTAACTGTTCTCTAACTGAGATAAACAGGGACTTAATATATTATCATAATCCAGGTCAGTTATTAAAACTGCGTCAAATATGTGTTTTCTGTTTAAGAGACATTACAACTGAACGTCGTTGAAGAAAAGTTCTAAGATCTACTGATGCCTTTGAAATTATGGGTCATGGATCCATGTGAATATTCAGCGGGCTGCGGTTGAATGTTTTTGAGGGCCATAAACGCTGTCACAGCTGTTACTGCTGTACATTTCTGAATGAGATGTGTTGGGACAGACTGAATGAGCCGTCGCTGCTCTTGTGGTGATATCAGGGCAGAATCATTCATTCAGCTCTCACTGCCCGTCTCATTAATCATTACAGGTGACGAATGCATTTCAGTTCTGGTTAAAGTTTAAGTTAAAAACTTTTCCTCCCATCAGTGTTTGCTTTACAGCGTCAGCTCCACGCATTTCTCAGCACATCGACACCACCCACAGATGGAGTCACCATCAGTGAAGAGCATCAGAACAACATACACCCACATCTTTGTCTCTTTCATTGTGACGCCACAGTTGAAAAGCTTCCTATTTAAAGTTTGATGTGTGCAATTCTCTCCATCCTTTAAAGATTTTTACTGATATAAATTGAAATGTCTAAAAATCGAAGTTTAATATGGAACTTAAATCTCTGTATCACAAACTCAGACAACGCAGGTTAACACCTTTTGGAAACATCATTTTTTCTTTCACGGAGGCAGATTGTGTGGGAAAATTGTACGTTTTCTTTTTTTGATGTCATCTCAAATTAGCCTTTTTAGCAATTTTCTTTTGGAATGAAATAGTTCCTCAAAGAAAAATAAAAAGGAAATTATGATATTATGTTGCTAAACGTATTCTCTTTTCGCTTTCATCCACTAAAGCCTTTGATAGGCCATCAGTGAAAGTGTTTGTGGCCACGTTGGCAGAACCTCTGAATTCCCTCAGTTGGCAGCCGGTCTACTTCCACGAAGATGATTCTGGTTTAAATATCATTACGGCAGCTCTGATGGGATTAGGGAAGTGTGAAAGAGAAGACAGAAGAGCAAGAAAGGGGAGGATGATTCTTACTCCAGACGGTGAGGATGATGCTCATCTCAAAGTTTCCGTTGGGGAAGGTGGAGATGTGGCAGGTGTATGTGCCTTCGTCCGACACCTCCGTGCTGGGGATGAGCAGAGCCGAGTTCTCCGTCGGGCTGCTGCTCTCGAACTTCACCCGTCCGGAGTAACGACCAAACTCTGGGAACAGAACACAGAGAGTCCAGTCCAACTGTCATCCCTCAGAGAGCTCAAACTGATTTAACAAAATCTTTTTCTCCACGTTTTAACCATTAACGCCACGATAAGGAAAACATAAGATTACACATCACACTCTGCAGACAAATAATCCAGATGCACGGTGCAGCATCCTGTATTCTCCTGTATGCTCTCACCTCCAAGCAAATGTTTCATTTTCATGCATTTCTTTATATCAGTCCCTCTTTTTTTTGCCCACTCAAGAATCATAGAAAAATGGCTGAAGTTGCTGACACGGAGGAACTTTGAATGTTAAATAAGGAAGAATTAAAGAAAAGTCGGGTCTGACAGACATTGACTGTTAAACCAACCCACCAAAATTTACAAATCTGCAAAAACACCAGTGAAACATTGTGTGGTTTACCTCCAGGTTATTGTATCCTATCAGAGTGATTCATTTATACAACTGTACTGCAACACTTAATGCCAATCACACCACAAAAAAGGAAATAGTTGAATAGTGTTTCCGGTATGACCACCAGCTCACCCGTGTGGCCGTCCGTGAAGTGGGCCGTGATGATCTGTTCCTTGTTGCCCTCCGGAAGCTCCTTGGCCCAGGTGACCTGCACCACCCTCTCGCCCTTCTCCGGCTGGTAGCGACAGGGAAGCCTGGTCTGCGTCTCTGACAGGGAGCGCAGCGAGGTGTCGGGTGTGGGCGGCTCCACGAAGTTGCTCTGCACAAACACCACTGGGGAGAAAAGGAAAAGGAAAGATTAAATGCTCCTTCGATGAATCCTCCAGTCTGAAAATAGGACAACAAACTCTCGGTTAAGAAATCAGATTTGGAGGAGAAGGTGGAGCTGAGGAGGACTGACGGGAGGATCAGGTCTGTTTATTGTATCAGAGGATCTCCTCCTGAAATGCATACCCATATTTTATGGTCTAGACGGAGACCACTAAATCACAAAGACAACGCTTTGGGGGCTATTAAATCAAGTGAGAAGCGGGGCCATTTTCCCATAGATTCCAATACCAAAAGATAACCCTTTACTGGTTCTTCAAAGAAGAAAAATAGCTTGATGCAGTAGCTCAAAATACACAGACAAAGAAGAAAGAGGAAAGCAACACAATTTCTTTGTTGCAACACACAGACGTAGAAAACACACTTCAAGGTCACTGTTTACCTGCAGACAGCCGCCTCCCCACCAACCTGCTTCTCTGTTGACATGCAGACACAAAGACCGTATGGCAGGACGAGGGATTTGAACACAGGATGTTCACACTCAGAGGAGACACGGCTAAAAAAAACCCCTGAACAATAGCGCTTTTATGGGAGTTAATGCTTTTTATGAAAGCAGAAAGGTCTCCCTGTTCGGTAACCGGTCTGCTGTCAAAGAGCTGACGTGACGCAGGCCAAGGAGTGACACAAGTGTGTCAATTCAATTGTGCAGTCTGTGTGTTGTTCCTACATGGGTCCCCCCCCCCCCCGGCCTCCTACAGCAGAAACACACAGAGGGTGTGAAGGCGATGTGAATGGTTGTTTGTGTCTGTGTGTCGAGACTGCACTACATCAATGAGTGTGTTGTTGCTGTTTTCGTCGTTGAAAAGAAAAAAAGAATGTGCAAGCCAATATATGTATATCAATTATTCATATTCAGTTATTCGTTCTCTAACAAGCTTCATTTTTATACACGACTCTTTGTGCTGTGTCTGCATGTCGTGTTTGACTGACTCTTAGCTTTCTGTTTGTTTTCTGGTAAGTAGTTAAATAGACTTTGTTCTATGTCCAATTAAAACCAACACAAGCCAGCTGAATCCAGCATTGTGTGATTTGTTTCCTCTTGTGATTGGTTGTGTTTGCACACATATTTCATTTAAAAAAATATGGACATCAAAGGCAGCAAATCAGTTTTTGTCTTGTCCCTAACTGTCCCAGTAGCACGCAGCACTCAGCTGTTTTTTTTTTTATTTTATGTCTTAATCTTTATTGAACTAGGAAAACTTCATTGAGATGAAAACCCAGTGACCAGCAGTCCATTAGCAGACAAACCAAAGGGACATAAATACCTTAAGAAATAAAGTAAAGGTAGCAAATATTTCACTCAGTACAGCAAAATCATAATATAAGTCAGACCGAGCATCGATCACCAGATGAGGCTTCCTCCAAGTCATTGAACTGATTAATGGAGGTCAGTGTGGAGGGGCGGGCCTCTCATACCAGTGATAATGAGCCGTGAGTGCCATCAGAGAAATTCTAACTATTCATCCGTCCGGGCTGTTTCAATGACTTCGCTTCTCCTCACATCGAGGTGAAAGTCGGCATCATCAAAAGACAAAGTGAGTGAAAGAGGCGTGAGAGAGCAAACCAAACATTAGTCCTTTGATTTTTGGGGTTAACGCGTTTCTTCCCCCCCCACAATGGTTACTGATTCACAAGCTTTATTAATGATTACAGAGAAGCCGATATAGGACACAAGCTGCGTGAGATAAAAATCCCACGCAGGCAGAACAAGGACACCTCAACAGGAGCGTGACAAAGTGTGGATGGGAAACAAGTTTCTTTTACAAACACAGAAGGTTTCAACTCAGGCAACAAAGAGCTCCAGTGTTGGAGACTTTAAATGTGAGCGAGAGAGAAAAAGACACCAAGAGGGGGGGAGACCTTTGGTCGGTTTTACAGACTGAACCGAAAGACAGAGAGAAAAGAGAAAAGAGTTAAACACACACTCCACACAGTTGGACAAACATGAATTCACCTGAATTTCCCAAAGCTGCTAATCAAGTTTTTCCTGCTCACTCAAGGTGGCAGAGAACATATCACACCTTTGGCTGCAGGTAAAATCCGTACAGACATATTAGCTCTTTGTTTTTGTCTTTCACTGTTGTTGTTTCTTAATTGCAGCAGTAATGTGCTCCAGTTTGGCCCCAGACAAATAATTAAAAAAAAAAAAAAAAAAGACAAAACAAAGAAAGAAACAAAAACAAACTAACAGAATTAGTCACAAAACAGGAAGTTGCTAGTTGTGCAATAAGTTCTGATTCATGTTTACTAAAAGTAAGAATGCGCCGGAGCTGCATTCTGGTGATGCTCCTGCCTTTCGCCGCATCTGCAGGCACAGACAGGTCGATCGCTTGGCCAAAGGTCTGTGGATATCCCAACATTACACCCACAGGTGACTGCTCAATGGTCTGCGGCCTCTAACGCCTGGCTTTCCCACCACGTTTTTGAACTAAGGGTCAGGGGCTCGCTGCAGGTTTGCAGGATGGAGGCCTGCGGTCGTCCCGAGCGCGTTCGATGGGTTCGAGGTCGGGGCTCTTCATGAACCGGAGCCATGTGCACCAGGCGTCAATACAAAGTGAAACAAGAGACTCTATTAAAGCTTCCCAACCCTTTTTAGGCATTCTGTTGCTCTTTTGTTTATCGTGGTTTTAGCTGAGTGCCATTTGAGACCAAGTCTCTCAATATTTGACAAGAAAAGAGCAAATCTGAGAAGAAAATCTCAACAAAAAAAAAAGATCTTTCCCAACAGCCAGGTTGGGAAACAGTCATCTAAAATCCTCGTGTACTATTGCAGACAGCACGATCCAAACAGGTGTCCAGACACTTTTTCTGTAATATCATGAATGAGGCATCCCTGATACGCTCTCCTGTGGATAAACAAAACTTTAGGCCATATTACGGCGACCAAAGTTCATCTGGCTCACTTCTGAATACAACAATTATCAAAAACACACAGGAGCATTTAAAATACCCAAAGGTCACAATTCAGGCTGTCACACTGACATTATTGTGTGTTTACAGCAAGCATGACTGATGGTTGTGTGTTCTAAGTTAGACACTGGAGGAGTGTGTGTTATCAGACTCACTCTAAATCTATCAAGTTTACATTTTTGAAATTTGGTCTGAGCCATGAACCCAAAGTTTGATTTGTGAAGCAGCAGCAGGAATTTGTTTTAATACAACTGTGTCATAAAACTCACCAGTGAGAAACATCAGTGCCAGACTCTCCACCAGCTCCATCTTTGGTCCCCACCCCCCCACCCGCCCCCTCCCCCTAAAAAAATAAAATAAAATAAAATAAAAAAGGGGTCAGATCTGCTTCCTTCCTTCTGCCTGGAGGAGTTAGCAGCCTTTTGATATCGATGTGTGTGTCAGCTGTGGCCTCACACACTCAGGGGCCCCTCGGCGGGGCTGGATGCTGCTCAGGTCCGCTGAGGAACCGCATTAACTTCATCATCCACGAAAAGTCCACGTCATCAGAGGGGTGATTACAAAAACAATTCAAAAAATACAACAAACACAAAACAATCCAGCAGGAAGACTGAGGGTTATATTTAGAGGAAATAAAGGAAGCCCAAACGGAGGTGCTGTCGGCGTGTCTGCACCGAGAAGCTCTAACACACAGGTCGGCCTTTCTACACCTGTCTGCTTTGGCTCCTCCCACATTGGCAAACAGGACACGCCCACAACACATGTGCCATTCAGGTGCTGCCGAATAAAGTCAGACATGTGTGACTCTTGTGAGAAAACATGCCATACTGTATCTTGTGAGACAACAAACAGCATTGAAGTGACACAACAGTTTTTATTGTTGTGGATAAAAATTTTCCTCTTTAAAAATGAAAATCACAACATTCATCCATATTGTGTTCCAAGAGAGACATCAGCTGGTGATCTTGATAGATAAACTAATGATCATTTCTAAACGATCTAATAATTTATGAAACACTAAAGTAGAATTTCCCAGGAGGATTTGAACGAAGCCGGATTTATCTGATTCAGTTTTTCCAAAAGGAGCAGACAGGAAGACTGCTGTTGTTCCAGCTGCTGATATATTAAATAGCTGATGTTCCGTGGCAATCAGTGACAATAATAATAATAATAATAATAATAATAAGAGAGATGCATGTATGTAAAGGTTAACTTATTAAAATAATGTAAATAATTGTAAATATAAACTCAGCATCAGGTCCAACACAAGTCAGAAAAACTTAATATGAAAGTTTGAAAGAGTCAACTTGTTTTCGTGTCCTCCATCTTTTCTTTAGACAGCAAACTGTTTGTCTTTTTGGATGATGTCGTACGTGTCGTTAGCGGGACAGTGCAGACCCTGCAGAAAACACACACACACACACACAAGAGCTGATATAAATATACATGTCTATTAAACAACACTGAGTCTAAATGTGATTTTCCTTTTGGTAGTTAGTTTTCTCTGACAGCTAAAAGTCACAGCCCCCCCCCCCCCCCCCCCTTTTTTTTTTTTTATCATTGGGTGACACGTTTCTATCATGTACCATTCAAAATGTATTTTTAAACATTTCAATAAACAGTCTCACCGCATAGATGTTTCCCTCAGATGAGTGCTTCTGTGGGATGGAAACAGTTCAGACAAACGTTCAGGAAACCTTTAACAGCAGCTGACGCTCAAAAAAACGTGACTGATCTGAAATATCTAGTGTTGAAAAAGCCACAGAGGCTCAGATGATTGAAATTTTATCTGATATTCTGATTTTAAGAGTAAATTCGAAACCAATTTTAAAGTACCACACAGTAACAGGATGTAGAATCTGCTCAATTTCTTTAGTGTGAACGTGGTGGAAAGTGTGAGAGTGCCGTGTATCAACATGGCCGGTCAGGGGTCAGCTCGAATTAACAGGAAATGATGACAGGAGTAAGGTTCAAAGCAGAACTACAGCATTACAACAGATTAAACCATTCTAATCTTTAAAGCTACATCTCTAAATGTCTCAAGCAGTCATTGCTTCATGCTGGTTTTTTCACATTGTGGTCTTTGAATGTCTTTAATTTTACCTCATGTTTCTTGAGGGTTGAAGACATCTGTCAAAGGTGAATCAGAAATATTTCACACGTCAGTGACAGTTTGTTCAACACAACGAACATAAAAGCTGAATTTAATCGTCTGGAGACGTGAAGAGGAAGTTCAGAGTTATTTAAAGCAGGCAAACCTGTATTTTTATAAGCGGATAGAATCTTTTCAGGACTTTTTCCACCCAAAGTACAAAGAAACTTTAATCTACAGCTGAATTATTTTTGTGACAGTGCAGCGTGTTGTTCCTGATGGTCTTACCCTCAGTCGGCAGTATAAGACTGTGAGGATGATGCCGTACAGGATGAGGACCCCATCCAGGATGAAACATAAGGACATGTCTCCAGCGGCCTCTGCACACAGACAACACATCACCGCCTAACTTTCATCTCCAACATCAAGACGCCCGACAGCGTAAAGCTACAGGCCATCAAGAGAGGTGACATTTACTGATTCTGAAGGTGAAGGTGAGACGGTGGCGGCGCTCAGGTCGTCTTACCGGGACGGTATGCAGACGAGGTGGACAGTCTGTGTTGCTGCTCGCTTGATGGTGAAATTGATTGTATATAAAAGAAACACTTTCTGAAGCGAGTTCAGAGAACAGCAAAGAGGAAATGAGTGGCTCTCTGTCCGTTTTAAAGCTGTGAAACCACGCGGCCACCACATAGCCATCCTCCTTCACTGAAGTTCCTCTGAAACTCTTTTGAAAAAAAAAAAAAACAAAAAAAAAAAAAAAAACAACTTCTCTTTGTGAACCAATTCGGCTTTATGTCAGCTTTTCTATCAGACTTATGGGAACAGAAACTTTGAAACAGAAAGCACAATCTGTGACAGACATAGCAAAGTATATTTATAGACCCCCAAAGGAAAAAAAAAAAAAAAAAAAGATAAGAGAAAAAAAATCAGAGTCACAAAGAGGAATTATAAGGAATAAATGGTTTAATAGTGGAAAACAAATGCCTAGCACACTATACAAGCTACAGTTACCAAAAGGAAGAAAATACAAGACAATCTACAAATTTTTTACAAGCCACTTGTTTTTCAAAAGTAAAAACATTCAGAAAATTGCATCATCATAACTTAGGCACCTTAAAAATGATAGAAAACAAGTTATTATAAAAAGGTTTTGGAGCCTGTAATAACTCTAGCATGCATCTTTAAAAAAAACAAAAAAACAAACTGCATTTTGATCACTCAGATGAAATGTCTTACGCAGACCTGGTACGTGGATTTTTTTTGTGTGTGTGTGTGTGTGTTTGTTTTGACATGTAACAGGCTTTTTAAAGCACATTTTCACTGGAAAGGAAAGCAGTCAGTCGTGCTGTGGCTCAACGTAGTGTAGGTAGATTCAACAGAGCGGCTCAAGTCTCGACATCAGGCGACTTTCAGGACCAAGGGAAACAAAAATAGAAGTAAGAGGAGCTCATATGAGGGACAGATGTGGCCTGATGCTTCTCCTCCACATCTGGAGAGTAAGGCTGAGAGAGCGAGGAGGAGGCAGCACGTTCACTGTGCTTGTTTCGGCTCGTGGCACAAGGCGAGGCGGTGATGTGCTACTGCTGCAGAGGAGCTGCAGTGACAATGCAGAGTTACAATCACACGTCTGGTTTGGGATTTTTTAGAAATGCATTCAAAATAGAAAGCCACAAAAAGGCAGCTCGTAGTTTCACTACAGCTGATGTCCTTGTTGTGCACATCGTTAGTGTGTGGAACAGATCCCATTCACAGCAGGCATTAACACACAACCTGGAGGCATCAACTGGATTCAAACAAAGATCAGCAGGTGATGGAGGGATTTGGTTATTTGGACAGATTTAAAGTTATGAAAATAATTTCCATAACAGCGCAGCGGATAAGTGAAGAAAAAAAAAAAAAAAAAGGGTGACTCGTATGAAGGAAATCGAAAGTGTTGCCTCTTATCTGAAGTGAAACTACAGCAAGTTCCTCAGCAGATGGAGCTGCTGTACTTTAGTAGGTGGGTGAATCTAGAAATGGACTGACCTCTGACCTCTGTTCAAACAGAGACACTTTAACCTCAGGCCTCCTCTGGACATCAGCACAGCGTCCGTTTATCATTTTCATTATTCATTAGTTTGCCATCATTTGTGCTCGAGGCCCAGCCCAGTTTCTCTGCTGCGTCGCTGCATTTCTTTATCCTTCCTGCTCATAAAATAACTGAGTGACTCATTGGCCATCAAAGCTGTTTACCACAAATTGATTTTCTGTCGGCCAACCAACAGATTAATCGACTGTTTGACCCAGCAGGCCCATCAGCTGAGGAAGACCACAGGATGTGGCTGAAAGCTTCAGAGTCAGGACATTGTGGGCTCAGAGTACTTTGGAACAGCTGCTTGCAGGATTGAAGCCTGATCCATGCTGACCTTACAGACGAATACTGACGTTTTTGCTTTCACAAGTTTCATTCATCCAAATGAGACGCAGATTGCGCGTTGATACGAGTCGTAAAGTGGGTGTCTGTTCATATTTCCTGTTAAAACTGTAATGAGTAAAAAAAATAAAGCCAGTGTAGAATAAAACTAAAGCTGCATATTTAAACAATCATCAGCTTTAAGAGTCTGGAGGAGGAATGTACTTCCATTTTTCCTTACAGTGAGATAAAAAAAAAACCAAACATTTTGGCCTTGAGGCCGCCGGAAAGCAACGTGTTAATGCAACGCACATAATGCTACATTCTGTGAGTTTACAAAAAGTCACACCCTCTAATATAAAAACAGTCACGGTCATGTCAAACGAAACAATACGACAGGGAACCCAGAGGCAGTGTTACACCAGCGCGGCAGTCACAGCTGAGCTCCAGTTGGTCTGCTCTCAGGACACTTGACAGATGGAGTGGCCGACATGATGTAATCGTCCTCTGGCGTCCGTGTGTTGAGTCAGCACAGTAAAGTCGTCCAGTGGTTACAGTAAAAAAAAAAAAAAAAAGAAGTCCCCTTCACAAAAAAAGGGATTTTTTTTTTTTTACAGCGTGTTGTAAGGCCAAAGACCTCACAACACAGGAAAAGGAAAAGTCAAGGCATCCGTTTATTATTTCCAGGGTTAGACAATCGTTGAGCTGATCACAGTTTGATATCCGAGCATCTGCGGTGTTCCAAAAAAAGAAGGAGGAGGCGTCAGATATGCAAACCCTCCCTTTCTTTGTCACAGACGGAGGAAATGATTGGACTACAACAGACCGCAAGGCCTCAGCGTGTCCCGCACATCGGTGATCGGGCAGGAGGGAGAGAGGGGGAAGGTGGCGAGGGGGGCGGCGGCGGCAGGGGGACACTCGGGGACACGCCCTCACACTGAGGTCTCCGACTGCAGCCTCATGACGAACTTGTGGCTCTTTGGGTCGATGAACTCCTCCCCCAGCCGCAGGAAGGGGAGCGGCGTGACCGTGACCACCAGGGAGAAGTCCAGGCGTCGCAGGGAGAACACCAGACCCTGCCGCAGGGATGAGGTCACGGGCTCCTCGCTCACTAGAGTCCACTGGCGCCCCCTGCCGTTCTGCTGCTGGTACTGCATGGTGGGGCCGGGGGTGAGGTACCGCTCCAGGAAGGCCTGACAGAGAAGTGGGGGGTGGGGGGGGGTCCGTTTAGGTTTAGGAGTGGTTGTGTTAATAAAGGTCGCCTTTGTGCCGGCGGTCACACACTCACCTTGGGCGTCATGTTGTGCGTGATGCAGAACTGCAGGTGTGTGAGGATGCTCTCCATGCTGTGGAAGGCCTGCTGACGGGTCGTCCTCAGGTACTTCTGCATGGCTCGTGCCATCGGGGCGAAGATGGCCTGGGCCGCCTCCCGGGGATCCATCACCTCTCTCGGGTGTTTGGGCGACGAGGCCACCTCCTCCTCGTGGAGACGCTTGATGTGGGTGAAGGCCTCCTCCACCGCCACCACCAGCCTACACAGCCGGCAGGAAAAAAAAAAAAAAAAGCTCAAAGTTTGACAGATGTAGCTGGCTGTGTGGTTATTTCTCAGCAGACTGTGTGTAAACAACAAAATACTTTTTAAAATTACAACTGAATGACTGTGGAGCATGGAGGACAGCAAAGACTTAAACAGGACCAGATGTTAGAAAACACAGGCTGTCTGAAACTTCAGAAAAAAAAAAAAGGGTTTCTATAACAGTTCAACAAGGTGACGTGATGTCGCTGCCGCTGAAGGCAAAATGACCGTCAAGGTCGGGTTCGACAAAAAACAACCGGACCGCCATGTAAATTACACTCATCTGTGCTGCTCACTTTACACTTCACTGGGAAAAAAATAAATAAATAAATAAAAATCAACCTGTGCGTTGTTAACAACACATCTGCAACAAACAATACTGGATTTCTCTGATATTCTTGTGCGCTGTCTGCAGCTCCAATCACGTCACACGTTATGAGTGAGGAATTCGTCGGACCTGGCCTTGCGTTTGCGGATCCTGCGGTCCATCTCTGCCTCCTCGTAGTAATACTCATTATGGGAGTTGTCTCTCCTCCTGGCAGCAGCTGCTATCATGGCCCGGGACTGACCTGTGGAGTTATTGGTGGTGTTTTCTACGAGACAACAACAGCAACACACACACACACACAGAGGCGTTAGTGCATGTGACATTCAGGTATTTCATTGCTTCTCAAAGAGCTGAAGAGCAGACAGATGTGGTGAGGCTGTATTTACCATCCAGGGAGTAAACCTTGAAGCCGGTCATCTTCTTGGACAGGATGGATTTGGGCAGGTTGAGCAGGGCGGGGTTGTAGACGGGGAAATCGTTGTAATAACGGTCCAACACCCAGACAGCCGCCCGTTGGATACTGAAACACAGAGCCAATCATCACTGCTGCGGTCAGTGCAGAGCCGACCGGCCCGACATCGTGATGTTTTGTCCAAAATACATTTTTTCCGTACTTGTAGTTGAGAGTAAATTTTATTCTTTTGTTATTTGCAAGGCAAGTGAAGGCTGACAGGAAATAAGCCGTGCAGGAAAGAGGAAATGAAACTCTGAGCACAACTTGATCTGTTTCCAGGACCAGTTCCACCAACCTGAGGTGGCCAACGTTGTAGAACTTGCTGGCTCCGTCCGTGCTCCGGACCACCTTCAGGCAAAAGGCCGGCTGCAGGTGTCGGACCTCCAGCAGGACCAGAGCCAGGTACTGGATGAAGAGCAGCGCGTCCACCAGCGAGGCGGCATACTCCACAATCCCCCTGTAGTCGCTCTCCCTGGGCTCCAGCACGCGCACGCCGTAGAACAACCAGTACGACGCCACGAACAGGAACACCAGCACCATCAGCAGGCAGCGAAAGACGAAGAAGCGCGGCAGGGTGGCGCGAGGAGGGCGGAGGAACAGCGCCCAGGAGGAGATGAGCAGGACCAGGAGCTTGAAGGCCAGCGAGACGTAGAGGCCTTCGCAGGGCGTGCCGCAGGGCTGCAGGGTGTCACGCCACAGGACCTGCGGGAGGATGAGGAAGGCAAGAGGCGTGACGAGGGCGAAGAAGCTCAGGCAGCCTCCCAGCGCCGGGCCGACGAAGCGCTTGCACTCGAGCGGAGTCGACTCCTCTAAATCTTTGGACAGGCGGGTCAGGTCCTCGTTTGAGATGCTGTGCTCGGAGGTACCCGTAACGACGGTGGTGGTTTCGCCCCAGTTGTCGTCCTGTAAGACGAACAGAGTTGTGTGCTCAGAGATTGTTTTCATTTTCAGAACACAAAGACTCCAGAGTTTAAATACTAAATGTAAGAAAAATTAACATGAACAGAGAGACTCCGAAGCTTTTAACGACCCGCTCAGCGTTGAAATGATGAGCTGTTCCACTGATCAGCGCATCAACAGACAATTAAGTCTTTTAACAAAGTCATTAATCTGCCTGCTAAAATGGGAATATTGTTTTTGGCAGTTTGTTTTATGAAACAAGTCACCTGAACGAAACATCATCATCGTCTCATCTCTCACTAGACAAACAATAAGTCAGCATCATGTTTTCCAAACATACAATAATTATAAAGATAACCTCTTCAGCTGTAGCTGCTACAAACTTATTGTTATTACTGTGTTTCATCATTTCCCATTAATTGGTTAGTAACTTTGTATAGAAACACAAAGAAATAGTAAAATTAGCCCACTTTCATAATTTGTATCAGTCCGATTCTCCATCAGGCTTGACTAAGAAAAAAACTAATATTTAACATGTTTGCTTCAAAAATCGATGATGTGATGATCAAAACAGCTGCTGATAAATTCTCTGCTGACTGAAATGAATTCAATGAGAGAACTTCACGGTTCAGTCGGCCAGTTGTTTGCCTCCTTCACGCCTCTTCACCTCATCTAGGAGCAAAAACGTCACTTAAGGCTCCTCAGTGAAAACAGGCCTCTTCATTATCTTAAGATAGAAATGTCAACAGCTGCTCCCCTCAGCTCTCCCTCCTGACTGACGGGACGCACCCAGAGCGGACAGAGAAGACACTGGAGACGTCAGAGGCGTAAAAACTGCTACCAGACAACAATCCTCCTACTGCAGGACAGAAAGCTGTTTGTTCGACTGACCCGGTCATCTCCGCGGGTCGACTCCGCGTCCAGCAGCGGCTCTCCGGGAGTCTGGATGGTGACCGATTTGTCTCCACGACTGCTGCTGTCTCGGCTCTTAGAGCGATGACGATCCCTCCGATCCCTGGAAGAGACACGGTGTTGTTGTTTTGTTCTTATTGACTCCCAGAAATGATTCTCCTAATAACAACAACTCCTTCATGGCCGAATATTTCTCCCTCAGCTCATGTTAATTATTATTACATACATTTTATTTAGAAACATTAAGGGGAAAAAAACAGCATCGGTGACTCTCATATTAAATTCAACCACTGCCGGCTAAAAGTTTTTAATTAGACTGAATTTAGAAAAGAAAAAATATTTGTCGATACTTCCCACAAACCAAAGAAGACATGCAAAACAACGCTGATGATGTCACCTGTGCTTGCGGGAGCTCCGGGAGTGGGAGGACTTGTATGAGTAGCCCGAGTACTGTGACTCGTTGTCCATGTCTCGGGTCGGCGGTGAGCGGGCTTTGCGACCCCCGCCTCCTCCTCCTCCCCCCGTGCCGCGCTGCTCGCCGACTCCTCCCAGCTGGCTCTTGCGCTCGGAGATGGACTTGGTGGAGAGAGCCAGGGGCAGCTTGAGCAGGTCAACCTTACTCCTGAGGGAATCTATCTTGGAGGCCGATGAGGAGGGAGCAGGAGAAGGGAGGAGGGAGAACGGGGGAGGCGACGGAGAGGAGAGGAGAGGAGGAAGAGGGAAGAGTTGTAGCGGCCGTGATCTGAGAGATACAGGAGAGAAAGTTGTTTCACGTCAGCATCTGCAGTAGATCTCAACCCTGCCGTCCATATTTTCATCTAGATTACGGAGTAATCTGCCTGTTATACAAACTAACATCCTTTCATCCCACAATCCACCCTGATTGAACTTCCTGCTTCGTATTTCCAAACCCTATCGCACCAGGCCATCTACAAGACACTCCTCGAGCTCCCAGGAGTCCATTTTGAATTTGGCAGAACTTCCTTTTCATATAATGCGTCCTGTTTTGTGTACAATCAACAAGATAAACATCGTCTGGCAGCACTTGTCCATATCAGCCATTCACACAGCACGCTGAAAAACAAAAAGTTAAACTAGGAACCGAAACGTCTGGAAGAAGAAAACAAAATCATCCCGAAACAACCCTGAGAAGAGCGGTTATGAACTGTTATATTGGAGCCTGCGATACGTAAATACACAATTCTTATTCCCGTTAAGTCGACTGCTAATTAAGGTTAAGACACAGCAGAACCTTTAACAGCAAACTCGAACCAACTTTGGCTCTGACCATTATTTCTACAACTCCACATCATGATGATTTTTAAGTTGATCATTAAGTCAGCTAATAAAAAAAAAAGTTTGAGACATTTTCTGTTGACTAAGTGACAGAATTATCTTTAAGAGTGAACTCCTGGCAGATGTTTTACAGATTTTCAGTCAGTACCTATCAGATAAGGAAAGATTAGACTGAGTGTGGGAATTGTGCAGTTTGGGGAAACATCAGTCGATCAGGATTAGCATCAAGTTTCAAAAGTGAACATCAGTCAGACAGACTTTGGTCGCTTCAACTGTACAAATATGATGTAAAATAAGCCTTTGAGTTAAGCGCCACGTCCGTGTTTGTTGTGGGAATCTAACCCGTCACCCTGAACGCCGTGATAAACCCCCAATAAAGCACATTAACCCGCTGACCCACGGCTTTGCTTTCAGCGACGTCTTTATTTTAAGTCCGAGGTTAATCATCACACGACTGTATCTCCTCTCACGGCAGAGCGAGCTGAAGCCGCAGTCAAGCTCAGACACACAATGGCGGCCATATTGGATTACTGTGTTTTCACTAAACTTGTTTGCCCTCTCCCTCCCTCTCGCCGTCTCACATTCCCTCCCGCACTCCCCTCTTCCCCCGGGATACGGGGGCCTCTCCGCTGCCATGGCGATGAAAGAGGGTGTTCGGCTGGAGGAGGGAGGGGGGCGAGAATGGAGGTTGACAGTTGCTGTGGTAACCTGACCTCACGCCGCCCTCTGCCACTCTGTTCGCCATGCTGCTGAAAAATGGCCAAAATAAAAAGTGCTGGCATGACGGATGTGGAGTTGTCATACGCCGGTTAGTTGGTAAAGGGGGGGGGGGGGGGGGGGCTTTGACTGGACCTCTGTGGGAAATGAAGGGGGACGTTATCCGCCGTCACCGTCTTTACAGGCTCCTGCTTTAACCTAATGTGGCTTTTATGCTCCGTCAACACTTTTGTCCTCCAAAGTCCACTTCCCTTCCAGCCGAACACTGTATGACAGCCATTTCTCCCACTTTCACGCACAAACCCTTCCCTCCTTTGTTTTTACAGCCTTCCATTCATATTCCTTCCAAGGACGAACTGCCCTTCATGCAGTAACAAAACGTACGAACTTCTACCACACCAGAACAGATGCTGCAGCCCTGCAGCCATGTGTAAAAACTCAACAGCATGCTTGCTCCAAACCACAAAACTCCTGGTCCATCTCCGTACGCTGCTCTGCAGTAATGAGCAACTGGTGTGCAGAGTTTTTGCTCTTCCACTAAAAGGAAACTGTCCCATTGACTGCTGCACGCAACAGGAGCACATTCATACTTTAGATAACACAGAACTGCATGACATGACACTGAAAATGCACTTTAAAGGAAGTCAAGTAACGCTTTGATGCCTCTAAGGAGCAGATTTAAGCAGCATGTCCGAGCGACAACAACAAAAAGCATCTGCACAATGCAGACTTTTTTTTTTTTTTTTTTTTTTTTTGACTGGCAACAGACCAAATCTAAACTGTGTTTTCTATCTGGTGGTGGTGGGAGTTTAGCTGGAAGTTGGCCTCCTGTGCAGGGAAATGATGGCCAAAAAAATTATCTGAATGCATCTCTGGCTCTTATGTTCGGCCTCCAAAAAAATAACAATCACAGTAATGCAGTCCATATTTCAAAACAAGATGACTCAGCAACAAGTCTTCCCCTCTGCTGAGCTACAAACTCCAGTGTTTGTTTCAAATTCAGTCCTACTGTTTGATTGCACGTTATTTCTTTAATAATCTGCTCTTTGCTTCTGATTCTTATGCTTCTTTTATCGTTTCCTGTAAGCACATCGAAAGGACAAATAAACTTGCCTTTACTGTAAATCTATGAAAATAACTTGGATGACTCTTGAAGTTGTCTCTCTAACACTACATGTCTTCACAGATACAAACGAGACAAAGATCTCTATCTCATTAGCAACGACAGGCGAAGTTATGGAGGGCCCGTATGTAGCTGGAAGCTTTACGGAGCAAATACAGGACCAAGAACAGAAGAGTAAATCCCTGCAGCGACGGCTAAAGGTTGGACTGAGCAAATACTGCCGATGTCTTGAAAGTTTGTTGTGAGAGTGACTGTAAAAGTAAAAGCCCTCAAAACCAAAATCTGATTAGACGAGATCTGATGAGAGCCCAGTAAAGCGGTCAAACAGGCCGAGGTCATGAACGGAATATTTTTCACCCAAATCGTCAGATTTTCTCTGCTGATGTTCACAGTTGTTCCTAAACCTCCGTCGTGTCCGTCCTACATTCCCCACAATGACTTGTTGGTGAGTGTAAATGCATATATACTGAACCCAGGACAGCAGAAGAGGGTTACTAACGTCGGCGCCACAACAATCATCCCAACAGCAGCAATAAAATCCACAGCGTCATAAAAATCACAATGACCAAAAGCAAATATTTTCATTGGTTCGGCATTTTTCATGCGGTAAAGGAAAGTGGAAGCTGCGGCATCTTCATACGACAATTTGGCCACAACAATTACATGACAAAACTACAGAAACTTCATCTTGTGGGCTTTTGAGGCCACAGTCCTTAAAGAAATCTGCCCCCCCCCCCAGTTCAGCTCCTCCTGAGCTCATTCTGAATCACTAACATCAGATTTCATCATCAACCTTTCAGATGGACGACGCTGATGTTCATCTTCCTGTTACTCACATAATGAGACGCACATGCTCTCAAAAAGAAAAGAAAAAAATCTCAGAAATGGCGGTTTGTGTCGGGGGGGAGGGGGGCTGAATGATGACGACCTACTTCTTTTTCTACCATAATAAACATAATTACTTCCATTCTGATAAATCTAACTTACTTTGGTGAATCATATAAGACAACAACTCTCCTCCTGTCTCGTCCTGTTTGGGGAAAAAAAAAAAATGGAGGACAAAGCTGAGGCATCTGGGAGACGCCTGCACCCTGAGCACTGCGGCTCTCTGCGGTATCTCTGACCCTTATTTTGAAACGAGCCTGTCTGTTCTGCTGCCCGTTCTGCCTGAATATGGCAGAACACTTGATCTCCAAAGGTGTGGTCCGGTGGTGCAGTGGATTAGGTTTCCTATTCATCCCACTGTCCTCTGGCCTACTTAATGAGCCACGCCGGGACACCCCTCATCAACTTCAGCCGGCAGCACCCGTTCAAAAACAAACCCAAAGCGTTTGTGTTGCTGTTGTTGTTAAAGTCACACAACTCTTTCATTCGGTGTGATTTCTAAAAAAAGAAAATGACCTCCGGACTGAACCCAACAACAGGCCGGTCCACTGATCTGTGTGTGGTCTCACATCTGAACTGTCAGTATAAAAACCTCATTAGGTAAATGTTTTCTGTACAACTGAAGACATTCAGCAGGTAATCAACATACGATTTAGTCACCTTGTTGCTTCTGTCCAAAGTCTGACCAACCAAATCCTGGAAACAATTTCATCTCTTATTCATTCATGACATCCTCTGCAGATGTTACCGCTTAAATAAAAACAACTTCATCCTTTTGGTTCAGCTATTTTCTTAAATAAGATTTAGGGTAAATAAAATCAGAGGCCATCCTGAACAAAGCTGCACAAAATGAATCTCTCTTGGTCGAGTTATTCCTCCTCAGGACGTTGTCGTCGGTCCAGCTGCAGAAACTTCACTATGAACAAAAGTAATGAAAAGCACAGCCAGGTCCAAACATACGGAGGACGGAATCAACCAAAATGTGTTTCTATGTGTTCGTAATGAAACCTGGAATTTGCCATTAAAAGGGTGGACAAGTTCTCCAGTTGATTTCATTCAAATTAAATATATTTCTTTTTATTTAGGAAACATTCGGCTGTTTTATGTGAAGTCCATCTCCAATATCCAGCCCACATTTTGTGACTTCAGAATAACAAAATGTGTGTGAGTTGGTTATTTAATCCTTTAGAAGTTAACGAAACAGATGTTCTCCTTCTGCCTGAATCTTTATCACTCTCAGATCTGAACTTGTGCTTCCATTTCTGTTGTAATCATTCTGATAATCTTTCCTGTGTTGATCTACGGTCTGTTTGGAGTATTAAATAGTGAAGATGCTGGCATTAAATCCAAAAAAAAAAAAAAGGATCAGGCTGCCCAACAGATGATTCAAACCAGCCGATCTATGCCGAATGACAGCAGCCAAAATTCATCAGGAACCGTGCTGATGACACGAAGCTGGAGCCGCAAGACGTTTGAAAAAAGCAGATGTGGGATTTTTACGGCCTGTGTGTTCCCCGAGGCTAAAAGAAATCAAGCTGTCATCAAACAGTTTGAGCTGCTGGCACAGAGACAGCAGCTGTCCGGGTGGAAAAGCAATCTGGGCCATCTCCGAAATGACCAGCTCCACTCAAAAGCCATTTGAGGGCCGATATACCAACTGTGAAAATAAGCGTGCACACACCCAGACTCCAGCAGGGAAACCGGCTCATCAGTGTGCCAGGGCCACACACACACACACACACACACACACACACACACACACACACACACACACACACACACACACAGGCCTGACCACCACCCACTGCCGCCTGCGACGACATCAGTAAAACCAGCGAAAAACAAGACAACTGCTACTGTCAGCCTTCGCGTGCACATGGCCGGCAAACCGGAGCAGGTGTGTTTGTGTGTCTGTGTGTGTGTCTGTGCGTGTGTGTACAAATCTAACAGGGTGTGGTTGAATCAACAAGCCTGTCCTCTGCTCAGCGCTGTGATTCAAAGAGACCCCTGCGTACAATCTGCCTTCATATCCAAACAAAGTGCAGCAGCGGCAGGAAGTGGCCCGATGAGACTGACGCGGTTCAGCCGTCGTTTTCATCCGTTCATCTGCCACTTTTTCATTTGGTGACTCACTTGGTCTTTGCATTAGTGAAAGGAGCCCATCACAAGTCTAGAAATCAAAGCTGGAAGCTTTAAATTGATCCAACAGTTAAAACAACAAAACAACAACATTGACTGTACTTAAAATGAATGTTATAAAATGAAACGATTCACATTAGAGATGCTGAATCAGCATTTCATCTCTAACACAGAAATAACTTCCTGCTCGATTTTTGTCGGCTTCAGCTCTAAAAGACACCAAAGTTTAGCTGGTCAGTTCTTTATAAACAAGACAGGGTTTTTTTTTTTCCCTATTTGCTCCTCTGGAGGTCATTTCTGTTTCATTCTCTCAGGTTTTGAGATTTCGTCCCACAATCCAAAACGCCATGCAGAGAAACTAAATTAATTTCTATCTGTTATTTAAAAATAACATCCAGTTCAGGGAACAGCCTGCTGGTGACAGGAGAAGACCTACAAAATCAGTAGGCGACTGATTTTCTCTTTCCTTAACAAACTTTCA
This sequence comes from Echeneis naucrates, assembly GCF_900963305.1. Lineage (NCBI taxonomy): Eukaryota > Metazoa > Chordata > Actinopteri > Carangiformes > Echeneidae > Echeneis > Echeneis naucrates. Next base: position 18,569,425 of record NC_042527.1, on the reverse strand, counting down.
GATATCATCTCATGCTGCTTCTGTCCTGTTGTTTTGGTTTGACGTTAAAATACTTTACGAGACGTCATCTTCTGCTTTCAAAACCTGTGACGGTTTTTTTAACAGTTTGATTCTGTGACGTAGAATAATAAGAATAACAACCAACCAGCCGTGATCATCCTTCCTGCCCTTGAACGTCAGCGCACAGCTGTGCTTCTCCAAAAAACATCATCTATTGATTGAGTGTTTGTGCGGTTTAGTCTTTCAGTTTCACAGATCTGTTGAATAATACATACTCACACACACACCGGCTGCGTCTGCCTGGACAGAAGTAGTCCACCTGTGAAAACGCTCATTACTTTGTTAAACTGACCAGCTGAGTCGAAACTCTCCTGACTTTGACCCATCATCATCATCATCATCAATGATTAATTGGTCAAACTTTTCCTGAAGAGGCAGACTTTTTCTTTGGGGCTTGTTAGATGTATGTTGTCTTTTTTTTTTTTTTTCAATGCATTTTCAGACATTTTAGAGATAAATGCTCAAAGTTTAGCTGAAAAGCAAAAGATGTCCCTCCAAAGGAAAACAGCTGAGCACACTGTTGGTCTTTGAATGCATCACAGTGATAAGTTCCTGTGTTTTCTGTTTTAATCCCTGTAATAATAATAATAATAATAATGATAATGATAGCCCACTGCAGGCAGGGAACACTCAGTGCTTTTTGGTAGACCGGACAGGATCTGCTGAGGACTCTGGATCCTGTTTGAGTCCTCAGTGAAGCAGGTCGGGGCCTTTTCTACATTTCTCACCGTCTCTCTTTTGAATTTTGGTGCATTTGAACGGCGCAACAAGCCAAAAGCTGCAGACCTGAAGCCAGCCGCCTCCGCCTCCACCTCCACCTCCCTCGGTAATAATTCAGCCTTAATCCAACATGCACAAAAGACCACCAACTTACTGCGGGCAGCCGGCGGCGTCCACGGCCCAGAGAAAGAGTTGTGCGTCCTGGAAAGAGAGAAAGCAGGCTGCTGTCGGACAATGGGAGACTCCCAGGCCGCGCTCGGCCGCGTCCTGGTGCCAAAATGATCCAAAATTAAATAAGAAAAGCCCGGCGTCCTTTCTCCTCCTCCCCCCTCCACCACCTCCTCCTCCTCTTTTTCCTTTTCTTTCCTTCCTTCCTTCCTTCCTTCCTCCTCCTCCTCCTCTTCCTCTCTGTAAATGAATGGAGCCCCTCTCTGAAAATTCAAACCCTTCGGCCTAAAAAGCCGAACCTGGACGCGCTCGCTCTTTTTTTCCGGGCGCGTCTTTTTTTTTTTAAATGATAATAATAATAATTATTATTATTTCCTCTGAATCACATGAAGCGTCCTCACACCTTTAAGATCGCTACGTGGACAAAACAATGAGGGTCCTAAACTTCCCCTGTGGCTTTCCCAAAAAAAAAAAAAAAAAAAAAAAAAGGAAAGGGAAGGAGGGGGGAGAGAGGGAGAGGAGGAAGGCGACCATCGCGTCCTCCTCGACTATTGTTTGGGGGAAAGAGGAGCTCTCCGGTCCGGCTCTCCCCCCTCAGAGCTCCAAACGCCGGCGGAGTCTCCGAGCTGCAGCACAAATTATTTTTCCACACACACACGCGCAAAAAGAGACTTACTTACTTATTCCAGATTGTCCATTCAAGGTATTTTCTCACTTTCCACTTTCCTTCCACTCAGCCGTAGCACCCCATAAGCCCCGCCTCCGCTGCAGTTAGGCCCCGCCCCTGGGTGAGGAGGAGGAGGAGGAGGAGGGGGAGGGGGGTTAACACTCACCCCCACACTCATATTTGTCTCTCTGTGTTATGTCAGTAAATACATCATTATCATGCCTCATAAATAAAAATCACCATCGTCAAATGTTTATTTAAGTCTTTAAAATCTCTCTGGTTAAAGGTTAAAGCCAAAGAAGTGGATAAAATGTCTCTAACTGCAGACCAGCCCCCCCCCCACACAGAGCAGAACCAAAATGTTCCAATTTACATCATCAGCATTCATGCTGGCATGTCAAAGGGTGGAGAAAACTAGTTTACATCACATACTTTATCAGAAATTCTTCTTTTTACTATTTAATACTAATATTCTTCATCAGATGCCATAAACACTGCCCATCTGTCTGCACCTGATTTATTATCTCTTCTTTATAGTTGCTGTGTGTAATTTATGAATGAGCCTAAATATCTATAACATTGATTTTCCACATCATCAACACATCTTCATTTCTCTGTTTAAAATGTTTATTTTTATCTACACAAATGGAGACCAAGCATTTCACTGAAGTGAATATTTGAATGTCTTTAAAAAAACAAAATAACTATTTTTGCTTAGTTGTTAAAGAAAAAGAATCATTAGTAGAAAGAAATATTATATAGAAATATTACAGAGAAACCTGAAAGTTTCAATAAGATAGATGGAAACAGGCCGAAAAGAAGAATATCCTCACTTTCCACAGTATTACTCCACAAAATCAGCCGATTAAAAATTTCATTAGGTGAATGAAATACTTGCTCAGATTAGAGGACTCTGACCTGCTGATTAGTTGGATGGAAGGGAAGAGAGGAAAATCATATAAGCGGTTCATCAAAGGGACAAAAGAGTATGATCTGTGTTTGTTGCACTAATAAAGTCACATTATTTGCTTTCCCAGTTCATGAGAGCTTCAGCTGGTCTCAGCAGCTGATTAATGTTGGAGTCAAATCACCAAATAAGAGAAAGAGCTGGAAAAGAAGCCACGTTTATTTCTTCATCAAGGCATCACAATTGGTCATTGATTCCAGCCGTTTAAATGAACACTCAACAAAAATTAAAAATTCTCTCGTCACTTAAAAGAAACCCCGTGGAAAAAGTCACGAACTGAGGAGGATGCACAGCCAGAGTACCAGCGCATGTTCAGTGTCAAAACACCAGATGTTCTGAACTGGACCTGATCGATATGAAGAAAAGTGTTTCTCAGCCACTTCAGACTCACAGTATGTGACATTGCAGTGGGTTTACAAGTTTTACGTGAACTGGGATCGAACAATTTAAATGTTTCTCATCTTCATTTTCCTAAAATTATTTTGTCCGTTCCCAGAAACTCGGGAAAGGAAGGAGAAAAAAAAAAAGAAAACCTCATCACACATTTCCAGAATTTGAAAAACATTGAATTTAAATGTTATTACTTGTTCACTGACTCACAAAGTGGTTTCTCATTAGAGCTGAGTGATAAGTTAAACTACATGACAACAGATACAGTATTGCACGATCGCAACTCTCATAAAGAGCTCACACAAACGCACACATGCGCACACACACACACACACTTCTTTGTACACACTGAATCACACAGTCAGTTCATGACATGTCACATTTACATCATCACACTCACTCACTCCAAACAATGCTCAATGATTAATTACTACCCAATAAACAAAAACATTCTTCGACAATAAAAAGGAATCCTCCGGTGCCTGACCAGTGTTTTCTGGCCCTGATGAGTCCAGATCCATCCAGGCCGATCCAGTCCGGTCCAGTCGTCATGTCACGCCTCACCTGAGTGAGAGTCGTCGTCGTCGTCTAATAAAGCCCCCCACTGCTGCTGAGCCTAACCCGTCTGTGTACCTACTGGTGGTGTCACTGGTCTGAGTCGGGTTCGGGGAGAAGTTGTAGTATTGGTTGTAGAATTAGTTCTAGTAGTGGTCGTGAGCCTACGTCGCCGCCGCCTGGATCAGTACGTGGCGTTGGTGGGTTCCCTCGCCGAGCTGAAGAGTATGTCGGCCTTTGAGCTGATGAAGTACGTCAGGAGGAGGGACGTTAGCAGCACGCCGATGCCCACACCCAGCGTCAACATCTGCAGGAGGAAAACGGGCTCATTATTTTCCAACAACGCCAAATGTTCCATTTCATATCAAGTTTCAGCGTGTGTATGTTGTTATACTTTAAAGCTGCAGCACGTTTCCACCTCTCAGGGTTAACACAAACACAAACCATCTCTTTCAGGGTTTTGGAGCGAAGGGAAGATTTACCTCCAGTTCATGACTGGCCACCAGGAAAATGCGTCCTCTGATGGACTTCCACCTGGACTCCGTCCACGTGGAGTAAGCTTTGTTGGTGTAGTTGTGCTCCTCGAAGGCCGGGGACAAGGCTCTGAAGACACGAGAGGTGGAGCGGACACAGAAGCCCCGTCTCTCCGTGCTGTTGGGAGGCGCTGCCCCCTGAGACCAAATGTAGTAGTACATCTGTGGGAGGAGTCAGAAAGAGCAAATAGGTCATCCCTCTTTATTTCTTTTTGAAAAGGAGGAGTGTGTGCCAGCTCCAACTTAATACCCAGCGAGTGCAAATCTCAAGCTAAAGTGCATTAAAGAATCTAGCTTTTATCAGTTCAGTGTGATTTCTCTTACATCTTGTGCTATCACAAGCTTTTAACTTAGCCAATGATATGGAAGAGCTGAAATAAACCATGACCAAACCATTCTGATTCAAAATCAAAAATTATAATTATTAAATCCTTTTTCCAAACAAGAACACAAAATATTTACTGGTTTTAAATGGGTCCAGTGTATTTACTGCGTCTTCTCTTTGGCTTAAATGACCGTAACCAGAATATCAAGACAAATAATTACCCAATAAAGTGAGAAAATAATGAATTGAAATATTTGATTTAAATCAAAGAATCCCTATACTATAAAATGATTTGTTGTCAGTGTTGCTCTATTTCCTTTCGTTATTGTGTGTTTCCTGTATCTTGAACATCCCTTCTTACAGATAAGATTTGATCTCTGACCTCAGATATATTTTTTTTTTAGATAGTAATAAAATTTCTCTCAGACTGAAAAAAAAAAGTGAATGTGATCACAGTGACCCAGTAACAGGAAGACGGCTGTGTGTCCTACGTGTTTGCTCTCTTTGTCTTCCTCATCCTCCCTCTGGTTGTTGCAGTTTTCCTGGGTGATGTTGAGGACGCTGCCGGTCAGGTTGGCCAGCAGATGATGGACCAAGGCAGTCGGTTCGCTGGCCTGCTGGTACACGCCGACATACAGGTTTAGGGGGCGATCGTCTGGGAGATAGAAAACAGAAAGAGGACATTAAGTTCTGTCTAATTTTGAGTTTCCTCACGTGTAGAATGATTGAAGGTATGTTTACCAAAGCAAAACAACAACTTAAATAATTTCCCCATCTTATGTTCGATTATATATAAACCGTCTTTAAATATGAAGAGTTTTTATTCATTTTTAATCACAACTTACTCAGATGACCTATAGAATCTGGGGAGATTATTTGCTGGAGCCAGGAGTTATTTGACTGAACAAGGAAACTGTAAAGCATCTGGGTGACCTGAGAGAAAAGAAAGATAGAACTTTATTGTCACTTCTGTGGGAGAAAACATTCACTCTAAAAGAAATTGTCACAGAAAAGAACAAATAAAATCTTTCTTTAATTTAGGTGACGACAATTTGTTTAGAACGTGTTCCAAATTACTGTAAGGAGGAAAAGAATTAAAGTAAGCAAAAAAAAAAAAAAAAAAATCATAAATAAGATGAACAAACACAAAATCATGCAAACGCATCAATGTTAGAAAAGTAGAATGTGTTTTTTAACCATTATTATGGTTGTCTTTGTTTAAACAATGCTGAACTACTTGAATCACCTGCGACATGAATTTTCACAAGTCAGCAAAAAAAATGTTTTTAAGACAAAAAATTTCCCCATTTTCTCGCCTTCAGTTTTTTTTTTTCCAGGTTGAAGTCAATCAAAGAAAAAAAAAAAAAAAAAAAAAAAAGCTTGAAAAGAAATTCTGATTGATTGAAATGATTTTAACCAATCTTACTATCTGACTGTCAGCATTGATGTTTTTCAGCTGTGAGTCTTCTCCTCCTGCCTGCTTGTACAGAGCTCGACCAACCATTGTGGCGACTTCAGTCAGAGCCTGAAAACGAGGAAAGCATTTATCATGACTGCCATGACCAAGACGAGTTCAGTCAAACATCTTTCCAGGGGAAATGATACCTGGACATGTGACATTAATAAATGGTGATTAGCGGGAATACCTTCGCAGTATCTGTGACGTACTCCAGCTGCTCCTCTGGCGTCAGTTCTGGTGGGTAAGTTATGTTCAGGTATTCTCTATTATCAAACATACTCTCATAGAACCTGCACGAAGAACAAAAGCACAGAGAATTAGAAAGTCATTTTTTTGGTGTGTAGCTCTGCAGCTCCAGAACCTCTGACGCACCTGTTGGTGTACTCAGATCGATGATCCTCGAGGACAACGCCGGGGATCGGCCGATTTAGCAGGAAACGCTGGAAGGACGAGGGCGGCAGCGGCTGAGAGAGATTGGGCTCCTCACCTGAGATGTTTAGTTCTCTGGCCACCAATTGCAAGTTTTCAATGAGCTCCTCCACCTGAAGCAACAACAGAGAGGAAAATGACCAGTGATGTCGTCGACACAACGGACGTTGTAATTTAAATTTCTAATTGAATTTAATTTTCATTTATCCTCCCTCACCATTATTATTATTACTGCATAATTTATCTTAAATAAATTCCCGTTTCATCCAGGAGAAAAGCAGAAAGTACAACATGCACAGATACAAACCTCTTTATTGACAGTGGCGTTCCTCCGAGACACGGGGTCAGTGTGAAGCCAAAGTTTGGAGTCAGACCGAAGTCCCACCTAGAATTAGAAAATAAATACACAACAACACGCACAGCTCATAGAGGAGTAAAAGAAAGATACAATCATTTTCAGTGTTTGTATTTAATCTTGTTTACTTAAGTAAAGTCTACGTCAACGGAGCGTTTGCGTCAAAACTCAGGGATCATGTGAGCAATGTAGGAAAAAAAGCCCTTACATCTGTTATGTTAAAGTATTCCCTTAAGCCCGGTCAACAACACACACCTGTCCGATCTCCAGCACTGAGTGTATGTTGTCCATATCCAACGGGAACTGGTTTTTCTCCATGTCATACACCATCCTGGAACTGCCGATGTAGTCGAATGCTTCCTGGGGTCAAACAGTTAACAGCAAAACATGAGTAAGGTTGGTGAGGCGCCACAAACTAAATCAAATGCAGCCCGTTTGTCATGGCAAACACAACCAACCCCTTGGAAGAAGGCGTAAAGGATGGTGCGGTTGGGCTGGGCCTCCTGGGTGGCGTTTCGCAGGGCGTGAGCGGCTGCCAGCAGGGTGACGAACCCCGACACAGCGCTCTCTGTTCCGGGAGCAACATTGGAGAAGAAGGACCTGCTGTCCAACTACAGAGAGGAGGAGATGTGATCCAGGTAAGTTCTACATGTCGGCCTGTTTGTATCAGCCCTTTAGTCAAAATGCACACATGCAGATGATTTAGTTCACTTCTAAGTATTCTGAATAAACTGACTCATCAACATGTCAGAAAACCTTGAAATAGCCATTAAAATCTGGCTTATCTTGAGTGAAATCTCTGCAAATACCGAGCACAGACATTTTAGGACTTTTGATAAACTTACACATGAGCATCTACACATAAACAGGCGACAGCTTTTATATCTGGTGAAATACTGCTTATTGCCAAGTCGACCCTCTCCAACTGCTCACCCTGGCTGCAGCGATGACCACACTCTCCCACATCTTGTGGCCCTTGGCTGTGTTGTTGAGGGGCCTGCTGGAGCCCCAGACATTACTGTCACCCAATGGATCACACACATACTCTAAAAAAACAAAACAAAACAAAACAAAACAAAACACAGAATAAATTGCATTTTCCTAAAATCTCTTCCGGCAGCTGGTCATATATAATTATATACTTCTGCTTATGATCCACGTTCCTGCATGTTGTGGGAATACCTGGGCTGATGCTGAAGTTAATGTCATTTCTTCTCATGCAGGTGGGCGTGTTTGTGACAGCTGACATGTGGGAGAAGAGCTGCATAGCACACAGCGGGTACCGAGGGGTGCTGCCGTTCACAGGGCGGTTATGGACTATGTAGCACTGTGAATGAAGAGATGAACAAACATGAAAGATCTTTCTGTGCAGGTTTGCTATCACATTCAGAGAAACCCTTAAAAATTTAGAATATTCCAGTGAATCTACAATAGTTTCTAGAATAAATAGCAGACAACTAAACCACAACATGAGTAAAAACAGCAGACAAACCAAAGAACTTTAACTGAGCCACTCAAGCTGTGAAAAACATAACGCCCACTGAGGAACAGGAGCTATTGCCAAACTTGCATCACTTCAAAGGAGGGCATGTAAAAGCTATGTAATATGATCTGGGGTTTTTTTTTTTTTGGGTCACACCAGCGGTGGAGGAGAAGCAAACGATGTGTGGGCGCTGATAAATCATCTCTACATAATGTGCTTCAACACGTCCTACAAGAGGATTATCTGAATGCTCCACTGGCATCACTCCTAATCCTGAAACAAGTTTAGATCAGATTTTACTGCTTCTGTAAACGACATCTAACACCAAAGGCAGCTGGAAAACTATCAGACAGACATTTTGTGGAGAGACAAGAAAGAAAGAACGATTAACAAGCTAAATATCTGCTGTCGTGTTTACCTGTCGAATGACCTCGGTGTCATTGTCGTCCTTGAGAGAGAAGATGGGGAAGTCAAAGTCCTCATAGGATAATCCGCTCCCCAGAGGGTTCCACACGGTATTCTTACAGTTGGCCAAGGTGGGATCATATCCCTCTGTGTAAACACCTGAGAGAATTTCACAGAGAAAACATCAACATCAGATTTGAAGTCGTATTCCTCCTGGTTAATTATTTACTTTTCACCTGATCAGTATCACAACATAAGTTTACAGGTGTCATACTGTGCAATAAAAACACATGAAGCTTGGCCTTTTAAAGTCAGTGTGTTGTGTGGCTGAGGCAAAAGGGTCACACGAAACGGAGAGGCTTCTACTGCACTGAAGTTTTACTAACATCTTACAGCCTTTTTCTACTAAAGGCTGTAAAACTGTCTTTCATCCATGTAAGAATTGGAAAATAATTAGACATTAAATCTTTCCATGGAGGACAAAAAGGATTAACTCGATGTTGCAACAAGTCAGAAATGATCCACATAACGTCCTTACTACAGCCTGTGAACTGTCTGAGGATCATAAAACTAAAATTTATTCGTGAAACTCAAACGATAACGACGGACAAGTCGCAGCTTGCCAGCCCACACCCACCTGAGTTCTCGTTGGGACAGGAGGTGTGTGGAGAGAAGCCACCGGCTGGGTTTGAGTTCGGCACCACAAAAGCGACGCCTGCCACCCTGCTGGAGCCGTTCTTCAGCTTCATCATGATGGATCTGACGGGCAGACGGTCGGCGCAGGGCAGCCAAGACGAGACAAGTACAAATACAAGTCAGACACGGGTTGAATGAGCGGTTCATGTTTCTTTCCTTGGGGTCAGACGTGCAGTATTAAGCTAATCTACTGCACATTAAAGTAACTGACAGCTTTACAGTTTTACTCCCATGTCCTCACGAGATAACTTTGATTCAATAAATAGAAAAGAGTCTCAATGATGAAAAGAAAAGCGAGGGATCACTGACTTTAACTACTAATACATTCACTATCCATTATTAATTTTTACACAATAACAAATATACAGTTTAACTCTTCAAGTCATCAGTCTGAGTCAGTCAGTGTGTCCCAATAGATGGAGATCAGGATTAAATGTTATCATGAACAACGGTGGGCACTCCCTCTGCAGGGAAAGATGGATGAAGTGTACCTTGTAAACAGAGGGGTCTCCAGAATAACCATATAAGGAGGGTTGGGACCAGAGTCCAGGACCCAGTCCAGGTTTTCCTCAGACTCCAGCACATGGAGGACACCCACATTTCCTGACAAAGAGGCTGAAACCGGAAATAGGAAATAAAGATCAACTGTGAGTAGCCATCTCCATTACAGGGCAACTTCTGAGGTGGAACGTTTTCATGCAACAGACACATAATCGCTGCTGCTTTGGCTTTTTATTACGACTGCAGCTTACACTTTATTCTTAGTCTTTAATAAGCACATAATTGTTGCAGACGGTGCCTTTTTATCTGCATCATGTGGCTTTTAATATTCTTTTGAACGTGCTTCTAACCTTCTTAACCTCAAAATAAAATGTGCATCTTCAAACCACAAAGAAAATTATTTAAACCTTTTTCAAGCTCTTAGTAAATTGCGTTGTTACCTTTTTCCGACAAACAATAAGCGAAAGAAAGCCGTTCAAAGGACTCTGCACATTTAAGACACTGCAACAAGTAATTTTTAAAAGTCTTTTTGAACGCAGAGCATCACTTTACTCACACTGGCAGCCTATTTGATGTGTTGCATTGAGCAGTCGCACACATGGGACAGTGTTGTTGAGATCCACATAAATCTTCTTTCCCACTGAATTACAGCTGACACCTGCAAGAATAAAAAGGAGAAAAGCACTGAAACTCCTGCACAAGAAGAACGGTTTGACATTGGGGCATATCTGCAGAAACGCAGGGACGAAAACTGTTTACAAAAGCTCATGATATCTTTTATCACTCACATCTGTGAAATCAGTTTATTTATCAAGATTTTGATCAACAAAAACATACAACACATTGCAAGTTTCAGTTTCAGCATTAAACTGACGCTTACATGTTAAAGCATCAGAACCAATAACACAAATAAAATATTCCTCCCTGAAAAGGTCATTTTGAAGAGGTAATTTCACGTTTTGTTGTGTTTTCTTCTGTGCTGCATGTTGTAACTTGGATCCACAGTTTTACAGAAGCACATATAAATAAATTAACATTATTCACATGATAAATTTGCCTTCTATGGACAGACAACTTACTCCACGTTAAATCAACACATTTCCATCCTCTGTGTGCGTCATTTCCACTAAATCACACAGAAAAACACGAGAGATCTGATTATTTAAACCAATTTAATTACGACGAATTGATGCTGTGGCGGCTCAGCTACTATTGTGTGCCATCTGAAACTGAAGGAAAACCATAAAACACACACTAAGTGAGTGTGAGGTTCAGATATTTTTATCCTTTTAGCTCCGAGCGGCCGCAGCAGGAAAATCACGAGCAGTCACGCTGAGCTTCGTTTTAAAAAGGGAACAAACTGTGGAAAGTCCCAGAAAAGAGGATTTCTTCAGGCCAGAGTCAATGGAGATGTGTTAATGACCGTGACAAGACCGAAGTCCATTGTGAAAAGCTTGAATTTAAAAAATAAAAATAAAAAAAAGCAGCAGCGGGGATTGAAGCCGACAGCAGCTAGCATGTTAGCAATCGAGCTAACTCCGAGCACAAAGACAGTCCGACAAGAGAAACGGACAAACACACAAAGAAAACTGTCTGCTTGTTGACAAAACGGGCGAACACACACACACCAGACAGCATCCGAACACAACCTACCGAGGAAACACAGGCTAAACAGTAAATGAATAATCCATTTGGTCGAGAGTTGATCCATCTTCCTGGTTCGAACAGCGACAGAACACAACAGGAAGTGTTGACTTTAGAAACTTCCGGGTTCCGCTAATTGGGAGTCGGTTTTTGGACTGTGGTGAAAATCTGCTCTCTGATGCGGGTTTGTAATTTTTTCAGCGTTTAAAAAGTAGAAAAAAAAGTGTATTTAAAATCAAAGTCAAGCATGTGACTTCATATCTCCACCTCATTGTTTTATTACATACAAGCAGCAAACCAAAGGATGGCACTTCTCACTAACACGCTTTGATTTTTACTTTATGTATTTTTCTAAAAGTAACCACCGTGCCACACATCTTAGAATACCAAACACACACCACAGAAACACACCTACACGGCGTTTTTCATGATCTGATTGTAATTTTATTTTCCTCCACAGATACACAGCAGGTTCAAGGTACAAGTCAGAGAAGAGACAAAAGTTAGGCATATAGTTTGAATGAAGCCAAAACACATATCATGCAGCAGCAGTTATAAGAAAAAGCTTTTTTTTTTCTCTTTTCAGGATAGATGGTGCATGGAATTAGATTGCGGAAAGGATTTTAGAGGTTTCACATCACAGTGAGCAAACACATATATATATATATATATATATATATATATATATATATATATATATATAGTTTTTCATGTCAATAACTCTTATTTCTACAGAGAAAGTGTGGATGTGTTTCGCTGAACATATTCTTCTTCAACCTCTCTTAACGAAACTGAAGCGGACTCACACGCAGACCGATCACATCCTTACCGATCTCTGTCACCTAGAAGATAAAGTGAAATTAAAGGTCAGGGGTAATGAGGAGGAAACATTGGATAAAACCTTCACTGAGAGCAGATCAGCTATTTGGATTTTTGTCATCTTTATGTATTCTTCAACCAGAAGGAAGCCTCACAATTTAAGTACTACATAACATTGAGGTGTGTTTCTTCCTTGGAAAGTAGACTTAATGGCAGAGCTGTTAGATTACATCAGATTTTGCAGATGTAGACAGAGAAGACACTGGTTAAAAGCTCTCATCTTCTGGTTAATTTATTTAATAAAATTTGTCGCTGCCTCTGCTGTTTATATTTGAGACTGGTCCATCTGTCTGGACGTACCTGTGTGACCCTGCAGATCTGGCCTTTGTATGGAGGACTGTAGCAGGCTCCAGACAGAGGGCATTTCTCAACGGGGCGTCCACGGTACAGGGGCACAAAAGAGGCAGCGCACAGGTCAAATGGATTGTGGGGGTCGTAGTTCAGCTGGTGGGCGTCTGTCAAGGTCTTCTCACAAGCAGCCAGAATCTTGCGGGTCTGAGTGGCAAGTAGAGATTTAAAATTTCAATAAGATTCAAGAAAGCAGCATTATAAAATATCAATTTAAGGGTGGAAACCTTAATATCAATAAAATTCCCAATTAATTGATTCTCTGGATGTCGCGCAACCGACCTGCTGTGCAACATCTGGCTTCGGCCCCAGCTCCAACAGGCGTCTTGCAAAGCCTGCAGCTGTCTTGAAGTTACGCAGTTTGAAGAAGAGATTCAGGGCTGTGCGCAACACAAGCACCATGTGGACTGGCTGGAGATTACAGTGAGTGAAATAAGCAGCCATCTGCAAGAGAGAGAAAAAACAAAACAAAACACAACACACAAGTTAAGCTTGGGAATTAAACAGTAGTATTACAATCAATTAATAATGTATCCCTTCAGTAAAGAGCTTTACCTCACACAGCCTCTTCTGCTGGTCCAGTGTGTCTTTAGGCAGCTTCTTCCTCTCGGTCTCCATGGTCAGACCCACTATGTACTCTCTGCAGATTGTGATCAGCTGCTGAGCCTGTAAGTCGCAAAGATGACCCAAAGATTGTTTCATGAACATTTCAAAGTGTCCATAGGTGTATTGCAGTTTTTACTAGACTAGCCGAGATGAAATTTAAAGTTGTTTTGATGCTCACCTCTGCAATCTCCTGTTTGTTATCAACCACCAGCAGAGGGACAGAAAGCAGGATGACTCTAAAGCGCTCGACAGCTTCCTCAAACCGTCCGCTAGTGGTCAGCTGGTAGCACTGCTGGAGGCGCGAGATGAGGTCGGACAGGCGCAGGCCCACAGCAGGTAGGCCCTGCTTCGCCCCACAGTCCTAAAAAGCATAAATAATTTTTTAGAATTTTCATATTACATTCACAGAAAAAAAAAAAAAAAAAAAAACGATGGACAGGATGTAAGAAACATGTCATTTAAAAATTTTGTACTGGAAACCAAACACCTCAAAAACACCTGATGTATTAAAGAAAACTGGACAATGTGTGTTATATACCTTCCAGTTCCTCTGGGGGTGACTACGCAGGCAGGGCAGCGAAGGCAGCCCCAGATAGCAGGTGCGTCCTCTGGACAATGTCTGCATGAACAGCGACTTGTATGGGCCAAAGTTCACAACTCCCACCTGGTCGTGCAGCAGCTGCGAGAGAGATAAAGACACAGTAAATGTCAGGATAATGTGTACATATAAATATAAACAAATATATCCAATATATGCTTGGCTTCAATTTCAGGTACAATCTCTCACACATTGTTTGATCAAAAAAAAAAAAAAAAACAACATTATATAAAATGATATCACAATGGTAACATACTCTCATGGCTGTTTCGAAGGAGCCTGCCAGGATGTGGTCCACTGGCAGCTGGGAGTTGTTGCACCACATCTGGGTCGGACTCATGCCCTTGGTTGGTGGGACGAAGAAGCCGTCTTCTGCTCCTCCACCTGCACCAGCTGGTAAGTCCTGATGGTAAGAAACAATGCAAAGATGTTGTAAAGAGTCAGGCCAATTGGTATGATCAATAACAGTGAGCTATACTGGAGGGAAAAAAAAAAGTTCTGGAAGGATTTGTAAACATGCAGCTCTTTCTCACCAGCTCTGGTGGAAGGTCCAGGTCCTCCTCCACCTCCCAGCCTCCACCTTCCTCTCTCCCGACTCCTTCATCCCCTAATCCTTCCTGGGCATCCATGAAGCCATCTGAGAGACAGAAAACTTGTTGATTAATGATAGTTATGAAACACTACAGTACTGACAATGTGGCCATGACTTCAAACTAAAGGGGTCAAAATACTTTAAAACTGAATTTACCTTCATCCAGCTGAAGCTCAGCATCGTCTCCCCAGCCCTCACCTCCTGGAGCATCCATGTCCAGGTCAGCAGCCATCTGACCTGCCTTCCCTACAAGAGGAAAAAAAAACAAAAAACAAACTACTATTCCCACTCTGGCTACAAATTTACACAAATTATTAAAATGTAAAACATTTCTCAGTGGTTGATATAAATTAAGTAGTTAACTGAAACTTGTCCTTGCTGACCAGTGTCTGTTGTTTAACATGGACTTGGCATATACATGTATTATAAATATATACATCTCATATATGTGCATCTGCAATGCAATGAGTGATTATTCACCTTTCGCCGCGATGGCTCCCTCAAAGAAGCCCTTTGAGACAGTGAGTAGAGGCCAGTTGGTGTCCAGAGGGTTGATGGGTGGAGGAGGTTGCAGCAACTGTGCGTTTGGATCAACCTCTGGCACCTAAAAGTAAGATCAACCATTAATATCAGAGTGTACTTTTAAAAAAACATAAGAGTGATTTTCTTGTGAGCTCTACAATGAGAATGCACTTTTTCTGTAAGATAGGATAGCCTGCATGGCCATATTATGTGTATGGAGGGACAGAGCTTATCTTTGGTAACTCACTGTCTCCTTTTCTGGGTCAAAGGTCTCTTTTAGTGCCTCTGCCTCTTCATCCAGCCCATGGGTGGCTGCAGTCAGGTAAGCCAGAGACTCTGCAAACATGCACACAAACAGTTAGTGGTGGCCTTCTATTCCCAAGTAAACTACTTAAAAGAAATGAAATGTTCTTCAGCCTAACTATTCATTTTTAATGATTTTAAACTTACTCTGTCCACAGTTCTTCAAGATGCGGACCCTCTCGGTGACATCCCCCAGGTAGAGAGCTGCCTGGTAATGACCGCTCATGTCCTTCCTGATCTCAGCTACACATGGAGATAGTCATTAAACACACTAAGATAATCGACAAAATCACCGTATCATTTACATAATTACAAATACAACAAATACTACGCAACTCACCAATCTTCATCATCTTGCGCAGCTTGGCCAGGTTGCCGGTGATGAGGTACAGGAAGGTGAGCTTGTCAAAGTTTTTGGTCCTCTGGTAGCACATTTCCACAACCTGGTGGTGACCCTGCAGAAGCGCTGCCTCGCCCAGACGCTCCCAGCAGCTGCGCTCATCCAGGGCCTTGGCTGCCTCCAGCGCCACCTGGATGTATGGTGCAGAAGAAATAATGAAAAAAGGAGTTTTTTTTTATATCTCAGTCTCACCCCCCCCCCCCCAAAAAAAAGAGGAAACAGAAAAATATACAACAATTTTGGCTTGGACAGATTGATGTTGATAAATATTTATGTTGATGTATGGAAAAGAAATAAAAGAAAAAGATTATTGAATATTATTCAGGAAAGGTACGAGTGGAAAATGAGCAACTTTGACCTAATTATTCAGTTTGTTGGCAGCAACCCACCTCAATGTTTCCACACTCCAAAGCCAGACTGAAACGCGTCTTCTCGTCTTTGACAAAGTGCAGCGCCACCTCAGGGTAGCCCTTCTTCTGTAGGTAGGCAATGATAGACTGGCCCACCAACTTGGCATTACGCACCATGTGGAGCACCTGGAAGAGACGACCATAAAAACAGGAATGAACATGTGGAAACAAAAATCAGTCAGTACAAAGTTTAGGATTAGAGAGGCAGCATTGGAATCCGAATTCCTTCCCACTTCTCCATAAAATACACTTTTTCCAAGACCCAGACACAGGACTTGACAATAATCCCCTTATATGAACATCAGTAACCACAGACCAACCTCATCATATTTGCGGTTGACCAGGGCCAGTTTGAAGCGGTACTCTGTGGGGTCGATAGTGAGCACACGTGGCCTGCACTCCCTGTCAAGGCAGTAAACACTGTTGCCTCTCACACGGGTCACATAGATGGGCAAGTCCAGGGTCCTGATGATGCCGTGATCACTGCAAGAGACAGCAAAAATACCATGTTAGGGGGGAAAAAAAAAAAAAACATACCCAGCCTTTCTCAAGATAATGGGAATGGCATATTGGCTTTTTCACAGGTTTTTTTGTCAGATTCCAAATCCAGAAAAAAAAAAAAAAGTTATGAATGCAGAAAAGTGTATGGCCACCAGTTTACTGCTAAATCTACAATAACTAGCAAAAAATGTAATCCTGCAAACACTTCTGCCAAAGCAAAAGTAGGTCAATCCTTTGTGTTGAGGAAAACTTAAACACAAACACATTTGTTTGACATTCTTCCAAATAAGCCTTCTTGGCTCATGTTGCTTGACCTTGAAATGAGGTCAGGAGCAGCCCTTTGCGGGAAGATGTTTGCCAACCACCTTTCATCAGCTGTGTCAGATCTTACTCTGTTCTACATAAGTACTTAAACTGTAGGTGAGTGTTGAGATAGTTTGATAAATGTCTGATAGCAGGGTCACATGTTTTACATTGTGTGGTTAAGGATTTCTCAGCAGGCACATACCCAGAGGTGAGGGCGTATTTGATGTGGTTGGAGGTGGTGTAGATGAACACTCCGCTCTCGTCCCAGGCTCCACTCTTCACTCGGATGTTCTCGTGAATGTTGCAAAGGCTCTCCAGCTTACGGTTGCAGATCATGATGGCTGCAGGATGATGACGAGAGGCAGGAGAGAGTTAGTGCCTTTTTTTTCCCCCAACAAAATCTAGGTCAGTGTCAGATCTGAGCTCTATTTGGTCTGGCGAGAAAATCCAAAAATTGTGATGCACGTGGGTGAAATCAAACTGTCCCTCCCTGCTTGCCTGTCCAAACAGCACACAACACTCAACAGTGGGCTGCCAGATCTTTATCTAATTTACTCACCATGTTTAGCCAGCAGAGCCACGTGGCTGGTGTCAGCGCTCCAGACTACATACTTGACCTTAGCGATCTTGACAGTGGCCAGAGAGCGTTTCTGCTGAACGTCGAATAGCGTGACACCGTCAGCATCGCGCAGCAGCAGCGAGCCTGTGCCTGCGTAGAAGATTTCCTCACAGCTTGGGACCTGAACTTTCTTCACTATTTCGTTCTTCAAGTTCTTAATCAGCAGCTGTTAAGGAGAGGGAAACAATTTTTGTTTAACTTACATGATCTTTTATTCTACCTAATATTAACAGTCAAATCAACTGTAATGTATTTTAAGAAATGGAGACAAACAAACAAAAAAGACAAATACTTTCTACTTTGAATTCTTTCATCAGACCAAAGTAACTGACCTGTTTGAATTTTCATGTTGAAATCCTGATTGAGATGCAACTCTGTTCTTTTTCAACATATTTCTCTACTTCGTAAATCTACAAATGAACTTACAGAGTGCATTCGATCCAGAACAGCAAATCTGTTCCTGGCCACCCAGACTGCAGTCAGACCTGAGGACCTCTTCCCTTCAGGTGCTGAAACAAGACAGATTCTGTGTTAGTTTAAGTGCAGAAAAAAAATTAACTTGGAATTTAATAAACGTCTCAAAATGGAGGGAAAAAAGCTGAACATTTGTGAATTCAGTACCATCCGGGTTCTGGGAGTCACTTTCTTTGGGAATGGAGTAGAGGTCATAGGTGCTGTTCTCCAGGTTCGTCGCCCTCTGCAGGAGCATCAGAGCATTACATGAAACACACAAAAGTATAAAGATAAATGGCTCAAAATACACTGAGAGATTAGTAATGAGAGTTACTTACAGTGCAGAGCAGGACTGCATTCTCAGCAGGGTTATAAGACATGCTGAACACCGGGAATTTAGACCCACTGGAACAAGATCATGTATGAAATATTACATTACAAGCTCTCAAATCAACTGTTCAGAATAACAGGTGAGATGATGTGACCATTACTAAGTAGCTACCTGCGCAGCTGCATGACGGCAGTGTCCTTGCTGCTGTTGAAGTCCAGCTGGCGGAGGAAGCGGTCCTTGACGTAGTACAGCATGTTTCCATGAACAGCGTAAGCGGGACGCTCACGCTCCAGCTTGAAGACAATCATGCCACTGTCGTGACCTAAAGGATACACAATCTATGAGTGAATATTCACAAATGGGTCTTTTTTTTTTTTTTTTTTATTCTGTTCCTATGTGTAAAGTGCCTCGATTATACATATATATTTGATTTGATCAGTGACTTCTTCCAGTCAGATATCATTAGAAAGAAATCTTCGAATCTTCAACATAAATGTAGTAATTTTCCTTTATATATATATATATAAAAATAAAAATATTGGTTTTGATTTTCATTAACACTCCAAATGGGGTAACAAGACACTGAGTTCCTTATTTGGTCTAACGTTTTCACATGCAGACCAGAGTAATCACTCACCAGCTGCAAACAGGTTGAGGTTTGGGTGGGCCCCCAACACCCAGAAACGGTCGTGGTCCCGACGGAAGGTCTGCACTCCAGTCCTCTTGGACATATCCCACACCCGGATGCTTTTGTCCTCAGAGTTGGACAGGATGAGCTCCTGACGTGGGTGGAAGACGGCACAGGACACGTTGTTGTAGTGACCGCGGCATGTATCCAGCTCCCATGCCTTCGACTCTGACCAGAGCGAGAAACATACATTGAAAAGAAAAAATGGTTTGCTTTTCAAGTGTTCCTGATCCATGGCAGTCCCTTTTTTAAGGTGACAAAATATCGTGGTATGAGTATTACAGGGCAGAAGGGGTCCTCTGGATCCCAACTCACCGTTCATTCTCCAGATTTTGACCTGCCTGTCATCAGCTCCAGACACGATGAGAGGCATGCTGGGGTGGAAAGCTGCCCAATTGACCCCTCGGTCGTGACCCTGGGCACAGATACACAACCTCAAGTTACACAAACACAAGCAAAAATCTATCATCTGTGTAAGCAATAAACAGCTACTGAATGCTCTGTGAAGTTGCTGAAGTCTTTATCCCCTTTCACCTTCACCATGAGACTGACAAATATAAGACGAAAACATGACTGTGCCTCCTTGATTTTTTTTTTTTTTTTTTTTTTTTTTTTTTATGTTGCATTCAACTCATGTTATTGATGTGAAGTTCCAGACCAGGATATGTAATTTCATTTCCCCAGGCTGTTCATGCTATTTTCCAGCATTAGTGACCTTTTGGATAATATCTTTACAATGCTCACTTCATTGTCTGTTGTTTATCAGAGAAAAGGATGGATACAGACGTTCATTCCTAATAATTCAAGAGCCCAAACAAACAAACAAACAAACAAATAAATAAGGTTCCAACTTGAGCAGAAGAGTTTTTTTTATTTTTTTTTTATTTACTTATCTGTCAAAACACTTGGTTCACTTAAACAGCTAAAACTTCTCAAGCTAATCAAAATAACAGAAGTTGCTGCTCACCTCAAGGACATGTTTGACGACTGCATCTGAGGCACCAAACAAGTCAACTCCAGAGATGCCACGCACCTCTGTCTCCACAGCACCAGGAGACAAGTTCTTCTTCCTCAGACCTGGAACCGATATTCAGAGCACCACGTGCAAGGGGGAAGCCACATTTATGTCACATAGGGAATAACCAGAGTGCAAGGAAAAAGAAAGAAAGAAGTCAACAAATATGAAACAATAAGATGGAAGCAGGGACTAAATACAGTGACTTGAAGGAGAAGGAACTGTTGGACTATTGAACACACACAAAGGACTAAAACATAGAAACACAACCTCTGCTCTCTCATTTCCTGCCAACTTGAGCCGGGAAACAATCCTGTTTCCAGCGGTCCTGTTGATTGGGTTAATGAATCACTGGCATAGAGATGAAAAAAAAAAAAAAAAAAAAATCACAATTGCTCACGATTTCACTGGACACCATAAATACATTTCTGATTACTTCCCAAACTCAGTTGAGACCAAGGGGGGATAAAGAGAATGAGAAAACAAAGATTGCGTTTGTGCTTCCTGCCCATTAAAACAATGTGGTGAACAGATAGCTCAACAGCAAAGAGAGATGAATCAGGGTGAACGAAAGAAATGGCACTAGGAACCCATGTGCAGGTGTGGATGTTTCCAGGAAGAGCATGGGATAAGGAGGACACAGGGAGCACATCTGGACTTGGCTGATGGGGTGTGGGGTGGGTTTGTGTGGTGGTTGGCTGCTGTTGTAAAGACGTGCTCTGATGGGGCGTTGGATGTCAGGAAGATGAGCTATGGAGTTTGTTTTCTGAGAGGCTCATGCATGTCAGGATGTTTGAGTCACATGCAGAGTTGTGAGTTAGGCATGAAGTTGATAACAATATGGTGCACTAATGCTACAGGAAATACAAACACTGTTGTATATTTCATGTGATATTTTAAGTAGTTGCTACACAGTCAAGCAAGGAGGCGTATGAAAACATTTTCACATCAGTATACTGAGGACGTTTAAGATTAACTTTCAAACCAGTTAGTATTGAGAGCTGTTAATTTTCTCGATGCAATGTAAACAAATGACTACAACTAGTAAAAATGAAGGTATAGAAAGCGGTATGGACTTCTAGGAATGCAAGTATAAGTGCAGCTAAAAATGAAGGTTGTGCAAGTAGCACAAGAGGTTACACATAAATAATGGACATCTTGCTATGACTTCACATGATCTGAGTTAATAAAAAGTGATATGGATGGATGCAACCATGCTCACTGATAGAAAATTGAAGAGGGAATATGAACAGGAGACAGACCTACATCTCTTTGCCATGTCCATGTATAAGAGATTGGTGTGAAATGCATAGCAATTAGCTCAGTTAGTGAGAAGAAGGGAAGATGAAAAAACATGAAACAATAAGCAAAAAACACCAAAAACACAAATTTAAGAGCATGCAGAAGCACAGAAACACTTTTCCCCATTACTACTTTGTCTTTTCAACTACATCTTGTGTCTGTCTGATCTCTGAACTATGCCTTCATTCAGAACACCTATTTACAGTATGTATTATTTTGTTTACACACACTGTAAATAGATTCTGACATTAATAATATTCCCCTGATGCTGACTGATCTGAGAGGAAAAGTGTTTATGCAAACAGCCCACAGAGATTTGTCATCTACAAGTTGAAGAGGCAGAAGAGGTGGTCCAGGATTTGATATTCATCCTTTTCCCACTCCTTCCTTATCCTCTGTACCACTCTACACCTCCCCTCCCCCACCCCTTCCCCTCCAGCCCAGCCAGCTGTCCTCTTGTCCACCATCCCCAAGCTCTCACCAGAGATATCCCACACTCGCACTGTCTGGTCCAGACTGGCGGACACCACGAGGTCCTCAGATGGATGGAACTGCGCGCACATCACATAGTGATTATGTCCCGTCAGGACACTGTAGATGTGAAGGAAAAACACAATTCACCTTAATCTTTTACATCAGGTTTTTACTTCAGAAATGAAAGCTAAAATGCTTATTCAAAGTTCTTTCAAAATTACTTCTGAAGCACTCCACCATATTATGGAATATATAAATATATAATAACTCCCAACAGTGAGCTTCTTAAGCTTCAGCTAAAATAAAATTCAAATTGATTATGCATGAAAAGGTAAATCTGGTGTGTCATACCAGACGCAAGTCCGGGACTGCCAGTTCCAGATGCGTATAGTCTGGTCATCTGAGGCACTCAGAATCCAGGGGTACTCCTGCATAGAGTGACATGGTTTGATTAACAAACTCATTTCAGACTTTTTCTTTTCACATGAGGGAATGTGTACTTAAGTAAAGCAGTAACTCACATGGTGGAAGAAGGTGGTTCTGATATAGTCAAGGTGTCCCAGGAGGGTGAAGAGGCATCGCCTCAGCTTGTAGTTCCATACCTGGCCAAAACAGAATTATTTATTCAATGTATCCATGTATATGTGTGATATTTAATAAAACTGGAGACATAACAGCACTATCAAATAGACCATTAAACATCACTGGATGTAAGTCACTACCTTTAATTGGTAACTACAACCCAATGTAGTACTTTGAGATGGACTTTAAGTGTAACTACTAAACTGTTGTGAGCTTGTTTCAATAGTATAGTCATTCCTAATCTAGATACTTTTAATATACATTTTTTGTAGACCACACATGCACACAGTGCCTCACCTTGATTTTGTAATCATCTCCTCCAGACACAAACAGAGGCTGCTGTTTGTGGAAATCAATTCCTCTAACGGGACCTGTGGGAGAAGACACGTCAGTCAAACCACATCTCTATCAAGATCAAAGTGTGTACGTTGGAGAAATACCAAATATAACCTCTTTACCATCATGTTCATCAAACTTGTCGATCAGGGTGCACATCCGGTAGTCCCACAGCTGGATGACTCCGTTGTGCAAACTTGCAAGAACCCATGGCCTTTTTGGGTGGAAACTCAGGCCTGAAATATGAAACAGCTAATCAGTTATCCCATAACACTATTTGCAAACAGTAAGAGGGCCCTGTATAAATCAATATGTGGGAAATATACTGCATGAGCAAACTGGCCCACATAATACAGTATGTTAGCTCTCTTGGTTAGTTGACTAAAATAAAACATCACTGCATGTAGAAAGAATCTAATGTTCTCCATTCAACGAAAGAGTTTGGGGGGGAAAGAGCAAGTTAAAACAAGAAACCTATTCATTTCCAGACACGATCTTATCAGAACAAATATCTGCGCCGAATAACATTAGCTAGCTAAAGTTAGCTCCTATGCTAACCTCGGCTAGCTAAATCGCTCACCTTTAACGCGGGCCGACTTTGTCTCAAATTTAGTTAACATCCTGACTGAGCGGCTGTAAAGCCCGTAATGTTAACCCCTCTGGTAAAATAAAGGTCCAAACTTAGCATAGAAACGGAGCTAATGGGTGAAGGCAGACGGCCCGTTGAGCTCACTCCCCTTTCTTCCTGACACGTAGTCTGTCCTGTCTTCCGGTTGTGAACAATAAAGTTTTGGAGTTAAAATGTGACGCAAAAAGCGCCACGACGGCTGCGCTTAGAAATGCAACACATAGAGCTGATCTGACAGGTCGCTTGATGGAACGAGTTGAGCATTGCATGTCTACAGGGTATATTTCTATACAAACCAACTTTTTTTTTTTTTGAGGGGGGGGGCAATAAATGTGATGAATGGAGATGATCAATGGAGATGATCAGTGGTCCACAGCCTGGCCAGGGTGGAGCTCTCTGTGCTGATGTCCATATTTCTGTGTTTTATTTCATCTTTCTTTACACTGAAAAGCTGAATTTCAGAGTTCTTTTTCGTGTCCTTTTGAACTGCATATCTAGAAATAAACGAGGTCCATCTTCATGTCACGATATGAGTCACAGTCTCAAATGATCTTTTCCCCAAGCTCTCATAAAAAATAAATGGAAACAATAACATCTCCAATGTCCTGGCGAGTGAGCGATAGCTTGCCAGATCAAGTCTAAACTTTGAGTCAGTGCTAGAAGAATTTAGATGTTGGAACATTTTAACGCTGACCGATGGGAATGGGAAGAACAGTTTGACATTGAAAAGGAGAAATAGTCCAATCTGTCAACTTTTTCCAGTTTAGTTTGTTCTATCTACCTCATTTTAATGGAGTCTAAATAATTAAACAGACTTGAGTGAAGAGCTTAAAATCTCAACTGAAACCTGTGTGTGCTTTGTGTACAACAAAACTAACAAGACTGCAAATAAGGTATTATCAAGCAGTCTCCTTTTAAATATTGTATGGAATGGTGGCCTTTGTGCAACATAATAACACTTCTATATTATATACACTCCAGAATATCTCTGGCATGCCAGATATTATATACACCACTTTTATATTTATTGAAATGCTTCTGTCCAAAACGTTTCATGTTTTGGTCTTAAATCTTGAATGGCAAACAAAACTATGAGACCTCATAATGTGGGCTTACTTCATCTACCGTATAGCCAGCCATCACGTTTGATTTGTCAATCATTGCTCATCAAGAACTTCATCTGATAAGATATCTGTCACCATTGCTGGGAAACAGTTGTAGTCCAGTAAACGGTACATTTGCTCTGTGATGCAGTTACCATGAGTATTTCATGAAGTTGTCAGCCACTAAAACTGCACAATATCTGAATATGCTGACTTTTTTTTCTTCCATCATTTACATCAATCATGTGAAGCAATGGTGACAACAAAAACAGCAAAATTAAAGTCACAATATATCATTTTTATTTAATGTATTTACAAAACAGAACAAAAGTAGTGTCAAACGACAGGCTGTATTTTTATTTGTATTTATTCATTTCTATTTGTATTTTTTGTTTTATTAACGGTGCTCTGGGTGTGTTTGCTTCAGTTCTGAGAGTTGAAAAGATTTCAACCCCCGCCAACCCCACATGAACCTCCACTGCAGTCTCAGTTCAGTTGTGTTTGATGAAAATCTCTTCTCCTGTCAGTGCATGGCTGACTGAATCCTTTCACAGTGGTACCCGTTCATTATAGAGTTGTTGATGAGCTGATGATCGTGTGATTTCTAGACCTCTCTCTGCTGGGACTGTGGTAAACTTTTGTTCAATAGCAAACAGCAGAAACCCCTGTCACTGGAGTAAACAAGCCCCCCCCAACCACAACCCAAAATGTGCTCTCAAGAGGCTGTTTATGTCCTTCCCTAACAGTGCATCTGCATGTTTTAGTGACGCGTTTCAGCCTTTCTGGAATGAACATTATCTCTTTTTAATGGAGGGTTTAGAGGATATACTTCAATGCTTTCAGTTGGTAAACATTCCTGAATACCATTCATGTGTTTTTCTTTTCTAAAAAGGGACCCCATACCAAAGAAAACACCACTCTGCACTTTGAGAATACTGGGGATCACAAGGGAAGCACTTTGCACAATAACGCTACACTATAATTATCTCTGTAAACACAGCAAAGGCATCCGGGAATCATCATCTCCATCACTTCAAATCAACACCTGGCAACAGGGAATAACACATGGGGGATGGGTGTTATTATATTAGTTGAATGAGTGACAGTAAGCCCTAGGAAATCCTCATAATATCTTCAATTCTCTTAAATCTTTTATATTCTATAAATAATTAACAATATACACTTATTTTTTCTCTCCAGTTTCTTTCTGAGTTAATTAATCGATACTTTATTAATTTTTACCCATCTGAGCTGCATGGTGACAGGGGTACCTTTAAGCTGAATGATGAGCATGGTGTAAACCTTGGATGACCTTGCAAACACACTACATTAAAACTAAAATCTGAGGTGCTGAGCTGAATGGCCGCGAAATATTCACTTTTTTAATGAGACTAAAATAATTACATCTTGCAAAAGGCACTGTTTATACCCGTTAAGCAGTTTGATCGGTTTTACCATGAGGCTTAAACAGTATGTAAAACTAAGTGGAAAAGGGCAGTGGTATTTTGTTTTGAAAGGATTGCTGTTAAATCTAAACTATGAAGGATCTGTGGCAATCGTTGAAACACATGATGCAGAGATGTTAAGATGTTCTCAGTTGTGCGTTCGGTGATTTTCTTTTTTTTCTTTTTTTTTTTTTACAGAGAAGAGTGTGTTTGGTTGTGTGTTTCCTGCTGGTTTCCATGCCTCCTCCTGATGTTCCTGCCTACAACAAACCTTCTACTCGAGGCAGAACAGTCTCAACGGTCTGGTCACACTCCTGCCAGACGTTTGCTTCACACTCTGTCACCCCTTCCTCACATCTCCTCTATTGCTGACGCACAGAGAGCGACCCACTTGCTCCGGTGCTCCTGATGGGCTGCCACCACCTCATCACATGATGGAACACTGCTCTGGCGCCCCGGCTCCAGGTCCACCAGTGAGATTGAGGGACTCCACGTCAAAGTTAAATCCAGGAGGCTGGAGGGGAAGGAGAAAGAGGAAAATGACATGTCAAAGCAAGGGATGTGGCAAAATAAAAAACTGTTCATCAGCTGTGTTTTCCACAGTAATAGCCATTCCTCCCTTTAGGGAAATACAAGTGAACAATGGCATAATTATCAAAAATTTTTAGTTTTGAAAATTTTATCTTGAATGTTGAATTTGAAAATGTACAATATTCAAACCAATATCACCACTGCAATTTTTTTTCTACACATCACTAATTTTGCAAGTAAATAACTAGATTTTAGTTTTTGGATGTTCTGATGAATTGTTTTAATTTTGACCAACACCAAGAATAAAAAATATTCAGCGTCTGTAGTGAACAACCAATAAAGTGCACATACACAATGGATTTACTGCAGGAAGAAGAATAATTAGTCATGGAGAGATTGTGGGCGATTTATAATCCATCTGATTCCTTTATAATACAGTTTTACTGTACTTGGTGAAGTAGTCCAAGTACAGACTATGGCAATAATTAAATTTCCAGAGAAACGTGCCAAAGTAAAATGTGGAGTGCAGATATGGTGGTGAAATAACGTAGCTCTAAATGTTATCACGCTATTCACAAAGGTCACATAAATGCACAACGCATTCACTGTTTTTCTGCTGACTGGGAACAGCGGACACTTACTGCATCGCCTGCTAGCTCTTTCGGGGGCTGGCCCAGGTCTTGCAGCTGTAAGCAAAAACATTAAAACCTGTGATATGTTTCATTTCCTTACAAGCTAAAGTCTTCGGTTTATGGAATCATACAGGTATTTTATCCTTTACAGTCAAAGTTGGATGCAGTTTGAAATGGAAAAACTACAGTTGGATTTATTTGCTTTTCTCTTCTTCATACACTCTGAACTGAAAAACCACAAAATCAAAACCAGACTTTTGACCTTTTGCATCAGATCCATGATGCTCTCAAATGTCCTTTCTTTATCCTCTGGTCCCTCCTCCTCCTTTTCAAACTGCTTACAGATATCTCCCATGATGTTAGACTGCTGTTCATAGCGTTTGTAGTCCTCAGGGCTAATATTTGGTTTGTTGGCATCCAACCATTCTGGGTACTGTGAAGGTGAGTGACAGTTATTACACGGCCTAAAAAGGGACACAAAAACTAGCCCAAATTGCTACTAAAACAAAGGCAGACCTTGGCAGTGATTTCTTTGAGGGAAGGATAAAGCACTTCCTTGGAGAGAAGATTCTGCATGATGGACTGCATGATGGGCAGGATGTTTCCATCCTCACCACCACCACCTTCACCACCCTCATCCAATCCCAGGCCTTCCAGAGTCTTGACAAGATCCTCCCCAGCTAGTCCTGTTGACTGTTAAAGAAAAGCACTGCATGGTAAGAAAATATATAATTGTATAATTGAACAATTTCAAAACAAGCCAGATTTGACTCACCTGCAGGGTGTCTGCATTTTTGGCCAAGCCACGGAGGGTTTCTTTAAGACAGGAAGTGAATTCTTGCTGGGAGGCAGTGTCGCTACCTGTACAGAATACAAAGGTATCATTTTGGCTACAGAAGCAAAACAATGAACACATGGGAGGCATGAAAATGACAAGGAATGCAAATTGAAGACCTTACCAACTTTTCCTGCAGCTTCTGACAGCTTCTGGAAGTGCTGCAGTAACTCTGGCTCCTCCTGGGCAAGCTCTGTCATGGCCTTCTCCCACTCCTCTTGGGCTTGAGTAGCCATTTCTCCTTCGAAGAGACTCTCAAAGAGCTTGCAGTCCTCAAGAAGGGGCGGCTACACAGTTTAGAGACTTGTGAGAACACTGTGAGCATTACGCCTCAGTATTCAGTAACTACTTCACCTTCATGAGCAAGTCTCAATTATGGTTACAATCCCAAAAACTGTCCTTGCAACCAGGAAAGTAGTTTCTGATAGGCTGTGAACATTTTTGAAGGGGGCTATTGTTCTAAACTATACAAACTTTGCAAGTTGCACAACCAGCAAACAGCTGACTGAAACACATGGCAACAATAAACTTAGCAAACAAAAAGAGAGCAAGCAAACAAGTAGATTAAGCTGTGCTAACAACAGACAACACCAGAGCTGAAAACAGTTACTTAAAATAGGCTCAAAATGTATTAGAAGCCCTTTATCCTTGCCCTACACCAGAAGTGCAGACTAATATTTCCAGAAAGCGCTTAGATAGGCAATCAAATAGGGAAAGTTTATAGCTCACAGTAGCTAAGCAGCAACCAAATGAGGAAAATCATCAAAAGCAGAAGATGCAATTGCGATTTTACAGACCTTCTCTGCACCACTGCTGCCTGAAGAGGAGGCAGCTGCAGGTTCAGGGGCCGGAGGGACGGACGTCTTATCAAAGTCATCCAACGCACCTGAAAGAAGGACTCAAAATTAGAACCACAACCTCATGGTTGTTTTGGTTGCTGTTGAATTGGATTGTTACCATCTTATTGCAGGGAGACACACTTAACCACTACTGGTCTGGGTCCAGTCTCAGGTCTAGTACGGCCTGGTCTGGTCTCTAGTCTAGTCTCTGGAGGGTTAGGGAATCGAACCCTGACCTTTGGGTTAGGGGGTGGGGGGCGACATCACTAACCACTATTCCACCGTGCTGCATCCATTTACATTTACCATTTACATCCCAGTTCATACACAGGTGAAAACACAGCAAACATTTGAACTGAAACATCCGTTTTGGTGTCACAATATTTGTCCTTCAAATGTAGTGGAGTGAAAGTAAAAGTATCCCCAATAAATAATACTCAAGCTGTACTTAAGTACAGTACTCAATAAATGTACTTCGTTACTGTCCACCCCTGCCTGTTACGTTTTTACTTTATCCAACAAACATGCAAAGTAAAGAAATTCAAGGACAAATACACGCTGTTAAAACCGGCTCAGTGGATCTGGATCACAGCTCAGTTAGCCAACGTTATCGACACTTAGCGCTTCATATGAAAGCCGCCTGCAGCTTTTCTGTCCTAATTCAGGCTAATATTGGAAAATAGTTTGTCATTATTTGAGCGTCAACCTGCAGCTCCAACCGATCACATAAACGAATCGCACAAACAGAGAGAGAAGAAGAGGAGAAAAAATAGAAATAGCTATATTTTTTACCGGAACAAACCGGATTAATGTCGGTAACGTGTCAGGGGCTGTAAAAACATAATTTCATCTCTTACTGTCCAACAGTTCGTCCAGTTCTGCGTCGTGTCCGGCGGACGGCTCTCCTGCTCCCGACGCCATGATGATGCTTTCTGCGAACACCCACCGAGCTCCGGTCGCCGAAAATGGACGACACGTCGCAGATCGATGTCGTCAGAGTTAGGCGCTTGTCCTCAAACATGGCGCCTTCTGGTGGCAGCGACAAAAAATAAAAATAAAAATTTCTCTCAATATTTATTTTATATCTGAATCGTTTTAATTAGAATTTATAGTAATTACTGTATAACATTTGACGTTTTTTCATGTTATAGTAATTTAGTCAAGTTACTGTGAACATAAATCGACGCATCATTACTATTTTCATATTTTGTTTTATTGCATAACTGCTGATTATCTTTAATTTACTGCTATTTTTATTTTTTATTTGCTACAAAATCCCCGCATTATCTGTTTTTCTTCTTATATGTGCTGTAAAATATTATTTAAAAGTAGAATTTTGATGATAATAAGAATAATTAATAATTAATAGTTATTGTTTCACTGTCAGAAGATGTTGCAGGAAGGTCTTATGGACTAGAAGATTAGAAAACAAAATCATAACACAGCCGTGACATTTCACCAAACAAAACCTTGCAGTTGTCTCAGCAGTTGTTGTAAGTGGCCATCTACACACACAGTGAACTGTCCACAAACTCCAGTGTCTACTAAACTAACTTTAATTTATTATTAATGTTTCTGCCAAAATCTCCACTTTCTGATGGAGCTTACATACCATACCGTTGTCTGGTGTTTTTTTTTTTTTTTTTTTTGCTTATGGTGGAGTATTTTTAATTTGGGAGAGTAAGACTACTTTAAATTAATAAAAAAAAGCGAGAGAATATTTTTTATATTCAGCAACTTTTAATGGCGAGTGAATTTTGAAAGAATAAAACAGAATATAATAAAAGTTGCCAGTTTCTGACCTTATTACCCATCAATACATTGTAAAGAGGAGACCAGGCTTCGGCTTAAGGGAGTTTCCTGGAAATGTCCATGTGTTTCTTTTTTTTTTTTTTTTTATCAAGTCAGGAAACGCGTCAATTTGCAACGCTTAGAAAATAAATATGGTTGCCATGGGTTACTGCTGCGGTTGCTAAGCAGCGCACACACAAATAACTTCAAGAGTGCGATGTTCGCTGATAAATATTTAGTTTATCAGCCCGTATCGATAGTAACGCTGATGGAAAGGGGTTAAAATAAAAAATGACGACATTGTGATTGGTAAAACCCGGAAGGAAAGGGAAGGTCTTTATTCTGACATGGCGTTTTATTCATTTGAAAATTTCCTTTAAATTTATTAAATTATTTTTTTTAAAAGGCAAAGGCACATTCTGTATCCAAACACAAAACGAAAAAACAAAATTTCTTCACGTAGAGCAGGTCATTATGAATAAAACAACAATAATAATAATAATAATTTAAACTCTTGTTTTATTCCCCTAGTGCTTGTAACAAGGGAAATGTGTAGGAAGTCGTTTTTTAAAGTGGTTTAAATCTTTTGCTGCATTACACCGAGTGTGTTAAGCAGCAGAGAGGAGGGGGAACAGGAGAAAGAAATCCAGACAGATGTGAAAAACGGTGCAGACTCTTGATGCCTAATTTGGTTTTGGTGGGCGGGAGGCTGCTCCTCGGAGCCGCTAGTAAATCCAGTCTGAGAGCTGAGAAGGTGCAATTCACGACTCTCTGCAGCTGGACCTTTGTGGAGACCAGAAGACTCAGCTCAAGGTAACAACCATCAGAAAACACCGACCTGATGTGCTCATTTTACAGAGTTTCAGCGCGCCATGAGCGGCTGAAATAGTTTCCTCCGCTGCAACTTGTTGCATTTTGTTCGCCTGCATGTCTTCTGGGTCAGAAATCAGCTTGCAGCTGCTGAACGGATGATTTCATTTATTTAGTCTTCATTTTTCACAGTTAAAAAATGAGTTTTTACTCTGAACATATGCGAATCTACATTTGGAAAAGTGCCCATATCTAAAAAAAAAAAAGAGAGTTGAATTATCTTTTAGAGTACTTCATTTATTTACATTTTCCTTCTTGCTGCAACGTCATTATTTTATTTTGTATTATTTTCTTCACGATTTTCCTCCATAGTATTTTTAAGGTGTGTCTTTCAAACGTTCAGCAACAAGATGGTCTTTCTCAGTTTTGTAAGGATACTTTAAGTGTGCTAAAAAAATGTGTTGTTTGGTCATTTTTGTATCAGTTTGTGTTTGGTAGGCTGCAGTGTGGTGTGAGTGTGGTGGGAGCAGGGTGGGGCAGGCGGCACACCCACCCTCACTGTCAATGAATGAACCCCTCCATGAATCTAAAACGCAGCTGTCCAACGAGAAAACGGAAGGATTTTACACTCATTTCAGTCCTTGAGCATTATTATGGTGGGTTTTGTTGATTTTTTGACTGAAATCAGGAAGTCTCCACCTTGAGAGGAGTTTTAGTGTCTCATGGCGGTATCAAAACGCTCCTCTAGGCTGTCACCAGAGTTAATCTGTGAGAAAATGCAGAATAGGTTTAACAAAATTCTCTTAGATTCCTTCGAAAACCAGCAATGGCCACAATTTGAAGAACTAATGCACTTACACGTACATGCACACAAATTAGGACACAGCAGCCAACAAGGCTGGTCTTGTGCTTCAACCCATGGATCACCTGTAAATGGATTATGGGTGAAATTGAGTTAGTGATGTTGAACCATAAGAGCCAAACAAGCAGTGTTCATGACCTCTCAGTCTGGGACAAACATACTTATGACGTGGGTGTGTGTGTGTCCAGAACACATGCTTTTTGAACGCTTTTACAGATGAGCACGTCGCTATTGCATCCAGTTTGCTGTTCTTGTTTAAAGAATGAAGCAGGGAAACTACTTTCAGCTCCTCTGCCATGCGGGGAAGTGCGCCTGTTTGTGAGATCCTGTCGTGTTTTCCATGCTCTGCTGTGAAAAGACACTTTTTCCACACTGACCTCTTTCTCTCTTTCTGTTTTTCTTTTTTCCCCCCTTTTCTCTCCCTCCTCTGCCATTTTCCTCTCCCATTTCTTTCCTGACTTGATTCCATAAGCAGCAAAGTAATGGTGGCAGGAGCGGTTGGGATCGATTTTTCCATTATGACCCCCAGTATACATTTATTTTGAGTGGTTTACACGAGGCATGATTGATACCTTGAGTATGCAGCTGGAGTGGGGGTATTGAGCCGAGAGGGACGACTGATGGAAAAGAAAGGGAGTAGTCACCAAATAAGACTTTAAAGGAGGAAAGAAAAGGAAAGGAACTGGCAAATATGACAAAGTTAACAGTTGTTCAACAGCAGCCAGACTGTAGCACATCTGGAACACATCAGTAAATTGGAAAATCTTACAAGAAATAAGGAAGGAGGAGGGGGAGTGGAGAAAGAGGGAGAGAACGGGGTGGTGAAAGAGAGGGGCCCTTGTGGTGATTCACTCTTTTGCTATTTCACTCCATCACTGGGTTTGAGCACAGGGCTTCCCCCGTGTTCCTCCCTTTTTTCTCTTCCCCTCCCCTCCCTCTCGGCTTCAACTGAGTCATCTTGGAAGGTTTTAGGAGTCTCTTTTTTTCCATTTGTCTCTTTTCGCCTCCTTCTTCATGTTCATAACTTGCCACAGTCCAGCCTTGCCCGTCCCCAGCTTCGACTATTTCATAGGCGCTTAGTGGGACTAATGTAAACAGGCCTTTTCGCCTTGTTTATAACTGTCTCTCTGTGTAAACTGGGAATATGCAGAACGGCGCTCGTGGAGCCAAGAGGGCGATGGGTGTCAGAGGGGACGGAAGAGAGGCCAACCACAGTGATTCTTCACTGTAAAAATGTCTATGTTGTGTTGTGTTCACTGTCTAGTCAGGCCTCCAGAGGCACATCAACAGTTTGTGTAACGAGGGAGCAAAAAAATCTTGGTGCTAGTATCGAGTTCTTACCACATCCAGAAATAATTTGGTCGGACTTTGATGTTAGGAACTATTATACAACAAACATCAGTTGTAATGAGTGTCAGTCGCCCAGAATTACACAGCAGGAGCTTCCATTTAGACGGCACTATGGCCCCAACATTCGATACAAATTGTCTGTGCTGTATTAATGACAGCATCATTAGATCACATTAGATCACAGCATCATTAGCCAAGTGCATCAGCAGTTTGATTCATTTGCATCAACTCAAAATACCCCTCAGCGATTTGCATCCTGCTCCTCTGAAACAAAACCATTTCACACCGGATTACTCACCTCTGTGGCTTGTTGCAAACATGACATCACTTTCTGTATTTGGAAAGTGCATCAAGTTGAGCTCTGCACACATCTGTTAGGTTTATAAGCAGCCAAAAAGAGAGAGGAGAATAAAGCAGCAAGGATTTTCATCCTGTTATGAAATGTCTTCATTATTTATTGTACAATGTGAGGATACGTTGTTTTTGGCTCTTGGTAGATGTGATGTTGAGACTTAGCTAAAATGATTCCCGGCGAACATTAAAGTCGCACTACGCAATTTTGAACTTCTTTCTGGAAAAGATATTCCAACGAGCAAGACAATCTAGGAGAAAACACTGTGAAAGGGCAGGTTTCTATAAGTGAGGGAAAGACGATTCAACAGGTGAAACATATTAGTGCAGGGCAGGAAGGCAGACAAAGTCCAGGAAGGGAAGCCACCTACAGGTGGGAGCTGGATGTGACACTCTCAACCCAACTGTACTGTGATTATTCTGTTTTCCCTAAGACTAAGAAAATGTGGTTTTATTTTCCCCTTAAGTATTTGAATTCACAACCCACTAATATTTGAACTTTCGGATTAAAATGAAATGCTAATCATACGTAGTATTTTAGAACTCAGTTAATGTTGAATGATGTTATTCAGTATGGGCCATCAGCCAGCTCTAATGAGAAGTAATCAAAACTGCTTCAACTTTGGCAAGTTTCCATCTACAAAGTTCAGACTTTAAGACTAAGCTGGAGGCTTTGGTAAAGATTTCAGAAGTGAGGAGGGACGTGATTAGAGCACGATGACAGACGTATTGTGGGGCCCGAGAGGTGGCGGCACCACGCCCGTCACTGAGGACATGACCATGGAGGAATGTCAGAGTCAAGCGGTCTGCACTCAGCGCAGGAATGCTGTTGAGAAAGCTGTCTGGAGTTTGATGGGAGGCAGAAACTAGCAGGGAAAAGGAGGCAGAGTGTTCGCCAGCTGATTTGACCCGATGTAAATGTGCTGTGACCACAGTGCAGTCATTATTTGTGGTTTGAAATTGTGTTTTCATGGTTTCACTTGTATAAACCATTCATAAAACTACAATAAAGGCATTGTGTATCTAAGCAAGTGGTATGTAGGAAGGAGCACGCTGCCTGTTAAAGGAGCAATGAAAGCTGTTACCCTCACATGGTTGTAGCTTGCACTTGATTTAAAGGTCACAGAAAAATTACATAAGAGCTGACGATCTTTTTTGTTTTTTCTTCTTGCAGTTCCGTCTGTCTGAGTGATTGATGGTAAAAATCTGAGGGAGTGCCTGCCAATAAGGGAATAAGGAGACGAGTCATATCTTATAGGATCCTTCCTGACTGTCTACTACATCTGCCATCATGGGTATAGTCTTGCACTCCAGTCCTCTCCTATGGACACGGTTGGCAGCCCTGGTCTTCTCCTGTGTGGCCTTCTCCGTGGCTGTGCATGGCGGCCAACTCCACCACGGCACCGGAGACTGGTGCATCTTCTGCTGGGCCTTCAGCTTCTCTGGGACGCTGCTCGTCATCCTGGTGGAGCTGTTTGGCCTTCAGACCAGAGCCCCCGTCTCATGGAAGAACTTCCCCATCACTTTCGCCTGCTACGCCGCCCTGCTCTGCCTGTCCGCCTCCATCATCTTCCCCCTCTACTTCGTCAAGGGATCTCCAAGCCATAGCACGGTCCATGACTACCGAATCGTGTCAACCGTCTTCTCCTGCCTGGCCACTGTGGCTTACATAAGTGAGGTAAGCATCAGTAAGGCGCGTCCGGGTGAAGTGGCCGGCTATATGGCCACAGCCCCCGGCCTGCTCAAAGTCTGCGAGACCTTCGTGGCCTGTATCATCTTCGTCTTCATCAGCGACCCTGTGGTGTACGACCGTCACGAAGCACTCAAGTACTGCATGTCCGTCTACTGCATCTGCTTCATCCTGTCGGCGGCCATCATCCTGCTCTGCATAGGCGAGTGCACTGGCTGCCTGCCCTTCCCGTTTGCACGCTTCCTGTCTGCCTACGCCCTGCTGGCTGTGATTCTCTATCTGTCAGCGACCATCATCTGGCCCATCTTCAACTTTGACCCCAAGCACGGTGGAACAAAGTCGAGGCCGTACGGCTGCACCAGCACATATGGGCTCTGTGTGTGGGATAAGCTTATGACCGTGGCTGTGCTCACTGCTGTGAACTTCATCCTCTATCTGGCTGACCTGATCTATTCCACTCGCCTCGTGTTCGTCAGTGCTTGAGGGAAGAGAAAAGCTGTTCGGCCAGCAGCGTGTTCCAAACAAAATCAAATATGGCATGCTAAGAAAAATCTGTCAACCTGGGGTCAAACACAACTAACGGGAGTGTTTGTTTGTTTAATGGTGTCGAAACCAGAAGAAGGAGCTGGTGGGTCATGACCATGGTCACATTTCAACCTTTTATTTTATGGTAGAACAAACTTGTACAAAAACAAGCAGGGGCAAACAGTACTTGAGTAATTGTTGACTGATGATGTAAACGATGAGGGCGTATTAGTAGCAATGAGCAGGCCTTTTCAAAGTTCATCTAGCTGACCTGCACCTTCAGGCACAACTCTCCTGCTGTTTTGGCCCCAAAACCAACATGCAAAACTGCCAAATTTGATTTTGAGTGAAGTGCACTGCCAGCCTTAGGACTGTAGAGAGGAGGAAGGGGCAAAAAGAAGAGGAGGTTGAAGTCAATGGCTATGTTTACACGTACAACAATATTCCCTTGAATTACAGAGGCTCCATGTTGGAGCATGTAAAAGCTTCCAACAAGGCTTCCATCAGGCCTGAATAGACTCTAATCTCGATCACGAGAGGCCTGAAAGTGATTGCTGGTTCATACTGACTTCAGCCAAGACAATATCCAATATAATAGCAAATCATTACCCATTCAGAAACTTCACATTTACAATTATCTCATGTAAGCAGGGATATTTGAGATGTCTTGATATGAGTCACCGATCAACAGAATCTCCCAAACATGACTCCTACCAACGTGCCTGTAAACATAGTCCGTGATGACTAAGGATGAAAAAATGAAATGGCGGCTTGTTATTATCTTTTTGTTTGATATTTTTTTGCGAAATGTATATGTCAATGCTCTGCGTTTAGTTTGTTTTAAATTAGATTTTAGATATAAATGAGACTGCCGAGCAACATCTCTGTTTAACTGCTAAAGGACAAAAGGTAGAAAACAATCAAATGCTAGCTGTACGGAGCCAAGAAAATATTCAGACGATTGGAAACCTGAAGTTAAACTTATGGGGTTCTTTTTGGTGGTTTTGTTGAAGTAATGAATTGTTTCAGTTTCCCAGCAGCACAAAGCGCAGTGGGATCCTTCATCAGTGCATTTTACACGGCTCCAATATTTTTAAACTTGAAGTATGATGTTCAGATGAATGCTATAGGCCAGCTTTCCGCTCCTCTTATGATATATCTGTATCTGCAAGCTACAATCGTATAGCGAGAATATATATATGTGGAAAGAATATAAGCAAGATTGTGGATTTTAAACAAGTATGATAAAAGTGCACTTAATGTTAGTATTATCTGTGTTTATAGTCCTGGTGTCCCCAGATATCGAAGCCTCAATTAACACCAAAGTCACACCACTAAATCTGCACACATTGTTGATTGGTTCTATTGGTTTTATACTGCTGTAAAAAAAAAAGAAAAAAAAAAAAAAAGACAAAGAAAGAAAAAAAAAAAACCTCAGAGAGGGAGGCCAGTGGCAATGGCTCTCTCACTCTCTTGACGTTGTTGTGGTCTCTAACTTTTTTATATTTCACTGTTCATGTTTTCATGTGCTTACCACGTCAGTATTGTAGGAGAAGATAACCCAGGTTTTCAATAAAACCACATGGTAAACTGATACTTCTGTGTGTGTCCAATCCATTTTTAATAAAAATGTTTTTAATGTTGGTCCCACAACTTTGTTAATTTATTTCTTATTTATATCTAAATACGTACATGGCGATTTACACATTGTTGTTCTAACGTGAAACTAAAACTGTGATCACCTACTGAAAATTAGCATGTCAGCATTGACTACAACAAAACCAGGGTAGCTTCCACTTAAGATAGCATCAAATTGAATGAAATATACAAAAATCTATCAAATTGTTGTGTAAAAAAAACCCCCAAACATTCAAACATTTCACTGTAGCTTTAACAAATCTACAATGTTCAGATGGCTTTTCCTCTGACAAGGACATTTTTCCTTCACGGACAGTTGTGTTCAGTGGTTGAATCACATGGTGAAGGCAACGCCCATTAAAAAAGACATAAAGAATACACAAAACCTACTTTTTCAGACACAATTGTGACATCAGAGCTGCAAAAGTGACAAAGAAATCACTTCCTGTTGAGAAATGTTGCAAAAGTTTGTTAAAACTTTTTTGATTCACAGGAAACTTCAGGACGCTTCTTCCTTATGTTATTTTACATCAGTATATTCGTAATTAATTAATTAATTGCAACCAATTCAAGTGGGCCCCAGGTTTATTTCAGGAAATGAAGCAAACTGCCTGAAGCAGCATCTGCTCCATGGTCACTATTTATACTCAGCTGGCTTACTTTATCTCTCATCACATTTTTCACTTTCCCCACCTCCTCCCTTTCTTGACAGATTCCCTCTGGCTCTGTGTGAGCTCCAGGATGACCCACAGGGGCGTCTGTGAAGTGCAGCGCTCCAGCTCCTTCAGCTGGAGAGGCCTGACCGCTGGGGTCTACTGCAGAACCGGGCCAATATTTCACTTATAAATCAACGGCCAGGACAAAATGGGAGTTTATTTGGTTTAAGGAAGGGTTGTTCCTTCTGAAAAGACAAGGCGGCTATGACAGTTGCAACTGCAGCTGCTGACGCGTCAGGAGTTAGTGTCACTGGAATATTACATTACTCAACCTCACAAGTATCCATGAGTAATAAATGTGGGAGGAAGTATTACAGACTTTTCCCAAAGTAAGTGCAATAATTTCACACTGTAAAAATCAGAGTAAGCATGTAAATATATAGAGGAGACTGTATTTAAAGTATTCAATGCCGCAAACCGTCAAAAACTAAAAAAACTAAAATAGTTAAAAATTCAGAAAAATTGTGTGAATAAAAGAAAAGAAATGCTGAAACTCCTTTAATAAGAGAAGCTTGAAGCAACATTAATGCATTCAACGCCACTCGTCTTAACTGTTTGGAAGTTTCATTTATAAGGCCTAAAGTAATCTGAGTCTGAATTTAAACTATTTCATTCTTATTGTAAATACTAAATAGGAAATAAATAACCAGCCCCTCTCTTCTATCCACTTATTCTAAGTCCTTTGTCTGTTCCCCTGGTCGTCTTCCCCTGGATTCATAAACTTACTCTCCATCATCTCTAAAAGTGACTTTGATGAAAAAAACGCCAGCTTGGATGCTGTGTTCATGAAAACTTGGAACCGATATATTACAACTCGGAAATGTATGACTTCCAATTGACTTTCATCATGTAGTCTCTACAAAAACGAGCTGTGTCTGTCATGTTGGGAAGTAAAGCACATTGCAGTGTGAAGGTGAGGCAGCATGTCTCTGTATGTCTTATTGTTTTTTTGTGAGTGTTGCATGTAAGTGAGTTTCCCTCAGGATAAATAAAGTAGACATCTATCATATATATCATATTTGTAGTAAAAAATAAAAAATATATTTCTGTTTCCTAGTTCGGGATGTAAATGAAAAGTACAGATGGAGGATGCTGATCTTTCAATTTTTTTCTGCCATTTAACCTTCAGCAGCAGGATGCCATAGTAGTTAGCGCTGCCGACCCACAATATGGAGGTTGCAGGTTTGATTCCCGGTAGGAGTCGATTAGTGAATACTGACTGGGCAACAGCAAGGATTGGCTAGTGATGTTAGTTTGGTTGAGAGGGAAAGCAGTGACATGGTGCCGGAGTACTTTAAGCCCTGTATTTATAACATATTTTATAATGATATTATCAATCATAGTTTATATTTTAATTCTAAATCTTACTCACAGTTGTGGATGCCTGGGGTGAAATATGATATGCTTGATTTAAGATGGAATCACAGATTTTTCCTTCTCTGTACTTTGTTCTTGGTAAGAAACACTTTTCTGTCTCCTGATCACTTTAAAGAATATTTTGGTAAGACTCAGGCTGCTCTGGCCCGAGGTTAGTCAGCACAGCTTTTGTTTATTTTATCCTATCTCCCGTAAGCTCTGCTACTGTTTTATACGGCAAACAATCTGTAGGGAGGAGTTTTCCTACTCTCCTTAAATAACGAAATTAATTCTTGGCCTTCCCACTCGGGTCCATAAAAAGAACAAAGGGTTTAAGTCATCCACACAACAATAGCTTGATACAATCTCAAATGAAAGAGCTCTTGTCTCGGACGCAGCTTCGTCTTCCAACTCTTAAAGCAGATGTTGTTGTCAGTGCAGCCAAGATTAAATATGGACCAACAATGACAATAAGAAACATACAACTAATTAAAATAGACACACAGATGTTCCTGAGTGCTTGACAAGGTCAAACATTCCTTCAGTGATGATGTATGAGTCAGTTTTTGTTTTTTTTTTTTTACCCAGTCTCTCTCCAGGCCTCAGGTCTCAATGGGAAACAGCTGCACAAGCTGTTTGATTAACAAATTAAGTAATTTTGAATCCTAATATTCTCATTTATTTCACCACACGTGTGTCCTTTTAACCTCTCATTGACCCCGTATAAAAAATAAATAAAAGCCAGTTTATTTATTATGTGGAGATCTGTTCAGTTGTGATTTTACTTTATTTATTGGTACACCAGCTACTGTCGGCCCCTGACACGACACCCTTACTTAGTCCCACCTTATGTAAGATGCCACGGGTTTTGCACCCATTAACCTAACCTACTAACAAGATATACAAAAGTATCAATGAGCTGTAGAGGAGATGGGAAATAAATCTAGCTTCCACTGAAGAGAGCCAGGAAAGTTGTTTCTCTAATTTTCAGTCTTTTCAATCCTCTCTAGTTATCGATTTAAAGCTCAGCAACCACGTAATTATTTCCCCAAACTTTCAACTCTCCTGTAAAACATACTGTCTGTAATGACATAATGGGGCAACTCACTCATATAACCAGATTATATAATGATATTTATCTAATTTATTAGCATTTTAAGTTAGCATGTCAGCCTCAGTGTCAGTAAAATTGCCATCCATACTTTTGGGGCAGGATAAAAAGCAGTAACACATTACTGTATTCTCTTGGTTGAACAAACCTGTACAGTGTATTAAGTCCCAGCAACAGTGATCCTATAGTTAGCTCATCTTCTGGGACTGTTTAGACGTGCTGCTCTTTAGGCTCTTTAAATGAAACTTTACCATTAAGAGTCTGTTTGGCAGCTGTTGTGTGAATCTGTATGTGTCAGTCAGGACAGCTCAAACAACTCATGGCCCCATATTTGAGATTATACCTCCCCCTGGTGAAACTAAGTGATCTCATGTTAAGGCGTTCCCAAATGGCTTTACAAGAAATTATGATGTAAAAAGCAGCAGGGCACCTCCAGGCAGGATAAGTTTTAACAGTTTTATATTCATTTATCTAGGTATGAGGAAGCATTTCAAGTCCTATTTCTTATTGCAATAAATGTCGTAATTGGATTTTATCATGCAGTTTGAAATCACACTGAAAAAAATATGATGAGTTATTTACTTGGTAAACCATGGTAAAGTTTTGGCACTGAAATTGTAAGTAAATTCTACAAGGGCGATCAAATACACTGTACTTGCAGATATAAGTTTCTTTTATTAGCAAACCTTTGTCTTTGTCTTTTTTATTTATGGACTATATTTAACCTTCCCATCGTCCTTGGGGTCAATTTGACAAAGACAAAATAATATATTAAGACTAGAACAGAACAAAATCCTTCTTTGTCACTGTCAACATTGTCACCATCGTTCATCGTTCACCATTTTTTAAAAGAATATATAACGTTTCTTGCTGTAGCTAAGTCCATTACTCGTCACCAATTAACCAATTAAAAAAGACATGTTCAGGTGCCCACATCGGAAACAAGATCTTCTTCCTAGCTTCCTCTTTAGCTTATTTAA
Organism: Echeneis naucrates; assembly: GCF_900963305.1. Lineage (NCBI taxonomy): Eukaryota > Metazoa > Chordata > Actinopteri > Carangiformes > Echeneidae > Echeneis > Echeneis naucrates. Next base: position 18,527,610 of record NC_042527.1, on the reverse strand, counting down.
AATAATTAGCATCGGTTTTTTTCCTGGCTCAGAAAGGGGCTTTGATGGTGATGTGTCTGTGGCGCGCAGCAAAATTTGGGGAATACACATTTGCAGATCGTGCAAATGTATCAAGCATGACAACATTTGATATTGGCCATACAGTTAAAGGTTAAATCTCTGTCAGCAGACTGCGGCAGAGGGCTTGACGCTAACCTTTTTTTTTAGCATGCTATTGACCCTGAATCTTGCTAACATAACGTTAGCTTTCTGTCTTATAGCCGAACCAGACGCTCGAGTTTCTGTGGCCGCAGCTTCATGAAGGAAGTGAAAAAAGAAAACTCCCTTCCCCGTTTATATGCTGGAAAAAAAGCGGAATGACTTAACTTCGTGATGATTTATCCGCTCCTGCCTCCATCAAACTGGCCGCCGTCGTCATCATCTCGGGTTTTGGCGGACAACGACGCGCATGCGTCCTGTATGCGCGTCACACCGCGCATGCGCGGATCCAAAACGCGCAATTACTGAAACGTTCATGTGCAATGATTATGAAAGCTTTGAATATTTTGTGAAAATACAATAAAGCTTGCTCTTCCCGCGCAGTTTATTTATTACATGAATAACATATATAGTTTTACTTGAATAATTCCAGTTCTCACTGATACCTACAATTAGAAAGTAAATATTGTGACAGTTAACCTAATAACTACTGCTACACTACAGAAGTATTTTTTTCAGTGGTGGGTGGCCCTTGTTTTTCTATTTCAAGGCTGGGAAACTATGTTGTACAGCTAAGATGACAAATAAAGTTGTGTCCTGTAATTACAAGAAGAAAGCCAATCAATTTTCTCCCCAAGAATTAATAACAGTGTGTGAGAAAATATTATCCACAGTGAAAGGCCAAAAGTACTCAGACATGCTTGTCCTTGAACTTCCTGTTTTTCTTGGTTTGCGATTGAAGCATTAGTTTCAATGAGGGGGGGACTTTACAGCATAAAATTATATTTGTAAAAACACTGAAGGGGGGGAACATCCTTTCCAGGGTACAGCAGGATCCAAAACAAGAACCAGATCTATCGCCAATAGTCAGAGGCAGAATGAGAATGAATTCCTTCACCTGCAATCTCTTTCAAAGTCCTTTTGGAAACCTACTGTGATCGAGCAGTATATAAATGAATACTGTCAGTTTATGTTCATCTGATGTCCACATACATCAGGCTGAAAGCGATCACTGTTGAAACTGTTGGTCTGTAAAAAAAAAGGTTTCCATTTCATTATTTTGCTGCGTTCACCTCTCATGAACTTTCCATGAGCAACTTCCTTTCCTGAGCTGCAGCCAGACGGAAAAGCAGGAGCTGCTGGAGCTGGAAAAGTCCGTGTCAGGAAAGAGTTACAGCTTCAGATTCCAAGGTGAAGTTCATCCTAAAAGATGTTCAGGGCTTCACTCCAACTTTATCTACGCCTTACCATTAAGACTGTTTTTGGTCTCAAGCTCCAAACGTGACCATTTATGGTTGTGCTCAAACATATAGACCCATAAAACTGTCAGGAAAGCATATATTGCTATTACGGCGTCTTTTTATTTCATTGTCTTGTTTGATGAAAGATTTTTCTCAAATTTTCTTGCAGCCACACTGTGTTAAGTGGAGAAAGTAAGAACAGAAGGGAATCAGCAAAATGAGTAACATATCCATCCACCAGCTGTTGATTTGGGACAGTCGAGGCGTTCTGGTCCAGAGTCCCCTAGGTGGCGCTGTTCTCCAAGACAAACCTGCTCTGCTTGGAGGGATCCAACAAAAATTTCCTCAAACACACCTGTCTAACAGCTCCGCCAGCCATGCTGTCCTTTTGTGAGGTCAAATGTCACAGGAGGGCCCTTATTCCCCTCGACTGTGAACCTTCACACCAGCCACAACAACAGAATTTTTGATATTTTGCAGCACAAACATACTTTGGAAGTCTCCATCACAATCAGAACTGACCCAGAAATGATGAATCGCTGCAGGATGGGGGATGGTTCTACTTGTGCAAATTTAAAATGAAGACACTTTCAGGAAAACTGAATAATTGTGCATTTTTTAACAAAGAATTTGTATTGATACATCGGATGGAAGAAAATACTGTATCCTGTTAAACATGTAGTCTTCCACTGGATTTAAGCCCTTTTCCCTTCAGTCCCCAAATCCTTCTCTATTCTCTAATCTAGATTTATCTGGTATGAATATGTTTTTGTGGTTTGTTTGTTTTGTTTTGTTTTTTTTTTTGACAAAAGAAAAGCACGCAATCAAAGAGGTTTCTTGTATAATTTATACTGAAAACATGTTAAAAACATTCGTTTCCTTTTATAAAACCATAACAATTACCTGCGGTCGTAATTACAACAGTGTCCTGGTAAAATTCACCTATTCAATATCACATGTAACTGTAACGACACGTCTTAATACCAAGTGCACAAGGGATTTAGGAGGATGTTGCATATCAAACAGGGGCCAAATCAGCCGCTCTGAACTCAGTTTGGCTGGTTGTCCATCTGTGAGCCGGACTGGTAAGACTGGATGTCCTCACCAATGAACTCTGACACTGCGGAGGGAGAAGAGAGAGAGTCACAGTCAGTTAACTTCATCCACCTCATACACTCGGCATCATTAGTGCCCTTTAATGTCATGCATTGCCACAATATCAACAAACAAAAACAAATAAGAAATCAAAGTAGCAGGGACCAACTCTTATGTTCCCATGCAAACAATAAAGCAGCATTTTCAGAGTAGCTTGTTAATACTTTTTTTTATATAAACGGTTTATGTGATGTAATAGAGTAAACAACTGTAGGCTGATAGACTGTTTTAAACTCTCAAATATCTCTATTGTTATTAGCGGTATTGGAGGCAAAAATTCCGATACAGACTATTTTGCACTGTAGGGGGGAACAAATTATAATGAGCAGCGATTTAAAAAGAATTAAAAATCAAAGATTGCAGACGCCAATAGTCTTTGCTGTTAGTCTCTGAGCAGCAGCCACATCCATGTGGAGCACTAAAGAGCAGATTGTTTTGGGTTATATTTCATCAACCACTTGATTTTGCTGGCTCTCGTCGCTTGCAGCCACAGTCCATTCAGGCTCTTCAGCACTTTCCAAATTTGTGTTTTCTTACTCTTATTGTAACTGGATGGTGGAGCCTGGCGCCCAAGTTATAGGATTAAATATCCAACATCGCCTGCAGTGACAGAGCACCTAGTGCTTCTTATGTGAAGTTGAATAAAAGGTTTGATCACGACGACCTGGACAAACATCTCCCAACAGATGATTAGTGAGAGCACCTCAAACTGCGGTGTAATCAGGCAACTAAAACAAAGATCATCATCTCTAAACTCTCCTCAGAAGGGGTTAGAAACACTGACTCTGGGAGCTTTGCTGTTTTTTACGCCCCTCTCTTTAACCTTTTTTCCTCCTGTCCATGTCCTGTTTTTGTTTTAATATTAGGATCCATGAATGTAACTCACCCTCTTCAAAGGTGATGTGGTGCATAGACACTGAGCTGGTAAACTCCACAGGACACTCCTGGATCTTTGCATCCCTCTCTCCCCCATGTCCCATCCCCAGTGCCCTTCCCTGGGGGTCCCAGCCCTCATAATGGGAGTAAGGTGCCGGGCAGATGTCCTGATAGGGGCTGGGGTTGGAGGGAGGGGAGGGGCACGCCTCCTGGGGGTATGCAGAGTACTGGGGGTAAGGGGAGGTCGGGATGGGAGGGAGAGGGGAGGTCGAGATGGGACTACCGGCGGGAAACGGGCTGAGGGAGGAGGAGTGGGAGGGGGATGGGGAGGAAGATAGGTAGGGCGAGTCCAGCCACGGAGAAGGGGAAGGGGAGGGGGGCTGCGGGCCGCGGGGGTACAGAGGGGGCAGCAGCTCGGTGAAGCCCAGCTCCAGGTTCTCGAAGCTGGGGTGACGCTCGGACGGGGCCCCTCTGGACCCACTGGGCTCCTCCACCACGGCCTCCGGTTTGGAGCAGTACTCCTCGTGGTAGCTCATGGCGGGGCAGGGGGGGGAGTAGGTGGAGGGGTAAGGGGGCAGCTGGAAACCCAGGCCTCGATCATCAGCCACAGGGTCACCTCGGACGTGGAACCCCCTGTCCATCCTGGATGGCCCCACCACAGGCCCCCTGTCCAGGGGCAGCACAGAGGGCCGCGGCAGCAGAGGGTCCTCTTCTTTAAACATAACTTAACGTTTCACAAACATGATAATATCTATTAGTAACGCAGTAAGAATACACTCTGAATATTATTTCTCAGAAAAGGTGAAACCACACAATTTGACTTCAGCTGAATTTGAGCTTCATTTAGATCCAACTGAGCTCAATGAAGACGAGGAATAAATCCACTGATGTGCATTGTTTTCTTTAGCTGCCAATCCAGTGGCTGAATATAAAATCTCATTCTGTTTTCAGAACGTTTACAGAATCCAGCTCTTCATTTGGACTAAATAAAACCTGATGTGGGTCACTGTTTAAAACAAAAATAGTTCTTTGTTGAGGCTGAATCACACCTTTAAAGGTGGGTAGCCAAAGGTTCTTTGCATTTCTTAGTGATCAAATGTCGGAGGTTTAGTGAAAGCAGCACAACAAAGTGTCTGAATCTAGATCAGGAAATAACTGATCGACTTAAAATGTAACTAAGCATTAGTTATTAATATTGATGATGACAAGGCCACAGCAACATTCCCAGCCCTCATACACCTGAGATACAACATAAGGCGAATAATCAGAAATAATTATTAGAAATAAACTTACATGTATAGACAGCATTTGTACTTGTAATTTCTGTAGAGAATACATTTTATACATTAATATATATTTATCTCTGCTTTAAACACTGAAAAAAGAATGCATTTTCTGTATATATATATATATCACTGTTAGATTCATGGTCAGCTTTTCTGGCTGTAAATCTGAATATCAGGGATGGAAATTAAGGGACACTTACTGGGCAGATACTTGAAGCAGTGAGTGCTGCTCCTTTTCCGCTTCCCATTGGAGACATAAAGACTGATGGACACCGGCCGACTGACGGACAGGTCGCTGTAGGCGGGAACTCTCACGCACAGCAAACACTAGCAGGAGGAAGGAGTGTGGAAATAACATCACATCGCAGGCTGACTTGAGCAGATTCAAATCATCTGTTGAGAATCAGCAAGACTTGAGTTTTGTTTTACAGGCTTACGCTAAATTACCTCGTTACTGTTGTCACGGTCGACATGAGCCTCCTCCTCCCACTGTAATTTACCATCTGATAGATAAGAGCATAACGGCGCGTTAAGGACGAGTGTAACCTACCATCTCCTACATCCTATAACGGGTAAACATATTTTAAAATTCACTGAAACTAAAAAACCTCTGTGTCCTACCGAGGGACATTAATCCTGTTTCACTTTCCCCTTTCATGGTTTTTCATTAATAATGTGACACTCACACTATTGATCCTAACCTAACTTTTCTTTCTTTTTTATACAAACTCACTTGTGAACAAGTTGAAACCAGACAGAACAATTTTCATCAGTCTGTGATTCAGGGAAAGCTCTGTGTGATGTCCATCTGTATAACATCTGAATGACTGTTGTTAAATATCCTAAACAGATTAAAACCAGCACACATGTTGATTTACAATGAACTAGTGTTCATAGTGCACAGAATGAGAATAGAAGACAAGCTCAAAGCTATTAATGAAATAAATCTGAATTTCTCAGTCATCATATAGCAGCAATGATTTTCTCCGGCAGCATTTGAGATTCTTGCCTCTACTTCTTTTAGCTTTGATCAGAAAAAACACATTATTTGCCTCCTCTTTGCAGGCTGCACACTTACCTGTCCCTCTCTCCATGAAAACAACTCTGGAGATCGGCAGGAAGTTGTTGCCACTTAGCAGAAGTTCCTCTCCGCCCTCCACAGAGCAGGAAGTGAGACTCACAGACTCAATGACGGGCAGCTCCTGGGCCGAACGCTGGGCTGAAGAAAGAGTCAAATTTAAAAAAAGATCCTCGGTGCCAGCAAACACAGTTCCTATTCACAGACAGCGTGAAGAAGAGCTCCACAAACTGCTTTCCATTTAGGATCACAGCTCATGAGTGAACTTTTTACCCAGAAAAAGCCAAATCCTAAAGCTACAACAACAAACGTGGAACTGACATTTGTCTTGCTTAGTTTTATTAGAATAAAAAGGGGAAAGTACAGTCCTTAGCAGAAGATCTTTTCTGTGGAAGGCGCTTTGGAGCCATGAACGGGTCTGTATCAACAGTGGATCCTGAAAGGCTTTGCCCAGACAGAACCAGCAGTTTTCAAACAATGTATAATTTGTCAAGGCAGTGTGAAGGCTGAGTCCAGTACAGACCTCAGAACTCAGCTAAAGGCGCCCTGCCGAGGCCAGTGTACCTAAAACTACTGTCAACTCACAGCATTCGATGGGCATGGAGGCGACCTGCAGAGCCAGGACCCGACCGGGTGGGGCAACAGGGGGCGCCAGGGGGAGGTGGGTGCGGAAAACCAAGCGAACACGTGTGTTCTTCCTGCCAACGTCGGTTTCTCCTTTCCTCAGCTCGATGTCCGAGTTCCTCAGCTTCAGGATCCCTGCACAGTCGATGCTAAGACACACAGGATTTGTTTTTTTTTTTAAACCAGAAATGCATGACCTAGAAACCGGAGCGTGAGGCCGAATGACGTGCAAAAATAACAACTCACAGCGCGGTCATGTTGTTCTCGGGGTTGAGCGGGATGTCCAGCAGTTTGGTCCCCGCCTGGACGCTCTCATGACTGGCAGTGCCCACCATCTTCCCCGTTACTCTAAAGAGATTTTACTCACAAAGTTAAAGCTCTGTCCCCTCACAAAAATAAGCGATCAATAATAGACTAGATCATGTAGGTGGACCTGAACTTATGGATGTTACATTACCCATCCTGTTATTTTAATTTACTTTCATTTAGTATTTCACGCAGTATTTTCTGCAGGGGTTATAGGGCTTATAAAAATTGAATAGAAACTTCTAAAATCTTTCAATCAATCCTTGGGGTTTGATGAGAAATCATTTTAGAATAACATCCTATTGATGCCCCAAAATATCCTACGAATGGCCCAAGATACGAGGAGAAGCAAAATAACTTCCTCCTCCTACTTTAAGACGATGTTTTCATCAACAACAAGCTTTACTGACAACGACCAGTACAAAAAAACATTCCTTGACCAACACAACAAGCAGCTGGTGATAGATTATGCAATAATTAAAGCAGCAGTGATCACACAATGTCCTTCTTGTATATGCAGCGTTGTGCATGTTAACACTCTTGGTAATAAGTTAGATTTTAAATGGAAAGTTGAACGCCGTTAGGTACCTGTGTATCTGATAGAAAGGATGCGGCCTGATGGATCTGTCGTCAGCAGTTCCGACGAAAACCTGAAGAGAGAGCGGTTTCCTCTCCGAGTATCCGCACAGCTGTACAGAGACACCCAGCATGAGAGACGGACTCAAACTGTGATGAGGCCGCAGCCCTCTTATTACAAACTCAAAACCTTCAGACTCACTTTCTTATCTCAGCTTGATTAGAAATGGCATCAGGTGTAACGTTGGAGTCAAGAACTTTGGGGTGTGTTGCATTTCTGAACACGAGCTTTGTTCCTACAAATCTGCGTCATCGTCTTAAAACTTTAATACGTCTTTTAGAAGCATGTCTGGGATTCACCTTGACGACGGGGTGTCCAGTCGGCGAGGCCTTCACGGCCCCCCTGCTGCCCTCGGTCTCGTAGTGGGCTCTGTGGTGAGGACGGGGCTGGACCTCAATACGCAGCTCGTACTGGTCAAACTGCGACGGCAGCGGCCAGTCGAGCGGCGGCAGAGCGTTAGACCTGGAGATTGAATCAGCAGTGATGGAGACGTGCAACAGATGCAGATGAATAACTGCATCTGCCGCGGACCAGCTAATGACATTTACATCTAATTTACACATGCAACAGTCAGCGCCAGGTCGGGTGAATATTAACACAAAAAAAGTTTGTGCATTTGAAAGCAGGTTTTGTTCCACATCCACATCGAAGCTGATGTTTTCAGAACAACAATTAAAGAATCCAACAACTACTTACAGATAAGGAAAGTAAAATATTGTTGAGAACATTAACGCGGTAACTGATGGTTTTTGTGTGTTTGTGTTCTTGCCTGAACAGAGGACTATGGGCGCTGGCTCGGGCCCGTCCCCAAGCCAGAGCGGGGGGCACAGAGAGGTAGTCCATGCCCAGAGAGGGGGGGTCTCTCCTGGTCTGCTGGGTCTCTGGGAGCGGGCAGGGGGAGATGTGGCCTGGAGCCTGCTCCTGCTCCACCTCCCTGGGAGACAACTGGGGGAGAGGAGCGAGGGTCAGCCCTTTTAAAAGTCTAGAAAATGCGTCATATTTTAGCCCAAAACCAAAACGAGCATCTTCACCTGCTCCAGTGATGTCTTCCTGGTTTTCTGCGGGATGCTGAGCTCGCAGCTGCTGGGCGGAGCTTGGGACTGGGGGGCGGAGTCTCCGCCGTCCAGGCTGCATCCCTGCAGTTCCTCTGAGTAGCTGCTCCTCCGCGAGGTACAGGGGGAGGCCAGGGGGGAGTTTCTGCGCTTTTTACCTCCAGGAGAGGTGGGCCGCGACGACGGCGACAGCCCGAAGCTGATGGCGGCCTCGTTGAGGTCCTCCTCCTCCACCAGCAGGGAGTCACAGCTGGAGGCCGGGCTCAGCCAGCCGCGGGAGGACGGGCTGGAGGCCGGACTGGGGCTGAGGGAGCCTGGGCATCGTTCCCGGTAGGTGAAGGGGTCCAGCAGGGGGAGGTAGAGGCGCTCTCGGTCCCACCCTCCTCCGCCGCCCATGTCCCAGTAGCTGGAGATGGTGGGTGCTGGATCATCTTCAGGGGAGATGGTGGTGATCTGGATGCTGGGACACTCAACCACACGAGACTCTGAAACCTGAAGCCAAGATGACTCATTTTCTCAGTTTTGTCCTTCAGTAAATTCACAGAAAATGAAAAATGCTTAAGCGACTAATTGGCCAATTATTTAATCAGCAAAAATGCAGAGCATTTTCTCTTTCTGTTTTTCATTAGTTCAGTTTTGGAAGAAGAAACCTAACATGAAATCACCTCTTCCTCCTCTTGAAGACTAAGAAGAAGAAGAAGAACATAGATTCAAGAATTAGACACAAAATAGCTGATTGATGCAACAGCAACCATGTTTACTCAACTTACAAAATCTCACACTGACCATTCATCTTCCTTCACCTTTTACTTGCATTAAAATCAAAACGTAATGCAGCTGAGAACAGAAACAATATCAAAATATATCATCTCATCTTGAGACAATCACTGAACAGCTACATTCAAGAGCCATTCAATTTAATCCAATTTTAACATTTTGAAAGTTAATACTATTTGGACTTGACAGATTGGAAAGCGAGAAATCCACTTGAAGCCTTTGATATGATTGCGAATCCAATTGAAGCTGATTGAACATCCCTGGATTTGCATCAGTTTAAATGGGACGTGAAAGGCACTGCTGATTTTGGAGCGCGACTGCGTTAAGAGAAACATTTCCCACAGTCTCAGAAGGGACGCCTGAATTCGCACCTCAGCAGATCCGCCTCAGCTCTAAATTAGGCACTTCCCAGGTGAGGGTGCTGACGATGACGTGAACGCAGAGCGGTCAATATGGTCATTTCTACGTGACGATAAGGATCAGGTTTGTAATAGCGTGGAGAAAGTCAACGACTCAGGCTGAGTTGGAGGCCCACAGTCAAGCAGTTTGAGGTTTTCAGCTTCAGCTTGTCTCACCTGCACAGAGCGCGCCGGCAGGCTCTCATAGGTCCCGCTGAACTCTCTGACCGGCGCCCTTCGTGGAGGCGGCGAATGCATTCCAGCCCGTTGACTGGCTGAGGGCGGCGGGCTGGGGATGCTGATCGAGTGTCCTGCATGATTGGCAGCCAAGTGCTTTTCTGTAAGTGAAAGCAAATAATCCTCAACGTGAGTGTGAGAGAGAAAATGAACATCACGAGTTCAGAACGCAGGCGGAGCCTTTAAAGGGAGTTTAAAGCAAGTTCACTTCCCTAATATTCACCTCTGCTTCCACATGGCAATAATTTATTTTCTGGCATGCCTTTTTCCTCCTTGTTTAACACACTCTCTTTTCATATCACATCTTGTGGGGGTTTTTGGAGAGGGGGTGTGTGCAGTGACGTGACCTCCCATTGATGCTTTTGTTCGAGCCACACCACGACAGTTAACGGCGAAAACCTGACGCTCCTTTTACTTCTGGCACGAGAAAGACTCATTAGATGTCAATCAAAAATATTCTAAACACAATTTGTGGCAAGAAAAGATTTTCCTTTTTCTTTTTTTAATCATCAACATGCCCGCATTGTTCATTACACGTCAGTTTTCCTTGATTTACTGCGCTGTAATTGTTCCCATATGGAAAATGCATGCAACTGAAACTTTTCTCCCCTTACAGACTGCACTATTAGTGTCTTTCCAAAAAATGCTTCTTATCTGTCAGTTTTAATCCAAAGGAAAAGTTTGGGCTTTTTTTGGAAAATATATATAATAATTATATCCTTTCTTTGGTTAGCTTTTGGCGACTCTTGTTTCTGTGCTGTAAACATGAAGCTGGTTAGCTTAGCTTAGCTTAGCTTAGCACACAGACTGGAAACAATTATCCTGACTTTGTCTTGTATTTAAAAAAAATCAACAGGTTAATCTTTAATTTGTTGCTTCTTACTTGGTTACTCTGTACCAATAAATATTTATGTATAGGAGGCTGCTAATGGGCCGTATTTGGAATTATATAAATATTTCAGGCTTCTCATTGGAAGGAAACGTTATGTCCTTTCTTCTGCGTCAAAAGTAGAAATGTGATAATTCAGTCACTATCACAGGAAGAAAACTGCAGGTGTCTGGAGTAATTATGAAAAGCATTACAGTAGATTTTAGTTTTATATTCTATGATCAACAGTTTAGCAAATGTCCCAGACACTTTTGGTAACTCTATCTTGAATGAATATTTTGATCCAGGTCTTCTTTTGTGTGTGTACTAAAGTCACATCTCATGTGACAAAAAGTTGAAATGGGGATTCTGCTCAAAAAGTTTCTCTGATGTTCATCCTGACAGCAGTGACTTTGACTGAAAACAGTCTCTTTTGAATTCCTTGCACTCTGACAAACATCCATCCTCTCGAGGACACGACCCTCGAAAACCTCAGTCCCCACCTTTCAACATTTCCCCAGCGTGGTGTGGTAGGCCTCTTCGTGGAGCCAAACAGTAGTTACTCTGTAATTCATCAGGCTCCTATTGATCATTGGTGCGCTGCAGTGGCGGCGGGCCATACCGGCAATTTTTGGGCAACGGGGACGCACAACAGTGAACTGCCAACAAATTAAGACTCGGGGTGAAAAATCTCCTCAAATGTTTCCTGGCAACATAAATATTTCCAAGTGATTAAAGCTGCAGTGCTGAGGCATCTCTTCTGGTGGTGGATTTTTCACATGAAATAAAATTTTAGATGTTTGTGTATTGACCAGCAGAGGAGTTTAAGGGCCAAGAAATCTTACCCAATACTAACCGAACACAATAAAGTTAATCTAAAATATAAGAGATCAAGTACACCGCAAAGTTTTATTGTTTGTCCTGAGCTGAACCTAAAAAAAAGTGGTTATGAACTGAATCTGACAACTTATACTCCTTCAAAATCCGCCACATGTGACACCATAATGACGTTAAAAGCTCTATATATTTCCTAAACAGCAGTGCAGGCTGAATAAATGTTAGCTGTGCTGCTGGCTCTAACTACTTCATCTGGTCTTTACAGTATCTCACATCTACAACTACACCAACAGGAAGCTGGATTCAGGCCGAATGCACAAATCCATACATTTCCCTTTTAAGGCTCTTATCTTAAAACTATATCTACAAAAATCATTTATGTGTTTGCGGACAGAACGGCAGAATGGAACAAATCAGTTGTCACATTATCCTCAGGAAGCTTCATCCATCGTATTTAATAAAACATAATGCTTGAATCTCTCACACGCAGCCATAATTAGATCATTGTGTGAATCATAAATCATAAACCTGCTTATTTTCCAGAGGTTTCTCTCATGTAAGCTTCTTTTTCTTGTGAATTCTTGTCTTATTTCACCCCTTCACTCGTTCCTCTTGTGACTGAAAGGATCACTGAGGAGTTGATGGTTTCTAAAGGTCACTTTGAATACGACTTTGTCCATTCGAGTATCATTTCATACTTCATTCTCCATCATAAGTAGAAGATGACTTCACCACTGTGTGCAAATCAATCAACGTTATTGAACACACTTGGTCATTTTCTTTACCGCTTAACTGGCCGAAAACGATAAACTATTCTATGTCCTGAGGTGACCTGTCAGACTTTGATATTGAACATTTCTATGACACATAAAAGTGTTCATTTCTTCAGAAGCTCCAGGCTTCAGGCTTGGCTTTTTTGTGAATGACTGTTTACTTCTTCTTTTTTTTTTTTTTTTCCATGCCATATACTTTTAAAAGTCAGTTTTCCCCTCCTATGAGTCCTGGTGCCCTTCCAGCTGAGGTTTTGGAGCCACAACAATCCCTGTTTTTATTTAACGTTAGATACAAAATATGACGCTTATTTCAGAGTCATGTACAGATTTTAAAGGAACCAGAGACAAAGCGTTTCTTTTTTGTTTGTTTGTCGTGCAGGTTTCAGCATCATGATAGAAAATGTGCGGCGGGTAAAGTCAAATCAAAATAACCAAATCACTGCTTGGTGTAACTGCTCACAACTGGCAGACACATGGCAGCCGAAGCCACAGACTTTTTGTGTGCCACCGGTGTGCATGTTGCTGGGGGCACAAATCTGAACATCAGCAGTGATGGCGGAGGCGGAGGGGGGAGCAGGAGCGAGACTCAAACAGACTTCTCTGGAGGCTTGTGCTGAAAACAGTAAAAAAAAAAATCTGCCTTGTTGTTTCTCCTGTAGTTCACTTTCATACCTTGGGTGTGGTAATACAACTGTATGCCAGTGTAGGCGGGAAACATGGGAGAGTGGATGTGAGGATATGGAGTGTGTGTGTGTGTGTGTGTGTGTGTGTGTGTGGAGGGGAAAATAGGGGGAGATGGAAGTGAGAGAGGGAGGGAGGTGTGTATGTGGTGCACGGTCAGTACACAGAGGTTGAGGTTCCTTCCCAGATGGCAGCTGTTAACTCCACTCACACGCACAGCTGATTAGAAACACATTGAGTCTGGGGCTGCACGCACGCACGCACGCACACACACACACACACACACACACACACACACACTCTGAGTTGGGATACAGAATATGCACGCAGGCAGATGCATACCGCACACAAAACAAACACACAATAAAAATATACTCATGCTCACATGCTTACAGAAGCAGACACGCACACATCACACACAGAGAAGTTCCCATGCCTCTTCTCCAACATCTGCCCCCCCCCCCCCAGACTGACCCTGACCGCTGGAGGACTCCAGGTGCTGCGAGGCGCCGTCGCTCTCCTCACCGGGAACGGAGCTCTCCTGCTCGGCAGTGCGCACCGGGGCCGGTCCCTGGATCTGGCTGTGGCTCCGGCTTTGGATCTGGTTCTGGTTCTGGTTCTGGTTCTGGCTCTGCCGGGGCGGCGGGTCTTCCTCAAAGACCAGCTTGAACTCGAACTCGCCCTCCTCCCAGCCCGGCGCGGCCCCCATCGCCCTCCGGATCCGGACGCACTGACTCGGTCTTATCCCTCCGGCTCCAACACGGACACTTTAAGGTCTTTGGAGGAGGAAGGAAGAAAAGAAAAAGGCAAACACTGCCCCCCCCCTCCCTCCCTCCCCAGGAATAAATAAAACTTCTCCTATGTGCTCGTCATGACGCGGATTATTCCCGATGTTGGAAAAGTTTTTGGAGTAACTTTTACTTCTCCTCCTCCTCCTCCTCCTGCTGCTGCTGCTGCTGCTACTTCTGCTTCTTCAGCCGTCCAAATCAAATCTTTTCCGGATCCAACTCCTCAGAAAAGTGGGCTCTTTCATTCTCTGTCCATCGCCATCCCTGGAGCTTGTCTCTTCTTCTTCCTCCTCTCCGGTCGAGAGACACTCACTCAGAGCGAGAGAGAGAGGGAGAGAGAGAGAGAGAGAGATGGGGGGAGAAAAGTTTATCAAATATTTTTGCCGTCCTTTACCCTTAATTGCCTTTGGGTGGGTTTCCCAGCTCGGCTCATTCCCCATAGGATCTTATGCCTGTCAGTCATGAATCCCCCTGCTCTGCCCCCCCCCCCCCCCCCCCCCCCCCCCCCACACACACACACACACACTCTCTCTCTGGAGGTTTCTTTTAGTCAAACTCACTTAACTTTAACAACATTATCCTCTGAGTGTGCTTCTCTTGCTTTTTATTTTTCTTGTATTCTTCCTTCTTGTTTTTTTGCATCATCCAAACAAAACTTTGCTGACCCCCCCCCCCCCCCTCCAGATTTCAGCTTTCCTTCATTCACATCAGTAACTGTGTGACACATTTAACCTTAGAATAACATTATTATTATTCCAATCATGAGCAGCCCGCCGTCAGCACAAAGAGCAGCCATTGCAGGCCGGCTGCTGAACGGCCACCGGAGCTGTGATGTTAACTGTCATGTTTCTGCAAATAAGAGGGCCTATTTCCTGTGGCGATGAACACGACAGCCGACCCCCCACCCCTCCCGGTTCCCTCCTTTTTGGCTGTCACTCTTCGCTCTCCTCCCCCTTTCTTCGTCTTTTTTTTTTTTTTTTTTTTTTTTGTTTTAAACTCCACTCCTCCTTCCTCTCCTCTCCTCTCCCCACCAACTCCTCCTCATCCCTCCTTCTCCCGAGTCTCCCCTCCCTCCTTCCTCTCCACCACAGATCTGTTTCTCATTATCCTCTGTAGTCTGCTCTCTGTCTGAGTCAGGAGACGAAAAACTTAAATAAACACACTCTCTCAGGCTCTCTCTCTCTCTCTCTCTCTCTCTCTCTCTCTCTCCCTCTCCCTCTCTCTCTCTCAGTCCAGATCCTGATTCCTCCTCCTCCTCCTCCTCCTCCGTCCTCTTTCCTCGCCCTCCTCTGGTTCTCACAATCATCAGGCGTATGTTATACTGGAGTGTAACTGGGGGGGTTGTTTCACTCTCCCTGTCATCCCTCTTGGGGTTGTGTGGGCAGGCCTTGGATTCTGGACTGATCTCAAGATGTTACAGTCTGTTTTGGTGGTGGTGGGGGTGTTGGGGGGGTGGGGGTGGGGTGGGGGTGCTACCAGCAGGGCTGACGCAAGACTTTCTGAGGCCCTGAACAAGATTTGACAAACCCTTTCACCACCACCATCACTAAATCCCAAAATGCCACCGGACTAAGACGTAATCACGAAATCAATGTTTAAATTATTAGTGGTAAGAAAAAGGATTTTCCATTTGTTTGCTGGCCGGCTTCCTCTGCAGCTTCACTCTTAGTCTACAGGTTTAAGACTCTGTCCGAACGCATGCTCAGATCACCAAATGTTTCCAGTGACGGAGCCGGGGGTCACAGCGTTCAACACAGCGTGTGACTTTGTGACAGCGACAATTTGACTCACAAAGTTTGTACTCCACGAAACCTCTTGTTATTTCCTGTGTACAAAGAAATGCAGCACTACGAGGAGCGCTCAGTGGAGCAAACTGAGAATAATCGATAATCTAATCAACACTGATGGCATAGCAGCGCTATTACCCCGCAACAAGAGGATCACGGGTTCGATTCCCGGCCTGGGGCCTTTCTGCGTGGACTTTGTTCTCCACGTGCTTGTGTGGGTTTCCACCGGTTGTTGGTCTCTGTTTGTCTCTTGTGTGTTGGCCCTGTCCAGGGTGACCCTGCCCTCGCCCCCCGAGAGCTGGGATCGGCTCCAGTGCCCTCCGTGACCCGGAAAAACAGATAAGTGGAAGAAGAAGAATCCCATCGCCTTCACAAACGAATTCATGTCAACCAAGCTGCATCGGTAGGGATGTTATATGATCCATGGTGCCTGCGGGGACAAGCGGGGGCTGGAGCTGATCCCAGCTGCCAGAGCTGGATTCATCCTGGACAAGTCGCTGGTCCAACGCATGGGCCGACATATAGAGCCAGACCACTGAGTAGTTCGACAAGCAGATGAGTAAGTTTTCAGGCATCTTGGGCACTAAAACAAGGCCAAAAGTCCAGAACACCATGATTTCCCAACACTGGAAAGTTACTTTAACTATACCAGTAACATGCTCTTAGTTGTATCTGATTGAACCCAGTGCGTTATTGGATTACATCGCATTGTGTTGTGGCGAGAGCTGACATGAGTTCATGTGGTTTTACTGGAGCGGTCTGATTCAACACAATGTTCTCTCCGAGAAGAGCGAGGAGCCTATAAAGAATCGAAAACAGAAAAAACTGTTATTGTGCAAAAACAACTCGACAGTCTGCAAAAAAAGTGAGAGTAACACAAATAAAAGGAAATCGCAGCCTGCAGCTCAGCTAGCGAAACGCGGGTCAATAATAAACGATTGTTTCTGTTGTCACACAACTAAATTAAATTTTGATTAAATTATACCTCTGCCATTAGGTGAGCAAAAAATATTTCAAGGCACTAAGTCGCCTGAACAAACCACACGTTCATCACAGCATACGCACCATGTGATTGGCCAAAATTAATTAGAGGAAAGAAATGATAAGTTGGCTTTTACAGCCTTTATTTGATTATTTAATATTTTATTATTTTGTCCATTATTATTCTTGTCCGCACTTGACGTCTAAGTGTCTGAATAATAATTAGGATCACTACCTAAAATGGAACATGACAGTGCCTTTCAGATTTTGTTCAGTCTGACATTACAAAAGTCTTGCATTCGAAGTAAACTCTGAATAACTTACTTTAGCAGATATGAATCACTGTAAATTTTAGGTTTATAACTGTGAGCTGCAGTTACTCATTGAACTTGAAGGGCCTGCTGGTGCTGTTCGCACATCCTCAGTGTTTTTTCAGATACAGAGCGTTTCTAGAAATGGAAAGTTTCGGGGTTGTGAAACTCGAGCCTTGAATGGCAAGTAAATTGTTTAAAAGACTGCTGCACTGTGATGGATGAGTGCAACACACAGGAGGAACTGCTGAGTGTCAAGTTTATGAGAGGAAGAGAGACAAGAGGGATCATTCTTGTGGACGTGTTGCCCTCGTGTGGTGAGAGAGAGAAAGAGTTTACTCTGCTCTTCCTTTAAAGGCCTGAGGACACAGATTATCAGAGGAAGATCTTTTGTAATTTCATCCATGCTAATCTTCTGAATCAGAGAGAGAAAGAGAGAGAGAGACTGAAATGATTTATTGAATGACTGAAACTGGTCTTAATTTTTTCCAATAAAGCTAGATGCTATATTCAGACAAGCTGGAAAAAATTTTCTATTGTTTTCATCTGTTCAATCATAAATCAAAAAACAAACAAACAAACGAACAAACAAAAAAAACCCCAAATACTCATTATATCCAATGAGTATTTCAAACAAAGTAAATTCAACTATTAAAAGGCAATAAATACATTTCTGTTTATCCTCAAATCAAACTGATCTCAGTGACTCTACTGAGACCTTCAGCTGTGTGTCTTTACAACTAATTAGGGATATTTTTAAATTACACGCAAACTTTTCTGGAATTAATCCATCAATAGATTGATTGTGCTGAATCACATTTTTCTCCTGAGGACTAAAGCTTCTAAAGGATATTTATTCATGTAAAATCACAAAGTTAATGCAGACAAAACACAAAGAATGTATATTTAAATTCAAAGACTATTTTAGTAGCTTCCTTTAAACTTTGAAGAAACTTCTCTCTTGTGAATTAAACCTTTGAAGCCAGAAGTGACAGTGAGTGGTTGGAGCTCCAACTTGGCTTTGGGACTGCCAGTTTTGAAACTACTCATTTTCATTAATGCCCATTGTCAGAATACATGAACGGGGAATTTCCCCTTTTATTTATTTCTTACTGATAACGTTTTGCTTTTTTCCAGTCACCTTACCGTCCACGTGTTTCTCTTCTCAGTTGATACGCCAGAGACCAATTCTTTCTGTGGGGACGAAATTCTTCTTTGCCCCTTGTGCAAGTTAGCCTCGCTTCGTCCAGCGAGCCGTTGGGAACTTCTTAAAGCGAAACTTTCCTCCCAAAAGTCTGTCCTTATCGTCCTCATCCATCTTCACATCTGGCCTTCAGCCATGATAGTGTGGTTGGGCTGCTCATGTGACCAAAGGTCATGGGTCAGCTTTCACAGGAAGTGAACAAAAAAATAAAATAAAATAAAAATAAAAATAAAAAATATATATATTATGTGTTGAATGTTTTTCATGTTAATTGTTTTTAATTAATCCATGACAACAATTGTTGAGACATTTTAATGAAAAACAACAAATGTGAAGCTGCTGCCGGTGCAGGCAGAAGGGAGATCATCCGAGGCCCATGACGGTCAGGAAAGCCTGCCGGATGTTGGGAAAAATTAGATCTGCTGGAGGTTTAACAGAAAAAGGTCATAGGTCGCTAAGATTCACAATTGCACCGACCAAAACAACACTCGCTGAGAGTCTTCTTTCTGGTCAAGAGCAGAAAAATGTCACTAAATGTCATCTGATTCTACTTCACTCTGGTCCAAAATGGCAGCGTAACAGACTGACCAACAGAGCCAAGCCACTAGCATGACTAAAAATAGGCCTCTAAGGAGCGCTTCAATGGGAATCATTTCAGCTTGTTCAATGTCGTTTTTCTTTTAACTGTACATACAAACCCCCTTTGTTAGAAAACCAGTCTTATCAGAGCGGTAAAACATAAAGTCGGGGTTTCTATAGCACCGTGAAAACACATGGGCAACACCTGTCAGGCTTTTAGCTGCTTGGCAGCCGACTGATTGCATAAAATGACCAGAAAATGTTTTCTGTCAGAAGGTGTGAAGCAGCGTTGATGTAAAAGATGAGTCTGAGCAAAGGTATGCATGTTTAAAGGATGAAAGTGTAACACAACTACTCATTCAGCCTTTGCGCTTCCTCTTTGTGAAAATCAGCATTCCTGTCCGTGTCAGACCTGTATGAACTAGTGTCTGGGAGTGTGTGTGTGTGTTTGTGAGTCCTCCATCCATGACACAGCTTTGAATCAGTTATCTGAAGCAACAGATTACGCAACAATTATCTGAACTCTGAATGAACAGCCTTGGGACACACAAATATTAATACGTGACACTGGGAAATGTTTAGAGGACGAAAGCATGTTTATTTATAAAGACACACACACACACACACACACATTATATATCCAGAGTTAATCTTCATGCATTGCTCCCCAGGATGCTCATAAAGAGAGAAAGAATAAGTTTGTGTATGCATGAGAGCCAGTGAGCTTCCTAAAGAAGGACACACCTCTGTGCCTCTCTCACTCAAACCACAGCATGTTGCAGCGTGATTCAGTTTATCAGTGACTGAGCTCTGGAGGAGACGCTGTGGGAGCCGGACAGAGCAGACAGGAGCAGTTGGACATTTCAATCACATCCCGGAAAGGTCAGTCTATTAGTCTTTAACGCTGAGTGGAAAATTCTCCACACTTTGATTTTAAACTTCTTTCTGACATTTCTCTTCAGTCTCTCTTCCAGATTTTACTAACATTTACCTCCTTCCCATTCCCCTTTTCCATTTTAATAATAATAATTTACTTTTCTTGACTTGATTATTTACAGATAAGAGATTTATTACAAACCTATGACGCTTTATTTTAATACTTGCATACCGTGGGCTAATTCATCACTATTACTTTACTGGTAAACAGAGTTCCTGGCAGGAACAAGTGCTTTGCAGAGTCTCTTCTTCTTTTTTTTTTTTTTTTTTTTAAAGTCCCTGGATTTTGTTTTTTTGTTTTTTATTTATTTTTTTTTTTTTTGTAATTCAAATATCCCTAAAATGTCATGAAATTACTTTATTCCCATTCATTAGTTTAGCTGACATAGTTTCATTACAGTAATTTTTCCAACTTTCCCTGTGACAGCAGTATTTTTATGTCGTCACAGATGACAGATTCTTGTTTATTTTCCTGTGCTCGGACGACACAGCGGTGTCTTGCTTGGAAAAGGTTTCTTTCTTTCGTTACCGTTCTGAAAAACGTCAGATTGTATAGAAAACTATGATTCCTGTGAAACAACGCTTTCACGTGACAGCGTCACTGTGTGTTGCTTAGACTGGCTGCATTTCTTAAAAGTGATGCAACTTTTGAGAAATGCATCAAAAGTTGCATTTTGATGCATTTCTCAAATGCATCAAAATGCATGCTTGTCGGCACATGCTTGTCAGGGATACATGTGGAACCATGTCTTTAATTGGAGGTCAAATTCCTGTGACCTCTGCACTCTGCGGGACTAGTTTCCATGTGAACTGACACTGAGAAAGCCTCAGGAGAAGAGACACAAATAAAGGCACAAACAAAAGTAAGTGAACCAAAGACTGTGTTGAAATGGCATTCGGGTATGACGCTCAACTGCTAATGTTTGGCGTGTTTTAGCATGCTGCCTCCATATTTGAGTTACGCTGTTGGCAGCCTGGTCTGACAGGAATATTTTAGAGGCTGCGTCAGGGTGGCTGCCATCCTCTCCCACTGAGGTATTGGGAGATATTAAATGTTTCTTCATCTTCATTCCAATAGCACAGCGTTTTCCACCAAAATCAGCCATTGGCATGGAGGTGTGCTCCCAAAGTGATAAACCTTAAGTTCAAAACAAAAATCTGAAGAGAGCAAAATCATTGGAGATGATTTTGTTCCTGTATTTCTTTTTTTTTTTTTTTAACTTTGCCACATCTTTTCATCATTCACGGTTAGAAATCACTTCCTCCAAGAGGAAATTGGTTTTGTACTGAACGTTCCTGTTAACTTTAGAGAAGAGTGACACATTGGCACTCCAAATCACACATATTTAGATATATTATGAGCGATGGGGAGCTAATGGGAACCAAAGAGTAGGGAGGTCACATTTTCTGTCTCATATTTAAATACTAGTCAGTTGGGTTAGCACCATGTATACAGTACAGACGGTCCATATGTTTATCTCGGCCGTAGTAACATGGCTGAGATAAAAAGGCTATTGATAAGTAAAAGTGGTGTGATGCAAAAGGCCATTTCTTTCACTTTTCTGATCAAATTATATTTCATTGTTTTGTGATAACAATCATTTCTGCTCATTGAAAATTCCGAGATAAGGAGCTGAAATTATGATCCAACTATACGTCCTGTTTTAAATTTGAACTTTGTCTCTCATCCTCAGGATCAAAACTCCATCTAGCATGATCAACTCAAGTAATCCCAACGTAACTGGCAACCCCGAAGACGACAGCGTTGTGAGCAATGACTTCTCCACGGCGTTGGGCGCCCTCATCCTCAGCCTGGTCTTCCTCCTGGGCGTCCCTGGAAACTTCTTCATCGTCTGGAGCATCCTGGCTCGCATCCGACGACGCTCGGTGACCTCCATCCTCATCCTCAACCTGGCGTTGGCCGACGGCTTCCTCATGATCCTCACCATCTTCTTCATCGTCTACCTGGCCAAGCAGACTTGGATCTTTGGAAACACCATGTGCAAGATCCTGTTCTACCTGTGCAACACCAACATGTACGCGTCCATCTTTCTGATCACGCTGATGAGCGTGCACAGGCTGGTGGCTGTGGTGCTTCCCAGGAAAGTGTCCTACATAGCCAGCAAGAAGATCGCGAACAGGGTGATTGTGGTCATGTGGCTCGCGGTGGGGCTCATCGCCATCCCGTCGCTGGTGTTTCGTAACGAGCGAAAGGACATAAATGAGATGAATAAAACAAGATTGGTGTGCGCGCCCGATCACACCCACCCTCAACATGTGAGTAGACTAACTTAGATAGTTTGCCATTAACATCACTGGCTTCTCAGCCAGTTAAATATTTTCTCCTGAAGCCAAACATGATGTCATCAAATCAAACGAACAACAACGTGCCCATCTACTGAAGATGAGTGTAAAATGTAAGAGCTGCAGAAGGAGCCGAAAACTGACTCACGTGTCAGATGTTACGGAGCATCCGGAGGCGATTTTTGTTGTTTATTCACGTCGTCAAGTGACATAATGAAAACATTCAGTTTTTTTAATTATATAAAACGAAAAAGGAACCATCCGTCAGTAAAAACTGGAACAAGAGTGTGTTTAACATATTTTTATGAAACTAATTTCAAGGGTTGGGACAACAGGTTATTTTTCTGTTGGCTTTAAGCCAATATGACCTATTTTATTATCATAATTAAGGGAGGAAATAAAAGTAAAAGGACAGCGGTTAGCTTCTCCTGTCAACATTGTCTGGCCTGTATGGTTCCTGTTTTGAGCTGCAGGGGGAAGAAGGAAATGTGAAATCTGCATCAAACAGCAGACTGCCGTGGATGATTCTCCAGGAGGTGGTAGAGATCTTTCATTCAGTTCATCTGGAGATTTACACCCTCACTTTGAAATTACAATTTCTTGTTTAGAGTGAGTTTTCTCGGCCCAAAAGTTAAAACCCAAAGTTTTCAGCTCACTTCAGCAGCTGATTCTAAAGAAGCCAGAAATGAATTTAGCCTCGACCTTTCTGCGACTGACTCATGTACACTGAAGCTCAGTGATCACTGTAAGAACGTCTGTTTTTTATTCCTCCTGTGTGCAGGTACGTTTTCAGTACACCTTCGAGACGGTGTTAGGATTTATTCTTCCTTACACAATCATCATAACCAGCTATGTCCTCATCCTGAGACGCCTGAGGCAGACCAAGTTCCGGAGAAATGTCCGCAGTGAGAAACTCATCTTGGCTATTGTGGTGATGTTTGGCGCTTTCTGGCTGCCGTACCATGTTGTCAACATGATACAGGTGTGTGTGAAGGGCATGTTCACCGAGTCATTGACACGCCTGCTTTTAAGGTCAACGGTGTGACATTTTCACTTCAACTTTGTTTTTTTATGTTCAAGGTTGCAGCTGAATGGTACCAAGAAGATTCAGACACAAGAATAATGTGAGTAATAAAAGATCACAGTGAAATAAAATACATTGCTGCCTCATTAACACCAGTTACTAAAATTACTTTCATTTTTTGACAAATGTATGACTTTAACCTATTTAACATCTGGAAATGATTGAAAAATAAATTTTACTTTGTTGCCAACATGGTAAACATTAAAACACGAGGAAAATAAAACTGTGATGTCATTCTGCATCAATTAGTAGTTGTTTGGTTATTTTGAGCCATTTTATAATAATCTTATCCATCTTTTTAGAATACTTTTGCCTCTATAACTCCCAGTAATGCCACCATTTTTTTTTTAAGAATCAATAAATATATGCTTTAGTTGTAGCTGTAGACTGAAATCAGTTTTGTTTTTTTTTTTTCTGCAGTTTGGATCACATTGCAAAGTCCAGTCGAGCAGTGACGTCGGCTTTGGCCTTCATTAGCAGCTGTGCCAATCCAGTCCTGTACACCTTCGCCGGGAAGTCCTACATCAGGCAGAACGGCTTCGCCTTCATGGCGAAGCTCTTTGAGGGAATATCATCAGATACAACAGGAGACAAAAAGAGTCGTAAAACCACGCTGGCAACCGGAAATGTTGACTCAAACAGCATATCTGCTCAAAATGGAAATGAGGTTTGAATGAAACCTGCCCAACTACAGCTCAACCTTAATTTACTGTACTTCAAATGATAATGTGTTTATTGTTGAAACAAGTTTTATTTTTTGTACTCCTCCCATAAGGAATAATAATTTGTACCTGACCTGTATATCTGAACTGTAAATACTCTTATCTTTTGTAAACTGAAAGCAAAATGTACAATAATTACAGTACTGTATCTTGGGGAGCAATCATCAGGGGAAAACAAACTGGGTTATATGCTGTAGATGTTGAGAAATGAATCATGTTGTATATTGTACAGTATTTACATACAATTTTACATGATTTACAAAATCCTATTTTATGTTATCACAACTGAGTTTGACAGTTTTCTCATCTCATTAAGTTATTTAACATTAAACAGGTTGTGTGTACAGTGAGTTCATTTAGTTCATCAGTTTCATTTACAAATCACCTAAAATCCTTATTAGTCCTTTAAGTGTTTCCCATGAACTCTGGGTCTTCAGATAAACATGCATTTCTGAAAAAGTTCAGTGGAGCATATTGGTAGTGTTACTTCCTTTTTCCTCAGTTTGTATTAATCAATGTCTGTTTAAGTATTTAATTGCAACATAAATAAAATGTTTCATCATGGAAAACTTGTATCCGCTCTTGAGACACTTGACGTTAAATCAATTTCCCCCTTTCATCAAGTCTTCTACTGGATATTGCGAAACTTTTGAATCAACTATGAACATTTTTCCACTGATCTAGTAAGAGCTTACATGAAATTGTGCGTCATCTGTGTTGTATGATGCTCTGTACGTGTCACACAACTAGCAAATTCAGGCTTTATATTTTTGTTTTCTGTTATGTGGAATTCTTTTGTAACAATTACAATTGATGCTTTCAGTTTCTGTTGTTGCACAATGTAGACCAAATCTTCACTGTATGTACTGATGCATTACTGTTAAATCACTGTATATTTTTTTTATACCTGAGAGTTGTTTGATATTGTTCAATAAAACAGATTTTATTTAAATAAAACCTGTAGTCACTGATCACACCTCTTTTAAAAAAAAAAAAAAAGATGGTTTGACAGCCAATTAATGTGCTACCAAAAGCCAAACAGCTGAACAGACCTGGAAATAAAGCCAAGCCAGGTTACCACATTTAACTTTATTTAGCAGTGAATTTCCATTTCTGCAACATAGCTATAAATTCAGTCATTTCTTGGTTATAAAGTTTGAAAACTAGTGTTATAGTACAGTGCATGACACCATAAAGTCAGAATATTTAAATAACAGATCTACAAAAAACAAAACTGATGAACATAAGACTTTGGCAGGACATCTGTGTGGCCTCAACTATACCTGCACATTTATACCGGAGACTGGTCCTTAAACATGTAGATACGTTAAATACGTTGCATTTCAGGCAAATTTAATTTGGGATTTTAAATTGATGCAACAGTAATATTTTCATTCAGGTGTGCTGAATGGTTTGGGCCAACAGTGGCTCATTTCTGCAGTGTTCCCATTACCTGCAGACACAGAGCAAGGCAAATAGTTACACACCTAACACCAGCAGACAAACCTCCACAATGTTTTTATAAAAGGGAAAGAATAAACAGAACGGGTTGTATTGCCCTCATGCAGTGACTGTTTCCTCACCTTATTAAGATCCTTCCAGGACAGGTCTCAAATCCTATTTAAAAAAAAGAAAAAGAAAAAATATTTAGTCTCAAGTTGTAAATAAATCACTTCACTGCAAAATCTGTAGCATCAAACCCATCAGTGCAGTGAAAGAATAATCATCAGCTTCAGGTGAAACACGGACTCACATGCAACTCATCATTAAGGTTTGACTGTAGAAAAGTGACCTTGGGAAAAAAAAAAAAAAAAAAAAAAAAAAAAGAAATTTGTTTCTTCATCTCAAAGGAGATTAAAAGTCCCATATTAAAATGATGCTGGGAAAAATGACATTAAAGATTAGACCCAGTCACCAGTCTAAAGGCTGAACCTGATACAGTTAAAGTGTCTCATCTGAAGTGACACACTAATCCAAAAAGCAGACTAATTATTCAGGGTGTGCCATTAAATGACCTCATTAAGTAGTCAATAATCAGCCCGCATTACACTTTCCAGTCAAAGGCATTACTGTTCAGTTAAAACCATAGTGACTCATTTGGGTGCAGGTACAGCAAAGCAGTGCTTTAGATCCGGTTTGCATTGTAAGGCCTTGCGGAAAGAAACCAGCATGGAGTCGCTTTGTCACATGCTCCAGTTGGCTTGGTTCTAAATCCCGTAAGAATAAATAAAGACGCTTCCTCTCAATTTCTCATAATTCTAATCAAATAAACACCGAGGAGCTCCAATAGTCTCACCATGTACAACATGTGCAAAGTTTAAAATGAACATGGAAGGATATGACTTTTTTTTTTTTTTTTTTTTGGAGGGAGACCAAACTGCTACAAAGGCACCTGAGGATTAATGAAAAACCTGATTTATTCCATTAGCCTAAAAAGCAGCATACAGTCGGATACAGCCGTTTCCTCCCTTTGGAGTAACTCAGGTTCATTAGATTAAAAAAAAAAAAAAAAGAAAAAAGACAGCTACTACAGTCTGTGCGGAAATAACCGCAGACATACAAACACACAATAATCAAACACGCACCATGAATGAAGTCCAACACGTGTTGGTCCCCCGCCGACCAGAACCAGAACCAGAGTCTGATCTCCTGAACCGCAACAAGGAAAAGAGGCCGCTAATGACGCCGAGCCGCAATTTATGTCTTTATCAAAACCACGTGTTTGGTGTCTGTCGTCACCAAACAGCGTCCAGAAAACTTCCGGGTCTGGTGCAAAATAAAAGAGCTCAACAACCATTTGTATAAACATTATATCATTGAAGTGTTTGTTCAAAATAAAATAAAAACCAATCAGACATACAACACATTTTTAAACAAATAATCACACGATTTTTCAGGAGACTTATTCTCCTGATAACTGTTTATTGTGCACTTTGATCCGTAAGTGTATTTGCAGCTGAATAACGTGAAATTAATAAACAAAGAAATTGATTTTTTTTAATGGCATGATTTATTAATACTACTTAAATATGCGTAATTTAAATAATGATTTAACTGAATATAATATTTAAAGAATGGGCCTGAGTGGTCTGGGAAGTGTCCCGTATCAACATGTTGAAAAGTAAATCAACTAAGACGCACTAAAATGAATGAAAAAAAAAGTATGAACATAACGGAGATGATTAAATGGCTTCAATAATGGAACACATAACTAGAAACATGACTTTGTTGAATAAATATTGACAGATATCTACATAGATAACAATGCTTTTTTTTTAAATAAACCCGGGATTGAACGCCACCTGTTATTTCAAGGAAAACGCCCACAGACACGGAAGTACTACAAAATGACGTCACTATAGGTTGAAAATACGGAAAGCCTTTTGGCCCAAAAAAAGGCTACAAGCAATCTCCGTACACAGATTGGTGGAGTCGGGAAGATAACCTGAAGTTAAAATTCAAACTGAATTAACTTTGGGCAGTAATTTGGTCAGCATGAGAGTCCTAATAGGTACGTAGGTTTTAGTTTGAATTATATCTTTTTATGTTTTAAATTTTAAGCAGTTAAGTGGAAGGTCAGTGTGACATAACGCTACCTGCTAACTGTTAGCATAAGACGTAAAAGGCATAACCTATTTTCGCGTCGTGTTTATGCAAGAAAATAACAGTGACGATAACATGTCAACTATGTGTTTAAACGTATAAAAACTGCAATTGTGTGGATGAACTGATAAATAAAACTACGTCTGTTGTAGTTTTGCAGAAGGGTCCTGTTTTGTAAATGTCAATTGTACGCATGCGCACTTCAGTGCTTTTAAGTAATATTCAATACGTAAAATATTTCATTACATACTGAGAGCTTTATTTTTTATTTTTTTCCGTTAAATAAAACAACCCATTTGAACAGCACCACACGCTGTAAATTGTAAAAAAATTATCAAATAGTTACAACTAAACAATGTTTAAGAGGATGAGATTTATCACAGGACAGCTGGATCAAACTGCTTGTTTAGTTAATGGCAACTTAAAGACTAATTAAAGACACATTTGCTTTTAGATTTTTTGTAACAGATAACTGCTGGATTTTATTCTTATTTCTGTGTGCCTGGTCTTCCCGGCAGGGGGAGGATCTGGCTTTGTGGGCCGTGAGTTGACTCGTCTGCTCAGAGACAAAGGTCATGAAGTCACAGTGATATCTCGACAGTCTGGTCCAGGGAAAATAACATGGGTGTGAGCTTTGTTCATTTCAGAGTTCAAAGAAAAAAAAAAAGAAAGAGGAAATTTGAAAATGTTTTAAGAGCTCCCGACTCACCTCTGCTACGAATGAACTGAACTCATCTGTGCTCATGTAGGGTGAGTTGGAGTCTCGTGGCCTCCCACCATGTGAAGGGGCCGTCAACTTGGCCGGAGAGAATCTCATGAACCCGCTGAGATGGTGAGAAGCCTGTTTCTGAATAGTGAGCAGCAAATAATCGAAGGCTGTAAGGGGCAATCTGTTCATTATTTTCTAAATTGAATCAGCCCATGCATTTGTTTATACAATAAAATGACAAAAGAAGACTTGCAATTTAAAAACCAAAACATAGAATTTTAAATCCTTCTGGCTGAGATGACAGTGAATGCAGTGGTCAATTAACTGCTTTTGAGGATAGTAATTGATACTTTAATGTAGCTGGATTTTAACTGGTTGGTCTGTTTTTATTTGCTGTTTCAGGTGGAATGAAAGCTACAAGAAAGATTTGTTCTCCAGTCGCATTGACACTACAAAAGCTCTGGCTCAAGCCATAGCTGCCTCCCCTAGTCCTCCTCAGTCCTGGGTGCTGGTATCAGCTGTAGGTGAGTCTCTGCCTAATTACAAAACGTATATGCTGCTCAGAGAAAAGCTGTCAAATGTCTCCTTTGCTTTTTTATGTCTGCAGCCTGTTACCAACCCAGTCTGACAGCTGAATACACAGAAGACAGTGAATGCAAACCTTACGACCTCCTCTCTAAACTTGTCAAAGAGTGGGAGGCCTCAGCACTTCTGCCTGAGAATGTAGCAAAAACCACCAAACAAGTTGTCATCAGACCTGGTAAGAGATTATATTTCAGAAAAATACTTAAAGTTTCTGACAAAAGAGGCAAAAACAATCGAACATGAAAGTCCATTGGGAGTTACTGCTCTCAGTAGTTTTTATGTCTAACAGGATGGTTTGTGGCAAGAGGATGAAAGAAAGGATGCATTTGTCTTTTATAACTTTTCTGCACGACATTCTTGCTCACTGTGGTTTGAGAATAGTTGTCTTTTTCGGCGATTCAAAAGAAAAATCAATTTTTTTTTGTGTATAATTTTAATTTAGTGTAGCTGCAGGGTCTTTGCTGATGAAACACTTCAGTGGCAGTTTAATGGGCACATATGGGAACAGCTCATGTGTTACAGTTTCTTAGAATAAGAACAGGATATATTTAAATGATCAAAGTAACAACACATTCATTTCCATGCAAAAACCCATTACCCCTCCTTTTGCTTTTTCAGATCAGAGTTTCCCCAAATATGTGAAATATCTGCCCATCTCAGTTAAAGTAATTAAAAGCAGAGTGAATAAAAGAAGGAAAATAGTGTTAGTATTTCCTGTATTTGTCTATAGACAAGATTTAACAACAACTTAGCTGTTTCCTGTAAAAAAGACGACATACTCAGAAAGATTATACATTCTCTGGTCTCCCTCCCTCCACCAGGAGTAGTGCTGGGGCGTGATGGTGGTGCCATGAAACAAATGCTGCTGCCCTTCTGGCTCGGCCTCGGTGGCACTCTGGGCTCAGGGAGTCAGCCGTTCCCGTGGATCCACGTCTCTGATATGGCAGGAATCATCGCTCATGCCCTGGAGCCCCCCGCCAACACTCCCTCCCCTTCACAGCAGGTGTTTAATGGAGTTGCACCTGCACTGAACACCAACTACGAGTTCACAAAGGAGCTGGGTCGGGTTTTGAGACGGCCCACAATTTTTCCTGTGCCAGGCTTTGCCATGAACGCCCTGTTGGGCTCTGAGAGGGCTGTCATCCTCACACAAGGACAAAAAGTCATACCAAAGAGGACTTTAGAGGCTGGATTTCAGTACAAGTACCCAGACTTGAGCTCAGCTCTGAGGGAGATTGTGAGGAATTAAAAGATTTTGGTGAAATGTGTGCTGTTGTAAATATTTCTTTAATTACACCTGCATGTTCACTGTCCCATATATAAACCTAACGGACAACTGAAAAGAAAACTAAATTTCTGATTCACTGACTACTTGGGTGTTGTTGTTTATGAATTAGTTTTTGATTTCTACAGGTCTTTTCAGATTTTCTATAACAGATCTGATATGGCTTGTATGATGGAAAGAGGCATCTTCAGCGAACCACTGAAACACACAATGATCAGTGCACTTTGTTTCATCATCCCATCACATTCACCTTCAATGAGGCAGAATTACCATGAAGACCAGCAGCTCTTCTGGCCTTTTGGATTTTTTCAGGCCGCTTGTTGGAGGTGAAGATAGCTGGGGGAAAGAACTATGACATTTTATTGAAGTAATCTTATAATAGACAAGAGCTGCTTGGTCTGTCTGTTTTTTTTCCGGTTCTCATAAAGAAAGGCAGGTCTGCTGTTTCACTCACAGCTGATGAGTCCATGGACTTTAGTTTTATGGGTTTTTTTTTTATTATTATTTCAGAAGTCTGGAAAAAAAACTTGTCCTTATTGAATCATCACTCTGAATCACTCTGGGCGTCTTCCTGGAGTCTCTGAATGACCGGCAGTTGATCCCCCCAGTCACTGCTCCGGGCACAGCGGTACACATCTCTGATCGAAGAAAAATGCAAACAACGTTCAGGCATATCCAGACAACCCGTTAACAGAGGAACAAACTACCACTGAGCATCGGGGTCAGATTTGCTTGCATATTGTTTAGACAGCTTGATAATATTTATTCAATTTTAGACTATTTCATTTTGGAAGAATGCGTAATTGTTTCATAGGAAGGATCTGCCTCCCTCACATAACATCTACTTTTATGAAGTTTTCTCATGTATTGCCTCACATTCTTAGTTGTATGATTGTTGTTTACCTGCTGTGCTTTCGAGCTGTCACCACCACGTGCTGTAGTTGTCCATTGGGGCAGCACATCCTGCAGTGGACGTGTCTCGTTTTGCGCAGCACTGGTGCAACCAGCCGAGCCCAGTCCACACCCCCTGTTGTTTCTGCTGGTCCACTGCGAGTGAGGATCAGGAAGCTGAACTTCTCTATCTGACGCTCATTGTGCTGGGGGGGAAAGAAAAAAAAAAATCAGATGCAAGTAATTCTTTTGTTCTTCTATTTTTAAGCAGAAATTAACAACTGTGATTTAACTTTAAGTTGGTTTTTCAAATATGCTCCTGTCCAAAGTAAATAACTAGGTTTTACAGACTTTACACAGGCAGAAGCAGTGACGATAACATGAATGAACAAAGAAAATGGCTCCACCTGCAGATGCTTTACAAGTATTGATTATCTGACAAGTTCACAACAGTAAGTTTAGGGAACAACGTCCTAATTAAGTTTAGAAAAATTAACCAAACACAAAAGGCATTGTGTTTTTATTTTTTACATTTTTTTTATTTTTCAGACATTTATATCAGTTAAAAGTTTAATGAACTTTTATGCTCTTAACTCTAACCAAACATGTATTCCAGAGCTTAGTCTCACCCCGGGCAGAGGAAGAGGTTGGTACAGCTGCTGGAAGTTGCAGGGGACAGTAGGTTCTAAGGCCAGTTTAGGACACATCAGTTCATGGGGACACTGAGAAATCAGAAAAGTAGAAAGTCCACTAAGTCAGTGAGACAAACAAACTAAAGTTATGTCATAAAATTGTTAAACCAGCTGGGGTTTGAACATACTGGAGCGAACACTGATGCTGGTCTGGAGTCATAAATTATTTTCTCTTGTTTCTGAAATGAAAAGAGTTATCAAGTTTGATATATCAGATCTGTTTCCGATATCAGTGTCAAATCTCCTTCAAAACAAAGCATTTACCAAAGTCCCCTATGACAATGGGTGTCATCTCATCTACTGCAATTAGATACCTTTAATAAAGTGTCTCTGGCTTCCATAAGAATGTGATGACCCTCTTTGGTCCCATTTTCCACCAACACCTTTAACCCAAAAAAACCCCAGCATATATTAGTAAAGTACCACAACAGTTCTAAGGAAAATTGTAATTTATAAGCAGCCCTGCATACAAGTTGTCATTATTTCTACCCACCAGATATGAACTTGTTTTTCTCCACAGAGTTAACACTGCCTCCTCTCGCTCCTTCACATTGGGTAACTCTGACAAAGTAAAAGCTGCGACCACCAAATCAAACTGCACCTGAAGATCAGAAATGCAGGACTGTCAGGACTACTTGTGCTCAAGCTATAGAAACCAGCACTGCATTGTCTTACCTTTGGTGAAACAGGAAGGAACTGTCTAAAATAGACGTGCTTGATAAGAGGCTGAGCTCTGTCATCATCACCTGCACAGCAAAAACAAACCCTTATTTTTTTATTATTTTTTTATTTGACTGTTCGATCAACTTCTTGGCAAAACTGTAATGAATCTGAATGGAATGACGGTTTTGTATGTGCACCTTTGAGAAGTTGTTCTGCCAGAATATTCATTGGGCCAGAGCTGTCGACACACACCATCTCCTTTAAAGAGTCGGCCCAGCACGAGTGTGATGCCCTGAAGGACAATGAGAGAGATTTGTACTTATTTATTGTCTTGTAATTCACATGAAAACTCTCTTTATGTATTGTACACTGACCAGACAACTGTCCCCAACCCTGAACCAAAATCCAGGAGAGACTGAGGGGCAAAAGTGGGGTCTCTCTTCTTTATCTGATATGATTGAAAAAAAGAACATATGGGAACTATAATGGCAGAAATTTGAAAGATAATAATGTATTTTGTCGTTTTTGTTATTTCTCAAGTCCTGACATCATCATGTGAATTAACCTATGATCTTCACCACTTCATACCTCATTAAGTGCTCTCCTCACAGCGGCATAGCCCCCCGCCAGCCGAGATGCCATGTACACAACACCTGTCTCTTCATCGTACCTGGACACAGATAGTAAGGTGTACAAAAACTCATCGCTGGCTTAAACTGCAGAAATCCCAGTTTTCAAAATGTACCACTCATGGCTTCACTACTGAAAACCTGTCACTCTGAGAATCAACTCTTTGACTTTATATCTTCCTGCAGTTTAATATCAATTTCTGATGTACTTTAAATATCTAGAAAGTTTAACTATCCATCAGAACTTGGACACGGACAGACCTGAAGCTTGTGTAAATTAAATGTTTACAGGTTAGCCAGTGCAATTAGGACTCAGAAAACAAGTGAATTAACAGCGTTTGTTTCTGAACTCAACAATAACTTAAAAAGCTAATAAATTCATTTGTAATTGAATTTAATAATAATTTTGTGTAGATGAGCGTTACTTCATGGTAGTCCAATGATATGTGGTTCTTCTGAGCTCTGAAAGCACTTTCCTCTTGATGCGGTCTTCCAGCGCTTCCTCATCTATATCTGTAATATAAAGCACACTTAATTTTTCTCCATATGATCTTTTACATTTGATTAACACGTACATATACTCTGTCATTCAGGATGCTCCGCAGTATGCCACCCACCTCCTTTCTTCTGCAGTGCTTTCTCCCAAAGCTCTTTCTCCATGCTCACAGCTTTCTGCCGCAGGGCTGTATCTTCGACTGCTCGCTTTCTGCTCCACAGGAAGTTTGTGAGTCTGACAGCGCGTTCAGGCAGATGAGCTACTTGAGCTCCTACAGGTGGAGAGATTCAAGAGTCATCACAGTGCTTTGACAATGTCATCTTGGCTGAAGAAACATGTGGCCTATCAACAGATGGCCACAAACACGACTTAACTTACTGTGAATAATCGACCGAGCAGCCGTCTGCAGCTCCTCGGGGAGACGCAGAGTTTTCAGGTTGATCACGCCTGGATGCTTCCTGTGTGGCTCTCCTTTTAGGAAATCTGCCTGAGATCGTGGCTGGGCAGCTGTGCTCATTCCCTAAAGATTAAAAAACCAAAACATATAAAAAACAAACACTACGGTATCCAACAGCATCCAACCTCCATCTGGTAATAGACAAGAGATATCTTTTCTATAGTTTCACAACTGATGCCATTTACATTTAAATTCTGTAAAAAGTCTGTCATGTATTTACAGATTCTTGTTTGTATTCTTGTATGATATGACATATATGATCTATTTTAGCATATAAAATTTAGTTAATAGTGGAGCAGGAGTTATGAAAACATATTTAAACTTTAATAACACCTGAATCTATAAATGTGATACAATATAATGATTCATTTGGTGAACAGGGGGAATTTGTTAATGTTAATCTCTGTCCAGTTTTAAGAGTTTGTGTTTTTGACCTACATGGAAAAGATGCTGCGTTCAAAGACACTCACCCTGCCCATCAGCTTTAAGACCCCCGTCCTCTGGTAGAGGACCCGGGCACTCCGTGATGACATATCTTCGCTGTCTAAACTGTATTTAACAGAACTTATTTTAATATATATCCATATATGTGTATATTTTATTCACGCCACAACGAGGAGCACGACAGCTCCTTGGCAATTTCACCGGTCCTTCAACAAAATATCTCCGACAGTGAGTTAAAGCGGAACCTTCGGAGGCGGGATTAAGTTCCACCCTATAAACTTTCCAAAATGTGATCCCACTTTTTAGAGATCTAAAACAAAGAGAGGCTTATTCGGATCAAAATAAATTTACAACGAAGATAATTTAGTACATTCGTGTTTAAACGTCAAACTTTTTCAAGCTAAACTGTTGTAACCAGTTTGTGCCAAAGCGGTTGCCTCGGTAACGCAACCGCGTGTGTGAGAGCGAGGCGCATGCGTACTCTCTTTTTCCGTTTATTGAAACAGAGGTTCCGGAAGTTTGGAGTTTGCCGCTCCGTCTGTTTGTTGTGGATATCGGTTAAAAGAATAAAAATAAAAATAAAAAACAAACACATTTTCGATAAACCAACATGAGGCGAACAAGAGGGTCAAGAAATAAGAGTCAAGGCGCAGCAGGAAACGAGGAGCCGGAGTCTAAAACAGGTTGGTCGGACGCAGGAAGGACGTTAGCTGGCTGTTGTTGACTGTTGTGGACAAAACAGGAAAAATTAAGTTGTGTAACGCTGTTTATTCTCCACGCAGGCCGAGCTGTCATTGTGAACCTTGAACTTACACAGTGTTGTCATAAAAAAAAAAAAACCCACCACAGATTAAATTCATTCAACTGAATTTGGTGAACTATGTCAGGCCTTAAAAGAGAAAAATATGGTTTTCAATGGGATTACAACAACAAGACAACATGAAGATAATGTGGGTATATAATAAAAACAAAACTTTTGATATTATTTCATTATTTCATATTTTGTATGTGCTGTGGCAGCTCGGGGGTTTTGTCTCTATCGTTGATAAATTGTAATAGAGTTTTAATCAAAATAGTGAGCATTTAAGCTTAAATGCAAAATGCCTAATGTATTAAGTGTGTGTATGTATTGAGATTGCTATAGATCAGAGCCATAGCTGACCCACTCTCTGTCTCTCTTTGTCTGTGATCAGTGTGGCAGTGGAGAGGAGATGAAGGACAATGGGAACTTTACTCGCCTTCAGACTGTGCCTTGTTGGACTCGGCTGTCTCTTCAGGAAAAACCTCAGTCACCTTGACTCTGCCGTCTGGGCTGGCCTACGAAGTCGACCTGAAGAAGATGGTCCAGATTAATCCTGTCACAAAATACAAGAGGAAGATTCGCTCTCAGACAGTTAAAACAGGTGTGTATTTGGAATATGTGAATCGATTTGCACCGTTCTGGGATTTTATTTTACATTGTTGTCATATTGTTTCTGTCATCCCTCCTGCTTGGATTTTGGATCCCTGTTTATTGTCATACATAAAATGTTTGTCATTTTCACATTACAACAGGGTTTTATTAAAATGTCTAGTGGACTTTGCAGTAAACAACCAATTTTATAAGGAAGCATTATCTGTTTTCTATAGATATTTTCAAACATTAAAATAAATAAATAAATAGAATTATTTCAAAAATTTTTCCTGGTTTGATTTTGTTCAGAAAGTCTGAACGATGGTGACTCAGCTGTTCATGATTGGAGGACGGTTCAAGTTAAAGAGGAAGAGGAGGAGTCAGAAGAGCATCCTGCAACTAAGAGACGAAGAGGGCAAAGTAAGAGCCAGATAAAGACTGAAGAAATGCCCAAAGGAGAAATTAAGAGTCAAGGTAAAGTGCCTTTAATTTTCATATAAGTTGTGTTTGCAATATAATCATAAAGTAAAATAAAATATTGAAGTTTTTTTAGGAACAAGAGCAATTAGGTTGGCAGCATCTCCTAATGGTTTCTGGTTATACAGGCTAAAAATCGATAGTGTTGCCATTGGTTAAGATTGGATGTTAGTTGACCTCATTAATTTTTTGACTTTGATCTCTGGATGATGCATAGAGGTGGTGAAGACGGTGGTCATGAAGGGCAGAGCTCCAGTGGATCCTGAATGCAAAGCCAAACTTGGAAAGGTACAGATGTCCACACAAACCAGGAAACTCATGGCCAGCTTTGTTTCAGTGTCTGCTTTAACACCTGTTAGGCAGTTTCTGTAAAGAATTGCTCCACTTACAGTTCCTCTATTGTAGACACTCTTTATGTTTTTCTGTGTGAACAATAATTATACTAATATAACAATGTCTCCGTCCTTCAGGCTCATGTTCATAGTGAAGGAAACGATGTTTATGACGTGATGTTAAACCAGGTAAAGTTGATCTGCCAAATGAACAAAGAAACATATCCCAAATATTGTGTAACACTCAAATCTAGACGTCTATTTTTATCAAATCAAATTGTATTTTCATTTTGCTTTTGGATTTATGAAAAAGTAAATTATTATTGAGGTTTCCTGTCTGCTGTCTTATTTTGCAGACAAATCTTCAGTTTAACAACAACAAATATTACCTGATCCAGCTGTTGGAAGACGACAACTCCAAGGTTTACAATGTGTGGATGAGGTGGGGCAGGGGTGAGTTCAACCTGCACTGAATCATCTTTGGATATTTCATATAAATGAAAATGCGTATTCATGAGAACAAGTTGGCTTTTTTCTAAAACTTAAACTGACTCATGATTGTTATTTTGGTGCTGTTATCTTTTTTTTTCATCAGTGGGAAAAGCTGGTCAAAACAGCCTCATAGCCTGTGGTGGAGATCTGCTGAAAGCCAAAAATATCTTCAAGAAGAAGTGAGCTTTGAAATTAAATAGTCCCAGATGTAACACATGGTCGTGGGCTTGATGCAAATTCTGAAACTTTTTTGTTTTGCTGCAGGTTCTCCGACAAGACCAAGAACGAGTGGGAGCAGCGGGCGAGTTTTGAGAAAGTGGCTGGGAAATACGACATGGTGTTTGTGGACTACAGCACAAATGAAAAGGTGCTCTTAAAGATGAAAAACGTACAACTTCCTCGTCAACTTGACATTTTAGTCACAGGAAAAGAGTTGAAAACGTGTCTTTTTTATGTGCATAAATAATATTTCACTGTTCTAGGAAGAGAACCAGACCAATGTAGATGCTGTGCCTAAAAAGAGAACCTCCAAACTGGATTTGAAGATCCAGTCTCTCCTGGAGCTCATCTGTGACCTAAAAGCCATGGAGGAGTGCGTGTTGGAGATGAAGTTTGACACGCGCAAAGCTCCTCTCGGTGAGTCTGACAGAATCATGTGCAACGGCTTCTGACTCCATTTGCAGATTCAGCTAGTGAAAAATATGTTATTATGCTTCATACTTCAAATTGATTTTATTTATCTAACTGCAGGTAAACTGACCTCAGAGCAGATCAAAGCAGGCTACACTGCTCTGAAGAGAATTGAGGGGTGTCTGAAGAAGAAAGGCAGCAATCGTGAGCTGCTGGAGGCCTGCAACCAGTTCTACACCCGCATCCCTCATGACTTTGGGTAATGCTGCTGGAACATTAATGCTGGGACGGTGTTAGGTTTTCACCACATTTCACATTGTTCTCTATCTAGCAATAATCAAACATGTGATTCTCCAGGTTGAAAACTCCTCCGATCATCCGCACAGAGGATGAGCTGAAGGAAAAAATTGCACTGCTGGAGGTAGAGAGCTTCGTTAATTCATCTATTTCAAGATTTCAGCATTTTACATTTCTGCTTGTATTCTTTTCATGTCTTCCCTTCTATCCCTAGAGCATGCTATGATATCTGTTGATATTTCATCCATATTTGTTCTTTACTCAGGCACTGAGCGACATCCAGATAGCAGTAAAAATGGTCCTCTCCAGCGAGGACAGTGACGAACATCCCCTGGACAGACAGTACTGCTCACTCGGATGCACTCTGCAGCCTCTGGACCCCAGCAGTGATGATTACAAGGTCTGAGTGTGAAATTTCCGCCATTGGACAGGAGGAGACATCCATTGTAGAAGAAGCCGACAGGCACATTTTTCCATTTGGCAACTGCCAGTAGATTTTGTATTTTAGAATAACTTGTGTGACAGTAATGAGCCACTGGGCTGCCATGCTGTTTATCTGCCTTAAAGCACACTAGTGGAAACCATCCTCTCATCTCTTTGTTTTGAAGGTGATAGAAAAGTATCTCCAGTCCACTCATGCCCCCACCCATAGTGACTACACCATGACCGTCCTCGACATCTTCTCAGTGGACAGAAAAGGGGAGAGCAGCAGCTTCCTCTCACAGATACACAACAGGTAACACAGGACAGATGCCATTCTTTGTTCATGCTGGGTCACTTACTGTGACCCATAAAATCTGAATGTGATGTCAATTAAAACTCTTCACGTAGCCTCCGTTTTGTGTCTTGTCTGTCCGTCCCACCAGAACACTTCTGTGGCACGGTTCCCGTCTGTCTAACTGGGTCGGCATCCTCAGTCAGGGGCTCAGAGTGGCTCCGCCTGAAGCTCCAGTCACTGGTTACATGGTAGGATGGAGAGATGGCTGCATAGAAAAAGCTTGTTTTGCACTTACGCCATAACTCAAAAATAATTACACTTACTATGTAACATTGGTTTAATTTTGGAACACTTAAAATAACACACACATGATTTACTATCTATTAACTGTAATATTGTTTATAAACAGTGACGATCATTTTTTTTCCCCTCCAGTTTGGTAAAGGAATCTATTTTGCCGACATGTCTTCAAAGAGTGCAAACTACTGCTTTGCCAATCAGAATAATCATGTTGGACTGCTGCTCCTGTGTGAGGTGAGTCCACCAGCCAGATGAAGTACTTTGTCTCAGCTGGTAAAGAAAATGTGTGTAGTTTTGTGCATAATCAGTCCCATCTCATACGTAGGCAGGACAACACATTCTGTGGATTCTAACGTCACCCTAAAATGTTTTTGACTGAAGAATGCAACATCTTTGCACATCTGTGACTCATCAGACATATGTGATGTGATACGACGCCATTTCAGTGACTGTTCTTTGCGTGTCTGTGTGCGATTTCAGGTTGCGCTGGGAGACAGTAATGAGCTGATAGACGCTGACTACGAGGCCAGCAATCTGCCTCCTGGGAAACAAAGCATCAAGGGCCTGGGCCAGACCGGACCGGACCCCAAGAACTCAGTCACACTGTTAGTCTGTCTCATTACACAGATAAATGTCTCACAACCACACAGTGACCTGTCTGAGGGGAACAATTTAATAATTACACTGAAAAAGGCTTTAATCAACAACTTTTGAAGTTTACTTTTCACATGTTTTGCAGTTAAAAGTAATGTAAAGACATCAGATTGTGAATATTTCCACCTCTCTCTTCCTCAGGGATGGTGTCACAGTACCGATGGGGCCTGGAGTTAAGACGGGGGTGGGCAAGAAGGGCGGTTACTCCCTTCTCTACAACGAGTTCATCGTTTACAACCCCGCCCAAACGCGCATGAGGTACCTACTGCGGATCCAGTTCAACTACTCCTCCCTGTGGTGAGGCTGCACGTAAACTGCAGTGTGTTCAAGGATTTCCTCGTCACAAAAAAGGAATGATGTTTCTCTTCATCAGGTAGATACTGTATGGCTCTTGTTTTTGGGCCTATTCAGGATTAGTTGGGAACTTAATACTGACACTGGATGGACGACAGAAATGTTTACTTGCTCAGCGATGTGAAGCTGCAATGTTAAATTCTTTGGGTGAGAAAATTGTCATTTTTTGTATTGATTTGGATTTGGAGCTGGTTTAACATACTGCAGTAATCTTTCACAACTGTCTCACATTTAATTGAAAGAATAATTCCAATTAGATACAACTCTGCCGATACTTTGTTTACAATCACTCCATATGTAACATAAACACCAAGAAAACTGCCTTTATTTTTAATAAAACATTGAGATGGAGCCATGTGATAAAAAGAAAATCTGAGCAGTGCACTATAACTGAACTACTTTTTATACTTTGTGGTTTGTTCTCATTGTCAGCATAATTTTTATTGGGAGCTGCAATCTTTTTTTTTTTACCTTTTTGGTGTCGCTGTGGCTTCATGCCGTTATGTAACAGAGAAATAAGGCAAGTTGGACATCAGCAGTTTTACAAAATAATGAAGTATTGAAGGTTTGCTTGTTTTGATAATTTGATTGCTCAGTTGTTCGGACAACATGAAGGCTAATGCATGAAATTCAGGATAAAAATTATATCTTGTTTATTATTTTTGTACCAGACAAAAAAACAAGAGTCTATAAAGACTAATTGATCATCAGTCATCATCAGCATCATAACATTATAAGAACATTATATACATGGTAATAATAATACCAGCCCCGCAACCCAGAAACAAATACGTGGTAGAAGGTGACTGAGTGAGTGAGTAATAATAATACTAATAAAGGATATTTCTCTTTTTAAATACAGTTTGGCGTGTATTTGTTTCCATAATGTGTACAGTTTCACCTCCTCCCTAGCAGGTAGAGGAAGATGAGGACTATGTCAAGGTAGATAAAGAGAGCAGCATTGATGTATTCCTCAGGATCCAGACGGAAGCTCATCATTCCCATCATCAGCTGACAGTCGACCATCAGAAACTGAGACGCACAGACAGCGAGGGAGAGGAGGAGACGAAGGGTTAGGACAGAGTGAGAGCTAGTTAACTGTGACATGTAGGACATTTTGTTTCAGTGAGAAAAACAGCTGTTAATGACAGCTGAATTTCATTCAGCTGTCTCATCTTTACTATCCTAATGTGCATGCTAGCTTGTATATTATACATACATATACTTATTGCAGACCTTCACTAAAAGTAGGAATACAATCTACAATCATCTTATTTACAGCATGTGTACAAAAGTATTTGTTGTGTGGCTCCACAACTGGCAGTCATGACACCAAATGAGAAGTGAGACTTAGCTCTTTAATGCCACAGTGACGCACTTGGCTTCCTCTTTATTATAGCTGTAGGAGCAGATGGAGCAGCAAACTGCTTGGCTTTCCATTTGAGTGCAAAATCTAAAAATCTTTTGCGTTAAGTTCTCTCTAAATGAAAGGAAGTGGCTCCCATGATAAAACATTAGATGTAACTTCAACTGTGTAAGTCAAGTCGAAGGGCCTTTAGAGCTGTAGTGTTATAATGAAGATGTGTGTTTTTCTCTTTGCCCGTACCAGTGAGTAGAGCAGAGCTCCGAAACATCCGTAGGCAATGTCGGTGATGTAGGAGGAGTAGAAGGTGCAGAAGAACCCGAACATCATCAGGTCCACAGCCAAAATCAGCAGAACACCGTAAAACATGGTGAAATCATAACGAGTCTGCAGATAAGACAGAAACACGAGTAATTCATTTTGTCAAAACATTCTCTAAAAATCTATTTCTGCTTCAGCTTGTTTATTTATTCATGTACGTTATTTTCACTACAGTTTGGCAAAGTTTTTACAAAGACAAGAGAACTGAATGTTGTTGAATATTCATTTTCAAACTTAATAACAGTACAGTAGCTTTCATAGCACAGGCTCAAGTGAAAGCTGCTCTGCATTTGAAATAATTTTTTTAATCTTAAATCATATAATAGTAAAGTAGATTTTAGAGTTCAAGCCTCAGCAGGTTCAATTGAAAGGAGTTGACTTTTGAGTCATATGGTAACTGGAAAGTCTGCATGACTTTGATATGAGTAAACCCAGATCATGAGAAGAAGAACAAACTTTTTGATAGACAAACCTGTGCTGAGAAAATGATGATAGCCAGAGATATAACCATGGTTACTGCCATGGTGATAACCACAGCAGAGGTGTCGTGGAAGGAGGCGATGGTTCCCGCCATGTATGAAAAACTCAGAGTGACCACAACCTGTGTGCACAATGATTATCTTGGTTATTTACATTCTCAGCCTCCTTTAATGTAGACCTCTGAGACAGGCCACTGTTTACATGGTGTCTGTGTGAAAGAGAAAGAGCGTGGTTTGCTTAAAAATACCCCTCGGCTCAATGTAAACATGTGACCTCTTTAATGTAACAGGAAGACTCTGGGGTTTTCAGCAAATGTCGAAAAGCATCCAAGTGTCTAATGCAGGTCTTTTACTCTGTAGCGAGGGACAAGTCTTAGTGAAAAGTAGAATCTAAAAACAATTTCCCTGGCCGTTTGACCATTGAGATTTATTGTTTTGTTGGTGCCTATGTGTTTTTAACCCACCAGTCCCACAATGTTCCAGGGGTGACGGCGATTGAAGGACTCGCAGTAGCTGAGGGTGACGGCGACCACAGCAAAGATGATGAAGGATGTTATGTAGGCCCACAGGTTGGTCTGCACCGCCTCTTTGACTGCGCTGGAGAAGGTGAACACACACACCACACTGAAGGTGAACAGCAGCTGGACAGTCAGGATGCCAAACACCTGCACACAGTAAAAATAAAAATGTTACTAAATGAATGCCCTGAAGCCCTTTATGGTAGAATATAAAAGAAAACCTGGTCTAATAGGTACATATGAACCTTTTCAACCTTTTCAAAAGGAGATATATGAATATTTATATTTAATAAAAATCTCTCACTGCTTCTGCAGATGTTTTATCATCTCCTGGTCCCAACCTGAGACGCCCCCAATGAAATTCAGAAACCAAACCAACACAAACCTTTCTGACAAATCCTCTCCTCACTGTCTTGTCTTCAAAAGAAGACGAGGCTAAAAGGGGAGTCGTGTCTGTCGGGACATTGAGGCCAATGTCTTGAAACGACTCGTACCCTGTGACTGGCTGATATGTGCAAGTTGTCTCAGAGTACGTCTCCGGGGCTGCTGAGTAGGGGGGAGGTTGTTGCCCTTCGAAGGAGTACGGTGGTGGTGAGGGGGACATATGAGAGCCAGAAGCCTCCTGCCTCTCTTTGGGTGCGATGAAGTCTGCTGTATCTGACATTGTGGAGGAAACTGAGGGCCAAAGATAATCAGTCAATCACTCGTGTTGGATACATAATGTTGACAAGCAAAAGTGGGTAGTTTCTGCTTTACCTAAACACAGATAAGGCTCAAATTATTGTTGTTTTGTCAGCTCAACAGCAGAATAGCCGAGAAAATTCAGCTTATCGTGATAGAAAACAGAGAAAAGAAAAAGTATTCTCTCGCTGGAGACAGAAACCATTTGCCAGTTTTTACACAATGAATAAATTAT
Organism: Echeneis naucrates; assembly: GCF_900963305.1. NCBI lineage: Eukaryota > Metazoa > Chordata > Actinopteri > Carangiformes > Echeneidae > Echeneis > Echeneis naucrates. Next base: position 18,484,192 of record NC_042527.1, on the reverse strand, counting down.
TAAAATACTTCTTCAGCCCACTAATGCTTTTAGCTCTAACTAACAAACTAAAACCAAAACTCCAAAATTGGCCTTGATACTGTCACCGAGCTGTAATCCTGCATGTGAGTGTGAGTCAAACTGGAAAGAGAACAAAACTCCAACATTCCTTGACAGCTTGTAAGATGTTACGTCAGGTCTGTTTTCTGTGTATTTCACATGTTGCCCAAGGACCTGATAAACATTAGGAAGTAAAACTTCAGCGGTGAAGACAGTGTCCTTACATTCAGCAAAAATTTCAATACAGTTTTCATGTGACTTGTATTTTATTAGTTTCATATTTAAGGTTGAATAACTCACAATTAGAAGCGAGTATGCAAAGGCCAGCGCTACACTTTGACTTATTGAAACAGGAAAAAACAAAGGGCTCCCTGTGGCTGTGAAGGTGGCTCATTATTTATATTTTTAGTTTCTCTTTTGTGACAGAATGTGTGAGGGGACAAACATTTGTAGTATTAGATGTCCTGTGTACAAATTACAAGGGGTTATTCTGGGTTGAAAGAAGCAGCGATTCCACTTTTTCATCTTATATCAAACATGTCGGGGACCCAAATCCATCGTCAGAAACAATACAGAAAGTTTTTAAAACATAAAATAACATGGCATACCATTTTCTTATCAGAGTGATAGACCATAGTACGAGAGCGAAAAAACAATGAAGCTAGTTTATAGATGTTTCTAAAGATCGTTTCATTTGAAAACGTGAATTATAGTTTCAAATTTCCATTTTATTATTACAAAATGCAAACAGAAGAGCATTTTTAATGTTTTGCAAATAACATGCTGGAAACATGTTTCTTTATCTTGATAATCCAAGTATAATCTTTCTTCCCTGTGATTTATTACAAGGAATTCAAAAGATCTTTTGTTTTTAGGCCTCTTCTTTGATTCACACATACAATTCTGCTGTATCGATAGTTGCACAGAGCATTTAAGTTTTTCACCAGACACAGTGAGGTCTCCGTCCATAACAAAATAAATATACTATTAAATAATAAAGAGAAAATACGGATGTAGTATGTGGATTAGTTTTCACATAAAAAATGAAGTAGAGATTAAAGAGATTGATTTTACCTTTTCTGCTGGATAGCACCGGTTTGACTGAAATGTCACAGTTAAAATACACGCCTGGTGTGGTGATAGCAGTATTTAACTTCCACTGACCTTTAGCGTCCTGTTTCACTTCCTTCAGGTTGGAAGAACTGAAAGCATCTAATAAATCATTGTCTGAGAAATCTGGAAGTGCCGAAGCTCCAGAGTTACACCAGACCACGTTATGAATACTTCATCCAAACACGGCATTTAGGAAACGTGTGTCGACATGTTGCTCAACAGGAATTTGAATTGCAGCTCTGCAGACTGTTTCCTGACACAAACTCAGAGACCTAACCCACTTAGGTCGATGAGGGGAAACCAGACAAACGCTGCTGTTGTAGCTGACAAATTCATGATTGAAGTGTCCAACACTCGAAGCCTCAGATTATTTACTATTTACCCGGTAAATAAAACCACTAAGTGGGGGCCTGACTTAATTTGGACTCAACTGGAGCAGAGCAGAGGTTTTAATCCAGTTGTTCAAGATGTCAAAGTTTTTTCGTCCAGCCAGAAGAATGAGGTGAGTTGTCTTCATGTCACCTTTAACACATTTTATGTCAAACAAACTGAGTTTGGAGTCGTTTTAGTGTTAAATTATTGCTGATCCGCTCAACCCATTCCACTTTCTGCACTTGAATCCAGACATTCTACTTTGCGCTTTTATTTAGTTCTGGTTAAATTGATCAATAACATTTTTAATCTGCTCCTGTTAATTGTTCATTTTTTATATAATTAAAGGTTTATCTGTTAGACTGACTCAAGATGAGCAAGCTGGATGGAGCCGAGTGTCCGGTGTTCGGTTATTGGTCTACGAAGAGTGAAAGCTCCAATGATGAACCTGGACCCTCAGACTCTAAGTAAGACTCGGCTTCTACCTTTCCTCTCGCTGCTTGATCAGCCCCTCACTTTCTGCCCTTTGTTTATTTTTATCTGCAAACTAAAAATGGCCCACGTAAGTATTTAGCTGAAGCTCTGAGTTGTGAATATGACAACACTGCCATGCTTACATTTTCTTCTCCGTTACAGAAAAGGTTATTGAGTGTTTGTGTGCTGCTCATTTTTGCATCAATTAGCAGCATAACCACTTGTTTTTTTGTATATATGTTAATATCCACAGAGAGAGGAAGAGCAGCGGTGTTTCTGAGTCGGAGCAGCTGTCCCTCTGTGCTTTGTGTCAGGACGTCCTGGATGATCCGCTCTCCACCAGCTGTGGACACTGGTTCTGCAGACAATGTATCACCTCTTACTGGATCAAGTCTGGCTCATCGGGAGACTCCCCTTGTCCCCAGTGTGGACAAAGATACACAGGAGGACCTGGACTACAGACAGCCAGTCAGTCCAGCTCTGCACAAAATAAGACGGAAACAGAAGTTGGTGTGTTGCAGTAATCATCGTACTTATGCTTTCTTCTCTACTTCCTCTCTTTTAGCAGATAGTGATCTGCAGGAGATCCTAGAGAAACACAAGATCAGACTGTGGAGGAGCTGTCAACATGTGATTGAAGGGACTGATGAAGCAGGAGGTCAGACCCTCCTCAACAGAATCTACACTGAGCTTTACATCACAGAAGGACAGAGCAGGGAGGTCTGTACCCAACACGAAGTGAGGCAGCTTGAGAGAAGTTCCAAGATGGAGACCCTCCATGACACTCCGATCAAGTGCCGCAACATCTTTAAAGCCTCGCCTGATCAACAGGGACGCATCAGAGTGGTTCTGACGAACGGCGTGGCTGGCGTTGGCAAAACTGTCTCAGTGCAGAAGTTCACTTTGGACTGGGCAGAGAGCTTGGAAAACCAAGACATCAGTCTCCTAATTCTGCTTTCATTCAGGGAGCTGAACTTACTCAGGAAAGACCAGTACAGTCTTCTAATGCTGCTCCATCTCTTCTATCCAACGTTGCAGACAGTCACAGCAGAGCAGCTCGCCATCTGTAAAGTCTTATTCATCTTTGACGGTCTGGATGAAAGCAGACTTTCCCTGGATTTTGCAGAGCGCGAATTTGTAACCGATGTCACGCAGAAGTCCTCCATCAGCGTGCTGCTGACAAACCTCATCCGGGGAAATCTGCTTCCCTCGGCTCTTGTCTGGATAACCTCCCGACCCGCAGCAACCAGTCAGATCCCTCCTGAATGTGTTGACAGGGTAACAGAGGTTCGGGGTTTCACGGATGCCCAGAAAGAGGAATATTTCAGGAAGAGATTCAAGGATGAAGAGCTGTCCAGGAGAACCATCTCACACATCAGGACTTCCAGGAGCCTCGTCATCATGTCTCAAATCCCAATCTTCTGCTGGATCACCGCTACAGTTCTGGAGCACATGTTGACTACAAACCAGAGAGGGGAGCTGCCCAAGACCTTGACTGACCTGTACTCACACTTTCTGCTGGTCCAGACCAAGAGGAAGAAGCACAAGTATGATGATGGACACGAGAGCAGTCCAGAGGAGCTGACGGAGGCCGACAGCGACGTTCTCCTGAAGCTGGGGAGGCTGGCGTTTGAACATCTGGAGAGAGGAAATATCATGTTCTACCAAGAAGACCTGGATCAGTGTGGTCTTGATGTCACTGAGGCCTCGGTGTACTCCGGAGTTTGTACAGAGATCTTCAAGAGAGAGTGTGGGATCTTCCAGAAGACAATGTACAGCTTTGTCCATCTGAGCATTCAGGAGTTTCTGGCTGCAGTCTACATGTTCCGCTGCTACACCGACGGAAACAAGGAGGTCCTGAAGGCTTTCCTGGGAAGAGACTATGGAAAGAGTAACTCCAACCCAATGGCCTCTTTCCAGAAGATTTCTAAGATTTTTAGAGGCCATCGCCCTTCTCTGGATGTCTTCCTGGGGAAAGCCATGGAGAAATCCTTTGAGAGTCAAAACGGCCACCTGGACCTGTTTGTTTGCTTCCTTCATGGCCTCTCTGTGGAGTCCAACCAGAGAATCTTAGGAGACCTGCTGGGTCACACAAGGGACAGTCCACATATCATCTATAGAGCCATGAAGAACCTGAAGCAGATGAACAGAACCGACATCTCTCCCGACAGAAGCATCAACATCTTCCACTGTCTAATGGAGATGAACGACCACTCAATACATCAGGAGATCCAGGAGTTCCTGGAGTCAGAGAACCGATCAGAGAGGGAACTCTCTGACATCCACTGCTCAGCTCTGGCCTACATGCTGCAGATGTGCGAGGAAGTTCTGGATGAGCTGGACCTGATGAAGTACAACACGTCATTGGATGGAAGAATGAGACTCATCCCGGCTGTGAGAAACTGCAGAAAGGCTCAGTATGTCCCGACAGGAGCTGTAAGAGTGCTTATAATTAGATAAGATCAGTAGTTCAGTCAAATATGCACAATGTACGATTATTCCATTTGAATTCTATTCATTGGAAAATGTACAAAAGTTAATGTAACTGTGATTGTCATTTGTTGAGAATTTAGAAATGCTGTAAAAAAATATATTTCCATTAAGTTAATTGCTACTTCTGGCCAACCTGATGGCCAAATGGTGAGGAAAAGTCTTTCCTGGGTGTCGTTCCCCTTCTCTCACATTAAAGGTCTGCAGGTATAAGAGCAATGACAGTTAAATCAGATAAAGAAGAAGTTGGCAATCAGATTGTTGTTATACACGGACAATATCTTATCATATGTGTGATTTTTATTGTCACTCCTTTTACACCTTCTCTATTCACAGAATCAGTTATTGCTCACTTTCTGACACTTACTGTGAAGTCGTGGCCTCGGCTCTGAAGTCCAACCCGTCCCATCTGAGACAGCTGAACCTGAGGAGCGTCTTGATGCGAGATTCAGGAATGAAACTGCTGTGTGATGGTCTGAAGAGCCCAAACTGTAGATTAGAGATCCTAAGGTCAGTTCATTAACTGGAGCTGTTGTGTAGTTTCTGGATTCATTTATTTATTCCCAATCCTTTCCCCTGGTTCAAACCTCCCCTGTGAGGATTTTACAAAAAAAACAAACTGAAGAGAAAAGAGTCATGCTGACTTTCTTTATTCAGATTGAGAGGCTGCACGTTGTCAGCGATCAGCTGTGTCACTCTCGCCTCAGCTCTGTCAAACCAGCACCATCTAAGAGAGCTGGAGCTGAGAGGAAACATCGACCTCCAGGGCTCAATGGATACGCTGAGTGGTCTTCTGGCAGATCCAGACAGCAGAATGGAGACTCTGCGGTCAGACTACTATTACTATTGTAGACCTTTGTTTGATTTACCATTTCACATACACAGTGAAAAAACAAGCTGTTTTCTCTTTTTCTCATTTTCCTTTATCATGTTAGTACATTTGTTCTGAATTGATGCAGGTTGCTGACATAATTTCATTTAAAATGTTTCTGTTCGTTCAGGTGTTTTCAGCAGTAATATCCTTTCTCAGACATTGGCATCTCTGGACATGTACATAAACACAGAGTTCATAGTCTCTGTCCAAATATAGGATATAAATGCAATATTGATGCTATTTACTCAGCGTAGACATGAGTAGGTGCCCGACAGAAGGCCATAGTGAGGTGGTGTCTGCAGTCTCTAAAGAAAAACATCTGAATGGATTATATTATTCCTTGTTCAGCTTGAGGTGCTGCCATTTGACAGACATCAGCTGTTCCTCTCTGGTCTCGGGTCTGAAGTCCAACCCGTCCCATCTGAGAGAGCTGGAGCTGAGTAAGAACAACCTGCAGGACTCAGGAGTGAAGGAGCTGTGTGGTTTTCTGGAGGATCCAGACTGTAAACTGGAGACTCTGAGGTTGGGATGCTGTCTGTTTCTGACTGCTCTTAATCTTTTACATCCTTGTTGTTCCATATTTGCAGATGTTCTTTTCTTTTCAAAGAGCTATTCCTCCATTTTGTGTTCACTTCATTCTTTCAAATTAAACCTTCAGAACACACACACTTCAGGAGACTAATGTAGACTAATGAGTTGAATGTCCTTGTTAAATATGTGGGGGGGGGGTTCACGCAATCTCAATGTAGATTTTTATCATTTATCATTCTCATTATTATTGCTGTCATTGTTATTATATAAATTATTAAGTCTACAAACAACTTGTTAATTGAGACAAAGCTGATTGGCTAAATGACTTTTTATTTAGATTGAGTGACTGCAGTTTGACAGAAATCAGCTGTGCCTCTCTGGTCTCAGCTCTGGACTCCAATCCGTCCCATCTGAGAGAGCTGGACTTGAGTAACAACAGCTTGCAGGACTCAGGAGTGAAGGAGCTGTGTGGTTTTCTGGAGGATCCAGCCTGTAAACTGGAGACGCTCAGGTCAGGACACCAACTGACTCATGCTGCTGTGTCAGTCTGTTCAATAGAGGAAATAATTGGTGGTTATGCTCCTTGTGTGTGTTTCTGTGTCCATTTGTATGTGTCATCATTGCAATGATAGTGTGGACCAACCGTAGACGTAAAGACTACTGAGGTGGTTTTTAGTTTCTCAGCATGTCTTAACATGATAGATAAAATCCTGTGAAAGATAAAACTTTTCATGTACACACACATATGTACTGAGTACTTGTGGGTTGGAAATTCAACATGTTGATCATTATTCCTTCAGTTGCAATTATGTAGTTCTTAATTTTTAGAAAACATCTCATCGATTATCTTTACTCATCTTTATTCAGCTTGAACAGCTGCAGGCTCACAGAGATCAGCTGCGTCTCTCTGGTCTCAGCTCTGACGTCCAACCCGTCCCATCTGAGAAAACTGTTGCTGCAAGCAAACAACCTGGAGGACTCAGCCATGAAGGAACTGTGTGGGTTTGTGATGGATCCAGACTTCAGACTGGAGTCTCTCAGGTCAGTAGAAAGTCAGTCAGTCCATATTTGCTGCAGTTCTCAAACCTGGCTGGTTCGCCAGTGAAAATGGTGACAGGCTTTGGGATTTGACAAGAAGAGAGCAAGAGGAAGAACAATTTAACAATCAAAAATTAATTATCAGGAATACATGTATGTATTTTTCTACCTTTCACTTTCTTACTGTCCTGTGTGTCCACGCAGCTTCAAAAACGAGGTGATCAAAGCAGCCACAGAAAAGACAAGTGAGTGAAGAATCAGTGCCGAATTTGTCATCAAAAAAATTCTGACTTTGGGTTATCTGGATCGTTGAAGACAGAATGAATGTGCATATTAATGTTTCAGTTGCAGACAGTATTTGTTTTAGATGTGTGGAGCTGTTTGTTCCATGTGACACCGATCGGTGAGATCGGGTTTGATTGTTTTTACAGGATTTGGCTTCAGTTTGTTATGATAAGGAAGATTATACAGATGCAAAACATTGAACATCAGACCGATTCTTTAATGAGTTTTTTTCTGTCTGTAACTTTAAACAAACAGTAAATTTCTTACGCTCAGTGAGTGTGCGACCTGCAGCCAAGAAAGATATTTTGTGTTCAAAAATATCATCGTTGTCAGATAAAGGTAAGAAACGCTGCTGACGAATAATGCTAATGAAGATGACTGTACCTTTTTTAATATCGGCCTGATGTTTGAGACACACACACTCCGACTCAGACCTACAGCACGCTAAATATTAATTCCTCACATCTTCTCTTTGTTTCAACTCAGATGACCCTGACGTAAAACCGGCCCTAAACACATCACGTACAAAGCTGAATATGTCTGAGGATGACACAAAGCTGACAGAGGTGAGAGACAAACACAACTATGTTGTGATCTTCCAGACAGATTTAAAACTCTTTAGATTCTGAAAGATGCTGTACAGATTTATGCCAATTTTCAATATTTTGTCTTGATTATTTCGAGTTAAATTTCTTGACTTATCAATATTATTGTCAGTAGTCGTATACGTAAAACAGCTGATGTTGTCCTTTTCTTAATCTCAGCCTCCAACAGCCTTCACTCCTGAACTGCAAATTGAATCTGCACAAGTCACATACAGGTGAACATATAATATAACAAATCTGAACCTTTGCCCAGAAGCTGCAGTACTTCTCTGTGCGCTCTGAAGTGTTGGTCAGTATTAAATTGAGGGCTCTGCAGTCACATGCTCACGTTGGGGAGCTGCTGTGAACCCAAGTCTGCCTCCTGTGGCCTTCAGGTTCTGGTGTCCTGGCCCAGGCGCCTTCCAGTGTGTTTCTACAGGTCTGGTGTTTGTTATGGCTCAGGAGGCGGAGCTGCTCTACAGGACCACCCCGTGGGACGAGGATCTCCTCCAAACAGCTGGCAAGGCGGCAGCAGGGCCTCTGTTCAGCATCAAGTGTTTGGAGGATGCCGTCTGTCAGCTCCACCTCCCACACTGTGAAACGAAAGACGGTAAGAAAGTGGTTGTGCTTCATGAACTCCTCAACATAACTGCCGTGGGATTTGTCAAAGGTTTCATATTTTACTACTGCTGCGGTTGAATTCTTCTGTGTCTTCACAGCTCTGCTCTCTGAAGGCCTGCTGTCCGTCGTCCACATCTCCGGTGACGGCATGAGCGTCCTCAAACCGCAGAAGGTCACGGATACTCATGTGATCGTCAAAGTCCCTCATCTCTCTTCCTTTGGCCTCACCTGGGCTTTGGAGATTTTAGGGAGGTTATGGAACAACATGAAAACAGTCAACGGCCAAGTTTTACTTTTCCTCCGACCACCGAACCCAAAAACACAGAAGCAAAATCTCAACCTGTTTCTTCTGCCGAGCAACATCCCTCTGGAAGCGGTAAGAATCAGTGTCCGTCCAAACCATTTAGATGCACATTCAAAGATGAGTTGTCTGCTATCCCCTCGTGTCTCTTTAGGTGATCGCAAAACAGAGGGATTCCAAGTACATCCAGGCTCCTCCCAAATGCACACTCATCAAAGACCAAAGTTACACCGTTCACTGTCAGAAGGCCTTTAAAATACAGCCTCAGGTGAAAAGCTCAGATAAATAACGGCGTCGAGATTCATAAAGCTGCTGTTACTGTTAGGTTGGCTCTGGATACTATCTTTGGAAACCTCGACAAATGTGCTCCTGGTTTTCAGAGAGAAGATCTTGATCTGGATTTTGGACCGAATTACCACCCCATGTTTGAGATCCGCCTGCCTACAAACACAGAAGAAGTGACTGTAACCGTCCGAGACCAAACAAATGTGGATGTTTGGGAGCGTGAGGTTGACCTGACAGGTACAGCAGCACTCCATCTTACAGCGGAACACTTAGTCAAACATGTATAGTGATACGTTTTCTTTGAAATCTGAATGCTGCACGGAAGGAACTGGTGTTTGTAAGGTAATATATCTCAGTGTACATAATATCAACAGATGAGCTTTACTGGGACAGAATGGGCTGAAAATGAAATGACAGTAGACGTGGAAGTTGTCAACGCGGATGGAGCTTTCCATTTTTAGGTGACAGGTGTCTCTCTGGACAGAATTTATAGAAGAGGGTGCAGGAAACAGAAGGAAGTAGGCTGATAGTATAATTATTATGATGTACTCTGTTGTTGTAACTTCCAGACCCTGGTCCAGTTGAGGTGGTGAGAATCCCAGCAGACAGGAGCGTCTCCTCAGCGGCTCCATGTGTCCCAGCATGGACTCTGAGTGTCCCAGCAGAGGAGAAGCTGCTGTCTATTCGGACTCAGTTCGTCAGCCGTGTGTCTGATGCCGTCCTACGGAGGCTCCTGGATAAACTCCTGGAGCTCGGGGTGATAACTGATGAGGAAATGGAGTGTGCTGGAGCGGCCAACAGGGCAGACAGAGCTCGGGCCGTAATCGACATGACGCGGAAAAAAGGGTCACAGGCCAGTTTGGCTCTGATCGCCGCCCTCCATGAGGAGGATTCGTGCCTCTCAGCACAGCTGAACTTGACGTGAAGCAGAAACCTTTGACTCTTCTGCTGAAGAACAGTTGGTATAAACGCCAAACCAAGGTTTGTGTTGGAAATTTGAAAACAGAACACTGACAAAAAAAAAAACTAACCCTAACCCTCTCCAAAGGATCGTCATGCAGGCGCAGTGTCAGTGCAGACTGATGAGTCATCACATCGTGTCGTATCCGATATAGTTTCAGCCAAATGAATCACGCACAGACATCTGAAACCTTGGTCCTGTGGCTTTGATGTGTGTAAGATTGATGCGTTGTTTCCACATGAATGAGACGTCACTTTGGCTCGAAGAAATTCTAAACAGTCATAAGTTTATAACATTAAGGACAAAACGATCTGGGATCATCTGGTGAATTGCAGTTAGTTCACGTTAAGCTTGGATAGAAGAGAATTTTTCTTTGAGCGCCTAAAATATGAATGGAAAGAAGTCCTGTTTGTCAGTTGCTAAATAAAATACAGGTGTAATTCCTTCAAAGTTGTTTAATAGCATTTGTGCCATCATTCATTAATGCCAAATGTCATTTACACACTCATATTTTTAAAACTTTAGGTGTGACTCGACGGCACAAACCATCACAGACACATCAGCGACACGCAAAGACACAAAGACATTGACAAAACATCTCTCACACATATTTATTGTAAAAAATACATATAAAAACAATTTCTGAGACATACAAAAGATTGGAGCTTAGAAACAGTATATTGAACAGACAAAGATCGAGCCATTTTCTTCAATTGCATTACATATTTACAATTTTAATAAATAAAATTCAATTTGTTTTTATACCAGAGTAAAGGCAGATTGTCCATATCCTGGGGATGCAGATACTGTTGTGGCGACTCTTTGAAAGACATTCTTGTGTAATACGTTGGTCTGGAAGCACAGAAGGATCGATCCTGTGACTCAAAACCAAAGACTTGGGGACATTTCTAGAAAATACCATCATTGGTTGGAGAGGAGCCGTTTATACAGAGCGTTTAGTTAGCATTGGTAAAAATTGAGGTATTGCACCACACAGCTTAGAGGGGGTAAGAAAGTAAATGAGAGTAATGTGGGGTTTCAGATTGTCTGTGTTAGTTTTTAATTGACAACCCAACCGCCACCACCCCTGCCCCCCCCCCCCCCTTACCCCAAAAACACACACAAACACCCCCACCCCCAGCCAAAGTATACAACATCATAACTTATCACCACAACAAATGTAACATCTAATGATCAATGCATCTCATCTCCACCCTCTCACACAATGACCCCCCCCCCAAAAAAAACAAAACAAAACAATGCACAGCCAGTCAAAGGGCAGCATCATTTTTCTTGTCTCCAGTACAAAAAATATGAGAAACATGCACAGGACTGCCTTCTGAAGGCAGGACAAGTCGTAGCACCTCAGACTGTGAAACATCCGGATCAGAAAAGGAGAAGTAAAAAACAATAAAACAAAGAAACAAAAGCGGCCGGGGTGAACAAACTGGCCAGTCGGAAACCTGTGCACCGGCCCGACACCCCCAAACTGACCCATACCGCGGTGGGAGGGAGCCTGAAGCACATGGGAGCTGCTCTGCTTCCAAACAGGCAGCAACAGCAATCAATTCATGTTTTTTTGTTTTTCCCTGCCCCCCCACACCGGTCTGTGCACAACCTGTATCAGACAGCATCTGCTGAGCAGCCTTTCTGTTGGGCCTGCACCTCAGCCCAGCCCAAATAACACCACAAATATCTGCTTGCACGACAATCCCGTCACCAGGCAAAAGGCAATCAACACACAAAACGAGGCAAAGAAAGCAACTCAACACGTTTAGCAACAATTATGATCATAATGTGACGATATATTTAAACTCTCCCCCTTCTTAAAATAACAGAAAGAAAAGGGGAGGGGCTGGTTATGTAATAATTAACCATCAGCTGTCCACCGCCTCCAGTGTTGGGAAGCGAGGCAGATGCCACATGGTGTAAACATGCCCCAAAAATACCCCCCTCACCGATCTGGCATTAATGTAACCAGATGGCCAAACTGTCGCTCGGGGGTCTGGACTGCTCCCCAGAGAGTGGCTGAGAACGATGAAGGGGTGGGGGGGTTAGAGGGAGACAAAAAACCCAAACTGCACTCAAAGTTGAATGGTTGCCATGTTTCGTACCAAAGCCACATTTAATACGATCGCCAGCGTGACTGAAGTTTAAAAACTTGCATTAAAAACAAACAAAAAAAAAAAAGTTAACCCGCTTGACCAAGCAGACTTCTGGGCAATTTACAGCAAACACACAAACACACACACACTCACACTCCCACGCCTTCTTGGACATACAGTCATTCTCAGGACCTTTCCTGTCCCTGGTCATCATCTCAACACAGATACACACACACAAACACACACTGTCCCAGATCTTATGTTGGGTGAAAAAGAAATCATTGCCTTGAGGGGAAAAAGTGCTCAAATTGGTTCCAACACCAGCGCTACTGTGGCCCTGTGAAATCCCTGCGACCTTCCAAAAACACCCACCGAGTAGCAGCACATTAAACTCAGCGCTAACTAACCACCTACGAGAAGCTGACCTACTGAGAGAAACAGTTAGCCCCTGATTTCCCCCGAAATGTTCACCGAAAACAGAAAAACAGAGTAACAGCAGCTCCCCTATTCGCCAACAACAAGCCCTCAACCTGCAGCTACTTCAAAATAAAGCCAAGTTTACACGGTTAACAGTTCACACTTTCAGTGCGAGGTTGGTTTCATTTGGGGTGAGCCGAGGAAAGAAAACATTCATCTGACGCATGACGTGGAACAATACTGTTGTTGTTGGTTTGTTTGTTTTTTTGTTTCCTTGCAAAATACTCGATAAAATGACCGATCCCATTTGGAGGGAGAAAAATACACAGAAGAGGAACCAGAGTCACAGTTGAGACAACTTTTTTTTTTTTTCCCCTCCTCCCCAAGTTCAAGATGTTTCTGGGGTGAGTTTCATCGTTCCAGGATGATTATATCTGTGACGTTTTTGTTTTAATGGTCCGCTGATTCCCACCAAGTCCATGAGACAGAAAGGGAACCCCCACTTCTGTTCCAGCGAAGACCAAAGATTAGACAGAGCAGCTCTTTTTTTTGTTGTCTGGCTTGAAATGGTCAAGACCAAAATCAAATGGACTGATTGAGATGGAGAGAGGTGCCGGCGGTTTACGTAGCTTCCTCTTTGGATCGCCTGCTCTCCACTCGAATGTAGGTTTGCGTCTGAGAGGGACGGGGAGGGCTTTAATTTGCTCAATAACACATCTTTATTGGGATTTTATTAGGATTCAGTGTAGTCTCCTGAAAAGAGAAGGGTAACCATTAGACAAATGCACTGAATATTTTAAAACTGGACAAACTGTTTAAATCAACATCAAATAGATGAAGCGTCTGTAAATACTTCAAAACCTTCAGTATCTCTGTGGAAATATAAATGCAACCAAACGAAGCACTCAAACGGATCGAATGGGGGGCAAAACTGACATTTGAAGGGCAATACGTCTATTACTCACTGTTTGGGCCCGGTCATGAATGACTCCGTGAGTTATTTATTGGAAACTGGCTTAAAATGTTTCTCCTGACAACTGATTTTCAGATCACAGTTTGTGATTTACATCACACATTTTAATTTGGGCTAACTCCCAAAATGCACATACCTGAGTCAGGGCGGTCACTGTGTGGGAAACTTGTGACCCGTGAGTCAATCGAAGGGATGTTCGGGGCAGCAGGGTTTCACCTTGGACCAGGAATCAATGCAGCTACGGGGACAAAGAGCGGGAGCAGCAAGGAGTTAGCAGTTTGATTCACTCATGTTAATGTGGGGGCTCTTTGATCAGAGTCAGGTCCACCAGCCTTAATCCACTCACTGACAAGGTGAAAATAAACAACTACATTCAGTCAGTGAGCTGCAGAGATAAGATGCAAGGCGTGCGATTGGCTAATGTGCATTTCAAGTAATTTACACGAAACCTTTGGTCAACTAAATCAGACTAAATGTAGATTAATCAACTGATTTAATCAAAATATTTTCTAGTCGCAGTTTCTAGACTGAGATGACGAATCTGACTTTTTCTCTGTTAAAATAAAAAAAAAAATAAAATCTGAATGTCATGTTTGAGAATAGAGCTGCTTATTTCTTGTAGCTTTATGTAAATACGTCAGTATTTATTGTATCAACTGTGTGAAAATGTGGTGCGTAATTGTTTCCAACTGTCTCTGAAATTTCAAGATTTTTCCAAACCAGTTTCAGTTCGAGTCAAACAGCCGGCAGCTCTGAGGCCAAAACAAAAGACCAACATGTAGCTACTTTTATCTGACTGTAGTTTAACAAGGCAACTTTATTTGTTCCAACTTGTTCCCTGCTGGGTTTCCATCAAATGAGTCTGCACTTGATGATGATATAACTTTCCTCGGTATCTTAACTACATCAGTTTACTTAATTCTGGTAAATTTCAGGCCTTGGCATGTTGGCTCCGATACTGCACAGCTTGGAAGTTTTGAAAAGCCAAAGTGTTGAACATTACAACACGCTTTGAAAATGAAAATGACTTCCTCCTGATTTGTTGTAAATGATGTGAGACGCACATAAACACTGGTGAGCGTTCAACAACCTTGTGGTCATTGCTTTTTCCAGGCTGAAGTTTCGAAACTCTTTGTGGCCTCGTCCACTTTAAACCGTAACGATGATGATGATGCAGCTTCACATCATTTGAAAAGCTTCTGCAGTTTGTTTACAGACAAACAAGCAAAAAAAAACAAACTCTTCCTTCTAGCTTTTTCCACACTGATCTGTTTTAAATCAGCTGTGGTCATCCAGTTAGTTTTTAAGAACATATAGAAATTTTGTGATGTAGTACGCAGTACAAAACAAATCTAGTGGCCATGTTTTCTGAAACTACAGGCAAAGCAAGTTGATTTATGTAACTCCATTAAGACAGAGCAATCCAAAACTTTACAGAGGTGTGAAAATATGTCAATTAATAAAATATTAACTAAACGGTTTGCTGAACAGTTATGAAACTCCATCTTAACAGATGAAGTCCACTCAGATGTGGAACGAGCTGGATGTTTTTTTTTCTCCATCCCGAGGTGTGTGTTTTTTAATCTCACATGAAGTGAGCTTTGTTACCTCTTGTGGTAGACGCAGAGGCAGGCCAGCCTGGCGATGGTCTCCCCCTGTACCAGATCCTCCAAACAGATGGAGCACTCTCCGCTGTCTTTACTAAGCACATCCGCTGTGAACACAAACACGCACAAAACGACTTTAGTGTTGCTGCCCTTTGGAGAAAAAAAAAAAACCCCCAAACACATAGCTGTTGGTGCATTTCTGCGATATAATACTTACTATTATAAGGTAAGGGAGGAGACGTAAGGCAGCTCAACAGGTGATCTTCAATCCGACCTCCCGGGAAAGGCTTGGAGCAGAAAGGGCAGCGAATATCTGCACAAAGCAGACACACAAACAGAGATGGGTACAATGTGTTTTGTCACAGGGAGCTATAAATGAAGGCTGTTGTGCACGTCAGAGCGCCGTGTTTGGACATTTAGATCACACAGGCCAGCTTGGCGAATCCCAGAGCAGTCCGGCAGTCTGGATGACGCCGGCTGACCCAGAATAGTTTAGAATCTTCATTTGACTGTCAGAAGCATGCAAAACAGCCACTCCAGCCTGAGCCATCTGTGGACGGGGCAGTCAGGCAGCGACGGTGCCTTTCTGCCCCACATTCTCCTCCATCTCTGAGCTGCCGCCAGCCACAAGCCGGCGAGCGCGTTGTGTTGTGACCCATTTCTCTACGCTTGCTTGAGGGCTCTGCCTGGGAAACCCACCACGCTGTCACGTTTTGGCTCAGAAAAGTGTCACTTCTGTAACCCAACGCAGACCGACTGCGACATTTTCACTTCCCGGCAGCCACCATCATGAAATGGTTTGAGATTGTATGTCACCACTTCTAGCTTTACGCCACAGCTCGCCTTCATACAATGGGGTCTCTGATGATTTGAGTCAGCATGGGAAAAGAGATCATCTGTTAAGGAATGTAAATGCCTCAAATAATCTGGGAAACATTCATTGTGTGTTCGTGTTCATGGTGTTTTCTTGACCTCAAAGGGCCTTCTTGGTTTGGCTGTGCAGTATATTTATTATTATTTTCCCCTGAAGATAAGTCAGTCACTGTGGTACATATCAGATATAATCATTTGTCATTTGGATGATGGTGTATTGTGTAATTTATTTTTATTCACACTGCCCCCCCCCCTCATCCTTCAGTATGAAATGTTTTAATATTAAAATAAAACCAGAACCTCAGATGGAGGCCGGCCAGTTATTATGACAGGTGTTATTTATTTATTAGAAATCCTTCATGGGTTCACTTACTTCCGTGGCGGTTGTTCACTCGGTAAAGGCCGATCCAAGCCTCCGACACCGGCCGCTGGTGGGTGCCCCGGACCCGGGCGGACCTTGCGCCAACGCTGCGGGCGGAAGAGTGCCGATTCCCGGGCAGCCGCTCGGAAAAGGTGCGGTGGGGGGTGCGGCCTGTCTCCTCTCCGGGCCGACGCTCGGCGTCGACGGCCGCCTCCGGGCTTGTGTTCCCGTCCTCCTCGGGTTTCCCGTCGCTGTTGTCGTCGTCGTCGTCGTCGTCTCCGGCGGGGGACGCCTGGCTCACGCCGGAGGGGACGCCGTGGTGGTCGGCGGGGCTGCCGTCGGCGCTCGCCCCGTGCTGCCCCAGGTCCGAGTCGCTGCCCTCCTCCGATCGGCTCCGGTTGGGCTCCGTGTCCTCGAAGCTCCCGGAGAAGTCCACCATGAGGCTGGTGGGTCTGGCCAGGCGGGGCCGCCGGTAGGAGTCCCGCTTCGCCCCGTCTTTCCCCGGGGCGGAGGGCGCCGGGTCCTCCTGGAGGCGGCTGGCTCTGGTGCCCATCTCTGCCGGCCTAGCTACTTCAGGCTAGCCGAGCCGCTTCCCCTGAACCGCCGCGGAGAGAGACGACGAGCTCGGCCACTAAACACCCGGAACCCGGCTAGCAACGAGCGGCTGGCAGCGGGGGGTTTAAATAATAATAAGAACAAGAGTAACCGCCCGTCGGCCTTCCGTCGGTCCTTCCGTCGGTCCTTCCGTCGGTCCTTCCGTCGGTCCTTCTCCGGCCTCAGCTCGTCCTCACCTCCACATTTTTTTTGGGGCGCTGCTGCAGCGGAAATACGGCCCGGCGGCTTCCGCCTCTGAGCGCGCACACAAATAGTTACGGTAACGTCCCCACGTACCTTTTTTTTTCTCTCCCCTGCTGTTTGTTTGTTTGTTTGTTTCTATGAAAATGTGTCGATTACAAACTGAAATGATCAGTATGATGATCAGTGATAGTGAAGTTGAATTTAATCGAGAATATTGAAAGTCAACGCAACAGCCAGTCCCTATTAGAAGAGGGGAAAATACTATTACAACACTAGTCCTTTTTAATGCAACTGAAAAAAAGTCAATCAGACCATACAACAAACAATTACACAAGGTTTGAGTTTGGGTTGAATATCTGTAAGCTGTCCACATAAACTAATCCGTCCTTTTTCCTCTTCCTCGCCACTGGATGTTTTATTGCATAAATAAACTGTGTGAAACACTCAAACCAACCAGCCACAACATGCTTCAAGTCCCTGAACCACTTTTCATCTTCCGCCATCACCACACTGACTTGATTTTATTCTCTGCAGAGCTGCTACATAATTGGATAACTGCATAGTACAAGTGTTCCTGAAGTGTCCTGGACCAAAAATAGATGTAAAAAAAAAAAACCCCAAACAACCCACACTTACATGTCTGACTGAAAGACTTTGGCTCAAAATGTCACAGCTATTTGAGGACATTATTTGGTTGTTGTTATTTTTTAATAATCGGGAATTATGATCCTTTAAATTGTTAAGCAGGAAACATGAATCTGGAGCAGAGTGCCACAGACAAAGACGTAAAAACAAGTAAAAATATTAAGCTCCAGACTCACAGATGGTGATTTTGATATCATAAAACAAACAAAAATTAATTAACTAATTAATTAATTAACGGCAGCGCTTTCCGTTAACGTTTCATCATTTTTTAGGGGTTGGTGCGTGTATGCACGCCTTTACGGTAACAAAAAAAAGTACGCAAAATACCGACCAATCAGAGAGCCGGAGCCTGTCGCGGGGCGTGGCCGCCGTTG
The DNA here is from genome assembly GCF_900963305.1 of Echeneis naucrates. NCBI lineage: Eukaryota > Metazoa > Chordata > Actinopteri > Carangiformes > Echeneidae > Echeneis > Echeneis naucrates. The sequence continues at coordinate 18,466,071 of NC_042527.1, read as the reverse complement.
TACGCGGAAGTGGACGGAATGAGGAAGAACATGAAGCCCTAATGAGAGACGCCTTCGGTGATGTGCATCAAATCAGGACATTTCACACGTTAGACACGTTTGTTCAGAGTCAGTTCTCGCCTTTGGATTCTGTGAGTTTCACGGTGAGTCTCCTGCGTCTGGGGTTAACGCTGATTCACCGCCAAAACACCACACCCTCAGTACACAGGGGCTTACTGGGAAACACGGTGACTCATGTCTAAGTTTGGATCATGTGTGTGCTGCTTTAAATGAGGGTCTGTCTGCTGATCACCCACCAGCTGTTCGAGCAGATAAATTAAATGGAATCAATGAAATAAAACGGAGAAGGTTTGGTGTTTGTTTGCAGTGTCATTCAAAGACATAATTCAATCAACTTCATCACTGCCAGCTGATCAATCGTCCCATCAATAAGGCTTTTTACAATCTACATATCTCTGTCAGGCAAAAAGTTTTCATTGGCCTAAAGGAGGTTTGCAGGAAGGTTCTTTTATCCTCTCTTTCTTCTTATAAGCATCTAATTAGATTAGATGGACGATCATACAGTGCTATAAAATACATCTGCTTTTATTTGCATTATTTACAACTTTTAGAATATTGTCTTTGCAGTCTGGTGGTGCTGGTATCAAGTGAACAGTGTTTTGCGCTGACCGTTTCCAGACTTTGAACTCTTAATGGATGAAATATGGGCGACACACACTCTAATGGCAGCGGTACAATGCTGGGCTGCTTATCTCAGCACTGTCAAGGGTTGTAATTTAGAAGTGAAGCTCAAATCTTTTGCCACCTTTGACCTTCCAAACTGATTTTGTCTGCAGACATGAGGGCCCTGACTTTGCAGCAGGCCAACGTGGCCCAAGGGGAACAGCGGCAGCCCACGTGCGGAAGAAGTTTAACTTCCAACTTTGCTCCTCCTCCTCCTCAGAGTTTGGAGAATAAGTTCCTAACTCAGCACTCCTCTCTGCTCATTAACGCTGCAGCCCAACCCTCCTCCTGCTCCTCTCTTCAGCCCTCCATCCTGACTACATCATCCCTCCTTCACTCAGCCTCTTCCCTCAGCTCTTCCCTCCTCAGCACTGAGAACAAGCTGCTCACTGCAGATTCACCACGCCTGTCCTTTCCCTTGACCTCCTCTGTCTCTCATGGCCCTCTGCTCTCCTCATCCGTGGCAAGCAGCACTCTGCTCAATCGCTTTGTTGAGCTTCCTTCCTCCCTGCATCACGGTCTTGGCATAGAACAGCAGCGAGATGATGGAGGAAGCAACAACACAGAGGAGATATCTGATGCTATGCTGTCCAGCTTTGAAGAAACAAGTGTGGTACATGAAATAGTCTTATTTTGACATTAATACACTCTTCATTTACGTATTTGGCAAATAGCATTTTTGATGCATACCCTTTGCTGGTATTTTAATGTGAACTCTTCTGTAAGAGCAGCTTGACGAGGATGAAGAAGAAGGGATGGATGTTCATGCTGGCTCAGCCATTGAATTACCTGTTCTGGAAACAGAGTGGGTCAAACAGGAAGTGGATCAAACTGTTGCCATTAGAAAAGAGGAATTTGCAGAGTTTCAACCAGGAAATGAAATGATTGAAGAAGATCTAATCAATAACAAGGTAGAAAAAACATTTTACCCTACATATGTACATTCTCTCAGGAATATTCTCTTGTTTTGCATTTATAACTTTTGAAGTCACACTTTGTTTTTCTCTCTGGTCCTTAGTATCTGCTGCTGAACCTGGTGTGTTGCTCTCTGGTCAATAAGATCAAGGCTCCAGGCCAAAAGGACTGGGACTCTGAGGACAGTGTTTGGACCCAAATAATAAACCTAGCCAAAGACATTTCTGTCCACGACCCACAGTTTCTCCTTAAGGTCTGTGCAGATTGCATGTCTGTGTGGGTTGGTGTGTATTTACAGGTATAACTGTGAACTAAACATTTTAGCTAACCAGGTAATGTTTAGATTCTACAGGAGCAATTCAATTAAAAATGAACTCTTGTGGGAGTAGTCAAAGTCTTATTAAAAATCAGGATGTGACATTTTCTTTCTCTTATTAGTGATATAATATGAATTTCGACACTTCTAATCGTGTTGTTGAGTTTATTTAATTGTTCATTTGCAAATTCTGAAAAAGACGAGCTAACTTGGCGCAATAGTGAAAGTGCATGAACCACCCGAGTTCAAACAGTCTTCATCATGCAGTTTGTCCTTCCATCTGGCTCAGGTGGCAGTTTACACTCGGCAAGAGTTGAACATCCGCATCACCGCAAACTTCTTATTGGCTGTGGCTGCCAATCAACCCTCCACCAAGCCTCACGTCCGCAGATACTTCTGTGCCGCCGTGCAGCTGCCCTCTGATTGGCTGGAAGTCGTCAGAATCTACAGCACAGTAAGTCGTAGTGACCGTCTAGTGTTTCTCCTGAATCCTGAATTCGTTGTGACGGGTGTGACTGTTTGTTTCCAGTGTTTCAGCCACTCCCTGCCTATGTGCCTCAAGAAGGCAATGACTGACAAGTTCAAGCAGTTCAATGAGTATCAGCTGGCCAAATACAACACACGGAAACACCGCTGTAAACACAACCGCAACAGGCGCAAGAGAAAGGTACCAAATCCCTCCCCTTACACTGTTTTATTAATGTGAACACCATTTACATATGAAAATGACAAGAAATGCATCTATGGCTTTAAATTAAGACTATGACAGGACACTGGACAGTATTTTCTAACAAATGCATCATTAATAATCATTCAATAAAGAAAGAAATGGACAAAAACTGACTAATCCAAGTAAAACAACAACAAAATCAATAAACATGTAAGCACTCAAAATATAAAACCTTGGCTGCGTTCGTTAATGCCAGTGGAAAACACTGAAATCCACACACACTGTTTACTATAGCAACTGAAACTTTGTGGTTTTTATTTTAGTGAGACTGACTCATTTCTGTAGATGAACTGTGAGTGAATTGCTACCCCATACATCCTCCTTGTGACTTGCTAATGTTTTGTTCAGTTTGATCTTTATCTTTGATTTCCAGAATTCAGACAAGCAACAACTGAAAGTGTGGGCCAACTTGCTCAGATCAGATGCATCTATTCTGGAGAAGTTTGTAAGTTAATAGATTTTTCTGTGCTGTTGTGATATGAGCTGTTCTGCTTGAGGTTTTCTTAGTCATCCTCTGCTTTTACATATTTTATATTCCTTCCAGTTTATCATTGCAGAGGCGGTGATGCTTTTGAACCCCAGTTAGTAATCATTTGTGTGCGTTTGCAGCTGCAGCTGGATGGCAGGAAAGTGGTGGATAAGAAACAGAGTGAGTTCAGCTTGAAGAAGATGATCAAGAGGCTTCACATTAAAGAGCCGGCTGAACACGTCATGGCAATTCTGGGAAAAAAGTGCGACACCTCATGACCTTCAGAGATTCTGCATTTTCTTGTTAATCAATGCACAACATCTAAACATTTACTTCTCCAATGAAGATATTTTTCATATGTTTTTCACCAAAATAGTGTAGAATGAATATTATACCTTCTGTCTCTTTTTTCAATGTATCTGCTAAACCTTTTTTATGCTATTTACACATACTAGGAGGGTTGAAATTTAAATTTATATCACATAGGAAGTGATGACGGGTGTGTAATGAGAGTGTGCACTCTCATTACACACCCGTCATCACTTCCACTTTAGAAGAAAACTGAGCTTTTGCTCTGGAGACCCCACAAACATATACATATACTGAAATTTAAGAAAACCCCAGCATCTTAATCCCTGGGCTCTTTGTCCTGCTTCTATTTTAAAATGCACCGTGGTTGTGTTTGTTGCAGGTATCCTGCTGACCTGAAGGCATTCACCCGCAGCAGGATGAAGGGCGCGTGGGACAGGGAGCGAGCTGGGCAGCGAATGAAGCTCAAGGAGCCAGAGACGTGGGAACACCTCCTCAGCCTGGAGGGCAACAAAGCCGCCACCTGGGAAAAACTCATAGGTCTGAAAAGAAGCACGTAGCTCCAGATGCACAAGTACATACATCCCAATACATTGTATATTAATTTAAAACTGGCTAGACACACTCTACAGTGCGACACGACACCAAAGATGAATGCATACTTTCAAAAACAAACTTACAGCTGTTCAGACATAAACCCGCTGATATGTTGATGAATAATATCTCTTCTGTGCAGATAACAAGTCTCTTCCATTCATGGCCATGCTGAGGAACCTGAGGAACATGATCATTCAGGGCATCAGTGAAGATCATCACAAGAAGATCCTTAGCAGACTGACCAATAAGGTGACACACTCTATGGTGTAATTTGGTTAAAAATCACAATGCGGTCACAGAAAAACATAAGAGAACGCGAGTAGTCCAAGTTTGTCATTATAATCTGATGCACTTACAGAAAGCGATTATTCAGAGCCGGCAGTTTCCCTTCAGATTCCTCGCTGCCTACAAAGTCATCATGCAGCTTCAAAGTTTGGGTGAGATGCATAAAATATTGTGGCATCCAAGCATATAATCCTAACCCTGCTGTACTGGTACGTTACCTCCTCTCTATCTGTTTATCCTTTAGTGCCCATCGCGGCGAACCCCTCGGTAAACGAAATCCTGAAGAGCATCCTGAAGACGATTCCCAAGAGCCGGCGTTTCAAGCGTTTGGGCTGGGACACGACCAAGAGGAGCAGGCTGAGGGCAACACTCAGAGTGCCATTTATCTGCCGACTATACCAAATGAAGAAGGCTCAGCTCCTCAAGTATGACAATAATTAGTACAACAAATTAAATTATGGGCTTTTTTTTTTACAATGCAGTTCGACTCCTTTCTAACTGTCCAGATAAAAGTGAGGTCTACAGCTATTTGTTAACTACTTAAGTATTTGAATATATTGACCTTCATGACACTTTTAAACAATAATTTCAGGGAGTATAATAGCACCTACAGAAAGTGAGAGTTGAACTTATTACCGAAGTTAGTATCATCATATCATAGAATATAACGTACCTGGTTCTGTGTCCGTACGTTCAGTCAGACAAAGTACTCTACTGCTCTGTTGGACCGTTACCGGAGGGCTCTGGAGACGGCGGTTCAGATCTCCTGCAATTCCAATCTGCCTCCGCTCCCTGGACGGACTGTTATATTCCTCTCCACTCAGATGTCTGATTCGAGCTGGAGCAAGAAGCAGGACTTCTACCTCCCACCAGACCCGGAGCAAGAGGATAAGGAAGAGACAGAGGATAAGGAAGAGGAAGAGGATAAGGAAGAGGATGAGGAAGAGGAAGAGAAAGAGGAAGAGAATAAGGAAGAGGAAGAGGAGAAAGAAGAGGAAGAGGAAAAAGAAAGCAGGAAGAGGGCAAGGAAAAAAGACGAGGTTGAAGACAAACTTGCTCCCTCTGTGAGTTTTATTCCTGTTCAGCAGTAACAAACATGAAGGTTGGCATGTTAAACCTTTGACTTGGTCCCAAAAAAATTGGATAAACAAACCTCTCTCCGTAATTGTTCTGTCGTCTCAGGTACAGGAAGTGGGAGCTTTACTTTCTGTGATGATCAGCAGCAGTGCTGAGGACAGCCAGCTTTTCTTATCTTCTTGGAATCACGGTGAAGAAGTCAAGCTGAAGTCTGAGGTCGTTTTGGAAAATGTCAGGAGTGTCGTGAAGCAAAGTGAGGTCAGGATTTTTCATTCTACAGTATTAATTCTCTTTTATGATCTCATACTAACATTAATGTAGGTTTTGATGTCAGATGAATGAGTAGAAGTTAATGGTCCCATAACTTAAAGGTAGGCCTCCATGTTGTCTTTCATTATAAATCAGGTGTAGGTTCTACACTATTACTGTGAAAGTATCAAAGGCGAAACTGGCCTTAAAATAGACCTCTGGACTTCTGTAACTTTGTGATGTCACAATGAAACAATCACCACCCTCACCTGTGTCTCAAGCCCCTCACACCCAGATCCACAATGTAACTTTGGAGGATTTAGTCTTTCTGAAATCTGCTTGTGTTTATTTGTTTTAAATAAGACACTCAGAAAAGAGTCAGCCAGTAAGAATAGAAACATACAGTTTAAAGTATGAGACCTTTAAGTGCTTTCACATCAAAAAGAGGAACGTCCTCCAAAAAATATAACTAAAACACATCTCAGCATCAGTAAAATAACAAGTATGATTTGAATTTCTCCAATTTTATTGAAAACCTCTCTTTCACAGGTATGTGCAGAGGTCTCAAATGAAGATCAGGACAGTGATTACCTCTTCAGAATATTAAGCAAAAAAAACAAGGTGAGTCTGTTTGCACATGTGATTTAATATGATGTGTGTTTACTCGTTGTTAAAATTGCTATTTTTGGAAATGAAAACAAAATCTGCGAAAGGGCAGAAAAAGATGTATTTGGACCATAATTTCTACCTTTTTGATACATAACCATAAATATGGAGAGAAACATAACCACTGAATTTATTTAAGTGGCGTAAATATTACATTCTTAGATTAAGCTGCTCTTTTGTGAGCAAACACTTTTACATTTCAGATCGACAACATCATCGTGCTTTGCGAACACTGGGTCAACAATGACGTCCAATACGCCATCAACAAATACATGAAGGAAGTGAACAGCAAAGCCCTCGTGGTCTATATCTACCTGTTAGATCGGTAATACGTCAGTTATTTGGTATATGTGCTCACAGGCAGCGTTAGGAGGCGCATGCATTATCTTCTGAGTGATTTCTAGCTGTGGTGTTTATTCAGTCATCACAATAAAATGTAAATTAAACAATATGGAGAGAAAAAGCAGTAAAGGAAATGTTTTTATGTAACAGCTTTATTCCCGCTCATTGGGAAGAAATAGTTTTCTTTGCTTGAGTCCCTGTGCTGCTGTGTTGACTGTAGATGTGAAGACTTACAATTCTCTCTGGGACGGAACCAAGTGAACCTGGTGGGTTTCAGTGAGCAAATATTGAGGTAAAGTGACTGTTTTTTTTTTTGTTTTGTTTTCATCTTCATACAAAAGCCGATTCAGATTCACTGATTATGATACGTTGATGAAAGTAGGACTGTGTCATGTCAGTTATGTGAAGGAAAGGTTTTACAGAAGATAAAATACCAGATTGCTATTAATGAGCTTTAAAGCTGCTTAGAGGTGGATTTTGTAACATTTGCTAACCGGACTAGTTTTTTCTTCTTTATGCTAAGCTAAAATAATCACCTGTCTGCTCCAGCTTCATGTTATCCTGAAAATATAAGAATGATCATTTTCTCTTCTTGACTCTTGCTAAGAAAATCATGTAATCAGATGAATTTTTTCTGTTTAAAACTTGAATTATGTGCTCAGGTTTGTGGCAGAACGAGGATCTTCCAGGCTGCTGGACCACGTGGAGCATGTGGACAAACTGTACAAAATCCCTCCACCAGAGGAGGCTAAAGAATCTCAAAGCACAAGTAAAGTTGTCCCAATACCAGCTAGCCCGGCTATGAGGTACTTTTTATTTAAATACTCTCAAAGTTGTCTTCTCTGCCTAAATGTTCTTGGAAACATTATCCATCTCATGATGCTGAAAACACACATCTGGTTTATAGCAATGACACGCTCGCACACTAGACATTCATGCATTCATTGTCCAGCTGTAGAAACCACAGTGGCAGGAAATTCACCACATTGGGATATTATTACTTTATTATTCTAGATTTTAACGTTCAAACACTCTCATCAAATTCTGATTCATTCGGAAATGAAAGAATTTTTCTAATTTTGGCAGGAATTCAATAAAAAAATGTATAATCACATTAAAAAGAGCCTGAAATGGCCCAATGGTGTGTTTACTGTTGTGGTGCTTCTGTCTCTCCTTGCCTTAACTCCTCTGTCCTTCTTCTGTCCTCAGGTGGAGAGGTGTACGTGTGTTTATCTCCTCCACTTTCAGAGACATGCACGCTGAGCGAGACGTCCTGGTGCGTAGCGTCTTCCCGGAGCTCCGGCGTCGAGCGGCGCCGCACTGCCTCTATCTGCAGGACGTGGAGCTGCGCTGGGGCGTGACAGAGGAGGAGTCGGCCCGAGCCACCGAGCTGTGCCTGTCGGAGGTGTGTCGCAGCCAGATGATGGTTGGGATCCTGGGGGAGAGGTATGGCGTGGTGCCCCCCAGACCTGTCCTTCCTGATCTGCCGCAGTACGCCTGGGTAAGATCACAACCTTACTGGGTTTTACTAATCTTTTCTACATTTTCAGAGGTATGATTGTGTATGTGGTTTTAAAATATCACCAGAAATATATGATTCAGAATTATGAATCAGATTATTCAATCCCACAAATACGCTCATTACGGCAACTATTATGCTATTGTTACTGATAAACAGGCCAATCAGACCTATTGAAATTCCCATTAATCCTTTAAAGTGAAAGAGAATTGCGTTTGTTTTTATGTGTCTGTCTAAATTTATATTTGAAATACTGGAAACAATGATGGTTATGTTCCTCTGTGTTCAGCTGGCGTCGGCTCCTGCAGGTCTTTCCATCACTGAGATTGAGATCCGTCAGTTTCAGGCTCTTTTTCCTGACACATCACACCAGCGAATGTTCTGCTACTTCAGAGATCCGAATATCATCAAGTATGCCTTCAACATCTTTAAAGATGTTATCAGTTTGAATGAATTCATCTTTCCACTCCTTCTAATTAATGTGAAAAATAAATCATTTTTGTAAAACTACAGTCTTTAATATTTTAATTTAATTTCTCTGTTTGTCAGATCGGTCCCAGTGGCGTGGAGGTCAGACTTTGTGGCTGAATCAAAAGAGGCTGAGTCTAAAATGGCCTCTTTGAAAAGTCGAATCCGGGCCAGCAATGTCAAGGTCACTGAAAAGTGAGTCCTGTTGGTCACAATAACAGAGATTCTGTGGTGTTTCAACTGTTTCAGATCATCTGCACTTCTGTCCTAGTTACCCCTGTGAGTGGGGAGGTGTCGTCGAGGGGAACCCGTATCTGAAAAACCTGGAGGACTTTGCCAAAGCTGTGCTGGAGGATCTCTGGATGGCACTTGTGAAGCAGTTTGTGGACGTTAGTAACTCGACAGATTTCATTTCAAATCCTCCCACAGCCAAACTCAACATTATGAACCAGTGAACACAACAATCCTGCTTACAGTCCTCGTTATGTTGTTCTGTGCGTCAGGAGGGTGAGGAGGCTGAAGCTGCCTCAGATGTGATGGAGCAGGAGGTGCACCAGGGGGCGCTGCAGAGAAAGTTCTACGGCAGGGGGAAGCTGCTATCTGCAGCTGTGGAGATGGTGGAGCAGATCCAGACTAAAGGAGGGATGCTGGTGGTGGAGGCCGGACCTGGGGAGGGAAAAACTGTCTTCATGGTAAATCTTTTAATCCTTTCTCATGTCGTCAGCTGTTACTCTTGGCATCTCTGGAAATGAAAAGTGTTTACTTGTATAAAAACCTTGGACAAATTTCACATTAATCGATATTGATGTTAAAATCTGTCTCCACAAAGGCTGCGCTATCAGACGCCCTCAGGACTGGAGTCAAGTCCAGGAAAAACCTGGCTTGTGATGTCATCTCCTACTCTACAGCTGCCAGCCAATCAGCACGCTCTGTGGAAAACCTGGTTCGCTACCTCCTTCAAGGGCTAAGGAAAATGAAAGATGCGGAGAAGGAAGCACCTCTTCCTCACTCTTACAAGTGATTGGATTTTGGTTTGTTTGCATAAAGTTGAAATTGGCAGGGCGGCTGACTCCCATGTTGTCTGTGTGTTAATGTGGATTTTCCTATCGCAGAGAATTTCTGTCAGAATTTCACTCCACGCTGAACGACACGAAGAAGAGCAAACCTCTGGTTCTGCTGGTTGATGGCGCGGATAACGTCCAAGATGGCGGCAGCCAGCTCAACTCCAACTGGATCCCACAGGAGCTGCCGCAGGTGGATTCCATCAGTAACCCCCCCTTCAGTCGTTTGCACGGGGTGCTTTAGGGTTTTGTGTGTTAAACACACTTCTCCTCTCTTCAGGGTGTGTGTTTGGTCGTCAGCATCATGTCTAAAGCGGCTCTATTACAAACCCTCTCCAAGAAGAAGAGCACCGTCCTGTTCAGCCTGGGACAGCTCACCATGCCAGACCGGAGGGAGATAGTTCAGAAGGGACTGGACACATTCGGCAAAAAGCTCAGTGACTCTGCATTCAACAACCAGGTTCTTCTTTCATCACAGATCTTTTCTCTGTTTTTCAGTTTTGTTTTTTTGTTTTTTTCTAAAGCTGTGCTCTGCTTGTTCAGCTCCAGATGCTGATGATGAAGAAAGGAGCAGCGAGTCCTCTCTACCTACATCTGGCCTGTGAAGACCTGAGGAACTTTTCCACTTTTGATAAGGTCAGATCTCTCTCTCTTTTTTTTTTTTTAATTCCTAACCAAAAGTGAATGTCCACCCGCAACTAAACCTATACAGCAGTGAGCCAGCAGGAAGTTTGTTTGGTTCATAAAGCATCCATCCGTTATCCTTCACCTGTCTCAGCTGAAGGACAGTCTGCAGGACTTGCCCCAGTCCCTGAGCCAGTTGGTGCAGCACAGCCTGGACAGACTCTGCTCACAGTACCGAGGTGTGCAGGGACTCCGCTGGACCCTGGCAGCCCTCGCTGTCAGCCCTACAGGTGACGAGAAATCAATTTTAGCATTATTCAGATTTTTGATCATTTGATATCATTTGATAACTTGTATTAATTGTAGATATCGCCCCGTATTTCATCTCATCTTTACACTAAAATCAATTTTGGTTTTCTTAAAACGTGTCTTAACACCTTCTCTTGATGCGCAGGCCTCCGGGAGGGGGACTTGTACTCCATACTGAACACATGCAATGACCTGTCGTCACGCAGCGAACAGGTGTCATGGCAGGAAGTGCTGCTTCTGTCCAGGAAGCCCAAAGGACGCATCCCAATGGCGGTTTTCACCCGCATGGTGCAGAGTTTACACAGGTATGAATCCTGTCTGGGGTAAAACAGAGTGAATGATGAGATCTGATTTTGGCTCTGTGTGAAAGCGAATGTCTCATATTTCACACACATTCATTTAATTTTCTTAAGGATTTACGTTCTTAACGTTCTTTACGTTCTTACTTTTGAAGAGTAAATAAAGGGATGAATGTTGGTTGTGTGTTTTATATTACTGAGGCCACTAAGGGCAGAATGTACATTGTGGCCCGTCTGATTAAACCTGCCTGAATCCCTCCCTGCAGTGTGATTGGTCCATCTCATTGCCACGATACTAACGATTTGCTGGCTCTGACAAACCCAGAGGTGAGGCAGGCTTTTGAGGACTTCCTCGTCCCAGCAGAAAGCGACAGGACCAGAGCTCACCTGGTGCTGGCAGGTAAAAGGCACAGAACATTGTTTGTCTGTCAGATCCCATCAGCCAGTTTCTTACCCCGACTGTCTTCGCAGCTCATCTGTGGGCGCGAGCCGACCCCCAGGGATCAGACACCTTCCTCCACTGTGAGGCCATCTCCGTCATGCACCTGCCATCCAGCCTGGTTCGTCACTAAAAACACAGCAAAAAAGAACTGTGGCCTCAATTAACTGTGGTCACATGTAACTCATTGATGAGTATTTAAAGAAGCAAGTCAGTTGTGATTGTGTGATTTAACAACAAAATATCTCTCAGTAATTCTGATTCTGATCATTGAGTTTCGGAAATCCTCTGGAGAACTGGAGCTAGTGGTGATATTTACTTAAGATTTTATCTTTTTGGCTTTGGTCAGATCCAAAGTGGTCAGCTGGAGGCGCTCCACTTCCTGCTCTCCAGCTACTATTTCCTGTACGCCAATGTACGACACAGCCTCTTACATCAGCTCCTGGAGACCTACAGCTTATACGGTGAGTATGCATGATGATACTGCACTAAAAATATATTTTCTTTCATTTTTCTCTCTAATACTTTACATGCTTTCTTGTGAGCAACTTCATGAATTAAAAAGTGCTGCACGGGCAGGTTGACCTTGCAAAACATCCCCCAGATAAATGGTAGTTTAAGAAAAGAATCTGATTGATGGCATCCTGTGATACTTTGCTTCTCTTACAGATAAGAAGCCCAAGTCTGCCCCCTCAAGTAAGTCCTTAAAAATGCATTGCACCCACCCAAAAATAGCTGTCTCACGTGTTTTCGTCTTCATGCAAGATCTCTTTGTCCCCTCAGTTGGCCTCCATGACCGTCTTCAGGACTGTCAGAGTTTCCTACGGCGCCACGCCCCGCTGCTCTCCACCTGGCCGCTTCTCTTCATTCAACAAGCGATCAACGAGCCTCCAGAGACGCCGGCGCACATCTGGGCACAAGGCCTGGTGGGAAAAGGAGGGATCAGGGTGGTTGAATGGTTAAACAACAGACATTCAATTGCGGAGAACAGGTAAGAAGGTTTTCACAAAAGGTGGTTAATGTGTTCATGTCAGATGTATTCGAAGCGGTCTGATGTCTCTCCACAGTGAGCTGGTGTCGACCTTCTCCTCTGAGCCGACCTGCGCCGTTGTGAGTCCGAATGGAGAGCTGCTGGTGGTTTGTACTGGAAAGGGAATGCTGCATTTCATCAACACCCAGACTGGACAGGTATGAGAAGAGAGTTTCTGTAATGTCCTCCCCCCAAAATCAGGTTTCATATATGACATAAAAAAAATCGGATTACCGTAGAAATGAACTACAGAAGCTGTAAACACAGTTAATGTCCGTTTTTCATGTTGAACTTCTAAACTACTAATTACTGTTAAATTGTCTGAGAACAGAAGGTGAAGTCATTGGTGAGCAGCTGTGACGGCATCTCGAGCAGCGTCTTCCTGAAGGATGGACGTCTCGTTACAACCTCCTTTGACGGACGAATAGAGATGTGGGACATTGAGAGCGGGTGCAGGTTAGAGGATGGAGAATTACCGATTTACAAATACTCACAATCCTGTTGGGTTTGTGTTTTTCTTTCAGGCTCACAGTGTTTTAATGAATTGACTTTTGCTTCCACTGTTTGCAGGACTGCTCTCATTGATGGCCACGCTAACACAATAACAGCCAGTGACATCACTCCAGACCATAAACACCTGGCCACTGTGTCTCTGGACTTCATGCTCAAAGTTTGTCACAAACTAATGATTTTTTACTTTTATTATAATTTTACTATCGGCCCTTTCATTTATTAAATGAAATTAATTTTTGGGGGTTGGTAAATTTTTTTATCAACTGTAATGGTTGAAGCAGTCTGAGTTTTCAATCTTTATTTGCGTGGATGATTTCCTGCTCTTCAGGTGTGGTCTTCTACTAAAGGACATGAAATAGCATCCTTGCTCAGCTCCAGCCCTTTGAACTGTGTGACCTTTGACCCCGAGGGTCACCTGCTGGCTGCCGGCTGCTGGAATGGGGATGTCATCGTGTGGAACTGGCTGCAGAATAAAACTCAGACGGTGAGTCTGAGATTTGTCGATGGTACCATTCCAGTTGAAAGTAAAACGATGTGCGGTTGATCAACATCATCTTTTTCCCTCCTGTCTGTTTCCCCAGCCTCTGTCTGGTCACCAGCGCTCAGTGCGGAGTCTCTCCTTCTCCTCCTCCTCGTCCATGCTCTGCTCCGGCTCCATATCCGGAGAGGTCAGGGTGTGGTCGGTGCCAACCTCCACCTGTCTGGGATGTTTCCAGGCTCACAGTGGAGCCACGGAGGTCCTCACCTTCCTGGACGAAGGTGCCATGTTGCTCAGCGGTGGCTCAGATCATCTGGTGAGATGTCTCTTCCTGTGAAAAATGATTTGTGCTAATACGATTACTTTGTGGCTAAAAAGACTAAAATTAAAGATTGAATCTTTTTTTTCTTTTTCTTTGTGTCGTCTTGTCTTCCTGTGAAACAGCTCCAGCTCTGGTCAGGAGGACTTGGACACTCAGTCACGGCATTTAACTACGATAAAGTAAGACTTCTCTTGGATTCATTATTCAGATGAACAGATCAGATTCCTTTATCTGGTTGGTAGCTTTTACTGATGCAAGTAGATTAAAGAACACATTTTATTATCATTGTTTTTGTTTCATTAAAATCTAACAAAAATTAAAGACTTTATAACGGTTCTTTGTCTTTGTAGTCTGAACAGGAGCCTCCTCAGAAGAAACTGAAGGCAGCAGCCTCAGTCCCTGCTGCTCACTGTGTGGCTGTAAATGGAGATTTTGTTGCTGTGGGATACCATGGCGGGGGCATTAAACACTACAGTCTGGGCACAGGTGTGTGTATTTGTGTGCTTGTAAAAAATTGTACGTTGCAAAGTAAAGAAAAGAAGCCTTAGCCATCTTTTATGTAGTTCCCCACCTTTTCTTCCTCTTAAACTCTGTCTGCACATTTAAAATATACAAACAATGAAGTGAATTCTTCATTTTAATCTCAGGGGAGATGACTTGGGCCTCCAGCGAGTATAACATGTCCATCCTGTGCCTGTTGTGGGTCGTGTTGGACCCCGAGCAGACCGAGCCCGAGCTGCTGGTATCTGGGGGAAGTGACAAACGTCTCAGGGTCTGGAAGAGAGAAGACGGAGAGGGGGGAATGAAAGGGAACCTGAAAGCATTTGGCATGTTTTCTGCGCAATCAGGCGCCATCCTGGCTCTGGCACAGAACTCCACCTACCTGGCTACAGCTTCAGGTCAGTGTAGGTGAGGGTGAAAGTCCCAAAACCTCAGAGAAATGTGTTTAAAATTTCTACGGCAGAAGGGGATTTTCCTGAAAGGTTCAGTTTCTACTAGTTGATGTTTTTACCTTCAATTAGATGACTTCACCATCGCCTTGTGGCTGTTGAGCGAACTGGCTGTTGACACCTGCATTGACGCTCACGCGCTGCTGAGAGGCCACACCGGAGGAGTCACATGTTTGACCTTCAGCCCTGACGGCGGACAGATTCTCTCCGGTGGGAAAGATCAGGTAAAATTATTCAGTGTATTTTCATTTTTTATATGACATAATACAAGTTGTTGACAATCAATCTTCAAAAATCACTGAGCTGAATAATTCTACTCCTTTGAATGAAGCTTTAAGGGGTAACTTAAAATGTCCAACATGTCCGTACAATCATCCTGGACTACCCGGTGTCAGACTCTGTGCTGAGTTTGTCTCTTTTTCAGGCCCTCATCGTCTGGGATGTGAGCTCTTCCCCTGCTGTTCTTTCTAAGTCGCTCCTTCACTCTCACAGAGACTGGATCACCGGCTGTGTTTGGACTCCAGACTGTGTGGTGAGTCGCTGTTGTTTACCTGACTGACCTCTGTCCTCTCAGTGTTGTGATCATGAGGTGTCTCCAGGGACTTGTCCTCATCATCTTCTGTCTGTCTCTTCCAGATGAGCTCGTCAAACGATGGAAGGCTTTGTTTATGGGATCTGCAGGCCAGCCAGTGTCTCAGAGAGATGTGTGTGAAGAATCCTCTGACCTCCGTCTGCTGTCTGGTGAGAAAGTTACATGACTGTTTATCAGAGAGAATAGATTTACTAACTTTTGGTTCCCTCTTGAATAAAACTTCTTAGCTGTTAAATGATGTATCAGTGGAGTAAAAATTAAATAGATTAACAGAAGTTGGATTATTCCATTCATTTTTATTTGTTAAGTCGTTGCTTGTTGTTCCTTTCTGCAGGGACAGTACGTGATGGCCGGCTGTGCAGAGGGAGAGCTGTACGTGTGGAACTGGGAAAGCAACACGGAAATCTGCCAAATCAGTGCACACAAGCAGCGGATACACCACTGCTCTGTCCTCACAAATACAGGTACGCTGTCCTCTCCCTCGGTTTGTCTTTGTTTTTAATCCAATTTCCACAGCCAGATGAGTCACCCAGATTTATTTTTGTGTTTAAGGCCAGAACAGTGAAGTGAACCCCGAAGAAATGGCTGTTTTCACTGCCTCGGATGACGGCACAGTACAGCTCTGGAAGCCACTCCAGGTCTGTTGTTCAAAAAGAAATCTTCTGAACCCTTCTGAGTATTTCATTGATTTTGTTGTATGAAAGTTTTTTCCTTTTCATTGAGGTCCATGCAAGATTAGTCACAAATCAACATTCCCTCTGCAGCTTGTGATGGGATCTTTACTTCTAGCCTCGTGCAGAAGGAAAAGTTACTTCCTTCTTGATCGTGATACTTGTCACTTGTTCAGTTTTTGTCTCCCCCCTCTCATCCTGTGTCTTCCCGTGCAGATGGCACACTTCGGGACCTTCTCTGGTCACTGCGGTGCGATTCATGGAGTTGTTTCCAAACGAGGAGTCCCAGAGTTCCTCACTGTTTCTGAGGATTGCTCAGTGAGATGCTGGACGTGGACAACAAGTAATGTTTTTAGAGTGAAGAAGCTCTGGATCTCCCGTTCAGTTAGCGGCTGTCTGGCATGATGGCAGACGTTTGTTTTCACCTCTGTATCCTCTTTTTCTCCTCAGAGAGTCTCTCCGTCTTGGACTGTGTCTCAACCGTGTACTTCAATCAGGGAAACGTTTGTTTTGTTGGTTACACATCCGGTTTGCTGGAGCTGTGGCGGCAGAACACGGTGATCGGCCACAAGAAGGTAGAGATGCATACATGAATAAGGATTTCTAAGAATGCTTGTGTGCGTTTTTGTGTAATGACCCAGTGTGTCAGGTTTCAGGCAGCGCCATCACGGCGATCTGTGCGATGCCTGACAGCCAGTTCGCTGTAGGCTCCGTGGGCTGTTCTGTCGACGTGTGGAAGGTGGTGTGGAATCAACAACGCAGCACTGCAAGGTAAACAACCGACCAGTCACACCGTGGTCTGTGGGTCGGGTTGTCTTTTTAAGCCTTTAAAAAAAATTGATGTTATGAACAGTTCTCATTTACATCACAGATCTGGGGAAGTAACACACACACCAAAAAAAAAAAAAAAACTAAACAAAGACTTCTTTGTTTTTTTTTTTTCCTTTAAAAAAATGTTTTTATGCCCTAAGTTGTATGACAGGATTTTAGAAATGTACTTGTTTTTCCTCCTGATTTGTTGCTTTTAAATGTTTTTAAATAAAATGTTTTCTAAAGATTTTCTGAATCTAGTAAAAGATTTCATAAGAGGTTTGTGAGGCACATCCAGATCTCCCAACTCATCATTACTGTTTATTCTGTTTTACTGCTCCCAGTCTGGTGAAGGTGACCACGTACAATGCCCTCAAACCTGTGGTGCACCTCTTCTACTGCACGTTCCTGATTGGCGTGTCCGAGATGGGATTGATATTTGACGTCAAGAACATAACAGATGAAAACGACTGGGAACATAAAATCACAGCGTAAGTCGGCACACTGTCCCAGCACGGACCACAACCTTTTCCTGAGGCTGACCACGGTTTCAAGTACTCTTTGTGCAGGAGGGTTAAAGCTGATTTCTATTATTTTTTAAATGTAGATGATTTTGAGGATGCTTGAACACAGAAGTTGTCAATCTAATTAGCTGAAATTGAATTGACAAACCGTCCTGCTCAGTCCTACACATTGTACTACTGAGTTTTTTGGGTTTTTTTTTGCTTTACTTTGAAGCTTCAAGGGTTTCAAAGGTTAAAATAAGATTGACCAGCTCCCTTTTGTGGTTTTCCCTTTTGCAGCTGCGAGGAAAGTGTCCGATTACTTCACTTCATCCGTAATGATGAGAAAAGCATGTGGCTGTTTGGCGAAGAACACGACGGACTTCATGTGGCGTTCCTTGTGAGTTTACTCGCTCGTATCCTCAAATCTCACCGCTTTACATTAAACATATAAGTCACCATTTTCATTGGGAAAAGGATGTACACACCATAAGGGGGATGAATAAAAAAAATGATTATGTTTGCCCTGATAACATTTCATACTTTAAAGTAGGATTTGGAATTAGAATGATTTTGAGCGAAGTAGAGAAACCTTCCCGCATAAAGACAAAAATATCAGTTGACCTTTTTGTTCCTTTAATTCGTTTTAGCAGGCACAATTTAAATTAAAACTCAAGTCCATGCTGTGATATTTCTTTTATTCACATAAAACGTTGTTTCTTTTCTTCAGTTTGCCATTGGCTCCAAAAACAGTCTGAGGTCAGGTTACAGTTCACTGACACTGAAGTCCGAAGAGGAACAGAAGAACAAAATCCCAATCACAGCTGCAACTATGGATGGAGGTACAAACTCACTTCCTCTGCTGTACCTCAGCTATTCATTGACTTTTCCTCCAATGTGCTGAATGCTTAAAGATTTTTTTCTTTCTTTCAGGATTTATTGTGTGTGGAGACATGAAGGGCAACATGTGGTTTAACCAGCCTGACGATGCTTCATCGTGGAGCGAAAGAAAACCTGTAAGAGGCTTCTGAAGGACAAAAGAGAGAGATTAGTTTAAGTGTTATTCATATTTTTTATATGCCATTGGTGTAAAATAATTAAACATTTACTCAACTATTGGAATTGATCTATACAGTGTTTTTATACACTTATCCTGATTTAAGGGATTTATTTAAACCGTTCTTCTTGGCACAATGAGTCGACAACGTACATCTGTAATTAAAAAAACTAAACAAACCACCTAACTTTTTTTTTTGATAATATTTGTTCTCAGGCTCATAGTGACAGGATCAGCATGCTGAGACTCACGAACAGCACCATCATCTCTGCCTCGTACGACAGGACAGTGAAGCTGTGGGACAGAATCACAAAGAAACAGGTAGATCGTGGTTTTAAAGGTAGTAAATGTCAATTTTATTTTATCACTGAACCTCATTAAAAGACCAAAACCAACCAAGAATGGGTTCTACTCCAATTTAAAGGAGCAACGGTAAGTCTGTAGTTGCATGTGAATCCAAACCACTGAAACTTAAACTTCCCCACTTTAACTGTAAAAGCAGAAAGTTGTAATGATGCGTGTTGATTTCAGACCAGAATTTGACAAACCAAGGAAGCCAAGTACTGGGAGATTGGATTATTATCATATAGTACAATAATGCCAGACTCTTTAGACTTATTGGTATAGACTTTCACTCTCTACTCCTGAAGTTGTTTTCTACCATCCCCCCTCCAGGTGGGTATGTTTGTGTGTGGAGGTCCCGTCCTGCTTCTGGAGGTGAACCCGGACAAACCCACTGAACTGGTGTGTGGTGACGGACAGGGAGGGCTCTACTTTCTCTCTTGGAAGGAATAATACTCTAGATTTTACAACACTAAATTCACTTTATCGCTACTCTAACCAAATATTATAATTTACTATTATTTACTGTTAAGGACGGTAAATGTGCAAAATATACTTGAAAAAATATTCACTACATTCAGGGGTAAACATTTGTGTTATAGATGGAAGACAATAATTAAGTAATGTCTACATGTGCCTTTAATTGAGATTAACAAAAACCTGCTTGCTTGTTATAACAAGCAACTCCAAGCTTCTATAAAAACGCTATGTTATAGTTTTAGGTTTCTTTTGATTTGAAAATGAAAATGAAGCGAATGGAAGCAGGAATGTTTGTAAAACATTTGGAGTGGAATGTGTTGTATAGTAATGATAATTTCTCTGGCAATAAATCATGTGCAATGAACACGTTTGATTTTTTCGACGTGAGAAAACAGTTAGTTACACAGAAAATGTGGCATGACATTTTTCACATGTGACCCATCTGTCAGCTGACAGGACGGGGCTCTAACGGTGAGTTAGTGGTGGTGTCATTTCGTTTGTTTCGTTTATCATCTCTATTTGTGTTCAGATACTTTATCACCAGTGTTTTACAGCTCCTATTTGTTAATTAGTGACATTAAAGCATGTTAAGTAAATAAAATCATACTGAGTGCCTCATTTTGGATTTCAGTGATTTCTCCATGAACCTAATTAAAAGATGGAACCATGAAAACTTTTCCATTGGCTGTCTTATTATTCACATGCAGAAATGAAATCTGACCTGAATGAATTTAAACTCAAACAAGGTGAAAAGCTGACATTATTCTATATATTTAAGATGAAAATGGATGTCAATAAATAAATGAATAATTCTACTTGGCCGGATATTAACCAAAAATAACCAATTAACCAATAAACGATTTATCATTTGTATTATATGTTTTATCCAGTCTAAATCTTTACTGAAGTTCTCAATAGTTAATGAATAAATGAAGGAGAAGAAGGTGATCAGTAATTGATCTGAATATTTAATCCACCATTTTGTGACCGTAACAAAGTGGGCAAATGTCCGAGCGGCTCCTGAACGCATCATGAGGCTGATCTCAGGTGAGTCGGCCCCGCCCTCACCTGGACCGGACCGTCAGGTGGAGGAGCAGAGACCGGATCGGCCGGTCCCAGTTCGGCCCCACGGAAACAAAACACGGAAGTCAGCAGCAGTCAGCGGAAAGTCTGAGCTTCTTAAACCGAGCAGGGAGGACGAAAACAACCGGGACCGTCCGAGGACAGGAGACCGGGGATCGGGAGACTGAGGACCGGAGAACGGAGGACCGAGAGACCGGAGGCTGAGGACCGAAGGCTGAGGACCGAAGGCTGAGGACCGAGAGACCGGAGAACGGAGAACGGGAGACAGAGGGCCGGAGCGTTTTATACCGATATTCATCCCCTAAAGTCGGTCAGACATCGGAGTTTTTCACATCAAACCAGAAACAAACAAACGAAGCACCAATGGTGAGTTAACGTTAACGTTTAAATCTGAAGTTTACCGTTTAAATCTTTAGTTAACCGTTAACGTTTAAATCTACAGTTTACCGTTAACGTTTAAATCTGAAGTTTATCGTTAACGTTTAAATCTGAAGTTTATCGTTAACGTTTAAATCTACAGTTTACCGTTAACGTTTAAATCTACAGTTTACCGTTAACGTTTAAATCTGAAGTTTACCGTTAACGTTTAAATCTACAGTTTACCGTTAACGTTTAAATGTACAGTTTACCGTTAACGTTTAAATCTACAGTTTACCGTTAACGTTTAAATCTGAAGATTACCGTTTAAATCTTTAGTTAACCGTTAACGTTTGAATCTGAAGTTTATCGTTAACGTTTGAATCTGAAGTTTATCGTTAACGTTTAAATCTGAAGTTTACCGTTAACGTTTAAATCTACAGTTTACCGTTAACGTTTAAATCTGAAGTTTACCGTTAACGTTTAAATCTGAAGTTTATCGTTAACGTTTAAATCTGTAGTTTACCGCTAACGTTTAAATCTTTAGTTTACCGTTACCGTTTAAATCTGTAGTTTACCGTTAACGTTTAAATCTGTAGTTTACCGTTAACGTTTAAATCTGTAGTTCGCCGTTAACGTTTAAATCTGTAGTTCGCCGTTAGCATTTAAAACTGTATCTGAGCACAAACAGTACTTTAAAATAAAAAGTAACTAAATCCGTGAATGACGTCAGGACCGGTACGGGGACCTGGACCTGGACCTGGACTGTGATGGAGGAGGCGTCTCGGTGAGTCGACTTTAGTTGTCAACGCCTTTGTGTGTTTGTTTGTGTGTTTGTTTGTGTGTTTGGGGATTGTCCAGCTGACCTTCCTGTGTGGGACTGAGAACTCATAAACACAACAGTCAACAGCTGGCTGGACTCTCAGGGCCGTATTTTCCATCTGGGGGGCCCGGGGGGGGGAGGGGGGGGCGGATTTATGCTGCTGACTCATCGGCCATGACAGTCTTTGTTCAGCACCTGTTCCTCACTCATCCAAGTAGCTGCTCTGAAAACAGTTTGACAGACAGCGACAGAGGAGATGGTTCTGGTTTTTGTTATTTTTGTCCTTTACATTTGGTTAAAATGTGATTAAAATAACAATACATTTTTTATTTTGCGTCTCAATCAGCAAAAAGCAGCACTATTTGGTGGGATGTTCAAAAAATCCTCTAAGTCCACGGAGCCATTTGACCAAGCGCAGGTAATGATGCTTTAAATTATATGGCTTTCACCAAGACATTGGCATTTCGTTGTACACTTTGACTCAACATAAACTCACAAATATCCTGTGCTGACATTACAGGACAATTTGTCAGCCAATGGTGAACTTTCAAAGAGCAGTGACAGTCTGGCAGACAATAACACCAAGGCGAGTAAACTGTTTCTGCTCTGTTTTGTGTTTTCTGTTAAAGTTTAAAACCCAAACTACTTCATTTAAAAGATATTGTATCACTGACCGAGATTGACAAACGTTTCAGGACAAAGGAGGTGTGTTTAAAGGAATATTTAAGAAGACCCACAAATCTTCCAAAGAGGATCAAACACAGGTTTGTCGGAGCCATGATGGACTTGCTGTTTCATTTTTCAAATTTAAATATGGTTAAGTAGAGCAGAAATGATAAGTCTATTAATGTGTTGCTTAACAGCTTAGCTACTGAGACCATGTATCAAACAAATTGTGAATGAATTATTATTATTTTTATTTTTTTTTTTTTTTGTTCACAGTCCAGCCACTCATTACAAAATTCTGAACTCTCTGCAAGTAGCGACAGCTTAACAGACAATAGCAAGTCCTCAAAGGTGAGTTCAGTTTCCGCTCCGAGACGTTTCAGTTTTTTGCACACACAAGCGGCTCATCTTCATCTTTGGAACCAAACCTTTATCTGCCATTTTCTCCCAGGAAAAATCAGGTGTGCTGGCTGGTATTCGGAAATGGGGACATGTCAGGAGGCCTTCACAGGTGAAACATGATCTTCTGTCTCATGTTCTGCTCGCACTGAAAAATCAGCTCGAAAATGATCATCTTAACTGCAGATCTGAAAAATTGAATATTGCATCTCACTAAAAAGCTGATAGATAATCTTTTGTTTCAGGATCTTTTGGACGATAAGCTCTCAGCCAGTGATGACAGTCTCTCTGAGAACGCCAACACTAAGGTGAGTCTCATTGAGAAATTGAAAAAATATATTATAGGTATCAAATAAAGCAAAATCCCTCATGCTACAAGTTCTACTAAATCATACAAAGAATGTATGTACAAGTTGGTGAAGTTTTCATTGTTTAAAGACACAGCATGCCTGTTTTCTTTGCTGTAAACTCGAGTTAATTCAGCAGTGATCTTCATTAGTTAACCGTGATAAAGATCAGCTAAATCTTCTCTTAAACCTTGTATCAAATTGGCCTTGGAGAGCTGAAACATTTATTGATACAAAATTAGTTTGAAACTAAACGAACATTTCTTAGTGCTGTGGTAAATATGCAGAGTCGAGCCCGCTGAATGGAGGATTTGGGACCTGTGTTGTTTGAAAGAGCGAAGTAAACCTGCATTCATCAGCGATTTGAAACAAAGTGCCAGCTGATGTGTGAATCCTTGCCTGTCCCTCTGACAGCTGCATTAGTATAAAAATACAGAAACTGCACTTGTTTGTATGTGAAATGAATTGTTGTGTGACCTGTTTCTTTCCTCAGGAGTCCGGAGGGGTGTTCAGTGGGATGTTTAAAAAATCCCCCAAACCATTTGGAGCAAGAACGCAATCACAGGTGAGAGTCGTACATTTTTCTTGTTTTACTTTAAGATGTTTACATTATTAGGAGATTATAACATTCATACGTTGAGATGTTTGTTTCTCTCCCTCAGGACGATTTGTCTGCACCCGCTGAGTTTAATGGCAACACTAAGGTGAGTTTCCATAAAGCCTCTACCTCTGTGATCCTTCTGTGAACAACAGAGGACTGCCCACGTTTTAGTCAATGCGTGGTTCATTCAATAGATTCATTCATTATTGGTATCCGGCACTGTGCCACAGCTTTCCCTCTCAACCATATTAACATCACACAACAGACAAACAATAAGACATGCTGCCTCACCTTTACACTGCAGTGTCCTTTACTTCCCAACATGACAGACACACAGCTCCTTTTTGACTTAAAATAAGTGGATAAAAGAGAGGGGCTGGTTATTTATTTCTTATTTTGTATTTTTAACAAGAATTGAATAGTTTAAATTCAGTCTCAGGATTTTTTCCGTAAGCCCTGCAGTAGACCTGAGCAGGAGTCACTGGGAGGAGAGATTGAAAAGTGTGTGTTTTGCGACAACCCAAACAAGCTTTGTGGATGAGAATAGAAGCTGCTGCTTGTTTATTTAACATCTGAAACCAGAAGGATTGTTCAATAATATCACAACCTGTGCTATGAAGAATGAAAGTTGTATTCTTATTATGAGTGCCCCCCTTCTCCCCTCCAGGAGTCAGGTGGGGTGTTCAGTGGAATACTTAAGAAGTCCCCAAAGCCCCCCAGACAGAAGGCAGAATTTCAGGTGAGAGTTGTACAGATCGCTGTCTCATAGTTGGTTATCTTACCAGGAAATGACACATTTGTTTTTCACCGTCAGGATGATGTGTCTGCATCCAAATCGCTCTCAGGCAGCAATGACAGTCTCTCTGAAAACAACACAAAGGTGAGAGTTGTCATCCATCCTCCTTAACTGTCCTACCCCTTCAAGTGTAACTGTAATCATGTAACTGTTGCAGGAGAAAGGAGGACTTCTGAGTGGTGTGTTCAGAAAAAAAGGTGCCAAATCTCAATCTCAGGTAAGATGGGAATTTTCATTTTCAGGTAACTTTCGGTTAACAGACTCTCTTTCCCTTTCTCTCCTTCTCCCTCTCTCTTTCAGCCTGCAAAGCTAGCAGATGTAAAACAGAAAAAAGATATGCTGTCCCAATTACCTCTCTGTGGGTTTTACCATTTAAATCGGGTAAACTTGTGAAACAATATATTAGGTAGGCCTCAAGGAAACCAACTCAAATCTGCCATAAAGCGTCACTTGGACGCAAAGCCATTATTCAGTGCTGTAACTCAGGAAGAGTTAGGATGGTGACTATATTTCCAACAACTCGATTAGTCCTTAAAGACATCGAACCACAGCTGGTAACTTAGAACATCCCCTACATTCTTGGCTTACTGCAAGAATATCCTGTGTGTGAGTGAGCATGTGTGCAGTCCTGGTATTTATTTTATTTTGAAATGAAACACTGTTGTGTGTCCTAATCCTCTGTTTAGGATGATTTGTCCACGGAAGGTGAACTCTTTGCAAGCACTGACAATCTAACAGAGAAATCTTCAAAGGTGAGTGATGAGGCCTCTTTATTTTAAAGTCAAGTTTGTTTTTATAAAGAATTTTTCACTTGGATCTGTGCTGCAGTAATGCTGGTGGTTGTCTGAAACAGCTTTGTGTTTGTGTTGTAACAGGGTGGAGTCGCAGCAAAACTTCTAAAGAATCCTTTTGCGTCCTCCTCTCAGGTCATTTTTTTCTCTCTGTCAGAGCTTTGTCATTCATCTAGTACAATACCAGCCTGATGGTTGTGTTTTCTAAATGGTGTTGTCATGTATTGTACTATATCAGGAAAAGGACAAGGCCGAACACTCTGGAGACTCAAATGAAAGCAGCTCCTCCACAGACAAGCCCAAAGTGAAGCAGGTTGGTTGTCAGGGCAGAGTAGCTCCTCTCTGTTTAACAGCTGAATGTGAGGACAGGTACAGTGTCTTCTTTTTCTTATTTCAGAGCGGCTTTGGTGCAATGATGAAAAACACGTTCTCCCCTGACAGACAGGTAAGGCCTCTCATGTCAGTTCATCCATTATGTTCCCCTGCTGGAAAGGTCCAGAATATTTAGATTTTGTACAAATATTAAGTAATCCACTGATGATGTAAAGCTAATACAGCAGTAACAATAATTGGCTCCATCAGCAGGAGAAGAATGCAGACACTGATGGTGAGGAGACACTGGACAATGGAGAGGGCCAGCCAAGTCACAAACAGGTGTGTCCAGGTTTGAAATGTCTAAGATGAAGCTCTCTATTGTTTGATGCTTTGTTTCTAATCAGCTCGTTATTTCTTCTCTTCTCATCAGAATAAGCTTGCTGGAGCAATGACGAAACTGAATCCATTTCGATCAGCATACAAAGT
Organism: Echeneis naucrates; assembly: GCF_900963305.1. NCBI lineage: Eukaryota > Metazoa > Chordata > Actinopteri > Carangiformes > Echeneidae > Echeneis > Echeneis naucrates. The sequence continues at coordinate 18,440,262 of NC_042527.1, read as the reverse complement.
AAGGCTGGTTTGGATCGTAAATGTGGCAGAAACTGTACAGCCTCACTCATATTTTCATAAAATAATGATTTCTCTGCAGAGTGAGAAGCAAACAGGCTCCGATGACGAGGATCCTCCAGCATACAGCGACAAGTCCTCAGGAAACAAGCAGGTGATTTGATCCTAGTTAGTTTTGTTTTGTTTTTGGTTTTTTTATCCATACGCTGAAAATACTTGACCTTTTTTGTTTTATTATTAATCAAGCTTTCTGTAAATGGCAACACTAAGGTGGATTATCTAAAGTCAAGTGTTCAGCTCGGTTTGCAGGTTGTTTTTACCAACCAGGTGCAATTCCACTTACATTTTTAAGGCTTTATTATCAAAATATACAGAAATGAGGAGACAATGCAACAAAGAGTTCTGACGCATTGAAGTTCCTGTTTGGGGGAAAAAATGCACATAATAATAAATTTGTAAGAAAACAGTAAAACGCAGCAGTCTGACTGGTTTCTGTAAAAATAACTGAAACCAACTAATTAACAATACATATTTGCAGACATTTGTATGACATCCACTTTAACAACCAACTCTCCTTGTCTGCTCAGGGGATAAACAGTCAGTGTTGACATTTGTTTTTGCTCATTGGTGCTCATAATGTTTACTGTCATCTGTCTGCTTTCCAAGTTTAAACAGAGTTTTAATTAGAGATCTATTCTGAATCCAATATGATTCACGGCTGCCAAATGTAAAATGCTGATCCACTGAAATCTTTCACTGTTCGTTGTTCTCTCAGAACGCCATGATTGGAGCCATGACCAAACTGAATCCATTCCGCTCTGCAAATAAAGTAATTACACTGTTAAAGGTGCTGGTGGTGGAGGTCTTGATTATGACTGTGGTAGTGGTGATGGGGCTGTGACCAAGGTGGAGGTTGTGGTGTTGGATTATTTATTTTTTTTTTTTTTTTTATGAGCAGTTTTTGTTTTGCACATTGCTTACACATTTTAAATGATCTTTTAATCACAACTAACCATTAGGTGAAAATATTTTTACGTTTGTTTGTTTTTTTTTACCATTTGAGGCAACCATTGGTTTCTATTCATTTTACTGCAACATGAACTTCTACTGTCCTTCTTTAAAAATTTGGAGATGGGGTGTTCTTTATGATAAAAAAAAAATAAATAAATACTGAAGCAATTTTTGTGAAAAATGTTGTGGAAGGTCTCATGTAGTACGTTCGGCACACTGCCGAAGAAAAATGTGAACTGCTTTTGAGGAGCTGAAGAGCATTTATAAGTGATTTAGTTTTGGTCGATAGAATTTAATATCTAGTATTTGATGTCCTCTGTTTAGAAAGACCCTGAAGACACAGAGACGCTGAAGGAGAATGACAAGCAAGTGGAAGAAAAACCGAAACCGGTCAGTCTATTTAGTCATCGGTGAAGACGCTGATGCATGCACACACACACACACACACGTGGCTGATGAACCTCTGTCTAGAATATCTCAGTTCCTCACGCTCCTTGGCTTCCGCACCTCCACCACATCCCTTTGCCTCCCTTTCAATCTTGCTTGCTGTCGGTGATCTTTGTCCTCTCACTCCATCACACTGTCTGACTCTGCATGTGTATCCTTGTCAGGTCAAACGCAACGTGATTCAGCAAGAAAGGAAGGAAAAGGGTGAAACTCCATTTATCCCAGCCAGACCAACAGAAGAGGTTTGCAATGTAGTTCAACAAAAATGTCTGTCGGTGACTTATCGACCACATGAGGCTATGCTGACTTCTCTTTCGGTCATTTCGTGCTGCAGGAGATGAAAAGGACTTCTACATATGACAAAGCAAAACTAAGAGGAACGGACGATAATCAGGTAGTTTATTAAAAAAAACAAGATATGTTAGAATAGCAATCAAATCCATTAAATATCGTTCTAAATCTTTCTATACACTAAGAAGCAAGAATGAAATTGACATTGTACTATTTTTAGAGGCAAAAGTGATTACATTTAATATTTTGTATTCATACAAAGATAGCTGAAGGGTGTCTCTCTTTCTGTGTTTTCTGTTTTGGAGTAAACTTATTTTTCCTCTGTAGGATAAAAAAGAAAAGCCTGCTGAGACTCCAGCAGTTCCTCCCAGACCATCAGAAGAGGTAGAGGAAGACTTTGGTGTAAAAGGAGCATTGGATGTTTGTAGTTGATGTATATTGACACTCGACTGTAAGCTCTGGTGTTTCAGAACATTTTTCTTGTGGATTATAGGAGATTAACAGAGGAGCGACCCGTGCTCTGAAAAAGAACAACAACCATCAGGTATTGACTTGTTCACACAGTACAAGGTCAGACAGAAATAATGGCTATGAACAAGCAACGCCATTGTGTGTTTGTGACGTCTTAAGAAAAGGGCTGAGTGCAGATCAGAATTTTTAAATCCAGTGTTGTTAATATCCAATATGTACCAGCTAGCAGTCTTTTTCAAAACTATGTTGCCAGCTCACGTGTTTGCATCTAAGCTGAAGATCTGTACATACACTTTCAATGCTCAGCTGAAACAATTCAGTTATTAAATAAGTTCACTTTGCAGCAGGGCCAGTCAGATGATGAAGGACCTAAAGAAGACAAATCTACTGAGGCCAAAGAAGGAGACAAGATGAACCCCCCAGAGAGCAAAACTGTAAGTTATTCACTGCAACAACCAGAGCAGGCACATTTAGGCTGTTTGCATACTGATTGGTGACACAGTGGCTGTTACATGAAGCTTGATTAATTTACGTACATTGGAATGATTAGTGGCTGAGTCAACTGTTTTTGGCTTGAACCCTAATCTGCAGATACTTGGATGTGAAAACAAAGTGTATCTCTTGAGCCAGGATCTAATTGTTGGAGTTCCTGCTTCCTCCTTATCAGCTCCTTTTATGTTTGCATCATGCAAATGTGTCTTGTGACTACACGCTACAGGCAGTGTGAGGAATATGAAAGCTAATGTTTGATTTTAGTTGCATGAATTTTGTTCATTCGCCCTCAAAGACCCTGAAGGCTGATAAGTTCATTTTATCCCGTCAGACAGATGATGTAAAAGTACAAAACAAAATGGTAGCAAACTCAGTTGAGGGTTAGAGTTGATATTGGCCAGAGAAGAACCCATTTCCCATCTCATTATTCATTTATTCTGAATATGAATTAAATTCCCTGTGAGCATCCTTCTTTAAATATAGTTCCCCAGTAGCTGTAATGAAATGATTTCTGATTTCAACTGAAAAAACACTGCCACTCTGCCACTTCCTTACAGACCAAGAAGAAACACAAGCACAACCCGTTTATGTCACGTGCTGCAGCCAAGGTACACGCCAGACTAAATGTTTATGTACTTCTCATACATGATATACTTCTCGTAGCTTATTTGTTTGCTGTTTGTTTTAGGCTGCTTCTGATGATGAAGAACTGAAAGATGATGATGAATCCAAAGAGGAAAAGAATGACGAGGAGGGCAAGAGCAAAGGAGAGGAGGTGATTGGAACTCGCCTCCGTCCTTTTTGCTTGTTGAGGAATTGTGCTTGATTTCAACATTTTGACTTTTACTGCAGTTATGGCTGAATGAACCTTTTTAAATTTGACCTGTATCTTCAGCTCTAATCCCTTTTTTCTTCTTTTTAGACCAAAGTCAAGAAACCGAAGCGGCACAACCCCTTTATGCCACGGGTCAAGGTAGCTTTCATTCACATGACTCTACAAACTTGGTCCTTCATGCCTCCCTTGTCCACAGTGTCTGCTTGTATAAACCTGTCTATGAATGCAGCCTTTTCCACAGCCAGTGTGCTTCTGCATGTTACCGAGCTGGACTAACTGGACTGAATTTGAGTTGACCAATCTAGTTGACCCGTATCTTACTATGTGTCACAGTCTGTAAAGAACCATCTTCCTGTTCAGTAGTCTAATTAAATGATGAACGCACACACCCTCAGGCAGAAAGTGCTGATGTCAGTGAGGGTTAGCTAAACACTCAAACTTCTTCTAATAGAGGTTTGTTTTTTTTGTTTTGTTTTGTTTTTTTGATTTGGGCAGCTGATTTGCAGTAAAAACTTATTGTGATTGCGTTGGCAGCTGTTCTGCTGCTCCGCCGTCTGTATCTCTATCCAATAACTGAAAATGTACTGTAGATTTTGCTCTGTTATCTTCAAAAGCTGCATAACTGAAATTCCAAACATATGGTGCCTTCAGGAGCCAAGTTTTGAATTACCCAGCTGCCTGTAGAAACAAATTTTTAAATGATTTGTAACTGCCTGGATTAGAGCGACTGTCATTTCACGACTCTTTAACTGTATCTTTTGGTTCGGGTTTGTTTTCATTTGTTTCAGGCCAAAGTGATTCGGAGGCCTACAGATGACGATGCTGCAGGAAACCCAGCAGAGGTAAAGAAAAGAGGAAAAATGAAACAGACACTGAAGACTGACTTCCTTTACTTTAACCCCCTGAGCTGTCCCACCCAGTCTGTCTGCGTCCACTGAGACTCATAATGGCTGAGGATGACAAAAGCTCTGTTTCGGTCACCTGACCCTTCCCTCTTTCATAACTACCTCATTTATGGAGTTATTTGCTTTGTTTCCAGGGCGTCCACTCACCTCCTAAGGGAGACTATTATAGCCAACCTGTTTTTTTTGTTTTTTTGCTGCACCGCTGTTGAAACCCAGCCCCCACACCTCCACGCTGTTTGTGAACAATCTTACCCTGAAAGATGATACGAGCTTTGGTTGCAATGTGCCCTGACTTGTTTGTCTGCTTCCTTTTTTTTTTTTTCAATGTTTCTGTGAAAGGTTTTAGCTCTCTTTACTTCTGCAAAAATGTTCAGGATCCCTTTAACCTTGACTTCTTCCTCAAACTCTGAGCATATATGATAAAAGTGAAAGTGTGAAACTTGAATTGTTTAATTTCCCCTGATATACATGATATGGACAAAATACTGCTGCTCATACAGAATATTAAAGATGAATTATTTCTTTTGTCTCAGAATGAAGGAGGAAACAGATCTTTGTTTGACCAACTGGAGGACCTTCGTATCGACTCCTCACAGCCTGAAGATGACCAGGTTGGTCTCTAAAAGAAAATGAGTTCATATTGTTGAGTCGAACCATTTACAACATTCATAAACAAGCAAATCTATACAATCCTAACTGTCTGTTTTAGGATTTGGATCTTATGGAGTGGTGGAACACTGTGGAGCGTGAGTTACAAATAAAAACGTTATCTCTTTTGGCTTCATTTAGACGGTCGAGGGCTGAATTTTTTATTTTTATTTTTTTCACCATCAGTTCCACTCAGTTCACATTAAATCGCTATCGTACAGTATAAAATTTACAACATTAGTGTTTGTCCAAATAGCCAAGCGATGTATTAAACGTTGCTTTTACCTTTTCAGCATGGGAAAATACTCCTCAGGATGATGACATGACAGAAAAAGAAGAGGCCAAGTAAGTAAAGGTTCAAATAAGTCATCACAACACCCTTTCAGAATTAGGCTATTTGCCAGAAAGCAGGTGAACATAATGAACCACCTGAACACACATTAAAAACAGTTATAATCTGGAGTAACAATTTATAAACTCCTTTGTGGTGAGCAGGATGCTGGGAATATCAAACGTTCAGCTCATAAAACCAGTGTCTAAAAAAGTGTGGGAAAGAATATAAACAATTTTGGATGCACTGAGTTTGCCTCACACTATTTTTCTCACCTTTGTTTTTCAGGGCTTTTGCTCTGACAGCTGAAAAGGTGCAGAAGGGAATTCGCGTCTTTAACAAATTGTTCTCAGAGCGAGCAGAGTCCCTCTGGCAGCACGTCATCGACCTCAACAGCATTGCCGACGGCCTGGACAAATTCAACAAGAACACAAAGATCGCCCAAATCACCGGAGGCTCCACCAGCGCCATTGGTGGGGTCGCCACCATCACGGGCCTCGCTCTGGCCCCGGTCACTCTGGGCACCTCTTTGATTGTAACGGCGGTGGGATTAGGTGTCGCCGCGGCCGGCGGCCTGACATCAGCAGGCGCCGGCATCTCCAACCAGGTCAATAATTCAATGGATCGAAAGAAGGTGGAGAGGATCGTGGAGGACTACCAGGAGAAGATACTGGACTTGAACAAGTGCCTGAAGTTCATCAAGCAGGGTATTGAAAACCTGCGCAAATTTGACCTGCTGAAGATGAAAAATCACGCGTATAACCGGGACTTCCCTGCGCTCACGAGTAGTTTCTATGAAGACGGTGCCATGGCAGGAAAAGCAATTCTCATCAACGCCAACGAGATCATGCGTGTGGTTCAGATCGCCAATGTGGCCGGCAGCACGGCGGCCAGAGCGGTGCAGATAGCCAGCATGGCTACCGGTGTCCTCACCGGACTCTTTGTGGGCATGGACATCTACTTTGTGGCTAAAGACTCCAAAGAGCTGAAGAAAGGGGCCAAATCTGAGTTCGCTGCCAAAATCAGGGAGGTGGCCACACAACTGCACGACGGTCTGGTGGAGCTCAACTCCATACGAGAGGAGCTGCAGTCCACCACAGGAGGGAGCGACGGAAACACCGACTCAGCTCATTTGGACGATGACAAGAAGGAGAACAATGATAAATACGACGATGACTCGGAAGAGGATGAAATCGACAGAATCAAAAAAGCCATCAAAAAGGACATTGAGAGCCGAGAATACGTTTGACCAAAGCTTCAAACCGAGTGTTTTTGAAACTACCAGTTTAACGAGACGACGCTTCACACAGGCTTTTAGAAAACTGACTGGTTGACTTTACACTACAGGGAGGAACTGAGACTCTGTTACAAAAGGTGCCATTGTGCCAAAGTGGAAAATCAGGAATTTGGACATTATACTTTAAGATAAATTGTTCAGTTTACTGTTTATTGGTTCATATTGAAACTACGGGGCTTTTACTGAGATTGTGTGTACTCATAGTGCCTTTATTATTTATGCCGTCAAGATACACTTTTGTTTTTTTTTTAGGTTGTTGGGAACATCAAACATCATCAAATGTTCCAGCTTAATCCAATGTTGGAGGTTTTAAAGTTTATAAGGCCTTGGTTTTTAAGCTGCTGTGTAAGGAGATAGATTTTTCTTCATAGCTAATTCTAAATCATGTAGAGAAGCAGCACACTTGGGTTGTACCACATGTTCATTGGTCAACTGAATTTTGAGGGTTAAAACCTTTTTACGTTCTTAGAAGCTGCTTGCAAGTGAAAAACTAGTAAAGCACTAAACTGACTTGGGTCATTAAAACATCAGCACTGGTGTAATTACTGAAGACTTCAGTGACGTGCAGTGATGATTAGGAAACGTCTGCGGTGATCGGCTGTTATTAAAGGAGGAATATTGATGAGTGTGTAGTGTTTAATAATGTTAATTGTCATTTATTTTAAAGTTACTGACCTCAGTTTGTGCTGTCGACACACTCCATGATTGTTTCCATGATTGTACGTCGGCTGTTTCTCCTGAAACTCTCCAGTGTAAACTGGTGATATCCTGATAACACTAACACCTGGCAGCCTGTTGGGGTGAATGTTAAATTACTAATGTCTACATGAGAAACGTGTTTTAATGTGTCCAAATGGTAACTTTGATCCAGAACAAAAGAAATCATTCACTGATTTGAGGATCACCTACTGTGAACTCTCACCGCTCCTCTTTGAAGCCCATATTTATTTTTCAGTCTCAGTCCGAGTTGAGCTGGTTCTTCTGAGTTACCTTTTTTATGTGCAATGTTTCTGTAGAGCTTCATGTACAATAAATGTAAATGTAGAAATTGTTATTAAAAAGTCAATCAAGTTGTCAAACTGCGTTCTGTGAAGTTTTTATTCAACTGAACTAACAATTTATTTCCTCCTTCTGACGACTGAGCACATGCTGATAACCCAAATAAATTTGTTTTAGAGTTTCTTTCAGCAGTGTTTACTTTCCTTCAGAAAGTTTGTTAAACTCCAAGACGAGAGAGGAAATCAGGTTTTAAAAGAGCAGATAAACAGGAAAGTCATAAAATCCTCACCTCTACAGAATGAAAGATTTTAAAACTATTTGAATAAATATATTTATTTGGTTCAATCTGGGAAAAAAGGCCTAAAAAATGAACCCATCGTTTATTTACCTGAACTTTAATTTGCTCTGATAGTGAATGTGGCGTCTTTCTCATGAACATATAACTTCATTCAAAGAAATAAAAATCACAGAAAACACAAAATAATCTGATAATATTGGACTTTTTCAGCAGCTGAAAAAAAAAGAAGAATGGTGATGATTTGTCTTTGGGTGATTTAATGTCATTCAGCCGCGGCTCAACAAGGTTTCATGCAGGTTTGAACTTCTTTCTCTCCCTTTTTCTATTTCTGGAACAAGTGCCATTACGTTTTGGATTTTCTCTTCCCTGTTGTTGACGTCTGGTGAAACCGATGAGTCAGTCTCACCTGCTGGGAGCCCGGAGGCCCGGATGAGCTGCCTCTTCCTCACAGGTCACAGGTAGACCTCGGGCTGGCCACGCCCCCTCCCAGGTGACTCCACCGCCACCACAAAGCCAGAAGACACACAACACTCACATCTCGCATCCTCTCTGACTGCAGAAAAACCAGGTGAGGAAGGGAACCTTTAATCCTCCACAGTATCACCTGGGACAGATTCTGGAGCGGTGAGGTTTGATGGATCTGCATTTTGGTTAGAGATCATTTCACACGGACGATTTGTGGCTCAGAAGCTCTCAGGGAGTGTCTGGGTTTGTCTCAGGTGCTTTGTTCAGTGTCGCCTTGGGGTGGTGTCTGAAATATTTTGATTGCCTAACGTGGAGCTGAAGAGACGTTAGACAGACCGGTGAAGTGCACACGAGTAGGTGAGATGTAAAGAAGGTTTGGAGGTTTCTGGAAGTGATGTGCATGTTGTTGTGTTATGTTTCATGGAAACTAAAGAAAAGCATTGCTTCTATTTCCAAACTACAAGTGTTCAGCTTTTTAGAGCAGGCCCAAATCAGAAAAATATACCACAGTTTTAATTTACCACCTGGGGAATAAAATTAATCTTTATCCAGGTCAAAGTAAAGATAAATGAATAAAAAGTAAGCATGACAGTATTTAACTAGGAAGTCATGGAATTTTGGATTTTTAATATTCAGCTCAAGTATTTAAATTTGATACTCCTCCCTATCCTCACACAGGAACGTAATCAGGAAAGTAATTCATAGAAATAAATATTAGAAATATCAATTTGTAATTCCATTGTTTTATTTCATTTGTTGAAAAAAATATATAAAGTATAAATTCTACCAAAATTATAAAAACATGTTACAAAACATGAAATATTGGACATATGTGTGTCTTTCTCCTTCCCATAGATTTAAATAAATCCAATAATTTTACTGCACAAAACAAAACAAAGACAACACAACGTGTGCTTGTCTGTGTGATTTCGGAGGTTTTGAGCGGTCCCTGAACGCCTCCCAGTGCAGATGTTGAGGGTGTGGTGGAAGTTTTAAAAACTCCTGGGAATCTCCGAGTGTCCGTGAAGGGGCCGCCTGCAGCCTGCCGGAGCACTCATGTTGTTGATTTGGTCCAAACTTTCTTCATAAATTTAAAAAAAAAAAAAAAGAAAAAAAAGTGCTTTCAAAACGTCAAAACGCAGGTAGGTCCGACATGAACCTCGTTTGGTTTGTGTGTCTTTTTGTTTGTTTTCAGCCTCAGCAGATTCAGGAACTCGAACACAACACGGATTCACTTCAGCTGCTCAGCTTTAGTGAGTCCGTGTTGTGTTTGGGTGAAAAATGACGCAACGCTGAACAGTTGTGTTAAATTAAAAAAAAAAAAAAAAGACAAGTGTGAATGGGAGAAGTCAGATTTTTTTATTTTTTATTTTTCTGCCTCAGTTTTCTTCGTGAGTGGCCCCTGCTGGTGGAGGTTACAACACAACACAACAACACAACTTTAAAAAAGCAAAGTTCTTTTTTGGGATGTCAAACATTCAGAGGTTGTTGGTTCTGTGTGGTAAATAATAAATCCAAAAGATGCTTCACGTTCGAGATATCTATAACAGAAGACAATTTTACATCTGGATTGGTTTATTTGTTTGTTTATTTGTTTGTTTGTTTGTTTGTTTGTTTGTGGGTGTGTGAGTGTCACACCAGATTACGTTTCAGATATTGTGTATCCAGGACACAGTGTTTACGGTTTTTGTCGTACCATAACTGGGAAGGTCACACGTGGTTTGGATCATTTTCATGATTTGCTTCGACTGTGCTGATTATTGCTGTGTTCCTGATGCACACTTTTTTTTCCCAGCATGCATTGCACTAAGGAAGGTGGAGTAAACCTCTCTCCGCTCTAAAACAGATTAAACTAGTCGCAGATGGAGTTTTCAGCTGTGCACATAAAGCGGTGACGTTGTTTCCACAGGCAGGATGGAGGCCTGTACGATGAAGCCCGAAGTGAAGAAGAAACCAAAGCCGGTGAGAACATCTACAGCTGCCGCAGAAACAAAAGTCGAGTTCAAACAATCATCCAACATTCAGCTGTTTCTTCTTCTTCTCCGTTTACAGCCCCAGCCTCCTCCGAAGCCCGCTGAGGTACTGATGTGACAAACCCAGATTTTGGATCAGAGTTCTCATCCTGTTTTCTAACCAGCTCAAACCAAAATGATTGTGAATGTTTACAGCGGAAAGGAAACCAGCAGGACACGCCTCCCGTTCCTCCACGACCTGCAGACGCTGTGAGTTCAGCATGAACCGTGTCCTTCTGTGCTTCCTGCTGACTGACTCTGACTATTATGGGATGCAGGTCATCTGGAAACATTCAAGTGTGGTTGTAGACGTCTGTTATTATCTGTTGGCCTCTGTAGAAACATTTAAGGCCAAATATCAAACTTTCAACAACATGCTGGTGCAAAGTTGGTGGAATTCAGCTTTGGTTTGAGTAACAACCTTTTTTTTTTTTTTTTCCACCAAACAAACTGCAGTCTAAACTAACGCTGCTCGGTTAATTGGAGTTTAATCAAAGTTGCAATATGGCCAATCCAGTATCCAAAAAATGAGATACAGACACGGCCGTCGTGCCGTCTGCTCAAATAACCGTGACATGAATTTCGATGCGAATCGAAAACAGCATCATAGATGATTTACTCTTTCAAATCGACTTGTTTCTCCGCTGAGTCAAGCTGCAACTCTTCTCAGCTTTTTCTTACAATTTCCTGATGAATAAATTGGAGGGGGGACAAAGAGAATTGGCAGCTTTTTAGAGAATGAATTTTTATTTTGGAAACTTTTTTCTTTTTCTGTCCAGGAACTGAGTCACACTCAGCACAGACTGAAAAGAGCTGCAGCATCAAACAGTCAGGTGAGGTTTGGTTTGAGGGTGAAGAAGTGAAGAAGTGAGTGTGATCCACGTAACGTAATCACTGAATATGTGGATTTTTGAATGTTTTGTGAAGTTTCCTTTTTGACGCTGTGTGGATTATTGTCCAAGTGCGTTATCACCCTTTTCCAACTCTGTCAGGTCGGTGGAAACGTAACACAAAGCGACACAAAAGAAAAATCGTCCGAAACTCCCGTGATTCCACCCCGGCCGTCAGAAAAGGTGCGCTACTCCCAAATATTCATGCGAATCCTCACAGTGAGGAGGCCGCTCAGCTTGAATAAGACTTAACTTCAGTGAGAGCTGAGCATTGTGGGAACGTGCATGTTTTGTTTTACGTGCAGTGAGTCGGCTTCGCCCTCATTCTGGAGTTAACCGTAAAGAATCAGGTCGGGCGACTTGAGGATTCATGTTTCTCTTCTTTTTATTCTTACTTGTTTCATTTTTTGCAACGCAGGAACTGAATGCTGCTAACAGATACAGTCAACGCAGGCGGCCACACACTGAGGACACAAAAGTACACAAACAGACACACACACACACAGAGGCGCACAATGAGACACCACACTCCGCCCTGACTGCAGAATCTCTGTCCTGTCCTTCCTCTTTCTCCTCAGAGCTCCCAAACTAAAGACCAACCAGAAGCTGCTGGAGATGAAATAGAGTCCAAACAGGTACGTCAGGCAGAAGCGGATCAGCTGATCGGAATAAAGCAGCATCTTCCTCTTTATTTACCCTGCAGAGTAATCAGCCGGTCCTGGCCGGGTTATTGCGGCGGAGCCAAAAAGACAAAACGACTGTGAGAAAATCCCTCTGCGGCTGAAATCAGCCTGATAATCAGTACAGCTGGATTTTTTTTCTTCAGCAGTTTATGGAGATGTGTTTTTGGTATTTCTAAGGAACGAGGAGCTTACTGATATAAGACGCTCACAGACGAGCTGTAACTTTAAGGGAAAAGGGAAAGTTGGTTCAGTCACATTCACTGTAACTGTGTCCTGATAAAGCTGCGTTCATTTAGCTCAGCACACAAACACAACATATTTTTACATGCCAAATATGTAAAGATACACACACGTTGACAGCACACAAGGCAGAGTTGTGTTGTCGTTTCTCTGCAGGTGAAATGAATGAGTTTTTATTTTTCCTTCTCAGTCTTCAGCCTTCAGTCTGCTCGACGACAAAGACCAAGACGAAAAAACTGGAGACATCCCGACCAAACAGCCTCCGAGCAGCAAACCGGTGTGTGTCTCTGTGTGTGTCTCTCTTTGTGTGTCCTTGTGTGTGTCCCTGTGTGTGTCTCCCTGTGTGTCTCTCTTTGTGTGTCCTTGTGTGTGTCTCTCTGTGTGTCCTTGTGTGTGTCTCTCTGTGTGTGTCCCTGTGTGTCTCTCTTTGTGTCCTTGTGTGTGTCTCTCTGTGTCTCTCTGTGTGTATCCTTGTGTGTGTCTCCCTGTGTGTCTCTCTTTGTGTGTCCTTGTGTGTGTCTCTCTGTGTGTCCTTGTGTGTGTCTCTCTGTGTCTCTCTGTGTGTGTCCCTGTGTGTCTCTCTTTGTGTGTCCTTGTGTGTGTCTCTCTGTGTCTCTCTGTGTGTGTCCCTGTGTGTCTCTCTTTGTGTGTCCCTGTGTGTGTCCCTGTGTGTCTCCCTGTGTGTCTCCCTGTGTCTCTCTCTCTGTGTGTCTCCCTGTGTCTCTCTCCCTTTGTCTCTCTCTCTGTGTGTCTCCCTGTGTCTCTCTCCCTGTGTCTCTCTCTCTGTGTGTCTCCCTGTGTCTCTCTCCCTGTGTCTCTCTCTCTGTGTGTCTCCCTGTGTCTCTCTCCCTGTCTCTCTCTCTCTCTGTGTCTCCCTGTGTCTCTCTCTCTCTGTGTGTCTCCCTGTGTGTGTCTCCCTGTGTGTCTCTCTCTCTCTGTGTCTCCCTGTGTCTCCCTGTGTGTGTCTCCCTGTGTGTGTCTCCCTGTGTGTCTCTCTTTGTGTGTCTCTGTGTGTGTGTGTGTCCCTGTGTGTCTCCCTGTGTCTCTCTCTCTCTGCGTGTCTCTCTCTGTGTCTCTCTCTCTCTGTCCCTGTGTGTGTCTCTCTTTGTGTCTCCCTGTGTGTCTCTCTTTGTGTGTCTCTGTGTGTGTGTGTGTCCCTGTGTGTCTCCCTGTGTCTCTCTCTGTGTCTCTCTGTGTCCCTGTGTGTTTCTGTGTGTCCTCGTGTTATCAGCCGGTGTGTGACTTGTGGCTGATGTTAACAGGGCGTCCTGAAGGGCGTAATGAAAGGTTTACAGTTGAAGTCGTCACCGAAGGTATGAGGCAGCGTCTGTTGTGTTGTTGTGTTGTTGTGTTGGAGGCTGCAGGTTTCACTCTCAGCTGCTGTTTTCTTGGTGGGGGTGTCGACGGCGGTGTTTATTTTTAGGTTTGAGCTTTTCTGGCTGTCGTGGTGGCTCATGAAGCACGATCAGTCCTGGTTCAGCTCCAGTCTGTCGCTGTGACATCACTTCCTGTCCTCTCTCAGCTGTGGGATTTATATTTTTTGCATATTGATACATTCATAAAGTAGCTTTTAATATATGTGTCGAGGCCGAAGGTTAACGGAGAATCCTTTTTAATCTCTTTAATCTCTCGTCAAGTTGTCTACATTTCAAAATCCAGGTAGGTGACGTTGTGCTGTTCTCTCAGGCCAGCAGAGAGCCGAGTCCGGTTCCCAGCTCGGAGGAAGGAAGCTCAGAAAAGGACAAGCAAGAAAAAAATGCAGAACCCAAACAGGTGAGTCGGTTCTGCTTCTGCTTTTTCAAACAAACCAAACGGGAATTCACTGTCTGATATCTAATTAGTTTAAAAGGTACGTTTTTAGGTTCCAAAAACAAATTGACTCCGTAAATACGTACTTTTTTACGTTCAGAAAAAGTAAATGTTCAACGTTTGCTTTTTTTTTCTCCACGTCTCTTCAGGAAAAAGGAGGTTTGCTCTCCGGGATGTTTCGGAAAACGCCCAAAGAGAGATCCCGGTCTCCTGCGCTGACGGTACCACCGACTCTTCTGCTGTTCTTTCATTTCTCCATCCAGTTTTGTTTTGTTTTATTTTATTTTTCTGCTCACCGGCAGGTCAGCAGAGCAGACAGTGAGCCTGAGGATGAAGAAGAGGAGGAGAAAACATCGGAAAAGTCCAACGTGAGTCTTCTTCTGGTGGCCTTTGAATAGACAGACACAACAAATGAAAGAGTTTAATACGGTTTATATCTCCTCAAGCTAAAGAGCCAACTCACTGCCAAGAACACAGGAGAAGATCCTTTTTGTGTTTCTGTCTTCACAGGAAAAGGGAGGCTTCTTTTCTGGGATCCTTAAAAAATCCAGCAAACCAGCAGATGAGACAGCTGGACAGGTGAGCCAGGAATAAAAAGCACTTCCTGCTTCTCCAGTCAGCTGGTAAAATGTCAACATGTGGTCCGTTTTCGTCGTCTTCTTCTTCCTCAGGAGACTCTGAGCGCCGAGCTGTCGGCCAGCAGCGACAGTCTGTCTGACAACAACAAGGTGAGAAACCAGCAGACGACTTTATCTGTAATGACAGTGTACACAAAGACTCACAACGTGTCACTGAGCTGAACAAACCTTCCGCCTGTGTCAGGAGAGAGGACGCATCTTCAGCGGCGTGTTCAAGAAGTCCCCGAAAACGGCAGATACCGCTCAGACTGACGAGGTGATGCAGATGAAACAAAGTCCAACAAAGTTGTAATCCTGATAATCCCGGTGACTCTGTCTGTTTTGTGCTGCAGGACCGATGGTCTCTACACGACGAGCTGTCCGGCAGCTCCGATAATCTGTTGGAGAACACGAAGGTGGGCTGAGAGCTTCTCATCTGTGAGCTGACGGCAACGTGGAGCCACATTTTCATTAATTATGGTTTCGTCAGCAGGAAAAAGGAGGACTTTTCAGCGGGATTCTCCGAAAATCTCCCAAAACTCCCAGAGAGGGGACGCCTGGGCAGGTAAAGTGTGAGCCGTCTTTAGAGAATATGTGATCGAGGAAATGAAAGGATTAAGACCGACAGATTTGAAATGCTTAAAATGGAAACAGGAAAATTGAACAGGTCTGTCCATTAAAGTGTCTTTTTAAACAAAAAGAAGAACACAGCTTATTAATAAAGCAATAATAATATCCACAAAACAACCATTACTTCCTGTTTCACATATCATCTATATTCTCTGATAATATTTGGTCCATTATTTCTCCTGTTAAACTGTTTACCTTCAGATACGAGTCTGTTTGACACACCGTCTGCATCAACGTCATGATAATAATAATAATAATAATAATAAGTGTGTAAAAGACAAATAATCCCTTCACAGTTTGTTCTGCTGCTTCCCGTCACGTTTTGAAAACTTTGTTTCTGAAGGTGACGTTGAGCCGTCAAACAAAGCGTTTGTGTTTCAGGATAAAGAGTCAGTGCAGACGGAGTCGACAGGCGGCGACACTAAAGTGAGAGAGCTTCTTTTTTACATTTATATTTATATAATCAGTTTCTAATTCAGCTTGAGGTTCTTCGGATCAAATCAGGCTGTTTGTGAGGAAGAACATTTTTATTTGTGCTATCAGGAGAAAGGAGGCGTTTTCAGCGGGATGTTCAAGAAATCTCCCAAACTGCCTGACGGGCCGCGGCTGGAGGAGGTGATGCTTTTCATTTTGTGTGTTTGCTGTCCTGCAGCAGAGCTGGTTCACTCCGAAACAGTTTCCTTAATGCGGCATTGCTGCTTCTAACCGCCCCCCCCTCCCTCCCAGTCTTCATGCTCATACAGGTTGAGTAACATTTCTGTTGTGTTCAGGCGTCTCTGGACAGAGAAGTCTCAGCCAGCACCGACTGCTTGTTAGAGACCAAGGTGAGTCCCGGAGGCCGCGGCCGGACGAGTCTGCGGTGGAGGATCAGCTCATCAGGTTAAAATGTTTTCTCCTCTCTCTGCAGGAGAAAGGCGGTTTGTTCAGCGGACTTCTGAAGAAGACTCCCAAAATGTCTGCAGAGGTACAATAAGTGCAGATCACATGTGGACGCAGTAGAGAAACAAAAAAAATTGAAATAAATAAATATTTATCTAAATCTAAAACTGTACAATACAAAAATGTTTAAATCTCTGATATCTAGATCTGTCATTCAAACTGACATTCCTGTTTTTGTCCCACAGCCAAAAACTACAAAAAAAAAAAAACCAAAACAACTATTTAAAGAGCTACTTGTGAGATTACGATGGCAGTCCAAGTGCCTTTTTTATTTACTCATTAAAAAAAAAAAAAAAAACATTGTAAAAGAAAACAGACAAATAACTCAGTTTGTCATTTAGTAGAAAACGCTCGACTAAATAACGAACCGCTCGTGAGCGTCAGTGAAACTTCACACGCTCTGATCCTGGAAGAGCAGACGACAACACATGAGACGTTTCCATTTGTTGTGTTTCTCGTTCCAGGAGAATCTGTCGGCTCGCAAAGAACTTTCCACCAGCTGCGACAGTCTGTCCGAGGCCGCCAACGCCAAGGTCAGTCTGACATCATTTTCCTTCTTTACGTGACAAATAGTCACACAACAGAAAAATAGTTTTCAGCTGCTATTGTTACATTTCCAGCTTCAGCCAAAGCACCAAAACATTTTATTTCCAGGTGTTACGGATCAAATTGAGTCATTGGTGATAAAATAATTGGAATGAATGTCTTTTCATGAATCTTCCCGTTGAGTTTTCACGTATTTTTGTCTGGAATGACACGACATGAATAAAATCTACGTTTCAGGAGAAAGGAGGTGCGTTCAGCGGCATCTTGAAGAAGTCCTTCAGACTTGCAGATGATCCTCCATCAGAGGAAGTAAGAAGCGTCTCCTCTTTTCAAACTGTGTATCGGTTGTTGGTTCGATTTCCAGAACAGACAGTAGACATACTCACCAAAAACACATAGTCCGACAGGAGATGCAGGGAAACAAGAGACGACCTGCAGGACTTCTGTCCCAACCACCAAAAACAGCATTTGCTGGCTGGAATGGTTTCAGGTTTTATCCTCATGAATCTGCTGAGTCGCTGTGAGAAAACAACTTCTCATGGACTTTTCATCCTTTCCCAGGAAAAACAGAAACAAGACGACGAAGGTCTGTCCGAGAACAGCAGCAAGGTGAGCGTTCCTCTTTCTTCTAATCACAGTGCGCTTGTTTCGTTTTGTTTATTTTAATACTTCTGTTTTTCAGGAAAAAGGAGGAATATTTAGTGGAATATTCAAAAAGTCCAAACATGCAGAAGCTGCTCAAACTGAAGAGGTAACTGCTCGTTATCGCAGCTCTCACAGCTCTTGACTGTTAAGATGAGATATAAAGTGGACATTTTCTTCTCTTATGATTGTGTATTCGCTGCCATTAAATTGAAGTTGCGTTTGATGTGTTTTACAGGACGAGGGTGCTGATGCCAAGTCGATTTCAGCCAGCAATGAAAATTTATCTGAGAACAAACCGGTCAGTGAGTTTGACTGGCCTTCATTTTAAATAACGCCAGCAGCGGTCTCATCTCTTCTTCTCTGTTCCCATCAGGAAAAAGCTGCAGGTTTATTCAGCGGGCTCCTCAAAAAGACTCCCAAAGCGTCCGCAGGACGGCCGGAGTCACCGGTGAGTGAAACTGTCGTCTTCTTTTAAACTCTCCTCCTTCATCCCTTTCAAACGCCGTCAATGTCTTTGTGTTTCAGGACGGAGAAGCTGAGAACGAGCTGACGGCGAGCGCCGACGACCTCCCGGAGAACAACACGACCAAGGTGAGCTGCATCATACGGAGAAACACTCACAGGTGAGACGTCTGCAGACGGAGCGTTCACTGACACTTCTGTTTCCAGGAGAAAAACATCTTCAGCAGCATGTTCAAGAAGCCGCCGAAGCCAGCGGAGAAGGTATGAAGGCTGAACCCAGACGATGTTTAAATCTGCCACGATGACGATGACGACGATGTTTCCTCTGCTCTGGTTTGATTCAGGAACAGGAAGCAAACGATGAACAACAGCTGACTGGAAGCAGCGAGAATCTGACTGAACCAAAGGTGAAAACAAAACACATGAAACCCTTCTTGTTTTGTTTTGTCAAACCGAAGCAGGTCGACATGACAAATCGGGTTGAGTGAAAAGAGATCGTTTGTGTTTGCAATGAGCTTGTCGTCCGTCGTCACAGTTTAAAATACAATGTTGTCAAGTTTAAGTTATAAAAAATTAAAAAGTAAAAAGAATTAACTGCACAAAAAATATTCAGACATTAAAGAGAGAGAGAGAAATGAAACTGGACCAGATTTAAGAGAAAAGTATATAAAAAAAAATCCCACTGGTGGAAGAAGTATTATCACTTCTTTATAAAATACAACCTACCGGACGTGTCGGCAAAGTTAGAAATATTAATAAATAAATAAATAAAATCAGATGTTAGAAAAATGCTCAGATCATTAAAATGTGAAATAAACATTTCACAGGCGGTGAATCAGCTGCAGACTCGTTTTGGTGTAACTGAATCTGAATACGGAGATATTAACTTTGTGTTTTAGGAGAAAAAAGGAGGTCTGGCTGGTATTTTCAAAAGATCGTCAAGCATCGACAACCTGTTTGACGAGGTGAGTCCTGCAGGTGGCGACGCACGCAGACGCACACAGACACACACAGACTTCTTAGTCAGTCTGAATGAAAACAGTCTTGTGTAAAGACAAAATGTGCACGACTCACAATCAGATGTTACATTTTCCTGGGGGGTCTTTGAAGGCACCTGTCCTTCCTGCTGCAGCGACGCGGGACAGTGATGTCACAGAAAGTCATGATGTCACTGGATACAGCTTATTTCGACCCTGAGTTTTTTTTTTTTGTTTTGTTTTGTTTTTTTTTGGGTAGAAACAAATCGAAGTGAAATGAGCTTTTTTCTTTATAATCAAAGTGAATGTTGATTGTGGAGCTGAATTTTCTTGAAGTCTATGGGAAAATGGCTTTAGTTCTCCTTTGGTAAATGTTTTCCTCGTGACTTTGTGGTCTTTTTTTTTTTTTTTTAATAAAGCAGAGAGCACAGAGCGGGTCAGATCCCCCTCACTCCTCCTCAGCTCCATCTTCTCCTCCAAAATACAGTTTCTTCTGCTTATGAAAAGCCTAAACTGTCCTGTATGAGATGACTCAGTCTGTTCAATCTGCTTTTCTTCTCGTCAGGAGAAAGGCGGACTGTTCAGCGGACTCCTCAGGAAAACACCCAAAGCGTCAGCAGATGAGGCGGAGGTGAGTGAGCGACGCGTCGATGGCACGCTGTGTTTGCTCCGTTTGCTCACTGTCCGTTTTCCTTTTCATTCAGGACAAAGACGAGCAGAGGGAGCTGATGGGGAGCAACGACAGTCTGTCTGAAAATGCCGGAGCCAAGGTACCAGGGCGGGAAACGTGATGATGCATCTGAATGTTTCCTTTTACTTTAATGTGTGTGTGTGTGTTAATTTTAATGTGAGGCTTCACAGATAAAACGTTGTGTCTCCATTTCACGTTGCAGGAGAAAAGCATTTTCAGCGGGATGTTTAAGAAAGCCCCGAAACCAGCCGAGGGGACCGCCGATGAGGTGCAGGGATTTTGCTCACTGTGCGACACCACCATGTGTGCTTTGCGTTGTTTTTTTTTTGTGTTTTCATTTTCTTTTGTGCGTTTGCAGGAGCCGAACGAGGGCTCCGAGGGAAACGCATCCAAGGTACCAATGTCTTCTGACGCTCACAGTCTCAACCCGTTTCCTTCTCTTTTTGATTCCCGATTATCGATTGTGTGAATGATTCAGGAGAAGACTGGAGGTCTTGCCGGGATCTTCAAAAGGTCTCCCAAACCAGCTCCACGATCTGTCGCCACTCAGGTGAACAAATGATCTGATTTCGTTTTAGCCTTCAGTTTTGTTGTCTCTCCTTTGTTGGAGTGGAAGTATTTAAAAATAAAAAATTGCTGTCCAGGATCCGCTGAGCGGCACCAAGGAGCTGTCGGCCAGCTGGGACAGTCTGACAGATGCTGCTGAGGTGAGACGGACTTTAAACGAGGCTGATGTCAAAACCTGAAAGACGTCAGCAACAACAACAAAAAAGGATTTCACAGAATTAAATCTTCAGCACCTTCCTTTCTCCTGATTCCCTGCAAGAAAACCTTTAAAACTGTTTTCTTTGTTTTATTGCTTCCTGGTTATGAGAAGATTTCCACAAACTCCAAAACCTTCAAAAGTAACCGACTTGTCTTTTCTATTCATAAGATGGATCCATTAGGACGCAGCAAGCTGTCGGCCAGTAACGATGATCTTTCCGAAGCTGCAGCCAACACAAAGGTGAGTCCTCCAAAGCGTCTGCACCTGTTTGACAGTGAGAACGTCCCGTTTGACATCAACCTTCCTCGTTTTATATTTTACCAGGAGAAAAAAGCCGGGTTTTCTGCGATGTTCAGGAGGACGCCCAAAACAATGGAACAGGTAAATCAGTGTTTGGCTACAGGAGGGGGAGTTGAAGAGGAGCTTACCAACACTCAGCATATAGATCGGTCTGGTCGATAGCAGAGAGAAAGAAAAGTAATTTATAATGATGGAATAAATCTGATGCGATCACCGTCGTGCTTCTGTCGAAGGAGAGCGAGGACGCGGAGGCCCCGGCGGGATCGGGGCTGAGGCGCAGGAGGACCATCAAGAAGAAAAGACGAGTGAGCTGTTGGCCAACGACACACAGAACGAAGAAGCTGGGTGTTTGTTTTTTTATTTTATTTTCATTCTTCTGATCTCTTCAGGTTGTGTCATTCAGAGTCAAGAAAACTCTTCCCAAAATGCCCAAATTGAATTCATCTTCTCAGGTAAGTTCTGATTTTATATAAAAGCTTATAAAGAGGTTATTAAAAGTCTATTTATCATAGACAAACAAATGTACGTTTTAAAAATGCATATTTACTTATTTGCTCTGAGTGTTAGTCTTGTTAATGTGATTATTATTTATTGAATGACGTTATCTGTCGTTTTTTTTTCTCCCTCCCAGGCTTCAGATAAGATGCCGATAATCGAGGAGACTGTAGAGCTGCAGGAGCTGAGTCCAGCACAGGTTAACATCAGGATAATATAAAGCAGATACAGAGAAAACAGATTTTACTTTTAGTTCATCTTGTTTCATCATCCTGTTTTTTGTTTTTTTAGAATGAAAATAAATAAAATAAATAACGAATCCAAAGTGGCAGTAAAGATAAATGACATCTGTCCAGATCGGAGGCAGGCAGAGTGACCTGGACAGCTGAACTTTGTGTTGTTATTGTGTTTGTGTGTTTTCCAGGACAGCACAGTGGAGGTGCAGCCGGTGGAGATGGCAGCGTACCCGACGGAGGAAGAGCTGCTGGAGCCTGAGGTTGTGTGTTTTTTTTTTTTTTTAGTTGCTTGTTTCTAAGTGAGTCGTCTGTTCATGATGTGCACGTTTGTTTTCAGGAGGATGAATTGATGGAATGGTGGAACACGGTGAAAGGTCAGTGTTCACCTTTCTGTCGAAGGAGTTTGTGTTATTTGTGGAAACTCACCGTATGGTTTGTGCTGCTCTGTTCCAGGTTGGGCAGAGTGGAATGCCTCGTCCAGTTTCCAGGCAGAGGATGAAGAAGCGTGAGCACTTCCTTCATTTAAATTTAGCCAGAAAATAGAATTAGTCATATTAATAAATGTTAATTTTACTTCTGTGCAAAATTCACCTCGGACGCACAGATCTGTTTTTATTAGTTCATTATTTTGGTAGTAAAATATCAAAAACCTGTGATGTGATCCTGCTGAAGTTGGACAACAACGAAACTGTGTGTGTGTGTGAAACTTTTGTAGACTGACTTTAACCTTTTCACCCCCGCCCAGGGCGATGGAGCAGGCGGCTGATCGTATCTACATGGCGGCTCGACTCTTTGTGCGTCTTTTCAACCAGCGGGGAGCGTCTTTGCAGCATCGCATCCTGGAGCTTTTGGCTCTGGCTGATGCCGCCGATCAGTTCCACAAGAAAACCGTGCAGGCGGCTGTTGGCGGGGGGGTGGCCAGCGTGGCGGGCAGCGTGGCCACCATCACCGGGCTCATCCTGGCGCCGTTCACCTTTGGCGCCTCCATCATTGTGACGGCGGTGGGGATCAGCGTGGCGACCGCAGGCAGCATCACCTCAGCCACGGCAAATATCACAGACACAGTTCACTCCAACATGGACAGAAAGAAGGTGGAGAAGATGATTCAGGGCTACCAGGAGGAGATCAACGTCATCAGAGAGTGTTTGGAGTTCGTGCAGGTGAGAACATGTCGGGTTAATGTGTCCCAAATGCCTGATAGGTGACCATACAGGTTCAGGTGGAGAAAATACTGAGACACCTTTTAACGGCTGCTGTACGATTCAGATGAGATTTGAATTTATTATTGTTTCAAATATTGTGTCATCAGCCAACAATAAGAATCTATGTGTTTCAGTACCTACAAATAGGGAGCCGTTGTGTTCAGCAGAAGATTTTTCAAAGATTTAAAGACTCCATCATGCACACAGGAGGAGCAGGGTGGTTCCAATTAGTCAGCAGGTTGCAATATCCAACCTCACCGCTAGATGGGAGCAAAACCTCCATTTAGTCCCATTATAATAGTACATTTTATTTATTTATTTAAATTAGTTCATTGAGTGTCAAAATAATTCAAACTTTTGGTTCCCTTCTTTCCGGTGTTTCCATCCTGAAATGTCTCTTTCAGGTTCCTGATATTTCTTTTTTCCACCTCAAAGATTGTCAAGTTCAACAGATTTCTTCCTAAAAAAATATTTTAAAACACCCTTTTGTTTTCTGAAGAAACATTTCTGATAACAATCCTTGAAAAAGATCGATCAGGCTGTCTCTGCTCTGTGTCCCTCAGGAAGGAATGGACACCCTGCAGGAGTTGGACTTTGAGAAATACTCTCAGAGTGCCGCCAAAAAGGCTCTGAACCACAACATCAAACACGTGATGAAGGAGGGCGGGCGCGCCGGGAAAGCCCTGATGGTTAACACCGACAAACTCATCAGCACCGTGCAGGTCCTGGGCGCTGCCGGCGGCGCGGCCAAAGCCGCTCAGGCCATCAGCGTCACCACGGGGGTCATGTCGGCCCTCTTCCTGGCTCTGGACGTGTTCTTCCTCGCCAAAGACTCCCATGAGCTCCGCAAAGGTGCCAAAACCAAATTCGCCTCAAAGATCAGGGATGTTTGTAAAGATCTACAAGACGGCCTCCTGGAGCTGAACAAGGTGAAGACGCAGCTGCAGAAAACGATGGACGGCATCGAGGTGGAGGAGTACGAGGAGATCGAGGAGGTGGAGGTGGAGGTCGAAGACGAGCTGGAGTCGGATCCCAAGAAGCTGGCTGAGCTGGAGCAGGAGCTGGACCTCCTGGAGGAAAAACTGGACCTGAAGGTGGAGGAGGAGAACAGGAAGAAAAAAGAAATGGAGAAGAGCGTGAAAGAAAAAGAAGATCCAGAGGAAAAGAAGGATACGGAGAAGAAGGAGGAAGAAACAGGAGAAAACGGCGAAAACAAGACAAGCAAGAAGGAAAAAGGCAAAGAAGCAGCAGAACTGGAGAAACTACCCGAAGAGGAGAAAGAGCAGAATAATGAGAAAGCTCAGACAGGAAACAAAAAAGACAAAGAAACTGAGAACAGACTAACAGCTGGAAAAGAAAAGAACGAGAGCAAGAGAGAAAAGGCAAAAGACACCGACGCAAATAAAAAGACGGACAAAAAACAGGGAAGTGTGCAAGTAAAAGAAGAGGATGGCATCGAGAACAAATCAGGGGATACAAAACTGAAAACTGAGCGAGAGACTCCAAGAAGCAAAAGCAGCAGAGAGGACGAAACGGAGAGGAAACCTGAATGGAAATCAGCAAATAAAGAGAAAGAGGTAGTGAGACACGCCGGCAAAAACAACCAGGACAGACAAGAAGGGAGCAAACGTGAAAGGAGGGAAACGGATAAGGAGAGAGGAAGCAGCGGCAGAGACGTGGAGAGGAAAGGAAGTGACAGCAGGAGGAGGAGGACGGAGGAGGAAGAGGAGAGAGGAGGGAGAGACCAGAGAGCCGATGTGACGAGAAGGAGGGACGGGAAGAGAGAGGGAGAATCGCAGAGAGGGAAACGAGAAGGCCACGAGAAGGCGGAGTCACATCGGAGCCACGAAACGGCTCACCACGGGAGAGTGCCGTCCACGCACCACAGCGAACGGGGGAGCCGAGTCGAAAGCGCCAGGAGGCAGTTCGAGAGAGCGCGGGGTGAGGAGGAAGAGGAGAAGAGGAGGAAGGACGGAGACAGAGAGCACGGATCTTCCCGCCGAAGACCTCGACCTCGCTCCAACGCTCTGCTGGAGGACGGCCTCTACATTTAGCCCCAGCGTCATTCCGAACGTTCTGCTCTGCTGACATTCATGTAAAGTGACTGATCCTGAACTGCCGAGCTTGAGCTTTCTGCTGTTTTTCATCAAACTGGAAAAAGCAAGCACATTTTTATCATTTCACTTCTTCCAACCACACAAAAAGAAAAATGATGTTGAAAGTTTGATGTGGAAGTCTGTGGAAAGTGTTTTTTAAAGCTCTGAATCTGCTTTTATCTTCAGAGCTCATGGCGACAAAAAGCCTTTTTCCTTGCATTTGCCGTGAAATCCAAAGAAGCTCTTTAAAACCCATTTAATCCAACGAAACAAATATTTAATGCAAGTCAGATTTCAAAGCTTTCATTGTCTCTTGTTTACCACCGAGGAAGCTCAACTTCTGAAATCTTCGTACGAAGTGACTTTGTCATTGTTCAAAATGAACTAAAATGCATCCTGATAATAATCCACATATATAATCAACATAAAACCTCAACGCGTATTTCTGATCCGTGTTACTTTATATACCTGTTGTTTCAGGGTAAAACAGGATGGTGTGCCTTTTATTATAGACGGTGTGTATTTATTGTGTTGTCTGGTGGAGTTGTGGTTCCATAATGTTCCGTGCGGGTGTCTTTAAGTTTTTATATTTCTGGTACTACACACTCCTCTGTGATGAATTCAGCAGGGTCTCTGTTATTCTGTTACAGATTTTGGCTCAGAGCACTTTAAACTGTTTCCTCAGGTTTAACATCAGACAGGACCGCTAAGGTTTTTTAAGAGGTGAGTTGTCGTTTGTCTGGGATCAACATTTATATTTCATTTGTAACTGTACGTGTTTTTATGTGGGTACATTTTTTTACTGCGCTGCTTTCTAATAGGACTAATAAATTATCAATCAACAAAACAAAGAGTGTCTCTCTGAATTTTAAGCTTAAAGGTTTGTCTTTTCACAATTGTTGGGACTATTTGTGTCTTTGTTGTGCTTTGCTTTTTTTTTTTTGGGTCACTTTAAATGATTTTTTTTAAAGGAACCCCATACAGATACTTTCTTCCTTTAACTTCTTTTCTTAGCTTCCGTTAGCTGTCTTGTTCGTGGACATTCAATCAGCCGCGCTTTGTCGTGTCGGAGGCCTCCAGGTGTGATTGATTGTTGGGGTTTCCCGGGCCGTTCTGCAGGGCCTGAGAGGAAACACCTGGGTGAGTTGATTGGCTTTATTTGGTCGAACATGGAGAAGGGGGACTGTGGATTTGAAGCACTCTGTGACAGATCACAGTCCAGCTCATGCAGACTGGAGGTGAGTTATTTTAGGGAGCGCTCCCATCTGCTGCTGCTCCAGCTGGTGTGTTGATGGCTGCTTTGCTTTGGGCTGGCTGGTAAAATGATTCTGGTTGAGGATTTTTCTGAGACGCCATCAAAAGTATTTTTTGATGTTTGGACAAAAGAGCAGTTGTTGAAAGTTGTAGGTCACTGCAGGAGTCGGTGACTGAAGACTGTTTTCCAGGCGGACGTCATGAGATGGGAGGTTTTTCCTGGTAAAGCTGGAGATATTGAGGCTGCTGGTCCTTCAGCTCAGTGTTGGTTCATCCTTTGAACAGCAGCAGGAGTTGCTGCCGTTGCAAAAGGAGCATGAAATGTTGAAGCAGAGAGTCAGTCAGTTCATGTTCTGTTATGTAATGTTCCATCAGAGAGGGTGAGATGAGCCTGGAGATCGGTGAAGGGGCGAGCTGGAGGTGACCATTCTTCAGGGCTTCACTACTCTCCCCGTTTTTATCTCGTTTGCGATTTGAATCTTGCTCCGAGGTTCGATGGTGACCAAAGCAGTCCTGGTGGTGATCGCACAATCCTGTGGTGCTGTTTGTAAACTGTAGGGAAGCAACAGTACAGTTCTCCACGGTTCGGTACGCATCACGGTTTTTGGGCCACGGTAACGATACGACTTCAATATGTTCACATAAAACTACTCGCCAGAAAAGGCAATGTATTACATGTAAATAATTAAAAGCAAGCACAGGTTATAAAAACGTAACACTCTTCCACTTAAATAAAAAAAAAAAAGCCAGGATAAATAGAAACTGTTACAAATAGAATATCAGCTGCACCAGGTTTTGCTAAAGTTGCCTCACGCACTCGTACCTCAGATGACGGTAACTATGGCAACCGTTTCTGTAACGTTACCCTTTGAAATTTAGATTTTTGTCATTTAAAAACTTTTTAAATACTTTAAAAGGAGACTGCAAAGTCTTTGGTACCAAAATTAAGGACGCTGGATCAACTAGCTGAACACTGACAGCTAGCTTAGCATCAGCTATGTAACGTTAACTTAGTTTGCTGCTAACTGAATATCTGAAAAGATGAGTGAGTGTTAATTTGCTTGCATTGAATAAGGCTGACGTGACGTACAAAAATGGACGGGTGACGTTAAACAGAGGAAAACACAGCTATACTGTCGGCTTACAGGCAGGTTACAGGTTTATTGTTGACCGTGTAACGTTGCTGTTACAGGTTTAGCAGGTTACATTACACTGGATCAGGGGCGTCAAACTCATTTTCATGGAGGGCCACACCAAATGCATATACTCAATGTTAAATAGCTCACAATTCATTACTTATTCAAATTACAAATATTACATATGAATTTTCAGAGATTATTTTTATCTATCACATCTGTTCACTGTAATGTCTGTTGCTAACACTTAGCCTCAGCTCTAATTGGCTACATGCTCCAATCGCAGCTTAGCATGGTTGTCAATTTTTGTTAAACTTTTAATTGAAGATGAGTTAAACATTAAAACATTTATTTTATGTTTTTTTTTTCACTAAAACATATGAGCCTGTGGTATATTACGGTAAATGCAGCATGAATTTATTTTATTTTATTTTTTTTTTAGTTACAGAATTACTTAAGTTAATCATTGGTGAAACGGAAACAGTTGTGACTGTTCTCAGGAGAGACATTTTTCCTGCTTTCACAGCTTCACCAAAACTTTTGTTGGTCTCTCTTTGATGCACAAACTTGCAGCTCATGCAGCAATCGCGTGGGCTTCAAATCTGTACAGTAACTGCGGGGAAAGCATCTTCTTGAACCAGAACTTCTGGGTGAAATGACTGTCCAAAACTCCTTGTTTGAAAGTTTAGTTCAGACTTGTTGAATCTGTTTCAGGCTTCAGGCCCGTTTACGGACATGTCTGACATTTGGCACCCCACCAGCTGATAAACCGATTATTTAAAGAAATTAGGAAGCCAGCAAACTAGGTCATGACAAATTATCTGGCTGATACGTTATAAACACTTGATCTTCTTATATATTGATTTGCCCATGATTACATTGTAATGTAGCTGTACTAGTTTATTAAATATTTAGACTCTTTATAAATGCTGAATTCAAAGATTTACATGTTCCCTTTTTTACAGAGTAGATTTGGATTAAGCAAAGAACTGCCATTATACATTTCATGACAGTTGGATGTATAGAATAGATGGAGTATGATCGATAGTTCAGTGATAGAAACTTGGAAACACAACTGACTCGTGATTTCCTGACTGATCAGTGAGGTGGGTGGGGGGGTGGACCAGGTGACTTCTTCCCAGGCCACACCTTCTTCAGGATGCTGCCATAAGCCATCTCGTCCTGCATCAGCTCCAGTCGCTGAATCAACAGCAGAACGAGAACCTTTGGATCAACGCTCAGCAGAAACAAACAACTCAACCTTCCACTTCTGGCAAATTGATAGAGTAAGCAGTTTACTTTGGACTGTAAAAACAGATGATTTATGTTTGGCCTAATTTTCTATTTAATGATTACATTTCCAAAGATCTAAACATGCTGAATGTTTGAAAAGAAAAATGAAAATTGATGAATATTGATACCGTTTTTTGTTTTTTTTTCTTTTTTTGTTTTTTTTTTTCTTTTCTCCTTGTTCCTAGTAGAAATGGAACGAAGTGTGATCCTGCTGGTTTCTGTGGTTTTTGTGATATCAGGAGTCCAGGGAGACAGTCATTTGTTGTTTTCTAATGCAACGGTTGGTTTTCATTCATTTTCTTGTGTGTTTCACAGTTTCATCGACCAAATTTGTTAATTTTAGGCAAAATGAGAAAGTTGATCATTGTAACATTGGGAACATCATTCAGCTAGAATAACTGTCCTCACTGCTTAAGGTGCAGGAAAACACCTTTCAAAGTCACTGGTTTAAAAGAATGTGTCTTTAATTATTGGACATGTTATACCTGCTTTTCTTAGTTGTGTTACTGAATGTTTTGTGTGTCCACCAGGTGAACGTCACTCAGGATGGTTGTGGAATCACCAAACTGTGCCTTGCGACACCATCCGAATGCGACCCTGCAGGAAATGGAAGCTGCCAGTTTATGTCCATTGTGGCGTCCAACAGCACCACCCTGTCTTTCGAAATAAGAGGAGAGACAGACGGCTACATCGGAGTGGGACTCACCAAGGACCCGCCTTCGGTAAAATACACCAAACGATTGTGTGACTCAACACGAATAAGACAAACAATGTCTTAAAAAACCCTTTAAGACAGTCAACATTTCAGTTTGATTCACTGATAAACCAGAAAAAAATGATGGTAACAGCTGAAGATGTCTCACTCGAGGTCATTTGGAAGCCTTTAATATTCCCCAAATGTGACATGAACACAAAACAACTTCTGTAACTGTCCAAATATTCAGAGGCCAAAGAAGCTTGTGTCAAACATGGAAATTGGGTTGGATAGGTGAGATTATTTACAGAAGTCTGACGTTTTAGATTTATTTTCAACTACTCTGACATTCAAATTGTTCCCAAACTTGGTCAAACATTAACAACACGATCAACCAGCAGATTAACGTAGACTACCGAGATATAACAACGATCGCTGGTATTGTGGTTAACTTGAAATGTGAACTACTTTTAAGAACTGAATAATTTTCCAGGATCGTTACTTTGGGACTATTGGTGTTTTAGTCGACAGTTTTATACCTACTGGACAAATCAAGCTTGAAATACGACCAAAGAAGTGTAATATTTCATTAAAGCTTCTCTGACAACTTAACTGCATAATTGGTTTTCATCCATATTCAGTGTTCTCATCTGACTAAGGCAACAAACCAAAACAAATAAATGCAAATGTATTTCAAGAAATGTCAGAATTTGTCATGAACAAATATCTGAGGACACTGCAAACTTATGAAGCAGCTAAAAGGAACATGGAAGAATTTGATCATCACTAAACAGGAAGTGGAAACTAAACCATTGTGTAGACTATTGACTTATTTCCTGCCTTAGAACAGATACTTCATGCCATTTCTATTTTGTCCCCCCCCCCCCACAGGGAGTGGCCTTTCTTTACCTCTGCACTTGGGACAACTCCAGCACTCTAGACTTCCGCACATTTCTCAGAGCCCCAGATGGGGCGCTCGATCCAGCTTTGGAGGTGAGGACATCACTGTCCAGATACACCAAATGGCAAAGAAACTAATTTGTAGTTGGAGTTTTAAAGCCTATAAAATGATCCATATTATTTTCCTTTTTATCAGCCAAGTTGTTTTTCCTTCAGCTTGAAATTGCTTAAATGTAAAAAAATATATATATTTATTTTTTACAGTGTTATACACCATACAGTAAATTCCTGCCAAACATGCCAATTCAAATTTGTTTTCTTCTCAGATACGACCTTTTTTTATGAGGAAAAAAGAAACATACGAGATTATTCTTTCTTTATTTACAGAGAGGGAAGTGAGACGTGGGCTAAACATATCGTAACAATCCTTAAAGTCACCTGTCAAGTGTGAAAACGGTCAACACAAATGTTCCTGCTTTCACAGGTGTTCAGCCTGTTTGTGCTGATAGTGGGGGGCCAATCAGTCATCAATTTCAACTTCATCTCTTTCTCAGTTTGCGAGTGAAATCCGAGGAACTCTTGATGGCAGAGTGACCCGGTGTGAGTTTGAAATCCCCGATGTGAACGCCACCATCCTTCAAATCAACGATACCACTGAATTCGCCGTGCTTCTGGGGACGGGCGTTGTTGCTGGAGACAGTAAGTCTCCAAACTTTTCCCTCCGTCGTTATAGACCAACAGCTTTTGACTACATTCGAATTCAGCTGAATTCGATGCTCCCTCTAATCAAACCTCTTGGTGTCTGGCTCACTGTCAGTGAGGTCCGGCTTTAACGTTCCTGTGCTCTTACTTCTGGCTTTGTTCTTCAGACTTTGGCATCTTCAACACCATCCTGGATTCCAACCTCACAAATCTTGCCGCCTTAACGTTCAACATCAATACCACAATGGCACCAACGGCCGGCATCACAACCGCCATCACAACCACAACCACCATCACAACGGTGCCGGCAGGAGCCAGCAGTGTCTATCAGCCTCACGGTAACCAACACAGCAACATTTCATATTTACAGATAACATCAGTGTCTCCACATTCGGATGAAACTACAGTATGTTCAATACGTCAGATTAAAATCTGCTCCATTAGTTTGGATGAAGAAATGGAAACTCTCAACCTCAGCTTTATTCAGAAAGTTTGATATTTGTGAAATTATTAGTGGGAAATAATACTGCTATATTTCATGTAGGCAGCACGTAACTGCTAAATGTAGTTTTTTCCTTTTTTTTTTATTATTTTTTTGTATAAATTATGAGGAGACATGAAGTTTGCACCAAATGTGGGAAAATATATTTACCTGTTAAGTCTGAGTACCTCCACTGAAGTGGGGCATAAATGCCTTTTTTATACCAGCAGACACTGAGGATATAAATTTTTGTTTCTTTGGACACTTGGGCTGAATGAAGTCATTTTCTGATAAACGTTTCTCTCTTTCTCCACAACAGCTGTTCTTCTCCTGAGCGTCGTCACGCTGTCCGTCAAACTGAGAGCCTGAGGAAGTGCAGAGTAACGTCGGTCTTTCTGACACAGTGAAGGCATCTGTGCTGGATTTACGCACAGAGGAGCAGAGTGTCAACAAACTAGGTCTAGATTCAGTTTAAATTTAGTTTTGAGTGCTGAGTGGCCGTGTAATAGAGTCCTCATCGCACCCAGGAAGGTCTGAATATATTGCTTCTTTCTGTGTGTTTTTTTTTTTTTTGTTTTTGTTTTTTTTAACTATTATTTTTGTTCAGGTGTGATTGTTCTCAGGTCTTCCCATAGATCAAGTTTGTCCATTCTGAAAATTGTCAGGTCCATCTTGGGCCCAAAATTGCTGTGGGAGATTGTGGTAATGGAGGAAAAAAACATCTTTTGCACTGTATTTGTACCTGAAATGTGGTTCTTAGATGTGAACAGAAATAGAAACTGTTTTATTGCCCGGCATGTGTGAACATATTACAAACTGGGAATTCGACTCCAGTGTTTCTATCTTGGACAAGGGAATGACACAAAGAAATAAAAAAAAAATAAGAGGAGAGAGATGAAAAAATTTTAAATCTATGTTCAAATGACATTTGCAAACACTGTGGTATCAGACCAAATTATTTATTTTGCCAGAGAATTATATAAAAATGTTGTAAAAACTTTACCCAACTGAGTGTCTGCACACTTTGGGCCTAACAAGGCTGAACAACTTGGTGTTAAATCCCAACTGAGCTTCAGTGGAGCCCAAATCATGAAACTGAAGTCAAACCAGTTTGGATATTTTGATGTAAATCTGCTACACCTTGTTGAAGGGAAAATGGAATAAAGATGGAGCTACAATTTAATCTCCTGAATGCTTTTTCTTCTTTGACCTGTTTACCCAGAGAAGAATTATGGGAATCATTTTCAGGTTTAGGAATAACAGAATAATCTTCATATTAACACATTATGAAAATAAGGGTTGGTTGCAGCGCAGAGATATCAACAATGAGATGTAACAAGTATGCACAAAATGTTTGTAACTGGGGGGGCGCTGGTTCAGGTCTGTGCTCCGCTGACTGTCTAACGCTGGATGTGGACACTGACGTCAATGCGTAGTGAAGCCTTAAGCAGTCACATTGTATTGGACTCTGTGTGATGTCCTGACTTCTGATTTGATTTATTAGCTCAGCAAATGTTCTGATGAGTTTAGAGTCTCAGTCTTCTTCAATACATGATGTTAAGCTGTTTTTAAATAAAGTCCAAGATGATGTACGGTATGCATCTGGGTGTGGCTACAAAGTGGAACCTGCCTTAAATCAGGAGACGGTGAAGTCCAGGTCAGACTGATCCGTCGCTGCTCCTCAGCTCCTGTTCTGGTTCTAAAAGAAAAACCAAGATGGTGACGGTACAAGCTGAATTTCCATCATTGTTATCAGCTGTAGCAGCGGGGCTGCTGTTGACTGCTGTTGAGAAAATGGTCGCAGGGAGTGTTTGTTCACATTTGGATTTGATGAACTTGATGAACACCTGCTATGTAACTGAACATAGTGAGACTAAACATTCATGGGTTTATGTGGATACATCAGGTCTATCTGAAACAGTAAAGACGACTATCAAACATATACATTTACTATTCTGTCAGATAATATTCAACCCCTCCACAAAGAACATCATTGCACTTAAAAATGTGTTGGTATTCATGTTTATTACTTTAGTTTAAATTTAAGAAATAAATAAAAAAAAATAAATAAACAAATTATTTTCTTAAACAATCTCCACTGTAATATTAGATTGATCTGACAGTCAGACATTATGGAAGATGGTTTTGCAGCTTATGTGAATGGCACTTGTGAAATCTGATGAAGTAAAAGAATTTCAAGAATTGGAAATATGGAACCGTGTGTCAGAAACCTGTCCTCCAGCAGGATAGGCACCCAAACACAGCAAGCTTTTTTTTTTTTTGGTTTACATCAATGCAAACTAAAGTAACAAACGCATGAATACCAAAGCATTTGTAATTACAATGGCTTTCTGAGAGAAGTGGTGCATTATCTGACAGAACAGCCTTACCTTACCCTCTCTCTATATATTTCTACATACACATCTTTTGCAAATTTTATGTACTTTTAGCTGCAGTTGTAAAGTTTAATCAAACAGTTTCTCCAATTACAAATCTGGTCTGACAGGTTTGGGCTGGTTATTCAGACCCTGTAGGCCATAAAGCTCAACTGAAGAACATTTCAAGCTTTGAAGCAACTTCAATAATGCAGCTAAAATGACACATGAAAGCTTTTGTCTGAAATGCTGGAAATAAACAGATGACAGAGAAATACATCTGATATTTACAGCAAATAACGGTTCGTTACGAAATTGACTAGTCTTGTGAGGCGGGTGGGTGGGGGGCATTTTTCAGTTTGGAAAACAGTCCTTTAAATGCCTACTGTGTCAGGAACGGCTGCTGAAGCTGTTAATAATTTGGCAAAGTTTTCACAGCTGCAACGTACAATCACATAATTTTTCATGTGTCAGACTGAAATTTAGTTTATGGCCAAGTTGAAAGAGAGTACCAACACGAGTGACAGGTTGTCATGAAGTCCACAGTAAAAGATTTTCCTAAATTTTACACCCCCTACATAAAAGAAAGCGATCTTTTCTCCTCAGAAAACAATGTAGTAGTTAATGCAATTTAATCTTTGATGTAGTTTGTGGAAAATAGAAACATAAGGGTGCATAAAATTTTAATATTTTATTGCAATTTATTCCTTTACAGTTAAACTTAAACTGAATAGTATAAAAAACTGACATTAACGTACAGACACGCAAGGTCAAACAAATTCACTGATGAGGGAAAACACACTGAGCCTAAAAACTGTATTTTTTTTAGCTGAATTTCCGTCCTCACATTAAGACATGTCCGTCGAGTTGTCGTCTCTGAGAACATTCACAGTCCATGTTTCTGCCGTCTCCTGAAGACAAGTAACGGCGCAGTAAAAACACAAACTGAAACCTACAGCTAATTAATCATGTTACAGTGATACGGGACACTTTCCAGAGTAAACAAAAATTAATGATCGGCTTTAGGGACAATGGAACAACATTGTGGGTGCACCATGCTTTTTTGTGTGTGCGTGCGTGTGTGTTTATATGTGTTTATATGTATGTGTGTGTGTGTGTGCGTGTGTGTGTGTGTGTCTATGGCTGTGTGCATGCATGCGCACATTTGCTTGTATCTACAATATGGTTGATAAAACAGAGTCCGAGTTCCTACTGGAAGCTGTGTGTACGCTGCACACGCCGTTGTGGTCTGAGCCTATGAGTCCTCTTCACCGTTGACACTGTCAGCATCGTCGTCGCCTTCCACGTGCTCTCCTTCCTCCTCTTCCTCATCCTCATCATCCTCCCTCTCTTGGCTCTTCACCTGCACAGTTTGGTATCAGAGAGATCAATTAACGTAAGCTGGTGGCACCGCAGCACTTGTAATGGACACAGGAAATGCCAGTTTGGGGCCCCTCCTCCAGCTCAGAAATGAATTCAAGTCCTTGCTGATTACTTCTGAAGGAATCAAGGTGCCATCAGACATCTGCTCTGTCCATCTCCATTTTTAACTCTAGTCATAAGACTTGTTAACTCATTAACGTCCTAGGCTGCTGTGATGTTTGTGTCATTTAAACTGTTCCTGTTTAACATTAGATGAACTGGAACAAATAACCCTCTCCGGATGTCACAGGCTCACCTCTTCCTCCTCCAGCAGGTCTCCCTCCTCTTCATCATCGTCCTCGTCTGAATCGTTCAGCTCCTGGCTCTCCCTCTCCCTCTTCAGCCCATCATCCTTCTTGTTGCTCGAGTGTGGTGGTGAGGTCACCTCTCCTGGCTCAGTTTTTATGCTCTTAGCTTCTGCCAAACACGGTTAAACATTTAGAGCAATCATCTATAATAATAAATTAGGTCATAGGATGAAAATATTTGTTCTGTCTCTGATATTCATGGTCTGTTTAAAGACTTTCTGCTTGTTGTGAAAAAATAAATAAATAAATATTAAAAAAATCACCACTGAAACCTTACATTTTCTGTTTATTACCCATCTAGTTTAATACTTGTACATGTTTTATGAGTTTAAATGGGAAAACAAGGATTACGACTCTCAGGTAATAAAACCCATACCCGACTTCTTGCTGTGGTCCTTTTCCATGCGCTCCAGGCTCTCCAGCAGGTCATCTACTTTGCTTTTGATTTGGGTCAACTCCCGCTTGATAGTCTGCAGTTCGTCCACTTTCACTGCAGAGAGAATGGAGGGAGAGTGAGTGTTATTTTATACATCTGGATGAGCAACTGGTGAGAAACTAAGCCAATAAAAGACATCTGCATTTGCACATTTAAAACACAGTACTGTTCAGTGAATATAAGGTCAAACTGAGCTGGGCTAAAGAGTTTGAGGACATTTTTAATGGGGTTTATCAAATTATGTCCTGACATTCTGCATGATTGCCTGGTATGGTGATCTGAGCCTGAAAGCTCGATCGTAAAGGTCAATGCACAACCCCTCTAACTCCACTGCAACTTTCCCTCAGGCTGTAGCTCCTCCTCCCAACAAGACTGCATTTTTTTTTTTTTTTAAATCACATGTGCATTCACCCTGCTGACTTTTCACACAAATAGTCTTTTAGATTTTCCTGAGCTCTTAGTCATTTTTTTTTTTTTTTTTTTTTGAACTGCTGCAGTGTGGTGCACTGTTTGTACTGCTGTCACAAAATCTAATTTCCCCAAGAGGAAGTGGGAGACACTCACTCGTTCTGGATGATGAATTTCTCTGGCTGCTCTTTGAGGATGAAGAGAAGCTGCTCTTAGTTCTACGGCTGCTTCCTCCGCTGAGGCTGACCCGGGGGCGCTTGGACGGAATCACGGCCCGCGACAAAGGGGGTGGGGGAGCGGGGACGCGGGATGGGTAAGAGTACATTCTGGCATCAAGCACATGGGCGACAAAAGAAAGATAACAACTGAGTATGGAGGTTTTCATTAGACAAAATTAGAACTGTGTCAGGAAAATGTGACGAATGAGTGTTGTGTATTTACCTATCATAGTAATCTCTTTGAAAGTCATAGTCAAGGTCAAATGAGGAACTGCTGCTAAAGAAAGAAAACAAAAAAAGAAGAGTTTCAATGGGAACATTATCATCTTTATCTTTGTATTATCTTTGTCTTGCTCCACATCAGGTGAGCTTCCAATTTTTTTCCACTTCTGGTTTAATTTTCTGGCCAAAGCGTTCCTTGATTTTCTTGCCTGTGTAAGTGTTAGTGCAGGATCATTAACTAACCTGTACATGTCTCCAGCTGAGCGTTTGGTGGTTTTTGACCTGTGTGGTTTAGGTTCTCCAGCCAGATTGATGTCTGAGGGGAAGAGGAAGAAGAAAAAAACAAAAACAAAAAAAAAAACAAAAAAACAAAAAACAAACATGCCACAGACAGTTAAATAGATGATCCCAAGGACAACAGATCAAGTTGGTTTAAGTGCCAGACTCTCATCGATCATTTCCCTGTGCAGAGTTTCATATTCATCTGGTGTAAGTGACAAGTATAAGCACTAAGCCATATGTGGCCCGATTTGCAATTTACAGAAATGTGATGTCTGAAATTGAAGCCTCCAGTGCAAAGACAATATCCTTACCAATATCCTTACCAAGAACTTGTCCGACAATCATCCTCCCGTCCTCTCCGGTGACGGCAGCCCGGGCGTTCCTCTCGTTGGCATACTGAACAAAGGCGTAGCCCTTGTGGACAGAGCAGCCCACGATCTTGCCATACTTGGAGAAGATGGCCTCGACGTCCGCCTTTGTGACCAGCAGGGTGTTGAGGTTGCCAATGAAGACCCTGGAGTTGAGGGAACGGGGGTCGGTCTTGTTGGTGACGTTGCTGCTGGCCATCAGGCTGGAGGTAGTGGATGAACGACTGGCGGTAAGACAGACACAGATCACAGATTTAGTGGCACAAAAGAATGACATTGACCCCTCTGAACTACTCCTGCTGTCTTTGTGTGAGCACTAGAAAACCTCCAGCAGTCGAGTCAGAGAACCAGGACAAGAGCACACAGGATCTTGGGGCTTCCCTGGCAAATCAAGAAAGTTAATAAAAAAAAAAAAGGGCTGTTGCTGACTGCAGGAGAAAACAGTAGGAATGGGTCATCCTTGCTTTACTAACAAGAGGCATAAGTCCAAACTGGACCTTATTTTGGTGCTTTGAAATTCTCAGACAACCTCAGAATTAAAATTTTTTGTATAATTTTCTTCCAGAATAAAAATACTGTCCACTGAATAAATAGTCAACTATCACTGAAAGCTGCTAACATTTACACCCACTTCGTTAGAGGTACGCAACAACTTGTACATCTACATACAAATACTGTATGTGTGATGCCCGTACTGGCATCAAAAAATAAATAAATAAATAAATAAAAAATATATCACTTGAGCTGATTCATTATATTTTAAGTGAAAAGGTTGACTTCAGAGCACCAGTTTTATTTTAAAGACTCAATTTAAGTAAGAGTTGGTTTCAGTCCTCTTACAACTGCTGTATCCAAAAAATAACAAATGAGAGAGGAAAAAAAAAAACAAAACAAAAACTAAAACAAATAAAAAGGACAAGTTGAGATAGTCAACACACACATTCAAGTAAAAGTTATTTTCAAAACGTTCAGTTCTGCTTTACCACAAAAATAGTCCTTCAGATATTTTCAAGCCAGGCGGCATGTCTTACACATCACTGCATTAACATGGCAAGTCCTTGTGATGACACTAAGCCACAAATCAAAATAATCACCTCACCTGAGAGACAGAAAAGGGCGCGAAAACCACACAACCGTGTGCATCAGGATTTGTACACCTGTGGTTTAACAGTGGGCGACACAACATACATCCAATTCTACCTCAATATGTATACTAACCCAAAGTCTGTTGGTGCTTTTGTGGGTGCATCAAGTTTGGGGCTGGGCGCTTAGTTTCTGGGGATTGGTGGTGTGAAGAAAGACAATTCACACAGTTGCCTATGAAATATTTGCCCTGCAACTAATTTATTTTCACTGTATATTAATCAGCCAGTTTCCTGCAATGAATAAGTTGCAGTTCTGATAAACTGAGTAAACTAGTAAAAAAAAAATAAAAATGTATTTTTCAGGGTCAAAAGTGACATCTTCAAAAGTCTTGTTCTGTCTGATCAACACCCCAAAACGCAAAGATATTTCCTATTAGATCAAAACATCTAATTTTCACTTTAAAGTTAATTTTTGCAGTTTTGTTTGGAAATGGGCATCACAAATGTTGCAGATTAATTTTCTGTCTGATTAAGATATCGTGTTTCCAACAATACAAGATAACTACAGGACTAATTTATATTCACTGGGGAAGCCCCAGACTCTTCTGATACTTCATATCTGACCAGTTTAAATCTCAGAATCGATTAATCATGGCTTGCAACTGCTTTTCCAGTAGCACCAAGGGTGAACAGGAGTAAATAGTTTGTGAATTTTGAATCGGGAAAGGAGCTGCTATACAGGGAAACATGAAAACAGTAGCAGCATCAACAATTACACCACACCCCCTCCCTGCTGACAGGGGGCTGAACATTCATCACTCACTCCATAGCGTCTGTGTGCAGGGTTGTCGTCTGTCTGATGTTTGACACTGTGGCCTGGGTTCAGTTTGGTTGGGCTGGTGTCTCGACCTTCACCTTCGCCCCTCGCGATTTATACTGAGGTGACAGAAAACACACCTCAGTCAAACTGAGCAGGGTTATCTTGTACCAAATCTTACCTGGGTGGAAAGTGTATGCAAGAGTAAGTGATGAGGAAAGAGAGACAACAGGGGTGCGTTTCCTTGAACTACAACCTGAGCCATTTTTAAGTGCGAATAACTAATCTTGTTTAGATAAACTGAATGGCAAAGCAAAAAGGTCTGAGCCGTGGACATTCACAGAAATCAAGAACCAGGCCCGGACTGGTCCACATACGCATCTGATTGTGGAGCTTGTGTGAAACATAGTTGTAAGTCTGAGGGTCCTTTGATGACAAATCCAGAGCATTAACCTCTGGTGTGTAATTTAAATTTATGTCAACATGTCAAACTGAAAATCCACAACACCAACTTATCATAGACAAATAAGATAAGTTGATTGTAAGAGACAAATTGATTAATGCCCTACAATGACTTAACAGGTCTGACCACATGACTGAGATTGTTAACTGAAAGTGTTGTCGATTGATCATCTGATTGTGGTAGTCTGTTATAATCTTTACACATGAGGTAATATCAGATCAGAGCGACACACAAGTTGGAATGATTGCCTTCTTATACATATACCAATAAATTCATTATCATTGAACACTAAGTGGTAGAAACTGGGATCTTGTTTTACTCAAGACATAATTTTATAGGTCCATTATTTATTATCATCAGAGTTACTCCTTTAGCCTCCTTTAATACCACAGAGCGCTATTAAATTTAAATTTTATGTTCATATCGGACAAACAATGACCAAGAAGCAAGGGGGGGGGAAAAAGGGCAAACAATTACTTCAACCAATTCTGATAGGTTTTTCTTTACATATGCCCCTACATGCACACGATCCACTCAAAAAAGCTTTAAGTTGTTCTTGTTTTTTTTTTTTTTTTTTTAAACACAAATAATGTTTCCCAACAGCTCACAGCCACATAGAAAATCAAGACTATTGCTACAGCAGGAAAGGGGACATTATATAAGACCTTTATGAATAAAATGTATAGCCTACAGTACCTTTAAAGGTTTTTTTTTTTTTATTTAAAAGTTTAAAAGATAACCTGGCCTGTATGTGCTCCATTGATAAATTCCCCAAACTATTTAAATTCATTAGCTCCCTGTGAAAAGGCTTAATGGTGCTTGTGGGTGATCCATGTGGCCTACTTGTGAAAGTGAAGGCGTGGGTTGATTTAGATACACATAAACAGCCATCATACTCTTTCAGATAGACAAATGTTTAATTGTTAAAATGTGTATTTGTAACGTTAAGTAACAAAACTGAAGTCCAAAACTTCCAAAATCTGGAGAAAAAAAAAATAAAAAATAAAAAATATCGCCCTTGATCAAAGAAGAGGAGAGGAGGAAAAAAAAAACTGGAAAAATCTACTCCACATCGGAAAACTAGAGAAACAAAGTCTGGGGATTATTTTAAAAAATTACCTAAACCATCCACAACACACCCGCAGGGGCCCCGACAGCGCCACCATCAGGCTTTAGCGTGAAACACGGGGCCTGCTGGCTAACGTTAGCCGACCACCATTTAAAA
The DNA here is from genome assembly GCF_900963305.1 of Echeneis naucrates. NCBI lineage: Eukaryota > Metazoa > Chordata > Actinopteri > Carangiformes > Echeneidae > Echeneis > Echeneis naucrates. The sequence goes on along the minus strand of NC_042527.1, from coordinate 18,399,450 downwards.
AGCACCAAAAAATACCCAGCATTCAGACCAGTTCATCTCCTCCAAAGAGAAAAATGAAAAGAAAAAAAACCTCCAGAACCTGCAAATTTCTGAATAACTGCGCAGTCGATAATCTGTAATCAGTTATTGATCAAGGAGAAGCAGCGACTAACAAACCAAAAGGAGACCGTTAGCTGTTAGCAAAAACAACATCAGTCCCGTCAAGGAAAAGTCTTCACAATAAACCGCTACAAAAATCAAGCTAAAAAAGAGAAAGGGGTAGGAGGGACGGGGGTGGGGGTGAAACTGCAGCTAAATGCATCCAAAACGTCGTGTATATGTTTTTTTTTTTTATTATTTTTTTGGCTAAAAATCACAAGCAGCAGCGTTCGTGTCTTTGAGGAGGATGAGCATCTCCGAGTTAGCTTAAGCTAGCTACCTCGCTAGCAGCCCAGCAGCACATTAGCACGATCTGTCCACTTGCAAAATAGCCACCAAAAAAAAAAAAAGGAGAAAAAAAGAAAAAGAAAAAGAAAAACCGTAGTTTAAAAAAAAAATCCAAAAAGAAAAGAAAAATTGTCTGGGAACAAAATACTCACCACGACCTTTACGAGTAAAATGTCTTGCTTTGGGTAAAATCTGTGAGATCGTTACTTAGGTCGTCCTTTCGGAGCAGCGGAGCTTCGCCCCCTTTAGCAGCCAGCTAGCTTTCTTCTAGCCACCGAGCTAACGCGATGCTAACCGGCAATGGCGCAGTGTTGGACGGGGAGCGCCTGACTCGTATCACGGGGCGGACCGGCGGGGCGGGATCAGTCGACTGAGGTATGTGCCGCCGCGGCGGCGCGGCGTGTTGACTTAAAACGAGCTCACTTTGTTGTTTTTGAAATCGGTTTGTTCTGCCTCTAAAAAGCCTCTCGAGATTTTGTTGATTTGTGTTTATCTTTGTTTGTTTGTTTTTGGAGCGATATTTTTTACCCAAATCAACTTTACATATTTAGCTTTTACATATTTTAACTGAACAGACGTTTTTGTCGAAATTTATTGATTAACATTAACATTAAAATTTAAATGATGAAGGATATCAGGTAAGCATAATAGTCATTCCTGTGCTTTTGTTTCATTGCTCCATGTTTCTACCAACTTTGTCTCCTATTATTGTGACTTTTATATAAAGTAAGTAAAGCTGTAACATGCACTTGATTAATTCACTCCTTATGATGTTAATTCCATGCACACATTTCATGTTTCCAGCTTCTCAGTCGTGAGGATTTGCTAAAATTGCTGACACAGTAATGAAAGAAATCATAATCTGGTGATTATTTGTACATAGTTCATAAACAACAACATAGATTGTAATAGTTTTAGTTTGCTTGACAGAGGAAAAACCCCAAACAAACAATAGTAAGCCTATGGGACATATTAAGATTTTATACTTCATCAGATATATTGTGAAAGAGTCACAAATGTAACAAAGAAATTGAAGAAGATTTACACACTTTTTGGACTTTGGCAATTCTGTTGAGGAATTACACCCATCAAATTGACTTAAAAAGTCTGTTCATCAAGTTGAGTCGTGTTTGTAGCTGTGAATTCATTTTAATTTTCTCACTGTGATGTCTTTAGGCCCAGATGCTGTCAAGGTCACTTGGGCAACAGTGTTTATTCCATTATAACTAAAATATTGCCCTCTTAAACATCTAAAAACACCTCCAAACAACACTGCTTTTGAATATGAGTTAACAATAAGTGTTAGACCATTGCTATGTTATCACAGTCAGCCAGGAGAGGGAAGTGTTGCTCTGAAAATAAATTAATGACCGCAATGAATTTGTGACAAATTGATATAGATCAGAGTAAAGTAGAAGAAGAGCTGTATTATGCCTGCAACAGAAACTTTAGTTGATTGAAATCCCCAAAACCTAACATTAATTCACTGTTATGAATATATGTGCATTTCCCCACAGACTTTCACAAGTTGGACTCACAAAAAAAACCCAGTGTGAAGACAGGAAAGTTCCCAAAGATAAAAGTTACCATGTTAATTGGAAAAAACGATTCATGATGTTACCCAGGATGGCACAGTGGGACAGCGGTTAGCATTGTTGCCTCACAGCAAAAAAAAGTTCTGGATTTAACCCTTCGCCTGTACGTACTCCACCTTTCTCCCTCTTGCATTAGTGGTTGGCTCTAAAATTACTGAAGGCATGAATGGTTTGTCTTTATATGTGGCAGTATACTGGAGACCTGTCCAGGACAGACCCCACTCTCTTCTGGTGTCAGCTGGGATCAACTCCAGCCCCCCACGACCTCGCACAAATGGACATATACTGTAATCCCAGAGTGGACTCAGGACTAACCCAACTCTCTGCTAGTGTAGTTAGTGCGACGCTAAATTACGGACATGGGATGAACGCGTATGTAGCAGGTGATCCTGAATCTACAGGTACAGCAGTGCTGCGAGTCAACTCTTGCAGTTTACAGAAAAACTTTACTATCATAGCTTGTTGTCTTTGTCACAGTGACGACTAAGATATGGTCACACAATAATGCCCTTGCATTTATAACTGTTTATTATCTTGATTCACTGCTTCTGACTGAAAAATGTCAACAACCCAAATCCCAAAGATATTCACGTCACTGTCAAATTGGACAAAGAAAAGCAGCAGATGCTTTCACTAAGGAAGCTGGAACCAGCAAATGTCTGAAATGAGCTATCATCAAAAAAGTTGCTGATTAATTTTTTTTTTTTTTGACTGACTAATTCTTGCTGTTCCTCTATTCTAAAAAAATATGTATTATTTGCCTTGTTCCCCTTTTTTATTAATAATACTATAATTCCTCATTACTATGCTTGATTTACATTCACTGTGGCTGGAGGCCCATTGCGCTATAATAGAGTCCAAATGTCACATTTATAACAGACAAAACCTTTAATTAAAGAAAAACTGTTTTATATATCGAAAACAAATGATGGAGCGCATATATGTTCCAATTTACTGTTGTTTGTATCATCACGTCTGGATTTTCTCTGTGTTCATTTGAGTTTTATCTTCCTCATCCCCCTTTTTCACCACAGACATTTCAACATATCACAGTAGGAAGAGCACAGGTGTGACTAATAAAGATAATGGCCGTTAAATTGCTTTTAGCTGGTATTGTTCACGCTGCTTCACCGTCGCACCATCAGTGCAAGATGGAGACACTCGAATAGAACAGAGCCTTTGTTAATGTTATTAATAACAACTGTGCTTTTCCTGCTATGGCAAGTCTAAAAGTCTGTGGTGAAAAATGCCTTTTAATATTTCTGAATAACTTAACTGCACCTGAGGAGAGAAAGAGACACGATGGCAACTAAAACAGACCAATACCAGCTGTTTTCTGTATCTAGTTAGGAGATGAAACCCTCGACAATTTTTCATGGAGAATATGTTCTTTTGTGAATTGTTTTCCCCCATCTGGTTTTGTTTTTGCGCAGCATCCCAGAGGACTTGTTTACAGCTCTTTGCATCATCTCGGGAATCAGAAATATAACTCTGACCATCAGATACACAGATGAAAGATTTCTCGGCTCTGTTTATGCACTTTTTCTTAACAATGTGAAGTATGGCCAGAGGATTTGACAGGCTGTCATGCGGTACACATTGTACTTTATAAATGGCAGGGCAAACCAAGATATTGAACATTAATTAATTTTTCACTGGTGTGACTGCTACAGAGGTAACGTAGGAAAATCTGCAGACCAAAAAACCAGACAATGGTCAGTAAAAGGCACCACAAACACACTGAGTATAAAATTGTAGGGATACCACTGGAAATAAAAATACCACAGAGTGAAAGAGGACCCATGCAAACCCATTATTAAGCACTATAGATACTGTTAGTTGTTACATGGGAATATTACAAAACAGTGTATCATGTATATGTATTTGGCTGACACATACATTTGGAGCAGTTGTAGGTTTAACGTCTTGCTCAAGGACATTTCAATATGCCGACAAGAGCAAGAACTGCAAATCAATTGTCAAACCTTTGATCAGTGGTTTAGTCATGCTTTGAACTGAGCTCCACAGTCTGACCTGCACTTATTTCAGCATGAGTACAGCAGGAAAATGAAGGACAGCGTATCATGAACACAGAACAAGTAAAAAACTGTCAAACTGACTCTGAAGATCATGAAGATTTGAGGAGTTTCTGAAAAATATTTTTGCAATAAGGGGAGATCCAAAACATAGATTAGTCACGCTCAGCCTGTCCATCATAGCCACGTTCGAGTAAATAGAATAGATGGGAATGAAACTGAATAGAGATGCTGGTTAATCTCTCTAGAAATACTCCAGCCATGCCGTTTAGAATACAGTTTGGAGTAAGCTGTTTTGAGTGAAATAGCAAAAGCAGAGGGGAGAAATTCCATGACGGTCACGAGAAAGTCAAAGCCATTCGTTTATATCCAGCTGTAAATGTGCCCTTGTAACAGTTTTATTCAACCTAACTTCAAATATAATGCAAATTACTCTAACCTAACCTTTGACCCTTACACTGACCCGGATTCTTTTAGACTACGTCACAAAGAAAAATGTGAAAGCTCTAGGTGATGGAAACGCCGTAGTAGTCTGCAAAATTATTTTAAGCTGTCAATACAAGCTGTGTGTTTTATATGATTCCGTCAAATTAGATCATGAATGATACAAAAACATTAACTCTGCATTTATTTCACTGTTAGAAACTGGGGCGAAACTAAAATTGGTGGATGAGTTAATGTATGGGAACCGCACATTATTTTTGCTCCCGTTTCAAATACTGTATGGAGAGTCTAAATGTCCAATATAAATAAATAAGTCAAATAATAAATCCTGGAGAGTAAAACACAACATTTGTGTCGGAAAAGTAGTGACAATAGAGGGCTGTATTAACCTACTATAGAAGACCCCTTGCTTATTTTATAGTTAATTGACAGAAACACCATTTTCTGAATTGTTAATATTTTTCTTTTATCAACGATCTTAAACTGAAACTTTTCTTCACTCTGACTTTTGTTATAAGCCTTAATCAAATCTCCTGTCCTTTGTCTACCAGTATTTGGTTTTAAGAGTCTAAAGCTCCAGTTTTGTTTGTGTTTTTTTTTTTATCATCTCACTGACTTGTATCTCTGCAGTGTGACTCAGAAGTTTTTGCCCCAGGGCAGTCAGAAAGAGTCCTGCTGTGTGGGACCCTCCCATCAGAGAAACAGCATGAGGAGGCTTCAGACTTATAAAAAGCAGCGGTGAGTTCGTCGGTCACCTCCAGAGGCTGAGCTCTGTGACTCCCATCTGCTCTTTAATAACACAAAAACAGAAATAAACACCCCCACCCCCCCACCCCCTACAAAAAAAGTTTGTGTTTGTGTGTGCGCGCGCTGCAGAGCTGATGGAGCCAGTGAGCTCGCGCTGACGGACAGAAGGAAGAGACACAATCCGCGCGCAGCCAGCGCGAGCCATGAGCGGACACACGGCGGTGAGGAGAGGAACTCAGATGTGACTCTACCGGACTCTGCTGTGAGTTTTATTCTCTTTCCATCCTTCTGTGGTCGCATCGGACCTCCTGTTTTATTATTATTTACTTATTTATTTATTTATTTATTTATTTTTAGAAATGAAAGCTCGCGGGATTCGTCTTTATGCAGATTTAATGGTCTTATTAATTATTAATTAAGTATGGCAGCGTTTAATCTACTTTTTTTTTAATATATATATAACAGTTATCTGTTTTACTTCAGAGTAGAGCTCTAGCTGAGACATGAACGGCTTCTTAGTGGATGGAAGATGTGCAGTAATGGCATAATAAAACAGGAAAAATGTCAAAGGTTTGTGATAAAATGAGGAAAAAGCTTTGGAGAAACGTCCACCATGTGCTAAGACATGCTCTAATTTCAGATCTAATTTTACTCTGTGTATGTGGGATTACACAATAACTTGTTTTTATTGTGCAACAAGGATTTGAGGAAGGCAATTAATGGACATTCGGCTGTACTTCTGCAGTGAACTCTTACCCAAATGGTTCCCTGTGATATTTTTTCCCCTCTTATTACTTATGGGACCCTTCCTTTCCACTCCTCTGCAGCGCACTGATTTATGTAATGTAGCTGGAATGAAAAGTGCTGCGCAGGGGGTGGAAATCTGGCTTACTGGGAGTCAAACAGATGAGGAGGCTTGTTTTAATCATTAGTCTCATGGTATCACTGACATGCAGCTTGTGCAGGAGAATCAGGGTTTTATTCTCCCAGGTATCGGCCAGCGTTCCCGTTGCACAGAGGTGTTTGCAACCGGGGCTCAAAGGCAATTCATTTTATTATTTACCCCATTTAATTGTATACATGTGGCCATTTCAAACTGCAATAAACCAGATCTCTACTGTTCTGTAAAGCACAGAATTACCTTCAAATAGCTCTGGGAGGTTGATCAGGTTGTTGATCAATAGCAATGACTCACAGATTATTTTACCAGATGCTGAGATTGTTTGCTCAAGTGCTGAGATGGAGCATGGCGCTACGAGCGAGAGGCAGCACCGAGCCAAGATTTGTTTCACCCTAAAATATTTGTTTGGCCTGGCAGCGTGCGTTCACCCCGATTTCACATCAGGAGAAGAAGAAAATAACAAAAGCATTTCTATTCGAGTGGGATTGTTGCTGACTTTGCAAAATGTAAACAAGTTTCAAAATATGTAATTTAGTTGCAAGTGAGAGCATGAACACTGAAGCTGGATCCACTGATCCTGCCAGAAGTTGTGAGGCTGAACTTTACGTGTTATTTATGAACTGGGTTTGTCAACACGTGTTTGCCATGTGGTAATAATGCAAAAATAAACAACAACACACACACACAAAAACAACAAGGGTGAAATCAGGCCACACTTGACAGTTAACGCTTGGAAACAGAAATGACAAACCAATCTCAGCTCGAGTTCTCCTCCCTCTGAAGCTTTTAATCATGTCAGCGTCTCTAAATTGGGACTTGTCTTCTTTTCATAGTTGATTAAAGGTTGACAGCTGGACTGCTCATCTCTCACCTTGGAAACAGCAGCTGACAAAATAAATTATATTTGTCATAACACAGTAAAGTGAGTAAGCGGATCCCAAGTTATTTTATGTTGTCTGACATTTTATCCTCCGACCAACACTTGTCATCAGCATTTCTGCGAGTAACTTCAATATTGACCTTAAAAATAGCTAAATGATGAAATAAGGTTGACTCGTGGTACAATTTCTTTTTCATTTTGTTGGGAGCTTTAAGCCACAGCTCCCGGCCTTCAACAGTCTCGTAAGTCATTATAACTTGGAAAAGGCTAGTGGCAGAACCTTTAATTAAAATAATTTTTTCTATCATCACTTGTGGATGTTTCACCCTGAACTCGTACGGCTGTGCCGAGCGCTCTCCAACCTCCTTTTAAATTCGACTTCTGCAAATCTTTGTGTTAACAAAAAATCTGAGGGGGAAAAAAGATCTAAATATCAGAGCAAAAGTATCTTGGCCGATGTGAGAAGGGCAGTATATCAGTAGGAAATGCACAGAGCTGATTAAAATTTACTTCAACATGTTGTGCTTTACATCCTAATTCACTGGAGGAGAAGATCATTATCATCCTCATCCTCATCACCCAGCAGCCAGTTAGCTGAGGTCAAACAGGCAAAGAGCCTAGCCTGGCTCTGGTTAAAGTTTTGCATAAAGAAGTTGCATGAAAGCATTTTTTTTTTTTTTTTTTTTTTGAGCAACATTTGGATGGAAATCAATCATTACTGTAATTCCCGGTGGCGACCAGTAGAGGTCATTTAACATCACCTCTGTGCTGCTAATGCCCCTTTAATACTGTGTTTACATGACACAAAGCACAGTGACCTGATGTATTTAATTAAAGGCTTGAAGTCAATGAAGAGCTCTGATCATATGGGACTTGTTAGCGTGTGTGTCAAGAAACAAATTTGCGTTCTCTTACATAAATATTTTTAGCCAAATCTCTAAGAAAACAGCCCGGAGTCTGAATTTGTCACATCCGATCTCTTGCTGGTTTGAGGTGTTGTTTTATGACAGCCGTGCCTGTGTTCATAGCACGCTGATGAAATGCTTCATCATTTGTTTTTCTCAGCTGCCCAGTCCCTGAATGCCTTTCACGGACATTAGCAGTGATTGCCCTACAAGCAGAGCTCATTTTGGTTTGGTTCAGAAATGTTATTCCTGGCCAGAGGTGCGTGCTCTTTTGCAACACCCAAGGGTGACACAGCTGGGTAATATGACCCTCTGAGAGTATTGGAGGTAACTGTTTCAACATTGTTTCTGGTGTGTTAACTGCAGGGCCAATGTCTTTTAAAACCATGTTTACTTGGTAAATTATTACAGCTAGCAGGATTTTTCCTTGTAGCGCGGCCCAGCAGATTAGTGGGATTATAAAAGTTACTTTTAATGCACTGAGGGTAGTTTATCTGTACACGAAGATGATAAACTCCAGATTTTTGCTCGGGGGTTATTCTCACATCTCACAGTACAAGAATGGAAAACAAATGTATTAAGGAAGTGTGTGTGTGTGTGTGTATGTGTTTAGCCTTCTCAATTTACATCTGAGTCCACATTTAGTTGCAGGCAGACCCTCCATTTCATATTCTTGGTATAGAATTAATTTACTTTGTTTGTATGAGCGATTGCATCCTCATGAAAGTGGTATCGGTGCAGAACGATGTCTTTCACAGCATTATTTGGTTGTAGTCCAGTCCAGGCCATGCAGCTGTCACTGCTTTATGTCTGATGGGTAGTTCAGTTTAAACCAGTGAATCACTCAGACCAATCTTTCAATATAATCCCTTCATGGATGCATTTAACCGATGATGGCGAGGTGAACCAGAAATGTGCAGAGTGAAATATGTGTAATATAATAGCTTGACTGTATATTACTTTTTCTATATGAACTCCAGAATAGGTGTTAATGGTTGAGTGCATTGTTGTTGTTGTGACTGGTACAATTTATTTGGAAGAGATTCTTTAGTCAAATAAGAGAATGGGTGCTTTAAAACGGCAAAAAAAACCCAAAAAGCAACATTCATTGTTCGTAGCGTTTTTAACGTATCCACACAGATCAGTCACTGTTCTGAGCCAGCTGCTGTGTCTTAAATCTGATATTTTCTACTTTGACAGGTTAATGTCTCCGATGAAATCTTAACGCTTTAATGTGTGTGCCCTGACGGCGTGTAGCACGTGTGGAAGTGCACAAACTGAGCTGCAGAGCTCTTCATTCGCATCTCGTTTCTTGGTGTTAGCAGTGTAGAATTGATTTGTGACCGAGATTCTTCAGAGAGTAAAGGGAACCCGTAGAGATGCTCATATTTCACCTTTCACATTAAACACATTCTTTTCATGTATTTGTAATGTAAAAAAAAAAAAAAAAAAAAGACAACGCAGCAGAACCCAACCTTATAAAACTGTTGTTTTTTTTGCTCCTTAAAAGTTTATAGTGTGGAAATGAAGACACAAGGCTTTTATAAAGGATAACACAATAAAGCCTAATTGGTTTCCAGGTCCACTATGAGGTCCTCAGTGGGAGGCTGGAGATGCAGCAGCCAGAGAGCAGCAGAGTTTGAATTAAATCAGTTCAGCAGTGATATTGCAGCATACGTGCTGCTAAATAAACTCAACAACAAAGAAGGATTGTCTCAGAAAAATTAGATTATTATTATGACATGTTGAGAGGATACTTCTTACGGTAGCAGCATCACGTACTTCTCTTGCATTAGTTTATGTTGGGACTCGTACACTTAAGAGAGAACCAGACTCAATGTAGAGCGAGTTGTTGCTATAAAGTTTAAATATTATTTCTGGGAGTCACCTAAGACTAACATACAGGCAAGACAAATAGAGCAGTTAAATTGAAAAGATCTGTCAAGATTGATGATGCTTTGCAGGCTCAGTAAAGCAGACGTCCACACGGCTTCGCTCGCTCCCAGAGGAAAATTAATTTACATTTCAAAGATTGAGAACAGAAATCTCTGAGGATTTTCGAGGTGTGGGTGGAAACACAGACTTTTTTAACATGAGCTAAAATGTGACTTTACAGTGATTGCTGGTCTGTGCTGCTTTGGCCTGAATACATGTTGTAAAGTTACAACCACAACCTGCACCAAGGGTGTGTTTACAGTATTAGCTAATTTTCTAATACAAATTTTTCCCCTTCTTTCTTACTGTACTCTCTTGGCTTCATCTGCTCCCCACCCGTCCCAAATGTATTTGCAATTTGATCCCAGAAATTTCACAGTCCTGTGGAGAAAACTATTGTTATATTCTAGTTGTGGTCTGGCTCAAAAATCTGGGCTCTCTACATCTGCAGTCTCTCTGGATCCCCTCCCCCTTTTTATAGCTCCACTTCCTGCCTGTACAACAAACTTAATCATCAAGTAAACACATTTTCAACATCATCGGCCATTAAGTGTTCATAATGCAATTCAATCTTTGTTTTTCATGTCGCCGGCATGAGATACAAAGCCATTTAAGTCCCTGAAGCTGATAGTTTGCCTATTCAGAAGTGCATGTTGGATTTCAGTTTTATTTGCCCCCAGAGAGGCATTGAACAAGGCATGATGGTAGGCATAAAAACCCACAACACACACACGCAAAGACACAAAACAATGTGAGACAAAACTGGCGTTTACATTGGACAGAGTGTAAATAAGCGCCATTATCTTCACAGACTTCCAGGCAGAACAACCATAAACACTTTTCTTGTTATGCAATGTGGTTAGAAAACACGTCGCACAAACTTCTGATTGAGCACAAATCAACCCTGAAAGCAGATCACTGTGTCACTGTGCCAGAACACTTTGGCACAGCAGAACAAGTTCACGGTTTGTGCCGCAAATCTCCTTTTGGTGCAAATGAAAATGAGTCCAATTTGTGTGACATCATTAGTAACATATTAGATGATTCAATCGGTGATGAGCTTTCTGAGCCTGTTTATACTTGCATCCAATCAAAAGTCCTCCAAAAGGCATTTAGGATGGATTGAAATCAAATTACTTGCTGGATTGAAGCTCATTCTATCCCAGATGTTGAAAAAGGTTAAAACACGTCTGTCGTCTGTGGAAATAGCTCCTCAGTGTCTGATCTTCTCAACACATCTGCGCGCTCTCTCTCTCTCGCTCATCTGTCTTTGCGATAACCGCAGATCAAATGACACCTAAACCAGTACTCATGTCTCATCAAAGCAGGAATAAGCCAAACTACTCCATCTGTGTCTAGACATACGAGCGACGCTGGGCTGCCGTGGAGTTTCATCAGATCCCCGGTCAGTTCGATGACTGAACGGATGATGGCGTTTTTCTCATGGTTGAGCGAATAAATACGCTTCATTCAAGTGTTTATGTGTTGTCGTTAGCTAACGCTGGCAAAACTGTTGTTGTTGTAAATAAACTGCTGAAGTGCAGTAACCAGGTTTCTGGCAGTAACCGCATTTCTGGCAGCAGCCGAACAGCTTGGCTCAGTCCGAATGTCTGGACCTCGCTGCTGACTCGCTGATTTATCAGGTACAGTCTGAGGAAGTCCATTAGTGCTGAGGATCGTCCAAATCCGCTCTACGATGGCTTCACCAGACACGATCCATCCGTACTGATATAGATATGATGCTGTAAAAATATAATATATGGACTCCGTTTGAAGCCGATTGCTCTTTGTTAATTTTTGCTATGTAATCTGGAAAAAGAAGACACAGAAGCTCTGATGTTGCCTCAGTAGCTTTAGTTATATGAACTGATCTGTTAAATCAGAAAAGGAACATTTGAAAAAGTTTCATGCCTGGCTCTTTGAGGGCCCATGGTGTGGTCCTGTTTACTTACTACTCACTACGATGCCGCTATCTTCTTGTTCTTGTTGTGAAAAATTCGCTTTCCCATGACATCATATGGACAAGTGCGACGTGAAGAGCTGGAAAGTGTTGGTTGGTATAGTCTTGGCTAATCTACTGGCTAAAATAGTCATGAGTCACTGAGCACAGGCTATAAAAACCACGAGATGTAAAACATAATCTATTTTCACAAGGTTTCTCTGACCAAATACCACCCAAAATTTGTCTGGAGAGACGCGTTGGAGTCAGTCGGCACCCACCACACCAGACCCTGCCCATCGGTGAAGGGCTTTAACAGGCGGCTTGTGAAGCTGCTCCTATTTCAAGACGCTGGCAGGCCGGTGGAGTCCCAAGTCGAGCCTACAGGCTGCCTCTGCTGTTCTATCTGATTCACGGGCTTCGCTCACACTGTCTTGTGGTTTGGACGGAGCAACTGTCATTTCAGTGGAATTTCCTGCCATCTGTACTCAGTCAGAGTTTCTCACAGATTCACACCTGCTTGTAAATGTTTGGGTCTTTCAGGGAGGAGAGGCTGACGGGATAGGTGAGCGCCGAGCCACGACATCGCCGTTTCTTTAGAGGGTAGAAATAATGACGGAAAGTGCTTTTTGTATTTTAACACCGAGTTTAGAGAATTACTGAAACACATGCACATATTCTGAAACTGATAAGTCACTTACTGCATTCCTGTGGCAATTATATTTAGAGCTTAAAAATACTCTGTTATCAGGGCAGCTATTAATATCATGAGTTCAGTTCCCTGGAGGCCTTTAAAAATCTTGAATCTTTCTTTCTTACATGTTGTAGAGAAACGACAATCCATCCAACTCTCCTGTTTATGTGGATCCATTGCTTTGTTGTTTTACACATAGTCATACTGGAGCGCACTGACGAAATGTGATTTGAACGCCAATAAATGTGTGTCACTATTTCTTAGTGAGTCATTAAAACAAGTCTTAAAACTTTTAAATAGGTAAACAGCAGAAGCTCTGGTTAGTTCCTAAATCTTACTGAAACTGAAATCTTGGTAACCAACCGATCGAGGCAGATGGCCGCCCCCCCCGAGCCCGGTTCTGCCCGAGGTTTCTGCATCTTAAAAGAAGTTTTTCCTTGCCACTGTCGGCAAATGTTTGCTCTTGGAGGGATCTGTTGGATCTGTCCTTAAAAACTCCATAAAGAGTTTGGTCTGGGCCTGTTCTATGTGTAAAGTGCTTTGATGTAACTTTGTTATGATCTGGCGCTATAGAAATAAATTTGATTTGATTTTGGTGTACTGGGAAACAACCACGTTCCCTTTATTACCAAGAATTAGATGAGAACATTAAATCTGAAACTACAGCCATAAATAAATAGTAAACAGAACAATATCTTTCTCCAGAAAGGAAATACTCAAGTGACTCAAAAGTGTGTATGTGTGTGTGTCAAATTTAAACAGCGGGGGGGTCACCTGATGGCCATGAGGGGTTAACATACAATGTACGTTTTTTGGTGAACTTTATTTTACCAGATAAAATGTTTGAGAGCTGATTCTCATTTACAAACATGCTATTTGGGGTGTTAATGGGGCACCAGAAGAAGAACCCCGAGAATCACTGTCTGAAGTCAGTCGCTCTTAAAAGCTTGTACTTAGATTAAACGCCTGAATTGTGATTCCAACAGACCGTTATTTTGTGCAACACGAGACTCTTATTCACCTGTTCCTACTGAGTTTACTTTGACCCCGAAGAGCCAAAGAATTTCTCAGCACAGAGTAGCCGAGTTGGGAGCGTTTGACATCAGCGATACGAAATACAAATCAAATTTGTCGAAATATCTGAAGAAATGCACCGTGACAGTTTGACAAAGTCTTCCAGTACACGGGGTCACGGCACGCGGCGAGCCAACAGCGTGAATTCAGGACTTTACTGTAAGTCATTTCAAGTTTGAAGCAGCTGTAAGAGGAGTCTACTGCATGCTTTTAACAGTTCAGTCACTTTTCTGACGCTGATATTTTAACTTCTAGGTAGCTGAAGGCTCATGGTAATAAAACTGGGCCATTAAATTGAAACCTCGTTAACATTAACTTACAATGTGACCTGTGAGCAATCACCGGCTGGATGAATTCACAACTTGGATCGGTGGGGGTGAATACCGTTTGGTTTCTTCCCCCATGATGTGATTGAATGAATATGCTTTTGAGTTTGAGAGAGCAGGAATTTAGCATGTGGTGCCTTTTGAAGGATTGTCCAGGGTAATTATTGTTTTCACAAAGCCAGAGCTGATCAGATTCAATCACTTATCTATTTAAGAGTCATGCCAAAGACTTCTAACGCTTCGGTATTCGGGTTTGATTTGGATCGCGGACTGATTTTCCCCAGAATGGACCGTTCTCTGAGGACCCGAACGCTCCAGGTAAACCTTGGCCTCGAAGGTATTTGTAATGAAATCAACACTCCACTGGATTTTTTTGGCTTTGGCAAAAACAGAAAATGCAAAGCAGTGAGCTTTGCCTTTTTACCATCTGCATCCTCTCAGCCCCCTCCAGCTGGAGGATCGGTATAACTGGAGATGGAGGAGTAATCACTGCTTCTGGTGGTGTGCTCTGCTTCATGCATTCCTCATTACAGTTTTAAGCTGTGTTTCCACAGTCATCAGCGGTGTTGTCACCTGGACCGGCCTCTTCTTCGGGCAGAGTATCAAGCCTTAGCGACTGTGTCTTCTTCTTCTTCTTCACTGTTGAATTTGAACAGCAGCTCGAACGCCTGTGACTTGCTGTCCGCTGTTCGCTCACTTGGACGGTGCAGAGATTTGCGCTTGTTTGGTTGGGGAAAAAAAACAAAAAAACAAAAACCTTTTGATTCCTTTTTTCCGTGCTCGCCTTCTGCAGACTTGGCTGCAGGAGACTGAGCCGCCGGACTGGCACGCTGAGCTGTCAGGTTCAGAAACAAGGTGGCAGCTTCATCGGTGGAGTATCCAGACTCCTGGCACGGCCTCTCTGTCCGCAGGTGTCGGCGCTGAGCTCCAGGTCTTTGAAGTATTAATGACTTAAGGTCTTAACGTAGACCTTCATTAAGGTGAACCTCATGATCCCAGTCTGAGTTTTAGTTTGACTTATTTCAGTTTCTTTTAACTTGTAGTGTTCTATTATTAGTATTAATAAACAGCGTGCGCTTCATTATGATGCGGTGACTTCAGGCAGCAATCGGAAACATAACTAATTGCAGTAGTCTTGCTCCAATTAGCGTGAAATTGATACAGGCGTTTGTGTTAATACGTGATTCGTTGTGTACTACTGACCACAGCTTGGAGTTGTTGAGTCAGTTCAGCATTAGCGGTCCACATTAATTAGAGTTCATTTTGGTTTTGGGACATAGAGGGGGAAGGCGTATCGTTCACATTGTCGGTGGCAGGTCAGCAGCTTCAGGTTGGGCCTCTTCCCTCAGTGTACATAAATGTTTCAGTGAGCTCCGGCTTATGGCCGTCTTGTTTGAGTTTCTCAGCTGAAGTCATTCGGCAGCTCGTAAAGCCACTAAATTTCTGCAGCGGTCAAAGGCAGAACGAAAACAGAGCCCGCCGCTCAGCTGCTGTGCATTTTCATCATTACATGCGAAGTACATCATGTTATTGGAGGGACGAGCGTTTCTGGATGTTGCACAACAGTCAGGCCTTGATTGAGCGTCTTAGTTCGAATCCATCTGCTCAGCACTCTCTGATCAGAAGACATTTATCTTTTTTTTTTACATTTATTATTCATTCTTCACTGTGAAAGAGCTCATTTTTTATTTTTACTATACAGGTAAAATAGGAGTTATTAAATTAAACAGGAGTCCCAGAGGCACTAAATGTGTAATCTGATTCATATCATTATCTCATCTGAGTCTTGAGTCTGTGAATTAATGCCACACCCTGTGGCTAAAGCTGTTCAACCAAACTGTATATGCTGATCGAATGTATCTTCAACCAGATAAAAAAAAAAAACAAAACAAAAATAAAATCAACTTGTGCAGAAAGTCTGAGTTAATGAAATCCATGAAAGGTGTGGCTGCATGGTCAGCGGTTCAACCAGCCGAGGCCTGTTCTCCACACTTTCCCTCCAGTTTCTTCCAGATATGACATACTAAATATATTTTTTGTCTTTATATGTCCTACGAGAGCCTAGCAACCTGCCCAGAGTTTAATGTGCCCTCACACTATGTCAGCTGGTAAAAATGGATGTTTGGATAATGAATGACTCAGTGTTAAAATGGGAAAGTACAGCGTATTCAAGCACAGGGGGAAAAAGAAAGAAAGAAAAAAAAAAAGCAGCCCAAAAGTGTTTTGGCCCCTTTAAAGCTTTGTTTACAGAGAGAGATAAAGTGATATATAAAATAAAATAAATTAACATCACAATAACTGGGTGCTGCTTAATCCAGGAAAATGAAAAAGTCTATATTTTCAAGGAATATCTAAATATTGGTGTTCTTTGGAAAGACTTTGGAGCAGTTGTCTAATATCCTGGAGAAATGGTGATGACTTTTTAATCATGCCTGGGAAAATGATAAAAGCCAAACTCATGATGTTCAACTGCACAGTGTTCATATGTGCTGTGAAAATGTGTTTAACTTTAGGAATCGAAAGCAGGTGGCTGCTAGTATGCACTTTCAATTTCCTTTGGACAAATAAAGGTTACCGACCTGAGAGTAAAGTAAATTAGGATTTATTATCGCACCCCGAGCTTACAAAATTGGGTTTGCAGGATTAACCCTTTCTGGAAAACGGAGGCCCTGAGACGCACATCATTGAGAGTAGTGTAAACTCTGAGCCTCCTGCCAACTTTCTGTGTTACTGGGATACTGCGCTCTCATGTCCTTTATGAAAAACACAAGCGACAGTTGTGAAACTAGTTGCGTCATTTAGATGCTTTCTTTTATACACAGCCAGCCACATCCATGAGATTTCTTCCTCTTGCAAACATATATTGTCACAACCTGAGATATAAACAGCACCTGTGTGTTTTCCTCCCCACAAACACTGACTCTTGACAGAAACATCCTGCCTCAACAGGATGCAGAAAATCTCGCCCATGCATTTATTATGTCTAGACTGGATTACAGTAATTCATCTATCAGGATGCTCTCGAATCAGAACGCTGCTGCACGAATATCAACAGGAACTAAAAAAAAAAAAGACCACATCTCTTCATTGGCTCCCGGTAAAATTCAGAATAGAATTCAAAATCAAAGCTCTTAATGAGCTTCGTTGGGAGGTCGCAGTGTGGATGTAGGTTTAGTTGTGGTTCATAGAGCCTCCTAAATCTAGAGGCAGCTCTTTCAGCTATCCGGCTCCTCTTCTTTGGAACCAACTCCCAGTATCTGCTTCGGCTTTCAAGATCAGGCTTGAAGCCTTCCTCTATGACAACTACAGTTAAAAATGTAGGTTTAATTACAGTGTTTCCTTTAGTCGTGCTGCTATAGGCCTGAACTGAATCTTTCGTGTATGTTTTGTTTGCATTTTCATGGCATCTTCTCCTGTTCTCGTTCTCTCTCCATCCCTCCATCCCTCACTGTGTCTCTAACCGCCTCTGCTCCTCTAGACCCAGCCAGTCAAGGCAAATGGCCGAGCCCAGTTCTGCCCAAAGTTTCTGGCTCTTAAAGGAAGTTTTTCCTTGACGCTGTCGTGCTTGCTCACGGGGGGATCTGTTGGGTCTCTTTAACAACTCCTTAAGGAGTTTGGTCTGGACCTGCTCTATGTGCAGAGTGAGAGCTTTGTTATGATTTGGCGCTATAGAAATAAATCTGATTTGATTAGATTTCTCAAAAGACTCGTTTAATTTTTCTAAAAAAGTCCTAAAAAAGCAACATCAGGCTTTTAAATCAGAGCTCAGACTTACCTTTGAATGAGTGATGCTACTTCCATGTGGTTCAGTAATCTTATTTTGTTAAGAAATAGCAATGACCTGACATACATGCGATGAAATACGATGAGCTTAACAAGTTTTTATGATCACTTCAGACAAGGAATCTTTGCAGAAAGTGTCAACAGGTTTAGTACCCGGAGACAGACCTGTAAAATACATCAAACTTTTGCATGCCTATTTCAAATTCTTCACTCGAACACGCGACATTGTAGATATGACGACAGCGTCAGCCGAACGGTTACCTGCTGATGTGGAGCAACGTTAGCTTTCATTTCCAGTTGCGCTCGCGTCCGCCTGATGAATTCAAGACTCCCTCCCCTTCGAGCTCTGCGATTGGTCTCCACCAAGTGCTGAAGAAAAATATCTGTGTTTAGCTGCCAAATGCTCCTCTATGTTCACCATCCAGTTGCTGTGGTTCACCAGAACTTTTTTCATCAGTGACAGTGATGCAAAACAGTCAAGTTGTGGGCTGGGAAACCAATATATTTAAATGGGCAGCAAAGCTCAGGGGAACTACAGTTGTGGGTGGGTGGGGGGTGGGTGGGGGGGTAAATTTTTTGCTCCCTATGAACGATCTCTTTCACTTATTTTGAGTTTTTAGAAACATTGGTAGAATAACAATATTGATAAGTGCAGTTTTACAAGCGGGTGTAGCACGAGCAGCCAGCTGTTTTCAATGAGACGCTGTATATTTACACGAAATAACCATTGAATTAGCATGTATAAGTAGTGTTTATATACATACGGATAGAATCAATATTTGCCCATTGTGGCGAAAGGATCCAGTGTTTCCACGAGTGTCACTGTCAATCCAGTCTGATGCCTGTATAACACCACTGCAGATTAGTTAGGAAGAATGGGATTAGGTAACTGCATTTTGTCTGTGTATTCACATCTATCTTTTCAATAAGGATCAGTTTCCCATGTTTCAGCTAAATCAAAAAGCAGGAGGGGGAGAAAAAAAAAGTTTGTAATTCAAGAGCCAAAGTGCTTATTGTTGAGACAAGTACACATTTGCTTGTCCTGAAATGCCACAGCTGTGTTTAGCTAACCTCAGCGAGTGAGTCTTTAAAAGACACCACATGAGATGGGCCTGCTATTTTATACAGTTTGTGCCTCAGCTGAGGCTTTGTGGGACACTTTTCTTAGTTTTACTGTCTGACTCTTCTTTCGGGATTGAAGTGCTTTGTTTTTTTTTTGTGAAAAGATACTGCTAAAAGAATAAATAAATAAAAATAAAATAAAAATCCCCTTTTTTTGTTTTTTGCTATATTTTCTGATTTGCTAAATTTATGCCAGGGAGGATGTTTACATGCAGACGGCTGACTGCATTAGATGGTTATTCAGATCTATTCTTAGACTGGAGTGAATCCTATTGTTTTGTTTTGCATCTTGGATCCCATAATTTGCCCTCAAAACCTAATATTGGTTGCAGCTCTTAAAGCCACCAGGTACTAAGTTATAATTATATCTAAAACACACCACACCGCAAGAATCATTAATCCTATTCAACCGCTCTGACATGCAGACACATCACAACCTCTCTAATTAAGATCCAACCACAGTTCCCATGACTGGCCTTCGACGTGACTCCGGTGGGGGGAACTCCAGAGATTTACTGGAAGAATCGTAAAACTGTAAACCAGACTATACCAGGAAACTATGGGCTTGAACCTACACTTAGTGAGTCCTTTGTTAGCTAATATAAATACAGAGGTGATCTTACTCATCCTCTTAGCTGAGAGGGGTTTCTGGCTCGCAAAGTAACTAACGTAAAAATCCCATTGAATCTCAGCGATGACTAATTACAAACACCAGAGATCCTGCCGTAAATTATATCGTCGATATTCAGCAGACAGGCTGAGAACAGATTGGAAATCGAATCTATTCCTATAAACGCTCAAGGACAAGCACAGTAGAGCTTCTGTATATGTATCTGGGGTTGGGGGGGGGGGTGCTTCTGTTTGACCCACCATTTTTCCAGCCACCCTGTCCTGCATCACAAGTTAGATATGCACCATTACACGTCCCCTGATAACAAGCATCTGGACCAGGTTTCAGGCGGTCGGCTGCCTCGCAACGCTTTTCTGTTTCCTCCAGGGTGGCCTTAATTTAATGCCTGCAGTAATGAATCAGCCCCCACCGGTACGGCAGCTCAAAGGAAACCAAACACACGCTCAGTTGCAGAGACGTTTGATTGGACGAGGGGGGTTTCGAACTCGCCTGTTTGTTTGGGTCTCACTTCATCCAAAAAGCTTCTCCGCCGGTCACCTCGGCCCATTTGTGGTCAACAATCGCACGCAGTGGCTGGAAATGAGGCAACAATGTTCAGAGAGTGGCACATTTTTTGGTTTCATGTTTCAAACCTTGGAATGGCATGGCAAGTTGTCACAGCAGCTTAGTCACGGCTCTGCAACATCACACAAAAATCCTGAGTCATTTTAGCCGATAGTAGTTTACAACAGCGGTGAAATGTTTTTGTCGAGTATGGGGGAAAGAAAAAAAAAACAAAAAACTGAAATTATACACACCAGAGTTTGTTGCCAGGTATCGAGTAGTGCTGGTGCATATTTGTGAGATGTTTGTGGCTCCAGAGGACGTTGTGTTAAGTGTCGGTTCAAGACTACAAGTTTGAAAGCAAAAATAAAGAAGAAGTGGTTTTGCCAGAACTTTGTGACCTCCTGTTTATTTCTGCTCAAGGCCATATTATCCTCTGCTGGCACGTTGCAGCTAAAGCGTCTGACTGAACTGTTGGTGGTCGTGTTGCGTTGTGGATAATGTAGCCACCAGACGAGGAAAAGGAGTGTGAAGTAAAACAGACAACATCTCTGCTGTTTCAATCTTTCTCTGTTTTGTGAGTGTGATCTGTCTGCTAAACCCGTTAAGTGCAATTTTTGTGGCAATTTGACTTTAATATTTCCATTTTATTCCACTTCACACTCCAGGTGTTGGATGTTGAGTCACCTTTTTTGCTGGTGACCTTGCAGTTAGGACACTGACCGATCTGTGCAATTTCAACAGAGACAGAGACAACAGAGTTTCATTGAAATAAGTTTACATTATGAACATTTTGCTGATGATGCTCCCTCCTGGTGTCAGACTTTGAATGTATTTTCATTGTGTTTCATTCGGTTCTTCCGAGAAATCACCAGAAAGTGTTTTGCATTAGCGACTGTTGTCTTTTAAGGTGACTCATTTGGGTTTGGTTTCAACCCCCACAGAGCACGGGAGATGACTGACCTCTAGGCAGTTTGGAACAAATGACAGAAGATCATACGTGCAGAAGATGCCGGCAGCTGGAGCTCAGTCTGACTGCATTTGAGTGTGGAAAGATGCTGCAGACCGGGTTACCTCCGATGGATTCCTGAAGCCGCTTCACGACCATTAACAGCAACGATTTTACTGAAGGGATCTCCTGCTGGAAGTCAGAGAGGGGGGGGCGGCATGTGGCCCCCTGACCTCGGACCTCCAGACGCCCAGTTGACCCTTCCCGGTTTTGGGAGCGTGTTCGAAGATGCCGAGGACATTCAGGCGCCGCTGTCCTCGGGGGGCTTCTGTCAGTCGTCGATACATTCAGGTTGTCTGTGCTGTCTACCGAGGACGTCCCTGTCCCTGTCCTCCCTGGGGCGGGACCTCAGCTCCTTACTCAGCTGTAAGACTAATGGATCCCACGTAGAAAAAAGCACGGAGGACTTTGCCACCACAGCACACACAGACCCCAAAAACACCCAGAGGTTTGGTTGTTATCCTCAGCCGTCGCTGCCTTTGTCCTACATGCTCACCAGCTGTGCAACATCTCCCTCTTTCTGCGCCCCCTCCTCCTCTATGCCCACCACCTCCTCAGCCTCATCTTTGTTTTTTGCCTCTTCCTTGCCTCTTTCCGAAACCAACAGCAAAACATCTCAGCAACAACGGAAGCTACAGGAAGAGTATCACTCCATCAAGCAGGAGCCTGCGGACGATTTCCTGCCGTGTAAGAGGGAACAGTTTCAAGTGAGCAACCACCAGGGTGAGCTGTTCCACGTCGGCCAGGCCCTCCACTGCCACAACGGCCAGGACGCCACCCAGACCCCCCTGCACTCCCCGAGGTTAAACGGACCCGTCGGACCTGCAGACCCCGCCGTGGACCAGCAGGAGCAGCTGTGTCACTGGATCGACTGCAGTGCCACCTACAGCAGCCAGGAGGAGTTGGTGCGGCACATCGAGAAGGTCCACATCGACCAGCGCAAAGGGGAGGAGTTTGCGTGTTTCTGGGCCGGCTGCGTGCGACGCCACAAACCCTTCAACGCTCGCTACAAGCTGCTCATCCACATGAGGGTGCACTCCGGAGAAAAACCCAATAAATGCATGGTGAGTCCAGTTTTCACAGATTAAATAGGTCACACCGGACAATAGCTGAACTTTCATCAGGTTATACACATACATTTTTTCTTTACAGTTGAAGTTTAGCATCAACGTGTCACGATCATATTTAACATCCTTCTTTTCCCAGAAGATCGAAAGTACAACTGTTTGATCATCAGGCTGCTGTAGAGCTTTGACTGGATCCCGAACATGAACGTAGAGTTGCAGACACTCTGCATTAATGCATATAGATGTTTTGGTTGTTGTTGTTGTTTTTTTGTTTTTTTTTTTTGCAACACAAATATTTGCAAAGAAACAGCAGAAAATGTGTCCAAAGTTTTCTTGGCACACACTCTGTATGTGTTTCTTTGAAGACAAACTAGGCAGGATACCTCAGAGTTTGTTCGATCTGGATAACCTAAGTGGATGAGCAAGTAAAGTTTGTTAGCTCTGGAAACCTTTGAACAGTAAGTCGCCCACGTCGAAGTGGTTGGCAGTTTGAGTCCTTCTTTCAAAAACCTGTTTAAACTATATTATAACTTATATACTCGTTATATGGCGATTGTGTATAGAAATTCTGCAAGGTCTGATTAATTTTACTTTTAAGAATGCATTTAAATTAAGAAATGTCTGTTTTGTGTCATGGGCTGCAGTCAGTTCCATGTGAAATATTCATATGGAGGAGTTTGAGGAGACAGTTTGTGTTTTACTACGAGCCCCAGGTGAGCACTTTCAACACAGTTGGCTGGAAACCCTCGATGCTTCAACAAGGTTTCATCAATTCATGGAAAATTGACTTCACAGTCTCCAAATCTCAACCCAGCTGAATAATGTGTTGGACAGTGCTTCGAGAAAACCAGATGAGAGAACACATTTTGGTCAAATGTCATTGCTCATCAGCAATGCATTTATAAATCTGCATCTGATTCTTCTTCTTACCGCCCGTTTAAGAAAGTCGAAATCTCCGTCTGCAGATGAGATGTAAAATAAAATTAGAGGGGAAACTGAAGGCCAGTTTTTCAGTCAGGAATCAAACGGCATTTTCGGTCAGTCAGGCTCTCTCTCCTTTCCAACTTTGTGCTTTCTTCAGATGGGACATTTAGAGGTTTAACTGGCTTTGAGAGGCGTTCACTTGCTCACAGATCCTTCAGACTGTGCAGCTGGTCATCTACAGCCTGCTACAGATGATCAAACAGTTCCCTCCGCTCATGACAGGTTTCCCTTACTCATGCATGCCAGAGGAAAAGATGTGGCAGCAGTGGATGAATGGAAGATGTGTCTGTTGCGCTGAGCCTCCGAGGAGCAGATACGATTCTTTTGAAAGGAGCATCAGATGCTTATTCACACACGATGAGCAGATAAACCATTCAAGCCTTTAGATAGAGAAGATGAAGCTATATGTCTGGAACCTTTCAAACTAAACGGAATTTAAACAGCCATTTTAACATGGAAGTCTGAGATCTGACTCACCTCAAGTGGCTGTGAGTAAAAATTGCAGTTTTTTGCCACTTGGCCAACGTTCTGGTTTCATTCTTCCACCCCTGCAGTTGCCATCTGGTGTAAAGTCGGAATCAGTCAAAGTCAATCAAAGTTCAGATCTGGTTGGAGATAGAAGTTGAACTACAAGTCCCAAGTTCCTGTTCTAGAGCAGCTTTCTCACCAAAGATGCCGCAGTAGAATGAAGAAAATCGTGCTGCCTCAATCATTGAATGAAGGCCAGGTGATTGCAGGCAGCGACGTGATCAGCAGCTATCCCGATGATCATTTTCATTTCAGGCATTTAAAACTTTTCAGGGAAATATATATATATAAGTGACAGCTGTGAAGTTGTTTTGTAGTGTGTTTCTTATAGACTGAAGAGCTGAGCAAAATGAGCACATTAAGCAGTAAACTATTTGTGGAGTCATCCTGCACACAGCCAGACTACTTTTCCACACAACAAAGACGTTGTATCTTTAAAGGTGGCGCATAACTGAAATACATGGCTTTAATCCTTTAATCCATTTGAATATAAAAGGGGCTAGGAACAATTGAAACACCTCTGAAAATAATGCAATCCATGATGAATTCATAATATAGATTCAATTTCAACCACTAGATCCCCCTAAATCCTGCAGCGGTCTATTAAATCACAGAAAAAAAAGTAGAGCTATCAAAAATGAGGTTTGAGAAAACACTTTGAGTATCAGATGTCTTTTCTTTGCTTTTGACCTCTTGTCCGATGAAAGACGGTCTATTTTTAAAGGATGCTGAACTATAAATTCAGTTCTGTTCCATTGTAGAAACAGTAAAGGTCTCTGGAGGAGGAATTTTAAACCGAACTGACACAATCCATACAACAAAAGAAACACGTCTAAGATGTGTTCAGGGACTGTGAGGGAACTGCAGCTTCGTCGTGAGTCATCTTCTGAAACACTTTGAGGCTCGAACACATCTGCCCCGAACCCCCGTCCCTGAGCATGAGTAACCCCTCTGTAACTCCCAGGTGTCTCTGCTGTCATCAACCTGGGACTTCAATTAATAATTCATTCAGAAATCCTCACTCAGGGACACACTTACTGCTTAACTGAATTAGTTCATTAAAGTGACATAATCTGCTGCCAGCTTGTAAATATATTACTGCGGGGAGACGCCTGTGAACAGATTAATAAGATTAAATCTACACTAATGCGCGCACACACACACACACACACAGTCATTAGTCACACTTGAACTACGTGTATAACGTCATGTCATTTTCATAAAGCGCTCGGGCCAAAACATGTAAATTAAGTCATTCCTGGAGCTGAAATGGAAAATGAAAATCTCACATGAATGTGTTCAGTGTTTGTTAATGAATTAGGCCTTATTTACCAGCTCATAATGTCAGGACTCATTTTAGACAGGTGCTTTTCAGGCTGTAAACACCACTTCCCTAAGTGTTTTAAAAACCGATGCATCATTCATCATTTATGGTGCTGAGGTGACGTTCATGTGTAGATTTGAAGCACAAATTGGATCGGTTTATATTTTTCTTCCTGTCGGAAAAATCACAGAAAAACCAACAATGATCTTTAGAACAACAAAACGAGACAAATATAAGTAACTCGTTTTGGAGTTAGCCCCAAAAAAACAAGGTGCCGGCGTGGAATTATGACGTAAGGACTCAAGGTGACGTCATCACAGAGGCAGTTTGAAGTTTGAAGAGCGAAGAGGTCGATGTGGACAGATGGGTTAATAAGAGATCAGACTGTGTTTCTGTTTGTTTTGTTTTGTTTTGGTTTTTTTTTTAAGCGTGACCGCGATCGTTCCTCAACCTTAACCATGAGTTTATTACTGTAACCATGACATTCAACAAACTGGTAATTTTAAACTAAACCATGGTCTTTCCCCAAACTGAGCTGAGTCATTTTTGTGCCTAAACCTAACCAGAGATCGGCCGCAGTGTTGTCACATCATAAAACTTTTATTTCCCAACAGTGATTTATAACAATTTCAATCTTTTCAAATCAAAACATTAAATCAACTTAAATCGAATCTCTCTGCTGAGTAATGGCAGGAATATTACAGACCGACCCAGCGGTTCCCATGATGAGCGGCATTTGGCACCGAAATGTTTAAAAAAGTAGATCACTCACTCCATATTCACCCACCGTAGAAAAATAAACCAGACAAATTTACAGTTTATTTCTGTTTGTGTGACATTTGCTATGAACTACAGCGAGCTGCTTATTTAAGAAAATTATTCCACTTCAGAAATATAATAAATCATATATATGATGTGTATCATTGGTGACTGATGGGCTTTGTGCTGTTTACTGCAGGCAGGGGAAAGTACGAGGAGGTGGATCGACACATTATTGGATCCAGTTTTTCAGGATAATATTTGGCTTATTGAAAACAAAAAAAGAAAACATCACTGGCCTTGTCATTTAAGTGGATGGCATGATTTGAAGAAAATGAGTTGAAATGATTCATCAGAGAAAAGATGAATCATGGGCCTGAAGGAAAAACAAATGAAACTTACAATTGCAGGACATCTTTACATTTCAAACAGAGCAAAGACTGATGTATGTTTTGATTGTGTGCGTTTATTAATATTCATATTCTTTTTCTCACCACGTTTAAAAAAAAAAAAAACTAGATGGGCCCTCAGAAAGCACAGACCGTTGTCAAACAACATACAACAGACCTTTGAGGGGAAGAGAAGTCGCGGTACATGATCCAAATCTGCCCCAAAAATGACTTAGTTCTGCCCCTCCACCATGTTCGGTGCAAATGAGTTCATCGTGTCATCGTGCGGACGCACAAACAGAAATGGAAGTAATGCAGGAAACATAATTGTATTTGTTGGAGAAACTTTAAGAAGACACACTATATATCCATCATACTGAGAATATAATGAACACAAACTACAACCAGAGGTGGAACAAAGCCGGGCTGGAGTCTCCGCCCTGTCAGCGACGGTAGAAATCTGTTTCTGTTTACCAAACATATGCAACCGTAACGCTATTTGATGCTTTTAAAATGGTAACTGCAGAAAAAAACGGCTGCAAGATGCAAGTTCATCCATCCCCCCACCGCCACCAATAACTCAAAGTGATGTGTTTAATTTGAATTTGTCCGCAGCTCACTTTACGTTAAATCTGAAATGCTACATGTTCTCACTTTTCCAGGCCATCGAGTCTGAATCTGCGGGGCCGGCTGAGCGACGCTGGTCGGGTTTTTTAAGGACTCGCTGTTTCTAACTTCATGCCAAGGCCATTTTGAGCCCTGGATGAATTCATCTCCATGATGCAATGCTTTTTGTTTGTTTGTTTTCTTTTTTTCATTTATAGATTTCTTAAAGTAAATGAGGTGTTTGACATTTACTGACTCATTAGTGAGATCTAATAAAATCCTGGAATGAATATTAGGCAGAAAGACTGCTTCAACATTTACCTCCAGATTAGCTTAGAAAAGGATGGACCAGACTGTTTTCTGTTGGTATAAAACTGGTTCAAATTTATAGTCCAAGCCACACCTGAAACAAATCTTTTCATATGAATGGATATTACTTTCATTTTGTTAGTGGTTGACATGTAAAAAGAAACTGTTAAATCTGTTCAATTTAATACGTAATAAAGTGGAACCGATGGAGACTCCTGCAATTGTCCAAGCCTCCTCTGACTTTGGATTTGAAACATAACATTGAGAAAAAAAAAAAAAAGAAGTAACGTTTAACCTCCTGTCGGATTGGACAGCGCGGATAATTTGAAATCTTTGAGAATTGAGATTGAACGTGACAGAGTTTCTGTACATTTTCAGAGAGTCGGTTTCTGGTTTTCTGATGTTTGCTCCTCTGCCTGGCTTCAGCCCACCAGAGGCTACTGCAGTGTGTGTGTGTGTGTGTGTGTGTGTCTGTCTGTCTTCCAATTTGCTATTACCTGAAGTTTGATGATGATTCAATAGCCTAAACTGTAGAGGTTTTAAATTGTGATGAATTGCCTCCTGAGCTGTTTCTGTTGGCTCGGGCTTCGACATCGCTCATGGACATTGTGAAATTAAATAACGTCACAGGCCAACACAGTTTCACGACACAGGAGGGATTTGTTTGTGATTTATTGGGGGAGATAAAAGCCCTGATGTTTTAATACCCTCTGGTCTCTTGAGGGAAGGTAAAACTCAGATCTATACAACATAGAAGCTGCTGCACGTTGTCCCAGTTTGTCTTTTATTATTTACTGAAATTGCGGTGAATATGTTTGAGGTTTTTTTTGTTATTTTTTTAGGACAGTGGACGTTGTTGGACACAGTAAACACAAACAGGAGATGCTGCGGCCTCACACAGAAACCAGCTCTGTGTATTGACATTGTCAGGCACATCTCAGATTTGGGAGATTTCTGTAAATTTCCAAAGAGCGATGACCCGACACTCAGTGATTGTCCAGCTGCCTGGAGCAGAGAAAGCAGACTCGGTTTGAACTTCTTTTCATGGAGAGTCTGCCGCTCTGGCTGTTTGAATTAGGTCTAAACACTTTTGATTACCACAAACAGAAGTTGTAATTTTCCATCTCCTCACAGGACCTCAGCCAGAGTGACCATTGGTTTCTTGGTCACCTCTCTTACCACAGTCCTTCCAGGCAGATTCCTGCTTGTTTTCGTATGAATGATGGAGGCCATCGTGCTCCTTCCATACAAACCGTCAATGGAGCCAAAGTTGTGTGGTTTGTTTTTTTTTTGTTTTGTTTTTTTTGTTTGTCTTTTTTAATCATTCAAATCTGAGCCTCTGCACAATCCAGTCTCTGGGCTCTGTGAGTGTGATGCACAGCGCTGTCAGCTGTGTCTTCCCACTTTATGTCCAAACAGCTGAATTTACTGCAGGCAGACGCTAATCGACGTGTAGAAACATCTCAAAGATTAAAAGGAACAGAGGAGCCTGAGTGAGGCATCGAACGTCAGAAGAGTTATGATACATTCGAGGAAAAGAAATTCATTTAGAGTAGATTGATGATGAGGGAATGAATGAATGTCAAACTTTCTGAATGGACTCTGCTTGTTGGCATATGGGAGTTTAAAGTCATCTGCATCCATCCAGGAGCATCTGGAATAACATTTTCCTTCAGTCAGCTCTTTATTAAGGAAGTCTAAAGTTATTTAGGTGGTTTAGTTTTCCCATTAAGGTCAACACATTGAACTTTAAACTGCTCCTGATGTATTCTCTGTTAATGAAATGAGAGCTTTTGGCCTGTTAGCAGCAGCACTGAGCCAAGATCCTGTTTCTGTGTTCTCCCTCTCAGTTCGAGGGCTGCTCCAAGGCCTTCTCCCGACTGGAGAACCTGAAGATCCACCTGAGGAGCCACACCGGAGAGAAACCGTACATCTGCCAGCACCCCGGCTGCCTCAAGGCCTTCAGCAACTCCAGCGATCGAGCCAAACACCAGCGCACACACCTGGACACGGTCAGCACACGGCAACACATCCGCCGCCGAACCACACCAGCTTACACATCACACAAAGCCAGGAAACGGCATGCTGTTTTTAAAATCACGCAGAAGAAAAGTCACAATTTTGTTATGTTCCTAGATGGGGAACAAGCAGATGAAGGAAAATGACAAATGTTAAGAAAAAGTTAAAGGAGGCTCTTATGACAGGATACTTATTGAGAAGAATAATGACTTTTGTTAAAAGGGGAGCTGCAAAAACTGGTTCAAATAAATGAAACCATAACCAAAGAAGGTTTTCTCAAATTAACACTCAGTGTCCAAAATCAAAAACACACTAGTCAGAAAACAAAACAGCACCTTCCTTCACACAGCACGCACAAAACTCCCCCCGTATATCACCGCCAATCATTAGTGGAGCGGTCCTATTGGGGGGGGGGGACACCTGGAGGAGGCGCTGAAGACAACCACAATACCACGGCCGTGACAACATGCCCAGAAAATTGAATTTGCTTGAAATAACTGTTTGATTTTCCCCCCTTGAAGCACTTAAAGTCCCCCGTTTCTTCTGTTTTCATTGCCAGCCTCATGAGAAATGAGGATTAAACAGAAGGGCCAACTTTGTGTCTTAAATAAAATAGGCAACACAATTCAACATCTAATCACGTCACATAACGAAACTGATGGGAAACAACAACAGGGGATTCATAGAAAGGCTTTGGGGTGGGGGGGGCGGGGGGGGGGCGCTTCCCATTGCGTTCACTGTGGTCATAAATAAAGGCTTGCTCTGCAAAATAAGTTATGAAATCCACAGTTGATGGATCCTGCGAGAGAACAGAGCACTTTGTCAGCAGCTTTGTCCTGATATCTGTTTTTAACTGCGGTCGTGTGCCAGGTGCCAGGAGGAGCGTTCAGGTCCACTCATGGGCCCCTTTGTGTTTTTATACGCCTCTGCTAGAGCTTCACTGCCAAACAAATTTGATGGATCATTATAAACTTTTACAGGATTGCTGGTGATCATAAAATAATCTGACATTGTTAAGTGGTTCATACTGATCTTTATACCACTTTGTACAGAGTTTCTCAGTGCAGTCCAGTGAGGTCGGGTCCTTCGAAAGGTCACCAGATTAATCTGGGGGGGGTTGGGAAGTTTTAAAACTTTCTTTTTTTTTTTTTTTTTTAAGATATTTTTGCCTCTTTTTGTTCCAAACAATTATGTAACTGAAACCATGTGAGAAGTTTAAAGGGGAAATCATCCTTTGGTGGAACCACTAACAAGAAGACATTGTTTTTAATAAGCAGCCACATGCCACAAAGACTGGAAAATACCGGTTCCATGTTAAACACCATGTAATAATTTATATATTTACTGTAGATTGCTTTGATGGAAAATTTTAAGTAGCTGTGAGAAAGTGGAGAAATATGAAAAAGCCCAAAATGGAAACACTTAAACGTAAATACTGAAAAATTAGGATTGCACTTAGTTACTCTCCAATAAAGGGTCCAATGGAAGAAAGTATCTCTCTTTTCTTGTTTAGGAGTATTTTGCTTTGTGATATTCGTCCGTTCAGGCTCGCATGAAGGCAGGAATGTTGAAAAAGCTCACTCTCCTGTCAGACTTCACTTTGTTCAACATGCTTCTTTGGTGATACACAATAATTGTTCTGTAATAAAGGAAACTTTCCTCCTCGTTCGTCATTCTTGCCCGACTTCAGAACCGTGAAACTACATACCTGCTGTGGATCTCTCCGGTGCACCGCAGTTATTTTTACTCCTGCGATGAGGATTTAGCCGTAATCCGGCAAATCAGATCTCTGATTACACGGATGACAAGAAGCTGTACATTGTGCTGCGGCGTTAGTGCATCAAGAGGGAGAGAGAGTCATTTTCTCCTTTTGGTGGTTTCCCACTGGCCGATAGAGGCTTCGCAGTTGCGTCACAAATGAAGAATCAGACACATCTGGCGCCATCACATCTGGCCTGGTGTAAGATTGTCTGAATGGAAGTGTAATTGCTGAATATAGTATAACAACCAGCCAGTAAAAAAACCAATGTCCATACATGTTACTTACTGTTGGACTACAGAACTTGTATTGTGTTACAAATGTTGAGGATTTTTTGTCCTCTTTTTTTCAAAAATGAGGTCAGACAAAAAAAAAAAAAAAAAAAAAATACAGCCAACCAACTTAAAATTTGCTGAGGCAGCATTATCAGCGGTCGCACACCAGTTCCTGGTAGATTTGATAAATTTTCAGCCGCCGTTATGCAACCAAAAAATCAACAATAAGGGTGAATGATGGCGACCTCTCAATCAAATTAGCAAATAAATCACAGAATCTTTGTTTGAACGACACAAACTTGCACACTGACATCCGTGTCTGTGTGCTTTACACAATGTCTCAACCTTACGAAATGTTGTAACCACTTTGCTTTTCAACACAAGAGGGACAGAAAGCGCTTCGTTTGGAGCTGATCTGTTTACACTCGGGGAGCCCTGGATTGGTCTCCCTGGGAATATTGTTCAGAAATCCTTTGGAAAGAACAAGATATTGCCCAACTCCTGCCAGCGTGTAGCGTTAAGCACCGTGGGGGAGTCCCTGCTCTGGTGCAACATCCATACTACTACTGACCTACTACCGTCTGACAGCGCTGCTCAAATTAAACGTGTTTAAACTGAATCAGAGGAAATGCAGAAACTATTTGAGATTTAAAAAAAAAATTTAAATAAAATAAAGAAAGAGAGAGTGAGAGAAAACAACAAAACTCCCGATAAAGCAAAACAGTAGAAAACAACGTGACAGAGCAGAAAAGGTGCTCTCCCTGCAGCTTTACGTTGAGTGTGAATGGTTGTTTGTCTCTGTATGTCAGTCAACGCCTCTACTGACACAAATGTTCCTTCATTTATTCCCATCTTACCACCTCCTTTAGACTTACAAGCTTCCTCGGTACAAATGTTCCCCGAACGCACCATAAATTTTTACATCGCAGCTGCCCTCGTGTTTCTCTGCACACACGCACGCTCTTTTGTTTTTGGACGTTACTATGACAGTCATTTGCCTCCTAACCTTTAATGAGCCAAAGATTAGCTGGTTGAAAATATTGCCCTCAAACCTGCTGCGTTGCTGTTACCCTCTCTGTCATTATTTTTTACTTGTGTTGTTCAGCTCTCGATACTTAAACCTACAAGATTGAATTGAATTCTTTACATGTGTTTTCATGAAAACTTAATTCACTCCGCCTGTTTGAACAGTCAGTAATGGAAATGGGGGAGAGGGGAGGATCTGTAAAGAATTAGATTCATTGAAATGCCCTCGTTAACTCATCCTAACTCACAGCTTTGATGAAATTGTGAAATACAAGCAACGAAGCCTCAGTAATGCAAAACAGCTTTTTCTTTCTCCTGCTTTTTAAGTTTGATGGTGTCAAAACGTTTATATATGTGCGTACTGATTTTCATTTGCAATGCAAACGGTTGGAAGTAGAAGATGAATGTGTATGATACATATGTTGTGCAGCCTCCAAACAGAAAAAAGATGTGCTTTTTGTGTGAAGACTGATTGTTGCGTCCGAGTTTGTCTCATGAATGAACCGATTTATGGATGAACAGCACAAAGCTAACTCCTCTCTCTCTCTTCCCGCCCTTAAGCCTGCAGACGAAAGGTAAATATGCTCCATTCTTGGTCCAGGGTCACGTTATATAAAACACAATCTAGACGTCCATCCTGTCACTGTTTGTGCAGTTGTCACTCTGAATCGCCGCTTTTCCAGTATTTATCCAGTAAGTTTCTGCCTGTAATACACAACACCGTTGCATACAGTATTAGCACTTGTAGCCCATCTGGACCGGCCTCAGCCACGCTGCTATTTGTAAACATCATTATATTTTATGTTTGACATCCTCCAGCTTGACTGTACTGAGTTCATCATGTGATGAATGTTGTGACACACAAAGACATGAAGTTGTGCGAATCTCTTTTTAGCACAGGCGACAACATGAGGTCTTAAGTTTTACGATATTTACACATTGCAGATGAGGCCGTTCAGCCTGGGCCTCTTTTTCAAAGATTCCCATTGTTGTGTTGTGTTGTTCTTGGTTCTTTTTGCCGTTTTGTGGCATATTTCCTCCTCAGCTACAGCAAATGCCGCAGCAATTGTAGATGTCAGGTTTTGGTTTCAGTCCCTTCAGTCTCATCTGTAAGACGGGAAATGCAATAAATCAGTAACTTGAAGTGGACGGAGAGACGTTTCAGGAGTTTTCTGCCGTGTTAGTTAACAAATAAAAACAAAATCATGACTTCCCAAATCTCTCCATGTTATTTTGACTTTTGATTGTTGCTGATGTTGATGTATGAATATAAAAATAAATCTCGCCGTTGGCTTCTCATCCCCCAGGATACATATATTAGCGGGTGAGGAGCCAACGCTGCAATTTATTTTCATTTTATTTTCATTTCCTCTGCCTCTGTCAGCTTCCTCGCTCCCTCTCACCCCCTCTTGTTGTGGTTTTGGTCCACAGAAGCCGTACGCCTGTCAGATCCTGGGCTGCACCAAACGCTACACCGACCCCAGCTCCTTACGGAAACACGTCAAGGCTCATTCGGCCAAAGGCCTGCAGGAGAGAGAGGTCAAGGTACCGAGTGCAATTATGCTTTTTACACGTTGGACATATAGCAGAGAGCAAAAATGTTATTAAATCTCTTGACTACCAGCATCTTCTTTAATGAAACCTCCCTCTGCCGCTCAAACCATATTAGATTAGATTCTATTAGATTAGATGTGTTGGATCGGCAGTAAGTGGTAGTGTGGCTGAGAATAAAGAGACTGTGAATCAAATACAGTGAAAGCAGCAAAAGGGGAGCTTTAAATAGGCCATTTTCCTTTTTTAAGACAACTTTATTGGGCATAATGCCGTGGTACACTGCATCCCACAGGCATCCAGGACAAACCGTGAACTACTGCCATGTTTAGCTCCGCCACGTGCACGTCAACATTACGGATGAATCCTTTAACTGCATACGTTCCAATAAAAGCACAACTCGTCTTTTTTGTATTGAAATATCTAAAATCAAATCAGAAAATGTTATCAACTTTAGTCTTAGGAGGTTTTAAGTGTCATGTCAAAATCATGTCAAGTATACTGACGAAATCAAGAAATCCCGAGTCAGGAGAAGTGAACAAAGAGAGCCCGACTGATGTGTTGTCAGAGTGGAAAACACAAAGCAGGACTCCATCTTCTTTTCTATTGTATCCTGATTTTTTATTTTTTAGTCAATCAGAAGGTGAAATACGTTTGCTCTTTTTCTTTTAGCTAAAGGCTAAAAAAAAAAAAACCCCAAAAAAACATCTGATTCCTCCATTCTTGTTATTATTATTTTTTTTTTTTTATAGTCACACAGTTCTTATGATGAAATTCAAAAACCTTTTTAGTAGCAGAAGGAAATCTCAGAGGTCAGATAACATTTCATCCTGTTCCTCAGAGAAGGAGATGGAGAGCAGCAGCAGCAGGAGGATGTTTGTGATTCAGTAGGATGAAATACAACAAAACAAGGTATTACACACACTCCCTGGAAGTGAGAATAGGGAGCCTATTGTTCGGTGCGATCTGGGCCTTGTTTGTTTTCTATGGACCATGAGTGACACTGGGGCTTTGTGTGCACTCCCATGCCTTGTTAGGTTTAAACACAACCACGTGTGCTTGTAAGTTGTGACACGGCTAACACGCCCTGTGCTGCAGTAAATACTCAGGGGCCTAAGAGCACTTTGAAATATCAAACATATCAAACAACTTCTTACCATTATACATTTCTTTCAGCTGATGTGTCCCGGCTCTTGAAGTTTGTGTCTTCATAAACACTGGTTTGGGCAAAAACATTTTTCGCCGATTATTCACTCGTCTTTTGTGGTTCCTGGGTGTCCTTCGCGAGTTTCTTCTGATTCCCAGAGCTGTCGATAAATTGTTTTGGAAAGTCTTGGGGGATGCTCTGTTAATGCCGCATAATAAGGCAAATTGTCTTGCCTTAACGTTGTTAGAACATTTTGGAATAAAGATTGCCTAACAAGATTTCTGGAGTTTGTACTTCAAGAAGCTGGATCGTGAGACAAAACAAGAACCAGGCATCTGGTGCAAACATCATTTCTATGAAAAATGAACAGTAGAAAATAGCCTCCAGGGAACTCGCTGTGTTTCCAATTGATCTACTGTATGTAATCAGAAGAGAAGTGAATACTTTAAAATACAGCTCATGGATGTTTCATTGCCAAACAGCAAAAAACTGAAGTAAAAGCTTTATCATAATCATTTTCATCCGTGCATCCAGGCAGACAAACGCACATGCTCACCAATGTGAAAACAAGATCCACGATGCTATCACATCCCGACGAACATCTGTATTTTGTCTTATTGACAGGTTCAAGTGCACACGATGCTGGAGTCGGACATTTTGAGCGATTGTCTGGCGAGGCAGCATCTCCACAGCTCTGCCCCGTCCCACCAGGGAAACAGCTCACCTCTGCCGGCCTTAGATGACTTCACAGGTACGCAGAGATGAAACGGTGGAAGTCTGTGTTTTCGCCTCCTCCTCACACCTCACTGGAAAAGAGTAAAAAGAAAGAAAAGGGGTAATTGGCCAAACACCTGGGCTGTTAAACTGTCTCTTTAATTTCCTCACATGGCCTCATTTGCTCCTTTCCCTCCCCCATTCCTTCGATGATAGCTCATCATGCCAGTGTTTACCTTGTCCAATTACCGGGCACTGACTGCGGGTGAGTTGGCCCTCTCCCCGCTCGTCCTTCAACTTCTCCGAACCGCTTTTCCAGCCAAGCTCTTTTTCTTCCCCTTTCAATGGCTGAACCGGGATCAAGAAGCTGTCAGGTACATTGAGGCTCGGCTGGCAAAAGAGAGGGGAGAGTGTCCAGGAGAGCTGTCCATGTCTATTACTCCAGACTACTTGCAGTTTTACCCAGAAGACTTTAAGGGAAAAGCCTCAAACAGCGATGTTTATTCAGGGTGAAACAAGCATGTCAGTGTTTAATTTTGAAAATGTCCCAGGAGGATTTTTGTCCTTATCAGAAAGAGCCAAATGTTTGAGCTGAGACCTTCTGTATAATCCTGTGTGTGTGTGCCTTAAGTGTTGGATGTATGGTGACGGATCCCAACGCTGTCAGTAGCTCAAAAACTCAAAATCAAAACCAAGTGTTGAAAGTCGTGTGGACGGGGAGCAGGAATATGTCTGATATTTTAAACCAAAAGCTGTTTTCTTCGTAAACATTCAGCCCTTTCTTAATGTGACTCTGATGGCTTTGAATTTTACACGGGTGACCAATTTAAAGTCAAAAATGTTATCAAATAATCAAAGCAGTTTCCTGCAATGTGCTCGTGTGTTTATAGTTTGCTGTAATGATACCATTGGCCATCACCTTTATTGAAAACGTTTCGCTTCATTGCTGAAAGAATTAGTTGAGGGATTCTTTGCGCAACATGAAATTAATTATGAATCAATATGAACTGACTGAAGTCACTATATGTATAAACAGTGGATACAGTAACTGAAGGCTGTCATGCACTTTCTGACAGTAAATAGCCGTCACAATCTGATTTCTCTGCAATGCTGGAGGAAACGGAGCACTTAGCTGCCACCTCAGAGTGAGTACCGCCCCAAACCTGGACACCTCGGCTTTTCCTCCTGCTCATTCACTGCCTCCTTGGATGTGCAGGAGTTCATCTGGTACTGAGCTGTACAGCTGGTCATTATTTTTTAATCCAAATGATGTTTGCCAGAAAAAATCCAGTCTTGAAACAGAAACGTGTCATAATTTACAATATTATGCTGCTTGCTTTAAAAAAAACAAAACAAAAAACAGCCAATCCAATGTTATTGTTTATTTAATATTTATGTTTCTGTCAGCTTTTAAAGTCCATAAGTCCCAGAAGCTTGCAGGCTAAAGCTCTTTGTCTGTCATCAATTTCTTTTGATTATATTTGGAGATTTAATTACATTTCATTTGTCCCTTACTGATTCTGGATACATATAATATATCTAAATAAAATGCGCATAAAGACGCCATACAATGATGTACAAAAATACTGCAAGTGGAGTAGAAATATTAAGACACATTTTGGCTCGAAAATGGATTCTGAATCAGTAGAAGTCAGTTTTTTCCTGAATCTGCGTCACTGTTGGATTCGTCTGCTGTGAATCGAAGCTGATACAGTCCTCTCACATCTCCTCCTCCGTCTCAGGTGTGTACTCAAACAGCAGCAGGCCGACGGAGTTCCTCCCTCCAGCAGCCGAATCCTGCTCCAGGTACCAAGGCCTGGAGGGAAACTTTGATGCCAACAGTCCGGGCGGCATGACAGATGGGTGAGTCTGTCGTTTATTTCAGCTCAGAGCTGGCTGTTACATCCCAAGTGCTCGGCTCATGGGTGTCCCAACAGTATTATTTTAATCTAAAAAAAAAATAAAAAATCTGGGTTTTGCACTTGTTTAGAGCAGAGTGAAGAAATGATGAAACACAGATGTTAAGCAATAAATAACTGAAGAATATTTAATATTATTTTTGCTTTTTGAATTGTATTTTTTTTACCATGTCGTTCATTCTGAGATGACTTTTATTTCACAGAGAGCAGCGCACTCGATGATATTTAATAACGCACCCCGAGGCGAGCTAAAACGGTCCGCTCATCCGCATCAAAAAAAACATAAAACACATTTTCCTGCCTTCCCCCAAGGGGCTTCTGGCCGGGCTCTGAGTTATCTGATGCTGAGACTTCTGCTGCCAGCCCAGTACAATGGAGCTGAATGGGATTTTTTATACTGAAGATAAAAATAGTGAAAAGTGAACCACAATTTTTTTTTTTTTTTTTTTTGCTCCTCACCACTTGGGAGATTTCTACCTTTTAGATTGTTTGCAGCAGTTTTAACCTGCTCAGCTCTTCGGAGCTCTGTTTGGACCGGACTTGGGTGAAGACTTCGCAGTCACTTTGCTTTCACCTCTGCAGTCTGGAAATCGCAGGCGGAGCGACGTGAGCTCGCGCATTCTTGAATAAACCAGAGACATTATCACCAGAGATGAAGTTATGGCTTTGTGGTCGTTCTGATTGGGTAGTTGGAGGCCGCAGAACTTATGTGTACTGTAAACTGAGACAAATACTGTCTGCCAAGTATAAAAGTAGAAGTGAGACTAAAAAGATACAGCTGAAAGCCTCCAGGGCTGCAGTTTCTGAACAATATAGCCTCAAATCCTTGGTCATTGAAGGTTTCGCCTGTAAACTAACTTTTATTGTCGCAACAGTAACAACAAAGACAGACTGTCCAATGAAACGGAGCTGATAAGAGCCAAAATAACATTTTTGTGGTTTTAAAAAGTGATATAAAATTTTCACATATGATGCACATATTTTCTCATGAAATTTTGTGGAGTTGTTTTCAAATGGACTTTCGGTCTTGGCAGAAGTGTTAGGATGGGGTTGTTTTTTTTTTTTTTTCTCTCCTCTCTGAACGCAAATTCAAACATATCAAAGAATGAAAGAGCTGATTTCTGTGAGCTTTCAGACACTTTATTTAAACATTGACATACAATCTCCTCATGTCAGGAAATTATTTGAACAAGGTCCACCACCTGGAAAATTTACAGAACTTTCATCTGCGTGGCGTCGCCTTCAGTCACTGATGAAGTTCACCTGAAAGCTCTGGAAATGTTGCTG
Source organism: Echeneis naucrates (assembly GCF_900963305.1). Lineage (NCBI taxonomy): Eukaryota > Metazoa > Chordata > Actinopteri > Carangiformes > Echeneidae > Echeneis > Echeneis naucrates. The sequence goes on along the minus strand of NC_042527.1, from coordinate 18,360,797 downwards.
TAAGTGAGCCTTGAGATTTAAAAAAATAAGACGTATGATTATTATTTGATGTCACACAGAGTTCATTCCTCAAAATGGACCTTGAAAACTCTGGAGAGTTTTAATGTGCTAACATCAAACTACATACATTTTAAAATCTTATGGTGTCTTTATTTTTACATTTTCTTTATATAACGGTATAAAAGACACCTTAAATGTTGTGAGATGATGGAGAAACTGCTCCAACGGGGGAAATGGCCCTTGTTAACACGGAGCTCGTATTAAAAGGTTAATCAAGATTGAAATGTAGGAAATTTGAAAACTAACCAAAGTCCTTGGACTTAACGAAGTTTTACATTACAGATGCTAATATTTGCCCACTTGAGTGCATTCTTGGTCTTGGATGAGTTGTTGAGACAGTTTTTCTTCCCTGAATATAAACCCCAAAAGCCGAGTTCACTAATAAAATTTTGTCATAATGTAATTCAGCGGATAGCCTCGAAAGTACTTGACATGAAACTACCAAATAAAAATCCAACTTCATCCAGATGCTTCTGTCACCTGGATTCTGTCCTTGGGACCTGTTCTTTAGGGGACAATGGTTTGCGACCACCTTCGTGCAGCGTCTCTCTGCTTCTGTTTCCCCGATGCCAGCGCCGCCTGAGCTTCCACGAAGCCACAAACAAATCTGCCCGTTGACACGTCTTTACGGAGACTGAGGATGTCGTAGAATCCCACTGGTGCCCGCAGTACGCCACGCTCTGCCAAAGCCAATACCAGACAAGCACTTGTTTTTTCCCCCCGAATGGCTTGGTGAGACGTTAAACACGTGAAAGTAAATTATCTTCGCTCTGCGGCGCAGCCAGCGTTGGGCTCTGACCTCATAGCCAGGCGTGTGTTTACTCTGGCCCAGGCCAGCCATTTTGACATCTTTTAATTATTTAATACTTGAGGGATTTGGAGGCCTGAGCCGAGGCTTGTCCGTCACTGAGTATTTGTGATGTGCAGTGTTTGTATGCTTTGTGGTGGAACGGAATTGAGGGCTGGATGGGCTTTTTGGAGCGGCCTGTCCTTCAGATTCAGACAGGCCGACGTGGGACGCGTCTCAAAGAAACACGATTATGCAGTTTGAAGGAAAAAGGAGTAATGAAGTTTAGCGACATCGGATCCAAATAGCTGGTTTAACTTAGATGTCTGACATGTCGGCACAGCTCTAACACGCAACAAGTTTCTCTAAGTGCCCTAATTGGTAGTGCCTTACTTCACATTAAATCTCCATCTGCCTTACAAACGTTCAACACAGCCCTCTGTGATCCACTAAACTTATATTACGGAAATACTCGGCAGCTTTTCCTCTGCCAAAAATGAAAGCAGATAAGTTTTGCGTGCACAAGCTGGCACCTCTGGTAAACCTACTCATCCCCTCCTCTGATCCAGCCCAAGTACTCTGCTGTTAAAAAGCAGCCGTGGATTAAGGCTGAGGTTGTATATGGTCTAAACTGCATATAAACATTAGATCTTAAATTCTGCAAGCAAGATTCCTCTCATTCCACATATAAAGGGGGGCAGCTGGCTGTAGTTAGTTGGGGGGGGGGGCGGTGATGAGGAGGTTTACTTGGTAAAATATGATCACAGAAACAGTTTCCTGAGGTTGTGCTGACAGCCGCTCCCTCAGGCGTGCCCCCCCACCCCCCCACCCCACGTTAAGCTCGGCCATCTGAGACTTTTGGACACACCGGCCACAAAAAACAGCACACGGACCCAGCTGGGCCACGCAGCGCACGACTCAGACATCCCAGCTATGTTGTTGCAGCGTTGCAAGAATGTAAGCCATGGAGCAGACGGTTGTTTATAGTTAAGGTCAGCATCGGTGGTTCAGGGGGCCGAGGAGGGGAATCCAGAGAAGTGTAGAATTCTTGGGGCCTGCAGTCACTGCGGCACATTCATTTCAACAGTCGCACAATATCAAAGGCTACTTTGTTTACATAATCCTATACAAAACCTGGATTTTATTACCTTGGGAAGCCGCAGCCATCTGTAACTTATATTAGTTTGGGTTTTAAAAAGTCCTTCTGATTAATTTCGGCTTTTATTGAGTTTCTCCATTGAAAGCACAGACTGTTAAATTAAACGTAATGACATTTGACATGGGAAATGGGCAATAAAGAGACCTGCGGATGACAAATGATAGATATGTAAAGAAATCTCCAATCTTTTACTCTCTTTTTATAGCTGCTCGGATGCGTATATAGAATTCACTCGGGCCAGCAGCCATCAGTATCTCTGACAAGCCCTGCTTTGTTTATGAAGTCCTCTAAAACCCCTCCAAGAGAAACCAAGGCCACTGGGCTCCCTGGGGACCAATATACTTCAGTACATCATCGAGGAGAGTCCTCAGGCCACACGAATTCCTGAGAGTGAGCTCTTTGAACAAGGAAAAAAAAAAAGGGGGGGGGGGGGGGGGGGGCTCAAATACCATACTAGGAGTTTTTCAGCTGCATATCTCCTTGGAGAGAGATTTGACCGCCTTTCTTTCTTCTTGTCGACTTGGCTCAACTGAGTCATTCGTTTCCATGTTGAGTCAGTGTGTTTGTGCACAGTCAGCACATTCTTGCAGCGTAGCAGTGGATGGAGCTCCGCGCAAAGCACGCCTCCGCCACCCCCCCCTCGAGGTGGAAACACTTACTTATATAAACCGTCTTTTCGTCCCCGATTTGAAGTATTTACATGCTTGTGTCTGATAGCAGCTGGGACAGCTAATGGTTATCGGCCTCAGCTTGCTGAAACACTTTGACTTTTTCACTTAACTCCACCTTCACTGGTAATAACCTTAGAAGAAATGCAGATCGATATATAAAGTAAAGCAGCACACAAAGCCAATAAAAACGCTCATGGAAGATAATTCTGTTCTAGTTTAACACCGTTAAGATGCTCTCTGTAATCACCAAAGCTCTTATCTGAATCAACACCAGGAGCAGGCCGACATCGTTGTTCATGTCTGCTGACGTCAGCCCGGTGAGCTCTTCGTCAGACAGAGCTGACGTCCGGCTGCAGGGCTACCAGAAACCCTACAGCCACCAGCAGCAGGTCTTCTCCCAGCAGTCAGGTACGGTCAGCGTCAGCAGCCTGCTCCTGTCAGTATCAACCTGCTTTTGGCCTCCGTCATCATTTCCTCTGTGGTTCCCCCACAAGGCTGTCTGTACGGAGATGGGAAGGCAGTCCAAGCGGTCAACGACGGAGGCTTCGAACCTGCCAGCTACTTCACAAACCCCTCCGCTTCCCACTCCGCAGGTAAGAAGCTCTCAGCGGGGGGTGAAATTCTCTCCTGAACCAACAATTTTAACAGAAGTCACCACTTTGTGCAATAATCAGCAGGTTTACAGAGATGAGAGAGCAGCCTTCATTCATTCATTCATTCATTCAGCCATGAACACCAGAAATGATAGTTTATATATTTACAAACTTATTACCTGTCTTGGCCTGTAGCTGTTCTAACTGTGAACACTCAGATAGACAGATGATGGATGGATGATGGATGGATGGATAGAAGGATAGATGGATGGATGGATGGATGGATGAATAGATAGATAGATAGATAGATAGATAGATGGATGGGTAGATGGATGGATGGATGAATAGATGGATAGATGGATAGATGGATGGATAGAAGGATAGATGGATGGATGAATAGATGGGTAGATGGATGGATGGATGAATAGATGGATGGATGGATGGATGGATGAATAGATAGATGGATGGATGGATGGATGAATAGATAGATAGATGGATGGATGGATGAATAGATAGATAGATGGATGGATGGTAGATGGATGGATGAATAGATGGGTAGATGGATGGATGGATGAATAGATGGATGGATGGATGGATGGATGAATAGATGGATGGATGGATGGATGAATAGATAGATGGATGAATAGATGGATGGATGGATGAATAGATAGATAGATGGATGGATGGATGGATGAATAGATGGGTAGGAAGGTGTTTGTTAAATTACCGAATACTTGAATTACTCTTGGAATGAATTCACGGCTGGAAAGATAAATGTTTCTCTCCTCTCAGGGTTCGACTTGTTGCAGGACCTGCAGGGCCAGGCGGGGGGCGGTTACTCCATGTCCCCCTGCCCAGACGACAGCTTCCTCTTCCAGGCCGGAGGCGTCGACCGCTGCCTCAATCAGATCTATTCCATCTACCTGGACTCGTGATGACGACTCGGAAACAGACACCAAAGTCTCTGAACGGCGTGTGACAGACAATCACATCCACAACGTGCTGGAGGTTTAATGCTACAAACAATCAAAGCAAAATATAAGAAAGGCGGTGCTGTGGGGCAGAGAGGCAAATGTCAAATGGCCGAATAATGGATGTAAATAGCAGTGATTTTTTTATTCAGAGATGACCACAGCATCTGCGATCTGGATAGAATGAGCTATACGCTTCAGCTTTTGGAAAGTCAGGTAGCTGCTGGCTCTGGTGTTAAAGCTTCTGCCCCCGTCAGCAGCTTTGCCAACAACAAATGTCAAAGCAACAATCTGAATGAACAGAGTTGGGGGGGGGTATGTGAAATTGGAAAACCTAGTTCAACATAGTTCTGCTTCACAGTTCCTGCTCATTTTTCCGCTCTTTCTCGACTCTCTGCTTTATTTCTACAATATATTGCAAAGTTTTATTTTGCTTTTCTTTTTTTTGTTCGTTTTGTTTGTTTTTGACACTTTTGGTGGAGTAGAAGCTTCCTTAGTTAGAATGAATGTGGTGTGAAGTGTTCGGAGGAATACTTCAACATTTTGGATAATCTGCTCTGACCACCTGCTGTATTATGTGTGCCTTTCTCACCAGTTTATCGGTGTTATTCACTTCAGCAGGCAGCGGCCATGACGTTGTTATAGCTGACCAAAATGAATCTACCACTAAAAAAGCTCGCTGATTGGAGGATCATATCTCACTTGTATTATATCTTATCTCCAAAAACTGTTATTGTGCAGGCGGGTTATGTGATGGACAATTTCTTTGTCAGGTTTTTGTTTATCAGATTGGACCATAAACTGGAGCGGTGCTGCCCCCAAGTGTCTGTATACACACTTTACACAATCAGTGCCGCACAACTGACCAACAAAACCAGTCAGCACTGAAGTGGAGTTCATCCCAACAACAGATACGCTTGAATGTGTCGAGACAGAAACATAATCTCCTTTATTTTTTATTTGTTGAATATCATCTCTTGTTGCTTCGTCACCGTGCCTTTACATGTTTGTTGTACAGTTTATCATCAGTGTTATATTCATTAAGGGAGGTGTGCTTTGTTTACAATAAGTTCTCTGCACTCCTTTCTGTCTCATCACAGAGACTTTAAGAAAGCGACCAACCAGAAAATGTTTACACTGATTTTTTTTTTTTATTATTGTCATTGAACAGTGTATAGACTGTATAAAAATGCGCCTGTCTTTTATATCTAAATAAAAACTTTGTTTGTATATGTTTTTGATCGTTAGCTGTAGGCAAAAGATTTTTAAGGCCATTTTGGTCATTGATTAATTTTCTTGATTATTCAGGTTTTCTTTTTAAACCAAAAACATCTTCAAACCACCATGACACCATGACATTTTTCAAATTGGATGAAATACAAATTATTGGAAAATTGTAGACACTTCAGGTCAAACATTACTCACCCAAGTCAATGTGTTGTAAATTAAAATGTTGTTATGTAAACACAACAGAACATTATGACTCTGAAAGAGCTTCTAGGCGGATTGTGGAAACTGTAAATACAAAACTGCAGTAATAATATTGCAGAATATAATGCAGAGACAACCAATAGAATAAAAACTGCTTCTTTCGGCGTGTCTGTTTAAAAATTGGACAGGAAGGCTTCTTCTTTATTTCTCTTATCTAACTTTAGGAAACTGACCTGCTGAGCAAAAGGTATGATAAATTTGAAGACTCCGTGGAGGGGGGGTTGGAGCCTGCAGGGGCCGCTCTGTCATCACAACTCAACTTTGTGCTTCTCTGACTCCATCAGAGCTGAAATCCTCTTTAACCCCAAACTCTGAATGAATAAACACCGTTTCCACCCTCCTGCTGACACACACCGACACACACCGACACACACCGACTGAAGGCTGTATTTCCACATTCCGCTCAGCGGGGGGGGGGGGCACAGCCTCAGGGCCGCCAGCCCGTCGGGAGCTTCCTCCAGGCTGCTGTGATGAAGACAGGCAGGAGACTCTGGGTGATGTTTGGATCCGGACTCTGACAGTCAGTCAGGACTGCAGCTCACTGGGCAGTCACGGGTAAGAAAACATCTTTTTTATTATTTTATTGCTGGTATCTGGGTTGAAATGTATTTCTATTATTGTTATTATTATTCTTTTACTTATAAAAGTTCAGTTTTTGATGTACACCGCTTTAGTTTGTTATTTTCACAGTAATAACTGGCGGTGTGGAGGGTTCAGAAGCTGCTTAGTGCAGGGCTGTAGCCATTAATAACGGGGGTTCAAGACACCCCCACCCCTCTTAGAAAATGTTGACCAGATGCTAAGTACATAAAACTATCTCATTATTTGTGTTTTTCTCAGCATTGATTTATGGGTTCAGTCTTACTGTGCTGTGGAACCAACAGGGAAAATATTGAATCCTCAATTATGTAGATTTTCTTTACCTTAAATCAGAACATTTTATCATGTAAAAAAAAAAAAAAAAACAACTTGGATCAGAGTTTTACACTTTCCGTTTAAAAACCCTGAATTCCCAGAGCAGATCGCACTTGGGAGACGGGGCCTGTGTGTCTGCAGCTTTGCTTTAACGTACAGAAGTTTCCTGATGGAAAGTTGTTTAAAAGCAGAATGGTGACCGTTATTTCAGAGGAAGCTCTGCAGCCGGAGAGGATGTAGCAACTCACATTGTTGCTGAGTGAGATCACCCACGTTCTCCAGATTTAAAGCTCGCTCCTCTCGCCGGGCACTCGCATCCTGAGAGGACACGAGCCAAGAAAATCCCCTGTTTGGATGAGAGGCCTTCACTCTCACTAAGATTAACTGTCAGGGCAGCCAAGGTCAGCCGGTTGTGTGTAAGTTTTAAAAATCCAAAGACAACGCTTAACTGTCAGCGCTGCTTGATATAAATCTACAAAAGCCTCAAACAACGCAGACGATTGGATGAGAGTCGGCTGTAACCTTTCAACATCTCTCTTATCAGACTGAGACAGGAATTTGACTCTGCTGGTGTTTCATGCGGTGAATTCATGGAATTAGATAACCATACAAACGTGTTACTTCATCCAAATTTAGCTCATACAAGGGTGTGTGTTTTTGTACCAAAGCATCCAAATCTAAGCAAATGATTTTGTACGAGGGACCGCTTGAATCCCGCTGCTTTGCCTACGTGAATATATCATCTGCTGATGACTATCAACTCGAGCAAAACATTATTCCAGAGCTGTGTAAAATGCAAATAAACCCAGGGTGAGGCCAAGGATATTAAACTCTGTGTGTACTGCAGATAAACACATTAAATTCAGATTTGGAGTCAATAAAGAGGCGAAACAAACAAACTCTGATCTTCTTTATCCTAAATTGGACAATGACTGATTTATTTCTAGATTTTGATCAGAAACACTGATCTCCTTAAAAGTATCAAAAGTTTCCTCTGGGTTTACAGATATATTACAAACTGATTCACAGCCGGCATATTTGAAATGTAAAGCTTCTATGATCTGTATTTATTTGTTAGCGGGTCATTGAACTACTTCCCCCTCAGCTCCACTCAGGTTGTTGTTTTGGTGATCAGGCCTGCGACTGTAATTTCCTCTGTACTCAGAGGAGTCTACAACAGCTCCTCCATCCTCCTGTTTTGGATCTACTGGCTTGTTTGACACAACCCCGGTGTTTGTCTGCTGCTGATATTTCACATCCTATTGCATGCATGTTTCGAGAACTTCAAGAACTGCCATCAATTTCTTTTTTCTTTGTGTGTCCCTGCTCAGTCTCTGCGTTATAATGAAATGACACCATGCACATAAAAAAAAAAAGCTTCTGTGTTATGCTCCAGGCTGAATAATAACAAGTCGACATTAGCTTTTATATGAAAGTGCCACCGTGCCAAAGAACAGACGGAGGAAGCTGTCAAATAAACACAGACAGATTTGGTAACAGTCACCTCTTTGTGACAGATGAGGATACGGTTTAAACAGTGATATTTTCCTTATGGTCCGCAGTGCAGCCACAATCTTTAAGAAAATGCTGAATCCGCATACAGACAGAACCAAAATTCAGTTGTGTTGATCCTCATAGTTTCGTCTCTGCTCCTCTAGTTTGTCGCCACACTTTCATACTTCCGTTTCTTCAGGTTTGATGGATACAGCTGATGGTTATTTTCATTATTTTCTCCATTAATCTTTCGCTCTGTGACTGGTTTAAATGTCTCGCAGTCCCCTTCATGAAGCTGGAACAATTGTGTATTTGGCATTATTGCTTCAAAAGGAAATGACGAATGGGTATACATGATTGTTTTGGATTCAGTTTCAAGCAAAGTTTTCCTCTGAAGTTCTTTCTGACGGCGTGTGATGAGTGTCAGTCCCAAATAAACTGCAGGAGAAGTGAGGGGGCTCTTTGGTTGGCAGGTCTAGACGGCCTCATACAGACTCCAGCTGACAACCGTGGTCCTCTTAAACCCCCCCCCGCCGGGAAAGCGTGGACCCTGTTGTTGGGGAGTTAGCACATTCCTGCCTCCCCACAGCAGAGCAGCGTTTAGCTCTATTGTGGCGGCGATGAAGTCGGCCAAACGAACTCACTCTCCTCCTGCCGGCTTCATGTGTGCCATTTGGAAGAGACAGGTCTTGTTTGCGTCGACCGCATGTGCTTTTATGTTCAGACGGTGTCACCAAGTGCATGACAGTTTTAGGAAGTGACCAGCAATTACAGTAGCTTTGTTTTGTTTTGTTTTGTTTTTTTTGTTGCTGATGTATTTTTTTTTTTTTCATGTCTCCAAAGGAAAGGGCTCTTAAATGTTGTCATGTCACAGTTTCCCATCTTGATGCGCGTACGAAATGAAACCTGAGATTAAAATAGTCAGAGAGGGGTAATTTATGCCTCAGGAAATTACAGTGAAATGAGGCAATATCTCATTTTGAACCTCCTCATGCTCATTTGTGTTGTTTTCTAACTGCGCTCACCAGCTTTGATGTCGTCTGCTCTGAACATGGAAAATAAGATCAGCGGCTGAATTTGGCCCATTTTCATGTTTCTGATATAAAGTGAAGTGAAGGGCTCTTTATTTCTGTGTATGTACTGTCAGAGCATCCATTTTGTTTACACACATTTTTTATTTTAAACCACATAATCAGTCAAACATTGCACAGCTTGATGCCTCTTTTGACTGTATTGTTAAAAGACGTTATGTATTTCACAGCACATTGTTTATATTAAGACACAAAATAAAAAAAAAATCCCTTCATATTGTTATTATCATCCAGAGTTTTACCAAAATAAACTCCATGTAAAATTAAAGAGTTTCATCCAAGCTGTTTAGCTTTTTGTGTTTTGCAAAATATATTGTGTGAAATAAATAAGTTTTAGATCTTTAATGAATTCATTTAGTGTGTGTTTGTATTTCTACAACTGTGTGCTGCTCTCCATCAATTTGTATTCTTTGGATGAAACATTCTGGTTTTACTTCAATCAGGTCAGATTTTAGCTCAATCTAATCCTGAACTGGTGAAGTTCACTCTGGATTACAGCGTGATAAATAATTACATAACACAGAGAGAGATTGGCAATAAACAAAGAAACACATTCCAGTGACAAGAAGAAAAAAGCCGAGCCAAACAAAGATCAGTGAGTTTATTCCAATGTTTGTTTTATGTATTTACACTGAAGCTCTTATCACCACACTGAATAAACTCAAATGTGTTTTGAAGGAGACAGCTGATCTTTGGCCCCAAACATCTGCTGGGAGTAAACTGAAGTCTGAAAATAGCTCCTGACTTTATAGACCTAATTCTTCAGATCATTTTTTGAGGACAATAGTCCAGATTTCAGGGGGTGTATGTTTCCTGAACTCGGCTACGGCCCTCCCATCGAGTCCAAGCTGCCAATTAACTGCACAGCCCTCACGTGAAAGTCACAGTAGCGTCTGTTTCACAGCCAAACACTGGACTCCTGGTCTCCAGTGACCCGAGTCACCATGCCAACTCCCACGATCCTCACAGCAACCAGGAGTCCTCAGAGAAGCTGCTAGGTTTACAGGCATATTTACATCTCTGTGAGCTGACATAAAGCGGATCCGCTTCAGTCCTGAGAGAGACGGCAGGAGGCAGGTAGGACAGAGGAAATGCATCAGGTGGATTAGGACGGGATGTTGTAGCTGTTTCTCAGTTGAGCCTGTTTGTGCTTTCTGTTGCAGAGATGGTCTTCCAGTGGATTCTCCTGCTGGCTTTCACACTGCTGGTGCAGAGGAGACTAGCGGTTGCATGTGTGTGTCCAGCAGCCACCATTTTGTCCCAGTTTCCCTCCGAGGTTCCCGCTGGCGTCTGTTGCCTGAACTACTCTGGCTCTGCTGTCAGCCATGTGCGCTGGTCCGTGTTTACCAATGAGACAAACATAGAGACACTGGATCTCTCCAGCTGCAACATCAGCTCTGTTGATATAAGCGGCAGAGAGACTTCCACACTGCAGAAGGTTTTCTTGGGTCATAACAGACTGACGAAGCTGCCAAAAGACTTTCTGGCCAGCCAGCCCAATCTGAGGGAGGTGGATCTGAGGGGGAACCAGCTTCAGGAACTTCCTGAGGGCTTCCTCCAGGACTCCGACAGCCTCCAGGAGCTGTATCTTCAAGGAAACCAGCTACGCTTACTCCCCAGCTCTGTGCTGCAGAAGGCCAGTCTGCAGCGGCTGGAAGTGGAGGGGAACCCCTGGGACTGCTCCTGTTTGTTATTGGAAGCCCTGGAGGGGGGCCAGCGTGTTAACAGGACAAACAACCTGCAGGATCTGCTGGGGAACTTCACCTGCTTCTCTCCCAGGCACTTGGCCGGCAGGACTGTGTGGTCTGTGAGAATCAGTGACGTCTGTCGCCCTCCCGGCCTCACCGCACTCTTCATTGTGCTTCCCCTCCTCATCCTCGCCATTTTGGTCCTCTGCTTGTGCTGCGGGAGGAAGAAGAAAGACACGTCCGTTTTCAGTCCCTCGAAGAAAAAGTACTCCGGCTGTAATGGCCAGAAATATCGCAGCAAGCCCCCACCTGTGGCCGTGGAGCAGAAAAGTACTGGAAAAAATGAGGGGATCCTGAAGAACCAGATGCTGCTGCGTCCAGCGTCCGGCCTCCTGGGCAGCACCAGAGACATCTATGAAGAAGTGGAGATCAAGCTGGGCTCCGATGAGTCTCTTCCACGGGTCTCCTCGGGGGTTTCCAGCTCCACGGAAGGAAAGCAGGGCTCCCAGGAGCCCGACGGGGCCAGTAAGACGGAGCTGGACACAGTTAGCGTGACAGAGGTGATGAAAGACTCGGCCGACAGAGAGAAAGCTTACATGATCCAGTCCACCGAATACTACAGCCTGGTCCCGGGCATCGAGCTGGAGGACTCGGACCACGGAGAGTACGAGAATGTCGACCTCTCATGACATCCTTTCAAAAGAAATCACATCACATTTGTTTGTTTGCTTTCGTTTTGGGAGCTAAATAAGGAGGTCAGACCTTCTCACAGGGTATAAAGTCCTGGACACTCATCGCTGTGACTGATGAGCAGAAGAGTTGGTTTGAATTTTGTTATTTTATGCGGAAACGTCTGTGCTCTTCTCGCTGGGTTAGCCACCAGAACAGCCATAATGTACCAGACTACTGTTGCATATTTATATACATTCATTAAAAACCAGCATTTTAGGATCTTTAAGTAGCATAGTTAAGCGTAATCACTTGAATCGAGTGGAAACAGCTAGCCTGGCACAAAATATGACTACCAACGAGGTTAAAGCTGAATAAATGACACGCGTGTGATAACATCACCTTCACATTCGGGGTTTTGAAATCTCCTGTTCAACAATCCTCATCGAAAGCAGATAACCTGCTGACTGCCAGCCAAGTGAACTCAGTGGCTTGTTCGCTAACGCGTCATATTCAAAACGTGTTTGTACAATTGATCCCGGTCCATTATCGTCTGTAAAGCAGCTCAGCTTTGATCAATCAGAGGTCACGGTGGAGTCGGGGGGTTAAAGGTGAAGTGTGTACGTTTTCTCTGCCAACAGATGTGGTTTCTGTCTGGAAGCAGGTGGTGGTGATTAGCTTTTATAGCCAGGAGCGTGAGCCGTTGTTGCTTTTATGAGCCAGCTTCTTCAATATCACGCTGAACTGAGGGAAGAGTCTGACAGGACTGTAGCAACAACAACAACAACAAAAAAACATACACACGACACCTTTAACGGCGCAACAGCTGATGAGCAATAGCTTCCTGTAGTTTAGACTGAGAGAGGCCTGGCTCGGCTTCCTGAGGGGACGAGCAAGCCGAGCTAGCTGTTTTTCTCGTTTCCAATCTATATGCTAGTCTCAGCTGAGAAAGTCATCTAAGTCTACATGCACAGACATCAGTGGCGTAAATGTGAACAAGAAAGCAAAGAGGAGTATTTCCTCATAACGTCACGCTGTGAGTTTCAGTAAAGGCTGGTTGTCTATCAGCAGACACAGTGTGGTCGGAACAGCGACGGGGGAAGTGATTTAATCTGCAGCTTTTCCTGTGGGACCTGAGCAGCCACCGTTTGAAAGGGAGGCCCACTTTTCTCTCTCAGCAAAAACGCAGCAGTTTGCCAGCTTTCGTTTCTTCTCCCTAATGCGGCGCTCCGTGTTGTTTTTCAGTCAGCAAAGAACAGCACATCTTTTTTATTTCACGTACCTACTTATTTAAATACTTTTGCACAGTGTGAACTTTGCTTTACCTCACCCGAGTGTGTCTGCTTCATGCATTCCACTTGAAACAGGATGTTCTGGAATAAAATGCTTCACCTGGAGCCGCACAACTGGAACTATAGATGCTTAACAATGACTAATCCCATCGCAACGCCCACTGCGAACTGAATGTGAGACGTGGAATGTAAAGCTCTGGTGAGAAGCCTACATCGATAGAAGCACAGTGAAAGCGTCACCAACTAAAACAAAACACTAAAACACAGTGTTGGCAAATGTCATATCTCATCTAAATGCTGGTTGCATGCCGGTTTAAGATATCAATGTCTGCAGTGCTCATTCAGTAAACCGAGCCGCGGAGCGTTTGTGTGCGGTGGCACTACGGCGTGACGACACCGAGGAGGAAACCTACAGAGAAAATACCTGAACGTCGGGGTCAGCATGAAGGAGCGGGGCAGGACAGGCCATTGTTAACTCAGATGTCTTACTCTTACGCTGGTTGGCTTTGAATGCTAATTGGCTTTTGTTCAGCGGCACAGATTGTGTGAGGGAGCAGCGAAGGGTGTGGAGCTTCCTGGAATTTAAAAAGTCGAGGTGTATTTCGAACATATTTTCCATGAAATCTTTGCTTATCAACGCTGTAAGACTTACCGAGCTCCAAATGTCAAAAGACAAACTTAAAGATGTTGCATTTTAGTCGTTTTTAGTACAATTTGTACAGCGGCTCTGTCTGAAGACTCTGAGGTCACGTCCCAGATTTTCTTCTTTTTCATGGGGGTTTTGGGAAACCTTGAGGGAGTTTACAGTCTCCAGCTGACCGTTCCCTAAACCCTGACCCTGAACGGTGACCAGTTCGAGTTTAGCCATCATAAATATCCAACATAGCCTCGTCTAGCTTTGGGTTCTCCACTGCTGCAAGATATTTAACAGGCCAGAATTCAAGGAACTTGGCATTAGAAGATAAAAGATAAAGAAAGATCAAATAGTCATAACTATAACACCTCTGTCATCTTAATGTAAAAAAAAAAAGGACAAGCATGCAGCTCACAGTTGGAGCTGATATTTCCTTTGTCCTGCTGATGATACCAGGACCAACCAACAGCTGCAAATCCAGAACAATGCTACTTTAGCCATTAGCTTTAGCCGTAGTCTTTCGCATTGATTACTTGGTTGCGTGAAAAGAACTTAAAGAGAATATAACAGAGAGAATGAAATATTGAACAGCCGAAAGAACTTTTTTTTAACCATAGTATTTACAGTTAATTATTTGTAAAAAAGAAAATAGATGAACTGATATGAAATGCAATAAAAGCACTGATCTTCTTTTTGTCTATTCTGGCAGATGCACTTTTTTTTATGTGTATGCAATATTTTGAATATCATTCAAATAAAGGCCCTTTTTCAAGATTTCTATTTCAGGATTGTGTTAATGATCAATGACATGAGAGAGGAAGTCAAACCCAAACTATGTCATTAGTTCACTGCTGATTTGATCTTTCTCTCTGGCTCTGTTTGCCCCGACAACAACCCAGGTCGATCCTACTTTTCATTTCAGCTCTTGTTTCACTCACCGTGGGAAGCTGTAATTACTGCATTGGGTTACCTGACAGAGCTGCTCTCCTTGTCCTCTTTTCAGAGGTCTCAGCTCCTGACCAGTATATCCAGTAGCTGAGTATGGGAAGAGACTGGGCAGAAACCACTGTAGTATCCATACATGCTAAAGTGGGATTGAGATCAGATCACAGAGGAACCATTGTCCTCTCATCTGATGCCCAGTTTGATTGAGGGGAATAGTTTCAGTGAAAACAGAATAGTTCCATCATCAAAATAGTTGTGTGTCATAGAAACAGCAAAATTGAAACACCTCTTAAATATATATATAAAAAAAAATCTTTGCATCTGTAACAGCTAATCCAGGTATAATAAAAGTCCTCCTAACTCGTTATTAGATATGTCAACTGTTCTCTTCGTTGTTTTCTGTCAATACAGGAGCCTTAAACTGTCAGTGTTTATGAGATAAATCCAGACCGAGGCCTCAGGGCTGAGGCTGAGCACCACAGGAGCACCATCTGCTGACTGGAGAGGAAACTAACCTTTACAAGGCAGACGCACCGAACAGACTGAGAATAAATCAGCTGGTAATGAGTGCAGACACTGAGGTTCTTCGGCAGAGAACAGGGAAGTCCACAGTCCGAACTTTTTGTTCGGTCTGTGCTGGAGGATGGGTGACCTCATAAACATCCACTCAGAGGGAGAGCAAACAGAGATAAAAGATAAAACCCTGCTGCTGCTGCAAAAAGAGTCTGATTTACAGTGAGCAGCTGTAACGATGTGAAAAATAAACAAGTGAGCCGAGCGAATGACAAAAGCTGAGAGGCGGATGGGACGGGCCCAGCTGACGGTCTACCTGCATCACCCTGCAGAGATGTCTGGACTGCTGCCAATGGCCGGGACAGTAAATAACTCTGGAAGGAATCAATCTGGGTGTGCTTTGTTTGCATTACATTCACTTAGATAACAGGTCCAAAGTGCTTAAAAGAGATTTTTCTGGCATCTTTAGAAATGCTAATATTGCCTTTAACTTTAAAGAGCCTGGAGTATAAAACATAGATGTTTAAAGGCTTAGTAGATTAAATATATGGAATATAAAGAGAACATGGAAGATTCACAAAGAATGCAAGATTAGAAATAAAATGTTTAAATCACTGTCCTTCGTTTGAATTAAATGGGAATGCTGCCTGTGATATCAGCTGGCCTCCCAATTGATTAAAAAGCTAATAACCTGGTAGAAGGTTTCTAATAAAACAAATGTTGGCACTGGACGTGACGCCCTGTTTCTAAAAGCAGCTGTAATTGATTTATTGTGGTCTATTTGTCTCTGTGTGTGTTTATGAGTATTTTCAGGCAGGAGACTGGATGAAAATGTTTTTAATACTGATCTATTGTATTGTACACTTACGTGTGTTTTCTGTGCTTCAGAACTTTGTAATCTCAGGTTTCTTTTAGTTTTTATTAGTATTATCATTGTTGTCAAACATTATGTTCAGTTTTTGTTTTGTTTTGTTGCATATGAGGATTTGATGCTTTTTCCTGTCTATTGTGAATCATAAATAATGATAATGATGGGAAGCCAGCCCCCCCTCAGGGTTAATGTGAATTATTTTGCACACTTTTATCAACCTAAAATAATGATTACCAGATGAATCTGGAGGTTTTGATTATCGAAACAAAGACGAGTGATCGCCCCGTTTCCATTCACCGTCACTCATCGCTGTAGGTGTGTTTTACTTTAGGCATCAGGTTCTCAGGCAATAAATTTAAGATGTTAATTTATGGCTGCACAACAGAGACATTTAAATGCAAACCAGGAGGAAGAAGTTTTCTTCTCAGGATCCAGCACAGCACCCGGTGATTCACCTGCCTGCCCAGGTATGATGGCTGTTGAGGTTTTGAGGGTTTTTTTTTTTGTTTTTTTTTTAAATATACACATGTCAGGATTAAGGAACATTTGTAAAAAACATTGTTGGTATTTTACAGGCATCTTCTGCTGCAGTAAATATGACAGTTTCTTACACACTCGAGGTGGCTAATGTCCGGTTTGGTGGCTTCACCAAGCTGCTGTTACGGTGGAGGGGAAGCATCTACAGGCTGCTCTATAAGGACCTCCTGGTGTTTTGTGGGGTTTACTTGTTTTTCAGTTTGTTTTACAGGTAAATAAAATGATTTTATCATTGAACTCTGCTGTAAACGAATCCGTTTTAGGTGGGGTTTTTTTTGTCCACTGGACAGATTTTATTTGCTTTGGCAGGTTCCTCCTAACACCGAAGCAGCAGGATCTGTTTGAGCGCGTCGCCCTTTACTGTGATCAATTTACCAACACCAACTTCATCCCAGTTTTATTTGTACTGGGTGAGTCTGACTGAACGGAAACCCAGAAAGCTAAATCAAAAGATCCTACAGGTCACCATCATTTCCATCTTCTGTCGCAGGTTTCTACGTGACCCTGGCCTTCAATCGCTGGTGGGGTCAGTACACCAGCTTCCCGCTGCCTGACAACCTGATGATGGTTGTGTCTGGAAACGTCCACGGCGCCGACGAGACGGGTCGTCTGCTACGACGGACCCTCATGAGATACGCCAACTTATCCTCAGTGCTTATTCTCCGCTCAATTAGCACAAGAGTTCACAAGCGTTTCCCCACTTTGGAGCACATTGTTGAGGCAGGTGAGTCCAGCAGTGGAGCCACAGCTCCCAGTCAACAGTTTAGCCTGAATTTTTTTTTCCAACATTTTAATTGTGTTCAACTTTTTTTCATACTGTTGTGTGAAAATGTGAACCCTCTGAAAGACAAATCTGTTTTACACCTGATGCCAACGTGTCTAATATGTGTGTGTGCAGGATTCATGACCATGCATGAGCTGAAAATGTTTGAATCACTTCACTCTGATTTCAACAAGTACTGGATGCCTCTGACTTGGTTCTCGAACCTGGCATCCAGAGCGAGAGAGGAGGGTCGGGTGAGGGACGACATAGCTCTGAGGCTGCTGATGGATGTGAGGGATCGGATGCTATTTTTCCAAACATTTCCATTTTACAAATGTGAAACTGTTTTAACTGTTAAAACATTGTGCTTTCAGGAGCTTAACAACTACAGAGCCAAGTGCAGCCTCCTGTTCCACTACGACTGGATCACCATCCCTCTGGTCTACACTCAGGTAGGATGAGCCATTGGTGAGATGTAGCTGAGCACATTTACTCTAAAGTAATCCAGAATTACATGTCTTGGCTATAATCCAGAGGGAAATGGTTTACTTTATTTCAAGACTTTACATGTTCAATGGAAAGGAAATATTTCTGTAATATTTTGTCTTCTAATCGAGCAATGTCACTTATGATAAAAATAATCTATCTGTTACTTAAGAAAATTACTATCAGATTAATTCAGAATGAAAATAATCGTTAGTTGCATTAAATTGTGCAGCTGGACTTTACAAGTGAATGTGTGCGCTTTCAGAATAAGCTAATATGTATAACACTGACTGAGGCCGTTTCTTTGTATTTAATACTTTTACTTTTAATACCATAACATTAATATAAGACCATAAGACCTTTTTTGTGAGTTGTTTTTCTTTTACTCTTAATTTTACTTAAAGTAAATCCAAAATTCATTTGAAAAGGGAGTTGATGACCACCTTGTTTCTCGTCTCTGCAGGTTGTTACTATTGCAGTTTACTCGTTTTTTGCCTTCTGTGTGATTGGCCGCCAGTTCCTGAACCCAGAGAAGGGATACAAGGATCACAAACTGGACCTGTACGTCCCTGTTTTCACACTGCTGCAGTTCTTCTTCTACACCGGCTGGCTCAAGGTAACACAGCACACCCATGCATCACTGGTAGAGACAGATTTTATTTTGATTATGTGATTACAGAGCAATGCCCTTGCGTTTCCTTTCTGCAGGTGGGGGAGTTGATCATCAATCCATTTGGTGAAGACGACGATGACTTTGAAACCAACCAGCTGATTGACCGGAACATTCAGGTTTATCTCCGGTACAACTTCTGTCAACACCTGAAGTAACGTGGGACCGCTCATTTAAATTCTCTTCTCCTCTCCTGTAGGTGTCAATGCTGGCTGTGGATGACATGTACCAGAACCTGGCGCCAATTGTGAAAGACAAGCACTGGTCGCAGAGACATTTCTCCATCCCTTATACTCTGTCCACAGTGGCAGAGACTCTCAGACCAGCTTTCAAAGGCTCCACCTTTGACATGAGGTCAACTACGTCTTACTTTTTTAATATTTTGCTGCTGCACATTAACCACTGGAAGACTTGAGTTTATAGATCTCTCATGTTTGCAGGATGAGTACTGAGGATCTTGAAATTCACCAGCCTGAAGACACTCCTGTAAAGAAACAGTATTTCCCTCAGAGGGGCTCTCTGGGTGACGGCCTTGACGGTCTCCTACAGAGGGGTAAAGGAATCCTACGTGGAGTGAGCCTCCCATCCCTGATAGATGTCTCATCACACCCAAATGAGGAAGAAGATGATGTTGAGGCTGACATCAGCGCCACCAACCACAAAGAACAAGAAAAGACATTGATTAAAATTGCAGTGGAGCACTGTTGAAAATAACCCGGCTTATAGCTCCATGTGATATCTTGATAGCTTTGCTTCAAACATGGTGTTTTTGAACCAAAACCTAAAACTATTGTTGTACAAAATATTTCTTGATTCAACACTAAAGATTTAATTTGTGAAATAAATGATGTAATTATGTAAATCAGAAAATGAATTCTATTTCATTGGTCATTTATTTTCCAGACGTGAATCTCGAGTGTCAAAAGGATGACAGTACATCATAAACTCTGGCAAATTCAGATTATTATCATCATCATCTTCATCAATCCTTCATGCTCACATTTTTAGTTTTGGTTTACGATCACTTTTAATTTAATACATGTCACAAACATGGAAGTCCAACAGCAGAAAAAGACCAGCCATACATTTTATAAAGTACAGTCGAGGTAAAGCTAGTGATGCTGTAGCTGAGTGTGACTTCTCTGTTTACTAATTGATTATCTAATGTAAGGTTAGCTGCCTAATCTGCCATGTAGTATTGCAATGACACAAACTGTATAATGTGTGTGTCCCATGCAACATGTGACAGAAGACTATATTTGACCGCACCTGTTTTTTTTACATAATGAAGAAAATAAAGCAAAAACAAAGTCAAAACCCGGGATAAGACCTGTAGAACCACACAACTGTGATATATTATTTCTTTTAAATGTATATGTTTTTTTCTTTCCATAGATTTTTAATAAACAGTAACAATAAACCAATTCATTAAATGCGCTACTTTTATTTTGAAATACAAAAACCACGGATGTCCGTTTGGGTCAAAAGTCTTCTTCCGCGTTGGTCAAATATCCGCATAAATCTACAACACCGACGAGTTTGACAGCAGAAAAAAAGCCTTCCCATCACTGGGGGTATGTTCTCAGCTGTTTCTAAAACATCTCTCTGGCTTCTAGCTCATAGATAATTTCTGTCCTCTTCGCTTTTGACTTCACTCATCGTGTCTTTCCAATCATTTGCCCAGCACCTAGCTAGCGTGCTAACGTTAGCCCAGTAAGTCCTGTTTAAAGAAGCCGACACTCTTTCTTGCAGCTTCCGCGGACTTTGGTTGCTGATAAGCGCGTTGTTGACCTGTTAAGCTGTGATAATGTCCCCGTGTTTTTCCTGTTGTTGATGGAGGCCTCTGTTTCTGGGGAATATTCGGTTTTGTTTGGGTTTGTTTGACAGGATTGTCCAGGACAGTGCTGGTGTAATGTCAGCTGGCGCCCCCTCCTCCTCCTCCTCCTCCTCCTCCTGCTGACTGTCACCTCCATCAGCACCACCACTGTCATCCTCCTCATCTCCATCATCTTCATCATGTCCCTGGGCGACAACCCTCACCTGCTGCTTGGCAGGATCCGCTTCCTGAACAGGTGCATAGAGAGCTTCAGGAGGAGCGAGCCAGTGCCGGAGTGTCTCTGCTACGTCCCCAGAGAGGTGTGCTACAAAGTCTGCAAGGACTCGTCGTCCGCCTCCTCAGGAGGGTCGGCAGGAGGCTCCACCGTCGGGAAAACCCTGGTGCCCGTCTTTGAAAGTCCACATCAGATCCCCCACAGCAAGAGAGCCTGCAAGTACAACATTGAACCAAAGAAAGGAACCTGTATCCGGACAACAGGGGAGGAATACTGCAACAGCCAGGGCCTGTGGGTCAAAATCAACAAGGTGCACGACACCTTCATGCACATCTTCTGTAAAATAAGAGTATCACAAATTACCCAGTAAATAAAAAAAACAAATATATTTTTTTAAATCAACAGTAAATGTATCTTTTGACAGAAAAGACCAGAGAAAATGCAGCAATGGCGTATGATTAATTAAAATCCGAACACGCCTTTGTTGAGACCTAAACTTTTAGTTTTTTATCTAAAAAAGGAAGCACAGGTTCCACAGAGTGTGGTGTGACTGAAAGCATAAGATCTCTTCAACAAAGAGAAGATTATCAATTAAAATCATAAAGTCTTCTCTTTTTTTTTTTATGCGGGCCACTTGATGTCAGATTTTTTAATTATTTAACTAAGTGAATTTCGACATTGTGTTGCCTAAAGATAGAATTATTACACAGCGTCAAATCATAACAGAGGTACTTCAAGGAACTTCATATATAGAGCGGGTCTAGACCAAAGTTTTTTCTAGAATAATTTGAAGAGACCTAACAAATGTGAATGATCCTATTTGTACTGGGGGCACCCTACAAACCACATAAAGGCCTGTTTGTGTTTTTGTGTTACCAGGAGCAGCTGGAAGAGCACCGTACCGGGCAGGATTTGGAGGAAGGCTGGATCCTGGTGTGTAAGCGTACGGAGGGAGGTGACAGGCTGGTGCCGGTAGAGTCACCAGAGAGCATCAGCAGGCAGCAGCAGCTCCTGGGCTACGACTACAAACCCTCCAACAGATGGGAGCAGGTGGTTGATGTGGAGAATGCACTTTACATCGGCTCCAAACCCAAAATCTCTGAATGTGATGAAGCTGCTGTCCAGAAGCTAAGGTTGACCCTGTTTGTGAGAAGTCAAATTAGAGTTTCAGGGAAAATAGCAGGTTGTCAATATGGGATATTTTTCTCTGTTTTCAAGGTATGTTCCTCCCACCTGGACATACGAATGTGATGAGGACCTGGTCCACTACTTCTATGATCACATCGGGAAGGAGGATGAGAACTTGGGGAGTGTGAAGCAGTGCGTGACCAGCATCGATGTTTCTTCGTGCTCAGTGAGTCACATCTATGCTTCTGTGTATAATTTGAAGCCGTGTGAAACAGTCTAGAAATTCGTTTTTGGACAAAGACGCTCAAGGGTTTGAGTTTTTCATATAATGTCCACTGCAGATAAAGCTATTTGAAAAAACACAGTATAAGAGCCAAATAAACAAACACTCATCTGTTTATGGGCTATTGTTTTCCCTGGAAACATAAAAAAAATTGACAGAAATGGCATAGTAGTGATTCTTACAGAGATGTTTGTTTCTGTAAATACCTGCAATTACAATACTGCTGAATTGACACAAACCACCCTCATATTTGTTGATAGGAGGATCCAAGTGGAGGGGCGAGCTGTCTGACTGATGGTGACACGGAAACTTACTGGGAGAGTGATGGCATGCAGGGGCAGCACTGGATCCGCCTGCACATGAAGAGAGGCACCGTGGTCAAGTAAGACGCTGCCAAGCAAAAATATATGACTGTGACCAATAGGGATCCAAATAAAATCAAGATGTTAGGGTCTGAGATAAATGTTTACCTAGTCTATACATAAATTGCAGGAATGATTTTTTGTTTTATGTAATGGACTTCTCTTTGATCTCAGTAAGCTGATATTGACAGTGGATGCAACAGATGACAACTACATGCCGAAGAGAGTTACAGTGTTTGGAGGAGAGGGAGACAACCTGAAGAAACTGAGTGATGTCACCATAGACGAGTGAGACTCTACAATAATTTCATCAATATATACATAAAAAAAAAACTCATCAGGTCCCACAGACCTGCTTCAGGTTACACCACGTGTTTTAGAGGGTGGTTTGGTATTGAAGCTGTTATGAAACCGTGTTCTTTGATAGGATTGAACATTTGAAGGTGATTTTTTTATTTTTTTTATTTATTTTTTTTTCAAAACGGGGTTGGGAAAATCATATGATTCATTTCCATTCATTTGGAAAATATGATGATATTATAACATTTCTGCAAGAAAGCTACTAATTACTGCAACACACAAGTTTAGACATGTTTAATAGAACATCAAGGAAACAGCTTAATCTTTAGCAAATTTACAAACCTTCAGTCAGTTTGACGATGGCTGTTTCCTTCAAGCAACCTGATTGGAGAAGTGTGCGTGCTGGAGGATATGACATCTCACCTGCCTGTCATTGAAGTCCGAATTGAAGAATGTCGAGGTAATACTTTTTTTTGTTTTTATGTATATTTAAGTACATACATAAACTTGAATACCTGTTTTGTCTTTTTTTTTTTGCTTGCAACCATGTTTGATCATGATATTGTGGAATTAAAAGATGGGTTTTGCTCCTTTGTTTTCCAGACGAGGGGATAGACGTCCGGATTCGAGGTTTGAAGATCAAGTCATCGTGTGAGAGGTACCTGGGTTTAAATGCTGATGTTTTCCAGTCCTCTAACTTGGTGCGCTACCCACGTCTGCAGGGCACCCCTCCCGACGTCCTGTACCGCAGGGCATTAGTCATCCAGAGGTAGGTAAACACTCATCAACTGCCTTGGCTCTTAGAACCAAAGTTATTTAAATTTCGGAAACAACAATCACTATAATCATTAGGCAGAAAGTATTTCTCAGGGTTTGTGGTGATTTTGATTTTGTTGTGTGTTGCTCCTGGCAGGTTCATCTGCCTTCTGGACAGTGTGCTCCCACACTTGGTTCCAGCATGGGACTACAGCCTTGGCACATTCAACCAGATCAAAGTGAGCCATTTCACTGTGTCACAATAGGCCCGAAACAGCCCACAGATTTTGATTAAACGTACATGAATGGATCACATGTGACAGTGTATGTAGTGACTGAAACACAGGAGCAGCATTTTCTCATGCACACCCTGGCTGATTTTAAAAGAGCTCACGATGATGTATTCTGACATGTACATGCACCTGTTGTAGCATCTTTAATCGTGACACGAGATCTCCGCTGATATTTTTGTCCGTTCTCTGGCACCCTCTAGAGTATAAAGCAGTTCCTCCTGCTGTCAAAGCGCCGCGCAGCTCTCATCACTCAGTGCCTGAAGGACTCTGAGACCAGTAAGCCAAACTTCATGCCCAGACTATACATCAACAGACGTCTGGCCATGGAGCACAAGGACAACCCCTCTCTAGACCTGAGCTGCAAGAATGCTGTGTTCAGTCAGGTAATGACTGGACTCTTAACTGTTGCCTTCATATTTTACTTAAACATTGGCGCGATGAAATGAAATGAATTTGCCAAATTTTTCTGCGTGCAGGTGTATGAAGGCCTCAGGCTTTCAGACAAGTTTGAGAAGACCTTGGATTATAGGTGTGCATTTTCTGAAAAAGTTTTTTCAATTTCAGTTTCAGGAAAGATTATTCTAAATCTAAAAATATTATTGACTCATCAGATGGCCTGCTCGCTATGACCAGTGGTGGGAATGTAAGTTCATCGCAGAGGGAATCATTGACCAGGGAGGTGGATTTCGCGACAGCCTGGCAGACATGTCTGAGGAGCTTTGTCCCAGCTCAGCTGAGTGTCTCATGCCTCTGCCATTCTTCTCTCGCACATCCAATGAGGTAATCACTTGTGGTCACCGCCTGCATACAGTAAAATTTACACGATGTCTGCCTTCTATACATGTCTTTTTCTGCTCTCCCAGGGAGCCGTAGAGGCCAGAGATTACTACGTCCCCAACCCGTCCTGTAAAGAGTTCCACAAGTACGAGTGGATCGGTCAGCTCATGGGAGCTGCTCTACGAGGGAAAGACTTCTTGGTGAGTGATGCCAGCTCTCCACCTGCTCAAGGTCGTTTGTATTCTTATCAATCACGAATCGCCCCCTCTGAATTCTCCTGTGTGCAACGGTGCAGGTCTTGGCTCTGCCTGGGCTGGTATGGAAGCAGCTGACCGGGGAAGCCATCAGCTGGAGTAAAGATTTTCCTGCTGTAGACTCTGTTATGGTGAGGACGTTCACATTATCTGCTTCAGCTCAACGGCAGTGCAATGTTCATTTTAACCCCATTTATTTTGTAAACTGAGCTGCTGTCTTCATCGTTTCGGATGTATTCAGGTCAACCTGCTGGAGGCCATGGAGAACATGGACCAAGAGATGTTTGAGTTCAGGTTTGGGGAGGAGCTGCTCTACACCACCCTGCTAAGTGACGGTCAGATGGTGGAGCTCATCCCCGGTGGCAGTAATGTGGCAGTTCGCTATGAGGACCGCAGCGAGTTCATCCGCCTGGTGCAGAAAGCTCGGCTGGAGGAGAGCAAGAAGCAGGTCAGATTTCAGTGTTAACGTTTTGAATGTGTTCTGACTTCCTGCTGCTTTTAGCTGATCGATGATGATATTCTTTGTGTTAAAGATTGCAGCCATGCAGGCGGGGCTGCTGAAGGTGGTTCCTCAGGCAGTGCTGGATCTGCTCACCTGGCAGGAAGTGGAAAAGAAAGTGTGTGGAGACCCTGAGATCACTGTGGAAGCCTTGAAACGTCTCAGTAAGTATTCAGAATTGGACAGAAATGGCAAAGCCCAACAACCACACATTTTCTATTGTGATTCAAGAGATGACACTATGTTGTTGATACCACTACTGAAATCAGTGTTGTTTCTATCTCCACCAGCACGATATGAAGACCTGGAACAAAGTGACGTTCGGGTGCAGTACTTGTGGGAAGCGCTGACAAACTTTACCAATGGTCAGTTCACAGTTTACTTAGCAACATTTTACATTGGTCAGTGGCTTTAACAACGTCACATTAATTGTGTGCAAGTGCAGCATCTTCTGCACTACTGATGAGTTATGAACTGACATATATGGTGAATGACTGACAGTGGCTTTGAATTTTTTTTTCAGAGGATCGCAGCAGGTTTCTGAGGTTTGTAACTGGTAGAAGTCGTCTTCCTGCGCCTATCTACGTCTTCCCTGACAAGCATGGGTGAGTGAAAATACATTGTCAAAGCTAAATGTCTGTATATTCTTTAATCGCTAAAACACTTATTTATAAAATGGGCATTAGAATATGATGCTATTTATTTGTGTGCTCACAAAAGGTTTTCTGTTTCCTGATATAGTTCTGAAATGACAGATGCACTTCCACAATCATCCACATGTTCCAGCACGCTTTTTTTACCCAACTATCCAAGGTATCCTAATATACTGGGCTTTGTATACTCAGAATCTGTGATAATACCTTCATGTGTATGTTAAATAGACAACTGCGCTTACAATGCAGTCTATGTAATGCTATTGTGCAATTTGATACAAAGCTGTTTTTGAGGAACTTCAGCAATAAAACTCCCTATGACATTATGAAGTGGATAACTTAATTTGTAAAACTTTTTTATTGATGGTAATTTTACTTTTACATCTTCTGCTCTTGTCTGTTCTTTCCTGCAGTGCAAAAGTTTGTGAAGAGAAGTTGCGTTATGCTGCATACAACTGTGTAGCCATAGATACAGACATGAGCCCGTGGGAAGAGTGATTCCTCTGCTACTTCACTGAACGAATGGAGAAAGCTTGCCAAGTTCATCACCATATCTACACAACTGCCAATTAATTCTGCTGTATATAATAAAGAATTATATGGATAAATGGGTATAGTGTTCCGGTGATTACAATTTTACTTTCTTTGCTGAATGAAGATTTAGATTGAGGGATGAGTTTTTGTAAAATATGACAGGTTTAACAATAAGGAGAAATTACTTTCTTCATGAATGATATACAAATAAAAGAGGAGAAATGCTGCACCTTTAAATCTCAGATAATAAACCCTGATTAAAATTGAACATCTGAATCAAACCAAAATGAAATCATTGCGTGCATTCAGCAAGCAACGTTCATTTCAGTCATTTTTTTTGTAATGAAATACTGAACAGGATGCAACATGCACTCTGTCTAAAGCAAACTGTTAGTGGTTTTGGTATTTTACTGAAAAATATCTCTTACGGATGGGGCTTTTTGGATTTGAAATTTATAAGTATATATTTACATATTTTGAATAGGTTTATGCATATATATCCATGTATATTCATTATTTTCTAGAATTTTACATTTATGTTTTTACAAATAAAACTATTCAGCATTGATTTAACTGAATTATGAAAAACTGAACAAATTGTATTCTATAAAACCTCAATAAAACTTTACGTAAATACTTAACTTGCAACTGGCAGCTATTTGCTATCAATTTTGCACATGCAGATATAGTGTAAAAAGATGACAAATACGCCAAAATGTTATATTACTAAAGGTAAAAAAAATTATGGAGAAATAATCATCCGTTCAGAACTTCCCATCCCACCACGTTGTTGCCAGGAAATCTCGTTCGCGGTGGAGTTAGTTCTCGCGAGAGCGCGTGGCCTCAAACCTCCCCATGATCCTTTGCGGTTCCTCTTTCTAGCCGGCGCCTGAGAATGGGTACGTGTTTTCATGCTCGGGTTGGAGAGAGAATCCTTGTCCATCTGGGGTTTAAACGAAGGAATAATCCCATAATGGTTTGCTATACTGAAGCTAAATGTTATTTAAATGGGTTTAGTTTTTTATTAATTGTCTACGTTTGATCGAGTTTGTATTTTTGAAGTAATTTAAGAGTGGCTGTCTGGGATGCAAGATGGCTGCCCGCATTGTAGCTAGCGGAGGATGATAAAGTGTGGTGAAAAACCTGTCCAGGTAGTAGTTGGCGACGTTTTAGGCATTAAAGTAGAACCCATAGTTTTTTATTTGTGTTAGTAAATGTTTCAGTAGTAATTTTCTTCCCAATTTAATCAGTAAAAGAACGCAAGACCAACACGTAGCTTGTTAGCATTGGCTAGCAGACTGGCCATGATCATGTCATGCTGCTGCACTAAAATGCTGCGAATCATTTTAATATGGTTGTTGGCTGCTTTAAACTCAATTTCACCTACAGTTTTTGCTTTAAGCTATTTAGCATAGACTTACCCGGATTAGTTTACTTGCATGCTACTTGAAGGACTTAAATGTTAAGAAAATTCGGTTAAAATGTAGTTGGCCCTCATGCCAACACGGTGTTGGATACATGCTTTTCTTGGTAGTAACGATTATAAGAAAAATGGGCATGGAAGCATCACATGTAACGTGTTAGGTTTGAGTTATTAGGCATTTGGACAGAAATAAGTATGAATTGTAGTGATTTTTCCAAGTTCAAGGTAAAGGCCTGCAGTGTTGTAGAGGAAAAGGCTATGAAATGGTCATAGTTGAGAATATCTCGAGCACATTTCTGCCATGTGTTGGATGGGCAGGCTGTAACTGTTGAGATGATGGTTGCAAACAATTGCTTGAGTGACATGATGAATCTTATTTTGCGGAATCCAAATGAAAAATGCGGACATCCTCTACCTTGGAGAACTGATTACTCAAGCATGTAAAATTAATTCAGTGCTGAAGATCCTGAAAGTTTTCAAGTGATCTAACTCCTGCTTGTTACCTGTTCCCACTCATTCAGGTATCTCAAGGGACAACTGGCATAAACGCCGCAAGACCGGCGGTAAACGCAAGCCCTACCACAAGAAAAGGAAGTATGAGCTTGGACGCCCTGCTGCAAACACGAAGGTAAGTTCTAAACCTGTGATCCAGCTAGCTGAAGATGAATGTGATGTAGCGTGGGTGATGAAAACTTGACCTTAGGTTTGTCTTTTTTGGACTGTTTTGGTTCAAAGCTTTGGACTTACCAATGCTAGGACTTGTCATAGTTACACTGACACGCCTCAATGCCTATTCATGGTAATCTTGTTTTTTAAGCTCTCATAGTGGACTTTAAAAGGAAATTATTAAAGGTAATTATTTCACACTAATAAAAACATGCATTTCTGTAGATTGGATCTCGTCGCATCCACACAGTGAGGGTCCGTGGTGGGAACAAGAAGTACCGTGCTCTGAGATTGGATGTTGGAAACTTCTCATGGGGCTCTGAGTGTAAGTTTGTCATCAGTCCCTCTTTACTTAATGCAGCCTCTTCAGCTCTCCATGATGTGCATATCGTTCCATGATGAAAACTTTGTCCAGTTCTGCTACTGAATGAAAGTGGTGATAACAAAGACTCTGAGAAGACCTGCTTCATATATGGATATGCATCCCCCCCCAAAATTCATCAAAAGTCTCCTATTCTAGAAACAAACTAGATCTTAACTCAAATACAGAGATTGCTCTTTCTGACAGTTTTTTTTCCCCCTGTACTCAGGCTGCACACGGAAGACCAGGATCATCGATGTGGTCTACAATGCCTCCAACAACGAGCTGGTCAGAACTAAGACCCTGGTGAAGAACTGCGTTGTCCTTGTTGACAGTCTTCCTTACAGGCAGTGGTATGAGGCTCACTACATCACTCCTCTGGGACGCAAGAAGGGAGCCAAGCTGGTATGTTGGGGAAAATAACGTGTTCTGTTAGATGATAATCAAAGCATTGGTGGTAGCTAATGTTTGGAGGAATGGAATTTCTAAAGCAGATGAGTTAAAATTGATCTTTGTCCTATTTAAATAAAGCTGTCATTTCATCGAAAATGATTGAGCATCCTGATCTCACATGTAATACTGTTTGGTAATTCTGATTTGATGTCAGCACTAAACTGGCACTTGTTTTAATGATTGGTATATCAAGTCATTCAGATTTCAGATGCATCACAGATCACCTTTTGGTCTATGAGGCACCTGATCTGCTGCACGTCTTTCCATGAAGATAACTTTGTCCAGTTCTGCTACTGAATGAAAGTGGTGATAGCAAAGACTCTGAGAAAGGCCTATTTAAAGTTGCATCTGCAGCAGAGTTCATTTATGCAATTACATCCCATTGTACTGACTTCCAAAGTGCAGTTTGCTTGTGTGCACTTCATATCCATCAAATAAGACGTTTTCTCTGCTGCCATAGACTCCAGAGGAGGAGGAAGTCCTGAACAAGAAGAGGTCAAAGAGGACCCAGAAGAAATATGATGAGCGTAAAAAGACAGCCAAGATCAGCAGCCTCTTGGAGGAGCAGTTCCAGCAGGGAAAACTGCTTGGTAAGTCTCAACGTGTCATTTTCTACTGCCCTGAATGGCCTAATATGTAAAGTTTGTTTTTCTATCAGCATATTGAAAACTTAACTTGACCAAAGCTTTAGTTATATTCAGAGAAGTCAATCTCCCCTTAAGGATTAACTGATTTGTTTCAAGTATGACTAGGCACAATTTGGGGGAAGTGCTCACTTAACCCCATTAACATCTTTAGGTCCAACCATTGTTTTTACTGAGAAACTGTGCACGTCAGTTAACCAGAGTGAAGAAAAGTCATAGAAGCTACTGTCAGTCACAGCAAGTTAACAGTCATTGGGCTGAGCTAATGTTATTATTATGCTAAGTACTGGGCAAGATCAGCACATCATTCCTTATGCTTAGTGGCTGCTGTTCTCATAAACCCCTCATGTGGATTATGAGAATTGTCTGCCAAACCTGAAATTTAATCTTCATGTTGGTGGCATCTTCAGTGGGCTGTTCAGGGGTCATCAGACACTGATGGCTCACTAACTCTTTTAATGTTAGTCACATTGGACCCTTTTGATATCATTAATAAATCTGATTTAGCGCAGACACCAACAGCACAGGTTTTCTGGAACATGTCATAATGAAAGCCAGGAGTTTAATTCCCTTCATTATTCTGACTTTTTTTGTCCCTTATTGCAGCTTGCATTGCCTCCAGACCTGGCCAGTGTGGCAGGGCTGATGGGTACATCCTGGAAGGCAAGGAGCTTGAGTTCTACCTGAGGAAGATCAAGGCCAAGAAAGGCAAATAGATGTACAGCTGTTTGATAACATGAATAAATTCCTCCCACCACACAACTGCCTGCTATTGCTTCGTTGGCACTCCATCACTCATCCACGTTCACATTTAAGTCTACCTTTAAGGCTGAGAAGAAATAGTTTTCATTGTTAATAAAACAATGAGTGCTGCTGCGATGTTCAAAAATTCCCATTTATACAAAGAGTGACTGGTTCTTGAGATGGAAAATACAGTTTAACATCAAGCTGTAAAATTCAGCAGCCTCAGATCAGTAATATAATGTAGTAATTTACAATATTTCATGTGGAGGCATTAAGGATGTTTGCTCTGAGTCGGTGCTTCACATCATGACTTGTGATTCAGTTTATGGACAATCTGAGTAAATTACTGCTGATATTTTAATTAGGGTGTCCTCATTGTTGGGGTATTTTCCCTTTGGTCTCAGGGCTTAAAGTACTCTGGCACAGTGTCGGCTCACCGACAAGTGTCATTGGACTGTGATTTAGGAAAAAAAAAATCAACATAAAAAGTAAAAATTTGCCTACCAATGGAATGAGTAGCACAGCTTTCCCTCGAAGCCAGTCTAACCAGAGGGTCTTGGAAAACTTGTTGAACCAGCAGCAGGTGATGCTGCCTTCTAAACAGCTTGTATTTACAAATAGTTTTGTATAAATTGTCTTTTGCTGAATGAAATGGTTGCAAATGGAATAATTCTCAAATTAATTAGCTCGGCTGAGTTTCACATTTAACATTTAAAATCTTTAATTTCTAAATGGAAAAATTTCAGGCTCAGGATATTTTCTTACTTTAAGCCCTGTAGTATATAGAAATCTCCATCTGATTTAGTTCAATGTATTAGAATAATTGCAACATTCCAGACAGCACGCTAAAGTTAATCAATCTCCAGCTTTATCACAGTGACATTTTAATTCATGGTTTAAATTCCAAAATCTATGTCATTGTGACTTGAATATCACTGAATACCATTGTAACTCAATTTCAATAAATTGGAGGCTATTTTTGCCTGAACTGACAAACAACAAAACAAGAAGATGTGGTTTTGTTGGGGGGGTCATTTAGAATTTTCTGAGGATAAATAAGTGTGTGGGTGGCAAAGAACTTTTTTTAAACTTAACATTTCATAACACATGCACAGCAGTGGACAACAGGACATCATTGATGCCAAACAGAAAACATTTAAATGTGCAGAGAGGAAATCTCTGTCAGGAGCCTCAGAGAGGATTAGAAGAATTAAACAACAACTAAAATGAGAACTTTGGTGCTTCGGGGTCGGCTGTGGTTCCTTTATAATGGTTCTGGACCGACATTACAATATATCTACAAAAATGTTACAAAATGAAGCAAATAAAAGTCGGCCGCTGGACGTCAGGAGGTGAAAGAGCGGAAAAACTGGCGGTGAAGTTACGTGAAAAAATAGGCCAGAAGTCGCGTGACGTAGCCAGAGATGTGACACGTGATTGAATCCGACGGCCGTGATTGGCTGACAGAGCGGCTGTCTTAATCTGGGTGAAAGGTGGAAGTGAAGTTCTTGTGTGCAAGACGAGTGAAAACAATGCTGCTCAACAAGGTCAGTTCGTCGTTGTAACTTCGTACGACTTTGTTTTTCATGACAATTTATTAAACCAGTTGTCGATGGTCACCCAGACACGAGGTTTGATTCCCTCCAGTGAGGGCGGTGGGGGCAAGGCATCAAAGCTAACGGGAGCTAGCATAACACTGCATCAGTTAATACGCAAAAAAAAAAAAAAAAAACACGCTTTATCATTAAAGTTTCCAGCATTTATATGACACAGATAATTAAAAACGGAGGGATGAGCCTCTGATTTATAATCTGGCCCTGATGTTATTCCATAGTGGCAGTAGTTGTGTACACTGGTTCCGTCGGGTTGTTTCATCACAACATAAATGAAGGAAAACAAATTTACAACTTGTGTTGTTCCTCGATTAATATTAAACTATATAACAGGTGTATAACAGACTTGGTGGTTATAAATCCGCGAAAAACTGAACCTTACAAGTTGCCTTCGCTTAATTTCTGTCAAACTGGCCATATATTTGCTACTATTTATTCATCTGCTGTGTGTTTTTTAAAAAAGAAAAACATCCAGTCATTTCCGTTCTTTATTATCCACATGGTTTGAAATGCTGTAAATACCTTTATCTGGGAAATGCTTGTTTTTAAACAACCTGCCATTGTGCTTTCTTCTGCCTATGATGATAGATTGGAGGCAGAAATTGGGTTTTAAATAAGTTTGCACTAACTTGTCACTTGAATGGGTGTGACGTTTGGAGGTGATCGCTTTAAGATGAGCTTAATGTGTTGCTGTCTGTCCTCTCTGTCTCAGGTGCTCAGGGCCAGCCTGCGGTCTGGGATCCGGCTGCAGAGCTCCTCTGCCTCTGCAGTCAACACTGCAGCATCTTCTGCTGGCCACACGTCCCTCGGCTACTCGTTTGGTCAGTACAAAGAAAAACTTTTCCCGAATTGTAAAAGTTATGTCCACCTTTTGTGTCTCGGATACTCACCTGCTGTTGCTGTTCGAAAGCGACTGTAATTGTTCATCATTTCCAAACTAGCCTGGAGGAGATCCCTTTCCAAATTAGCACTAATATGACAAACTATAATTTCCCTCAGAGTTGACAGAGCAGCAGAAGGAGTTCCAAATGCTGGCTAGGAAGTTTGCGCGTGAAGAGATCGTCCCTGCTGCACCGGCCTACGACAGGAGTGGGGAAGTGAGTATCAGGATCACAAATACAAATATTAATATATATATATTTTAATATTAATAATAACATACATTTCCAGAGTTTAAATAGAATTATTACAAGAATATGTACACACATACTGTCTGTTATTCATAAACCTGTTAAGTGACTACGTCTCTGTGGGCACATTTCTTCTCATTATTTTAACAAAGGATTGAGAGTACGTGTAAAGGCCCAACTGAGGTGAAATTTGAGGAATTTGTCCGTTTTCAGAATAATTTGATTAGTTTCAGAAAGACACAGTTCTTTTCTTTTCATCAGCATGAATGTAACTCTTCTTAAATGTGATCTTTTTTGCAGTATCCTTTCCCCATCATCAAAAAAGCATGGGAGCTCGGTCTGATGAATAGTCACATTCCACAAGAATATGGTACATTACTTTTCTGGATTATTCTAATATCACCTGCCATATTTTGAATTTATTGGCTTCCCCCACTGTGGAATGCCCCGTACTTTGTGGTGCCCTGTTCTGGGTTTCTAAAATGTTTTTTTCTTCTCATATTCAGGTGGAATGGGCTTGTCAATTTTCGACAGCTGCCTCATCACAGAGGAGTTGGCCTATGGCTGCACCGGGGTGCAGACAGCCATAGAGGCAAACTCTCTGGGTGTAAGTCTACCAGGGCTTGAGATGTTATGTCAGAACAAATAAATGGGATTGAGAATACAGTTTTTTCTGAAAATTGTAAAATACCCAGAAGGTGTATTCATTTTTTAAAAGAAAGAAAAAAAGAAAACAAGGCTCATGTAAGCACAACGGAAATGTGCCTGCTGTAGGAAGGTAATTCAGCTGCATCTTTTGCTCTCATACAGCAAATGCCAGTTATTCTCGCTGGCAATGATGCACAGAAGAAGAAATACCTAGGAAGGATGACTGAGGAGCCACTAATGTGTGTAAGTATCTAATATTTAATGTAATGGGAGTAAATTGAGTTAATTTACATGAAGAAATGTCAGACTGAGCCATGATGGGGTTTAGTTCCGGTCCTGCAGGTCTTAATAAGAATGAGCTTCAAATTGTCCCACACTTCTTATGAAGCTCACACAATAACCAGTGTGCATAAAATACGATTTATATTGGCTGCATACAATTAAAACCACTGATGATTCATCATAGTTCTGTTTTTGTTTTGACTTGGAAAAAGCTGTTTCTTGTTTCCATCATATCAGATGTTGTTAAGTCTTTGGATGGTTTGTTTTGTGGCAGGCGTACTGTGTCACTGAGCCGGGGGCAGGCTCTGATGTGGCCGGCATCAAGACCAAAGCGGTGAAGATGGGCGATGAGTATGTTATTAATGGACAGAAGATGTGGATCACAAATGGCGGGAAAGCTAACTGGTGTGTTTTCAGTAATATTGCTGTTGGACACAAAGAGAAACTTTGTTGTTACTTTATTGGGTACACTCAGCTAAAACTAGTATAATTATCACAGACTATTGTAATAAATCCTTTTTGTTGCAATTGTGATGGTTGTTTGACCATTCATGCCTTTCATATTCACAGGTATTTCCTCCTGGCCCGCACCAACACAGATCCTAAGTGTTCAGCTGGCAAAGCTTTCACCGGCTTTGTCGTGGAGGCCGACACTCCAGGAATTCAAATTGGAAGGAAGGTCAGACATTTGTTCCCTTCTCTAACATGAGCTGTTTTTGTTTTTCGATCAGTATTTTTCTGGGAAGTTCAGAACACTGCGTTAAATGGGAGATTTATTTTTGCAAGACAATTAAAAACAGAGAACCTCCTTTAGACTATGACAAACTGTTTTTCAGTGCTGCTGCCCATTAAAGGTAACTATTCATTGGACGGTGATGCGCATGTGAATGGTTTCTCTGAGGAAGGT
Source organism: Echeneis naucrates (assembly GCF_900963305.1). NCBI lineage: Eukaryota > Metazoa > Chordata > Actinopteri > Carangiformes > Echeneidae > Echeneis > Echeneis naucrates. Next base: position 18,325,736 of record NC_042527.1, on the reverse strand, counting down.
TAATGATGTTGTCAGGCTAAACCTCCTCGGTAAAACCTGGAAAGGCACAATGAGAGATGTTTACTAGGCCTGAAGTAAACAGAAGAAGGAATATAGTAGAATGCTCCGTTTTTATCCAGATAAACCTGCTTGGGGAAATTCTCTGATTGTTAGTAGATACATGTCCTGAAATTTACACTTATGTGAATATGCAAAGATGGCTGGCAACACATAAAATGCAAGCGTCTTCAAAGTTATCAGAAACTTGAGTTCAGCTTGCACGTCACTTTCACATCACTTAAAGAAAACATCAAAAGTTACTTTAGATTAAAACGTCTATAAGGATTCTTCTTGCAGTAAATCAGATGTTAGGGCAGCATCAGTTAAATTAAGTGAACTTGATCTGAGGACTTAAAGTAACTTGAGCACTCTTGCAAATAATTGACTCAAAATGGAAAAACGAGTGTCACATTTCACAGAGGAAAAGGAAACAAGGTCATGATTCACACAAGCAGTTCAATGCCACGTGTGTGCTCTGATAACTGAAGGTAAAATTTGTTGCTCAGAATATCACTCCTCGTTTGCAATTAATTGATAGAAAATTCCAAAACCTCTCAGGAGATAAACAACAGATGCTGCTCTGTCTCCTGAACGACTTGGTTCACCAGCTCGGTCTATTTTGTGTTCAGCTGAAATCCACTCTGCATACAAATATCCTTTTTCTGTCTTGAGGAATAATCTCTGTGCAGTTATGTTGTAGTGAAAACACCAACTGTCCATGATTACCGACATTAACCCATTTTTAAAAACACATATTTATTCCTGTACTTTTTTTTTGTTGTTTTTTTAAGTTACAGTGAAGAATAATTTAGAGCTAGAAACCTGCAGTTTGTCTCCCTTCGCTCTATTAAGTATACACAGATATATTTGTACGGACGCTCATTCACTGCTACTCAGCCAGGAGTACTTGACTGGTGCAGTTCAATAATTTGCCACTGTGGTGTACACACGTTATGTGTCTGTATCTGTTTTGTGCTGATAGGAGATGAACATGGGCCAGAGATGCTCTGATACCAGAGGCATCACCTTTGAGGATGTGAGGATACCGAAAGAGAACGTCCTGGTCGGAGAGGGAGCTGGATTTAAAATCGCAATGGGCGCCTTTGACAATACGAGGCCACCAGTAAGTCTTTTACTTGTAATCAGGTTGGATTGAGCATTTCCAAAACACCCTTATGTGTTTCATTTAATCATATGATTGAGCATATCACGCTGGCCTGAGTCAATAATTTTAGTGTCGCTTTATGGATTGTTTATAGCCTTACTGTTGCCAGACTAGTCAGAGTTTATGTGTCCAAGTGTTTTATTTGACAAGCTATTCTTGCAGGAGAGTCAGAGGACTCTCTGTAAAGTGGTTTGCTGCCACAGAGGAAATAAATTCATGACCGCTGAAAATGAGTTTGTAGTGTCTTTAATGTAGAGTTGAAGCAGCGGGGGGAAACAGCCAGGAATTACAGCTGCAACAGATCATACCTCAAAGACTCAAAAATGATTCAGACCACACCGGGAGTCTGAGATAATGGAATCTGAGGGTTGGCAATATCATGATTGTTGATGTTTGTCATCTTCACAAAGTCTTTCACATCATGAATGTTGGAAAGAAATGAGGGGAGTTATCCATATATGACAGGTTCACTTTTATCTACCTGATAGTTTGCTGTACTGACTGCACAGCATTAAGAACTTTGAAAAGTATTTTAGATACTTCTCAATGTTAATGAATTTCTTTAACCATATAATTTCAAGCTTAAATATGCGAATGAGGTTTGTGTGTCTGTGATGTTTACTGATGTAATAAATGCATTCCAGGTGGCAGCAGGAGCAACGGGCCTGGCACAGAGGGCACTTGATGAGGCTACTAATTATGCTTTGGAGAGGAAGACGTTTGGCAAAGCGATCGCTGAGGTTTGTTTCCACAGACCTTCATATTCTCATGAGTCATTGTCACTGTACAGTGCAGGACGCTTCAGTTCGGCATCAGCAGCCCCTTTTGTCTCCTGTCACACAGCACCAGGCCGTCTCGTTCCTTCTGGCTGAGATGGCAATGAAGGTGGAACTGGCCAGGATGGCATACCAGCGGTCGGCCTGGGAAGTAGACCAGGGCCGCAGGAACACCTATTATGCCTCCATTGCAAAGGCCTTTGCAGGAGACATCGCCAATCAGGTGGCCACCGACGCTGTTCAGGTATTTGGAGGCAACGGATTCAACAGCGACTATCCAGTAGAGAAGCTTATGAGAGACGCAAAGATCTACCAGGTGGGCGATGATGTTGTTTTCCTTATGAGTGCTAGCAGAGTTTATTTGACAAAATGTAATTTTCCCTTATTTTGTCTTTTTAGATCTATGAGGGTACGGCTCAAATCCAGAGACTCATTATTGCCCGAGAACATCTGGGAAAATACCACAAATGAACTCTGCGGTCCTCCATTTAAATGCAGTTTGTTTTAACTTCTCTATACACATACATGCTACAGAAATAGATCTTGTTGCTTTAATTCAAGATACAGAGCGAAATCCCGTCTGCCTTAAAGCCATTTTGAACCTGCCCTGCTTCTTCAGACTGATCCAGCCAACAGTCTACAAAGCCTTTGAAATGATGCCATGATTCATTCAATTTATCTTAAAATTGAGTCATCAGGTGACCATCAGCTCATTAAGTCACAAAATGTCACATGATCATGTTTACCTGCTTTGCAGTTATTTGCATTCAGGCAGTCCTCTCCAAGCAGACTTGTACATATGACAAATGAAATTGAAAATGAGTCCGCCGAGGGTAGTAAACAAAGCGAGCCAGACACAAACGTCTATGCTTATGATAGCAGCCTGGATTCAGCTTTCATTCCAGGGGAGAACAAAAGACGTATGTTTATTCAACACTTGTCTGGTATGCTGTCTGCCAGCTGTCCATCCCATTTTAATCATTTAACTTGTTTGCAACTGGTGGGGGAAGTTTGTCTCGTTTTGGGGAAAAGAAGCAACTTCAAGTTCTTCTTCAAGTCCTCATTCTTCAGTCTGACTGGCAGCGATGATGATGTCCAGTTCTTCATGCCTTATTCTGTTTTTGACATCCTGCCAAATGTAGCACAGTTGAACACACGTCATATCACAATTAAACTTCCAGAAAGATTTCTTTTGGATGCAGTACGCATTTCTGTTGGTAAAACCAGTTCAGTCATGTTTTTATACCAGTTTGATTCTAACCAGATTGTCTCAGATGGAGGAATGTGTGTTTCTGATTTTATACTTCATTTTGTCAGAAAGTGGAGTTCAGCCTGATTGGGCATGTAATCCTTAACTGCTGGAGTTTTTTTTTACAATGGTTGTGTCAGATAAAGAGATATCAGTTTTACATTTAACCACATAGAAGAAGTAGACTAAGAGTGTTCTTTCACAGTTTGACATAATTCACAATGAATTAATCTGTACATCATCTTCAATCATTAAATTATTCCATTTGACCTTGAAGTGATGGACGTGTTCCGTTTGTGTTCATTAAAAGTGAAGTCAAATAAACCTGGAAAAACTCAACCAACAAACATCTTGTGTAAAGCATTGTGTTGACTCATTGTGGAGGACTGAGTGAATTTGTTGCTGTGTTTGGCAACACAGCATTTCTCCCTCTCTTGATTAAACCTAACTTCCTTATATTGGTACCAAAGCTACTCAACACAAACTTTCTCTCCATTTATCAATCAAATCTCAGTCCCATTTCTACCTGAAGACATTTCATTATTTCATTAATTTCAATTATCCAATATCAAGTTTTTTATTGAACACATTTCAATAAGGAAAATAAATTAAACAAATATAAGCACGCCTTACATTTAATGGTTACAGATCATATTCGCAAGAAGTTTTAAAACCTCCTGCGTGTTAATCATTCAGAACTATGTGCTTCAAACTGATCCGCCTATTTGGACAAAACAAAAAACCAAACTCATATTATTTACATAATAAATAAACAGAATTTCAGCTGCCCAAGTAAATAAAGCAAAAAGTTTACAGAAATAAAAAGCATGAAATCTATAAAATCACTGCTCCGTCTCATAACTTCTCCGAGGCGGAAGGTGGCGGTAACCAACATTTGAGCAGAAGAAGAAGAAGAAGACGAAAACGCCGAAGAAGAAGAAGAAGAAGCGGAAGAAGAGAAACTATCATGCTAAAATTTCCAGAATGGTAACCCACTTATTGTTGTCAATGTTGGTCGTTAGCATGTATACTTTCTGATAACATTGCAGCCGAGCTACAGTTAAAGAGCCTTCTGTTTTACTCTGCGCATATTTAACCTATAATGAATAAAAAATCGCAAGAAAAGTGGCTAAAATCTAACCAGCATCAGCGTTAGCATGTGGCTAATGGCTAGCACCGCCTGTCAACAAGCGATGCTCATGTCGTTCAGTCCTTTATTTAGAGTCCGCTTTAATAGAAGAATAGAAGAATAGTCCAGGGGGGTTCTCGGTTTGTCACATGTGATGGAGGTCAGTGAAATGTTTTAAACCGGTGTGTGTTCATGTTAGGGGACCCAAGTGAAGGATGTCATCATTAAACCTGACGCTCCCAGCTCACTGTTGTTGGACAAACATGCGGACTACATCGCTGCCTACGGCTCCAAGAAAGATGACTATGTGAGAGGTTTTCCTTTTTCTTCGTCTTCTTTTGTGTGATGATCTTCGCAGGACACTTTTTGATATAATCAGGCAGTACGGGGCTGTTCATGCACCATGACAAGGCAAGAATTTGTGCATCAGCAGAGAAAGTGGAAATTGAGACAAACACTTAAAATAGAAAAATAGAAGAGGAAAAACAACCAAATTGAAAAAAAAAAACCCAACCCAAATCAAAACGTAAGATATAACTGAATACAAATAGGAAGGAACATGGCTGTTAATATATATTTTTATAAATGAATGTGTCGCAGGGCTGCAATGAATAATACCTTTCAGATTTGACTCATCTGCTAATAATTTTCTCATGAAAGCAAATTTTTGCTCTATAAAATGTAAATTAAGAAAAATCTTCAACATCTTCGCGTCTCTTCTTTTTGTCAGTGTAAAAATAGAAGCAAATGTTTGATCCATATTTTACTTCCTCAGGAGTACACGCTGTCTGAGTACCTGAGGATGAGCGGTATCTACTGGGGGCTGACAGTGATGGACCTGATGGGACAACTGTCGCGCATGAATCGGGAGGAGATCATAGACTTCATCAAGGCTTGTCAGCACGAGTGCGGAGGCATCAGCGCCAGCATCGGACACGACCCCCACTTGCTCTACACCCTCAGTGCTGTCCAGGTGACTTCTAACACAGTCAGCGTCAGATGCTGCCATTTGATTTCTGAGATATTTAGATATTTAGTTAAAATATATTGTCAGAAATGTTTTCATGAGTTAATCTGTAGATTGCTTGCGCTATTAATTTGTCAGTCGTTTGTTGATTAAAATGCCAGAAAATAGAGATAAAAAAATCATAGCTTACAAAATGTGGAATTCATTAAAAATGATTTGTTCATTATCAAAATATTGCTCAGAAATACTCTGTCAACAGACGGATTAGTCGTCAACTCAAAATGTCTCTGAATGATTTTGTTACCTCTCTTTTTACGTTTATATTTTATTTAATTATAGTGTTTCTGTTAAATACCTTCCTCAGATCTTGTGCTTGTATGACAACGTGGATGCGATTGATGTGGACAAAGTGGTGGAATATGTCAAAGGGCTCCAGCAGGAAGACGGCTCATTTGCAGGAGACAAATGGGGTGAGAAGGGTTTACTCTGTCTCGATCTTTGTCATCTGACTAAAAATACAGAAGAACTCTCAGTCAAGAAAATAAATAATGGAATATAAAATATTAGCCCGTTTTACTGACAGTTCTTTGCTTTTACAGGAGAAATAGACACCAGGTTTTCCTTCTGTGCTGTTGCTACTCTTGCATTATTGGTAGGTGTGCGACTTTTCCTGCAGGTTTTTGTCGTCACGTACACAACAACACTGTAATTGTAAGACGTCTTTTGATCTTCTTTTCCCTCAAAGGGCAAGTTGGACAAGATAAATGTTGACAAAGCTGTAGAGTTCGTCTTAACGTGTATGAACTTTGATGGAGGTTTTGGCTGCAGACCTGGCTCAGAGTCTCACGCTGGTCAGGTGAGTCCACTGATGAACTTGTACCGTGCAAGACAAACTGTTGAGAGTTTTACTGTTTTGTTGAACTCACTGAGTTAAGATTAAGTTACAAATTAAAACAGAATAAAAAATACGAGGTGTTAAGTTGCTAGTTCTCACTTTGGATCGGGTGTTAAAATGATTGTTTGCAGGCTGGTCTCAACCTATCGATAGACACAACCAATAGATTGCCAGCCCTCGATTTATAAAAAAAAAAAAAAAGAAAAGAAAAGAGAGAGAGAGCGTTTACACCCCCCTTGCCAGGTGTCCTGTATTAAAATCATCTGAAAGAATGTTTTCTTGTGCATCGATCAGATTTACTGCTGCACCGGCTTCCTGTCCCTCACTGGTCAGCTGCACCAGGTGAACGCCGACCTGCTGGGCTGGTGGCTCTGTGAGAGGCAGCTGCCGTCTGGAGGCCTTAATGGACGCCCTGAGAAGGTTTGAGCTCCATAGATGTTGTCTCGAGAAATCAGACACCAGCTTGTCAGTGTTTAATGTTGCAGTTTTAATGGTTTAATGGTTCAGTCTCCAGTATTGAGAATGAATTCTTCAATTTGAAAAAGAGCTTTAACATAACTGTGTCTTGTCTCGGGGGAAATTTTGTCTTGTAATTTGAATAATTCGCTGTTGTAAATACATCTACACTGTTATATTATATCATTGCCCCAGGCAAGTTTCTTAAATGCTACATACACTATTGAACACATAGCTCCATGGAATATCAATTAAATGTGTGAAGGAAATTGCTTCATTTTTCACACCCTTCTGCTTAACACCTCTGCATTTTCCTTTTCTGTGCCTTGGATTTAAGATCTCTCCGCGTTGTAATGCATATTTATGAACACCTGTCACTCTCAAAAGACAGACATAAAAAATATAATGTCGGCCGTTTATAGGCAATTATTTCCATGTCCTCACTGAGAGTTGTCCTCATTCAAAGCTTATCTAACAGGGTGAGGGAGCTCCAATAAATACGAGGCTGAGCTTTTCTTACGTATAGCTTGAAGGTCCACAAATAACTAAAACTTTTCATAATGCAAATCACGGCATGAAAAATACTCATTAAACTTAAAAACAAGCCAAAAGGCAAAACCCACCAAGAAAAACAGAAACAAACACCAGATGGCAAAGGCAACAAAACGAAAATCATGCAACTAGCACACATGCAGTGAAAAAGAGGGGAGACACATTTTACTTTGAACTGGTTAGAAACAAACACCATGACAGTCCTAACGAGGCTTAAATTATTAGATCAAACCTCTGCAGAGTACATTTTAAGTGTTAATTAGTTTTTTTGTTGTTGTTGTTTTTTTTTTTACTTTGCTCAGCTCCCAGATGTTTGCTACTCATGGTGGGTGTTGGCGTCGCTGAAAATCATCAACAAGATTCACTGGATCGACAAGGCCAAGCTGCGGACGTTTATTCTGGCCTGCCAGGACGAGGAGACGGGAGGCTTCGCCGATCGGCCGGGAGACATGGTGAGCTGCCAAGCACAACATAATTAAAACCTGAGTGATGGTTCAGAAAGGAGGACTGAGATAGACTGTGTTGTTTCTCCTTTGTTATATCCCCCTGTCCTGTTGGACTCTGCCATTCCTGTCTGTTTCCTATACAGAGTCTTTTCTCTCGATAAGTTTCACTTTCAGTAGACGCACTGAACTGTGTGAAGTTTTAAACTACTAAAGAATACTGCACTGCAATTTAATAGGGCTTAGTATTTTTTTTTTTGTTGATTTATTTTTTTTATTTTATTTTTTTTAATTAATCAGAAAAACAAACTTCATCAGCAGAAAATTGGAAGAAAAGCAGCATTAATCTTATTTTTAAGGCTTCAAATAAACAAAGATACCACGATAGTTCTTATCAACAGCTGTTAATTGGCACAGCATGTCATAATCAATCAGAATGTGCTGTGCTTTAGTCTGTAGATGCCATAAAAGTCTGGATTTAGATTTTTTTTATATTTTTTTTATCAGAACAAATGTTCAGTTTGTTATCATCTAATACAAAGACAGTATTTGCTACGCCAGATTTTTGATGGCATTTTTGTTAAGCTGCTCGTCTCTGCTGCCGCAGTTTAATTTAATGTCTTCCAGCTCCATGATGTAAATCTTTATATTTTGCTGCTGTTACCATTTGGTTCTCAACAACTGTCCCTGTCCGCTGCAGGTGGATCCCTTCCACACTCTGTTCGGGGTGGCAGGTCTCTCTCTCCTCGGAGACGAACAGATCAAGCCAGTGAATCCAGTACTGTGCATGCCTGAGGACGTCCTGCAGAGGGTCGGACTGCAGCCGGACCTCCTCAGCTAGCCCCCCTTCCCCGACACCCGTAACCCCAACATCACACACTCGCACACACTCAACCACAACCACTGGATGTTGGGAGCAGAGAGACCACCACCACACATCGTAGTGTCAGCTGAAGTCTACACTCACAGTTCAGATGCAGGTTTTGGACTCCGCTCACCAAGGACTTAAAGCCTAATTGAGTTTCAAACCCTCAAGTCGGGGGGGACGGCGAGAGATGGTATGGACAGTTTTTGAAGGAGTCAGAAACAGAAGTGTTGACGTATAACCATCATTGCAACAGCACAGAAATCATTAAACAACATTCCTCAACTTTTGTTCACATACGAGTTTGAGGGAAAACACAACTGTTAGCACATGAAACAGTTTAGAAATCTCTCTTTTTTTATCTTTCAAACATTTTCAGCTCGTCAACTAATGCAAGTTAGTTAGTTGCTCCTGTCTGTAGTTTGTTTTTTGTTTTTTTTTGGCAGAGCAGGGAGAGAGGCTTTTACTCTGCTGTGTTTCATTATCAGCATTGTTTGCTAAATGAGGAATATTCTGTTTCACGCAACAGATTTGTACATTTGGCCTTGATAGCGCTGGAGATCTGTGTGTGGGAGAAGATCAGCCAAATTCAGCTGAAAGGTGAAAGTTGGCTTTGCTTTTCCATGAGACGCTTGACTTTGTTAGCGATTTGGTTAAAAGGCACCGCATATTTGTTTTGTCTTATTTGTTGGAGCCTTTTCCTGCCCAACCTGTTTGAACGAAAATCATTTCCAACGTTGAATAGCAAGAGTGCAGTGAGGGCACACCATCCTCATTCTGTTTACACTGAAGAGCAGACGCACCAACACTACTAACAATTCCTCTCACAACTGGAGATGCAACACGGGACGTTTTTCTTCATGCTACAACATTACAATAACCTCAATGTAACAAGACAGACAAAAGAAGGCTATTATTTTGGCGAGCAGTGGAAGGATGGAACACATGGAGGTGACTCTGGCCAAGTATATTTGCCATCTTATCCACAGTCTCAGCTGCGCTGCACTCTTTATTTAAATCCTTGTTACTCAGTCCAGCATTGTAATGTAGCTGTGGGCAGAGGGTTGATTAGCCCCCACACTGTGTGTAAGAAGTCATGACATGTTGAGAGGATTCTCTACAGAATGTGTCAAACAGCTTTTGGGGAATTTTACATCAGCTCAATTCGTTACTTGTTTGTTTTTCTTTCATGAGTAACTGAATCCTCATTGTGTTACACTGATGTCTCAATTAATGCACGTTTTCATCATTTATGTTGTGCATGACAGAGTAGACAAAGCACGACGATAATGACTTCTCCCATTTTGGACTTCATTGAACTTTTCAAAGGCATATATAAACACTTAATAAATCATTTATGATGATATAAAGGACAATATACTGAAATACTGTAGTAATATAAAATAAATCTTCATCAGAGATGTTGTACTCAGTGCATTAATAACCACTTACGTTATTCAGCTGCATAATATTGTCATAAACCGTTTATTAAATGTTTCTCCTTCCTCCTAACGTTGACAGATACCCGAAACTAAATGTATTCATTGTCATTGTTATATAGAATTAATACAAAAACTTTACCCAAACAAAATCTTATATAAGGAAATAGAATTAGACATACAGTTCTCAGTAAAATGTGCTGCTTAAAGGTTTTTATTTATTTCTTTTTTTTTTTTTATACATCTTAGGAACAACTTGAAACATTAAGTGCGTCCTGAACATCACAACTAAACTACCCCTTGTCATGTCATGTTTGTGCTGTCATCTTATTCACATCTCGATGTGTGAAGAATATTAATGTAAATTATTCGATTCCTCTGTCGGCAATAAATGTTTGATCTCTCCACAAGCTGTGATTCAGTGTGTTTCTGCACTGAGACCGAGAAGCTTTTAACGAACGCTGACCGACCTGCCGTCACGTTAAGATGATGTTCTTTGTTTTTTTTAAAGGACCGCGCAAAGCAATTGTTGTGATCATTTCTAAGTTAATATGGGGGGAAAAAAAAGGCTGAACATTTTTGTGCAACCAGAGCTGACCAACAACTCATCGATTTATCATGAAATCATAGTGTTTTGTTCACTTACTTAAATATGATTCCTTCATTATATAATACAGGCAGAGTTGTGCCTCTACACGTGGATCCAAAACCAAAAAGGTCCCTTTTTCAAATGAGTTTTTGTGGCTTTTGAGGATTCAGAGTGGTTTTTGCCACTAGATGGCAGCCTGACCTTTAAAGTCAATTCACGTTGATTTATGAGCCAAAATCTTGGTTAAAAAAATAAACTTACCAAAAAAAACCTCATACTAAGGCAACAAATTGAAGTATTTTGCTTAATGTCTCTGAGATGTGTGAAAATGTGAAACCACCATGAGATAAAAAAAAGAAATTTAAAGCTCATATTTATGAGCTTCTTGTAAAAATGGCCACTTATTGATATTGAAGACTGAGGAAACTGCAAATATTCAAAATAATGCATTTTAGAGGCTGAGGCCACTTCAATGTAGGTATGTTTGTTTTTCAAAGCTAAAAACAAATGAATCCGTCTTCTGGATCGGTGCTAATTAAATGTATGCTGTACACATCATATCATTTTTGGTTACCCGTTTCCATTCATTTCATGCCCAACGTCACCTCCATGCTGATTCATGCTGTGGAGTCTGCAGCAATGATGCCGGCACCTTGCAAAATGCCACAGCTGTTTGAGAAATTATGTTTCATAACAGCGGCAGATGGTAATAATGGGGCCGCATAAAGATTGATGCTCTCCGCCTGAGTAATTAGAGGCAGGTAATTCTCTCCTACCTGTTTTCCTCTATGTAATAAAGATAAGGACTTTCTCTACAATCTACGGCCTGATAAGAAAATGGCAACAATTTCAAACAATTGCTTTCATAAAATGTCAGACTAACGATGAAGTGATAACAATAACTGGGTGGTACATTATTATCTCCACGCACTAATTACTGCATCATGATAGTGAAAGTGCTGCACGGTTTATTACTCTCATTCACCTCTGCTCACGTCCTGCTCAGAAACTTTTTCAACATTAACGAGGACCACTGTGCTTTAAAGCAAACATTTAATGCCCCGGTTATTAATTCATCTCAACCCTGCGATTTGCTAATAATTCTTCAACTGCATTGCTAGCAGCTACCTTATTTATTTATGCTTACATGGTGACGATAAATAAGCCAGTTGAAATATTCAAATACAAACAAAGCCAATAAATAGCTGCTGTTTGTAATTCCAAATGGCCTACAGGCATGGACAGATTTTGTGACAGTGGGTTCCTGGACACACACAAGGCACCCCCCCCCCCCTCCACAAACACAAAAAACACCAGAGACCAAAAGAGACACAAGTCAAATACAAATGAAGCAGGTGTCTTTGAATTTCTTTTAGTTTCTGTAGACCGTCCTGATAATTTGTCCTTTTGGGAACATCTCATGCATGTTGTGTCTCATCTTTCTGGAGGCCTTGTGTCTTTGCATCTCTTTTCGTAGCCGTTTGTGGTCAATTCTGCGTCTTTATGTCGTAATTTATTATTTAATGAGTCTTAGTGGCTGCTTTTATATGCAGGTCTCTGGTTGCAGGTCCTAGTAATACATCCGCTGTACTAACTCTGGTTTGCGATTGGCGGGCTGACATGCCGCCCTTCTGCTCCTGCTCTATGCATTTTTAATCACACGACATTCTCTGTGCAGAAAAGAAAATGTAGTGGCAATCCTGTGAGTTTTGTATTTATTTGTCAATTTATTTGGTCCATGGGGGAGCAGTAATCTGCGGGCCCCCGGTGTCTGGGCAGAGAAAAACATGCCGGTTGTTAGGCTACTGAGAAACCCCACCGGCTCTCATTAGTGAGAAGGAGAGAGATGAAGGAGGAGACAGGAGGTGGAAGAGAGCGGGAAAAGAAAAGTGGGAATGAGAGATAAAGGCAGAGAGCGAGGAAAGCAGATGGAGAACGGATAGATCGCAGCTTTAACCTCCTTTTGTTTGGTTGGGTTTTTTTTTTTGGTTTTTTTTTTTGCAGGAAAAAGCCACAACCCAGTTTTTCCTCCCTCTCCTCCCTTTCAGTTCTGTCACCCTCTTGTTATCTCGCAGCACAAAATACTGAGGATTAGTCCGGGCCACGGGGGCTGCAGCCAAACACTGCTGAAGCAACGGCGGCACAGACAATCGCTTAATAAATGCTTAATTAAAACGCTGTTGTATGTGAGTGGGGGAGATGACTCATGAGTTTGGCAGAAGATGGAAATACTTTCGAGAAGTTGACACGATGGAGTCCTGCTATACTTTTCACCTAGTTTGTAGTTATTATCGGGGACACAGTGTGACATGTTATTATTCACACCCAGCAGCTCCAGCAAGGTCTGTTTTTACAGCACAGCACTCCAGCATTGGACCGCAGACTCCTGTTTGGAGGGAGTTTGTTTCCTCTGAATTCATAATTTACTTCATGTCACTGTGAAGATTTATGGGCTGTCCGGTTACCATGGTTTCTGCCGACCGTGGGGCTGTTGCTTCGGTCAAACTTGTGATGTCCTCTGACAAACCCATCACGCAAAGATATAGATTTTTCCGACTGACTCTGGTAGAAGTGGAGGATCAGCTGGGGACCATAATCTCTGAACCGACTCTATAAAACCAGCTGGTGGCTGCAGGAAAATAGAAATCCTACAACCTCAAAACAACAAATTGATCACTGAGAGCTGCCAAAGCCACAGGAGTCCCCCTCTTGTCTGCAAGAGGAAACACTTAAATCTAGCAGATCTGGTCTGGAGGAAAGAATTTACAGTGTATTTCAAGATATTTTATCTCACAGGTCACAGCCAATGGAAAACTTTGATTTTTCAGGAAAGACGTTCATTAAATTAAGGAGACTCGTGCTCAAACAATAAATGTGAAACTGGGAGAGGATTAGTGTAGCTTAGCATAAAGGGAGACAGCTAAAAGTCCAAATACCAACTTCTCTGAAGCTGATAGTGGCCTCATCTCTCAGAAATGATACTTGTGTATCTAACAGACAGAAATATAACGTCGGCAGATGTTGTTTCGCACGCTCTTGCCCTGTCCTTTATCTTTTCTGCTTACTGTCAGGGTCGCTGGGCTGAACCGAGCTGACTTTGGGTGAAAGGTCGACACAGAGAGATAAACAACCATTCAGGCTGAATTTAGAGTCACCAATTATCCCCGAACCACCACGTCTTTGGAGGGAAGGAGGAAGGCCACAGGTCTTCGGCCTGGGAATCAAACACAGAAACGTGTCGCAGTGAGTTGACGCACAGCGTGCCGCCCCAGTACGTGTTTCTCCTGATTTCAATCTGAGCTGAAGCCCAAGCGGTTATCTGTGCGCTCTGTTATTCCAAAAGCTGGAGGACCAGGTGGCGGCCGATGAAACGGCAGCAGCAAACTGAAAAAGAGCTAATTGGGAGCAGATGTGTCAGACGAGGTCTCGGACTGTGAGCCTCACCCAAATGGTTTGCCCTCTCAGCTAGTGGCTTTATTTCCTTGTACATTTTTGTTGTCGGGGGGGTAAGAAATACCCAGAACTGTCGTATTTTAAAACTTCAAGCTGGGCTTGCGTCAGCGTCTTCATGCCTGTCAGCCTCAGCCATTTCACGACGTGGTATGTTATCAGGAAAAGTGCCGGCTGACGTCAAAGTGCATTTGAGCACTTTTCATTGTGTTATTGTTTTCAGGGTGGTTATAGTTTTGTGTGGCTGTAGATATTTTTCTCTCCAGCACTGAGATTTGAGGTGGCCTCCACCCTAAAATATGGCCACATGGTAGGAGACTAGTCACTGTTAAAGTTATACAGTTCACGGAGACAAAGTTTTGTGGAGTTTTTATTTGACTTTGTTTTGGAGCCATTTTGGGGTTATTGAGGTCAATTCAGTAGCTTTTAAAAAATGTTTATATTGTTAATATGTATAAAAAGAATACATAAAAAAACCCAACCTCCCATCAACATACTGTCATCATGACTAAGATGTAGGAGACTATTAGACTATGAGATTGTGCAGCACACGGTCATCAGGGCTGAGTCTGAGTTAATAGATTAATTAAACAGTTGGAAAGAAAAAAAAAACTTCCAAAGGGCTGTCATCTCTTTGAGTTATTAATTCCAACCAGAGTTCATCTTAAAATATGAAAATAAATGAATGTCTTGTATTTTAAGACGAACCATTACATGCATTAAAAAAAATGACATGGCGTTCAAAGTTACACGCGGTAATTAGATTTCAATTCACGCCCCTTTTCAGTGGCAGCAGAAACAAATCTGTCAGATTGAGTGAAAATGAATCCTCCTCACGAGCAGTAATGAACACGGGATGTGAGTTTATCCAGTGTGTGCAGGTGGAGGTAACCCGATGTGTGTGTGTGAACATCCTCTGAGTTGTAGTATCAAATGTTCCACTTGTGCTGAAGCGCCACTTGAATTAGACTTAATTCAGGTCACTGTGCGACTGCACCTGCTCTAGGAAACCACAGTTAGATGTCTACTTCATTCTGAATGGTTCATCTAAAGATGATCAAGACCGGCTGAAAAAAAAAAAAAAACACACAAAAAAAACTTGCTTCTAATTTTGATTTCTGTGATTTGTCTACAGTTCACCAGAGAACTGCTTTGAATTTGCTTTGTAATTATAAAAAGAAAACTATGTGATGCAACCAAAAGCTCCAAAGCGGATACTCAAAGGGAGGGACAGGTGAAATAAATCTAAAGCTTGGTCATGCAGAAAATTTGGTTTTCAAGTAAGAACGTTTTAATTGGCTAATTTGTGTCTTTTACCAGTTTATCTCAACAAAATCATGAACTAGTTTACTCTGATCAGGGCTCAAATCAGGTCTGCTCTGATGGCGGTGATTGTACTTACTATATGTATTTAGTTTAGTTAGTTTGTTTTTTACAGACCAGGATCTTTTAATGTTCCTCAGGTGGACACTCATTTTAAAACTTATTTTTATTTTTTATTTTTATTTTTTTTTTGCTAAAAACACATAATTTGCAGCATTCACAAGGTACACACCAAGAATAACTAAACTAATATACTGTTTGAGAGATGATTTGGGGGTTTAATTACATTAGCTTAGCACTCAACCAATCAAAATTTAAATATTTACATCATTACAACATTGCATCTTCTCATATTTATGTATCTTTAATTCATATTTTATATTATTTTGTGCCAATATAAATATAATCTGCAAACATCTGAAGAAAAGCTTGTGACCTGTTGTAACTAAAGACACCTGCTACTAAAAAACATGGAGGACAAGAATTAACATCCATAAATGACATTTCTGCATAAATCTCCTGCCACAGATACGTACGTCATACACCAGTTTTATTAGATGACTAATCGCCAGTAAAACCACTGAAAATGCTCTGTCATGTATGAAAGATGCAATATTTTCAGCTTTGATTTGATTTGCAGATTTCCAGCTTGTGTTTTCACAGACTGTCGGTTGGGAACCTCCAGCAGCGTCTTTGTTTCTGCGTCTGTCAGCAGAAGAGGACGGTTTCACAGAGCAGAGCGGGCTCCATCGCTCCCAGGCCTGGGAACCAGACCGACGCCGACCGTCCTCATTAGGTAAATGCACACAGGTACTGAGATTGAAACCGGAGCTTCACAGTGAGCCGCCTCGGCTTTCTAGACAAAAGCCTTGAGAGAAAAGGTCCGTGCTGAATCCGCGTTTCTGTTTTACATTTATTATACTTTGTGGTCTGAATCCATTAGAAGCGAGCGCTCTGCAGTCGGCCTCTGTTGTCCTCTACCTTCACATGTTCTCAGAATCTCATTCAGCAGAAGATATTGTTTAGTGCTGCATTAGTCGGGGCAATTATAGCCTGAACTTTGAGTCTTTTGTTTTCACACCTTTTCATCACATAAAGGACATTGAGTTTCTGTGGGAACATTTTCTTCTGTGCTGTGTTCAGGTCTCTCTCTCTCTCTCTCTCTCTTCTCTCTTGCAGGTAATTATTCATCATCTGTTCAGCAGATGTTCTGTTAAATTAAGGACTCATGTCATTTATGATCTGCTCCCATGGAGTTACTTTGAATCTCCCAAAAAAAAAAAAAAAAAAGGTTTTGCTCAGTCAACTTTTTGCCTGTAGAAAGTGTGTGTTTTCATTTTGTATTATTTTTAAAGTGCAGCAGCTTCGTTGATCCTCTGCTTTGGTCAAACCTGAAATATATGCTATATATGTTTCCCGCTTCTCAGAGGATGAATCTCTGAGGCTTTTGTGATCCACCTGAGTTTTTAGAGCCTCCAGCAGGTCAAAGTTTTCTCTCATCCAGAGAAATATCTCAGAATCTAATACTCAATTTCATTCAGAGATTCATCGTTCTCACAATAAATCTAAAACTGAACACAGTCAGCATCAAAACTGTTAGCATGTTGGCATTTAGCCATGTTGATGTTCTTAACTATATATATATATCATAACGTGGATGATAGCAGAACATCTTTGGGCATCCAAACAAACTGAAAATGTTAAATGTTGCCAGTTGCAGATTGATTTTACATACAGCAGCTATGACTTCGTTTCATGCAGCACCTTCACTTTCACATCGTACGTAGGTTTACGGTGTATGTGTTCGTAGGAATTATGACGTTTGTGTAAATGGCAACACGGCAGCAGCCGGGACACAATATTGTTTCTGCCTGATGAGGAAAGAAACTGCAAATATGCTCCTAATGAGGAGTGAACCTGCCCGTCATCTGATCTATTGTCCCGAGAGTTCAATCTGAGGCCTGAGAAGAGAACCTTTTTTATCTTGGAGACACAGTAGTGTCCTCCTCGTCTTTCCTGAGCCAGGAAGGCCTTTATCATATCCAAAAATGTGCATATCAACCACAGTCTCTTAATCATCCAGAGGTCATTTCACATGCATGGTCTGCAGGCGACCTTCACGCACTCTTTTTTAAATAGGGTGCACACTCCTGAGGATTTAATCCTTGATGTGGCACTCCCACAGTTTGAGGATTAATTTTTCTTTTTCATGCTCTGTTTGAACAGAAGAGAGCAAGTGAGAGAGTAAGCGTGAGATTTGGTGATAACCCCAATGGAGCTATCGATTTGGTGAGGGGACCTGCTTCACACATGGCAAGATTCAAGAGAAAATAACTGAGAAGTTTAATCAATGCGCCGACAGCTAATCAAAAGAAGTGAGGTGTACCAGCAGCCTGTGGATACCTGCTTAGAGGATTAATGTGTGTGTGTGCGCCTCCTTTCCACCACCAAGTGTTTATACCTCAGTGGATTTGTGTCTGTTTGTCTCCCAGAAATAGCAGATGGCGTATTTCAAATATTTTTTTGTGTTTAAAAAAAAAAAAAAAAAAAAAGAGAGAGAGAGCAAGAGAAAAAAAGTCATATTGGTTTCTTTCATTTGCAAACAAGACTGACATCTTGGAAAATTTCTATTTACTCAAGGTGTCACGTCATCGCCAGAAAGGAAAGCTGCAGGTCAACTCAATTACAGCCCTTCATACAGGCGGGAGAAACACAAAGGCGGCGTCTGGGGAAAAAAAAAAAAAAAAAATGATGCAGAAGAGGGACAGGATGTGTGCCAAATTTTTTTTATGACTCTTTGATACTTTAACTCGTTCTGAAAAGTATTTATTTTTATTTTTTATTTTTTCGAAAATGTATTTCTCCAAATATATGCTATCGGAGAAGGTCAACTTCAATTATGGCATCTAGATGTTTGTGTTGATGGAGCTTTTCATTTGTTTCCTCTGTATCTTTAAATTGGCTGCAACATTTTATTCTATACCTAAAGGGGTGTGATAAGTGCTTCTTGGTCAGAGCACAGACAAAATAAGTCTTTTTGCACCTACCTTTACTCTGATGTGTTTTTTGATTTAAGATTATTCTTGGCAGGATTCGGTTGCCTCCTTCATATCTGTTAATAAAATCCACTGCCTTAAACTGTAGTAACATAAATAAACGTCCTAATAATTCTGGATCCTATCAGGATCACTGTGACCTCCATAAACGCAGTTTTATCCATAGCAGAGAAATTAAAGAGCAATTGCAATACAACTACAAAAGCCTGAAGTGAAAATTGGTCAAAAATAAACTTCACTGTGACTTTCTGATGTTCTGCAAAAAAAAACGTGTGGCAATTAGTCAACACTGTAAGTCCGGAAGGAGAGATGGTGACCATATTTCCTGTGATTTTGCTGATGGGTGGAGATAGAACTGAAGTTCTACTTTTTTTTTTTTAAGAAAAACATATTCCTTCTTCAGGCAAAGCAAAAATTTGCTTTTTAATTCTCTGCACTTCTTTCTACAACTAGTTTCACTGTATGATCACGGATATAATCTCTCAGTGCAACCGCAGGGTTTATTTTAAGAAATAAACCCAGAAGAATGATTCGAAACAGTGGGGATTAAATTTACAAAATTATTAGTCTTTTCCTAGTTAAAATGGAGGTTGGAAGCTGCTAAACTAAAGTAATTAGTACTCACAACCCTTGCAACCCTTTTATAAATCAGAGCATAACTACAATAAACAGGACAGTTAAGGTAAAACGAGGATACAATTAAACTATAGTGTTCTCTACAGGAGTATCACGGGATCATCGTACTACGGGCCATGAAGTGTTATAAAGTACAGCAAAATCATTAAAAACAGTAACGACTCCATACAGCAGCAGTCCTCTGGCTCTGTGGTTATCCTCGTCCCTTCACAGCCTCTTTGAACCTGAAGCTGCCAGCTGGCTTTCCCCTGTCCGGTGTCATCTGTTCTTACCATGACGGCTCAGATCCCCCCCCCCCCCCAGGGTGCCCGGTTTTCTTCTGTGATCCACAGGCACACAGAAACAGTGGACCGGATTCTCTGAAGCCATGAGAAAGACAGACAGCAGCTAAACCCCAACTCCTACTCCAGTGCGCCCTGAGGTCATGACCTCTGCTCCCCCAGTGACCCTGAACGTGGCCGAGGTCTGTGTTTGTCCTGCCAACAGTTACACTTCTCTCAGAAGTGAAGAATAAAAAAGTTTTTTTTGCTGAATGTGAGCAATAATCAGGGCTGCCAACTCTTGAGCTGCTAGTTTGAAACTTATATAAAAATAAAAGCTGTGAATAAATACACATGCATATTGTATACAGAGAGAGACAGAGACCTTTGACCTTTGATTGGTAATGTAATATATGCATCTTTATTGTCTCCCTGAGAACACAGGTGACAATCACAGTAAACAAACCCCAAGATCTTTACATCACATACACAATCACCATACCTCAGTTAACACACATCAGTTCCCAGAAAAACTGTTGCACATGGCCCTAAAAAAAACTGTATATTTATATATATATATATCCTACTCCAAGGTCAAAGTCTGAATGTGTGTTTGAATTTTTATTTTTTTACTTTTTCACTCATTATTATTATTATTATTATTATTTAAATGAAACCCGGAACAACAAAACGATATCTAAAAAGCCGTTTTCGCCTCGTGTGCATATTTTGTGGATCAGCCGACGATGTCGTGAGTGTGATTCCGATTTTTGGTTGTTTCAGTTCCAGTTTCGAGGACACATTTTTGGAGGACTTCCGGCCGGTGGCTGTTTCGTCAACCGGAAGTGGGCGCGGCTTCACTCACCTGGACGCGACGCGAGCAGGTGACGGACACCAAACACCAAAAAGCTAACATTAGTTAGCTGGCTAACCAGCAGCACAGTCCTGCCAGGTGAGTTCATTGTCACACAGCAGCAGTTCAATGCAATGATTTAACACAACACATGACAGTACGACAAAATACAGACAGACGACACAATATCTGACATATATCAGATTTACACAAATGAATGTATGATGTGCATGGAGGCTGGTGTACTTGAGGAAAGAAGTAAACAGATTTCATAATGATCTTGTCAGCGGAACAAGTACAAGGTAGCTGGTTTCTGAGAAGCTGAAATGCCTTTGTTTCATTGCAGCGTTGCCACTCCTCATAAACTCCAGCAACACTGTATGTTTTAGATTTATTTGCAGGATCATCTTAGCAGAGGCCGCCGGCATTTGCATTTAAATATGAGCTGACGCCGCGCCGGCTTTCTCCTCTGCCACAGACGAAAACACGAAAAGGCTGCAGCAGCAGCAGAGACAGGACAAGATGAGGGCGATGGAAGTGTGAGAAGGAGAGCAGGTACCGCCGACTGACCCGTTCACATTCACACAGTGTAGTCCTAATGAACTCACATACCTTTATACACATGCAGCACTGACGCATCACTCCTGCATTTGGTTATAATTATATCAGCTGTCTCTGAGGTGGGAATTTCCCTTTAGGCAACCTGAAGAATGTACCTAAACAACGATAACATTCATTTTTCAAGTTGTTTTTCATTAACCTTATTATCATGCTTTAATTCATGACAGATGATTTTTAACATAAAACAAGCCTCTGTGCACTCAGTTTTAAAGGTTTTTCCCGACCAATTGACTTAAAACCTATCACCCCAAAGAAGAAGTTGAAATCACAGGCTCATTTTGTTTCTGTAAAATCTTCAAATCTCTGAAATAGATAAAACATCTAAAAAACAATGTAAATATACTCATCCATCCATTAAAAAACATATGTGTGTGATATAACGAGTAATATAATGCTGTGAGAGTAAATGGAAATAAAATTGGTGTTAGATTTATTTGTGTGTTCAAATGACAAGTTTGTCAAACATAAGTTAGTTTTTTTGTGTTTTTAAACTTGGAACAGGCAAATGTTACAAGTTCCAGGACCACAATTACAATTTTGTGCCGGGATTTCATTATAATGGCTTGTAAGGTTACTACTGAAGTTCCCTTAAGTCAAACAAACAAACAAAAAGAAACGATTTGCCTTATTATTTAAAAATGTAATGATTTAATTCAGTCTCCCTATTTTGACCCTGAGGACGGCAAAACAATGTTTCATTACTCTGTCAAAAACTCAGAAAAGTTCCCACCACAACAGTGTTTTTCACTACCTCGACATTCAGCACACAGAAAAACCTCCAATAAATCTGTAAACCTGAAGTTATACCTCTCTGTACAATCTCCCCACGAGAGGAAATAACATCAATATTCTCATATATGATTCCAGATAAAATCATACCTGACATCTGGTAAACCCAGCAGAAAATTGTCAACATGGTAGCGCATGCTGTAGATTCTGTATGTTTTTCAGAGAATATGAGGACATACAGCAAAGCGGCAGACTTGAACCCAGGCCTTTGTGGTCAGGCCCGAGGCTTAAACATCCAACTTTTGCCAAGTTGTGCGTCTCAAGTGTTTGTATGCTCTGTGCGCCATTTGCAGAACACTGAGTGTTATTTACTTACTTAGAAATCTGTGGTACTGTTGACCGTCAACATTTACCGTCAGGGCAAAAATCTGAAAACAGCTCAGTCATCAAAGCAAAAAGTGAAGTGCTCTGCTTGTCCTTTCCTTGACCCGTTCAAAACTTTAGTACCATACTCTTCATTAAAAAAACCATAACACTAAAATGGCAGCGAGGGAGAGTGTAGTGAAGTGACCACAGTTCCCGTCACACTGTATTTATTAGCCAACCTTGCTCCCCGCTAGATGCCGGCTCTATCTGTTGTTTTTTTTTTTTTTTTTGTATTCCAAGGATGCAGCAAAGCTGCATCACACGGAGAGGAGGAAAGAAAGAAATTGGCAGCAGTGTGCTGCATCCCACCAGATTTGTATTATGAGAGACAAAGGAGTGAGTCACTAGTAAAATTGAATTATTCCTTGTTTTCTGGGTCCCTCGCCATTCTTAAGGAGCCCTGCTGGTCCAACTCAGCAGCAGCACAATCTCAGTCTAGATAACCTGGAACTTGGACTTGTATTTTTCCTGGAGGGGGGCGTTTTCACAAAATATTCATTTGTTTTCCCATTTCTTGTCCCCAACAACTTCTGTTTTTGATTCTTGCATGAGAAAAGAAAAACACTGGTGCATTGTTCTGTTACACCGCTGCATTTTACAGTTCTGGTTCAGTCTCAGCGTATTCATGCTTATTTACCCCCAAACACAGACAGACACAGTTACAAACTAGCTGGTGAACAAAGTGGAGCATTTATCAGCCAAAGAGCCAGAAGTGTTTGTCAGGAGCTAAAAGACAGGGAATATTATATCAAAGCTCTTCGGGTCGGCCACAAATTCACCTCCAAATCATAATGCTCTTCTGTTAATGCTCAAATATGTAAGATTCAGCTTTTTTGCCCGGTGATGTCGAACCTTTAAACCTAAAATCAGATCCTGCAGAGTAATTGGAGCAAATAATGGGCAGATGGGTTGATGGTAATCAGTCCTGCATTTTTTTTTAAAATGCAACATCTCCCATCCTCACATAGCAAAATAAATAAATATGTATGTATTTAAAGTTGACAGTCCTTAATAGTTCACAAAAACAAAAGATTCACTTCTTCCGGGAATCTTTGAATATTTTGGAGCGTTATCTGTAAAACCTTTTATAAAGTCCACCTTCTTTCTTCCTCGCATTAAAATAAGAACCAGCTGGGATAGTTTTGGGAAGTAAAAGAGCAGATAATGGCCCAGCCCTTTCTCTCACACTGGCACATTGTAAAAAGCCCAAGTCAGGAGGAAATCAGGGGGTCATGTGACTCCGACGGGGGCGGGACTGTGCGTCTGTGCCGGCCAGTAGGAGCGCAGCGTCGGTCCAGGTCCCATCGGCTCCGTGAGAGGAGGAGAGAAAAAAAAAAAAAAAAAGAGGAGAGGAGACGAATAACGGTACACTCCGATATTTATGGAGCCCAAAGCCGCATTTAACCGCACCGCGTCCGCCTCTCCTCCCGCCATGCGTGCGTGAATACGTGCGTTTGGAGACGGGACGCGCTGAACGGCGTTCTGGGGCGAAAACCAGCCGTCCACCATTGTTTGCGTAGAAATAAGAATGGCCTGGATGTGGAAGGTAAGGGGGGGTGGGGGGGGTTCCTTTCACTGTCTCACACAGGCATCAGTGTATTTATTAAAAAAAAAAAACATGGTGTGTGTGTGTGTGTGTGTGTGTGTGTGTGTTGGGGGGAGACAGCAGCACACAGGGAGGCTCCTGACGTGGTTGTCTTTAGAGCCAGTGTCCATTTTAACAGATGTGAGGTGAAATGTGAGCAGGAAGCTGATGATGATGATGATGATGATGATGATGATGCTCAGTGGAGGTTAGGAACCCTCCCTTGGTTTGTCTCTGAATTTAAGGCGATTCCATGGCAGGACACAGAAGGAGCCGGGCTCTTGTGTTTGTGTTTGTGCGTTCAGTCCTTGTGGAGGGAAAGAAGAAGCAGGCACGTTTAGGCCGGCCGGCCGGCCAGCCAGCCAGGTGTCACACACGATTTGAGGAGTTTAGACGTGCAGACCCGCTCCTGCTCACACAGGAGGAGAAAGTTCACTAAAAGTTATTCACTGACCAGTCAAATTCACTTTATACATTTATAGCGTTGATGTTGACACCAACAACACTTCCTGTTGTCAGAGAGCCCCAAATCATAGCAAAGTTACGTCATGGCTCTTTACATATAGACCAAAGTTTTTATAGATTTACTAAAAGAGAGCCAACGTTGGCCATATGTCACACTACACGCTCATTAGGACTAGTTACGGCTGCGCCCGTCTGAAAGTAGTTCAAGAATTCCCTTTAGGTCAATGTGACATCCACAGATACAACCTCAAACCCAAAGATGTTCAATTTATCGTGACGGTTTAGAGAGTTGAACCAGAGAGCTGGTGGTATTTTTATACATTGTGACTGACTTCACTGATTATGTCAACTAATGCTGTCAAAAGCCGTTATTGATTATCCTGCTGGTGAGAAATATCAATCAGAGTAAAGTTGACATCTTTAGGTAGTTTTCTGTGTCTGCCCAATCTTTTAAAATGTAAGATTTTCAGCTCACGCTGATAAACTCTGAGACTGACATTCATGTGTGATAAATGGGTGAAAACAGCTTCATTAGGTCATCTTTCAGGAAATAAAATGGCAGGTAATTATGAGATAAATCAGAATAAGGCGGCTAATCAGATTTTTGTTGGACAAGCCTTTGTCTGCTTTGTCTTACATGTGTGGTTTGTAAGGTTGATGACTCTTTACTGTCCAGCAGAGACGCCATATTGACATTAATGTCAAATGTTGTCTGGTGTGATTCCCAGATACTTGTGTGACTCCATCCATCCATTATGTATACAGTTTATACATCAGGGTCATTGGGGGGGGAGCCAGTCCAAGCGGACATTGAGCGATCGCAGGGTTCCCCTTGGACACGTGGAGACTAACAATCACTCACGCTCGTGGGCAGTTTGAGACTCTGACAGGAAACAATCTTTCATCAACATGCCATTTTACAAACTTCGCTGTCATATCAGGTTTGTTTTGACAGTTTTTGTCATCTGACACATCTGTTAGCTTTGAGCTATATATATATATAGATATAGATATATCTATATATAAAATTTTATATTATATAGATATATAGATATATACACTGAAAAATGAGTAGAAAATATAGAGTGATTGAAGGAAATACTGAGCTGTATGTTTATATCCTCACTAAGCTGCTTCCTGAAAGTTTGACCTGCCGTCATCTGGTAATACACTTCACTTCACCGAAGCTCTTGTATAGTGCTCGGTGGAAGGAGCTCCCTTTGTGTTAGAATCTTCCTTCGTTGTGTCGTCGTATTAATAAAATCCATCGGGTTGTCTGTTCCTCCTTAATCCCTAACATCCTTGTTACTCCCCTCATCCCCTGCATTTTTCGGGGACGTAACGCTCAGCTAATTTCTTGTACTTGCAGACAATTGATATTTAAAAAAAAAAAAAAAAAGGTGCAGCAGTTTTTAAACCAAATTACAACACATGAAAATACTTGTCATGTTTTTTGTTTGTAACCTGTGAGTTCAGACTGTGTGACAACAGCAGTGGAAGTTTACTGTGTGTGATGGTCACTTGGTGTGTGAGAGACTGACCAATAAATGTATGACTGACGCTTTTTCAGATTTAGTTCGTTGCCAAAGTAACACAAACGTGCCAAGCTGTTGGTTTGTGTGTGCTGCTGTGTTTATGTTCAGAAATGGTGCCAGCTGGTGCGCTCTGCAACATTTCCTGTCATCTTCTGATTGGATTTTTTTTGTAGATGTGGGCTGTAGCAGTGACACACTGAGAATCTGGTCCTACATTTCTGACGCTGACAGAATTTTGCCGCCGGCTGTCTTTGGCTGCCAAAGCTTGAATCGGGCCCTCGGTGGATGCGTCTCACAGTGTGATTAAGGACCATTCTTATGGAGATTTCCCACCATTTCTCTCTCGTCCAGTTGCATCTCTGCAGCCCAGTATGAAGGCACCTTGAGAAAAAAACGTGGCGGGACAGCGCTCCATGGTTTGGTCTGTGTTGAGGATGGATAAATAACTTTTGTGGCTGTTCACTTTCCCATGATGCCTTTTGGAAAGTGGAGGTTCTTCCTGTTTCAACTATTGGAGTATTTTCAAAGAGATTACATCTTGTTTGGATGTGTTGTCAGTAAAATTGTTATTTTCCATTATTTGTTGAGCTGTTTATCGAGTATACTGTAATGTGAAGGCCGTAAAGTAGCTGTGGTGCTTTGATGGCACCAGTGACGCTGAAGATTATAATGAGATAGTGGTGGGATTAATCACACCATCGTGCTGTAACTACAAAATCTGAATAGCATGATGTTACGCTGTTCTTCAGGTTTTCATGCCCAGCGTGAGTTAGGTTTTCAGGTCTCCATTCGTTTGGTGAAATATGAATCAAATCTCCCAGCATGCTTTGCAGAAAACGCTGTGTGTTTGTTGCCTTTAGGGATCCTTTTGTCTCTGACATCTTGACGGCAAGAGCAAAATCATTTTTTCTGGTTAAATCTCACTTAACATAAAATGCTCAACTTACTTACACTCTTGCTCCGTTGTAACAAACTGTGAGCAGTTTCGTTTGCACTCTGCTGCTGAATTCACATTTTTAATTGGTGAGCGAGACCAGCAGAGAGCTCTGACGTGCAGGTTTCCCCTGTTTGTCAGCTTGTGTTTTAATTGGAGTGAGTTCATGCGTGAGGAACTGATACTCCAGCTGGGAAAGGGAAAGTCGCTGCTCCGCATCATAACAGTTCGGGATGAGCTCTCCATCGCTCCTCATCAAAGGGTGGATGGTGATGCCGGGTTCACATGGGTACGCAGCAGAAACGCACACACAAAGGAGCAATGCATACACACACACGGGCCTTTATGTGTAACAGCGATGGGAAATGTGGTTAGGTGTCCCAGTCCTCAAGAGCTCATGGATGAATGGCATCTCTCTCCGCCGCCCTCCCTCCCTGTGCCGTCCCGTCCCGTCCCGTCTGATTATGTTACAGCGTGATAAAAGAGCTCTGCCAGTGTTTTCCAGAAAGCGCAGCGCAGTGACAGGATGTTGAATGAGACGGGTTTATATTCAAAGTGTTTTCAAATCCATTCTCAGATTTCCCTTCTGCCACAGGCTGCTCTTATCTGTTTCCTTTCTTGTGTGTGAAGTTTACATGAGAAATTTGGGAATCAATTGTGTTTCAATTCATTATTCGTCTTACAGTATATAGTTTATTCACCGAACAGATTCCTTCATACTATCATGATGAAGTCATTACATTTATCAAAGTCCCTTTCCTGCGCTGAGTCTGGGGAGTTTTATGTTCTCCCTGTGGGTGCGTGGGTTCCCTCCAGATCCTCCAGCTAACTCCCAGTCCAGAGATTTGTGGGCTAAACTGGTTACGAGAGAGAATGGTTGTTTGTCTCTGTAGGTCTCTGTGTTTCTGTAATAGAGTGCGAACCTCTCCAGGGTGGCACAGTGTCAAATGAGATAAGGCTCCGGCCCCCAACGAGCCTCTACAGATAAACAGAATCTATCATGGAGGCATGGAGAAGACACTGAACCTCAAGACACCAAACCGATAACTCGACATCAAACGCATTAAAGTCAATTTCTGCTAAGAAACCAGAATATGTGGCGAAGTCTCGTGAATTAAAGAGTGTGTAGTCAGGTTGAGTTATTTCATATTTCTGTTTATCTTCAGCAGTGAAATGCTGTGACTGCTGAAATTGAGACTTTTTGCAAGCAGGGGACTGGTGACACGAACACAGCATAAACGTGACAGCTCGACCATAAACGGGTCTTTGCTTTGCTTTTACACATCAGTCACCAGGACAGAGACAAACGCTCTGGAAGTTCAGACCAGTTCAGCCTTTACGGTTGAGGAGCGCTGGTGAGTTTTGTGTTTTTAATTTGATAAAATCACAAATGCTTTATCTTGTGGTAACAGCTGTGGTTGTGGATGACTGCACATCAGGAGCATGCTTCATTTTCTTTTAAAAGAGAGACAAAGAAAAGTGAGTGACAGATTGTAATTAGTGGTTTATGTCGGAATACTTAAACTTTTCTGACCATTTTGTGGAAGTGAAAGTGAGTTTATACAACATTAAACTTTCTCCAGCGTACTCCACCGTGCTCATTAGCTGTTTTCTGGATGTAAAACAAAAATCCTTATTCCAGACTATTTAAATGATCCCACTGCAGGGCTGTCATCCATAAACAGGTGCAAACTTTTTTTTTTTTTTTTGAAAATGGAAAAATGTACACGGTTGCTGTTCATATTTCCTAACACACAAGCTTAGAAGGATCCACTTCCTGACTGGATCACCTAAAAAAGACTTCCCGTCAATTCTTTAAAGCCCTTTGAGCCGTCAGGCTACCCTTTAAGCGTGCGGCTGCTTTATTATGGTAATGTGGCCTACATCTGCTGTGTGCACACATACACACGCTGCTTCAGAGGATAGCACGAGGGGTTAGGGTATTCACAGTGGTAACCCGTGGTGTTAACCTCCCTCCAGATCTGGCTTTAATCCAGACTGCAGCAGATGTGGGAGTAAAACTGGGCCAGCGGACCGACCCATCGCCCACACGGGGAATTTTATCAACATCTGGGAGGACTTGAAGCTTTTTTTGTGATATAGCTGCGTGTTGTTCAGGTAGTCACTAATCCTCATTGGTTTAATCACATGCCAAGTCGTACTGCTTGACCTTTCTTGGCAGTTTTTGTCCGTTCTCTTTTTTTCCTCGCGTTTGGAGAAAAAAACAAGGAGAGGACAGCTAGAGTTTAATGAAAGAGGTGATATGGCAGCCTGCAAATTAAGTTCCATTCTGTAATTGCAGTCATGGTCAGCAGCATATAATTACATGCCACTGGAAAAGGACCTCTGGGCCATTGGTCCTTTTATTACTGTACATGCAGTCACAAAAGTCTGAAGTGGTGACGTGAAGGTTGAGTTTTTGTTCTAAAACAGGATGACATCAGTGTTGATGTCAGGTTTGACTGTCACAAAGCGTGGCCAGCGGACCAAAGAGGCAGATGATGAATGGCAATCAAAACGGCTTAATTGTGTTGTTGGGAGAAAGGCTGGGGATCCTACGAGCCGGGCGAGGAAGCGAGGAGCGAGTCCAGAGAGGCAGGAACAGGGACAGGAACTAGGACATAGGGAACATGTTCAGTGCCGAGGAATCAAAAAAAAAAAACAAAAAACGCAGGAAGTCTCTGGGAACTGAAGAACCTGCGAAGAAAAGGAGGCTGCCGTGTTACCGACTGGTGGTACCGATGAGTGACTGACTGGAAAGCCGGGGATTGACGAGTTCTGCCACCGCTGCCTGCGTCTGCGGCCGCCCCCAGGGAGGGGATGGGGGAGCAGCCGAGCCTCCCAGTGGTGGATGTGACATTGACAAAGAGAGTGCAAACTTCTTCTAATCAATACTGCAAAACATTTAACTGCATTTTAATCAAAGTGAAAATGGCCTCAGCCGTCAGTGGCTCCAATGAACTTTGAACTTTCGGAAGAGTGAGATTTCGGCCTTTACTTGAGCAAAAGCCAACCAGAGCCTCTGTTCGTTGTTTACAGTTATTTTGTTGCATTGTGGTGATGATGTGTTCCTTCTCTGTTTTTGATTAAATGTTTGGAGCCCTCCCTCAGTGACAATAGACAATTTAATCACAAAAGGAAGAGAAATAATTGCAGATTTTCACATTTAATAAATGAACTCAAGCTGCTCTAAAATTATCTCGTTATATCCCGCAGTGTCCAGACAACTTGAAAACTCCTTTCAAAAATTGCCTCAACCTTCGCTGTGTAAAAGTATTTGAAGAGATCTGGCTTTCGCCTCCATCGCCCGTTGTTTTGAAAAGCACCGATAGAAGTTGTGCAATGCCGTTTTTTCTTCTTTGATACTTCATTAATGTTCAGTTCAGAAGGAACCTATAACCACAGAGATCAGAGAAACGATCTGAGAGGCGTTTTTTGTTTTTCCTAACTCATCTCAAGCTGTTTTTAGATTAACTTCTTTCTGCCATGAGGATCCAAACATTTAAAAACTCCCCTTTCAGAGGAAAATAATCTTTAATGAACGTAGTACAGTGAAAAAACAGCAGTCTTTTTTTTAGAGGCCATGATGATGTCCTCAGTTTGCTTGTTTTTTTCTAACCCATAGTCAATGAGTTATTAACAGATATTTAATTTAAGTTCAGTGTTTTCCTGGTTTGAAGAATTCCTTAAAGCTTAATTTATTATGAAATTAGATGAAGATTAATATTCTCCACTCAGTGACTAATTTCAGTTCTTTTTTTCCTTTAACGAGAAAAGACATTTTAATCATCAAGATCGGACTCTTGTTTTGTTTTTGTTTTTTTTTTTGTTTTTTTTTAATCAGCAGTACAGTTTTTCAGATTTCATTAATCATCTCAAGCTGCTTCTAAATTATTTTCCGGCTCCGTTCAGTGGGGATGGGGCGAAGTCGAACCTGCTAGACAGACTCTTTTCATTTCTTTGCAGCAGGACTTACCTTTGGTTCTTGTTTTAATATAGTGTAAGTGTTTGTCTTGTTGGCTTTAGGAAGTATAATTGTCAGATTATCAGCTGGCCACAGTGTTTGTTTTCAGCTACGCCTGTCTGATCCACCTGCAGCGCACACATGTCCAGCATTCTGCTCTTCAGGGATTAAAAGGTCACACACTGTTTAAGGATTAAGATCTGCCTCTTAACACTTGACTCTCTACTCCGACGTGAACGCCTCCTCCTTTTAGATGAAGGCCGGGAGACTTGTCAGAGCGACTGCATTGCAATCTGCGAGACAGAGCTGCCAGGACGGCGTATCGTCAGATGGCATCATCCGGTCCTAATGGGTCCCCGGACGAACTCTGGAGTTTTGGGTTAGAATACGATCCGGGAGGCAATCTGCCAGTTTACTGCAGCATGTAAATGACAAATAGCGCCTGGACTTCACACTGTGTATGTATGATGGAGGAACCAATGACTGCTTAGTCTGTGGGAGATGCACTGTCGTCTCGTGTCGTGTTGAATCACCTGTTGTTGTCTTGACATATGTGTGTTTGCTCCATAGTGAAGGAGGGAAATATTATTTATTATTTATAAATTTATAAAAGATAAATAATTGGATGTTTGTTTTAAGGCCGCATTCAGTTTGAAAATGTCATCTAGGCCTTCAGTGGATGTAATGACTGGTGGTCAAATTATTAGCGCATCAATTGAACAGATAATTGAAATAATCTTCCTTTTTCTGGATGTATTTTGGCGGATTTAAAGCGTGTTTTCTGTTCAGTCTCCTTCGCTTATAATTACACATTTGTGGGAAATATGATAAACCCTCAGCAGCGTTTATGTCACATATGAGTTGTGTGTTTACTTCCTGACGTGAAATGGCAAGAGTCATAAAAGTCAAAGCCAGTTGGATTCATTTGAGCACTTTTCAGCATTGCTTGATTACATTTGGCCGGTCACCCGCCCCCACATACACATTGTACACTTGGCAAGGCCTGAGAGCTTGTTGTTCTCCTGGCAAGACCTCGCTGCTCGTTGGTACCCAGGAGCTCCAAAGCCCCAGAAGGTACAGAGCAGCAGAGGCTCTCCATAGACGTGGATGTGGTTTAGAAATTCACTCCAAATGATGAAGAAAGAAATCATAGAGAGTCAAAGGGGGGAACAGATGGACACACAGAGAGAGCAGGATGAATGGCCGGAAACCTGAAGACATGGTTCAAGTGTTTGTCTTTCTAAAGCGTCCTTAATCATAACATTGAAAGCCATTTAACCCCGGAGGCGCATGTCTGTCCCTTTAACTGTCCTTTGAGCTGCTTCTTCTTTGGAATATCAATTAGCTGTCAACGTTTTGATAAAAATCCTGCTGTGGGAAGTAGTTGGACAGTTTGTGATCGTAACAATTTTTCGGGTCCCTCGAAATTTAAGAATCCAGACCAGCTCTCTGATGCAGAGAGGATGCATCAGAAATGCAGAATAGCCTTGAGCTCACAGCCAGGCCGTTGTAATCCCACATGTATGTTCTCAGCAGTTTTTCCAGACATCGGGGTGGCGAGATCAAGCTGGTTGTAGCTCTGAGTAACAGCGGATTCTGTGCGGCTCGCCCAGAGCTTTCCACGCTCCGCCCTTGAATCGGGCCTCTGAGCAAGCAGAAAATCCCTGTAATTGCATTAGTGTTGTTCAACTGCAAACCCCCCCGTGCCACACCTGGTCCCTGCAGACCAGCTTTTTAACTTGATTTATTGCTCAGACATGTTCAGATTTCTTTTCGTCCAGCTGCAAAAATCGCAGATGACATGTATGATGGCTTCAGACATCCTTGACGGATATCCCAGCTTCGATTCGCCCTCTTCTCCTTTTTATTGGAGGTCTCAGGTTGTGCTGTAAAGTCAGTGATGTGCTCACTGGTCGTAGTGCAGGCCCCTTCCTGAGGGCTCTTGACCAAACCAGCGTTATTATCCCCGGCGGAAGCACAGCAGTGCTCTGGGCGCCAGGACTGGGAGGCTGATTACCGCCATGAGCTGAAGTGGTTGACAGACACAAATAGATGCTGGAAGTTAAGTGAGGGTGTTAAATAAAGTGCAGTCAATTTTTTTTTTTTCCTGAAATATTACCTCCCCACCTCCCGTCTGCTCTGCCCTGGAGCTTTCCATTGTTGTGGTCATGGACAGAGGTTCAAAATGTCACCGAGCACTCTGGGTAATGTCGTATCTGCTCGGTGAACCTGCTGTTGTTTTGTGAGGAACCTGCGCTGCTGTCTCTCGAGTCCTGCTTTTGTGTTTGAACCTTCTCTGTCGGTTTTGTGTCTCTATTTGTATTTTCACTGCTTATTGATCTCTCTGATCACTGTTGTTTTTATTTTTGAGGTGGACTTTGATGCCGGCACCTCCTCAGAGACACACACACATGTAAATGCCACATTTCTCATCCTCCATCTCCACATTTTGCCAACACAGTGCAGCCGTACTCAAAGCCTCGATTCTTCCAGCTGCTTTGCTGAGAAATTGAGAAATTTCTTCAAATTGTTCAGCAAAAGTGTTTAAAAACACCCAGAAAAGAAATCTGGGAGACTTAAAAAAAATTTGCTTTAAAGAAACATTATTTGTTATTTGAGCTGACATCCTGTTGCCGGAAGAGAGTAAAGAGTGTTTCCAAGGCATAAAGCCATGTTTTCTTAGGCATGGGGGTCATTGTCACGTCACCTCATGCTGACAGACATTATAATTAGGAACAATGTTTACCTCCTGTCGTCATTATTCACCAGGCAGGGGACATTTCTGCACTGAAACAACAAACCAAACAGACGCCAACTAAAGGGGAATTTCTCAGAGAAGCAGGTTTTCTCCAGCTCTAAAATGAGGCGCAGGTGGTACCATCCTGTCCAAACATATTTAAGCTTTTTTGATTGAATCGAAAGCTAACAATTTAGGAAATATCAGATTGAGCCTTTTATGTAACATTTATAACGTCACGGCTTCTACAATTATTTTAAATCTATCTGTATGTATTTTTGCAGCTAAGAATTAATGATGAATTTATTTATTTTGTATTTTGTTGTCATTCTTCCAGACTTCTTCTTATAATACTGCTAGGGGGCAAAAACACCTCCCCCACTTTCCACACCAATAGAATGGGCGTTGTTTTTATCTGATAATATCTGAAATGCATAAACTGTAATCATTCAAAATTTTCAGAATTAGAATGAAAAAGCGACGTTGAAATCATCTAAATGTTTGATTTACGTTAAATCCTCCTGTGCTCTATTTTTCAAACCTGCGCCTCATCAGCATCATGAATTATTTCTCTGTGACTTCCTGCAACAATGAGGTGACGTCTGCGCTGTTTGAGCTCTCATTGTGATTCTCTTCCTCATGAGCTCACCTTGAAGTAATCGCACATCGGGAGGCCTCAGGAGACCTTTTAGAGAAATTGGCCGTTCTCAGAAGCATAAGAGACTAAATGCGTCAGTTTGAACGGCCCCTGAATGCAAAGCTGACTCTCCGTGGAGGAAATTCCTCGAGGAAAGTTGTGAATCATTTCTTCTTTCCCCGCTGCGCCGTCCTGATGACTATGCAAGCGCTGCTTCATCAGTGCCGTGCTGCAATTTTAGTGAGTGAAACGCGTCAGAAAATAATCTGTCAGACTTTGTCCAGAGCTCGAGGCAGTCTGCTGGACACATTAATGAAAAACCCTCCTCAAGTCTGGATTTTCAAACAGTCCTGGAGACGTCACTCTTTACTTTGTTTGAGCTCATGTTAGACTGTCGAGGGTTAGCAGAACATAAAAGTATGGACTGCATATGTTGTCTCAGATAGCCTTCTCCTTGATTCCGGGAATAGCAGTCACTTTGTGGCTTTGTCCATCGTGGCACAGACTGAAATACTTTGATTGGCCTGAAATTGAATCCCCTGGTGATTGTTTGACTTTTCCTCTGGAGCTCGTGAGAAGTTGACGTTTGTGGTTGTTTTGGGTGAAATGGTTCAACAAATATTAAAAACATAACTAAGAATTTTGGCAGTCACAGTAATAAATGTCCTCAGAATTAATTGTAATCAGATTTTCTGGCTTTTACCTCCAGCTCCAAATTTTTAAGATTTTATTTTTTGCTCTAGTACAACCAAAGAGAGCTGCCAGAATGGCTGCAGACCCTTACTATCCTTCTGACCTGTTTTTTTTTATCACTGTATTAGTTGACTAATAATGTCAGCTCAAAAAATTGTGAGCATTTTGCGAGTTTTTGTCTTCTGTTGGACCAAAAAAAAAAAAAAAAAGCCGAGTTGCTGTAAAATCATCTTTTCATAGTCGCAATATTCGCCAAAGACACAAATCATCTTGCCAGTTCGAACAAAACATTTCTAACCTCAAGGCTTGGTATCTCAGCCATCATCCCTTCGAGGGCCGAGACCCAAACAGGACAAATTCCTTTTGTTGCTCAGTCACTTGGAAATTCAGTGTACATATTGCTTTCTGTCCCTGGCAGCCTTGAAGAGAAGTTTCCTTGTCAGGCACATTTTTAACAAATAGCACCTTCAGGAAAGCCTCAGCAGAAGCTGGACATCTGTCTAGTGGAGACAGAAATTGGCGTCGCTGTTTGTCCCCTTGGCCCCCCCCCCCCCCTCTGTCATGCAGATGACGGGCTACATCTTTCTCTGTCTAAACCTTTCAGATTCTTTAGATTGCATCGGTGACACATATACACTCAGATTCCTCTGGTTGAGCCTTCGTGCCGTGTGTAATCACTATCAATGAGATGAGGTTCTTCTATGGCGTTTTGGAGCGATACCACTGAGTTCCAGGGGAAATATCAGTTGTTAAATGTCAGTAATCCGGCGTTGGCATTTGGCAAATTGAAATGGATTTTCTGTGGTCGATGTTTTGCTCAACAGCGAGATTCCCCTCCTGCTTTCGCCCTTCAAACACAAGGAGATGGTAAGAATAATTGCTGCTCCGCTGTGAAGTACTTGTGAAGTAGAAACACAGAACTGGATGTGTAGAGCTGCAGCGTCGCCTCTGTTCGCGGTGTGCTGCTCACTTTGTTGTGAAGTTTCTCTTACAAACTGGTTGTCTGCTGCACTGACTTGCAGCTTAAGTTCGGGACACCTGAGGTGGTTGGAAAGCGGCTGATTTACTACTACGTGGGTCCGTCCTTGGCCTGGGAGCATGGCCGCCGCCGCCCGTCAGCCATCTGCGGCTCTGAGAGTCGGCACTTAACTCCAATATTACAGTATGATAAAACTGAAATTGCTCTTGTCAGAAGTGAGCGGCTGAAATCATTAGATTGGCTCTGTGTTCCCTCTAAATATAACCTTCTGCAACAGAAGTGGTGGATTTTATAGATGGGGACCGTTTGCTTTTTGCCACATTTAGTTTCCATTTGGCTGTAAAGCACAAGTGACTGGAGCAGGTGGTCTGCTAAATGGAACCTCTACATCTTCATAGTCGAGTTGTTTCCATCTTCACACTTTGTCTCTGATTTACAGTTTATTAGATTTCCCCATGTTTAAGAAACACACATCACACGGCTCCCACATTAAACTGTTCCACTGGGACAAAAAGAAACAGAAGTTGCAGAAGAAAAAGAAACTTCACCACATGAAACGAGGCATCACTTGGCATAATTGGGTGAAAAACTAGAATCTGGTGGACGAGGTTTAAGTGGAAGTCTCACACCTTTATCTGTTTCTCTCGTGCACTAATTTAAATCCAGCTGAATTTGCAATGGAGCTGATCTTATTTACACAATTTTCTGTTTCAGTTGTCAGACAATGAACGGGTTTGTTCCAGTGACTGAAACGTGGTTAATTAAGAGCAGTCAATTCCACGCTGCTGCGAAAGTTGTGATTTTACAACCGTGACAACAAAATCAGCAAACATGGTTAAAGACGAAGGCTGTGCTGTAATTTCAGATAGATTGACTTCGAACACGATCACTCAGGGACAAAGTTTAAAGCAACAAAATATTCAGTTTTTCCCTCTCAAGGTGCGCAGCTCATTCAAATAAACCAAACGTTAACTAGACGTCGTGCAGAGTAACCCATTGTAGAATAATCCCTTTTGTGTTTATGTTGTAATCATGAATTCATGTTTCCATACATCACGTCATTTTTCGTACTTAAAACGAATGTAATCACCTTCATTTGTAATAACAACACAACGCCACTTGTTTCTTAATCATATTCTGCATAATCAGAGTTCATAATCAGAATCCAAAGTAATTTCTAACTAAAACTAAAAGAAAAGTAGTACATTTTCCAAATTTCTGGCTTCTAAAGGAATTAATTTGGGAAAATGAAATTGTACTAGAGTGGAGCATTTGAGTAAACACCCTGCACCTCCCAACAGTTTTAGGTGCTGCGAGGAAGATATTCAGATCAATGACAAACTCTCTTCAAAAAAAAAAAAGTCAAAGGTAAGAAATCTCTATCTACCTGGTTACTGACAGTCTGCTCCTACAGAGGATCAGACTCTCATCTTCCTAAAGTGCCACAAAGAACAACTTTTTCTATTTTTGTTAAATTCTTAACTTTCTCGGGAGAACAAGCGTCAGCCCACGCAGCAGAGCGTAGAGCTTCGCTGCGTCTGTGAACATATGGTGCTCTCTCTCTTTCTTTTTTTTTTTTTTTTTCCCCCTTTACCTCTCCCCAAAAGTTCGGTGGATCCAGAAGGGGAGGTGAATATTGTCGAGTGTTTAATCCTTTATACTTGTGGGGATTATCTTCCATTTGATATCAGATATGCATTAGTCGGATGGGTTTTTTCGACTGCGGCTCCCTGCCACAGTCACGCATACGAGTACACGTGTGCCGGCGCACACATGGGCGCACACACACATTGATATTCATATCTGCTGATTTAAGGCCGGGATTTACATTGTTGATGTCTGTAGTTATGGAAAAAACCAGCAGATCCTGTGGATATTTATTTCTTATCTTTGCCCCCCACAGCGTTGCGCCTGCATCAAAACAAAAAGACTCCGTTTTGAGACCAGATTAAGATTTGGTTATGATGCTTTGTAGCATAATGTTTCGGTGTCATGCCAGCAGAGCAGATTAGTGCTAGTTTGACCTGAATTGAAGGATTTTCTTCTCATAAGTCACCGCTGATGAGGGTGATAGAACAGAAGTGGCGTCAGCACATTTTGTTACTGTGCTGGATGAAGGAAACACCGACCAGTTGAAGTTTTTAAAGCTTCTCTAAAGGAAGGACATAAAGTCCTGAACATCTTCCCACTTCTCTTAATTGATGTCTCCTTTCACTCGTATATAGACAGATATAAAACATCACAGACTAACTCGGATGGTGGACTTGCATAACAGCAAACGATAAGAAATTGTCACAGAAAAGTCCAATGTTAATATTACTGCAATTTAATACTCTTTGTGGGAGATTTAAGTGCACGTACTGGCTGCTCTGGAGCTTTCTGGAGCTGCAGACCTGTTTTTATTCTTGGAGCACTTCAAAAACTTTGGATTTTGGCTAATCCAGCAAATTGAAAATGGCAACAAAACAATGCTTTGTCTCGCTGATGTGATAACGGTATAAAAATCCAATATTTCCGTAAAGCTTTTAATTCTTCTAATTGATTTTGCAACATTTCTCACACAACTCAGAGATATGACAGATAGCTGAGCTGCAGAAATATAAAGAGTCTGGCTTGGTACTCCGGTGGCTGACAGATTACTTAGGGCTGCTACAAACACCTCTTTTTTTCACTATTGATTCATTAATTGACAGTTTTGATTCACTTATCAATAAGCTAAGTGTTAGAAAATGGTGAGAAAAGGCCCTCACACTTTCCCAAAAGCAGGACATTCTGCTGTTTTGTCCAAAGTCCAAAGATATGTCATTTGTAATTATCACGTTTGAGAACCTAGAGCCAATGAATGCTTGGCTCGGAGAACATCAAAAATTGTTGGTGGCAGAAGATTCCATCTCACCATATACGGCGTCATGTCTCAGCAGTTTGTATATTTAGAAAGGTGATGGGTGGATTTCCAGTTCTGTGCAGGCAGCTGTCTTCAAGAGTTGCAAAGTTTGTCTTACCTGTTGATATCAAGTTAAAAAAAAAAAACAACAACACAAAAACAGGCAGGTGTCGTTGTCATTTTTGATCCATGAGCATGCAAATTTAGCAAGCTATAACACAAAGCCATTTTGTGCGAGGTGGCAGCTTACGCGGGATATGCTGAGCCCTAACTAGACAAATGACAAGCACTCTGCAAAGTAAAATGCAAATGAACCAGGTGGATTGTTTTGTGTTTAAGGAACAGCAGAGTGGAGACTTAACAGTCTTGAAGTGGGAGAAAACAAATCTGCTGCTGCAGTCGGGCTGATTGATGCTTTGGAGGTGCAGAGTTTCTCCATAGCTGAGCTGTAGTCGCCACAGATCCTGTTTTTAAGACAGAAGCGTTCGAGGTGGAGGCCCGGCCCCGTCCGAGGGCCACATGACGGCTGAGTGAGGAGACTGCCCCCTCTGCTGGGCTCAGCAGGAACCGGCAGGCCAGGCCAGCGTGCTTCTACACTATATTTGCATTAATTCAACTCCACTTGAGAGCACTAAATGCGAAAATGAAGGCTTTATTTCACAATTGTGAGCATAAAACAACAATAAGCCAAAGCAAATGGAAATTCTTTGAGTAATTGTGGATTTTTGTGGCATTTTATTTTTACACAAAATCTTACCAATCCCATCTTCCCTGGCAGCTGTAGTTACTTTGTTGATTGCAAAAACAAATTGAAGTAAATAAATTTTGCTTACGGAAAGCAGGAACGAAATGTGCATACAAACAAACAAACAGACAAACGTAACTCTGCATGGCAGTGTTGGCTAATTAACACCCAGTCACGGACTGAGCACGAAGAAAGCAGGGCAGAGGACAAAGAGGAAAAGATCTAAGAGACTTTGAAATAGGGTTCATTGTTGGGGCCGGAGCTTCAGATAAAAGGCTGCTCAACAGGTAACAGGGAATGAAGCCACATCTGCATATGCAAGATGGCAAAGACGTGAATAAAGGTGGGAAACTGCAGTCGTCGCATTCGAGGACGGCGGCACGGTGGTCGGACTGTGTCAGCAAGAAGCGTCCATCAACAGCGACATAGAAAGGGATATTACAGGAGCGTTTCAGTGCACAAACCCCTCATTATAAAGACGGATGCACAGTGGTGCAAAAAACCAGAGGCAGGAGTTCTTAGAGAGGACAAAATCCCCAATATGGTCAGATGAGTCATATTTCACCATATTGTGCACAAGTAGGCAAGATAGTCCTTTCACTTATAGGACTCCCTATAAGGGCAATTTTCCGGCCTGGTGGGGATGCGGGATGATGATGACTCACTGAATGAATCCTATACAATGACTTCCATTAACACCACATCTCGCCTATGGAGGATTTGGGACCACATGTGGAGAATGTGTCTTGCGGGAATAGTTTCATCCCTCCACTCCAGTCCGGAGACTCGTGGCTCCTGGCGGCACAGCAGAATGAGGTTTTTTTTTTTTTTTTTTTTTTTTTTTTAGGACTGAACAGTCCAACGCTCACGAGTTGAATAGTTAAAATCTATTTCATCCTGACATACTACAAACATGCTGAGCATATGTTAACACAGAAGTGAGGAAGATCCCATATGCTGCACGTGGCACCGTGAAAAGGAGCCGGTTGGAATAACTGTTGATTTAGGCACGTTGAGTTGAGTTAATGATCTGAATATTTCTTCACTTTCACAAGAAAATGAAATAGAAAGAAAACAAAAACGTGCCCTTGTGATGAATGAAACCCCAAAAGACGCCCCATGAATGGAATTAATCACAAACCTAATCTAAATGCAATAACATCTACAAATTGTATTAATCCTCTTTCATAGTTCTTGTGGCAGTCGGAGCTCTCGTGGGAGATATTTGGAGCAGGAACTTGTGCGTGACGGTTTTACCGGCAGCAAAGAGCCTTCCCCTCCCCAACACCACCTCCTCCATCCAGGAAAAGAGTAGTTTGTTATCATCAATCACTTATCTTGTACTTGGAGGACTTGAGGTGATACCTTTGCTGGAAATGTGACACAAATGCAGCCATATGCCTGGACCTCACTGTCTATCCCAGAAAGGAAAACTTGGTAAATATTTTTTCAAACACCTTAATTGAAATTGGATTTTAACTGCTTACTGGACCATTGCATTGTGGCAAGAATGGAGGTATCGGGGAAGTAGCACTTTTGCATTGCAAATGTAATTTTCTGTGTTTTTTGTTGTTTTTTTTTTTCAGTTTTATTTATTTATTTATTTATTTATTTATTTATTTATTTGCTCGTTGCCCAGGAGACACAACAATAACTAACACATGGTGTGGTTTTTCATGAGCCATTTTCTTCTGGTTGAGCCTTTTATTATTTCAGCACCTATTGCGATTTTTTTTTTTTTTTCATATAACAACACAGCGCCGTCCTGTTGTTTACCGAGTTGGAGCTGCAGCCTTTGTGGGAAATTGTATTCTCTTCATGCCCAGATAGATCCTGATGGAGGTGAAACTTTGATTGCACATTATGTATGGGGAAATAAACTGCTAATTTGCTCAGAGTTTTCATTCATCACACAAGTGAATGGGGCGCTACTTGTTGATCATTCTCTAATTCACAAATTTATTGCCTATTTGGTGTACATTAAGTGGGAAAATTGCTGCAGTGATTGATAGAGAAACTAATGTTTAGCTGTTTATTTTCACATTATCTCTGTAGACACCAAATAGTGAGCAGGAAAACATCTATGCTATATGTTCTCATGCTAAACGTGCTAATGCTAATTTGTTATATTTGGTGCCAAAGCATTGAGTTAAAACTCACCCAACTGGTAGAGCTGTTGTGATTTATCAATAAATCAGTTAGTTGATCAGGACCAATTTAAATATCCAATTAATCAGAAGGAAAGAAGCTTCTTGGTTGTTCTTCTGTGAATGCTGGCTTTTTTTTTTTTTTGTTTAGGTCTTGAACTGTTTGAGCCAAAATGAGCTATTGTCCCCTTTTCACAGTCAGTTCAG
Source organism: Echeneis naucrates (assembly GCF_900963305.1). NCBI lineage: Eukaryota > Metazoa > Chordata > Actinopteri > Carangiformes > Echeneidae > Echeneis > Echeneis naucrates. Next base: position 18,284,306 of record NC_042527.1, on the reverse strand, counting down.
AAAGTAATTAAGCAACTGATAAATCCAAGTCAGAATATTAAAAAATAGCCATTAGTTGCGGCTGGAAATTTGATGAGGAAAGTTATCGCTCTACAGTGAATAACCTGCATGTATGGGATATGTTATTGGCAATGTAAGAGTATTTCAAGACAATATTTCTCTCTGAAATGTTGTGGAATGGAAAAAATATGAATATACTTCAGTATAAAATGACCATGTGTACAGAATCTGAGTAAATGGACTTTGTTATACTCCACCGCTGCCCATTGGTCTGCTTCGGATGATTCAATTAGCTCGGTGCCACAGATGGATGGGGTGGCCATCAATAATTCTCTTTTTTTCCTTTTTCCTCCTAAATGTAATCTGGGCACACAGACTCACTACAGGAGAGCTGGGTGGATAAAATTATGGCCCCCTCACATCCCGGGCCCCAACAATCCCGCACCCTGTGTCTGTGAAGCGAGATCAATACCAGCTCGGCGTATACGTTAGTACCTTTAAAAATAGCTCCCGCCGTGCTTTTTGGTCTTGGTGCGTTAAATGAAACGTCCCCGGGCTATGATGGTAAGTGGCACTGCGGTCAATGGCCATCTCTGTCTGATTTGATGGTCACAAACAAGGTCGTTGCAGCGGCATATGGTGCCACATTCCTCAAGCAAAATGTTTTAACATTGACCGAAAGCTCTAATGTTGAGACTTTATAGCCTCTCTGCTGGTGCTAATGGTCCCCATTTCCCAGACTCCACTACTGTACTGCTTCGTCAACACGCAGGCTCCTCGGGTTCCCCGTCAAACGGCTCAACAGGCCGATTTGTGATCACGCTGACAGATGAGCGAATCAAAAGGGGAGTCATGAGTCTCACACTCAAGCTCTTGGAGGTTCGGCGTCTCCTGCTATGCCTGCACACAAGCCCTCCGATTGCCTCCAGACTTTGACACATTATTTCCCCTGTGATTTGTGGCCAGATTGAGGTTGAAGGAGACAAAGAAATTTTCTGTCCTTGTGAGAGCAGATGGATGTAGCCGTGCTGCAGTCTGAGCCATCGGTTGTTTCTTTTTTTCCCCCCATTTTTGAGGAGCCGTCTTGCTTTATAAGGGATTGGTTTCATGCCCTGTAATGGACTCTTGATGACTAGCTATTACACCACATTTTCAGAAAATGACCTGCCATTTGTTTTTGCTCCAAGAATGGTATAGAGCCGGCTGAATTTCCAGAAAGTTTTATTTAGTAAAAAATTTAAAGTATTGAGTGGCAATAGAGGATTTCTCATTTGTCTCTTTTGTGCTGCTTCTTGCAAGAACAAAGTTGAGTCCCTTCTATTTGTGATCAAAGATGGACGTTAATTACGCGAAACGATGCTTGATGTAACATGTGTGCAATTGGTAAAATATGATTGGCTCGTCGGGGCACCAAATGGCCACCGTCTTTTTCCACCCCCTTCCTGCCCCCATCCTTGTTTGATCTCGTCTCTGCCAAGCGAAGCCCCCGGCGCCTCCCTTGGGACGTTTGATGTTGGAGATCAGAGCTTGTGTTGGTGCAGCCACTTTGGCTGTGGGGGCTTCGCCATTATGTTGCGCCACATCCAATCTTCTCACCATCAGATAACTTCAAAGAATCTGCGAAATTCCACCTTCCTAAAAAATCCTCAGTATCCCACCGGTGTTGTCTGTTAGATTAGCTGCACATTATTGAAGTTTCCTGGAAAAAATGAGTCTGACACCGTTGAAATCTGTCATCAGCCTGCAGTCTGAGATGGTGTTATACATCACAGATTTTTTTAATCTCTGTCAGAGGCTTTCTCTCTTCTGTGCATTGATCTCAAGGTCTGCCCTGTCAATAGCTTCTCCTCTGTGAGACCTTTCCTTGTCCTCCATCTCTTATCCATTATTCATCACTCTGGGCTCTTTGTGCCAGGCCATAATACCCCTCACCTCCAGGTGATCATTTTGCTGTTTTGCAATGCATGGAACAATGTCAGCACAGCTGTGGCTTTATCTTTGGAGATGCTCTCTCTCTCTCTCAGAAAAAAAGAAGAAAATTAGAATTTTTCTGTAGACAGTTTGATGAAACCAACACATCAAACCAACGGCAGCGGCTGCACTGAGGTACAGAGGTCGCAAGTGAAATGCTAACATTAGCCTGCTAGCATGCTAAAAATGACTGCTTTCTGATGTACACCGTCTAAATTTAGCCTTTTAGCATGCTAATGTTTGATTATGATATTTGACCATCAAAATCTGAGATGCCCAACAAAACCTTCAGGGTGGCGCTAACAGAAAAGTTATTCAATTATACATAGAACTGACATTTTTATTTGCTTTATCCATATCCTTCAAGGGTATGTTGTAAAATTTTCTGTTATTGGTGAAATGTTTTAAATTTTTCTGTGTTGTTATTTGAAGCGTTGACACCATTAGTGTCTACTGGTAGTAAATAGAAGTAGTGACAGTGTCAGCACTGATATGAAGAACAGTCTAAAACACTCCAGCGTTTCTACCCGACGTTCACGGATCGCAGCATTTGTTCAGCCATTGTTGTTGTTGGCTGTGCAAGAGGAGTGGCTGATCAGAAGATTCCTGACACCCTGACGTCCTTGGGTTCAATGTCTGAATCCAGGCTGTGTGATTCTCTCTGTGGATTGAGTGTTTCGATACCTTTCACATTTATAAAAAAAAAAAAATTTCCCACTTAAAACCTTTAACAAGTGAAAACCTTGATTTTTCTCCAGCCACATCAGCAGATCAGAGGATCATCAAAACACCATAGTTAAAAAGTTCAAGTATTCCATTGAGACATCAGACTGTTGGTGGAGCCTGCCTTTTATCATTCATCTCACGACAACAATGAATGTTTTATAAAATTTAATGGGATTCCATCTAATAGAGTTTGAGATACTTGAAGCTGAACAACACTGTCTGACTCACCCAAATCACTGTTTCCTGAACCAAACTGTGCTGAAAGAAAGTGAGGGAAGCATTTCGACCCTGTGTCATCGCCACCTTTGTAGAGTATTATGGCGACATTAGAGTGAAAAATAGGAATTCGGCACGACAATTAAAGGAGATGAAGTGTTAATCTCTGCAAATTGACTATTTGAGAAGAATCAGAGACCTTATCATGCTCATCACATCTGAAGTGAAGGGGAGAGGTAACAGCGAGTCATCTCTTCAGCACAAAACAACTTCCCTCCAGGTTGTGCGATTGTTCTGCCTCTCCACTGATGTCTGCTCACTGTGAGAGTGCTCTTGTCTCCTTGTACCACTGGTCAGCAAAGTTGAGCTGACTTGAGTTTGTGTTTTCTGGTGTGTCTTTAAAGAACAAAGTAGGAAAACTCAGATTTAATGAATATCTGCGTTTATGTGTGGACGAGGCCTAAAGCTTCTGACAGCACATTTATTTACAGCATGTATTTTACTCGGTACACGCAGGGACAGATGTACTACAGGGAGTCCAATTAAGTGATCTGTAACAATGATTGTATTAAACTCCACTAGGACTAAGATCTATGGAGGTAAAATCAACCAAATAGTGAATATATCTGAATAAAAAAACTCAAAAATACAAAACAGGCTCAGAAAGAACGGACACATTTGCTATATCTCTAAAGGACCACGTCACTCATCTGAAATCTGCTCAAAGAAGCTTCTCGATTGCTGTAGTTGCATTAAGTGAACATATGAAGTCACTACTGCCAAAAATTCTCAACATATCTACCGTAAAATGGTGCTTTCACTTCTTGTCAACTAAAAGACAAACATATCGAATCAAGCTGCACGTTTGATTTCACGGTTTCATGACGTATTTAACAATTAAAGCATCACAATCCGTAGCTGTGCCCCTCTTTGGCTCAGTTGTTTTTGAGAATTTTGGATGTTACTTTCTCTGTGACCAATCTTTTTGTTAAGGTTTATGCATTTCGGATTACTATGCTTTGAAACTTTCCCACCGTACGATGACTCCTTTATGCACTAAAATATATAATATATACAGACATTTTGTCGCACGCAGCTACTGGAGATTTGTGATTCAGATGAAGAGTATCTACTTTCTGGTTTACTCTCCAACTCAAGGTCATTGTGTGGTTGTGGTTGATTTCACAATGAGGTGACTCTCCTTCCGCCCCACAGAGGAAGCCCCTGATCGCCACCAGTCTGATCGTGGCGGTGTCGCTCTTCGTGGTCATGGTGAACTACTCGGAGAAGCCTTACATCCTCCTGCAGCCCGTGTTCGGTCAGACGTTCAGCAGCCACTGGATGTTCTCCAAGCAGCCGTACAAGGCCTTCAAGCCTCACCTGGGCTACGTCAGCATCCCCAAACAGGAGGTGAGCCACAGTCAGAGACAGACCGCACGTCAGCAGATACACTCTGTGTTTTTGTGATTTCTGTGTCTAATTCAATTCTTAATTGTCTTTTCAGCTGAAATATGTCACTTTGTTTTTGTTGTTATTGTTTGAATTCTGATCTGTGAAATCATCTGCTTTGTAGTCTCATTAATCTTGACAGTCTCGCTTAGTTTCTGTCTGAAAGCGCTAATCAAGCTGAAGCTGAACTCTCACACAAAGCGACTTCAAGGCACCGTACGTCGGCATGAAATTACACGAAATCTGCAACATCTTATGCTATTTTCGTGTGCAATATCACACTTCCTTTAATGTGTAAATAAATTACCAAGGACGTTACCTGCTGGGGAGACGGCGCTTCTTCTCAACGAAAGTGATTGATGGAGTGTCTTAAACCTTTTCTACAGAGAAAGTTCAAGGAGACAGAGCTGTTTGTTTACATCAGCAGCGTGTTTACAGAGCTATACAAATAATTATCAAGACTCTCAAGAGAACGACTCGGGAGGGAAAGACGGAGAGCAAACTAGGATTCAAAAATCCAAGCAGTCAGACAAAGTACAAAGGGTCAGACTAAGGTAAGGAGGCAAAATCCCTCCCTCCTTCGGCGAGGCTCGGAACACTGAGGAACGGGCCACAAAGGCTCGGTGGAAACGGACCATTGTGTTTTACAATTAACCCTTTTTCACATTTGTCACATTACCTTATTACAGTGCAGGACTTATAAATTACACCATGCAAAGGCGACCTTTTCTTTTATGGTGCATTCATATTCTATAACCCTCCATTAACATTAACCTTCCATCACACAGCAACCCCATGATAATGAAGGTGTGTTCAAATACACTCACGCAAAAGCAGACCGCCTCTTTGAGGATTTTTTTTTTTTAAGGATTTATTTTATTTCCTGTGAATGATGTGAAAACGCCTGTTTGATGTCCCGTGTGGGCATTATTTCTTTGTACTTCTAAACATCCATGTCCGTCATCCTATTATTCATCCTTCCTTCAAACAGCTCTATGCTGTATATTCCCTACACACTTTATGTAAATTGAAATATCAAAGCCTTTTAACTCCCACCACATCAAAATGTAAAAAACCAAACCGTGTATTTGTTATTTGGGGAGGCAGCTGGCGAAAACTGAAATTGTGCTCACATTGGTGGAAATGCAGAAGTCACGCTGGAAAATCATACATCACGCCTGCAGAGACGCGTGCAACACTTCCAGCTGACGGGGGAATGAGGGTTGCGCTCTCAGTTTGGGTGGCGATACATCTGTACTTGAAGCTGCGACGGATGTGCCGGCCCTTCATGGGAAATGGATGGCTCGTATTCGGCAGGCTGATATTGGCAGATAAATTCGGAGCATCGTGCTTCCGCCTCGGGAGGGTTTCATCCATGCAACATGGGCCCAGAGGCAATCATGTCTTACATCAGCCTCTGTGTCTGCGCCTCCCTCTGCCTCCAGACGAGCTCGCCTAAATCGCTGCCCTCTCCTCGTGGATATTTATGCAAATCAGACGAAAAGACTGGCAGTATCTGCAGAGTTAGGCCTCTTGCTGGCTCATGTTACCCCACCAGTGATTTCTCTTCAGCGAATCAGAAGGGCCGGTGATTGGCCTGAACTTCAGTGTCAAAAGCACTCTGAACAACTCCTGAATTTTTGGATGGACAGAATTGTGGACGTCTGGTCAAGGTGATACTCTCGTGCCGGGCATCGTAAGTGATTAAGTCCAGAGTGAGTTCCTGCTGCGGGAGCTGTCGGCCCCTGTTAAGCACATAGCAATACCTTAAGGAGCAGTAATATTTCTCCGGGACAGTGAGGCAATCTCACCTCATCCGCAGCGAGCTGTCATTTGAGGTGTTATAAACTTCTCGCGAGCATGTATAATGCATAACCCGGCAGCATGGGAATGGTCTGCCTTATTTTCCTCATTTGATTGAGTCTGTCTCCAGGTGTGATAAATCGTTCCCGCTCTGCTTTTCAGGAGAAATAGAAAACATTTGTCTTGTGGCACTTTACATTCATGCCTCTGGTCTCTCACAGATGAGGACAGGAACTCAATATTTTCATTTAGACTCGAAAACTTACAGGCCCTTTGAAATGTAGACAATAACCAACATGGAGAGAAGAGAAACTCTACTTTTGGATAATTTCCAGATGTTATTGTGTCTGTTATTACGTTTGTTTGTTTTTTATTTTGTACAGTCCTCCCCAAGTTCTCATTTGTGGATAGTCTCCATTAACATTTTTCTAGTTTCTCAGTTAGTAAAAGAATTTGGTGAGGTGTAGCAAGGAGCTGTCTGTAGATGCTTTCTGATCAAGAGCGTGAAACTGTGAAACCAGGAAATCACTGCAGCATCAGGAGCTCCAAAGAAACTTTCAGTCTTGTCGGCTGGGCCAAACAGCTGTATTAAATGAAAATGCGATACCTAATTTTAAGAGTTTGTTTTCATGCAGGTTGGATTGATCGGTTTAATCAGATTTTTGAACTTGACTGGTATTTTTGTGCCTCTCAGTTGACAGCGTTTCGATCAAGCGTCGGCTCAGATATGAAATGAGCATCACATTAACGGGCGATTAATCAGCAGGCTATCGTTGGCTTTGTCTAATCTCTGTGATGATGTTTCATTCTGGACCTGGACCAACAGATGAACTGAGCCTGGAGCCACCACGGCCAAAACTGAGCCATTCCATTTGAGTACTTTTTTTCAGTCCTTGTCTGAAAAAGGCCTTTCACTATTAGTTTCATCATGCAGACACAGCTAATCAATGAATTTCTAAACACAAGGACTTCTGAGTCCCACGGTAATGCAATGATTATTGCTTATTAATTAATTCGTTGTTTTGGATTTTTCTGAGCATTTTAATGAACGTCAAGGTTCAGTTCACATCCCTGTGGTGTAATTTAATGAAGACCGTGTCCCCAGAATTAAGCCTGTCTTGTTTTTTTTGTTTTTTTTTTTTAAGTAACCCACTTTATTTTTAGCGTACTCATGCATTAAAATCTGAGGCTTTGCTGTGTGATTCTGTACTTCCATGAGAGTGCCAAATTTATTGGGATTATAAAAATGCTCTCTGTTTCTGATTATGGCATGTCACACTGAAACAGCGTCGTCGTGAATGTGAAACTGGAATGACTCACAGCTGAGTGGAGGGAGAGGCTGTAACATTTTTATTGATTTACAGGATTTAATATTAATGGATCAGTTCGGTCCTGCTGTAGATGCTCCCCTGGGGTTTTTCGTTCTAAATTTGCGGTTTTAGATGCTTCTTAAATGTGATTAGTGTTAATGGGAAGTTAATGATGTCCACTGTCGTTTTGGATTTTTAGAACTATAAACCACGCAGAAGCCTGTTTTTATCTTCGAATTAAACTTTCTATTATAGAAAACTATTCACGTGCCCATTTGTTCGATCGGTTCCTCCATCTAGTGCCGCTGAGCAGCTCTACTGCAGCATGTGTGTGGCTGGTGCTTTGCTCAGGGGCTCCTCAGCAGCGGGTTTCCAGTCAGACACCCATGTGTCTCGTATGCCGTTAGCCAGCCGGCATTTCCAACAGAACCCAGCCAATCTGTGCGTGCTGGGAGGCGTGATGGAGTTATGAGATGGGCCGAAGGGAGCGGGCGATGATGGACGAGCTGCTGACAGCTCAAGGCTGCTGTGGTGTGCGTCTCAACCAGCCAGCAAATGGAAAGCTACCAGCCCCCGTCCCAGGATCATTTCTTGACCCACGATCAGATCTGCTCATTAGATGAAAACAACAACAACAACAACAACAACAAAAAAAAACAAACTAAACCACAGGTTGCTTTGTGGGAAGGATTCACCTCAGATGTCTGTTACCTCCCAAAGCAGCTGGGTCTTCTGTCTGTTTGACAATGATTCATCTAAGAGCTGATAAGCCAAATAGCTGTGATTGAATTCACCGCATTTTCTTGTGGGACTTTACAGAATCACTAAAAGCAGAAAACGGGAGGTAGTTTAACGTTCCCTCCCCGAAAAGACGGTTGCCAGAATGCAACACGAATGCAATTTGTATTCCAACCAATGACATTACACTTATTCTGCATTACGCAAATGATCAAACGGGGCTTAGTCATGACACAATGCTCCCTCTCCTCTCGAACTTTTCCTTGCATTCATTCACGCAAGTAAGTTTAATCTCATCAAAACAAACCAAGCATATTAGCTGCAATTAAGTAAATCTTTCATTTCAGATTCAGAAAGAGCTTTCTTCCTCCCTTGGCAAAGCACAGCTAAGAGCAATTATTCAAGATTCATTACAAATCCCCTTTCTCCAGTAAAGTAGGCCTGGAATAAAAAAGTACAAAAATTTATAATAAGATAAATGATGCAGCTTCCTTGTTCCCTTTGCTCTGCATTGTTGCAGTCAGTCTCTATCATAACTGCGAGGTCCCACATTCAATTAACTTAATCAATGTTAGTTCTTGGCACAATGACATTAATCTTCGGACGTAAAAAAGAGAGTTATTCAGGGCTGTAAAAACCAGATGATTTTTTTTTTTTATTTATTTATTTATTTTTTTGTATACGTAATTTCCAAATGCATTTTGTTTTATGTTCTGACCACACAACCTGCCAAAACCTCAATTTAATATAATTCCACGCATATAAAATATATCATCACAAGATAACGATAAAACAACACGAGGTGCCGTAGGTTTTAGAAGAAAACTACATTCAGTGGTTGACATTTAATATGTATGAAACAGCTTAATTAAAATTTAATTGAATTAAGTTATGAGCCAAACATTCTCTAAAACAGCCTCCAATTAATTTCAAACAGAAAATCAAAAAAAAAAAGATTCACTAACTCATCATAGAAATCCATCCATCCATCCATCCATCCATCCATTCATTCATACATATACATTTAATGATTAATGAAAAGAAATCTGATGATATAATTTGTTGCAGAGAACAAATCGACCATAAGATTTTATTCCTGGTTTTAATCTCTTCTTTATGGGAACTGAAGACTTGTTGACCTTTTTAGTTTCTATGTACAAACTGTACTGCGCTCATCACACGGACTTTCTCTTCACTTTCTCTATTAATAAACTATCTTTCTGTACCCCAGGTCTGCTGATATTCCCCGAAGTTAAAGGTTAAATGTGACTTTTTCTCTCGTTAACCGCGGCTGTAGCTTTGAGACTTGAGGGAAAGTTACAGAAAGCTGGACTCGTTTTAAACTTGCGGTTTAAACACTCGGCTCTGTGGTCACATGGTCGACACAGCGGTGTTTAAAAAGCAGCTTGAGAGTGAATCGCTCAAATGTTTTATTGATCAACATGAAAGACCTGAATCTTGACTTATATGTTCATTTGGGATTTGACTTGAGACTTATTTTACGACCTAAATCGAAGTCAAGTCTCAAATGAATTAAGACTCGACTTTGACCTTTCTTGACAGATTTTGGCTCGACGGTTAAAGTTACTTGTGAACATGTTGAAATCCACTGTGGCTTGCCAACTGAAACTTAGATGGGGCTTTTCTCAAATAATTTGAAACTTGACCTGGATTAGTCTTGTTTTACGTTGACCTCTTTATCTCTTTATACCTAAATCATAAGTGTGTAATGACTCATGACTTCACTTGAATCTGCCCTCACTGACTTTGATTCATGGACCGAACCTTTACGTCATGTACCGGCACTGATACAGAATGACGCTGCTGTAACTTTGCTAACGGACTTTGTCTCCCTACTCCAGCCCCTGAAACTGCATTGTGAGCTCTGCAGTATCGTGTCCAGCTCTGGCCAGATGTTGGGGCAGGGTGCCGGCCCACAGATCGATCGTTCTCCGTGCATCTGGCGGATGAACAACGCGCCGACTCGGGGATTTGAGCACGACGTGGGCCGACAGACCACGTTGAGGGTCGTCTCTCACACCAGCGTCCCCCTGCTGCTGCAAAAGCCCCAGTACTTCTTTGGCCAGGGCAACGACACCATCTACGTGGTGTGGGGCCCGCTAAGAAACATGAGGAAGGACGGGAAGGGCATCGTGTACAACATGCTGCGGCAGGCTGCGGAGAACTATCCTCACGCACGCATTTACGTCACCACGGAAGACAGAATGAACTACTGCGACATGGTCTTCAAGAAGGAGACAGGAAAAGACAGGTGAGACGGGGGATCGGTCTTTGGTGTTTGCTGATCTTCTTTTTGGCACAGAGTCGCTGCACCTCACAGCACACTTCCGATGCATTCCTCTGACAAATTTACCTCTCAGTACTTTGACATTCACTGTTCTGTTCGCCGCTATAATATCGACCTTATCGACGCTGATGGTCTGCTCAATGCTCTGTGCTTCCCTTGTCTCACATTCTCTGTTTCATGAGGAGTAATTAAAGTGAGTTGCCTAACTCTCCCTCTGAAAGGTATCAACACGACCCTGGAGACAATTTTCTAAAAAGAAAGTGTTATGGGAATCCTCAGAGCTATGTGTGGTCTGGGTTATGGACATCAGCCAAACACTGGTCTGGGGAAATCTGGGTAATGAGGTGTTTCTAGAGACTCAAGTAACAGCTGGTCTCACAACTTAGGTGATCCTGCCTGGCAGCTTCTGAATGAGAAAAAATGGCCAACGGTGAAGCATAAAGTCTGCAAGATGGTTGAATTTGTGAAATGTATCATGATTGCCGAACATTTGACACTATTTATGCAACAACTGCACTTAGTAATTTAAAGGCAGACCCACCTGGTTATTATTGTAACAAATCTCCATAGAGAGTCAAAGGTTAATGACTAAGAGGTCCAGTTCCCAGACGGGCCATTGTTTTCAGTGAAGCTCATTTCTCAGACCGGCCTCCACTTTCTCCCGCAGCGCTGCACATTCCTGTCTCACCCGCGTGTCATCAAGACCTCTTTCAACTTTGTAAGAGGATTAACTTGTTGGGTAATAGGCGCAGCATCCATCCCCCATTTTGCCTCCATTGTCTTGCTTTTTTTCATGATGGACGGGTTAACACTGCATTTCATGTAGAGCATCCATGTTCGGCTTGACTCAGCCTTTGCGAAGGTCCGCAAAGCGTGGATAGAGACATGGGATTAGGGAGAGATGCTCAGGGAGAAGAATCTCATTACAGGACATAATGCTCCTGGGTGTGATGCAGCGTTTCAGTCATTACTGATTGGAAACAGAGACCAAACTCAGGATGTAACAATGAACCGCGTCTAATGAATATGTGATGAGCACTGAGAGGATTTTCTATGCGTCTTCGTCTCTGCCTGTTCGTGTTCGCCTCAAACCTAGTTGCAGCTTTTAAATTAGCCTGACAGACAGCTGAAACACGGTATATTTGAAGAGAGAGAGGGAAGGCAGAAACGGTTCTAATTATTTTTCTATTGAGCCCACGCCACACAAACTATGTGCTAGCTATGCAATATAACACAAAATAATAATCAGCCACTTTGTTTTTTTTTTTTTTTTTTTATTAATCCATGCAAGATACATTTATTAATGTCTAAAAGTACTAGAAACACAATGCTCTTCTTTAAATGTACTGTCTGGAGTGGTTCATTTGCCTCCACACTGATATTTAAGTGTGTGCACTCTGGTTGTCATTGGTGTGCTTGCTGCTGGGTGCGAAGGATAATCATCAGCTTGCTGGGGATGGAACAGTGATCGAACACAACTGTAATTATCCGGGTTGCTGTGAGCCGCCTGCAAGAGGCAACACAGGAGCCTCAAATTGCAGATCAGGCGGAACGGGGGCCGGCTGACTGACCGGCCAGTCGACCGAATAACTGTCTGCCAGCTGGTCATTTAAAACCTAATCAATCAAAGGGTTTCGGTCAAAGCTCAGTCGTTTCTCAACGGAGGAATTGACGTGAAACTTTAGGACACTCAGAGATGGAGGGGTCAGAGGAAAGGTCAAAGATGCTGTCCAAGGCCAGGAAACTGCTTAGACCTTTCAGTGCCGTCGCACTTCTGCTTTTTTTATTTATTTATTTATTTTTTGATATATATATATATATATATATATATATAATAAAATTTTCAGTCTTAAATAAAATCAAAACCTGCCTATCATGGGAATGTTTTATGGAACTGAGACACGGACAGTGACTGCTGTTCCACACTGTATTCCTCAAAGGACCTTGAAGAGCTGTACACAGCTGGGAGGAAATTAAAATGGATAGTATGAATAATAAAGGACGGCTCCAGTAACACCTCAGAAAACACACAAACAAGTATTATAAAATCTTTGTCAAGTGCTATAGCAAAGTCAAAGTGTAACCATGAGAATGTGTGTGTAATGCCAGCTCTGCACCACAATATGTACGGAGGTTATTTTTATTTATTTATTTATTTATTTATTTTTAATATTTCTTAATTCTGGGAAATGAAAACAAAATAGATTAAGATTTCTTTATTCAAAGATTCTGTTGGAAAAGAGCTGCCTGGCCAGGGAAACCTCTGCAGTCAAAGACAAAGGTGCAGCTTGACACCTCAAGCTGTCTAAAGTGAAACGTCCTGGAATCAAATCCAGCCGAGGAAATTCGTCCCTCGTCTTCTTCCTCTCTGTTCCCTTCAATCCCGTCGTCCTCCCTCAGTGAGCCGGGCAAAAGAAATAGGATAGAATCCTCAGCAGAAGTGTTGACGACAGTCCTGGATGTAAATGGATATGACAGCTGCTTAAAGGTGTGATACGTGTAATTACGCACTGCAGCTGGACTCTCTGCTATCGGCGCCTCCTCCTGAGCTGCGGTGGCCAGCTGTCAGGCCGTGTTGGTGTGGCCGTGTTAGCGGGGGTAGATAACGGACCGCACCGTGACACAGGACTTAAATCACACTGTCAGTTTACAGCACGGCCGCCTCGGCCTGCGTGGCCCCGGGTCTGCCTCCCAGCCAGCTTCTCCTTCATTGCACGTGCATGCACTTGAGTATTGTGTAGATGGGGACGTGTTCGCTTTCACGGCCGAGACCCCCCGTCTGGTTCTGGTAGGGTGCGTTCATGTGGGAGTTTTATTCATTCCTTAATTAATTTTTGAAGCATGCTGTTCCTCATTATTGAATCAGGATTCTGTTTCCCTTTTGTTTAACCTTTAGAAAGTTCTTCACAACCTTTAAGACCACTGGCCACTGCACAATTTCTAAAACCAAAAAACCAACCGCAATTACTCTTTACATCCATTTTTTTCCCCCCTCTGGCTTTTTCAGAACACTTCAAGAGAGATGGCGGTAATTTATCCCAGAGTTTGACAGTATATTACTGCGAGCGAGTAAAGGATCTTCTCTCTGTTCTGACTTTCTGTTGACTTTTCAGTAAATGTAGCAGAAATTGTCTTTAACTTGTGTGTTTAGTGATTTTGGCAGATGAGCTTTGAAAGATATCTTGAAAGTGAATTCTGATAAACGTTTCAGCCACTATTTTACACTTTGTTTGTTCGCTTTGTTGAATACATACACCTGCTATTTATAAGGGACTGTAGTCATGGACACATGGGACTCCATCAGAAACCTTTAACCTGATCACAATGGAAAATTGGTTAATTATCCTAATTTAACCTCAATTTTCTTTCATTTTTGGGACGCACAAAACTTCCACTTCATGTCGAATGACTGAGCTGTTGTCAATCAAACTAAAGAAAAAGTGAAAAAGCAACCATAGTGCTGGTTATGACTGTGTTTTAATGTTTTGTTAATTGAAAAGAAAATGTCAACAGGCTTTGACAGTTCCGGGGGCAAAAAAAAATTAATCAGGTGGCGCGGTCAATTTATGCATCTATTCAAAATGCCAACGGTAAAGCTTACTCAATTGGCAGTTACATAGCAATTAAGGCCGAGATATGTCGACACTTCTTAAAGTTTGACATAATGAATTATGCTTCCATCAAATGCAGTCATGGGTTATTAAAATATAATTAAAAACCTTTGCAAAAACAGAGAGGGTAGAAAGCGTCACCCCCACATCTCGGCTTCAGCTTTGTACCACGGGAGGTTGATTAGTCCAGAAATCTACACATTGCTGAATCTGATGGAACAAACGCAATCAGGCGTCAAACTGGGATGCCATAAATCCACGTAAAGAGAATTACGGGGGTCGCATCATTCAAACTGCCCCCGCACCACTTCCTCTCTTCCTTTGCTTCAGTGCTTAACCCTCTGAAAGACCATCGGCTTGCAGTGTGGTGTTCTTATGAGCCCATGGGGCACAATTTCCTCTGGCAAATGTTACCCCAAATCGCCAGGCAGCTGGGCTTTCAAGGAGATACAGCAATCACAGCGTGAGGAGCACAGCTGTCCAAATCCTCTCTCAGGCTGGTCTTGAATGTTGGGAGATAATGTCTGTGGCACGCAGAGACGTCAGGGCAGTGGGCTGTGGGCTCCGACCATCACAGGAAGGAAGTGGAGTGAGATCCTGTTTTCCGATGCAGCCAACGTTCAGGAACCTCCGTGATAAGCCGCAGCCCTGCGAGTTAACAGGTGCTACCAGTTGTAAGGTCATCAACCTCAGCTGTGAGAAGAAGGAAGCTGAGATGAATTGGGACAGAGCTATTGATATCACCAAATCACCTCCCGTTCACCTCGTCTCAGTGACCGTCACTGGAAATATCCTGTTAGTTCTTCAGTATGCAGTAGTGACTCTGACAACATGATGTGCAAAAACGTGTAAATGTGAACAGCTTTATTGTGAGTTTGTGTTAAAGTTCTGTGTACTCAAACAGACTAAGAGAGAAGGTAACAGATTGAGAGCTGAAACCGTATCAGGTCATCTGGAGATATGTAGCGACGTGTCCAGCAGGTCCGGCCATATGCCAAATCTGAAAACATAGTTGAATTGTAAATTTAGATGAGCACAATAATTTCTGCCAACGTTAGAACTATTTTGGTTCTCACACATGAAAGAGAATCTTGTTTGTGTTTTTTGCTGCAGTTGTGCGATTGTACGCTCGACTTGCCAGGGCATTATCTCATCAAACTGTTCCCTAACCAATATGTCAATATTAGTTTTGAAATGAACTGGTCATGGAAATAATAAGGTTAAAACACGCAGTGGTGAATGCCCTTTTGTTTTTGTAGACCAACCAGCTCTCACGGCACATGATGTAATTGTAGCTACGCTTTGGCAGAATTGTTAGTCACATCGTCTTTGTGCTTATCCTGCTCACACACCGTTCACCCTCATCCTCATGTTGCTGTAGAATCTGACAAATTCAGCCATTATTCAAAAACACACCTCAGTCTAAAACCTCCACGGGTGACCTTTAATTTCAGGACAATACAGGAGCCACTCAGTGAAAGGTCATCAATTACTTCGTACGTGATGGACAAAGCTCAGAAATGAATAGATATTATTTGTAAAGTGTCTTCACGTCAGATGGGCAACTTTATGGGCTCAAACAGGAAGTGTGACTAAATGCCAGTCGTCTAATCTTAGTAAGTAGTCTGAAGAAATGATTCATCAGGCTGAGCCAGAATAAGTAGAAACAAACAGAAAAATGACACAATCATTTAAATGGTTCGTCGATGCCTCTGGTTAAGTCCCAGTCAGATGCAGGAACTGCTGAAAATGGATATTTCATCTCCACTTTATCTTTAGAGTTGAGTCAGTTAATCATAGATGAACTAAACAGCAGATGCTCCAGGCCCGTGGGCCTCAGAATATGTGGTGAATTTTATTTTGAATTTATTTTATATATATATATTAGGGTGAATGTCAGGGCTGTGTAATCATGCTTCATAATCTCCAGCCGTCCACTTCATCCGACTTAGTTCAACAGCTCGTCTGTGTTGTGATCGCAGAATGATTCTTTTCAATATTTGTGAACGTGAACTGCTCTTCACCAAAATCATGCGCTCCGAATCCCAGACAGCTTTTGTGATGTTGTCGGTTAAAGATGCCTGAAGCTGCTTCACACGGAATGGATCTGCACTGAGGAAAGACCCCCAGAGGGATTTTCCAGGGATGAGGGAGTGTTTGCTGTTTTAAGACTGACAGCGTCTCTGGGGAATAAAAGCCCACATAGATACAAACATCGTCGAAAAAGGCTCTGTTTTACACCTGGTGACCCTAAAAGTTTGAGTTTTGTCGAGTGTCTTTTTCTTTTCTTTTTTTTTTTCTTGTTTTGTTTTTTTTTTTTTTTTCCCCACAGAACTGAATTCATTTCACAGCCTTCAGAGAGACTGGAGGCTGTTTGCTGCCTTAAAAGCAGCTGGAGGCTCGGCCACACGGGGACTTCACGCAGACCGTGCAGCAGTTACAGGCAGCTCGAGGTTTCAGATACCTCTTATGATAATTACATGGGCTTTTTTTTTTGGTCACTTCAGGAAAAATGAAGGACTGTGATTAGCCGCCTACATAACAGAGATGAAGAGCCAGATATTACAGAAATGAATTGGAGTGAAGTGGAGCTTGACTTTTGCATCCTTCTTTTCTTATTTCTTAATTTGACATCTTACAATGTCATTTGTATGTATCTAAACAATCCCAACACAATTGAACTGCTTTGGCACGTCTTTTCCTCTTTCCTTTCATTTCCGTGATCCAGTCTATCGCCTCGTATCTCTTCTCTTAGTGTCTCACTCAGTGACTCTCACACACACACACACACACACACAGTGATTGGCTGAACAGCATCATTTGCTGTAAAAGCCAAAGAAAGCTGTTCCAGTTTAATATAAATGCTCTCTACAGATTACAGGCCCGGATTCAGATGTGATGACGTCTGTCGGTCCAGAACCAGACAGTGTTCTGTCTGTTAGCGGCCATACCGCCCGAAGTTACATTTATTCATGAGGCACTTTTATAGACAAGAGTCACGGTGCTCTGCAGAGACACGAACAATCGAGATCATTACAAAAACAGAACGCAGAGATACGATGAAAGACATAAAAGAGGGCGATACTGAGCCATTTAGGTGCTTCACGGAGCCATAAGCAATTGAAATCAATTAACAGAAGTGCGTTGAAGCACAAGATCAAGGAATGAGAACTAACATTTAATTAGCAACTAGTGTTGGCAATGTGATTTAAAAAAATAAATAAATAAATGTGTATGGGATAACAACACATCACAGCCTCTGGCATTTTTCTGGTCGACTTTTTTGTTGGTTTGTTTCTGGGAGGTCACCATCAGTGAGTTCTCCGGGCTGATGCTGGATCTGCTTTCCAGGAGCAGAGGCTAACAGAGAGGGAAGGCCACTTGTACCCAAGGAAGAGAAAAACAGCACCTATTAAGTTGTCACATTTTCACCCTGAAATCGACTGGCCTTGTTTCAGATAAGGAGGCTGCATCACCCTCACAGATGAGTTTAGGACTTTTACCGAAAGCTGTCTGCTGAGGCCGAAATATCTGCTGGTCGATCAGTAAATCCCTCAAAACTGTTGGACGGCTTGTAAACCGTGATGTTTTATTTTCTATTTGTATACACTGTAAAAAGAAGAGAGATGGAGGTTTTATAGGCGCCTTTGACAGACTGCAGAGTGTCCCACAGAAGTATAACACAGAACTGTTGCTGCAGAGTAAAAAGTGAAATAATGTGTAATTGATCACAGTGACGGCAAAAGTGTTTTGTTAATGTTGATGTTATTGAAGCAAAGAGTGTTACTGTACTTCACAAGTGCTTACTTTCTTCAGCTGGAGGTTTTTTTTTTTTTTTCCTGTCTGTTTAGCGATAACAAAGAGAACGATAACAGTCTCATTTTCTGACAGCTTTGCATGTATACGCTGTCTGTTTCAGTCAGATCGTTGCAGAGAAATCAATTGCACTTAATACATAAACCAAATCTCTCTTCAGAGCGATGAATTCTCTTCTCAGCCAGATTTCATTCTTCGCTGTTCTTTGATGTGTGTATGTATATAAAAGGTTTGTGCTGCGACACCCTGAGATGTTCTAATGTTAAGGGAAGGAAATTGACAGAAAGCAGCGATCATTAAATTTTGCTGATGTGATCTGCAGAGTCGATGTCTCCTCGCTCCACCACTGGGCGCAGCCTTTAGAGGATGCGTGTCTGATACTGTATCTGTAATTGCTTCGTGTATTGGATGTCAAGAAGAAGAAGAAACTGTAGATAGTAGGAATCCTGCCGTTGGCTCACGTAGGAGATTGAAACACAGTGTTTGCACCATCACACATAACTGTAATTTCATGCTTATCCTGACAAGCCGTTTAAAGAGAAAAGAGAGCGGGAGGATTCTGTGTTTCTCGCCACATGGAGCCGTGAATCCCACTGTACACAGCGCCCAAAAACATCAGCACTCTCCATCCCAACCGAGAGCGAGCCGCTCGTCATCGAGCAAGCGTGTAATGACATTACATTTCTGCGTTGAAAGCTTGTAATTGCTGTGAAATTATCTTATTAAGTGAAGCCACTGGAAACCCCTGAAACACAAATAATCGGCCGCTCTCAGCAGCCGTTCAACAGGTCAAAACCGGTCAATTCATAAAAAAATGGGAAGCTATCACAGGTCCTGCTCTCAGGGAGAGGAGCAAAGTGATGACTGAAGGAGAAGGTCAGGCCTCTTAATGATGTAATGATTCACAGAGGAATCAGATCTATTAAATGAAGGGTGTGAATGAACGGTGTGGATATTCAGAAAGTCAAAATCGTTTCATTTGTTCTGGGTTTATTCGCAGTCTGTGTTAAAACCTTGTCGACTATGTTGCGCTGTTTGGTGCTTCCCTCTTTGTGTGTTATCTTATTTACATGATTCCAGCCCTCCATTGAAAAGTGCGTGGACGTCTGTGATTGGTAAACATCTGACGCTCTTTCAGGAAGGATTCCACATTTGTTCCTGTTCGGCTGTATGAGCAGCAGAGACTAGTTACTGGTAAAAGGCTTTACAGATCTGCATTAAGGAACTGGACTAATATTTCCTTCCTGCAGGTCACCGATGACAAAACCACACAGTGACCTCGAAGACGCTCTTATACACATTGTTATAAACCGCAGTGTGTCAAACGCCAAACGGCTGAGTGTTAAGTTTTCGCTTGTGGTGATGAATCTGCACAGAGTTATTTGGTGAAGTGTCGGCTCCCCTCGGCTTTATGGAGCTTTACGCAGCATGAACACGGACATGATGGAGGCTTAAACTGAGACGCTTGTCATTCTCTTTGAAAAGGCTGGTGAGCGGAGCAGAGCGTTTGACGGGAGTCGGTACGGACCAGAAACGGAGGCAAGAAGAAGTGCAAACGCTGCTGAGCGGTGTGGCCAGAAACACCAGTCTTAATGAGTGATGATGTTGTTCTATTATTGCCGAAGCTTTAAGCAAGCAAATGGTTGTGAACAAGTTTGTCATGTCATCCTAAAAGGCAATGCGACGTCAGCATCGTGATTAAGGCTTGTTTTTCTCAGCGCCTGCCGGCCAAGCAGGAGCATCAGTCATAGCAGGTGTAGGACTTGTGACCGGTCTGCTTCGGTCACTTGTGCTTTCTCCTGCACGTGTCTGAGCCAAAAGGAGATGGAGATTGATGGTTTTAAAGTAGCTTGTAAACAAGGAGAAGAAAGGCTCACCTACATGCTGCCGTTCACAAACAAACACACACCCCGCGAGTTAGAGCAAGAGCAACGACGCTCAGGATTGACAAGCGGTAGGGACCCTACTGTGGATGTTTATGCAGTGAGTCATTGTATGTACTCAGACGGGTGTCATGAAAGAGTGTGATTAAAGCAGAAGTCTGTCTGTTCCTGTCGGGACGGCGTATGAACCCTAACCCTAACCTGTTGTGAAACGCCCACAACGTCACAGGTTGTCAGGTGTAGGTCTGAGGTAACTGCAGGTCGGTCAGCGTCTAAAAGGCGGCACGGTGGTACAGCGGTACCACAGGACGTTCTGGGTTTAACATCCAAAAACAAGCTGTAGGTCTGTCCAGGTTGAGCCCCGTCCTCCAACAGCGCTGGCACAAAAATGACGCAATGTCGTCGTCATACAACTTTCCCGAGAAGTCCACATCCTCCGTCGTCCCTCTCAGTTCTTCTACAGGCTGGACGCAAACGAAGGAAGACGTAGACGATAGTTAGCCACAGCTTTAAAGGATAAAACCTCCTGAAACACACACACACAATCCCGCGTCATGAGTCACATAGCAACCAGCCATCTAATAAGCCTCATTAGATTACATGCTTATATGGCTTCAGAAAAATAACGCACTGAGGAGATGGGACTCAGCTGCTAACGCAGAGCTCCACCGTGTCAGATCACGTCTGTGCAGCAGTGTCACCGAGGCAGTTTGCTGCATATTTATGCTTTTCAGAAGAATTTTACTTCACTTATAAACGGCCTATATTGTCCACATTTAGGCAAGAGTTGATAAGAAGAGTCTTTATTGGCCCAGTCGAAGAATTATACGACCGCAGAAGCAGAAAGTAATCGTGTTCAGAAAGAGAAATACGAAAACATGCAGGGGAATATAAAGGTGGTCATTAAGAACCGTAGCAACAACAAACACACCAGTGTAATTGACAATAAAACTGACAGATATGTGTTATACTGATATTTCTGCCTTTGGTTTAGAGATTCTTTTTTTCCCTCTTCTTCTTAAATACATTTCAGTTAGAGCAGAAATGGTTTTTGGACAGCAGAAAAATTAATCGGCAAATATTTCGACAGTTAAGTAATTACTGGAGTTATTTTTCAAGCAAAAATGGCAACAGTTCTCAAATGTGAGAAATGGTGTTTTTTCTTTGCTTGGATTGTTAATCTGACCAAGTGGAACTTTTTAAAGGGGGGTCACCTTGGTCTAGAGAAATTGTGATTTTTTTTTTTTTTTTTAAAGACAGAAATTAATTGTCAGAGTAACAGAGCAAGAAAGTAATTGCCAGTTTCAGCCATTATATCAACACAATGTCCCAGCGAGGCCAACATAAATGCAAAATGAATAACATAAATCATCTGTCTGAAAACTGAAAGAACTGGTATGTGCAGCGTAATGCTAAGTGTAAATATAGAAAGTCATTTGAGTTTGCAGCGATGTTAATGGTCTGTAAATCTCTTTTGTCTCCGCATTAATCTGGTCTGCAAACGGCGGCCATACTCGTGCACAGGAAGTGTTTGGTTTTGTCCAACCCATTGCAGCAAAAAAAAAAAAAAAAAAAGCAATTAATGTGCCTTTGGCTGAGATCCAGCGGTTGGTTCAGGCTGGTGTTTTGTGAGCTTTGTGCGCGTGCTGAAGAGCCGGGTGCTTTACCATGAAGGTGAGAGCCTGAGAGCAGGAGGAGCGCTCCGGTCAGACCTGAGAGTGTTTCACAGCTGTAACATTGCACATTTTCAACACTTGCCCTCCTTCTCCCACTCTGTCTCCCTCCTCCTCTTCTCCCAGGCCGGTGTTTGACATTTTAAATGCAGAAGGTGCTGAATTCTCAGGCCTCGACGTCTCTTAGCTCCTCTCACGCCTTTTGAACGGATGCAATCCCTTCCTCTGATGTTTTGGCCGGCTAAAGACTTCTTCTCTTTACTCACTCTGCTGCAGAATCACACTCAAGTAATCTGTGAAGACGACTAAAACATCAAATGCCTGCTGGCAGAAGCTGAACAGAGAGAGATCTCCTCTGTGTGTCCTGAGGAAGAGGAATGAGTGCCGCCATAAGTCTGGGCTCAGCATCAGCTGTAATGCATCCTGTCACTGATGCTCTGTTATACGTTCGCCTCTAAATTGGATGTGAACTAGTCACTTTAGATTATAGTTGTCCAACTCTGTGTGAAAAGGGAAGCAATCACCTCTTGGCAGCCGTATTAAAATCTACTTGTGAAAATTGCGAAGCCCTCATCTCCCCAAACAGAGCGACGTCGGTTCGAGCGAGTTTCTCAGCCAGCAACAAAACAGCAATCCAGGCGTTTGCTTTGCCTGACAAACAGCTTTTGGGTTGCTCTTCAACCAGCTAACTCCAGTTCACCGCTTCACATCTTTGTTTTCGGGTTGTTGGGTGTTTTGTTTTTTTTTTTTGCATTGACACGCTAATCATAGTAATCCCAGAGAGAGAGAAACTTCCAGTGTGCCCCCCCCCCTCCCTGCCGCCTCCCCTTGTGCATCTGCAGAGCTGTGTGAAATTAGATGGTTTACTTTCTGGTCAGCTTTCAGTGCAGCTCCAGATGATGACTCCAGAGTTGAATGTGAAGTTATATTACAATTTCAGTCTTTAGCAATTCAACTTGGGGCTCGTCGTTTAGAATTTAAAGAAACAAAAACAGTGCTAATCTTGCTGTTGTGGTATTAAAATGTTAAACATAATAGATAACTAAATTCTTATTTTCACTTTAAAGTTTAAAAACATTGTAAATACAAAGAATATTCAGTTGTTTAATGAAAATGTTAAACTAAGTGCACAACATAAAGATTAATAAGATTTAATAAAATTGTCAGGTACAGTGACAGCTTTCTGAGTTTTAATTATATTATTGGATTTACTTTTAAAATTGATTTATCTGTAAGTTATTTTCAACAGACTTTTCTCAGTGAATTCATTAACAGTCAGTAAATTACTTTTTTGTTAAACCAACAGTCCAAATCCCAAATGTTGCTGTCAAGAAAAGTGTGCATTCATATTTTAGAAGCTGGAAGTCAATTATGGTTCAAATGATTTAAAAATCATAAAAAATAACTTTCAGGATTAGCTGATCGGGGAGGGGTTTTGAATTTGTACGCTGAATTAACTTTTGACTTTCACTTTTATCTTTGCGCTGGACTTTGGAGATGCTGATATACGTTGAATTTACGGAATATCCCTCCGAGGATTAATAAAGTATTCCTGATTCTGATTCTGAAGCAGAAACATCTGTGTGTGATGTGACTGAATTATGGACGAGGGAATCGCAGGGACGTAACGGCGTGGAAAATGAATCGAAGGGAGATCTTGGTGTCGTTTTTTTGTGTAAATGTGTCAAATTGCTGAATGTATTACCTGTTAAAGGGAAGAATAATCACTTCATTATTCTGTCTGTCACACCTTTCAGATTTCTGATTTGTGTGCAGCATCATTTACCATCTTCATAATGTGGCGTGATGGACATGAAAATGTAAAATCACGGCAGCGTGTGCGGTAAGCCTCCTGTAAAACCCGGAGCTGCTCCATTGTCGCAACGAGGAGGTTTTGCATATTAAGGTCGTAACACGATTCTTTGTGAGCCACCATAAATCTCCTTTACTGTCGGAGAGGGCACCCGGTGTGGCTTGAAAGCAGCGAGAGCAGTCGGAGAGAGTTTAATAGTACCACGATTATCGGATTTCTGCACAGGATTACTATCTATTCTGAAGCACTCCAAATTGTGTCACCAGAGAGGAGCTGCTTCTCTAAATTATTCAAACACTGCAAGTGAGATTAATTGATTATTGATCTTTAAAATCAATGATAATCAGTATTTTGGTGCGTAACTGCAGCTCTTAGGTCTTTGTGTTGATCTTTGTCCCCGGAGAAATCTCTTAAGTTGGTCCTCATCTATTTTGCTAATCCTCGGTTTTTACTCCCCTGATCTTGGACAGACATCCCATTAACATGTTGAATAGGCTGCAGAGCTTTTCCAGTCTATCACTTTCCCCAGACTGTTTTTCTGCTACCTTTGTTTTGTTTTTTGTTTTTTGTTTTTTTTGTCCTGGAGTCATAAAAATGGCTCACTTACACCAAACCCATTCAGACTTCTGCTCACCTCTTTTGGCCCACCACCATTTGTTATTCTGCCTTTGCGACCAAATAAATCTTCGTAAATGGTTTATGGCTCTTGTGCACAGAGACAGCGGCTGGTGATTGCCACGGTTCTTAGAAAAGGGACCCAAAAGCATGACCCAGGAGGGTGGAAAAAAAAAAACAAAACCCAAAAATAAAACAAGGATGCAAAAAATCCAATGAGGCAAATGGAAAGCACAAACAGTCAGCCTGAGGCGAAACGTCCAAAAAACACAGGCAAGGTCAAACACGCGCTGAGGCTCCCAACGTGCACACAAAGAACAGAGCGGCGTAAGAAGTCTAAGGTGTGTGGCACGAAGACAATTTGGCAAACAGAAGAGGAAACAGACTGGTGTGTATTCAAGGGAGATAATGAGGGAATGTGAAATAGGTGAGCAGGTGATTGGGGAGGAGGAGCAGGTCAGGTGATCCTACTGGAGAGTGGCAGAGTGTGAAATGATGAAGGAGCTGACCGAAAGTCAGGAACACAGCAGATGAGGAAGATGGGGCCGATGTTTTGTTTCTCTCGGGGGGGGAGACTGCTCGGTGTAACGCAGTGAAGCCTCTCCCTCATGCTGCTGACTGAAATGGTTCAAGATGAGCATCTCCACCTGCATGACGCTTTCATTTCCAAGACTCGTGATACACACTTTGAATAATGCATAGATCTGACCCTCCTCTTTCAACAAAACAAATCAGTTTATTCCTGTGAAGTGGGTTCACAGGTCTGGGCGCAGCTCGTGGATAATGACGGGATTCTTTAACTTGGGGTTGTTTGTCAGAGCTTTGATAAGTGGAGCTAATAGGCTTATAATCCTCAATGTGTCCTTATCGAGATATTGTTGTGTGAACTGCAGAGAATCGTTTCATGACATTTATAACTCACACTTCACATTCACAACTGAATAACATTGTACACAGTGGCAGATTCCAATTAGAGCTGCAACCAACAATTGTCAGTTATTAATTTGTCAATTAGCTTTTTCAATTATCAACGAGCAAATTATTCTGTGTTGGGGATCGTATTGGCACGACGAGCTAAACAACAACGAAGATCATAATAAACATTACACCTGCAGCGCAATCGACAAGTTAGCGTGTTGACGTTTGCGTTTAGTTCACAGCAATGCTTTTAATGTTATTGCTTGACCTGCTAGAACGAGTATTTATTATCAGAAGTGTTAATTTTTTGCTAATTCGATTTATCTCAGCAGTTCTCAGCAGTAAATGGTCCGTGACCGGTACATCGAGAAAGAGGATTTTCATTGTTCGATAGGCTGCTCCAAAGGAACAGGTTAGATGTTCTGTCTGAGTTTGCATAGCTGGTCATTTTTATTGAAGATGAACCGGAGCTGTAATCTTTTGCTCTCTGCTTATCAGACGGTTTGTCCAAAAACAAATGCAATCGTGTGGAAAACAGGTGAGCATTCAGTTTCTGCTGCTTTTTCCAATTTTCCTATCAAAGACAACAGCATGGAGGAAAAAAACAAAACAAAAAAACATGTATCTTTGGGGGAGAAGTGCAAGATACCAAAATACCCATTAACAGTTATGTTGCTATTGATTGGGAATTGGAAAAAGCAAAACCCAATAATGATGTTTAAATATTTAAGAGTTTGGTAATTAGCGTTCAGTTTCAGTTTGGTGCAGCAGCAGCAGCAGCAGCGGGAGGGGGGGGGGGGGGGGGGGGGGGTTTACATTTCCTTTTGTTTTTGGTTCTTTCTCCATCTCCTCTTAGAGACAATTAAAATTCCAACCTGCCTTTCACGCTGTCTCTGTTTCAATCTTCCTTTTCCAAAAATGAAATGTTGCGGCGGTTGATGAGGGACAAATGGATTGTGGGAAGGATGCCGGCTGACAGCTGGTCTGTTTCCATGACACCAGAGCACATTCGCTCCCCGTGAGAGGTCTATGTGGGTAGATGTCTGGTGCAGATGGAGTCTGACACTTGGTGTTATCGTGTTCATGTAGACTTTTTAAGAATGTTACAGCAAAATGACGATAACCTCCGGCATACTGTCGGGCCGGTCGGCCAGTCCCTCAGAGGTTCGTGTCTTTTTCAATAAGCAGTAATGTAAAAGTGGACAGTTTGAAATTCAATAATTAACGCTACAGTGATTTGTCTGTTTAGCTGTCGGTCACTTTAACATTTGGTTGTCGTTAGAGAAGCTCGATGGAGGCCTTATACTGCTTCTCCTCCACCGTAGGAAAGAAATGTGGCATGTTCATGTTGCTCCTGTTTCAAAGAGCACGGACCCCATTTAAGGGAATTTTAACGTTGTCTTCAGTCAGATAGAGTCACATGTTGTTTCAGAGCTTTTCGGATAACGAGACAATCAGAAAATTCTGGCTAGATGCTAGAATACCGAAAATACTCGGAGCGCTCGTGCACAGCAAACTAAAAATACAAAAACGAAAACGTTCGCTGTACATCGCCAGGGATTATCACGTCAGCTAAATGCCCTAAAATGTAACAGAAAATATGCTTAACGTGCGCGGTACGCTTTGATTCACCGCTCAGCTTTAGTTGACTAATCTGTCTTTGTCTTTTAAAATGAGAGACGCGAGGATATATAATCAGTTTAAAATCTCTGCTCAGTTGTTTCAGACGAAACGGGAGAGGAATTTGCTTTGAAGTTTTAGTTGGAGTGTGACCGAAACAGGGAAATTATCGGTGAGTGGTAATTGTGTGAAATAGCTATCAGTGCAGGCAGACTGCTTTTGACTTTGACTCACTTTTGAGGCATTTGAGCGTAATCAATTGAACTCAATTAAAAGAATAAATAGAAGTGATATTTTTCTCCTACGGTTAAAAATACTGTGTTCCCCCGGGGCTGTAGAAACTCAAGATCAGTTTTTATTACCGTTATTTTAGAATGTCAGAATTAGTCACAGAACTTGACAGACTTTAGATGTTTTCATCAAAGTGGATGACACCTGTCTATTTCAGGGAATAGGCATGGACTTAATTATGATTCATTATCAGAGCTATATGCAACACTGTAATGAATCTAATCTCATATTGAATGGCTCTGATTTATGAATTATAACGAGGGTTTAATTTCATCCAAGAGACGAGATGTAATCGTGCATTAATTTTGCTGTGGGACTGGGTGGAAGAAACGCCGGTTGTAAAACGAACGGCTCATCTTACACCTGAAAAAAAAGAAAAGAAAGAAAAGAGAGACAGATTAAGGTGTGTGTGTGTGTGTGTGTGTGTTTGTGTTTGTGTAGTCTGCCTCAGACTCACTGGGGTGCTGTGAAATTAATGAGAGAAAACTGCTGGGGTGGTGGTGAGCATAAAGGCATCAGATGCCTTCTTTTGTTCTGAAAGAATAATTAAATTGCTGGTTGCCGGGCGGAGATGAGCAGATCAGTGGAAACCTCTCACCATGAGCTCGGTGCAAGACGGCCACCAAGGATGCAGGAGTGATAGGGAAGGATTCTCTCTTTATTTATTTATTTATTTTTAATCTAGTTGGTCATCTTGGTGCTTGTTTTTGTGTAAAGG
Organism: Echeneis naucrates; assembly: GCF_900963305.1. Classification (NCBI taxonomy): domain Eukaryota; kingdom Metazoa; phylum Chordata; class Actinopteri; order Carangiformes; family Echeneidae; genus Echeneis; species Echeneis naucrates. The sequence continues at coordinate 18,256,827 of NC_042527.1, read as the reverse complement.
CGACAGGAGACATCTGCTGTGAGCTCGTAGTAAGTTCAGATGATCGATATTCTCCACATGCAGCGTGTCAGTGGGCACGGCAGCCGGCTTCATGCTAACAGCCCGGAGAGTCTGCAGGGACCCGTGCTGCCCTCGTCCTCGTCCCTGCTCGCTGATTTTAGATCTCAGCAAAGATTCATGGGAGAGAATAAAGTTTTCCTCTCTTCTCCGGCTCCTTCGAAGAGAAACAAAACATTTGTGTCATCATTTTGAGGCCTCAGAAAGAATTACAGTAAACAGTTTATGGGCGAGACACAAACAAGTTCAGTTACATGATTAAGATCATCGTCATGTCGAAATCAGTCACCTCAACTGGGAACTTATTTGCTAATTGCATTAATGTGTCACATATAATTAGACAATATACAATACCAGCATCTTTCTCCTTGGATGATCATAATAATAGATTGGATTTTCATATCATTACTCACACCAACGAGCTCGTCTTTGAAGGGCTCTTGTTTGAGACGATATAAAACCCAGACGAGGAAATTAAAAAGAAAAGCAGCTCATTACCGGATGAGCAAAGAAATCTAAATTCACCTGTCAAGTCGTAGCTTCGGTACACGTTAGTCCAGCTTTGGATGCTGTGAGGTCGCTGATGTGGATTTTGGTTCGGAGACCTGGATCGGTTTAATTCTTGTGTTTTGTGTGTCTTGACCTACTTTAGCCACACACACGTTGCATCGATAACACAGAGGGCACTGCTGTTTGTGTTTTTGAGCCGATCACCTGCTGATTTTATTGGTCCGTGATACATGACTTTATTTTAATTTGGGAAATATTTAAATACTGGGTTTTCTCGTCTTTCCTGTCCTTTTCAAATCGACAGTTTCTGCCCACCTGTGTGTTAAAGCCTGGATGGAAACCAAACAATAACAAAGTTGAAGATGACGTGGAATGAAGTCACTCATTTAGAAGCTGGACTGCAGCCAAACTCGAAATAAGTTTAGATTTTTTTTTTTGGCTGCAGGAGCTTGAATGTGTTGAATTTTACTGCTGGACTCGAAGCTGTAAATTGCCTGCTATTGTTGACCTTTAAAAATCCCTACAAAGTTTGTTTTTGGAGCTGATAATAATGACATTTGCCGACTCTAAAAGGCAGACATCGTACTTGCCAATCTAAGTGGGATCTCAATTTAGAAAAGGCCGAGTAATGATGATAGTGTAGCTGAATAAATGTATCATTATCAGCACCGGCGGCTGTGGTAGCACACTTTGAAGCGCTGACATTTTTCCGGGACACTTCAGGGAATAAATTCCTACTCAACTTTGGTATTTTCATTGTATGGTGGTTTTGTTGGCGCTGAGCCCTCTCTCCTCTCCCTCCTGGTCTCCTTCATCACTAAATTTGGACACAATTTGACTGCAGTGGCATTGAGCTCAACTGTAGCCGGGATTATTCAGGATGCTTCACTTTACAAAATTTTCCATGCAAAAAATGTGAGCGCGGTGTCACGACGGCAGGCTGTTTACTGCGGCAGCCGTCTCCATGCAGGGAGTTCAGAGCTTCTCTGACCGCTTTTACCAGCTCTATGCCCTCTGTCCTTTCTCTGCGCTCGTATTGGCATCTGCCTTAGGAGGACGAGGCCATTTACTCGAGGGAGAGGAGAAAGAAGGGAACAGAGGTCAGAACAGAGAGTACAGCAGAGAGAGAGAGAGAGGGGAGGAAGAAGAGATTTGAAAGGGTCAGAAGGAGAAATGGTAGGCAGGGGATAAAAACAGTGGAGAGGAGATTGATTGTGAGCAGGAAATAGTGAAGGAAAGGTCGTAGGAGAGAGAGAAAAAATAACACAGCGGTGAAAATAAACCCAGGAACAAATAATTTTTCAGGGGGATTAAAAGTAGTGCGAATAACTAATCTCCAGGAAAAGAATGGATTACATATAAGAGGAAAAAATGCAGAAAGCAACAAAACAAATCCTTTTTTTTTTTTTTTTTTACAAAGGTAATTCGTTCATAGGCATTCAAAATATCTATGAACAATTTTGAGTTTATTGATGACTCTTTTCTTCTAAACTGGTCCCTAAAAGTGAATGAATGGACGGATGGATGGATATTTCCTAAAGCTCTTAAGAGTCGCCTTATTGTATGTAATGTAAAGCCAACATGGCCGTCTGTGTGCACGGGAACATCAGTGTGTATTAAAGCCTGCAAACACACAGTAATAATAATCTTTCAGCACTTGTGGGCACTTCTTCACTCTGTCTATAACTGAGCCCCCAAACCCATTTAATCCCACTGAAAAAGTAAATATTTAATACGCACTCGGAAATATTCAGTTTCATTTCTGGCCCAGTGACGTCGTAAAAAGAGCCGTAGCGCTGTAGGTTTTATAAAATGTTAAAGCAGGGGGGAAATGGTGCGTCTGCAGAAGACCGTTTTCAGCTGCACATTAACACGCGTTTGAAGCTCAAGTGAGTCCATCCAGCAGCAGGAAGGTGAATGCGGGGTCAACTCAAAATGAGCCACAGTGGCCATGTTCATCGCAATAAAAGGGCATGTCACAGTGTGACAGCGTGACTCACTGATGTTTTTAATAGTGTACGAGCAACACTGATGCTCTGTGACACAAAAGTCCAGTTCATTTCACAGGAGAGAGTCAGATTTATTTTTAAATGCCACAAGTACATTGTTATGTTCCAGTATATACTGGAGGAGGAAAGAGATCCAGACGGAAGGCAGATGTAGCAAATTTCGGTCAGTTCAGCTTCATGGATTATAGAAATACACATAAATTTGAATAAGCCTAAAATAACATGTTTCCACCTGGTACTGTAACAGCCGTGGCTTTCTCTTTTGCTTCTTTTCTTTGACATCAGTGAAGCTTTCCAGTTTCAGCGGAATATAATTGGCTTAAGGACTCACTCCTGTGCTGATTGCAACGTGATTTGTTTGTGCCTGTTGATTTGAATCGTGGGTGTTCAGCCGTCAGGTGCTGCGTCCTTCAGTAGCTGTAAAATTTAGCCGGTGAATTGAAAAGCATGGCGTGTTTTGCAGTAACTTTGCTGCTCTCCTCTGCTTTGTCTGGGTTTACCTCACATCTGTTTCTGTAGAATGGATGAATTTTAGGTTGTGCTGTGCTCTTGGGTTTGGATAAAACACTTCCCGATTCAAAAGGAATTGGAAAGGAGTCCGATAAAGTTGCACTGAAAGTTTCGCAGGATGTCATAAGTGAAGCAGATGTCAGTTAAATTTTGACTCAAAAGATGACACTTTTTCTTTTTTTTTTGTACTTGGAAACTTTCTGCATATTTCATCAGACGTTAACGGGGCCAGAAAAAGCTGAGTAATCTGCAATATTTGGTGGTTGACCCAGTGGAATGAGGTCTGAGCAAACTAAAAGCAAAACATTCATCTTGAGGCTCGCAAAAGTTCATCCATAAAATCATAAAGAACTGTGATGAAAAGAAAAGAGAGGGAAATAAACGGTCCAACCAGCCAGTGAGCTGTTTGCTTCAGACAGAATAAAAGCAAAAAATTACACACAAACAAAACAAAAGGAACCCATAACCGTGAACATGAGAGTGGAAGTGCTGACTCTTGGATCATTGACATTGGATCTTGTCCGTAATCAGTCCCGCATTAATATTTTACAGACATTTTCTGTGTTGAATACAACATTTTATTAACTTCGTCGTCGGGGCCTTGAAAGCGAAATTCACACAGACACCCACAGGAAATGAAAAGCTTCCTTCTCTGGTGCAGAATGATAGAAGTAGTCTGCAGCTCAGCAGGAGAAATAACCTTTTTTCCAAAATTAGCTGCCTCAGTGTTATATTTATCTATATCTCTCACGTGGACTCATTTCTGTTTGCCCATTTTTTCCGTTAATCAAATACAGCTTTTACAATGTGGATGTTTGGTTTGATTAACTATTTCCTGAGAAAAGTTTTCAGTTGAACTGTGCGAACATTTGACACTAAATGTTAAACTTAATCACGTTACCAGGTGTTCTTATTATTTTGTCCACTAAGAACACGTGCAAACAAACTCAGCTTTAAGGAATGAACACCGTGTTCGACTTTCGACCCTGAAAACATTAAAAAATAAAAGCTATAGCACGCCTGTGTCGACAGCCTGTTGTCTTCCACACCTGGGGAGAAGCGAATAAAACTAAACTTGAGGGAAGTAAATTCTTTTTCATAGCGCAGGTTGTAGAGGTCACCCCCGCCCCCAGCGCTTCACATTGCCTCCTGGCAGAATTAAGAAACGCCTCAGCAAGCCTGTTTTCACCCCGAGGCGCTGCTCTGGATTTTGTCACTGTTTTGTCTCTGGGGCTCCTCGGCTGGTTCAAGACACAGGAAGACACGACGTGTTGTTCTTCTACGCCGAAGCCGCTGCCGGGCAAACACGACTTGTCTTGTGGCCTATTTTTGTACAGAGTAATGAACTAATAACAAACAGCCCTTTGCATTTGGGCTAAAAGTTGCCCGGAGAAGAAAATCACATAGCTGGAGTACGAAGGAGAAGCGCAGTGAATTTTAAACCGGTAGTGAAGAAACCCTTCTACAAAATGACATTGTGTTCTTCTGCAGTGCTTAGACAGTACTTGTGCAAACGCAGACTTTCTACAACTTAAGCTGCACCCGAGGGGGGGCAGGTTCTCTCAGCAGAAGAGAGAAGAGGAGATGAACAGAAAATGGTGGGTGACATAATATCCACTCTCTCCTAAGAAAGAAGGGCGACTTGGTTTGGTCGGATGAAATGTTTTCTGAAGTAGCTCGACGGGCGGATGGATGTGTGGGGTGGCCTGGGTCAAAGGAACGCTGCTCTTTAGCACAAAAGCAACACCAGCAATGACAATAATACATTCAAAAGACACCCAAACAGTAGTTGACCATTAAAAATTCTGTGCAAGCACCAATTTGCAAGTCAAAAGATGTCTCAAAGGGCCAGAGTGTTACTCAGTGGCAGCTTGAGGTTGGAAGCTCTAATAGATCTGTCTAATTGCTCCAGTTTAGTGGAGCTAGACGAGACAAACCCGACAATCTGTATTTAAAATGAGCTGTAAACACAAAGTTGACGTATTATCAATTCATCGAGTTGATGTGGTGCTTATTTTCAAATCCAGAGCCACACACCTGATGAATCTAAATCCAACATCCACAGTGAGTCAAGCTCTTCTTGGTCGACCCTCAGCTGAGAGCATCTGGATCTTCAGCTGGTCTGTCTTAACCGGCCGCTCGTGAACTCAATCTGTTTATTAACGATGTATTCAAAATATCCAAACTTCAGACTTCAGACAGGTGATTTGTTCGGCTGCTGGAGAGGGGGGAAAAAAAAAAAAAGATTTATGGCCATACTGAACCAAATCTGTTCACCTCAAAAGAACAGTTAAATATTTCAAAGAAATATGTTTGCATGCTTTTAAACAAACAGATGAACATTTCTCACTGAGCTTTACAGGCAGATTCTCCTGTTTTTGTTCTTCCCAGCCACGCTAGCTGTTTCCAACCTTTATGCTGAGCTGAGATCATCAGCAACACATTTAATGTTCGTGTCGGTCTGTTTGTCTAACTCTCAGCAAGAAAGCTAATAAGCATCACAATGTCAAACAGTTTGACAACTTTATCTGTGGAATTAAAATCTTTAGATCAACATTGACCCGTCAAACTCAGAGTTCCTGCTGTGATTAAAGGAATATTTGGATTTGTCTACTTTAGCATCGTCACTTAGTTTGGTGCGACTTTCTTAAACCGTATCACAGCTGAGATGATTTCCTTGCAGACGGAGGATCGACTTATCACAACAGAGCCGGGTTATATTCCACTAAGTGTTTCTGACAGGTGTCGTATCATATTTGTGCAGCTGCAGAGGTATTATGAAGCACAATTCAACTAAACCGCTCGCCAGTGCGGATTTTCTCACACACATGGACGTGTCTCCGGATGTGAATGTCAACTACGAGTTATTGAACAGATTCGGCAGCGGAGGAGCCTCTCACTCATCCTGGGCAGTTTTCCACCGCTCCTTAGCCTCTGGCGCTCGGCAGGTAAAGCACAACAAGCTCCAGCTCAGTCAGATTTAGGGGATTATTTACTTAGACCTCGTTCAGAGTGTCTGACTTCATTTCTCAAACACTCGTCACTTCCCAGTGCCAGTAGCACTGCAGTGTCCTAGCACGTCAGTCACAATCACTCCTGCCCCACTTATCTCAGCATCGGTAAGACCAAAAAAAAATGGATTTAACATGCTTTTTCTTTACCTGTTGGTATCCGGCACTGTTTGTGGCCAAACACGATTTATCATGTTTCATTTTTTCCGGTAACAGAGACTTGGTAAAGAGCCAGGCAGCGTCGAGCCAGACCTCATGACACCTTTGTTTGCCGCCTTTGAGTAAAAGGCTGTGTTTTCCTGCTTTAACAAAACAAGCAAATTGCATTCCCTCAGTCCTCAGGCTGCGGGTGTTGTTTGTCATCTCACACTATGTCTTATCTCTTTTTTAAATTGGCAATGCAATAACAGCAACCCTTCTGCAAAGTTGCCCCTTTACAAATTGTCATAGGTAAACACATCGCCTGCTGTAGTCCACGACTTCTCCGCACTTCCTGCTTTGTAATGTTAGTTATCAGGTCAGCAGATCCCACCCTAATGTGTTTATCCCACCAAGGGACTTTTTTTTTTGCATTATGAATGTGTGCCTGTGTTTGTGTTTGAGAGGCTGTGTGTCTACTTCTGGAGTGGCAAATGGCTAATGAATAATGCAGAGTCATGTGTTGACAGCTCTGACAGCTGAGAGGTGCCGAGCTGTGTATCACTGATAATGTCCCATTTCCCGTCTGTGCTCCTCCACTCCCTTATTTCAACAAATTGCTTTTTTTTTTTTTTTTTTTTGGTAATTTCACCTCCCTGTAACCCCGGTGTCCATGTGTGTGTCCATGCGTGTGTGCGCGAGGTTCCAAACTCACTGCCTTCAACTCGTACTTTACGGTAATGACGTCTTAAGTGTCTTGAGTTAATGTAGTTCACTGATTAGTTTCTAAATTAATTTCAACTTGTTTCTGCTCCGTCTTCATGTTTCCACACTGGTGGGTTTGGAGTGAGCTCCACTGTATTTGTTTATTCACTGAAGGAACAACATTTGACCAAAAAATGTTTGGTCAGATGTTGTGTTGTATAGAGATGGCATCTTAGCCTTCTGAGGTCATGTCGTCTTTTTAGTCTGGAATGTTCTATTGTGCTGTTCAAATACAGACAGATATTCAAATAAAACTAACGCCAATTTCACCCTAAAGGGGGTTCATTTTGGCTTTTGCTGAACAGAATCAGAATATTTCATTACTTCGGTGGAGAAACTCGGCGGCATGATTGTTACGAGACAAAAACTTCAGCTGTCATTTTGTCCACAGGAGGTTTTAATACGCTCCTCTGAGCAGCATCTGAACATCTTCAGGCAGGAAGGAGGCTACAGTGAGTCAGCGTCAGACAGTGCTGGGCTCAAATGAACTAGCTGTAAAATGTAAAGATGTGATTGAGGTAGGGAATAACTTTTAGAAATAGGCCTTGATGAGTGAAGGATTAAACAAACAGCTGTTGATAATGAAGTTCGCTTTCTTTTAATAGCTTATAAATAGCTTGAGTTTTGGTCTCTGCTGGTTCAATCTGACTCATTAGATACAAACACTCGTATAAAATAACTGTGTACTATTTAGTGCAAGTCCACTCTGGACTTTAAGGCTGTTTGGAAGAACACACTGTGAGCGTAGCCAAACGCCCAAAACAATGAGCTTCACAGAGGAATTGTTTTGAGTTTAGCGATAATTCTTGGAGGCTGTTAGAGCTGCTTCTAAATATCAAGCCAAGAAATAACATAGTAGAGGAAAAGTCCATTTAAAAAAAGAAAAAGGTCAACAGGATGTGCAGGATGAAAGTGGTGCCACTTAGTGTTTCTGAATGATGCAGAAAGAGACAAATTTACTTTACGAAGAGAAAAAACAACGCTAAGAAAGGTGGTCATGTGTTCAGAGACGGTCCGTCATCTGAAAGTTCACAGGTTCATTCCCTCAAACAACAGCTGAACAGCTTTGCCTTGTCTGAGTGTCCTTGTACGACCCCCACCTGCTCGTTATTTACCGACACCACCACGAACTGCGATATGTAAAAATGTGGAACATACGATATGTAAATCTTTCTCCGGTGTTAAAATGTGACCTCCTTGCATTTAATGATGCATTTGTTAGCATAACATTTTGAAGCAGCTCTGCACTTTATGAAAGAGGCCATTGCAGTGTGTGTTTTTTCTAAAGTCTCTTGGTCCGTCTTCAATCCTTCCACTTTATCGATCCATCAATAATCCCGTCCAAATGAATGAAAGCTAAAAATGTAGAGTATTTACACTTTCAGTTCGACTCGGGAACATGAGCACATGAGCTCTTTACAAATTACAGCAGGTCACTTAAATTGAAGGTCAAAATTTTAAACCCAAATGCAACATTTTTGTCACAGCGCTGTGATGCAAATCCATAAGGCCTCCTTCAGTTTCCTCCCAGTGGACGTCCCACAACAGAGAGGCCAGCTCTGCAGCTGCTGTCACTGGCTGACTGATTTTATTTTTGATTTTTAAGTCCATCGCCAGCCAGCCACATAAATGAGCTGGAGCTTCCTGATTGGCTCAAAATAATGTTACCCACACAGAGGCAAATCAGGAAAGATATTCTGTCACTTTCAGCTTCCTGCCTGAGTGATCATTTTCAACTCCAGCCCAAATCACAAGCTCAAATCAGGATTTTAGCCGCAGGTTGTGAATGTTGGTCTTAATGGGCCACGTCTCAGACACCGATTCAAAGATGATCTGTTGTCTCTGTTGGTAACAGCAGCAGAACAAAGACATGTTATTAGGAAAAGATTTATTGGCAATACAGCTGTATAAAAATATTGGAAATGTGGATAAAGCGTCTTTAAGAGAAGCAACCAGATAGCCGGGTGGATAGATGTGAAGTTCCTGTCGCATGAAAACAACTCAAAAAAAAATAACAGCAGAGTAAAATATTGCTAAATATCTGTACTAGGTTTCTGTTTTTTCAGCCGGCTGCTCACCCCCGCTATCTTTCTATCTTTGCTTTAATTATACGTAACTACATAATTTCTCATAATTATTATTCTTAATTGCATATTATTTGAGAAACTAACATAAATAGAAGTTTTGTTCAGTGAATGGTCTCTTTGAAAGCAGTGAAAGTTAAAGTTGTCATGAAGTGAGATTTACTGATCTACAACATCCCCAACTGCAGAGCGGCTCGTGTTCGTGTATCATCCTCCTGCTTCCCTGTAAAAGTAGCTAATTTGGATAATTCATAACTGTGGTTCATTGTCATCAGTCTGAGGGGTCAACACGCAATTATTGGAAAATGAGAACAGAGAAAATATATTTCTGCTGGAACAAATTATGTTTATTCTTCAGAGATTCCCTCTAACCTCTTCTTGGTTCTGGAGAATGAATGGATTTTATCTCTGAAGCAAAAACACAAACGAGTCCGACTGAAAACATTTTACAAAGACGAGCGACCGTGAGCGCTGTCCAAGGTGCTGATCCTGGAAACAGGAGCTGTCAGTGGTGCTGACACACAATGATAAATTCATCAAAAGTGAAATTTAGTGACACTTTTTATTTTATTATTTACTTCCTTTTCATTTTTCTTGGTCTCATTGAGGAGCAAACAGGCTGTGCGATGAATTTATTATAAATTTATTGTGGACTTCCATTTTTTTAGTCTGTTTTTAATAGATTCATCTGTGTCTTTTCTGAACTTTTTTCAAAGCTCCCATCTTTTATCACTTCATTCTTAACAATTTGTAATTGATGGATTAATTTGTAGCTCTTACAAAGTAAACTGAGAAAAATATGATTTCATGGTGACATTTGAAGGTAAACAAGCTCGAAACAAGCTTTCGGGGGCCGCGGGGAATTATACTGGCTCAGTTTTCACTATTCCTGGCATTTTTACAGACAAAACTGTGAAAATGATCAGCAGCTCATTAAAGAAAATAATCTTCCATTCTTAATCTGTTTGCAATTATTTTTTTAAGTTTATTTATTTTTTTTTTTTCTGTTTTCAGTTGACTCTAAATGAGTAGTGTTTCATAACCATTCATACACATGCGGCCCTCCATAATGGTGCTGATTCTGTGGCTGATCATTATCAACATCATGCTGTGTGCTCTCTTTAATTTATACATGGTCTGAGACTTCTTATAGCATCTTACATCGCTGAGAGGCGAGGCCCTGAGGGAGGGAAGGGGCCCCCCTTCTCACTTGGTGACCCACTTCAAATGCTATTAGTCTGGATTAAGCGAAACCTCGACACATCTCAGCTATGCTGTGTGTTTGAAAATAATCAAAGCTTTCTTCTTTTTCGTTTTTTAAAATCTCTGATCCTCAGAGGGAATGTTACACTTTGTCTTAATGCAGAGACTCACTTTAAAAATTCATGGACGTAAATGGAATGATCTAATTGTAAATGGGACTTACAATGAGAGAAATTGCTAATGTCACACCTTAGAGTATGACAGATACATGGTTAAAATTCTGAGGGCTGCCCTTCTCTTCTGCAGAAACAGTTACATTTCAATTTTTATTATTGATCCCTACTTGGGTGTGGTACCCAGAGCTGCCTTCCACAAAAACACGTGTTTGAATAGTTTGAATTCTCAGATCAGAGCAGATTGAAGAGCACAGAGGTCAGAAAACAGCATCCTGGAAACTCTGCGGTGTTTTTATGGTAATGCCTTTTCAATGAAATGAGTTTTACAGCCGAATGTCTGTACTTGTGTGTTTGCAGGATCCAGTCCGGCTCCTACCTCAGCACCGGCTGGTTCACCCTCATCCTGGCCATGGACATGTGCAAAGAGATTCATATCTACGGCATGATAAATGACACATACTGCAAGTAAGAACCCCCCCGCCCCCCCGCATCCAAAAATGCACACAGACTTGATTTGCGTTCGTAACAGCTCTGGCCAATCTCAGCCTCCCTTAACTGCGGCCTGCTGGAATACATTTCCATTTCCTCAGTTTGGATTTAATGGCTGAATTTTAATGCATGAAACCATATTGGGTTCCCTGTGCCGTGAATGCCATTATGCTTTTCTGCCTAGAAAACCCAGCAGGCTGCAGAGCCTCCATTGCTGTCGGTGGCTGGGGGGGGTGCTCATTCTTCTTCTGCTTAAAATGTTATTTGTGTGTTGGCCTGTCATCTTCTTTCTGACTCTTGGCTCGGTGATTTACCGTCTGGCTGCGTGGCCATAGGAGGGATGACAACAACACAGCTGCTCAGGCTTCAGTCGTCTCCCTTCCCCCTCCCGACGTCTCCCACACCACCTCTTGCGACTCAACCTGAGCTCTCGCAATCTCCCGAATCAAACAGTTTTGCCTAATGCATGGTGGAAATCCCGCCTTTTAGCCGCTCTGTGTTCCCTCCGCGCAGCAGGACACACCCCCAGACGTACAGCAGAAAAGAGAGATCATTTAACCAGCGTGGAGGATTATATGATTCAGCCAGACGGTTGAGGACTGACATTCTCCCCGCTGCCCGCCTCTGACTCACTTATTTCCTCCCTTCACGTGAGACAGGTGGATATTGTGTTTCAGAATGGACAATTTAGTGTCACACAAAGTAGCGCCGGCAGCCCGGTGTTACAGTACAACTCAGGAACCGATGTTTTGTGTGACAGCATTCGAGGGTTTAGTCAGAATTGACCTCAGCAGTTGTGTCATAATGAGATTTCAACAGGTGCTGCAGAGAGGGTGAAATTGAATTTATTTGTGAACGTGGGTGCAAACCGCTGTGTGAGAAAAAGAGAGGAGAGGCAGTGATTGGGCTGTGAATTACTGTGTGCTGGCAGACAGCCACAGTTTCCCGCTCTGTGTAGACTCACTGGCTGGCTGTTGTGATGGCTGTTTCTCTTCTGTCTGTGTTCACCCCCCCCCCCAATGAAACGGTCTCTGGATAAGTCAACCTCTCACGAAGCTAAAGCTGGCTATTGGAAACCAACTGGAGAATGCACAAAGAATTGATTTCACTGCACCATTTTTTTTTTTTATTCTGTTCTATTTAACATTTGTAAGACGAAAACTGGAAATGGAGCAAGCTGTAATGAAATTCAGGTCAGAAAGGCTTTAATTCTGCCGCTGCACACTACTCGGTGTTCACGTTCACTTTGGCTCAGTATAGAAATTAATCTCATCGTGATGTTTTACAAATAAATGCAGTTTAGTTACAAAAAAGTATTTATTGAATTTCTTCTTCTTCTGGCTGCCAACAGCGACTTTCAAAATGAAAGAACCTGCTGAGTGGAGAATTTTGCCCCAGGCAGCTCCATTTCAAATTGCTGAACACTCTCCTGAAGGATCTTCAGTTTAATAGTTTAGTAATTTACTTTCCTCATTATTTCATATAATAGTTCATAAAGCTGAGTCAATCACAACCACAGACAGAGACAGAGAGCCAAGGACACACAAGAATTGGCCAAAACTGTCTGACTTCTTTTTTTTTTTTTTCAAATGCATCACAATTACAAATATATTTCAATAATGTTGCTACAACAATATTCCAGTAAATTTTGTCTTGTAAGTTTCATGTATGTACATCTTTAAAGTTTCCAAAACTGTCAAAATGTAAATTACAGTAAGAAGAGAACTCAATGTGACCAGCCAGCGAAAGTCATTTCAGCCCAAATGATGCAACCGTGTCACCTGGAATAACACAAACCATGTTATCATGTGATTTAGTTTTTTTGTATTTCCTTTTTTTTTTTTTTGGACACGAAGTTTAGTTTGAAAATGGAAAATGGAAGCATCGAACATTTGGTCAGAATGTTTGGACAGGTAGATCTATTTTTTATTGTCTTTATTGTTACTATGCAGAATTGCACAACCATATTTTTTTTTTATTTTTTTTTTATTTTTTTTCATATTTGTAGTTTCCATGGGACCACATTTATAAATAAAAAGGAGTCTGAAGGTTTAAAACCAATGTCACTCTTATAACAAACTCTGCACAGACAGTTTTAAAAAAAAAAAGGATCCAATCTTTTTCCTTGCCAAAACCTGATGCTGCCATTACCCACGATGCAACTCAGAGGCCAAGGCGTGAGCTGCTGAGGTCTGAGAGTTAATTTCTTTCTAAGATTTTTTCCATTTTCAGACTTCTCTACCTGCTTAACCATTGTTGACCTCCCAGATTTCCCACTGCTCCACTCGGAGTCACAAAAAGCTTTTCCCTGCAATAAACCTGTTTGAGTCATTGAGTCATTCTCTCTTTCCCTTCCTTTCGCCACCTCAGGACAGAGGGCTACAGAAAGGTGCCTTACCACTACTACGAGGCCGGCAGCCGGGACGAGTGTGCCGAGTATCTGCTCCATGAGAGCGCCCCCTACGGCGGACATCGCTTCATCACGGAGAAATCTGTGTTCGCCAAGTGGGCCAAGACTCACGCCATCAAGTTCTTCAACCCGCCGTGGCAGCTGTCATGACCCTGGCTGAAGCAGAGTTCAAATACCACGTCATCCTCATCATCCTCATCATCCTCATCATCATCATCTTTGTCGTTATCATTCAAAGACCAGCACACTTTCAACACTGACAGAAAAGGTCTCCTCTAATGTGCACAAATTCAACCACATCTTCGTATCAGAAACCTGGCAGGCAGTCAAGTCCTGCTGCCTCCAAAATCCAGGCACTTGTTCATTCGACAATGGCCTCTCAATCAGACTAATTTCCATTAAGGTTTGAACAACCTGGACCTCTGAATCATATCTCCTGCTTCTTGACATTGAAGACTTTTTCTCCCGGATTTGAAGCTGAGTGTGGCGCACCGCGCGCTGCTCCACGCTGACTGATCCAGCCAATCGCTGCTCTGTGAGTTTAGCAAAGGATGACTTGAAGATGTCACGAAAGAAGGAGAAAGCAACGCAACACAAAGGAGACACCACCATCCATCAGCTAGCGGTGACCACCGCAGCTGCAGACGTCTGCAGGCACTCTGCGGCTCAACGGCTGAATTCAAATTTTCTTTTGCAGGCCGAAGAGAAGCGTCTGATGAAACGGCTCCGTTTCCACGCCAGGGCTCTCCTCTGTCAGGCTGTAATTTATCTATGATGAGTATAATTCAGGCCTTCGTCTTTGACTGAGGGAATATTGAAGGCAGATGCTCTGTCAGATTCAGTTTTCTCTGCTCTGTTTAAAGACACTTCAACAAACAAGGTCATTTGAAAAAGAAAAACAAGAGCAAGCAGAAAGCAGATTTCAGTCGTACCAGAGGTGTAAATCTAAACCTGCTTTTTCATTTCGATGCTCGGTTGTTACAGTGTGTGTTGAGTCACACAACTTACAGATGTCAGCTTTTTGTTTTATATATATGATGCTGTGAAATTGAACTTTGACAGACATATTTCGGTGTTGGCTTGACGTCTGGATGATTTGCTTATTTATTCAGCAGAATTAAGTTCCTAATGCTCTTTAACAGTGTGCCATTGACAATTTTGAGCAGCATATAGAGCAATGTGCAATTAGAAACCCCATCCTCACAGAAGGAGTGAAATCATTTGTGACCCCGCTGAGGGGGAGATTTATGTGTGCAGTGAAACCTTTTGAAGTTAATTGTATTCTATTATCATTTTGTGCCTGCAATATACAGTACTCTGCAGTTCATTGTATAGCGACAGGGGAAGCTGTCTCTCTCTCTCTCTCTCTTTCTATCTCTTTCTATCTCTCTCGCTCGTCTTCTTGTCCAGCTTTGTGCCTCTCGGTGAACAGAACCGCTGTCTGAACACATCTTCCCATTTATCTTTGGCGTGCGTCTCGCCTGGTTCAGGCCATTACATGTGAATGCATCTGTTCCGGGACAGTGACGAATAATCAGCAGAGTGTCGGGGTGTGTAGGTCGGCCCGTAGCTGGGGAAGGCTGAGACACTGTGATTAGTGTACCGGTCAGAATGGCAGCCCGCAGGAGGAAGGCGGGGGACTGGAAGTATTCAAAGACTTCTAATTTAGGAAACGTGATGGCCGGGGTCTCTGGTGACTCTTTCGTACTGTAGCTGAGCATCACGATCCAGCTTCTGCTGCAACGAGCTGAAACCCCAACAGGTCAGTGTAAACATTCATGTGGTGATTTACGGGAAAGGAAGGGGTGATGAAACTCAGCTACAGTGAAGCATGAAAGTCCATTTTTGACCTTGAGAATGAAGGTTTGATACTTTTTAAAAGACAAGATAAAAAAGAAACTCAAAATGACAACGGGGCTACGTTTCTCTGCTGCAGTTTTTACCTCCAAACACAAGTTTCACTTCACTGACTACATTTCACTGTGAAACAGGTCCAACCTTCAAAGCGACATATGGTTTTGAAAGAGATAAAAAAAAAGAAAACATTCTCTGCAACAAGAATTTTTCCATTAATTTTTTACCGTCAACAAAACTGCCCCAACAGGAAGCTACACAATGTTCACAAAATAATGAATTATAAAGAATTCATTTCAATGTGAAAATCTCCTCCCATTCGAACAGGAGCCCGTCACGTGCTGTTTGTTGTTCATTCATTATGTTTCCGCTTCAGCAGGTCATCGTGCTTCAAAAGCCATCACGCACGTTCAGTTTTTAATTTTCGGAGCGTCGTCGTTTTGGTTCTGGACACTAATCTTAAATTTGGCTGTAGCTGTTGTCGTTCGACTTTTTCCCCGACGAGTAACGTTCTTGCACAGCTTGCATATCACCATTTGCATCCTCGTGACCGGAGAGAAGGTGCTTGTGTCAGTTTCATCTCAGACATCTCAACCTTTTTTCACCAAAAGAGTTTTAGTTCGTATCAGCTTCGCATTCGGAAACACGTTTGTCTGTTTTTGCACGAGGGGAAGGAAACTCTGATCTCTCCCCTGTTTTCCAAACAAAGTAGCAAGACACCGTCCTACAACTCAGTAGTCAGTAGTACTACAACTCAATTTCACCTTGTCGTTCACTGTGAGTCGACCTGGCTGACAAGAGCATCAGCAAAATGTAAAAATGGCCTCTTTTGAATTCCTCCCGGTGTAGCTCAGCGGACGGGAGGCGACCAGAACACGGGAAGGGTGAGAGGTCAGATTCCCTCTGGGACGGCGCGAGCTCGAGAGTCATTCTGTCCCAGCAGCTGCGCGTCAGAATGTCAGCCACGTGACGTCTCCAAAACAGAGATGTCTCAGAGTTTTTGCTTTTTAATTCCTGCTCGGGGAAGCAGTTTGAAACAACGCTGATGCTGACGCGTGAGTTCCTGCAGCATGCCCGTGCACGTTAGATGATGAACGAACAGCTTTTCTACACTCAGCCTGTGATTGTGAAGTCATCTGGCAGCTTTCCACCAATCAGTTTTACCTCTACTGTACAGAACATCCCATAAATTGTAAAGCACTTGGCGCCGGGATGAGATATTAACTTTAGCTGGGAGCCGTGTTTTGTCACCGTGATCTGATTTTTAAGTTATTATTTTCTTTTTTTAACTGTTTACCTGCAACTGGAAGAAGAGCGCCTTTTCTTCTCTTCACCTATTTTTTCAGATAATAGTTGATTTTATTTTTTGTTGATGCGGTAGATTTTTTATTTTTTATTTATCTATTTTTTTTCCCCCCCTCTTTTTTTGCTGCAGGTTGCATGTTGCCAACATTTTCTGCTGCTTCAGGCTGTGCACTCAGTTATTTTCTGATCAACAAACACTCCATTGTTCTCAGTCAGAACACCCTGCACGAATGCCCACGAATGTGTTATACTGAATATTATGGAGAGTGCACCCTCTTGTAGGCGCCCATGAATCACTTGCTGGCTCAGAGGAAGGGCAGTGTAGACACAATATGAATTAAAGTGTGGATAGTGGGAGGCAAAAGAAAAGCTAGAGAAATATGTCACTTTTAATTTTCAGAGCTCATATTTGGCTGTGGCTTTATATTTATTCAGAGGTGTCCAACTTTTCTGGCAGATCAGCATGCAGCCTAAAGGACGATCCCCCCTTTTTTTAATTATTCCTTTAATACCATGAATATTCTTGTTCATATCAAACATTGGCACATTTGCTTTTACCCTTAATTTACTATCAACTGGTTTTATTTCATGTCCTGAGCTCTGGAGTTTCAGCCTTCCTCCATCCTGAAGCACCTCGCTGTTTAAACACAAATAAGGCGCATTAAAAAAAACTCATCCTTAGCTGTTTGACAACAGATGTGAAATGAGCTCCGACTGTTCGTACAGTCAGTGTAATGGAAAGTTAAAAAGAAAACTGAAGGTCACTTTGACTTTAGAAAATGAAAACACTGATTAAAAGGGTTTCGCGGTCAGCGGATGAAGGTGAGAACTTCATGAATCCTACTGTTTGAAACACTCTCAGTATTTAGGCTTCTTTTCCTGCTGACATCAGTGGAGGTGACTTTGCAGATTTTAAAGAGCCTTTGATTGTCTGACTCCAGGTCGGAACCTATTCAGGTCACCTTGTAGCATTGGACACTCCCTCCTGACTGTTGTACTTCTTTTTTGTTGTTGTTGTCGTAGTTTTTTTTTTTTTTTTTTTTTTTTTTTGGGGGGGGGGGACTTCACTTGATCTCTCCTCTCTCTACTTGTGTGCATGTCTTACTATGATTTTTGTGTTTTTTTTAAAGCACTTTCCCGTTTTTTCCATTTTCAGGTCAAGTGTCCTTGTGAAATGTATAACTTACAGTGTGTTTGCGTTACATTGAATGTAATATAACACAAAAATTGTTGCAATGAGAGAGATGTGTGTTTTGTTTTGGGGTTTTGTTTTTTTTTTGTGTTTGTTCTTTTGCTAACACAGCTAACACACACCAGTTGGTGGTAAAATAACATCCAAATGCTGCATGGGTTATTGCAGGTTGTCGAAATGTGTGTTTTGTTGAGAAATAAATAGTGAGTATCTGTATTATTCTGTCACTTGCTGTCTACATTAGCTAAAATTAGATATATTGTGAGCGTCCTTATTTTTTCCGATGTGGATTCTGTCTTCTGTCTTTTATTCACTGTGGGGATTAAAGACAATCTAAAACCCCTTACATAGTACGATTAAGTTCCTTTTCATAAAAAAAAAAACAAAAAACTGCGCAGCATCAGAATGAAACGTCGTCATATTTTATAAATGGAGCCCGAGCTGAGCTGCCGTCTCAAACACGGTGTCTCATGAGATTATTAAAGCGTCGGCGGAGCTCACGACTCCTCTGGAGTCTTGGTATTAATGTAACCTGCATGAATAAACATGACTTTGAAATAATAATACCTACATTCATTCTTTTTATGGGACATTAAAAAATAAAGTTTGGAGGCATTTAGTGCTGCACCTTCATGAATTTGTGAGCTCATAAAACAGAGATGTGTTTTTTGTTTGTTTGTTTGTTTGTTGTTTTTTTTTTCAAAGACAAGATTCAGTCAACACATAAAAACTTTAAAAAAGAATTTCCATCCCTTTCCCACCCAACAAAGGTCTGTATGGTTTGTCAAATGTAAAGATGCCACCCATATTATTTTTTTCCATGATGGGCAGAATTTAGAATTAAACATCGCTACTTTTTGACTTGGATGTTTTTCTGTGTGAGGTAGAAACATTTCACGCTTTTTTGACAGGAACTTACATTGCCAGTGAGTTTTTGCAGCACGCAGCAGTTGTGTTTCCTTCAAAACATATCATGGGAGCGTTTTTCAGGATGTGTGCATAGAAATTGCAGTTTTCTGAGCCCAGATAATCCCAGCCCAGGAGTTTACAGGAGCGTTATCACAGTGTTGGTGGAGCCGAGCCCTGATGCCCAACACTTTCATCCTAAACTGAATGGAGCTGGACTTTGTTTAGTGTATCTGCTTTTTTTTTTTTTTTCTTTCCTTCCCTCATATGGAAGAAACGCAGCCTGCTATTATTAGTGCCCGTTCTCAGGAGGTCTCCAAGTTTAGTGGCATTTATCGAAATGCTCCGCAGCACAGAGCGAGCAGGTCTGCTTGCTGTTCCAACCCCTTTGGCTTTAGTTTAATTAATAGACAGTTTGAGTTGTCTGCTCGAGCTGACCAACAGCAGCACAGCGTCTTCGGCGCTGCAGGGTCGACTCAGTCACATCCGTCTGAACATGAACGCAGAAAAACAAACACTTCTGCTCCTTTCCGCTCAAAATGCTGAACACTGTGCTAACTTTATCTTCCGGTGCAGAGCATCCGTGTGCTGAGCTGACTAGTCTTCTTTATGAAAGCCTCAGACAGTACAGCGACATGGCTGATGCATTAACTAATAACTAAATAGCTTCGAGCGCAGCTCCGGAGGCCATTCATTTCTCAGAAGTGTTGGGTGGAGTCGTACAGGGAGCGCCGTGTCTGAGCCATGGGAGTAATGGACATAATGTAATTTGCACGAGCTCACAACAACAGGGAGACTAATGAGCCGTTGGAAAGAGGGGGAGAAAAAAAAAAAAAAACACCAGAAGTTTTCAGTCTACCTGAATCGTTTTCATGCAAATGGCCTCCACTTTGTTAGACCTTATTTTAAATCCCAGCCTGATCCCATGTTTACTTTCCCAACTTTTGCTTTATGGTGGACGGGGGTTATCTGGCAGCTGGCACCCATTAGTGTTTTCTGTTATGTGCACAGCTGAACTGAGCAAGGTCAATGAGACAAGTGGAAATCTTTTCAGTTCAGTGTTTGCAAATTTGTTCTTGCAGAGTGTTTGACCTCTGAAACATATTTGCAAGAGGATGTGCTCTCCAGGGCCAGATGGTGTTTCGATTTGTAAAATTATCATCGCTCACGGACACTTAATGATGGCAATTAAAGAATGAAAGGAATGAAGGAAACGGTATTAAAGCAGGTAGACAAAGGAAAAAAAAAAAAAAGATGTTTCTTTACATTCTCACTTCAGTTCGCTGTCTCCCTAAAAGCTTATTGAGTTGTATCCAAACATACATCAGCTGTATCCCCATTCCCGACAGCACTGATTCTAAGGTGGTATTTTAATATATAAACTGTTCACTCTGTTGATTTATCAGTGGCGCCTGTGATGGTATTTACTGTATGCCCAGCAGCATGCCAGAAACAAAGAAAAAGAGTTTGCCACAGCAGCAAAATATTACAAACTGTGAATGTTAAAATGCAGTTGAGTGTGCCTGGTGAATCAACAGTTACTGCACATTTTGCCCAGCTTCCTTTCTTGAATACAAAATCACAATGTAGCCTACTTAAATTTCTTGTGTACTGTAGCTGAGTCCTAAATTCAGGGGCCGCATCCTTCCAAGGCTGCGTTTGAAGGCTGCTCGTGTCGCAGTCAGCATGAAGAGGATGTCCCTCTCCCATATGTGGCGGACAAATGTGTCCTCCTTTTCCCGAGAAACCAAGGCTCCCACAGGTGGTTCCCTTGTGGCTCGAGATTCAGTGCGCCGCAGCAAAGAAACCCAACAGAGCCCGAAGAGTCCACTTTGAATTGTACATATTGTCTGTCGTTGTAGTTCAAAAGTTAAAGCTGCAGCAGTTTTACCAAGGGCCTGAAAACCTTGCTTTTCTGTTGTTGGTTTTTATTTTATTTTATTTTATTTATTTTTTTTTTTTCTCTTTGCAAAAAGCAATGTGTTGTGAAAGTTGCTAAGCAACAGGAGCTGTGCTTTGAGAGCCCCGTTAGGGCGGGAACAGCTGGTGACGCACGGCGAAAATCCTCCACGGACCACGCCGTCTCAGTTTGAACCTTTGAAGGCCGCTCCTGCTAAAATGGGACACAATTATAAAAACAGCATTAAAGGTCCAGGCCAGGGCCAGCTGTGATCAGGGACCTTTATTCCAACATTCAGAATTACAAACTAACAGTTTCACAACGTGTTCAGTATGTCAGGAAAAAGGTGCTGAGACAGACTGAGCTCGGTTTATTCTCTGAAAACTGGATAAGAAGCCGAGATGGACCAGACGGAGCTGCCGACTTCTGTGCTTGTCTTTATATTCCGCTTTTCTCTAAACTCCACTCCACGCTCTCCAAAAAATAATGGTCTCTCCTTTTCCCTGGTGTGATTCTCGGGACTTTCCTGAGCTCTGCTGGCGTCACGTATCAGCCGTGTGCTCGGCTCGACTCAAGGTCAGCCTCCGCGTTCCCTCCAATTATTGCCTGACAAACCACCTGCTCCATTTTTGGAAAGTCGGCTTTTAATACACAAAATAAGTTCCGCTGATGATTAGCATTTCATAAGCAATTAGCATTTCAGCCTCCAGACAACCACTTTACTTTTCCAGGTAGGTAGCTTTTCCTTTGATACTGCTCTCCATCAGGCCCAGCGTGTTCGTCATACGGCTTTGGGATGGAGCGCTAGTTTGACGGGACATGGCTGTACCTCATAGCAGCCACGTTTTCTGAACCCCTTCAGGCGCTCACATTAAAAAGAGAAACAGCCCTCATTGCTGAGAATTAATTAAAGAGATCGACGTCTGTAATGATGTATATGGAGCTCACGCCAGAAGGCGGTTAAAAGGAAAAGCAGATGGAAACAACTTCTGAGGTAAGAGATACCAAAAGAAACATTTTTTTAAAACGTAGTGATAATCAAACAAAACTCCTAGCTAGCACACAGCATATATTTGTGTGTATATTTATGCTTTAAACTCTTAATTCTTGACAATGAGCCGAAGGACAAGCACATTTGTGAACAAAGTTTTGGCTCCTAAATGACAATATGTCTAAATCATAATCAAAGTAGCGGTCGAGACACAAACGCTTGTAGAAAGTGTTGCCTCCCTTTCCGTTGTGTGTTTCTTACATAGTTGGTATTAAAAAGTGAAGTCCCTGCATGTGGTTTGTTGTATTCAGCATTTCAGCCTCAGTCGAGTAAAGATTTGGCATTCATCAAGCCGAGCGATTGCAGCTGCAGAACAAAAAAAAAAATCCATGATACTGTCATCCTGTTTACATTATTGATTTTGGTGTCACATGAAGAAAAATACAGATTCTTCCTGGTTTTGTGCTTCAGGCTCGCACTTGGCTGCAGTTTAGCCACCTTGCTGTGCTGCTCTCAAATGATTGAAGCTAATTAGCCGCGTTTCTCACTTTTCATTCGGTCCGAGTCGTCTGTCTGCGCTCCTGAATGAAAACTGGTGTCTTTCATGTTTTATTTTCTTCACTGCGTTGCACTAATGATCATTTTGTTGTTGTTTGTTGACAGATGCAGACGATTCATCAGTTGTGCACATCGAATCAAAAGTGCCGCTGAGTCAGCCAGCTTCCCCCCCAGCTTGATCTCCAGCTGTGTACATGCTGGTTGGTTTGTTTTTTTTGCTTGCACCTTTTTGAAATGTTTTCATCCCCGTCTCCGCTCGTTTTCCAGTTTTTTCATGATGGCTGTGGATGAAATGAGCGCCCGCATCGTACTTCCTGGCCTCCGTCCGGTCCACTTGGCGCGGGACTCGGCCTCCTGCAGCCAGATCCTTTTAATTGCTGCATTTCACAGTTTTCAGAAACTTTCCCCGCGGCAGAAAGAGGGAGACAGCAGCCATGTTTTATTTTCCACATCTAATAACTTCTCCAGTGTGATAAAGTTTATGAAAGACGGAGGAGAGTGTTATGGTTTAATTAATTCCATGCAGGTTTCTTAAAAGCTCTTTAACAATATATCCCTGTAGTCGCCCCGGTGCTTCATTAATGACTCATGTGGAGCAGATATCACTTTATTCACCGCGTTTTTACACCCACCTCCCTAAAGAAATATGAGCGCAACACTAATTGCCTCATGTTTATATTGATTACATTCACCTCCTCCAGTCGTCACTCATCCTCCCATCTTCAGTCTCCCCGAGCATATCGAGCATGTCAGGAGTCAGCGGTGTTTGAAGGATGAAGTGCACAGGCTGCCACTAAATGTCAACAATTTTCAGATTATCTAAGGCAACAGGAAAACATTCGAGTGTGACTAATTTCAGCCGTAGTTCAGACGAATTACATCTCTGTGCTGTCACGGTCAGCAGAGCAATAGCCTTCCTGAGTCTGTGTGCGTTTTTCCACAATGATTCGAGCGCTTAAATGGCAGAAAGAGCATTTTGCATCAACTGGAGTGAAGACTGTAGAATAAATGACCAGAAGCTAAATAACATCTCACTTAATGTCCCCCATTGACCACCGTCTCCTCCCATCCTTTCATCAACTCTCACATAATAAAAGTTTATACCGTCCCGGAGTTTCCAAGCCTCTGAAGGTAATTGGATTGCTCTAAAAGCTTTTTATCTCTGGAGAGCCTCCCCCTCGCTCATCTCAATCAATCATCCCCTTCCGATGCTTATTTATATTCTCCCAAATACATCAGCTGCCAGTTGGTTTTATTCATTTCCAGTGAATTTCCAGTTTTATGCCGACGACGTCCTGGTGTGTGTGTGACAGCTGATGGGAATGATTGACGGCTCTGTCTGATTCTCTGTGGGAAGGTGTCATCTGCGTTCGAGGTGTGTGAGGATCAAGTGAAGAGCTCAGCGGCTGCGAAAAATTCCTTGAAGTAAACATTTTTTTCTTGTAACACTCTGCTTCACACGTTACACACTCACTGTTCCACCGCTGGGCGCTCCCCAGAACCACCCACAATCCCCTGCTGTCGCTGACAGAGCTCTAACTCAATTAAACCCAATAATTTGCTGTTTTTTTAAAACCTACAAACTATAGAAACTATAACGGCTCAACTGTAGCTGTAGCACTATATTTTACTGGATTACGCTGCAGATTTCCACACAGAGTCAAGTATACGGCAGCAGCTCCACCTCAGACTGCTCCAATAAACCACATTGTTGTGAGTAGTAATTGTATTGATAGTACTAATTTTTGTTTCTAAAAGCTACTAACATAAAAAAAAAAAAAAAACAGATTACTAAAAGTTCAGACAGCTTTTAGTAATCTTTAAACAGATTAGATTGCTGTTACTGCAAAGATATTTATCTGGTGAGATAATGGAATGAGGGAATGATTACATTTAAAATATATGATCAATTTCCTCCATTACTTTAGAGCAGAACTGTTTCAGGTGAACGTGAATAGGTGTCTGTCTTTGTCTGCTCTGTGTATGTTTGCCTGATGGAATGTAAATTGTTGATCTAAGAACATCGGTGACAGCAGGTTTAAGGTGCCACGCAGACAAACAGGTGGACAGTGATTAGACCTCATTCAGCCGTGAGCTAATGAGCCGTGAGTGAAATCAGCTGAGCAGCTGTGAGACTCCAGCTCATTATGATCTACAGCTACTTTTGCTGTGAAGTGACTTCCATCAGGCTAATCACTGTCAACAGGTCAGAAAGTTCTGAAGCCCAAAAGACTGTTGGGAACTGATTGAGTCATTGCTCAACTTATTTATTTCTGTCTTTAGCTGAATGCAGTGTTTTTCCTCCCTTTAAAAAAATCTTAATTCTAAGTGCAATCACCATTTTTCGTAAAGCAGCCTTTGCTAACAGCTTTCGACCAAAACCACCAGTCATGATGCATCTGAAAACGATCAGAGCTGCTTCACTTATCTGAGAAATAAGAATGATTTTAGGGGCGCTGAGAAGAAATTCAGCCGTACCAGGCAGCTGAAGACAGAAAAGATTTCACTGACTGCACTCGCCACTTTGGTGAAATTTTTTGAAACCATTGACGGATAGATGAATCCCTACTCTGCTGGAAATCTGCAACCAACTACAGCAGCATTTTTGTTGGCTCGTAGCAAAGCGGAATTGCAGGACATCCACACACACAGATATCATCCTTTTAACCAAACATTATGAGAGGCCAGTTATCATCTCTGTATTAGAAACTCAGCATGCATGTCGAGCAGTCTGCTCATTCGTCCGCTCCTCCACTGATCTCTCTGGGGATTCTCGCTCTACAGAGACAGAGAAGCTTTCAAAAGCCCCCCGAAAATTAGGTCTGTCCAAACCAATCTCACAGACAGCGCAAGAATACTTCCAGCAAATCAAAAGAAGAAGAAGAAGAAGAAGGGAAGAGGAAAAAAAGAAATGGTGTAGGGCGGTGAAAGGATTCGTGGTTCTTCAGCAGTGCAGCTGTCTCTCTGTCTCACTGCGTCCTGCAGATATATGAACGTTCATGACAGTTCATGCTTCATCTGAACTTTGAAAACAAAATAAAACAACAAAGCCTGACTTCTTGGCTAAGGTATTTCACCGCAGCTTATCAATCAATCCTCGGCCAAACGCTCAGTCTCTCCCGTTCAAACTGGAAAATGTAAAAACCATCGTCCACCTGCTCGTCGGTGTTCGATGAGTTCCTTTCAGAATTAGTTCTTAGTCCAGATAAATTCATTCCGCTGGGTGAGTTCAGTGTTCATGTAGATGTCAGGGACGGCCTTAGTTCTTTTCGTGTGTGAATGAACCCATGATCTGGTGTACGGCAGATACGGCGTTGAAATTCACCAATTAATGACATTTCCCCACAACCCTCCTCTCTCCGACTGCTACTTAATCACATCTGAGTTTACAATGATTGGCTCCAAAGCATCTGGGAATAAATTCAGCTACAGCTGATGTTTATCTGAAAATGCTGTGGCCAAATTTAAGGAGAATACTCAGCTGCCATGTCTAAAGTCAACAGAGGACTTCTCTCCTACACAGATTCACCTTGTGAAAGCACTATGGCCTCTTGATTCTGTGGCTCCTCTGAAAAAGAAAGTAATGAATCAGAAGAGGCTGCCACCTTGGCATTGCCCTCAAAATCGTCCCTTAAAGCAACCGCCATGAAAATTGGAAAGGACGTGGCGGTCCAGTAATGCAGCCCAGAAAGAAAGCTTAAAAACACATAAGAAGCTCGACTATTCACCGTTGATTGAACAATCCCAGGTTTCTCTCCGTACTGTAGCCGGGCTGACAGAGTCAGAGCTCTTAGCAGCTTCTTTTCTCATAAAATCGTAACATTCGACAGCTTTTACCGATCAGATGAAGCAGCTTCTCAATCAACAGTAACATCAGCTTTGTATTTGGAATCTTTTTCACCTTCAAACCTCTCTGAGCTAGTTTCTATAGTCTCATCATCCAGCCCATCGGCCTGTCTAAAGATGTTTTTCCACAAATTAACATGTACACCGCATCTGATCGATGTGAGTTTATCTCTTTGTGATCTACCGCAGCCTTCGAAGGCTGCTGTTATTAAAGCTCACTCAAAAGGCCTCATCTTGATCCAGATGTTTTGCCTAATATCTAAACTCGCTTTTGTTTCCCAAATTCTTTGAAAGGGCATTTTGTAAGCCACTTGTGATAAAATCTGCATAGCAATGGCTTGCCCCCCTCTCATAGTCAACAAAACAGGTGTTCCCACTTGCTTCTTGTGGGACGTTGCCACGTTCTGTTTTGCGCCACACGGATCAGGATTTAAGAGCAATTTTCATCGTACTTTAAAGCTGTTCAAGGTATATTATCAAGATTAACAAGGCACGATGAGTTTTTTAAACGTAAACTAAAGTATTATAGTCCAGTTAAAACTGAAATGAAAAAAAAGTTTGTTTGAAGGTCTCTACGTTGTTTTGCTGAACGCAGATGTTTTGTGTTTTAATCCCTCATTATAAACACCAATCTCTGAACAATAAACCCTCCAAATAGAACCACAAACTACATCTTTCTGGTTAGAAGTGAGAGGTTTCTGAGTGTTTGTTGGGTTTATAATGAAATAAATGACTGTCGCAGTTACGAGCACAAACAGATTCAGGTATGATTGTGATCATGATTAAAATAAACTAAAGTTTACTATTGAAAAGAAAAACAAACAGGAATATTTTAAGTTTCTTCTGCCCCCTTTTTACTTCAGCTTTATTGAATTTGTACATTTTTTACACTCCTTGGTTTGTTTGATTTCTATTTTCACAAACTACTGTTATGTGCCCACATTTTCTTCATTGATCCGCGTTGTTTTGTGTTGTGGTTGTTATGGAAAAGTTCATAAATTATGGACGCATCTTCTTCTTTCCTAATCACAAAAAACTTTTTTTCCCAAACTTAAAGTATACGCTCTGCCAAGACTCCATCTTCTCCTGAGCAAACAAGATTGAGGACCAAGCAAAGCGAGTTAAATCTCTTAACCCGACAACAATTGTTCTGCCCCTTAAGACAAAGAATTGACTAAATGGGAGAGATGAACACTTGTTGCCTCTAAAAGCAAAGAAGGTTTTGGATTTCACAAATACTGAATGGCATGTCTTCATTGTCACTGTGGATTTACACTGAAATGCTGTTAGTGCAAACCTCCAGATGGCTACAATGATCTCCCTGAGTACCAAATATAGAAATATAATATAATATAAAAGTAACTTAAGCTAATACTCCTGTTAGAAGAAACGCTGTTTTAAAGGACTACGTTGGCTCTTGCACTCCCAGATTTCATCACTCATGACCTCTGATGGCTTCCCTGTCACCGAGGAAAATTTTGAAAGCATCTGGCATCTCCAGGCCTTGCATCTCCAGGCCTTGATGATGAAACTGCGCTTTTGCATTATCCACGTGAAGCAGAAGCGGTGGCACGCTGCCAGCGCTGAAGCACAGAGCATGCAAGCCGGAGCATGAGTGCAAATGCAGTAGCAGCAGCAGCGTCGTCTGCCTTCAGACCGACGGAGCACGATCAGGCGGGCAGACAAAACTGGCACACAGTCAGATCATAAAGTCAGATAAACAATCATATTCAGGAAGTTAATTAGCCATTACTGGTACAGCCAAACTATTCCTCTGCCAAAGAAAAAGACTCCTGGCTTATACCTCAGTCAGTTATAACCTTGGACTGGAATTAGAGCGGAGCAGGAATGGCTTCATTTAGGTGAGCGTGGCCTCCAGTCTCTTGGCTCGGACGAGGACCGGGTTGTTCAGCTCGCGGGGAAATTAGGCTGGAGAAAAAGTCACTCTGTTTTGAAATTACCTTGGACACGAACCATAATCATCCACCCACCCGCTGAGCATTGAGGGGGAAATTTTCTTTGGATTTCATCACGAAATTCAATAAAGATTTAAACCGAGGGGACTGTGAATTGGAAAATGGAGGGCCACTTTGAGGGAGGCACTTAGGTACACCAAATGTGAATTTCCATTAGATAGAATGGAAAATAGACGCGGTAATGGCAGCAGGCACTGCAACATTTGGGAAGAGCTGCGTTACACCTGAATTTGACGCAATAGAGAGGAGGAATAAGGCAGTTCTTTGGCTGAATGGTCATTAAATATTGTTGTGCACTCCAGCTGAAATAAGCAATAAAACTAGCACCAATCTACATTAATTAAATTCAACAACACAGAACTGAAGCAGACCAGAAAAACAAACAGACGAGTCAAAAGGAAACAGGCAGGACATCAGAAAACACACATTTGATATCTGAGTTCTGCTGATGTAAAATTCCAGAGTTGAGGAGACATAAAGTGGGTGCGTTCAGGAGAGATATGATGGTTTAGATGATACTGAGACATTTCATTTTCGAAAACTTCCAAACATCCAATTCGCTGAGCGATGATATTTACATTGAACCTGTTACCTTCTGAGGAGGACCGACCTGCAGATTGAAATGGGATTTTTAATGGTGAGTTTTCAGAACATACTGCTGAAAAAAATGTCACCATCACCTGGGAGATATATCACAGTCTCATCTGCATACGTCTAAAAATCCAGTCTTTGATAAGATCCTGTGCGTGATCCTGTATGTATGACCATAACAAAGGTGGGCCCGGGACAGAACCCTGTGGAACCATTTCATTTTGTTGCCATAAGTCAGGACATGACGTACAAGATACTTTTTGGTTGTTTTTATAACCAATTAGGTGACCTGGCTGTAAACCAATCTACCCTTTGGTGTCGTTAACTACAGAAGAAAACGTTGCGGACTTGTTTGCTGTACTTGGGTTTAGAAGAATTGCCATATTGTGGCTCTTAAACCATTTATGAGCACTTTGAGGTTGGTTGGTTGCATGAATGGTTGGGGGACAATGACGCATCACTGCTGAGCTGCTTTCCCACACTCTTAGTCTTCGTCTTGCCTGCAGCGAAGCCCGGTCCTCACTAAGCTCTGGGTCTCCCTCTGTAGCCGTGGCCCAGTCACCCCTGAAACTAGATTCCCTCTTCCATCATGCCTGAGGGAACAATTTAATTAAAAGCTAGCTCAGAGGAAAGGACACCTATCACCCTATTCTTGACATGTCCACTGTCAACAAATATGGTGAGCAAATAAATCTCCCAGTGGACAATGTCGTGGCCTTGCCAGACTAACTGTAAATACGCACCAAGTGAACAGCTTGTGTTGTGATGGCTGTAATTTACTGGCTAAAGGGGGCAGGATTAAATCTTGCTCAAGCTACGAGTTATTTTCATGAGAATGCCCCACATCGTTTACGTTATTTAATCGACTCTGGTCCTGGAATCTGTTTTCTAATTTACCTGCAGTCCGATCTGAATGGGATTCTTTTTTCCTTTTTTTTTGACCCATCCGGTAATACAATCCATTCATTCCCCCTCTAATGACCTGTCGGCTGTTATTATCATGCTAACCATGTGTTTATTACACGAAGAGCCTCCACTATCATTCGTTAATGCAGAAATGTGAGGGGCCAAACGAAGGTGTCAGCTCAAACTACCGGCCAACAGACACAAGCAGAATGACCATATCGGAATCGTTAAGGGCCGGTGATGACGGTGACATGATTTTAATCATGGATGATTGGACAGGATGGCCGGATGAGCAAGATTTTATGTGCTATTAATGCGTTGTTTGATGTGTGTGTGTGTGTGTGTGTGTGTGTCTGTTAGCATTTCAGTCCCTTTGGCTCACTTTCTGTTGACAAAACCTCCCGAGTAAAATGTGGCTCTTAATCTACACGCTCCACTTTCCTCAGCAGCTCGTAGTTTTTCTGTCTGATGTTGGGTGCAGATTGCACACAGTAGGTTTTTATCAAAGCTTGTTTTTTCTGAAAGCTGCTGCAGACTATGAGACAATGTGCTGAACACAGCGAAGGTGAGTATTTATGGGTCAGTCACTGCGAGCTTTCACACCACCGCCCGTACAGGCGTTGAAAAATTCAAATGATTATATCTATGGATTCAGTTTTATGGTCACTGATTTAAAGGAACGGTAAATAGAAAGTGAATTGGAAATAAAAAAGACAAATATCAGTGGTTTTCTACAAGGTGCATAAATATTTTTAAAAATCCAAATAACAATTTAGAGAAAAATGGAGTGTAAGCACGATTTATGGTGCCGGGGTTAATCCATCCAAAGTGTGTCCTGTCTTTTAAATCCTCTCCTCGTGTCTCTGGTGAGGCATTTAGATATTTTCTAAATGGGAGTAGAAAAAAAAAAAAACCTCTCCACTACATTTTATGTAATAAAATTTGATAATTAAGCTACCTCGTGAATTTGTCTCCCATCTCCCATTGTCTTGTATGCGGTGTGGCTCATTCACCCCGAACAGGACGTTCAGTGAGCCTGCATTAAAACAGGCCTCCTCATCATTTGTCACCGGGCCCAGGGGTAATGAACGGGGTGAATTGGATGTACTCTCTAATTATGGAAAGGACAAAAAGCCAGTCAGATTCCCTTGTCAAGGTCCTCCTCCTGCAGCACCACGGGGAGCAGCTTTCACTCATAAATCAGAGGTGGGACACAGATCTGCAGCAGATTAGAGAGAACATAAAAGGGAGAAATATAGGCCCGTGCAGACCCCAGACAATCAACCATGTAACGTCCCCCGACAGGTAATAAGCAGGGGCCCGGTCTCTCCCGTGTGTTATGGAGGTCGTAAACACCCGCTGATCAGCATCCGCCGCCATCCACGAGCTCGGCAGCCGCCATCTTTCACTGCGGCCTCACCCTCGTCATCATCATCATCATCATCACTGTGATCATTGAATTGGCCGCTGCGATCAGACGCCGAGAGCGGCGTAACCTCGGCATTAGGAGAGCCATTTACATTGATCAGCGTGCTCCCGCTGCTGCTGCTGCTGCTGCCTGCCTGTTAGGTTTCGCCTGTGTGGTGATTGCATTTTAAATTTGCATGACTGCTCATGGCCTGCTCGTCACGGTTCAGATTATATAGAGCTGAGCCGCCCACGCAGCTGTGATCTGCACAGGCCCCTCGTGGATCCTCATAGTGGAGCTTGTTTTAAATATAACTCCAGTTAAAGATCTCTAAAGCGGTGGTTATTTTGAAGATTTTGTACACAGTGTTCCTTTGTAGGTATTTGTGTAAAAATAATTACTCCAGCACAGTTCCAAGCGCAGGCTTTTAATAGAAAGGTAACTACTTTAACTCAAGCAACTGCAGCTACTGAGTTGGCTGTCTCACCTTCCACAAACATGCTCGGCTGGTTTGATCCTTTTATCTTAAAACAGTGCTGTGTACTGTATAATGTATGAACTCCGGCATTACGTTCGAGCTGCGGTAACCATACTCATATTATTTCTGGGACGGCAGCATTAAGTGGTGCCACCGTGGAGAAAAAAAAGCCAAAACATTGAATTTGGATCCTTTTTTAAATATAAAATGACACAACAGACGGCACTGATAATTATAGAAAATATTGAATTTGCAGGTGTATCAGGCGTGGCTGCCTCATGCTCATATTATATTGCAAATTTGGATTCTTTTTAAGTTTCTGGTTTTATTCTATGCTCCTGTCAGGGGGCGGAAGATAAAAACAGCAGTTTATCTGCTCCCGTTAAAGTGCAGGCGGTTCCATGTAAAAGTCCTGTTTTTGACTAAGTGCCTGTTGCACCTTCAGCTCTCTTTAGTCCTGTTTCAAAATCCCGAGAGGATGTGTACTCTTCTGAACCTTTTGAGGCTGCGCTGAATGCTCCCCTCATAGCGGATGCTACGCGTTGTTTTTAATATTAGCCAGATTTTATTCTCAGGTGAAAAGCTCCGGCAGCAACATCACAAAGCAGCCGCGGGGAGTTTGCCCGGATGATGCTGAGAATATGGCCAAGTTGCCAAATTTTTTGTTTCTTAATAAAAATCAGTGAAAGCTTGGAGCTCCGTGTGCTCTTTTCGTGCCCTTCACTAAGTGCACACTTCAAAGATGGCCTTTCTTTGAAACAGCTTTTCTGGTGTGCTTCTGTTGTTGTTGTTGTTGCTGAACCTTCCAACCTAATGCTGCGTTATCGCACATTTTTCCCCAGTGACTCTGATGGCAGCACTGATGCTTCCAGGAAGTCTCTCGTGCTTCTCCCACGAGGAAGAGGTTTTCGTCGTTGTTGTTGTTGTTGTTGTTTTTACGCATTTATTTATTTTGGAGGCAGATTATTCACAATCAACATACAACATGCAGCAGCTCCAGCCAGGATGTGATGCGTTATTATATTTATATCTGCTTTAAGTGTCCTTCGGGCTGACAGCTGTGAACAGAAGCTGCCTGAAAATGGTGCTATCCTGCAAACCCTTTAAAGGGCAACTCTGCTGGCTTTTGACTGAATATATTTATAAATAATAAACAGCTCTGACTAACAATTGTCTGTAGCCAAAGCCTCTCTGCCATATATCTCCCTGTTGTCCAGAAACTATTAAAATCACATTAGTCAGCCACACTATTGCACTGATGTGAAGTTGCCATCCAAACTTCTTCCCCCAGGACGGTTTTGTTTTTACAGCAGAAATGTAATATTCTTTCTCGGGACAGAAACTGTCCTGTGATTTGGGAAAATGCACTCCTAATTTTGAATTATGTATTTTCATATAAAATGGAATTAGTTTCTTTCTGTTGTTGTTCAGTTTTGTTTTGTTTTTCTTCATTATTTCCAATCAGGTACAGCAGTGACTGTGAAAGGGGAATGTCAGTGTGTTTATTTGATTAGCAGTTTACCTTCATTATGACCTTAGCGTTAGCATTACCGCCACTGCTGCAACGTCCACAGCGATTACTCCGTGAATTCAGGCAGAGAGGCTCGAAGAAGGTGTTGGCAACTGCGTTAAAAGAAAAAACGTGTTAGTGATGCAGATTTATGTTGAAGAAGATGGTAGTTTAACTTTCATATTTAGTTTAGCTAATCAGGTCACATCAGCCAGCACCAACCTGTTTAGCCGAATTGGCAGCTGACTGTTTGTGGTGTTGTGTTGTTGTTTTTTTTTTACTTGTTTCACGCTGTGGGGAGAGCAGAATGGGGAAAAGTTACAGGTGCTATTTTAGTTTTAAGGGGATTAGTTGCTACGACACAACAAAGTTAAATGAATGTTCTGTGTAACCGCCCCCCCCCCCACCACCACCACCATAACGCCGCAGAAAACAAAAAGCTAAACAAAAACTGGGTCTTTCTCCTTTCTGTCAGACAAAACATCACCACTTAGAGTTGTGTGTCTGTAATCTGTGCTGAAATACATTTCAAAAGAAACACTTTCAGACCCTTGGCTGAAGGAATTATGGCTTTTATCCACTGAACGCACATGAAAAAGTGGTGTGATATTGTTTCATGGAGTGAGTACTGGGCAACTCTACAAAGGCCTAAATTACATTTGATAACACTGTTTATGTTCTGACTGTCTGAAATATCTCAGCATGGAAACTGTGATATTGTTAAAATTAGAGAAAGTTTGAGACAAATAAATGACGGTTAGAGTTTGGAAGTGAAACCATTTGGTTAAAGTTGGGGATGAATCTCAGGGCATAAGAAAAGAAAAGTTTACTGCAGGTCTGCAATCATGCACAAATTTATCGTCTCCTGCATTGAAGTCTGCAGTGCTGCACTCACATCCAAAAACTACATACCGTGTACACTAACTTGTGCATCAGCTTTGAAAGCGGGCACAGTTTATTGGCGGAAAGGTGCAAAAATGTCCCATCTCATCATATTTTGTAGGAATATTGGGCTGGTAAATACTCACAGAGCCAAATCCAACTCAGAAAATCTGCAGTGGTCCGATAATTTCTCGGAGAAATTACTGAAACTATATATGTGCATATTAAAAGTTCCAACGAATGTGTCTGGGGCTGAGAGCTGCAGATAAAAGCAGCTCAATAAAAGTTGATTTTGTCGTCATTTTTTATGGATGACAATATGAACATTTAGACCATTACAGGCTTTCTCCTTTAATTGGAAACGTTTCGGTGTTAAAGCTTCTCTCAGTGTCAAGAAGTGAAGTTTTCTTTGAATTGCAGACTTTATCTGCCGCTGCTTGTGTTAGTTAGCGTTTTATTTCACATTTTGTGAGTCAATCATATTTATTTTTTTTTTCCTTTCATACTGAAAAACTTCTCCTAAGTACTTTTTTTTGTCATTAATTGCTGATCTGGTGAAGGTTGAAACTATCAAATTCAGAGGTATTTTTAAATCTGTTTTAAAAAGCCCTCCAATCCTCCACAGTTAGCACACAACCGGCTGCAACTTCCTCTGCAAACGCACAACTCTCAGTTTTCGAATCTCCTTTTTGAACCTTTCACGGATCACTTTTCTCGTCTTTTTATAAACTTGAAGTCAGATCCCAGAGCAGGAGCCTCAGGCGGTTCTCTTTAGTTAATCCAGTGAGTGATCCTCCCGGCTGTGGGTGAACAAGCGTTGTATGGATGAAACTGCCAGGCTGTTTTATTAAAAATCACTCTTTCACAAACTTATTCTTCTCTTACCGCCTGATTCCACTAAACATCTCAAAGGTGTTTTTACCAGATTTGGGTTTGTTGATTGTGAAATAAACTCGGTCAGGTTGATTAAAGCAGCCTGAAATGACGATTTGCTTTATGAGATGGTGGCAGCCGTACACAGCGATCCGGACTGGGGGATTCAGAGTGTCCTTGAAAAACCAGCACAGCAGCAGGTTTCTGTTCTGTACAGGTTGAAGTCTGATGCTCCATACATGCCAAAATGCTTTTCAGACGACCAGCTCGGCCGTTTGTCAACACAAACGGTACGATTTTATGGCAGCTGCCCTCAGGATGTCCCTGGAGTCCCCACTCTGCTGTTTTTTAGTTTGGTTGTTTATCTGTCCATGCCCTCCTGTGCAAATGTGTTTTGAAAATAAAGCTTATTAATATGTATTAATATTTCACAAAACTTCCAGGGCTCCACGCAGAGTTCACAGCTACACGTTCAAAATTTTAAGGTGGGGTTATTTGTTGTTTTGCTGTGCCAACTCGTCATGCTACTGTGACTTGGAGCACTTAATTAAAGAAAAGTTGCAGTGGTAATACGCTGACTCAGTGGGCTGCAGCTCACACCCACATGGACTGAAGCGGGACGTGGAGAAATTACCAAGAAACCGCCAATGAAAATAGGCAGTGACAGCTGGAAAGCTACACGATGTTTTAAGGCTAAAATCTATAGCTTGTTTTGTTACTACAATGTTTCCTTTAATGTTGAGGCTGATGTAGTGATTAAGTCAACTGAACCTGAGAAAGGACTTCAAGGCTTTTAAAGCTTTATCAACAATGTACAGAGCATCGCAGGAAAAAGAGCAGTAATGAGAAATGAAAACATATCAGCACAATGTGTCAGCAGGCGATTCAGCACCTCCGACTGGAAAAACAGATTTATATTGCACTTGACAATTTTATGGAAAAAAATAATGGAAGTGAATGTGTTAGCCATTAAAAATAAGGTAAACTGTTCAATTAGTTTGACGTTTGCATCAACAGCAGGGGAGCAGATTTTCAAATGTTTCATTTAAGCAAAAGCAGAAGCGTTTCAAAATACTGCAAATGTCCCCCGCAGTCAAAAGAGAACCAGAAATCAGTGAGATCGGGGGAAATATACCCGAGTGTTATATTCTATTCTGTTTAGTTTGGCTGAATGTGTGGCGGTTTTTTTTTTTTTTTAAAGGAAGCTTTGACCTTCTGAAGTTGTGGTTCTCAAACTTGGTCACATCAAGGAGCTGTGAAGTGGCTCAGTTTGGACCACAGACTCCCATCTGATGACATTTTTCCCTTTAGGTGTTTTGTTACAGGAGTGTGAAAAGCATGACTACACACATTTTGTCATTGTGTTGATGAATGGAATCATGGTGACTAGAAGCCTGAGAAGCCCCATGAAGGACCCCTGTGGGCCCCCAGTTTAAGAGACACTGGACCAGAATAACCAAAATAACAAGTAAAACTTAAGCACTAGGAAAAACTCAAACCAATCACAAACACCTGGACGTGTGTGTTTCAGTCCACAATCAGCTGGTGTGAGGAAGCTGATCTCAGACCGTCCAGCTCGGACTACTTTACGCAGCAGGACGTCGCTGTACTCCGGATTAATCCGAGCACAGATTTTCATCAAATATTCCTCAGCAGGAAAAGAAACATTAAACAAAACGGCCTTATCGCCCTCCTGCAGGTACTCTCTTTAATTAACTGCGCCCTGCTCCGCTCTCCGGGCCGGCCGGAACTCGGGGGGCGTTAAGACCCAGCAGAGGCGCAGTAGTGAACATCTGTCCGCTCTCCGCTGTATGAATTGCGCCGGAGCTCCGGGCTGAAGACACACAGGCGGCGGCAGGCGGGCTGGCACGGAACGGCCCGGCACGGCACGGCACGGACAGACTGGACTGGAGTGGAGTGGAGTGCGATCCGGGGATGCGAGCGGACGGAGCCGGACCATGAGAGAAAGTGGAGCCGGACGCGCGGAGCTGCAGCGATAAGACAAGATGAAGACACCCATGGTAAAGGTCTCCTGTGTGTGTGTGTGTGTGTGTGTCTGTGTGTGTGCTGCTGTGACAGCCAGCATTGTTGTGGAGAAGTGCGCTCCGGCCGCCGGATCAGGAGATGAGGATGTGAACAATGAACGTCCAGCTGTGCGGGCTGTTTGGCACCAACAGCTCCGGCAGCCCGGAGCCCGGAGCCGCTGGATGTTGGCTTTGTTTTATTTTCCACTGCACGTTAATTAATGCACACACACACACACACACACATTTGTGAGAGTGCGTGGCAATTTTAATGTTTTAATGATCCACTTTAGCCCCCAAAAACTCTAACAACAACAACAAGAAGAAGAAGAAGGAGGATGACGACAACTAAAACAGAGCCACGCATTCAACAGTCGGTGTCACAGCTCGGATTCATGAGGCCGGATGTCGGTGTCAACTTTTCACTTCACGCCCTCCGACGCTTCTTCTTCTTCTGCAGATCCGTGCACCTGAGCGCGGACGTGCAAACTAAGCCGGGCTGATCGTTAACATCCCGACATCTTGTCAATGTCATGAATATGCCCGAGCTCTTGAATTCAGTCGATAAGAGCCGATAAGTTTTGGTGGCACGTGAGACGCATGGCGGAGAAGTTGCTGTTGTTGTTGCTGTTGCTGTTGTTGATGATGTCACCTGTTAAACAGCTGAGCTCAGCCGGACTAATCAGCCTCTCCGTGTGTCTCCGGCAGCGCCATGGGGTCGCGGTGCTCCTGGTCCTCCTCCTGTGCGCCAGCTTGTTCCTGGTGTACAACGGCAGCTTCGGCATCGCCTCCAGGGACTCGAACGACACGCACACCCGACGGCCCACCGAAGCCTCGGTGAAGGAGGCCAAGCCTCACCCGGCGGCCCTGCAGGGCTACAGCGGGATCATCGACCATAAGGTACACAGAGTTTCCTCCGATGTGTGCCTGATGCTTTGGAAAGCGTGCAGCCAGTTTTCTCTCTTTCTTCTTTGTTAAACTCGATCCCATCAGGATAAAGTGTACAGCACATCTTCACTCTTCTCCATCTGGAGCCCCCCACCACCACCACCACCACCACCACCACCTCCTCCACCACCTCCACCACCACCTCACAGCTCCATGGAGAGGCTGAGACTCCCCTTCCTGTCATTTATCACAATTTTCTCCAGCCCGGTGTTGCACCACGCTCACTGCCCACCTGTCGCTGCTAATAACAGGCCGGTCTCCAAATGAAATCCTGGGCTGCATTCTTACACCCTAATTGATAAACCCAGGAGACCTGCAGCAGCTAGGTGAGCCCTGACGTCACTGTAAGGGCGTATCGACTTCCATCCATTTA
This sequence comes from Echeneis naucrates, assembly GCF_900963305.1. Classification (NCBI taxonomy): domain Eukaryota; kingdom Metazoa; phylum Chordata; class Actinopteri; order Carangiformes; family Echeneidae; genus Echeneis; species Echeneis naucrates. The sequence goes on along the minus strand of NC_042527.1, from coordinate 18,218,944 downwards.
CCGAGCCAGGAGAAAACAATCAATGAGAGTACTGGGGAGCGAAGGCGCTGCAAGTAAAGCAGAGCTAATCACCGAGTGAAGCAGTTTGTTTTTTGTTTTTTTTTTCTATAATAACAGCAGTTTGGGTGATGGCTGTTGGATGGTTTGTGTAGCGGTCTGCACCGTTTCCCAACAGTTTGAGATATCTGGGGTTTAGAAAAAGGAAAGTTTCCAAGGATTGGGAGACGTTGGCCCCTTTGGGCACAGGCTTGTAGCTGCCACAGCTGTCGTCCTTTTTGGGTCAGCTCCTTGTGATCTCTCTCTCTCTCTCTGTTGTCACTTTGCTTCACTCTGTAGTTATTCTTTGCCCCTCTGTGGTCACTTTGTTCCAGTCACAGTAGTCTGGCATCTGTTTTTGGCCTTTTGATTGATTTTTGAACAGAAAATAAGCTGCCTCTTCAAACAGAGCCTCCCCCTCCCCGGCACATTTAAAACTGTGGATTTTGTCCAGGCAGGCTGTTTGACTGATGCGTCCTCGGCAGGAGTGATGACACTTTGAATGGCAGGCCAATCTGTCCTGCCATCTCTTCTTTCACCACGTGTCATATGCTGATTTGCATATGAGTAATTCAGCAGCTGCCTCGCTGCTGTCGCTGTGCAGATGAGACAAACAAGCAGCTTTAACATGTTTCAGCCAGGCAGAAAAAGCATCATGTGTGATCTGTATCTGAATTAAAACCCGAAGAGTCATTTCACTTTGGTACGAAGTAATCTAATTTGGCATTAGAAGGCAGAACTATTATTCATTAAAAGAAAACTCACAGGCAGAAACCAACAGGTGTGGAAGCGTATAAAGTTGGCTGCTGATAATGGAAAAGATCAGCTGGTTGGCTTTTTCTCAGGAGAAATGCTTTTTTTTTTTTTTCCACTTTCAGCTCTGTATGCAGCAACGTGTTTTATGAACTCATTGCTCTCGCTACTAGTTACATACTGAACTGTTTGTTTCTCCTTTATAATTAGTTTATGATTGTGTTTTTCTCACCAGTATATTGTGCATAAGCCACCAGACAATTAAACACACTGTGGCCAAATCCACAGTTTCTCTATATTATCCCAATGATGAGTCACTTATTAGACTTTGCAAAACAACTTCTGCATCCTAAGATACACTCGCTGATTAAGACGTTGGGAGAGAGGAAAGTTTGGGAAACGTAGTTGTTTTGTGTTTGTTTTTGTGTTTTAAGGTATTTTACACAGACTCTGCACAGCAGCGGTCCTCAGCTCCGGTCCTGCAGACCTTCTGCCCTTCGTGTTTTAGATGTTTCGCTTCTCCAGCACACCTGATTCAAACAATCAGCTCATCATCAAGCTCTGCTGATTTGAAAGACCAGAGTTGGAGACCCCTGCTGTGGAGTACTTGACAGGAAATGGGGACAAGAAGAAGAAACTAGGGACTTCACACCACTACCAGGGGACACCAGGGGAGCAGAGGGCATGCAGATATGGATGGTTAAACATAAATAATGCATCGCATGCCAGCATGGATGGATGCATGCATCTACACGGAGCGGTAGCGTGCCTCCAAATATGAACGAGCGGGCCCACAATGCGTGCTGACAACCATGTGTGCGCACACATCCTTATGCAGACACGCAATGAGAGGCACGAACGGTACGTGCGTCGGCCTTGTCTGCCGAAGCCGGCATCTGCTTCAGAAAACCGCCTGAACAGCCTTTAGGGTCGTTGTGAAATGCGTTATGCCCGCGAGGTCCCCACAAGCACACGGCAGAAGCTGCACACAGCTAGATGTTTGTATAGACGTGCTCTTTGCTCAGTGCAGCAGACAACGATAACAAACGCTTCTCGTGCATTCAGCTTTGTTTTAACTTCCAGATAATTTGGTTTAAGATGGAGATTTTCACGGCCTGTTTGTCACTCGGGCTGCATTAATGGACTTTGCTGTAGAGCTGTTTGGACTGAGCTTGCTCTCCTCCCCTGATCTCAGTAATGTAGTAATTAGTAAGATTGTTGTTCCAGGAAAATCGTGGCCAAAAAAAAAAGCCACAAAAAGCATTTGAAAGAAAATGTATTTACTTTAATGAGATGAATTAGTGAACATGTCGGTGTATGTACCACTGAAATCCAGATTATTCCAGTCCAGAGCTGTCATCAATATGCCAGAGGCAGTTTCAGTTTTGGGTGTCTGGCGAGTCCGAATCCAAGTCTCACAGTCAGAAGTCAAACGAAGCACAAATAAATACAAAATGAGTCAGTCGTACTTGAGCACAGTCGACGGGGCACGCAGCAGCATCTTTTTTATTCTCGCTCCCTCAAATGCCAATAGTCAGTGAGCGTGTACGTTCTGATTTGATGAGGATTTGTCTGTAATGCGTCAGTAAACCCAGCTATGGATGAGAATTGATTTTCTGCCACTGGCGGGGGCAGCTGAGCATTGTAAGTAAACTGCCAATTTATTTTTTTTTTTCTCTTTGCAGTAAACTTATTGACATTTTGGTGACAGGGGACATCAATTAGGGCCCCGGCTTCGCTGAGCATCATTTACACTCCTGCCGACTGCTGTTATGTCAACCGTCACATTCGGCCACAGCAAGTTGCAGTCAATACTTTATGATTTGACTGCACTTGGCTACAACAGCATGCAGTAGAGCAGAATGTAGTGCAACCTTCAGATACTTTGCATTCACTTTTCTGAACAGTTGTATCTTCGCTGCAGTTTGACAACATGGATGAGTTTCCTCTTGAGCCAGAAGTGTAGAAGTTGTTGGCCTTGCGCTGCTTTTGTTATCCTGCGCTGCTGAATTATCACTTTTTTGGGGGGGAAAAAAGAAAAGAGAGAAAAAAAAAAAAAAAACTCTGGCAAGAACATTTGTCTTCTTCATCTTTGCTTGCTGCCCTCTTTGCCATATTGATCTTTGTGAGATATCAGCTGGCTGGGTGTGAGCAGGGTGCAGTGCCAGTCAGCCTTTGACCAATTTACTTCATCTTCCACAACAGCATTAAACTCATCACAACCCAAAAATCATTTTGAAGTCTGTTCATTTCCGGCAGGCTTTTGGCCGAGTTGCCGAAACATTTCTGAGAACAACAAAACAGAAAATGTTTCACCAGCCCTGTCAGGTTATGAACCAAAGTTGAAAAATATATATATTTTTTTGTATATTATCAATTATACATCTCAAATCCATTAGATCCTACTTAGCATTTATTTCCAATGCAGCATGTTTGATGTAGGTCAGGATAAAGCGATGATTTATTTCCATCTGCGCAGCAGCTTTGGACCGAACTGTGGAGGAGAGGGCCGGGATAAGGAAGCAAAGAAAGAAACTTTGGGCAGAGATGAAAAGGCAAAGAAACTCTTATTGAGTAAGGGCAAAGAGAATGAGAGACGAGGACAAAACTAAGAAAGGGTGAGGATGGAGAGAGAGATAAAAGAGAATATAGGACTGAGGAAAGGTTCAGCCTGAGAGAATGAGCCAAGAGAGGAAAGTAGGAGGCAGCAGCAGCAGACACAAGTGAAAGATAGAGAATGAAATCCCATTGGGTTTCACTTCTTCTCGCTCAATCCCGCTTTTTATTTTCTCGTGGAGGAGGAGGAGGGGAAGCCACTCTCCCCTGTCTCTCTGCGGAGACGTGAGGATGGGAAAGTGTAACCATCTCCCTTTGATTGCCTCCCTGACACCAGAATCATGCAGATTCCTAACTGATATCCTGCAAGTCAGGTGGGGGCGACGTAACGGAGGAGATTCCTGTGCAGACGAGAGCGAGGCGCCTTATCAGACAGGAGGGCCAGCCTGATGTCACTGAGAGGAGAGGAATGAATGAATTTTTTTTTTTTTTTCGTATGATTACAGGTTAAACTTTTGGCTTCTTAACAAAACGAGACTGCTCTCAAAGCAATACTTCACAGGTTTTACATCACAGTAAAAAAAATAAATAAATCAGCAATCAGCAATATTATATTTAATTAGGTTGCCTGCATCCATGATGCAACTCCACCGCTGACTGTGTTATGTTAGGGGGACGAGTGAAGGAATATGTTTTTATTATGTCTTTAGACTGGAAGGAAGCCCGTTAAAGCTCCACACAGAACCCAGAGCCTCCCGGCTGCGAGGCGACGACGGGTCCTGTTATATGCAACATCAGAAATTTGACCTCTCAGTGACCCCAGATGGAAAGTCGCCATCACTTAGATCAATTTTGTAAAACAGAGATCCTTGGAGATATTCTCACCACTCAAAGAAAGTAAAAATCCAGAAAGAGCTCCAGACAACTCCTCTCAGATGGAGCACAAGATATTTACAAAGCGGATTCCTCCATCCGAACTCTGGACAGGGTCAGTTTTTAGACATATCTGGGCTGGAAATACTCTCTGACTGCGTACGCTTTGCTGGAAGGCATGAAGGAAGGAGAACGAAGGAGACATGACAAGGCATCTCTCTCCCAGCCACATCTTCAATGACAGCTGGAAAAGTGCAATGTTTAATATTTCATATCCGAAAGCCACATTCTCTGTGGCTGACTCCGAGCAACAAAACCATTTTTCACCGTTCATTAGGATTTTGCAGCGGAGTCAGCCAGCTGATGGCGAGAAAGAAAACTCCTCAATTAGGCCGTTATGGCCGAGGACTCTGTAGTCATTTGCCAACTAACGGTGTTTGTGGAGTTTGAGGCGCGGTCTACGCCTGTGTGTGTGAGGTCTTTGTGTTTTGTAGCGAGAACTGTACAAAACATTCCTGACAGATAACCACTATTTTTGTGCAGAGACCTTGTTAGAATACTGAAAATGCTCAGTTTTGACTGAAGAGAAGAGAATGGCAGTTTTGTTATATCTCAGCCGTCCCAATTGGGGTATAGTCTTGGATTTCAACTTATCTCCAGAGCATTCTGCTCCCTCCAAATATAACACAGCTTCAGGCTTTTTCCAGTGCAGGCCCGGAAAGCAATTATGGATGAAGGAGGGAGGCGACGGGGGACCCGCTGCCTCTTCGATAAGCATTCCCTCGATGGAGTAATCTCACACTCCGTGCCTTTTGGCATTCTGTGGTTAGGGAAACACTGGCGAAGTCACACATTTCCAACATAAAGGAAGTGGAGGGAAATTTCTTTGGGCACGTGTCTTGAGTTGAATGGTGATTTCATGCTTCTCCGTGTTTTAACCTTTGGTGCTTGGGAAGCTGCAGCCCGTGGGGCTCTCTCCTTATTTGGACCCCGAGAGATCTGTGAAGGATCTGAAAAGGTTAAACTACGAGAAACGGATGATACCGCTTTGCACAGCATCAGGAGATAGATGGTGGACCGCTGCCGCTGCCTTCCACGCCACTGAGAGCGAATACGAGACGACTGGCAGGCAGAATCGGAATAAAACTCCATTTCTTTGCTTTTCCTTCCTCTGGCTGCTCTCTCACACACACACACACATACACACACACACACACACAAGGATGGCTACATTATTCACTCTTTAGGAGTGATTAATGAGCATGTCGTCCATGGTGGGAGAGAAGGATGATCAAACTGTTCCTGCATTGTGCCGTAATCTCCGTCCGTATGCACTGAGCCACCCACCGACCCCAGTTAGGAACATATTGGGTGCCATTGTCATTAATTATGAAGAATTGTTGGTTTGCCAAAACAATGTGCTCCTTTTCCCCGGTTGCAGCAAACGGGGAGCAGAGTTGTATTAAACTCAGCAAAGTTTTCATGTAAAACAAGATGTGACAGAGTAAAAGTTGCAGACAAGCCCTGATGACCAGAAAGAAAGAGCCTTCTGTCAGTTTGTAGCGTTCGCTGATGACACATTAAATCTGTCTGCCCAGCAGCAGCTGCCTTCTGTGGAAATGATCCGATTGTGGAGCTGACTTTGATGTACGTGCCGTCATCCACCCGCCCACCTCTTCAGTGAGAAGACGGTGTCATGGTGATCCGTCGGAGGTTATTTGGTCTTCCTCCTCATCTGCTGATGAGCTATCTGATCCCAGAGCTGGTCTCATTAACTCAGGCTCATTCAACAGCGCGTGCTATCGTGGGAACCCAAATCATCATCGGTGAGGCAGATACTGTAGTTCGTCTTACCTCGTGGGGAATGATTTCTGATGATGGCGGCACGGTGGGACAGTAGAAAGGTTCCCTCCAGGTTCTCCGTCTTCCTCCTACAGAACAAACATCCATGTTCAGGTTAATAGGCGGCTCTAAATCGCCCGTAGGTGCGATTGGGTGTTCGTCTCCTGGCGTTGGTCCAGGGTGGACCCCGTCCTGGCCCGGCTCCAGCCTCTCCACGTGACCCTGATGGACACAGGATGGCTGGACGGAGGAGTGCAGGTGCTTCTGCACAAGGCGGACTAAAGGCCAATTACAGGATTGATGAGAGCTCTGTGTTCTGTGAATCTGTTTAAGGCGTTCTGAAACTGTCCTGAGTGGCGGCGGACCAGCACGTCACTTTTATGCCACTTGCTTTTTACGTTCATTTCAATCGCCTGTCTGGAAGGCGGAGTGAAACAGCTGGCCGCCATAGATGAGGCATACACAACTTGTGGTCTCTGTTTCTGCACAGTTGTTCGCTAAGTATCACAAAGGAAGCTCGAACTCTCCTCCGCACAGTCAATCACAGCTTCGCCCCAATCCGGCTGCTTCACCATCATAATCAGCACTTGTGAGGAGGACCGCCAGCCGCTTTAGCCGTTTCATGCCTCCCGTCAGGTGGCTGGATCGCTGTCAGACGTGGAAAAAAGATCTGATGAGATGTTGTTACTTAAAGCAAGATGCTTTACCGGACGTGTTGCACATTCCAGGAACTTTGTGAAAAGATGGCCGTGACAGATAGCGGCCCGTCAAGGCTGCTTTTTGATGTGGTGACACAAGCAGTAATGTACGCCATGCAGCTCATCCATGTGTGTTGGTTTGTGGTTTGTCTGTTTTAACACAACAGCTCAGCCAGCTCTGGGACGATGTTCTTCACTGGTAGATATTATACGTACGCTCAATTAGCAGTTTATTAGGTCCACCTTGCTAAAATGAATCCGGACTAACACAGCAGCCCTGAAATAAATCCTCTACACAAGAAGGCTGTAATGTTCAGTTTTTCAACAGCATATAGGATGCTGCAAACGAGCACTGATGCCACATTCAGATCATAAACTATACTCATAAAATCTGGATTTTATGGATTTTTTTTTTTTTTTTTTTTTTTTTAGTTTATGTGAAGCATGAATATTTTCTGGGACTTTGACATAGATTGGCACTTTTGGAAAACGTTTCACAGCTGAAGTTCATTTAAAGTCCCTGTTTCTCGGGAGCAGGAGGATGAAATGAAAAGTATAAATTCCAAACTCGGTACCTTTGTTGGTTCTCATGGTTTTAATGGTGATGGGCGTTTAGAGCACGTGTAGAGGGATCTCCTGCTGTGGTTCAGAAACACGGAGGGTCGATCTGTCACTTCTCCGACAAAAGACACAATATCCAGAGCTTTGTTTCTCTCTGTACGTTTGTCAGTCACTGCGGCTGTTTGTTGAAGAAAGCTAAAGCCGGAGTATTAACATTAGGGGGATAAATGCCACGTAGGTGTCACTCACTCGATCCCAGAGAGATCACAACGTTTATACTGTCTCTACAGCATCAGATAGTTCTGGGCGGTTTTGGAGATTTTGGACAAGCGGCAGCAGCAAGTGGGTCACACTGACATATAGGTCAACACTGAGAGTTTCCACAATTGTCAGTACGACTAAATTGATTTTGGCAGGGAGGCACAGAGCGTGGCCGATGTGCTGTAACCGTCACAGCCTCAGCATAATCTCATCAAAACACGGCTTTCTGATTCATTTTCCTACCGTTCCAAAATGGATATTATTGTTCATTGTACTTAATCATGCTAAAATCTTCATCACAGTTTCACTGCTTCAGTCAATTTAATTCGAAAATTTCTAGATGGCTGTGGGGGAAGGAAAAAAAAAAGACAACTGATGTACAAGAAAGAAAGAGGACCACAGCGTTTGCCAATGATCCAAGAAGAGATTACGAGATTAATATGAATGCTCAGTCCAAAGGCACATACAGTAAGTGGGAAGTATGTTTGAGTCGGATAACCTTCAGAAAGTGCTTCAGGCCTGCACAGGGGAAAAAGTTGCTGGTAAGTCCTCACTATGTTTTCAGTCGTAGTGATGTGCGGCGCGGCGAATATTCACCTTTGGCAAACAGAGTGACTAAATTGTAGCTCAACAGCCTCGTTGCAAAATCAATGGATGCATACGCTCTCAGATAATAGCAGGAAAATCATGTGAGACTTTGAGCTAGCAGGCCGGCTACGCTTAAAAAGCCGCTCTAACTTTTTGTAATGAAATAAATTGAATGCCAGAGACAAGAAATCAGCCGAGATGATTTCCTTCTTAAACGTTCGGTGCTGCATTTGAATCTCTCGTTCCACAGATCAAATATCTGTGGAACGCAGCGGGCCTTGTTTAGAGATTGTTTCGAGGCGAGTAAAACTTCTGCCTCATTTCAAACCAGCAGTTATCTGTCGGAATAAACAAGTGCCACTATATGAATGAGGTTTCTTTACTTTGGCTGATGGAGGCTTGACGTGCTCCCCCGAATAAACGCTTTCCCTCCACGTTGTCCTTGAAACACAAACATGAAACGCCGAGCGGGGAGGAAAGTTTTGAAATTGGGGGGTGTGGGGGGGGTTCAAATGCTAAAAACACTCGCCATGAATTTGCCGTATAAGAAGAAGGAAAAGTGGACAGCTGGCAGAAGACTATACGTCCATTTTCAGTTTCCTCGACTAGCAATCAGTGTGAGTCATCGTCTCATTAAGAACACATCGGATGATGCTGATGATGATGATGATGATAGCGATGGTCAGCCGCTCGGTGAATAACAACAGAGGAACAGTATTCACCGCACTTCCTCTTCTTCTCTCGTACATTTGACTCAAACACATATAACACTATCTGACTGCCGAGGACAGAAGTTCTGTCTATTAAATCTACAGCACACGGTCTTTTTACACGAGGTGATTTCACATGATCCAGTTTTTACATGCGCCAGTAAAAAAAAAAAAAAAAATGAAAAGGCGAACAGAGTGGAACAAGTTTAAGGATACGGAGAGTTCATCGTCTGTAATAAGTGTTTTAATTTTTCAATAAAGGAAGAACTCATTTTCTGTCTTGCGGGGTCAGATTAATAATTATTAATTTCGTACTTTACAGTTTTATATCAGAGATCCACACCAAAGGTTTAATCTGCTGCTCTTGGCTTGATTTGTCTTGGAAAATCGTGGAAAATCATCCCATGATGGAAAACTTCACTTGTTTTGGCAGTTTTGAATTTTCATTTGTTTATGTGTGGGTTGAAATTTAACTTTTTCATTCTGGTGGAGATGTTTTTTTTTTTTTCCCCCTCTGCTTGGCCTTTTCGATTCAATTACATTTAGAATATTTGGCTCCATGAAAAGATCATTATAAATCAAAGCGGCAGTTTTCACCCTGTTTGGCTTCTGTTAGCAGCTGCTCAGTTTCACAGTTCCACAAAGAAGCAATGTTATTAAAAAATTAATCACTGCACAACCCCTCGAATTAATCTCGTGGCATTTCACGGGGCTGCCAACCCCATGTTGGACTAAATGTTTTTAACTGCGACTGCGATAACACATCTTTCACAGGCATCGTTGCCGTTTTGTTTAGGGGCGAGCTTTTGTAGCGTTATTTATTTGAGCGTCACTGGACTTCTTTCCCGTTGTTGTTGTTGTTGTCATTGTTGTGTTGGCGTTTATACTCTGAATGGAAAAATCCTGATTGCTTCCTCCAGCACTGCGGCGACGCAAACCTTCACCTTCCCTAAAGCGTTGGAAAGTGAACGGGGCTGATCAGAGCTCATTAGGGGATAAAACCGTGTGGAAGCGCCTCGCCGACAGAAAGCTGTTACCATGCACACATTGTTTGTGTCTTTATGAATTCCTGCTAGACAGAATCCACTCAGGATTAGACTAATGAGCCCCGTGTTTGTGGGGGAGGCTCATCACCTTGGTGAAAAGCTGAAAGAAAAACCTCCAGTCATTTATTGATGTGAGACAGTGAGTTGCTGGCAGGAATGATTTCGTTTGCTGTGAAGCTCAACCGCATGTTCCTAATCACCAGTCGGGCCATTATCAGAGCTCAGGTCCGTGTCCATTAAGAAAATGAATAGGCATTACTTTGGCACTACACATTAGCATTGTGATTCATTTCATTAGCACTTTCCTATTAAAAGTCTGTGTCTCTGTGAAAGCAGCAGCCAAAAAAAAAAAAAAGTTCTCTGGTTACACTGTAATTTTAAACAATTAAACAGATATTATTATTATATTTTTTACTGTATTTGCTCTGCAGCCAAGAAATGATTGTAAATAACATTATTAGACTGTTTTCAGAGTGTGAGCCACATTTTGATCTTGTTAGTTTTGTAAACTTTGCGGTTGGCGGGTCATTCCAGAGAGCCACCGGACAAATCTGAGGGGCTGCGAGATGATTAAGGAAAGATGAAAAATGAAAGTTCTTTTCCCCCTAGCCTTAGCTTTTTTAAAAAAAAACAGTACATACTTTCACTTCTGTGATCATTGAGTGAAGACGTTTGGGGAACAGCTAATAGCTCATTAATCCGGTCTCCAGTTTGAAATGGATTCCCAGAAACTCTGCAGTTCCATCTACTGCTGATACGCGAATATTAGGAGTGGAAACTGCGTCATAAATAGCAGTCGGTGCTAATTTTAGTCAGGTTTGATTGAACCACTGATCAGACGTGTTCTGTGTTTGTTTTTGAGGAAGTCTCTTCACTGATCTACAGATGGTTTTTTTTTTTTTTTGGTCTGTCTTTTTTGCCTCGACTCATTTTGGCTGGACCGACGTTTTTGGGATTTCACCTTTTTTTTTATTTTTTATTTTTTCCCTTCTTCTCCTCATGCAGAAGCATGAAGTAGCGCAGACGTAAATATTCAAGTAAAGACAAAAATGGCTGCTAATTATACTGAAGTGTAGCTTTTGATTAAAGGGACTTACTGAACTTTACTGCTCACACGGACATTAACGCTCATAAACACACCGTCACATGAAATCTGCTGCCTCTCAGCAGACGCTTTCTGCTGGATGGCTGTTGTAACTGGCAGCTGGTGTTTCATACACTCTCAGACACAAACACCATTTTTGGTTACTGTCTCTCATCATGCTGCGGTCCAACAGATAATGCGCTCACTCCAACTAGAATATTTACTATTGAAAATGTTTTCAAAGGGAAACGCAGCTTTCCCCGACAGAGAGCCAGTAGTATTGCTGATGTATTATTGATGTCTCTTTTTTGTTTTTCTCAGGCTTGTTGTTATATTGTGAGAACACAACCGTAATTGCTCCCTTGGGATTTAGCTTGACGGGATTTATTACACTGGCACTCCAAGATTTAACAGCCAGTCTCAAGCCTGAACGAAGTTTTCGCACTGGTGAGAAAATTGTCTGTTTGCTCTTGTTCACAGCAAACTTGTCATCTTGAGTTTGATGGTTAGCAGTTCGTCTTGAGTGCCGTATTCAAATTCCTTCCCTGCTGTCCCTACCCATGTATATATTTGGCTTGCGCAAGGATTATGCTGCACCTTTTATCTTTCAGTTTCATTTTCAGCTCGCTGTATCTCATGTAGAAAAGGGACTTTTGCTGTGCAGCGACGAACGTGACGTGAAAGTGCAATGGCAGCACACACTTTTCCTCTCAGACATCTCTTCCAAGTCGTCGCTCTCGTCCGGACTTCTCTGAGGAAGATCATCTTCTTGTTATCGATTCGCTCCATTGTTTACCACCAGTATCCATCCCTATCGCTCCAACTGAGCTGAGAGGATTACGGAACATATCAGCCCGCTGGATCGATGAGCGGAGTGCCGATGATGGCCGTCGTGAACTCACTTCAATGTGAAATCTCATCAAACACACAACAGACCCAATGCGCCTGGACACGCCCAGGAAGGGAAACCTTGCAGATGTTTTTAATGCTGTTTGCCAAGCTGAACGAAGTCCAACTCAGATATGATAACTCTGGTGCAGCTGTGAAGAAGAGGAGTGTGTTTCCTTCCCATGAAATCCCTCTGAAGGTCCTGCCCTACATTTCCTGGTCTCCAAAGTGCTTCTTCCTCTGACAGCCACTCCTTTATCATCTTCCTGTTTTTCATCTCTATAAGTTTGCCTTTCATTTTGCCCCCCCCCCCGTCGCTCGCCCCCTCCACTTCCCCTCTTCCTCTTTGTCTTTTGCACATCTTTCTCCCTCCCTCTCTCTCTTCCTAATGTCCTCCTGTCATTTCCTCCGGGCATTTTTCCTCCTCCATCTTCTTTTGCTTGCCACCTCCTGCTGTAATTTTGGAGCGAGGGGGGGAAAGAAAGGTGTGTAAGAAAGAGAGCTTCTTTGACCTGGTAAATTGCAACTCATCTTTTGTATTCGTGCCAAAGCAATCACTCCTACAGGGATGTACATGTGCGGTCTTCGCAGCGGCAGTTTGCACTTCTTCTGTCCGGGTGGAGGTTATAGGGACAAGCAACGGCTGCATCATTGGACACTCTGCACCAGCAGCTAGCAGTCTGACACGGAGCCAATTAAGGCAAGGGAGTGTGTGCTGTAACAGTCTGCAACCCGATTGTCTCCACACTCCCACTGGCTTGACACGTTGGGCTGCCTGGATGCAGTCTTCCTCTCCAGCTGCTCATACTAATAGAAACTCACAGCGAGAGCAGCCGTTTGTTCTCTGCTCGGGGTCACCCGCACCAGATGAGGCAAGCGAGAAGACAAGGAGGGGGCCGACTTTTTTTATCTGGGAGAAAAGAGTGAGAGAGGAACAAGGCGCAGGATTGTTCTTTTCACCTTTTCATGCAGCTGCTGAGGAAAGTTAAGGTTTAATGACCCAGAGTCTTGCCCTCGGGGCAGTCGACCTACACATGAACTGCAGCGGTGTTGGGGATACAAGAGCATGTTTGATTGGGGAGGCAGCACGGGGAGTGTGGAAGGATATCAGGCTGTGGATTCAATGCGGGTGAACACAATAATAATAGCTTCGGCATCAAAATGGATTTCAGCGCACCGCTGGATCGCTGTCCTCAACGTTTTCCGACAAAGTGCCAAAGAAACGATGCGACAGCTTGGTGCTGAGCACGCTAAGGCTGCTTCATTTCATCAAAGTGTCATTCTCACACTCACGCCATTAGGTAATTCAGAGCTTCAAGTCTTTGGACAAGTTTAAGCAAACTCCATACAGAAAGGGCCCCTTGTCCGGGGCCCCTTCGTGGATAGGATGACTGAACTGACTGAGCTGTTTTTGGAGATGTGTGGCTTTGATCAGATTCATTTGATTTGATGCATTGGCATCTGCTAGAAAAATATGAATGAAAAACTCTACGTGTGTTTAAGCATACATGTCGTAGTACAAAAGTTCCTGACTCAGCATTAACGGGAAAGTGTTTATTTGAATATATGACTGTTATATCAGTGTTTGCATAACCCTGAGAGGCCACGTGTCAGAAAAAACAAATGCACAGGCCCCTTTAAGTGCTTTAACACATAAATGGTGCAGTCCACACGCACGACGCTTGACTGTGCTGTGACAGGGATCACATGGAGGCTCTCCCCTCACCATTATCTTAATCCTTCAGATGTCCGGCTCTGAAAGCTGTAAACCTACCCTCGCTTTATTTATGCCTTGTTTCTCCATTGTATTAAATCACACACTGCGCCAGAGGATTGTCAGCAATCAAAAATGGTGTTCTCTGAGAGGAGCCATTGTTTCATCTGTTCCCTCTGAAGTAAGATTCAAAACTCTGGCTTTCTGCGTTTGGTTGATTTAGGGCTTGTCATCAAACCGTCTCTGGGCACCTCACTGGGAGAAAAACAGCATTCCCAGCTTCAGACATCGATCGGTTTATTTGACAGCTTGAGCTAGCTCCCAGTTGTTGACCAACTTTTCATGAGCGGACGGGTGTTTTGTTTGTTTTTTTTTTACAACTTTGTGCCCAGTCATTGTTTGGTACTCACTCAGGCGGTTTTCTATCATCAGGTCTATCTGCTCCGTTATCACTGAGGAAAAAAAAACAGCATGGCGTTCTGGGTCACACTTGTCATGGCTCTGCTGAATTATTCACGTCCTTGTCTTTGTCTTTGTCTATTTCATGTTTTTCTTTATCCGACTGGTTGGTCGCAGTGGAAGTTAAAGAGTGACAGATGTATTGTGCGGCGTTGTGTTTTTTGGTCTGTGTGTGTTGTGTCAGAGAAGGAGAGAGGCTCATTTTGATGTCCTCTAAACTGTTGCATCCCTCTCCAGCAGCCGCACACTTTTACTTTGATCACAAACGTGCACACAGACACATTAAATTATTAGCTCCTGTGTCTGAGTCTCTCTCTGTGTCCCTCACATGTACGGCAGACACACACTCAGTGAAGAGCCCTCTTTACACCCTTACTCGCTTTGAAGATCAGAGCTTTACTGACACTCTCCCCTCTCCTTCAAACACCGTGGATGATATCAGCTCTTGTTTCAACCAGTGCCCTCCTAACAAGATCATCCCCCATGTCACTTATCCAAAAAAAGCAGAAGGAGGAGGAAGAAAAAAAAAAACCCAACTTAAACCCCCAGCAACGAGGCTTCATCTTCTTTTTGGGTCAGAGGCTGTTTTTTTGGTGTGTGTGTGTAGATAATTGCCCTCCATCAAAGCTCTTCTTTTCAAGGTGCTCACAGAAAACTCTGCCCTAATTAAGACCAAAGCTTCAGAGCAGCAGGAGCTGTCAACCTGGACTATGACTGCTGACCGCTGGAATCCCTAATTGCCCCTGTTCCGATATCCACTCCCTCCTCTCCTTCCTTCCTCCTCCTCCTCCTCTTCCTCGTCTTCATTAGCTCTCAGCCGTGCCTGTTTCCCACCCTGGCTCTCTTTAATGACCAGCCAAATGTGCATGCTGGACAAACAGCTCCAAATAAGCCCCCTTCCACCGACTCTGCCCTGCAGTCACATAGCGTGCACGTCTTTCTGTGCGTGCTCGTGCTCATCAACACAACAGAAGCGGGCTTGATTGTCCTCTAAATAAACTGTCTTTTCTGCTAAATTTGAACACACCATTCTCCCCGTTGTTGCCTCCAGCTGCTGAGACTTTACTCTACTTTGCTGTCTTCCTCTTTCCGCCCCTCCCATCATTTCTTTCTTTGCCGTCATCACTTTGTTAATTCTCTGTTCGTTCGCTCCTTTAATGCTCATTTCTTTAATCCTTGGATTTCTTCCTCCGTGTCCCCTGACGTTCTTTTCCTTTTAATCATAATCATGTCATAAATTCCACATTTTGCTTTCTCACAGTCAGCTGGGAGCAGAAATTAGCATTACTCCAATTTAGTTTACGAGGCATTTTTGTCTCTTTATTTAATTTCGGATATTTTTTTTTTCAGGGTCTTTTTCATTGGCAGTTTTCCTGGATGATAAAAAAAAAAAAAAATGTCCATAGCGAAAATAAACACAATTCATCCCTATCAGATGTGTTTTTACTTTACACCGCTGTTAGGAGACTGGGGCTCCATTTCCTGATAATAAGTGTTGTGTTTTATTCAGCTTTTTATTTTTTTGACTGCTCAGGATTTACAGATATTCGAGGTTTTTCCGAAGCATACCTGCTAACGACGATCTGATGAATTTTCCTCGAGCTCCACCATGAGGCTGACGTTCGTGCTTTGGTGTTAAATATCACAGCTATAGGAGGGGTAGTCATGGCATCTGTTATGAAATAATTCTTAATCCCCTCAGGATCACCATGCCTAGAACAACATGAATATGTTGACAGGAAAGTCACTAATGAGCCAAGCCAGACTTATCAACCAGCATATGAAGTAATAACGGTGAAACGTAATGAAAGCACAATGCCACTGAGTCACAAAAGACAGGCCCGTCTCATGTTGCTGCTGTCAAAGCTGTATCTCTTTTAAGTGCTCACATGTTGTGCTGCTCCTTATTTTCTGTCTTCACGTAAATGCAGTCATCAAGGAGCAATGTAAGGCAAAAGCTGCAACACATTCAGGAACGTAGGACGTAGCAGATATTCCAAATTTCTCTTTCTTTTTCCATTTTTAAGCGGCTGGCTTCAAACCGCTGTTAATTTCTGGCGTTACAAAGAAGCCTTGGATCTGAGGAAGATATAGAAAGCAAAGGCATCTTTGACAAGCCTAAAGGTCAGCCCGGATGGGCTTGAAAATGCTCTGTTGCGGTATCTCTGGGTGAGATGAGCAGGCCAGACAGCATCCTGCTGGGCTCGATGATTGCCGCCTCTCAATGCTCACATTTACTGGCCATATCCTCCATTTCAGATCTGTGAAGGCCCGGCTTCCTCACTAAGCCCTCGCTCGATCCCTCTTCCCTCCACATTTGCCCACAAGAAATCAATAACAACACTCAAATGCTATTTCTCTGCACGGAGGAGGTATGGCATACATCAGGCGTGATGGCCCGCTGCGGTGTGTATGCCTTTCCTCCAGGGAGAGCACCGGTTGGAGCAGAGAGGGTTGGTGGTGCTTTGGGCCGGGGGTGGGGGGGGATCAATGAGAAATTAAAGCTGATTTCACACCCCCTAAAGACCAATGTGAGTTCTAACCACCGATTATTACCCTGTTAACCACGGGCACTGAAGAGCTCTGAGTGCTGACCACAAAGCAAATCAAGCACAATATTTTCCATTTACATTCACATAGAAATAATGTGTCATTACATGAATCCTCTATGGCTTCGAGTCTTTTTTTTTTTTTTTTTTTAATTATACACTGCTGCCACATGTCCCTCAGAAAAATGTTCCTTTTCACTCACACGTGACGTCTAAAGCAGCTTTGGTAACACCGGAGGAACTGAACATTTGCTCTGAGCTGGCAGAATAAAAAACACCAAAACCTTGTTACAAGACGACATCTTGCTTTGGTGTCCCTCTGCTCTCAAGGATACTTCCTCCCCAGGTGGTCTCGGACCGAACTCCCCCTCTCCCCTTTCATCCCTTCCACCGCAGCTCAAGGTTAATCCCCGCCGCGGTCAGGAAGTCAGGCGGGATGAGCGGTGGGCAGATAGCGTCGCTTCGCACAGCGCTGTGAAAGATGGGCTCTCTGGAAGCAGAGGTCTCCGGTGGCGCATGAATGAGGAAATGGAGGATGGCGGCCTCCTTCGCCTGCGTCGCCTCCACACGGAGCGGAGGTGTGACGCGGCTGCTTCCCGTCTGCATGTCGGCGTTTTTGTACTCTTACTAGGCCACAGTGGACGGACGGAGGAGCTTAATGAAACCAGGACAGACTCCTGGTGTTTGCCACAAGTGGGACAAGGTCACGCCTCATCCCTCTGAAAATCTCACTGAGATGACAAATGATTCTGCTCTGTGAGCTAATTTTAAACAGCTCTACAGATGAATTCAGAAGTTATTCAGACTGAGGAAAAACTGGCATAGGCCGTTTAGATGTTCCGCTGCAGGTATTTATAAGGTTAGCTTAATGAGCGGCCACCTTTCCAAGGTGTCACTGCTGAGCAAAGCTGCTGCACTAGAAACTCCCAAGAACACAGTGACCTCCGTTCACTGTAAATTGGAAGAAATTTGGAGCCGGCCGCTGGCCTAAACGGAACAATTAGGGGAGAGAGACGACGGTCGTTCTCTCCGACCAGCAGAGATCCTGCATGGAAATGGGAGAAAGGTTCACGTCTCCTCAGACATCCTCTGATGTTCACATCAGGTCCCTCCCCCGATTACTGTTGTTGTCACTTACTCTTCTATAGAACGGAGGCCAAACAACTCCATCGTGGTTTCATCAGAGCAGAGATTCATCACAGTCTTGGTCCTTGAGAAACCCACTCACTTCAGAAAGGCCTCTGTCATAAAAGTGGTGGAGTTGTGTACAGATGGAATTATTTAACAAAACAGGGCAGAACATTTGATTCGAGAACTTTCTGTCTTTTTCCGAAGAGCAACTGTGATGTCAGTTGATCGAATTCTTTAAAATCTCTCCTTCAAGGGGGAAAGAACTTAAGTGCTTCTCATTTCATCTATTTGAAAGAAAAATGCAATGAAATGCACAATTCTACGCTGCAGTGACACGTAAAATGCAACAACTGACAACTGACAACCTTGGACAGGTCGCCGGCCCATCACAGGGCCAACACACAGAGACAGAGACCAACAACCACTCACACTCAGACCTACAGACAATTCAGCGTCACCAGTTAACCCAAACATGTTGTCTTTGGACGGCGGGGGGGAAAGCTTGTTGTGAGGCAACCACACTAACCGCTAAGGCGGAAGCTTTGGAACTTCTTAAATCCATAAACGCGTCGCATGCTAAAGGAGACGCATAATGAATTTTGAGTTAACAACCTTGTCGTCATCCTGAACAAAAACCCGTCTGTCTCATTTCTATCTTTACACCTGCAGTGAGACAAAGACGCCGAACAGTTTGCACAATAAATTATTTAGTCAGAGAAATCACTGGGGTTACATCACTGATCTCAGCTTTGATCAGGGTTTGTAACAAGAAAGTAATGAAATACACTTTGAAAAAAAAAAAGAAGCCCTCATAGTTCAGCCATGGTGAATCTTTTAATTATGATCAAAGGTGTGTTTTTGTTCCGTCATTTTCAGGAACAAAGCCAGCAATTTCGATGGATGTGTCTTGAATTATAAACCATTTATCGCATGAATTATTGAGCACAGCACGAGTTTCACTGGGGGTCTGCTCTGATTTTGTTCGGGATAAATTCTCAGTTTTTTAGGGAGTCGGGAAACAGCCAGTTCTGAGCTAGACTCCTGTTTACTCCAACTCCATTGCCTTTGCCCAAGCAGCCATATTGAAAGGGTCGTGTAATTCTGGCTGAAATGGAGAGCCTTGTCCAAACCATCCCGCCTATTTCTCGGTAATAGTCTGACCAAGCTCCCTGAAGAGGCCAATTCTGGCCGAGAGAGGCCCACTTAGATTCTCTGTGAAACAGAAGGAGAGAGAGAAAAGGGGGTCTGGGTGAAAATGGGATTTCTGACCTGCTCCACTGATGCCGTAGCTCTGTAGCCAGATTGGCTGTCAAAGTGCTGCCAGGTGAGAGAAGGAAGTGCAGGGGGGGGGGGTGGATGGATGCTGCTGCTGGTGATGTTGTAGACCGCCAGGACCTCATTATCTCAACAGTTCATCAAACACTTTGGCACCAGTGTGGCTCTCACTGTCTCCATATCTCTTTCCCCATCTTTGTTTTGATCACTCCTCTTTTCTCCTCCCTGCCTGCCTTTTCTTCCCCATCTCTTCTTCATCCATCTTCCTTCCCCCCACCCTCATCCTTGAAGTCTCGTTAACCAGATGAGCCTGCTCTGCTTGCTAATCTGCCACTAAGTCAAAGTCAGCAGATGAAGATGATAATGACACTCCACCCCCCCACCCCCCGCCCCAAACAAATCCTCCACACCCTCACACACATCCAGCCATAATCATTTGTTCTTGTTAATGCCACAAAAATGGAAATTTGTTATGGCTGCAAGTATGTAAATAACCTCCATATTTCTTTCTGGGAGATATTTCAGAGCACATTAGAGGGCTCTCCAGTTCTGCTGTGCACGTCATTGAGTTTCAGTGCAGGCGAAGGAAAATCCCAGGCACACCCACATGCATATATACAAATTACACGCCAAGCAACCTCTCTCACACGCACACCATCAACTCGCTGAGAGAGCTTAACATATACAAATAGGTCCACATTAATGATTTATGTGCATGCACAGCTTCAAATGAGAAAGCTGCAAGGAAAAAGAGGCTGCGCACACAGACAGGACACTTCCATCACAGAGGCCATGTTGGATTTGGAGGAAACGTGTGCTCTGATATTACTGAACTCTGATCCCACAGATTAGATACAAAGAAGTGAAACTCATTCATTTATTTCTTACTCCTCTAATATCCAGTTTATCTGCTCCATTCAAGTAGTCGAAAATACTAAATTTTACTGTCACAGAAAGCTACATGATGAAGCCGGAATCTGAAAGTTTTAACATATTTGCTTGATCATTTATATAAACGATCGAAAACTGTCGGCAGGTTCAGTCAATCATCTTTGTGGCTGCGGCAGCGACGTGTCATTCTGATGTTGTTTGTTTGCTTGATGATAAATTTTCAGTCACCAGTATGACAAAAAGTTATGATTAGCACCGACTCATCACACACACACACACACACACACACAGAGCACCGCGTTATCGGCAGGATGATTTTATTAGCCTTCACAAAATTCCTATCAAATACACTCACTGAGGTCAAGAGCTGCAGTTAATGTTCACTTTAAAGCTCAGAAAAGGGAAAATGTGAACTCAGAGGCTTTGTGGCCTGATGCTGAGTGCAGTCAGAGTTTCTGTTCAGAATAGAACCAGAGAGCAGCAGAGGAGCTGGGAGGTGACACAACAACGGTCCGACTTCTGTGGGAAGAAGAACCGAATCGACACAACTTTCAAACACCGCGCCTCCGTCCATGGTTTGGATGGCGGCACGGATGGTGCAGCTGACAATCAAATCCCGCAGGAAGGATGCGAATCTCCAACACGTTGTGGAATTAAAGCCACACAGAAAAGAGGAGCTGACTCTGTTTGTTTGCTGTTCCTAATAAAGAGCTCAGGATCTTTTCAGAGAAATACTTCATGGTTGAATATTTAATATGCATCGCAACATTAGTGTTTGAGTTGAGCAGAGGTTTCTCTGTTATGTCTAAGTGGGAGAAAGATTTAAGGTGAAGCTTTTGTAACACCCCGGGGTTCCTACCAATCGCAAAGCAATATGACAAGCTACACACACCCGGGCGGCTCTGTCGCTCCCTATTTGTCAACAAAGCATTTTCTGCCTCAAACACGCAGAAAAGCTTTTTACCAAAGTTCCCTTAGGTGTGCATTTCTGTCTGCTTTGCATATTCTGTATAAAACAGTTCTTTCATACCATTTTGACTTCTGAAAAAAAGTTTGTAGTTTTTATCATAGATATCGAGATAAACCAACAGAAAATTTCTGCTGCCGGCGCCTCCACAAAGGGGGAGGAAAAGGAACGAGGCCGGCAAATATTTGGATGCTCATTTGTAAAAAGGAAAAAAATGTTTACTTCATCCATGTTTTTTTTCCGCTCCTGTCTCCATCAATCAGCCTCTGAGGATGCACTGCCAGACCTGCGCCCTTGTGACCAGCTCGGGTCACCTCATCGGAGGCGGCCGGGGGGAAGAGATCGACAGGGCCGAGTGCGTCATCCGCATGAACGATGCCCCCACCGCCAGAGGTTACGCCCGTGACGTCGGCCGCCGCACCTCCCTTCGCGTGATCGCTCACTCCAGCATGCAGAGGGTGCTGAGGAGCCGCCACGAGTTGCTCAACGCCAGCCAGGACACGGTGTTCATATTCTGGGGACCCAGCAACTACATGAGGCGAGACGGAAAGGGCCTCGTCTACAACAACCTGAGGCTGATGAACCAGGTTCTGCCCAAACTCAAAGTCTACATCATCTCCTGGCAGAAGATGCTGCAGTTCGATGAGCTCTTCAAGAAGGAGACCGGCAAGGACAGGTGAGCGTGTTGTCGTGCCCGTCTCAACGAAAAAGAGTCTGAATTACATGAGGACGTAATTCTGGAGAGAAGTCGTTCTGCATGAACAAACGTAGTGGTGCTTCCACATCTGGACCAATTCTGGTGCACAGACACAGAAAATCCTCCGGCTGTCAGACTGGAGTGTGAATTATAACATGACAGTCAGGTGGGTTAAGTTTTTCTCCGGGGAGAAAAGAAATGCAGTTTGAGTGCAGACGTGCAGCTCAATGAACTGAAGAGTTACGGTCCTTATAGCATCCACCTTGTTAAACTAAAACTGTCAAATAAACGTAGCCAAGAAGAAAGTTCAGTGTAGCAGGGCAGAAGAATAAAGTACTTCAAGTACCTCAAAAACATTTGGAGCAAATACACTTAAATACTTTGCAACACTTCTACTGCAGTTACTTCAATATAATCTTTTAATATTATTAATTACCCGACCAGGTAGGTGGCACTTTCCCTGAACAGTTTCAGCGTGTACCAACTGGACATATGAAACCCTGAACAGGAGGTCCGATCGTTAGCTGAATGCCGATGTCACACAGCAAAATAATGCTGGAGAACGAGAGTTGTATATATAAAGTCATCTTCCATATGAGTAAATGTCTTGTAAATGTAAACTGACTGTTATTCTCATTTTATTAATTCAGGTGCTTTGTGGTTAACTGGCTCTTTAAATATTTCTCTCCCTAAATGCATCCATATCATTCACTCTTACTCACACATGCTGTCAATTCAGTTTTTAATTTTAGAAGCCCGATAAAGAAGCTGGCTGTCAAAAATGTCTGCGTCGCCTTTGAAAGTCAAGCTCAAACACCATTAGAAGGTAATCCTTGGATGTCGCGTGTGATGTGAATTTTGTTTGTTTCTTATATGAAGACGTCTGTCAAGGTCAGGTGATTAAACCCCCCCCCAAAGAAAAAAAAAAAGGAGCAACTCTGCTCTGCCTGCCTGTGAAGTGCAGATGGCGTAGTAAACACCGCTCTGAGCTCCTGCGGCTGCAGCACCTTCGCTCCAGCTCAACAGCGTTAAAGAAGTGAAATTGAATGAGTCCGAGCCGGGTTCTCAGTCCTGCAGGCATTAATGCTTAATGAAAACAACACCACACACACACACGCGCTGTTCGTCTTTGCTCTTTGTCTGAGCCTTTGTATCGGGTGTCACTAGAGATTGAATCTGACTGCAGCTTGAGATAGATGTCAGGGGAGAAATTGCAGAGTGGAGGATTTGGCGAATAGCTCAAACATCCATCCTTCAGATTCTGTCCCTACAGTCGTGGTAAATGTTTACAGTGAGCAGGCGTCCCCTGTCACTGCTCTTATTGACTGTTTTTCATCCATTGCCGTGCCCAGCATTAACATTTGGCAGGCTTATTTTCAGCCATTTCTGCAGTGGGATGTGTAGGAGGAGAAGAAGGTATTAGTTCCTTAGATATATTGGTTTTGTATTTTTATTATGTCAGATAAAAGTTTAAAGGAAGCGACTGGCCTGGAAAATGTTCCGTACCGGTATGAAATAACGATATTTTGCTTCAATGATAAAATCTGTCCTTTAGTCACACCAGTTGGGATCCTGTGGGAGAGCAGTATTGCTAGGAGTTTTTCTGGATAATCAACTGCATGATCGGCAACCCTGCAAGCCTGTAATTGTAATTATGGGTTGTGCCATTTCAGGAAAGGTAATTAAGATGGTGTGGGATGATGCCACATATGCCCATTTTAATCACACCAGCAGCGGAGCAGTGAAAAAAACTGATCCCCTTGCATCCTCTGTTAAATTACAAAGCTGGAATGAGCCTCAACTGGTGATTAACAGGAAATTAGCATTTGGAACAACAGTTTTTTTATATATCCAGTGTTTTATGTTCCTGTAATGCTTTATTAGCATCACTAACAGTTCCTCTGTGCTACACTTTGCTGAAATTTAGTGTGTGGGTTGCTGGCCAGGTGGCAAGACGTCATTCACTTAGCAAAACATTATAAGGTTGATCCCTTTAACAGAAAATGTACCTGCTGGGGGAAGAGAATGGAAGTGATAAAAATAAATATAAGGAAGAAAAAAGGTCAAAGTAGAGGAAACAGAAGCCTCAGCAGGTCAAGTGGGCAAAATCTTCAGCAGAAGAAATGAATCTGGATTTACCAAAGCTGGAGTTTCTTCTCACTGATTGAGAAATGAAAATTTAAGGCCAGGCTGTCATCTGCATACTGTATGTTATCCAGGATGGTGAGACCTTCACTCAGGCTGAAGGGCAGACAACGTGTGCAGGAAAAAAAAAGAAGAAGATTTTAAAAACTAATAAAGTATCATTTGTTGTTCAGTCAGGTGCAACAAAGTTATCAGGAGAAACCACAAAATTAAAGCAAATGAGGGTGGTGACTCAAACTTCCACTGAAGCGAGAAAAAGCAGCCACAGCCAATCAGACAAGAATTTGAACAACTTCTGTTTTTCTTAGCGCTAAAATAAAAAAGGCCTGTTTTCCATTTTTCCTGTTGATGTAATAAATTTCCAGATGTGATGAAATGCTCAAGGGCCCGACAACCACCATGAGAGAATGCTGGAATACTCGACAAAAGAGAATAAAAGAGAATAAAAAGCAAACTGGAACATGATGTTTCTTCCCCAGCGGAGGAGGAAACATCAGAGAAGATGTATTAGCAGAAAAAATATGCATGAAAAGAGATTCCAAACAAGGGTCAAGGCTGCTTAGGACTTGAAGAACGTAACGGGGGGGAAAAAAAAAAAAAAAAAAGATTATCTGGAACGGCAGCTGTGATCTGACTGAAAGCACCGTGGCTGTGACGAAGATACAGATGGCCTTAGACCAAAATGTGCCTTAATTAAAAATCAATACAAACAACAAAGTAAACATCGAACTACCTCTAAACATTATTGAACACGTCTGCTAGAAACCTTAAACGGGATCTACCTGGAGGTGTTTCAAAGGAAGGAGGCATGAAAAGAAAATGCAAATGAATATACATCGGGCTCATTCATTTATTCATCGTGAGACATTTTTCATATCAGCCGTTAGCTCAACAAGATATCATCAGCTTCTGTTTTTAATTAAAGCTGCAGACTATATGTTCTTCTGAGTGAGATGATGTTTTTCTCAACCGGCTTGAATGAGTTGTTCTCTTCTATTGTTGTTATTTTAAAAGCACTCGTCTTTTTTCTTTTATGAATGCCAGCGTTCAATATAATCTCACCTTTTTTCATAAAAAAAATAAAAATAATAAAGATTTCAAGGCTCAAAGATCAACACACAATTAAACTATTCATCACACAATTGCTTTTACTCAATTTTACAGACCCAAACTGCAAACAGAAGGAAACAGCTGCGTTCCCCTTCACAGGAATAAACCTTTTCCCCGAGTCCTTTTAAAAGACAGCCATTGAAGCTAAGAGCTTGACATTTCACACCACATTATTCATCAGCATGTTCATAAACAATGAAATGAAGAAGACTTCTTAAGTGAGATTAGCGGTATGCCTCCTGACTAAGACCTCCACACATCCAGCACTCTGTGGTGGATGGCTAAAAGCTGCGCTTTGAACTTTACAAGTTTTCTAATTTGCACAAGGCGTGTGTGTATCTGTATGCGTGAGTGTGTGTGTGTGTGTGTGTGGAGTCAGGGGGCTGTTGTCAAATTAAAGCCCAGTGGCTGTGTTTGCATATCACAACAAATCAACATGTACCAGACAACCTGACTCCTGCCGTAAAAGAAAATGAGAAATCTGCACTTCAGCTGCAGTAGCACCACTTTGGATCGGCACCGTTGTTTGTTGCATGACTCTAATAAAGATGAAAGTTGCACAAAGGTGCAACGTTACCATTCATCTCACTGTCACTCAGCGTGGAGGAGGGATTGATGCCAGAGGTTTGGAAACACAGACACACAGAAGGAGCTGACCGTTTGTACGCACATTTCTCCAGCAAACAGTGAGAGAGAAACAAAAAAACCAAAACAAAACGACAGCTTTGTCCGAAATCTACGTCATATTTAACACAAACAGAAGATAAAGTAGACTACATTTACCATCTCCCATTTGAATTCCAGCTGGGCATTTATTCTCTTTACAATAACCTCAGAAATGCCTACAATGGAGGAACATTCACTGACATGCACTAAACTTTCTCACAGCTAGAAAATGACAATAATGATGCAGATCGACAGTGATTACAGCTCTTTATAAACTCAAGTATTGGCTGTCTGCTAAAATACAGGACTGAATGTCTGCACCAACAACACCGTAGCATGCTAATATGTCAACACATGTATTTTAAACATTTCTGTGTAGAGAACTTACATTCATGCTCACACGCTAACAAATCACGCGTCTGCTTGTCAAATCTGATTCAAGCAAATTGGATTTGAGAAGTTTTTACTAAAAACTTCCAAACCAAATTTATTATGATTCTTCCAGTGAATGCAAAAACAAAACATTTTCCTGAGATTTTACTTTCAGCCCGGAGCATGGTGCTGGTCGTAAATAAAATACGACGGGGAGTGGACACAAACCTTAGCAGCCCGACACAATCTGGGCGTTTTAATGACCCTCCGGGGTTTCGTCTATAACGAACGCCACCTAATCCCCCGTCAACATTCTGCTAACATTTCCTCCCCTCCTTGCAGCTTTTCAGGGAGATGCAAAATAAAAATGCTGGCCTTTTTTCAAGGTTTTTCTTTCTCTGCACTGTTCTCTCAGAAACAGTCTCAACACCTTCTCAAAAAATCAGGGTAAACCGTTCACTCCTGATGTGTCAGCCTCATCAGCCGGAGACGAGCTCGGTGTCAAGGTGCCTGGTTGTTCTTGTCGAGCCTTTTCTTATCAGGCTCGAGCTTTTGTTTCTCTAACTAGCAGACTAAAACTCCCAGCCGGCAGTGTGGAACAGACTAGAGGCAGTAAGAAACTGTCTGAAAACAGAACGTGATCATTTCAAAAAATATACATGTAAAGAGAAGATATATGCAAGTTGATGTCACAAAATAATCTGCAGAAATATTAAGATAAATCAGTAAATTCCCAAAATGAAAGTCTTAGATAAAGTTTCAAGAGTCCAATTGAAATAACAAATAACTTATTTACCATCCTCAGTCAGCCACTGCTTTAATCCACCTCCAAAACAATTTGATGGATTGTCATGAATTTATGTATGTTGACTTAATTAATCCTGTTAAATGCAGTTCTGACAATTTCAATTATCAACAAAAGGACAAAAGTTGTCCGTTCGTTACGTTCATTATTAAATGTCAGCCGTTTTACTTGCCAAAATATGAGAGGAAAAAGGAGCTGGTGTGAAAATCTTTTTTCCCCTTAATCAGTGTTCATTTTTTCTGCCGTTTGACGACGCAAAGACAAATCTGACACTTTTCTTCTTTTTATGCTTCAGATTATTTTCTGCAAAATTAAACAGCACTGATTGCAATGAAATGAAATATGTGGGTCAGACTTTTCAATTTTAACTGATAGCACAGAAATCATTACATTGTACTCGCCCACACTGAATGCATCGTTAAAATATCCTCAGTGTAGGTCGGAACTATGTGTTTGACCCCCCCCCCCGGCTAATGACATGAGCTAACTGACTGGAGTCAGAAGTTGCCAAACTAGAGTTCAGTCAGCAGAAGTAAATTGGAGATGTGGCGTAAAAATGCTCACGAGCTCACGTGCGCTGATCTGAAAAAGGAGACCTCAGAAGAAGTGTTGATTTGCATAGAGATGAAAGGATTACAGAGCGATTTCAAAGAGTTCAGATGGCCATCAAGCCGCAGCCAAACAAACTGACTGTGTCTGACAGAAAGGAGCCGCTGGAGCCGGTTAGTAGCTTTATCTCAACCACACAGACCATGAATGTACAGGATATGATGGAGGAAGCCACCAAAAACATCCCATGCAAGTTTATCAAGTCGCATCATCGGAAAGATGAAACTGAGGTTGGATTCTTTGGGAAGAACAATCACATCCAAGGTGAAATCAGGGGAGGATGAGATATTCCAAAGTTTTAAATCATCCAGGCAAAACCTTAAAACTGCATTTAGATACTGCACTGCATTCCTGAGAGCACATTTACCTTCAGTTTGTCTCAAACAGGTGATCTGCAGAGTAATACAGTTACTCCAAAAGGCCAGGATGAGACTGGACAGCTCTGTCCAAGACGTTTCTATAGATGGATAAGTTACAGAGTCTCTGCTGGTCAGACAAACAAAGCTCCAGATCCTGCATAACCGAACACAGGAGACTGTAAGAATATACCTGAGCTGAAGTCATTCTGGAGGAAGAACAGGAAAGAGAAAAAAAAAAAAAAAGCTGACACGCATTGTGTTTGGTGACACGTCTGAGATGGTGATCGGATCACAATTTATGAGCAATTAATGCAGGAAAGTAGGCCACTCCAAAGTTCACGCACTGCTGAAGCCACCTGCGCTCTAAGTTAATGTGGCAGATTTACTGGTGTAAAAGTTCTGCCTGTGGCTCCACCACGTCTGTAATTATTGAATAAGGACGTTAATTTAATGTAATTGATGAGCATTAAGTAGAATAGATTTTCTTTTTACCTCCCTCTACAGTTTTCCTTTTTTAAATAAATCTTTCCACATTGTTAGCAAATTGCAGCATAGCAAACGACCCCGTTGGAACAATTAGAATAAATGCATTAATTTGTACCTCCATCGGCTTAGTTAATATTTCCAAAGGAGCCATGAATGCGTACTGGTCAGCATTCGCCACCCAAGTCAGGCCGAAGCTGAGCTGTGCTGCAGTCGGAGGAGAAAGATATTCAGCCAAAGGATTCAAATAAATCCCTGATGAATCTTTTATTGTAAACTTGTTACATCAGCTCCTGTTTGAATATCTTCACAACATGAAACAAGAGCAGCTCCGACTATTTATTTCATTTTTTTTTTTTCTTTCACTAAAACTAATTTATAAATGAATATTGATTGTTCCAAAAATGCCTTGGACCACAGCAGCTAAACTCCTTGCTTGACAGTGCTTGGCAGTGATTATGGCTGTGGCCGCTGGCCAACGAGCCGGGGATCAGCATCATGAAATCTGCAGCTCAGATCAGGTTGTTAGGCTGTTGTTAGGCAAACTAACATCAGCAAGACAAAAATGTTAAGTTGTTCATTAAAAAAATAAAATAAAATAAATATATATATCTATCTCAAAGGTGTTTCTTTATACTACAATCTTTTTAACATTTCACACAGTGAAGCATCACCACAGATTTCAGTCAGCTCTCGATAGGACATGATGTGTTTTGCTTTAAAAAAAAAAAAGAAAAAAGAAATGTCAGTAATTTTAGTTGTGCTTTGATTAAAGTCATTTTCTCTTTTAACTGATCCTTTAGAAACTGTGCAAGTTTCATGACTTGGAGCCGATCAAATCTGCCGAAAACCAACAAGGAATTCTTAAAAAATGCATGTAGTCAGACTATTTTTCATCAGGCAGGAATCCTATGAGACAGATCGCTCTGATGGGCATTTAGATTTAGAGACTCATGCCATGTAAACATGTTTCTTGCGAAACAACATATAAAAAAAAAAAGAAGAAGGGGGGTTCTTATTTCTAGCTTGTGGAAAAAGGAAATACTGTGAAGGCCGGCAGATGGTTCAGCCATGTCATTTGCAGACCAAAGCTACTTTCTGATTAAAGGTTTGATTATTTGACAGAGTTCATCTGAATCAGTCGATATGTGGGATGGATCTGTATTTTAATGAAGCAGTGTGGGAAACTGAATGATCTCACAGTAAGGAAAATCGACCTCTGGATTTAGATAAATCTTTTCTCTGCCATAATACACCAACATCAGATTTTCTGATTATCTATCCCCGGTAATCACATAAAAAAAAACATCCAATGCTGCAGTTTTCATCCTTGTGGTCTCCCACACATGAAATCCATCTGTCTAACTGTCTTTCCTCTCTCAATCTCTCCCCATTCCCCTCCTCCTCCGCAGGAGAATATCAAACTCGTGGCTGAGCACCGGCTGGTTCACCATGACCATCGCCTTGGAGCTGTGTGATAGGATCAATGTCTATGGCATGGTCGCCCCTGACTTCTGCAGGTGAGACGGTGGAGCTGCATGTAAAACGTCTTTGTGAGCTCCTCAGCGGGAGTTTTTATAGCGCAGCTCTGCATGTGGTCGCTTCAAGTGTATACAAATTCACAGAGGCGCCGAGCAGCCCCCCCCCCCGATAGAAAAGATTACATCTGTAAAAATATTCAGGCAGCTGATAGATAAAATGTCAGCGCATGGAGATGTTTGTGGAATGCTTAAACAAGTCAGTAAACAGTAAACAAGTGAACGAGATGTTCCACGACTTCCACGCCAATTCTTGTTTCTCTGTGCATTTAAGGGCTGAGAGGGCAAAGGAGAAAAAGGTTTCACTGCCCACCACACGGTTCAGCGTGGGGGGGGGCAGAGTGTGTTAAGAATGCAAAAGTGGCGAAAGATGAGGATGTTGTATGTTACTGACAGAGGAAAACAGCTTTGAGCCTGGAGGATGGACTCACCTGGTCTAATTCCCTGCTACACTACTTAAGCTGGTGTCAGTCAAGCTTTGTCTCCTTTGGCTCTCTCCATTTTGGCTTTATTTGATTTTGCTGCCGCGTACAATGCCGCAGACACACTATCAATAAAAACAGGCAACAATGGACGGACGCACAATGGATTCTCCGACGCTGAGAACAGAGTTTCTCCCCTGAAATCCAGACAAACCACAGCTGCATTTACAATAAGATGCTACATTTTATTTCCTTTTTTTTTTTACCCTTTTCGTCCTCTGGTCTTGGTTTAGCTTGGATTACTGCACTGAAACACACTTAAATGAGATAAATGTTCTGTTTTTACTTGAGTGACTCACTTTTCATGATATTTTTTTGCTGATGCTGATTGTGATTAGATGTTAAGAGGAAAGCTTGACATCCAACCGACTCTGTGGCTTTCAGGTTAATACGCAATATAGTTGTGTTGTTGAGGATTCCAGCACAACAGCTAACAAAAAGTGTCAGTCTTGAACAGATGAACAGATGGCGGGTAAAGTAATGTTTTGGTCACACAATTGATCCCACTTTTCTTGCTGGCTGGGTTATTTCCTTTTGGCTTAACTAAACGCCTTTTTTGCCATTAGTGCGAGGTGAATTTTTCAGCAGCAGCACGTTGACCTTCTTCAGATGTATTCCGCTGATTTGCTCCAAAATATCCTCATTAAAAAAAAAAATACTGGATTTACTTTGGGCACCTTCTTTACATGCCAACATTATTAGAAGCAGCTTTGTGGAGATGTTAAAACTTTTCAACAGCGACCATATGAATGCACAAAGCAGTTTTGCAGCGACACCATTGAATTCAACACAACTGCAACACTACAGTGTGGACAGAGCCACACACAGTACACAACACTGCATCTGCAGGTCAGAGTGTTAACCCCTCCGTAGTCACTGTGCTGCAGCAATTTGAAGAAAGCACGCTTTCCATGTCATCTGGCAACAGCAAGAATGAGCCTCCTTCAATGAGAGGACCACCATGACCCCACGCTGCTCAATGCCGTGCAGGACAGTTGCAAAGAATCATGGGATACGGAGTCGCTCCTGCCTCGGTCTCGCTCTCTCTCCTAGCAACCAACTCACCCTGCCTCATTAGCAGAGTTTAATGTTTCGAATTACAGCTCACATCTGAGCCACCTCAGTCAACACTAAATTGGGGGATTTCATTGGAAAAAGAACAAATCTTATTAGATTTCTCAATAAAAAAAAAGAACAAACTGTAAAATATCCAGGCTTTGTTTTATCCGAGTACTTAGCTCTCGTCGATTACATTTTTTTTTATCATAGGTTTTGGCACATTTTCCATCTTGACGATAACAAAGAGGGAATGTCGGTCCGCTCCTCCCAGCAGTTGCTGGGTTAAGCTGATACTTAGCAGCCCCTTTAGCTCACATAACAAGTGAAGTCTGTAGATCTTAGTGGATGTGACCCGACTGAGAATTTTAAAATCCATCTCTCTCTCTCTCTCTGAAATCATGTCAAATATGCTTTATTGACATGAAAGTTGATGCATCAAAGCATATTTCATCAGAGATATCTGGATGAAATTTCTGTTTTGATGCCTTTCTCCTCTTTATTTTATCAACTTCCTTTCTCTATCTCTTTCAACCTCACAGGAATACTTTTTCACGCTGTTAAGCTGCTGCTGCCCACATTTATTTTAAAACGCCACATTTCCCTTTCTTTTAAAGAAAACATATCAGAAAACTAGAACTGATGCGAATGACAGCGTTGGTGATGACTTTACCGGCCTTGTATAAACTTCACCTTTGCAGTGTTGAAGCTTTTTTGACTTTTCATTTTACGGTGAGTATGTGCTGAGAGAGGCGGGGATGATATGAAACTATCCCCTCAGTTAGCTATAAACCTTCGACCGCTAAAACATTTCATGAACAGAAGGTTTTACCAAAAGTTTAGCCAAATGTAAAACACCTATGAGCGACATTTGGACAGACAAAGTAGAAAACAACTATCCACCTGTATCTGACTGCAGATATTGTGTTCACAGAGGCTCAGAAAATGTGATTTGATGTCTCTGGAGAAGAGAATAAAGAGTTTGATTCACAGACAATAATGTCTGCATATAAGAGACCACCAGTTGTCCTGGAATAACAATCCTGATTTCATATACACGTCTGCATTCGCTGCTATCGAAGCATTTTGAGCAAAACAAACACAAAATTATTCTCTCGATACTGAGATCAATTTGTTCTTTCTGCAAAAATAACGAAACAAGAATTGATCTGAGTTTGCACAAACAAGGAATTTGCTGCGGCAAACGTGTGACCCACAGTGTGACCCCCATTACATACGACTGGCGCCCTGAGGAATGTGGAATGGCCATGCTAAAATATAATTGGAAGCAAAATCTAGTCTACTGGGCTATAACGTTTATGAGGATGTAGAACTGTATATGTAGATGTTTATTGGCGCAGCTGAAAATGCTGAAATGCAGAGAATGATTTGCCTCATTAATAATACAGTGGCATCTGCAATATCGCTTGACAGGCGGATCAAAGAGTGCAGTGCAAACAGTGTTATCTGCTACTCTGAGAAATCTGGGAAGGAAGGAAGATTAACGGAATTA
The DNA here is from genome assembly GCF_900963305.1 of Echeneis naucrates. NCBI lineage: Eukaryota > Metazoa > Chordata > Actinopteri > Carangiformes > Echeneidae > Echeneis > Echeneis naucrates. The sequence goes on along the minus strand of NC_042527.1, from coordinate 18,186,227 downwards.
AGAAGCACAAAATTCAAGGACCTACTCAGTTCGAAGTAAAAGAGGTCCGGTTGTACCTGAACTATGCTGTCAGGGTCATTAGCGTTGCAATTTCCAATTTAGGAAACAAACATCATAGACAGCTACAGGAAATCTGAAATCCAGAACACACAGGGATGTTTTGTTTTGGTTTTTTTTTTTTTACAGATATGGTACGAGCAGACTGCTGCAGGTTTGGGAAGACAACATGTATCCTCACACATTTTCTCCTCTGCTCCATCAGGACACTATTAGAATACAGTCCATGTGTCCATGCGACGCTTTGGAACAATTCTGAAAAATCCGGACACAATGGCTGTCCCTGAATTCATTCTAACACTGAGCATGGATAAAATTCACTGAAAGGACACTTCTGGCTCCAAATCTTTTCACTGTGTGGTGGCTAAGATTTGCAACGGCAAACCACATGATGTGAAATCCCCACACACAGTGCTTCCAATACAGTATACAGTATACAGTCACGTTTATAGATGCCATGTAAAAGGAATGTATTTAATCTAACAGGAATATGATGGGAGGAGAAGATATGGGTGGAAGAATGCATGTATGCAAGTACGACCAGTGCGTTAATACAAATGCACGACAACCTTGAGTCAGTGATGCTGCCGAGCTGAATACAGCTCTTGTTTTTATCCACTTTGTGAGATTCCTATGAGCGAACATGTCTTTCATTCAGAACCTTTTATCCCTTTTAATTCATTTAAGTACCTCTGTGAATGCATATTTTCAGTTTTGAGTTATTACCTGCTGATTGTTGACGGCTGGTGTCAATATCAGTGATGGAGGCTGATGTTGGCTGATACAGGGCATGAGGAGGCGTGTTCGTCTGTCCGGGCCACTTTCTTCTCTTCAATTCTTCTGCTCCCCTCATTAAAATGAGAGTTTTGGCTGCAATGATAAATATTTGAAATACTATTGACTATCATATTTTAACCCTCTACAGACCACAAGACAGCTAGCAAACTATTGTGCAGATACATAGACAGCAATAGAATTTTGCTAGTTTAATTCACAATCTGAACTTTCCATATGTCCCGTCTGTTTACCTTCCAAACGGAGGTCTTCTCCTCTCTTCTTGCCCCCCCCCAAAAAAAAAAAAAATCACCAGCTTTTTTGCAGTTCACACAACCACAAGTTTAACACATTATCATCACAACCTGAGCAAAATACAGATTTGTGTATTTGACATTAAAATGAAATAAATAAATAAATAAATAAATAAAAATAGCCAAATGATGCTGCACATCCCTGTAAAGAGAGTCAGGGTGCATGTCAGCCCCCCCGTCGTGTGAAAGTGAAGTGTTTTTCAGATCTGACCTGTCCCTCATGTCCCCCTCCATCCCTGCAGGGAGCCTCAGCATCAGTCCGTCCCGTACCACTACTACGAGCCTCGTGGTCCAGATGAGTGTGCCATGTACATTTCCCACGAGCGCGGCCGTCGGGGCAGCCACCACCGTTTCATCACAGAGAAGCGGGTCTTTGCCAAATGGGCACGGACGTTTGACATCCACTTCTACCAGCCGGACTGGAGCCCCCCGCCTCTGCCAGCCAACCGGACGCTGGAGGGAATGGGGACAGAGGCACCTGCGCTCCCCCGGAAGACGTGACCGGTGTTGGGGCTGAAATTAGCACGCTGTGGAGATTCATGTCAGGAGGACTGAGGGCGAGATCCTGGACCTTTAACGGGAAGGTGAAAACATGAAGTAGGCATGAAAAACTGTCACCACAGATGAACACTGACTCTCGTTGACTCTGCACCTCCAGCAGTGTGTTTCCTTTACTGCGCTTCTCTGGAAACCTTGTAAAGCAAAGTCACACAAGAAAGCAACATCTTCACGCACTCCATTGTCAATGCATGCAGTGTCTTACTGTTGATCCCCTCGGTCTTTGTGCACGTGTGAGCTTGTATGTATATGTTTACCAGAGGAAGCACAGGGGATACAAGTCAGCCTCTGCTGAATGAAGGCTGACAGTCTATTGAAATAAAAAAAACATTACAATGCCCATAATCTAATAATGTAATGCTGGAGAGCAGCTTGTGCTGAATAGTAATACGGCCGCTTCATTTATGATCCCTGTTCAGTCATCTTCTGCGGCCTTCACAGATTGAGGATGTCAATTTCTGTGATAATTTTTGCACTCTTGTGGCACGTATCAAGAATCAAACTCATTCAAAAGAAAGATACGAGCCACTTCCCTGACTTTCATTTTGCAATGCAGATCAAATATGTGCATTGTAAGCTCACTAAAAAAGGTCCCACAAGTTAAACTTTAGCAATGAGGATTTCACAAGTGTGTAATATTGACTGAGGCTTTATCTCGTGCGTGTGCACCTCCCCTGGCCTCCATACATATGTATCATAAGGCTTGGTGGGCTCCTGTCGCCAGTTAATAGTGCGATTTATATAGCTACAAGCTGGATTTCCGTGTAAATGCACAGCCATGTCACACAAGACAAGTGGGAGATTAAGATCGAGAGCAGGGACGCAGCAGCTGCATCCATCCTACTGTACTCATCCGCTGCTGCCCCTCTGAGCCTGAATCACCTCGCCAAGAGTTTGGAGGAACACAGCGTTTTTCTATTTTTGTTAAATCGTGTACGTGATCCGTCAATCTTGATTTCATTTCGTCTGCACTCTCACATCATTAGGCGGAGTGTATGCCACATGCATGCTGCTCCTCTCTCCTCTCCCTCCCTCCTCCTTTTTTTTTTTTTAACTCCTCTGCTCCTCTGAATGGGAATCAGGTGTCAGAAAGGGATGAAACGTGTGGTTACCTTAATGACACATCCTGATTTTGAGTCCCTGCTGGTTTTGCCCACATCTCTAATGTGAGTAATGAGAGGACAGATGCTGTGGGTCAGATAAATAGGATTCACATCATGTTTCTTCAGTGGAGATAAGGACATGATTGCTTTTCACACTTCAGCAACTGCAGGAGTGGTGCTACTGTACATTGCCTGATTGTGAGTGATGCTGTCTTTGTGCTATAGCAAAGACTGAGACGTGTGTGTGTGTGTGTGTGTGTGTGTGCGTGCGTGCGTGCGTGCGTGCGTGCGTGCGTTTTCCAGAGATGTTGACTCCTCTGCGAATGGCTGTGTGCAATTGTGTTTATTATCAATGTCATAAGCAAAAGCTCCTGCCTAATTAAGTCTGTAGTGAATCAAAGTATGTTATTTTGGGCTGCAATTGCTCATTTCTTCCATTCCCAATAAATCCATTGGTTCAGAAAATGTCAGTAAACAGCAAATATGCGCAAAAACCACCCAGAGACAAAGGTGACAATTTAAATGGCATTTCCAAACCCAAAAATATTCCATTTACTGTGATACTAAGCAGGCATGGCAGCCAACCTGAACATTTCCAAAAGGTGAAACTAAACTAAAAATAAATAGAGTTGAGATGAGAAGGTGGAAGGGAAACATTTAAACATTTCTTTTTCCTCAATAAAATACTTAGAATTGCTCACCTTTTGGGAAATAGTGACTTCCTTTCTTGCCAAGGGTTCAGTGAAAACACTGACGCTTCCTTTATGTCTGTGCAGTATAAAGATATTACTTAATGAACTTAAACAAAATGTAAATGTAAAAAAAATGTTTGACATTTTCTGGCTCTTAACGTCTAAATGGTGTTTTTATATCTCAGTGTCATTGTTAAGTATGAATTGGTGATACTTGAAGGTGCCAGCAGATGGTTTTTAGATGCCTTTGGATGGATTGGGGTGGACTGTTTGTCCATTTTTCCGATCTTTACACTAAACTAAGACGACTGTCTACATAGTTACTGTACAGGCATGACAGTGGTATCATTTCTAACTCTTGGCAAGAGGGTGCATTAGCCACAATTCCTTTTAGCTGATGAACCACATTTTGCTGCAGATTAATTTTCTCGTGCTCTACTAATTGAAGGTGTAAGTGCTGACGTTAATCTGTTTCTTTCCTTTTGCACATAATAAAAAAAAAAACAAAACCTAATTTCACTCAATAAAATAATTTTTAATCACTTGGCTGAAGTTCAGCTGTATCTATATTTAAAAAGTACGACACCGGTGAAATGAATGAGCGTGTTTCCTCTGTCTTTGTAGGCAGCTGCCCCGAGGGATGAGGATGAAACAGACGGTTTGAAGGGGATGGGAGGACAGTGACTCACCTTTGCGCTCCACTGATGGCAGCTTTCAGTTTTACTTTTCAATATCTTTTCCATTTCTGCTGGTGGCATCAGGCTGTGTCGCACTGAAATAATAATGAAAGAGAGGAACTGCTGTGGGGTCTCCTCATTACACCCCAGAGCTGCAGATATATCCCTGACCGATTCCGTGTTTGTCACTGAGCACCGGGACAATTATTGTATTTGGGAAATAGGATTGCCTCTGCACCTGAGGGTAGATCAAGGAAACATTAGAGAAGATGAAGACAAACCGAGGGCGATCAGTTATTGGACAGCTAAGCTTTGACCAGATCAATAAATTGTACTTAATAGGCAGAAGAGGACTGATGGCTCACTATGCAAATCAGCCAAAACATCAGTCCAGGCAACTGGTTTTAATTATGTGGCTGATTACTGAATTTTCTGACTTGGTAAAGAAACAGAAAACAACTGAACTTTCAAAAGAACACTTATTATACTAGGGCTAATTTCTCAGCGCAGACAGTTCTGCTCAGAGAAATCAACAAATTGTTCTCTCATAAGTGAGTTTTCTGTTCAATGAACAATATCATAGGATAATTGTTAATGACACAATCAATGAATGTAAAGCAACCCAGATTCAGTTAAGAGACGAAAATGGATACGCATTAGTTCATTTGTTTAATTCAAGTTGATAAGCTTCCCCACCACTGAGGCCAACGTAACAGTGTTCGCTACAGGTTTAATGGTGCTGACTGGAACTCACAGCAAATTTAATTCATGAATCTTTAACATCTCCCAACAAATCAGCATCAGAAAACAAAATGATTTGGTTACCACCCAATTCATCTAAGGGTCTTTTCTTTGAGTAAAACTGAACTATTTTTAACTAATAATTTCATCCATCAAATTTATTTTTGTTGATAAAAGTATTTTGAGGTTTATATTTTGAAGCACTACAAATAAAATGATTGATAGATGGACAGAGAGAGAGCTTCCAAATCCAAATCCATTCAAAATTGTAATTCTATCTTTGAATTTGACCAATTGTTCAACTAGATGTTCACATTTCTGAAGACTGTCTTGTCGACAAAGACCTCAGTCTTGCACGTTTTTAAATCAGACACTGTTTTCAAGATCCAGTGTTGGTAAAAGGACCAACTCCAAGCTCAAACTATTTCAATTTTTTTTTTTTTTTTTTTTTTTTTAAAATCAATGGGGTGAACGTATCCACATAATTTCTTGTGTTTATGATACAACTGTCATCTATAGCAAGAAGCTCTACATTTGAATTCTCTTTGCGTTCTAAGTTTATTCTTAGTGTAAAATCTACTTTGCATAAATGAATGAATCTCAAACAAAGCAATCTGGACAGAGAGATGGAAGCTGTTCATATTTATTATTGGGATTTCTGCCCAAGCGAATGTCAGTGAGCTTTTCTCGCCTCTCCATTATTTTAGTCTTCTTATTCAAAGTTTTAGGGGGGAAAAATAAGTTCAATTTAAAAATACAGCAAGTGAGCACTGCTGAGCTTAATTCATGCCACAGCTATTGTTGCAGATGAGAATGAGAATGTGTGACTGCTGAAATTACTATTATCATTCCTGGAAGTGATTGACATTACTAATACTCAGTGACAGTCAAGCAGTGGCTGCTTTGGCAGAGTTTCCATGGAAATTGGACAACCTGTCAAGTGCACCCGCATCTCCACACACCATGTGTATGCTTATGACTGTTTGTGCGTAAATCATTAAATTTAGCAAGTTGCCCCATGGGGTTAATGCAGACGCTCCAGGTTCTAAAGACGCACGGTGAACGTGTGCGCTCGGCGGCGAACAGCAGCACCATCTGTTGTTTGAACAACCTGTGTGACATATTCAGATCAGCCCGGCTCCCCCGCTCCTCTTTGGAGATGATGTTCTGCGATCGGTTTCTCCCAATCACAGAAGGATGACATGCACCGATCTTTATTATAGTAAAATAAAAAATTAAAAACTATGGTGACAGATAAGATGGGAAAGCATATCACCACAATGAAAAGTAGATATTCAATTCATCTGCCAGTGTTAAAATGGGAACGAGGAGCTCAGTGGCGATGAAGTCAATTTTGAAGTGGGTTTAAGAACAAACAAATCCATCTGAGATAGCCTGGTTTTAATTTCGATCGCATCTGCTTCCAACCTGATATACACACTGATTGTTTATAGAGGCCTGGATTCATTTGCTACCACGTCTTTTTGAAATACAAGAGTGGAATGGAAAGGAAGCTGCTTTTAAGAATCACCCAGGGTTGTTTGAAATGTTTCCAGCAAGAGAACAACGGAGCAGGTGTGTAAGTCAACTCAAGCTGCACCAATTTCAAGTGTGCCTTTGTGGTATAAAATTAGATTAGACTATCAGCTCTACCAGGCATACCTTCAAGGATGTCACAGTAAAGGCAGATCTCAGCTTTAAACAGCATTGCAGAGTAATTAAGGAGGCTCAATTTCCTTTCAAAAAAAAAAAAGAAAAAAAAAGAAAAGGTAGTTAAAGACAAATGTATTCCTTTTGATTCCATGTTTCATCTTTAATGGGAGCATGAAAATCCTACCAATTGAGGAAATAAAATGTGGTTGCAGTCTCTAAAAGGGGAACAGGGGAAGAGAGATTGCAGGAAATAAGAAACAGGGAGGAAAAAGAAAGAGGAAATAAGCGTTGCATAAATAATGCATAAGAAAATGTACTTGCTGGCTGACACAGAAGCTGCCTTCTGATACTTATGGTTTCTAAATCCATCTGTTTTGCACTTCAGACATGAGGGGGAGTAGCAATGCACACCTGATGGGTGGGCCTTGGCGCCGACAAGCAAAGATAAACTACCAGCGGTTCAATTCAAATGCTTTGAGCATCAGTCACTCCCCCCCAACAATGAGCCTAATGCAGGGTGGTTGCAACTGGAGAGGAAGCTCAAGGGGGGCGAGGGGGAGAAAGAAAACACATCCCAGCATGGTGAGATTCATCTAGGACGGCTGGCAGCTTACTTGGTTATCACTCACTTATCAATGCTGTAGTGTGAGACACAGAATGGCCGGGGAAATGGCTGTCCATCACCCAGAATACAATCAGCAGAGTACAAGGCCGGGGAGCTAATGGATGTTTCCACAGGGAGGGCAATTCGATGAATAGGAAAGTGGATGGGTCTGTCACGTGAGATGGGATTATGTGCGATTGTTATCCCTCACAAGCACGATATGACGGTCAAGAGGTGTAATGTATATGGACAGGGAAGACATTAAATAGTCATCTCTCCACAGCCCACTCAGCCAGTCAGCCAGCCCCCGTCCCCCATTTTCCTTCTCTGACTGAGTGGACATTCTGAGTAGCACTTAAACAAAAAGGCTGCTGCTGCAGAAATATGCAGAGCAGCACGCTCTTGAAAATAAATTTAATTCTTATCTGCAGACTCAATACAGTGCATTTATAACCAAATCAACTCAATTATGCAACGGCTTGACAGAACAGAACTTTCTGCTGAAAAAAAATAAATATATAACTTTAAGTCCTTTTCAAAAAGACACAGTTAAGCAAACATTTATAAATGGCAGTACCGCTCATATGCCCATGCAGAGTTGGAACTTTGAAGTATTTGTCCTTTCTTCTCCCTTTCATTGCTCGAATATTGCGCAACTGTTTACATTTCATCGATAGAAAACAATCATCCCCAAGTTAAAAAAAAAAAAAAAAAAAGAAAGAAAAAGAGGCACCAATAGGATCACACAGTATGTGAACAAGCAGCTATGGTGCCGTTCCATCTTCTTAATGTTTTCAGGAAAATAAGCCTCTCACAAACTGCACCTTCCTTCCAGGACTCCTTCAGCAAAAAGCTCCTGGTCTGCAGCTTCATGTCTTCAGGAATCCAGCTGTGAAAATGCTGCGACTTCAGAAGATGTGTTTGAGGTGCTTTACGCCGTAGGTCTGGAAAAACACCAGGAGGATTAGAGTCCACAGGCCCAGGATGAAGCCATCAGGAGGGTGCCAGTCTTTCTGCTTTGGTTTCTGATGGCAGGGGAGGGTTTGAGGCAAGGTGAGGTGGGGGGGAGGGGGAGAGAGGGGAGAGGAGCGGGGAGAGATTGCAGGTTAGTAATGGTGGCTATATTTCTCCTGTTGAGGCCACGGCTGATTGTTCTGTCATTCACACAGGCAGGCAAGTGCAGAGTCACACATAAGCTCACTGTATCACTACAAACACTTTATGTACACTATCCCTTGTCTCACACATACAAACACAAAGGTTTGCACAAAAAGCGGTTGGTAAAGCTCATTGCGTACACCTCCCCTGTTTTGTGTTTGTGCCATTCACTGCCACATCATCACTTTGTGTATGATTATACTTTTAAATCACACTCATATTAAACATGCATCTCACAAGAAGCACATTTATATGCTAATGCAGCTGAAATATTCTGCGGAGAGATGAGATTTGACCTCTAAGAAAATCTTTCTAACTCCTCCGCTGGCGACGAAGCTACAGATAGGCTGTAAGGACGCACTTCAGAGATTTCTGTTATCCGTCACTATACAAGCTGTCATTATCCAGTCGGGAATTCACCAGTCAGAAAAGGCATCCCTTAAAGCCAAAACCCCAAGACTTGGCAACGAGGATGAACACAAGGCATGTACTCTAAGTCTGCCTGAGTCATAAACTGCACACACACAACGGGTAGATTGTCAAACAGTCCAGGAGAGTTGCGACACAAGTACTTGAGAGCTCCGTCTCTCTCTAGCTTGCCTCAGTGTGACTACAACACCCGATCTATATTAACTCCTTCTCCAGCATCTTCGTATTGGCTAACAAACTCAAAGAGGGTGCACAAGGAGCTGCAGACAAACTGAGTTGCATCTGTGAACCCAAACAGCAGTCCAGGACATTTACCTGCATTAATGTTCACCATGGAGCCGCTGAGCTGCTTGTAGCTCATCGTTTCAACGTGACACATTTCCTGTGTGTGTGGTTATCTGCTGTTCTGTCCAACTGTCCAACAATAGAAAACCTTTTTTCAGCACAAAAATTCCTCTGGACACTACTTGCCCACATATAAGAGAGACAAAATTAGCATCTGGCTAATGAACTCATTGCAGCATCCAGCCAGCTTGAATCAGCTTTTTCTTTAGAAATAGATTTGGTCAAGATCCAAACAGAGCAACAAGAGGAGCCAAAACCCTACGGCCCAGAAAAGTGTCAGCAGCTGCATGTTTGAAAACTTTCAAATCTCAGAGTTAAACTCATTCAGGCAAAGTCCAAGTACAGCTACGATCATTTAGAGGTAAAACGACCATTTTTAAACCATTTCACTGAAAAAAAAAGTTGCTGTATCAGGAACTAAACCACAGAAATGTCATCTTCACGAAAAAACAAAAAACAAAAAAAACACCCTGCCCTCGACTCCAATTTATCGCATGGACAGAAATAAAACTAGAAAATCATAAGTCAGGAAGTTTGGATATATCTCTGTACCAGTTCTCTTCTGACCAACACCAACCAAAAATGAATTATTGAACATTGTGATCCAATGCTCAAGTTTAAATTTAATGTGTCGCTATGAATTCCTAAATTTCCATCCAAATCAGTATTTCACACTTTATATTACGGTACAGATAGTACACCAGCGTTTCACTTAATCCTGATGACTCATGGCGGTTCAGCAGTGAAATTGTCTAATTGACTTGCAATTTATACATAGGTTGATCAGTATATCTCCAGCAGACGTCTAGTATTTGCTGGATCTCACTTTTTAGAGAGTGATTACTGCTGAATTGGCAGAAGTATAGTGGGCTTTTTTTTTTTGTTGCATTTGTGCGCATGCAAACACACACACACACACACAAAAGTTCCTGGCTGAGTGTGTTAATAAGTGCAATGTCTGAAATTGCAATGCACTAAGCACCAAATGTGAGTGAAAAGCGTCTTTTACAGCAAAATCTCTGCTGGCTGAGACCAGAACATTTAAACGGCTCAATTATTTTTTGTTGATTTTACTTTTCTCCCAAATGACCACTCTACACGCTGCCAATCGGATCAAAGCTTAACAATGGCTCCGTTTCAAACAGGCTGCTCAATGGCTGACTGTAATGATCCTGCTAAACAAAGCAGGATTATCTCAGCTTGTGGAGAGGAGGTGAGGATGAACTTGACCCACTGTATTATACAACGTTTTAAAATAACACACTGCACCCAATTTCAATCATAAAATAGCATTTACAGCCATGATTACATGATTCTCTTCAAATGATTATCAATTTTTAATGACAGGTGAGAATTATTGTATACGTATTGGTCTAACTGCTCTGAATAACTGGTGAAAAATAAAAAAAATAAATAAATCAAACTGTGTGTAGCTGCCTACTATTACCTCCGTGCAGCCTTTGCGAGCAGGGAAATGGTTTCTCAGGGCTGTCTTCAATTCAGCCTTTTTTTCACATGGCACTCCTGCCAATCTTTGATGTAGAAATTCCCTACATCAGATTCCCTGATGTGAATCTGGCCCGGGCCAAAGCTTCACCTTCCAACAGGACAAGAGCCTGACCCTAGGCACAAAGCCAAGATAGTGTATAACTATGACTGTCTGAATGGGCTGCAAGTCCAGACTTCACTGAACAGGGCCAATGGAGGTCAAAGCGAATAGATGGGTCATATCTCAGATTCAATGGCGCTTTTGTGAGAGCGATGGAAACTACGTGCAACATCTTGAATGGCAGCATTAAGCTTTGAATGGCTGATGTCAGACCAGAAGATATTGAAGTCAGCTCACAAACAGCTCAGTGTTATAAACTGTGCAAGTTTAAATCTGTTCTGCCGTTTTTGTAAAAGTATTTTGTAAACACTTTATATTTAGCTGACAAAGTTGGACATTTGTGAATATTTCATAATGGCAGATTTTAAGTTGACTAGACTATGTTGAAAAACCAATTCAAAACGTGTTGTAACGTGCTTTCACTCATCAATCAGGATTATGCATAATGAATCAGGTTCTAAAAAACATATGTTGTCCCGTTTGTTGCCAGGCAACCGTTAATCAAAGCCAATCAACCCTCACCCACACAGTCCCAAAGGAAGCGAATTTATAGTGTTAGATCCTTCAAGCGTGTTTCTTTCCCCGACTTCAGAAATGGTTGTGCCTTATTTAGCTGTTACTATTCAATGTTACATACTCCGATACGCCGATCTAACAATGAATAGTATCATGTTTTGAGTAGCTTTACAACCAAAAAAAAAAAAAAAAAAAAAAAAAATCAATTGCTGCAGATAGCAGTGAGGAGATGAAATGTTCTAGCAAAAGCACAGATCCATCAGTTTGACTGCACAGTGATCTATCAGATGAGATTTTTTCCAACATTTAAAGCAGGTTCACATAGTTGCTGCATTGAATGAGAGAGCTCCATTTACAAGTTAACTGCCTTCGTAAAGACACAGAAAAAAAAGGTCATACAATGACATCTACATTTGGCTATATTAAGCAAGGTCTCCAAAAACTGCTCATTGATTCACATGAAGACATTTTTGTTGCTTTGCTACAATGTCAGATGTCACCCTTTCCAAATGGCTGCACAACATATAGAGCTTGGTCACACCGGCTTTCAAAACAGGAAAACTGGACAGAATTCAATTTCAGTAATGAGTGCATCTGTTCGTGCACTTGAGGTCAATGTGGCATACAAATAATAATAATTATTATTATTATTCCAAAAAATGCCAAACTACCTCGATGGTACTGAACTGGGGAGGGAGCTAACAATTAGTCAAAAGCCTTATATGTTATACTTCTGCCTATCAGTCCAGCTGCTGTTTATATCCATGTCTAGATTTACATAATACAATTTGATAGAAATAAAAATGTAAAAAAAATTAAGTGCCTTCTTTAGCAAAATGGAGTTTATTACCATCTGACATATATAACAAAAAAAAAAAACTGAGGTTACTGTGACCTTGGAACACCAAAGTGTACCAAGTTAATCCTTGAGCTGAAGTGAACGTTTTGTATGAAATTTGAGGCGATTTGCTCAATGCTGCTGAGATATCAGGCTCAGAAGAACGGACTGACATACATTCAAACAGACGACATGAAAACATGAGGGCCTCCAGCAACAGCTGCCAGGAGCACTGAGGCATAAAAAGCATGATTTTTTTTTTTTTCATGTTTGTTTCATAGGATATTTCAGACCTATTTTCCATTATCATTGTTGAAATTAATGAATGGGGGGGGGAGTGAGCTGGGATTGGCTCCAGCGCCCAGGGCGACCCAGAAACAGATGAGCGGTAGAAGACAAATGAATGAATGAATGTCTTTGATCAGAGTAGCTCACTCCATAGACCAGACTAAAAGTGTATTTCAATAAGAGACATCCATCTTTTCTTAACTGGCAGCATCATTTTTGGCCCAAACGCTGGCCAGTGCGCAGGTTTTCAGGGCGTTGAGTTTTTCCTGACTCTGTAAGAACAACCCTCAGTTTTGAAACATTCGCCCTTGCTTTGTTGAAACAGAGGCTTCACCCCAATTGCCAATTAAATTTGCCAGCATGCCTCTGCTGTTGTTCTCCGTGTTTTCCTGTGTCAAAAGGATACAGAGCTATCACAACAGCAATCTGTCCTATGGAGCTGCTGACATGAATACTGATCTGACAGTTCAGACACCTATCGCATGGCTGCTGATTTCAAACAGAGCACAAATGCGATCCAAGTCATAAATTCTGTGTTTGTTCCCTGCTACTAATTCACTACATGCGTCATATAGCTACATAATATAAATCCGTGTTGAGGCGCTTTCAGCCACAACCGCAGTGCTGGAGTATTGGACAAGAAACGAGGGGAGAAGCTGAGAGAGAAAAAACCTGAAGCTCGGGTGGGAATCTCCAGAGGAAGTGACTAGGAGCGAGTAGCCATCAGGGGCAGTTGACCTCTGTGGCAATGGCAGGCAGAGGAGTGCGTGAGGGCCACTGTGTGCCTGCATAAAACTAAACCCCTGGGGTAAGGAAGAACAGAGGGAGATGGATCGAGTGCGACATGAAGCCACGTCAGCACAGCCGGCGGCGAGAGGAACATATGTCGAAGAGGGAAGTGAGGGAGAGAAATATTCGAAAAGAAAGAAGGGACAGAATACAGTTGAAGTGAGCAGATATTCTTAAAAAAAAAAAAAAAAAGTCTCAAGATGTTAAGACAGTGTTACTTTGGATTTCATCAACCTCAACTTTTTTTTTTTTTTCCCCCTGGATCTAAGTATTGAAAGTTTGGAATTGCGGCATACGTTTTGGCACCAATTCACAAAATTGCATTTAACTGTAACGTCGCTGTTTCGCCAAATGAAAATCGCGAAAAGCAGGTTTTAGGTCCTTAGACTCACAAATTCTACCATAAAATTTGATCAACTGAGCCTTGAGGCTGGCCTTCTGTAAAGCAAATACTATGAAATTTAGCATTTCCTATTGTCCGAGGCACCATTTTCATACCACTTATTTTATTCTGACCAATAACCCAAAAAAAATATGAAAACCACCATCACATGAAATATAAAAGCTGATACTCGTTTAAAATGTTGGAAGACACGAAAGGGTCAGAATGCAGGAAATGAATATTTAAGACACAAATGTAGTATGTTTTTATTGTTATATTTGTTGAAAATGAATTTCATTATCAGCCAACTGATTAAACTAAAAAAAATAGAGGCAAAAAATGTATTAACCACTTTAATTAATACTAAAAAGTGAGTAGCAACAGATAAAAATCAAGGCCGGAGCAATTTCTATTCTTATCTAAAGTTAAAGTCTTAAAAAAAAAAAAAAAAAAAATGATAGAGCGGTAGAGAGAGAGAGAGAAAAGAAGTGAGCTTGTCGACCTGCACTGATGGAGGTGTTCATATCTGCCATGGACATGGACCTATACGCCCAGTCACTCTGCCTCTACTACACACACACACTGTGTGTTGCGTCTTCAATTTGCTGGTAAAAATCAATTAACAGCTACTCATCTGATTGATTGGAGCTAATTAACATGGCCATGGAGGATGCTAATGGTCGTTGAGGGCGGTCTGAATTTCCCTGCCAAACGCTACTCCAAGGTCAAAACTGCAGCTAATTTATGTTGTGCCGAGTCGGACGACAGAGCAGCAGCTATTGTGTGCTGCCGGGCCACGCCCATGTTTTGTCCTGGTATTCGAGCCCTCTTACTGCTGGGCAGTAACAGCAGTGAGAGGATTCTTCTCTCATAAGACTCTTTTACTTTACTAGAAGATATTTGTAATTGAGTAGCAAAACAATTTTTAATTGATACTGAATTGTGAGTGAGTTAAGTCTGTGAGCCGCACTATCCAAACATCTCCTTTTGATAAGCCCAATTGTCGCAGCCTGGGCGAGGGAAACAGGGATTTGGTGAGGGATTGGAGGGAGGCAAAGCATTAATTTTCACTGTTTCCGTTTTCGATTTTCTGGAACTATATGGTGTGGCGTCAAGCTGGAGACAGAACAAATAACAATTTGACGCCAGAGACCAGGATTCAAAGCAGCAAGCGAGGGGGGGGGGGGATAAAAATAATAATAATAATACGCAAGAGAGTTAAAAAAAATAAATAAATAAAATAAAAAAGGAGAAGCCCTTGTAGTCATTTCCAGAACTGAACATATTGTGATTAGGCATTGGCAACATGATGGGATGTGTGAGGTTGGAAACAGAAGGTGGCAGAGAGAGGGGACTCACCCTGTCACCACTTGCAAGACAACTGCCAACAGTGACAGGGCATTAATCAACTGCTCACATACACATACACAATGGGGGCAAGTTTGTATACAGACATAAAGCACAGCCTTATATATATATATTCACTGTCACTGTGATGGCTTTTTTATTTACAAGGCTTTGGTTGGTCTACTAGCAAATAGAGAAATGTTTTTCGAAGATCAAAATGCAGTGAGAATATTTGGTGTTTTGCTGGAAGAATAACTTAAAGCAGCTTCAGAAAACTATTTTATACATAAAAATTTGAAATAAGATTCAATCACATCGAGTTTTTCAGGAGAGCTGATCAGCAACCACCAAAAAAAAAATATAAATAAATAAATAAAAGAGAGCAAACCATCACTATCTCAACTCTGTCCCTCCGAGTGCTGCATCCAATATGACAGTGAATCAAAAACAAGAGAGGTGTCAATAGACCTGATAGACATTGGTCATTCTGCTGCAGTGCCAACGGACTATGGTGAGGTAGAGCAAGATGAATCAGTCTATCAGCGCTCCCATCTTCAGCCCAGCAGGAGTGCTAGCTGATAATCGAAATCTCTGGCAGGGGTCGTCGGAGTTGAAGAGTGTTTGTGTGTTGTACGTGCGGGTGCATTTAAAAAGAGGGAGCGGCACGAGGAAAAAGAAAAAAAAAAAGAAATTGAAAAAGAAAATGTATGACGATGAATAGAGCGAGAGAGAGGGGATAAAAAGGAGACAAAAGTTCAAGCCAAAATATGAAGCCAAGTAGCAGACAGCAGCAGCTTAATGGTGCCTGTTTGTGCAAGTGAGTGTTCAAGCTTGGTGCGATTGCTTCTACATGCTGAAAATGGCAGACAGTTGATGCTGGACACGTTGGGAATCAATGGGCAGAGGATCCTAAGCTGTGCTGTGCTTTACTGGGGTTCCAAGGCTCCTGAGCTAATTTCCCAGCATGTCTGTGGGCACTGAGGCCCCCCTCCGTCTGCCTCTGACAAGACTCAGAGCTGTGGTCAGCTTCGTTTCTCTGGACCATCGACTAACGTTTTTTTTTTTTGTTCACACCACCGTTGAAGCAACCAGGAGAAAAACCTGAGTATGTTTTAGATTAGTTTTTTTTTTTTTTTTTTTTGTTCTCATTTCATTTTTCATGACATACTCAGTTCGGCCTCATCTGGCCTTTGCTGGGGAAAAAAAATGTATGTATATGTATATATATATATATATATATATATATAGACCAGGAGTAGAACAGATCTGACCTCAAGAAATTTATTTCATTCATGTCTTTGTTTACTTATCAGAAAGAGCCATTATATCTCTTGGCTCTTTTTTACAGAAGTGGTGTCACGTTGTTCTGGAAACACACCGCACAAAGCAACTGTTCTGACCCTCGGCTTGACTTGACATGTGGCATTAATTCAGCTACTGCAATTATTTGGCATCTGTTTATGCATATAAAGTGGGATAAGTCCCCACCTGTTGCATTTTCCTCAATAGAAGTACCATATTAAAGGCTCTTATGATTTTAATTTGAAATTCTAATCCCTAGAAAGTACTACAAGATGGTTCCACAAGGTTTAAACAGTGCACCCAAAGTACTATGACCAATTTAACTGTTATGCAAATACAACTGCTATGAAAATGTAAAAGGCCGTAACCATTTAGCATAGAATAACTGCAGTGGGGTTCGAATCAGCTCTGTACACAAGTAATTACCTGGCATGAGACCTTCGCTAGCCCAGTGGCCCGTACACAGAGAGGGCCACAACCAAAGTTGGCCAGTTGAACCCTTTTTTTTTGACTGATGCACCGCTGTGCAGGATCCACTGACTGTGGCCTTACTTGTTCTAATGGCATTCCCAACATTGTCGTAGTCTCAGTGGACTGTACGTCACAATCTTTTTTCATGTTTCTGTCCAAGCAAGGATAGAGAAAATTTGCTGTTGAAATGATCTGGTTGAACCTCATGAATTTTTGTAAATACTTGAAGATCCATCACGGATTTCATACTCATGGTGAGCTAATTAGAGCATTTTTCTGTTTCCATCAGATGAATTTGCAAAGAAACATAAATAAGAAGCTTCAACTCTACCTCACCGCAACCCTTCCACAGACAAGTTGTTTTTATTTTGACCTAAATTTCTTGGCATAAGTAAATAAATTATATCAACAAAAGCAAAACCTAATCACGCTCACTCGCCTCTATTGCCATTCATCATGTCGAAATTTCAACCAACTTTATCCATGATATTAACCAATATTACTTTGCAAGATGTTTAGTGGCTATATTATTAAGTGCCAGTCAACTAAAATGATGCATAAAAGTAAAACAAAGAGCTGCATAACATTAGAAAGAAACGACAACATAAATGTAAACATCCATGTATGCGCTCCTTTAAAATCGTATTCCACCTCGAGTTATTGACCACAGTACTCGCTTCATTCTGCTGCTTATACCAATGGCTCCAGTTGACAAAGTGTTTTAACCAGCAGATGTTGCTGATGAGCTTTCCAACTACTATTTAATAGGTTTCATATAAGTTGATGTGATTTCAACAGTGCAGATCAGCAGCTGGTCCGCTCAGCTCTGCGTCCGACTCAGAGCTACCAGCGGACTTGGCACGGTCGCTAAAGTTCCCACACCAAGCTATGCTAACTGTGGTGAGGCTAGATGTGATACAACAATCAGCCTCTTCACGCCAGGTGCTCCGTATAGAGATGACAGTTCCCTGGAAGGAGCGAATGGAGGAGGTACAAGCACAAGCGGTCCAAGTATGAGTTTGTTAAGCCCACTGAAGGCAGGGTATTGAAGCTTTGTTGGTCACTCAGCATGCAAGGTATACAGTCTACTTGGCATTTCTAGGGCTGCAATAAAAGAGTCACCAATCTACCACAGAGGCAGCAGAAGGCTTTTTCATGGTCGGGGTCTAAGCAACTCTGGATGATCCGAGTGAGAATTCAATGATGTTGAAAGACCAAAAACATCCGAAGATCTTAGGAACATTACTGAGTCTAGGATACTCTGAAATCACTACAGAGTTAAATCGCAGCATAACATGTTACTTTTTTTTTTTTTTTTAAACAAACTTAGCTGTTGCAGGAATATTGGATAACACTGTGCAGATGTTTGTATCAACGTGTCAGCTCTGAATTTTTGAAGAGCGGCGTTCTCAGAGCCAAATGCCAAAAGTAACAGTAATGACTGCTCTTGCCTTTGGCAAAGATTAATGTGACTTTGTTACTCTTCAGAGCCACATGTTGAAAATCTAGTGGAGAAATAGCATTTTTAGGTTCATGATAAAAATAAATAAATAAATAAATCTTATACAAATGATACAGGGCACAAGACTAGCTGTTTCTAATGTAGAGCACATGCTGTAAAGGTGGAATAGGTGTTCATTTGTGAAGGTCAGCCACCTGGGAGCCAGAATCCATTTGAGAATGAGGTGAATACACAATTTCTGGCCCCAATAATGCCTATCCATTTAGCAGGATTTCACGGTGGCCCCTCCACACTAAGACCAGAAGGCACTTGCATTTCACACTTAGACCCATCACCATGGAAACGGCACACAGACATCTTTTGGTGGATGTTGCACATAACTTTATATTACAAGTCCAAATTAAGGGTGAGCATGGAGACATTTTATATGATAACAACAATGGAGCCCAAATAAATGGCTGCAAATGCACAACACCAAAATTAGAAAACTCAAATGTTGTGTCAGAGCTAAAATGGATGTCAGGAGTGTATTTGGTTCAGCTTGTTCGTGAGGTTTTGAGAGTTAATTTTAATGTGTCTCTTACCTGATGGATGATCTCAGACACTGGCAGCTGGTCAGCATACGTGTGCATCTCTTTCTGTAGCTCCCCACTCTCAGCACTGAAAGTCAACACACAAAGTGAAGGTGAATATTCTTCTGAAGTAAATAAATTGCACTGTGGGAACATAAAGTTTTGTTATGCAGGGCACCATTAGTCAGTGGTGAAGAAAAGCAGACTCCACCGTCTCTGTTGGCAGCATGTGTGTGACTGACAGATCGCTTCAGAGCCAAGTCGATGATATTCACTGCAAATTGCTGCACATGAACCCATTTTTTTCTTTTTTCTTTTTTTTTTGCTCTTAACAACAAGAGGACAATAAGAACAATAAGAGTAAAAATAATCTTTTCCATGGATTGATTATAACCTCTTAGGGAGTTTACAGATTAAAATGAAAGCCACCTAAAACTGTATCTTTTGACTAAAGCACTCACAGGGTTTAGATGTTAGTGATTTAAGAAATGTTAGGATAGCTCCAAAATCCCTGTCCAACCCACAGTGCACTCAGCACTTAAGTTAGCTGTGTTTTTACAAAGACCAGTATGAACATCATACAGCAACAAAACAACATTAGAAGTAGCTGCAAGGTCAACTTCAATACTCATACGGGGTTGGCATTAAATTGGTTGTCCAGGTAAACGACCTCTGATACAGCTAATGTTTGTTGATGATGCTACACAGCAAACATCAGCTCTCCACGGCGTCTCATTCACACCCACCAGTGATCTCACTGAGCTTCACTTGGTTACTCTATGCAAGTTTATGCACAAAGGAAATATAAATTAAACTTCAAGCACGAAGTGTGCTGACTTCCACTTTTGCAGTGTGGCATTGGCTCACCTGAATTTAAATAAATAAATAAAAATTCTGCCCAATGAGGACACCAAGAAAAAAAAAAAAAGTGATTTATTGTAGGGAAGTCTGAGAATTCAAAACACTGAATTTGTGCACAGACAGACGAGTAACGGAAGTTTGAAAAAGCCAAAAAAAGCCCTCACCGCGGATCTGGATTGCAGCACGTTTCAAACTTGGAGTTCTTCCTCAGGGCGAAGAAGAACTTAACCTAACTCAGAATTTATCTGAGTCTCTAATATCAGCAGTATGAAACCTTATGGGGGGGAAGGAAAAAAAAAAAAAAAAACATCTAAAAATTAAATCATTGGCTAAAGGGGGAGACCATGCATTTGTTCACATGTTGGCGTGGGAGCAATGATTAGTTTTGTAACACAGTATTTTCTGAATTTTCAGCAGCTTCATTTTAAACAAACCACACACACAATTTGACAACTTTAGTGTGTGTGTCCCTGTGACCAAGGTCAGCAAATCCTGGGAGGACAAGCAGAGTTTCTCCCTTTAGGAAAACTGAGCCTAAACCACATGACTGATGACGGGAAGACAGTACCTTGTGAGTGGCTCAAGAGAGATGAGCAACAGAACAGTATTGATGGTTATTGAGACTATTTTTAGTGTCTTTTCATGGCTGACTTGATTAACAAGAAAAAAAAATATCTAATGCCAATTTATTTTCTTTGCAGCTATTGCCAAGGTTTTTATGACTAAAATAAATAACAAATCGAGTACAATGCAGAAATATAACTAGTTCTGACTGATTTATTCCACAGATTTACTTCCTAGCGTTGCCACCAAGTAATTAAATCATACTATAGCAGGGCAGAATGTTGAAACTACCTTCAATGCCGCATTAACTAAATGACTTGCAGCTTATCCTTCGACCATGCGCAGAAAGACAAAATTCATAATTGTAAGTGTGTTGACCTGTTCAATGATATTGAGAATATTCTTAATAATTCAACTAACAGATCTTTAGTCTGCTTGTTGGCTTGTACACTCTTACACAATGCAACTGTTGCGCTCATGTTCTTCTAAGTTTATCACTGAAGCATAAAAATGAACTAGCTCTATGAACTCTACCCAGGCTTTAAAAAAATATATATAAATATATGGCAAGAAAAAAAAAAATATATATAAATAAAAGCAAGGAAACAGAACTTTCGAACAGCACTAAACCTAAGAGTTCAAACACCTCTGAAACCCCAAACTACAGTGTGGATCCACTGACTTGCCACAATAGCCGTGAGCAGTTTTGAAATACTTGTATGTTTCCATGTATATCCTTTTTCAAAGACTAGTCTCCAACATCACAGAATCATGGAGAGAGGAGTCTTAGCTAAAGGTCGCAGCTGAGTAGAGACTGCTTTTGGACAGTCAAAGAAACTTCAGGTCAGATAGATGCTGTCAAAGCGTGCCACATCCTCCAGTGAGCCACCTCTGCAGCCACTTGCCAAATGAGGCGACTCGTCCTTTTTCTTTTTGTCCCTTTCTTCTCTTTAAGTTACCTTGTGTTCAACATTTTCTCCTCCCTGGCCTCTGCGCTTCCTAATTTATGCCTTTCTATTCATCTTGGTTTCTCAGCCCTGCTCCCTTCTCAACATGTGATTGCTATGGGGGCAGAAGTTGCTCTGACAGACAGGAACACCTACTGAAGCAAACAAGGCCAGGCGTGATGGCACGGAGATGATCTCCTGCTGAGTCCTCTGCATGCTTCGAGCTCTTCCTGCCAGTGGAGGCATGTCACCAAGATCACCACACAACCCCAACCGCCACCTTCTACTTACCACAGCACAAGAATTCAAAACCACTTTCCATCCCCCCCCCCCCCATCATAAAGGTATTTTTTGGAGAGGATTTTTAAACCCACTTAGCTGATTCTAATAGATGTGACTGCATCTCCCCACCTCCAGCTGCTGCGTCTAGGTGGCATCTTAAGGTCAAACAAATTTCCTTCTAACATCTGCCCTGATAATGGCCAAAGCAGCTTTTGCAGAATATCCAGTGCTGCAGGTCACAAATTAGATTACGTTGCCTTTATGACTCAACGGGATATGAACTCAGCTTTCAATTGGTACTCATAATTATCCTCTGAGTCGTGTGACCCAGAGGAAGATGTAATGTGTTTTGGTCAACAACACAGGAAGTGGCTGCGAAATGTCATTTTACTGTTAAACCTACGTATAATGAAAAGGTTTTTTTTTTTTTTTTGGGGGGGGGGGGTGGTCTTTTCTTATAAATGTCCTCTCCATCAAGTGCAATTGACTTAATGGAAGAGCCTGTTCTGGGGAAAAAGAGCTGTTAAGAAATGCGTAAGAGGAGAAGAGAGAATAAGTGGCGAATGAGAGCAGCAGAGGAGAGTGAGCCAGATAATTAGTGGGACAGGAAAACACACATGTACCATCTTCCCTACATATACGCCACCACTTGGCTGAGTTGACCAATGAGCTGTCAAAAGTGGATTAAAGCAGCACTATATTTAATGACAACTTGTTTCAGAGGGCATCTATGGGAACACACAGACATCACTATAACCCTTTTTCAAGTCTTATGAAATGTAGTCTGCGATAGACCCGCCTTCGCCCAATGTGAGCTGGGATTGGCTCCAGCAACCCCCGCAAACCAGAAACAGATAAGCAGAAGAGGATGAATAAATGAATGAAATGTTATTATTCATTATTACGAGTGGTATCCAGACAGAGGTCTCATTAAATCCTTTTCTATCATCTCTTAGTGATTGTTTTTTGTTTTTTTTTTTAATAATACATATCTGTGGGTAAGGAGGTTTTTTCATTTTCATCTACGTTTTGCAGAAAAATAAATAAAATGAATGAATATTATAATCTCAAGAGAACACTTATACCTGATTGTGTTTGAACACTAACCTAAAATAAAAAAAAAAAAAAAAAAAATCTGTTTACTCTCAGTTTCCTCTTCATCCATCCATCAATTCAATTATTGCTTCCTTGGTAGTTGTAAGTGATTTTTATCTCGTCCTGAACACTCAGCTCGAGTTGTTAGTTTGTTGTATACTCCAACAATAAAAATAATATTTATTATCATTATCATAATAATAGCAGCTCTGGTTACCTTTTGTGTCTTCCCACCCCTGCTGATCTTTCCTATAATTGAAATCCATAGAGACATATTTCTATTTTAAATACACGTCTCAGTGCTTTTGTACATGAAGTTGGATTTTCTATAGTTGAATTTTATCAGTGTTGAATGACAATTAGGAAGAGAAGACTCCATCCTGGTTTCCAACAACACACCATGCCACTGTACAGCTCATCTGCTGCTATTTTGCATACTGATATGTATCTTTAAAAGAATCCAACTCCCCAAAGATTAATATGCCTGAATGTTCTAAAGAAACACTAATTATGAATTTCTCTAACATGTTTGACAAACCATGTATTTCTTTATGATTCTTAAAAATACAAAAGATACTAATACTACTTGTGCTTTGGAGCATCACTAAACTTTAACTCCATTAAACATCAAACGAATCAGGGGATTGCTGCTTTCTTACATCAAGATTGGAGATGGAACGTCTGGAGCAACAGCAGTCTCGATAACAGTGGTACTGTGCTTCTGTGTTACATGTGGGATCAGCAAGCCTCATGTGCTGGACTTAATCAATAACAAAGTGATAGGGGAAGTTGTGTGCAATGACTAACTAGCCTTAGGCCAAAACAGCCAATGACTAAAATCAGTATGGCAATTGCCTCTAATTACTAATTAGCAGCCAGCCACATTAGATTCTTTGACTATAATACCTCCCAGTGGTTCAATTAAAGCCCAGCTTAATGAAATTAACAGAATTGAGGGGAGGGTGATCGTGAATAAAGTTTTAATTTCAACCACATCTGTTTGCAGAGCATGTAAATCTAGTCTACCAACAGTTTAATGTCAAAAGAGGGAGGATTGTTTTCATTTCAGTACATTAGTTATGGGTTTCCAGAAACTCTTGGCGATTGTCCTTTTTAATGGGATTAGTGCATTTTGACTGAAAAAGCAAACAATATGTCACAAGTGACAGTGACTATAGAGCTGATGGTTTTAAAAAGTTTGATACTGCAGCCATCTAGTGGTTAGGTCCATTTGGCACATTCAGAGTAAACAATAAACTAGATTTGGATCCATGTAGTCTCTTCTGTTCCTCACTAGGTAGCGCCAGAGATAATCAGTTAAAACACTCCTGTTCACTCAGTAGCACTGAAGTGACCAAGTTAAGCTTTCTAAGTATTAGTAAATACCAACTTAATGAGGTGTACTATACTAAATTAACCAATGTCCCCTACGTCGTAGCCAGTGTGGGTTACTCTCCTTGTAAGAGACTGTTCAACAAATCATTAGTAGAAAAATCAATATCACTAATGAGAGATGTTCTAAAGTGAAATCGACCTTTGGTTAGTGTGGAGACAAACAGAACAAATGTGGCCTGTAGCACTTCATTTAAAATAGGAGGATGACCTCAATTAAAGCTTTTACAACCAGCTGCCCCTAATCCAACTAAAAAAATAAATAAATAAAGCTCATTTCCCTTTAGAGCTAAATCTGCCACAGCTCTTCCCCAAACTTACTGTGGTTATTTGCATTATAATATCTGATATACTCAGTGAATATATTTGAGTCTTTAAACTTCAGTAAAGGCCAAAGAGAGGTTTTTGACCGAGATTCAAGTGTAGAAACTAATTTGTTCGGGCTTGTTCAGAGTGATAGATTGTGACAGATGGTTATCATACATAAAATGCATAAAAATTTGAGTTCGAGCTCGCCAATTCTGAGCAATAGGTCCGGATCACATTGGTAGTTGAATAGTACAGAATATTCAGCTTACCTCTCCAGTTGCTCAATGGGATCAGTCAAGTTAATAGTCTCCATGGTGAGTTCCACTTTACGGACGCTACCAAAGAAATCGGTGATGAGGACGCTTCCTGGGTCTCTGAGGAACAGGTCAGTACGGTGGCCCGGAGTGGACACACACTGACTCTTGGGACACACTTTGAACTGGGAAAGAGGAACCCCAATTGATGTATAAGAAACACACATCAAAAACAGCAAATGTTTGAGGGTGCAGTCTCATAAATACATTCTCTACACATTAACTATTGATGCTATAGTTATCTACTAAACGCTGCTGGGAGGAGGTTCAGCCAAAAGCGGCCAAAAACACTTGTAATGCTCAGACAATTGTAAATAGTGGTAAGAAACACACTAGGAGGAGACACACTAATAGTGAGCCTCAACCTGTAACCAGCTGTATCAAGTCGGAGCTGCAGTGGGAAGTGTTAAAATACATTACCACACGGATGTGGGGAAAAGATTAGAGGCATGAAGCCTGACACTTTGTACGTATCATCCCCAATTACAAATGTTTTGCTGCCTGGTGTGTTTCCACTAGTGGGTTAATCCTCTTAAGTGTTCAATTCATCAGTGTGTTGTTTGCCTGGGCTCTTAATTTGAAAAGGGAAACAAAAATCTTTAAACCAAGGTGAGTATTATCTCTATCGATCAAATAGAATTGCTAAAGGATTATGTACAGAAGGTGAAGGCAATTTCTGTGTCATCAAAGGTCAAGCCTTCGTATTAAAAAAAAGAAAATGTCTCCGGCTTGCCAGAGAAATCCATCGAATTGATCCTCAAATCCACCAAATCACAAGCACAGGAACAAAGAGTGCATCTTCAGAAAACAGGGAAATTTGAACGAATACTCAGTCAAAACACACTGATTGAATTTGAACGGTTTTGATTGTAACGCCAGGTGTGGGGGGTGGGGGGGCCGAGTGGATCTCTGCAGGAGTGCTGAAGATGAAAAGGGAAGTGCTGCTGAGCTCGAGCAATGGCCCAGAGCAGTATCAGACATTCTGTTTTAAGTGCAAAGTCCTGTGTGACTTTTATCTGGCTCCTTCAGGACGAGAAACTGGACAATATGAGCGTCGAGGGGAGTGCAGGACAGACACTGTCTCACGGATTGAGGGAGACCCGCATGAGTAACTGTTGCTCTCTAATTGCTGCCCTAATTTTTGTTGGAATTGTGCTGCCCTGCTACTGTTTTTTTTTTTTTTTTTCCATTTTGTCTACATCTTTAATATGGTTTTATTACCAAAGATGCTACCTTCACCTCGGGGGAAATGATTTTCAAGACAGGGGCAAAGGGATAATGAAACTGCATTGCAGCTCAGAGGTCACAGGAAGTCTGACACTAAGTCAAAGAGCACACACGTCCTCACCAGGTCATTCATGTTGGTTTTGCTTGCAGGATGGATGTCTTCCAGGAATTCCAGCAAGTAGAAAGTGTACCGGTCCATCAAATGGACTCCAATTGCCAAATCTGGCTGATGCTAGAAAGAGAGGGGTTTTTGTCAGGACAGGCACATTATTGGTATTTTAGTGTTGATTAAAAACTCATCCTTGCTTGTTTTTTTGGTCAGTCTGATGCCAAAATGTGCCAAACCAACTAGACTAAAGCTGCTGAACACACTGAAATGGCAGGCATAATGAGCGATGGCTGTCACCTTAAAATAAGTGTTTTTATTTTTTCATGCTCTCTTAACAGAGGTTGAAGAGCAGAGCTTCTTTGTGCGTTCATTTAGAGCTGTGATTCTGGCCACCTGTAAGAATTGAGTCTAATATTCACTCTCATTTTGGTAGTTAGATACTGTTGAGGGAAACATGAGTAGTATCTAAGACAGTCTGCTGTTTGAGTGACCCAACCAAACTGTTCAGCATCTCACAATGAGAGCAGTGACATTCGACCAAAACAGTCATATTACAAGCCCCACAGCTGACCAAAAGCTGACTTACTCAATTTTAGGTTCTGTGAAATTGAAGGGAGCTGCAGATTTATTTCTGGTTCATTTTTACCAACACACATTTTCATTTGATACGTTGTCAATAAAAAACACAAATTAAAACTGCTTTGCCAGCCTACAACAATAACAGCCAACAGACAGTCAATTAATAAATGACACTGTTTGAGCAGCATAGATGTTAGGGTTTGACATCAGTCCCTCATTCACTGCTGGATACATAATACACACCAGTGAGCAGTAGATCAAGATTTCACAACATTTTTTAGGGCACATCATAGCAAATACATCTATACACAATTCACAGTTCACACACACATTAAATGGCCAAGTGAAATGAGATCTGTGCTCATGTAAAAACTGGACATGCTCACAGTTCCTTTGATCATCCGATGTTGTTGTTATTGTAAACGTATTATTAGAAGCCAAGCTGTCTTTTACCGTCATATGAATCTAGTCTTGCTATCATAAAAGAAATAAATAAGACATTACTATTATCATTGCAATAATCAACGTGGTGTGTCATCGTAGGAGACAGAAAGCTTTGGGGCAAGTATTTATGATTGAGCTCAGTCCTCAGCTGCAGTTTGCTATTAAACCACATTGCTTATTACAAAACTTGACAAGCTGATTGATGATTTTTCATTAATCTCGCCCATATGAGGGCAGGTAACTCACCGATAGGGAATCCTCCCCAACTTGACTGCTAGCCAAGGCCATGAGGTTCGGAGAGTAGAACCTCTCATACATGGAGGCGCCCTGACAGGTATCAATAATGAAGAGCAGCTCATTGTACCTGCAGACAAACACGCACGCACACACATCACCATCAAACAAAACTGATGAGAAGATCCGCAGCTGGCATAACATTCGTTCATTTGTTCCAATAAGCTCTGGTATCACACAAACCTTCTCGCCATTTTTCATGCTGCAGTTGCCATGGAGACCAAGAAAAAAAAAAAAAAATCAACAGATCCATTCAGCTCCTCTAATACACCCACGCACACAGTTTCTCCCTTGCTGCATTTATTACAATTTATTTACCTTTCACTACAAAGTTTTTCTCCCTACTTAGGCAAACACGGTGAAGTTTTTGTCCGGCTGACTGAATCAAGGTGGTTTAGGGACAATGGCGTGAAGAGCAGACGTCTGTGGCTAGTGGCTCTAAATTGGTGGTTTAAGCCTGCAATTATCACAGCAGCAGCAAACGCTGGTATCAGTAAGCTTTTATCTAATAGCCTGCGGCCTGACTGTAACTCAGAGCTTTTATTGAAGGATTTGAGGGACACTATAGAGCTGCAAAATCTTGTACCACAATTCCATTCATAAAAAAAAAAAAAAAAGAGACTGCTTCATAAGATGTTGTGTCAACATATGTGTAACATTAATTGCCTCACTATCCAGGATATGTAATGCATTGTATCCATGGAAATTAGTACATTTCAACACTGATAGTATTCTGCTTAAGAACAGCATTCACACAACTTCTTATTAACTTCTATTTTTATATCAACAATGGAAGTGCAGTTCCTTGAATCATTTCGATTTCTTTGCAGCTTATTTACCTTCTTTTCTGCCACATCTGCTCAAAAGCGTCAGCCAGTTCCACATTACTAATCTCCTCAGAGTCCTGGAACTTCAGAAATCCATTCCCACCATGACCTGTTGAACAAGCACATATTATCAAAAATTCATTGACCTGCTGAAAGACACTATGATGTGAACCACCTTGATCACATAAAAAAAAAAAAAAGCATTGCTTTCTTTATCATCTATTTATGACCTAAATCTCTGAGACCTATATAATAATTGTAATTGTATATAATTTTTTTTTCTTATTTCATATTACCTAGCCCCCCCAAAAAATGTATTAAGGATTAAGGATGTATTAAAGAAGAAACAGCTTAGTGCTCTGAAATGAAGTATAGTTCTGTGTAAGTTTATAACTTCTCTCTACAAAAAAAAAAAAAAAAAAAAGTCTTGTTCTCATTCTGTGTGCTCTGCAGTGTTTTATGAAGCAGGTGGATAATTTGACCTGAAACAAAACCACCTTGGCCATCATCATAAAAGGTAGTTAATTCGAACTTTAATAAAACCCATTAACCTTTAAGAGGAAAGAGCAAAAGCATCATTTCACTTGACAATGGCCATAAATTTAACAAGTTGCGGTCATTATCTATAAACTACAATGAAGAAAAGATACATCAATCAAAGTGATTTGGAACATTCATTAAAATTATTTCCAGGAGAAAAGATTGTTCTGATCTTACTTCCCTCACCTATATGTGTAACAGAAAGCCATAAGGAGTGTTTTTGCTTCTCCTTTCTTTCTTCAAAAGTCAATCTAAGAATAGTTAAGGAATAGTTCACTAAAGTATAAAGCTGCTGCAGGAAACATTAATTACATTGCCTTAATTTCAAAACAGCCTCTTGTACTAAACACCACACATTAAATTCAAGGAGTATCCAGCAGTGGATTTGCTGTACTTAATTACCTGTTAGATATATGAGGATGTTGCTGCGGTCATCAGAGAGGAGACGTTTGGACCGTGGAGTACTAGGTGGAAGCCTTCCAGTCAAGATCCGTAGGAAGTTCTCCACGGTTACCTGTTACACAGGCAGGAAACTAAATTCTTCTGATATTTATAACCTTCCATTGATGGGAAGTGATAAATTCTGAAATGTACAACGTCTAATGCATGATTTCAATCTGAATAAAACAGTGACAAGGTTGGGACTGTCGAATGGAGAATTTGAATAACTTTTTATCTCCATCAGTAGGGCCAGTATAAGATGCTTTACTTAAATTTTAAATAAACAAATGAACTGCTGCATCAATTTCTTCATCTTTATCAGCTTTTGTTTTAAAGCATTGCCATTTGACAACAAAGAGCGAAAGTGCAGATTTCATTTCCTTTTAAAAATAATCAGCACAAATTAAGTAAATAACTCAAAAAAAAAAAATAAAAAAAACTTCGGTTCTCCTTTCAGAGGTGTTTTACTGGAAGCAGCTGTGTTCAAATGTCTGAATGTCATTAGAACCAACCTCATATCCTCGGTAGTCCACCTCTACATCGTCACCATACACATTCAGCTCCATGTTCTTGTGGCTAAACACTGTGGCTGGTTTGGGGTTTCTGTGGTTACATGCCATATCATCAGCCAGCATCAGAACTATGTGGCTGGGAAAGGAGAAAGTGACAAATTCATTTTGGAGTTATTATGTAAGAAAATGAACAGATGGCTTGACGTTGCATCAGTAGTCTGACAATTCATTTTGTGTAAGATGATTGCTATCCAAAGAAACTTTTTCTGCATGAACAAAGAGAAATAATTTTTAGTTTTGAATCTTGCTCAAGCACAAAGACTGATATTGTGATTAATATAATGAACCTTACGATGTGTGCAAGTGCTCATAGAATGGTACTAATAAGATACGAAGAGGATTAATATCATTTCATTTGGACTGTCAATGCCAAAGTTAGATAATTCATTAAATCTAGACGAACAGAAAACATAATGAAAGGTGTGTTTAATCTCCTGGTCAAAAACTTAAATATAAGTAGTGAAGAACATGAATTGTCAATATCCTACACACACACAGCCTTTAGACTACGATCACTGTATTATATATATATTTAAAATTAGCACAGCAGAAGAAGCATATCTAAAATATATACTGATATTACTCAAGCCACCGTTACCTGTCAGGTATGCCCAGCCTCTTCACACTTCTATACACAGACAGAGTGTTGGCCACATGTCGATAGTTGAACCAGAATCTGGATGTACACACCTGAGTGACAGGAAATTAGGTTGATTACACACAAACGAGTTTCAGCTGCTCCCATTTTATACACAAGAAAAAAAAAATCAATGAGCATTTCCACCGTTCATCAGCTAGTTAGTACTCACCAGAACAGCCCAGTTGTTTGTGTGGCCACTGCTGAAAAACTGTCCGGCACGATCCTGAAAACAACAGAAAAGGTAACGTCTACATTTCTGTTTCTAAATAAAGTTGGAATATGTTTTTTGTTTTTTATTTTGTTTTTTTTATCTCATGTGGTCTCAGCTATCAGGCTTCACACCAAAACAGCTGACTAGCTTGCAAAGAAGGCTAACATGGAAACGATATCTCAAGTTTATTCCAACACAAAAACCCCAAATTTCCGAGATGTGCAGAGACAAATTCAACTAAATATACACTCACCTCTATGTTAACGCCGTCCACTAGAAAGTAAGTGGAAAATAAACTGAGAAAATGATGTATTTTCATTGTGTAGCTGCGTTAGCTGCACAACCAGGAAGTGAAAACCGGTAGCCCCGCCCAGCATCTACTTCCGGTAGAAGACACTTCAGAGTAAAAGTCTCGGAGTAGAGAAGGTTCTGTGAGGGGGAGAAAAAAATCATGAATTGATTGGAAAAAAAAAAAAGGCTTCACAAGTCTCACAAAGCAGCTTATAGTCAGGATCATAAGACAAACAGTTTATAAACCAACCATGTAAGTTTTTAAAGATGCCTCTGACATATGGGCCCAGTGTAGATCATATGACAATGACAATATTTCCCTGTTGTGGTGTTTTATTGATTGCTTTATAACCTGCACAGAAATAAATGATTGCTCAGTACAATATTTTCTTTTTTCTGATGTAGCTCAAGGTCATACCGATGCCGTTAACACAAAGTGCTCATGCATCATAAAGGCTTGCAGCTATATGTTTATATACTGGCAAAAGTTAATAAATGTTACATTACATTAATAAATGTAATGTAAAAGTCATTAATTTACCCCATGGCATCCCAACAGGTCTGGAAACATATAAACGTGATTCTTTATGTACATATAAACCAACAGGAAGTACATATAATTGTATTTTTCGAAAACGTTTTGTTTTCTTGTGGCCAGAAAAAACATTTCTTTTCAAATATTCAATTTGAATGCAGATAGATAAAAATCACATTTATTTATGTAGCGTCAGGTGTACTCTGGGATATTATAGGACAATTGTTTCATTGACTTGTAAATTGTTTTGAGTTCAACTTTATTTTGTTTTATTTTACTTGAATCTAGCAAATGTGTTTTTATATTTGTAAAATGTAACCATCCAGTCTGCTACAGTTATATTTCCCTCCAGTGCCTTTCTTTTGTTCTTTCTTTTTTAGATAGATGTCAGATTTAAATTTAAATTTTTTTTGATTTTTAGGTAAAGTTGTAGGGGGCTTTCGTCCTGAAAATTTAAATGGGAATCCATCTATTTGCCATGATTTCTTCAGTGTAGTATTTACTGCTGTATGAATTTTTTTATTTTTTTTTCTTGGACTTTATGTGTGGTAATGATATTCAATGGAGTTACAGTACACAGCTGACAACATGTCTAATTAAGCAAATCGTGATTTTTGTCAAATATGACAAGAGGCAAAAAAATACTCATTAGACATGAAGTGGATTTGACAGCATCTTATTCAGATGCCCTCTCCAGCTAATTGGTAAGGGACTTAGTAATTAGAAGTGACACGGATATTACAGGCAGCAGATGTCAAAGTGCATGTCATGTTAAAGCTTGAGTGGCCCAAGAGTCTGGGATCCCCAAAATAAGTTACGAACTTGTGAAAAAGAAGGGAAATATCCTTTCTGTAACTCATTACAGGATGTCAAGCAGATGGTCTGCTGGGGGGGGGACATCCAAATCAGTTTTGACACACTGCAGGGCACCTCTCCAGATCTGCCAAGCACTTTAATCCTGCAGACGTCTCTGACTTCTGCAGCTTTTCTGACCCACAGCATCCCTCACTCCGGAGCAGAGCTCATCACAGTAATGTCCTCCTCCAAATGCATCACATTATAAAATGAACCACCGAGCTGGGTACTCCAGCACATTGCATAAATCTAATCACTCTATTTTCAATCCATAAATCAGGATCTTACTGTCAGCCTGTTGTGCCCATGACTGTTTCTTAGTCATTCGTGAAATGTCACTGAGATAGAATAATCATCCCTCTGTAACACATTCCTGGCCCCGACCTAATCTAATGTCTGTGATATAACAAGGAGACTGAAAGTCAGCTGTCCAGTTGTCAAGAGGATTAGTAGCCTATA
Organism: Echeneis naucrates; assembly: GCF_900963305.1. Taxonomy (NCBI): domain Eukaryota; kingdom Metazoa; phylum Chordata; class Actinopteri; order Carangiformes; family Echeneidae; genus Echeneis; species Echeneis naucrates. Next base: position 18,153,758 of record NC_042527.1, on the reverse strand, counting down.
AGGATCAAATCCTATGGACTAACCAGGAAATCAAACTGGCCTATTCCTGGGTCGTCTAAAGAAGCCTTGATCGTGTGACCAAAGATATTCACCCTTTAATGATCTGTTTGTTTCCGTGTATAACCCAACGTAGAGACATTGTTATGCAAGTTAAGCCAAACACAATACAGCCTATGGACTGTTTTCAAGGCACTTCAGTGGCAACGTGGTGAAAAGTGACTGAGGTCAAATTTACTCAACAAGAAAACTTTCTTACAAGTTTTCTAATAATTCTGCCTTTGAAACGCAAAAATATTTTGAAGCAGTGTTGTTTGATTTTATATATTTTTTTTATGTTTGATAGATTAATGTCATTCATGATGAAGATGATACTTTATTTTATTGCTGGAGTGCTGGAAGTATTCACAGCTTTCAGGAAAAGTGCCAATGAGGCTGTTTTTATCAGGAAAAATCTATATCTAGTCCATTATACTTCATTACAAATCAAAGTATCGCATTTAGAATGTATTTAGTCAAAGTAGCTATAATATTGGCAACAAACGAGCCAGAGGTAGAATGGAGCTCAGTGTTTTAGGTCATAACATACTGTCGGACATCTTAATCCATAAAAAGGCATCAAATATACAATCAGCTGATCAGAATTTTTATATCTAAAGCGTACCTGTGGATGCTCCAGAAAAAGTGCTTCTTGTCTCTATAACTAACATAACAGTTTCGCAATCGTTCTGCACAACAAGGAGGTGCGTGCGTTATTTATTTATTTATTTATTTATGTATGTATGTATGTGGCACGTGTGCCAACGTCAAGGCGCGCGCACCCAGCAGCTCTGTGCGTGTCGGAGGCAGAGCGCTGCGGGAGGGCGGACAGACCAGCCACGCATCCGCATCACCCAGGAGGAGGAGGAGGAGGAGGAGGAGGAGGAAGGCGGCACTGCCTGCAGGAATCTGGTGGTAAAGTCCGCGCAAAGAGGCAAAAATGCGCTGAGGGGGGAATCCGCCTGGAGCTCGTTCGTTAAGCAAAGATCATCTGACAGCGCTCACTCTCCTGAAAGACAGAGAGGAAAGAAAACACGCGGCTGGAGATGAATACCAACGATGCCAAGGAGTATCTCTCCCGCCGGGAGATCCCTCAGCTGTTTGAGGTGAGGTGAGCCAACTGCAGGACCGTCTCCTGACATGTGGCAGCTTCGTTTCTCGTTATGGTCGACTCTGTCCGGTGCTGCAGCTCCACGATAGACGAATTAGCGCTTCAAATACAAGAAGGGGATCCCGGGAGATTCATCGACTGTACAAAGTGCCTATTAAAGCGGTGCTTTACAGAGAAATACGGTCATAATTAGAGTGTAAGGGTAATTAAACCGAGCAGACATTCCTCTTGCTACTGCATAATTCACTTTTAATTGAGATGTTTGCAGCGGGAACCACTTTTTTTTTTTTTTTTTTTTTTTTTTAAATGAAAAATGACGACTGAAGTTCTGTTACAGCTAAGAAATGTCAAGACGAATATCAAAAGTTAATGAAACATTTTAGTAGTATTGCTGCAAAAACTGGATATTTAGACTCAACTCAGTATATTTGTGGTACAGAGTCATTAAGATGACTATAAGGGGCTGTTAAGACATAAATCTTTCTCCTAAAACATTTAATTAATAATTATATTAATTCATACTATCATAGCTAATGCTATCAATTCCAGAGAGACACAGTGAGAGGAACTAAGGCTCAGCAGAATGTAATAATGAAATATAATATTCATTTTCCTGAGGGGATAGTAAATAGGCTCATCCACTTAATTAGACTTAGTTTTCAGTGCAGTGTAGCTAATGTATGCAAGCAGTCATTGCCTGGTTATTTACAATCAGTTCAAATTACACTGAGCAGTGAAGTGACACATTATCATCAACGCAGCAGCGTCATTTTAATGCTCACAATAAAAGTGAATTCATTATCAATCAGCTCCATGAACCCCCTCAGATTGTTTTCGGCTGTGTTTTCGTGCTGCTGGCAGTGGAGGCTGTTTCGTGAGGAGGGTGGAGATGAGGTCCCAGAGGAAGGCATTGTTTTAAGCCACTTCGGGGTCAGGGGGACAAAAGTCACGCAAACACGCACTCGGCTTGTCTTTTGGCATGGAGTTCGTTCTCACATCCATCACAGCCGCTGGCTTCCCGTCTCCCCTGAAATAGTCGTCAGAGTCGTGTGTTTATTTGCCAGGCTGAGTTCCAATTTCATGGGCATCTGACAAAATCAGATGTTCTGTTCCCCCCCGGTGGAGCCGAGCCGAGCCAAGACAACCAGATCTGCACTTCACTACTTCACATCATTAAGGCCGCTCTGGCGCAGAACAGCACATCATCTCGAGGACGTAGAGATGCCAGAACAAACATCCCTTCCTCCTCCCTGTAGCTCATCTCGTTCTCTTCCGTTGTTTCCTCCAGAGCCTGCTGACAGGTTTGATGTATCATCGACCCGATGACCCCATCGACTACTTGGAGTGTTGTCTGAAGAAAGTCAGGGAGCTTGGAGGACCAGATAAGGTGCGATGGGACACCTTTGTGGGCCAGGAGAAGAAGTCTCTTCCCCCTCTCAATGGGGGACAGTCACGCAGGTCGCTCTTCAGAAATGGTGAGCAGTGAACACTCGTAAAGTGTATTAAAACCCGTCAGAGCTGAGACCGACTCACTTAATCAGTTAGTAGGTAAACAGGAATTCATCAGTAGTTGTAATAATGGATTTGTTTGTTCCAGGTTAAAAAGCCAAAACTAGTTCCAACCAGATTGCATTCCACTCGTTACTAAAAGAAGTTAAACATATTAATGTTTGCCATCCCTATTGATTTATAAGCTGAGTGATCCTTTTCTCAGTCTCTAGTTGTAAGTCTTCCTCACAACAGCGCGCTGTGGTTGACACCCCTCCGTCCGCCTCAGGCTTAACTTCCGCTCCAAATATTGTTTCTTCTGGTTTCAAAAAGCCAAATCTGAAACAAACAGCAGTCCATGAAGTAATGGATGACGTCGCGGTGGGTTGACACTTGGATCGGGCCTCCCCAATATAAAGACTTTAGGTTGTTACAGACAAAAACATAAGCAATAACACTAGATCTCTTTTGTGTTTTATGACAATGTGCTGACTTGATTAATCGACAAAGTATCTTAAGAAGACAGACGATAATCAGTTAAACAAATCCATTGTCTGTTACTGAAGGCAATGGAAAAGGAAATTTTCACTAGATATGTAAAATAAATATCTCTGGCTTCTATGCTGGCAGCGATGTAAGTTCCTCTCTCACACAATCAGGACCAGACTGCCTCAGTGTTTTCACAGGAAAGGGTGTTTCCTGTTTCCATTTTCCTTATAGCCCCATGAGCTCCACCGTAGATCCACTGTTAAATTGTTGTGCTACTCAGAGCGAGATGAGGCGGGAGGCCCAGCTGCATGTATCACCTCTCTCAGATGAATTAGTCTCCAAAAGCAGTGCCAGAAGCATTTGTTGGGTACACACAGAGGACCCACAAACACACACAAGGCAGCCAGTTCTGATGATTATACCTGTGCAATGCTACAAAAGACGAACAAATGCCCTAAATGAATGATTAATAAGAGCAGGGAAACCAAAAAAGGCTCTCCATTCATCTCTTATCGCTAACGGCAGCTGTAGTTTCCAGCTCAACAGCTCCAAATAATGCAAACACCACAGATGCAAAACTTGGGTCATAATTTGCAAACTGTTTTTTGGCCCTGGCTCTCACATGCTAATGATGTTTACATTTGCCATGTTTGGCTACGTCAGTTTTAAATTTAGACATCTAGTTATTTCAGTGTGCACTGCGTATGAAAACACAGTTATATGTGTGCCAGAAAAGCATTTCATACCCTGAGTCAATATTTATAACAAACACCAGCGTCTGCAGTCAGAAAGATGGTTCAGGACACATTACACTCCAACTCTTGTCTTGCGTGGCAAAGACGCCTATAAACTTTGCCAGCTGCAGCATTTAGCTGTTAAGAACTACAGCCCAGCCTAGTTAGAGATTTGCGTGGGCTGCAATTCCCTTCTTGGCTGGAGCTAAAACTCAGCTTGTTTTGAAAGTAATGCTGCTTTTCATCCGTTAATGTGTTTTTCTTGTGGCCAGATTGTTTGAATTGGTTGTTAGAAATGTCAGTCCGGCAAAAGCAAGCCCTCGGATTCAGGCCGGTGCAGCGGAATGGGTTAAAAACAATCCTCTGAATGGGAATCTTTGTGCTTCTCTAAATTGTTTGAATGATACAGTAGCTCTTCCTATTCTATATTTATTCGTATATTTAAGACTGTCTCATCAATGTCACTTCCAGAACTAAAATCCACCATAAAGATATGATGTCAGTGCTCCTTGGAAATCATCACAGTTCTGCTCCCTTTAGATTAGCACGCACCGATGATGTCTGTCTTTAATGACGTCGTGTCTGTCTATTTCACCTTCTGATGGCTAAAAGCTGCAGCGCTTTTTGATTGGCACCTTTTGAAATAATGTGACAGCTGCATATATAAAGTGACTGACAGCACAGTGTGCCCTCACTCATACCTTTCTATATGTGCGTCTGTGTGTGCGTGTGCGACAGTGTTGCCCGACAGTCCCAATTTTCCCTACAGACGCTACGACCGCCTCCCTCCCATCAGCCAGTTCTCCATCGAGAGCGACTCAGACCTGTCGGAGACGGCGGAGCTCATAGAGGAGTACGAGGTGTTTGATCCATCCAGACCTCGGCCCAAAGTCATCCTCGTCATCGGTAAAGGACCAACACGACGCACAGCAACACAAACACCAAAACACTATAAGCACTTGAGCCCTTCAAAAAAACCACAAGAATTAGAAAACTGAGCGAGTTGTTTCAGATCTGATCTGGACTCCTTATGAGTCATGTTTTCCAATTGATAAGACGGAGCCATAAAGACTCATCTGTGTGTAAACAGAAAAACAAGCACCCGGTGTCTCTTTATTGCTTCTGATGCTTTGTGAGTTTTAGCCATGACAAGGAAAAGTAGATAAAGGAAAGTTTTATTTACTTTACTCATGAGCTATAAATAGATGTCCTGGATGGGAATCTATGAATGTACATGTCTGTGTGTGTAGCAGCATGTTTTTCTTGGTATTCTGAGCATAGCCCCACCTCACTTAGTCAATATCAGCGGGGGAGATCTTGTTAGATAAATAGTTTATATCATGAGCAAGAGAAGGGCCTCAGTGGTGGTTAAAGACTAAAAAAAAAAAAATAATTAACTGATAGTCTTCAGCTTGTTTGGTGTGTTAACATTATCTATCCTGTGTGTGATAGTTATTTGTCCTTGCAGCGCAAAGCCACTTCCTATCTCGTCTTTGTGAGCACATTGTGCCCCATTTAAACAGGAGAACAGGATGGCAGCAGCTGTCATCTCTTTGGAGGATCATGGGCAAATGTTTTGTCTGCCAGGTTTGCACAGAGAGAGAGACAGACAAGTGTGGTTGGGCAAGGACCGGGCCGAGCAATACAAAACACCAAGATATTAGATAAAGTGCATTTTTTGCTAAATACATACAGCGGACCTGTTAAGAGATCTGTCTCATCATTTCTTTTTCCAGCAAAACATTTTTAGTTTGGCTTTCTAAAAAGTGGCCAGTTTGTAAAATCACTTTCACGTCAGACAGAATTAAAGCAGAAAAAACACAGATGGATCAGAGAGCGCTGGTCGATGGTGCCAAAAATGGGCCCCATCTAATTCACTCATACACAAATAATAAGATATAAAAAAATTTAAATAAGCTAAGAGTAATTAAATTGCAGCTTTATTGCAGTAATCTTAAGTACACAGTCGGCGTAACAGGAACTACAGCAGGGGGAGAGCTTTAAGACAACACCCTTAAAGCTAATGATTCTCCTTCAGACAGAACCTGAGAACTGTTCCCAACAATACAAAGAGAAAAAGTTAAGCAAGTTCAGCATCAAACTTCATTTTCTTACTCACCAAGAGCTAAACAGATAACTCTTGTCTCTATCATCTCATTTTTAGCATGCTAACTGGCAAGCATCAGCCCGTCTGATCAGTCTGCTGTGAGGTCGAAGTGCCGCTCACAGCGTGTAAACTCTCTGATTATGAAGGCAATAATGGCCAAAGCTCTTCTGCAGCGAAAATCACCACCACCTGCTCCTGACGGCATTCAGCAGCAGGAAAAAGTCCCAGCCTCTTTAGATGCTTATTGTGCAGCGACCTACGCTACCGGCTGAGCGCAACTGCACGCACAAAAAACAGACCAAACAATCGTGAACTTGGCCTCAGTCCAGCTCTAAAAGCCTCCAAATGCTAAAAGCATAAGTGTCTGTAGCTATTAGAAAAACCTGAAAGACTGTTTCAGAAAAATTCAAACAGCAAGACTCAATCCGTGACAAGCACTTTGTTGAAAACACGCTGAGGCGCTAAACCTGAATGTGAACCCTTTAAATCCTAAACCTAAACCTAAGTCCTAAACCCAGAAACTGGTCTGGATACCTGCAGGATGCAGGCATCAGTCAGAGGTTCGTTCTGCAGTACCATATAGCTTTTCATTGCAGGAAATTAGAAATGGATGATTTGATTTGTATTTTAACGGTCGTTGATTTGTAAAGATTTTCTTGGCTGCACAAACTTCTCCTCATACCTAATGAATAATTTCTGACAGCAATGCCAGGTTGGAATAAAACACCAGCGACACAGCTTGTTCTCTGAATAATTTCACTTCACTCTGAACTGGCTGCCGACCAACAGCTAGTTTGAACGGCTGACAATGCCTGAAATCGTGAAATAAAATTCGATCAACAAAGCAAGGCTCCACACCGCCAACCGATCTTAATATTTGATTTTTACTAATTAGATTCCCTGGAGTCAGTTTAATTTTAGGCTATTAACTTTAAATATTCAGATCAGCATTCAGAATCAGAACTGAAATCATTCATTTGAATTCTGACGTGCTAAGATGGTAAGGTGTTAAAACAGGCAGCAACAGGCTCTCTTCCTGCTGAAATACTGAGGGAAAAAAGAAGACGCCCCCACAAAAACACACACACACATCCATCACACACAAACACACATATATGTGAAGACATGAGTGTTGTCATGCACACACACAAAGTCTCACATGGACTAGATAGAGTCCTCCCACTAATACACACTTTTGCCTACACAAGAACTCCCACACACATAATGTTTCTCTCTATCTCACACACACACACACACACACACTCTACCAAAACATCAACAGCTTTCCCTCTGTGCCCAGGTGGCCCTGGCAGCGGCAAAGGAACACAGTGCCTGAAGATTGCAGAGCGCTACAGCTTCCAGTACGTGTCCGTGGGCGAGCTGCTGAGGAAGAAGATGATCCACAACGCCACGAGCAACAGAAAGTGGAGCCTGATCGCTAAAATCATCACCAACGGAGAGCTGGCACCACAGGTAGCATTTAAACAGAACAGGGAGTTTGTGTGTGTGAGGAGAATATCATGATGGATGAGCACCACGTGTGTCCAGTCACTCGCAGATCATTAACACAGCGGGCATGAAACATGGAACTAATTAAGGCCATCCATATTACAAGCGTGCAGGAGAGATGGACGCTTTTTCGTCTTATTAGCATCCTTCTTTTGCAGGATGATGATTCATCCGCCTGAGAGGAAAATTGAGACAGGCCTCTGCTTTCTGTTTGTGTTACACTCTTTTAAAGGCTGGATACAAAACACACACGGAGGCCTCTTCAGAGTGTAGAAAACCAACACTAAAACACAAAAAAACTAACCAATCAAACATTGTAGTTGTATTTATGAAAGCATCAAATGGTTCAACAAGTAAAAATGATGGAAATGGCTTGTTTTCATTTGTCTTTCAGATTTTATTTCCTGGCAATTAATAAACATGAATGAATGATTTTTCTCTAAATTTCAATTAAGGGCAAGCTGATAGTTTTATATATATTATGTAATATTAAATCCAATGTAACTTAAAAACAACCAAATATTAAGAGGTTGATATTAAGGATTTTTTGAATCATATAAAGCTAATTTAAGATCCCTAAAATTACATTTTCTCAGTGTACTGAAACGAAATGAAGCTAGAGCTGCCATGATCTGTATTTTAGGTAGTGTGTAAGCATGCCAAAACAAAAGATCATTCCTGAGGAAATAAATTATATAAATAACTTGTCTGTCCCCCTTCTGGACGTTCACCAGGAGCATTGAGGTAAACAGCAAAGTAGGCCAAGCTGCACACACATGTGGCTGTTAGACATTTAATTTCCCGCCATGATTAGTTTAGCAAAGCAGATTAAAATTTGGATTCTTGATTAGTTTGCATGAAATGGTGAGAAGAAGGGGGCAAAATGTGGCCCTGATGATAGAGTGGCTTGTGTAAATATTGTGTTATGAGACACACTGCTGGTTCACAGCTTGTCTTTGGATTGGGGAAAGTTGTCTACTATGGTGTTTGCTTTGTGATTAAAGTTTTTCATAGAAAATTAAAGGACTTGTTTGACATTTTAGGAAATACGCTCTTCATTTTCTTGCTGAGAGTTGAACCGGGAAGAATCAAGCAGAGAGAGGCGCACAGTCACCTACAAAAGAACAATAAATCACATGATGATCGGGCTGAAATGTAAATTTGAGAGCATGAGAGGTGCAGGCAGGCAGATGTTTTGCCTTTTAAATTGAGCCAAACATGTTGTCTCACCTCATTGTTTCCATCTTTTGTCGCTCAAGTAACCAGCTACCGGCTCCAGGTTTATATTTAACCAGCAGATATCTGAGTGGCATCTATCTTTCCATTCGACTCTTGACAAGTGAGCAAACACTCGAGGAAAACAAAGTCACGTATTTCCTGTTGTCTAGAGTATCTACCCGGCCATCTAAGAGGCCATTTCAGCACCGTGAAGGATTGAAAATGCAGCAACATCATCAAATATACATCTGTGACGCTGATGAGTGTCGGCATCACTCTGCTGACCTCTCATCCACCAAATCAGTTTGAACTTCTTGCTGCTTGTCTGTAACTCGCTGCAGGTCATGTGACTCAGCATATTTCTGACCTCATGTTCTCTTGGAAATCCCACAGGTGTTTTCATAAAAGGCTCTTGGATGCTCAACAGTCTGGTCTAAAATTAACAACTGATAGCACTCATGCTTTTGTTTCCCCTGACTGGGAAAAAAAAAAAAGCCCTTCAGGAGTCAGTGCTTACATTTACATAACTGAATAGATTGTGTTTGCTATTTTATTCCAACAAATTCAGTTTGGTGTCCCCGAAAACTTCACGGAACTCTTTCACCACAATCCATATTGAGTTTTACATTTTTGCAGCTTTGCCCTTTATGGGTCATTAGCAACCAGAAAAACATCACCTGGACTGGCAACACAAAGCTATTCTTAGTGAAATGTAGATTTGAAAGTCATCATAATGCATTTTGACAGTTTATTAATAGAGCTTTGCAACACTGCAAAAGGAAAACATGGATGGGAAGCAGTGGATGAGGGATATGCCTTTAGTGATGACCCTCCTCAGCTGCTAAACTCCTGGATGATTGCTGGTGTCCTGTCACAGATTGATTGCCGGAGATGATGGCCTGGCCTTCCAGTGAGAGCGCCGAGGTGAAGCCATTCAGAGGATTACAGGGTCTTTTTGTGGATAATCTTTTCTCATTTTATCATACGAGTATAATCTCGGCGTAGTCTGCCGGGCCGCTGCTCATTTTCTGTGGACGGGGCAAATGAACACACGACAGTATTTTTAGATCAGGCCACCGTGCATCTATCGCCACCATATTCCACGATGCATTCGACCTGCAGAAGGTCCAGTCAAACGTGCCGACCTCCTCCGGCCATGAGGACATAAGTGATGCTGAAAGATGCTGTCAGGCTCCACTGGATCACTCTGCTGCAGTGACGAATATCACAGCAGGACCAGATAAACACACAATTTGTCCTTTGTAATTCTGTCATGTGCTACTTTCCCCTCCAAACAAGCTGCTCAGTATTCAGTTTCTACGTTGATAATTACGCACTGGGAGCTGCAACATTAACAACAAATGTCATCTTTTCTGGAAAATCGGAAATTGTAATATAACTAAAAACATTTCTGCTGAAACAACAGAAGCTCTCATCACGGATGCTGTGATATGGATATGATGGGTTATCAAGCAAACTGAGCCACCAAGTGAAGATGATGTTAAATTCTTCTTCTTCTTCTTCCAGGAGACAACAATCACTGAAATTAAGCAGAAGATTATGAAGATCCCAGATGCTAATGGAATCGTCATAGACGGGTTCCCTCGAGACGTCGGACAGGCCTTGTCCTTTGAGGATCAGGTGAGTCTCTGGCTTTCTAATGTACAGGATTATGTCTGAGGACGCCGTCATGCTTGTTCCAGATGGTCCGCTTATGTCAGAGGCGGGCTCCCATATGCAGTTGTTTTCATACACAAAAAGAGCTGTGAATTGATTCTAATCTTAATCAAACTCTTTGTATTTGTATCTGATTGTTGTCGTTGAAAGGGTTAGGGTTAGGTTTCCCCGTATGTGTCATCCCCACGATGGAAGGTGTGATGTTTTTATTTTAGTTGGAGTCACCGTAGTGATGCATGTTATCGGTCAGACCAACAAAGAGCTATTCAAATGGCACCTTTCACAGGCCCCGCATGTAAATGATTTATTTGCACATCACGCACTGGGGCTGTTATCTTTATGGTTTCACCTCCAGTAGCAGAAGATCTGAGGATGGCAGTGTTGGTTGCTCAGCGGTTTGAGTCTTATTGCTGTGAGAGTGTGCACAGTGTCTGGAGGTCACTGTCACTGTGGCACAAGTTGATCAATACATGTATCTAATTAAAAGTTAGACTAATAAGGCTGCAAGGATATAGATTTTTTTTTTTGCATTGCTTTCAGGTTATTGGGCTGAAGTTTTTGAGCCTAAAGGCTAAAATTTGAATTTTAATGTGAGGAGCTTCTGTGCATACTTGATGGTTTGTTTGTTTTGTTTTGTTTTTTATCCGTCTAAGCCTCTGGGTGAGTGTTTTCTTTGGCAGCCGCTGAATGACATTTGAAAGTGGAAGTTTGTTAGGAGCCATACTGTCAGATGACTGGAGAGCAGCCATCTGCTCCTTATCTACATTCAACATTAGCTTTGTTGACACCATTTTTTTGACTAAATGTAGCCATACCGCACTCAAAAAGGTACAGAATCTCTGAGGAAGTTCAATCGACTGGAATTTCTTGTAGATTTTATGCTGCATAATGTCATGAGCTAAATCTATAAAGTCATGTCAACTGGCTGTAACTCTTTATTATTATTTTTCTAACTGTTATCATCACACTACTACGTTTCTGAGTCTATCTAATTACAAAAGCTTTTTTGTGCAGACTGTGAAAGTATCACGAATGGAGATCATCTAAACTCACTATAGTAAGATCTGTATTTTAAAAAAAGAAAGTGAAGAAAGAAACTCATCGTATAATAATATTAACCAACAGTAAAAAAAAAACAAAACAAAGGATAATAAAAGAAAATAAATAAAAGATTTCAAATTTAAGGAGAAGTCAGCAGTATTTACCAAACTCGAAACACATGAACGCAGCAAAAGTTTAAACTCAAAAACACGAGTGTGGGCGCAGACTGATGCTCAGTGTCGTTTGAACAGGATGCACGAATGTGCCTGAAAATAAAGCAGCAAAATATTAATAGGCATGAGCCAGATAAAATCTGTGAGAGGTCCAAAATGTCAGTTCTGATATGTCACTGGTGTGTTGTTGTACCCAAGTCTGAACCAAAGAGCCCCAAAGTGTAATGTTATCATGCATATAATGCATACATACTTTCATGTTTCATTCAAAAATGGATTTCAATCTGATGTTAAATTAAAACCCCTGAAGGCATCAGAAAAAGAATATTTAATTTCATTGCTAACAAAGTTTTGCTAGAGCAGACTTAAGTTATAGTAGATGTGTCACTTATAATAAGAAATTTCTCCAAGAAGAAAAAAAAAAAAACCACATTGTAAAACCAACGTCTGCATAAATAAGCAAATGGATGATAGAAGAAGCTCATATGTGAAGCTCCAGCAACTGAAACTGGAGCCCCCTGATGGAGATGTATCGGTGAACTCTGTGACACAGCAGTCACTGGTTTTAGAGGGATTGATTGTCTTTATCACGTTTTAACTCAGTAAACATTTATCAACCTTCCAATGAGCACTTAATGACTTTCATGCTGATTGGGGAACATGTGCATCGGCACATGTAGAGGCTGAATTAATAATCATTTTAGCTGTGTTAACATGAACAGGTGGTTGGTTTTAGAAAATCATTTCTTTTTGTCCTGCTGTTTTGCTTGGATTTAACTTTTTCCAAAAAAAAAAAAAAACAAGTCTGTAAGGTGACCTTCGGGCTTTTTACCGTGCTGAGTTGAAGAACTGACAAGCTCCAGTCAAACAGTTGGTTTTGATAGTTTTCCCCTCTACAGAGCAGAAGCGAGCGTATCCACTGACGGGCCACGGGTCTTGTTAGTACGTCATTTAGGGAAGCTCTGAAGCAGAGCGTGGACGCAAATATCAATCAGCATTATAATCCTCTAACTGCATCAGCCCAGCGGCGCTGAATGATGATTAAATGGGTATTTGTGGGATCCTGCAGAGGAATCCAGATGGGGCTCTTTTGGAGGTGCCGTTTAGTGAGAAAATGGTGTTTGGCTTTATCTTGTCATCTTTCTAGTTAATTCATGTGAACGGCTTGTTCATGTAGCCATCTGTGGCCAAACAGCTGGCTGTATGTGTGGAGCTGCTCCAGTTGGCTGAATGAACACATCTCTGCCTCTGGCGTCGCGTTTTGCATTTGTTTTGTATTCGATTTTTATTTGATCCACACATCCATTTACATCTTGTATGTGCACAAAGGCACACAAACATAGGCAAACCTGGAATAATGCAGATATGTAAACGGAAGTATAGACCTATTGTAACACCCCCCCCACCCCCATACATCCACAGATAATATACGAATAACCTGTTTTCAGATTTGCTTTGTGAATCTCCTCAGTGTTTACTTTTATTTCATAAATCCTGCTGTGGATGAATGAATCAGGGGGAGTGTACTGTGGATATGATGCAGATTAGCTTTGGCATTTCACAACGTATATTTTTTTGGGTGGGGGTTCCCTCAATCCAAATTAGTCTGTTACATCCGAAGGCAAGTTTTACTCTGAACTCTGAGACCTTCAGTTTCTCATGATGACACTGACACTGAATTGTAGAAAACTCAAGATAGAATCATTGATAGATACCCGCTGTTAATTATTCTCCTCCGTCTTTAGTTACAATTCCTTTAGGCCACAAATTAGCTTTCATTTAGTCCGTGTTTGTTTTTCTGACGTATTTCCATCAAAACCAGGCACGCCTGATGCATCGCACAGCAAACTGTCCCATTTGCTGCCGGGGGGATGAAATGAGGTGAAATGAGCTAACTGGTGTAAAGAGACAGATTTATGACCACAGAAAACCCGGATGATCACACCCACCCTCTATGACGGCGCTCACAATAGACCAGTTTCTGCGGTTACTTGGATGTGCGGCGTCATAGCTGTTAGCGCTGTTGCGCCACAACAAGAAGGTTGTGGGTTCGGTTCCCGTCATGGGGCCTGTCTGTGTGGAGGGTCCATGTTCTCCCCGTGCCTGCCTGGGTTTCCTCCCACCACCATCCAAAGACATCATGTTTGGGTTAACCATTGGGTGCCTCTAAATTGTCCGTAGGTCTGAGTGTGAGTGTCGTTGTGTGTTGGCCCTGTGATGGGTTGGTGAGCTGGGATTGGCTCCAGCACCCTCCGTGTCTTTGAAACAGATAAGCGGTAGATGATGAGTGAGTGAGTGAGACATTTCATGTGTCCAGAGCAGCTAAGCCTGTAAACAGACAAATAAATAATAAATTAATAAATAAACTGGATGAGGAACTCACATTTGTTGCTGAACATCTGAGAATTAAAGAGGCTTTTTCACTTTCAAGGCCTCTGGCAGTTTGATAATTAAAATTTAATCTCATCTCTCATTTTATAATTTGAAAAGTAATAGTCACAGATATTTGATTCAGCCGAACAGATTTCCTTGATGGTTGAAGGATTTTTGTTTTTCTTTAATTTGCTACCAAATGAAAAAATGAGTTAAATACGGTGGATGACAGTTTGCAAATGGGCCCCCGGGTTAGAAAAGGGCCTGAGGAAGTTCACTGGAGATGAAATCACATAGATAACACGTGTATATAGTTGTTTATAATCGTTTCCAGGCAACCGCTGAGAAACAGCTCATACAATCACTGATGATTGGACGGGTGCTGAAGACCAGTTAGCCAGTGATGCACAGATGCTGAAGCTCCGGGAATTACAATCGAATTACACGACAGCTGGTTATTTAAGGGACTTCAGTTGAGCTCGGGAACAAAGAGAGAAAATAATGGTGGTATGCTTTGACAAATAAGGTGCTGAGAATGAAGCCATTCGACGGCGAGAGTCCCCCCCCAAGTGCGGCTAAAATAGAAATGTGGAAAATTTTAAATAAGTTGATGTGTTACAGAAAGGAAGTGTTGAAATTAAGGGTTTGTGAAAGCGAATTGTTTGAGCTGCAAAAACTTGCCATCACAATTTAAAAAAAAAAAAAAAAAAAAAAAAATCTCAGTTGCTCATCTGCATATGAACATGTAAATTTTGTCCTTGAGACTAAACACAACTAACAACAAACCAGGATTCAAAACAACACAATAATTGTGCCACAAAACACATTTGTGACATTTGCTCCTTTATGACTTGCCGCCAGAAAACATCTTTACATTTTTTTGGACATTTAAATTTGCTATACATCAGTAGCCTATAAGCCTTATATCTATGTATACAATTTAATAATATGGATAGACTGTTGTTCTTTATGGAGTTTGGATGTAACGCTAATTTGTGTGTAACCAAAGTTGTAAATGTAGAGTAACAGCAGAGTTTCTGCCATTTGTGTTGTGCCACCGCTGCATCCTGGATTTGTCTTGCTGCCATGGCCTGAAGTTGGTGTCTGATAGTGGACTTATCATCGGGTCGGGGTCAGGGTTTGCAGTCCTGAGACTTTTTTGGGATAAAACACAAGAACCCGTAGAGATCTTGAAATCTAAATCTTCTTGAACGTGCGCGTGAGTTGCTTGAAAAGTTCAGCAGCTTATTTTAGATCCTTTACTCCCCAGTGCCATGTGAGCTCAGGGGCGATCGGGTGATTCTCTGAGGACCCACAGAATCCATTTCCATTATTCTCTCCTCACTCCATGATGCTACTTTGCCCTTTACAGCGCCACAGCAGCCATTTCTGAGCTGCTCCTCTGGGCCTCTGCAGCAGTCCTGCTCCTCTTTAAAGCTGCCCACAGAGACCATCCACCCCCCCCTCCTATCGAAGATGAGTCTCGGTGTCTCTCTGTTTATCTCTGCCTGGCCTCCTCTGCGGGTGTCTGAATCCAGCATGTATCTGACAATTATCAATTGAGACGAATCGGTTTCCGGTGTTTGCTTCCATTCCAGTCAAGTTTCTCATCAGGTGGATGAAACTACCACCTTAAAAAATTATAATGAAGCAGCAGAGCAGGAGTTATTTGGCTGCAGCGTGTTGAATGTGGATGTGGACTCTCTCTGACTCTTTGAGAAAAGATTTTAAAAAATGAATTAGTGGGTATTACAAACGCACACGCCTCCTGTGAGATCTCTGCAATCTTAAGGGGAAGTTACAAAGAAAGTAACGTTATATAATTCTTCTTTTAGTGAGCTTACAAAGCCAGTCTGATTCACCAGACAAACAAAAAAGAAACAGTTTTTACTTTCATTTCCTGTAAACTTACATCTATATACACATCCACTGAATGTACAAAAAAGGTTTGTACAGGTTTCAGATCCTTTCTTCACTTCACAAATGAAAACTTTTGTGGTTCACATCTGTACAAGTCAAAACAAAATCATTTCAGTCCAACTATGTTGATAATTAGTTCATGAATTACAAAGTAAATACCAGATGTTTGCAGGAAAAAATGACAAATAATTGTTGTTTCTGTTGCACAGAGCATCTCGGGATTGTAAACGTTTGGTCAAAAGAATTAAAATGCATAATATCAAATCAAATCAAATAAAAAATGAAATAATAAGAAGTCGTAAAGGACAGCGAAATGTATTTGCACAGCTTTAGCTCTGTTTGCTTGGACATGTGGGATTAATGCAGTTCGAACCTCACTGAGGCATCTGAGGATGGAAATCTGTTGTCCTCCATTAGAACTGCTGGGCGGCAGCTCGGGCCCCAACAGCTGAGTTCATGGAGACAGATTGAGACGTCTGGCGCTCAGAGAGCTGAATGGGACAAACAGCGCTCTTTCTGCCGTTTCTTCATGTTCCAGCGTTAACCGGTACGAACTCCAGAGCAGGTCAGTTCATAATGACCGGCTTTGCTTCGAGTGGCCGGAATCAGATTGGTTATTAAACCCATTTTATCTCGTACGAGATCTAGAGAAAGAAATACAGAAGTTGATAAAACTTGATCCAAAACATTTTCCCACAGTTGTTTTTGACCAAAATGAGCAGGTGTTGAATGCATTAAAAACAACATCACGGTATAAAGGCATCCTGAGCATTAGAGTATCAGCATTAGGCATCTGAGGTTTTCTTATCGCAGATGTTGACTTTCCTGTGAAGCACAACAGGAAGCCACGTTTTCTTTATTTGAGTTCTTGAATTTCTGCCGTCAGTGTCTATTTTTTATTTTTTTGTCCTTTCGATTTCAGAGTTTAGTAGAGCATGCTTTGGTACCGCCATCAGGTCAGCAGCTCCTAAAAGACTGTGAGCGCGAACTGCCGGCAGTAAAAGAAGCGAAGGTTTATGGAGAGAGTTTCAAACCTGACAAATTCCCATCGAATCAAATTTACTTTAAAACTCTGAGGCAAAGAAAATGAGGACACAAGTGAGGTTACTGTGGAAGTAGGAACTTTCTTTTACGAGGCTGCGTTCTGTTCTCCGAGTGACATCTGCCTGAATAAACGGGATCATTCAAGTTATTTTTGGCTGTGGCAGAGCGTCAAATCAAACATATGCTCCGGAACAAAAGACATACAGCGCTGTGTGAATAGTAATAAACCACTTTTTATGGAGGAAAGTCCCTGATGTTGCTGAGCTGGGTGACCGAGGAGAGCATTTAGCGCTTATTTCACCTCACAGTTTGCATTAACTGGACAGCAGCATCCTAAATGTTGGTCACTGAGGGATGTCTTTTTGTGCTGGATTTATAAAATAAGCAGTCATGCTCACTTGGCTGCTGCTGCTGTTGCTTAATAATCAGCCTGTGTTTGTCTCATTATGGCCTGTTTGTTGTCACCTGAGCAGAACACAATCATTACACACTCTCTGCTACGTGCTTTTGGTCTCTGCGCACGTTCAACCAAC
Source organism: Echeneis naucrates (assembly GCF_900963305.1). Taxonomy (NCBI): domain Eukaryota; kingdom Metazoa; phylum Chordata; class Actinopteri; order Carangiformes; family Echeneidae; genus Echeneis; species Echeneis naucrates. Next base: position 18,136,305 of record NC_042527.1, on the reverse strand, counting down.
CGACTAATCTGATGAAACCGCACATACACGAGACGTATCATCCAGTCATCTGTGGCGTTATACTGTTTCCTACTGTGCGGGGGCCCCCAGGGCTCAAACTTAAGAAAATCCACACAAGCAGACAAAACAGAAACTAATAATCCTCACAACACAACCAGCAGCACAACTATGAATTTGGTTGTGTTGTTGTTGTTGTTGTTGGGACACTGTAGCTTCTGTATGTTCAACATAACTGGTTCAGATAATGCTGCTCATACTCTTTTCCTTATTAGACATCCTCTGTTGTCTATTTCTATCAACGATCAAAGATTACACATGAACATTTTGCAGCAGGAGCGGTGAAACAGGAACACAAATAAAACAGACAGGATATTCTTCATATTCTTCAGTGATCAGTTTTCTGGTTGACAAAGACTAATGAGACATTTCCTGCGTGGGTGATCACACTTTCAGTCACCTGCTGTTAGGAAATGATGTTTTTTAATATATATGTATATATTTTCGGATCATCTTCTACCATTCTCCTCTGCTCATCATCAGAGATGTTCTCCTCTAACCCTTCACTCCCAGTCACACCTGAATCATCAGAGCAGCAGCTTCGAGTCTTTGTGCTGCTGATTCAATCCACTGAAATTCAGTCGGTGAACTTGCTTTAAAATTCAGAGATATTCAATCCTTTCAGACCTTACTGAGTTCAAAGTCATTTTTTCTTCTGTGAAGTGAAGCGTTTGACATTTTGACCTGTGCACAGAATTTAAATTTGAGACTGATCCTGCAGCGTTTGTTAAGAGTTTCCTCGCGGTCAGAATAAAATGAAAACAGCGTATGAATGAATCTTTTGCCGAGCGCTGCCGCTCTGTATCGTTTTTCTCACGTCTGTTCTCCCACTTTCAGATCTGCACTCCTGACCTGGTGGTGTTCCTGGCCTGCACCAACCACCGTTTGAAGGAGAGGCTGCAGAAACGAGCCGAGCAGCAGGGGAGACCAGATGACAACCCGAAGGCCATCGACCGCCGCCTGACCAACTTCAAACAGAACACCATCCCTCTGGTCAAATACTTCCAGGAGAGGGGCCTCATCGTCACCGTAAGTCCAGAGGAATATTGTGTGTTTATGTTTTTAATACGTGCGAGATTTACATCTGAAATGCCGACACCAGAAGTAAAGGCAGGAAGGCAGGAAGGATGTGGAGCACCACAGCACCGCCAACTACACCAGTTCACCATCTGCAACAATTATAGAGATGGAATTCATTTCAAGTGTTTATGACTTCAAAAATGGGTGGATGGATGGATGGATGGATGGATGACTGGATGGATGGATGACTGGATGGATGGGTAGATGGATGGGTGGATGGATGACTGGATGGATGGATGGATGGGTGGGTGGATGAATGGATGGATGGGTGGATGGATGGATGGATGAGTGGATGGATAGATGGATGAGTGGATGGATAGATGGATAGATGGATGGATGACTGGATGGATGGGTGAGTGACTGGATGGATGAATGGATAGATGGATGAGTGGGTGGATGGATGGATGACTGGGTGGATGGGTGGATGGGTGGGTGAAAGACTGAATGACTGGATGGATGGGTGGATAGATGGATGAATGGATAGATGGATGAGTGGATGAATGGATGGGTGGGTGGATGGGTGAAAGACTGAATGACTGGATGGATGGGTGGATGAATGGATGACTGGATGGATGGATGGGTAGATGGATGGGTGGATGGGTAGATGGATGGGTGGATGGATGGATGGATGGATAGATGGATGGGTGGATGGATGGATAGATGGATGGATGGGTGGATGGGTGGATGGATGGATGGATGACTGGATGGATGGGTGGATGGATGGATGAATGGATAGATGGATGAATGGATGACTGGATGGATGGATGGGTAGATGGATGGGTGGATGGATGGATGGATGGATAGATGGATGGGTGGATGGATGGATAGATGGATGACTGGATGACTGGGTGGATGAATGGATGACTGGATGGATGGGTGGATGGGTGGGTGGATGTGCAGTTGCTTACCTGGATGACGGAGAAGCTTCACAGACTTCTTGTCACATTATCTGCTCGTGTGCAGACGAATGCTTGTTTCCAAAATACTTCTGTTACGCTGCTGATGCTTTAGTCAGATCGGCAGGACTATTTGAAAGGAGGATCTTCTCTGGGGGGGGGGCAGTGAAGTACAGTATCCGTGTGTGTGAGAGATGGTGCTAACAGGGCTATTGACTTCTGCAGCCAACAAGAAGTGGCTGCCCACACAGCCAGAGGGAGCCTCATTGATCTGTCTGAGCCTCGCCGTCGTGTTTTCCTCCCAGCAGAGGGAATACTTCAAAACCGCCAACTATATTATTACGACGGGCAGGTTTAGAGCTCAAGAAATCTGAAAATCAAACGCACAGGCTAATCTCCTGTGTATCTCACGTTAAGACTGCGTTTTAACAGGAAAAGGGAGAGAAAGTGTGTGAGACTCATTCCCTCCTGTGTCATCATTTCTTCTCTTCTCTTTAAGAATATTGTCTAAATCTAATCTTAAATCTAATCTTGTCGGCTTTCTCTTTCTGACTCCTGTGGCAGATCTCACTTCACACTTCTGGGTGCATGTCTGCGATGTTTCTGCTCCGCCTGTTAAGGTTTCCAAGCGTCTGTGCCTCACGCCAATTTGTCGGGGGGAGTTATGCTGCCGTGCACCTTCAGGCAATTCTTTTTGTTTGAATTTCATCTAATCTACATGTCTTGGCACTGTGGGAGTAAAGTGGAGCAGACATGGAGGGTGTGCAGTGAGCTCCTCTGGTTCAGCCTCGGTGATGTTCAGCAATGTTAGTCGTAAGAGGGAGGAGAAAAAAAAACAAACAAAATCAGCAAAATCAGCATTTCGGAAGGCTGTTATTTCTTTATTACCCAGCATCCCTCTGGGCCAGTCAGAAAACAAACAATCCACTTCGGCATGAAGCTACAACGAGTCAAGCAGCGGCAAAACAGAAACATGAATAGAGTTTTGTAGACATCAGGGGTGACGAATTATTTCAATTCTAAAATTGATTCTTTCATGAACAGGCAGGCGACGAATGGAAGAAAGCACAGCAGCTGAATCTGAGAATTTAATGTCTGTCCAAGGGCTGTTTTTTTTTTTTTTTTTAATTAAGACGAGAAAAGAGAGACACTTCATTTAAAAACTAAAGACATCTATAACAGGTGGAAATTAAACCTTTCCATTGCAGCGCTATAATGATTAAAAATGAAGTTGAGATGCACGTCACCGATTTTGGGATTTAATTAGAGCGGCAGCGAAACTAACGGAACATCCCATCGTCCACAGTCAGGCAGATTTATCGGCATAACCATGAAAACAGCGATTAATTGTGCTTTGGATCAGGGAGGGGAAGCTCAAGGTCACTGTTTCAGGCCATAACGTCACAAACCTTAGTCAGTTTCAGAGCTTTGTTTGGTCTCTCTGTGTTTTATGGCACCGCACCTCTGCACAGGTTGTTTTTTTTCTTTTTTTTTTTTGCTGAATGGGAATCAAAGAAATCTGCAGTTCCTGCCTGAGGAGTGGAACATTTTCCGTAAATCTCCATCTTTGTGCATCGCTGTCCCCTCTCTGTCTGAGCCTAAGACAGAAGGCATCACGCCCCTTTCGCTCTCTGTGTGTCTCTCGCTTGTCAAATATTTACGATGACAGGTTTTCAGAGTGTGCGGCGCTCTTGGAGAACGATTTGACGTCTGTGCTGAACGCTCAGGATCAAACTTCAGACCAGCACAGTCAGAGACAAGCTGGCGAACGTCCGGGAGCGTCCAGCAGCTCCAGAGACTGGCTGCTGGATGGAGCTGCATGAATGATAATGCTGCTTTGCGATATGGAAACTATACATCTCTCTAACATACAGCGCTGTCTTTAGAAACAAACCAAACAAACAAAAATAACGTTTGTGAAATTTGCAACCAGTAAAAGAATCAATGTAATCTGACCAAAGATGAGATTCGGTGCTGAATGGATATTTTCTGCTCTCGTTCTGCAGCCATTTTCCTGAGAGAGGGGGCTCAATACTTTCTTGATTAATGAGTCTCCGGTGCGTCTGCTCGACCGAAGGCTGCTGTGTGACGGTTCTCTTTTCATTGTAAATGTCAGGTTCAATATGAGACAGCACAACTCGATAAAAGAAGGACTTCAATGAGTCATTACTCCACATCGTCACTGCTGAGTTTGAATGATTCAACCGTCAAGATGTACATCTACAAGTCTACTCATTCTTTTTCTGTCTGTCATTAAATTAGCTCTCTTCGGATGTTTTGTCACCATTTTTACTTTTGAGGAGTCATGTTTTCTGTCATTTTCAGCAGCAGCGTCAAATGTTGACATTTTTGAGTTTTCTTCGAGATCTGTTTTTACTTCTATGCTGACTCATTTTGTCAAAAACACAACAAACCCGAAACGGAAATTGCAGCGAGGAGAGATTGTTGTTTTCTGTGGCCTCAGCTGAGGTCGTCGTCTCATTCTGGAAAAAACAAAACACAAAAAAACAAGCGACCTAATCAAGTATTGAAGTATTTGCTGATGGGTTCAGCTCCGGCTTTGGTCCCACATGCTGCTTGATGCCATAAAGATCCAAACAGATGGCTCGGTTCGCCTCTCTCTTACCCCTGAGATGTTTCTTCATTGTGCCGGAAATATATACGAGAAGTCGTACAAACAACAAAAAGACAGACTTTCAAGATAACGTTCACCTTGAGGAGGTGACTGTAAATTGCTATTGAAGCTTTCGACTCCCGTTCTGATTTCCTCCGAGCGTCACATAACTTCAAAGGACGCTGGACCGGTACTGTCGAGGTGCAGACGGAGAATCTATTTCAGTCCCAACTCTTGAGGAACTTCACATGAATTCACTCAGATGATCAAACAGATTACACTAAATGAACAGAATATTCTTTTGAACAAACTGGCAACCTCTTTTTCAAGAGAACAAGAGGAGTTAAAGTTTCAAAGCTTCAAAGATCTCTTTTTTTATTCATGTCTTCTTTGATGGATCACACTTTTGCCTCACTTGTCATTTTCCTAAATAAAAAAAACATCCTTTTTGTTTTTGTTTTTTTTTACATTCATGTTCAGTACATACAATTAATAAGCTCTTGGTGCACTGTGTGTGTATCAATTATAGCATTGATGTAATCTGTATTTAAAAAGTAAAGACAGACTACATACTACAGATTACACTAAATAATACATGTGCAGGACTAATACCTTTGAGTGCAGATGAGATGTTTAATGTGGCTGCAGCAGTATTATTATTATTATTATTATTATTATTATTATGATTAGGAGACAGGTGACGGTAATATTGAGGACATCACTCATCTGTCCATGCAGCGTTTTTCACGGAGCCCTTCTGTGGACGTGGGGTCACGTTTAGGATAGAAAGACGGATCAGATGCTTTTTGTGACGCGGTGTGATGCCAATATCGTGATGCTGAACTGTGAGGAATCCTGGTCGTTTTTTTTTTTTTGTTGTTGTTGTTGTTTTTTTAGGTTGTTACCAAGGAAACCAGAGGAGCAAGTGCTGTTCATTGACTGTACGCTTATCTCACATTTGTTTGACATCCATTTGCACGGCTGAGATTCATTCATTAGTTTATTTGGCTTCGTGCTGAGAATCACACACCTGAAGCTGAGAGCAATGTTCACTTTCACCGGCTTTTGTGTTTGCACGACGTCTCGGTTCAGCCGCTGAGGACAGAAGGGTGACAAGAAGAGGAAGATTAGCGAGGAGGAGGCTCCTTCAATTAACTTCCATCTCATGTCCAAAGCAGATTATTTATGGCCACTCTGCCCATACTGTACGTGCAAAGGAGCCGTCCGCTGAATTATCTTAAGGAGTCCAATGTACAGAGAGAGGGCCTAATTAATCTTCAATTATTAAAGCTTCTGGTGTGGAGAATACAAAATGGCCCGAGTGTGTTACTCCCAGGACCGCAGCTCATTTCTTACATTTGATCCTTTAATGAGTTTCAGTCTTGATGTTACAGCAGCTTAGCTCTGAATGGGTGTGTCTGTTTGTCTGTGCAGCCTTTTTATTTAAATGGTTCGAATCATTTGAGCTGTCACATAGCAGAAATGATATGCTGTTATTTCATTAGTAATATTTACATATTCAAAAAATCTTAATTTCTAAACTAAGTTTTTGTTTTTGTTTTTTTTTATTTAAACATGCAAGTTTATTGAAACAAAATATAAAAATGATATAAAATATTTTAAAACACCTCCCCATGTAATCTGCTTTCATGAGAGCAAACTGAGGATTTTTTTGGAGTTGATATTAGTTCATTTGAGTTTTTCACTGCAGACTTTACATGTTTAATGTATCAGATAGAGTCAGAGGTGACACAATCGTGTTGAAAAGTTGAATTATGGATCAAGTTAGACCCCCCCCCCCCCCCCCCCCCTTTTTTTTTTTAACCCTTTCAGTTGGACGCTGACCGAGATGAGGAGGAGGTCTTCTGTGACATCAGCATGACTTTGGACAACAAGCTGTTTGCCTCCAGTGAGCCTGCAGCCGGTGAGATTAACGTTCTTTTACTTAATGAAACAGAGAGAGACGCCTCAGGGGGTGTTAATGATACAACAAATTCATGAAAGTCAGATCTTGGCATCAGGAAGATGAAGTCTTTCTTAAATGTAGAGATTCTTTGCCTCTCTTTGTCGTAAAGTGACTATCTGCAGGTTTTGGATTGTCTGTCGTAGAAAATCAGCCAATTAACAAGGTCACCTGGAGCTGAGGGCAATTTTAACAGGCAATTATCCCAGTTCTTTGACATTTTATAGAAAAACAATAATTATCAGCTTAACTGATTATTAACCACAGCACGCTGTGGGAGGTTAATTTGAAAATATTGGCTGCAAATAATGTGCTGATATGTCTAGACAACAGTTTTCCATTTTATGACTCTGTGCTGCCTTTATTGGGTAACTTTTTTCCAGATTCCAGATAATACATAAAATAATCAAAACATGAATTATGTCTTAAAATAAGACAGTATAACTATACCTTGATGCAATTGCACTTTTACCTTTTTGTTTAAGATTCAGAAGTTCTTCTGCAACAATCGAGACCCAGTTCAAACAGCAGTGCTGCAATGTCACTGCGGTTTGACAGGCAGGCAGAAGTAGATCAAATTTAAGGTCATAACAAATGAAAATCCATAATCTCAAAGACTGTCGGTGTGTTTAGATAGTAGAGGGGGATTGGATAGATGGGGGCTGAGGGCCAGATGATGATGAAACATGATGCAATCTGCCGCTCCGAGCCCTTTTTTTCCACAATCGAAACACCTCCAGTCAAACCAACGTCGAGAGAAACATCAAGAGGATTTACTGCCTTTGAGCAGCCACCAAAGCACGAGCAGAGTGAAGAGGGGCTTCTCCCAAACAGTCCACATACACAAGAACAGAGACAAAGAGTGAGAACCAGCTCCCTGGTTATCACAAAAGTTGGCATAGCAACCGGGGACGGAGAGTTAGCCGCGCATCATGAGAAATACAGCATCACCGAGGTTAGAATCAGTGTCTGCTCCTCAGACGGCCGGCCTGCATCATGTTAAACCCCGATCGTTTAGCGTTTTAAAAAAATGTCCCAGAGAGACGTGAGCTGCTCACCTGACTGACTGAGCTGAAAAGATACGATCAGGCATCAGTGATCGAGGTCTCTAAAGGGGTTTTATCGGAAGGAAAAAAAAAAATCACTGCTGGCACGGTGAATTGATCTGCTCATCTTTTCATCCCAATAAAGTGTAACTTGTAAATGTGCCCACACAGCACAAAAGTCGCACATCTTTTGAAGTGTAAAGACAAAAACTGCTTTTACACGACAGCACGCTCTGTCACACATTTAGAGCGCCGCTGAGGGCCACATGAGAAGCCCCGATTGTTGCCGGGGGCCAAACTCATTTTTGTCACGCTGTCCCTCAGTTTTATTGCTAAGATTGGATGTAAAGAAATAAGAAGCGCATTTCAAAATAAACGCCGATTTAGATTATCTCATTTGTCTCTTCATCCTCACAAAGAAAATGCTGTGGTTCGTCTTTGACCTCACAGGCTCATCAGATCCATCAAACTTCTTAAGGAACAAACTTTGTGACGGTAAATTACATGTGTGAGATGTTAATATCTGTCCAGATGTCAGCTAACTCCTCTCCAGCGCACCATGTTCTGTTCGTCAGCCATCTTGGTTAATGAAGGTGAACGAATCAAATCGCCCCTTTTCCTTTTCGCTAAAAGCAGCTAGTCATTGTGGCCTGTAACCAAACTGCTGTGGTTATGTTGTGATGAAACCAACAGTCTGGCACAGGAGGAAACTGTTGTTTGTGCAGGGAGGTGCAGAGCCACGACGAGACACCATCTGGCACCTTCGAACTGATCAGACAGAGCAAATATGTTCAGATAAAGAGTTTGTTTTGATTGGAGGAGAGCTGCCGCCCAATATTATCACCTACAAAAAGCGAAGAGGGAAAGAGAACTCTTACTGTCTCTCAAAATTCAAACCTTTTGCTGCTTTGAGGGATTGATAGTTAAGTCGAATTGATCCTGAGGTCCTCGACAAATAATCATCCTAGCTTGTCCTTCGCATCGTTGCAGCGTTGAAACAGCATTGGCTCGTGCTTCACTCGCTCCCTGAAACAGTTCAGCAGTCCGTCTCCTCGCGCTGAAATAACAAACATGCAAAAACTTTCAGCGCTGAAGCAACTCAAATCCTGCTAAATCTGTAAAACCCAACAAAGGACGATCATCAAAGCTCTCATGAAGAAATAATCAGAGTGCCACTGAACCCTCTGAGTGTCCACGAACTCGACTCAGATGTCATGCCTGAAGCTCTCATTATATTGTTCTTATGTTAATGTATTACTCTGGCAACAATTGAGAAAATTCATATTAGCTGAGAGCACTTCCCCATGGCAGTCCGCTCGGGTATAAACGGCACGTCGTGCGCTTTGAGATGCATTATTTCTGCTTTCACATACGGTTTCACAATTTGAAACGACAAAAAGGAAACTGTGACCCCTCAGAGATCAGAAGATATCTATGTTACAGAGAAAAAGTAGAGGAAATCTAAAAATAGACTGGCAGTAGTTGAGGAAATCACCCTCAGGTCCATTTTCTGCCGCTCATTTCCTCCAGCCTCTCCCGTCCTCAGGCTGTGATTATGGCAGCAGCACGTGTGGACCGAAGTGAAGTGGCCACCTGACATCACCGGCTTCGACAGCTGTACAAAAGTTGTGAAGAGTACACTTAGCAGCTGTTTTTGTTGTCTTTCTCTGTAAATCTGCTGGATTCTGGGGCCTTTTTTTTTTTTCCCCTCCTTTACATATCATGCATTTAAGGCATTGACGGCTGCTGTCTCTGTGGAGTGTGCCTGAGTGTTTGAAGCTGCATCCTCACAGAGTCTAACCCAGAAAAGAAAGATCTGCCGAGGGGAAGCGTTATTCACGACCCATTTCCACTGAGGAAAAAGAAGAAGATGCAGCACGTTAGAATTTACCCTCGGCAGGAAGCGTTGCTTCAATTCGGGTTCAGCGCTGAAAACTTGTATGCAGTAAATATTCTGTTTCAGATTTTGCTTTGCGTCGATCGGACTGTGTCTACATCTGGAAATAAGCTTTGCGTGCCCGTGTGGTGCACGTTGTGCAGAGACAAGAGCGTGTGATGCAAAGAGCATCATGTAATATAAATGTACACAGATCCGCCGGCTGCGACAGCTAACAGAACCAACGTCACAGATTTATCCCAGTCAGCTCAGCTTTTCCTCATCGCTAATTACATCTCCCAAAATCAAAGGTTACAGGAATGTAAGCCCATTGTGTAAAACAACAGGGGCGCTACACGCTGTAAATGTTTCCGAGCCCAGTGGCTCCCTGGAGTCTCGCCACCATTGCCAGGCAACCAGGCAACCCTGTCCCAAAGACGTGGCGTCTACATTCAACTCATCTGCAACAGCTAATACAGTCTGTAATGCAGCCACAAATATGTGCAACCTGAATCCTGATGGCTGCAACTTCCACTGGTGATGAAAGTTTCATGGCCGTCCTGAGGCGCTGGCAGCTCTTGGTTTAGGTGAGAGAGAGAGACGATCCGATTTCACACAGAAATTATTCACATTCAGTCCACAGCGCAGACGGGGGTCCTTGACCACCGGTCAGCCCGGTGCGGGTTGACGTGCTTCGGCTATCCAAAAAGTAATACATTATTTTCCTCCGGGAAATTATGTTGTATATAAACAGAATTTCAAGGACACGGTTGACTTTGAAATGAGCAGAGATGAACAGAGTCACATTGATATTCACATCTAACTCTGCTGTGAACCGCACTGCAGTTAATTTGGTGACTGTTGTGGACTTTTCCTTCCTCAGGGCCCAGCGAGCTGGACCTCAGTCTTCTGGGTGACGGCAGCGGTCTGGCAGAGGCTGCTTGCAAGTACGACGAGGTAAGATTGGGATTCCTTCCTACCCTTTGACTGTAAATCTGAAAGCCTGGCTGGGCTCGCTGGCCTCTCTGTGTCTGCACAGGCCTGTACGGAGCACAGCACGCCGCTCATGGTTCACCCGTTCTGGTTTCTCAGCGTTTGCCTCAAAGTTGACCTTTCACCCCAATCATCTTTATACCAACCTCATTCGAGAACTGACAACAAGAGCTCCTTAATACAATCTCAATATTTTTATCCCTTTACAGAAATTTCATTTCCAGTCATCGCTGGCAAAAACCACCTTCTCCCTTCATTTTATTTTTCAAGGCATACTTGACAGTCTGAAAATTATCTTTTCAAAAATGGCAAATGGTGAACTCATCTCAAAGGCTGGATGAGTCAGCCGGTCACATGAGCAGACAAGCATCATTCCTCCTCAGCTTAGTTTCCCTTCCTCTGAGAGTCTACCAGCAGATCGCTGGTCTCTCTGTGTGTCCACTTTTCTGCTCTCCATCATTGCTTCCTTGCTTTTTGAGTTGCTGCCTGACGCAGGTTCTTTTATTGGTTTTCCGCGTCGCAGCCGGGTCGATTTTCAGAGCAGAGAGACTTTTGATTTACTCAGTGCACTGAATTCCCACCGTGGAGCTGCTCCTGACAACTGACTCTGTTTACTGTCGGCATTCAGCAGGAGAGAAGTTCATCATCTTTAGTCATTACTTTGTGTGTTTATCAGGGTGGAATATAAATTTTATGTAAAGGTGGAAATGTAGCTAAATGTAGACTGAAGTCAGGTAGTGGATCCATTTAAGTGAATCTCATACTTCCACTGATATGCCTCGTCCATGTGTGATGGCGTTTAGTCTTCACTGGCCCCGTTCACAAACATTCGGCCGCGATTTCCAAATAAACCACGTCTGATCAAAGTTAACTTCAGCTGTGGCTGATCCACGTCACAGGCAGACGGAGGGTGAAGATCATGGAGGGGCACGAGATCACAAAGCTGCGTGTGAAGCTGCCCTGTCATTTCATGTTTGTGTCCACCGATATGAGACAAAGATGGGTTTTGGTGGTGATACAAACAGAGGAGGACTTCAGGTGTGCACGGGGAGGAGGCATTGGACCTTAACGTGGGGATTGATAGTGTTTATTATAGTAACTATGACAACAGAGGCTGTCTATTATTTACCTTTAACACAATCTTTCCTTAAAATTTGTGCCTAAAGAAAAAGAACTGAATGTGGACCAAAGTGCTTTGTTGATTTATTTGTCTGATATGCTTCTATTTACTGTCCCAGTGCATTCCGCTCCAGGCTTATTCTCTGGATGCTGTCAAGAGGCATTGTGGGTAGGAAGGGGATCGTTTCTGTAATTCAAACCAGTAAAGTTTATTCCTCAGTGCAAATTAAAGCCACCAATTAGTCCAAATCAGCTTCCTTCATCTGAACGTGCCGGACGTCAAACTCCTGTTTTCCGTCTTTTGATGGCGACGAGCGTTTTTCTGCCCACTGGAGCGTCTCCGAGCTCATTTTGAGAGCGGTGACAGTTCAGTGCCATTGCTCCGAGGTTTAATGAGTCGAGGGCAGCAGCCGCAGCTCGTTTGATCAGCTCACACAGGTGACTCACCAAGACGAAGATCAGCCAAGACAGAGAATCGTTCTCTGTGGTGCAGATTGAGACGCCATTTTGAAGCCTCCAGTTTGTAAATTGATCATCACACGTACCTCCAACTCAGGAAGGCTCTCACACCACTTTTCTGCCAATCCCAGCTCACACTGGGTGAGGGGGGGGGTCACCCTGGACAGGTCGCCAGTCCATCACAGACAACAATTTAGAACCACCAGTTAACCTAAACATGCTGTCTCAGGGAGACATGCAAAACAGGACCCAGGCCGGGAACCGAACTCACAACCTTCTTATTGTGGAGCGACAGAAGCCACGGACACAAACCACGATGCTTTGGCAGAAAAAAAACCTTATTTTATCTGCAGTTCAGCTGAATCATGAAGTACACAGACTCCCTTTGGGATCCAGATCTCCGTCATTCCTAGGCAACCAATTCCAGGGTGTTAAGAGCTGCTAACAAGAACGGACACTTTAGGTGTTGTTTTGGGACACGAGTGTGTGTGTTTGTGTGTGTGTATCATACTGTGGTTCATCTCCAGAATACAGTATCAGAATCGAGAAGAAAAAAAAAAAAAAAAGTCTTGTTTCTATGTGTGTGTGTTTGTGTGTGAGCATTTTGTGCCAGCGATGTGTTTTTCTGTCTCTGAGTCATCGGAGCAGTTGGTGGACTCACATGCCAAGACTCTCAGTTGGCGCCCGTCCCTCCCCCACACTGATGGCATTTAGCTCCAGTCGGACTCTGCTGGCCCCGTCGGGTATAACCGCAGCTCCTCACGGAGCCGGCCAGAATCTGAGCCGCTCTGAGTCAGGAGCTACGTCAGGAGGCCATTTTTCTTCCTGCCTGCTCTTTCTCTTCGGTGATAACAATCAGTTGGATCTCACTACATCTCTGCAGACTGCAAACTGCTCCATAAAATACAAAAACAATTCAGTTGGGCACCGTATGAGCACAAGTAGGGCAATACGTCTTTGAAACAGCATCACGACGGCGAGATGGTTTATTGGACATCTGGATCCTGAATAACCGAGGACAAGAAGACAAACAAGTCTCTTTGTTGAGCTTTCTCAACTTATTGTTACTGAGAAACTTGCTCATTTAAACCGTGAAAAATAAGGTTGTGTAAAGTGTGTACAGCCGCGGTCGTTGTGTTGTGATATTTATCGTCACCATGAGGAACTGCTGAGGTTTTTACTTTGTGTTTGACACTGTTTAAAAGCCCGGCGGCTCCGAACGACCACATTTCCTCTTCTGGGGAGCACGAATGTGTCACCAAAAGTCACCGCAGCAGTCCAACAGGACACGTGTGAACCTGCTGGTGGCGCTGTGGGGAAAGGAAGGCAGAATTTATTTCCCCTTAATGCAGAAGACAAATGAAGTCATTTGATTTGAAACCAATTAAAGATTTTTTTTATTTATTTATTTTTTTTTTAAAGGGACTAACCAAATCAGAACTCCCTTTTAAGTTAGTTTTGTTTGTGTGTTAGTTTTTACGTTTTATTTCTGGTGACAGATTCAGGGCTCCGGGACGTGGAGTCTCTCTCATATCTCAGAAAATGTTCTGCTGCTCGTCACAGATGATTCTTTTCAGCTGCTCCTTTGCTGGAGGGCGTTTTCAGATTTAAAACACGTTGGTCTCAATTCAATCAGTTTGTTTTGTTTTTAGTTTTTTTTTTTTTTTTTTCCTTTTAAAACTCCAGCTCTCTGCCATGTAGGCCGATTCCTCTCCTGTCAAGATCCTTCGAGCGAGTGGGACTTATCTGTGCATTCAGTATTTGGGAAGACAAATTAGCATTCATAATGCCATCTATAAATGTCATCTGCCCCACACCTCTTGCACTTGCGCAGCCTCATATCATCACACTCCCACCTTCATGATTCACAGCCGGTCCTGAGCAGGTCCGAACAAAGACGCTGAGCCTCATCTAAGCCAAACTGCTGCCCACATTCATCAGGCGCATTTTCATCTTCAATCTTACAGTTTAGTGAGAAATTATCTTAAGGGAAAAAAAAACAAAACATCCATCTTTTCCACCATCTGATCCGTCACTGACACACACACACACACACGTCTGTTTATTTAGGTCACAGAAATTATGAAAGAATGCTGCGATATGATTTACACATCATTCAATCAAATTATCAACCCCTCCATTTTGTTCACTCACTTATATTTCAAATTATTTCATGTAGTAATAATAATGTGGTATTTACACTAACAAAAGTAATCTATGGTCAGAATATTAATAGCTCATCTATAGATAGGAGAGCTGCAGGATTGTGCTGATGATGGCACTAAAATCAAAACAGCAAAAGAAGAAACACTGACGTTAGCAGCTTTGACATTCATCTCTGCTGTGACCAGACTGTTGGATCATGAGAAATTTTTTTTTTTTTAAAGCCATATCTCAAGTCATGAGCCGGTCATTGGTGCCAGAACGATGCAGACGGTGGGGGATGAGGAGGATAACCACGGAAAACTGCAGCAATGAGACTGGGATGTTATTTTTGGGAAATGGTCTCAAATATCAAGTCACTGACGTCCACTCGAATCAGATTTCCCCTCGACATGGATTAAATGGAGAGGAAAACATCTCTCAGCCAATCTTCCTGCCCTGCTTTGACACTGCTTGTAAATGTAATCATCATTGAATGAACTCCTCCAGACTCGGCCCGTGTGTTTGCTCCGGGGCCTCGGCCCGCAGAAGGAGAAAGGACAGAAAGAGATGACTGATTTGAGGAGGACTCAGAGGAAGGCTGGCTCGGTCCACACCGCTGGTTCTCTGTATCGGCCAAAAATATATGGACACACTGTTCCGGCTTTAAAGCTGCAGGGCACATTCATGCTTTAAACCAGACTGTCTGAGTAAGTGAGGCCCACGCACAGAGCCGGGCCTGGATTCACAGATCTTTTCAGACCGATGTGCACATGGATGGCTTATTATGCACTGAGCCACAGCCACTTCAAGTTTTCAGAGTGAAGGTCAAACAGCTTAGTCAAAAGACAAAAAAAAAAAAAATCCAGATGGATTTCAATAACCAGAAAGAGACACAAAAGTAGCACAAATAAATGCAAAATGACAATAACACAGTGCAAACTAATGCCAAAGTGAACAAAAAGCTCCACAAAAAAAAAAAGCTGAAGTCTTTGTGGTTATTTTTGTGTCTCCATTGTTTGTAATCCTTTTGTGTCTCTATCAGTCCCTTTTTAGCGAGGCGTTCATTCTTTTGTGTTCTCTCTACGTGATACCGGTTTTTATTCAACTTATTCTCTGTAGCTGTAAAGACCAGAGCTGCTACACGACAGCTACACAACTTAATGTGAGAAGTTACTGACAGATTCATCGGTCATCTGTTGTCTTCCAGGTCGAAGAAGAGGAGGAAAATGCTTATTGTGAAGGAGCTGCAGAAAGTGAGTTGATGAAATGAATCACTTTAATGGACTTTCTGTGGAAAAACAAACTCTTCATCTATCTTGTACAACATACAACACCTTATACTATCAGACGCCTTTTATTAGCAGCCTTCGCTCATAAACCAGCGCACACGCACGCACGCACACACACACACACACACACACACACACACACACGCACACACACACACCCCCCACACACCCCCAGTAAATGCCATGTGTCATGTAACAGTTATTCATCAGATGCCTGAATGAGCCTGTCCCCGCTATCTGTGTGTGTTTGTGCATTAATGTGTGTGTTTTCATCAGCATGGCTCTGCATCAACATTATTGATTGTGTAATGGAGGGGGAGGAAGAGGTCCGTGGCTTCACTGTCAGCAGTTGGAGCTGATGTTTATCAGAGGACAGAGAGGAGGAAGAGGAGGAGGACAGTCTGATTAAAAGGAGAACAAACCCAGAATTTAACCGACGCGTAGGCCAGAACATTTACAGTCTGCATTCAAACATTGATATTCAGTGCTGCAGCTAACTCTAATGGTTTTCATTATCAAAAGAAAATCAAATGTGTTTAATCAAACAGTCTGCTCGAAGAGGAAGGTCCTCAAACCGGAGATTTACTTCTATATATATATATAATATGAAGGACATAACTAAGATTAAAATAGGTCTCAGTAGTCAATCAACAAATCTACTATTAATCAACTGATCGATTTATTCACATTTCTGCAGAAAAATTCGAACTAAAGCTGCAAACACTGAATGTCAGCACAGACAGAGCTCTTCTGAGCTAAAGTGATGCCTCAATACTAATATTTTTATATCATTATTGCTACTGGTGACACCTGGTCTGCATTTGAAAATGCATTTGGCATAACTCAATGCCAAAAAATAATCAATCAGAATAATTACATCGGACCCAAAGACACATAAGTTCAACCACAGCCGGTCTACAGTGACGTTATTAACAATGAAGAATTTGTGAAACATATTCAATCAGTACCTACACGTTGATAGATTTAGATTTTTAGCACAAACGTCAGCCAATAAGTAACAAGAACTTACTGGCATTTGTAATAAAAAGAGAAAATGTGGGTGTTATCAGCACACAGAATGAACAGTGAACAATGAACAGACCGTTTTCTCCATAAACTGTCTGAAAACTGTGAGGTTTGTTGATAATGACCAAATGGAAGAGTAGATGAGTTTAAGCAACAGGAGACGAAGCCACTAACGTGAGAAAACAGAAAAGTGGTTACAACAATTAACAAAGCAGGCTGCTGATTGACTTCCTGAAAATGAATCACTTAAATATTAACACAGTTCAGCGGAGATTAAAGTAGCATTCAAGCTTCAAGTGTTAAACTTCCTCCACGTTCGTCATCATCATCATCTGTGATCCTCTAATATTCCTGATGTCTCTGTCTTTCACTCATCGTGATTGTTCATCCAGCATCAGTTCATCCCTCATTTCTGTTCTGTTTATCGGTGTGATAGTATCAATGTGTTTGAGCTCAGCAGAGTGTGTGTGTGTGTGTGTGTGTGTGTGTGTGTGTGCTGTTGATTGACACTGCATGTTAAACTCTGATTTTCACTCTTCTGACAGATTACGGTACAGAGCCGAGGAAACCAAAGGTCATCTTCATGATGGGTACGTACATGTGGTGGAGCTCACAGACACGCACAGACACACACAAACTGGCCTCCTTAATGCAGACACACGAACGCAGAGTCGTTTTAAAAAGTTTCCTGACTCACAAAAAGTCTTCATTTAAAACTTGCCTGACAAAAGTCATGAGTGCTCCAACGGCCTAAAAACAGCACGTTAGCCAAGTGTGACGCTGCTCGTTTTAAAATACATTTAAATATCTTTTCTGATATTTTTCCTTTCATGGTAGGCAGGATAAAAAGAAAAATGTTTGCTCATTGTAAATTCTCCATTTTTAAGTCTTTTGATGATTAATGGATTAATTGGTCTAGAACATGTTAAATCATTGAAGTTACTTTATTAGAAATGCAATATATTTTTTATTTTGGCAATGGATCACTTTTTTAGTCGCTCATGAAAAATAATTAAAAGCTCAGACATGAATGAGTCTCAGGTATATAATTAAAAACATTATTTTGTGAACCTGAAAAGACCAATAAATCTGAAAAACACACAAACAGTGGTGCCTAAAACCTGTGCTGAGGTTCAGCAGAGCAGTAAATGTACTTAATGACTTCACACCTCTAGAGGCAGACAGTGTTGTGTGTTTTTGTCATCATTTAGCGTGTGAGGCTCAGAGAGATGAAGGTTAATGAAAGAGGAAGGACGCACAATGTCTCCATTAACCACCATTCACTTTTCTACCACAGCAAAAACAGTAAAGATGCAGTCATTAAAAGATTATTTCATTGGTATTGTGTGTGTTCCCTTTCACACCCTCACAGATTAAATACCAGTTATGTGTATTAGTGTTAAAATCCCCTTCTTTGGAAACTAGCATGACAAATCCCCACTGATCTGCATTAACAGCAGTTTGTCCGCTTAGCGAAGACGCAAGCCTGAAGAAAAAAGAAAGCAAAACAAAAACGACGATCTTTCCCCCGGGCAGCTTCTACGGCCCGTAATGCAGGACTGGCCGTTCAGTGTGTGGCGACACAAAGTGAAATGTCTTGGAGCCGCTAAAGAGGATTTCATCCTCGTACACATGAAAAGTCACCGCCCTCCTCAGATCTCCCCCAAAAAAAAAAAACTCCCGCCACTCTGCCTGCTGTGTCTTCTTCGCAGAACCTTAAAGAAAAAAAAGGTTTCAGCAGTAAAGCTAATGAATAAATGTCCAGACAACACAACAGAGGAAAGAAGCAAATCCTCAAAGAGTCACAGCTCTAAAAATGATTCTACACAACCAACATGCAGAACAAGTTTTACATTCACTTCCCTTAACAACTCTTAATTTGGTCTCCACATCCTGTCGATGTGTTTGTTTGTTTTTCCGTCCCGTATGGAAAGTAAACTGATGAGAGCAGCGAGCTGCAGGTCGTACAACCAAATCAATAACGATGGTAAAACTCCTCAGCACTTCCCTGAAGGAACGGGACAGGATCATTTCTGGAAATCTTAAGAAAATGCTGATTAGGTCAGAGATGCAGGCGTTTGTGTTTCCAGCTGCTTCGTCAGATGAAAGACGAAATTCTTAAATCTGATTAATTCAGCTTAAAAAGGGTCAAAGGTCCCAAAACGTTTGATGACTAAAACATGCAGCAGAAGTAAGAGTACAGTACAGAAGATGGGACGTTGTGTAACGAGGCGAGTCACCGAGGATGTCACCTCAGAGAACGCATTCAAGACTCAAGTGAAGACTCCCTGATGCAGCAATGACGACCCCCCCCCCTCCAGCTGCTGCTGCCTGAGGGGACACCAGGTTACCTGTCAGACTTCTCCGGAGAAGACGAGCTCAAACACACGTACAAAAAAATAAAAAAAAGTGTCTTCCTTCTAAAATGTCAATGAGAGCCGTCAGTGTCAGAAACGTTTGGTCTCATTTTTTAGGGGAAAGAAAGCAACAACAGAACAGATGCGTTCCTACTTACTTCCCATTTTAAATCTGAAATGCATCCAGTACTCCAAATACTTTTTATAAAGCTGTTCCTCAATACTAATATTTTCTTTTATTAATTATTATTATTTTTTTTAATTTATTTATTTATTTTTTCTGTAATGGACAATTAAAAAAAAGAACGAAATACAAAGCAGGAGTTTTAGCAGAAGCCCTGGAAGCTCACTTCAACCTGTGTTGACTCATCAGGTCACTAACAGGCAGCCCTGCTGGGTCATTATCTCCCTTCCTGGTGGGGGTGTTAAGCAGCAGGTGAGGGGGGATTAAAGTACAATGCCCCCCCCCCCACCTCAATTTTTTGCCTTCCCGATTAATGTAAAACACCTCCTGAGTTTTATTACTGGGCTCAAGGCCTCTGATGATAAATCAGCGCCTCGCACGGCTTCACGGCCAAGTCACACAGTTAACCTGCGACAAAGCACCTGCAGATGTCACAGCGTGGCATGAGCAGGCAGACGGCCCGTTTCAGTTCCTGAAACACTCGTCTGGAAGTGAGAGTCACAAAATGGCAGCTAAATGGTGAAATACTACCTTTTTGTTCCTGCTTTGTCTGTGTCAGGCCTGAAATGGTTACTGTTCAGGTTGGGATGAAGAGGCCCAGCATGTTGTGTGTCTGTGTGCCCCCCCCCCCCGTGCCTGTTTTGTGTGTATTTGTGTGTCCTGGTCTCTCTGTTGCTGTGTTAGCCGGTCCTCAACTTCTCGGCTCCGACTTCAGGCAGGTCAGAGTTCAGGCCAGCATTCAGGTGTGATGGTTACATTTTGCAGAAATGTGTGTGTGTGTGTGTGTGCGTGCGTGCGTGTGCGTGTGTGTGCGCTCTCTCAGGTGCTCCAGGCTCGGGGCTGGCGTTCCATTGTGAGCGGATGGAGGACCGGTTCGGCCTGCGTCACGTGACCTTGGCTGAGCTGTTGTGTAACGAGCTGCAGTCTCACAGCAGTCGAGGGCACCACCTGCGAGACGTCCTGGAGCGAGGAGAGCAGCTGCCCGAGGTCAGTGCGCTGTAGTCACAACGTGTCGAGAGCGAAAGTCAAACCTGAACATGGAAGGAAGTTTTAGACACGTCACTACACAAATGTATGACTTTGTGTACGTCTTTCCTTCCACAGCTGTGTTGCATCGTTTTGTGTTGATTTCACGTCCACACTTAAACCAACAAAAGCTTCTTTGGTTTTGCTGGTCCCTGTAATCACACTCCTAACCAACCAACTTCCTGGTTCTGTTCTAAAACTGGTTTTCCTGACTGTTAGGCTGTCAAAACACAAACAACCACTTCTACATTTGGTACCAGCTCTGGAACTGTTTACGTTTAAGTGTGGTGATTGTGAGTGCTGCTAGTCTGCAAAACCTCTTGTGGTTTATCTGATGGCCTGAAATCTCAGGACGAGAGTCTAAGCTCGAGCTGCACGGGTGGATGGTCCCTCTACACTCCGGTTTTATGCTAACAAATAAGCTCCTTTCAAAATCTGAGTCTCCGCAAAAATGTTTCAGGTCAGCAGGATATTTTCTGCTGCAGCTGAGTTAGCAACGAAAGAGATCAATCTGAGGTCTGACCTGCACGTGTGCTTCCCTGCTCATTTTTGAGAGGCCGCATTTCTGCTTTGGGAAAAAAAAATAAGACAGGACTATATAAATCAGATAGACTACACAACTTACTGAAACGATAAGACAGACCTTTAGAAGAAGTGAGAGGATGTTTGACATGAGAGAGGGGTGTTAAGTGGAAGCAGCGACTGTAGAAAGCCAACATGTCTGAGCAGAAATGAAAAACATTCTCACAGAACCACCCACAATTTTTTCATTGAAGTGGGCTCTTTGGGTAGAGTCGGGAAAAACATGGAGGCCCCAGAGCACTAAAGCAAATCAACAAGATTATCTTTTATAAACAAGATCTTCCATATCATTGTTTCATCAACACAGACAGCTGAAGCTGACTGAACTTACGACACCACGTGTTTTCCTGCCGGTGGCCTGATGAAGTTCATACAGCAGGCAGGCTTCTGTTTGTTTTTTATTATTATTATTATTATTATTATTATTATTATTATTACTACACACTGTACTGCACAGCGCTGTCTGAGCAGCACTTTGACAGAGTGTGTAACACCAGATAAATTATCTGTACGGCTCCAAACGCTCTCCCCGAAAAACCATCAGGGCAGGTAGTCCACCTGAGCCAGCTGCCACGTCGATCGAGCCCAGGCAGCAGGATGTCGATTAAAAAAAAAACAAAACAAAACACAGAAGCCTTAACAAACTTAGAGGAAGTTCAACACCAAAGTCATTTAGAGCAACTACGAAAAGCTAATTTCCATCCAATTAGCTGCAGACATTCATGTTCCAAAAGATGGTGGAGTCTGCATTCTCTCAAAAAGGTTAAAATGTCCACTTTTCTACACTGAGTGTGCTGCTAACAAAATCAATAGGAGGCAGTGGGAAGTGTAAAGGTTGTATGAGTCAGAGACATTTAAACCTTCAGGCTTCAGCATAAGTTGTTTTTTTTTAAACCAAATCCACCTTCTTAAACTTTAAAAGTTTGCAAATGGAGTTGATAGTTATTTTAAAACTTATTGTCAATTTTCAGTGTCATCGTTGTTTTCCAGTCGAGGGAGACTGATGTGTGAAAACCGAATTATCAAAAAGGGTTCTGAGTTTTTCTTATTTTCAATCTTTTCTGCCTCACAAACTAATTGCCATTCTGGCAGCACAAACAGCAGAAGTCTTAAAACCAGTTTGTGTTAGTTTTTTTTTTTTTTTTTAAACCAATAGAAGTCTTCTTTTGCTCAGCAATTTCACATTTCAAACCTGAGGTGTTGTGAAAAACAAAACAAAACAAAAAAAGATGAGATACTAAGTCCAGAAAAGATGAGCCATTAAAAAGTGACGCAGGGAATCAAAAGCAAGAAGTACAAAGACGTCCACACAGATTTACTTTGGCTTTCTGTCGCCTCAGCAGAGAAACACTGTGGGTCACGTCCCAACACGATGAAGAGAGGCAGACTGACAGGGATGAATAATCTGTGTGCACCTCAGCAGGTCTGACACACAACCTGCTGTGATAAAATAAAAATCACACCCACATCAGAGTTTCAGAGTTTAGGTGTTCACAGCAGCCCCAGATTCAACGTTGTCGTTTGAGGCTCTCTGGTGAATGTTGATCATGTAAAAAGTCGCCGTACTGTTGCCTGGCAACACAGGAAGAGCAATTTAATATTTGCCACCGAGTGAAATCCACCATCGGCGTCCTGTCTGGTCACAGCCACAGAAACACAGCAGTACGAAGCCAGTTCCCGTATTTTATGATGCTGTTGGAGGTTAAACTGCGTCCAGTCAAGCATGATTGGTAGAAAATGATTACAGACATCTACGCAGTCAGGATTTAATCACAGGGTTTGTGCATTAGACTGCATTTTAGCCGGCTGTACCTAATAAACTGACAACTGAGCGTACCATCAGAGTGAATGGACGCCGTCCGAGGTATTTTTTTCAGAAGAAGTTGATGAGTGGCAGATAATTGTGGTTTAGAGACGGGAGCAGCCGCAGCACACATCATTTGTTCTGAAGAAGAACACGTGTATCATAAACCAACCGAATGTTGTCTTCCATGTTTGGCTCAATCTAACAGGTGGAGAATATCTGACGGAGACATGATGGCATGCTGTTTTTACACAAGAGGCCACAATTTTTAACTGGGCCCAACAACAAAACAGAGAAATCCTGCTCTGCCACAAACTACAGCAGGTTGGCCGACTGATTTGTGTGCCACATGAGCACGGTGGTGTCCACTTTAATAGATTTCTTTAACAGCTATTTCTTTTATGGTGCTCATCCTGTTTGACATGTTGATTCGACCCAACACTGCTGGGAATTTTAAAAAAGTGTCGAGTGTCGCTTCGTGGCCATTTTGTATGTTTGCCGTCTTTTTTATCTGTTGTTGCTCATTTTGCACTTTAAACTCCCATCTAGAAAAACATATAAAAGCTCTGTATAAATTCAGTGATCCATCCATGTCTGTGGTTTTTGAAGTCCTAGTTTGTCATGGTGCTGGAATAAATTAAAAAGTGTCATCTATTTATCTTTATTGCACTCAGATATGGAATATAAATGCATATAGAAACACACCAGGATATATCACGTGGATTATTTATCGATGCACACTTTTGGCTGATTGGCCCTTCTAGTTCCTTCTAGTTAAGCATGTTCGCTCACGTTGAGAGGTCAGTGGTTCAATCCTCAGATCCTCCAGCCTGCATGTCAGTTTGGAAAGTTGCTCCAAATGTAATTGAGCTTTGTTCTACAGAGAAGCTCCGTTTGAATGTGACACTTTGAATGCACAGAGTGGAAAAGTGCTTTAGAAAAACACTCTGCTTACAATTCAAGAACCTTTTCTGAGCAGTGAAATACTTTGTTATATCTGCAGCTTGTGCTGACAACGATGCTGTTTAACTATCTAAAGCTCTGAAACAAGTGAGTCACTAACAGAAAAGTAATCCCACAAAATGTTATGATGGCTGGACGAAAAAGAGTAATGTGGTTCAAGACCTTAAAACTAAAAAGCAAATAAAAGCAAAACGCTTTGAAAAGGAAAAGATGCTGTTGCTGTAGACACACAGTGAACCTGCAGCTCCTCGGCCCCCCAACGGAGCCTCAACCTGCTCAGGTTGCATGCATGCATTCATAAGGTCGCAAACAAACGTTATATATGAACACGTGCGTTTCACTTCTTCAGCCGTGAATGCTAATGAGTGCCTGTGCTGTATTAAATCTGCAGGACACACTGCTGGAGCTGCTCTGTGACGCGGCGGCGTCGACAGTACGGCTGGGGAAAGGTCTTCTGGTCAGCAGCTTCCCCAGAGACCTGAGGCAGGCGGAGGAGTACGAAGCCAAGGTCAGAGCGCCGGGCGGACAGGACACACAGCAGCACATACACCAACAACACTTAAAGAGGTGTGAGGGCTCAAAGAGAGAAGTCAGAAGGGGAGGGAAAGAAAAGACGAAACATGCAGCTGATTTTATTGTGAAATGTGTTTGACATGCAGCACTGACAGAGTAAACATCGATAATTAACTATGACTCACACTGTTAATGAAGAAGTGAAATAATGAGGACACGGCAAACTGAAATTATGTGTTCATTATGACAAAGACTTGTTTGATAGTGAAGGATAATGTCATGTTTTCGATGGAGACAACACACACACACACACACACAGCATGCAGTGCTGAGGTTTACTGTTTCCCTCTGCCTCCTGCCTCAGATGGGTGAACCCGGCGCCGTCCTCCTGCTCAGCTGCTCATCTGACTCCACGTCCAGCCGTCCCCAGTGCCGTGGCAGATCCAGCACTGGCTCCGGCTCCGGGTCTGGATCTGAGTCCAGTTTCTGTCCCTGCACAGACAGAGACAGCAGCATTCACAGGAGGGCCGAGAGCTTCTGCAACAGCAGCCAGGCGGTGGCGGCGCACTACGAACACAAGCAGCTCCTGCACACGGTAACGTCAGACAGACGCTTTTGTGTTGGTGAGGGGTCCGGACCGGAGGTTCACCTCTGCTGAAATTCACTACACTGAAAAAGAGAGATCAAAATGAATTAGATTAACAGGGAAATATCTCTCTCCACTGAAAGCTGACAAAAAACCTCATGTTTCAAAGCAAACCATCTCATTACTGTCCAATTTTTTGTATAAATTGATATTTAAGTGTTGTTTTGTATGATGAGATGATTATGTAACATGTAGGACATAAAGGATCAACACGATTAGTCTTCACCTGCAGAACACTTCAGCGATAAGGTTTGTCATCAAATGTCACCGCAAACAAATTAACATAAAAGATATATTTAGGTTTCGAAAAGCTCCCGCAGAACAGACTCTATATCCACATCTGATAAATCAAGTTCTGTTTAAACCCACCTGCACTGACTTCCTTTAATTTGTTACCCAACAAACTTTCACATCTTTCTGACAACAGCTGGAAGTTTAGAAATTGCTTTCATTAAAAGAAAGAAACAAGTCAGTTCGAGTATCTGTATCGTTTTTTGTGTTACCGTCACTCAGAAGAGGGATTTTTGTGCTGAACTTGGTGACTTTGTGTAACTTTGTCACCTTCTGATGCTTCAAATGAACTTCCATCACATATTTTCACAGAACAACCGAAGTGGATTTAGTCTCCACTTGATGGCGTCCGGTGTAAACAGAGAGATTAGCTCCAGAGGAGAACTGTTGTCTTAAAGATGATTTGATATCAGTGAACGTAAATCTGCCTCATCGACACATCAGATACTTTGTCTTGGATGTCAGTGATGTAGAAAAGGCTGGGAGGCGACTGCAGAGACTGACTGTGCATTTGGGGACGAGGGTCAGCAGACAATCAGTTTCTGATTGTGAGGGGGGGGGGCAGTTGTTTGAACATTTAAATGCCACATGAGGCGTTTTGAGTCTGAGGGGGGGTTAAATGCCACAGTGCATCCTGAGGTGGTCAGTCTGAGTCTGGCGTCTCCTGAATGCCGCTTTGTGTCCACAGATTGATGCTGAGAGGTCTCCGGATGAGGTGTTCTCCCAGATCTGCCAGGTGATGGAGTCCTGTCTGTCTTCTGACTTCTAGAGCTGAACCCCCCCCCCCGACCTCACACCTGCTCATGAACTCCAGTGGCATGCATGTCCCATCTGATGTTTTCAGATTTTCCCAGCAATCTCTGCTTTTGATGGTGATACGGCGCCTGGTTGTCACTTCCTGCTTCACCTTCTTGCATCATCTCTCTCTCACTCTCCCCCTCCATCATCGACCTCAATATATGCTGCCAACTGCCGGATTCAGGCAAATAAATGTACAGAGAAAATAGCATCCCCTGCTGTGACTGAGAGCTTGTTTCCTGCGGAATGTGAAAGCTCTCTGCTGACGGAGAGGCTTCCCACCACGTCAGAAAGTAAAAATGTCAGCGTGTGTTCATGCTCTCAGCCACAGCAACATGCTTTTAAATTGTAAACAAGCATGCATGAATTACAATCAAGCTTAACTGCCTTTTGTGCATTCAAATTCAATAAAAAGCAGAGTATTGATGAATATTGCATTTGTATGTTTCCAAGTGCGTCGCACAAGTGTATTTGTTCCAGTCTGGTATTTAACATTCAAATAAAGACAGTGCGTTTGCTAAATGGAGGATTTCTCAGTGTGTCCTTTAGTCTGAGGAGATGATCAAAACTGATCTGACAGCCCCATCTGCTGGTGAGCAGCCCACATCAATAAAGATGGTGCGACGTGAAAGGTAACCAAGGAAACATCCAATCTAAAATTAAAATAAAAGATAAAGAAAAGAAATGAGGTGACGTAGCCAACATCAGCAGGTGACCTTTAGCTGCAGCAGCAGTCAGGGAGTGCACATAAGGGACCATAAACGGAAAGGGACAAAAAAAGAAGGAAGATGTTCCATCTTCCTGACAACAGCTGGGGGTTTAGAAATTGCTCTCATTAGGGTTAGAAAAGAAAAGAAAACCATCTTACACCACAGAGACACTTTGGCAGGTGGAACAGGTGATAAATTAGCTGTCGCTCATCGTGATTCTCTGCTGATGAGCAGGCACCAATCTGATCCTGCTCTGGGGAATTAACATTTTCTGTCTCCTGTTTTTCTTCTGCTAAAACACTCGTATGCTAGAAAGGGTTATGACCAAACAGATGTCTGAACTAGAGATGCACTGGACATTTCCCTTGACTCACGCCAAGCTTGAGTTATTCACCATCCATGATGCTGCCTGCTTAAATTTTATCTTCACACGGTTTCACAGTACTTTTCAATCTGATATTTATGTCCAGGATACTGAATAGGGACGAAATACTGTGCAAAACCAAAACCTGTTTGGATCTGATCATTTTCACAACTCAAACAAACAAACCCAGAGCATTAAACCAAAAATTAATGGCTTCTGCTTCTAAAATATGAACTGTGTGCTGTTTGAATCACTGTAAACTGAGTATGTTTCAGCGTCACTACAAATGCTTTTGGACAAAATAAGCAAAACAAACAAAAATAAAAAAGATCACTCAGCACAAACTTTATATCTTACTTAAGACTGGAGACATCAGCGTGGGCTTCAGGAAATTGTTTCTTGTGGCCACATTTTGATTTGAATTGATTTAAATATCAACAGTGTTGGAATACAGACAAAAATGTGAGCAGCACATAGTGACCATCACAGTTTCCAAGCCCCAGGCTACTTGTTAAAATGTTCTTTTTGTCTACATTTCAAAGTTGTTTAGCTCACAATAATCTCAGACAAAGATCCAAGCCTTCAGATTTCAGAAGCAGCCACTCGACAGTTTCTGCTCAGTCAGGTGTTAAGTGAAGAAAAGCAGGTCAGAACAGTTTGTGTATCTCTGAGTGACAAAAGAGCAATAAGGATATTTAATAGTGATAATAATACTACTACTTCAGGAACCAGATATGTAGAAACACTATTTTCACATACTTTTATTTCCACGGTTCTCCTCTAGCATTTTTTTACATTATTTTTTATTTTATTTTTTATTTTTTTTTACATAAGAACAGACTGTTATACACAGATATTGAAGCAGGGCAAAGGGGGTCTGGGAAGGAGACGAAAACCATACAAAATGGTGTCTACTCAAGCACAACAAAATCTATGTGTATAAAATTGTGTGGGTTGTTCCACAGTGGAGGCACCAACCACTTCATTTTTTTTTAAATAGATTAATAAAAATACAATCTTTTAAATGGAACTTTTGAAGTGGACTGCAAAATTAAAGGAGGTCTAGAGGCATGATGACTGGATCAATAATGTAGGATAATGTGAGTTGATGGTGCCACGCAAAAAGGGAGAAGTTGTGGCCAGATTTGGAAGTGAACAAAAGACTTTTTTTTTTCTTTTCTTTTTTTTTTTTAAAATGGCACACAGCAACTAGCACTGGCTACTTATCACCATATACTTGTACACTCAACATGATCAACAACGGCACACATTGGGGGGAGGAGAAAAGAAAACAAAAACAAAAACACGTTCTGTATTTTTCCATTCTTTCCCATTCGCCCGCCTTCAAAAGCATTTTCTCTCCGTGCTGTAGTGCTTCCTTGTTAGACATGTTTTAGTGGAGAGAGCAAAGGGAAAGGAAATAGAGATGAAAGTGTGCATTTGTGTGTGTGTGTCTGTGTGTGCGTAAATCTGTTTGAAAGGTGAGGGGGTAGAGAGCAGCGTTGTGTGACAGTGGTATTGACGGCGCCATTACGAAAAACACGGCGGACAGTCCGTTAACACGTACAGGTCCGTCTGCAGAATGTCATGTGGAGCAGCAGAATTTCCTACAGTCTGCAGCCATAAACCCACCGGCCTCAACCTCAGTGTCCGTCTGATGTCTCTCACAGCCGCCCCCAACTCCCGCTGGGGAAGCTGCGGCTCATAAATACTCATTCTACGGATACCTAGCTAGAAACATTTTTCACTCTTGCATAACACGGAGACCACATACACACATACAAACCACCTGTGTGTATTTCAGTTGATGACTTCACAGTCCACTATGACACACGAGTTGACCACACATCTCCATTCACCAGACTGATCGTCAATTCTCCAGTTTTGAAGCAGCACAGGGAGGTAACTGGAGGGTGATGACAGGAAGAGGGAAACAGGGACAGCCCTCCTGAAGTCACAGAGCTCGGGAATGTCGGTGTGGCTTTGTTTTTTTGTTTGTTTGTTTGTTTGTTTGTTTTTAAAAATAGTGTATCATTTCAAATCACAGATCCGTTGATTAACCTGGCTGAGGTGGAGCGGGGCCCCCTTGTCTGAGGAACCAACATGGCCGCCCTTTGCGTGAGTCAGGGAGGCCAGTTTACCAACAGCCCCCCACCAGCAGCACTGTGGTCTGCTCTGAGGCCCCTAGCTGTCTGCCTGCCTGCTGGCCTTCCTGCCTGGCGGCGGGTTAAGCGGTTATCTTGGACTTGGAGGATGGAGCCATGCACAGAGTGGCCTGTGGGATATGTGGAGAGAGCCTGGAGCTAGGGACGCCTGGTACCGTCATCTGTTGGCTGGGAAGTAGTTAGGGTCCAGGTAGTTGTAGCCTGTGCTCTGCGGCAGGCAGTAGTCCCTGTCCAGAAAGGTTTCTGGCTGGTACACCGGCTCCAAGTGGTGGTTAGGCTTGTGGGTCTCTGTCTTTAACAAGCTGCATGATGAGAAGAGAAAAAAAAAAAGAGAAAAATCAGTGATATTAGAGCCAAAGGTGCAAAAACTCTGGTTGACGGTAAAATTAAAACAACAAATGTTAAAAAAAAAAAACAACAACAGCAAAACAAATGAACAGCATTGGCCTTTCAGACTCATAGCAGCAGCAGCAGCACGCACGTGCACACACACACACACGTGAATGTATATAGAAATTAACAAGAAATTAGTTTATTTTCTCACAACATAATCTGGTGCCCATTTCAGAGAAACTGAGAAAATTTTAGTGTTGTGTCTCAATCTGGCCACTGAGTTTAAAGCTTCTTTAGGCTAGCAAAAGAAATTTAATACAAGAAAACAAGACATTTCACAATTTCAATATGTATTATAATACTGAAGCTTCTGGAAACTCTATAAAAAATTATTTGTGGCTACAATAATCGGACTAATGAAATCCCTCACCACAAAGACACAAGAAACTCTACACATTCATTTTGACCCACCCTAACAACAATTTCTGCATGTGACAGAGTTGGAGAAACTCACCAGTCGGAGCAGTTGGAGCAGAAATCGACCGAGTTGTCCGGCGGACAGTCCTGACAGTGCCACCGCACACCTTGGATTGGCTCCATGCCACAGACGTCACACTGCACAAAACAAACACAAGCACACACAACATCCTCAGAAAACAATATCAGCCAAGTATAAGACTATCTCATGCTGGCAACAATGGACTTGTGTGAACTGATTATCAGAAAGCTGAGATGTTGAGAGGTCAGACTGGAACCGCCTTACACTTAGACAACAACAGACCAAAAACATCTTTAACTGGGATGGAGCACACCGTCTCTCTGGTCTTTGCTAAAATATTTTCTGAATTACATTTTCAAAAATAATCAAAATAGAATCAAATAGCAAAAATTTAAAATCTATAAGCATATGTCAGAATTAGAACGCCAGCCTACAAACCCTCTCCGTCACTGTGACTTCAGTCTGGTTTTAATGAGCAACAGAAATGTGTTTAATCTTCACCTTGTAGCCGATGTGCCGTACCCCAACCTTATCCTCCTGGATCTCCTGCAGCTTCTGTTTTTTCAGTCGCTTCAGCTCCAAAAGCTCTTTGTATTCTGGTAAATTTCTCAACTCCACAGGTACACTCTCCTCATCCTGGGGTGCAGAGCAGCAGGCAAAAAAAAAAAAAAAAAAAAACAACACATACATAAACATGCAAAAACTGAAAGAAAGAAAGCAGAGGTGGTGACTGACAGGCATCAGGAAACACACACAAAAAGCATCTGTACAAAACTCAGGTGATGTGATCGTTTCATTCTCTAGATCTTTTATACCGCAAAGACAAATTTATGGGCCTAATTTTAGTTGGACACATCTGTAATCAGTTTGGCTTTTCTTCTGTGGATAGTAATATTGTTGTGTCCAATTAGTGAGAATGGATTGTCGTTTGGCTCAAAGCACACATGAAAAATGAATGTCTGCCATCTATGAAAGCTTCTGGCTGCAGCATTGTTTTCAACAGAAGTATTTTCAGGTCTCGACAGGGTTTGGTTTTGTTAAAGTCCTGCTAAGCTGCTGACACAGTTGCCCTGAGAAGAAGTTCAATGCAACCTCCAAACACTATTAAAGCAAAGGACAAACTGGAGAAGGGAGAAATTATCGCGGCCCACGCTGGTAGCATTTTTACGACTTTACTTTGTATCGGCGGTGCCAGAGTGTTTGTTAACGCACTGGTGGAATAGGCAGCCTGTGTTCTCAGCAGGACACGGCAACCTGGTTTAACTAAAAGGTTACTGCCATCAAAAGGGGAGAAAGAAAATGTCAACGCTTGGATAACTGCAAGTGTCAGGAGTCGCGCAGTTCAAATGGAAAAAGAGGTGAGGCTGGCCAGACCCCCTGCTCTGATTTAGCGGTTTTTAACAACACAGACTGCCTTGATAGGAGAGAGGTAAAGAGACGAGCATGATCTAGAGCTAAATGCTTCATTTCATCCAAAGGTGTTATGGAGGAGTTAGGAGACGGAGGATCAGTCTGTCACAGATGTAAGAGACAAGTCAGGGATATTTCTCCATGAAATGGGATTTAAATGAACTATTCAGGTAGAGAACAAACTCTCGAAGGCACATAACATGCAGCTTTTACCGGTCTTACGGGCCACTTCTTACATAAGGAGGAGAGGGCAAGACTGTGGATGATGACAAAGAAGGGGACGAATGAGCTCAGTTACAAGATAATCTCCCAGCACAAAGAACATGGGAGGTGTGTGTGAGTGAGTGAGTGAGTGAGTGAGTGTGTGTGTGTGTGTGTATAAATAAACACACAGATACTTAAAAATGAAGGCAATAGATTTGTGGCTTCCAGTTATTGATATTCTGTGATGTGACAAAGGACTGACCGAGTCATCAGCTGAGGGATCCTGCACACTGCTGTAATACGCCGAGCGCTCATCGTCTTCGTCCATGTAGACCGGAGGCTCATAGGAGGTCAAGAAGGTGGACGGCCGGTACAGGTGCTTGTTAAGGTGGTGCTGCCTCTTACTGGACGCCTAGAGAACAAACAGTACAGTTGCAAAAGCAGGCAGTCTTTAAATGTCCCCTTGGACGTATATTGTGGCAGAACTTAAAAATAAATAAATAAATAAATAAATAAAATTAAACTATATCAATATAGGATGCAGCAAATGCATGCAACTACATATGAAGTTACAATTAGAACAATAAACTGTGTTAAAAAATACAGCTGACAGTATATAGCTTAAAAAATACAGCAAAGTGACGAAAGGAAAACTAAATTAGGGAAGAAACAGTATGACACTGTCCCCATCCACAGGAGATGAGGCGGCACTGAGTGGTTTGATGAATATGTAAGTAATCATTTGTTTTTGTAAAATTAATAACACTATGGTTTTCCATGGGGATTAGAGTGAATAACAGGTACCTTTTTAGTGTACATGCACAGGTTTGGTGTTCTTCCAGGCACCGGGATACCAGCTTTTGTCAGTTTGATGAAGTATTTTTGAACTCTACTGGCAACCTGCAAAGTCGTAACAGGAAAATTGCTTAGTTAATTATTTCCAACCAAGGAACAGCTGTTTCGAATAATTGAGGTCAAACACACACGTATCATTCAAGTACTTGCAGGACTGCAGTTGTCATTAAGTTGATGCATACTCTGCACTCTTGCAATTTTCAAGTAAAAGACCAATTTTTTTTAAAGTCGTGACAAGCTAATAAAACCACAAATAAACTAGCTCACAGGCGACAGGAAACAAATAATTTGTCAAATTAATTATTTCAGGTATAGGTCATTTCTTTGATGTGAAATCTTCTGACCAGAAAGTTATGTATGTATTGCGGTTTTCTTCATTTATAGAGAAGTAACTTCACCAAGTAAATGTAAAAAGTCATAATCAATAATTTCTTTCTAGCTCATCAAAGTGTTACCTGCTTTGCTGTCCGGTTGCCCAGCTCATCAGCGATCTTCTGCCATCTCCTGGACTCTACTTCCTCAGGTGGGAACTTAACAAGAAGCTGCTCCAGTTTTTTCTAACAAATACACAAAGAAATGCATGAAAACTGAAAGGAGAACTTCCTTATTGTACAAATGATAATACTAGGCAGCAGTACACAAATACTTCAATCATCGATAAAAGAAGTCCATGAAAGAGGTACATAGAACAAATTAATCATCTGCTGCTTATTCCCTAAAACGGTGGTAGTTGGCTGACGATCATCCTGTAGATTTCAACATTTGTGCTTCAAAACATCAATATGGGAAATGGTGTTTGATTTTTTTTTAATCTATAAAGTCCCAAAAATTGTTGTTATGCTGTTGTCATTGAGCGATCACACACACACACACACACACACACACACACACACACACACACACACACACACACACACACACACACACACACACACACACACACACACACACACACACACACACACACACACACACACACACACACACGGCTGCTCCCTTTGTTTATTTCATATGCTGTTCATGGTTTATTTTGTTTTTCTGTGCAGCTGTTTTTCCCCAACAAATTAAGTCAGTATGATAAAACATAGTGTTAGACATTTGCTGCCTACCTGTTCCTCCACCGTCCACAGCTGGTTAAATGTGTCAGGCTTGTTTGGGTGACAAATCCTTCCCCTGATCATCTGTCAGGAAAACAAGTGACAGGCATTAAAAGAATGAATTGATGTTAAAAAAAGAAAAAAAAGGGGGCAAATGCTATTTGAAGAGATGCATGTATATGAACTTCCTGGCACACTGAATCTGTCAGTTTGACAGAGAAAGCAAGGCTGTCAGATGTGACTCGAGACGCGTCATTGGGAAAACATAGAAAAACAGCAACTCTTTTGAGTGACAAACAAAATCCCGTTAGGATTCAGACAGCGAAGGCTAGGGGAAATGCAAATGAGCTTGCACAATATAAACAGAGAGAGAGAGATCGGAATAATTAAGGAGTTGTTTGCGGCATGCTAAATGCTTACTGTGGTTTAATCCCAACAATCAATTAAGAGTTAAACCTTGGCCTATACAGCTTGGAAAGGCATACACGGCCAAGAATAAGACATTGCAACCAGAGGTGTAGGCTGTCCCTTTATCGTTCCACAGATACCATGTTTTGTGCTGTATGCTTAGGAGTATGTGGGAGATGAGATTGAAGGAGGCCAGGCGTTGTAAAATGGCAATAACCTGACAATTTATAGGGCAAGCTGCAGGAAATCAGAGACTCACCACCGTGACAATGGCAGCAGCATGAGCGCCGCACAGATTATTTTAGTGAAGAGGCAGAGGCATACCTGTGTTTGCCTTCCATTCTCTGGGGCATCACTGGTAGGCAAAGAGGAGTACATGGTGGAGGATTCACCCTCTTTCTTGGGCTCTACAGGGCTTTTTGGTCGAAGAGGCAAACCTAAAAAAGGAGAAGATGGTGCTTATTGTATGACACACTTCACAAGTTGAGGATGAAGATCTCATCGACTTAATATGAAATTAAGGCGTTTCTACTTGCCTTTGTCAAAGATCAGCTTTAGCCGCCGAGTTTTGCGTTTCTTGTCACAGAACTCTCTCTCAAAGTCACCAAGGCCTGAGGTGTACTGTTCCCACGCAATGTCAGGGAGCTGAACAACACGCTGAGGACACGGCAAGCCTAAATCCACCTGAGGATCATAAAAGTCACAACCCATTAACAAATGAACACATAACTTCTCTGACTGCAGCAATAAATATGTGACACAAGAGGAACCAAAAGATGCTGCAAGCCAACTTTCACGTTTTAGTTTATTTTTACATTTATTGGGCATGCTCACATTTTTCAAAACTGAAATTTGAGACCAGTCGTTCAACACAATGTGTCTTCAAAAATATTTGCCTCAACTTTTGCAAGAGTTCTGACTCATACAGTGAAAAAGGAATGTTAAAGCTGCTCCCTGAACTTTACAAGCTAGCAAATATATTTATTTGAGAAATATATTTATTCATCTTGACAAGCAAGGTAATTCCTGAGGCAGAAACCAAATTCAGTATGACATGTCTCAGAGGTTTGATCCAGCACAACTAACATATTGGATAGACATGAAGTGCATTTACTCAGTCCACAAACATGACACTTCTCCTCTCCTGCACTCCCACATTTAAAATATTTTACTGTATCAAGGACATAGTGTCTGTTTTGTTTCTTACCCGTTTCTGCAGCTGTTCCACAAAGCTGATGGGATCTGCCAGTGCTTCTCTCTGGTGACGTGCCAAGGTCTCCAGGTCCAGGATGGCTTGTGTGCGCTGGGCCTCAAGAACACCGATGGTCTGCAGCAGCCTCTGATAACTGACATGAATAGAAGTGAGTTTAGACAAGAGTGGAATGAATGGCCTGCTTACATTATTTAACCTGACAATTGCAATGCTGCAGTGCATCAAACTTTTAAACACCAGACGATGCATAATTCAACCTTGGCACTCAGAACCTAAATAGTTATACAATACAAGAAGAGGTCTCCTAGCTTTTCCACCCACTTTCTTTATAATGTCTTTACAGGTGGTACAGATCTTGGCAATGGGTAATAAAATATGCATATTCTGAAACCAGGTGTTTTGGAGAGAATCTAACACCTTCAGAGTTACCTTTGCAGCGTTTGCAGATGGCAGAAAATAAAAGCTAGCCTGGTAACAGAAAATAAACAACATTGTTCTGATCAGAGACTATATTTTAAAAAAAAAAAAAAAAAAAATCACTCAAGATTTCAAAGTGAATACCAAAATCTTTGCATGACTAACACTTGGGTTTCGCGGTGCTTGGGGAGTCTTCAGCACTGTAGAAGTCTGACCTTTTACGCACACACACTGGGGCAACAAGATAACAGCAAACTGAGCTGTCAATGACTAAATGTGTTACCGACTCAGAGGCCTTACAGTACGAGCAGAGCCGGAGGAAATCGACAGCAGTGTGACAGCATCCTATGTGGCTATAACCTAATGCAGGTGCTCAGTGGAGCAGAGTGGATCAATCCCTCCTAACAGGACATGAATGAAAGTCAATGCACAGGACACAGTTTATTCAATAACTGCCAGTAGTTTGAAAATCCTCCACATAAAAATAATCAGAGAAGTCAACTATCTTTAACCTTATAGCCTTTGATTAGATAGTGACACTATCCTTTTACATTATGTGAGGGACAGTTGACCTTGTCCAGCAACAGTTCCCGGCTATAATTCAAGCCTTGAATCTGGCTATGCAACAGCACTAAAACTTGCTAATACACACTTCATGTACAGAAGGATGCTGATTGAACTGTAAGGTCTGTGCAACAGAAAGCAGCAAGCATGCTGACTTTTCAGATGAACACACTGTGCGATAATCCATTTGAGGGGAATGAGGAGATCTTGGCTGTGCTTCAACACCACAGACTCTCTCCAGGTGTCTAGGAACAAGTCTGGTATTTCATTGCCACCTACTGGACTTAAGGACCACTCACTAACACTGGTGCCAAATGAAAGGCTGTCCAGGACAATAGTTTTGCTATGATAATGCTTGTTAATTGAGGGTTGAATAAATTCAATAATATATTTGCATGATATAGTAAGAGGGTAAATTGTCAAAAACCATAAATTTGAGGTGCAAATGAAGGATTTTATCGACACAGACCATCAATCATGTCTGGTTCGATTCTCCATATTCAGCAACCTTAAAATGCCTAGTCACACTTCCCTAAAAGTGACTCCTCACCGCATTGATCTGGACCTTCAATAATTCCCCTTAGTCAGCACAATGAAACCTTGGCTTGTGACAGAAACTTGATCCAATTACCTTGCAACACAAGTGCAGTGAAATCTTACTCTAGAGCTACAATCCAAATTTGAAACATTCAACAACACTAGTGTGACAGACAGAAGGAGCTCAGCTGATGTCTCTCAGTCCCTAAAGCACTCCACCCAGCCTCCAATGAAGATGCATCATGAATGCTGACCTGCCAGAGTGCAGTAGGCAGAGCACGACTGTGCACACTGTGAGACCTGTCCACTGAAATCAACATAATCTTGCATGACATCTGACAACAAAACTGGGAACAAAGCCCGACGCTGAAAAGTCCCTAACAAACAAACAGCTCTTATTCTTCAGAAAACAGGGATGCAAAACAAATGGAACAGTTATTTTAACAACAATTATCTTCCAACTTGGAAATCTGACAACTGGCAACCAATTCACATGATCACAGCAGCAGGTTAAAGGTGATAATAAATGCTGAACATGTAAAACCGGAACAATTATTCAGGAGCTATAGTTAGATGCTCACCAACATCCCCATAATGACTGAGAGAAGACTCCAAAAATAACTGGAATAATTAAACATTCTGTCTATGTGTTGGTGGTGCAAAAACTCAAGATGCAGTGTTGATTTACATTTGTTTTCTGAGCAAAAGGATGATCTGCTGATCAAAAAGGCTAATTATTCCCCCTCCCATGACATTTACATCTTACCAAATATTTTTTTTAATCCCTTTGAGACAATAAATAAATAAAATAAAATAACAAATAAAATCAATAAATCTATGGCTAGTATAAAGCTGTTTTGCCTTCATCATCAAAAGAGGGCCGCAGGTAGAGTTGCAACAGTTAAATCACTTAATCAATTAATTGATGAATAAAGAAGTGATCAGCAGCAGTTGTAATAATCAACTAGTAGTTTCAGTCATTTCTAAGGCAAAAACAAACATCCTTTGAATACAACACCTTCAATGTGAGGATCTGATTCTTTTCTTTGTTGCAATACAACGACAGTGAACCTGTCATATGTAAGATTTGAATTCAAATCAAAAACAATCATGAATACATGACCTTTGGCAATGGCATACCTCATTTTCTCTGGCATTTCAATAATTCAAACAATTAACGATATAAATAAGAGATTAAATGATAATGAAAATAATTGTTAGGTCAAAGTTGAAAAGTCAATCTTGGGTGGGAGTGGTGAGAAAATTAAAAAAACAAAACAGGAGAAATATTGTTATCTTATCATATGGAAATTTTACCATATACAGCACTTCCAAAACATAAAATACTCTTGGCCCAGACATCCACATTAACTGAAGTGCATTTGCTTCATTCAAAACCACAGAGCAGAAGTAATGCAATGATCGCAGAATATAGTGATGACCATGTGTGAGAGCTAAATCAACAAAAGATGGGGGGAGAAGCACAATCCCTGACGAGCTCCCACATACTCTTTATTGTGTTGAAGAGCCAGGTGGTCAGACTCAAAGTAATACACGTCTGGCTCCTCTTCTTCCTCCTCCTCCTCTGCAGCCTGGGACTGTGTAATCTCCTTGCTGCACTCAGATTCTTTACTGTCCACAGACCCGCCAACCTCTCCACCTGCATTGTCTCCAGGAACCACAGAAGGTGGCTCCTCACTCAAAGCGCCAATAGAGTCAGAGGGAGCAGATTCTTCCACCATGGGACAATCCTCCTCCGGCCCAACCATCACCTCCCCCTCTTCCCTCAAGGGACCGTTGTCTCTGGGAGGAGAGCTGGGCTTGGAGGAGGTGGCTTTGCCACCATTGGCAGCCCTCCTGGGTGAAGTCCGTAGGGTGTATCTGTGTTCATAGAGCTCTGTGAAGGATGGGGGGGTGTTGGATATTGAGGGGTTGCACCCTGGCTCTGTGGGGGAGGGGGTTGTTGCAAGTGGGGGTGTAGTTTCTCCTGAGTTACTGTTGTTGATTGGACTACTGTTCACGTTGGGTGTGGTAGCAGAGGTGGAGGCAGCAGTTTCCTGCACTGGTGTCAGTGGCCGGCCATTGGTATCGCTCTCACACTCTGTCACCTGCTCCTCGTGGGCCAGACACAGCGGCTCGCCCACCACGTCCACCTCCATCTCCTCCACCTCATGCTCCTTCACCACTATCAACTCAGGTACAGGATCCTCCGCAACACCCTCAAGTGGTGGTGCAGATGAGCCAGAGACCTCCACCTGCCCAGGGACAGAGTTTCTACAAGGCACAGCAGGGTCAGGGGATGAGGGAGCCCCCGCCTGGCTACTACCGTTAAGCAGCAATGGGGAGTTTGTGGCAGAGGTGGGGTTTGCACTAGGCTCTTCAGTAAGTGTGCTAGATTGCTCTGCTTTATTCTCTCCGAGTCCATTAGAAGCTTTGTAAGCATTTGGGGGCTGAGGTGCCCCGTCACACTCCACGTGACCATCCTCTGCCTTCGCCCCCGTCACCTCGTCTTCCTCTTTATTAAGGACAGGCGAGGAAGGAGCTACAAGAGCAGAGTTTTGGCTGGGAAATTCTTCACAACTGTTGTCTTTGTTAGGCTCTGGGAGAGAGACTGGACTTTCAGCTTTCTGTGGCTCAGGGTGCTCTTCATGTCCCTGAGGCTCTCCTGAGCGGGAGCACCGTTTGGCCCTTTTGATTTGAGGAGAGGCACCCCGCACCCCTTTCCCCCTGTCACAGTTCTCGGGCTTCTCAGAAGTAATGTCTTTTTCTAAACAGGACACACCCCGCTTCCTGGAGCTGGTCCATTGCTCCACCTCAGCAGGGGAAGCATTTAAATCAGTTTCCTTTCGCTGCAATGAGGCCTGTTGCTGGCCATCATGCTGAGTGTCCTGCTTGGCATCCTGCTTTGTATCATGTTTAGCGTCCTGCTTTGAATCCTGCTTAACGTCTTGCTTTGACTCCTGCTTGCCCTCCTGTTTGGCGTCCTGCTTCGACTCCTGCTTGGCGTCCTGCTTCGACTCCTGCTTGGCGTCCTGCTTCGTGTCCTGCTTGGCGTCCTGCTTCGTGTCCTGCTTGGCGTCCTGCTTCGTGTCCTGCTTCGTGTCCTGCTTGGCGTCCTGCTTCGACTCCTGCTTGTTGTCCTGTTTCGCGTCCTGCTTCGACTCCTGCTTGTTGTCCTGTTTCGCGTCCTGCTTCGACTCCTGCTTGTTGTCCTGTTTCGCGTCCTGCTTGGCGTCCTGCTTTGACTCCTGCTTGTTGTCCTGTTTTGTGTCCTGCTTGGCATCCTGTTTCTTCTTGGGTGAGCGGGCCCTTGGTACGGGAGACACTGATGTCTCCTCCGGCTGGGCGATGCTGCGGTTCCTGAGGGTTCGGCCACAAAAGTTCTCATCCAATCCATTGAGCCCCACTGATGACCTTGTGACGCGCGAGGAACGGGACGCGGCCATACTACGGCGGGTGCCTACAGTCTCCTCATCCTGGTGCTCTCTCCTTTGCAGCAGAATGTGGGCACCTGCAAAACACACGATACCACAGATACATGCACCTCATTAAGGTATTACAATAACTGAACACAGCAAACATTTACGGCTCAAAGGTTACACTGTAGTACCAATAATGCAGTGGTTATATGTTTAGATAGTTTCACTGGCCAACCAAGCTAAAAATGAATGCACAAGGTGTTTCTTACAATAGTGCTCACTATAAGGTCTTTGTTAAATACAGCTTGGGTCATTTCTCCGCTCACACCAGAGGGGTATTGATTTCTCCTGTCATTGTAGCTAGGCAACACATTGTGGCCACAAGCAAAATTAGATGTCTTATTCCAGGTCTGTGTAGAGGAAATACATTTTACAGACTAGTTGATCAAAACATGAAATAACAATATCAGGTCTCCCATTTAGACTAAATAACCAAACACAAAGTTCCTCACAACACTTCACAAATGTGTAAGGATCGACACCCAACTTGTTTGTGCTTCTTACTTAAGAGTTAAAGGTGAACATCCACTGAGAATTTTAAGTGTAGAAAAGCCCCGAAGCAGGCAAATTGGTGATTTTTTGAATGTTGTATTAACAGAAAATAATGAAATATAAAACTGCAACAATAATGTTTGCATTTCAGTGAGGATTTATTTATTCCCCCTCTGCAGAGATCACAGCTTACTCTGTCAGACCTAGAATAAATATGTTTTTACAGTTGATTGATTTCTGACACTGTAATTTTTCTATTAATCGCAACAGAGATAATGTTTCGATTGTAAATTTTTCATCACACACTATAGTCTGCTAATCTCTTTATAATAGGTGGAGCAGAGGGCCAAAGGCTACAATCCGTCCACTCTTAATTAGGACGTACAAAAGCTGAAAGGCTCCAACAACAAAAATCCTACACAAGGCTTAGAGGCTTGAAGTGTGGACAACCATGCATGGTTAGGACATGATTATTAACTTCCTGACAAAATTGTACCACAAACCCTCCCAAAACACACTGGGTCACTGATAAAATATGTAACTGTGAGCTACAACAAAAGCACCAATTTACAGTGTGAGTTTAAAAAATAAGCACCACCCAAATGCAACCAGGTACTAGCCAATAATGTCCAATTCAATACTAAATTATCTATTTCCCTGATAGTTAACAGTCTTTAATCATTAATAATTACAATATTATTGATTTTCAGTACTAAGTGACAATCTCATGATATGTCGGCAGGTTAAACCACAATAGGGTGTATTGAGGCAATTGGAACTTCATTAGAATTGCTACGTTACTAAACCACATATTTAAAAAAGCTATACAATTTTGATTTTGCACAGTATTTTCAGCGTGCATAAGGGTGAAAGAGTGAAGCAGATTTGAAGCGATGTGTCGATGGGTGAAATTACATAATTTCTACAAGGAAAAAAAAAAAAAAAAACAAAACTGGGCCAGCAGTCTTGTAATACAAGTAATAGATTATATTACATGACAACAGATGACATGACAATAAATCAACACAAAGAACAAAAAAATGTTTAGTTAAATTAATTAAAAGGAAAATTGAAGTAGTTGGATTAAAACAATCCTGCCCTGATGTGCATTTATGCCCTAAATCCTGAAAACCTCCTAATCAGCACCCAAATAGGACACTTGCAGCCAAAGTATCCTCTAGATCATGACTCAAACTAATAAATCTGAGAACAGAGGACAATAAAAAATGTAATGCCATAAAGGTCACACTAAAGTGACAAAAAGAGGGGGATGATCTCACTGGGTGTCCTTTCGCAGAAACTGAGATGTAGTTGTAGAATTTCAATTTGGAAGAGAGAAATCATTGCATCAATTAGCATTGGACATGGTGTTCATTTACATTAATTCCTGGGACAGCACTCTGTGGGATGACCTCTGTCAAAACTAATTTAAAAGCTCCTTGTTTCCTGGGACACTCCAGCCCTTCCCCTACACAGTGCAAGCACAGCAACATGAAAGCCAAGGACTACCCTGGGTACAAATACATTTTGATAATATTCCTTCAGGGAGAAAACATAATAGTCACCTGGAATAAGCATTAACACATGCACGTATTACTCGCACTCCAGTAAAGACTCCAGCTGAGAAAGCTAATGTGATTTGTCCATGCATATAATAAGGGAGAGAAAGAAAAACACAACGGGGGGAGCAGGGGTGCAGGTTATTCAGACTGAGCACCCGCCCTTAGATTGAACATGACAAAACTAATTAAGCTGAATCATGTGACCTGCTCTCAAAAACTAGCAAACTAATCACTTCTTCGGACTGATCGGGGAATTTGTTGAGCAGACTAACAATTTGTTATGGCAATAATTAACAAGTTGTTGGAATAGCTGGGATGGTTTCAACTAATAATTACAAAATTAAAGTCTAGTGTCAGTGTAAGAGCCTGTTGGAAACATACAAAGAAAAACTGTGTGTCGATTAGAACAAGTTATGATTACTTGGCAAAAGCAACCATCCTATCCCAGGAGTGCAACTACACCAAGCCACTTAAATCTGTAAACATATCGTTTTCTCTCTCTGTGTCAGCCCTGATCTTGCTCTGTTTTCCTCCCTTCAGAAAAAGCATGAGAACATGTGAAACTGAAAACAGTGGCTTGATGTTACAGTTTGTTCAAAGTAAACATAACTGGACCTAAGAGGGCCCAGTGAGGGTCAAGGAATGTGTACTAGTCAAGTAAAGAAAGCCTTTACATAACTAATCATTCATTTTAAATATATTTTTTTACTGGAATTACAACAAAGATTTCATCGCTCTATTGAAGCAGGTTGAAAAATCATGAATAATAAATTATGAATGACTACCACACAATACAATACTAAACTGGTGCTCGAGCTAACTAATAATGCACATCTAGCAGGTGTAATGGTTGCAGTGTTGTAAAATAAAGAGTGCAGGCAGTTAAGGTAGTGTGCATAAAAGCTCACTTTCTTCCCAGTCCACCCTGTTACAAAGTAAGCATGCTAGAACTTCTTTCATGGAGGGCTAATCATTGACAACAGCCTCTTTGGGTGTGGAGCATGTAGTGTAGTAGCATTAAAATATACAGTGTTGTGCCAAAGATAATGGCATTTAAGTTGGAAGATTCTTATGCATCATGCAATACCATTAGGGAGACATCAGACCGGGCCCAAAGTTATTCTGCAGCAGGACAACAACTTAAAACGTACAGGAATAGAGAACT
Source organism: Echeneis naucrates (assembly GCF_900963305.1). Taxonomy (NCBI): domain Eukaryota; kingdom Metazoa; phylum Chordata; class Actinopteri; order Carangiformes; family Echeneidae; genus Echeneis; species Echeneis naucrates. Next base: position 18,093,104 of record NC_042527.1, on the reverse strand, counting down.
AAGTCCTGCACCAGCCCTGATCTGAACATTGTGGATTCTGTCTGGGATTAAATGATGATACAGAAGAGACTGAGACAGCTTAAACACACAGAAATACTGTGGCAAGCTCTCCAAGACAACAATCTACCTGACACAACTGTGTGCAAGTAAACCAAAGATAACTGCCACAGTTAAAAAGACAAAGGATAGTCACTTCAAACATAATGCACCTTTTAAGACCTTCATTGATAAAATGAAAGACTATTCATGGATTTATTTTCTAAGAAGCGTCCTCATGTTAATTTTACTGTTATCATCTTTTGTACGATCATGTAGATCATAGCATTTGTTTCCACAGCCACTAGTAACATAAAATAGTTTCACCTTGTCAAAATTAAAAACATCTTACACAAACTCATAACATTTGTTGAACTGCACATAATTCACAACACTGGCCAACACTAAAGTCTCTGGTCAGTGTAACAATGTGTTTTGTGGGGGGTCAATGGCCAGGAGGGATAGGCACCACCACATGAAACCATTGGCCACTGTTTGGCTGGTACTGGATTTCTAGAATTAGGGGTCCTGAATTAAAAAATAATGTTACATTTGTCAAATAGTTTTTATGCCTGGTGAAGACAAGGATGTCCATATAATTTCATGTCATAAATGCAGATTATTTGACTCAACACATTTGAGGGCAAATTGGGTCAAACATTAACATTTAAATGTAATCACTACTAACGAGTAAAATCTAATTCAGACTAAACTATTGCTGTTTTATCATGGAACAACACAGCATGCCATGTCCTTGTAATCCCCACAAGTGCCAAGTTTCATTTTATAGCAGTGAGATTGGAGTTGGTAGTCTTAACACAAAATACTGCCGTGTCTCCTCTCTGATCATAACACGGTTTATGGAAAAGGACAATGTCTGCTCACCAACTGCAGCTTCACCTTGCATTTTAAAAGTGTCACAGCCAAACTACGTTAACAGTCACCACACGTATCTAGACAGGACACATGTGTGCCTCACCTCTCAATCACAACCACTTCCTGGTCTCGTCTAAAGCGCGTTTTGGTTGTGAAGTTATGAAAAACACGTGCTGGTTGTACTATACCATATCATGACAGAGCCCGGTTTACGAATCCTCTCATTTGACTCCATACACCCAAACATAAGATTTTCATTTGAGGCGTAGCTTTTTACATATAAGCAAACACACACACACTTTACAAGCAAAGTGCGGAGGCTGGTGCTGGCTAAGCGACCGGGAGTTGGAGAGCGAGAAATGCGTTTTGTGTCGATGATTTTTATTTTATTTTATGATTATTATTTTTACCGGGGTGTCGGTCTGCTCCTCCGTGCTGCTGACCCGGAGTTCAACACTTCCACCGGGCCTACAGGCAGCCAAAAATCCCCGAAGTGGTGTTGGTGCACACACCGACGAGAATGGCCCAAAGCCCCACATCCCGGCTAATCAGCTGCCGCGAGCTCAGCACCGACAAAGTTAGGAGGCACGAGGATGCTGTTTAAAAAAAAAAAAAAAAAAAAAAACAACTACCGACACCGGACGACCGGCAGGCACGTGCCGCCGGTTGAGTTAACACTAGTTTGCATCAGATGAACTTTAAAGTTTGCGGTATTTAAAAGAAACAATAACAATAATAATAATAATAATAAATTAATAAATAAAACTCCGGGAGCACGTTCGAGGCAAAGCACAGGTGGTTAACGAAGCTGGGCAGCAGCGTGCGCGTTAGCATGGACCAACTTCAGGCGAACGTTACTTGAGCTAGCTTGGTGCTCAGCGAGCTAGCCGTCAAACAAACTAACTTACCGTTAGCTCCCGGAGCTAAACACAAAACCCCAACGCTTAAAAACACAAAACTACAGACCGAAGCACCCGTCAAATTCAAGCTCTCTGCGCTTTTTCCGTGACACCCGACTTACACGTACACTACAACCTCCCCAAGCCACTTTCAATTTTTTTTGTTCTTTTTTTTTTTTTTGTTTTGTTTTTGTTTGTTTCTCCCCCTCTCGCCTCCTCCTCCAGTGGACGACTAGTTAGCCAACTTGGCTAACGCTGCATATGCTAGTTTTTCACAGTTAATCGCAACGAGCAGAGAAGAAATCGTGGCGATTTCAGACGTCGCCCCCCACCACCACCACCAGCACCACCGACTAACAACGTTACCACCACCCGATACACACACACACTAGCTAGCTAGCTCGACCACCGACCAGACGTTAAGTCCGTTAACAACTCTGAAAAAGAAATGGGGGTCCTTACTAACATTGTTTGGTCCGCTATGTGCGGACAGAAGTAGCACGGCTAGCAGCCAGGGAGTGTAACCAGTTAGCAGCTACCGCTAGCCGCAGCAGGTTAACATTAGCTAGCCAAGCTAGCTGATTGTTCCGCGCATAACTTTGCCGATATATTTGTGTGCTGCCAACAATGCGGGCCGTGGACATTTTTGAGAGGGGGGGTAGCGAATTCGGGGGTTTTGTCGTTAGCCGCGCTGCGAGTACCGAAATGGAGGTAGACTTCTAAAATAAGCTTTTGAAGCTCAAGAATTACACATACCTCACTTCCGTAAATCTGCTGCACGTTCGGCCGCAGCCATGTTTTCGGTCCAGTCAACTCGTCGGGGTGTGTGAGCCGATTCAGCCGCGCTTGTCAAAATGCAACACTACACATTTTTTGCCTCTGCCAGAAGTGCAGTCGGTCCCTCTCTCTCACACTCACACACACACACACACTCTCCGACAAACCTCGTTTAATTAATGAGCATTCGTTATTTTATTTTATTTATTTATTTTTTTTATGATGATGACAGTGTGCGTTGTAATTGACTTTCTCTGGTCTCATTTTTACTGCTCATTGCACATCCAAACACTTCACTTCAGCAGAAATCAGCAAATGCTGTGAAAAAAAAAAATATTAAAATTAAAAGGTGAGCACAAATGTTCAGCGTGTTTTCATCATGTTTTAATAGTGTCAGCCAGCAAAAATCAGAGTAGATCTTACTCAAGTGACATCCATATGCACAATTTTACAGTACAGCATTCTGTTTGCCGCCTATCAGCCAAAACATTAAGCAACGCCATGCCCATACACAAAAATAATGCCTTTTAATTAATCAGATTGCTGATAATGATGCTGATTATATACTGATATCATTTCTACAGCTGTACAATTTAGTGAAGACAGATCCAGATCGTGAGTTGCGTGCACATTTTATGAGCAGCTTTGTATTTACATGCAGTTACATGTGATGTTAAACTGGCATTGAGTGTTGAAGCATGCATTCTTAACAGACTCTGCCTGCCACTTATTTTCTACAAAAAAAAAAAAAAAAATCTTAACATATTAAATCACCCCCCCCCCCCCCCCCCCCTTCTGTGATAAGTAACTAAGTGCTGAATCCTAACCAACATACTGTCACCATCAGTACTGGTACATTCAAATACAAACCAGACATTTGCGTGAGCATGCCAATTTGTTGTATAAAGAACAGTGCAAAACACAAAATTATTCCTGAGACTAGTCAGTAATTAGTCCCTTCATAACCCTCTGATTTTCATCACTTTAAGTGTCACATTTTGCTCTCCTTACCATCCATTGGACAATATTATAACAGGAAAAATGTGTGATATATCTACAGTAAGGTGTATAGTGATCATCAATATCAGCAACACAAGACACATGGACAAACAATATGTGCTCATTTGGTCGAAGAACAAAAGAAATATGGCATTCAGTGGAATTTTTAGCTGCACATACTTTAAATGCTTGGTTTCTGAAAACATCCTGACACGTGAATACTACAGTGCTAATAGAAATCAAAGAGCTCTTTATACAGATTTATACAAAATGACAGACCTTTTCAGACATGTTAATTCCCTCAGCAGTAAAAGGCTGTCATGTAGCAGTAAAGATGAGGTCCTTTGCATGAATGCTTTTTGAACAAAAAAAAAAAAAAAAGTCAAGTGCAAAATAAAAAGGCTTAATTGTTTCCCATTGTTTGATGCAGAGTGCTTGTTTTAAAGAGAGCGTGTCTCCACCTCGATTTTCTCCTCCGATTGTGATGATTCGGTTTCCTGGTGGCTGATGTTTTGCCGCACTGTCACCAGTGGGCCACCACCGTAGATAGAGTGGAGGAAGTTCCACGTCTCTTCAGAGATCTGTCCCGAGTCAGCTCCTGCAGGGCCAGTGGAAGCACACAGACTTAGATATCATGAATGTCTGCGTAGGAACTAGTAACTGGGATCATCATGATTTCATTAGTTAATATTTTCAATTGTTTACCTATGTCATGCTTTATACAATCCATAAATTAAGATTCAAAATTCTGCCTTTCTGAAGAGAATTAATGAAACAATGTGACAATGATTACAATAATGGTACCTTGTTTGAGTGTTAAATGGCCGTTCTTGTTTACTGTAATCTTGGAATTTTCAATGGGTCCTGGGGGATCTTAAAAGATGACAAAAATAAATTAGTTGTTTCATTTTGCTGTTATTGAATAAAGCTGTAAAACATACGTCTATTATTCAGATACATTTTCTCTATCCTAATAGTTTCAAAGAGCAATGATGTTAAAATGTCAAATCTTTTTGTCACGCTATGAAAAGCAATTTCTGCACCCCACTTGCTACAAAGAGGAAACAAATATTAGAGGAGCAGAAGTCAGAGGAAAACAGACGTGTGCAGACACTCCAGATGTAAGTTGTTATAAATAGATATGACAATACAAAGCAAAAGAAGAAAAAAAGGGGGGATCACGTGGCATAAAAATGAAATATAGTTCGACACTTCATTTTGCTGTAGCAGGGGGGAAACTTGACTCAGGGGAATAGAGCAAACTCTTTGAAGATAAATCAAGACAAGAAATGCGACTTCACAGTTTCTTTTGAACACAGGCAGCTTTTGGTAACAAGAGGATGTCCTGTACAAGATAGTCCGGCATTTGGTATATTCTCCTGTCCGTAAAAATGTGCAAACGTGATATATGCTGTTTGTTTGACATTATACATTTGCACCAGACATGATAAACCACAACAAGATACCAGATATCAGGTACAGCTGCCAAGTGGGGTAGATTTAGCTTTTTAATGAGACATTTAAACCAGACTGGGGGTGGAAAGGCAAGACTTCTGTCCAATTACCATTGTCTTTTCCTTTGACAAAGCCCTCCCACTCACGAAACCACTGCATGCTGATGCAGTATATGACCACTGGAGACTCCTCCTCCTGGAACGCCTTGTTCAGCTACAGAGAGGGAGCAGAGGGAGGTGAGGGAGAGGGGAAATGGGGGAGGAGTGAGCAGTAGAGACAAGGAGGAGGGGAAAGGACGCAAACAGATGGGGAGGGGAAGCAGGAGGGGGGTTGGGAGCAGACACAAAAAAAAAAGAAAGAAAAAACCCAAAAAATAAATGAAGTGAGGATGAAAGGATAGAGAGGAGAGGAGAAAGAATAAACCAAATCAATTCTCTCTTATAGTTATTCCAATTAGAAGACAGTCTTAACACCACACTGCAGCAATTTTCTTCTTTCTTAGAAATGACACAATCTCTGACGAGCTCTTCTTGTCAGTTACATGAAGCTAACAGCAGGTGCATCTGTCTCAATGCATTAAAGAGAAGGCTTTCATCGGGCTCACACCTCACTTCTCCTGCTGGATGAAGAGCGCCAACACATGCAGCCTATCAACTGGTTAAACAGATTGGAAAATAGCACTGAGACACACCCATGAGTGCTGGCTGCATAGGACTCACTGAGACAACACACATTATCATCACTCACCAATTTTCTCTTCTTTTTTTATATATATATCTGGCTAAAGGTCTTTCTTACTCACAGCTCATGGTTTTGCAGAGAATGTATAATTTAAAAGGCTTACCCGGACAAACATGTCCAGTTCTGACTTTCGCCGTTTCTCCAGTTTTTCTATTTCAATCTGGCACGTGTGGCAAACATACAGGTGGTTGACAGCTGGCCCCCCTCCATACCTGCAGAGGAGCAGTCCACATTAACTCACCCAGATGACATTGACAGGACAAAGGAAATGACAAAGGAATGACGTGGATAAGAGCAATAAGTAAATGGGATATCAGGAAATATTTAAAGCTTGTGGTCAATCTCTGAGCTGGCCTGTGGGCTGTATGTACCTGCTGTAGAGGTGATCCCACACATTCTGTGGCAGCATTACCACCAGGTCGTCAATAAATGCCCCTTTGTTGGGTGGCACACCTGAATGAAACACATTGGAACATCTGTCAGACATTAACAGCGTGGCATTTTAAAGCTAATGATTGTGTGTCGGGAAGTCATTAAGAATATAAATAAGTGCTGGAGATAGTATCATAAGTAATCTGTTGAATAGGCCAGGAGGCTTTATATATATATGTCTAACTCATAGTTGAAATTATTAACCTTAGTAGTAAGTTTTGTTCTCTCCTTGTTCTTGTATAATATTTTTGACATCATGCCTTTAAAACTCTTGTTTCCTCACTAACGCAAAGGGACAAAAGGGTCACAAGACAGGAAATGTCTGGAACCACCGTGTCAGAGGACAGAAAGCTTTATTCTTCATTTCTACGAGGATTTAATATTCTTGTACTCTCCTCATCCTGGAAGATAGATTACTCTAATCCTGTTCCAAAATTACATTTCTGATATGATTTGTGCATGATAAGTTTTAAAATTAGTTCATGTTATCATCTTCAACTGAAATTATCAAACAAGGGAGATATTGGAGCTCCAGGTGTGACATTTACAGAATTTAGGCTTAAAATCATAAGACAGTAAAGAAAGCATTACAATAATGGGCCATGCTGAAAAATCCATGACCAATAACTATGTTCTGGCTTTTCATTTGAAAACTATATCCTGCAGAAACAGAGCCCCTAATAAAAAGGCTTTGCAAACTGTACCTAATTATCCATTTCTGATGACACCCTTGGCTATGAATAGGAACATGAAAATAAGCCATGATACTCTTGGATTCCCATCGAAAACGGAATAACTGACAATCATGGTTTCACTGAGCTGATATTATCTCCACTTATGTACACGGCTGGGGTGTTGTTATAGCTGCAAAGAAGGAGGGAACAACCTCTAGGTGCTTATTTACACCATGAATACATTCTTTACAGCTGCTGTCATCTAACAGCTTTATCATAAATTAAATTTTAATTTTTTTTTTTTTATACACTAAATTTTCAATTCCTCAATTTCCAGCATGAATAGAGGGCTGAATAGAAAAGAGCTCAACTGGCACAAAACCCTTTAAGAAACCTTCCCTCTTTGATAGTGAAAGGAGAAAGACGGATCATCTGTACAAAGAGATGTAAAACCCCCTTTTGAAGTCTGTTGTGAAGGGAATACTCTGCAGTCTTTGTCAAAGTCAAAAATACCCAGCCAAGATGAAAGGGAAAGCCGTGTGAAGGGAGGGGAAAGCACTGCCTCCCTATTAACTGTTTGGACACAGGGCAAAGAAAAGGATTCCTTTTCAGAGAAACTTTGACCTCCCCGTGGCTTCAGTAAGAAAGGGATTGAGATCATATGTACCTCCATGCGAACAGAGGAAGTCATCATTGGAAATGGGCCCCGGCTCAGCAAAGGTCTTAAACTTGTTGAGCCACTGGCGAGAGATGTAGAACTGCAGAAGGCTGGGCTCCATCATGCTGAATAAGCCCGACACCCTTCTACGTTCTTTTACTGCATCCTCATTACTCTTTCTGCAACAGGAACAGACAGATGCAGATTAATCGCTACTGCAACTGAGTAAAGAAAAATAAGGTGTGAGTGATGAATTTAAATGCAGCAAGGCTGATGTTCAAATGTTACCAAGGTGACTATATTGTTTTTCACAACAGTCTAGACAACCATTCAAGTCTACTGTGATGTCTTACTTATAGAAGAGCACATAAGCTTCAGCGTTCTGCACGCAGGATTCAGACACCTCGGTCACACTTTGGTCATCAAATTCATACCACAGATTGTTCACGTCGTTCCTGCAGTAAGCTATGTAGTGGCCACCTGGAATCAGAGAGAGGCTGTGTTAGAGCAGTTTTCATAAACCTAACAGGTGCATGTGGAATCGTCCCGACAGGCTAATGAATGCAGGACATTCTTATGCGCCAACTGATGGCAGATGCACCAGTCTGTTGCAGAAAGAGGAGGAGACTGTGCCCACTCACTGCTGGCAGTGCCGTGGTGACAGATGACTGACAGCAGGTCATAGTTGGTGGTCTGGGTGGAGCTGTCTTTGGCCAGAAAAGGCTGCAGGTCCAGGCCTTCGAGTGGAAAGGAAACATGGGTGCTTATCTTGGTGGAGAACATCAGTTCGTGTCTGAAGCGCTTCAGGTGGATGCACAGAATCTGGAGCACCAGGACAGAGAAGATTTATTTCAAAAGTCGTGATGAGTGAAAACACAGAGGAAGAAGATTTTGGTTCATTGATGGTATGTAAGTGGTAGGTAGTAGGGCTTCCTTTATACCTCTGGTAAGCTTTGCATTTTACAAAACTTGACTCCATTTCGTAATCTAAGGGGAAAAAAATTATACACAGTCATTGGAATTATTTGTCATATGTCAATTTAATGTGGATTCTAGGAGAAAATTCATTTGGTACTCACTTCTTGCATTTTTCACAGCTGTACATGTTGTCTCCTAGAAAACAACAAACACAGTTATTGAGGCATCAACGTTAGTGTTTGTGTTAGTAGAACAGATTTACACCCACTTGCTTACCCTTTAGTTCATCTCTGGCAAAGAAAGCTGCGAGACAATCTTGTAGCGTAACCACTGGACCCCAGAACCAACTAAATATAGAAAGAGACACGAGAGGACAGTTTGAGGAAAAAAAAAGAAGAAGATTGACTAAAGCCTGGCATGAATGTGAATAAATGTGGCTCTGATATAACACACAAACACACACCTCTTGATATATTCCATGACAAAAGCAATCCAGCCCTGTGGTGCATAAGCTTCCCCACAGGAGCCTGCTTTTACCATGGAGGTCTGGTGGGTGGAGGAGTGGAGCTTGGCCAAGTCCTCCTTGCCCGGGATGGGCAACGAGATATCCTGGAAGTTCTCCAGGGTTACAGACACCTGCCACACACACACACACATTTTGTAGTAGAATATTATTGGCATTGCAGCACAAAAGTCACTACATATAGCACAAAAGATGGTCAACAAATACACCAACAGCTCAAAATCAAGCAAAATATTTTCTTTTTAGGAACTCTTCTGTTCTACTTCTCTGCTTATTGTGATATAGAACTAACCCGATCACAGGTGAGGCACTGAACTGAGCTGACAATTGTCCCATCGAACACATCTGAGATGACACTGCGGTATTTCTTCTGACGCTTGTTCTTTGGTGGAGAGAATGTGGTCACTGCTGTGGGAAGGCAGCAGGAAGACAGACATAAGAAGATAAAGATAAAGGACTGAACTGACATGACTTTTTAAGCTTTCAAATCTACATGTGACCGCTTTGGGTTATCTTACTTTTCTTGTGTGCAGCATTTAGGCTGGGCCAGCCAGAGGCAGCTTTGGGTGGGCTGCTGGACATTTTGGGAATGTGTCCCTCCACTGGGACTGGACTGTGTGGTCTTGTGATGTTGGACATTTGAATGTCTGGGAATGAATCTAGAGGGCAGCAATATGAGCATTTCAATACCTTAAAGTTGAGTTAGGTAGACAAGAAAAACTAGCCAGATGCCTCTTTTTAATAATTACCTGAGGCTCTGCTCTGAACCTTGATGGCTCCCTGGCTGCTGATAATGGGAGTGGTCTCAGCAGTGGTGTCAACATCTTTGTCCATGTCTCCTCCAGAGTTTCCACCCATAACACCATGAACTCCAGCACGATAAAAGTCATTAATCATGTTCTTCTCCTTCTGCCACTCCCTGTTGGCTTGTATCTCATCTTGCTCGGGAATCAGCATCTCGGCCTCGTTGGTGTCGTCCATGTGGACATTCCCAGCCTGTACCTCATTATCAGCCCTCTCACTGCTCCCACATGATTCGCACGACTGGAAGTCATTGTCTGACTGGCTGCGGTTGTCCTCCTCTGGGCCGTTGTCCACTGTGATGCTGTTGGACTGGTCATAGGGTTCAGCCAGTGGCTCCTTCAGCTCCTCATGAAGCTGATCCATCAAGCAGCGCAGAAACTCCTGGGAGTCCTGGAGATCACAAAAAGATTCACTTTCATCTAAATGTTGGTTGAGGCGGCACATTCGTTCTAGCCAGTTATAAATTCTTCAGTTATTTTGGTCACAGTAATCCAGGAAAAAAAGCTAATTTCCTCTCCCTGAGCAGAACATTAAAATATAATACATCACTAATGCTTTCTAAATATAATCGAGTCTGACAGACAGGGAAAATCTTTCCCAAAGCTAATTCTTTCCCAAAATTACAAACAACAACCATTTCACCTCGTTTATCCAAATTCTGCATCACAAAACCAGAGACCAAATGCTCATGAATGTGTAATCAGACTTAATGAACCTCAGACAACCAATCTCCCTCTCAAGCCAGAAACTCTCTCCTCTCCCAGGACCTGGAATGTTAACTTCATTCATAGTGATGCTAATTTCAAGGCTGCGAGGCCCAGTGTGGCGTGACAAATGAATATTCCTCAGTTAACTCTTCTGAATAAACACTGGCAAGCGGAGAGGAAACAGGGCCTTTTATTGTTTCACCATTCAGGCATATAAATCCCTTATTTACAGACACTGGACAAAGGCAAAACACACTTCAATAAAACATCGCTCAAAATTCTTTACATGTATTAGGGATTAATCTTTTCTTTCAAGCATCTCCTGGAATCAAATCCAACGACGTACCCAATTATGAGCAGTTGTGTGTGTGAATAAAAGTCTGCAGTTGTGGGTTAACAACTGCAAAGCAAAAGATTCAGTTTATCGGGCTGAATGATTTAGGCTGGAGCTAAAGTAATTTCAGTAAAGGAATGAGCATCAAGGGTTATGGAGTGGAAGAGAGAATAGACTGTATAATATCTGGGACAACGTTATAGTCCAGGCATCAGACCCATAATAACCTCATCTTAGTGTTAAGTCAAAGTCCAAAAGAAAGTCTTAAAAAAAAGTTATGGTTTGGTGACCAGCACATTTTTGTGTTTTACGCTAAATTTACTATATTATATTACAAGCACTGAAAATAAAAGCCAAAGAATTATCCACACATCTCTGAATACACTGAAACACTCGAGCATCATTTCCAATTTGAGAACATCCCACAAGCTGTACAGATAAATCAACCCAAAGCGCAAAATATATAATTTACATTTACATTTACTCATTTCCAAAAAGCAGAGGCAGAAGATAAATATCTACTTGGTCACATCACAACTAATTATTACTGTTTGGAATTTCAATGAGAGAGTCGCAAACAAGGTGTCCATCTTGTGTCGATGTACTAATTGTGCACACATTCAGTACATCATGTTTGGAGTGACTCACCTGCTGCGAATATCCTCTGAACATGGGGTTTATGGCTTTGATTCCCTGGAACAAGTTGGTTGGGACAACATAGGAGGGTCTGTAGTATGAGAGAACACAGCCTGTTTAACACAGTATTGTTGTGCATGATACCTTCATAAATTTTGATATGGCGCAGAGTGGTGACTGGATATGAGCCCCTATAGACAGGAAGTTCTAACACAACCTGGATCATGCTGTTAACACCACTGTGAGTTCTGAAGTTGGCCATGAAGTGAAGAGCAAATGTTTAATGCTCTTTTAACAGGTGAGAATCAAACCTACCTGTTCTTGTGCCACAGGTCTGAGACTAGTTTCTGATAGCTTTTGCAGAGTGCAGGCTTCTTGTCCGTCCTCACCAAGCTACCGCACTCAAGAAAGAACTGTGTCAAAGGCGGGCTGCAGTGGATAGAGGGAAACATATTTCACATGTGTGGACTGATCAAGCGTTTTCTGAACATCCATATTTAACAGGTGGAGTTAGTACTCCATGGTCTTGCAGTGAGGTAGTTAATTCTCAAAAACCTGCATATAATCTGCAATAAATCCAAGAGAAGCGGCTTTATTTTTGTGAAGTAAAACATTGTCATATTTTTATTTGCCAATGTCTGTTATACATTAAAATGCCTAAAAATCTGCTAAACAGTCTAGGTTGTGTGTTTCTGCATCCAGCCGCAGACAAATATTGAAAAGGAAAGGATATCCAGAGAGTGCAGCATTGCAACATAATGCTGTCTCCTACTCGTATTCTTGATTCATTTTATTTCATTAAATCCATATTTCACTTCTAGAGTGATAACATAAATTCCCAGGGGTGCAGGCTCAAGCAGGAGAACTCCACCCATAGATGAAAGGCGCTGGAATAAGCTGAAAAGAGAAACAGCTGAGATTTCATTTGATGGATACAAGGTGAAAAGGATTTTGAAAGAAAGAGACAAACTATGGGACGAACAAGGCACGGAGTGTGTTCCCTTTGGTTGGCAAGAGAGAAGTCCTTCATGCCGAATAATGAATCGACAGAAGCTGAAATAATCAGCGTTCACACAAACAGACATCAAAGGAAAGTTTCATCCTTCTGCAGCTGCATGACTCAGTTCTCCCTATTTCTGGAATGTGATTTAGATTGCAAATTTTGACCCACATCTTTTTTTTTGTGCCATTTTGACTTGTATTCAGACTAGGCATTATCTCTTTAATTATTAAAAAAAAAAAATACTAGCCCCTGGGTAGGAAAAGCACAAGCAGGAATATTACAGACTTCGACTCTCCTGCAGAGTCCTAATTCAAGTGACCACACCAACAATCTGATCATAAAGAATGAATCCAAGGGATTGGCAATTCAATAAGCAATATAAGAATGAGAGGGAAACTGTAAAGGGAGACACATAGGAGATGGTGAAGGAAATGAAAAGAAAAGAGGAGAAAGTGCAGAGCAGATGGGGAAAGAGTTGGTGTTCATTTGTAACTGAAGACCCTACTGGGATCTACAAAAGGCCAGGTCTGCCATCTCAAATGGTGCACTGCAGCAATTTTCACTCAGCCATCACTCCCCAAAATGAGCAGAGAAACAGTTGTTTCTCACAGTCAACAGGCAGAAACAGGGAGGCAGGGAATACGATAGCAAATGATCGCTGAGAAGAAATGTGCTGAAAGTGTGGGTGTAAAGAAACACAGAGAAAGTCGAGGTGATGTGGGGTAGGCATGATAGATGCAACCAGGGAGCAGAAGGCAGGTAAACAGAGGACAAGATCTCACCAGTTGGACAGAGCCTGGAGGGCAGCGTTCATGTAGCAGGTGTTGCCTATGTTCTTCAGCCCTGTCAGGCCTGAGGGAGAGAGAACATAGCAGGGAAATTAAGGCAAGCCACCATTCAGATACCTGTACATTTCCATGGCAGCTATCTACAATGTTGAAAAGGCCCCTTCTATTTCAAAATAAATATTTTATAGGAGGAGCAGGGACAGCTGAGGCTACCTGAAATATTTCCCATCAGTTAGTATGAATAGTGAACTCAAATGTTTTTGAGCCTGGTCAAAGCAAAGATAACTTATTCATTACCTTCTACAGGGGATGTCTTAGACACTGAAGCATCCCAATCCCCCTTTATTCATATTTTGGCATATTGTGCACCATTAAAAGCTTTCTAAATAAGCTATTAGCAGGGTCTGTTTGCAGAACACCCATATAAATGGATGTATAAACATCACTTGATCGCTCTGATAATGAAGACAACTAGATGATTCTCAGGGAAGTCATGTAGTAAAAAAAAAAAAAAAAAAAAAAAAAGGGGAGAATTTATGCTCTGAAATTCCCCTAATTGCCGCCATGAGGTGGGTGTTGCAGTCATGTTGATTAGCGAGCCAAATGAGCCAAACAACAGCTACATACACACTGGAAATCATCTCACCTCAAACAGTACCTCTACCCCCACACCCGCTCTCACTTCAGGAGATGTACCTCAAAGTTTGAAAGTTAAAAGATGAGCTTATTGTGCAGACTCCCATGAACTCTTATTACTCCACCTCCTGATCATATGATCTGTATTTGTGACAAAAATAACCAAAGTGGCGACTGAAGCCAAAAGCGTGAGTTACACCACAGGAGGTTTAACACAACATATGCCGTTCAGTGGAGCCTGTGCATGTGTCACCATGTTGCCCTGAGTGAAACATTGTTTGCATTCGTGGCTCCAGTGGGACTGAAGCACTCTGCGCTGAAGTGTGAGCTGCAGAGAACCAGCCTGTAGTTCTGCTCAGGGACCACGTATGGCTTTCTATTGACCATTTGTTTGTGGGGTGTCTACCAGCAGCTGCTATGAGCAGAGCCGTTTGTCTCTCCACTGATGTTTCCAGATGCTGACGTTGGTCTTTGAGGTGTGTTCAAGTACAACTTTTAACAGAAGATTGGAGGCAACACATCAGCATAATGTTGTCACATTCAACAGTATCTGATTTTCATTATTACAATGATAATATTGGAAATGTACTCAACTATATCATAAAAATCAATTTGACAATTTACCACAAACATATGACAGCTTCATTAGCACACTTCCCTGAAGGTAAATAGAGCATCAATCTATCCAGCTACCTATTTCCTTATAAATGTGTTGTTCTTGTAGCTGATAAATGTGTTTCACACTGCCTTCTGTGATTGGGCTTGGGATTAATGCTGTCTCTTAAGGTAGATGTTAATTTTTCATATATTATTACGACAACAATATTTATTGAGCATTATAACCTCACAAAATCAACTAATCATTTATGACATTAATATTGTGACAAGATGAACACTTGATCTGTGAGCACTGACCTCTGGCCCGCAGGTCATCCTCTTCCTCCGTCTCCATGTCTAGGTCTTCACAGACTCCATTAGGGGGCACTCTCAAAGAAGTTGGGCTCCCAGGAGTCCTGCTGCTTTCCTGGAACAAAAGCGCACATCTCACACCAAACCCATCATAAAAAAGAAAATAACAGGAGTTCAGGAGAGGCTGCTGAAATTTATAGGTATAGCAAGAGAGTTGCAGTTGTGTAAGATACAGTGTAAACCTGTCTGTTCTATAAACATTACAGGCTGGAAAATAAACAACATTTTAATGCATTTCATTTCACACTCTTCATTTTGCTGTATCATCAAACCTGCTTCATGACTCAGCAGCTCTGTAATTGCAGCCGTTAGTCAGAAGAAATAACTTTTACTATAATAAAACATGATGGCAAATAGACAGCAGCCTGCTCTTACCTGACTGGCGCTCTGTGGAGAGGGGAGGGGTTTGCTGTTGGCGTTGGGCGAGTGAGGACCCAGTTTACGCTCCAGGAAAACCTCCTTGCTGCAGGCGTAGCACCACACTCGAAGTGTGGTTAGGTTCACTGTCAGGTTGTGCCGGGTCTCCTGCACAAAAGTTGCTCTACCAATCAGCATCTCACATGCACCTACATGTTGCTTTTGCTCTTGTATAACACATAAAGGCATGTCTGCTGGTGGTGAGGAGTCTCTCAAGTTTGTGGAGCTGCAAATGATTTAATGGAAAAATCTTGGATGGCTAACCAGAATACATGTCAACCCCATCTGTAAACAACCCATTTAAATTTTTGTCTAAAGGTTTTTAGATTTCTTTAGATTCTTGTCAAATAAACATTTAAAATGTCAATGTCCATCTCAATTTTCTATTTTCAAATGGCTTGTTTTATTTGACCAAAGTCCAAAACTCGAAGATATTCAGGTTGCAATTACATGAGATAAAGAAAAGCTGTGAAGCTGGAATGACATCATTTTTAAAATTTAGTTTGAAAAACAAAACACACCCCTAACTATAAAAAAAGGGACCAACCAAAGAGATATAAAATGACAGGGTGGCTGGGCCAGCTGCTTTTAATTAAAAAAGTTGACACTTGAGAAGCTGAAATCCCAAACTAGTACTTAATTCCCTTTTTGGGAAGAACACCGGGGGGAAAACTAAAACATCCCTCTAATTCTCTCCAATATATATTTAAAAAATAAAGCTAAGAAAAACGCATTCCGGGGTTCAACCAAATGTTGATGCAGAATTTAGCTACATCACAAAAACTTTAACTGTAATCAGATAAAAACCCGAAGGTGTCGGGGCTCTCCGGTGGAGGTGGGGGCAGTTAGGTTGCAGCAGGGCAGACTTCTGCTGCTGTATAAATATGGCCGAGTTCTGCTGACCCACTGCTGCTCTGGCAAACAGGTCGACAGGAGACTGAACGTGAGCAGCTGCTGACCAGCAGACTCTGCATTATTCATCAGGGCCTAACCCTAAACCAGGACAGAGAGGAGCACAGCGGGGGCAGAAGAGGGAGCACGGCAGACTGAGCACAACCATCCGACTGCCCTGTTTAAATCATTCATCAAGGATAGCAGTTAGGCAATTAATAACAAGCTGGATTTATGGGGCTTGGAAGATGTTTTTCCAACCACTTCTGCATTACAGTCAAATGTTTGTAGCTTTTATTGTGAGAACAACAAACATATTAATTCAAAACAAATCCTTTACGGGTGCTTGTGCGGATACTCTAGTGAGTGAGCAGATACTCACGTCTAGTTTCTTTACAAAACCTCTAAAGTTCAGTCTTGACAGCACTCAATATAAAACCGCCCTCAGAATCCAGCTGTGCCTCCTGCTGTGCTCACTGTGTTTTGAGTTTAAAATAGTTTAACATTTAGAACGGCTGGGTTCATTCATGCCACTTTTCAAAACCAAGAACAGGACAGGACTTTTTTTAAATCAACTCTATCAACGATGAATGAGGAAAAATGAAACCTGACGATTACTTGCAACTCAAATTCTGTCAGATTTGTAGTGTTTGCACAAATGCTTATGAACTTGAAGAACTGATCAACAAATAAGGTATTTTAATAAGAACAAATCTGTAGCAACTGTTAGGCTGTAGTATATTATGAAAGACATTTTCATGTTTGATTCAATTTGCTTCAGAAGTTCCTTCTGGCACATGATTCTGTTTGACATGATAATCTATGTTTGAACACTAATTATGCGTCCAATTTTGTTGCCAAAAGTACACACAGGAGTGAAGCTTTAACTTCTGAAATGAACTGACCCAGCTGGGACTTTTAACTCCAAACGATTTCTCCAGATTTATTCATAATATTTATGTTGGCAGTAGGACTAGGAGCGGCCCTCATCTCTATATATTACTGCATCACATCTGATCCAGCAGCAGTTTTTCTCATTGCGTAGTCAAATAGATTAAAATGCTTTCCTGTCCTCGGGGCATCAGAGCACTAATTAAGCATGGCCCTCATTCTTACAAGATTTAAAGATGGCTGCCACTAGAAAAACACAAACGGCAGCAGGCAAGCTACACAGCCCCACGTCCCAGATATAAGCGAGCAGAAATCAAATTGGCTGGTGATATAATTTAAAATCCGTCAGCTAATATGAATCTGATCTCCATCTTTGATCTGGGGAGGAGAGCTCTACATTTGAACAGGCCCTTTCAACAATGAATTGAGCCGCTACACGACATTCATAAGCAGAGCAAATTACATGTTTGCTCTATTATCCCTCCTTGCGTTCCTTCTAGCCCTTCTTGTTCTTTTCGTGCAGAAGGAAAAGCCTTAGTCAACACTGAGAACACTGGAGGCTGAGTAAAGCCTCTGAGCAGCCAGGAGGGGAAGATACTGTAACCATGCAACTGACAGTACTAGTGAATCTCCCCCACTTTCCCAGAGGAATGGCAATTAATAATAGATGATCTGCTGCTGAAACTACACTGAATGTGGATATGTAGGCAGACAGAGTTGGCCTCTTGGATTTTAACAATGCATGTACTTCAAAAGCTAAAAGATGCACGTGTAGCATGGTTTGATCATGAACTAAATGTTCAGAATAAAGAAGTGTTAGAGGCAGTTTTATCCCAAGTCCTGGCTTCTGGGACCAGGAAGTGCCTCTCTGTTGCTCTTCTCTTTTCAAATTTAACATCACAGTCAAGACTTCCCCGCCTTTCAGCCCCATCACTGTCTCTCCCTTTTCTATACATGACTGAGAACTCTTACCTGTGAGTGGACAGTGCTGTGGTCAGTGTGAGATTCTCCACATCCTACATACGCACAGCCATTCTAGAGGAAAAAAAAATGCAGTGTGGTAGGTAGTAGGAGGTAGTATTTCAGACTGTCAAATCAACTTTTTTATTTGCCAGCAAATATTATCTTACCTCCAAACACGCCCACAAATTTGGTCCTCCAACTTTACAGTCTTGACACTGGCCCTACGAGAACATATTTTTGAATTTCGAATCAAATTTCAAGAAATTCTAGAAAAACCAAGCAAATAATATATTCTGACTTCTCAGTTGGTGAAAATACATAAAAGACCTATATTTTATGAATTTCTTTGTCTTTGTTGATGAAAAAGCAGATCTAGGTTCTTATTTACACTGTCAAAGTATCAGAGCTTTTAGCCCTTATTCACAAACTGGACCTTAAAATGAGCTGTCAGGACTTCGGTAACTTTGCGATGTCACAACAAAGCAATTACCGTCTTCAGCCATAGCTCAAGCCCCACCCACCAGGAGGGACTTGACTGTAACAGTAATATTTATATTTATTATTTTTACTAAACCACAAAAAAAAATAAAAAAATTGAAAATAGTCTCAGAGACTTTCTTCTGGTTGGTCCACTGAGAGGATTTGTGGGAGGATTTTTTTGGTTCTTAAAACGACAATTCTATCTTCCTATGGATATCAATACTTAAAATAAAAACAAGGGGCCACTCACATGGGATTTCTGAATAAGTTCCTCCTTGGTAATTTCCCCCACGCAGTCCAGGTGGGGGCAGTCACTGCTGGACGTCGGCGGCATGGTTCACCCCCAGACCTGAGCAGGAAAAAGCAGGGGAAGAAACAAAACACTGAGACTTTGCACCAGGTGACTTCCTGTTTGAAAGAATATTTCAAAATATTTCACCTCCATTACACAGTGAGAGGTAATCTGCCCATAATACAGCAGAGTGGACATTTGAGAATAATTCTGCTGTAACATGAGTCACTTTCAAACTACTTAAGTTTTCAGCACGCCTACATGACTGACAAATTCCTCTTATTATCAGCTACTGACACGCCAAGCAGCATATTACACCGTATCTGTCAACAGCTAATGGACTTGTTCGAATAGTTAGATTATCGAGGGTTTTCGTGTCGAGAAATGTAGACTATGACACGTTATTAGATATAGAACAAGCTAGAACAAATCTTCAGCAAACCGAGCCCACGTGAATCTACTTATTGATTTATTGACTCAAGACTTGTAATCACCCCAATGATTGGAGACAAGCCTGGCCTATGTTGAGTTGACATCACAAATATGCATGAATATGGGAATGTGCATGGTTATCATCAGTGACGGTAGCATTCAAATGGATGACACCTAAGATGTGAGCATATACCTGCTAGTATCTTAATTCTGTTATGTGGCTATAAATGCATGCATCAGAAATCTGAATAAGCCCTTATCCCAGTTTTCATAAATCCAAATATGTCAGCTATACCACCACATTTCAGATCATTGTCTGCCATGTGTGCAGCTGCGTCAATAACTAAAGGCACATAGTAGTAAAGCAAGAAATTGTGAAAATAAATGTGATGTACTGACAAATAAAAACTCTGAATTTAGAGTTAAACTCAAACCAATAATACTACAGGGCATAAATTTCATGGTCATTATCCATTCCCATTACTGGTGGCCAAACAATTTAATCCAGCAGAGCAGTAAATGCTGCAGAGTCCAGGCAGCCAGAAAACAAACTGCGTTCATCCTCTGCTACAGTTACTCAGCCAGGAGATATGGAACAGAAATGATGAGGTATTAAAAACAACAAATCAGGTTACTAATGCACTAATTAGCTCTGGATAGGAGTGCATCTGCATTCAGAAAAAAGTAAAACAATCAGGTCCAAAACAGCCTGTCTCTTAGGCAGTATCCTACATTAGTGTAATGCTCAGCACTTCACTGCACACCAGTTTTTACACTCCCTACAATTTTTTTCTTTACAAGGAAAACACCATGCTCAACAGGGATTATCATTTCAAGGGAGCAATTAAAAATTTGATCATACTAAAAGGGCCATCTTTGTGGCATACTGACAAACTGCATCCCCGTGATATTCCTTAATACTAATTTGAGAAAAAAAAAATTCACATTAAATTATTTTGAATTCTGTAAGTGTTCACTTTGGTACTGAGGTGATGGACTCCTGGGTGCTCATCTTTTTCAGTGTGCATGAAAGAGGAAGGAGAGCGAGCCAACAGGTTCTACTTTGATATTAAAGAAAACCACAGATGCTATCTTAAATCAGAAGCTTGATTTAGAAGGCCCACAGTCCCATCTCTTCTAAAAAACAGCAAACAGCTCGTATAACCCTCAGACGGGCTGGGGATTTATTTGCAGAGTTACAGAGGACATGGGTTGGTTGGGGTCTGTCTAACAAGTGTCCTGTATTGGGAAAGCTATTGCATAATTAAACAAACAGTCGAAGCGTGAGCAGGAATTATGTATCTCGACTTACAAATGACACAAATGCAGTTTGTTTAAATGATTGTAAGACACTGAAAATGCTGCACTAGAGGAAAGGGTCCAACTCACAAAAAATGCATTTGCTTTACAAATAATAGTAGTAACTGGTGCAGGAGCCCAATGCAGCTGTCAATGGTTAACTTTTTATCTATAGTGTCTTAAATGCGCAATAACACTCACTGCTCAAACGAGTTGTTTCCTATTAGAGCACCTTTTTCTGGCTCAAAGACATCGCTGGATCAAAAACCTGTAATGTCATCGGCCTGATACCCACAAAAAAACTAGCTCACCGAATGTGTGACTACATTGCCCATGGCCTGGACCCTCAGTGTGATGCTTGTTAGATGTTGCACATTGACATTGACACTTTAAAATGTTCAGTCAGTGGCATGACGACAGCAGATAAGAGCTCACAATGTCGTGCTGAACGTGATTCAGCACATTTAAACCACACAAACATTGGGAAAATCACTTCCCCTGAGTGTAACTGGGTTCCTATAGATCACAGCTTTGACTTCCCAACAAAGATAAAGGACAGCTAACGAGAGTAAACTCATGAGGAGAGCAAACAAGACATTACAGCGGCTGATATAATTGTGTTCAGTGGTCCAGAAACGATGCTTGTTTGCAGACACATTGCATTTATATATATGGAGAGAGAAAGAGAGAGAGTGAATTGCAATAATAAGCTGATTAAGCATGAGAAAATTAGATTGCAATCATTCAGTAAATTGCTTCACTCAAGTTATCTTTATTCAAGTTTAATGACATCATTTTGTGCTTGAAGATATTATGAGTTTCTAAATTTGTGAACTGGTATTGTAAACATATTATATTGTAACAACAAAAGAAATAACAGGTACCTTATAGATATGTAAAGTGTTAAGTAGATATATTATCTTAACAGGTCAAAAACTAAATCAGTATGAGTACCGGAGGAAGTTCCTGTTCAGTCTAATGGTGAATAAGCCTGTTTCCTCAACTCATCACTCCCATCTGAGCGAATACATATATAAACAAACTGATAAGACTCAAGGTCAACTATAATTCTATGTTTTACCAGGCTGCTGTAATTACCCTGAACTTTGGAGGTATCCTTAAAAAAAAAAAAAAAGATGAGCAAACAGAGTAAGCAGTCATCCTGACTGCCACAGTAGTATGCACCAGGATAATCAATTTAACCGGTCGGTGGTTTCACTGCCAAACCTCCAGCGATTACACAAAAGCTGGTTAGAGAAAGATCAACTGTCCCGACTGTTTAGTCATCACAAACCATCCTCAACCTTTAACCATTTCCGCAGCTGATATCACATTTACACTTGAACAATAATGCAGGAGGTTCGGGTCTAACGAAGAGGTATTACAGTCAGGGCGGGGCAGTGACCCAAACCAGGCAGTGCTCATAAAACTGAAAATGACTGCCAGATTCCCTGTCATCATGGATTAACTTAGAAGATACAGGATTTTACATTCACACAGCAATAGGAATAAGAAGAGCCTATCAATCAAAGTGGGCTGGTAGCCTTTATTCTGAAACTCGGTACTTACCGTGCAGCTAGCTGATGTTTGGTGCGCAGAAACGGTGAAAGTCTTTGACTGGCTGCCAAATAATTTCACCCAGGTTTACGGCCTTGAGTGACGGTGACTTGAGTCTGTGTAGGATGAAGACTGGGTACAGATATGTGCGGCTTTTGGCCTTTTCCAATGAGCTGTCAAAATCAGGCGAGGCTCTGACAGCGTCACAGCCTGACTAGCAATCTTTCGCTGCTAGCATTAGCCCGTCGGATACTAACCGGTACTCTGAGTGATCTTTTGTTGTGCAAGAGCTGTAACTCTGCTAATGTGCTCACCGTGGGTGGCTTTAGCCAGCCACATAGTATAACACGAAGGTTGGGTGTCTGGCTGCTGATAACCATCTCGCCAGTAACATGCTAGCTAGCGTTAGCCGGCTAATGCTCCTGTATTACATGATCACCGTCGATCCCACAGAAGCTGCACAGCTAAGCTCAGTAGCATCAAACAGAAATGCTAAAATCGTTTCTTACCTCTGCGATAGTAAGAAAGAAAAACTCCCCTCCGGTGGATTCGAGTGTAATCGGCGCCTGGGACACAATTTCAGTCTGTTTTCAAAGACATATTTCTGACGGCGATCTTTAACATGAACGGCACCCTCCCTGTCGCTCAGCGTGGTTGCTAACGTTACAGCTGGCTCCGCCCCTTTCCGGTTAAGACAGTCATCCAACGCTTCAACATCCTTCATCTCATTATTATTATTATTATTATTATTGCTGCTGTTGTTGTTGTTGTTGTTGTTAGCTCTATTTTACAGATGGGTCAGACATCTTCAAGTGCCAAGTCATTTATTTATTTTTGTTTTTGTTTTTAATTGCGTGACAAGGCAAACACAGTAGGGGTGTTTCATAAGCAATGGGGAAAACATGACACAGCTTAAATAAGTCTGAGTAATAACTTGTATTCATTATTAGTATATATATATATAATGAATTTCTTAATGCTCTTTGGATCAATTTGAAAGCTTATATATGGATTTATCTTTGAATACATACATAAACATGTACATCTCTGTGGGCTCTGCTGCCACAGAGGCTAACCATTTCTCCCTGTAGCCCCAAATAATGTGATCCAGTTGTAGTTTTCTTCTTCTTATATGTTTTTATGGTTTCCAGTTCAAACAGTCACATCTATAGTTTCATGTCTTTATTTGTGAAGGGAGATTTTCCTTGTCAGCTTTGGTTTTTATGTGCCTGGAAAGGAAGTCTACTGTGAGCAACAGTGTGGAGTCATACCTGAAAATATGGCATTGAAAAAGCTTTGAGATGAGAGGGCAACAAGTTAACCTGTTGATGTGTATTCCTTATTCACTAAGCCAGTGTTGTCTTCTAATCTAAATGATAAAGCACGTTTAATGCTAACACTCATACATCATAGGGGCTTTTTGTAGCTGCGTTCAATATATCTTATCTCACAAAAGTCCAAACTTGGGTTTCAGGAGGATAATAAAACAAGTGTTTTGCATTGTTTTATTACTTTTACCTGGAATCATCAATCAGTCTTGTAAATTTTGTTTTTGCATGCTTTATAACAGCTACAAGTTTTCATAAGTAACTAATAAAAACAGCAATCTTACAGTGTAAGCATCTGGACGTGGAGGTAGATGTAAAATGAAATGTTCCCACCGGTGTTTAAACTGCAGTCCTCCCCTCCTCGTGGTGAAAGGTAAAGTGAGCACAACTTAAAATTCCGTTGTAATATTTCACCAAACCGCTCGGAGGAGCGACAGCTCCACGAACCGGGACGAGGAGCGTGCTTTTATTTTGAAAGCCCGGCTAGCTGCCGGTGTGCGGCCCGAGTCCTTCAGTCCGCCGCCGCCGAGGTCAAAGCCGGAGGAGCCGGGGGACCACCGGGGGAACCACCGGGAGGAAAGCTACCCGATGTACAGGTGACAATTCACCTTCTTCTTTAAGGTACAAGGCCACCGGCGCTGCTGTGAGGTTTAATTTCTCTTTAAGGCTGTTTAATTCAAAGCTAATAACGGTTAGTTGCGTTAGCCGTTATTAGCCTTGTTGGCAGTTAGCCGCTGACTTTCCCTCCATGTGCTAAAAAATTATCACATTCAGAAAATGTTTTGTTTTTGTTTTTTTTTTTTTTGTTAACTTATTTACATGTTCATTTGTTTTCCTCACTGTTCTGAAAGAAACTACTGAAAGTCTTGAGGAGATAGCTCGTTTATTGGAAGCTGAATGAAACTATGAATGAAGTTTGGTCTTTCCATATTTGTTGGGTTTTTGTCAAGAGAAAGATTTTGGACTCTGTGCAGATTTTTAAAAAGGCTTTAAATGGGCCACTTTTAATACAACACACACAAGACAACTAAATAATTATGTGCAGGGTGCAAAGAAATTGAATACACACCCAAGTTATGTAATAACAAATGAATGGATGCAGCATGTAGTAACTTGATAGAAGTCAACTATTGTCTGCTGCAAACAAGGAGACAAGTGGTGCAGGCATGAATTGTGTTAAAGTAAATATTTCATGTAATAAGTGGTTTAATGGAGATCAAGTAGATGGTCATTTCAGTAATTGACTTTAAGTACATCCAAACAGTGAAGTACAAAATACCGAAAACTGTTAAAATGAAATACAATGTTTGAAAGTGGAAAGTGGATTTCGATAGGAGTACTGATATTTTATAAAAATGTAGATGTTAAGAAATATTAACTATTTAGATCCTCAGTTTGCTTTAGTAGGAATATTACTAAAAATGATAAAGATATGTCCCTTAGTGTCAGATGCACATTAATATATTTTTATTGAAAAGAGTCACAAAGACTGTAACATTGCCTGACACAGTATTTTGTCGGGCGAAAGCCTCAAATGAGATAATGGTCCTTGTGATGAGCCACATGAGTCTCCTGTGCAAACTTAATTGGATATTGCGTGCAGCCCTGCCAGGTGAATCCACAAAAGCTTAGAAGATGTGGTTCTTTGGTTCAGAGAAAGCATCAGTGTGTTTGCAGAAAAGAAAACGTCTCCAAGTGCCACATCTACATTGAAAAGAGAGGCTTTAAATGCTTGATACCTTTGGTGCTGGATGTCCTGTGACCAACTACACATTTCAGTTTCAGTGCTCGTCACATATCTGGCTAAGGGCTACTGTACTCAGATTGGAAAGGCATTGCCACTTGCAGATAACTGTATGTCAAGAGGCTTTATGTAATAACGTCATTTTATCCCCTCCTGAGCCTCCGAGGTTTAACCCACATGTGTTATTCACTCCTGTCATCCTGTTCAGTTGCAGCAGAATGGTGATGAGGATAAGCGAGTTGCAAAGTCATGGATAGACCACCACAATGACACATGAGACCCTCGCCAGCTCTCAGCTGTCTGTCAAGGCTGCTGCCCTGCGTATGGTTAACCTACCGCTGTCCGTCTATGGCTCCCTGGCACAGGTGAGGGTGTGTGTGAACCGGGGGGTTTATCTTTGGCTGATTGCACTTCGAGATTATCTCTCTATTTTTATTTTATTTATTTATTTCATTATTTCAGACATTTAGTTTTAAGTAGCGCCCCATGCAACTCATATGAACGTTGCACCCCGATGTTTGTTGGAATAAATTAATATACCATTTTCTCAAGCACAACTATTATTTCACTGACAGAGCTAGCCTGTCAGATTGGAGGGGGCTATTTTACACTTTATTATCTGGATAGAAGCAATAATGTTTAAAAAAATGTATTTACATCAAAAGATCCATACTGTACCTTATACCTTCAAAACTATTTTGTAATAGCTTCCATATTATTTATAAACTTAAGTTGGCGTGTGGTGTGTATACTTTATTTACATGATCTCACAAAAACCTAATTCATTAATTAGGGCGTTGGCATTTAGTGGTTGAAATTCTAACCCCTCACTCCTGGAAGAACATGAAATGCAAACACCTGAAGCTGCTTGACCACTAAATAAAACTATCCAGTCCTTCCAGTAAACCGTTGTTCCTTTCAACATGTTTCTTTTTTTTAATCTTGATCAGAAATGTGTATTTGTGAAGCCCAACAGGCTGTTGGGAGATCTGGTCTGACCAAGTTTGGCAGAGCTCCATTCATAACATTCCTTTTAAGCTGCTTAGATAATCCTGTGGTAGTATCTGTTTGGATGTGAAGTGCCAGCAGAACAGCTTGGTGACTCATGAGAAACATGTGTGGATCTGTTTGGAACTTTAACTTAAGTAGAAGCCAAAAAACTACCAATATCAATGCAGATTTTAGCAAGTACACAAATAAAGTGCAAATTATATTTCCAGTTTAAAAGTTTGCGCGAAACCACGTTAAAGGTTTCTGGAACAGGACTTGGTGGTTAAACCTCCATCTTGGCATGTAATCATTTCAGGTTTGTTTTTGTATCCTTCAGCATGGTAACTGTTGTTTTCCTCCAGTGACCCCTCGTGTTTGTGTGTTTATGAGAAGGGCACGAGGGGAGTTTGTGTGTGCGCCGAGTCACGTAGCAGATCTGATTTCATGAAGAATCTTTCATGTGGTCACAGCACAGAACCTGTAGCAGCATCCAATCATCCCAGGCCATTCCGTCCCCTCAGATAAAAAGTCAATATTATGACGGTTGTCATGGCACCAAACTGAGGCTTTTATGTAATATTTTGCTGGGAATGTGCAGCAGTTTTGCCCGTGTGGGTAATCTTGGCAGCGTTCAGTGTTTCTGTATATAGCCTGACAGTGCCTATGCATGCCTGCTGAAATTGATTCCTTAAAATCTAGATGACCGGCTGGAAGATGAGCCCTGCTGGTGCCTGTTATGTAACCAGCATCCACTATACTGTGAATCGTGTGACCTCAGCTGAAAATATAGTCTTTTAGCCTCGCATTGATTTCACCTCTTTTGGAAAGCGATCTTTTTAAAACGCTCCCTACCTGTCCTCCAGGTGAGTGTCAGCACGGGCACCAAAAAGCTGGTTGCCGCCACTGCCTTTGGTGCCGTCTCGCTCCTCCTCCTTGCACGCCGCTTCCAGAGGAGGAAGGGCCGAAAGAAGGCTCTCTCACCTCAATGGGAGCAGGCTGGTTTTGAGTTCTTCCCCCCAGTCTCAGCGGGAAACGGTAAGACTTCCTGAGACTGTGATATTTTTATCCCCAAACCTAAATCTTAACTGAGTATTTTAGCCCAGTTGCTGGCCTGTGATGTAATCACACTGACATTAGTCTGCCCCTAAAGAGAAATGAACAGAAATGTTGGATTAAATGGGTTCAAATCACAAAGCGGATAGTCAGGTTTATTCATTCTGTTAATCACTGATTTAGTAGCTTTTTCCTTTAAACAGTGGGCCACTTCATATATAATCTTACCAAATCTCTATTAACTGTCATCAAATTAGCCTCTCCGTCTGCCATAACTGTATTCTGATTGTTCTCTTCTTTTTCAACTCCCTTCCAGATAACACCAGTCAGAACATCACTCTCTCCCTCAACTCCAAAAATGGTTATTCTTCCGGTCTGGTCCTCACTACAGGCGACTACAGGAAGCTGTCTGGATCTCTGATGAGCTTAGCTTCTGTGAGACAAAGTCACAGTTTTATTATGAAGAGCTTGGCTTTAATGTAACAAGGGCTTTGGCTGTCAGTCTTCCAATATGTATAAACCAGTGACGATTAAAATGTATGGATTGAATGAGTTAGATAAGCACAGCCTGGAGAAATGAGCATAACTTGCATGGTTTGTATTGAGATGGCACTCACAGTGTTGCTTTGCTGTGTTTGTAGGTAAAAAGCATGAACTCATCCAGCAGCAGTACGTATGCCAATGAATCCACCTGTTGGGACAGACTGGAGGATGCTGACATCTGCAGTGTGGTCAACCTACCAGTCACCACACCTGAAAACCTGTACCTCATGGGTAAAGGCACTCGGTCACCAAATGGAAACAATGGCAACACGTTGTCCAGTATTCCTTTTAGGAATCTATTTTTAGTGGCTTGCTTTGTTCTGAAATAACGATTTTGGGAAATGTGTTTGGAATTTAAAGTTTGTGTCATTTTTGTGCTTGCAGGTATGGATTTGTTTGAAGAGGCTTTGCGGCGGTGGGAAGAAGCGTTGACGTTCAGGAGCAGACATGCTGAGGATGATGCAAGTTGTGCCTCTGTTAAAACTGGAGCTGGAGATGCCATCGCTGAGCAGAACAAGGAGGTAACTCACGCACATACAGTCTGTCCTAACACGACTAGAATAAGGGCTTTGGATTAGCAGAGGTTAAATAGTTAAGCCTGGACACCCAAACAGACGTCCAATCTTCTGTCAAGGAAGTCCCCTGCACAGTGGGGCCTCTTCAGAAAGCTTATTCAGAATCGGGTCATGAGTGTGGTTGGGCTCTGACGAAAGAACTGAAAAAGATCTTTGAAATGAAAAGGGCCAACATCCAGTTTGATTTATTAACGTCAGTCAAGTGGTCCAGTCTTCATCTCGCAGTTAACTGTCGCTAACTGCTTTAGCCACCAGGCTCTGCAGTACACAGACATTTACCGTCTCTGGCTCTAGTCGGAGTTGAATTTAAGTTTTTTTTTTTTTTTTTTTTCAGAGCATAGACACTGTAAACCAACCCATTACCTGTCCAGTAATGGCGCTGTTCTACCAGAAACATTGTCTCATAGAAGTCACAACCTGACACACACATGATCCATTTTATCACTATTTCCTACTGTGTGTGTGTGTGTCTGCTCTGTAATTGTGGTGCTCTTCACAGTTCTGTATTTCTTTAGTCCAAACAGACAACAAACTCATTTACAGAAACCTGTGTATGACCTCCTCCTCTGGTATTCTGTTTCGCTCATTGATCTTTCCTGTTTTATGATCAGGACGTCATCAGTGCAGAGTTCATCCACCGGCTGAAGTGTCTGCTACAGAGAGCCTACCGCCTCCAGGAGGAGTTTGAAGGAGTGTTGGGGATGTCGGAGCCTTCGTCCCACAGCAACAGCCTGGGTGAGTCACTGGTTCAGGGTTGTGTCATTTTTCCTGACCAACAATCGGATCAAATATAAATATAGATGTAATTCAAGGCCGTACAGTAGCTCTGTGCCGATATCGGTTCGTCTCCTTCCCAGATAAAATGGCAGACATTTTGAGAGGAGAGGAGCTGGACGAAGTCTGTCTGAGAGACAGCATCAGCATCGCCTCCACTGACTCTTTTGTTTCTGCTGCCGAGGTAAGAAATGCACTGACGTCCGTCTCTAAATATCTCAGGATCTGCTCAGCAGACGTCTCGTTCGCACCTGGAGAGTTTGTGGTGCATCCAAATTGTTAAAAAAAAAAAGCAAAGTGGACGTTAGGTGACAGTACACACTATAAAAATATCTGTTCTTTGGATCTATTTTCTTCACTTTACTGTCAGTTGTTGCTGTAAATAGAAAAAATGCAGCATAAGGTGTGAGTGATTCACAAGTGTCTGGATCGCAGCCTGGTTTACATAAAGTGTCTGCAGCCTTCGGAAGCTTTTATAACAGGAAATAGAAATAGTGTAAACACACTCAGATGTGGCCACACAACACAAACCGCAGCGCAGCGTAGCAGGCTTATGTATAAACAGTTTTTGTCTGAATTTACTACAAGATCTTCTCACCGTTACCATAAAGATGATGATCGCTTCCTCCGGGAAAATAATCATGTAAACATCACTTGCTGGGATGTGAATGACAGACAATGTACCTGAGTCACAGAAGAAAAAGAACAAACATCTTAATCTGTTTCACAGCAGGAGTTCAGCTCAAACAGCTCTGATCCCCCTCAGTCTTTTAACAGAACTCAGCTTATCTGGTTTACTCATTAAGTTGCTGTGGGGGTTGTGTGTCTCCACTGCTGCACTTGTACAAAAATAAACTGGTTAGGAATTGCTGCCTTTTTTTTTTTTACTGAAGCTTCGTCCCACTTCCTTGACATGAAATGTTCAGGTTAAGATCCTGTAAAGCTCTGTGGAGCTGCTCGTTCGCGTCATTTGATGTCAACAGATATTAGAAGTTCAACTAAATGGAGCAGCTTAGCATCTGCAGTCAAATGGATAGTTCAACATTTCTGAACACTGGAAACACTCAGACTGTTTAGTATTTCCTAATAGGGGGTCTGAAGGTGGAGCTCAGTGCAGGAGAACTGGGTCACTAAGAATAGACCATCCACATTCCTCCATTAGTGTCCCTGCAGCTGTTTTCTCTATAACCTCCGAGCTCTACAACAACATGGACGAGCCTCTAATGCCGTCCACAACAGGGAAGTGTAATATTGAAAAATGGGGAAAATTCCACCAAGATCAGAACAAGAAGTTTTTACAGCCTCTCAAAGTCTCACAGACTGAACTTTTCTTGTTCTCCAGTATTTGGTGTTACGCTTCTATTCTGTTCAACCATAACATAACTGTTCATCTGTGGGACTAATAAGGTTCAGTTTCTGATCCGTCTTGTCGTTATTTAATCTTTTTGTTTTACCTCTGCTGTGTGTGTGTCAGCTGTCGGAGCACAGGGAGCTGAGGAGCATCTCTGCTCTGGGCCAGCATTTGTTCTATGAGGAGGCTCTTCAAATGGCCGAGGATGGCAAGATCTCCTGCAGAGTGCTGCGGTAAATTCACTGACTGATACAGCAGCCATGAAGCAGACGCTCAGCAGAGCCGTCATTTTGATCGGATGTGTCTCTCTTCATCAGGACTGAGATGCTGGGCTGTTTTGGGGACCTGGACTTCCTGGCTAAGCTGCACTGTGTGCGACAGGCCTGTCAGGTAGTCACAGTCCGATAACATGTTTCCTACTGAGGCGATTCTTGTTACACAGAAGAGAATCATTTAGCTTTGCCCTCCATAGTTTTCTGCAGAAGGATCAGTTTGACTAAGATGCTGTTCTGTCTCCAGCTCATTCTGTGTGAGAGGGCCACCCGGATGTTCCTGGCTGAAACAGGAAAGAAAGTGCTGTCGTTCATCATTGTTAAAGCACAGAAGGTGAGACTGAAGCCGCAGTCAGTTATCCGTCTCTCTGGGATGTTCCCATCCTGACCGTCACTGTTTGGCTTCCAGAGCCCGAGGAGATTCGAGGAGGTTTTTGAAGAGATGATTTCCTTCCTGGAGCACACGGAGCACTGGGAAAACACGGAGGTGGAGCTGGCCACGCGAGGAGTAAGTGTGATGTTGATTCTGGAAGAGAAGACGGACTTCTCTTCTGTATAAAATATTGACAACCTCCTCCCCTTCCTCAGGTGAAGCATTTGAACTTCTATGACATCGTGCTGGACTTCATCCTGATGGATTCATTTGAGGATCTGGAGAATCCACCGATCTCAATCCAGAACGTGATCAACAACCGCTGGCTCAACAGCTCCTTCAAGGAAACTGTGAGCGGCTGCAGGCTCCACGTTGTGTTCAGAAAACTGGAGTTTGTCGTTTTGTTACTGAATCCGTATGTGTTTGACAGGCGGTGGCATCGAGCTGCTGGTCAGTGCTGAAGCAGAAGAGACAACACATGAAGGTACGAAACCGAAACCCTCAGCTTAATCTTCAGCTCTTTCACGGAAACAGGGTGACACACATTTCTTATTTCTGATAGAGCAGATGGGACAGCCTGTCTGGTTTTAGCAGAGAATCTGATCCCCTCCGTTAACTTTTTGGTTTCAGCTGTCTGACGGGTTCATCGCTCATTTCTACACGGTGTGTGAACAGATCAGCCCCGTCCTGGCCTGGGGCTTCCTGGGCCCGCAGAGCTCCCTGCACGACTTCTGCTGCTTCTTCAAGGTCAGTCTCAGCACCAGGAAAGAGCAATCTCGTCTGTTTGCACCATGAGCTTTGACAGCGGTGCATCTCTCCTGCAGGACCAGGTTCTGTCCTTCCTGAGGGACATCTTTGACCTGGACAAAGTGCGTTACATGTCGGTGGAGAGTCTGGCGGAGGACATGCTGCACCTGCTGCACCGCCGCTCTGAGCTGCTGCTGGCCTACCTGGGAACAGACTCGCGGCTGCATCTGAACGGTTGCAGCTCGCCGAAGGTGCAGCTGGTGTCCAGCGCTCTGCTGGAGGCGGGAGTGCTGTGAGACGGGAGCAAACGGCCAAAGTTATCCTGGAGCGAGTTCACACCAACTTTCGGACCAAAGCGACAAACTACCAGTAGGTGTGATTGCATCTTCCATCTGTGGTGCACCCAGTGGGTGGGGGTCTGATGACTCCACCCACTCATCCCCCCAAATGCAGTTAAACGCAGACTATTCCAGAATATTCATGTGAAAGCCACTCGTCACGTTTCCCATCATGCTCTGTGCGAGGATCCAGACAACCTGAACTCGTCTGCCTTCATACATGAGCGTTATCGGCGGTGCGGCCTCCTCTTCATCCTCACTGTGCCATGGCAGTGCACGTTAGTTGTGAAACATCAGCAATAATATATCTGATGGAAACTCAGTAGATATCACGCTGTATAAATTGAGGTATTTATTACCATTTAAAGCAATTTATGAGTGAAATATTTTAGCATATTTATTTTATCATACAGCTGTAAAGAGGCAGGATTTATTTTTTAGACATACGTGTGCACAAACAGTCAGAAAAACAGAGTGTTGTTAAACTGAACTTTGCAAAACTATGAAATAGTGTGAGAAAATGGAAACTGTGTTGACAGAAGAAACGGTTCTGCCGTCACGTTCAGTTACTCCAAAGGGAAAAACGCGTCATTATTTGTTTTATTTTGTTTTTTGGCACCAGAACTCTCACACCTTTATGCAATATTAAATGAATCCCAGTTCATTTGGCCCTGACAGACCTTCATCCCATCCGATACAGGAAGTCAAAGATTACATGTCACTGTTTCATAACCATCCAGATGTTTCAGCACCTTGTTTCTCATTCACAAGCAGCCTTACACGAAAGCCTTCTCTTCATCACGGGACATTTTTATTTTTTCATGACCTGTGAGCTTTTTAAAGCATTAACACATCATCGATGTCTGCTGCTGATCAGCGACCGCCGCGTACAGAACTCAGAACAGTAAATGCTCAGTGATCATCCAGATCCTTTTTAATGGGGGTAAAATCCAGTTCTGTCTGAGTCGGAACATCTTTGGGAGTTTGGTTAAAAAAAAAAACAAACACACTGAGCTGTAAGCAGTTTGGATGTGCCCAGTTAGGAAATTCCCCTCAAGAAAATGATTCTTTAATGAGATTACATTAACATCCCGGTTAATTTTTTTTTTTTTTTTTTCCTCGGCAGTTCACCAGGTTAACACATGAAAAAAAAAACAAAAAAAAAAATTTGATGATTCTGGTTTTGTCTTGAAAGAAAAAGCTTTTCCTTTCCGTGCTCTTAAAGGGAAGAGATTTTGTCTCCATGCTCAGTTGGATCTTTTCAGGGCCAGTATGAACCGGGCGAAACGGGCCGTCTCGATTTGTCTCCACAGAAAAACGCTCTACATTTGTGAGTTCACCTCGTTTGTGTATAAATTCAATAAAGACTTGAAAGTGATTTGGTCGTTTTCTCTTAATTTAATAAAACTCAAATGAGTCCTATTTATTTGTTATGACTTTATTAATAATGAACATGGCAACATCTCAAGTCAGAACAGTAAATTGAAACAAAAGCCAATAGATTTGATAATATACACAGCACATGAAACCTCTTTACCTCTATAAAGGCATGCTCCTTGTTTAGTCTTCTACACCCACTCGGACTCTGTGTTGAAACACTGAGCATCACGAGTACAGAGCCAACAAACTGTATGTGACCTTTTAACTACAGAGAAGAATCATTCAAACCCCAGAATCACTGCCAATAAGAAAAACAGTGCATGTCATTGAAGTAAATCACTTCCTGTCCTCATCCAACTTTCTAATGCACATTTCCTGTTTACTAAAAGGAACTGATGAAGGCATTAAAGCGATAAATCAACCAAGACAACTCTAAATGCACTATGACATGGTTACAGCTTAACAGTCAATCCCAGCTCGAAAACATGTATCAGACCAACAATTCAAATTCATTGCGTTGCGGTTTAGTTTTTTTTCTTTGTTTTGTTTTTACCTTATCACTGGAGCTCTTGAACAGTCTACGTTCAGCAGCGGCACTGACTCAAAGGATTCCTCCTTTTGGGGACAAACTACGACATCGGCCTGACTACGACCTAAACTTCCAGCATCCTCCAACACTGTGAGCGAGAAGTGAAGGCAGCAGCGTTTCAATAGAAGATTTGCACTGCACTTAGAGGGCAGATTCACACCACGACAGGAACAAAAAATGTATTTCACTGTTTTCTTTTAACCTAACAGTTGAGCACATTGCTGACTTCTGGCATGCAGTTGGTTACACCAGCATCAGACTTGTCTAAAGCATCGATTGCACATTTCACTGTCAGACTTACCAGGATGCAAAATATAAAGCCTACTTCCAAATGGTAAGCACATTTCCTCTCAGCACAACAACTTTCTGGATAAAGTCACTTTTTGAGAACTTAATATAGCAAAGTCATACAACTCATATCATGCATTTCATTCATGAAGGCAGATCAAATCTTAAAGAGGGCTGTTCATACTTAAAAAAAAAGAAAAAAAACCTGGACATTTCTGTGCGACTAAGCATGAATCCATTGAGGCATGTTAACGACACAGGTAAGCATTTGTTTGCATTTGTCATGTCACTGGACAGAAGAAAAAAAAACAACACTTTTTCCTTAGGTTTCGCTTACCTGTGTTATTGCAGCAGAACCTAAGGTGCAAGGTCTGGGATGACACTGCAAAGATCAAATATATTGCACTGTTTGCCATCAGTGAACAATGACGTCAAAGACTTGTTTTGACCTTTTAAATCAACAGCCTTTCAACAACAGTGCTCATTCAGAAAATGTCATAGTCAATACTGAGCTAGTCAGAAGCACTTCCACTACTAGCATTCCACATGCTCATATAGGACATTGAAGAAATAACAGAAACCTAAGCATGCTACGCTGGAGTTATGCAGTAGGCTTTCTGTCTAAAGCAATGTATTGCAATAAATGGCTTTTCTTTTTTTTTTTTGAGAAAAAACATGAGTCTGAACTACACAGTGGCACTTAACAGGTAAGATATTCAAAAACGCAAAAAAAAATAAATAAATAAAAAGAAAGAAATCCAGATGGACATCCTTGAACAGTTCCTACCAGCAGTGTAAGAGTGCTGACATTCAAGCCCTCAGAGTTCAGATCTCCAACTGGCATCGAAATGCTACCTACACGCAAAATCTAGAACAATCTACAGAGAATCAACACACTGGAAAGATTCAAGAGTCTCAATGTTATGCAGTCAGGAGTCAAACAGGGGAAATGAATTCTCAGAAACATGGTGGTAACAAGAGTCAGGCTACAGCTCTAAGGCCCCTCCTCAGAACATTTCATACTTACCCACAGAAATGGGGGAAATGGCAATATTTGACAGAAACACTACATCTTTTGCAGTTCATGAAGCATAAAAAAGCGTGTATCTCGCAATTTCAATCACAGTTTTTGTACTTACAGTATAGGAGGGCTCAACTGATGGATGACGACTGCTTAGCCACCCTCGACCCTACAACATCTATGTTCTTAAACTGGATCAACACTAACAGAATGGGCACAGCAAAAATGGTTTCTTTTTTTTTTTTTGCAATGTTTTTATATTAAAAAAACATTCTTTTCAAAATAAAGACAAATTCATACATGTGAGTTAGTTCACAACTGGCAATGGGCAAGACAAAACGATTCAATGCATTTTGGATACAGTGGCAATTTACCTGACTGTCCTGGAAGAAGAACAGCACAAAAATATAGATAGATATATATATATATATATGTAGCACTAAAAAATGAGCAACATTTCTTGCAACCACGTTTTCTGAGGAACATGTTAAGAGAAATACTTTCTTACCGCTTTGTCTAACCTTGCCTGTGGAGGAGGAAGTGTCTAATCAAGGCAAAAACACAGTGCATACTACCTCAACAATGTCAGCAAACCAGGCAGAACTTGGAGAAAGCGCCACAGCAACGCAGTTAATGCATGAGTTACCATAACACAGATACCTGTCAACTCTCTACGGACAAACATCTGTCTACAGCTGATGTGGAAAAAAAAAAAAAGTCTATCAACAAGAGGACGTTTGTTGGTCTGAACCAGTCATTATCATTGCACCACATAATGTATCTAAGAGCCTTATAGACAGTTGGAGAGAGACAAGACAGCACAACTTTGAGTCAACCATTTTGGACAAGTAAACCCCCCACGTGGCCTACATTTTAACCCCCCCCACTCCACCTCCTCCTCCCTGGTAAAAACAAAAACGTACAGAAGTTCATAGTAACCCTCTCTGTTTCCAACCACCCCAACTTACCAACACAGGAGGTTTCAGTTTGTTTTATTGCAAAAACACAACAGGCAATAGCATTTTAAAACTGAGATGATTTACATGGTAATGTCAACAGTTCAATAAACATGAGTTCTAACCACATTTAATGTAGATACAAGGCTGGAATGACCATATGTATAATTACCTCACTAAAAACAAAGCATTTACAAGAGAAAGAAAAAACAAAAACAGAAAAGAAAGAGGACGTGTTGGCCGGGAAATCTGCCATCTATGTGAAACACTTTCAAACCAAGGAAATTTAAGATCTTCATCAAGGCGTCAGCATCCAAACATTTAACAAAGGATTTTGTTTCGACAATGTAGCATTTACTTTATGTCCACTTCACATTACTGGCCCTGTGCAGAAGAAATACATAGAAGATACATTGCATGTTAACAGCAGAAACAGTGGACTCAGCTTCCCAAAATAAAAAGCTAAAAACCTGTTTAGGGAGGAAATTGCTTTGGTTAAGTTTGTGTAGCTGCTGCAGCACCAGGAACCCTGTAAAGTCCTGAGGAAGGAAGGAGGTTACGGCACAAAACTACTGAGTATAAGTGAATGTGGAGAGCAGATTCTTATCGGGGATGTACCTGAGGGGCTTGTGGTGCTGCGCCCATCGTCTGGGGGTTGGCCGTGCCGTAGTAAGCGGCCTGCTGCCGGTAGTACTCCGCCCAGGCAGCGCTGTAGTCTGGCTGGCCTCCAGGCTGGGAGGCGGCGGCTGCTGCTGTGGCCTGAGGGGCAGCTTGACCTGAGGGGGTAAAACCAGAGCAAAGGAATTTCAGTGGCAGACAAGCCTGAAAATCCAGACGATTGACTAAACTCACGAGGAAGTGACACTTTGATGATAGCAGGCAGAAGCTGGTCAAATTATCTGGACATTCTCTGCACTTGGAGCTACGTATGGCAGTTTAATATCAACTGTGACGTCCAGGATCATCGCCTGGACTCTATCAGGTCAGTAAGAAAGGAGCTGTTTAAACTTCTGCTTCCTCTTACACAATGTCTCCATTTTTGAAACAACTGCCTTCAGTCGCCACCTTTTAGGATCTTAACTTTTCATTGTGAGTGCTGCCCTGCCCCGCCCCTTGAAGCCATGCACAACTGGTATTTTTACTGTGATAAAATTGCAGCCTCATCACTGAACAGGGTGTGGCTGCATTTTTAAGGTTTGAGCCGAAGCACAAGACCAGCAGCAGACAGTCAGCAACAAGATTTCAGACCAGCTGATCCAGAACAAAAACAGGAGGCACATGAGACACCAGTCCAGAGTCCTGAGAGTCAGCTCAGTGGAGCCATGTCAGTAATAGTTTTATTTATACATCTAATACTAAAGGAATTATATAAATATGAATTTTAGCTAACGGTGGAACTGCAGAATGAACTCAAACCCATGAAAATCATTACTGATCCTATAATAACCCATTTGTATTTTTATTCAAACTTGACAGAAGAAACAGACAAATTACTTCAATATGTAAAAACTACAGTTATCTAATATCTTTGATCAGCTGAAATAATCAGCTTTATCTCTCGAGGAGACCCACAGACGAATTAACAATGAGCTCCAGCAGAGTAACATGTAAGAAGGGGAACGAACCCACCACAGATTTCTGGTGGTGGCAGGTCAGAAACCTTCTGCCTTTCTGTTGGGCGGCTGGGAAAACAGCAGCTCAATTAATGAGAACTGCTGAAGTTAAACAGCCTCCCTTCATCATCATCCTCATCCTTCAGGGTCTCATTGATACCAAGTTATGATAAAGCCCTGAATGGTTCATGACAGCGGTCCCCAACCACCAGGCCACGGACTGGTACCGGTCCGCATGAAAAGACCGAAGTGAATATCAGAATCTGAAAGATATATATATATATATATATATATATATATATATATATAAAATTTTATTTTATATATTTTATATAAATCCAGTCCGTAGCACAAAAAAAAAATGTTGGGGACCGCTTATCAGGTGCTCGTGTTTATATTTGTCACTTTTGTGTCTCTACTTCCCAATAAAATGAAACTAACTTAGACTAATTAAAAAGTCTGCATTTAAACCTTACATGAAATCAAAAGATTTGGAGCAAAGTATTTTGAGAAACTGCTTGAGGGAATAAAAACTTAGTGTGTTTAAAGTCTGTTTTCAAACCAACCAACTCTTTAGGACTACAGATCCTCTAATCTCAGAGCTACTGGGGAGCACAGCTCAGCTTCTCATCTCAATCTTCCAAATCTCTTAACTAACATTTCAATTCGACTGACTCACCAACTCTTTAGGATCTCAGAGTTGTTTGCCTCACACAGAATTTAAACTGATTTCTTATGTTTTCTCACCGTGGAGAAAAAAAAAAAAAGTCAACATGCATTCATTCCAACTTAAATTAATTCAATTTAAATGCTGTGAAATGAATTGAGCGAATTCACCCACCTTGTTTCTTGTAATACTCCTCCCAGGCTTTCGTGTAGTCCTGAGGTTGTTGACTCTGTTGACCTGCAAATAGAGGAAAAGCATGTGTCAATGCATTCAAGTGCCAAATTAAATCTGAAAACATTAAAACATTAAAGCTACATTTTTTTTGTATACATAACCCCAAATGCATCATTTAACTCTACACGCATTCAGTAGCAGTAACACATTCATAGCACATTGCAATAATGCCATCAGTGTAGATAAAGCCTAAAGTACTACTACTCTAGGCTCACAAAGGTGGTTCTGTTTCCACAGCTCAGTCCTGCAGATAGCCAAAGTGTTGCAGTCTAAACAGCACAGGTGTCAAATGTCAAACCAAGTGGAGACAGTGAAATGGCTCCACAGCAGGCCAGCAATACTGACAAATACCCAGACCTGAAAAAGAAGCTGACTGAATGCCCCGTGGCTGTTTAGACTGTCATGTGTCAGTAAGTGTACACTGAAACTACGTTCATATACCCATTTTCTTGTAATATTCCTCCCAGGCCTTGGTGTAATCTGCCTGTCCACTCTGACCTGCAGCCTGTGGGTCACCTGTTAAAAAAAACGGTACTTGTAATTAGTGAATCATTCTCAGCAGTTTGTCCTCCACCTGTCTGGTTCGGGCTGTCAGCCTAGGGATGGTGGAGGAAAACTACCCTGTCCTTGGGGTAATATAAAAAGAGTTTAAAAGATGTTCTGGAAAAGCAAAGTCATTGGGGGGGAAAAAAAAAAAAAAAAAAAAAAGAAAAAAGAAACCAAACTGCCTCCTGTTAGAGACACCATGAAGACAGGAGCAAAGGACTGTACTCAAGTAAACTACACTGCTCTGCACTCTTCTACAACCTTCTCTGCTCTTCTACAGGCACTGACACTCTCCTAATTGAGAAACACTTTGGTTACCTTGGCCGTTGGTTTGGGTCGTGCCAGGGGCTCCACTTGTTGGGGTCATGGGAGCCTGTGGCTGCTGGCTGTACTGAGCATAATAGGCTGCCCACGCCGCTGCATTGGCGTCGGCTGCTGCTTTATCTAAATCCAAAAAACAAGCCTGGTTAGAACATAAAGGCTTGGAATAAAGCTATAAATGTACGATTATAGCTATTCTGTCAGTCACGGATTTAACCATGTCTGAAATGTTATGTTTTGCTTCTATGGCCCTTTTAAGGCGCTTGAAGGCTTCAAGACCTACGTATACTGATGATGAGCTGACCTGAATCTGTAAACTGACTTTGTTGGCTAATATAAAAGGACTATCATGAAGAGCTGTTTCTTTTCCTCCAAATACAAAATGTACCGTGCCTCAATGACTAGCTTGTACTTACTAGGGTCAGGTTGTCCCTGCTGCCAATGTGGATAGCCATTGCCCCACCCCTGAGGCTGGTAGGGGGCAGGAGGGCCGCTGAGGAAAAAAAGAAATCAGCTTTTTCTTTCACTCCCATCTCAATATTCTTGTCATCACACAGATTCTTGTAGTACGGAAGACACACACGATCCAACTGTACTCACTGAGGCCCTGGAGGTCCCTGGTTGTATGGTCCAGGGTTGTAGGGGCCCATGGGAGCACCGGGGGGCCCAGGTGGTCCCGGGGGACCATGTGGGCCTGGACCTCCATGTGGACCAGGGGGACCGTGTGGGCCACCCATTGGTGTAACTGGTCCCTGAAAAACACAAAAAAATCTGTAAACAAGCTCAGCATAAACAAGTTTCTCTACAGGGAACACGGACCAACATCAGGTCAGGTCTTACCCCAATTTTCTCCTCCACCAGCTGCCTGGCGTAGTCGATCTGTTGAGGGGAGCCTCTGACTGTGAACATTTTGATGTTGGGATCAGCATTCGGTGGAGGATTCCTCTGTAACTCAATCCTGGCTCCGGACTGTTGGCTGATGCCTTTGATTGTCTCACCACCTGGAAAAGAGCACAATTACCAGTTAAATAGTGGAAAGTTTCTCCTTTCATTTCTTAATTACACATTTTTTAATCCTGATTTTTCTACAACTAAATGCCACGTAGGCGATAAATTGAGCAAAGTTCTATGTTTCCATCAGCAATAGAACTCTCGCATCTGAACTTTCCAACAAGTCACTTGCCCTTTCCAATGATGAGGCCGGTCTTCATGGTTGGAACGGTGAAGGTAAACTCCTGCAGGCCACCAGGGGGGCCCATGTTCCAGTTGCCCTGCCCCCGGCCACGTCCTCTGCCACCGCCATGTCCTGGGGGTCCTCCAGCCTGGACACTCCTCAGCAGGTCAGATATGATTTCTGCTGCATGCTGAGCCTGGTCAGGAGGACCCATGATCTGTGCTATCCTGTCTGGTGTGCTGCCATCATCTACAAGGACAAGGTGATTAAACACTCAAACACACACAATACTTGATGTAACAGTGGTAATGATGAAACTAAACGAACTACTCAACTAATACAGAAATGTGTTCAGGTCTCAGATAAGTTTAGGGTTAGGGTTATCCATCAGTTTTCAGCGTGGTGCATGAGTTTTCGTCATAGACCATTCACATTTGTAGTGCTTTCTTTCCTGCTGTTGTAGGTGCTCATACTTTCTGACTGAATGCACTTTAACACTCACCTGGTTTGAACTGAATCCTGACGCCTGTGTCATTCTGAATTTTTTTGATCATCTCTCCATTTCTGCCAATGACAATTCCTACTGCAAACCGGGGTACAGGAACCTAAACAGACAATGACAGAAAATAAACTTCAAATACTGATTGAAACTTTGCCTCTAAGTCTATAAATCAAGAGAGCATATTACAAAACACTTACGTCTAAACTATCTCCTCCGATCCTCGAACCATACTCGCCCCTCTGCTCCCTGAAGCCCTGGTCTCTTATCAGCTCCATCACCATCTCTTTGGCTTGCTGAGGAGAAAAGTCTCAGTGTTACTCCAGTCTCAGTGGAGGCAAATAAGCACATAAGTGATTCTATTACTTTAGACAAGGTTTACCTCAAGAGTGACAGAAAAGATTAAAGAGAGAAGTGCAATAGTTGAGGACGTACCTGAACTTTAAAGGGTTCTCCTGAAATACGGAGTGGCTTGTCTGCACCTGTGTTTTGCGGTCCATCTTGGATCATGACCATCTTTACTCCAGCTCTTTCCTGCAGGTCAAGAAT
This sequence comes from Echeneis naucrates, assembly GCF_900963305.1. Lineage (NCBI taxonomy): Eukaryota > Metazoa > Chordata > Actinopteri > Carangiformes > Echeneidae > Echeneis > Echeneis naucrates. The sequence goes on along the minus strand of NC_042527.1, from coordinate 18,051,092 downwards.
GATAAAAGACTCTCAGCTAAGACCGATCACCGCTTTTACTTTGAGCGTGGCTTCTTGGACTAGCCAAACACCCACCTGTAGGCTTTTGATTGTTTCTCCCCCCTTTCCAATGACAAGTCCGGCTTTAGAGGCAGGGACCATAATCTCCTGAACAGTCATTCCCGGGCCGTCGTTGTGGTGGAACGCTGGGGCTGGACGCCCCTTCTCAACTATCTCTGTTAGTAGTCTCTTTGCAGTTCTGGGGGGAGAAAAATTATCCTTAAACAATGACCACAATTCCAAACAAAGAACCAATACATGATTTTTAGGGAATAAAATATATTGGGTTTTTTTTTTACAAGAGTATTAATTGCAACTTACTGGATTGAGTCTGGTGGCCCTGTTAACGTCACAGACCTCTCTGGCATTCCTCCACTGTCTACAACACAGAGAACAAACTTGGAATACAAACCTTACACAATAATAACTAAAGCACGTCAATAGTCACTCAAGATATCGGCTACAAAGTTAAACCTACCAGGGGCGATCTGTATTTTACAACCGGACTCCTGCTGCAGACGTGATATTTGTTCGCCCCCTCTTCCGATAACTAGAAAAGACAAGAAAAAAGGTTACCCCCAACACAAGACACAAACAAGCGGAAAATTATGCTTTCATTGTTTACTGCAAAACGAAAACTTACTGAATCCAACCATTCCATCTGGGACCTTGAATTCTTCTGATGTTGACCTGGGAATGAAAATAAGTGTGTCACTGTGAATATTACAGTGGAGCCAAATGTCAAAGTTGAAATTTTTAAATCCATTTCTATATTTACCTTGGAGGACCTCCCATTCCTCCCATCCCTGAAAAGGCTGGGGGAAAATATGTCACAGTGTATTAAAGGAAAAATAAACAACATTAAGCGTAACCTGTGCTAGTAAGACAATTACTCACCATCATTTGTAGCCACCTTCTTTGTTTCTGGTTGGTCTGCGACAACACAACATCATACACCAGCATAAGTTTCTGACATTATAACCTCTATCACATTCCTATAAGGGACTGAAGCTGAACTGCCCGAACCATTGATGGTTAAAGCAAAAGGTGGCAAAAATATTCAACTACAAAGGCTCAAATTGCCATTGAGTTATTAGGTTCCACCAGTAAGAGCAGCAACGTAACAGTAGTTTGTGATGCTGTTGATGCACTACTATAGGAAACATCAGTAGAAATGTGGAAACAATGACAATGATATTACTTAAAAAAATTATTGGATCAGACGTTAAAAATCAGAAGATTTTCATTGATTATACTTTCAAAGTGAAACAATAACTGAAGATGCTTTTCATCCAAAACTCCCCTAGACGTTAAAATGAAATCATGAAGTCACACATGTTCACGCCCGGATTATTAAAACATTTTCATCCACAGGCACTGGTTGAAAACAGCTGAGAACAGACAGTGACAATATAATTTAAATACAACACACATGCCATAGCTAACATATGCATGAAACAAACACATGGAAATAAAACTACAGTAACATAGTTAGTACAGATGTTAGACACTTCAAATTGCATGATCTACTGTGGATTAATAACATTTCTATGCAAATATGATTTAGTAGTTGCTTTAAAAAAACAAAAACAAAAACAAACAGAAAAAAACAAAAACAAAAACAAACACAGGCAAGCATTAACTGGGAAGACTTGCATTGAATCGATTTGAGCCACTGACCGATATTCAGGTTAGGCATGGGAAAATACCCACCAGCGTCCTCCAGGGGCCTTTTCTGGCCTCCGTAGCCAAATTCGTTTGTTGGAGGTGCCGCAACTCCATCACCACCGATCTTCGCCGCGATCTGAAACAAAGATTAGCGGAGAAAACCCTTATTCCGTTGGACATTTTGTCCAATCTTTGGCCGTCCTGCCGTCCAGCTCGATGCAGGCTGGACGCGGCCTACAGCTCCTCCCGGAAGTCCGGACCAACAAAGGACCGCTTTGGTTCAACGTTTCAACGGATCGGTTAATGTTGGAAAAAACACACATCACTGCGAGCTCCGGACAGTTAGTGATGTTTAACTAACTCCATCTATGGGTGCAGCTATCATAGCTTCTATTTCTGCATCGTTTTGTTAGGGTTTTTTTTCTTTTGGGGGGGGGCAGCGTGGCGAAACGTTACCCGCTGGTTTAGCTTAGCCTAGCTTCTCCCGATCCCACACGTAACGGCAGAAATCGCTTACAGAGAAACTCTTAATTTCTGCCGTTTTGGAAACTATTCCTGGACTTAACCACTTGGAGAGTCCTCTCACCTGCCGTGCTCTCTGTAGAGCGTCTTTAAAAGCGTCGTTCATCCCGCCACCGGCGTTAGAGGACGGCGGAGCCACGCTGCTGTAGTCAGCCATATCTGCTTCTTCTTCTGGTCGGCGCGACAAGATGGCGGCTTTCATTCACTGGACGTTGACGGGAAAACTCGCGGGCAAATCTCCAATCTCGCGATAACGGACGAGTTGCGGGGGTCGTTTGTTTGGTTCTTTATTTCCTTTTTGGGTATTTTTGTTTGGGTTTTTTTTTTTTTTTTTTTTTTTAAGCTAACAATTCAAACCGAATTCATTGATAGTTTTCCTTTATTTATATATAAAAAAAACAAATCTATATGATAATTTGAAAAACATTAAGATGCCTCTGTAATCCCAGAAGTAATTCAGAAGTAACAAATCTAGTTAGGTTAATTTTTATTTTGGGGGGGGGGGGCTGCTATCATATATTTTCTGTTTTTGAAATTACAAAATGACATCAGTTTTGGGGCCTGGTCAGGTTGAGGATAAGTAAACACAGTTCTAATCTTCCTAATCTTGATCATTTGTCTTTCACTCTGAAATTCAGAAATACGTGTACAATTTCTCAGTGTAAGTGTACACTGAAATATTTGTATTGTCATTTGACAAGAAAAGAGGCTGAAGTGTATGTGCTTTAACATCTGTAATACACATTCAAGTCAAAGCAAGGAACTATCCACTCTGGACACTGTATTTCACTGACACAGTTTGATTATGAAAGAAAAAGATCATTGATCTCTGCTATGAAATAAAATGTAATATTTTATTGTACAGCTCACACATTTATACAGGTCAGTCTTAAGTGGGCAGTTATCAGTGAGTCACACTGTAGATTTCAAATCAGCTATGTGTCAACATTCAATCAGATGTTAATTAGTCTAAATCATAGGTAAACTCTTCACTTACCTCTTAAAAATAAAACCAACAGATGTTAATCACATGACAGTGTGCGTCTGGAAGACTTGTATAAATTATTTCAGGATTCCAGTTATTTTGGGATTCAGTTCACATTTCTAAGAGTTCACAGTTATTGGATTTTCCTTGGTGTTCCTGATCACATTCCTGCAACAGTTCAGCATGCAAAGAAATCAATTTCTGTTAAAGATCAAAACTCCATTGAGGAAAAGAGATTTTCAAATTTCCTTGTCAAGGTGTAGTTTATCAAGGCACAGGGAACAGCCCTGACAAAGCTTGCCCCCATGCCGTTGTAGTATCCTCTAATTCCACGTCTTTCATATATCCCAATGAGTCCCTGTAAAACACCTGAAGCTGGGCGCGAATCTGAGCTGAAAGCTGCAAAACATACAAATGTTGATGAGGGAAACATTATCTTAGACTGTTTTAGATAAACTCAACCGTGTTAACTGGAGAGAAATGTTACCCTGAGCTTGCTGCTGAGTGCGGATCACTGCCAGTGGGTAACTGGTCACCTGTCCTGAGGCAAAGGCCACAAAACTGAAGAAAAACAGTTTGGAGTCACTGCTGTAGGCTGGATCACTTTTTGCCCAAGTCATGATCGACTACAATAAGAAAGAAATACTTATGATTAGTAACTGTGAGACGAACAGGGTCTCAACGTTCGTGTGCTGTTTTGTCTCACCTGATGAACTGCACACTCCACGCCTGCATAGGGGACCATACAGAGGATGCTTGGCTTGAATCCTCGGTAAAAGGAGGACAAAGACTCGTGTCTGTAAATGGATCGGGCAAAGGCCACCACACCGTTATATGTGCCAGCTTGCTGCAGGTTCAGCCTGACTTTCAACACCTCAGGGGCAAGTAAGAGGAGAGATATTATTACACACTATTAAAATAAAAAAAAGCATGTAATTTACGCAATAACTGTCACAAAATTCAAAATAAGATAAGATTGGTTTGTCAGTTGGATTGAAAAATACTGCTTATAGTATTGGGCTAAATGAAAACTTTTCAAAGGGTAACCTGTCTAAGTTGTAAATAACTAATTAGCAAAATATCAGTGGATTGCATTGAGTATTACAACAGTAATTTTTAAAGATGGGAGCAAATTCAGTCCTGACGATAATCTCTGATACCTCCAAAGGGTAGAAGGCAGCATGAGCAACGGCGCCAGAGATGCAACCCAACCCAAAACGCTGCTGCACCGTCAAAGGCTCCTGGCTTCGGTTCTGAGTGTACACCTTCATCTGGACAGATCAGGAGTGGGCACATTCACTGTAAGTAGGAATGTGGTTTGTCAATAATTCAAACTGGAGAGCTGTCAGCTGCTTTATGCCTCACCTGGGTGTATATAAGACACTGTAGGGTCGACTGTGGTGTTCCTTTCAGCACATTGACAGCATTGCCTTGCCACATCGACCGCAGACCACCCGCTTTTACTTCCTGGAAGCCTTGAGAGAAGGCCTTGGATCCATGAACCTATAAAGAACACGGGAAATAGTTCAAACTGAATGAGTAATGTGAAGCAGAGACATAATAAGAGTACTTTCATGGTGCAAAGATAATAGCTGAGGACAAAGATAGACTGTACAGCAGAAAGGTCAGAGGTCAGTGTCAACTCGGGTCAACAACCCATCAGCATTAAGGGTACAAAGGAGAAGCGCTGATTTAAAGCCGCAACAAAAACAGCACTAAAGATATAATGAACCTCATTAATGATTTAGCCCATTCTCTCTTTCTCACACGTGTTCGTGAATGGCTGTATAAACTTATCACTCTCCTCTACTATCAGGAACAGACAGATTATGTAAAACAAGATTGCTGACAACAGACTCTCTTTGCACCCTGAGGCGGTCAAATAATTCTCAGCTGTAAGAACAGGTTAGGGTTTTGTCTTTTCTGGTTCTGTACACACAGAAAGCCAATAAGAACACAATCCACAGCACATGAGAGGAAATTAGTGCAAATGTTACAGATTCTCCATCTTTTTATTTGAGCTTAACCCAGGAGGTTCATATCTCATCTGATCTTTAGGAACAATGCATTTAAAACAATGATCTAAATAGTCAAACCAAAAACTAGCTCTCAGCGCTTCAAACTGCACTTCACAGACTTTATTCACCAAATAAAGGAAGGTAAACTGTGAGATGGTTGAAAGCTCGGGTAGTTAGAAAGCAGACCTATCAATTAAGTATACACTAAAAGGTAATAAAAATTCAAGTCCAGTCAATAAGCCTCAAGTTTCATGCAGAGAGTGAGAAATTTAAACTGTCTTTAAATGAAGTAATGATTAAAAGTACAGTGAAAGCTTTAGTAATTCAGAAGAAACTATACCCATTTAGTCTGCGACACTCTCAAAGCACAGATCATATCAAATGAAGTGATGCATTTCACTGATACAGGAGCCCGTGTTGGTAGGGGTGACCTGTAGTTGGGTCTTCAGGCGGTCGATGGGTGCCGTCACAGTCCGCGATACAGCATCTGCCAGTCCTGCTGCCAGAACAAACGTCCTCCAAACCCCGAATCCAGACGCCTCTTCAGGGAGTTCGAGGGGCATCGCACGGCTCTCCCCCACATCAAAGACCTACAGGGAGGCGAATGATTGAATTTATCATCTTTTTCGCTAACCTTTTGTGTTATTACAGATTTGTGTAGCCTCAAAGAGTCCTTTCAAAGTAAGGGCCACCTCTTCTTACCAGCTGGTGTTTCCATGAGGTCACAAGCTCCACAATGTTGTCCACGGGGTTGAGGATGATGTGGTGCAGGAATTCACCCCAGTCCACTGTCATCGATCGGTCCTTGTCCATCCTGGCATCAGCAAACACAACAGCAGCACACGTTCACTGCGTTGCTTCTTTGTGTCATCACAAGATGAAGATTCTTCATACATCAACTCGTTTTTTAATCAGGTTGTCTCTAAGACACCGTCCTGGTATCACTTTACAAAAATCCATACATGTAAAAGTTGTACAGATGTATTTCCTTCATGAAATAACAATTTATCATTCCAAGAAAGAAAGAGTATCTCATTGTAAAGTGAGACCAGAGTCTTTTGTACACCACCAATAAGTTTAATGTGTATGAATGAAATGTCTCAGTTTGAATGCATTTCGCCTTTAAATAAGTTTAAACACAAGTTTTTTGTGTCAAACAAATTTATAGTTACTCAAATATAATGATTATTCCATGAGGTAGTTGGCAAAAAAATCTTACATTTGTATAATTTTTTTTGCATTCGGCTTTGAAATGACCACTCCTAACTCCTTAAACAAACATATGATGTCCTCCTGGTCAATCACTCCTGATCAGAGAAGAAATGCACAGAATTACACACAGATAATGCACACACTGAGTGCAAAGCTAACAGCCTGTAGGACTGTTTAGTCAACAGGGCACCTAAACAAATCTAGTGTTTGAATGGTGGCTGTTCCTGTCTTGACCTTGAAAACAGCATTTAGTGCCCACAAACAGAACATTTATGGTATTTTATAAAGAATGTGTCCAGGTGGGACTACAAATCTTCGATATCAGTAGAAGCACATTGTGTTCTGTAAAGCAGAACAAAACTGAGGCTGCAGGTCGTCAAGACCTATGAATAAATATAAGAAATTGAGAGACTCTCGCCACTCACCACATTTATTCTTGTCAAGGTCATGAAAGTGTATTTTCCATGCCCTCTCTCTGTCCATCATGTAGGTGAGGAACTCTGAATAATCCAACAGGCCATCTTTGTCTTTGTCATAGGACTCAATGATATTCTAGAGGGAGGAAAACTTTTTCATTAAATGTTTTGAGGAGATGATTGTTTGAATTAATGTATGAAATTGGGGTCACATACACACATGCATTAAAAAATAAGCCAGCGAGAATATTACCTGGACTTTGCCTTCTGCTGAGGAGATGCCATGCTTCCTCATCTCGTCGTGAAGCTCTGCCACAGATATGAATCCATCTTTGTTTTGGTCCAATTTGACAAATAAACCACGAAACTGATCCATGGCTGCTTTTTACATAAAAAAATATATAAATCTAAAAAGAAATTCAAGGTGTTTTCCTGCTGCAGAGAGAGGAATAAAGCATCGACAGTAAGTAGAAATGATGGACCTGCAGCTCTGCACTGACGCTGACTCATGGCAGCATGAGAGGATTCATTCTCAGACCAGTCAGGAGATCAGCTGCTCTGATCTGCAGCAGGTGGCGCTGTGGCTGCAGGAGAAGTGACCACAGCCCCATCTTCCTCCTCCTCCTCCTCCTCATCATCTCTAATCATCAGCCTGCCCTTTTGGCTATTTGTGGAGCCGATGACAGAGTTTCCAGAGACAGACATGGGGCTGTAATAATAAATTAAATTACTATTATTATTATTATTAACTATTAACGTTCAGAAAAAAACAAACCAAAAAAGACCAAAAAAAAAAAACAAAAAACAAAAACAATTCCTTGTTTGAGCTAACAATAGGAAAGGTCTGGTGAGTGCAAGTATACACACAAGCTGAATAAAGACAAAACAGAAAAACAGTGCCCCAGGAGCCTCACACACACACACACACACACACACACACACACCGAAATGACACAGACACCCAAATGACATCTGCTGTCATCTTTATATATTTACACAAAAACACAATGGGGCGGGCCTTTTTTTTACTCTCACCTGGATGATGTGTAAAGGACCCGGTTTAGTGAATGACGTGCTTCAGTCTTTGCTTTCTAGAAAGAGCCGCCGGTTTCCAGTCTTGAAGAGTCCAGCTGGACTCAGTTAGATGGAGCAGAAACCGGATATCTGCTTTCAAAATAAGAGAAATAAGACCAGAGATTCACTTCAGTCACTTCAGATGTGGGTCAAACCACTTCCATCATTAATTCATGAGCTGTGATTTTATTCAAGAGCTGTACATGTGCTGTACAGTCCAACACATGCAGAACAATACCGGCTAAAAATGAATGTAATGATTTATTTTAAGAAAAAATACATTTAAACGCATTAAATGAACACAGTCTTTTTTTTTAATTTTCTGGCTGATGTCGCTTCCAGGGAAACTTTGAGAGGTAATACATAAATGTTGTCAGTGTTGGACAAAACCCAGCAGCCAGTTAGCCCAGTTAGCCCAGTTTCTACTTCATGTCGCAGGCTGAGCTGAGCTCACCGGATCTGCTCATTGCGGTGAGCTTGACTTGGGGCGCTGCGGCTGCAGGGGGAGGGAGCTGTGGCTATTTAAAGAGGGTCATCCCGTCACGGATAAATATCAGGGGGTCCACTGAATGATCCTCATCCTGCACCGTGTGTCCGTCTGCGGAGACTTATTGTGTTGTAGTCCAGACTGAGGCCGCTTTCACTGCTGCGATCATCCTCCGTCGACTGATTCAGAATCAGCTCTTCACTGAGGGCTTGTCCATTTTTTTTTTTACATTTCTTAATTTATTTTATTTTATTTTATTTTTAACTTTTTTTCCCAGGATTACGTGGGGGAGGGGGGGAAACAACATGGGTAAAGATTACTATAAAACGTTGGGCATCTCTAAAGGAGCCACAGATGAAGATATAAAGAAAGCTTATAGAAAACAAGCGCTGAAATGGCACCCGGACAAAAACAAGTCTGCAGCCGCCGAGGAGAAATTTAAGGAAATCGCTGAGGCATATGAAGTCCTCAGCGACCCGAAGAAAAGGGAAATATATGATCAGTATGGAGAGGAAGGTAATGTGTGTGTGTGTTTTTTTTTTAAAGCCTTGATAAACATCTTTAACATCGTGTGTCTGTTCTTAATTCATCCTTAATGTCCCGTTACAAAACTGGATGGGTGGCTGTAAAACACAGATGGTTTTAATTGAAATCCCACTGCAACCATCAGGCCCCGAACACAACTGACCATTAGACACACAGATGGACCTACTGTAATGTCTGTGCAGGTAAAGGCCCCTGTTAAATAAACACACAAAGGGTTGCCACCAACAAATGTTCTGAAATCTGGAGCATTGTCACGGTGCACAGTATGTGCTGCCAACATTGTGGTATCTGAACATGAGGGCTGACTTGTCAGTCAAGACAGTTATGGGTGGGAAGCAGGTTTGATGTGAGGAAGGAAAGGAAGCACCACAGATCGCGTTCACATTAACATATACAAAATGAGAGGTGACATTTTATGTTTAGCATTAATTTAACAGAAGGGACAAGATGAACATTACCGGATAAGTAAGGAAGTATGCGAGAAGTCCAAACTGAAAATATGGAGATGGATATGTGTCACAGATGGCATCGCTTTCCAAAGCAGAGCATCAAAATGTGTGAAAGGTTTTTAACATAGTGGATGGACAATCCTATTGATTATTTCATCACAAGAATCTCCAAAAATTGGAGGTCTTGAGAGTTTCCTGATCCTGTAGTATTTGAGTGAATAGGAACTCTGTGGTTTCAAACTTTGACTCTAGTACAAAGCTGATCTGAGCCACCTGATTGGATTTATCAAAGGTGTCGACATCTGCATGACCAATGAATGATTTCTGCCATCCACCAGGTCTCAAGGGAGGAAGTGGACCCACCAGTGACGGACAAGGTAGCACTTTCACCTACACCTTCCACGGAGATCCTCACGCCACCTTTGCCACTTTCTTTGGTGGTTCCAACCCCTTCGAGATGTTCTTTGGGCGCAAAGCCAATGGGCGAGATGACGAGGACATGGAAGTGGATGGAAATGACCCCTTTGGTTCCTTCACCAGCTTCAACCTGAACGGCTTCCCTCGGGACGCCCACATCGGTCTGGGAGGGCAGCAGCGCCGGAAGCAAGACCCGGCCATCATCCATGAACTCAGGGTCTCCCTGGAGGAGGTCTTCCATGGCTGCACCAAGAGGATGAAAATCTCTCGCAAAAGGCTAAACCCAGATGGCAGGACCATGCGAAACGAGGATAAGATTCTCACCATTGAGATCAAGCGGGGCTGGAAAGAGGGAACCAAGATCACGTTCCCAAGGGAGGGAGACGAGTCACCAAACACCATTCCCGCTGACATCGTTTTCGTCATCAAGGACAAGCCGCACCCTCACTTTCGGAGAGAAGGGTCCAACATTGTGTATCCTGTTCGTGTGAGCTTACGGCAGGTGAGAACTCTTTTTTTATTTTGGCATACACAGTGACTAAGTGTAGTTGTAATAATAGAGAGTGATAGATGCATTAGTCATATATTCAGAAAAAAACCCAACTCACTTTTACGTCAGAGTGCTACTTGAAAGCCTCGACACAGTCAATTAACTCAGCGTAGTGCACCTCAAAAGTTTCCCACGGAAAGTAGAGGTGTACTGCATGAGTATAGTACCAAACTGCACAGACACTTTGGATGTGCTCTTATGTAATCTGGATAATCAGAATTGAGGAACAGGAGCTGTATCACAGGGAGGTTAGAGAGGCGGCGGCCGCCCACACGCACACATACACACTTACACGGTGCAAGATGTACTTATATGGTTCCTCCTACTCGCTTCAACACTCAGAAATATATCTCTCAGTATCTGAAGCCCGTTGATCAGCTGTGCATGACATTAATCATGCTGAAAAATAACATTTCAGAACACATGAAATGTCCATTTGTATGGAGGTCGAGAGTTTATTTTGGATTTATTTACTACTACTTTCAGTTTTCTGATTGTAGTTTGACAGAGTGAAATGAATAAATGTCCCAGTACTCTTTATAAATCATCATTCCTGATCTGTAATGTCTATATTTCCAAAAAAATATACTGACATACGTACTGTAATTCATGAAATCACAGTTGAATGTCAGTTTGATCAGTATCAATTCATACATAGATAAATTGATATAATTTGGAATTGGAAGTGAATTGGATCATGTGTGGGTCGCTAATCTCCTGTTGATCCCCAATCTTACATCCACATTCCTGTCTTTCCAGTCATTGTGCGGATGCTCGGTTACCGTGTCGACGATAGATGGGAAGACGTGCAACATGAAGATCACAGACGTCATCAAGCCCGGCCTGAGAAAGACTGTTGCAGGGCAGGGTCTCCCTTTCCCCAAAAACCCAGAGCAGAGAGGAGATCTCGTTGTGGAGTTTGACGTGAACTTTCCTGACATGTTGCCCGGCAACGCCAAAGACGTCCTGAAGCGACATTTACCTGCTTAGGAGGGAGGACATGGACTGAATGAGGGGACGGGAGATCACAGCATGACACTCAACAACACTCACCTTCATTACCAAACACACAAACACACTGGGACAGTTCTGACAGCTCACAGATGGACCCCCTACTGACAAATGTGCAATTTCTATTTTTGAACTTTATGGTGTTTTTATAAATACCGTGCATGCTGCCAAGGTGAGACAAGCGAAAGACTGTTTGGGTTATTGACATTTGAGAGTACACAATTTATGTATGTGGGTCTTTTCCACACATTATTTTATCTTTTTGTTTGTTGGACGCATTTTCTGAGATTGAGTCTACAGTTGCCAGAAAACATGTCCCAGTGATCTTGGGAACACTGCAGTGCCAAGCAGTCCGTTTTTATCAGCTCTCATTTAGACTTAACAGGCTTCGTCGCTGATGTTTCCACTCTCAGTTTGGAGGCTGTTTTGTGTACAAGTTATTCAAAACAAAAATGGTGGAGTGAACTCATCTGGACCGTCATGTGTGCATTTTAGAAACTTACATGTGAAGATACTGAATTTTAAAATAAATATTTCTTCATTAACTGATCATCAGCTGTTAAAGTCATGGAGAAGCATTCAGTGACTCCTCCTCCGTGAAATGAACGGTGCATTAATAATCACTTTAAAACCACTAATACTGCACAGGCCTATTTATAGTCAGTCCGCATAGCAATATTAAACCAAGTGGGGTCTCTGCAGCACCTGGGAATGATGTGGTTCTTATGAAATATAGTATATTTTGGTAGTTAAATGTGAATATTTTGCTGTTGTGAAGCGTACATGGTCAAATTTCAAACCTGAAAATTAAAAATATTGTGACTGAAATCAATGCTTAACATTACTAATACCAAAACTATGGCTGTGTAAATATAGATGCTCAGTCTCAGCTGCTGGATATCAGCTGCCAACACAGAGGCCTTTATGTTTTCCCACCAGGGGACGCCACATCACTCATCATGGCATGGGGGGGGGGGGGCACAGAAGGGAGAGTCCATGAGGAACACAGGTGCCCACCAGACTGGAGGTGTGGCATTGAAACTGTATTTCTTAGTGTGTGGTCTCCATTAAAGCAACATAATGTCTACAGTATGTATCTTTTACATACATGTTCATTTTAATTTGCTATGTATTGTATTTTCTTCAAAACTTTTTCCTACCGTCCGCCACCAATGTTCCTCTGGTGAACTGGGGATCCAGTGGCAGACAATTTGTTCTTTTTGCTGACAGAGATTTGTGCAAAGGATGAGCCATCATTGTCCAGGGAGGGTAGAAAGTAAACACACCTGCTCCTGCTTAGTTTGAGTTTAGCAGCCTGATGGAAACCTTCACAATATGAACATCGCTACATCAACCAATATAAACTATATAAACATTCCTGCTAGGTCTATTGTGGGAAAAACATTAATGCACTAAGGTGGCTTATGTAATAATAACCAATAATTTAAGTTTGTGAGTTGAGTGATGCTGATTGTTAACGTCTTATCTTTTAAAGTGCACTTTAACGTGATAAGAAGTCCCTATCTCTTCATATTTTATTGCCAGTTCCCATTTGAATAAGTCTATTTACAGTCTGTTTCACTTTTGTTAAATAGGTTTTAAGAAGCACCATAAATATCATTATACTGACATGTGGGTGGATTCTGAGGATCACAGCAGGTCTCACATTGTGATGTTACTGTTATTTTTATTCAGATATGCTTTAATGCACTTCCATTCCTTCCCAATGGATGTGGGTTCCTTGTTAAGCAAAATGTGGTGTTCCATGTCTAAAGCTACATGTAAGAACTTGTCAAAGTTAGCCAAGACAGGTTTTACCCTCAACGTACCTTTTACTTTTATAGTTACAGCAATTTGTAGCCAAAACATTTCTGAAATTGATCTGTGGGCTTGATCTTATGCGTCTGATTTGGATCCTGGTCTTTGGATGATCTTTTCTGGAATGGTGAATTGACAGCTCTGTTTGAAGACTTAAAACCAGGTTCACTACCTTTCTGGTATATAATGAGGTACTCATAAGTACATCCAAACACGTTTTGCTTGGTATCATCATCAGTCTTCCCTTCCTCTGATTCAGTCCTCAGTAGTCTGAATTGAATTGAATTGAAAACAAGCATGTGTTTTCCAAAATGACAGAACTTTTAGGACAACCATACCTTTGTGCGGCTGCTCCATCCTCCCAGCTCACTGTTTGAGGAAGCTCAATTGGGGAATTTTCCTCAAAACAAGGCTATATCTGATGTACCTCACTGATTTGCCTAATTCAGGCACCTGGCGGCTCATATTAGCTTCAAATAAACTAAAAATGAGGCCTGTGTATTCAGTTTTCCACCACTTACACTGGGAGTGCATTGGGATAAGATTTGAATGAGAAGGAAGAGAAGTCGATTCAAATGGCCTCTATGAATGAATTACGGGAAATACCGGCGCACATAATGCAGAACATCTTATATGAAACCACCACAGGAAGCTTAAAATGATTGGTATCACTCTCTTAAAGCTGATTCTGCTGTCCTGGGTTTAATTCCCTCACTAATTTTTTACAGTGATTTATAAAAATGACACTGCATGCATTTGGATCTGTAACCTACACTCTATTTAAAGCATGTTCTTATGCAGCGTGTGTTAAAACGCGTTGGATGCATTTAATTGCCCCGGTGGGGCAGGACAGGTGCACCGGGACTGACCCTCCTGCCCCGGTCAGCTCCGGTTCGTCCTACTGCGCCTGCGCCCCGCGGCACGCCGAAAGACAAACAGAGCAGCTATTGTTAGCCGACGAGCAGCCAGCCAGCTCAGCCGGGTCGTGTCAGGGGGTTTTATCCCGGGACTCTCCATCCACCTGCCGGCCGCTTACCCCGCCGAGGAGCCGAGCCACACCTGGGACAGGTGAGGAGAGGAGGAAAAGGTGCTCACCGGGAGGAAGGAAGGAAGGAAGGGACGGACGGGAGAAGGCGAGGAAACAAGGAAGTAGGAGAAGGACGGCTCGACCGTTGGGCTCGGACTCAACAGGTACTTCAATGTTGTAGCGGCGGCTCGGACTTTTTATAAGTTTGTTTGTTTGTTTTCTTTTTCATTTAAATAAATAAATCAATCAATTAATAAAAAAAAAAAATGCCGCTGGGACCGTGGAAGAAGAAAAACAAGTCGACGAAGGAGCATTTGGTGGACAACGAGGAGGTCAGCGGCGGACACGCAGGTGCCGGCAGCCCGGGTAAATCCGCCGTGAACGGAGCGGGGCTGCCGCCGCCACCCGCCAGCCTGCGGCCCAAACTGGTCTTCCACACGCAGCTGGCGCACGGAAGTCCCACCGGCCGGATCGAGGGCTTCTCCAATGTGAAGGAACTGTACTCCAAGATAGCAGAGGCGTTTAAAATAAGCCCACCTGAGGTAAGAGCTCACCTGTTCTTATTTAAAGCACCGATCACCGATCAAATGTGGTGTTGGACAGGGTAGTTTCAAAACTATCCAGCTCTGCAGAGGTGAAATATAATAACTTCAATAACTTTGGACAAAATGATGAATACAATAAAATAAATAAAAGCACTTACCTGTTCTTTTATCATAGGAAACTCAACATTGCTTTGAACAGAAATATGGAAATTAGCAACATCAGCAAAAACAAATAGTTAAAGCCTTTTGCACTGCCAAACCGAAATTACTGTCTGGAAACAGCTCACATAAAACTTGTCAGCATTTGTGTTTGGCTACTGTGGCATCCTACTCCTTTCCAAGTCTGTACAAATGATATTATTTTACTTTTCAGGCATATCTGCTTGACTGTGTCGTTTCTCTTTAGACTACATGTACAGCTGCTTCCCACCTCTTTCCTTAGACTCCTATGAGATGGTCCCAGATAAGGCTATGGCCTGGTTAAATATTATTTATTATTGATCATTGTGCGTGCTATAGTTCCAATTAATTGATAAGATGACCAAGTTAACAGTATTTTCTGAAAACGTCAGCACATATTTTGTCAAATTGTCTACATTTTAAATAATTGTCTGACATTTAATATGCTCAATAATAAATGAATGAAGAAAAATAGTTATTAATGAAAGTTTTTATTTTTTATTTATTTTTTTTGTTAAAGCTTCACATCTCTCCTGTGATACCGCAGTGCCAGCAGTTAATCGACTGTACTGTTATTTCCACCTTAGCCAGCTACAACATTAAAATTCTGCTTATGAATGAATGAATGGATTAGTATTAATAATTCAGTGATGTATTTTTTGTGAACTATTCCTAAAATTATATACTTTTTTTTGCATGCAGTAACTAATAGAGTTTTTGTGAGTTTTAATACTTAAGAAACTGAATGCTTTCTCCTTTACTGAATACATAAGACAGTAAAGTTTGAGTAAACAGTTTTATTCATGATCCTGTGGTGGCCAGTCAACTTTGGTAGTTTATTTTTATAATGGCACGCCCTGCCAACTCTTTCTCACTTTGCACAATTTGATCTTTCAAGACTGAGAAATAACTGATTCCTGTTTTAATTATTATCGTTCAGTCCCTGGATGTCTGACAAATTAATGCTTATTCTTAGATACAGTCTCTCATGGCCATTCAGAATCACATTCCACTGGGAACCAAGCACAAAGCTGTATGTCTACATGGAGGTAGATAACAAAAGCAGTGTCTGTGTCCTCGTCTGAGCTCAGACTCTTTCAGGTTTTTTTTTTTCCCAAAGGACAGTTTGAGTATCGTGTGTGGCTTTTGTCCCCCTGAATAAGACCAGATTGGCCGGCAGGACAGCCATGGTTTACTGTGATATGAGCAACAAATGTTATAATCGGAAAGGTATTTATCTCGGTGACGCACTGAAAGACTTCATATGTAGTATATGTGCATTTGAGAAGTGGAGGATTTCTCTGAAACCGCCCATCCTACTGTGTTTTGTCATTCAATGGTAAAAATGATCCTTAATGAGATCAGTACTTAGCTGTTTGTTTGAATGGGAAAACGGCCATTTTCCACTGGTATTTGTTCCATCATGTCTTTTAATTAGCATTTATAAGAAAATTCTGTCTGTGTCTAGACCTGTTGTAGTACAGAAACCGCCTTATGGTATGTTTCTTTCCTAACACTAAGCACATTACCACAGAGGAGCTCAAAAGATTTTCTGCAGGGTGCATTTCAAGCCTCTCTTCAAACCTCCATCTCTGGAAGAAGTGGCCTGCTGTCTTTGAGCAGGACACTCTGCCAGCTCCAGAGCTGCTGCTGTTCTACATGTGATTTAGAGCTTAGACCGCCATGTAAGGGGAGAAGATTCAGAAATCAGTTACAGCCATATATTAGTGCTTATTTTTATAGTGTCCACGCTGACAGAAAAGTAATGTCCAAGCTGTCCAAGCAGGTAGCAGAGACAAAAGTAACCAAAAGTCAATACAGGCCTTTAACGCTACATTTGCAGTCTTTTGTGTGTAGTAATTGCAGAAAGTGTGTGTATAAACGAGTACATTGGAATATTTTGTAAATGTGGCCCGATTGGCTTAACAGTGAAAGAGTGACGGAGATGTTGGACTCCAGTTTTTAACGACAGGAAGTCCCTCACATCCGACTTGGGCACAGCCTCAAATCTAAGCAGATAACCCGTCCTAGCCACAGCCAGAGGGGTCCTACAGGACTCAGGGGACCAGCTCTGCCCAGGGTCTCCTCCCTCCATAAACACCACCAAACCTCAGTGTGGTGCCCATATGACTGTTTCCGCATGTTGTCTGACTAGGCGTGACGGGAGGAAAAATATCAGCTCTGCCAAATGAAGCTCGGCTTTGTAGCTTTTAGCTTTTAAAAAGGTGAGCAGCAGAACAACAGGGGTCTCTCTGGGACATGAGTTTTTACCTACTGAGCTTACTTCAGTCTTAAGGTTAGTTTCTCAGCAGGTCCTCCGTCTGTCCTTTGCTGAAGGATTTGGTTGCACCTCACTGGAGATTCTTTTCATTCCCACACTGAGTCCTCGTTCAAAATTGGCCTGAAAAATGAAATACCTCAACAAATTTTCTTTGCCATGTTGACAAGGAATAAATATAGTCCCACTTGTATTTTATATATATATATATATATTTATTTTTTTTTTCGCATTTAAGGTCATCTATGTGTATGCCATCATAGTAAAATGTTCTTCTGAAGAAAACCTACTCTTATCAGTTTAAAGGCTAAAACTTTTGCTCTGACCCGTGAGGCCTCAATCACTCTTTGAACTCTCATTTTAGGTATGCAGTCAACATAAAATGACTTTGCTTAGTTTGCTCTAGGTAGTTACAGTATAGATTACAAAACACCACACGTGATTTGATTTATTTATCCTGCCATGATAACTGGTCAAAGTATTATAGACAACACAGGGCTGCAGATCTAGGTTCTAATTATTCTGTGACTTTGTGAATAAACCGCGGTGAAGTTAGTGAAACTAATGTCTAAAATTGTCTTTGTCTTAATAATCTTGGAAACAGCTAAGCTGATGGTTTTTTGTTTTTTGTTTTTTTTTTTTTTAATTTGTGACTTCTGTGTAAACATATGAACGGATGTTAACACTTTAAGATGCAATAACTTTCTATTAGTGCCTCGTTTGTTTGTCATTGCTGTGAATGAAACTGGAAGACAACACACACACACACACAAAACCACAAGTCTGGTTGTTTGCAAACCAGTGGCTGTGACGCTGACATAACATGAGCACTCAGCTGACCCTGATAAGAATACTCTTCCTCAAACTCACTGCTTATAAGACGCCACACATTTTTTTTTCCATACAGATATTATAAATGAAATAACATCTATTTTGACCCTTGAGGTCTATTGGTCCTTCATACATTATAGTTATAGTGGAGCCAAGAGTTAATTTACTTTAATTAGGAAATGATGGAAAGGAGTATGTCTGAATGAAATAACAATAATCAGCCTTACACAAATTTAAGCAAATAGGCTTTGCTGGAGGAAGACTTTTAATACAGTGCTGTTTCTTTTATCTCAGCAGCAGCCCACACGTGTGATGCTGTAGTCTTTCCACATAACATGACATATTTTATGTTCTCTGCTCAGGTCAAAGTCTGATTATTGTCCCTGCAGCTGCAGAGTTTAGGTGTGGCGCTGTGACTTTGCTTTCTTGTCCACCTGATGCAGCGGGCATGCTCCTTGCTCACAGAAAGCGCACACCCATTTGCCTACAGTTTGAATATCAGGGCTGTGGTTGTGTGACAGAAACCATGCGTCATATTTTTGTCTTGCAGGTTCCAGGCAGTACTTCTGTGTTGAAGCCACATTTCTTAATCTGAAGGAGGGGAGAGAGGATTACTGTTAAAGAATCTCATTTTATAGACCTTGGGTCTGCTGGTTGTACTAACCAAGCTCCTGCAGCCACTTCCTAAGTTGTGTAAAAACAATCAGCAAGGGTCAGATTCAGCTGCAGATAAGGAAGCCCATCTGCACTTGAGATTAAACACTTCGTCTTGATTTTTCGCTCTCTGTGAGCTTCTTGTATCGATCAGGACACACAGAAGACCCTTATCAGAGTACTCCTATTCTGACAAAGAGTAGAACTGAAATCGACATGTCAAAACTGAGATCCATAAATACGAAGTAAATATTTATTTCCAAGGGCGTAGTTGATAATGATGTTTTCTTGGACTGCATTAAACGTTCTTCCCTTCACATATTTGTCGAAACATTGCTGAATTTAATGATTCAGTTCAGTTCAACACCACTGTAACCTGTAACCACTATAATAAGCATGTAGCTGCATGAAAACAGCTCTGAAATGAACATCTTGGCCTTTGTGAGAGTTGAATTTGTGGTTGACGTGTTGTATAGGATTTCACAATGCTAAACCTAACCCTAACCATAACCATTGTTTTCTTCGGTGTTGAATAAGCCGCCTTATGTGATATTAATGCCTAATAATAACGTCTGAAAGTATCCTGCAGCATAATTTCTGTAAACATGTGGTTACTGGTAATTGCAATTCATTAATTGTGCGATGAGTAAACTGGGGAGTGAACGCTCTATGTTGGCCTGAATGCAAATCCACACGGCCTGCAAGAAACGAAGTGGCACTAACAAGGATTGAATGAAAGTTTCGAAACAGGACTCAGAGGTGTGTGTCTGTGTTCATCGCTGACTTGGCTGGATCTGGTTTAATACTGATCTGAGTGTTTGCTTACCAGCAGTGATGCTGAGGAAGGTGTTGCTATGGCACCAAAGCCCTCAGAAAAACAATCGCAGCTTTCAGGTTTACCTTTGGTTTCTTTGAGGATCAGTGTGATGCTGAAGACAAACAACAGTGAGTAGACAGAGGAAACAAATCAAATCAGCCTTTTTCTCTCGTGTCATACTAGCAAATATTCTTTCACAGGGTTGGAGGAAGATGCCCTCTGAAGTAGCAGAACCGTGCATTACTTTATCAAAATATGCACATATTCAATGATGTCATGGAGAATAGACAAAAGAAGGTTTCAATAATATCTGACAATGAAACATATCCTGTCAGACAAGCCTGATGCTGGTCAGATTAGTTTTCAAGCCACAGAGCAGGTACATTTTCACTGTTGTGCAATTTGCTATGATTGTAATTGTATTTACAGTTTGACATAAGCTTTGTGTCTACTGTATTCCAGTAGACATACTACTTGTGCTTTCAGATGCAGTGTTGAAAGCAGCTCAGGCTTTGTTTTGTGAAACAGATTATTCCTGCTTCAGTCTGTTATGCTCATTTAAGCCTTTTCATGTGAATCCCTGCTTTTCTGACCCAGCATCAGAAACTGTCATCATAAAGAAACTCACATCCGCAGTAAGGTAAATGATTACACTGGCTTAAGCGTTGTTGGATGTGATTTCCTGTTTAAAACTCAGTCACACCACGGTACACACAGCTTACATCAGCATTGGCTGTCAGCTACTAAAATGCCCCACGCTGAAACAATAGTAGATGAGAAAAACATTGTTTCAGTGTTGGGTGGCGTCCCATTGTAAGCGTGATATTCTTCATCATCTTTTCTAAACGAGCTGTTGTTGGCCCTGTAAATGGGCACAGATTCAGTTGCTAAAGAAACAGGTTTCCCAAGCTTTTAGTCATCACTGTTTAAATGCATGGTATATTTTAAAGAAGATCCGGATTAAGGCTGTCATTACCTGGAGCCTGGCGTCATAATGTATTGTGGCCTGTTTGACAAATCGCTCTCATTTTGTTGGATTGCAGGCTATTTTATTTTTAAAGCTGCTAAACTATTTGCACCTTCCTGAAGGGATCAATTGAGGAGTTATGTCATTTTGTGCACGGCTACAGGCCTAATGCAGCTTTGGATGGTGCTCAGGGCTGCAACTGACAACTATCTTTGTAATTATTGAGTTATTAGGTTAATTATTTGTTCTTTGATAAATGAATCACTGTAGTTTTTCCTCACAGCTATCCAGAGCAGGAAGTCTGTTTCGTGGTGACAACAAAACCAAAAGATTATGAGACACTGTGTAATTATGTCAAGGAAAGAAAAGCAGTAAGTCATTGCATTTAGCGTTTGTACCCCTTGTGCTGCATGCTTTCCCTGGTGCTATTCTTTATTTCTTTCTCTATTATAAAAAGCTTTCACGTCAATATCAGCCCCATTCTCAACTTCTTTGTCTGCTTTATTGCCATCTCATGTTTTTTTATTAGGTCTTTTGAAAGCATTGATCCATTAACAGTGCTGTCATGGGGGATGTTGAACAGATTGCAGTGCATCTCCTTTCGCTTGCCCAAGTCCGTGTAGTCATCGAGGTTTTGGTCAGTGTGGTGCCGTGGGTGTGTGTTGTAGCATCTGTTCTTGTGAGTCAGGTTGTCAGAGGAGATGCATGTGTGTTGCTGTTCGCCGGCTCTCAGATACACCCGGCGGTGTGAGTGCACAGTGGCTGTCAGTGGCTGTCAGCCCAGCAGGAATAGAGGGGTGCTGAGAGATGCGTTCTTTGCAGAGAAGCGGCCTAATGCAGACGGCAGCCTAGGTAACTGGCTGTAGGCGTCTGATGCTGTTACTCCCACTCACTCTTTGGTAATGTCCTGGGGGGGGGAGCCGGGGAGGGTGTGCTATGGAAAATAGAGGAAGAGAACCATCAGTTTAGCTACAGTACACCCCTCCCTTCGGCACTGAGAGTGCCTCCTTCATACTCTATCCTTCACTTTCTCTCTTTGCCTTTTCCTCCAGTGGCCTCCCGTTCTTTATTAGTCTGGTAACCCAAGGCAACGTGTCGGCTAATGTGTGTCTGTGAACAAAGCCTGTTGTTGCACAGTTGGGAAAAAAAAAAGCCCCAAACAAGGCAGGCCTCGCTGCCAGAGCCTGATTGGTGCCCCAAGGTCATCCTCCTGATGAGCCAGTACGAATCAATCCCTTTCTACCGCTCAACCTGGAAGTTGGACACTAAATCCTGGCTTAGTATTTCTCAAAAGTCTTACTAGGAAGCTGATCCCACAGTTTAAGTAGAGCACAGGACTTAGATATCACCATATGAGTATAATCATTAATAGATATCAATTTAAGTAAAACGTATAAATATAACTGGTGCTCTGTATGGGTGAGTGACACTGGAATAAATGATTCACAGCCAGTCTGCTCTTCGTCCTGGGTTTCCCCGTACTGTCTCTGTTTAGAGCTTTTAAATCCAGCCGCTTGTGTATCATGTTCTGAATGGTCACATTTCCCTCTCTGTGACCTGCCAACATGTGGCAGCCACAAGGTGTGAAGCCAGATTTCTACATTTCTGGCACAGGAGCAAAGGTCATTTTTGCCTGTTGGGTCATCACAGACTGTTCTGCCCTGAGACTTTAAAAATGCCCAAACATAGAGCGATGATTACTGTATTTAGCATACTGACGCAGCACTTGGTCATCTATGCTTTTATTTTTGAATACAGCTCAGTTTTCATCATGCAACTAAAAACTGAGATTTTTTTGTTTGTGTAAAAGCTGCAGGCTATTCCTTTAGTTTGACTGACAAATGACTATTTCTTCTTTGTCTTAATGTTTTAAAATAATAATTTATTTCACTCACCTTTATTTCATACTTAGTTTTTTGTCTTTTATACATGCTTGTTAATATAACTTCCCTGCTCCATGCCTCCTTACAGATCCTGTTCTGCACCCTGAACACCCACAAGATTGACATGGACAAGCTGCTGGGGGGCCAGATCGGCCTGGAGGATTTTATCTTTGCCCATATTAAAGGGATCAAGAAGGAAGTAGAGGTCTATAAATCTGAGGATGCTCTGGGCCTCACAATCACTGACAACGGAGCAGGTTACGCTTTTATAAAGGTAAGGACAGACAGAAGATCTCATGAGATCTGGAAAAAGCAGGTCAAAACAAGAACGCCCCACCCCACAACATTCTGTGTAAAAACTGAATGATGTGTTTTCCAGTTTTAAAGAGTCTCTTTATTTTTTAATAATCACTAAATCATTTCGTCAAAAATGAGACTTAAAATACTGGCCATCATAAATGAACGGTAATTTGGCCTGTGTGATGTTGCTGCACCAGGACAAACTACTCACATGTGCCATCATGTGATTCTGAAGCTGCACTGCATCATGACAAGTGTTTATCACAGTCACAAAAAAAAAAAAAAAAAAAAAAAGGCTCCGTCTTCGAAAATTATGTCACACAAATCTCTGGCCAACTGTCAGGAAAATGAAACTGCAGTGTCCTTTAGCACATCATGATTGAAACTCAAACGACTTGTAGACTCCTAAAAGCATGAATTGTCCGATCCAGTGCAGCTTCTTGTCACGTCTTGACTGTTTTACACCTTCTTTCACCACACTGTTGACCTGAGAGGATTATACAGCAAGAAGTAGATCAGGAAACGAGGCATTAAGCTGATTCTGCCTGGAACAGAAAAGAAAATGGATTGAAATACACTCATTTCCCTTTGTTTATATCACAACAGCTCTCAGCCATCAGTGCAGATGCTCCTGGGCTGCTGAAGTAAAAACATTTGCATTACAATAGTTTACCTTTTTTAAAAGCTTTTGAAGTCCCAGACGGTCATAAACTGTGTTCTTAAGCTTGGAAGCATAGAGGCTTTTTAATAATATAGTATTTTCTGTTCTGCTGAGTCAGATGGTTTCATTGCAGGAGGGTGCAAACAAGAAAAAAGGTTATATTTACCTTGTTTGCTCTCTTGTTTTGATTTAGGTTTGTTTTGAGCTGCTTAAAAAAAATCCTTCATACAATGGGGCAGCGTTTTCTGTCTTTTAATTATATTTGTGAGTGACATCGTCTCCTCTTCTCACCTTTGGCAGCGTATCAAAGATGGCAGCGTTGTGGACGGGGTGAAAGTGATCTGTGTTGGCGACCACATAGAGTGCATTAACGGCCGCAATATCGTCGGGACACGACATTACGAGGTTGCACGCATGCTTAAAGATCTCCCCCGAGACAGACCTTTCACCCTTAAGCTGGTGGAGCCCATGAAGGCGTTTGGTGAGTAAGAAACAAGATTCAGAAAAGAGCTATACAAACATGAACAGGCTTGTTTTGACATTTTTTTTGAGCCGGGAATTTGTGAATCCACTACAAGATAATGACTTTCCAATTCTTTTTTTGAACACACCTCATGCCACTAATGTTTATGTTTCTCATTTATGAGTTAGCTGAGCCACTAGACAGTCTGCGAAAACATATTGCTTCTCCTTTGATTGACAGAAATGCTCGAGCCCAGGTCAAAGGGAGCTAAACCTGCCAGCGACAACAAGATCGGCACAGGAAAGGGGACCCTGAGACTTCGCTCCAAGGGCCCAGCGACTGTGGAGGATGAGGTGAGTCTCTCCTGATGAGACAACTGAAGTGTCATTTGAAGAGATTTTATTTCAAGTTTGAATGGTGAATGTTTTTTTTGTTGAGAAATTTAAAATGTTAGTCTCGTTAGAGGCTGTTGCTTGTAAATAAAGCAAAAAAACAAAACAGCAAAGATTCACAAAAGACGGCACAACCATCTCTGATTACACATACAGTACAGGACAAAACACCTTCTCATTCAAATGAATAGGAAAGTGTGTCCAATTTTTTGGCCTGTACTGTACACTACAGGGACCCATTACCATGGAAGTCTGTGACTGGTCAGTTTTGATGAGAACTTGTACCGTTCTGGGTAAAAAGCTCGGAGAAGGATTCAACTAAAAAGACACATACTGATTTGTTTTGTTTTGTTTTTTTTTTTAGCCAACAGAATTTGAAGAGAAGGCAGTAAAGAAAGTGGATGACCTCCTTGAGAGCTACATGGGCATCAGAGATACTGAACTTGGTGAGTGATGTGAACTAACAACACCAGGCTACAATATGATACAGTGCCATTGTTTCTCAGACACACACAAAAAGTGAAAACAGCTGAAATAAAGGAATTAAACTTTGCTGTCAACGTGGGGTTGACATCTGTGAGACCGTGAAGAAGAAACCTGCTGCTGGGCAGAAAAAATCAATCCTTTGATTTATGTCAAAGTTTTAAACGGAGAACAAAACAATGACCAGAGTTATCCATGAGAATCAGATGAACATCATCAACCTCACTTTATCCCTAAGAAGGAAAATAGAGAGGGATCAAGAACTATTCCAGTATTTTGACTGCAGCTGAGAAAATTTCTGGAAAGAAGTCAAATAAAAAAACCAACAACAACATGAAGACTGTCTGGAATCTCCATCTGGTGTGACAAAAAACTAACAATTCATTCCTGTTGGTATTCAGAGGAAATAGAATGAATGCTTCATGATGAATCTTCAGCTCCTCGTATATTCGTGCCATAAAGGCCCTGCTCTTCTCTCTCCAGCTGCTACGATGGTTGAAGTTGGACGTGACAAGAACAACCCTGATGAATTCGCCATGGCGTTAGACGAGACCCTCGGAGACTTCGCTTTTCCAGATGAATTTGTCTTTGATGTCTGGGGCGCCATCGGAGATGCCAAGCAAGGAAGATTTTGAGTTGGCTCCTTCCTCCCAAACACACACACACACACACACACACACACACACACACACCATCCCCATCCTTCACTCACCCATTACTCTCCTTAAAGTCGACTGGACAGACTTTGACCAGCACAAATGGAGGTGGATGGAGTGTTCCTCACTTCGCGCTGTTGCTCGGTGCAGCTTTCCGTTCGGATGGAGAGTCTTATTGTCCAGTTCAGTCAGGTGGGTCTTCATGAGGAATTTCACATGCCAGGGTTTTTGTGTAATCTTGCAAAAAGATAACCATGAAATGTGGAAAGCCTCCTACATGCTGAAGCGCTGGTGATAAATTCCAGATGTTGTATCAAGCTTTTCTACACCGTACAACTTGGAGGCAGCGGAGCTCTGAATGCATCTCATAAGCTCATGATGTTCTGTTAGAAAAGTTAACCTAGTTAACCGTGGTCTATTACACTGGTTTTACATGGTACGTGCACAATCTTAAATTTTTAAACAATCGCAGTTTTAATCACACTTAGCTGTGTAATTTTGAGCATACAGATGTATCACACAGCTTTTTATAGACTTTTATATGTGGAAATACTGCTGATTTTACAGCAGCAGCTTTGTGTAATTATAGTGATTGTAGCAATTTTTCTTCTTTTATTTTGATCTCCTATTGTTTATAATCTTTAAAAAAAAAAAAAAAAAGTCAGGCACTCACTTAGATGTTCGTTTACTTTGAAATTTACTGAAGACTCATCTCTGTGTCGTGAGGCTGAGCAAGACAGAAAAGAGGGTTTAATCTTCAAATGCCTTTATCCGAGTTGGACGGCACATTCCACCAACATTCCTTATGTTTCTTTAGTCTTTTAGCACTGATAACGTGTCATGAACGAGGCAGATTTAAAGAGGCATGCTCTTTCTTGTATTTTCCCTGTAATTTATTTTATCATGAAAAATCATGCTATTACGTTTTGTACGCCGAGACACGGCTCAACGTGACAGCTTTGAAAGCTGACTCTGGAAATGGGATCAATTGCAATCCAATGTCTTATCTGAATGCACTTGCATTAATGTTACTGCACTATTTAAATCACTGTCAAACTGAATTTAAGTGTCATCAACTGATGTTTGCTGCTCTCAGCAGCCGTCTATTGTTTGACAAACCATAAGGGATCACTATCATTGCATAGACAATAAAATTTGATAAACTGTTATATTTCTGATGTGTTGTAAAACTCAGTGACATGAAAACAACCACAAATTAATTAATACAACAACCTTTATTTGCACACTTGGCTGTGTACATGTATAAAATACACTGAGACACTTAACCAATGTTTCCATCCCTTATTCAAAGAATTTAACAAAGCTGTTCTTTTTAAAAAAAAGAAAATAAACAGTGGTGTCACATCACAGGGCAGCTAAACAAAAAGTACACAGAATTATTGGATATAGCAAAGTAAGTTCAGATACTGATTAATTGAATTATTCTTAAGAAAGAAGATAATAGAAATGACGACAGAACATCTAGTAGTGCAGGGTGAACTTTGTTGCAGAGGATCTTTGGAAGCACATCACTGGAGGTGTTTATCTCGACTAATATGAAGTACTGCATCATACCCGTTGGGTGAAGAGATGAAAAGTCTAGTGATTCAATAACGGATTAGTGAAACAGTTTAAAATTTCATGGACCGTGAGGGAACAAAAAAACATTTTTACTTGGCTGGTTAAACATTTGGCTGATGCATTCAACAACAGATGAGTTAATAAAAAAAGTTAACTGCAGTTAACTTGGCTAGCTTGAATTGTTTTAATCCTCTACAGTCAGTACATGAGATCAGTATATGGCATTTCATTATCAGTACGTTACAAATATAGATGGTTTAAAAACAAAGACCATGGCAGGAAGAGGAGCAGAAAAACAATTTGAGACCACAAAAAAAAAAAAAAAGTCAAGCACCAGTGACTTAATGATTGGCTTGGTTTGGTCAGTGGTACCATACTGTGTAAGGTAGGAGTATAAATAGTGAAGTCGGAGGTGGGGGCGTTACAGGGCGCTCTGAAGCTCAGGCTCAGGTAGAGGAAGTGTAGCCCTTAGAGCCTGACGCGCATCTCCTCCTCCTCACAGCTCGTCCAAAGTGTGGCCGAGCTTGAAGGCGTCGCCCGTCAGCTTCTCCTGCGCCTCCTTCATACCGGACACAACTGAGGAGGGAGAAGGGAAGGATTTTCCGTGAAATGTGAACTAAAATGTCGATTAACTTTGGCATTTATGTGCATCTGTTCAGTCACTTCTGAATGCCTGAATGTGTCAGACACCAAACTGCTCCTTCAAATTAGAGCTGAGCCTCTGACCGGCTTCTGGTGGACTGTTTCCACCGACCTCACATCGAAGTGCTCTTTACTCTCAGTCATTATATTGTGTCTGAGAGGCGAGCAGCTGAGAGGCGAGCAGCTGAAATCAGAGCGTTTCTAACATTTCCACTGAAGAATCTGAAGTGCTGATTATTTGCGTTGTTACCTTGTTCGGCATTGCTGTAGAAGTACTTGTAGTTTGGATTCCCATTTTTGTTGGTGATTTCAGGATGAACTTTGCCACTGGGATCTGCGTGGAGAATAAGAAGAGTCAGAACGGCTTGTTTTGTTCACAAAACAAAAAAAAAAAAAAAAAAAAGTTTATTTTCATTCATTTACACGACCATCTATGGCCAGTGTGGCTCTATTTCATCAGACCCAACAGTTTCAGATGCTGAAGCAGGATTCATGTTACAGAGGAATCTTTCATTCATTTATCACTTAGTTTTTGTGTAGTTAAAAAAAAGTGAAGCAGTTCCCCAGCATCCAGGGTGTCTTATTATTCCATGAGGACCTGAACAGAAAGACTTTCAATTTAAAATTCGATTAAAATGGAGAAAAGCTTAAATGCTACTTAGGAAAGTTTACATTGAGGCCGCTACCAGTTAGTGAAGCCTTATCAGCTGCTGTGTGTTTTTCTGGAAGGCCAACTGTGCAATCACTCCGCAAAGGAATCCTAATAAGCGTTTACATGGAGGATAACTCAACCCAACCCCCTCCGTACCGAGGAAAAGAATCCGAGGAATGTATCCACCATCAGGGCTGAAGGCTTCGTCCTTAGGTTCCTCCTCATCCTGTTCGAATTAGAGATAACTCATGAAAAGATCTTAAAACGCCTCATATGATTAAGAGGAGCTCCAAACACAGAGTTCCTGCTGTGTTCACATAAATTAGGAACTTTTTCTACACAAACACAGAAGATAAAGAAAAACCATCACAGCTCGTTTTTGTTGAGATTAGATGATGAAAGGTTTACAAACACAAAGCAGGCTCAGCAGCGGGGAACTATACTGAAATGTATGCTGATATTTGTGGAACATGAGATATTGTGCTAAAACTGTTTAATGTCCACACAGCTCCACTTAAAGCAGGTGGCCTTCTTGGTAATGTGTGACGTAGCCATGTTGTGTTGTGTGTTTGTCCCTCTCTAACTGTAGCTGCTGTAAGCTTTATATTCAGTGTGATGAAACTCATAAGTCTTGTGTTGTGACGTTGAATAAAGCCGGTCCACGTGTTCAACGAGCCAAGCTAAGGTGAAACAGACTTAGCTTTATAGCTAGCTACACTAGCATAAGCTGAGCTTAACTCTCTAATTCAGGCCTCCATTTTATCCGTCATCCTGCATCTATGACAAGAAGTACAACCATAAAAGGAGACATGCAGCACACAGGGCAGTCTGTTCATCAAGGTGAACAGTAGAGACAGCAACACGATGTAACACACAACACAACCAGCAGAAACTGGTAGTGAAGTTGTGTACTCTGTCCACCTCAGCCAATCAGAAGTAGGGTGGGCGGGTCTGAGAGAACTCGGTTGAGATCCAGCAGCAGGTGATGCTGCATTCAAAACAACTTGGGAAAAATGAGCTCTTGGTCAAACTCGGGAATTACTGCTTCCGAAATAAACATAAATGGCTGCTGTACATATTTCAGCGCCCAGCAAACGATAACAATATACCAAACTTAATTTTGTTTAGCTCCGAGTTGACCTGTTGGGTGAACGCTAGGATATCGGAAGTCGGAAATTTCCGAGTTGTAATATATATTTTCGGTTGCGAGTTTTCGTGAACGGAGCACCCAGGAAGACGTCCTAACCACAGACAAAGGGCTTAGAATAAGTGGATGGAAGAGAGGGGCTGGTTATTTATTTTACTATTTAGTATTTAGAATAAGAATGAAATTGTTTACTATTACACCCCCCAGGAAAAAAAAAACTAGGCTCAGGATTTTTTCTTACTTTAAGCCCTGATATCTTTAATCATATATTAAAAAAAAAAAAAAAAAGGTGGAGGCATAAAATAAGAAAGTAACGGCCATATCGTAGAGTGTGTTGTCTTTGGACATTTTCTTACCTCCAGGTTGATCATAACAAAGTTGTGTGCAAGTTCTGAGATTTCCTTGGACTCTGAAAATTTGGGCTTCAGTGCTGATGAAAGAAACAACACAATTACTAATTATCTTCTTGTAGTTTCCATGTAAGACAAATACTGGACAATAATACAAGTTCAGTTCTTTTCCTGCAGCTTAAAGTGAACTCTGTTCCAGAAAAACATGTTCTTTAATTCTGTTTCTGTTTAGACATTTTAATGGGTGGAAAAAAAAATTAAAAATCTGCTCTTGTCAGACCAGGAGTAAACTAGATATTTAGTCCTCTTGAAATCTCCAAGCCAGTTAGATTTGATCAACAGTTAATTAATCAAACATTGTGGTAATCGAAAAATCTGAACTATTTTCTGATTCCAGCTTCAAGTGTGAGGATGAGATGCCCTTCACCTTTGGATTTCTGTTTGTTGCACGCCATGAAACATCTGTAGACTATATTGGCCGTTATTTTATAAAACATTTGTTTAGGTTATAGCAGGTTAGAATGACAATTATTTTCCAGAGTCCAATGCAATGCCTTCAAATATCGAGTTTTGTCGGACCAATAGTCAACCAATCATCTGAATTCCTGATGGATATTTCTGTCATATGTTTGCGATGTATCAACCTTTTGAGGAACAACTCTGCCCTTTCACCTTCTTTACACACTTTGAGAAGTTTGAGTTCACCTGTTGTGGCTGTTTGTCGTTCATGTATATGTTCACTGGGCGGATGCATAGTGATGATATTATGTTATTGAGCTGACACACCTCAGGCAGCCTTGTCCTGAGTTTTTCGTGGTTTAACAGCGAGAACATGGTTTTACCTTTGCAGGCTCCACACCAGCTCTTGTGGATGATGACCATGATTGGCAGCCCGCTGTCAATACAAACACATGGAGTTGGCCTCACATGAATGCTCAAAGGTGTAAACTATCTGTTTATCACTGAACGGTGTAAACTATCTGTTTATCACTGAACGGTGTAAACTATCTGTTTATCACTGAACGGTGTAAACTATCTGTTTATCACTGAACGGTGTAAACTATCTGTTTGTCCAAGTCTGCAACTACATTCATGAAAAAGTCAGATTCTACTTTGAAAATAATCTGGAAGTCCTTTCTGGTCCTTAAAAATGTCGGGGATTTCTCTAAAAGCTGTTTTCAGGTATCCGCTCCGTGCTTACACAAAAGGTTGTGTTGTCGAGTTACAACAGTGGGTGCTTGTGATACTTCCGCTCTCACTCACCTGGCTTCAGCTTCTTTCTTGCCGTCGTCCAGTGTCCTCCAGTGGATGTTATCTCCAAAACCTGCGGCAGAATGAATTGAGCACAGTTGTTTTGTGTAACTGGTGTTATATTTCTACCACAGGGTGGGTTTGCCCTAAATACACCATCATTGGAAATAACTCTCAGGGAAACTTTAGTAGAAAATTCAGTAGGAAGCTGCAGGGGAATGTAGACCTGCCAACACTTGACCGAGCAGCAGGTTTATGCTGATTTTCCTGATTGCACCTCGTCATCTAACCTCTATGTAAATACACATATTAGCAGAAACTGTTTTGCTGTAAATAAGATAAACGTCTGTCCAACCAGTCTGCTCACCTTTAAAACAAACGACAATATGACAGCTTCTGGCAAAGCGGTATGTTGTATTGTCCCCAGAAGGTGTGTTAACACAATTGTGTAAGAGGTTTTTTTTGGTCTTATCATTCATTGCTGCTACGAAGCAGGAAGTCCCAAATTTCACATTTACCTTTGTGTAAGCTTATTCATTGGATTTTTATGGCACGTATTTAATTTATACAATTAAATGCAATTATGTTAAATTATTATATTTAATTTCTAAAATGTAAATAATGAATCTAGTAAAATTATATTTTACTTTTTGAATAAAGTCATAGTACAGGAGTTATAACAACCTGAGCGTGCACTTTTATTCACGCATGTATTTTCTTTAAATTTAACTCTTAAATCTCTTTTAATAAACATGTATTTCCTCCGTTAAAGCTGAATGGGGGGACATTAAACTCATAGGACTCGGTGAAGTCTCTCAGCTGACCCGGACTTTCTGAACGAAGTGAGAATAAACTCACCTCTGCTGCTGCTGCCTGCGTCCACGACATCCTGAAAACACGTGAGGGACACCAGGAGCGGCACCGACCACATTAACATCAGCTTTTCTGCAGATGTTTGCATTTCGTCCGGCCTTTCTGTCTCTGCAGCAGCTAATGGCAGCGGTTCCTCTCCGACCTGCGACCCGGATGTTCAAAGCCACGCTGCGTTTCACAATAAAAGCCCTGCCATGTGAGGTGGTGCGGTTGCTCCTCCTCCTGGGAGTGATTCTATTTCCGGGGGGCGGGGTTTAAAACCAACCACATGACGTCACATCCACACAACCGCGTGCTCTCCTCCGCACCTGTTAGCTTGGCCAAGTTAGACAACAGATCGGTCAAACGAGACCGGAAGCTTTTGGGGAGACTTGGAATTAAATGTTTGATTTTAGCCACAAACTTCAAATATTCTACCCGTGAGAGCAAAAGACTTTTCCTGTATACCAATTTTATTATTTTATTGCATTTTACATACTCATAAGGCCTCCGAGCTGCAGTGAGGTGAGAGTCAAATAAGTTAAATAAAAGATAGATGGTCTTTGACTGATTTGTCCTGAAGGTCAGTGTAGAAGGATCTTTAAAGCTTTATATTGTGTTCATGTTGAGAAGAATGTTTTGAACCTAATGGGAAAACTTCACAGAGGTGTGTTAGTCCAGTTTGAATTCATATACTGATCATCCGAAAAACTGTTCCAGATGTTTTATTTTCACAATCAGGAAAGAGTTTCAGTATTTTTAAAAACACATATATCCAAACATGTTCTAATGTGTTATATGTTTTGTGTATTAGACACATCACTGTCTGTATGACAGTTTGCAGGAGTTTTAAATGTTTTCTCTGCAGGCTGTGTGTGGTGGTTTTATTATGAAAATCAGAAGCGGAAGTGTGTCGTTATTGCTGCGGGTTTTTTCTGCGCAGCCTCAGTCTGATCAGCGGAGAGCGTTTTAACGGACTGTCAGTGAATTCCTGATCAAAGGTGACAAAAACAACGATAAAAACAGCCATAATAGTTTGATCTTGTGGTTAAAAAGCTGAGGCGAGTTGTTTCATCGTTTAATTTAAAGTTGACTTTTGCCAGTTTTGCTAATTTCGTCTCGTTAACCAGCATGCTAATATTAGCTGCGCTAGCAAGCTAGTTAGCAGCCTAACAGGCTGCATGTATGTTAGCCTTAAATGCCGTTTTAAAGTCTGACTACAGATAACTTTATTTATCTTTTCCGGTTTGTGTTGATCGGTGTGGTTAGTTTATCCTGTGTTGAAGGCTCTGCCCAGCTAAGGTCGGGTAATGAGGATTATTGTAGCTGTGGTGGCTCAATTCATGCAGTTTTTATCGCATTAAAGCAAATAAGCGCCACCCGAGCTGAGGAAATATCTGTGAAAAGCTTTGGGAGGAAAATGTTTAGTAAAATATATTTTAATTCACCAACAGATCACAATGAACCAAGAGAAGCTCGCCAAACTTCAGGCTCAAGTCCGGATAGGAGGAAAGGTACAGTCGGCCACCCTTCTCTTTATGGTCTTTTACTTTTTGGGACGATTACTAAATATTTGGTGTAATAAACTCAGAGGAATCAGGTTTAATACTTCATATTAATATTTAATAGATTTCTTTATAAATCTCAACACAAAGAAGTGAATCTGATGTGAGACCTCTGGTTATGGGTTTCATGTGTCACAGATTAGGACCATGTGAAACAGTTGAAAACATAATGTGAAGATATTAAATGGACAGGGAAGTATATCCCTCAGGTCAACACTGCCATGTAGATTATTATTATTTGCCTTTACAGTTGAGGCTTCAGGGTAAACAGGGCACTTAACTGGGGCAGCAGAGCAATAATGATCACAAACTGAGGTTCTCAGTTTTGTTGTGTTTTCTTCCAGTTGTCGCAGGTTTTTCTGCTGACTTCAGCAGTGCCTTCATTGGGTTGGGTGCGGTGGGGTGGGGGGGGCACTGGCCCCTTCATCCTCTGGCTTTGTCCCAGTTTATTGTGATGCTTTCAACTACACACTAGGTGGCGGTATTTGTTTTTCTTTTTTTCCCTTGTGACTGAAGCTTAGTGCCTTTTGCCAGATTGCACCATCAAGTCACAGTCAAACATTCTTTATTTTCAATTTTACCAAGAAGAATGAAATAAAGCAGAGTGTCTCTGATGGGTGCAACTTCTTTACTTTACAACAACACCATAAAACTAAACAAGCAAGTGCAAATACAAGTTCTTCATGAATAATCACAGTTTTAATTTAATGCAGATTGCCAGTCAGCTGTAATAATAAATACAATGTCTTTTCTGCTCGAGTGCTTGATCCTGGACATCAGTCTGTGAGAAAGTATGTTGTGTAAGATTTTTGGCTGAAGCACAATTGATAGATTTACTTTTCTTGTTTTCATTATGACTCATTTTTTCTAATCATGTCGCCATGATGAGGTTTTATTTTTTTTTTTTTAGTCTAACAAAAGTCAAGACTTTTCGAGGATCAGTTCCCTTTCTTGTGGGCTGTTTTTAGCTGATTAATGCATCAGGAAACTGGAGCATGCTGTTTACTGTTTTGTTTTTTTTTTCTTGTCATGGAGACCAATGATTATTTAAAAAAAACTGGAAAACTAGAATATCCGTAATTGTGATGTCAGTCTTCAATAGTCACTCTCCAAAACATTTGACTAAAATTTTTATTCAATTTAAATAACTGGCATTAAAAGTATTCTGAGATAAAGATGAAAAGTCGTTTATAATGAAGGGCACGGTGATAGTTTTTGTGTAAACTGTGGCTTCTGTTTGTTACTCTTTCACCACATTCCACAAATGATTAAATGGTGTCGAGGATGTAAATGACCCAAATAGATAAAAGAGAAAAACTCAGAGACAGTGGTATTAAACAGCCTGACATTTCAGTTCATTCAGTCCTCTAATCCTTATTTGGCTTCCACACCTGTTCTCTCCTCAGGGAACGGCCCGCAGGAAGAAAAAGGTTGTTCACAAAACAGCAACAGCTGACGACAAAAAACTTCAGGGCTCGCTGAAGAAACTGGCAGTGAACAACATCGCAGGGATAGAAGAGGTGAGGAGTCTCCAAAGAGATGATTAAAAGGAAAGCTAGTGTCACTGCTGTTGGTATTTTTTCCCCCCGTTTTCTACTTATGTATGAAAAGTCCCTGAATCTTTCCATTGTGGTGTAACAGGAGAGATAAAAGACAGAGAGCCGTACCAAAGCTCTCTCCAGTCATTTCATCATCTAGTTTATTTTTAGATGCCTTTGATCCAACAAGTTGCCACACAGAGTTTCAGATAAATCAGCGCACAAATTGTTAAGATCGTCATTTCACTGACATCTGAGCACACTTTCGTGCTGCAGTAATTTACTTCCTTCTTCTTAGGTGAATATGATAAAAGATGACGGGACGGTGATCCACTTCAACAACCCCAAAGTTCAGGCATCTCTGTCTGCCAACACCTTCGCCATCACGGGCCACGCTGAGACCAAGCAGCTGACAGAGATGCTGCCAGGCATCCTGAGCCAGCTGGGAGCTGACAGCCTCAGCAGCCTGCGCAAGCTGGCCGAGCAGTTCCCACGGCAATGTGAGTACACAAACACACTCACCGTCATACTGTCAGGGCACCAGCCTGAAGATTTTTGTTTTCTGAAAATCAGATTAGAAAGAGTTAGGGGTCATCTTATCGTGGAGGACAACGTGCTCAGATATTCTTTTTGAATCAAGGGAGAAGTAGTGGAGCATGATGGTATACATGGTGTTGAATTGTGGGTTATTTTTAGCCTTAATTTTGTGAGGCTGCGAGCCGGTCAGAGTCAACCTGTCCTTTAACAAGCTTTGGTAGGTCATTCTCAGCTGCAGGGCTTTTTGATGGCTGCTGTATCGGGCTCTGCTGCTGTGGAGATAGTAAAATCATCACGAGTGGAAAATACGTTCATTCGGAAGTGACCCTGCGAGAAAATTGTTTAAACAGTCAACAACCTCCAGTCGTGCTCAAAAAGACAAATGTGCTAAATGTCAGGGAAAATCATTTTAACCCAACAGGAGAAAGACGTCAGGGTTACATGTTACTGTTAAGACTTCAAACATTCATTATATTACCAGAAATGACATAGAACTTAGATCCTTGCTGCGAGTTTTCTGTCACACTTTGGCAAGCCAGAAAATAGTTGATGGAAACAGAAGGACGCTTCGACACAAGTCTCTTTTGCAGCCAAAATGAGTATTTTCTTATTTTTCTGTATACAATTTTGCAGCAATGGACATGAAAGCTGTGAAGGAGGAAAATGCAGAAGAGGAAGACGATGATGTACCAGGTATAGATGGAAAAAAAATATTGCTTTCATTTAAGCCATTGTTCATTGTCGTTTGTATATATACAAAAAAGAGATAAGAATTTTCTTCTTTTTTTCTTTTTTTTTAAACAATATAGAACAAAATCAACAACTTTCCCAAAGTGTCATTGTTGTGTGTGAAATAATCTGGTTCCTTGGAGAACAAAATCCTGATATTCTGTGTCCTTTCCTGTGTCACAGATCTTGTGGAGAACTTCGACGAAGCCTCAAAGAACGAAGCAAACTGATGAATCTGTCTCGTTCCTCCATCAACCGTTCAGTTTTCTTTCTTTTTTTTTTTTTTTCTTTTTTTTTACCTCTCGCGGACTCACAAAGGGCATTTCCTCTTGTGGAGAAACGGTTGTCAAAGGTGCAATGCATCATCTCCAGAGGCACGAACCGCTTCGGTTCAGCCTGCCACTACAGCACGACGACAACGACAACAACAACATGCAGATGCAGTAGGTTTGATTTCAGTAGGTGACGATGCTGACACACCGAGAAACGAGGATCTGTTTGACACCAAGCACCCAAAGGACTCAAACTACTAAAGAAATAAGATGGTTAAACATGGCTAGTATTTAAGAGATTGTTTATTAAATTACAATTACGTGACTAGAAAAAAATTCATTTTACATATAATGGTGGTAATGAATTTAATAAAACTTTTTTTGGTCTATTTGTATTTCTTTATTTACATTCTAGCTTTGTTTTGGTTGTTGAGAAAAACAGGATCCAGATCAGCCACAGTAGAAGCAGCAGTATTGTATTTTCCTGCTTTGAATAGCAGTTCTTAAGTCACAGTTGAGGCCTTTATATACGACATATTTATTTGTGCTCAAATTAATAATAGAATAAACAGTTCAGCCTCTTCCTTTACACTTCCTTGAATTCGTAGATATGAGCTGTTGTGTAACACGCAAGAGTCAGGAAGGTAAATAGGAAGATTATCAGTCTGAGCAAGCAAAATTAAGCTTTAAAATGAAATGGGAAACCTTTAAATTGTGTGTCAGCTCGATATATGTTCCCATTGGTAATACTGAATTAATTTGAATAAAATTCATCCCTTGACATCTGTGAAGAACTGCAGAACATTAATAAACAGCTAACACAAGATAAAATCTGCAGCAGCAAAGCGTACCCACTTTGGAGCAGAGTGGCCTGTTAGTGTCACGGTGTTGCATCAAACATCACTAATGCATTCATGTTTTAGCAGCATTTAAAGAACTATGTTCCATTATTACCTCTAATTTTACCTTTTATGTCAGCTGCTTTATGATCCGTAACAATGCTCTGAGGTTATTTTGGTAATGACATAAGATAATAGCTACAGTAGAAAATATATTTTCCTCTGAAATAAGTTTCAGTATAAAGAAGCTCAGTAACTTCCCTGTGAATCCGTTCATTTGCTCAGATGTTTACCTTTAATTCAGGGTTTTGTCTTCAATGAGTGAAACTTCAGTGGGCATTTAAGCATCACTTGTTATTGATCAGGGGGAAAGTATTTGCTGTTAAAAACAGAACTAGGTGTGTGCATGAGGAGGGATTTATTTATTTCATCCCGTTTCACCGATCATCAGGGACGCTCCTCTGCTGCACCGTGCAGCTGATCGATGGCTGTCGGCCGAGGTGTGACAAGGTTACCGGGGATGGAAGGGCCATTTTGGCTCCGGGGAGCCGGCAGCTCCAGCACACCGGGCCTGAGCACCGTGCAGGACCGGGAGGAGCCGAACGCCAAGTTAGACAGCAACTACAGCACGAAGGCAGGAAACTGGCTTCTGCCGCCTTAGAAATAAAAGCCTGTGTGTTTCCAACACTGAGGTTCATGTTCACTTTGACAATGACAAATATTCAGTATAATCAAAAATCAGTCATTCGATTTGAAAATCCCTGCCATCCTTCTGAGGTGATTTTGATTTAAATGGAATATAGCTCCTAGAAAATGTCCAGTCAGTTCTTTGTAGTGATCATTTTACTTCCAAATTTGAGTATTTTGAAGAATTTGTTAGGATTTAGTAGGAGATAGGAGTACACAATCAACAGATTTTGTGATCCTGCCCCAAAATCTTGTATTTTTGTATTTTTGCATGAGCATAATGTTAATTATTTCTGCTAACTTTCCTGCACACACTCCAATATGTCCCCTGCTTGTAACTGTTCATTATTTTAGCAGCTGATTAGATTTTTCCACCAAAATTCACTTCTGCCTCTCGTTTGATTTTAACATAAAAATACATTTCTTCCATTCTTGTGAACATTTTCAACGATGTACAAAACCAAACTTTGGTTAAACAGAATGTGGCTTGTTTATGTCTGATATCTGGCTGCTGCTGAAGAATTTCACAGTTTGGGATCAATAAAGTACATTTTATTGACATACACCTGTTTGAACTGTGCCAGTCTTTAAAACCTTGAGTAACTATGTGTCTTTCTTCCATCACACTAATTTAATAATTGAAACCAAATCACAGCAGAGATCCAGTTGTCGTCTGTGTCGTACGTCTTTTACTTTGAAATCCCCAGGCGGAAGTGACAGCCGTCCATAATGGCGCCGCTGACGCCGCTCGGTGTTGTCGGTGTTAAACCTTCGGGGGACGGAGACTTGAGCGCTGTCGCAGAAACTACGGCCGGCTTCAGGCTGCACTTCTCGGCTTGTGCTGTCTGAGTCCGGCGGGTCCAGCCGGGGGTGGGTCAGGGAGGAAGAGGAGGAGGAGGAGGAGGAAGAAGAGGGGGGCGACAAATAACCTCCAAATGCGATTAGCTGTGCGGGGTTAGTACCGGGGGGGGGCTCCGAGCGTCTGCCCGAGAAGATGAGGCTTCCTCCGGTGAGTGACTGAAAATGTTTCCGTGAGATTTCACAGCTGCGAACGGCGGGCACTGCCTCATTGTGTTGTTGTTGTTGTTATTATTTATTTCACGGTTTGTTTTTCGATGGCTCAACGGTTAAAAAAAAAAACCGCCAAGGTGTCACGGTTACACTGTTTCACGTCAGTAACACAACAACGTTAACGGCTTCTCTTCGGCATTACAACCCCTGATAAGTAAACACAATCTCAGCAGGAATTACCCCCCCCCGGTGGGGCTGGGGCTGTTTTTTTTTTTGTTTTATTTATTGTGAGGTTGGTTTGGATATTTACCCCCTCTGCATCTTCTCCTCCTTCTTTTTTTTTTTAACGGCGGAGCACACCGAGTCGGTAGCGGTGTGAGTGTCCGCCTGAGCAGCATGTCGCTGCCGTCACTCGGCGCACGGCTGCCCGCTGAAGCTCCGGAGCTAACACGTAGCTCCTCTACCCCACACAACAACAACAACAACAATAACAACAACGCCAAACCCCGCCGCTGTAACAGTTTAAACCCCCCCCCCCCCACGTTGCTCAGTGGAGTTGGGGATAAATGTTTGGAAAACTTCCCCCTCGGCCTCTTTAGCTCAGCTGGTGCTAGCTGCTCTGCTAACACAACTGTCCAAGTTCTGCTGCAACCAGAAATCCCAGCTGCAGCTGTTTTTAGTTTATTTAAATTTTTTTTATCTGCAGCCGTTTCTTTGTGTTGTGCTCTTTGCATTGAATAGCACAGTAGTTTTCCGAGTCTACCTGTGAATATGCACCATCTGAGGCTGACTTTGGCCTGCAGGCAGCAGCCACGGTGCCACTTATGGTTGCATAATCAAACCTAATGGTCATCTATCTGCTCTCCACGGTTGGTGTGGTGAAGAGCTTGATGGTGCCAGGTCTTTTGCATTTGCCTCATCATTTGGATCTGCAGGCCTGAGTCAAGCTCTGGAGGTGGATTTCTAAAAAAATAAAAATAAAATAAAATAAATAAAAATAGTGGAGGCCCATCCCAGTGCCAAGTTGGATAGTCATCACTAGTGAGGAATTAAAAATGAATTTGTTGCTGAAGGGAAGGCTGGACTAGATAATAAAGTAGAGATGGGTCATTTTAGTTGTCCGCCATGTACTTGTGCAGGTTTCCAGTGTCCAGGTTCTCAAATGACAGGAGTCATTGTGTATCTTTGTCCCATGACCCAGCAAACAAAATATATTTGGCTTTATCATCATAGAAATTATAAGATGAAACATTGGATTACAGTGAAGTCCAAATGTAGTGATGAAGTGTAAATTTTCACAATTTTCCTGAAAGGTTTCTGGTGTGTAACACCTATCATCATCTGCTCTGGGTTGGCATCGCTCCAGTCTGAACTGGCTGATTATCCATGAAAGTTTTTTTTTTTTTTTTTACACATAGTGAGAATAAATAATATCCTATTTCATCTTCAAGTGGTACTGAAACCTGGGGAGGGGGTGATTGAGTAGACAGATCCACTAAGCTCCCA
Organism: Echeneis naucrates; assembly: GCF_900963305.1. Lineage (NCBI taxonomy): Eukaryota > Metazoa > Chordata > Actinopteri > Carangiformes > Echeneidae > Echeneis > Echeneis naucrates. The sequence goes on along the minus strand of NC_042527.1, from coordinate 18,010,584 downwards.
TTCACAGATAAGCTCTCATGTGCACAGATGTAGGTAACTGTATGCTTTCAGAAAGTATTACAAGTCTCTCCCTGATGGCAGCCTGGCGGCCTCTCTCTTTTTCTTGTGGTGGTTAAATGCAGATCAAAACATAAAGCAGAAAGAAAGCTCATAATAGCTTTTGACACTTGCTGTGAAGCAGAGTAGCTCTTTGTTAGAGAGGGACAGCTACTCTCTTCTTTACATTTCCTTCTTCAAACCTCAGTGGATTTGACTCTCCAGCCTCCTCTGTCAAAGAAATTATCGTTTCAGAAACTGAAGAGGTGTGTCCTTTTGAAGATTCAAACCTGTGGCGTGTTTTTCCTCTTTTTTTATGTTTCTCTTTGTTTGTTTGCTTTTTCAAATATCTCTAGCAGATCTTGGGAATTGCATAAAAAAAAAAAAGAAAAGGAAATTACGGGAGTAGGCAGGAGAACTCCCAGTGTACACCCAGTTAGGGCGTTAAATGTTACATAAAGATGTGTCACTCAAGTCATGCGATTATGTTGTTAAAAAATGATCTCAGTCCATTCTTACAGAGAGGAAGTGATTATTTGAGGTTTCCTTTGCTCGACCCTGTGCAGACGGCGTCTGGAGCACACCCGTGAGCATATGGATCTAAAATCGCTGTTTATCAGGATGTGAGCTTGAAGCCACAGGAAGTTTGTTATTCCAGGGAAAAAGTAAGCAAACCCTTGGGTTCTTCAAGAATGTCTTACAATTTTCCCAGTCATGAGCACCTTCACAAAGATCTCCAAAATCCCCAGTTATAGTTCAGAATTTCCCAGTTACAATTTCAGAAAGTAATGAACATTTTCATTGGAATTACTAAAGAGCCCAGGGTGACAGGGTTTAGTCTCGAATAAAAATATATAATTAGCACAAACAATTTCTAAGTGTGTGTCGTGTTGTTCAGTTGACGTGAATTTACATGTGACGAAGAACAGAAGAAATTTGACAGTTTGTAGGTGAAACCAGAAGATCAACTTCCACTCAACTAGCTAAACGATCGGCTGTTTTACTGGGTAGTATACTGAATATATTGGTGTTATAAAGCAGCAGCAACAAAATCTGTTGGATTTTTGCTTTAAAAATGAATTAAAAGGGTTAATTTATGATCAAGATCAAAATGACTGCTGATTTATTTTTTGGGAGACAGACATTTCCCTTTATCAGCAAATCAAAAGTTTAACAAAACAATTCTTAGGCAAAAGAAGAACCAAGGCACTTGTTTAAATTAAGTGTATGACTCATTCTCCAGTGCAGCTTTAAGTGACAGAGTATGTTGTACACTAAGGAGTATGATGATGTCAAATACCCTTCATCTATAAATCAGCCAATAACAGGCCTGAAAAGTCCGGGCTTCATCACAGCATTCAGCATGATTTAATGCACGGCTTATCATTATTAATCCTCCTCATCCCCCTCATCACTCACTGAAACGTAAATGCTACAGTGTATAGAAGAACACAACAAATAAGCTGATAAGATGTTTGAGACCATGATACTAATTACCAAGTTAAGTTTTCAACATTTGAAATATTAACTGAGAGATTTAATCCTGAATATCTTAAAGACGGTTTCTTAAGATCAACTGTGGGGTTCTTAAAAACAAAAAACAAAAACATGTTTTCAGCAAGGTAACTCCTTTAACTCCTGATCCTGATTACTTTCACTGATTAAATCTGTGCCATGCGTTTGAAAGTTACATATATGAGCTTGTGTTTAGTGCTCAGGCATCACTAACCATTACTTTCACTCTATCTTGAAAACTGAACATCAGGATTTCTCATAATGTCATGAGATATCCAGGATAAATTCTTTCACATATAGATGCTCTGCTCTTCAGCTTGTTCATTGTTGTTTTTGTGCATTTACGGCCCAGACATCTTGTCGTTGTCTCCATATGTGTAATCCAGACATCAGTTAGTAACTTACAGCTGATAATATGGGAGGCCAGGTCTGAGCAGTTGGAAATATTTACACATGATGTTCATAATTTGAAGAAAAATGTCTACAATGTCATTTTTACATGGTCTCATACACAGTGAAGTGGCTGTGGCACTGTGATTGATCTGATTGTTCTCAATTTGCTGATTATTTTGTCTGTCTGATGTCAAAACAACGCATGTTAGAATGTAGTTCATGTCTTAAAAATTTTTTCTTTTGTCTGTCCAGTGGTTTAAAGCCCAGAAGATATTAGTGTCACAAGTGCCAAAAAATAATCCATGTGAGGAATTGGAACCAGCAAATGTTTCCTCAATAGGAACTCAAAATGATTATTCAAATACTAAATTGGAGGTATAATTTCACTGATTGATTGTCGACTGATTGTGGAAGCTCCAGTGCACTTAAATGCTTTTATGGCCCTTGTTAATTATTAGATCTCATTTTCTGGCTGTGATACATCAAAATGTGAAGAATCATCCTCACACAGGAAGTGGACTCCAGGAATTCATAGGAAATAAAAGCAAAGCAGAAATAATATTCTCGAAATATACACATAAAATATGGGAGTTCTGCATATTACATAACCAGAAGACGAATGTCAGACTACTCTGAGTTGCTATCTGGTGCAGTTCCTTGACAGGAAACAGTCTTCTAACTGCGAGGTCCTAACGAACTGACTTTGCCTTTCAGTATGTCTGAGCTTCCACACTGTTAATGCGCTTGTCTTATGTAATTATGCTGCCATATCAGGATGTCCAGTCAGGCATGGTTTATTGTGGTAGTAGTCTGTAAGGCCTTTTCATTATTAGCATGTCTGGCTTACACTGGACGCTGGAGCAGGGCTGTCAGTTAATGTGGGTTCAACTTCAGTTTGTTTGATTTAAACAAAACAACTAAAGTCTCGACTCTCTTCACTCACGTTTCAATTTGAATATTTGAATGAATGTACTCTGTTTCACTCGAGATGAATGCTCTTGTTGTTAATTTGACACTCAACAAAAATGTTGAAACTGAGGCAGGTGATCGAATGAAACTTCTGCCAAGAGTGGTGTTGTAGGTTAAATAATCAGTCATTTATTAGTTTTAACATGTAAAAGAAACAAAGCAATTTTGACAACTGGTTGCAGCTTTTTTTTAATGTTAGTTTTTATTGGTTTATATGTTTACTAGCATATTTAGATGACTACCTTTAGGTATTGGACAGTTAGCTGGACAAAACGATGGATTTCAAGATGTCCCTTTGGGCTTCTATTACTATTTTACAATATTTCTTTTGGCTGTCAAGACCTTATTGTCATAAGAATAATGGTCAAGAAGGAGGCAGCTTCATGGGAGAGGACTACACCGTCTTGACTTTCTTGCTTCACTACGTGTAGTTGCTTGCCTTTCTAATACTTTTCGATTAGTCACTATTTAATGAGTTGAAGGTCATGTTGTTAGAGACGCATGTTTGTTGATTGTGTAACTAAATGGACTATTTTCTCTCAGCTGTGCAGGTTCTGACTGACACACTCTCGTGCACATGTGTCTCCTTTAAAGCATCTTCCCAAGTTTACATGTCTAAAAATACAACTCCTTCACGCACTTTGACTAAAGATGCATTATTCAGCGCCTCTGCAGAGTAATTAAATCTTAATCAGGGATGGGCTCCTGTCGTCATGGAGGCGTGTCTGTCTGTGTGTGTTTGTTCACATGTATTTGTGTGCGTATTCATGCAGTCCGCTGGAGCTTTGCTGAATTTTATGGTGCGAGACAATTCAAGACGCCTCTGAGTGAGTGCAAGGGAAGGCGTCTTTGCTGAAGCGACAGATCCCAGAGTTAGACTGGGCTAAACTTCAGTGCGTAGATGCTGAGCTCATTCAGTGGTTGCTATTTTGACGGGTAAATGAAGTCGGCTCCCGTATTGACCGAGCAGTGACGTCACCTGGTGTGTTTTGCTCTTAAGCTGAATCCTTGTCATAATCCGTGTGGGCTGTGCTTGCCTAAAGAAATGTACACTTCTCTTATTAAAGCACTGTTGATTTATTTCATTTAGGAGTGGATTTGGAACGTTGTGGATTTTCTGTGAAATTGTCGGTCTAGTTTGAGCAGTCTCCCTCGGCCTCCTTCCTGCTGTGGCTCAAATGTTTTCACTCGCCCCAATACACACTACACATGTAACCTCGTGTCCTGTGCCTTCCCTGTTTTTGTGCTGACATCGTGCCCGTGCTTGCATCTTAAACTAAGCGGAAAATGTGTTGACTCCGCTCCTTTCTCCGAGGCCTCTGCTCTGCGGAATATTTGGTCTCTGGTGTAATCCCTGGTCTCTCTTGTCCTTATGTGAGTGACCCTGTAGCTCAGCCTGGTTGTTACTCATTTGCAGCCCTCGTGCCCCCCCCCCCCCCCCCCCCCACCACCACCACCACTACCACCACCACATCACATCACATCCTCTCTCCAAGGTCTCATCAGCAAGGACAGACAAGGCAGGTTTACTGAGGCAGTGATTCAGGCTTCAGCTGTTTTCCATTCATGGCTCTGATTGCCTTGTCGAGCTTGGATGGATAATGGCTCACTATGTATGATGATGTGCAATACACATTCAGCTGAGTACTTGCTGCACTAGATGCTGTATTAACTGAACCAGACTGTTGTTCATGAACTATGTCATAGACCGATCAAATTTTTCATTCTCATTCATCTGTAATGGTTGGGACATTTAATTTATCTGCCGGATGTGTTTCTATATCAACACCACTGGTGTATTAAAGATGCTTATTTTGATCCAAAGTTTTGGTTATAAATGTCAAAAAGAGGTTCAAATTTCTGTTCTATACAGAATTTTACATTTTTGAGATACCGATATTATCAGGTTACCTGTTTTTTAGTCGAAACCCTCTTCCATATGAAGAGGAAGAAGCATCACGCCTTTGTTTTAGAAGCCTGAACTGTTAAATTTGGGACATGGTGTTGTATCTTGTGCCTGAAACAGTTTACTGTAAGGCTGCAAGAACCGATCACTTTCATAATTGATTAAGCTCCAGTTTTTCAGAAATGGGGGTTTGCTCTATAAAAAAAAAAGAAAAGACTCAACTCCAGTTGATGTCCAGCATTTCCCTTTATTATCACAGCAGAAAAAGAAAACCAGGCAATATTCACATTTGAAAAGTGTATCCTGTGAAATTTAGCTTGAAAGTTTGTTTGGGAAATTAAATATCAAATCAGTTGCTGAATTCAGTCTCATCTCTTACTTTACTGCAACAATTGAGCTCTGCTTGAAAATACCAAGATTGTGCAAATTGTTTTTATTCAGATTCAAGACCTTTATTTGTCCCGAGGGGCAATTGGTTCTGCCGCAGTGGCAGTAAAAACATCCATAATAACTACTACAACGATAACAGAAATAGAGAGAGACACACTGATGCTACCTGGACTTAACTGAGTTGAGCAGTGGGATGGGCGAGAGTACGAAGGAGAATTTACATGTTTACTTTGGCTAGTGGCTGTTTCTTCTAATATGTAGATTAATTTTTTTAAAGGGAAGAGCTTTACCAACTTATCAGCAAAAGCAAAGCAGAACTTACAACGAAGAAGCATCTCTTATCACTGAAGAGACACTTGACCCACAAGTGAAATCTTCAGTTCAGAATGAGCACTCTTCTCGACTTTATCATCTCAAATTCATATACTCTAAGCACACGGGGAATTCTGTATTATTATTATATATCACCTCACAGGGTAACTAGCAGGATGTTTTGCTGCAGGTTGGGGAGCATCTTTTTAATGAACGGTGTTTCCCCTCTTTGCCTAAGGTGTGGGCGTTGGGAGCTTGCCAGACTGGGTGAAGTGATAGCTGAGAGGGAAACCTACTGAGAAAAAACCGCCTGGGACTGCTGAGGAGGACCTCCGTGCAGGTGAGGGCTAACGAAAAAGACCACTATGTCATGGCTAAATGTTTAATCAGGGCTTTCACCTCTGTTCAAACTGCATAAAAAAAAAAATGCAATTTCCATATCCGGTAGAGTTTAAAGTGAATACTGAGTGCAGCCCGTGTGGAAATATTTGCATTTTGTTAAAGGATAATGATAGCATTCAAACTAAAATCCTAAAGAGTATTGTAGTTGGACAGGATACTCGACCTACTGAAAGAGCAGAACACTCACAAAAAATTTTGAGAATAGTAGAGCCTTTTGAATTATATTTAAGTGAGTAGGGGACAAAGCGATGGGAAAAAAAAAAAAAAGATCAGTGATTCAGGCCATCATGGAAATGTGAACTGATTTGATATTAGGACAAGCTCTTCCTGCTTCTAGGTTCACACGGCTGTCGGCAGGGTGGATCCTGACCCATGGAGAATTATTTCCAGGCGGAGGCCTTTAACCTGGACAAGGTGCTGGACGAGTTTGAACAGAATGAAGGTGAGCTGAAGTGTTAGCTTTGATAAATGTGGAGATGAGACAGCGACAAGCGGTGAGTCATTCCGCTTGAGAAAAGACAGATGGGGCAGTCATGACATTGCAATTTCAGAAGAACTGTGCTTAGTTTGACATGACATTATGTAAGACATGAGTAAAGCATCAGGGGTCAAATTAACGCCAATCAACCACCACACAGTAAGTCTGAGTAACATTTACAGGTCAAAATTGAGGGTGTGCAAAGAGGGAATAGGACTAATTGGATTTTCCATTTCCTTTGGGTTTTCATGAAACTATGTAATTGGTGCAAGCCAGGAGCATTGTTCTTTTTCATATTTAATCCTCACAATAAGTTTAACAAAAAATACTGTAAAGTAAACATTAGCATTACTAAGCTGTGCAGACTCCCAGCACTGCAGAATAAACAATCAGATTATTCAAGACTGTTCTTTCCCTCTGGATATATTGTTGATGACTCCAGAAAATGCTGGTCCTGCTGAAACACGCACACACAGAATGTATTTTGATAGTACTGTGAGCTCTGTTTGTATTTTGGCTGAGTGATTATCTGTGTGTCCTTTGCCAGAGATCCAGCTTGGCAGATTAAGTGTGCGTGTGCGTGTGCACGCAAACCAAGTACACCACATATGAAAACAGCTTAGCATGAATTCCTGGGAGCAAAGTGCTATATAGTGACTGACACTGCTGTGTGACAAAGTTGTTTTGAATAAATATGAAAAGAATTTTTGGTCCTATTACACAGGATTCATGTGTCAGCCTGACTGATGGCTCCCATGGGCGGTCAGGCCATTTGGCCCACTTTCTCAGAATTTCCCAGTCCATCCATGCACTAATTTCCTGCTTCATGGCAGCCTCATTTCTCAATTTGTCAGCTGATATGTTCTGCCATTTTAAGCTCTTTCTGTCACTGGGGAGTGTGTATCTTCATCGTCCACAGTTCTTAGCAGCAGTTTGCTTGAGGGGTCTTTGTTGTTGAAGTTCATGATTTTTTTCTGGAGGCCACTTTCTCTTGTTTTCTGTTTCATTTCTTCAATGTGATTGTTTATGTGATGTTTCATAAATGAAATATAGCTCAAATAAAATAAAAATTTTTTATTAAGTTGTAATGTGAATTTTGTCACATTTCATAGTCAAAAGAGCTAAAGACAGTTTCTCCAATCTCTTAGTGGCAGCGCTAATGGGATTAAATGATTTTGCTTTATTTATTGCTCAGGGTTAATGAAGTAAGTCAAAACGAGAACCTTCTAATCCTTTTGTTTTCCTCTTTCCCGTCTGCCAGATGAGACGGACACTCCTCTTCTCTCGGATTCTAAGTGGACACAGATCCTGGCCCCACCAGCTCACCTGCTCTCACTGAACCCCGCCCTGGCCCACGCAGACCTAAGCCCCCGGGAGAGTCCGCTAACCTTGAAGACTCTTCCAGAGTCCTGCTCCAGCGCCTCTCCGGGGGCGGACCCGAAAAGACTTCCTGGTCCTGAACTTCAATCCTGGGTAGAGGAGAGGCCGGCCGACGTCCACAGCCCACCGCTCCCCCAGCCTAACATCGGCAAACTGGTGGGAACCGACGACCTCTCGCCAACCCCTGTAACGGCTTGTAGTGCCGTGGAGAATGGTTGTCCTACAAGCCCACAACATGAAGGGCTTAGCAAGGAGAAAAGTTCTCCTCAAGACAGCCAGTCTGCTGGTGCTAATGGCCAGGCGGGTAAACCTCATCAGGAGGAGAGTGTTGCCTCAGGAGGAGGAAGTTCCAATGGTAGTCACACTCACTTTACCTTTGAACTTGGATTAGGACAGGAAGAGCCTCCACGTGATGAGACTCATCCACATGAACCAGCAACACAAATTGGGGAAGGTGTCAAAGAGGAAGTTGGTACAGTTGTTTTGCAGGACTATGGTCAAGAAAGACAAACTGAAAACTCCAACAAGGAGGAGCAGGGAAAAAGTGTCCTGAATGGAAATGGTCACACTGTTTGTGAGGCAGAAGAAAATGGTTTTTGTCCATCGGACAGGCTTGAAGTGGAGGAGGAGGGGAGATGTGGTGAAGAGGAGCAGATAGACCAGCTCCTCAGAGTAACAAGCCTTTCCAACGGTCTGGACCAGGAGACAAGTAGTCATTGTAAGCAGAAAGGCACAGAAGAGAAGGAGGAGGAGGATTATTCTCCCTATTCCGTCCCATCCAAAGAAGATTCTGTGACTGAGGAGAAGGAAATGGAGGAGAGCAAGCAAGAGAGCAGCGACAGTGGAGCAGTGGGATCTGGTAGCATCCAACCAAAACTCACCAACAACCGGCTGCAGCCAGTCAGCGTTCCCTATGGAGGAGCACGGCCGAAGCAGCCAGTCAACCTCAAGCTCCAGATTCCCCAGCCGCTATCTGGCCAGGTCCAAAACCAGCTCGGCCCATCCAACATCAGCAAGAACAAGAACCTTGAGAACCACTGTTGGAGAGGCACGCTGTCTGAAACGATGCAAAGTGGGACTGATCAAACTGCACTTGGGGTGAATGGAGATAGTGTTGCCCACTCTTCTTCCCTGATGCCTTCAGAGAGTCCAGACAATGACCTACAGGCAGGCCAGCAGGGCGCTCTGTCCAAGAAACCTGCCACCTCCCTGGGAGAGGTCGCCCCAGTGTGGGTGCCTGACTCTCAAGCTCCCATCTGTATGAAATGTGATGTCAAGTTCACCTTCACCAAACGGAGGCATCACTGCAGGGCCTGCGGCAAGGTTAGACGAGCACTAGAGCTGCTTTAAAGGAAAACTCCACTCTTAGAAACAAAGAGTAACACACTTAAATAGGGCAAATGACAATTTACTCTGTATTTCTTTGTGATCTGGGTTTTATTTTATTTATCATATCTTAGAATGTGCTTCATATTGTCTCCACAAATATTTCTAGCGGCTTCTGCCCTTACAGTAGCTTGTGCTGATGCCGACCCCCCTCCACATTATGTTGGCTCTGTGGCTGGCATGTGTCCAGTGATAACAATGATGTCTACATGTCAGGACTTGTAAAGAGAAAGAATGATATACTAAGATCCTGCATTATAGCATTTTAGCAGAAATAACCCCCCAGAGGTAACACATAGTTGTAATCTATTACAGTTTGTGAGTATGCAAGATGTAGCTGTGAGATATATATTTATATATATTATTATTTTTTTTTAACAGAACAATATTTCATCAGGGATTTAAAAGCTTTTTTTGACTCTGTGAGGATTGAGTAGGTATATTAAATGCAGTACTTTTGATAGATGAGTTCTTTTTTTAGGCTTTTTTTGGGGGGGGTGGCAGATTAACTGGCTTTTCAGGTAGCTTTCTAACACCATGACCACCCACACATACAGCAGGACGTCCGCACAGTAGTTGCAGACATGGTCGCTGACGCTGCATTGTAAAATTGCCGGACTGCTACTTAATTTCCCATGGTGGTAAACAAGCACACGCTCTGCCACTTGAGCAGGGAGGAGCTGGCACTGCAGTAATACTGACACCAGCATTGGGTAACAATAGAAGCAGCGGGATGCTCCGACCATCCACAACCACAAACCTGCTTATGTTGCTTTGACGCTCTGAAATTAAAAGGATACTCCAACCGTAGTCCAATCATTTACTGAAATCATGTTACTGGATCATGATGTGTAATGAGGTGCTAATCCATTGAAATTGCCTTGTATACAGCTGCAGCTCATTGAAGTACCGGCTAAACACAGGAAATCAATATCCATAAAGTGGTAGATTTGCTGCACATGCAATCAGAACTTTTTTCCAATTATTCTTCTCTTAAAATCAGGGCAGCAAATGTGAACTAATTTGGAGAGACAGTTGCATAGGATTGTCCAGTGTGCTCATATTTTGTATTAATGTGAGACAGATGATGTGTTTCTGTGTGTCTGCTTGCTATTTTAAGGTGTTCTGTGCAACTTGCTGCAGCCTGAAGTGCAGGTTAACATACATGGACAAGGAGGCCCGTGTTTGTGTCACATGTCATTCAGCTCTGACAAGTGGTGAGTATCAGTGCAAATAGAGATTTGTTGAAAGTTTAAGGAGTAAAGAGAAATTAGTTTAAAAAAACTTAAATATTAGCTTTTCTTACTCCCTTAGTTGAAACATTACTGAAAGGATTGGGCTTTATTTATTTTTGCCGTGATAAACCTTAACCTACATTACTTCTGGTTATTCAGCATCAAAACTGTTGACAGAAATAAGTTGTTGTTGCATACAAGGAGTCTTCGTTGATAAAAATTTGTTACACCTGCGATTGTCATTTTGTGTTGACCCTAAATGTTTGCAGTGCAAAATTTCCACCTAGCCACATTTCTTCCAGCTCAATCGTGGGAGACGCCAGCCACTGGAAACAACCAGAGTCCAAACCCCAACAACCCAGCAGAGTACTGCTCCACCATCCCCCCTCTTCAACAGGCTCAGGCCTCTGGGGTCCTCAGCTCCCCTCCTCCCACCGTCATGGTGCCGGTGGGAGTCCTGAAACAGCCAGGCAACGAGGGTTTGAACTTTACTAAACATAAAAATACTCTTAGCACTTTGTATTTCACCTTTACACTAACATTTTCCACACTTCTTTTTTTTCCCTGAAAGTAAACATTTTCACTGTGTCTAAATGACTGAGTGTTCAAGTCAGTTGAACATTTTTTCTGTAAAAATTAATTTTGTGACCCATGTTTAGGATCCTTGTCACGTGAGCAGAGGAGGGTGTGGTTCGCCGATGGGGTTCTACCAAATGGAGATGCAGCAGAGTCCCCCAAACCTCTGACTCCCAGTCCAGCTCCCTCCCAGTCACTGGCCATCTCCACGAGTTCGAACAAAACCTCCAGCGCTGATTCCTCAGAGGTAGGCTTGGCACGAAAAAAACATTCAATCACAGCTAATGCTATTACGTTAGCATGTACAGTCATATTAGCTGGAGGAGGTCACAAAGAACTCTTTCTGTGGTATTCTTGGCGGTTTACCAACCAGCTCAAGAACTGTAATAAACGGCAGTAAACAGTTTTAAAGAAACATTGCATCAGCGCATATTTGTAATAAGAAATCCCAGCAGGTTGAGATTCTCAAAGCTGGAACATACTACAGTAGATGTACTCAACCAGTTGTTGTTGTTGTTGTTGTGAGTCAACAACCCAAGTGACCACTGTGTTCTCTTAACAGCCTTGAATAGAACTGCAAGTTGGGTTAGTGCCCCACGTTTGTGCCAACTGTCAGGATGATTCATGGCCCGTAGAACAGAGTGATTGTTGAAGCTTTCGAATGGCTATGTCTTAGAGAGCCTGCTTATGGTATGCAGACACAACTGGAGTGTAAATACAGACTGAATTTATTGCCATGGTCATGGTAAGGTGTAAATTTACCCGGAGCATTGAGTGGCACTGTGGAATGATTGATACACAGAGGCTCTCCCTGTGCTTTTCCAGCTGTTCTCTTGGTGTAGCACCTTATATGAAATAAATGATTTAAGGCCTTTAGTAATGTTCAAAGGGCACTGTGTATCTGTCTTCTACTGTTGTGCGTAAGGTAGCTCACAAACTGACAGGGTAGCTGTGTTGTCCAACATTGTTCTTAACATAAACAGCTGGCAGAAGTGTCTATCTATCTAAACTGAGGTCATAAAGAAACTACTCTGTGACGGCCCTGGTGCTTTCTTATCTGCGAATTTCTACATAGTCTTGTAGGCATCAGATGAGACGGTCGATGAATGGAACTGTTCCATAAAGTGCACATTGGACTGTGATTAGAGCTGCTGATGGCAGATTTGACTGCCCCTTGTACTTATTCCATGTGTCTTGACATTGTCACAGCCACGGAGATGCTTTTGGATTTTGTTGCTGTACTATAACGTCTCACTGTGTGTTTTAGCTTACAGTACATCTAACCCTGCACCTCCTGCCTCTCCTCTCCACCCTCAGGCAGCCCATACGCCTGTTGCCCCGGTGGGCAGCCCCGTGGGCAGCTCCCTCAGCCTGATTCCAGAGGACGGGCTCCCTCCCATCCTCATCTCCACTGGAGTCAAAGGAGGTACGGGAGGCCACATCACAGGTGCTTGCCCTCATCCTCACCATTCTACTGCCTCCTTCATTGCTCCGTCAGCTGCCGTGTCTGTGCTTGTTCTTCTGTACTTAAAATCACAGCTCATGTTACATTCACCCATTGCCAACAAGAGAAATGGGAGGCTTTGTGGATGGAAATGCTGTGGTGATGCTTTGAATCATTTTGGGGGATTGTTTACGTGGTCCGATCATTTTCTCTCTTCCTACCTCACTTATAATTCTTCTCCATCCTCACCTCCTCCCTGGTCTCACTCTAACATCTCCACCCCTTCTCATCCTCTTTTATTTACTCTGTTTATCTAACTTAACCTCAATTCCTCCTTTCCTTCACTCTTGTCTCCCTGTTCTACTCCTCCCTAACCCACCTGCAGACTACGCAGTGGAGGAAAGGCCATCGGAGATTGTCCTCATGCAGCAGCTGGAGGAGGGAGGCCCAGACCCCCTGGTCTTTGTGCTCAACGCTAACCTGCTCGCCATGGTCAAGCTTGTTAACTGTGAGTTACCCATCTGTTACCGTTCCGCCCTTTAAGCAGCATTTAATTAAAATCATTTTTGGAGAAATATGGATGCAGGACTACTTTGATCCTTATTGGCTCATGTTTAAAATAAGATATATAATAAATAAAACTCTCAAATCCAAACAGTGAAGAATATAAACACTAAATTTGTCTCATCAGCACCAAACATAACGACAGATATCTCCTCTCTGAACCTGCAGATGTAAACCGGAAGTGCTGGTATGTGACGACTAAAGGCATGCATGCTGTCGGCCAGGCAGAGGTGGTCATTCTGCTGCAGTGTCTCCCTGATGAGAAAACCATCCCGAAAGACATCTTCACCCACTTTGTGCAGCTCTATCAGGAGGCCCTCAGCGGTAAGAACTCCACACAGTGAGCCTCCTGGTGGAGATGCTGACAACTAGTCCACCTCCACCATGGGCCCCTGTTGGGGGACACAGCAGCTCATTAGCAGGTTGTGTCTCGAGGTCTGTAGGTTAGACCACCTCCCTCCATCAGGTGCTGTCTGTTTAAAAGTGAGTTAACCTGAATGTAATACAAGGGGAAAATGTTGCAGCTGTACTTTTTGTTCAATAAGGCAAGAGCACTGTGTCATACTCTATTTAGAAATCAGGTTATCGTCCGCTGCTGTTGAATTATGTCTCTGCCTTCTTTTTTTTTTTTTTTTATGAAACATGGTCTAAATATTGTCGGGGCGCTTCCCTCCAGGCGTGACACCTCACCACTGCCTGCGTTGCGATTTTAACTCCGTATGCTGCAGAGCAAATAAGGCTAATATCAGGTGACTCTGACGGCTTGCTCCCCTCAGGGTGTTTCCTTTTTCATATCCACACCGGAGCAGTTTCAGGCTACTGGAAAGGAGCCACATTGCACGTGTCGTTCCTGATTAAGTCGCCGTTTGTCAGGGCTTGAGAAGAAGAGCTGGCTTTAGCAAGTCTCAGCTGAGCTTTATCTTGTCATTACTGTTATTGTGTTATATGCCGTCCAAAGCCAGTGATCGCTACCATGGGTAATTAGTAAGATGAACCCTTTGTGGGTAATATGAGGTTGTAGATTGAGCAGGCAAGCTTTTATTCACTATTGTAGAACTTAATTTAGACCAAGCAAGACCCCTAATCCACACAGTAATCCAGTAGAAGGCACTGTGAGCCTCTGCCTTTCATATCTGTCTCCCTTTTCAGAGGAAGAGAACCTCCTGTTCCCTCTTTGTGCATTTGTATATTTCATCAATCTTATCCTTTCACTTTTAATCTCATCTCCATCTCATTCTGTTTTTTGTACTTTTTGCTCTCAAGCACTTCGTTTATTACGTCTCTTGTTCTCTCCCTGCCATCCCACTGCACTATCCCTCTATTTTACCAACTCCTCCTCCTTTTCATATCTCTGATATCTCTAACCTCGTTCTCCTCTTCTTCCTTATCTAAAGGAAATGTGCTGAGCCACCTGAGTCACTCCTTCTTCACGCAGAGCTTCCTGGGCAGTAAGGAGCACGGCGGCTTTCTCTACATCAGCCCCTCATTTCAGTCTCTGCAAGATCTCCTGCTGCCAAACCCGCCTTACCTCTTTGGCATCCTGATCCAGAAGTGGGAGACGCCCTGGGCCAAGGTTTTCCCCATCCGCCTCATGCTGCGGCTGGGCGCAGAGTACCGATGTGAGTTTGGACAACTGAGGTTTACACAGTAAAGGGTGCACACATCCAAAATCAAATCACACAACCTTTCATTAGAATTTAGAGAATTTATTATTAGTCTTATTCTTTATTTTATGAAAATTTCCCAACAAGATTTTAAGTTTGGTATTTTTTGGGTGGCTGGGTATGTGTTAATATTTATAACACATAACGTCAGAGATTAGCAAGTCTATAAATATTAGCATATTTTCCCAAAACTCCTGAATGTGGGTTTTTTTTCCCCCAGCTAATGGGAAAATGAATAAAGATTCAAGAATTGTAAAGGCGTCAAATTTGAGCATTTGAATTCAGTTTTCAACATATAAGTGTTTGCGTTACTTTGTGCTGACAAAATGTGTCCATAGCACCAAAAAAGTAAGAAATTTAATATGTGGCTCTATCTATACAACCATCCTGTGGAAAGACGTGGCTCCTCATTCTCTTCGCACACAGCATCAAAAAAGGACATGGTATCAAGTTTCTGATATGGATAATGCATAAGTATTGATCCAAATGACCCTAAAGTGTAATCAGTCTGAGAGCAATGCTGCAGTTTATAGTGCGGTGTAATGTTGCACTAAATATTATTATGAAAATACGCTAAATTAATAACAGTTTCTAGTGGCATACTGAGCATATCCGCCTGATCGAAGTGGAGCAAAACTTTGAACTACATGTTTGATGGAGGAGGAAATGTCTGTTTTGTCTGTAATGTAAACTTAGGTTTCACATTAAAGCCATCAGCAGCAGTGAGGGTGAAAGAAAAACTGCTGAAGCATACTGGCTGTGCCAGCTGATTGGAAGAAATAAGTAGAGGCCTTTATTCGAGATACACTAACAATCAAAGCACAAATACCAGAAGGCTGAATTTGGTTAAAAACAGAGCAATGACCTTGAGTATCCTCTGATGGTTTGATGGTTTCTCGTGGTAAAATATGAAGGGATTTGTATACTGGTTGTCAGAAGAACTTCATCCACCTCATTCCAGCCAGGTTTTATACATTTCTCACTACTTCCCGGATAAACATGGATGACTTGTGTGGGTTTTTTTTTTTTAATCATGAGTTCCCCTCAGCCAAATCCCCCATCCCTCCCAGCGAGACCTGCCAGCACGAAGCGCCGCCTGCCTCCGTTAAGCTTCTTGCCTGCTTCCAGTGTGCACGGATAAAATACATTAACAAAGCCACACAGAGCTGAAGCTCATTAATACAAAATGTTAGCATTTCCATGAAATTAATCCACCACACAAAGAGTGCAGTTCTCCACGCTCTCACCTCGAGCATTAAGCAGTGACCAGAGGAAGGTTGGGTGGCCTGTGAGCACACGCGTTCCCCCTGAACTGCACTGTCAGACTGCTTTATGGCTAATGAGCCCCATACAGATCTTATATCCAGCTGTTTGCTGAGATAAGGCTAAAAATAGTCATCTAAGGAGCTTTAGATGCTGGAGAAAAAGGCAGCCTTATTTTTCACTTGTGGATTAGGAGCCTTCCTCCTAACTGCAGGCGTAGTTCACTGGATTTGATGTTAGCATGTGGGGGTCTTGGTTTTCAGTTCATTAGCATTTAGGAGTGATGAAGATGGGAAAACAAAGAAAACACTAGTTGTGTAGTCAATAAGAATGTTACAAGTCCTGGAAACATCAGCTGATGTACTACATTAATAAAACAAAATAATAATGAACAAGGAATACGGCCCCAATGTGTTCAACAAAATACAAGCTGAATCAAAATATCATCTCTTATTGCTTATAGTCGATGCTGGATCCAAATATTGAAATTATTTCCAAATTTGCTTCATTCTACACAAATATTTGATACATTTCCATGACAACTAATACAGATAACTGGGCCAGAGGTTGAGGAACAATGACAGTACATTAATAAATCACTAAACTTTTTATTTTCAGTTTATCCATGCCCACTGTTCAGTGTTCGCTTCAGAAAACCTCTCTTTGGGGAGACAGGCCACACCATCATGAACCTGCTCGCAGTAAGTGCTTCCTTTCCTCCTGTGTGTTGTTGAAAAATGACACGAAGCGAGGAAGTCATTTACCAAGCACCTCGACTGTCTTTGCTCATGTTATGTTGTGAGTTATTTGGCTCTTCCTCCCTCCCCTCGTCCCTGCTGTAGGACTTCCGTAACTACCAGTACACTCTGCCGGCGGTGAAGGGGCTTGTTGTGGACATGGAGGTGAGGAAGACGAGCATCAAGATACCCAGCAATCGCTACAATGAGGTGAGAATCCTACATTTAGTGTCTCCATTAACAACAGAAAACATCTCACTCCGGTTAAAAATAAGTCGCTTTCACACCTGAGGAAAATATTTTAGTTATTATTTAATGCGAACATTGTTTTTTGACATGAAGCTTCACAGACTGGCTGTAACTCATTCATCAGAAAGTCTTAGTCCTGTTTGTCTGCGCCGCTTTCACACCATCAACAAAACGTTTGGAGGCCGACTGGCACCTTCCTCTCCACACACCGACAGTCCAGCTGTTTTTTGTTTTTTGTTTTTAAACCAGACGAGCTGAGCTGAACCAAATGGGACGAATGCTCCAGATTTAATTTGAACTGCAGCACCCTAAAACTTCAAACACTGAAGCATGAAAACGGACTGGAGACGTTGGAAGGAAGCAGAGCTGTTTTTCATGTGTCGCCACAGTCAAGCATGCTTTCTGGGATTATACTTAATTTTGAAGACGCTACCACCATTAAATCCCCACCAGACTAATGTCATCAGTGCAGGAGGGTTTTTAAAGCTCCTCAAACACACACACATGTTCTGCTCTGTGTAGGTGATATGTGACAAACTCTCCAGGATCCCTGCAGCTGAACATTAGGCGTAGGCTGCCAACTTGTTATAATGCTGCTGCCTCGAGGGTGTGAATGAATGTCCATCCAGAAGAAGTGATACACACCAAGCACCATTTGGCTGAGAGAATGAGCCATTGGTGGAGAGAGCGGAGCTGGTTGTAGTGTTTGGCTGCCGATTGCAGTAACAGATGGGAGCCCAGTAATGTGAAGTGGGAGATCGTTTCTCAACAGCTTGCAGGCGAGCCTTTAGCGCAGCAAGTGGTTAAAGCCCTCCAGATTTTTAGTCTTACTTCTGATTTGCAGAGGACGGCATCAAAGAGTTGCAGAAGCTGCAGAAGGGGATTTAGTAGAATTAAAGTGTGGATTCTTTCAACTATTGATATCCAACCCTGTCAATGTCCTTCTCTGCAATCTGTCATCTCATTACTGTCCTGTTTAGCTCAAGCGCTTTTAACCACAAGCCCGCGGCAATTAGGCTTAACAAGGCAGCCTCCCTTAAGCCCATTTTCCTCAGCTCTCACCCAAAGGGCAGCTTAATTATATGAGGATATTATTTATTTGATTTTTTTTTTCTCCCCCTTGCAGCTAATGAAGGCAATGAACAAGTCCAACGAACACGTGTTGGCCATGGGGGCGTGTTTCAACGACCGGGCCGACTCCCACCTGGTGTGTGTCCAGAACGATGACGGGAACTATCAGACACAGGCCATCAGCATCCATCACCAGCCGCGCAAAGGTGCCGACACAGACACACAGTCTGACTCATCCTCACCTCTCCAGTCTGTCTGGTTACATCCGGCTCTCCTGACTGTTATTATTCCTGTTGTCTGTTTGCCTGAAAACCATTTTTCACTCAGTTAATGGTCGATTTGAGACGCTAAAGCAAAGTTGATTATTCTTCCTTGTTCTGTTTGTTTTCAGTCACTGGAGCCTGTTTCTTTGTGTTCAGTGGTGCTTTGAAAGCCTCATCTGGCTTCTTAGCCAAGACCAGCATTGTGGAAGGTGAGAGCTGTTGCCACAAATGACATTATCTGTAAAAATATCAAGTATATTTTGTATGAAGCTGCCACATTATGGTCACAACACCTGCAGAGTGGCCACGTCACTACGATAGAACTATTAGTGCTGCTGTCAGCACTGGAGATGAGGTTTAGTTGTGCCATCTATAACATGGCAGATGTTTCTTTAACATCTTTGAGTGTATCACAGATACAGGAAATACAGGGATGTATGTATTTTACACTTCAGATGCATATTTTATTTTTTTCCACTCTGGTTTGTAGCCTCAAAGACAAACGCTGATAAAACACTGATCAGAATCATCACAGTCCACAAGACAACCAAAGTGAGCTTCACGAGGAAAGAAGAGGTTAAAGGGTCCATTGATTATCAATGTCTTAACTAGTAGACAATTTGTTCAAACCCTTAGATGGTGTGATGATCCAGATCACAGCTGAGACCATGGACTCCCTACGGCAAGCCCTAAGGGACATGAAGGACTTCACCATCACATGCGGTAAAGCCGACCAGGAGGAGAACCAGGAGCTGGTCCACATCCAGTGGACGGAGGACGACCACAACTTCAACAAGGGGTGAGGAGGGGAGAGGCATTTCTGTCACAGACAATTGAACTGATGGATTCTCAACCACTACATTCACTACTTAGCCTTAAAAGCTCATCGTGCATGCTGGTGGAATCTGTCTGGAGGAAACGCAGCAGCAGGGTGGAATGATGCAGCCTGACACGGCTCTGACTGAGAGAGAGACCGGTGCAATCAATTTTACAGCAGCCTGATGAATCTCCAAATGTGTCTCTTCACCATTAAATATAATTGAGCTCTTTCACCAGATACTCCATCACTTCATTAGCACTACTCAATGCAGAGCGGCTGCTTTAACCCTGAAGTCACCAGACACCTTCATGTCGTCATGTCACTGTAATTTAAGTTTCATCTGCCTGCATCATCCAGCTGTGAGGTTTTTGGCTTTGTGAACCAGCATTCCTCCATTCCCATCCATCACCTCGGACTCAAAGACAGATCAATTAGACCCCGGTGGGCCAAGGTCACGTTTCAGCTGCAGCTCAAGAGGTGACACTAATTGTGTGTGGAGTTTGACCAGCAGGTGGTTAAAGACCAATTCAGCATCTGGCAGGGAACATGAGAAAGAAGGCCTAGTTCTCTCAATGTCAGATAATGCACACAAAAAACCTGAATCCAAGTTGGCTGAAAACAAGCTCAGCCAGAGTCTTGGATGTTGGTCGCTGCCTTGCTCAAGGGCATATTGGCAGTGTCTCACCACCGCCTCCTTTTATTCGAGCCGTGGTTTCTGCTCCGTTCCTAATTTTAGTTTAATCCAACTGTGATGCCGTGTGTTTGATGTTCCAGTGTGATCAGTCCGATTGATGGGAAGTCCATGGAGTCCATCACCAGCGTCAAGATCTTCCACGGGTCGGAGTTCAAAGCCAACGGAAAAGTCATCCGCTGGACAGAGGTATGGAAGGATTCCTCTCTGACGTAAAGCCAGAGTGGTATAATATTCTATATTAAGGTTTCATTCACCAAGTCTGGACTTGTTATGAAATATAAAAGTATATTTTACTTTAAACAAACAACAAGGTTCTGTTTCCAGACGACTCTTTTCCCCGACACACGACTCTGAGGACGCGTTCCTTCACCAGGAACTAAAAGAACTACGTCTGTAGAAATCTAATTGGATGCCATGTTGTCGTGGTCTCCTCAGGTCTTCTTCCTCCAGAGCGAAGACCAACCCAACAGCCTGAGCGACCCGGCAGACCACAGCCGGCTGACGGAGAACGTGGCCCGAGCGTTCTGCATGGCTCTGTGTCCACACCTGAAGCTGCTGAAGGAGGACGGCATGGCCAAACTGGGCCTGAGGGTCACACTGGACTCTGACCAGGTAGGACATGACAGCTAGTTAGTTATATTACACTGTGTTTTTATCAGTACATCTATAAATAAAAATCAGCTAAGAGTCACAACAGTCACAGAATATTCATTTTATCTGAGAAGAAAAGATGTAAATGACAGGACAGTGAATGAACATCATGACAAAGCTTCTTTTCCTCAGTTCATGTGGCCCAACGGTGACACATTAAAGTAAAACGACTTTGCAAGGCAATGAGAGAATTGTTTTAATTAGAAGGAAACATTATTCCTGAGAAGAACTAAACTTGTTCCCTCCATCAGTGACCCCATATGGAGGAGATGATCTGATTAGATCTCACAGCGCTTTGCTGGATCCATTTGCATATTAATGAGCTAAAACTTCTGTTCGCACTCTTCTCTTGTCAGGGAGGTCTCGGTGAGTCTTAATGTAGAAACAGAGGAGGGATGTGGTTCATTCTGTGTACGAGCCCGTGGCAGCTGCTCACACGTCAGTTTCTGTTGTTCCTTAACTGCAGGGAGGAAACAGTTAAATGAATTAAATCACACCGTTAAAATGATCCGGTCTAACATCTGCCTGGGCCGTCACAGGTGGGTTACCTGGCAGGAAGTAACGGTCAGCCGCTCCTGCCTCAGTACCTGAGCGACCTGGACAGCGCTCTGATCCCCGTCATCCACAGCGGGGCGTGTCAGCTCAGCGAGGGCCCCGTGGTCATGGAGCTGGTCTTCTACATCCTGGAGATCATCTCCTAGGAGCCGGACCTGGAGCTGCAACCTCAAACATCTTCTTCTTGTGTTGACCTTCTGACATCGTCCATCCCTTCGTCATCTCCCTTCAACCGATTGCACTTCAAAAGAGGCTGAAAACTGTGCGGTGCCAGGTGAGGTAGCATCCCTCCAGTCGAACCTATGCATCCAGCCACCGTCCGTCACACCGAGTCTGTCCTTTTACCCACAACACACTGCTTCATCAGCCAGACGCCTGCCGGCATGATGCATTTCTGCCATCTGACAGTCACGCAGCTCTTGTTCAAGTTAAATCAACAACTAAAGCTGATTATTTTTTATTATCAATTCATCTGTTGAGTTTTTTCTGAAAGTAACACAAAGATATTAGAAAATGTTTGAAAATGTCATTCCTGGAGCTGAAAGTGGCGTCAAGTGAATTTTTAATTTTGTCCAAAAGCCACAGAAATTCAGTTTAGTGTAAAATCAAGTCAGCTGATCGTTTATTCTGGCCTGAAATCGATCTAAAGCATAAAATGATTATAGAAATAGTAGTTTTTTTGAAATTGATCAAAGATTATTTAACTGCGACAGAAACTTGTGAAGCTGCATTCTGAGACTGTGAGAACTTAATTTGTGGAGCAACAATCCAACAAAAAGAAGTAAATCATAGCGATCGGTGAAACTTGCATCAATCAAGAAGTGGAACACGACGCGTTGTGGGTACCTGGACGGACGTGATGTCTCGCTCACCGTCAGTCCAACGTCACTGTGGCAGCACTGAACTCAGGCCTCTGTGTAGCACCGACGCTCTGAAGGGAGACTCGTATCTTTGGACCTTTTCTAAGAAGGAAAACAGCCGATGGTGGAACGAAGAGGGAGAAGGTTTCTCTGTGTGGTGATCTAGTGTTGTGTTGTGTTTTTTTTTTTTTGTTTGTTTGTTTTTGTGCACCATGGTGCTCAGTGCCTGCAGCAGCGATCCATTTAGGGGAAAAGATTTAAACTGGACATCTCAGCTTCACCTTTTAAGCTTTACTCATCCACCACCAGGCGCTTTACTTCACGGACAAATGCTTCGACTTGTACATATTTTTGTAGGCAGAACGGTTCCTCCTCCATTATACTGTAAATCACCTGTAGCCTCCAGATCTCTGCTGACAGGAGATGGCCCACAACCCTGGAGTCAGACAGAAGCCCGACAGCTGATTTAAAAAAAAAAAAAAAAAAAAAAAAAGGTTCCAATGCTTTATTGATAAACTCAAACAATCTGTACATAAAGCTGAAACGGAGGGGAAACTTTTTAATCTCATCAATGAACTTCAAAGCGTCAGTGTGCGGTGTTCGTCCAGCAGCGGTTGGAAAAACCTCTCAAGTTACTTTGGTGTCTTTTTAATCATACAAAGAGAATAACAGTTGAAGATGTAAAGATATATATAAAAATATATATATGAACTGGATTCTAAGCCATTTCAGAGGGAGCTAACGCGAGCGTCGGGGTCAATGCCACTGTGTCCTGGAAGACAAATGAGGAGTCCGGTGTCAAAAGATCCAGGATCGACCTGAAGCTGAATGTATTTCATCTCACATTTTCTATGACTGATCAAAAATCATCCCCATCCTGAAACCCTGGGATCAGGCTGTGCTCTCCCTTAGCAACGTGGACCTGAACAACTGAAAACTTAAGAATGTATCAAATCAGCAACAAGAAGCCTGAACAAAAACCCCGAACAGTAACCACACTGATCTGAAAGCAGCTCAGAGGTTTCCTCATCACACGTGAGAATCCGACAATCACATGAAAATCTGCAGAAGAGCCGACACTTCCAGTTTAAATTAGACCTGTAGCTGATTCTGTATTAATTTATTACTCAATCTGACGTATTCTAGGAGCTACTGTAGCAAAGTAACGCTAGTAACGCTGATTAAAGTGTTGAGGTCAAAGGTCAGCCTACTGTGACCGTAGCAGAGCTGGTGTCGCTGAATCACTGTGTCCTCACTGTGTGACGTTCAGCAGTTCTGTTTTTATAAATCAGCATAAATGAAGCGGAGACACGAGGATTCTTTTTTTTTTTTTTTTTTTCGGACTGCGATTATGTTCAAATGTTTTTATTCCTGTTATTTTTGGCATTATCTGACGTGTGCAATATGTCCTGGATCCAAAAAGAAAAAAAAAACAAAAAAGGTGCAATTTGTCTGACAGGAAGTAGCATTTCTTTGGTTTTTTTTGCATTCAGTTGTAAGATGTTACTATTCAAAGCTAAAACACTGCATGCAGACAGAAGAGAGCAAACCAACACACATTCAAACAGTCCGCTCTTTCAGTTGTTGACTTGCTTTTGTTCATTTTGTTGTTTTGTTGTTTTTTTTTTTAAACAAACATTGGTGAGAAATGTTTGAAAAGCCAAAAACCCTGAACTTTTTTTTTCTTTACACTACAAATGTCAAGAAAAGTGGTCTTTATGAAAAAAAAAAACAAACAAATACAAACTGTAGTATATGTAAAATAAAAAACTTCTAGAAAACTGAAATGAGTGGATTATATTTTGCTTTTGTTGCAATTACCCAAAGAAATATTATAAAACACTTAAGTGTAAAATTAAAACAAGTTTTTAATGGAACATTTAAAAGCAAGATAAAGAAATTCAGTCCATGATCGAAAAACAAAATCATTTTAGAGCATTTCCAGAAATGTTAACATGGTGACATCATCGATCTTTGTAAACACGCAGGCGATCCCGACATTACAACAAAATAAGAAGCTTTCATCCGTGCTAAATGTCTGTCGCACTGATTTGTGGTGGTTTCTCCTGAAAAGTGCTACGTGGAATAGAAACAAATGTGGCAGCTGAATCAGGCTGCAGACAGCGTCGAGGTAAAGCTGTTGGCTCAGTACCTTTCTTATGGCTTCTGTGGACAGCATGACACTTTAAAGGGGCAGTTCACACAAATTAGTTCAGTCTCAGCTTTATTTTTTCTGTGTTTACTGATCAGGTTGGGGTGTTTGTTTGTTTTGTTTTGTTTTTTTTTTTGGGTTCGGCTCCAAACAGAAAACAATTACCTAAAAGATATTGATCCAGTTCCAGCTTTTTAGAGGAGCTGCAGCCAACAAATCCCTTATCGAGTGTTTCACCTCCCGTTAACATTAAGTGCACTTTACATGTGAAACATCAGCGATAATGTCCATTAATTACAATTTAAAGTGACAGACTGCTGCTAACATGATTGGATGAAGCTTGATTTGTGAATATCAAAGCTTCTGTGACAGTGAAATTGAATTTTGTTTTTCTACTTACTTTTCTGCTAAATGAGATTCAGTCAGCTAACATATGACACCAACATTGATTAGAGCAGCTTTAAAGAAATGTAAAATATTGAAGTGTCACTTTTTAGAAACAGTTTGTTGTTTTTGTTTGTTTTTTTTTTTGTCCACCTAACTTCAGAGGACAGAAGTAAACATTTAATAAATGAGTTACTACAGCTAACTATCGCTTATTTAGGAACTGTATTTTGTAATCTGGGTAAACTGACCCTTTAAAACACAGAGGGGTTAATCCCAAGACTCAGTTTCCACTTTATGAGAGAACTGATGCATAGTTCAAAAAAAAAAAAAAAGCTTATACACATTTGAAAGGAAGAAGGAAGAAAGTCTCCTCGGCCCGTCCAGATTTAATGAGTGAAACATGATTTTGAGCTTCAGAGGCCTCGATGGGTTTATTTTTTGATTTTGGTGCACGTTTCTGATCTTTATGTTACGCTCGGCTAACTGCACAGACTCCTGCTTCATATTTAACACTCAGACAGGAGAACCATCGGCCTCCTCATCAAAGTCAGGACATTTCCCAGAAAGTCTAAATACGTTATTGTCCTATGACTATAAGTAAAGGATAACATAATTTATTTAGAAATTAATCATATAATGATAATAAATCTGTGTGATTAAAGATTAAATTAATATTTCGCTTTATTTCTCTGCTGAAACTTTTGCTCAGATTTATGCTGTTCAGTGTAAACAAGACAAAAGTCCGACACCTCCAGTGACCCGCTGAAAGACAAAGTGGAAGGTGCCGATAAGGAGTGTGGGCTTAAAAATATCTTATAGTCGTACCTTCTGTAGTATCATCACACTGTGGCTTTACTCCTGTGACATGTGAGGCTGCTGCGTCCGTCTGACATTATTCCACTGAGAAGCACATGAATTGTTTGGAAAAATAACACACAAAAAAAAAAACTCATGTCGTTCGCTATTGCAGGTTTGGCAGCAAAAGGCGATTTCAAATCTGCAGGATTTTACAGCAACAGTGATTACTTTGGTATTAGTGCATAGGTGCAGTTCTAGATACCAGAGCTCTATAATGTGAGGAATATGTACACATTCTTTGATATAATATAATAACTAAAGTCGTGGTGGGCAGCAGGATCAGGGAAGCTCGACAGTGAGCCCCTCAACGACAGACTTCTGTCCTCCAGGAGCCGTCGACTCTTCGGGACACGCTGAGCGTTTTTCTCTGATTAATATCTCATAACGAGCTTTCAGCTTGTTGCCCTCGAGACGACCTCACCGTGAACCGGCTGCAGGTCTCCTCCTGGCGGACTGCTGTGTGCGAGGGGGCTCGTGTGCCTTGCAAGTGTGCAAAAAGTTGAAGAAAGTCAAAGACCCGTACAGGTCTGAGTCCACTCTGAACCAGACCATCATCCTTAGTTCCCAACCACCTTCCTCCTCTGAGTGTTTTTGATTGAGTTTATCTGGAGGACGAAAGTATAAAACCATCAGATCCACTCGAACCTCTTTTAAAGAAGGTGGTTAGCTTAGCATAAAGGAAGGATGTTCCAGCTAATAGAATTAATTACCTGAATCTTGTCAGTTGTCATAAATTTCTGTCTACAGAAGAACCTTGAAGTTAAAAAAACATCAGTTTTAGATCATTTCAGGTCTTTTGGCATAATAATTCTACAAAAACATGAGCGGCGGTACCTGTGATGAGTCGATCACCAGCCAGCGCTCGGAGCTCGTCTGCGTGTCCTGACCGCTCAGGGGTTCCCGCAGTCGGACCTTCACTTCAACACGCCCCCCCGTGTGCTTACGGCCGTCCATCACCTGACGGGACAAAGCGCTGATGTTTACACGTGAACAGTCAAACAGTCTGAGATCGCCACATTACCTTTAAAGAAAGAACTGAATCTCCCAAATCTTCTTCGAACTAAACGCACCTCGACGATCTCCCTGATTTCACTCTGCGACTCCAGCTTGTCCAGCTTGACGTGGGCCGTCCCGATGGGCTTGTCGCTCCGCAGGAAGCCCCTGTGAGACACCACAGCAGTCAGACAGCATATTTCCCTGCAGTGTGAGCGAGCTGTGATCCGTCTGTGCCTCACCCTTTGTGCAGCAGCTCCAGTTTCAGGCCTTTAGACGTCACCACCCTCCTGAAGCCGCGGTGGTTGCGGTTGATTGCCAGCGTGAAGCTCTGGTTGTATTCTGGTTGGAGGAGACGAACAGGTGAACAGGTGCACATTTCTTTAAAAATGCTTTGGACAGAACAGTTTCCTGCAGCCTGACCTGGGGAGTTAGTGTTCTTGATGACGGCTGTTTTGTGTTTCTGAGGCTGCTCCTGGAGGTGACAAGACAAAACAAAACAAAAGGTCTGGTGTGAATCACATCGTGTCAGCAGCTCACGGCAGAAACCAGAACAGACTCTTACGTTGCTCGGGTAGGGGAAGTCAAACTTCACGTAGGCATCCAGATCGTTGGGTTGGATTCCTGAGAGAAGTTATCAGAGCACATCAAACTCTTAAGTGCTTTCACAATGTTTACGTGATAGTTAGATAGAGGGTGAAGCTTTGTTGTTGGTTGTACTCAGTCGAAGTCAAAATTCATGAAATGTAAATGTAACAGAAAATGTGAATTTAAAGCATAAAATGGCACATTTCATATAAAACATGATTGTTCCTTCGTTTGGACATGATGTGTTGTTTTTTTTCACCGCTTGGTGGAGGAAGATTCATCCCTTTCACGATAACAACCACCATGTCAGTGCTGCTCAGCTCTGGAAAGATCCTGAAAGGGCGGAAGAAAAGAAAGAGGAAAGTGAGAGGAGAAGAAAACAACAACAAATGATGAGTAATTCATAAGTTGATGGAACCATCCACAAACAAATAGAAGCAGCCTGGAAACTAAATTTAAAAAGTTTTATTCTGTATGTGAGATTTGGAGAATGCAAAATCTTCTTTGAGCAAAAAGACGTAAGAGCAGCTCCTACAGCAGATATCAACAAAAAGCTTTTCTTCAAGTGTCCATGTTGATGTGCAGTTTGGTTTTATTCAGATCAGCTCAGGTTCTCCTACAGTCACACTAACTAACCCGAACCCTGGAAACAATCTGGAAGTTTGAGGTAAGGAGAGGGGACGTTGAGGTGCCACAGTCAGTGGAGTTTATCAGCACACGATGACGACAGATCAGTTTAGGCCTGAAGATTTCATCAGTTTCATGAATTATAAAGTGTTTGGATAATGATATTTGCTGCCAGCTTTATAAGTTTTAGCTTTCAAGGCATAAACAGAACGTCAGATTTCCTGAACGTGGCTCACCGGACGGTGTGAAACGATCTCTCCTCAAAGTGATGTTTAGGAGGAGGAAGCCCCCTCGACTGGGCCAGTTTCAACACCTCCAGACTCTTCTTACAACTCTCAGCCATCTTCTCAAACCTGGAGGATACAAAAGCACGCACACAGAGAGGGTGTCAGTGAACGCTACATGATCACTGACTTTACGACATCAAGCTGTTAACTCAAGATTTTGATCTAACCAACTAATCAGGAGACACATTTATCAAAATATAAAGAAGGAAATAAATAAACCGCAAAGTTTAGACGGTTCACTGAAAATCCATCTCTCAGCTCAC
The DNA here is from genome assembly GCF_900963305.1 of Echeneis naucrates. Taxonomy (NCBI): domain Eukaryota; kingdom Metazoa; phylum Chordata; class Actinopteri; order Carangiformes; family Echeneidae; genus Echeneis; species Echeneis naucrates. The sequence continues at coordinate 17,982,616 of NC_042527.1, read as the reverse complement.
ATTTAGGCAAAATACAGACTCTTAAGACACTGAAAGACAGAATGATTAATTAAATTCTGAAATATCAGTCTAGTGTAAACATATATAAATATATTGCTGATGAAAATAGCAATATGTTCAATTTGGTGTAGTCTCCAACTAAAACAGAACAGCTGTACTGGATCGCTCTGCTATTAGAGTGGACAGTATTGGCGTTAGTTCCTGCCCTAATGCAGAGTGATTACTGAGCTGGGAGTTAAACCTAAACTGAATGAAAACCGAGTGACACAGGAGTCTTACTTTGTAGTTTCAGAGACGTTCCCCAGGTGTGTGAATTGCTTGGAGTGAGTCATACATTTCTAAAGGAGACGAGCCAGGAGAATCACAAACAGCGCATGGAAACCAGACTGGGAACAGAAAGACTGAGCTTCTGGTGGATGTGAATTCATTTGGAGATTTCTAAATATATCAGAGAGCTAAAAATGTTGAGTTCTAAAGATTTAAGATTCTCCTGGCAATGGAAAGTACCCCGGTGCCGCCAGAGGAAACACATACACACATTTAAAGATATTTTTAGAATAAATCAAGACAGACGGTAACATTGAAAGCAAAATACATGACAGGTATGACTTCAGACGTGATGACATGAAGTTTGTGGTTATAAACTTTCATCTGGATGTCACCTGATTCTCTTCCCTTTTATAATTAATGTGTGTAGAATCTCAATATTGTACATTTATATGTTTATTATTAAACATCCTATCTGCCTCATCAGGGAAATATTTCAGCCCTAATGCTGCTGCTTTACCTCGTACTGCTCTTTGAGGATCTTGGCCAGTTGTATGTAAATCTGCTCGGCTTTCTCTGAAATCTGCACGTCACTGTGATGAACCAGGATGAAGTCATCGTCTTCATCACCAGGGGGCGACGGCACCTACGAGCGCAGCGCAGTCAGCTACTCCCATCAACTCAATCTCTTTTACTGACTAATACATTATAAATCCTGATGTACTTTTTATTTTGTGCTTTAGTTAAATTCTGGATTTTACATTTCACAAACATTTTCTTCTGCTTTTCTGTAAAATATTTTGCGTTCTGGCAGCACAAACATAACTTATTTCACTAGAAAATAATCAGATGGTTTATTGGAAAACTATCCAAATGCGACACGGTGAAATGTTACATTTCTAATTATTAACTACAGCATAACACAAGTCATATCATATTCACAACATTCAGAAGGTAAATGTCCTGACCGTGCTGATGTCCACAGACTTTCCGCTGCGAGCTGCCTCGATCATCGGGTCGAAGCCCTTGGCGGTGCGGAGGAAGCCCTTGGCCTGCTCCATGTCGTTCTTCTGCTTCGCCTGCAGCGCCGCCTTCATATACTGCTTCTTCCGACCCTCCAGGAACTCTAACTGCTGAACAGCTGGAGGTTCAAGAAAGACAGATGACTATTAGATTAGTTTCACTCATTTCCATCTTGGATCATCTTTCCAAATGAGCTTTCATTTCCATGACAAGCTGTTAAACATGAGGCTGAACTGAGTGTCCCGTGTTTTATATATATATATATATATTATGTTATATATGAATAAACAATTCCTTGTGATTATCAGGATGACCTGTTGGGGAGAGTCCTTCCCTCGAAGCTGATCTGTCAGGTGAAGCTGAAGGAGTCCTTTTCCGTCTTTGCTCTGCAGCGGAGACGTCCAACATGAGCTTCTTTGGCTCTTCTGGAACTGCAGCCTTTGACTGAAGCAGGCACGGGAGACAAGACACTGAAACGACCTACAAACACCAAACAAAAACAATCATGTAAAACGAACACACACCTCATCTTCTTTCTCCTCGTCTTCTTCTTCATCTGGCCCTTCTGCATCAGCAGTGGCGAGTTTATTGGCTGCCTCCAGAGCAGCCACAAACCCCTGCTCAGCTCCTGCAGCCTTCTGGCCAGGGATTGGTGGAAAGCCTGTAAAATAAATAAAGAAAGAAGTTTGTTCAAACAAGAGTCCTTCAACATTACACAATATATTTGTCACATTTAGATTTTGTGCAGTGATGAAGGGAATCACTGGCACAATGTTTGGTGATACACTATGATTATAACTCTGAAGGATAACACTGCTGTAAACAAAGACAAACACAATTTTACAGAGCAACAAGTAACTTCAAAATTACAGCGTCAACACAAAACCACAAATCAAAAAAGAATCTCACCGGGGGGAACTGGCAGCTCATCAAAGTCGACTGCTTTTCCTGCTTTGTGAGCTCGGATGGCGCTCTGGTATTGCTGCAGGAAGAAAAGACAGTAACAGAGGTAAGTTATGCTACACATGCTACAGTATTTGTTTTGTTCTAATTTATGAATCGTTTTGGATCTTAGACGTTACAAGAATAACATGCTGCAAAACTACGCATGATGTTGTTACTGGACATGAACAGAGGAACTAAAAGACTGATTCTTTAACTCATTACACTTTTTTCTCAGATAACTTCACACTTTTTTACCCTTCCAAAAAATGTGATATATCTATAATTCAGCTGAAATTATTAAGGACAACTAATCAATCAGTGATTCAACATTAAGAAAATGTATCAAATCAGCTGTTTGCTGTTTCTCAAACATTTTCTTTTTTATACTAATTAATTAATTCAGATATTTTGATAACCCACTTTTTGATAAACTATTTAAAAAACAAAAAATAATTGAATAATTGATCATGAAAACAATCAACAGAGTGACCTCACATCCTTTTCGTTTTAAGCTCTAAACTACCAGGATGGTCTTGTCTCAGCGTACCTTGGCGATGCGGTCATGCATCCGAGCCTTACGGTCGTCTCCGCTGGCTTTAGCCTGAGCGGACGCCTCCACATATTTGGCTCTTCTCTGCTCAAGAGCCTCCAGCACGTCTTTGGGAGCAGCAGGGACTGATGGAGCTGCAGAGGCTGAGAGGAAGACAAAACTGTTAGCAGTCTGTCAGTGTTAGTTGTGAGATTTTACCTAAGATTTTAACTAACTATATTAAAGTGCACTTGAGGGGTAATATTATAATATCTGGTGTTATTTTCATCGGCTTTGACACCTTAATTTAGCACGTTAGAGCATTTTGACCTGATGGTGGTGCTACAGGCAAGAAGGATTTATTCTACGTTCAATAGTACTTTTCATTACATTGCATCCAGCAGTTATTGAAATGAGTTTATTATTCAGTGTGGCGACTAAATATACAAGTCAGACACACTTAAAATGCACCACTTTAAAATTGGCTTTTAAATGTTCTCAAATGCATCAGCACAAAACTTTTACCACAAAAATATTCAACCAGAAAGAATCTCACTGGACAATAATAATTAAGAGTAAGACTTAAAAAGCATCAAGAACACAAACCAATGTCTGATTTTCTGTTTCACCTTCACACTGTCACATGGCCTAACTGCTAAATAGCTTGTTCTATTCTCTTATAATATCCAGAAACATTTTGGTGTGTAAAGAAGCTATTTAAATCAAAATTTGAATCCACTGTTTGCAGAGTCAGGCTCGCACGCAACTATACTGTGCATGAGACAAGCGGTGTGTTTCCGCCACTTTGAAGTCACCTTTTATTCAAGGTGACAGACCTAATAGGTCAAAATGAAACCTAGTCCACCTCAACAACAACAGCAATTAAATGTTTAAATAGTTTTTACCTTGAGCTTCAGCAGCCGGTTGTGTGACCTGCGTGTTTTGACCAGAGGAAAGTTCTTTTACTGGAACCGAGCCTCCTCCTGAAAGATAAGAAGAGCTGATCCCACAGAAACAGATACTGCAGATTTTTGCTAACTGGCCTGACTGATGTGTTGATGATTATTGACTTTCCCGTCCTGTGAGGACTTTTTGAGCTGTGTTGGGTTTCCAGGCTAATTTCTTCTCTTTTCTTTTGCTAGACTTTGTTTGTGTTAGATTTTTCTGCTCGTTATTCAACTTTCATTCATCATTTCAATAACTAAATAATTTTCAGTACTTTGAGAGCTACATGAAGTTAATTTGCTCAACAACGTGATACTACAATAAAAACACGGTACGAGAAGATTCCTCACCCTGTTCTGGAGATGGAGGAAGGCCACTCAAGTCAACTGCTTGTCCTTTTTCCAACGCCTCGATAACTGCATCGAACCTCTGCGCCAAAAAATACAACAAATCCCAACAGTGTCAAAAATAATGATGGTCTTTGTCAGCATCCAGATTGTTGGCATATTTCACATACTAGAGAGAAATCCTGCAGAATGTGCAGCAACAGGCTCCGGCTGTATTTAGCTTATCGTGATAGATACACACTTTAAGTACAATAGATTCAGTCATTATTCAGGTTACACTAATAAAAACAATGTGAAGAGCCAATTATTTAGCTTAAATCAAAAAGAAACTGTATAATGTAGATTTTTAAAAAATAAAAAAACCTCCAGATTCTACAGTGCAGTTCAGATCTGCTATTAAGAAAATGTCTTATTACATTAGGACCTGACATTGTGCTAATATAATTATATACACTGAGGAGGAAATGCTAGCAACCACAAAATGAAACAATAAAATATAAAATATTATATTTTATACTAACACATCCTAATGTCTTTTTAAAGAAGACTTGTTCTGTCCATCAAATGCCCTGTACACTAAACACAGCACCATGGATGCACATTTTCCCAGAGGCTGTGTAGCTTACCTTGCTTGTCTTGAAGTAAAGTTTAGCTTGCTCCACGTCTCCCTGCTTCTTTGCTCTCAGAGCAGCCATCTTGTATTCTTTCTGCCTCTCCAATAGCATTGACTTGGTTGTCTCGCTGGCTGTGGGTTCATGGGACACTAAACAATTACCACAGAGAAAGGCCACATTCATCACGTATTCAGAAGATACTTGTTTTTTTTTTTTTTTAAGAAGACAACCCCTCTATCTCCAATTTAAAAATCTGAATCCCAAACTGACATAACCACTTTTTTTTTTTTTTTTTTTTGTTGCTAATCAAGATCCCAGACATAGTCTTTCGTGATACTAAAATAAATAAGAAAGTTATTAATGACCTATTAATGACCTAAGAAACTTATGATTAATTTGTTCAATAAATCTTTTGCCATTTTGTGTCATAGCTGAGGCAAAAGTATGAGCTTTGATCACTGCCCTCAGGAAAGGGGAGTGCATTTAAAACATTTCCTGCCTTTATTTGTTGCTTACTTCCTCTAATAACCCAAATTATGACCGATATATCTGTGTAATCCAAGACAAAGCTGACCATCTGTGTGACTGGTCTGCAGCAGGTCAGCAGATGATGTTGTTGGCTCTTCCTCACTGACAGACGCAACAATCTCTGGAATAGCCGGCGGTGGCGTTGTGGCCTCCGACCCCTCCTGCTGATCTGAAGGAGGCGATGGTACAGGGGGAGCAGGTCGGGCAGGAACAGGGGGCCGAGAGGCAGAAGTGCCAGTGGCAACAGGAGGAGGAATTTCTGCCTCGTTCACAGGCCTCCCCTTCTTCACGGCGGCTAACATCGTCTCCAAAGTCTGCAGAGAGCAGAACAGAACAGCAAGAATCAGAAAGATTTAAAACAGAGTTTAGGAGTACTTAATGCGTAATAAATAAAGGATCACTTCACTTCAATCAGGTTAAATAAAAAACAAAAGTAAATGTGCAGGAAATAAAGTAAAACATTATAATAAAATGAGAAATGATTTACAGGATGACAAACTGAAGGCATCCAGGGAATGCGTTTCTACACTCTATACCTTTCAGCCATTTTTAGTGCTGCTCACATAGTTTACACACAGTCATTAAGTACAACTGGGCAGGTGTTTTCAGCTTGAAATCCACTTTGTTTTACTTGTTGTATTCTGCCTTTACAATTTGCAGCGTAACGCAGGACAAAAAATAAACGTATGGCGTCAGGTGTGACGTAATTGACTCACTTACTTACACGATCCTACAAGAATAACATGGCAGTCGCTGTGCTAAGGCAAATTCTGCTCACTGTACTGGTAAGGCTTGGTTGACTGAAAGAGCAGATTGTAGTTGGTGTGACAGCAAACATCAGGAGAGACTCAGCTACATGATTATGCCTCAATCAGACGCACAATCTCACAACAGCATCAGTTCTGTAGCTTATAGGAGACTGCTGATGGCTTTGGCTGCTTCTTTCACTCATTAACTATCTTGTGTAAACATCATGTACACATATTAACAAGGTTATATGTGCACCATCCTCAGTTCACAATAAGCACACTGTGTTATATAAAAATAACAGAATGGCAGTAGTCTCCCCCACCTTCAAACCGCGATCAAATCTCCTGGCTTTGGATGTCTCCCCTGTACTCTTGGCATTTTGTAAAGCCGTCTTGTACATGGCCACTCTCTCCTCCAAGGTGTGCTGCAGGGTGCCAGGGGCAGCTGAAGAGACTTCAACTTCCTGCTTCTTCAATTGTAGTACCAAAGCACAGCAAAGGTGGTATCATTATTCACAATAGGTTGAGATAAAAGTATTCAAAAGAAAAGAAAATTCAACTGAAATTTCTGGACATCTCGTCTTTAAATGACCAAATTCAAATATGCAAAGTAGTGAAAGCATTTTTTTTTTTTTTTGGAAATAGGACTGAAACAGACAGGATGAATATCAAGGAATCCTGACTTAGAAGCAATAGTGGAAAATATTCACATTCATACATTAAGGGCCACACAACAATAACTATTATTTTGAGGGAATTACACTTAAGATAATAGAAATTGGCAGAGTTGGGGATATATGGTGTAAGGTATTTCTGTGAGCCAGCTACAGGGAAAGAGAAAAAACATGTCCTCCTATTCCCAGCAGAATTAGAAAGATTAAGCAAACTGACACATGGATTTTGGTGACTGATGAAATTAATGGCATGTCTGGGAGAGAGTAGTACCGGTAGTGATGGGGACTCTTTTTCAAGTTGAGAAAATTCAACAACGGCTGCAGACATGGAGGAAATAGTTGCCACATCCTCAGCTTGCCCCTCACCCACTACTTCCTGTAGCTCTGCCTGATGGGGAAAAATACAGCAACTGATCAAAAGCCAACTTTGACTATTTGACTCTGAGAGCCCAGAGTGATACATGAATTCCAATAACCAGTTTGGTAAACATGTAGTTGTTTTACAAATGAAAGTTGTGCAAAGCCAAATGTGCGGGTTAAATATAGGGCAACAAATCAATGAACTGAGGGCAATCCTTAATGCTCTCAGTTACTATTGGCCCCAATGTTGTAACACATACAACAAGCATGACTATACAGCTGTCGATTGTTTACTATAGCTATTATCACATTTCACCTGCATTGGTCCAGGTCAAATTGTGCTAAATTAAGGTTGATTCTGCTGCAGCTTATAATGTTCCTCATATGGAGTTTAGTTCATTTCTGTTAACTTGAACTTTAATAACACGCATTTTGTTGGATGTCCACACCCAGTTTGTAGAGCTACTTCAATTAGTTCTGGTCAATTTAAAACACGTGTCTGGCAAATGGCCTTCTACTCCGGAAACTTGAAATATTAATAGACACAAATGTTGTTATGAGAGCAGAGATAATTATACACAAACACTAACCAAGAGATCTTCATCATCCTCCACATCATCATCTTCATCCTCATCCACATCCCTCATACACTCATCAGCCATTCTAGCAATGTCTTCCATGGGCAAAGGGCCTTTAACACAAACACACAGGAATCAAAATGATGGAATAAATAAATAATTACACAACAAGCCATTTTCAGCAACAAAGTTAATCCATAATATACTATACAGTCGAAAGTAACAGAGCACGTTACACAAATGTGTTCACTGTATGTTGTAAAGGACTTGCAATGTTTAGAACTACAAATGAGAAGCACTACACTCACTCTTCCCCTTCTGCCTGGCTCTCCCTCTGGCAGCAGGTTTATTTCCAGTTATAGCAGCAAGTTCGGCCTCCAAATCTGGGTCGTCCAGATTCTCCTCCATACCCATCATCATCTCCTCAGGGTTAAGGTCTACAAACAGACCCATCTGAAACCAGGGAGCATAAAAATGTACTTCCCTCAAATACCAGAAAGGAACCCAGTACATTTTTCAGGTAGTCTTGACAGTTTCCTGTGTAGAAGTTAGAGGTACTTGAACTTTAACTAAAATTTGGATTTTATCTTACTTTAAACTTAATTTTGTTTTTTCCCTATCCCATTAATTATCAAACAACTGGTTTTATCTTGTCACCCCACTGAGGTAAGTTAAGAACCATTTGATTAAACTATCAAACTCTATATATAGCAATTTAAACTAGTTTAATTTTAAATGTCTATGTCGAATAAAATCATGCTCAAATAGGTCATAAAAAAACTACTGTGAAATGATTTTGTGCTTTTTTTCACCTTGTGCACACAAAAAAACCTCAATATAATAGACAATACATCCACCAAATCCAACCCAACCCTCCTCCTCCAAAAGTCTGCAGCAATTAATTCTAAATGTGCAATGATAAATAATGAAAAATACATTATGTTGGATCGTTATAGTTTGCAGTCTAGCTGAAGGCTATTATAATTTACTGTTAATTGGCTAATGTTGGTTTGTAATATAATATTAATAACAATCATCTACCACATTCTCTAAAACTGTTTGCAACAGTCCGCACTGCTCCATTTGAGGTGAATATAATGTCAAAGTCAGGATATGTGTTTTTTGACTGACAGAGAGTAAAGCAAATCTAGTTTGATAACATGGCTAATGGAGACTCACATCTCCTCTCATTAAACCAAAAGGCACTCACTGTGTAGCCAAATATTTGTTTCTGCCATTTCTTTCTTTTTGTTTCTAATGTCACTATCATGTATTATTATGTATTATTAATCCGATGGCCTCCAACTGGACGGTACAAAAACGAAATGCAGCTTCTAGCTATATCTGAAACAATTTCTGTATAATCTCTGATAAATGTATACTTTGGGTAAGTTCTGCTGATGAGTGAGGCCCTTTTCTTGGGCGGAATAGTGTTATTGAAGCTAAAGCATGGCATGTGAGTGAGTTTCTTCAGGCTGACCTGCTTGGCTGCAGCAGCTCCCTGGCCTTTGGGCTGTGGAGCTCTCTTCTTCTTACCAAACATGTTGTTGTTGTTGTTGTTGTTGTTGTAGTTTTAGTTGTTGCTGCTGCTGCTGCTGCTTGGGGTTTGTTACGTTAACAACACTACCCCCACCACCACCACCACCACCTCCTCCTTCTCCTCTGAGACACCTAAAACACAAACACAGTAAACACAGCCTCAGATCAGATGATCGGTCAGGTGGCTCCAAACAGACAGCGAGCTGCCAACTGACGGCTACATTAGCCGAGCGGCTAACCGTTAGCTAGCCATGTTTCTTCGCCTCTAACTCAGAAAAGTTCATCCCGGAACGAGAAGCCGACTCTCCCGGCCGCCGCAGGCCCGGATTTCAGGGAGTTTTATCCAGCTGTGAAAGCGTGTGTGTGTTTACCTGCTCGTTGTGGACTTCGTCTGGTAGTTTTCACAAGAACTGTTTCATTTCTGCGGTTTGACATGATAATGGGGCGGTCTGACTACGCATGCGCAGAGAGAGGACGCGTTAGCACCAGGGAGTTCTTTCCCCGGAGTTCTGTCCGTCAGGCAGCGAAGGCTCTGCCTGAGCCTGACTGCGGAAATTACTCTGAAACTTTTGAGTTTGGATATTTACAGAAATCTGTAATTTTGACAGAAAAAAAAAATTCTAATATTAAGGGGAATAAAGTCGTGATTTTACGAGAACATGGATATTTTGTCCTGCGGCAGAGTATTTTCCTTTAGAATAAACCACTAAACTGACGACCTTATTCTCATAATTGTCCAACTTTTCTCTTGTTAAATTTGACATAATTCCTGTGAAATTACATTATTCTCATATTTTTTGTTTATTCTCGAAATCATTTTTTTCCTTTTTATTTGATGTGGCCAAAATACATCGGCAATAGCTTAAAGTTTAAGCTTATTAAGATTATTGTAGTCAGCTTGGACTGGTGCATAATTAAATGCTTATTTCTTAAATAATATAATTTATAAAATATATTTTATATATAAACATCCATAACTATTGATATTTCTAATATAGTTAACAGAAGACAATAACAGTAATGCAAACATGGGCTTATAAACAGTTTTATTTACTTTTCGCAAATGTCTTTACTACAATTTCTGTTCTTTCCATTAATCAATATCAAACTACAACTTAACCTACAACTTCTGTTTGTTATACATATACATAGTTATACATAGCTAAAGGCTAAAATTTAGTACAAATAGAACCTGGACAATGTTGGCTTGGAGATTATACTGCAGTGAAATGAACAAAATGTAAAATGTGGGGTGGCGGGATGTTTACAAATCCCTGTGGTTGCTGCTGAGCAGCTTAGGGAAAGATGTGCCGATGGAACGCCCGTGGCGATACACAACCAGCTCCAGCATGTATTCATCCACTTTCACTACCACAGATGTCATCTTCGAATTTGACATGAGGAAGATGATGGTGAAGAGAGCCACCTCAAACTCCGGACTAACACCAATGAAAGAGCCACCGACTGGTTTCACCAGGCCCTTCCAGCTGAACTGCAGGTTCAGCACATGGTCATCTTCATCAGGCTATAAAACAACAATAAAATACGTTTAGGAACTCATACAGTTCAGTGAGTTGAATATGTTCACAATGCCTGAGCTGACAGAGTATTTTCCTACTGTGTCTTTGTTGTCTCTCGCTTTGTAGCCTTTGTAGTCAACATGGCCGTGTTTTTCCTGCAAGTAAAACTGGACCCAGTTGTGAAGACCCATGATCTCTTGGTCAAATTTGGTTTCTCCCACAAACACGTGTTCAAATCCACACGAATCTTCACTGTAATGAAAATAAAGCCTGTTTATGTTGAGCAACATGTTTCTTAAGTCTCCCTTCATCCTAAAAAAAAAAAAAAAAAGTTTAATAAATACAAAAAACCAAGTTAAGACTAAACAATAAAATCACTTATGACCGAAACAGTTTGACTCTATTAAAGAGACATTTTACAGAGCAACGGTAAGATGACAACTGGGCATAACTCCAACAAGTCCCATGTGATACAGTTACAAGAGAAATAAAAAAATCTTCTAATTGAATTAGATTTCCCCCTGAACACATTTGTTGTACACAGAAACAAGTTTGCAGCAAAATGTAACACACAGTAAAGGAGAGGTTTAAATGTAAAAAAAACAAAAGCTGAATCTTGGTATCTTATTTAGTATATAGTTTTAAATTCTTTATCGATAAGTGGGGATAAAACTCATTGGCCCTCATGTCTTCCTCTGGCTAACCTACAGGACAGCGTGTTCATGCAACAGCAGCTCCCCCTGCTGTTACAGTCAAACTCACCCCCCACTCCTATCCCTGTGGTAGAGGCGGAACCAGATGTCATACAGCTGTTTCTTGAACTGCTTGGTGTCTGATGGTGACTGCCCCTTCCTCACCAGATACTTGTGAGCACACTACAAAGAAGAAAAAAGAAAACAGAACATAAAACGTTTAACGTCTCCGAGTGACGAATGTGTTCAGATATACTGCAAATAGACGATTAAGACAGTTTGTCAAGGTGAAACATTTTCCAAAGTCAAGGAAGAACAGTGATTAATCCCTCCAGTGTTCAGAAAAATGGGAAGTTCAACATTATGTGATGAGTGACGAGCGTAAAAGATCACACAAGCTAGACAGACGTTGGTCAGAGTAACACTTATCTAAAATTAAAGCAGACAAAATGTGTATAATATTAAAATAAAAGGTAATGCATTCATACTTTTGTCCCCATTCGTATAATATTGAACAAATTCTTCTAGTGTGGGTTTCTAAAGGTAAACTCTTTTGTTCTGTCACATATTTTAATGCGAATATTCACTTTCCTTAAAATAGTTATTCTCATGCTAAAATCCTTTCATGTTAGATGCTACAGTTAAGGTGGAAAAGCCTCTAAAAAGAAATGATATCATGTTTTTGGTGTTAGCCAAATCTAAATTCTATACCTCTATAATACATCACTGTGTATTATATAATAAATCTCTGTCATAGTGTCACTGCACCTTCATGACGTCCGTCTCCACTATGGAGTCAATAAACAGCCGGTTCTCCTGAAGCTCGTCCAAAGTGACCTTCTCTGACACACCTGTGGACATCTCATAGTTGTCCAGCAGGTTGATGAAATCTGCACATAAAGGACCCGTGCTTGTTAAAATGCATAAACATGGCAATAGAAAACGAGAAATGTAATGGTGGTGGGAGGAAAAGGAGTGCTTTTTACGTGCGTATGTTTCGATACTCTTCAGTTTCTCTTCGTTGACGTATGTGAAGAGCGGAGCTCTGGCCTTGTCTCTGGCATAATTACTGCCCTGAGCCACATAACCTGCCCTCCCCTGAATAAACACACAGTCAGACAGTAAGCAGCATGTTTCAAGCGCACAAGGCAGGAAAACACAGTTGAAGCATGTTCAATAATTAGAGAATGGTCGCCGTGAAATTTGGTGGAATCTTGATGATTTGGAGGATTCCAGCTCCCAGCTATGATTGCCTTGAAATTTTGCACCAACGTGCACGTTGTGTTTGCACTGTCTGATTAGATTACTTCTGCAGTCAGGTGACACCACAGCTCTGTAATGACCTAAATTTTGTTGTCAATAGCACCTTTATCTCAAGGTGAATGTTTTGCATCGCAGTGACGACAGGCTGCCGGCACTGACCTGGAGGGAAATGATGTAGTCAGTCCCCGGTGTCAAGCGGTTGGTGTCCAACTGCCAGAGTTGGTTCAGCACCTGAGTGAGCTCCTGGTCGGCTGTTTGACTGTGAAGAGGCGCAGAAAACAGACAAAGTGAATTAAGTTGTATTATAATTAGTGACTGCATAAACATGGTGCAATGGGTTTGGTCTGTTTCTGAAACTGAAAGGCTCAAAATAGACAAGCGTTTTTCACATTTTGATTTGTAGAACTTGAACCACGTTTATGTGTATTATGACATTAATGATGGCAGTGTTAATGTTTATGATGGTGTGACTGATGAGCCAACAATTTCTAAATAAAATGAAATAAATTATAGCAAAGCATGTACAGCATTGAGTAAAAAGGATTTTTTTCTATTAAAATGTCAAGGATGAACATGTTCTCTCCCTTCATAAACCATGTGATTCTGTTTTTTTATCTCTCAAACTTAAACATACACTTTTAAATAACCTCATTTACTACAATCTACAAATGGGGATAAAAGTGATTGTCCACCAGTATAAAGGGGAAGCGTGTCCTTCAATTTTCCAGAGGAAGTACGAATTTGGTAGTTCTCTAAATTCTATCTGCCACTGATTAAATTAGCAGGTGAAAGAATTGCAGATACCTCTCTTTCCATCTTGGCAGCTTTTAAAGAGATTGTGTCTCTTTAGATTCTCCAACACACGAAAGACAAACTTCCCTATCAAGTGTTCTGTTTTCCATTTTTCATGCTGCTGGGCTTTCCTTGATGGACTACACAAAACCTTGGCTCCAAACAATGCCCACATGAGCTCCATCATTCAGTCACACCTACATGGCTCAATGGCTGTAATATGAGAAAACCTCATATCCACATGAAGCGTCTCTCTTTCCTCTGGTATTTGGCCTTCGATTCGGGACAGGTTTGACACTTTTGTATCAGGATGGTCTTGAAAAGTATCTGAAAATATCACAATAACTGACACACCCTTACCGCCACATGACTGACACAATGGGGGGGTGGAAGGTTGAGTAAGAGCCAAGTGACAGGAAGGGAGTCAGACAGAAACTCTTCTGTTCTGGCTTTATCACAAGGCAGAGCTGCAGCAGCATTTAAATGCAGCACAGTCTGGCTCCAGTCTACTATATCCTGTTTGTTCTATTATATAACTGAGCCCACTAATCACCACCAGACCCTGCAGCTCTCATGTCCAAACAAAAATTTTTGACTCCAGCAAACAACATCCAGACATTAGCTGCTGTCCAAACCTGCAGCTTTCACAGAGTCGGTGGGACACTTGCAAGAAAAAGAGGACAAACAAACGTTTTTCACCACATGCACACACACCACCTGGGGTGATACCGTGCGGAGATTGTTTGCACCAAACATTTCTGTCCCAGAGGAACACACGTCTTTCTAAGATGGTCCAAAAGCAAGTGCAAGAAAGTGCCTCCACTCAGCATGCATGGAGAAAAACTCAAGGAAAACTTTTTTAAAGTAAAAATGTGTGTCTTGTATGTCTTTCACAACTCACCTCCTGGCCATGATTCTGTTCAGCGGAAAGTATTTACTCCGACTTCTCACATCCTCAGAAAAAAAAAATACCGTTTTATTAGGAGGTTATTTGAGACGTCAATCATGACGTCTTCAGGGAATTTAGCCAATCACGAGACAGAACAGCACCCCAGTTCTCCCTCTGATGTTAGGACCCGATTCCTTGATCAATCAACCAATCTATCTATCTACCCATCTATCAATCAATAAATATATCGATCTAAAAAAATTGCACACGATAAAAGTTGCTATTATAAATGACGCAGTTTTCACAGGCGACAGCTTTTATTTCGAAAAGCAGTTTCCGCCGAACTGACTCGGAGTTCCGGTCTTTGCTCATTTGGGAGAGTTTAAACTAAACACATGTAAACACAGTCTGCTTTAAAAAGCTTTACCGAGGCGTTTACGTAGTTTATTTCCCCGGGGTTTACTTTTGTGGGTCTCATTCCCCACACACTTTAGCTGTCGCTGAGTTCAGGCGACAATACTGAGTTTAGAAAAAGCAGAAAAAAGACGTTTGCAGGGAGCTAACGTGTTAGCCTAGCCTAGCCTAGCCGTAGCTGGCAGCATGGCAGCTGTGCTGGAGCTGATCGCTGGGAGCTACGAGCAGATCGCCTTTGGTTACCGGATCAAAACTGACGAAACTGTAAGTTAGAGTTGGTTTTCTTGTAGTTGTGGTAATTGTCATTGTCCAAGACTAGTCTGCATTGTTTTTCCTGCTCTTTGGAAGAGGCCAACCTCAGTTTTGTTTTTTGTGCATGAAGAAGTATGTTTACACTCGGATTCAGATCTATTAAACTTGCTATTTCCAAATGTATTCACTTTATTTATGGTCATGCAGGAGTGGACAGCCAAGGCAGACTTCACACATCACGCTCACACAGCCTCCATATCAGCTGTGGCAGCCAGTGAGAGGTTTGTGGTCACAGGAAGCAAAGATGAGACCATCCAGCTGTACGACATGAAGAAGAGAACTGAGCACGGTGCTCTGCTGCACCATGATGGTGAGCAGCTCAAGTAGGTTTTGTGTTACTAGAAGCTGTGTGGCTGTGCAGCGTCAAGACTGCAGACATTTCTGGTATGTTTCATTAAATACACTCTTCAAAGTGGGTGATAAAAGATGACAATGTTATTTGACTTTGTACATGTTAGACCCTTACTGAATTAATTTATAAATGTATTTCAAGAAGCATGTTGTCATCTGAATAACAATGTTTATCCATACAGTTTAATTTTCTTGTTGGAACAAGAAGTATACAAAAATCACAAGGAAGTCAAGGAAACAAATAAATTTTACCCTCTATTTAAACTCCTATTTAAAAACTTTTGACGCAGTCGGCCTTTTGTGATGTGAACATCTGATAAAACTTCCCTGTAACCCAACAGGCAGCATCACCTGCCTGGAGTTTTATGGATCATCTAATTTACTGAGCGGCGCAGAGGATGGGCTCCTGTGTGTGTGGAGCACAAAGAAGTGGGAGTGCCTCAAGTCCATCAAAGCTCACAAGTGAGTGCAGAAGAAGCATAGAGATTGTTGTGCTTGCCTGATTGTTGCCAAAGTAACCAGCTTCATCCTCTTCCTTTTGTCAGGGGCCATGTCACATCTCTGTCCATCCATCCATCAGGGAAACTCGC
The DNA here is from genome assembly GCF_900963305.1 of Echeneis naucrates. Taxonomy (NCBI): domain Eukaryota; kingdom Metazoa; phylum Chordata; class Actinopteri; order Carangiformes; family Echeneidae; genus Echeneis; species Echeneis naucrates. The sequence continues at coordinate 17,966,695 of NC_042527.1, read as the reverse complement.
ACTTTCAGTTGGGACAGATAAAACTCTCAGGTAGAAACCACAGTTCGGCTCCACAGTCATCATGTAGGAGTTTTCTTTATCAGGAAATCAAAAGTGATCAAATGTTTTTGTCCTTGTAGAACATGGAATCTTATCAATGGAAGATCGGCCTTCATCAAAAACATAAAACAAAGTAAGGAAGGTTAATGAACTGACTGTTTAAAGGTACTTGAAACAACCTCAGTGAAATAAATTTTGCTCTACTCACTTTTAACAGATGCACACATAGTTAAATGGTCTCCAGATGGGGATAAATATGTTGCGGTGGCAAATGACACAATGAGCATCTATAACCTGGAGACGGCGTCCGTGACAGGAACAGTTACAAACCCCAAAAGGATCTCTTCTATTAAGTTCTTAAGTGTAAGTTGTCCCAAAATTACCCAAAATTTGCTTTTGGCAAACAAACTGTGACATGTTTGAGTGATAAATGGTGAAGTAATCTCACCAAAAGATGACGTATGTCAGCATGTCCTCAGCTCGAGTCTGGCCCTTACACTTCCACATCTGTTACTGAGGCCCATACTGAAGAGATAATAGCTGCATTCTATCAAATGACCACCAGGAGTCGACTGTAGCATAAAGAACTCAGTAAAGAAGTCTATGAGTATTTATTTTTATTTGATTTATTAGCTCAGCAAATGCTTTCCTAATGAGTTTATGGTTTTAACCTCCAGTTTCAAGTGTTCCTCAATACCACATGATGTTAACGACCTGCTGGTGAAAACACAGGGCAGGTCAGATCCATCCCTCACTCCTCCTTAGCTCCTCCTCACTCCTCCAAATATGGTTGTTTCTGGTTGAAAAAAAAACTCAGACAAACGGGATGGTGATGGCTAATTTACAAAATTGAGGCTACAAAACTGCAGCTCACAAATCAACAGTTGACATCACTGAGGGGTCCCACGTAGTATTTACTGGCAGCCTGAATATTTACTGTGTGGGCACCAGAATTGGTTCAGATCTAAAAGTAACAGCTGACATGTATGTGGGCCAGACTTGGGCTCTGTAAGTAGGAGTCTGTTGGGCCAGACTAAAACAAGCATGTAGCCCAAATATGAGCTGTATTTATTTTGCTCTCTGAATAATTCAGATAATTCAGGATAAAACATACCACCTGGAAGCTTCAAATGTTTTATAATCCTGCTTTTGTTTTCCCCTTCACAGAACTCCATTGTGGCTGTCGCAGGAGATGATGAAATTGTCAGGTTATGTGACATAGAGACGCAGAAATGGGTGTGTGAGTTCAAAGCTCATGAAACCAGGTAATTTCAAAGTGGTGTGTGTGTGTGTTTTTTTTTTTTTTTTTTTGGTGGTATATTTGCTATTAACTAGCACATATTCCGGATGATGGACAGAAAAGAATATTAAAATAAACCTTGTTAAGCATATTGGTATATTTTTATTTCTAAAACAATTATCCTCCTGTGATATCAGGGTGAAAGCAGTTGACAGTTTTCATATGGAGGATTACTGCGTGGTGGTGACGGCTTCAAATGACGGATTCATCAAAATGTGGAAACTCCATCTGAAAGAGGCAAGTCTCTGTCTTGAATATACAAGCAGCAGTGATTTACTTGTAACTTCAATCAAACTTTCTAAACAACAATACAAGTTATGACTTATAGTTACACCATAAAGTTCTTTAACAGTTTAATCTGCCTGTTAAATGAATACAGTTTTGTGAACCAAGAAGAGGCAGTTTGCACTGTTGTTACATGCTCAGCTGCTGATGGTCTAATGATGGTGCCACTGCTGTCCGACAGGAGCTGGAGCCTCCCACCCTCCTTGGAGAAGTCAACACAACAGCCAGGCTGACATGCCTCGCTGTGTGGAAACCTTCATCAGTCCAGCAGACCGCTGAGGAACCAGCTGCTGAGGCCACGACATCAGAGGGTGAGGTCCTGCAAACACACTTCCAAAGGCAGATTATAGAAAGCAGCTGGCAGAGGGAGGTGGTTGTTTGTTGACTGTGGTCCTTTTTCTGGTGGATTGTCTGTGTTGTAAAGAGGAGCAGAATGAGTGGCGCCAGAGAAGATCTTCACCTTTGTACTGACCTAATGTCTCCACTCAGCAGCATGAAGTCAGAGTAGTAATAACCCCAAACTATTCAGAGGGAAAAACTAAGTGTGCCGGAAAAGACCCGATATTAAGATGTTTCTAAAAAAAGACATGTTTTTGTTTATCTTCTAAAAACATTTAGAAACACTCAAGATTCCACTTGTTTACACTCACCATCTGTTTCCGTCGTCCACAGAAGTTGCTCGAGAGCTTTCAAAGACGAAGAGAGTCCGAATCTCAGCAGAAGAAGTCGTTCTAGAAGATGAGAGCAAACCCAAGAAGAAGAAAAAGGGCGGTGGAAAATAAAACGTGCAGCAATAAAAAGAAAATCTTTTACTGGTTGTTTTAAATCTGATATGCCTTTTCTTATTGTGAAGTGAAGAATCCAAGTTGACATGTGGAAATGTAAATATATATTTTTTAATGCTTTTGCTGTCAACACTGAAAATCTGAAAAAAAAAAAAAAAAAAGAGAGAAAAGGTGGGAAATGAGCGTGGCAACCATAAATCTGTTTTATAATCATTCATATCTCGTCATTTGGGTTAATATGCCTGTGTAAGCCAAGAATTCATTTAGAAGATGCTCTTCTTGGGCAGATTTTGTTTATCGTAGTTAAAGCAGCGGCAAGTGTCGTTAGACTGCGATTTAAAAAAAGATCAGTGTTAAAAACACAAACCTGTTGATGTGGGACGTTGTCCGGTTCCATCAGTCAGTTGGGTTCACCTATCGATACAATGAGTAACAGCTTTCCCTCTCAGCCAAAGCCAATCAGCAGGGGTTGACAGTAACGAAGTAAATCTACTGCAGTACAGTTTTTGAATATCTGTGCTTTACGTGAGTATTATTTTTGGGGGATACTTTTTCTTTCACCTCACTACATTTGAAGCACAAACATTGTCCTTTTTACTCCACTAGAAACTGGAACACGCACACCTCTTGCATTCAGATGACCAGGCATTAGCTTGTAGCCAGTGTTTGGATGTCTTCTGTGGACATCACTTACAACACGGTCCAACTCGGTCCAGATCCAGGCGTGGTCGTCAGTCCAGCCGCCATCATTGAGCTAGAAGTCACTTGTTACCTGTTAATTCAGAAGACCTAACTTCTGCAGTTTGATCTCTCTCCAAACACAGCAACAGTTCAACAGCCCCTAAAATAAACAGGAACTTAATTTCATTTATTCACAGGACACATTAGAAACACTGTTATGAATCAGATGCTCAACAACTGAAAAGGCTTTTATCAAGAGAGTTTATTCTGATTTTTTTAAGAGTTTATTTATCTTGTGGAGCATGAAATCGTGCAGAGCGCTTTTATTTTGAAAGTCTTCCACGTGACTCCGGAAGTATAAACATCCAGGAAGTTTGGAAGTTCATTTTTTTGTTTGACTGTCTGGACATTTTGTTGTTAAACTTGTTTCTTCAGGCTGATTTGGTCATGGCTCTGGACTGGGCTGGGTTCACTTACGCTGCTCTGGTGTCAGCAGGAGGCATCATGGGATATTTGAAAGCGGGTATGTCAGAGTTTTATTTTATTATTGAATTTTCAACTTCATCACAATCATACCAGACAGGCAGGTAGTTTATCACATGGCTCAGCTCCACCTCCAGAAAGTGGAAAATGTAATGAAATACTGAAACAGAGAGATCTCAGCTCCTGTTTTCTATGAAAGTGACCAAAATGTCGACGCATGGATCCTCCACAGACAGCCAGGTTTACAGTGTGAACTGTGTTTCTGTTTTATGCTCCTCAGGCAGCGTCACCTCTCTGGCAGCAGGGCTCCTGTTCGGCCTGCTGGCTGCAGTCGGTGCTTATCTGGCTTCTCAAAATCCCAAGAATGTCTGGCTTTCACTAGGTGAGCGAGCTTCGTTTGTTTTACTGACAGCTTTCACAAACATGTGGCAACAACCGCCTCCCTAACTGACTGAGGAAATGCAGGAACCTCGGGAAGTCTGGCTGTAGTGATGGGACTGAGATTTCTCAACTCCTGGAAGTTCATGCCAGCTGGTTTAATGACTTTAGCCAGGTAAGAAAAAAAACCCATAAATGACTTGGTGACTGGTGATGGATCAGTAATTTACAATATACAGATAATTCATTTCTGCTTTTAATAACGAGTATTTGTTTTTGTTTTTTTGGGCCATGTCTCTTTTCAGTGGACTGATGCTCGCAAAGATCATAATTGGGATGATAAAAAGAACACATAAGTCTTGAAAACACTCGATGATACTGAAACTATCATTCCTCTCTCTGTGGTTTTCAATAATAGACTTGAGCAAAAACAAATTTTTTTAAAGTGTATTTTATAGAAAAATGTCCTCAGACAACAAAAATTGCATTATCTTATCTTCTGTTAGAAATACAGTGTGTATTGTTTTTGTTTTTTTTTTACTTGTAAAGTGTGTTGGACCTATTACCTTTTTTTTTTTTTTAACTGTAAATAATCATTAAATCTCACATAGCTGTGATTTTTCTGCTGCATTGAAAAAACCCATTTACTTGAATAAATACAAAATAGATCAGCTTTATTTAATATTGTGTCTATTATTCATAAATAACTGTGTCGGCAGAAGTCAAAAGCACCTTGTGCAACAATGAACAATATTTAATATCATGGAAACTGCAACAAGAGCAGAAGAAAATATTACTGCACACAGTTGGCAGCATGTGTGATCTGAAGTCTGTATTTCCTGGTAAAGTGCTCTGCTACCGATGACCTCCATACTTGGTGCTCCAGTCAACTCGCCCGTGCACCAGCTGGGTGTTTGTGGTCCGTGAAGCGGGTTTCTTCCCTGTAGAGCTGGTGTTGGATCCAGAGATCTGAGAGTTCATAGGTCTGCTCCTCCAGCCGTCGTAGTCTGAAATCAGTGTGATAGTGGAAGACTTTCAGCGCAACATGGAGTTGCATTTCTTGTGCTCATAACGCTGGTTTATATATATTTTTACCTTCATTTGAGGGTGTCGGTTTATCTGAAGAGATCTTGTTCTTACAGCTTTTAATTTTCGAGTCGATTCTTAGATCAGCAGCTGAGGACAGATCAACTAAAAGATTCACAGAAAGGAAAGAGAGTGACCGTTAGTTTATAAGATCATTAGCTGAAGTTCCTATGGCAGTAAATCCTGCATCATTAACCTATGACCTTGATATTCCAACAAAACACTGATTTCTTTCTACCTCTACCAGGCATTTTGCTGAGTCCTGCGATTCAAACCCAATGAATAATTTTCCAGTTAGGCCCGACTGAGGTCTGGTTTATACTGAGCAACACCACCCCAAACCAAAGAAAAGCTCTGTGTTGTGACTCGCCGGCAGAGGCTCCTTCAATCGGTGCCAGTGAGATCCTGTGTCGGGCCGCTCCTGTTTCACCCCTCTGAACAGCTGATATATAAGACCTCGGTAAGTTGTGGGTGTTGCCCATGAAGGAATCTGGAAAGGACAATGAAATGGATCACAGAAGACGTCCTGAACTCCAGTGAGATTATTTCTGGATAATTTGATGAGCTTTAGTAGCACATAAAACAGAAATTATATCACAAGACTGTAGTTTGAACTAATTCAACTCATTATAGCACATCTCATCTAAACCCATGATCTACAGATCTTTCCAGTGTTCTGATTCAGTCTTCAGATTGTTCATTAAATTAAGTAATATTGCAATTTAAAAATATTCCATTCAAGGTGACATTCAAAATCCCGAGTAGTGTAGACTTTGAAACTACTAATTAACTTACTGCATGTATCAATTTCTTACTAATTACTTTATATTTTTGTGGGCAGCTTTTGCTGCGGGCTAATCACTTCTTAACAAGCTGATTTACTCTCGAGTATTTTATGCATAATAATGATTATTTGTTTGCATATAAAAACCTTTAGCGGTAAAGAGTTTTATAATTACTGATGTCAGATAAATGTAGCAGAAAAAGAAAATCTTAAATATGGAGTAAAGGTGTAGTGTGACTTATAATAACAATGGCCAAATATAATTCAAGCACGCTAAACTCACAGTTTTGGAGTAGATTTGCTGCGGTCTTCAGCCTTTGCAGTTGAATTTGAGTGTTACCTTTGAAAAGATTGAGATCTCCCGGGGTTTTTTCCTTCAGAGGCTGCTTTTCTATTAATTTAGGAAGAGTGGCATCTAAAAGCACAGACAGAGAAAGAGAGAAGGAAGGAGACGTGAACTCTGAAGTTTACTTTGCTGCAGATCAGACACTCAAGCAGAAAAACAATCTGTGCTGTTTGTGAGACAAGTGATGTATGAATAATACACATGTACACAAGGTGCACCAGTATTCTAGGAGACATCATTAAAATTTAATACGAGCTGAGTGATTAACTTTAAATTCGAGTGGAGTTTTCCAAACCTGAATTCATCACTTGATGACATTATTGAACTCTGTCTTTGAAAGGATCCCACCTGTCTGGAGCATCAGGTGGGATAGCTTGTTGTACATGAAGACAATCAGAAAACTCTGACTGTACTCACATTAACGCCGAGGAGAAATTTTCTCTCAGAATGAATACAGAGCCAAAAATAATCCTAATTGACGTACCATCTATTAATATAAATGTACAGTTTGTGGACCAACTTCAGGACGGTGCTCCTACCTTTAACTCTGAACAGCTTTACATGTTATAGACAATTTTAACCTGCTCAAATCTTTCTCACATTTTTGAGGAGGGAACTCGAGGCCCAGTCCCCTGGAGCTGTCCCACAGGTTTCTGCTGGCCACCTGGCATCCTCTCGAACAGCTGCTTTTTGGATTCACCCCTGCAAAGGACAGACGTTAGACGGTGAACTCACTCCCTCAACCGAGATTCAGTGTTTTCAGTATGTGGAAAGTGTGGACATCACTGGCATTATAAAGTTGTTTGTAATGAGAAGAAGAAACAGTAGTGGACCAAGTGATTCAGCATGCAGCACCAAGCAAGAGTCAACCTGATGGATATGTAAAGGATGTGTTTTTTGTTTTATTTTTTGTCAGTGGTGAAAATAAGGCAGATCCTTTTTCTCACCGGGCAGATATCTGGACTGGCGGAGGTAGTGCTGCTTGGCAGACAAGGTGGTGGAGTCGGTACTCTTTAGTTCAGTGTTGCTAAGGAACTTCGCTATCGTATTGTTCTTTGGCTCTGGAAATCTGCACAAAAAAAGGGTATTGTATTATACTGCAGGAAACAAATGAAGATGCGTTCATGTTAAAATGAAAATCTCTTACTGAGGACTGTGCCCATCCAGCGTCATGTCTTTCAGAGAGCTGATGGTGGGTTTTTTGGAGATGGAAACTCCAGCGTCTGTGTCGTCGCCATCATCCCAGCTGTCGACTGACTTGAAAGACATCTGTCCCCATCGTCTGCGTCCTGTCTTGACTCTGGATGCGACATTCTCTGCCCCGGTGGCTGCTGCTCGCTGATGCGGTGAATAGTTAAACCCATGTACGTGTACGTTAAAACGAGTCGGTATTCAGCAATGCAATTTTAAAATATTGTTTAAAAAGCAAATCCACAAATTCACATATTAACTGAGAAGCTATACCTGCGTGTGCGAACTCAGCGGCTGCTTATTTTTCACCAAGCTGAGAGGTTCGTGCTGCCCCGCTGTCTCTTGTTGTGTGCTTGACTCCATGTCGTCCTCAGGAAAGGTGATCTCCTGCGGAGGCTGGTGTGACGACTGGCTGAAGGTCTGCCGCTCTGCCTGGGCCTTACTCAGCTCAGTGGACTCTGGGTCTGTCTTGCAGAAGGACAGAGGCTTTGGCTTTGTAACCTCAGGCATCTTTGCCCGGGTCTTGTGCTCAGAGTATTTAAAAGGAGCACCGAGTGCATGGCCGACATGAAAGTATGGATACCGCAGAGCCTGGAACAAATGAGACAATCCACAGGAAAGAGATCTGCACTTTAATCTCTTGAATTCATATTCAAACTTTTAGCCCAATGCAAAGCTTGCGCTATGATCTAAAGCAAAATATTACTTCAAATAGATATAAACAGAAAAATACTTACTTAATCAAATAAAAAAAAAAGGAAATAAAAGATCATATGAGAACTATTTGACTCTATAAGATACAGAATATCATTTATGATGTATCTTCTCAGAATAATGAGACACACTCTCACACTCTGCGTTTCCCTTTCACACCTTGAATCAAGTCAATGGATGTGCCTGCCTCCTGATGCATCCTGATGTCAGGTCTGGTATTACAGTAACAGCCAAGGTAAGCTGATTGATTCCCACTAGCTAAAAATAAGCGCACTCAACAATGTACTCAAGGGTGCTTGGGATAAAAGCATACACCCAAAGGACTTGTGTTACTTTGCAATTTGAGCTAATCTATGTTAAAGCGTCACGTACCTGAGCAGCACTTGGCCGTTTCTCAGGATCCCACTGCAACATGTCTTTCATCAATGCGATCGCTTCATCGCTGGCGTTGGGGATGAGGGATTGGAGACTGGTGGGAACGCACTTTGGGAAGCGGAAGTTCATAGAGAGGGCCAGGTTGTAGCCCTCGGGCCAATCCGACTACAAGAGCAAGTGACAGGAGACAACAAATAGATCATCTGTGAGCTTGTGTACAAATTGATTCATGACAATATCAGACACACACAAAAAAAAAAAAAAAATGTTATTGTGTTCAGGGAGTTTTCTTTGCCACCGTACAGAAATACAAAGACTTCCCGTTGTGATGGCCCACCTTCTTCAGAGTTCCCAGCACCTGACAGATCTTGAAGATCTCGTCCACCTCGCTGTTGCCAGGGAACAGCGGCCTGAGAGTGTAGAGCTCCGCCATGATGCAGCCCATGGCCCAGATGTCAATGGGTGAACTGTATGAGGTGGATTTGAGGAGAATCTCTGGGGCTCGGTACCTGGCATGACAACATGGCATGACTCTTGTTAATGCTAGCCCGAATACCAAAGGCTCATACTTTGTTTCATAACAGTGTGCTGGTCAACTAGCGTACGTTTGTCTTAGTCCAAGTCGTATTACAGCTGGTTTCACTGTGAGTTAAAAGATTCAGGTCAGACGACACATCCATCACAGCTCATTATTTAGAGGGTATTTTATCTATGTGAATTATATGGCTATAAAAAGACATAAACAGTCAGTCTCACCATCTCGTGGACACATAATCGGTGTAAGGTGGCTGGGAGCGGATTTCCCGTGCTAGTCCAAAATCTGCTATCTTGACCAGCTCTGGGCCCATGCAGAGCAGGTTCTCTGGTTTCATATCACGGTGGAAGTAGCCTGAAAAACATCAGTCGGCCTGATAAAACTCTGCTGTCACTAATATTAGTGGAACTTGCTTGATTCTATGAACATGTATAACTTCTACCACTGTTACAACTCCTACCATAAATACTGCAACCAAGACACGACTTTCTATAGTGCATATCACAATTTGATGCATTTTTAGAGTTAAAACATCTCCACCAAAAAAAGATGCTTTAACCTGACAAAGCACAGTCAAGCCGAGCACAAAGAAAAGACAGGAGGAGTCTCTTACCGTGCTTATGCACAAATGCTAAGCCAGACAATATTTGGAACAGAATGTTCCTTATCTCATTTTCAGAAAACATCTTATCTTCCCTGGCAGCAGCAAAGTGGCGAAAGACAAAAGAAAAGAAAGGAGATAAAGGGAAAAAACAACACTATGCAAAAAGTGATGCCTTATTGAAGTGGGAATAACACCAACACCCACATGCACAAAAATATGTGTTGATTTTCTTTTTTTTTCTGTAAAGTCAAACTTTGTTCAGTTAGGCTTTGGAGCCTCTCATGCTTTTTTGTTCTGACTAAAGAGAAGTGAGTCATTTTTGGTCGGACAAAGTGCTGTGATGCCTGATGTCTTATTAACTGTCCAGCATTTATGTACTTTTTGGGGTTTAGATATACTCTTTAGATATTTTCTCTTCAGTCAATTAATTAAGTACGTATGCGAAGCACTAACAGCTTGATAGCACAGCATGTTATGGAAGAGAAAAGTCAAAAGAGGTATTTTTGTTCTTTCTATCTGTACTGAAAGGCCGTGCTGAAGTCACCTACCATGTTCATGCATAAAGAACAGTCCCTGTAATATCTGAAATGTCATGTTTCTGATGACTGACTCAGGGAACAACTTGTTTCTGCAAAAATGAAGACTGACACATTATGACTCAAGCTGACCCAAATAGTTCTCACATTCCTTATGGTAATAAAAACACACTGCAGGATTATGTCACAGGAATAACTCACTGAAATCACGTACAGATGCACAGGTGTGTCCTCACCTTTCTTTCATGAGCTGATAGAGGTTTTCTTTCATGTATTCAAAGACAAAGTAGAGGTGGTCATTTTCCCTGATCACTTCTTTCAGCTTCACCACATTGGCGTGGTTCAGTTTCTTCAGAGACTAATAACACAGAGTATTTAACAGAAACACACACGAGAGTCAATACAAATCACCCCATTGTCTCATTAAATTAGCTGAAAAGCCTGAATACAATTTAATGTCTGGAATTAGCTCATTTCAATCATGTGCCAAAGGCTTGTGCGCAGCGACTTTACATGCCAACAGGCTGCCAAAGTCATTTGTAACACTACCGAGAGCATAGGGTAATATATTCATCTCAAACTTCCTAACCCCTGAAAGCTAAATTTTGCAATTAAAATTATGGGTGGCTTAAAATGGCTGATAATACAGTGAAATGTAAAATGATTAAACTGATTCTCACCTTCACTTCTCTGAGATTTAAGCACTCATCCCAAGAATAAAACTTCCTTTTCATTCTGTTGAAAAGAGAAGGAAAAAAAAAAGTGATGCTTTAATACAGAAATAATATATGGAGGGTGTTTATTGTTTGATCTGAGGTTAAAGACCTGAATTACTGATGGTTGTGGAGCCTGGTGTTTTCCTGTCGTATTTGTTTCTCATCATTTTGTTCATTTTGATACAGAAGCCAGGAAACACAGTAAATATGGGCTGGACATGTGAAAATACTGCATTGTTTTTACTGTTTTTTCTTCCTACTACACTCATTATTATTAATATTAATTCACACTATAACCTTACATCCTGTCGATCTTCCCATTTATTCTAAATCTAGTCATTCCAAGGGATTGTTTCCTGTTAAGTGACTGAACAGGTTGCAAAGACGACCATTATTTACCCCTTCATTTGTGTGTCCCGTGTGACAACCACCACGATTGAGTCTAGAGCCTCAAAGCACGTTGCAGCAGGGTTTAATCAGCTTAACAGTTCGAGACAAAACAACAGAACATGTCCCGAGCATGCCTACCGAGCCTTCTCTCACCTCTTTATGGCCACTAGCTCCCCAGTCTCATTGCTCTTGCCCAAGAATACGCTGCCATAGGTACCGTCCCCCAACTGTTTTAGGGTCGCGTATCGGTTCATCGTCCAAGGAGCGCCCCGGCCTCTCCTTTGCTGGGGTGCCTTGACAGTCCCACACAGTCCAGCAGTTGATCACTGCAAACACAGCAACATGCCACCACAGATCAACGACTGAACCACCCCTAACTGAGCTCCGTCCTTTCTGCTCCTGTGAGGCTTTTACTATAGAAACACAGATAATGACACACGAACTGCCGACCTTTGCTCTCGTCTCTGCAGATTAGCGATGAAAGCTGAATGGTTACCTTATTAAGGCGAATGGAAAAGGGAGGCTGTCTCGTTGCTGCCTCTCGCACTGTCTCTCACCTGTGCTGAACTAAGCCTTCACGGCAGACAGGAAGGGTGAGCCACTTTGAGGGGAAGTGGATTAAAGTGGACATGAGCTTAAGAATGTGTGCCAAGAAACAGACTCACAGGAGAGGATGGAGACCTGGTATTACCTCAGGAAGTCCAATGAGTAAGAAAATGGGACCATGCTTTGTAAAGTGTGAGGATTTTGAAACGTAATTGATAAATTTGATGTGGGAACAGGGAGCTTTACCTGCGTTTGTCCAAAACTGGCCAGTGGTCCCAAAAGATGTAGTCAAAACACTTCAAAGTATGTATAAAGGTTCACCTTTTGGTGCCAAACTTTGACTGAAATGAGTGAACTATTGACATTTTCTTCTGTTTTTTTTTTTTTCAAACTTAAAACCATTAAGTACACAAACTCCAAATATAAAGCAACAGTTAACAATAGGAAATCAACAAGGTCTCTGTCAAATCATCATCATCATCTTTCAAACTTTTTTGGGCTATTTAATTGCTATTAGTTACCTTGTGAATATATAATTCATATTTTTCTGTTGCTGTCACAGTTTCATTTCTATTTTTGAGCCAATGCATCCATTTATTGTTGGTTTTATTCATTTCACCTGCTCAGTCTTTCTTTGTCTGTGATAAAACATACAGATTGAGTTTTTAAAACATGTTTGTGATATACACGGCACTGAGAGTAATAGTTACACTTTGTAATTTATTATTAAAGATGTGTCATGAAAAAAAGTGCCTTCACAAATTAGAAGTGTTGTTTCTAATTCACACAATCGGACCATTTCTTCATGTTGTTGTGATAAACTGATTCACAGACAAGGCTGCAGGGAGTAAACAAACAGCTAAAGGTTAAAGAGCAGCTTTACCTCAAACTGAACATGTCTAAAATGATCTAAATGAGATTCTAGCAGAGGAAACATACCGCAGGAGAGATGCTGCCGGCTCCGTCCGTTTCCAAGGGCGGCTTCCCGTCTCCTTGGCAACGGAGACTTCCAAAATAAAACGAGATTAAATCACAATCCGCTGCCATCACAAGTAAAAATAAATAAATAAAAAATAAAATAAAATAAAATAAAAAAGATAGATATACAGAAGTCATATACAGTAATGTATTATTATAGGATCTAGAAAATTATACAATATAAATGAAAATTAATCTAACATTGTGGGGAATATTTAAAATCTCCCTTCGTGAGTTTTACAAGCGCTCCATCTGGTGGTTTATTTAGATTATAACTTTGGCTCCAGTCATTTTGGGATTCCCAACTTTTTCAGACCTTTGAATGTGAGTCTGATTTCATTCAAATAGAAAATATGGTGTTATGTCTTTGGATTTACAGTAAAAGTGATTTTTAAATGGGGAAGTAAGAGTTACATCTAAATATTTTTTTTAATATGTTGGGCTGTGTGGTGAGTTCTGATTCAGAGGTGAATTAATGAACTCCTTATTTTTGCAGGGAGCTCCTGAGACCAGCCCATGAAGTCCCAGAACCGGACTGTGGGACTGCTTTGACGAAAACAAAACAAAACAAAATCAAACAAACAAACAAACAAAACAGATCCTGTATACTATGACAATCTGATTAACAACAATTAGAAAAACATCCCGTATATGTAATCAAAAAAGATAAAAAAAAAAAAAAAAATAAAACAAAAACTAAGAACTCAAAATCCTGCCTCATTATTCTTAATCATTAATAATAGTGATAAAAATGTACAGGCTGCAGCAGTAAAGGAGCAGATTCACTATCTGCCGTGTCTTCAGACATGCAGGCATGAAATGTGAGGAATGAAAATCATGACCAGCATTCTCCAAATGGCCATGCCGTAGTAACATGACGTGCCCTGCATTGCACCTAACAACTGTGCAGTCGGATTGTCGGCCGTCTCTGCGGCGGATTGTGCGTTTTCTCCTCCGAGGTTGTGCTTTTGGTTACTTACGGTAAGGTGGACCCGCAGTGTCCACCGAAGGATCAGGTGATCCGCCAGCCGAGGAGCGAAGGCTGACTGGGGAAAATGCAAAATGACATATAGCAAATGTCGGAGCACGATTCATTCACGTTTCGGCCTCCGTTTCGGACTTAGATCGCTGCGCCGGAGCTCCGATGTGACGGTGGCTCGTTAAAAGGCTGGTTGGCGCGACCGGGGGGATTTTTTTAATTTGGAAATTTTTGTAATTTAATGAGAAATCACATTCAGAGACAGATATTGGTTTCAACATGGGGCTGTGCTACAGTTTGCGTCCCCGGCTCTTCGGGGACCTGAGCGGGTCTATCTCCAACGCTACCTCGGACTCGGACCAGCCTCCGGACGCCGCCGTGCCCACCCGCGCCGGGGGAGCTCGCCCGGAGGACACCGGGGGATGCGGGGAGAGTTCGTCGCTACGCGGCGGCGGCGGCGGCGGCCCGGTGCGCCCCGGGGACCCAGCCAGGCTCCCGGCCGGGGAGCACCGCCGTGGAGACACCGGTACCGACGGTGTGCTGATACAAAACGGAGGCGGCGGCGGTGGAAGCGGAGGAGGAGGAGGAGGAGGCGGCGGCGGCGGCGGAGGAGGCAGCGGAAAGGGGACGGGGAAGGACCGGGGCCGGCGCTTGCAGCTGCTCCAAAAGACCAGCACCCAAAAGCAGAAAAACTGGGACAAAGTGCTGGTGGAGGAGAAGGAGGCCGAGAAGGAGGCGAAGAAAGTCAGTAAGAATATTGACAGGGTCCTGAAGGAGCTCAAACGGGAGTACAAACAGACCCATCGGCTGCTGCTGCTCGGTAGGTCCGGTGCTCCTCCGCTGCTGCTGCTGCTGCTGCTGCTGTTGTTGTTGTTGTTGTTGACCTAAAAGCTGTTCTTATTGTTAGAAACAAACAAACACTGGCCTTTCCATAAATTACGGTGGCCCGTGGTCTGCCGAGGCCTGTTGCCACATCTGCTGGCTGTGAAGACTACCCCCTGCGGCTGTCAATGACAAACCATGAAGATGGACGGCCAGACAGTCTGGGCCTGCTCTTATTGGCACATTTAGCTTTATGGAGAAATTCAGCAGCCTCTTATTAATTAATACATATATATATATATATTTATAATGGAGGAGGACAGAATGGCCCAGGTTAGTCTGGTTTATGGAGGCCACTTAGCTTTTGGCTGCTGGGCCATGTTGACCTGCTCCATGAATGAATACTATGGGGCACTGGTGCTGTAGTGTAAGACAGGAAAAATAACCCTTTGGATCACTGATATATAATGCAGCTTATGTGGAGAATACTTATTTGTGTAAATATGCTGAAACCCATGGCAGATTATTTTTTTTTTACTCCTTTTTCCGGCATGAAACATTGCAGGAATCTGGCATTTATTACTCCTAAAGAAGATGCAGTAAAGTGTTGTGTGTGCAGTGTGTTGCACGCTTTAGCATACAAAGGTGTATACAGACTTAGCTTCGGGCTCCTGGGATGTGTTTGCTCTAAATATAGTACAGAATAGCAGGTCTATAGCATATTGACCTGACCTGTTGGACGTCTGTCCAGGTACAATAGAAATAGACTTTTTGATTGGCTGGAGCACATTTACATTTTCAACAAATTACATTCAAGTCGGTGAAACATTATTTCTAAAGCACATTTTAACACAGCTTGGCCTGCATAAAGTGCTGCGTAGAAATAAAGCACAGAAGACCAGAGTGTTGTCTAGAGGCCTGTCGTATTGCATAGTATAGACTTAAGTGTTCAGAGGTGCAGATAAATCACATATGGCCACTGAACCAAATCTTCTCTGTACTACAGTATAGTAGAGTAGAGTAGTGTAGTGCAGCTGTACACAAAGGTATTTCAGTAAATGGAGCAGAATGTCGCTGTGACCTCTCATTTGGTGTAGTGGAGTACTAAAGTGCCATGTCTGCTTTAGTAGGATTTTATATGGAAAGGTGTAGAGAGCGCTTTTGGCTCTGAAAGCGATGCAGTGTAGTATAATGTAATATAATATTGTATAGAATATTTGTCTTTTGGTGTGTGGTGTCTTATTTTAGGATCGAAAGATGAAAACAATATTTTTTTCTTATAAAGATAGTACTATATTAGTGTTGCATAGTGGCTCATACTGTAGTATAATACAGCAGGACGTTGTTTAGTGTACTATGAAGGGCTGTTTTGACACTGAACAGTAGAACAAGATAATTTACAGTAGAGTATTGTTAAGCATAATGTAATACAGTGATGTACAGTATGTAGTGGGACAAGCCAGGTCTGTCCAGGGACAACAGATGGAAATAGCTTGTAGCATATAGTATACACGTATTATAGCACTCTGTGCTATTGTATATGTAAAAGGTTTTGTATAGTGTAATTAAAAGTGTAAGGCTGATGCAAAAGTTTATAGTGCAGTTGAGAACTTGTTGATAATGTGGAAGGAATGATTCCACTTCTTCAAGTTTAATTTCAGCTTTAATATGATGAAGTTACTAAACTTTTTACAAATGCACGGCATTTCTTGCTTTATTCTGTAATATATAATATTTTAATAGAAGTGTCTTTCAGCTGCCATATTGATTAATTAAAGAAAGAAACAAATCACTGCTTAGTATTCCGGAGAAGAGAAAGTTAGTGAGTCAAGTATAATAAATCCATTCAAGCTAAAGCATTTATTTAAGTTGTTTCTTTGACAGGTTGATTTGCATTAACATAAATCACTTAATGATCCGGTTGATAGTTTATGGTTTTTATAAAATACATTTTTTTTTTAATGATTCAACAGAATCACACTTTTTCCTGACGCATCCAATGTGTTTCCAGATGGAGGCTTTTTTTTTTTTTTTTGGTTTTTGTCAGCGAGGTTGTGCTGTATCTCTGGATATGTTTCATCCACTGCACACAGTTAACTGGTAGGTCCCAAAATTCAGCACCCTTTTTTTTTTTTTTACTAATTCACCTCTACAGCTGCTGTTAAGCTTTAACATTTAGGGAGGATTTGCCATCATTATGCATTTAGATTTTGCCGCCAAATAGGTTGTGTTATTATACCACTTACACAATACTCATCTCAATAGTGTACATGTAGGCCAACGCAGTCCTTCGGTTTTCAAAAAGGTCTAAACCAGAAACAGATACAGAGCCTTAATAGTCCCCACAGCACTGATGGGGATGACAATGTTTACATGTTGGCAAATTTACAATAAAAAGACAAAGACACTTGATACAGTTTTGCATGTATTTGCTTTACTTTAAACAGTGCAATGCTTTATCACTCTATACATAATAAATGGCCACCAGTTTAATTTCCTGAGTAAACAGCCCTCACTAATTACACACAGGAAGAAATGGTTCATCCTAATGAAGTCACACGGGGAAAGTGTCATACATTCTTCCATGAGCCACTGTTGACAGCTACACACCATGTGTGACTTGTGTTACTGTGTGACTTCAGCATGTTATTATGGTTTGAGCGGCTTTCTTCGCCGCTACATGGTCACAATAATTTTGGGAGCTATCAGTCCCAGTACACCACGGGGCCTCAGCGCGAGCTGCGTGGACACTTTTGGTTTCTTGTTGAGCGGCCTTTGGGAGTTTATACCTATCTAGGTCTCCAGTAGG
This sequence comes from Echeneis naucrates, assembly GCF_900963305.1. NCBI lineage: Eukaryota > Metazoa > Chordata > Actinopteri > Carangiformes > Echeneidae > Echeneis > Echeneis naucrates. The sequence goes on along the minus strand of NC_042527.1, from coordinate 17,949,333 downwards.
ACTCTTGTTGCACTGACTAAGGTGGTGTGTGTTCCTCTGAAAGTGGACACCTTTCAAATAGTGTTACATTTCAAGGCAACGTATGGCAGCTAATCTGGGTCACTTTATCTGTTTGTATTTGCTTCAGGTATTTAGTTGAACAGCGATAGCCATGAGGAACATTTTATTTTACCAGTTTTCCTCAGTGAGCCGCCGTGTTAGCTGAGAGTTGGAGCTGGAGTCGGTCAGTTTCAGTCATATTTATCGCCATTTAAACTTCAGTGTTTGATCAGGTCTGTGGTGTGACACAAGCTGACAGGTGATAATTTTAGACATAGCTCAGAATTCAGAGTAAATCAGCAGAATTGAGTAGGTTTTTTAAGTAATTGGCATTCAGTTTAAAGGCTTCACAGTGGTTAGTTTTAAGGTTTTCTTTGAGAGGTTAGGTGCAGAAACGATTAATAAATGATTTGTTGCTGCTCTTCAAACCCTAAAAATCCTATTATCAGTTACAACTATAGTTATTCAGTGGATATGCTACTGTACAAATGTCGCCTTATCAAAGGCCAATTCAAACTAGGGGCAGTAAATCTGCTGCCTTCAAACTGTATAAATCAAATGCTTGACGCTTTCAGGGGCAGTCAATCTAAATCAAGTCCTCTCTTTAACAATTAAACATTTCTATGCATGAAATTGTTCAAAACTACAAAAAAGGTACTTGGATCCAACAGATACATACACAGCTAAATTATTATCATATTAGAGATTAAACAATAACAAACTTATCCATCAGCCCTTTAACTGAAAGGTGTTTTAATGATTAATCAGCTGTGCCAATCAGTTTCAAACTAAATGCCTTATTCTTTCATGGTCAGAGTTTGTGATCTGTTTCTAGTTTATTTTAAGTAAGGTACAATCTTTACCAGTTTCCACTTTTCAGCAGCAACAATTTTGCTGGATATCTTAGTCTTTGTTAATAATGAAATGAAGGTTTTTGACTCTCAATCAGACAAAATTAGGATTTTGAAAAACATCACCTTGGGGTCTGGGAGAGCTGGATGAGGATTATTTTCTAAATCAATCAATCAGTCACTTCATTGGTGATCAAAATATTTGTTGGTTGCAGCCCTATTTTTTTATACATAACTGATGCTGTCACAGAAAAACATCTCATGGTGCCACGTCCCAGTGACTGTCCAGACCTCTATCTAAGCTGTTAAGAGGATATTTTTTTGGTATGTGACTTGAATTAAGCTTCTTCCAAATACAATTTGTGTTACAGTCACAGGAAGTGAAGTACATTTTACATTTAAAGTAGTTCGGGAAGTCATGAAAGATATCAGAAAATTTCCACTAATTAAGCTGTGAATCATTGAGTCACTGGAACAGTGGGTTATTATAAGACTCCCCCAGTGAACATAATAATGTTTTTCAAGGTGCTTCTATTGTAAAATGCAGTAACAAAGCAATTATTAAATGTTTTGACCAGCCAATGATTCATCTAAATATAAATTCTTTTAATAGAGTTCCTATAGATTTTAAGCTTTAGTACACGAGTACTGGGATGGGAACTGGGAAGGCGAGTTCCTCTTATTTCTTGGAAAGGAAGTTGCTTTATTGTTAAGTCTTGGAGCAGATTCTGCCCAGGCTCTGTGATAATATCTGTTACAGCTTTCCTAGATGTCCTTAACTGGCTGTTTCATATCTCAACCTTATCAGCCTTCATGAGCCTGAATAACAGGCTCCCAGCAATGTAGTACACAGGACAGAAGTGAACACTGAAAGCAGGTAGACCATGAAATAGTTTCTTACAAGTCACCGATTGCCGTGTCTCGTCAGTTCTTGGTTTTTTGTTTTTGTTGTTTTTTTTTTTTTTCCCCCCGACACTATCCTGCACCTAAAACCATATTTTGGACAAACTTACTCATCCACAAAGGTACACAGTCGAAGGGTACAGTCCTGTCGGCCCTCCCCTTTAAATAGAAGCGGAGTCTGGTGAACTTTGCTTCTGTCTAAATGGGTTTTATCTTTGACTTGACTTCATTGAACTTTGCTACTAACTGCACAGCTTTGCCAGTTAATGTAATGACCAACAGAAGGTGCTGGACTATGAATTCTTGTCATACTGATAGCGGGGCCGCAATCACAATTTTTTTGATAATTCAGTCGGCTAAATCAGAATGAAATTAGAAGGACATTGGACTGTGCTCCCTCCCCTGGTTTTGCTTACAGTATAATTCCTGCTCTATCAGGAGCCTCTGTCCCTCAAGAGACCGCTATAAAGTTCTCTCCAGCCTGAAGAAAAGAAAAAAAAATTTCAAGGAGCCTAATTTTAGCTGGACATCATTTGGATGTGTGCCCTGTTTTTACAGTACATGCTTCAAGTGTGAGAGACTGATACATAGAAATGAGCTGTTTTTAAGTTTCTGATAGTCTTAGATTTATTGTAGCAGTTCACTGGCGGTTCTAATGTTTATCCCCCCAGAGATTTAATGTATTTATTAAAGGGTGATCATCATACAGAACCTCTGCTGTATCTCTGAACAATGCAACTTTGCATTGTTAAGAGTGGATTATCAACCACTTCTAAGGTCCCGACCCTGCCTGAGTGAGGACATCAGATCTTAAACTCTGCTGGTGTTGGTTGCCTTTTATTTTTATTTTTTGCAGTACTGGTTTGTTATCTGCCTGGAAATACTAAAAATATCTTTGTCAGACTTGAAAACAGAATTTGCCTGTAGTAGAGTATTTTTAGATCGTTTTATTGCTATGTTTACTTTAGAAAAGGATCTGAAAATGTTTCCAACCCTGCACATGTTCACATACTGACAGAGGAGTTAATTATGGAACATTTCCTTTCTTACTTCCTTCAAATACTGTAATGGTAGTTTAAAGATCCTATCCAGACATGTTGTTTTTCATTGGACACAAGATTTTGCCCACTTCACTGTAAAGCACATTCTCATTGTTCAGCTTATGTATCTGTACTTTTAGACCATGATTAGTTCTTAAACCACTTACTAATGTTACAAAGTCTGTATCATATGTGTGCTTCATAAACTCAGACGTAAGGAGCACAAAGAGAAACTTTCCTTCTTCAGCAGACGATTTGAAAATTGCTTTTAAGCATCAAACTGCAGAGTTGTCCTGAAACATTCAGGTGATGACACATTGAGGAAAAACACCTTCATTTTGAACTCTTAAATGAAATCTAGCTGTTGAAAGGTCAAACTTTCACATGTGCTCACATACGCACACATACACGCCAAATTTAATATTTGATAGAAAGACACAGCGAGCTCAATATTTGTATCAGATAGTACTTCCTGAGAAAGAACCGTGATGAATATGTCACAGAACCTGATTCTGTGTCATTCATGGGGAATTGACAGTGGTCACTTTTACATTTCCATCATGTGTGCAATGCTGTCTCTGACCACTAGAGAGCGGTCTGGGCCAGTCACTTGTTTTGACCTTGCTTTCTGAGGTGGGGAGACAGGATTCTTTCTTTCTCTTCATTGGGGTGGGGTTGTGGTGGTGCTTTTTTTTTTTTTTTTTCACCACTATGGTGAAGTGATGGTTCCAGTTTTGATTTGCATGCTACACAACTTTGGTGGACTCATTTCACTACATTAGACTAGTGTTTGCATTGTGTTTGCATAATGGACATAACAGCACAGTCCTTGTTACATCTTACACAACAAATCATTCATGGCTGTCTCATGCTATTGATCTATGAGGGTATATGTAATGATTGTTTTTGTCTCAGCAGAGTGCAGGCATCAGTATCAGAGTTAGCCTCGCATTAGCTCAATGTTAAGGCCTAAGTTTTACTAACTGAGAGAGGAGCATTACTGTCACCTACAAATAACACATTGGAAGTCTAAATGGAACATGCAGTGTTAAATAATGAACAAGTCAAACCATAACAAATCCACAACCCCATTTTGGTTTGGTAGAGAGGAAGCCACAGCAAGCTAAACATAAATGTCAGACAATGCTCACAACAGTGACAGTTTTTCTATTTCCTCCTAAATAACCACAACTTCCATGGCTAGACTCTGTTTACTGCATTACCTGACTTAAGATTTAGAACTTTTAGAGGTACAACTTACCATTTACCACAAACATACAAAGGAGATTCATTTGTCTGGGACAGGTTAGTAAGTGTTGTGTAAGGATTATCAGAATGTGAGGTCCTACACTAGTGATCTGTGGTGTAATGGGCTGAATTTGCAGCACATAGTTCTTTGGCAGGTAAAAGCTAGTAAATTGCGGCAGAGTCAACAAAGTGGGCCTGTAGTGTGTTCACACTGAATGGAATTGTTAAAAGTAATTCATCTTTAACATCACTTTTATTCACGTAAATGGAGCATATGCAAGTATGCTCCCAGTATGACTGACAGCGTGCTCATCATTATCATATTAAAACACATTTCTTGTCTGTATTGTCCTATTGATGTAGGCTTAGTGATGAATGCATGATAACCTAACCTTTCTGAATGTTGTTTTTATTTCCTGTTTCCTGTTATTTTGTTTCCCTTTATGACCATTACCATTTAAGAGTAAGATGACATACTGTGTCGTGCTAATTATTTTTCTGTGTTGTTCTGTACACCTCTATATGTCTTGTTAATGGAGAAAAGGAAATGATGCTTTTGCAGTTGCCTGGCTCATTTTAGGGGGTTCTGGGTTTTTGCTCAAGGGTTCTTAAGAAGATTAAGATTTGAATCATTGCTTGAGGATTTCCAGGATGCAAAAGTTTACATAACTACTCACTTCCTACTTTTTTTTTTTTGGACAGAGCTTGAAAAAGCACAATAATTCTCCCCCAAATATAATAACGCATTAGGTGGCATACATATTCAAGTACTGAATAATATCACTTATGAATTTATATACTGGTATGTTAACAAACTACCTTATATGCTCCTTTTGTTTATATATTGTGCTCTTTCATATACTGGTCATGTTTCATTTGTAAAATTTTAATGTGCAGAAAAAAGCAACTTAAGTTGCAAACTAATTGTATTTCAGTGCATAGTGAAGTAGAATTTTAAATTAACGTGAAATTCAATCATTGAAGTAAAGTACAAACGCCTTAAAAGTACAAGACTTGAGTAAATGTACTTCGTTACTTTCCATCACAGCATAATGTGTATAAAAAGGTCAGTTTGATCCACTTATCCACTTATATCAACAATTCTTGTTGTACACTATATAAGTTTTTGCTACATTAACATATCACATGTGTAGTTTCACATATAATGTCTCCAAATTCCTCTACTTAAGTCGTACTCTTAATAATAGTTACGAGGATATTTTTATTTTATGCTATTACTTCCACTCAAATGCATTTTAGAGGGATCAATTGTACTTGTTCTTTTCATTTATCCACAGTTGCAGATTAAGATTGAAAAGACAGGATTGGTTTTGCAAACAAATTCATATACTTGTCCTTACCTACTTTTGCAAAAAAAAAGGTTAGGGTTAAAGGCTAGATTAAAGATTAATAATTTAGAATTTTCTATATTAATATGACTTCTTGAAATTTTTCTTTTGCGCAGTTTAGAAATGTATGCAAAATTCACATGTTGGAGTTGTCTTTTCTTTGTGAAAGTCCATGGTAAAGTCCACAAACAAAGCACATTCAAGTACTGAATATCAGTATAATTCTTGCATTTGTACTTTATTTTAGGTGTTTGTACTTATGCTTTACTACATTTGAAATGGAAAAATTGTTCTTTTTCTACACTACATTTATTTTGCAACTATAGATTTTTCATTCAAAGCATACGATCACTCTAAAGAATATGAATTAAACTAAACAACAGAATATAAAGCCTTTAGCCAAAATTTCCATCACAACACACATTTACATGAATAAATTGCTTCATGCATGTTTATACAGCAATACTATTAACTGAACAATTCACAATAATATTGGTGCCAGGTGTCACTCTGGCACATAATGGCTACTAATACTTTTGGTTAAAGTACATTTTGTTGACTATACTTCCTTTTAGTCAAATAAAAATTTGAATATTTGCAGCTCACAGCTAATGTGTGTCTATTTTAGGCTGCAGTGATAATCATGAAACTATGCTACAGACCACAGATTTGAATAGAGCAGTTTTCCATCGGGAGTATTGCTGCTTTTACATGAGCAAAGAGGGTTAAAAAAAAAAACAAAAAACTTTTTTTTTTCACGGCTACCTTGATAGCTCCTGTAGTTATTTTAGTGTTAAAAATAAAATTAAATGTGTATATATATATATATATATATATATATATATATATATATATACACATTTAATTTTATATATATATATATATATATATACACACACACACACACTTAATGTGTTGCCAGTTTGGGCTAGGGCCACCTCTCCGACTGGAGGCCAATCAGAAGAAGAAGAAGAAGAAGAAGAAGTAGCAGAAGTAACAGAAGAAGAAGAAGAAGAAGAAGAGACCTAGCCCCTCCTGTAAACCAGCAGCGAACCGACCGGGTCTCCGCCACTTTTCATTTTTATTATTATTTTTTGGGGTCGATTTAGTTTGACGGGCTCCTCTTCCTTTTTTTTTCTCCTCCTGTCTTTCTTTCTTTCTTTAGCCACGCAGGTTATAAAATGCTGTATCAGTGTTACAGTTTAACGGAGGTTTGTTTTCCACCTCCTCCTCCACGGTCCGCGGCTACTTCCTGGTGCCACAGAGAGAGGCAGTGCTGAGTTAAAGAGACAGAAATACTGATAGAAATTCAGATAGAAAAAAAAAATACGGAGAGAAGAGAGGGGTTGGAGACGCGATAGGAACAGTTGACTGGATTCCCAGGAATTGAAAAAAAAAAAAAAAAAAAAAAAACCCTCTCCCTCTCTTCGTATTTATGTGTGTTTTTTTTCGGGGGGCTGTTCGTCTGTTTCGCCGAGTCGCCATTCCTCCCCGTCGGTCGGTGAACTAACAGGCGGTTCGGATGACGGTTGGCTGCGGCTGAAGCGGATTTGTAACGGGGAACGTTTTCCTCCCTCCGACGGAGAAACCTCGCAGAGATCCCCCCACCACCACCACCACCACCACCTCCTCCTCCTCCTCCTCCTCCTTCTTCTTCTCTCTCTTTTTTTTTATTTATATATTTATTTATTTTTTTTTTTATTTTTACAGTAGACTCGTTCCTGTCTTATCTCAACCCACATTATCATCCACTGGTGGTGGTGGTGTTGTTGTTGTTTTTGTTTCCTTTTCCCTTTTTTTCTTTTTTAGAGAATATATATATATATATCTATATATCCATATAGATATATAGATATATATATATATATATATCTATATATCTATATATATAGACAGGTTTTTTTTTACGATTTCCACAAGGAAGGGTTAGGGCGACGGAAGATGGGTTGTTTGGGCAACAGCAAGACTGAAGATCAACGCATCGACGAAAAGGCACAACGAGAGGCTAACAAAAAGATAGAAAAACAGCTGCAAAAGGAAAGACAAGCGTACAAAGCCACACACAGGCTCTTATTACTGGGTAAGGCTCATTTATGTGCGGTAGGCTACATGAGATGTAAGCTAACCGAAATCCCCTTTCGTTTACCGAACACGTAGCCCCATTTGACAGCGCTTGCAGTAATATGTCATGGGGGTGGATGTTTGATGGGAAGCGAAGGTCCAACAACTGGCTTCATTTCCATAACATATTTCTTTTTTTTTTAATTATTTTTATTTATTTATTTAAAAAAAAAATCCGTGTGGCCTATTTGTTTTCTTTCTTTTTTTTTTTCGGGGAGGGAGGGAGGGGGGTGGGGGGCTCTTACGCTAACCAGGATATCCTCGTTTGTTTGGTGATTATTTCTATGTGTTATTTATTTATCTATCTATCTATCTATCTATCTATCTATCTATCTTCCTTTCTTTCTTTTTTTTTTACAAAACAAAACATGTTTTTTTGGGTCTATTTCTCGAAGGTGCGGGAGAGTCCGGAAAAAGCACCATTGTGAAGCAGATGAGGATTCTACACGTCAACGGCTTCAACGCAGAGTGAGTGCTATCCAGCTAAAGCTTCAAATATGAACATTAAGGTTTATTTTTATGCCCCCCCACCTCCCTCCTCTCCTCCTCTTCCCCCTAAATGAATAACAGTGTCGAGGCCAGAATATATAGCCTGTGAATGGATTTTCCCCAGGCACTGCAGCGCCTGTTGGGCCCAGTATCCCATGCAAAGCAGCTAATATCTTCCCCCCCCTCTCTCCTTCATCTCCTTCTCCTTTTTGGGTGCATGTACAGTTATCGTACATATGTGAGGATCTCAGTGTAACACAGATGCAAAAAAAAAACAATAAGGGGGGCATTCACTGTTTCCTGTTTCATATGAGATGGTGAAAGGTTGTGATCGACACAGGCCTATTGATGATTTGTTTTGCTGCAAGGCCTTGCATGGCATTGATCTTACCAGTGGTCTATTTTAAACAAGCCTGGTACATGTCAAGAGTCCTGTAACTGTATAAAAATGCTCTTTATGTATAATTTCAAAGTGTTTAAAAAGAAGAAGAAGAGGCTGGATTGTACTGGATAGCAGGCATGATCTTGCATTTTTAAGATTAAAAGAAGAGGAAAATACAAACATATCTCATTACTTTTGCATTTTAACTAACCCCTTCTGGCATTTCACTGTTACTTGACTTTTCTGATGGGACGTACTTTCAGCCACGATACCTGCAACATATATACATGTGCATTAAAATGCACTCTAACCTGGCTGTATCCCCAGTCTTACTCATAACCACCTAGATGATAAATCCTTTGCTGTCTATTGTGGTTTTTGCTTTTCTTAAGTGTTACCTCACACATCTGTTTTCTCCCAATGCAGAGAAAAGAAACAGAAAATCCAAGATATCCGGAAAAACGTGAAGGATGCCATAGTGGTAAGTTTTATCTGTATTGCTTGCCCAAAAGTGCTCAGTGTCTCTGTTGTCACACTGAATCCCACTGCAATCCCATTTCACTGATAATTATACAGGCTTACGAGCAGAGTTTTTTGTCCTGTATTCATCCTGCTTAATGCCTGTTTTTTTTGTGTGTGTGTGTTTTTGTTTTCTCCCACAACTTCTGGTTTGTAGACTATAGTGTCTGCGATGAGCACTTTAATACCCCCTGTCCCGCTAGCCAACCCAGAGGACCAATTCAGAATCGAATACATCAAAAGCATAGCACCTCTCTCTGACTTTGACTATTCACAGGTAAGAGCTTCATTAAGTTTCTGTGAAAGAGTGTGTCTGCAGATGTGGGAATGTACATGAGCTAGAATGGTGTAGATGTGCTGTTTTCTTTCTTTCTTTGCTTCAGTGTTGGATGGCTCATGAAGAGAGCACTTGGCTTTTTTATGGCATCAGTGTTGCTCTCAGGGATGTAGTTCAGGAGTGTCAGATACAATTTCTTTTTTTAAATTTGTTCCTTTTTTTATGACATGGTGAGGTCTTCTTTTTTTAAACTAACCTAAAATAAAGGTGTAGTGTTTGCCTTTGGAAGTCAAGAATCAACATGTCGAACCATTTGAAATCAACACTGTCCAGTCCTTGTCAATGGTTTGATTTCCCCTTCAGAGCTAAAGCAGATGTACTGTATGTGGACATGAATGCAACTTGGAGCACATGGGATTCTTTTCGGTGTGCGATCAGCCATTCAATTGTGCAAGGTCATGTGTTTGAAGTTCAGATAATGTTTTACATAGTTTTGAAAGTGTTCCTTGCTTTACACTGATTTTTATAATGCTGTGAAGCAGGAATGGCACATTAGATAAAGATAAACTCATTTTTTGTTGGGAAATGGGAACCAAAGGAAAGTTTTTAATATACATTTGAGTTAATCTTCCCTTTGTACCTTTAGTTGGCAGTGATCACCTTTCTCATCATGTTGCATCTTTTAAATGTCCCAGGCCCTTTAAAAGTGTTGGCTTTTATCTTCTCGAGCTGAAATGACTAGTCGACTGGGTGATGGACAGAAACTTGCTGAGCAATAATTTTGAGGATTGGAAAAGTAATTTTTCAAATAAATAAATTCCATAGTCTCATTTGGGAATTTTCTACATCATCCAGATTTGGACTGTTAGTTGGCAAATCCAAGACATTTGGATGGGTAACCTGGGCCCTCAGTGATGGACATTTTTACGAATTTGATATTCTGTAGGGACTAAATGGTCAAGGTATTAAAGAGTTGCAGCTTTAATGCGTTTTTGTTTCATCCTAAACAAAGTATTTGATGAAGTTTGCAGTTTTTGGATGTTTTGAGTTGCTGCTATCAGATGATGTCTGACCTCTCAGCAACTTTGAGGCCTTGTTGACTGGGTGCTTAGTGGGCCAAACAATGCCATCAAAATATTGCTGTTTTGGCAGTAGAATTAGCATTTTGGGTGCTACTGTAAATCTTGCATGATGTTTCTCAGGAGCCCTCTCAACAACTTCTTATTCAATAGCACATGTTTGGAACATCCATTAAAAGGATTTGGGTGTTAATTTCCTGACAGGCCCCTACAGTGAGAGTGTTAACAGGTCAGCAGTCGTCTGTGATGCTGTGTTCTGTGAGGGTCGGGGCCATGGGGAGAGCCAGCGTTGAGTTCCCAGGCCCAGCCAGGCCAACGGGAACAACATGGCTCTGTTTGGAGTGTCTGCGCTTGTCATCAGTCTCAGGCTTCAGTTGTGCCGTCAGTGTCACCACTACATTGTCACTTAGTGCCACCGGGCATGATATCCAATACAGCACAGCGGGAACACGGCCAATCAGTAACCTGTGGCTTTCACCTGTTGGCGCCGTTTTGGCAAGTGGAGGCGCATTTCACCTGAAAAGTTTTGAACAGATGATGTCATGGTGAAACAAAATTAATTAATTTCTAATTATGGGGAGGCCAACTCATGAGAAATTTGAAGTTGCAGTCAAATTTATTTAACCAGTTCTTATGTGATAATGTATTGTAAGATGTGAGAAGAATGAGGCAGTGACATCTTAAATTTATCTGACTGATGCTAATAATTGAGCATGTACCAGAATCATCAGAGTAAGGAATAGTTAAATATGTCCAGCACGGCTTTCCATGTGACATCTTCAATCTTTTTTGTTTGTTTGCTTGTTTTTTGCCATCCAATAGACTTGAAATCAAAGAGAATAATAATTAATCAAAAAGTTTTGACTCTCAAAACAGCTGTAAAACATTTTCTGTTGATCGTCAGGTAAACAGAAGATTTCTACTGGTTTTCTGTTCTGCACATTTTTTCAAAAACCATTTTAGAAAAGTTAGGGGTTTGAAAACACTGACCATTTTAGTTGTTTTTGGTGTCTCAGCTAAGTAAACATTGCATACTGTCTGCTGTGATAAATGTGAATTACACTGCTGTGTCATGATGACTTGTCCAATCTGTGTAGTAGACAGATATCCCAATATCAATTGTTCTGTTTTTGTTTTTTTTGTTTGTTTTTTTTTTTACTCCTGACTGGAAAGTGAGTCTGTGACAGGATGACGTGGTGGTGTGATGTACCAGATTATTCAAATAAGAAGGTGATGAGCAGTAGACCCATGGCTGTGTGGTGTCATGATCATCTGAGGATGTTTATGGTGGAGAAGTTAGTGTTGCTTCTCTAAATTAACAGACTTTCCTTTTTGTTTGTATGTTGATATAAGATCATGACATTTGCTGTTTACATTGCTGCCTTCTTGGCATGAAATGCCTTTTGGCAGTTACATGATCGGTTTTGGGTGAGAAAAGTCAAACAGAATGGGATAAGCCTTGACATGTGAGCTACGCTGTTAATAGTTTTTACAAAGCCAAGTTAGGGTGGAGGTGTGTTTTTCGTGACTGTGAATGCTTGTAAGACAACAGTTCCCCTTTGTCTCATGTTAGCTGATATACTTAGTTTTGATTGTCTTCATTCTTTATCATCAGAGCATCCCCTTTTCAAAAATGTTTTCCTACAGTTGCTTTGGATAACAGCAAGGGGAAAAAACAGCACTGATGTAAACGGTTGTCAATGCAAATGGAAACAAATGCCTCTCTGGTAGCTGTGCTAGCCACCCGATAGTGACTGTCGACTGAAGTGGTGCAAATTCAAATGAGCCGCAGCCCCTGTTTTGCACCAAGTCACTTTCCCTCTCTCTGACATGTTAAAGCCTACATGTAATGTTCTAGATTTGACGCTGAAAGAAACGGGTCACTGTAAAAACTGAGTAGAATAAGAATAGTTCTGGTAATCCTTCCTAACAAAAAGGTAAAAGTTTGTTCTTTGTTTAAAGATATGAATTACAATCTGTTGTCATATTGCTGTGCAAGGTGAGCGACATAGCTGGTGTGTTCAGCCCCACCCTTTGTTGAACTGATCTACTTTACTGTTAAGGCGCAGAATTACCGTCCTGATTATGTTACTTTTGTGTCCATCAGCAATCACAACTGAGTGTCCAACTTTTATTTAATATCGTCTGATGCCAGTTCACAGCCCACCCTGTAATTATACATTTCTGTAAAAGAACATGACCTGATTTATTCTCCTTCCTCTGTTCTGCTACAGCCATGAAAGGGAACACCTCTATAGCATTCTTCTGTTGTGTTAGCGTCTTATTCAATTCCTCATCATGAAAACCTCATCTCATAGAACTTCATTTTTCTTGAAATTTATTCATTGAACATATGTGATGTGGGACAGAGGGTGCCAAGGAGGGCTGCTCTGTCTTTGGATCCATATAATGAACAGTTTCAAACTGTTGCTCCCTGTCCCCTTTTTGGCCTTTGCTCACCTTTTCTTTTTACTAAATTTGTCTGTACTCCTTAACTGAGGTAACCCATGAAAGTCAGATCTCTCTGTGCTGGGCGACTGTTACCTAAGGCTTATATTCTCTTCAAATCCAATAAATGGGATAATGACGGTTATGGTGATTTACAGAGGAACTAGCTTGTTGCATGGCAATGTATAGAGGGAATTGTATGTTTAGCCTTAAGGCTAACTGTCCCTACAAAAACCCTACCCAAAGAAATCACTGTGTCCTTTTGTGACTAAAGATGCGAGCCATTTGCCCCACAACTTTGTTTTGCTAAGTCGAATCAGATTTAGGCCATTTTGTTCTCTGTGTCAGTCCTGACCTATATGATTCAAATGAAATATTACATCACACACACCCCACTTGATTAACATTAAAAGCTACTGCTGGTCTGAGAATCAGTCCAGGCAGAGTTCTGGCCTCTGATGGAGTGGAGGTGAAGGGGCAAGAGTAGAGGAAAGAGTTAAAAAAGCTTGTGTTAAAACAAATTCCCTCCTGGTCTCTTTCTGTGTTATCAGTTCCTCTGTAGGGCACTGCAGCATACACTGCATTTATTCAAAGGCCCAGTGTCACACGCCTCTGTGGAAAAGAGCCCTGAGGACCACGCTTTGCTTTTTTTCTTTCCCCCCCTTCTTTCTTTGCCCCTTCCACCCTCTATCCTTCGTCCTCCCTCCATCAAGTCCTAATACTGACTAGCTTTGTCAGGCCCCTCTTTGGGCTTTGATGTATAACTTCAGAGAAAACTAATGGCACAAGAATGTAATCTACACTGTTGGATCGTATTGATATTGGTTCAACAAGTAAACTTTGACTGTAACAGAAATGGAAGCCAATATGGCCCCATTTTCTGTTAGTCAAGAGTTTGGAGTAGTAGGTAAATTGGTATGCCACAGGAAAATGGACTGCAGTTTTTATATTAGCAATAATGAATGACTGCATTAACAGACAACATGACAGCATCGCAGTGTTTAGGTTATTCCTGACTTATGCCTGAAGAAAGAGATAATGTTCATCTGTAACAAAAAAACTAAACCACATATCCCTCCCTCATTGAGACTTTCTTTGTGGACTAGATCAGTGGATTTCCTCCATGTTGAACTTAATCACTGGATCTGCCAAGAGGAGCTCTCCCGGAGCATGTGATCATTTATCAGGCTCCTTCTCCGTGCCTCACTCTGGTTCGGGGCTACTTTCACCCTCTCCGCTGTCAGAGCGCAGAGCCAGTGCTGAGTGCAGAGTCATGTGGTGGTTCCAGGCAAGAGGAGGAGCCCATCTGAAAGACATGTGCACAGGAGGAGACGAGTGAAATTAGCCCAATCATCTTTGTTTGGGGCATACAGAGAATCCTGGGAAATGTCTCAAAGTCATTGATAAGATGAGCTCTCCTCATAATGCTCCCCATTGTCCAGGAGCAGGAAGTCAGCTGAAGCACTAAGACTTATGTATAGTCATTTACAGCATCAGGCGTATGGATGGATTATGTGCAGTTTGTTTGTAAAATTTTAGAAGACATAATTGACTTTTTCCATTTCTTTTTTGTTTTTAAATTCAGTTTTGTGATCTGAATTTGATCACGGTTAAGCTGTAGGATCCAAATTAACCACCTTTTCAGAACTCAGCGAAGAGAGCTTGTGACCTGAAAGTCATGAGTTTGAATTGAGGAACTGTTGGATAAACCTGCATCACGGAAGTGTTGCTACTGCTGAGAGAGGTGTAAAGCAGAGCTTCAACCAAGATTATTTTCATTTTAAATTATGTGACAGTAATTTTCTCAACACTGGATAAATTGTTTGGTAATTACTTTAAAACATCAGAAAACAATAAGAGCACAAGGTGTGTCAGTAAAAGACTTTGGAACCTTGAAGTCTGAAACCCAAAATTACACCTAGCATTATTTAAAACCAATGAATGCATCACATTATTTTATTGCAGATTTATGACTTGATATGATGAATCAATAATCAGACTTGTTAGGCGTTCATTTTCCTTCAAGTAACTAATTGATTAATCAATTATTATTATTGTGCCTCAAGTACACCTGATTTTAAGCACACACATTACCGCATTCATTTATTTTACTGGCTTTGGAAATATAAAGTTCACTTGAGCTCATTAGTTGACACCCTAAATGTGAGAAATATGTTTGAGTTTATTGTGAACTTGAATGTTCACAGCAGCTCACTTGACCTCAGTTTGTCTTCATTGATATAACTTAAGGAGATTGCAATAACTAATCCTTTTTTTTTTTAACTAATATGACCTTTAATGTTTGAAGCATCTGTTCAATGTCTTTTCCACTATCAAGCTGGATATGAGACTTAGCTCTGATTAACTGAGCATCAGGGAGACTTTGGTTGTCTGGCTCTGTCCACATAAAAAAAATATATTTATTTATTTGATTCATACACTAGAAGAAATGCAGAAACAATTACTTGTGTATTTCCGGTTAACTGTGTGGTGCAGTGCATCCTGACTCTAAGCATGGCTGGTGGTGGACAGTTGACCCAGTGGAAGAAGTACCACAGCTGACACACTTCAGGAAGCTACACACAGTCCCTGTGCCTGTTACCTGTTTGTCTGGAAATTATACAAGTTTTTCTGCTCCTGCTGGTACTGGAGTTTG
Source organism: Echeneis naucrates (assembly GCF_900963305.1). Taxonomy (NCBI): domain Eukaryota; kingdom Metazoa; phylum Chordata; class Actinopteri; order Carangiformes; family Echeneidae; genus Echeneis; species Echeneis naucrates. The sequence goes on along the minus strand of NC_042527.1, from coordinate 17,933,932 downwards.
AGCAAAACAATTCTTGAGACCCTTCTATACAGGAAAAGTGAGTGCATAGGCAACAAATGTTTATGTTTTTATATATAAACATGTCCCTGATCCTATATTACACATCTGAGGATCAAACATCACTTTAGCAAGTGGTCATCAAATGTGCTGTAAAGAGAGGCTAATGTCTGCTTATAATGAAAGATCAGGTGGGTATTCCCCAGTCTAAATGTCTGTGTGTGTGTGTGTGTGTGCGCGCAGTGTGTTTTTCTAATTTCATTTTGCAGTGTCTGCTTTAACAGTGTCAATATGGTTTCAAGGCCCCTGACCTCTCCACAGTCTTCAAGAATTTATGTTGTACGGATCATATTATTGTCTGATTCATAATGATCTTTTTCTTCCTTTCTCCTCAGGAGTTCTTTGATCACGCAAAGAAACTGTGGGATGATGAAGGAGTGAAGGCATGCTTTGAGAGGTCCAATGAGTACCAGCTCATCGACTGCGCACAATAGTGAGTTCAAACTTCAGTTTTGGGTTGTATTTTATTTGTTGTTTAACTTTGGATATCTAAAAAGGAAAGACTCTTCTCAAGTCCATGCTTCACTCTTCATGCAGTTGTAAGTTATTGAGTGGAGGATAGGTGAGCTGCTTTACTTTTGCAGCCTGAATCTCTGCTCTGTCCATCCTAATTGTGATGTGTTTGAGGTGAATGCTCTGCGGTGTGTGTGTGTGTGTGTGTGTGTGTGTGTGTGTGTGTGTGTGTGTGTGTGTGTGTGTGTGTGTGTGTGTGTGTGTGTGTGTGTGTGCTTGTGTGTGTGTGTGTGTGCTTGTGTCATGTCATACATGAATGTGGCTGAGATATGTTTACTCTGGGTGTGGCAAGGCAAGCAACAGTTGTATTCGTCCTTTGGAAAATTATACATATATCTACTTACGTCTGTGTGCTTGACATTTCACCATGGCAATATGCAAAGCCTGCTGGGGCCTGCTCTTAAAATGTCCAACTTTTGCATTTATTGAGATTTTATTCATGTAGTTATTGTTTATGAAGCTGTAATGATGTGAAAGGTAGTATTTATCATGTCAGTGTTGGGTATTGAGCTAATAGATTAAACTTCAGTGTGTTTAGGTGGACAGAAGCTATATGGCTCATGTTTGGATTTGGTCATCACCTGTGTAGTGTACATGTTACTTAATACAATTGATGATGGGGTGTGCCAAAGTGCACAAACTGACGGCTCTTTGCATGGGGCCCCAGATTATTTGCAAGTTTCCCACAGTACCTTGGGCCATGGTAGGTTGCTGGTTGTCCACAGCAGAGGGCCCCTCTCTTGCCTGTAAAAGGAAGTTTGGATATGCAAAGTGAATCAATGATTACAGTGCTCTCCTTCTGCTTCCTCTCTGACTCACCTCTGGATTCACATGCAAATATGAGGACATGCACATGGTACAGACTCAGGAGTGCAGCCCGCTGCAAATTGTCCCCTCCCATCCCAAAGGTTGGCTCCCTTTATCTCTCCTGTTTCAGTCAAAGGCACACTTTATCAGTGAAAGGGGATATTGTCTTGTTGTCAGTGATCTGTGCGCCCATCTTACATGGGTGTAGAGCTGAGATGCTTTAAAGATGGTATAGCACATAGACAAACCGTCTCTGTACCCATTTCCTGAATAGCTTCCGTTCCTTGAGCATAAATTAGTCTTGGGGTCAAGTCTTCCCTGGTAGCACTGTCTGAAAGCAGCTTTCATAGAAAGCAGAGAGATAGTCAGGTGATGGTTGGAGAGTCACATGAATCTGTAAGGTGGAGTTGTTACAGTCCAACGACTGTTTGCCTTTTCTGCTGTGTTCGTGTGCTGCGATATCTCTCTCTCTCACACACACACACACACACACTAAAAGCATCTAGTGTTCCAGTATCATAATGATATCACAAAAAACTTGAGGTATCATAAGCTTTCTAAAATCTTCCTTTTTTTCATCCTTGCTTCAACTCAGTGAACGCACCATGTTCTAAATTGAAATGACTAAAACTACAGAGACTCAAAGTCTGAAGCACTGAGAATGCAGCAGTCCTGTGGCATGAGAGAAATGAAGACAGGTTACAGTATTTACATAGAGTGGTTCAGTTTTGCTGGTCTGCTGTCAAACAACATGCATTGGGTTTTAAACTTCTTTTATACCACCATTTTCTCCAATGTTGTTTTGGGCTGCATCTTATTCTCCTCAATTTAAAATGCTGTGAAATGACCAGTGCTTAATTGTTCCATGTTAGTTCAATCATTCTCTCTGTTTTCAACCTCCTCCTCTTTTATACCATTTTTTTTTCCTGCCCCTCATGCTCTCATCCTATTGCTGCCTGTCTGCCAGCGACATTGCAGCTCCTGATTGGTTAACAACCAGTCAGCAGTTTGAACATGTTATATTTGGACAATAAATCATCATTTTAGTGGTGTGTAAAGTAGATAAATAATGATAATAAGTTACAGCTTCATGTAGTTAAGTGTACAAATGCACAAACAGCTCTTCCGGCAGTGGGGTTGCATGATAGTTATCGTGTTTTGTTGTTCGGTTGTTTTGTCTTGTTTGTAGTTAAGTGCATATGCTGGGAGTTTATGAGAAAAAAAAAATCCAAATCCTGAAATATCAATCTGTTTTCACAAAGAGGAAACACTAAGTACCTTAATACCTGCCTTTTTTTTTTTTTTTTTTTTTGATACGTTGGCAATTCGTTTTGAAATCTCACTGTTCTGCAGAAACATTTAAATCATGCCTCCATTGTCAGCGACTTGTGTTTGATTGATATCTGGAATTTGTCTGACTACATGGCCTCTCACTTACTTCCTCTCCGTTTTAACCTCTGCATGAACTCTTTGGATTGAGGACATTCATAGATCCTCTGTCCTACATGGCAGCAGACCTGTCTGTGTGTGAAGGACCCTTCCATACACACACACACACACACACACCTATTGTTATGACCACTGGTCTCTGCCACTATCCTTGAAGTAGTGAAACACTGGCAGACAGCCTCACCAGCCAACTGGGTTGAAAGTAAGGGAGCAGAGTTCATAGATTTGGACGAGGCCGTGCCTTATTATTAGTGTTGTCTGATGAATGTCTGTTGTGTTGTCCCCTAAACTCACATACGACATGTTTGATTATAAGGCTATGATCTTTTCCCCTCTCTCTCTTATAATCCCATTGTCAGTGCAGGAAGTTGACGTTTTTTCTTTTGTTTTTGTCCTCCACATCTGCTCTCTGTCTCATTTCATGTATTGAACTTCCACAGACTTGTTTGTGCAGCAGGCAATGTCTTGGATCACTATTGTGATAAGAGTGCTTTCAGTCACACTGACAGTGAATTAAAGAGGAAGTTGGCCTACATGTTAGTGTTTGTGGGAGGAACGGATTGGCAGGCTGCACATTAACATGCTAAGGCAACAGATTTAGTCATGAAATCAGCATCAGACCAAAGGGGAAGACGTTTCAGTTTCAACGATATGCCGCATTGAGATTTGTATGAAGGCAGGTTCTATATCTTTGCTGTATTGTCCTTCACAGTCCTTGCTCCACTTGCAGAATATTTTTTTCCAGTCAAGCCTACTGCTGAACGAGCCTTTGGATAAAGGCACAGGAAACAAGGATGGGCCAATGGCGAGCGCTTGTTATGCCAAAGAGCATGTCCATATTGATGCTTTTGGAATCCTGTCACCCATTGATCCGCTCTCTGCATTGCACATTTATACGTTTTAAGAGCACAGATAAGTGTCTGCCAGTTGATTGATTATGAGCTATTTTAAGCTGCAGTGGGCTTGTTCCATTGCAATGCCTTGGATGTGTCAACGGCAAAATCAAACACTTTTTCACACGCAAATCTGAACTGTGTGTGTGTTTGTGTGTGTGTGTGTGTGTGTCATGAAGCACATATGACACAATTCATGAAGTAGTTTGTAAACTAAAGGCATTTCTAACTGCAGTGTATGATTCTCACGGGCATGTTGTTTGAGCTGCGATGAAGCTTTCTGTCCTGTCGATGGGATGCAAGGCTGCACAAGGGGAGACCTGCACTGGATACACATGCCGCTGGAGCAGGAGTCTGAAAATGTAACTGGAGAAATGAGGCTATGAAACGGCTGATTGATACAGCTGGGGTTTATTCCTGCAATGAGAATGAGGCCTGGGACAGAGATTGAGCTGATGCTGGGTTAGGTACAGGAGCGTGAGAGTTTGCTTTAGACGCTGCAAAAATAGTTTAAGTTGTTTTTTTTTTTTTTTCTTCTCTCTCTCTCTCTCTCTCTCTCTCTTTGTGGCCAATGAAAGCTCGACTGTTTGAGCTGGAGTATGTCTGACTACTTAAGAAAATTCATACCTAATGTCTAAGACAATGCTTTGTGGTCATTGTAGTTTACTAAGATGTTTTCACTGTTTGGCAGCATTAAATAAGTGACAATGTGAAAGCTTACGATTGAGTTCAACCTGGACACATTGCTGTATAATGAACTTAACTCATTATAGCTGAAATAGTTTGACAAGTTAATAAATTGATGGACAAGAAAAAGAATGTCCCAATGTTTTGATAGTTGACAAGTTTTGTGCACAAAAGTGATAGTATGAGAAAATTGAACAGTAGGAAATTGACACTTAACACTATTTTCTGTTTTATACACCAAATGATTAATTGGTTACTCAAGAAAAGATGTGGCGGATTAACTTGGTATATTAATATAATAACGACCTTACCCAGATGTTCTTCCTATTTGAAATCAAACAATTATCCTACTGTATTTCACCAGACTCAAGCCTTTTGCAGTTATGAATTGTGTCATCCGGGCTGAACCTTGATCACATTACCACACACACGGATGCAAAACCTATTTGAAAATTTGCCTTTTTCTGAACTCTAGAAATCCACTGGTTATAATGAGAATTAAATAGAAAAAGCACAGGTCAAAACATGAGGAACAGTGTTGTTCTATTCAGAGTAGATTTGGAACATGGGCACGTTAAACGTCACAAGATTTCCTGGCTGTTTCATGATCAGAATTAGTAACAACTTTTGACACACGCACAAACTGCAACTTTGAGCATTTTGGACAGTCCTGTCAGTTTAGCATCTGTTAGACCTTTTAGTGATTGTCTTATTCATTGAACGTTTTCTCGTCCATTAATGTCACAAATGCATGTTAACATTTCCTGCCTCATTCATCGTATGAGGGGACAGAATTAAGTCAGATAGATTCTTTTTCTTTGTCAAATAGATTGAACTAATGTCCATAAAGCAGGAACATCATAGATGAAGGTGTAGTTTTGTGTTGACGGCCCAGGATGAGGAGTCAGGCTACACCACAAACGGGACACAACTGCAGCAGCCCTGGAGACGGGGCTGGATTGTGGACAGACATATTTAAGGCTGGGTCTGGTTCTTGGCCTAGGCTGGGGCAAAGGCTGGGGCTGAAGTTGGTGCTGGGCTGTAGTGCTGGTCACGGGACTCTGTCACCAGCCTGGGGGCCACTGACACAGTCATCTGGGGCAGTAAAGTGCTAAGAATGGCCGGCATTGTCAGCAAGCCCTGGCCCCTGAAGGGCCTACAGAAACAGAGGGGCTACGCTTTGCAAACAGTGGCTCTCCTCAATAAGGAGCTTCTTCTGTTCACGGAAGAGCCCGAGAGAGTGATATTTATACACCGGCTGCATGTCACCGCTGCTTTTTTCTGTCACCAATAGCTGATTTGATGTACAAACATAACACCAGGGGGTGAGGGCAATTGTGACCATCTTGTTAGCTCTGGGTGTTTCTGAACATGTCTGAAGTGATCTGTGCATTTATGTCTCAATGTATAACTTTTACAGATTGGTTATCAAGTTATTTTTAATGCATAAGAAATTGATTTTCTGCTGGGTTGTTTGTCTCACTGTAGCCAGAGCAGCATTTGAAGTCGTGCTAAACCTTCATGGGCTGTATTGTTTTGATCAGTTTGGGGCTTAGCATATTTTCAAAATGAAAGCTGAAGTTACAATGAAAATTTAAGTATAAAACTGACTGCCACAGTCTGTAGGGTCAGTGATACAAACTTCAAAACAGAAGTTATTAACCGTTATGGGGAGAAACTAAAGAAAGCTCAAACACTAGTTAGAATCATGGTTTATCAACTTTGGTCCAAAAAAGAGAAAAATTATGGATACTGCAGCAACTTTCTCCACAAGATGTAACTAAGAAGAATAACATTAAAATCATTTGGTAGACGTTTGCTCCCCAATGACTTTGTTTATTAAAGAAATCCCAAATAATGTTTTTTATTTTCTCTGATCTTATATTTGAGTGCTGTGGCCACTTCCAGCAAGGAAACTCTTAAAAATAGCCTAAATGGTTTCAGTTCAGCTAATTAAATCTCTTTATCTATATCAGTTTCATTTTTTAATGTCCTTTTAGCCCTTTAATGCGAGATTAAATGGTATTGATGTAAACCTATACTGTAATGGAAATATGGTCAATAAATACTTTATTCATAAAAAGAGTCATTAAAGGCCTTAATCCAGATTAACAAAAACCTTTGTGTCACTTAAATCAGATGACCCTGCAGTCAGCTGACTGAGAAATAATCAAAGGGTGCACTATGGAAGTGTGTGTGTGTGCGTATCTGTGTGTGTGAGAGAGCATTTGAATATATCTGAGTGTGTAGTCATTTGTTTGTGTGCATGATTTCTGCGGAAGAGGAAGGAGTGGTTTTGAGCTGAACTGTAGATTCTGATCTACTGGAAGCTCAGTGGGACTCCATCTACACAACCACTGTCCTTAAGGTTGTTAGAGCCCCCTGTGGGACCGACTCTCTCTCTCCCACTATCCCTCTTGCTCTCTTTCTCTTTGTCTGTCTATTCAGTGCTCTCTAGAGACCAGCGACAGCAGAGAGGATGTTGCAGAACATGTCTTTTCTGTATATGAAGTATATAAAGGTTTTCTCTGTGTGTGTGTTCCCTTCGCACACAGGACATCATTTAAAGATTTACCATCTTTAAGCCTAACAGTGATGTCTGAGTTTTAGTGTTACTATAACTGTTAATGGCCTTTTCTGTCCATTAGTTAAGTGTTTCAGAAGTGCTCTCGACGTTGTGGAAGTTGTAGATATGGGGTGTTGAACGCTCTCAGCTTGCCTGAGCATTTGGAAACAGTTAAGAAAGCCTAAAGCTGCTCAGCATAGCATGCTACATGTCACAAGATTAGCTACACTGCCTGTGTGTTTTTATTTTGTTTCTAGAGACCGCAGGCTCTGACGGACTGTATCTAGTTAGTCAATGAGTTGGATCACATATGAAAGATATGTACTGCTCCATGGAGAAGGGGTGTTCATTTTGAGGAGTGTATTTAAAATGTAAACCCTAAAAATAATTTTTTATCTAATTTGTAGAAATGGTGTAATGTGATGTTTAGTTTGTTTTCAGGCTTGTGTTAATTATTAGTGTGGTCTCGCTGATCTTAAACCTGGAAATTGTTGGAGGGGAAAATGGGAATTTATGTTCCACTTAAAGAACGAGAATCACAGCTATAAATAGATTTTTATTTTTGGGTTAAAATGTGCGTCCATTTTAAAGGACAGAGACAGAGACACAGCAAGGCTGGTGAATGGCGGATATCTGCGAGTCTGTTACTGTGTGCTGACTACACACACACACACACACACACACACACACACCCTGCTGTTGACCAGTGTAAAGGCACAGACTGCTGGAGGACAACAGTGGCGCTGCAGGTTCCCTACTCAGAGATTGTGGAATGGTCGTCCATAGACTCCCTCCTCTTCCTCCTCCTCTTTCCCTCTCTCTCTTCACAGAGAGCCCCCACCTCCTCACTCCCCCCCCTCTGTCGCTCTCTTTTCTCCCCCTCCCACCCCCCCCACCCCCCTTAGAGCTTATGTAAACTAGCTGTGGAGCCAGGGCAAGCTGAGGCTATTTTTAGCAGCAGCACTGCAGAGCAGAAACTGGCGGAGGGTCACGTGTGCGCAGCCGAATCAAAGGGAGTATCCCGGCAATGCGCTGTAAACAAAGGGAAGGTCAGTAGCAGAAGGTGAGACACAAAACGCCTCTGTGTTGGTTTTGTGTGCGTGTATGTGTGTGTGTGTGTGAGAGAGAGACTAACAACATATTGCCTGGCCATACCTTCTCTCTTAATGCCCTGACATAAACAAATCATCACGAGTGTATGAATGCACCCATATGCTTTCCTGCTCGCTCTGTCTCCCCCTACTACACACACACACACACACACACACACACACACACACAGCTCAACTATTTCTTCCACTGTTAGACAGATTCAGGGTTGAATTGATCAAAGCAGGGTTTGACACGCGAGGAGACATTTTGCTGTCTAATCATGACAGGGGCTCCCAGCTCCACTCTGTCCCGGCTGCCTATCAGGGAGACTTGAAGCCAAGCTAAATCCCCCTCAACAAAAGCACATGACCGTGTGTGTTAAGCATTGACATTAGCATGTTTTGTATCACACTGAATTTCAGTTTGGCCTGGTTGTGTAGCCTGAAGGCCTGAGCTAGCAATGAGGTTAGCAGTGTCCAGCCACACCCAGGCAAAAGGTCTCCCTCCACCTCAGCCACTAGTCAAACAAGCCTCAACTTTCACCTCCTGTGGAATGTGGCCGGAGGGGGGCGATGGGGGGAGCTATTTATAGAAACCTTTTATATTTTTCTGTCAAGATGGTTTGTTTTCGTAGACAGATTGAGCTGTTGGCTTTTTCATCAGGCTAGCCTGAAGGAGGTAGCTTGGAGGCTAACTTAAGTAAACATCTGGCTCCATGAGCAACCATAGTTCAGCTCTTTTTTTTTTTTTTGTGTAAAAATTCTTAACTTGGGATTCAGGAGCGTCTTAATACATAGACACTGTTCCCAACAAATCATATGCTTTGTTAGGGTTGTTTCCGCTCTCTCTATGTGTTTGTGATCATTTTAATTGTTGGTAAGACCAGAAAACGTTTTGATAAAGTCACCTTGAGGACCCAGATTTGAAATGGGAATTATTTTGTGTCAGATATTTCATAGACCCCATAGATCTATAAGCACACCAATACACTTGGTGTCTTCTTTGACACAAACTACATACAAAACAGTTACTGTATTCATGAATGTTGATGCTAACTGTACTGCTAGCATTTTAAACTCATTCTGTCTGTCTCTCTACATTTGGTCTGTTATTTTTATAGTCTGGAATAGATTATTGATTAATCTACTTATTACATTCTTGATTAATTTGTAGATGTTTTTTAACTGTAAAGATTTGTGGAAAATGCTCAAACATCCTGGAAATAACCTGATGCTTTTCAATGTGGGCTAGAAGATTTAAACATTCAATTGATTCATTGCAGTACCAATTAGTTGTTTTTTTTTTTTGTTGTTTTTTTTTCTCATCAACTAATTGTCTCAGCTCTCATCCAGTTTTTTCAAAGGTAGTTGTTACGATGATGATGATGAAAGCACATTATGATTATTATTTATTTTTTCCCCCTGAATAGCAGTCTGATCAATTTGAATTTTTTACCATGATCCACTAAAATAATCTGTGGCACCTGTGTGGGTCAACTGACCCTGTAAGACACTGTACACTCATTACTCCCTACAGAAATCCCCCTTACCACCAACACATTAGTGCGTGTACATTTCCTCTGATCCGTGGACATTACAGAAACAAATGGCAAATAACTTACCCAGCTAATATTAGTTTTTGATTTGAATTGTAAGGCCGTCACACCAATATCAACAGTTACCCCTTGGCCATAATTGCTCGTTCCAGTGTGTATTACCGTAGCCAGTCTATCTCACAGGACTCCTATTGACTGCTCCATGACTTGTAACATCCTTATCAATTATCACCACAGTTGACCTCTCAACTCGTATATCCCTGTGCATCTAATTTATCACAACTGACACAACGTCTGCCAAGTTGTGACAGCACTCAGTAAGTTTGTGTCTCTCCACATGCTCCATACTGCACATTGCAGTGCTCCCCTCATTGAAAATGACTTCTTTTTTTTGGTTGTTTATTTGAAAGCGGGTGACACTCAGAAATAAACTGTCTTCATAAGCCTAAATTTACTGTGCACTCCCACCCCACACACACACACACACACACACACACACACACACACACAGTGACACATATACAGTGTAGAAAGCAGCACTGAGCATGCTTCTGCTTTGTGTTGATGTATGGGAGCGTCTGGGAAGGGTATGATACAAGTGAAGCCTGGCTTAGGAAGAGACACAGGGAGAGAAAGGGAGAGAGAGGAGTGGTATGGACTGAGTGGGGTTGCCATGGGAACCCAGCTGCTAAAAGCAGGCAGGGTCAGTGAGGAAGAGAGCCTGTGCAGCCGGAGCGAAGGGATGCCACCTGGAGGTCTGTTTGTGAACTACACAAACAGCACAGAGGCAGGCTCAGCCCAGCTTCAGGCTGAATACCAGCCAGAAAAAGGGCATGTCTCAAATCTTACAATAATATCTAAAAATAAAATAAATACAAATCTAATAAATTAGCTTGTTTATTAAAAATAATTTTCCTCTTGTGTAGTTATGGTTGATATCCAATCACCAGCCAGTACACAGCTCTGTTCAGGCTTATGCAATCTGCACAGATACTGTACACTTCCCTCTTTGATATTAGTCGTTGGTCATTGAGTTTTGATTAGGGGAAAAGAGGAAAAGCTAATTTTCATTGGGTCACCTGTTGACTTCCTGGCGGAACAACAGTTTTGACATGGAGGCTGTGGTTGTTTTCATGTGAAAGAATAGAAACCTATTCAATATTGTCGATTAGACTATTTTTACTTGCTTTTCTATTTTTGGCCCAGACTAATTCAGAAGCTGACAGATAGTATATTGATGTCAGACTTCAATATTATTTAGAGAGACTCATAAGTCAATTTCCGTCTGAGAACTGTTGTCAGGAACGCCACATTGGACACAGCTCAGTCGCCACTGTGGCTCAATCACTGGATTTGGGGGCCAAGGCTATTTAAAGCAGAGGTAATGTAATGGTCCATGCAGACACTGAACAGAGACAAAAGGGCACTACAATGTATTTTACATTTTTATACAACACCTTTCAAAACCATGACTTGATGCGGCCCTGGAAGGCGAATTGGCGGCCTTGAGATAAAGCAGGCACTTTTGTTTACACAAGATTTGGTTTGACTTTCAGGAGTGTCTCCGTTCTTGCTCCTATATTTAGGAAGTACCCACTGAGCCGTTGATGGATTTGTCTAGATTCAGATCCATCTCCCAAACTGCACAATGTTCCTGTTTGGATGGAGGAGTTGAACCCCAGGCTCAGATCTTTCCACCAGGTGACCAGGATCCTTCGCAGCTCCACCTTCACTTGGTCTTACTGCACGTGGCTGCATGCTCTCCGCCAGCTTCACAACCCCAGCAGACTGTATTATGAGACGAGCTTTGTATAGCTGCTGAGTTTATTGGACACTGGTTAGTGTTGTAACAGAGGACAGGCGAAGCATGGAGGAAAAGTTTTCAAGCTGAGATAATCATTTAAGGAGTGATCTAAGTTGAGCTGAGATGATTAGTCAGATATTTTTTTCTTTTTTCATGCTTTCTAGATCCTCAAATATCCTTAAATATCCTTAAATATCTTCCCCTTGGACTCTATGAAGTTATTTCTATTGTTTTCAGACACTTTATGGATAAAACAATTAATATTTTATTTGACACATTTACTGATTGATAATGAAAATTAGCAACCCCAGAAGCAATTTAAATTGCTGTTTTGTTTTTTTTTTTCTTCTTTGTATTTTGTTTATTTAGTGCAAGATTTACTGCAACTGGGATGTTTGGTCTTTTTGAATTTCCCAGACATCATTTGTTTGTACGGAGAGCAGTGATTCAATTTACTGTCAGTCTCGTGTAAATTAATATAAGGTGATGGGGTTTTTTTCCTCTTTAATTGCTTTTGCTCACCCAATTTATTGCAAATAAATGTAATGGTTTGTTGTCTTGCAAAATAAATGTATGAGACAGAACAAAATTCACAACATAAGTATAAGTAAAGTGAAACATTTAAATAAGGCTTCAGCAGTATGATGGTGCTGCTGCTGGAGTTTGATAGTGCTGTCACCAGTCAGCTGGAGACTGAAGTGAAAGTCCATTATGCTGGCCCGAGCGGCTCAAAATATGGAAACTATTGATTGGATCCTCTGCTCTGCTAATTAAAGATGGTCCACTATTTGTAAAAAGTCAACCCAATTATCAAATGAGCACATGAGGCAGGGCGCCGCTGGTTGGTGTGAAGGTTGACTCTCTGTTGGTGGGGACTTTTTTTCTAGCCTTCACTGTAGCATTGTTGTGATTTTTCTTTTTCCTTTTCCTCCATATTCACGAGTGGCTTTTTGTCATTGATCATATGTTGTCTTGAAACATTCGGTTTGTTTTTGCACAGGTTTGAGTGCTCAAATTCAGTTCTTGCTGTTTGGCTCATTTCTTTTGCAGTCGGCTACTTAATCATGTTGTTAGCCGTATTTGTATTTGGATCTCTTTGTGTGTTTTGTTTGTTTGTTTGTTTGTTTGTTTGTTTGTTGTGGCTCTCGGAAAGCGACCTAATGGCCCAAGAGCTTGTATCGGCGCTTTGGTTCAGGAAGAACACCCCGTGGAGCTGGGTGACCCATGTCCCCAAGGCCCAGCGTGAAGCATTTTAATACCTCTGTCTACCAACACCATCTCCTTTCTACCCCCTTTTCTGCTCAATGGGCGGTAACATGTGACCTGGACCACGTGGGGATGGAGGCCTGAGGCCCCCCAGCATCAACCGCCCCTCAACATATTGGTGTGTGTTTGAGGTTCTGGCTGTGAGAGTGTATATGCGCGTGTGCATGCCTGTAGTCTTCCCTGTGTCTGTGTTTTATGGAAAGATGAGGCCAACAACACAGAAAGACCAGGCCAAGTCAAGTGATACTGTCCACAACAAAGCCTATACATAGCAACACAGACTGGCCTGCAGGATGAGCACAATGTGTTTTGGCTAAATACGGAGACAACTCAGCCCCGCAGATGGGGAGAGAGGGATTTTAATAGACAAGATAGTAGTGGACTCTTTAAATTTAACATGCCAATTCAGAACAAACTGTCTTGGGAGTTTAAAAGACCTCTTGATGTCGGGGGAGGGTAGGTTAGGGTGCATGGATAGAAAGATAAGTGTGGAATTGCAACTGGATTCATGTCAATAGATGGTTGCATACTGTACAAACGTTAAAGTGGAAAAAACTATAATAATAAATCGTAAGTTGGGACTTTTCAGGTCTGTATAGTAGCCATACTAACAGCAAAAAGTGAAAGTGGCCTTTTATTCCTCAAAGCCGCCAATTTACCCAGAATGACCACATCACATTATCATCTGGAAATCGTTCTGGGAGGAAACTGAAGCAACCAGCGCAAACCACAGATTTCCTTGGACCTCAATCGCAGCTTTTTTTACTCAACCAGAACAGCTGGAGTCACTGAAAACTGCTCTGAAACTTTGTGACGAGGCCCGATGTGGACGGCTTGGCTCGGTTAAGCAATGTTATCTTTTACGGCATTTTTCCTGGATCCAGGAGGCTTGCTCTTTTTCTTTTCTTTTTTTACTTGCTGGTTGCAACGGCTATATTTGGATCTCCGGTGCTCTACCAATAGTACTTCTGTCACATGGTAGTCACAAAGCACTCAGTAATTATAACCTTGCTAGGTTTCTGCAAGGAAGGCTTACTAAAAATACTCCCACATTGTTGGAGTGATGGGGTAAAAGCCAGAGGTTTTTGGATGTTCTGCCTGTTTTTGCGTGTGAATACGTGTCTGTGTCTGCTCAGGCGAGATGTGTGTGTGAAACTCCTTAAGCACAGTGTGGTGGGTGTTGTATTTATCTGAATTTCCAGAGAAGCACTAATTGGAAAAAGAATAGAGGAGCTTAAGTGTATGATGTGCAAAATGCCTTTTCTCGAACGAACAGGGACACATCACTACCCCTCTTTGTCATGTTGAGGAGGTCATTGCAGATGGGTCTTATTGTGTCTGGGATTTTTGTGTGTGTGTGTGTATATATATATATATATATATATATATATATATATATATATATATATATATATATATATATATATATATATATATATATATATATATATATTGTTTTAACACTAAAACACCTGCTGTATCTTTGATAAAACAAAAGCAAAAACAAATCAGCAGATAATTTGGTTATTGATCAAACATGTCATTGATCTCACCTGACGTAAAAATGACACTCTTAGCTTGAAAGTGAAAAATCACATTGGTTCATTATCACATTGGGTGATGATATTTCTGTTGACTGCAATTTCAGTTCTAAATCAAAAGATCCTGGGTTGGAAATAAAAATAAAAATTCTTGCTTCCTAGTAAATATTTTTGACTTGTCTGTCAAAATGATTCATGATCAGGAGAAATCAAATCTCTTTTATTGGAAATCACACAATGCAAAGAAAAAGGTCACCTGTTCATCAGAGGATTGATTTATTGAGGAGGCGTGTTTAAAATCTCCAGGTTTAGGTGTGTAGAGAGGTTAAAGTTCAGATCCATCGGTTCAGTCTTGTAGCTTGGCCAGAAATCAACAGCGGTTCAAAGGTCAGGGTGGAAGTCAAAGGTTTGGACTTCTCTGTGGCCAGAAGAGAATTGTGGGGAACTTAGGCTGGTAGATTAGACATCTGATCAACCTTCCTCGATGACTTGGCAAACGTATCTCCGCTGGTTAATAAGTAAACAGTGTAGTGTGTACTAAAATAATAAATGAGCAATTTTTAGATGACACTTAAGGCTGTGCTAAAATTTGGCCTGCAGTTGTTATTGTGTGACATTACCATTCACTGACACGTCAGTAAAATCTAAAGTTACAATATGTAATAATAATTGCTTGCTCATTCATATACCAACAGAAACAGTTTAAGATGAATGGAGACAGCTCATACTGCCCTAAACTTTGTTGTTTTCTGCTCAGTGTGTGTTGTTTAGAAAGACTAACTGCATCTGCTGCACAAGAAACTGAACTGTGTGTGAAAGTCGAGTGCTTTTTCAGAAATGGCCTTACTTCTCCTTTTGTCTGAGGCAGAAATAAAGTCACAGTGATGAAAACATTGTTGTCAGAGCACATGAGCAGTGTCTGTGTTACCTAATGCTTCATAATGGTGCATTCATTCTCAGTCACTTTTTCCCAGATGGGTGTATGAGGTGGGCTCCTTTTTTTTTAAATAGGGGCTGAATTGAACACAAGCCGACAACTATCCCAGACTGAAACTGTCCAGAAACCCAAACCCTGACTACTAATCCTGTGTACTTCAGGTTTCTTGAGTGCTGCAGTTGTGTTGTCTGTCTTGTGGCATCTTGAAGCCACAGACGAGTTTGGGTGAAAAATTAGGGATGGTGAGATGCAGCAGGCTGTTTGGTCCACATTTGTGTCCTACATACCAGAGTCGCTCACCAACTTCTCTTCTCTTCAAGAAATACCTGACGCCCCTTCACCTCCTCTGCTGTATTTTTTACAGAAAAATAGAGGCTGCACTTCTCTCTCTGCTGTAGTCTTCTTTACAGTTTACAGTATTGTCATGTCAATGACATGGCTTTCACCTGGACCATTCCTTTTTCCTATTTTGGTATTTAATTTTGGTATAATAACAAAATTGAGCTGAAAGTCACACTTACTCAAAAAAAAAAAAAAAAAAAAATCATCACAGCTACCTACTAAAAGCCTTGTTTTCAAATGCTTTAAAAAGATAATCTTTTCACATAATCTACATAATCTTTTTTTTTTTTTTTTTTTACTTTTGCCATAATTTGCTGAAACAACTGTGATTGTTTATCTACAATGGATTTGAAAATTCACCAGACGTATTGGACCTCTTCTGAAAATGGGGAAGTTTTGTTTTTGTTTTTTTTTTTCTTTTTCTTTCCCTT
This sequence comes from Echeneis naucrates, assembly GCF_900963305.1. Classification (NCBI taxonomy): domain Eukaryota; kingdom Metazoa; phylum Chordata; class Actinopteri; order Carangiformes; family Echeneidae; genus Echeneis; species Echeneis naucrates. Next base: position 17,917,992 of record NC_042527.1, on the reverse strand, counting down.
TCTGTGACTTTTAGGGCATTTTGTGAGTTCCACATTTCCATTTTGTGCTGACAAAATTTTTATACAGGGGGTGTTTTTAATTCGGGCCACAGTTAATGTTTAACCTCAGTGTGGCCCACTGTCGGCGCCTTATTCAGTCAGTTAATCTAAATGAGGAGACCCATTTAATGTTAAAGGACTCTTTTATTGATTTATACATAACCAGTCACATCAAATATCTTTTCTTAGTCATTTTTCCTCAGCAGTTTATTTTTACAGTCGCTGGCCTTGTTGTGTGATCCAGGGGCCTATGTGACTGTGCGTCCCCAGCCTCGACATCTAGGGCTGGCCTGCTTTGCTGCAGAGAGGCCCAGCTGCTGCTGCTGCTGCTGCTGCTGCTGCAACCACCGCTATCGTTGCACATGCTCGCTCAGTAGTGAAGAGACAGCAACAGCAAGCTGTCTAACCTCCACAATAACCGCCTTATGTAATCTCTCTGGCTAGAGACAGACCAAAATAGCTCAGACTGAGCAGTCCTGCCCTCTTGTGGCAACCATCTGCTTTAACAGCAGCTTGCAAAGCCTCTATGGGGAGTCAGACATGGCAGCTTCCTCTTGCAGCATAGACTGTATTTCAAGTTGCTGCAGCACAAGAGATGGATTTCATAAAGTAAAATTAGTTGGGATCACTTTTGAAGATCTGTGATAACAGTTAATGGATCTGTTCATGTAAATGGATTTATTTATTTCTGGATTGGTTTAACAGTAAAGTGTCTCACTGACTCTGGGTCGATTGTAACTGCTGTTTATTTATTTTTGATTATATATTTTTGTTTCTTATTTAGTTGGCTCATAAACTGATGCTTAGTAACTTAATAGCTGCTGTTCCTGCATCCTTTACAAACTTATCTCCAAAATTTAAATTGCTTTCTTTTCCTCTTTGCAGTTTCCTGGACAGAATTGACTCTGTAAGACAGAGTGACTACACACCAACGGACCAGGTCAGTCCTCCTGTTCATGTGGTGAACCTGAGATTTACTGGTCACATCCAAAACCTAACTTTTCTTTAGTTTTTTCTCCTAAGCTGGCTTTCTGTCTCTGTTTTAAAAGGACCTGTTACGCTGCCGAGTGTTAACTTCAGGGATTTTCGAGACGAGGTTCCAAGTAGACAAAGTGAACTTTCAGTAAGTCATTGCTCAGCTTTTACCAGAAGACAATGAAGATGTGTTGGCATTAATTCTTACGTTTGTAATTTAACCACTTTGGTCAAAGATTGGCCAAAATGGTCAGATTGACCATTGACCATTTTATCTATCCATTCTGAAAACAAAATAATCCTCTTCATGAAAAAAGAAAACTGGTGGAAATACCAATATTCTTATCTCCTGTCCCCAGCCAAAGACAGACACAAGAGGCACAATGTAAATATCTGCAGGCCTCACAAGAAGGCGTTAAAAAGCCATTTTGCATTAATGTTGTTATAAAATGTTTCAATGGCTCATTTTTCATGCTTTGGTCATTCTTATTATGTCATTGTATAAATGTTCTAAGTTTTACTTGGTCAACCCATCAGAAACCCTTCAGAGACCAAACAAGACCATAAATAACTCCCACATGGAAATCATGTTAGCGAGCTTCCACATAAAAAGAAAAAACAGACATGCCCCACAAAAGTTTCCCTGTCCTGTCCACATCCGGCATGACGTTCATTCTTACGCCCAAACTTGTCCTTACTCTCCTCACCCAGACCTGGAAGGACGCCCTCCAGGCATTTTCCAGTTTCTGCGAAAAATTTTCTTTTTTTTTTTTAATTGTTTCTCAGTACGTACGTGTTGGAGTACAATTGCACCAATAACTGCACTTTTAAGGATTTGCTCCTAGGTGTTATTGCTATATTTACCATGGCCTCATGTTAAGAGTCAGAAGGTTGTGTTCTGCAACAGCACCAATTGTTCCTCTATGGAAACACAATGACCAAACTAGCTTGGCGGCTTGAAATTGTGGTGGATAAAAATGTCGGTCAAGAGGACGACTCAGGAGACGAATGTACAAGTAAAGACATTTTTACAAATCCAAAACACAGGATCAGGTACAAAGAACAGTTCGGTATGAGCTAGGAGCTAATAAAGGAGCAGATCACTAACAGGACGGACTGAACCAAAGGATTTAATGAGCAGATTGAAACTCAAAACCGGCCATCTGAAATGGTGTGCCTCCTGAGACAGTTCAACCTTGCTGACCGTCGGTTCCAGCTGTAAGAAGCGGCGATAAAAGTTTGGGTAGATGTTCTGAAACTGCTGCAATGAAGTCGGAGGACACGACCCATTTTAGTAGCAGCAGACACAACAGACTTATTCTGCAGTTTGAAACAAGCCTTTGTATTAAATTATATCATCCCCAGTGATTGATTAAAAAAAAAAAAAAAATTCTGGGACAGCCCTTCCCTTTGGGGGGCGGGGGTGATGACTCCCAAACTTCCAGCCAGGGTCACACAGGGTAGCAAGTCTGTGCAAATACTGCTGTTCTTCATATTATTTATTCAATAATGGATTATTCATGTGTCCAGATTGGTTCCATTAAACTCTAGAAACTCTGAGATCAGGAGCTCATTTAGGCCGAGGCAGACAACCTTTCTATTGTGTTGTAGATGTTTCTGTATGAATAGTTACTGAAAGAAAAAGTTCTCATGCCATTGAACTACAGTAAAACATGTACTGAAGTCCTCACACCTTCTCAGCTGGAACAGGATCTCTGTGACCACAAGAGGGCATCAGAGAGAGAGACAGAGGTGGTGGTGGTGTGTCTGAGCCTGACACTTCATTTCTTTTTTTCCCTTCTCCACAGCATGTTTGATGTTGGCGGCCAGAGAGATGAAAGGAGAAAATGGATCCAGTGCTTTAACGGTGAGCCTCCTGCCTGCTTCTTCCTGTGTTTTCTTCAGATAGTGACACTTTACATCATCCTTGACCAACAACACCATCTCCAACTCGTCTCACCTTGTTCTCTTCAAGTATTTCCTGCCAGCTTCAGCACCATTTCATCTCCTGGGTCATTTTTCATATACGTCAGGTGTCAAGCAGATTTTTGAGGCAAATTCATCAAGTGATTTACACGTCAATGTTCAGCAGAACAGCCAATCAGAGATCCTCTGTAGATCGACCCTTCACTTACAGCATTATACATTCTGAAAAAGAAATTTCTGCAAGTATACTAGAATGTAGCTCAGATTTCACTTGTATTCAATTTTTAAATGTTTCAGCTTAAAAAAGACAAGCTAACATCATAAAATGGATCATATCTAATACACTTATTAAATATTATATAATGTGTAACTATATGGAATGGGGTGAAAAATAGAAAAGTAGTTGAAATGGAAATGAAAGTCTGGTTGATGAGGTTACATCCGAGGAACCGTATTAAAAGGACAATGTGGATGATGAGAGTGGTTCTTATTAAAATCAGTAGTATTTATAAAGTCTTTGTTTGCCCCACTGATAAATACCAAAACATTTCAAGTGGTTTGGTGGTATTTATTCTTATTACATAATTACTATTACTATTGATCCTATTATTAGCCTTGTCAGACAGAAAATAAATGTTTCTCTGGAGCTCTCCTGAAAATCTGCAGCATTTTCAGTCAAAGTCAAAAATAATTAGAATTTGTTGAATAAATTTAAGCTTTTGTTATTACATTTCTGGGCAGACGAAAATGTTAAGGAATAATTACTTCTTTCCCCACTTGAGTCCAAAATTGAGCTTGTAACAGCTTAAGAACCACAGCTGATGTGATGTCCGCCTTCTTTCTTTCAGACGTCACTGCTATTATCTTCGTGGTGGCCAGCAGCAGCTACAACATGGTAATAAGGGAAGACAATAACACCAACAGGCTACGGGAAGCCCTGGACCTCTTCCGCAGTATTTGGAACAACAGGTGAGACATCAGAGCAGTTTGAGCTAAGTTTGGTTTCTTCTGCTCTTCCTGTGGACCTTCATCTCTCACGTTCAGGTTGTTCCGTGCCTTGAGAGGGTTGTACTGAATCGACTGGGACAGATGTTATAAGCGCTCTAAACTCAACTTTCTGAAAATGCCCTGGTGGTTAGATAGAGAGCAAAAGTTCAGCAGATTCAACCAATACAATAAATGTACTCTTCAAAACTGGGCAAAGAAATACACTGTAGACAGATTGTGCGGGCACATCACTACCACTGCTGGTCATGTGAAAGAAGCATGAAAAAAAGTTGGCAAGAAAACCCCCCAAATTCTCAGATATTAAAGTCAGACAAAAAGTTTTTAGGGTTAATTCTTGCTGATGGTGCGGATGGCAGCAGTGACCAACATGTGATTTTTGTCTACAATATATCAGATTAACTTGGATTCAAAAGAACACTTTATTGTGGAAGGTTAAATGACGTTCAGAGCATTTTTCCAGAGCAAACCATTATCAGATCGATTACAGCTTGCGGGATTAAACTCTTTTTCCACTGTTTCCCTTAAAGTTTTACTTGTGGTGTGCTTGTTTTTTCAGATGGTTACGCACTATATCGGTCATATTATTCCTGAACAAGCAGGACATGCTAGCTGAGAAGGTATTAGCTGGAAAATCCAAAATCGAAGACTACTTCCCCGAATATGCTCGCTACACCATACCAAATGAAGGTTTGAGTCCGCCTGAACACCGCCGTCTTTCTACGTTTCAATCATGTGACCTTGACTTGGGTTAACTGTCACTGTGTTGGTCCTTTAGCAACTCCTGAACCTGGCGAAGACCCAAGAGTGACGAGAGCTAAGTTCTTCATCCGAGACGAGTTTCTTGTAAGTAAAGCTGGACTGTTCGCTGTTAGCTGAAGTGTTCAGTCAGTTAATCCTGTTAATTCGTAACTCGTGTCAGTGCTGCTGGATTCAAGAAACATTCATGTGCCTACTGTGTTTTTTATCACATTATACACGTTGGTGTTTGTAGTAGTAGTTGTAATGATGAAATGTATAAAACATACATGAAATACCTCCATTTCTGTAAAAACAAACAAAAAAACCTGAAGCCATGTTTGTATCTGGTGCAGCTGCAGCCTGTGGTCAGTGACATGATGGGGGGGGGGTCTGTGGCTCACACTGAGGTCAGGTCTGATCTGTGAAGCCCCTCCTCCTCCCTGTCTCACTGCAGCTTCAATAATAAATAACTTCTGGGAGGGTCTAAGTCACATCTCATGTTATATATTCAACCTTGCATTCAAAAGTTACAATCGAGTGTCCATTAAAGAGGGAGTGGTGAAGAAGAGGGGGCGACCCTGATGTGCGTCTGGTCTCTCTTTCCTCAGCGGATCAGCACTGCGAGCGGCGACGGCAGACACTACTGCTACCCCCACTTCACCTGTGCTGTGGACACAGAGAACATCCGGCGGGTGTTCAACGACTGCCGGGACATCATCCAGAGAATGCACCTGCGGCAGTATGAACTCTTGTGATGGGAGACCGCCGCCGTCTGCCTTCTGTGTTTTTTCTCCACCATTCTGCATCCTTGACGAACCCTTCCTCCTCCTCCTCCTCCTCTTCCTCCTCTTCCTCCCTACTACTCCCCCTCTTCCTCCTCCTCACCCGTCTCCTCCCCCAAAGAAACCCTCAACAACCCCTGACCACCCCTCCTGTCGAGGACTATGAAGTACTACTGAAGTGTGTCAAATCCTCTTCCTCTTCTTAACTTCTTAGCTTTTTGTACAATTTTTTTCTGAGACAGATTCATGCCCATTTCACAGATGTAAAAGGAAGGTTGGGGAACAAAGCTGTTGCGTGCCGCTTATATTTTTTTCTCTTTTTCTTTTACTCCTTCCTTTTTGAATGCCTTGATTTTTGTCATTCCACTAAGCCTTGGGCTACCTCCTTTTTTTGCCCCTTGGTGTCCTGTTTTTTGGCTTTGTCATTGGACCTGAATTGGTGGGTGTGGATACATAAAAACACACCTACAGGACCTCCGTGTAGAGGCAGCGCGAGTGTCTTCATGTGTGTGTCGATGCGTGTATGTGTGATGAAGAGTAGGAGGAATGCCGTGTGTGTGTTTATGTTTGTGTGTCACCTGCTGGTTAAAATCCAGCTTCCACCATGACCTTTGTCCCGCTTTTGGTTTGTTTTTCCTCTCCATAATTTTTATTTCTTTATTTTTGCCCCATCACCCCCTCCGACCTGCTTCTTCTCTCTGCGTTGATCACGACTGGACGCTGAAGAAAGCAGAGAGAACGGAGGGGGAAACCGAGTGGATGAAGAGATAAATGCACTTTGCATCAGGTTCCTGAATAACATTTTAGTTTTTTCATTTTTTCATTTTTTTTTTTTTTTCTCCCGAGGAAGCATACACACAATGTAGCATCACAATATTTATTACCCTGTCACGATGTTAGCTTGCCGAGCTGCAGAGGGTGGACCGAGCAGCCGAGAGACACGTGGAGCGAAAGATTACATGACGTGAAATAGGACGACATGAAGGAGGATTTAAATGAAGGAAAGGGGACTGAGCTCTCTGCACCTTAGCCCTGCTGCCTCCACAGACTCTGACCTGCCTCCTTTTCCTTTCTTTTCTTTTTTTCTTTTTGTTTCTTTGTTTTATTTTGGCTGTTTTTGTTTGTTCTTTCCACACAAACCATCCTTTTAGAGTAGAGATACAGATTTTCTTTTGGGGGGGAGGGGGCCGGGAGGGGGAGAGAAAAATGTATTGTTCTTTTTTTTTTTTTTTTTTTTTTTTTGGTTAACTTGTACACTGTGCAAGGTTGAATTATCCTGTACAGACTGTAAAATGTAATATTATTTTGTACAACTTAATTGAAAGAAAAACAAATCTACTTGTAGATCTTTGTGCCTTGATTATGGCTGTACCTGTAAATGAGCTCAGATGTAAGTATGTTTTCGACTGCGCTGTACAGCTTGATGTCAAACTCTATCGGCAGCGGAAGACTGCGGGTAGGGGACTTTCTCTGTAGAGTTTAGTTTTTTCTGGTTTATAAAAAAAAGGAAATGCTGTTTAGTAAAAAATAAAAAATAGGGAAAAAATCCTAAAAACCTGTATACATTATGCAAATTAACCACTTACCTGCAGTGAAGACCAGATGTTGCAGCGCCATGCCTTTTTTTGTTTTGTTTTCTTTTGTTGGTTTTCATTTTCCTCCTTTTATTTTATTTTATTATAATTATAATTATTATTATTATTATTTGAATTTCACAGCTTTAAACAAACATTGGAAATTCATTGAAAGTGTCCAAATTGCAACCTGGTGTTGTTTTAATAGGAACCAACGTTTTTTCGATATGAAGTGTGTCTGAGATCTGTACTGATGTGCGTGCCTGTGCGCATGTGTACATAAAACAAACATAGACTCACAGACGCATTGTGTGTATGTGTGTGTGTTTGAGTGTTCGAGGGCGGATGTGCGTTGTGTGTAAAATTTTATAAATGTATGTACATGTAAATTTATAGGTCTATATAAATATATATGTACAATTATACATGTTTAATTATGTGTGTGCCTAGGTGTACATACCTATGTATGTATACGGTAAATATGTATACATACACACATAGGAAAGCATGTTTAGAATGGAGATGAATAAATGAGAGCGTGCAATATTAGTAATTCTTTGGTCCTTTGGAGCCATACCCAATGGCACAGGCACTATGAATGTGTGAGCAGCACCCAACAAGACAAGCTCTTCTCCTTGTACAAACAGCATCAGCCTTTTCTTCTGCTACAGTACACGTCTATCCCCAAAAGAGAGTGAACTGACTGGAGGTGCAAAAACCTTGTTTGGCCTGGGAGGATGATTAAATGACATTTTTATTTTCTTTAAATAAAGAGGCACATTAGAGGACTTTGCTTTATTTCCATCTTGGTGTCCACTTGTGTCCAGATTTGTTAGTTAAAGTGTTTTTTGTTTTTTTTTTTTTCGTCATTTCAGTTTTTCCCCTTGTTTGTTTGCTTGTTTTTTATTAATTTTATTATTATTATTTATTTAAAAAAAATTTTTTTTTGTCTTTTTATTATTATTATTTTTCTACCCCTCTGTGGTGCTGCAGTGGCATTTATGCGAAGGGATCATTCGCTCAGTTGTCAGTTTGTTAGGTACACCAAGCTAAAAATAATGCAATCTGATCCAGCAGTCCTTGAGGGTTCCTAAAGGTTATATTGCTCATTTTCTGTTGAGGGGATTGTTGAATCAACTGCATGAGGGTGCGGTTTGTGGTGCCGTCTGATTATTTTGTGTAATAAGGATGGATGTTTGTTATCAAGCCAGGAACGAACAAAACAGCAGCACCACAAACTGCTGAACACAAAGTGAGGACTTACTGCCGGGCTGCTGGATAGACCGAGTATCAGATTTTCAACAGTTTATTCAGATTTAACGGGTCTGCACACCAACACAGTTATTTTGGTTGTTTGGACATTTGCTCAGGTTGAACCCAGTGAACTGGAGACGTTTTGACATGTAGTAGTAGGAGAGGCTAAGGACCAAATAGTAAAACGAACCGCAGCTGAACTTTCTGCTCTTCGGTGTCAGGGTCCTAGTGCTCAGGCTGCCACACTGTCAGGGCTTCTATGAAGTAAAACGAGCTGCGATAGATCATTTCTAAATAAATGGTAAAAATAATCATAATTCTAAGTAAAAAAGTAATTGGGTTGATAAAGTTCTACCTCTTCTGAGAACTTCTGCGATATTTGAGCTTCAAGGATTTTCACATAGTAAAACTGAAAGGATCTTTTTGTTGTGTCCAAAAATCCATGCAGCTTAAAATTCATGTTAATAAGTTACCACAGAATCTGAATGTCAATTATCAGATATAACCTAATTCTAATATCATGAACGTGAGTTGGACAACTCAAACTCAAATAAAGCATTTTACTTGTAACTTATTGATCAGACTTGTATGGAGGAGAGATGGAATAAAGCTCTCCTGCTGTATATAACTAAAATCATGCAGACTGCATTCAGATCCGGTAGACATTCATACATGTCTCTGTCCTGGTCTGAGGTGGCTGAAGCTGAGTAATATTTAACTGTTCACACCTGAGACGCGTTGAAACGTCCTCAGTGATGAAGGTCGACACTTCAGACTGACTCTGAAGTAAATGTGTTGGTGGGCGGAGCCATTAGAATGACCTCAGAGGTGACCCGGTTGAAGCAACGCTGGGATAATGTGAGTTTACAGGATTTCACCTACAAATGAACCCCATCTGATAGTCCAGTACGGCTAATTATCAGTCACATGAAAAAAAAAAGAGGATAAATGAGCCATTTGAGGAGTTGAAGTTGAACAATCGAGCTGCAAAAATAATCAAGGAAACAAAATTTACAACTATTTTCCGGACATCTAACTGGTACTGCTGTTGCAATAACGGTGCTTTGTAAGGATTAGTGGTGACGTGTCAGATGGAATAGTGACACGACTTGTGATAAAAGTTTCATTTGCTCAGCAGAAAGTCTAAACCAATTCTGACAAGAACTTTTTAAATAGTCATTTAAATCAGCTGTGCAGATTTCAATGAAGCATTTTAAATCCAAACCTGATAAATCCTGTAGTACAAAATGAGGTCAGTGTACTAATACAGTGAGCGACAAACAGATGCCATTTTATAAATCGTTAGGGTTATAATGGGATATATTTTCTTCAAATGAACTTCTTTTTTTTAATTAACCAATTCTGTGATCAACAGGAAATGGTTTTCAGCAGAAAAGCTGAAGCTTGTTGGCTTCCCAAATGTACGATTCTGTTTTTGTGTCACTTCACAATAATTATTGATGTTATTAACGGTGGTTGGCCACTTTTGCCTCTTCAGAGACGTTTCATATATACTTAGCAATGAAAAAATTAATTTTCAAAAATCAATCAGCAATGAAAATGAAAATCTTATCTTGACAAATCGTGCAAATTAACTTCACAAATCAAGAAAATGTAGAATATTCGGGCATATAAAAATATAAAAGTACCATATAACACATTACCAGAAACCCTCTCAACGTATCCTTGGATGTTAAAGAAAGAGCTACAGCACTACAGACAACATCTCTGCTGACTGAGAAATTTATATCTTCTCAGTTCACAGTACGCATCAGCTTGTCTAACTTTATAAAAGAGATAAAGAAAAGCAGAATATTTAAGCTTTGAGACAAATCTAGTATGAACTGCTACAGCTCAGAGTCTAAGATGTCCCGAGTTATTTCACATGATTTTTGCAAACACTAAATATTTGTGCTTTCTGAGAAGACTAAAAACCTTCTATTGGTATTTAAAATATTAACATTTCACAGAGAAATATGGCTGTGGATGATCGATTTATTTCAAGTCAAAGTGCACGTCAGCCTCTAGATTTACCACAAAGCTCAAAAACACTCCTTAAGATTCTGATTTATTATGTGCAGTTCATCAGAAATTGTTTGAACAGTTTGGCAAAACCCCTCACAAACATTTGGCACAGAAAGTCAGCAATAAATATATTCAGGTATGGATCATAAAAACAACTAGAAACCTGGATGATGATCAGACAACAACAACAGAAACAAACATCAGATCACGGTTAAACATCAGAGTAAAGAGGCATAATCTACCAACATACATCTGACTTTACCACCTTAAATCAGCTCAGGTTACTATTTACATATGTACGTGTTGATTTGTCTTACTTTATGTTACATTCAGACCATCGTGGTCAAACTTGATCCAGGCGTCCCAGCAAAGGTAAAATTCATGACTTGTAACAATAATCAGCCCACATCAGGTGATGTGGGTGACAGAAGGGATAAAACTCTGGGTCCTTAAAAGACATTTAAGACATCTGGACAGAATAAAACAAGCTCATATGAATATATTTTTGGTCCATTTGAGAGGAGAAAAATCACATTTTGTGACGCCTCACATCAAGTGTTTACCAAATGTGCCCTGGCCTGGAACGTGGTGTACTCTGGGTAATGTAGTTCACAAAGACTTGTGCTTCCCCAGCAGGCAGAGGCTGAGGCACTGCAGCAGGCCTTTCATCCACAGGCAGTGAGCCAGGAGCAGCAGCAGCAGGCAGGCTCCGGCCGAGCAGTAAACGCCGATCACCGTGCTCTCCTCCGGCAGGAAACACTTGGACAGGGCGTAGCTGCCTGGTGACACCGAGGCCTGGGGAGGAGAAGGAATATATATATATATATATATATATATATATATATATATATATATATATATATATATATATATATATATATATATATATAGAGCATCATATAAGCACTTCCAAAAAAGGAATCTCACCATGTGGTCCATTAAATCATATCATATAACCTGACAAATGTCCATCTATTATCAAGAATGCTCATCCGTTAAGGTTATCTGGAGCCAATCCCAGCTCACACAGGGTGAGGGGCGGGGCACGCCCTGAGCAGACAACAATTTAGAGTCAGCTGTGAACTGAAAATGTTGTGTCTTTGGACTCTGGCACAGGGAGATCAGGGTTCAAACCCAGGACCTTGTTGCTGTGAGGCGACATGACAAACCACTCCCACACCATGCTGCCCATCATCTCGACAAGAATCTCACCATTTGGTTCATTACAAGCTATTTTCCAAGTCGTGTCACAAAACTTCACATCTCACATAAAGATTTACGAATGCGACAAAAAAATAACCTCTCGTTCATCAAACTTTCTGGGTTCGATTCCCAAGCCTGGGCATTGGGCACTTTAGTATCACCATATTAATCCTGCAATAATGTTTTTTGGCCACTTGGGGACAGCAGACAGAAGTTGTTGGTATGACACTGACATACCATCATCCTTGAAGCTGATGTGGTGAAACACTCATCTGGACATGGAGCGTCACTTTTAGCTCTGCTTTGGGGCTCTACCAACTCATGATGGAAATATCTGGCTCTTAACCTGCTAAAATCTCCACTGTGTCCACCTGCAACTGCAGCTGTTTTAAGTCTACTACAGAACTTCTGAATGTCAAACATTACTAAAAAAAAAAAACAAAACATAAAACAAAGAACAAAAGGTTCAGCCATTCATACGAAGTAATTTAAAGTGTTGAGTAAATTTCATTTATGGAAACGTGAATGGTTAAAATTTACTTTTGCAAACATACTGGGCGAATTCTCTCCAAAAAATAACAACACAAGGAAAATCATCAAGTCCACAGATGGAGCTTCGTGAAAGCCTCCTGTGTCGATACTGACCAGGATGAAACTGGGGTTGTTCCTGTTCCTCCAGCTGAAGGACGGCACGCTGATTTCTGGGTACTTGTTGTCATGGAGAACCTCACATCCGCTGTGGGTGTGTCCGCTCAGGATGAGGCGAGGTTTGAACCATTGCAGCAGCTGGGGAGACAAATCCACATCCACCTCAGAGAGCATGTTGCTGCTGGTTTACATCATCAGGTGTTACGTCACCCTCTGCTGTTTCCACACACACAACTGTTTCTGACAGCAGGCTGTAGTGGCTGCATCCGCTTCAGAAGAGATCAGTGCTCTGGAAGGCATTTAAGAAAGGGAGCGCAGCGGAGGCGCTGAGCTGAACCTGCAGAGGACTCACCCTCTGTGATGCCTCCTTTGACAGCACGTCGTACTTCTCTCTGAACAACAGGTGTCGATCCTCAGGTGGAGCAGCATCCTGTCCTGTGCAGCCGGCATCGCTCACCCTGAACAGGGGATAGTGCTGGAGAGCAGAGCAGGCCGTCGGTCAGACATCATTACATCTCTTCATCGTTTTGGGGGATTGCCATATCTCAAAGAATAAAGTTCATTCTTAATTGATAAACTAGCTGAGTGTCTGACAACCTATTGTTAACTAAAAAAAAACAAAAAACAACAGCTTAACAGCTGATTGGTTTATTAAGAAAAATACGAGCTCCAACTTCTGAAATGTAATTTCTTCCTGTTCTGATTTTATGCCATTGAAAAGGTATAATTTCTCGGTTTGGAACTGCTGATTGAATGAAATGAGTAATGACGTCTGATAGTGTACTTTGGGTTCTCATTTAACATTAAACACTTCATTATTCAACAGCTTATCAACTAATAAACTCCAAAATCACCACCGAAATAGAAGCACAGCGTGTGATTAAATGCTAATTCCGTATTTGTTCCCAAAAAAACATTTAGATCTCGACTACATTCAGAATTTCAGATAAAGATGGCAGCGGAGGTGTATGCTGACGTCACAGTGATGTCACAATTTCCTCAGCAACACTCAAAAGATTAAAAATAAATAAATAAATTAAAATTAATTTATAACAAAATAAAAATAAATAAATAACAAAACAAAACAGTTTTTCGTCCAAAAGGCCTCGGAGAGAGGAAAATAAAAGAGCCGGACACCTGGTGGGCCAAAATTGAGGACAACCGGCTCGATTCTCGGTCTGCAGGCGGAGCGGGCTGGCCTTGTTTCTCAGTCCGACCATGGAGCCCTCAGTGTCGGTGTCAGCTAAAGCTACAAGCCGCTGAACTCCCTCCGGAGGTCTGCTGTAAGTGAATCGATGCTACATGATGTTGTGAGTCTGGATTCATCAGTTAGCGGCGGAGGTAGCATGCTAGCGTTAGCTTACCTGTTGCTACCGTTATAATGAACGTGCTCGGCTAATGTTGCTATCGCTAGCTTTCAATATTTCTGTAATGCTAATTTGCTAATAGTCAATATTACTGTAATGCTAATTGGCTAATAGTCAATATTACTGTAATGCTAATTGGCTAATAGTCAATATTACTGTAATGCTAATTGGCTAATAGTCATTACTACTGTAATGCTAATTGGCTAATAGTCAATATTTCTGTAATGCTAATTTGCTAATAGTCAATATTACTGTAATGCTAATTGGCTAATAGTCATTACTACTGTAATGCTAATTGGCTAATAGTATAAAGGTAACGTTAACTGGCTAAATGTCACAAATTGCCAGCTATGCTAACGTGTTTGTTTGTTTTATGTGTACAGAAGGTGACTTTATTCACCTGTGCTTCTTATTTTGTGTTTAGCTCAGCAGTTTTTCTTTGTTTGGGCTTTCTTAAGACCAAATTAAAGAATCTCAAAACTGTATTCTATCTGATGACCATACAAATGAACAGCTTGTATTGAAGTTAATGGGGAAATGGCTCTACTTCTCACTTGATGTATTAGCTCTGTTAACATTTCCTAATGATTTGTGTGTGTGTTTCAGTCTCTAGTTTCAAGTCTTTTGCAATACAGCACAATGTTTATTTATTTTTTAAATTATGGTCCCTTCTGCAGGAACATCGACCAGAACACAGGCCTACAGATGGTGACCTGCCAGAGGAAGCACAGAACAGGTCAGATCCACCTCATATATGGTTGTCTGGTTTCAAAAAACCAAGTTAGGCGCTCTCAAAGCAATAAGAGACGTCACAGTGGGTTTTAACAAGGGACTGTAGCTATGTGAGCGATATATGGCTGAACTAAAGTGTTTATTTTGGTCTGCTTTTGGATGCTGGTGAAACGTCTAGTAGCTGTGACGAACAGAATAAATCTATCCAATGTCAGAAAACGATTAGGAATGTGAAGGATTCAAATCATGTTCCTGTGTAAGAACGAGGTAAACTAAGTTTTGTGTAGTAAAGGTGGCAGTAAAATTGTAAAGGATATTCTGATGAAGGTCAAGTAAAATGGAGAAGTAAGGAGAAGTAAAATGACCACAGAGGAACACAAACCAAAGACAACAGACAAGCAGAAACATTCAGCATCTTTGCAAATGGAGACTCTGAGATCTTTTGCTGAAGGATTTGAACTCTTTGCTTTGAGACCAGCAGATCTCCTGGATGACATCAGATTTTCTCTAAACAGAGAGTACACCTGTAGTTTACCTGTAACATGATGGGAGGTGTGGGGGGGTAGAGCTGCGAGCCTTCACAGCTGTCCATCACTCTGCTGCCCGACTGCGAGTTCTGCGGAAAAGTCAGCATTAAAAATTTATCCACTGTCTTCTCCACAAGCTCTAGATGTCTCCACAAACCTCAGTCAACATTTTAATCTAATAATTCTCAGTTCCTGTTTAGAGAAAATGTTTGCTATTTTCCAGGAATTAAAAGGAGCAGTGAGCTACTTCATCTAATGTGCTCCCTCAAACACTGCATGTTTAAAAAGCACTAAACATCCACTGCACGTAAAATTGAACTCTGAATGGCAAAAAGGTCGATGGGGTTTTTTATTTATTTATTTATTTTCTCCTCCTTCTTCACATAGCTTGTTCAAATTTCATGAGCACCAGTGGCAGAGTGTGTTAGGTGACAGTGTGAATGTTTGATACTGACTTCCAGAAACTTCCTCCCACCTGAAGAGAGCAGTTGAGGTCCCTAGAAAGTTTAATCAGCTCTTTCTCCACCGACTGGCAGATGGGACACCCATCACCATGCAGGGCAACGCTGTTAACCAGCAGAAAACTGGGGAGACAAAAACAGCCTCATTTATCCATCCAATGTTAACAGTGTTTCTCACTTGTTTTGAAAGATTTTTTTTTTTTTTTTTCTTTGAAATAGCGTTTGATTTTTGAAGATTTTAAGAAGTCGGTTACAAAACAATAGCCTGATTTTTAAAAAGATGTTGCTGATGTTTGCAGTCGAGCTGCATGATATGATAAATGATTTTAGTCGGATTGATTGTTTTCGCATTTCATTTTCACTAAGAACAAAAATGGAAATGATGATACAGTTTGTTGTGGCCTTGTAACTAACAAGGATCTCCCCTTTATGTTTAGAAAAATATGATCTTTATAGCGGGGTGCCTATGGTGCTAACAGCATGTCAGAAACTAACAGCTCCTGAGATTTTTTTATGCTGCTCTTGCAATTTGGATATTGCATTTGGCCATATTGCACTTTCTCATATTAAGATTAATTGTGCAGTCCTAGTTTGGAATGCATCCCCTATGTGAGTCCAGAGTGAAGCAGTTTGAAGAAACATTGCCATTTCTGCCTTTTTTATTATAAATATTATTGTTGTTTTTTTGGCAAAGGCTGATTTGGGATTAGACCTATGACTTCACTGGGTCACATGTCAGTCCTGATCCTGCTGTCGTGGAGTCATGATGTGCTGGATGCTCATGTCACTCACTTCACTCCCTTTTTGGTGACAATCCTAGTGGATGAAGCGTTGAAGACTTTCTCAAAGCGCTGCAGCTTGAACCAGTCCATCCTGCAGGGAGACACAACCCTGTTCGTCACATTGCACAAAAAAGTAAAAAAAAAAAAAAACCAAACCAAAAAACCCTGCTGCTCAGTCTGTCACACACCGTTATGTAAGAGTCTCGCTTCCTGCTGCATGAGTCAAACCAAAGCACATTTGAGCAGCTGCATGTCTGCATAATCTCACATATGTGACTCACACACATTAAATGCTAAACTGTGGGGTGGTTTTGTGCATCTCATTGTGTTTGCTTTCACTTGTGGTTCCCCAAAACAAAAAGAATAACTGTCTCCTACAAAAATGTGAGTACATCCAGGGGCTGGACAATCACTGCAACATTTTCCCAATATAACGCAATCTAGTACAATTACACAATTTTCATAAAATAAATGCCTTTGTGGATCCAATCATATCAAAGCTAAACATACTGCATGAGCTATAGACTATGACGTGATGAATCATGTTTTACTTATAACTCAGTCTTGCTATGCATATTATAATTAATAATGATCTGAAGTCTGTCATCCTATTTCCATTTTAGAAATACTTAAATCATGAGTTCAAATCCATTCTCCTTCCAAAATCTCCCCACACTTGATATATTAGTCTAAAGTGTCTGTTTTAATGTCGCCTCAGTGGGTGGTTTCCAACCTGTAATTCTAGACTGGAGTTGGATGTGAAGGATCATAAGAGGCTCACCAGTTTAAAAGACGGATGTCATTTTTCTGCCACATTGAGCGCTAATTTCAGGCTATAACACTTATCACAACACTGTAACACTCATCTTCACAGATAACAGAAATGTGTAACTTCTTTAGTTTTCTTGAAAATGTTCACCAAATGCCAAAAAAAGAAAAAAGCTGTGAATCTAAATGTGGTTTCATTACAAACCTCTGCACTGCAGGTTTCAGAAAACTGAACAAAAACTGAAACCCTTTGTACTCTCTGCCTGTCCACACCAATCCCACTGTAACAAAAATAATAATAAAACCATGGAGGTGACCAAAGATGGGTGGACTTAACCTAAAATTTCAACATGAGAATAATTGAACTTGACCCTGGGGGGGTGTTGCATGCCAGCATGTAAAATTTGCGGATACTGAGTGATTTAAAAAAAAAAAAAAAAAGATTAGATAGGCTGTTGTTTTACTTCCTGACCTCGTGTTTTTCTCGCCTCTGTAATTTCTGCTGTTGAAATGAGTTTGACCTGTCCCCCATGATCCCCGGCCTGGTCTGTGTTTTCTGCACTGTCACTTTGTTCCCTGTTGTTTCCATGATTATCGGCCACCTGATTTTATTTCCTGGGCTTATTGTCAATCATTGGGGCAGGAGGGGTATTTCTTCCTGCTTATTGGCCTGCCAGCTGAGTTCCTCACCTTGATCCACCTGCCTAGCTGTAAGCTTATCTTCATTCATTACAGACTGCTGTGCTGAGTCAGTCTTTCTCTCAGAGTACGGTTCCCATCTGCCTGCCTTGTGACATGTTAAGATTTTGTGTAAGCTCCCCCTTGGGTCTTCATAGGATCATGCTGTATTGTTTAGTTTTTTCTGTTAACAAATCCCACGAAAAGACCAAAGTAAATAACATATTGGTTTAAAAACACAATTATATTGATTTTCTTTTTTTTTTTTTTTTTTTTTATGGTCACAGTTTCAGTACACAAATGGGCATTGCAGGTTTTTAGCAAACGTCTCTCCAACACCAGTATATTATTGATATGTGTAACCTGTGGATTAATATAGATTTTGTACATAAGTGACTATTTACACCAGCAGGACAGATAATTGGCTCAATCTAGAGTTTGAAGACAGGCAAGTGTTGCTCATTTTTACAGGGCAGGTTTTTAAGTGTTTATAATAATGGAGCTCTATAACACAGGAATACGTGGCACGTTGTTTTTGCTGGATGAATTATATTTGATAGCGGGATAATTGTATTACTTTTCATCTTTTCATGGAGCTTTTTGAGCCATGAATAAATGTATTTTCGGTTTTAGAAATTCATAGAAATGTTACAGAAGACATGGAGTCAGTGACCTAACGGGCTGACAGTACGACCCAAATATTACTGCAGTCGATCCCTTTTATATCGCGGTAAGTGTCTTTAAGGTTAGCACACCATGAAACCTTTCGAAGGTTATGCAATTAGGACAAAAGTGTTATCAAGCTGTTTGCTGGCTCTGCAGTGTAACAGTATGAGGCTTTTATTGATGTTATCTTGGCACCCCATATGCGTCTTATATAAAGTTGCATAAACGTTTTCGAGTTGAGGAGAGACAACAAATGTCTGTTATCAGATATTTGCGTAACTGCCACGTGATTCACACACAAAAAAAATCCTGCTGAGGTATTCTGAAGTGTAACAAATGATAAATGGTGTAATCAAAGTCCGCTTGATCTTTTCCTGAACCCTCCCTGCTGCTGAACTAGCCAGTTCCACTGAACAAAGGTCACACAATAAAACACTAACACTGTAAATCGTGCTCTTACTCATAATGGAAACCGATGTCGTGGTTCCCAACCAGTACGACCAGTTCTGTGTCAGTGGAGTGCCTGAACATCCTGTGGAAGCGGCGCACATCGTCCTCCCAGTGCTGCGGAGACACAACAACACAAATGTAGCTGAGACAGTGTTCACTACAGGCTTTCAATAAAGAGGGGGGGGGTAAACTCCCTCGGGAAGCTCATCAGAGATAATGGGGTCTCTGGGGGTCACCCTGCAGCCCCCCTGGCTGATTCAGACTCCACTTTCAATTTTGCATCTGCAGGGGCCAAAGTCACACAGGGGACCTTTATAATTACATCAGTGCTGTGCATCTGCATGTGCGTCATACTGATTGGGCTCTAAAGGACTCCCTGATGCTGCTTTTAATAAGAGATGAAACAAATAAAATAGTTTATTGTAACTTGAACAGCTAATCATAATATTCTGAACACATCAGTTTGCTTTCAGGTTCTCAAATGCACAGATTGGTTTCTTTATCGTGTTACAAAGTCACTTAAAGTTGAACATCTTGGACTCTGGATTGGACAGATGAAACGACCTGAAGGTGCAATTTTTGGATTTTAGAAAATTTAATTCAGTTTGTTATTGATCGATAACTGAAACATTAATTCTCTTTTTGTAAGGTACTAGATTCAAAACTGTCAAAGGATGATGATTATTTGGTCATTTTTAGATGGAAGTTGTTTACCAAGCATAAAAGCCGAACGCTCTCTGGTTTTTCGGATTAAACCACGTCAGGTTCTGGGAATTAGCCCATGATCAGACAGATAGCCACCAATGTATGAATCGATATTGGAAATATTTGCCAGTTTCAGACTGATTCCCCGGCATCTTGAAGCATGTTCTACAGTCGGTTCCCTGACGTGAATATCAAAAGCATTTTTTTAACAGGTTGATCTATACTGAGCAATCAGCAGGTGCAGTGCTGCCATCGGTGCAATGCCCGGCAAAGATTTAGGCACATAGTCCAAGTAACGTAGCCGACCTGTGGAAGCCAGAAATGAGAGAGGGAAGCTGAAGGGTAACATGGCAGATGAGTGATGTTTCATCCTGTGAGCTCTTATTTTATTTTATTTTATTTTATTTTATGAACCTTCCTAGCTGTGCAGCTCCTGCTCACTGTGATGGATCCCGTTTGACAATCCAGTGAGATGTGTGATCAGTCTCTGGGGGATTTCTCCCAAAGCTGGATGATGAGCTCTGAGGAGGATGCGGGATGCAGCTCATGATGTTTGCCTCAAATCCTGCATCCTCTTGGGCCTTAATGGTACAATGTCATGATGAGGATTATGATGAAGGTGGTGGTGGTGGTGGTGGTGATGATGCCCGGAGAGAGCTTTGGCCTCTGCTTTTCATCCACATGCTGCTGATGAACACTGGTTCATGTAAAGAGGAGAAATGAGCTGTGTCTTACCATCTGCGAGCTCCACTTGCCCTCGTCGAAGATGTCCCCAAGAATGAAGACAATTTCGGGCCTGAGCAGCCACAGAGCCGTCTGGAAAGCCCGCTCCATCTGCCATTCCCTGCGCGTTTTTTTTTTTTTTTTTTTTTGTGGATAACACAAGTCTGCGTTATTTTCTGTTCTGGTTTACAAATCACTCCCGCAGAGCCCCGACGGAGGTGCTGATGGATTGCCCTAAAATAAAAAAAAATAGAGAAAACAAAAACAAAGAAACAAACAAAAAAAAAAAAAAACCCCAGACCAAATGACATTTACCTCCTCAGCTTGTCGAACCAGTGTCCTCCGACGGCTCCCAGGAGATGGGTGTCCGACAGCACTATGGCGCGGACCGCCGAGTCCATCGGCCGGGCGTCGATGCCCTCTCCGCCCCGTGCATGGCTGATCTTCGGCCAGGCGCACTTGAGGATGGTGGGGAAGTAGATGAGATACTCGCAGAAGAAGAAGGCTCCGCCGACCAGCAGAATCAGCAGCCCGGCCACCATCCATCTGACGCTAAACCTCGGCATTTCTTTGTTATTCGGCTTTTGGGATGCCCTGAACTGGCGCACTGGCGGCGTTGGAGCGGTCCATGAGGCATCTTCAGCTCCTTCAGACCTCAGACCCGACAGCTCAGGTCTCCGGCCGTGTGATGCTCATGGCAGGCTGGCCGTGAGGAGGGACAGGGAAGAGCCAGGTCCGAGTGTTTGGAGGGAAAAGGTAGAAAATATCAGCACCAAAAAGGAGCCAGGTCCTCGGCTTCTGGAGCCGGGGGAACAGCCACAAGCCGCCGATGGTGGATCTCCCTCCGCTCGGCTCTCTGTGGTCAAGTTAGTCCTGACGCTCCCACTGACAGCTTTTCACAATAAAAGTCAAAGGCAACGAGGACACGCACAGCTAATTGGGAACTTTGTCTAATAGCTGCCTGTTAGGAAAAAGTCAGAAGTCACTCATATGGTGTCAGCTCATAACAAACCTACTCCAAGAAGAGCAGGTCTGGACCAAACTGTAGAAATAATCTATCACAAGAAACAGCAAGGCTTAATGTACGCCTCACTACAAATTTTATAACAGGTACATTTAAATGATTAGCATAATGAAAAGGAAAAGACAAATACATTTCTGCTCAATGCAGAGTAGCATAATCTTTAAAAGTCTTACCCTTTTCTCAAATCTTAAACTTTTATTGTAGCACTGTTAAAAAAAAAAAAAAATAAAGTACTGCACAAGTGTAACTATTAGTTAGTATCCTGTCTCAGATTTGTTCTCACTGCCACAAAAAATGGAAACTTTAAACTAAAAATGAAGAGCAGGTGAAAAGTAATGTTCACTAAATATGCTCAGTCTGAAAAAAGTTAAGTTGATGTGAAGAAAATACCTAAATTAAGAGCAAAAACGGCAACTTCCTGTATTTGTCTTGCTCAAACCCGAGAGCTTGACTATATGTTGTTTTTTTTTTGGGGGGGGGTGTGGGTGGTAGAGGGAACAGTTGGAAGAGAGAGAGGGGGAAAACCAAAACTACTTGAATTGAAGGTTACTGAACACCAAACTGAAAAAAAAAAAATATATATATATTGAACTGTTTTATTGATGAATCAGATTAGTGAGCATCAGCTCATACAGACACACAAATACCGACAGATGGGAAGGAGCCAACAACTATGGGTCAAATGAGATTAAGCGATTAAGAGAAGAAATCTAATCAGCTAGAGGCCGTCTTTGTGAGCTCTGGAGCTGGAACCACAGTGGAGTTTCATACAGGAAGCTGCAGTCGCTCAGCTGGTCTAATTTAGGCTCCAGAGTAGAGTTACCTGCTGGACCAGTTAGTTAAAGTCATGCAAGTTTGTCAGTTTGTTCACACACCAGCAGAAGAGAAAAGAATTTTTACACCCTTCGCTTCTGTTGTGTCTTGTCCTCACCCAAAAACTTTCAGGAAGGAATCTGACTCAGGCAGAATGAGGAAGCTGCAGACGTAGAGCACTGCAGCACCAGCAGCAGCATGACAAGATAAGTCATCTCAGACCCGTCTTCATACTCAGGAGATAATTCAGAAGTATTCAAAATGAGCTTTGCGCAGTACAAAAATGTGATTTATTTATTTATTTATTGTCTCAGGAAACCAAAATGCAGGTGACGCCCAGCTGTGCTCTCCTCCAGATGTACATCCTGTCTTCACTCTGCTCAGACAGACTTTTTGAACACAAGTAGTGTTCACTTTTAGATTTGGGCTAAACTCCCAAAGTCGTGATTTATTCCTCTGCTGTGAACCTTGAACTGCCAAACATGGGCAGCTCTCAAACCAAAAGAGAAACCACAGAGATTGGGTAATACCAAATTACACAAAACCACACTGAGTCGAATTTCTAATTTGGAAATCTTCTCCTTTATGTAAACACAATCGGGGATTTACAATCCTTACAAGTGCTGCTTTGATTCACAGTCATGCTCATTGGTGGATTAACCTCACAGTGGGGCACACTTTTGTTGTTGGGGACCTTTTAACCATCATCCCATTTCATTGTCTACCAAATGACCGGTCCCACACAGTGCTCAATTCAGTGATGACAGATTAACACCAATTTTTAGAATCCAGTAAATCCAAAATTTTTTTGGCCATTCAACTGTTGTAAAACAAAAACCTTTTGTGAAATAAAAAAAAAAGGTTTTGTTAGTCTGAGCTTCAGGGATCAATGATTATCCATTTTTACTTTAATCAGTTGTTAAAGAAAGTTACTATCAGACGTATTGACAATGCAAATCCTTAAAACATTTCTCCCATTATGTGGCCTTGCCTGAGGTTTTCTGCGAGTTTGATGACTTGATACCAAAAATGTTTAATAGATTTGATCAAACCTAACCACAGAACCACGGCAAAAGATGGAAGGTGGTGGAGCTGTCGAAGCTGACGATGTATTCCTGTGGTGGCGTTATTCTTCATAGTTGTTAGTGCAGATTAACTCAACAAAGATAATTTTTTATTGCAGAAGTGTGATGTGACCTTTGTTCCCTTAATAACGCTCTTGAAATCAGCAGAAATCGGATTCATGCTGTCATTAACTTGACAAATGAAGGGCACAAAGGTCAACATCAGAGCGACTTACATTTGCATAGTATTTTGCGTTCAGGTAAGATGCTTGCAGAATGTGCTGCTTCTGTGAAATTGTATCACACTAGATTAATTCACGATCCGTCAGTGGAACTGCTTGGCCACCTAACATGAAAAGCCGTTTCTGAAGATGTTCTGCAGTGTGTGAGGGGGTGGATGGCTGTGTGGAACTGTAAGCTTCCCTTTCTTCAGACCTGCCGGAAGTGTTTCACCACCGGTGAATTAATAAGCTCACTTGTCGTTCAGAAAAGTAGTTTTCCTAGAAATGTGTGCGAGTGGATCTGAGGTGAAGAACCTGCAGCTTTTTTCACACCAACTTCATTCAAGCTTAAAACTGCATTCGGGAGCAGGTCATCCGTAATAAACAGATTCTTAATTTTAAAATTTATTCAAGCTTAAGCTTGTTGAGAGATGTGATCTTCAACTTACCAAACTCAGTGCCTATAAATTCTGAAAACTGATTGTTGAAGCGTCAGAAACACAAACATGAAGGAATAGCTCGACATTTTCTAAAACAAGCATATTCACAGAAAAGTGACTAGAAAAGAAAGAAAAGTAGAGAAAAGAGATGAAAAGCTTTACACAAACACTGGAAACAGGAAGACTGCTAGCAAGTGTCTGTAAGCAAAGTGAAAAACTTCAAAGACATACCACTTTTTGATTTACTGCACAAAACGTGTAAAGCAGCATGTTGTGGTTTTATCTCCAACTGTGTGCAAAACTATTTTTTAACTTGTGGAACGTCAAATATTCCATGAAGTATCCCAAAATGAAACACTAATGTTAAATTAACCCTTTAACCCATCACAATACCCATTTTAATGAGGCTAACATGATAAAACTGAAACCAGTCAGTTTATTTTGGTCTCCGCAACTATGGGGTCTCCATATGCACAGTGCTTCTCAACACCCAGGTTGAACCAGTTGCCTTTTCCTCCTTTATAAGCACTGGTAACTATTCTGGCCCATCCGTGTTCTCCCTGAAAACAAAAACAAAAGGACAACACAGCATCATTAATTTAGAAAGGGTCATTTCAGGACATCCAAAAGAAGGATGTCCTCAAACAACTCTGAGAGGTTTTTCATGTTATAACTAATCTTCATCTACATTCTTGCTGTGCAAATTAAAAGCCCTTTATTATTGATAATAGATAAAGTTTTTTCTATTTCGTGTTCTTTCCTTGTTCAGTTTTTCCTCTTGAGAGTCTAACCGAAGTGAAACTCAAACTTCAGCTTCAGGCTGAGGACAGGCTGTGCAGTTCCGGTGTGGTGTAGGTAATAAAAACACAAAAACAAAAACAAAAAACCAACCCAGAATTCTCCCCAGGAATTCCTGACAACCCAGTACTCGGTCCCGTCCTCTGCTACACCCCAGCCAGCCACAGACACAATGTGATTTGGTAAGGACAGGGGGTGAAACTCGGAGAAAACCCCTCCAGAGTATTTCTCCAGGCCGTCTGTGGCCATCAGGGCACAACTGAAAGACAAACATGAGTTTTTGAAGCTCTGCAACATGCTGAAGTAACATCTTCTTTTGTCTTTTCACATTTCTTTGATTCTTACAATATCGTGATTAATCTTAAAAGGAGAATTTCTGGCATTTCAGGATGAACGAAGGGTCAAAACAGATCTTTTTTGTATCTGCTTTTGGCTCTGCAATCCAAACTTTGTACTGTAATTTTAATGTGTTGTATTCAGCGTGGGAACCTCGAGTGCTGAATTTCACACATCATTTTTTTGCTTTGAAGCTGTTGTATGGATGCTGAATTACTTTTTTTTTTTTTTTCAGAAAGGTCTTTGAATTATATGGTGTTGCTATAATGTGTGAAGGTATTTTATTTAAATGTTCTCATTGTTTTCTTTCCAAATCTATGGTCATGTCCGCAAACCTATCCGGAAATGTTTTCTTGCAGGTTAACTAGGTGTGAAATAATGGACTGATATTATTTATAAACTTAATATACGAGTTCAATTTATTTGAGCCCATATACTACAAGTTCAGGAAAAGTTTGATCATCCATGTAATAGAAAAGATCTCTTAAGATGTTAATACTGAATGGAATTAAATATTATATAACTCTGCCAAAGTCTAACCTTCATTAACTGAATCACAGCCAGATCTGATTGTGAAAACATTAATGGGCAGCATAATTTAAACAACAATAAATCTTTCAGCTGTAAAAAATAAATACTACAAATATGTAGTAGTAGTAGTAGTAGTAGTTGTTGTTGTTTTCCTGATAATTTAACTGTTGAAGCTTTAAATCCACAGTATTTTAATACCCAAGAGCGACATAAAAGTGAGCTCCTTTAGTGTAAAATGTTTTAAAATATTAAATATACATAAAGTGGTAAAAATTAGACTGACTGAAAATCTGTGAAACGTTAAGGCTGAATCTGAATCTTTCACACAAAGGATGTAGGTGGATGAATAATTAGAAACGACTGGGGAGGATGACTTACACTACCTGATGGGCCCGTTGGTGTAAATCTCAGCTTTCATATTTTCTCTTCCAGAAACTTCTCCATAGTCTCCCACTTTCCACACTGTGTAGTTCTTCACCACAGCGCACGACTCGAAGAAGGAGCAGGTGCCGCACTGGTTAAACAGCTCACACTCTGCACACCATCAAGAACAAAACAGACTGCTTTCTAACAGTTTACAACAAATCCTACAGCTTTTTTAAAATGATGGGGATCTGTGATGCTAATGCAATTTAAAGTCACATCAATCTTTAAAGTGGTAAAATAAAAACAGACTGCAGGTACTTTATATCATAATTTTTCTACTTGAATTGATACACATAGCTCACATATTACTATGCTGCTGGAAAAGGGTCAATTTTCCTGGATTTGGGTTTTCTACCAGATTTTGGAACATGGCTGTAGGGATTTGCTCCCATTTTAGCCACAAGAGCTTTAGAGAGATAAGCCATTGACGATGGGTGAAAAGGCCTGGCTCACACACTGTCCCAGTTCATCCTAAAACTGTTAAATGGGGCTGTGATCAGGGTTCTGTGCAGGCCACTCGACGTCTTCAAGGCAAAACTGGGAAAACCTTTTCTTTACAGAATGGGCTTTGAAAATGGGGATACTGTCTTACCCAAACCGCTGCCACAAAGTTGGACGCACATTTTGATTTGATTTGAACTGTGACAATTTAAGCCAACCTCAGACTGAAATGTGTTCGGTTCACATTCTTTTGATAAAATATTGTAACCTTTAACTGCAGGCATAGTGATGACAGGAGAAACTGTACATTTGTATACTTTGGTTTTTGGCTTGGTAGTTGTTGCAGGTTTCATCGGGGATGCCTCTCTTGTGGGCGTAGGCGTAGACTCCCAGGTGATCCCCTCCGTAACAAGATCCCGCCCTACCACAGTCGATCACGTTCTGCACCGACAGGTAGGTCAACGGCCACGCCCCTCCACGTTTAATGTTGATACGGTCTTGGACAAAAGAATATATAGAATATTATGGACTCGTGCTCTCCATGCTCACCATGTCAATGCATTATCAAGCTGAATGATCAATAATACACAAATGTTTTCTATTCATCCCTCTGTTGTCATGGTTACCAGCTAGTGCGCTGGTGGCCCCCATGGCCCAGCAGGATCCACAGTACTGGGGGATGTGTTGGTTTCTTGTGATGCTCACATAATTCTTCCCCTGGATGTTCCTCCAGTCCCACGAGGGGGGAAGATCAGACACCTTCACGTACTCATGCGGTCGGGCCTGTGTCCTAAAATAAGTGATTGTAATAGAAGGTTAACTCCACAAAGTGCTTTTGGATTAATTGAACCTCCTCCCAGTCTGCAAAACACAAAATGTAAATAAATGAAAATAAATCTTAAAATAATCAGTGCAATTGCCATAAAATAACAGATTTATTCTTAAATACTGAAAAGTTTTTTTGAGGGAAATCAGTGAACAGTTGTGACACTTCACTCAGATAAAAGCTGTGAAATCTGTCGGTTTCTGGGGAAAATGTTCATTTCCTGTCCACCAACCTGACGGACTGCGGACTGTGGTCTGTGCCGGGTCTGTAGCAGGGTTCAGTCTGAAGTCTGGAGCAGCTCATTTGGGATGCAAACGAGAAACAAAACAGCAACGGGAGTGTTGACAAACGCGCCATGTTGGCTCCCCTCCTCCTTCTGACGTAAACACAGAGCGACACCTACCGGGCGCTGCCGTCATGACGTCATCAGCCGACAACATAAACAAGTTGAACGAAGATGAATAAATAAACACACACACACACAAAAAAAAAAAAAAAACTACGAGAAAGTGGACGGAAAAATTGCGTGAAATCCACATTTTATTTAAACTTAATTTTTCTGCTTCTCGGGTCAAATTTGGCTACATGTCTAATCCTTTAAACTCAAAGACGGAGGTGGAAATTTTAAGTTATTAATGTTTTGTGTCTTGTTTAAAATATAATTTCACAAGAGAAAAACACGCAATACAAATAGCTGATAAAATATAAACGATATTTTTGTTTTATGGGTCAAAAATCATTTTAACATTCATGCTTTTTTTTATCTCCTTGCTATGCCCTTCCCCTGCTGACCCTTTTCTTCTTTTTTACACAGTGATCAATATGAAACTGCCAGCAGAGTGGATTTTGCAGACTCGGCAGGAAACTTTTAAGCAACAGAGTAAGTTCCCAGTTAAAATCTGATTAGCGCACTCTTAATGCAGCAGCTGTTGATTGGCTGTGTTATCATGAGTACTATGTAGCTCTTAACAAAGTTATTATCTCACAGAATGAGGCTCATCGCCAGTTGGGGTCTGTGTTTAGTGAGAGGGAAGCACTTTTGTTTGTGCCTTTAATGATTAACTGGAATCAGATTAGATGTGCATTAGGCACCTAATGAACCTTAAATAGGGGCACTACATAAATCACTCAGTAGTTGCTGTTTGTTGTTTAATCCATCCTCAGATTGTGGTCTTCCTCCTGATCATGATGATGATGATGATGATAATACAAGGCCACTGCCGGAGGAAAAGATGCTCAGGTCTTCATGTCAGTGTAACCTGTAGGCTGTAAAACATGTGGGTTGGTCTGCTATGAAAGGAAATACACTGATGGGATGTAAATAAGGACATTTACCTAAGAACTATGCTAAATACAGTTTTTAGATCCTTGTACACATGCCGTGCTACTTTATAGATGTACATTACAGGAAAAATATAATAAATAATATAACAGATATGGTTAATGGTTACAGTGAGAATTAAATCTATTGCACATTAATCCATCTTTTGCTGATGAGTGGGCATTACGCTCTCTCTTGAAGTACTGTGCACGCGTGTATGTTATTTGTTAACATTACATAACCACTGTTACTACGGTGGCCAGTTTACATTTATTGGTTCATTATAATTGACCATGTGGTCAAATGTAAGCCTGAAGCTATACAGTTGCAGTACGAGATTACGTCAATATTGTCTCAAGATCTCTTCTTTTTCACTCAGATTATAATGATGTGGCAGATAATTGGCCAACACTTAAACCAATGTATAAAAAATCTTCCCCCAACCTAAAACCCATTAAGTTCCAATGCTTCTCATTAATGTATATTATTTTATCGTATTACATTAAAGCACTCTACAGTCTTCACATGGAAAGAGGCTGATCATGTAGGAGGCAGGATGATCAATGCCAGCCGCCAGAATCTACTCGACCGAAATGATTCCTGCTCATACTCTCACTAATAGTGAAAAGAAAAAAGTATATTTCTTTCTTTAGTCACAGTATTTACTCAAGTACTAATGCACATGAAATCTACAGATACTGAACACAAGTATCTATTTTTTTTTCCTGCTAGAGTCAATTAGATGGTTATTGATTAAAGGGCATGTTAAAGGTAATTCTGAAAAATGACTGGTTATGGTGGGGGTCGTTTACAGAGTACATTAATATAAACAGCACTTTGTCACAAAGCAAATACCGACTCATGACTGAACTTTCGATAATGATGATATATGTGGCAGCAAGGATCAGAAGGTTGTTCCCAGAAGGAGTCGCTAACCTCAAATAATTTATTAGTCGGGTCTAAAAGTTTCTAATATTATGTCCCCAGTAAACTCAAAACTAGCCAGTAGATGAAAAGTTGATAACAGAGCAAACAGGTCTTCACATTTTAGTCACAGACACGCTCGGCGTCCCTCCTCATTGAGTCACTTATTCTGTTTTCTCTGAGAGCAGAAAACACCAGCTCCTTCTAAGAAGTCCATTGTTTGTACCAACATAGAGACTTGTGTCTGCTGCAGGACCAGAGTGACCTCCGACCAATTAGGTCATAGCTATTGTGTTAAAAACCGAGTTCTTTGCTGCTTTTGGGAGTTCTGCAGAGGCTGAAACAGTCTTCACTGATGCTCCATCGATGAGCATAAGGCAGTCCTTCAATGTGAGTGCTGTAAATCTTTCTGGATGTAATGCGAGAAACAGCCCAGAGGTAATATCAGATGTTTGTCAACATATCACTTCTTTATGATGAGGCTGACATCCTGGGTATGTGCATTGACATTCGCATCTTCCTGCCTTTATAACGCCCCTTCAGTCATTGGTTAATGAATGCCATTATCCTGCTATAATAAAACTTGCTTCCAAAGATCATTGCAGTGAAATAATTTCACATTTATCAGTTCATCTGATCATTTTTAAAGGAAGGCATCGTGTCCATAAGTACGTAACATTTGCAGAGACCGCCCTTTGTAATTGGTTTACATACATGACAAGCAACAACATTTTAATGGTGAGAGCTTTTAAGCCACACCTTAGGCTCGGCTCTGTGAACAGCAGTGAAGTCAGTCCGTCCGTCCACACTGAAATATCTCAACAGCTACCCTGTGAAGAGCCATTAAGGACAGAACAGAGACGAGCTGTTCCCAAAGGAGGAAATCCGCTGACCTCGGTCCCCTGACTTTTGGTCTGGCAACACCAACAGTCCAAATTCTTATATTTCCTTGAAGCATCTCAACACTTATAAGATGGATTGGCACAACATTTCGCAAAGGCATTCATTGTCCCCAGATGTTAAATACACCACGAGGCTGACTTTGGGAGTTTTGATTGAATTATAATAAACACCATTAGATAGTTTTAAGAAATTTGGTGCACACATTCGTCTGCTTTATCGATTCAAACCTCTAAAATTAAAGTTTTATTTTAACAAAATCATCAGGTCAGACCCTCAAGTTTTTCCCTTTGTGGTCAAATATTTTTTTCTTTTTTCATATATACCATTGAGGATTTTTATCCAATCTATTCAGACATTTTTCAAACCAAAAAGACGCTAATTCACACGCTTGCCATCAAAACATGAATATCACCCTAAACTGGAGTTATCAGGTTTTCATACGACAGCACAGAAAATATATCTGTGTAAATATCTAAGGAGACGATCTGCCCACAGCCACCACAGAAAGACACTAAAAAGCCCACTTAAGCAGTAGCACCTTTAGAGTGCATGGAAAGTGCATCCATGTGAATATTGAACACAGTTTGGATTTCTCTTGTGGATCAATATTCAGGCAATCTGGACGTTAATTTCATTTGCACTTCTGTTTTCTTCTTGGCGAATGCTCCTGCAGACTGGCAGCGTAGGCCCGTCACTGAAATCACAAGAAATTCAGCATTGGGATGGATTTTCTCTGCCCACATGAATATTTTACGCTGAAAGGGTTTCTGTGAAATTAGATTTTAGAGAGATAATCGATGCACTTTATGCACATAATTTATACTTTTGTCCACATAATTTTCTACTTTTGCAAGACGGACTGAATGAAAGGACCGTTTTCAGGATAGAAAAATGTTACGTTTACAGTTTCCATGTGCAGAATATACGCTGTTGAATATTGAAGATTGAAATATCTCAACAAATAATTGATGGATTAAATCACACTTTTGCATGGCCATTCGTTTGTGAAGCCCTGACTTTTCCTCTCGTGCGACCATGAGGTTCACATCTGTGAGACTGAGTTAAATGTCTGATCAGGTCTGGATCTGGTTAAAGATGGACTGTTGTCACCTGTTTATGTGTCAGCAGGATTACACAGAACTGATTAGCAGCAGATTTGATGGTGGGATGAGACATGGGCCACAGAAGAAGCTGGTCTGGGATTTGACTACTTTTTCACCTCGCCATTCTAGCTTCACTATGAAAAATCTGGCTCTTCCTGAAGAGCTGAAATTTTCATATTCCACAGTTGCCATGAAGCTCTCCCTCCATCCCTGTCAAGTCAAACTCACTCAAACACGCCTCAATATTGAAATCACGAGTCCCTAATTGCATTCATCACCGATCTGAGATGAAGGTTTAGGCAGCGCACCTGAACCTGCACTGTTTCCACCAGCCAGCGTAAAACTGTGGTCTCCATTTGGCCTGAGAGCTTGTCAATAACTCTTTCAAGAATCAGGTGAATAATAGATCAAAGACAAATGTTACTTAAATTTCACGTCCATCTGAGGGATTAGATCAGCAGGTCTGGACTTCAAACAGCAGGAACAAATCAGGGGCTGACAAGCCTGGAGGTTGGTTATTGATCACTGTTGGCTGCAGTTCGGGGGCCCTGTGGTGACGCTCTGACTGCTGCTGCTCCAGCGCTGCAGCAGAGCGTCCAGCCGGTCTGGGTTTCCAGGGGAAAGTGAATCTTAAGGTCAGGGGTGGGCAGCGAGTCTTCTGATGGTCTCCCAGAATCAACTTTTCCTCCCGCGGCACTGAGCTGTTTGTTTTTCTTATTTTCATAAACCAAACCCAGTTGTGCGATCGGGCCAGACGATGATTCATCACATCACAAGCCTTTGCTTGGACCTTTGCTGCTTTAAGTGCCCTGCGTTTCCACGTGGACGACTGACGACTCCCATCAAACCTTGCTTCTCTCTTGCCTAATGCACTTCAGAGGACATAACAGCATGGATCATTTCCTTGTCAATATTGTCGTTAAACATATCAACGCATGCTTGATTGATTGCTTTTAATCGTATGTTAATGCTTCAGTAAAAACTTGGCTGCTCCTCTGTATCCCTTCACAAGTAAACATGAGGTCAGCGTTCCTTCGCTTGTTCTTCAACGCAGCTTTTTTTTTATAGAGCTGATAAACAACCTTAAGTGGAGTTTTATGTGGGAAATAATGTGGAACCCAGTTCTAGTAATTTCTACATTTATTATTGTTTAAATTTAAGCATGCTTTTGTGAACTTTACCAGGAAATGTCTTTACTTTACTGGTCCTTTAATGCCTGTAAATGCTCATCAAGCCTCTCAAAAACACAGTTTTTGCTAAACAGGATAATTTGGAGGTGGGAGGATTAATTAGCGTCCAAGAAGAGAAGAATAACCATTAAAACACGTCTGTGATGTTATGGTAATTGGGGGCTTCAGTCAAAATGGACTAGGAATGAGGCAAAATTGTAATTTTCTGTCAAAGAAGTCAGACATATTGCTGTTATTCAAGAATCAAGCTAACAAAGAGTAAATAAACATCAGCTCTCAGTTGGTACAGTGGAGCTGCTCCTTGCGTCTCTCCTAATAACATTTGCCTTGAATTTCAATGACTCATTAATGACTCAAGCCTTGAAAAATGAGTGAGACAGCTCAGTGGCTTTCCTCATAATATATTTTCCTCCGTGACACGTACTAAAACTCAGTTGATCTTGTTTTGCATGCAGAAAGAGTCTTAATCATTTATTGATTTTTATTTATTTATTTATTTCTTTTCATTCAGAATTGAGCTTCTTCTACTTTCCATTTTCTGACACTTGGCTATAATTGATGGATTAAAAAAAAAAAAGAGCTACACTTAAAGGCTAAAAAAGTGAAATAAAATGTGACGCTTTGTTTTAAATTAAACTACCAAATGATGAATACAATGGAAACTGAAATGAAATGGAAACGACTGAGACAATGATTGAACATTTCATGATTCGCCCTCCTCAAACGTGACAATCAGCTTACTTTGCTTGGACAAAATTGAGGTTGTTTGGATTCTTTGGAGGAATTGTGATGATCTCCTGCAAATTATTAGTCATGAATCGCAGAGCCATGAGATGATGCTGTCACCAAACATTCCTTCTATTTGCCAGATTGAATTTAAGCCTCTGTCGGAGCTGCGAAGGCCGATTCTCATCTTTGAAGAAAGAAATGGAAAGAAGAATGTTTTTAATTTACAGCAACAGACATTAGTTAACAATGAAAGGGTCCAATTACAGGCTGATCGTGTCTCCGACTGTAAAAACTTTATTGACGCTGACATTTGTCCTTTGTCTTCCTGATTGCTGTCTTCAACAGCCCAGTGAAAAGGTCAGCCCCAGAGCTGAAAGCGAAGCCGTGTCTTTCTAACTCCAGGACATTTCAGCAGCATTCAACAACTGACAACAACGAGCGCAACGAAGCAACTCAACCTGTTATGACCTCAGTTTTTCTGAGCGGAGGGATTTTTGGAAAAAGATAAACAGATCCGAGCACTTCAGGCTTGAGGTTTGAGTCCGACACATGTTGTGTTTATGGAGATGCATTAAGTCCAATCAGAGAATCTGCTCTTGCTACAGCACCATCCTTGATTATTTCAGGAAGTGTAAACATTTAAGCAGATTATTAACCCCCCCCCCCCTTTTTGAGGAGGCTTGTGTCAGGCCTGGGGTGGACTGAGGAGGATCTTCTGGCAGGTCCAGGCTGGTGTCAGATCTGTAGGTGTCGCTGTTTCTCTCCAGTAAACAGCTGGAAATCAGACCTGAGGGGATGTGATGGGGAGCTCGGGTGTTTTTAATTTCCTAAAACCCTCCTGTAGATGGAAGTCGCCACTCTTTAACATATTCAGAAGCTGGTTAAATACCAAAGTATAAAAAAAAAAAACACGTCCTGAGAATCCAAAGAATATCTCTGTGTTTTTGACACGTTGTCTTTTTCAGTACTTGTGATTTTTTGCATCCATCTCCTCGGCCCGCCTCCTGCCTCCAATTATCCAAGGACCGGTCCCCGGAGGGAGACTTCTGATTGGCCGGATCAGGTGTCAATCATGCACTGGTCCTGTAGCCTCCTGTTGGCGAAGTCAGTCCCAACCAGAAGTCAGAAAGTCAAATTTCACCACCAAGGGCACAAAGAGGGAAGGAGCGCTCATCCTGGAAATCCGGCTGCTCTCATGTCGTTCCTCTGTGAAGAAGCGGACTGTTGACGTTTTCAAGAGCTGTCTGTCTTTGTGTTTTCTCAGTTTTTCCCTTTTAAAAACAACAACAACAACAAAAAAAACAAACAAACAACCAAACAAATAAAAAAATCGGTTGATTGGACTTCAGGACTTGTTGGCTCGTTTTTGCGCGCCGTGACAGCGCGGCTCTTTGCGCACCTGAGCCTGGCGCCCGGCTGGCGCAGCGCCATGCGGACTTCTTCACGCTTTCTGAGCCGCTGAACTGTGATGGTGACATGTTTGCTGTGCTGAAGCTCGGTGAACGCGCAGTCTCTCCCTGCGGAGGAGCCGCCGGAGGCCAGCTGTCATCATCAGGGGGAGCTGATGCGGCCGTTTGCGGGAGCGCAGCAGCAGTCTGATGCCTGCGGTGGTTTGACAGAGCGCAGGAGTTTGGGATGCGACAGAGACCTTAGACAGACAGCCCTCTGATACTCTGACCCGGGGTGAACAGCAGCTGGCCGGGGCCATGGCCTCTGAGGTGGTCTGCGGGCTGATCTTCAGGTTACTGCTGCCGGTGTGTCTTGCGGCTGGTAAGTCTATTTTTTTTTTTTTTTCTCATCCACAATTTTTACGCATCTTCTTTAACCAGTCACACAATCAGATGGACAGTTTGACTCATAAAGTGACTTCAATGAATCTGTGCTTAAACATTATGCTTTGTTTTGTTTTTATTTATTTTGGAAAAGCTGCTTTCCTCAAGTCTGCCCTCTGACATGATGATGTGGTCCATCTGTTAAAAATCTGTCAACACACACCACAAGTATTTGTGTTTGTTGGAGGTTCAGGAGGGCAGAAATCAATTTGATGGTTGTGTGAAAATTGGATGTTAACGTATAATGATTTGTTTGAGAGACCTCATGATGCTGGAGGTCACAGTTCATCCCCTCTCACTTCTGAGTCCAGCCAGGAGCGCACACAGTCACACAGCCATGCATCAGCGATTAGAGAAATCACAAACCGGAGCAAATGGAGCAGCAGCACTGTTCTTCACTTGGCTGTCACCTTTTATTGGATTTAATAAAGGAAACACGGCTGACAACAGAGCGTGCAGTCAGTGCACAGTGAGCAGTGGAGCCACACTGCACATGTGGATGTGTAGGGGGGAAAAAAAAAAGTCACATCACGTTCATTTCTAATCTTTTCCACAGTGTTGGATACTAAAATCACCAAATCACACAGTTTTCACGGACTGTTTTATTTCGCTCCAGTTTGCAGAAAGAGTTGACATAAACTGGACTCCAGTGATAATAACTAGACGTGCTTTCAGAGTTTTGGTTAACAGCTGTTAATGATTCATCAGCAGTGAGACTGAATCTTTAGCTGCTGACGGGACATTAAGTACATGCCTGTAGTATTAATATCATTAATCAACATTTCTATTGCCTTCATAGTGTTGGCGCTACTTGGTTCTCATTCTTTGAGTTTTTATTTTGTTTTGCAGTATTTTTAATTTTGTTCAGAAAAGCATTGGCCATGGATGAAGTTAACGTTGCTGTGTTATTTGACGTTTAACTCATTGAATTCTCTTCTCATGCTCAAACGTGGCAGCTTTTCGGTGACTTTCAGCAGCTGTAAGTTGACTGGCGTTGTCTCAGATATGACTGGTTTCATTGACAAAGACGTCACAAACTTAGATGCGGATTTGTGGAGGCGACGCTTGAGGTCTGATCACGATCACACCTCGGATGCAGGATGCATTAAATGCAGTTTACTTTGTGTTTAAAGCTGTAATTTTGTGGTAGGCCGCAAGTGAAAAATGATTAGTGTCTAACCACCACAGGTTCCACTTTGGTAAGACTTATTACGCTGGTGTACTTTTAAAGCTAACAGCATGCTTTCTATAGATAAGACCCACTCAGTACCACCATAATGCATCACCTGACAGCCCGACGCCCCCTTTATTTCCAAAAGCTATTGCGAGGCCATGCATTGTCTCCATTAATTCGTGGAAAGTCGTTTTAACAGTATGAATTAGTAATGCGGTTGTGAGGGAGAGAAGAATTGCCTTCCCTTTTATCGTAAACATACCTTTTAATATTTTATGTTTTTTCAAAGTGCAAATGAGCACTTGTCATTCACTTCAGCTGTGCAGAGTAACTGACATGATGGAGGAAATGTAAAGTGGAAAGAAGGGAAGGTAAATGAGAAGGGACGGCGTTAGGGATGAGAAAATGTATTTCTGTTACCAGCAGTTGAGTTTTCCTCACTGTTTCCGTTTATGAGAGCCAAAGATCACATTGAAATTAAAACTAATGGTGCTGATATAAATCAATAACCAACAACAAAGACTCTAATTATAATTGTTTATTGTCATTACTGTCATTATTATTATTATTATTGCGATAATTGCATGTGTCTCCTGCTTTGGTCACAATTCTTATCATCTGGCTCTGGCTTGATGTGTTTTTTGGTAAATTAGGATATTCTAAAGTGTGTTTTGTCCTCTTCGTGCTGAATAAACAGCGCAGCAGATGTTGTCTGGCTCACACTGGCATCTCTCTTGCTGTATACGTTCAGCGGTGTAACACATGCTGTAGATCCTCGCTGTTCTCATGTGCCAGTGAAAGACTTGTCTGCTGACGTTACCTAGTCTGTGTTTCCTGTAGGCCATCTGACAGCACCTCTATTGAAAAGCACAGAACTGCTGGGCCCATGTGTACACAACAGTCCCTCAACCACACACACACACATTTGCACACAGTAACAACTCCGCTGATCAAACAGGCCGTGGTTTACCGGCAGTTCGGAGTGTGAACCCGATCATGAGCATGCACTTTCCCAAATCATTTGATATGGAACATGTCGTGTGAATGCACAGACAGCAGCGGGTCGGCCAGGTTGTGGCAAAGTAGAGCACAAAGAAAGGCAGACAGGTGGCGGTGGACGGGCAGATACTTAGTCACTGGAACCATGACCGTCTTTTCTGTTTGAGCTTTAGCATAATAAGACAAAATCAATTTCTTCCGGCACACTGGCCCATAGTTGCTGTGCTGCTGTGTTACAAACCTACAAAGAGACACAGCTGGCCTTCTCATGGCGGCCCAGAAAAG
This sequence comes from Echeneis naucrates, assembly GCF_900963305.1. Taxonomy (NCBI): domain Eukaryota; kingdom Metazoa; phylum Chordata; class Actinopteri; order Carangiformes; family Echeneidae; genus Echeneis; species Echeneis naucrates. The sequence goes on along the minus strand of NC_042527.1, from coordinate 17,880,581 downwards.
ATCAAACTGCAGTTTTAACACGCTCAGGTTAGACTTCAGAGGTGACAACAACACACGCTGTTCAACCAACACACACCTATCCCTGAAAACAAGCTATTTCTAAAACGAACTATCTTTAATTGTATTGTTTAATATTAATTTGACAAAAATCTTAATCTGAACTTGTTTAGAAAGTTGTTGTGCTTGTCACGATTATGCAAAATTAATTTGAAGCAGAGTATAGTCACACAACACTTGATATCCAAACTGTCACATCTCCATACGGTCCAGCCTAAATACACTGTAATATTCTGCTCATACACGTACAGACGTGTGAAAAGGAGAGCCTTTTTGTTGGGGGGTTAAATGTCTGGTTAAATATATCTGATCTCAAACTGGAGATCAGATATATTTGGCTTTGCTGTCAGTTAGCTTGCAGCTAACTTAGCTAGCAGGCTAATACCTGCATCCAATGAAAATACTGAAAGGACAAAAATAAGCCTCTTTCTGATGAAAAGTTGAAACAATAATGATATTAATAATGTGTGGAAGCTGAATGTACCTCATGCTAATAAACAATTGGCATTTTATCAGTATACCGAAACTCTCATTTGTTGTATTCATTCTGCAGAACTTGGTTTAGCTTCATGCTATTTAGCGGCTGCGCTCAGCTTCTATAAATCTGACATTTTATCTTGACACTGAGAGGAAGATGTGTATAAAAGTGAAACTCCCTGTTAAAGCTGTGTGACATACAAACTCAGTTGCCTCAGTCCAAAAACTACATTTTTTTTAAATGAGGCATTGATCAGCCATCAGTATTCAAATTTGACGCCTTAATGAAAAGAGTAAATCTCACAGAGGAGGTATTGACTTCTTGCGGTTTTTGTTTTTTTTTTTTCAGAGCGGTTTAAATTCCTCCGTTATCTCCTCGTGCTCGGCCTGGCCAGGCACTGCACCACCTTATCTTCAATCACCACATTTATGTTTTTGGGCTCAAACTCTAAGGCGACTTGGCACTGGTTTGACATCTAAGGCTGGTTTGCTGCAGCCTTTGCGTGTGTGTGCATGTGTGTATGTGTGTAGATAATAATAGCTTTTATTGGGAAAGACAAAAAGCCTGATTCTGTCCGTGAATGGGGATTTTTGCAGTAATCTGATGTCTGAAAGCAACAGCGGTTTATTTTCATTCCCTGTGTAAAAAATCCTCCGCTGGTGAGTCACACAGAGAAGGCAAATGGTCAGGAAGACTGTGGTCGAGCGTCTGCAGGCAAGCAGCTGGAGCGGAGCCACGCAGATACAGATTATCTCCACACAGTATAGATACAAATGCCCCGTTTGTAACTGAACAGATGAATAATGGAGGGGGGGCAGATTCCAGACCGCCAACCTGCGTTAAATAAAACAAAAACTTTGGTCTAGTGCTCATTTAATGCAACATTTAGCAGAGATAAAATGAAGTGGGCGGGGATGGAAATGGCACACAGTGTGAGACAAAATATTAAAGATGGTGAGTCATTCCATCCTAATTCACTCGAGAGCCTTTTGCAGAAAAAAAAAAAAAAAACCCATCTTGTTGAAAAGATGTGATGAATTTTGTGTTCTATTTATGTATTTGGTGGCAAACACCTGTAGGTTATCTTTGTGAATGAGTATGCATGACAGACAAAGCTGACAGAAGCCATAACATTTGTTAATTTCTCTTTCCTTTGATTGGTCTGGGAGCGAGTACAGAGGAAATCAGGAGGCTCGTTTTTGGAAATGCTTCAGCGCGAGCAAAAAGTTACTGCCAAGTAATATGTCAATGAATAGGTCCATTGAGTGTCCAAAGATAAATAAAAGGCCCATTTTCAGCAGTTAAGTGTAATTTCTCATTAGTTCAGTCGACCAGCAGCCCAGAAAGGCTGATCTATGACTGAGACAGTAACTCACGCAGCTAAGCGGGTTGGAAACTTTGTTCTTGTTGATATAAACGTAAGAAATTTTTTTTTGAGGAGGTCAGAATGTGTTCACAGAAAAAAAAAAAATCCTTTCTCCTTCCTGCACTACCTACTGACCTACTAAAACTTTTCACAGAAACACCAGGGAGCTGTAGCTGCTACATGACGTAGTCAGTCCTCAGATTGTTTCATGTACAGGCTTCATGTTGAAATGGCGCTTACTACGGCGCGGCTCATTTTGGACGCTTTAATTGATGTTCAGTCAGCAGGTGATGTGAGCTGTTTAACTGCTAAAAGCCCCAATCAGTGCAGATGGTCAGTCTGACTCGGGGAAATGAGGTGCGCTCTGGATCAATACATCAATTAATGGCTTTTGGAAGTCATGTTTGCACTCAAGTGTTTTAACTTTCACCATGAGCTCAAAAGACTTCCTTCATGTGCTCGGACAGGGTGTTTATATGTGTGTCCAGGGAGAGCGTTTGGGAAAGGGTGAGTGTGGAGTTACATAATCCAGTGTCCTGTGTCCTGACACATCCTAAATACTGTGTTGTGTGCCGTTGAATTCAGTGTGTGGCTCCAACTAACAACTATTTTCCTCTGCAGTTAATCTCCTGGTTCTTTTCTTCGTTCTTCTATTAATCATAAAACTGTAAATGTGACGGCACACAGACTGAAAAGTTAAACAGTTTATGATTAAATAAAGCTTCATATGTACAGCAGTATAATCTGAAGAATATTCGGCTTAAGCTATTTATTAGTTAACAAAACAGATGAAAAATTATTAACCTGCTACATTTAAAGTGAAAATATTCTAAAAAACATCATGATCAGCTTTCACTGCCCAAAAAAACCCAAAAAACTTCAGCCAATGACATTTCACTCTGTTCATCCTCGACCTGGCTGTGCTTTCATTCAAAGTTTTGGCATCCAAAAGTGATTTTCCTGTTTTCTGCACTCTGAAGTATGTCATGCATTTTAGGGGCATCTGCTGCGTGACCAAGCTTCGCTCCAAACTTCTCTGATGTGTATTTTTTTTTTCCCCTGGATTTCTATCAGGAAAAAAAAGAAAAAGATTCAGCTTCAATAACACTCACCATCCACAAAATGCTGCAGGACTCTGAGCAATCTGGGAGCTTCACATATGATACAAAGCTGCACTCTACGGAGCGTTAAACAGCGCAGAGAGGAAGATCTGACCGCTGGCAGCACAGACAGCTAATCGTCTGTCTTAACACCCAAGAAGTCGGGCCATTATTGCACTTCCAAACAAATGTCAGTTCCCTCAGTGACTGAATTAAAAGTCAGGCTGTTCTCGTGCTGCAGGCAACACAAACAGACAATGAGGCCTGTGAGTGTGGAACTTGGTTGGAGGAATGTTTGGGCTTTTTATTGGTATGATCCCTTTTTCTGCACCGGGAACTTTTTTTAACGAGTTTCACCGCATGCTTCTTTCAAAATCAGCGTTTTGTTGATCTCAATGATGACTCCTGACCAATGTGCTTGTTGCTGCTGCCAACTTCTGCATTTTATTTGCCTTTAAAAGTTATGTAATGCAGCTTTACACATCGAGCTATAGATGTCCTCTTTGAATTGAGCTTTGTTTGTTTATCGTTGGATTTGTAGGCTAACTCTTTCGTCTGTTTGTTGTTTTTTTTTTTCTTTCTCTGCAGCTTGCCTGTTCAGGTACAATGCCCTGTCCTTCGTCTACCTCATCTACCTCCTGCTTATCCCGCTCTTCGCAGAGCCCACGTGCACGTCGATGCAGGGTAAGATTGCCGTCATCCATTGGCCAGAGAATCTTGACTGTTTCCCAAAGTCCTCCACTTTGGATTGCAATATTGTGCTCTGTAATACAAACCAGCCTTTCTCCAGTAGACATGAATTTCCTTGAGATGAGGATGGATTTGGCACATAGGCCAGTCCACGAAAGGTAATATTGGTTTGTGTGCTCTCGATTCCATCTGTAATAATAAAGAATTATCTGAGGCCGGTGAGAACGGAGATAAAAAGCGAGAATTCATCAAGGCCAGATCTCCTGTCCGCTTGATGAATATGATCAATTTAGACGTGTTTGATTTGTTTGCACAGATAATTTACATGTAAATAAAAAATAGAGACTTCAGAAAGAAGAAAACTGAGCACACAGGCTGTGCAGTTCAGAAAAGAGACCCACAGAAGCTTATAAAATATCCTTTAGAGGAAAAAAGAGAGAAAACAGACTGGCGGCTGTTTTTGATAAAAGCGAGCCACTCCACTTATCAAACCGGGCGTTATAAAAGTTGTTCCTAGTACTCAGCTTTCATTTGTACCACCATAATCTGCATGCGATTTTATTAGTTAATTCAGACAACATGCAGGTTGAGGTACGGATTGGCATTCGAGCTCTTTTGGTGTTTTGGTTTGGGAAAGAATTTAGTAAATGAAACTCTCAGCGCTGGTGAACTAGCACCCACGCTGTCCTTGGGAAACCACAGAGGACGTTCATCCCTTAAAGAATTGTCAATCATGTCGCACATCTGAGGTTTAGGAGAGGTAAATGTCCTCTTTATGGGTGATGAGTGTGGGATTGTGGTCGCCAAACTTAGCCACGCCTTTGTGCAATCCCCTAACCGCAAAAAAATACTAAACGGCACGCCTCTCAGACTCCCCACAATATGGGCTTCTGTCGGAGACCACATGCAGTGTTTAATAATACATCAAGCCATATTGGCGGAGGGAACAGCGTCCAGTTCGAGAGCCGTCTCTGCTCGTCTCCAGCTGAAATAACAATCAGGAAGTAAAGGAGGAAGAGAGGGAAGAAAGTGGACCACTTACGCTCTCATCAATAGTTAAAGAGAGAAGTCTGCTAGTAAAGCTGAACAGTCATGATGTGATGGATGTTGTCTTCGACAGTTGTGTCACGGTTTACTTGTTCTTTTTACTTTTTATGTGTCATCAGCCTAAAACACAGAGCGCTTACTTTTACCCAAGTTACACCAACCCATTTTTGTTTTTTTTTAATTGATGCATTTTGTTGTTTAGTAGACGTTGTAAAAAAATAAACAAACAAACAATAACAATCACAGTTTCCCAAAACCCAAATTGACAAATTTATCAGGTTTATGACATTTTTGGCTCGGCAAAATCAAAACTATTCATCAGTTAGCAAAGACAGCTGGTCAGTCGGCTTGGCATCACTTTTAAGCAGTGACGTTGAAACAACACACTCAATACATTAAAAAAAAACAAAGACTCCCAGCAGGCTTAAACCACAAATCTGAGGAAATGACTGGAAGGAAGCTGTTAATTTAAATACATTAATCTGACTCCGGGATGTGTTTTTTTTTATTGACACATATACCAAGTCATATAAATCATGCTTCAGCTGGGATTTTTTTTTTCTATTAATCACTAAACTTGCATTAACAAAACCAAGCAAAAATAAAGATTCTTGTTTCCCCAGATAAAAATTAAAGGATCCTTTGGTTCCCTTTACACATTTGATTTGGGGATTTGGCTCTTTCGTGAAAAAAGGCAACATCATGCATTTTCACACTGTTGCTTTGGGACACAATTCGTCCCTCAAGTAAACAGCTGAAAGAAAGGAATCTGTTCTGAAGCGGCTGCCGTGATTCATTTTTGTACACAGGAACTCTCCAAAGTTTAAATGTTGAGAAAGCGTGAATGGAAGCATTCATCATTAAAGCTCATCGTGCAGATGAAAACATTGTTTGTGCCCAGAAGCTCCCAGCAGGTGCTTCCTGATCAGTGAGTAAGAAACTCCTCCTTGTTGGCCATGTTGTTTGTCAGTAGCATTAATTTTCTGCAGCAGGCCTACAAACGTTGCACAGTTTGAAGCAGGTGTGAGTATATTAAATTTGTAGCACAATAAGTCATTTAACAACAGAACAACCTCATAAAGACGGGTTTTCATTCTTTGTTTATAGATTCATAATCAAGAAGCTCTCAGATCACGTCTGTTAAACTTTTACTCAGACATTATTGCATGAAAACAACTGAAAGAAAAAAACTTAAATATTGCCCTGGTCTAACACCTGCCAGGACGTGTGTCACATCTGTCGGCCTCTCATCCATCATCAGGGAGGACAAGGACGAACAGCAGCAGGATTACTTCTGATGGATTCTGAGATGACTGGAAGCTGAAATCACGGCAGAATATCAGGTCGAAAATATGTTCGAAAAAAGCAGAAGAATCTAAAAGCTGCACTGTTCCCTCTCCTCCGTCAGTTCCATGTAGGATGCAAAGAGCTTTAAGAGCAGTTACCACCCATCTGATCGGTCTGTGGCGTTGAAACATGAAATCTCTCTGGCTGTTGGCTTCACCGTTTGTTGCTCGCTGTATGCAAACATTCAGCGTTTTTCAGTATAAATCGAGCCGAAGTCACCGCTTTGTTTTGATGGTCTGCTTCACTTTGTGTGTTCAGACTTGCAGAAGTTAAATCGGTTAAAGTTAATTTAAACCAAATGCCAGACATGAATAATTTATCTGATGTAAACCGCAGCACTACAGTACGCCCAAAGATACGAGACTCCGGATCTGGAGACAAATATGTTGTTTGTGATTTACGCTCTAATGTTGCAATTGGCAGTAATTGGCTGCTCTCCTCTTAAAGGCTTTCGGTTCTCAGTGGAGGTGAACAAAATCTAAACTATTACTCATAAGGGTAGCAGGCATTTTAAGAGGCTCTACAATAGGTGCCATATGCCTCGTTGAATGGGCACGGACATGACAGTTTCCCTCGAGGGGAGTCTTTTAGTGCTGTTGCATGAATTCGTATAAATATTTGATGCTATGGGTGATTTATCAGGTTCGTGTTTTAGGTAGTGGACTTCTAATAGAGGGTGTCTGGCTTTCACACATCTCCTAGCTTGGCTGAAAATCACCCATCCTTATCTCACCTTTTTAAGAGCTGAAGCACTTCTTTTCTTTTTCTCTTTTGTTGAGTCTGGCATCGCCTTCCCCGAACACTTTCACTGGCGTTTTTCTGAAACTTAACTTTGGCAGGACAGTGCGGTTAAATCAAGTCCCAATGTTGTCGAACGACCACAGTCCTCTGATTGATTTGGGAAAAAGGCAGTAACTTATTAATCTGAACAATGCCCTTTGTTTTGTAAGATTTTAAAAGGCACTCCTGGGACACCGTTTTGAGACTGAATAATGAAGCAAAGTAAAAAAATAATCAAGATGAGCGTCGGGAAACCGAGATAGATGGCTGTCAGACAATGAAAATGTTCTATTAAGTAGGAAAAAGAGGGAGACGAAGCCAAAGCAGTATCATTGTCCAGAGTCTTCGCACCAATTTGGACGTAGAAGCTCTAAACGGTCCTCATTCTTCACATTTACAAGCATTCTTTAACCTGTTTGTGGACGGCCAGGGAATTGCAATGGGAAATTAGCACAAATTGTTTTTACTCGCTTGCCATAGCGAGCCGCTGCGCACATTTGATAAGGTTAGCTATCGGCGGCCTGGGGGAAGCAGCGGTGCGTCGCCTCAGCCAGGATATTATGCCATTCTACAGTAAAACAGTTATGTGGGCTCCTGCAAGGATGCAGTAAATTTAATGAGATGGAGATGTTGCCCCTGTGAAGAAGCTTCGAACCAAACTGCTAAGATACGTAGCCCGTTTTTAATTTTTCACGGGCCGATGGCACAGAAAGGGACATTGTTTGTTTTTGGTTTTTTTTAGTGAACAAAGAAGCAGAGTGTCATCAAGCTCGTCCTTCACGGGGCATGAACATTTTCCATTTTGATAATAAGAGGGTGACAGAAACATCCTATTTTCCGGAGTTTGCTCTATAACAACTGCTGAAATTATCCCAAATACCTGTAGGTGCACTATAAAACAGGCCATGTGTTGAACAGCTGTGGCGGCTCCTGACCGCTCTCATCCATCCCTCCCAGGATCAGTAACGTCCACTGACATCTGTGTTGTTAATCTACATTAAAGGAAGATACAGAGTGTGTCCGTCGATGTATCCGTCGATTTGTGGCCTGCTCACAGCAGAAGCAGGTCCGGCTTCGCTCCTTTGACCATGAATTAGGGGCTTAGAGAGAATTAGAGGCCCTGTGGTCCATCAGAATGTTTATTTGACTTTTCAACCAAAATAAACTTTGCCTCAATGGCAGTGCTGGCAGTTTTAGCCAGGATGTGTATCGTGATCCCCAGAAAATCCACCTTGGGTGCTCTCCCAGCCATCGTCAGCTTCTTAAACAATTTATGCAAACGAGCCGATCACCTGAATATGAATCTGAAAAAAAAAAGGGAATAAAATGTGATCCTCGTGTTCGTTGAGGTTCTGTGGAACAAACCAGCAGAAACCTTTCTGTGTCTGAGTGCAGAAATAACATTTGGGAATCTTTAAACTGAGAGCTGGTGGTTGGTGAACTCACTGTGGCTGCTCTCCTTCTCCAGGCCACACAGGGCGTCTGCTGCAGTCCCTCTGCTTCACCAGTATGTCCTTCCTGCTGCTCCACATCATCTATCAGATTACCGTCAACAGCCTCCTGGCCGGGAACTCCATCGCCTCTGACTTCAACTGTGAGTACACTGCAGCCTTTATAGTCAGGGCCCGAAAGGTTTGTCGAAATCAAAGCAGACACGGCCGATTTTAGAAAAGTTGACAGACTGAATAATCCACAGTCAACCCGTTTTTTGATGTGTGTGTCAGAAAAGTTGCATACAATCACATTTTTAGGAACACGCTGGTGAACAGCTGAAGGGGACTATCATGAGTATGTGCAATTTAAGGTGGACAAACCCCAGACGCAAAAGAACAAGCAGTCATGTAAGACCAAAACGGAGAAATCAATCTCTGTTCGTTGAGCCACATTTCCTTCGACTTTGTGCGCACACATGTGTGTCCCATCCATCACGCAGGACTTTCTTTGCTTAAACTCTGACCTCACTGTCACAGGGTTGTTTATCACCGGAGAAAGTTTCGATTTTTCACAGCCTGATGCAAAGTTTCCATCTAAGAAAGATAAATAAATTAAATAATGAATATATAAAAAAAAAAGAACTCAGTGAGGGCATGCGCCATTTACTGAAATAGGTGAAATATGCTCTTTAATAATAATTCACAGTCTCTACACAACCCTCGCACTCTTATTGCATTTTGTCACATCATGAAGAGTTATGGATCTAATAGATTTCTAAATGTAGTCAGCCTCCTCGTGCCATTCGGGTGACGTAAAAAAAGAGGGATTGTTGCTGCCAGTAAAGCAAACACTGTTGGGAAGGTGTTAATACTTTGGCGTTGGGCTTCTCATGAAACTCTGTATCAAACTGTAAAAATGTGAATGTGTCTAGACAGGACAGAACTTAACACTGTATTCTAATGACTTGTTCTTTCTAATGGAGGTTAAGTCGCTTTCCACCGTCGGTACAGCCAACTTTGCTCAGAAGGCAGAACGAACCTTATCGCCTCGGGCAGAAACACACAGAGCCATTCAGAGAGGGTAGACTAAATATTCACTCAAGGAAATCTTTATTACTGAGGTCTCCAGGGCTGCAGTTTTTGGCAAATGGCACCCTGGTGTGATGAGACCATAAATTCTCTCCATCTACTGTATCTAACTATGAGGTATCCATTTCTCTGTCTATTGATCTGTCTCTTCATTTAAACAGTAGTTACTTATATTAACAGGAGTGGAAAGTGAAACTAGGAATTTTGGAGCACAATTTGTAATTTGAAAAGCTTTAAGTTCATATTAAGTTAACTGATTGTGCGGTTCACTGGGTTTTACTGCGAGTTCAGAAAATATAAACTCTTTCGACGGCAATTATTGAACAGAAAAATGGCTCGGAAGTAAAAAGGCAGACGACAACACATTACAGTTAGAGTTGGGAAGGAAAGGCTCAATAAATAAGATTAGCATTATGGTATTGTTGATATTTATTCCCGTTGTAAATAAATCAGCATTAAGACCCCACCCAAAAAATATGTGATCCTGATAACAAGTGTAGCCTGTTTTAATTAAAAGTTGGATACATTTCTTTCTTCTGTCATAAAATAACATCCATTAACATGATTTATTTTGAGTCAGCTCCACCTTCACTGTCCTAATAATATAAATACTCACAAAAGCAACACGTATGTATTAATCCGCCGCTGAAAATAGTCCCTATATTACAACATTAACTACAGTTTATGTAATTTATGCTACAATATGAGAGGAGCCAGCTGTTTGAGTGAAGCTTATATATTTGTGGATTGCGTCTGTGTCGATCCACCGCCGCAGCTCGAACTGATATTTCTCAGAAGCTACTGGTCGAATCTCCATGATATCTGATGCAGACATTCATGGTTCCCAGAGGATGAATCACACTGGCTTCAATGATTCCCTCATGTTTCCTGTCGCACCACAACTTTTCACTTATCAGTAGCACATCAGAATTATTATTGAGAGGATGTTGGATCACCCACATTAGCATTTATCTTTATGCGAAGCTTCACAAAGCCATTAGAAAAAACTAAAATCACTCTCTTGCTCACTCATTCATTGTCGCTGATGTAAGCCGCAAAACATGCTCACTCATCGTCATATTATTTCATCTGCGGCCTGTTTAGGAAGTGGGAAGACACAATAGATAGACAGAGACATCATTCGGTGTCTGTCACCAATCACAAAAGAGGACCCTGCTGCAGAAAAAGATCAGGATCAGATCAGCAACTCTTCGTTTACAGCTAACAAAGTCCAACAGAAAAGAGGAAGTGGGGACTGAGCTCGACGTTCTAAAAAACTAACAAACAACAGAAGGAGAGAACAAAAAGTGACGCAGAGCAAACAAGCTTGAATCAAACATCACAAAAAGTACCATGGGCAAGGCTGACTGAGGCACACCGCGTAACCTGAACGAAAACAGAGAAAAAGCACAATCAAATCATGAAACAAATAAAAAAAAAATAAAAAAATGGTATATATAGTGGGTTGATTGCTGGAAAAAGCAGGGCAGGTGTGCCTCGTCAGCCACGGGAGGAGGGGCAGAGGGAGCAACATGAACCGTGACAGGTGTTGGTGATTTCAGGAGATGTGTACAAGCAAACAGACATTCAAAATAAATAACCTTCAAAGAATGTCGGCAGCAACTTAGTTTGGGTATCAAATTCTTTTATCAACCAAATCAATGACTTTGCCACGACCTGCTTTTTCAATCGAGTCGTAGATGCTTTGTGAAGTATCAGGACAGTAGTAGCATAATAATAATAATAATAATAATAATAATAATAATAATAATCAACAATCAGTTTTGTGGTTTTTGGACCATTAGTGACCGTTTCATTTCACGTCTGCATGATTTAGTCCCGGCTTCGTATCATAAAGGCCCATTGATACTTGAATAAACAACATACTGACTCATCTGCATCATTTAACAGCAGCTTCTCTGGTACAAGCCTACAATAGCTTCTCAGTGAACAGCTGGAAGATCCTGGTTTTTATTTGACAATTAATAAGCCACAGGGTGGAAAACTAAAATGCCACACATTCATGAGGATTAACGTAGTACTCAGGACAGTCACTCTTTGCTCTTTGCTCTGGTGTTTTGTAAACATGTTCCTACTTCCTGAAGTTAATGTTACTCCAATCCTATTTTTATTTGTTGGCCGCATGTGCCACAGGAAACCAGACATTTCTCTTTGTGCAGTTGATCTGCCGCCTACATGCTGAGAAAATGCCTTATCTCAGGTTTCTATATCTGGTATTTAGCCCCTTGACACCCTTTTCCTTTTGGCAGCTGAGTATAAACAAGGAGTCCTCCTCCCTGGTGGCGGTTATCCTCTCCGCCCATGGATAACTTCATACCATTTCCTCCATACACTGTGGCCAAATGTACCATTAGAGAGGTAAACTGAGTTTAATATGAATGAGAAAACCTTTCCAGAGAGTGAACACCTCCAGCTGTTAGAGCAGGTCAGTGACTGGTCACCAGATGAGCCAGCTTCCTTTGGAGTCGTCCGTCATTCCTGCGTGCTGACTCAGTGCGGTGGGAACGGCGTTTACATTTACATTTACTTGCCAGGGTTCGTATTAACCGTCAGAGACTCCCAGATGGGTGGAGCTCGCTTCATTTCAGATCATATCAACTGAACTCTCAGATTGTGACAGAAAAATATACACGACGTTTGTTTTTGTATGCTTTCCTGTGATTGTCTCAGCTTCTTGGCAGTTATTGTCCTCTGCGACCACCCCCACCCATCTGGCCGCTTCGTAGGTTAGACGGGCAGGTTGGATTTGGCCCCTATCTCATGATTATGGATTTTTAGCTCATAAAAGCTAAACAGCTTGGTGAACGGCTATCTTGTGTCAAGCTCCTCTGGGAAAGCCTTAATTAAGCCCCGATATCGGTAGCGTTGACCTTTTCTGCCCTCCATATCAGCAAATATCTTGTCCACCATTCCCTAAATGGCAGACGACGACTGAGTTCTCCCTCGGCTTACGGACACTCTGATTATAGTTATGGCACGGTGAAATGTTGACGCTGCATATCACCGGTCTCTCTGGAAAAGGGCAACGGCATTAGGCCGCAGAGATAGAAGCGAGAGAACAAAGAAATGCTGTACTGTGAGGTTAACGGCCCAGCAAGTACAAAAGGGTGTTTTATGTTCCTCAGAGAAGTCTTGGGCAGGTACTCTTGGTGGCCAGCTGGGGTGGAAAGCGGCCTCGCCTCAACGGGAGGAAAGTCTCACACGCTGTGTTAGCCAATATTCACTCCACATCTCGTGGATCAGACCCCTTTGACTTTACTTCTGGCATTCCTCATGTATGATTTCACACGCTGTGCTTCCTCTGACTCGGTTTGGGCTGGAAGAAGTCAGGTGTTGCAGATGTTTGGACATAGAAATCACTCAAACACTCTCCAAACGGGGGATTGTGTAATAACTGAATTTTATCAGCCTCTCCGGTTTATTATTAGGGATTACAACGGTATCTCCTGCTGTGCGGGTCTCTGGCTCTGCCCTGCATCCTGAGCTACTGTGGCTTATAAATGGCATAAACACAAGTGGCTTTCTAAATAGACGAGTGACCCAAAAACAGATGAAAAACCTAAATCAGTCTTTTTAAGGCTCTGTGCTCACACGGTAGTTTTGCTTTAAAGTTGTGTTGCGAGTAGTTGAGCTCTACACAATGAGTCCATCACTAAAACAGTAATGTCTGCCTTACACATGGGCGTTAGCTTGGTTTGGTCTCCACAGGGCCGATGTTTGGTCAGCTGATGGTCCGTCTCTGCTGAGTTGTGCGGAGGTGAACAGATGAGGAGTTGTGAAATTTCGGTTGGAGGTGTGTTATGTCAGCGGTTAGTTAGTCTCTTGTCAGACACCCGCTGTCGCCCCCACACACCCCTCCGTTCCTCGACTTTCCCCAAACAGAGTTAGGTTTATTTCTGACAATCTGTTGATCTTAGAGGGAGGAGGAGAGGTTGGGCTATCAGACATAGAGGATTAGGAAACATAACATCTGTGATGGTGAAGCTATTTGTGTCGGTGATGAGTAATGAAGAAATGCCAGGATTTGTGCTGACACTTCATCACTGTTTTATCCACCTTGAGTGGAATTCAGAGCCTGTTTCCTGTTTCTGTCTAACAGTGTGACTCACCTCTTTACTGGATACTGTGTGTGTGTGTGTGTGTTTGTGTGTGCGTGTGTGAATTCTGTTCCCTCCTTTTATTCATAAATCCCAAAGTGACCCCTATTGTAAAACACAGATACTCCTGTAAAAAGGTTGAACAGTTAATGAGATAAACGTGCGATGAAGAAATAGATTTATTGTCTGAATTGAATTTTTTAGAAATTTTGACAAAGAAAAAAGAATTGACTGTTCATAACCTTCACAACCTCCTCAAAGCTGCTGCGGTTTGCACAGTTTGTCATGACACAGTAGATGAAATCTCTGCAGTGAAGCGCTTTGTTTACTGTCTGTGTTGACTTGTGCTCGTCTGAGTCCAGAACTGTCACTCAAGTGTGTTACTCTCCCCAGAAACTTCAGCGCTGCAGCAGCTCAGCTGCTAATTAGTCTCCTAATACAGCAACAAAACAAACCGGATGTATCAATTTGTCACCGAGTCGAGATCCTCGAGTCTCAGCGTGACGCCGTGTTTTCTCTGGCAGCAGCTCAAAGGTTCATCAGCCTTGGTCGGCTATTCTCGGTGCGAGAGTTGAATACCTGGAAATGTGTGTCTAAGCGCTGGAGTGACGTTCAGGAACCCTTCAAACACTCCTCGTAAGTCGAGGTTATCCCACCAGGGCCCTGCAGATTGTCTTCCTTTGCTTGAAAATTGAATTTCAGCTGAAAAGAGGAAAAAAAAACCCAAAACAACTCAAAAACAAATCACTGATTTAAAGCAGGATTTTATGAAAGACAGCGGCACCTCTTAAGATTATAGACAGTCATGCTGGATAATAATAAGCAGTTAAAGCCGACTGGGTAACCTGATCTGTGCTCTTTGGTCCGTCTACCTGTGAACGCTGCTGTTTGTATTTACTCTTATTAAACGCGCATCCACTAAATTTCTTCTTATTTCTTTGTCCAGGTTCTTCGTGGGAAAAATCCATAAGACAAATTGGCTTTGAGAGGTAAGACAGTAATTAAGATATTGTCATAATTTTTTGAAAATATAGTTATTTTATTTTATCAGTCGTTTAGCAGATCATGGTTTCAATATAAATTTCCAAATCACATTAGTCCTGACGATCATGCAGCTTAACATATGCAAATCATTCATTTATTTTTCTCCCAGTTGGGCAATTCAGAAGCTTTTCCTGGAGGCGATAGGATTCAGCTCATTGAAATGGAAGGCCAGCAACATCATAGCAAAATGTGATCGTAGCCTCAACGGCGCTTTTTAAAATAGATTTAAAGTCCACCACCAAAAAAACAAAACAAAAACAAACTGACTCAATTCTTCTTTCAAAGCTCAAACAGCAACAGAATAACACTGAACCAGTTTTATATCTGTTAAAGTTTATAATCACTCTAAACCCAGTTACACTTGACAATCAGTTGACAGCCTTATTTTTCAAAGCCTTTCCCGCTGTGCCTGTCTCCTAACACCCCCGCCCCCACCCCGGTGATCATATTAGATGTGGTTTGCTAAGTACGGGAATGTCCGAACTCAGCCACGTCCTTTTTCCAGTACTCAACAGCCCTCGGTAGATAGTACACTATAAGTGGCGGAAGTTGAGCCATAAACATTTTATCCCGCCTGCATTTACCTGTTTGTGTCGAGGAAACATAAACAGTATTTGCAGCTGCGTTTGCTGCATAGGCAGAAGCTTTGCCCCCCGTTTTACGGCCTGTGTGGAGGACAAAGTAGGACTTGGGTCCGGCTTATAGGAGCCTAAGGAGAAATCACAGTTGTGGTATGTATTTCCTCAATTGTGACCTTTTCGAATTCTTAATAAATACCAAATATTTATAGTGGTGTAAGTGATATTTCAGTGAGCTCTTAGCGCTGCTAGTGTTCTACTTCTCTCACGTGATGCGAAGGGGAAAGTAGGAGTCATCGAATCTCTGGCTCAGCCTCCTCTGGCATTGACGCTTTCCATCTCTTTCATCCATGTGAGGATGCAGGAGGCCTCGCAACAATAAAGCACATGGAAACAGACGTCCTTGATTAGATTAAAGTTGCCAACAACAGCCAAAGGCCAATATATTTATCTGAGTGTGGGCTTTCCATTGTCTTTGATTAGCACTCTGTTTTCGACTTATTACCCATTCTAAGCTTTATGTCCAGTCGAGGCCCCAACAAGATTGCTTCTGTCAGAAAGGAGTACTTGTTTTATGCCTCCATCTGAGCGTTTGGTCAGCTTTTTCCCTGCAGCCTGTGTTGCAGAATGGCCACAGTTTATTGTAAACAGTTTAATTAAAGCTTGAAATGTAAAGAAAACATTACGGTGCCCAATCAAAGGATGTAGTGTGATTGCGTCAAAAGCCAAAATAGAAGTTGGTTTGGATGATAAAAGTGAATTTTATTGGTTTTTGAAACCTGTTAGCCATTGCAAGTACAGTTTTTGTTTGTTTTAATTGTGCATACAATCATGGCACATCGTAAAGCTCGTCCTCAGGCAGCACAAAGACGCCACGCTGGCCCGTTTGGAGCCTGTAGCTGTTTAGGCAACAGTTGTCTGCCACTGTTTGAACAAACCTTTTAGTATTTAGTCAGAAGAGATCAAACAGTCAAATGACAAATGCTACAAAAGCTCTGTTTGCCATGACGCTATAACTGCACTGGTTCAAATAAAGTCAGACATTAGTGGATTAATGAAAAACACACACCATGTTGATCGAAGCGAGATGAATCTACGTTCAATTTAGATTACTGTGCTGGCGTTGTTTTATGTTTATAGTGTTTATTTAAGAATCATTCAAGCTTAGGTAACACGTGAAATCCATGAAATTTGTTATGTACCAATTTACACGAGGAAAAAAAAAAAGGGGTTTATTGTTTACCTTATTATAAACAGTGGTTTGTGTTTATTCTCATGAGAATAAACATGTTTTTCACAGTTCAGTAAAAAAAGTCTTTTTGTTTGAATGGAATTTCAATCACTTGTTAATAGCGATACATGTAAAACAGGCAAGCCTGGTTTCATTAAAGTGGGTGGTACACCATAAAAAAGCTGAAGCGTTAAACACGCAACACATCTTAAAAGAACAGTTGAGCAATGGAAAACTCCAGAACGCATGTATTCATGTGAACAGGTAGTGTTTTGCTGTTGTGATAGATGTTCCCACGAGTTTCAGAGCTCTTCATTAATTTCAGGGAGATGATCGTTTATGTGCACGTTTGTTGAACCATTCTTGGCTTTCTAAAATAGTCACAGACACATTTAAGGCTTGGACAGACAGAGGGAGGGCCACATGACACGTGACACAAGGCCAGAGGTTCAAGCACAGGACGACGTGAGCTGCCAAGCTGTAAAATGTCAGCATTGAGTCCTTGGATGGTTAAAAAAAGAAAACATTTTGAATTAAGAGAGATCGTTCATGAGCCGTTAGGATTGTTGTGCTTTGTCCCATTTTCCATCATTTGGGCTTGATGCTCGCCTGCAAGATTGCTCCAAATTACAATTTGGGGGGAGAAATTTGGATTCATCTGTACTTTCAGGAAATGAGCGTCTGCTCTCTGTCAGCATGTGTCCTCTCTTTGTCCCCAGTGTGATCGGTGCAGATGCGGGAAATGGCATCCGAGTTTTCATCCCTGACATCGGCATGTTCGTGGTCGGCTTGGCCATCTGGCTGCTGTGTCGCAGTCTGGTCCAGAAGAGGCCTCCTGAGGACATGGCCCAGTACAACGCTGACTTTGAAGGAGAGGAGCAAGTGGGTTTCATCTGTGGTGACTCCTAATGACTTCAAAATACTGTTTTTACTGTCCAATGTTTACTTAACTTGATTTGTCCATTAATCCAAATCTAATCAACGTCCTGGACTGATTCAGATCTTGCTGGTCAAATATCAAGGTCACGGGTAAAGAAACCTCTCTGAATAAAAATGGAAAAACATTCATTCAAACATTCAATGTCAATAAGAAAAAGGAAATATCATAACTTGGTCAAAGTAACTTTCTCCAAACATCTCAGTCGCTGGACATCAATGTAGCATCTGCAGGATGTCAGCGACTCTGACATCTCTAATATCAAACAGATGGCTGGAAATGAAAATTGACTTGACATCAGAAACCAGCGACTAACTGACGAACCGACTTTGTGGTGTTTTGTTGATGCTTAGGGGCTGTTGGTTTTGGTCACGATGCAGAATGACAATATTCTTATGTCAAGATTAGCTGGACATAAAACAACAATAAGGTTGCGGGTTCAGTTCCCGGCCTGGGGGCCTTTCTCTGTCTCTGTGTGTTGGCCCTGTGATGGACTGGCGACCTGTCCAGGTTGACCCCGCCTTCGCCCAGAGTGAGCTGAGATTGAGAAGATCAAAGAATGAAAAATTTGGAGGATGCTACCTTTTTTAGTTAATTAACAACACAACTAAAAACCAACAACGGCACATTAAACCGACGCTGGCATCAGATGCTGTCCGTATGCTGCCACCAGCATCCACTGAAACAGATCGGTGGCCTTACGGAAACTCCAGAGCAAACATCTTCACACAAAGATGTACGATTTGAGATGTCTGGAGCATGAAAAGGTCTTTTTGAAGTTGGCAACATTTCCACATGGAAGTTTGCGTGAGAGATCACAGTTGTCAAAGATGACATTTAATTCTGCCCACCAGCTCCGCCACTTTAGGGACCGTCATTGATCAGATTTAGTTAATAATGTGATAGATGCTTCAGCTCCCAAAATGTTTTCACTTGCTTTCGTGGCCAGTGGTGCTCTCCACATACTGTCCACATTATGCTGGGCTCCTCCAACGAGCCTGGAGGAGCGGAGCGACCGTTTGAATAGAGAGTTCCCTGTGAGTGTTGATGACTTGGATTACCGCCCCCATCCTCCTGGCAAGCCCTCCTTTCCCCTTTATGACTCAGTGTTAATTAAATCCACATTCAATTGCACTTCCAAAGTGCTGCTTACGCTGGCGCAGATGGCATCGCTCACCATTACTAAGAAACACCAGAAAATTCATCTACAGAGGCTGCGTTGTGTTCAGGCTTTAATTTCTGTCAACGAGCCATCTGAGCTGAAACTGTTGTTTGATTCAGAACAGGACTCGTGCCCCCCTTGCTGCTTTTTTTGTCTTCACCTCATGTGTCATTTAGAAATCTTGGTGAATGGCCCACTTGTTATTATTTTCTCTGTTTTACTGAGCAGTTTGGAAAAGAGTAATGCATAGTTGGTCGGAGGAAGCAGCCAAGGAAGAACTGGTCGGATTAGATTTAAAGCCAACATGTGTTTCCAGAGGAAAACATCTGGCAACGGTGGCTAGTAACGTCTCCAACAACCACGCAGACACGTATAGGTTCGAAAAATGTTAAACATGCTGCAACACGCTCTCAGATGACAGCAAAGGCAGGAATATTCCACCACAGGACGGGCTCGGTCCTACTTTACATAACAGTTGATCCCTCGGCGGGGGTTGTTATCGGAGTGACACCTGTAGGAAAGAGTTTTCAGCACCATGGAGAGCGTTCATCGTGTTTGTTCTTCAGGAGGAGGAAGAGAAGCTGAGCCTGGACGACAACATCCTGCTCGAGGAGGACTTCGAGGCGGGCTACGAGGCCGAGGAGGAGGAGGACGAGGACGAGGACGCCGAGGAGGAGGAGGAGGAGGAGGAGGAGGAGAAAGAGAGCACGAAGATGAAGATCCTGCGCATCCTGGCCGAAGTTGCAAAGAAAGTGAAGGACATCATCGGGAACTTGATCACCACCGCGGGGAAGGTGGTGGTCACCATCCTGCTGGGCATGACAGGTGAGCAGGTCGCCGCATTTCACAAAGAAAAGCATTTGCCTGCCATCCACTGAAGTGTGATCCTCCAGAAGAAGAAACCGCTGTCCTCTCACCTTTCCCACTCTGTTTTTTTGTGTTCGCAGGCATCATGTTGCCCTCTTTGACCTCGGCTGTTTACTTCTTCATCTTTCTCTTCCTGTGCACCTGGTGGTCTCTGTGCCGCACCTTCAACACGCTCATGTTCAGCTGCATGTGCGTCCTGATGGCTATCTTCAGTGCCGGACACCTCATCATCCTCTACCTCTACCAGTTCCAGTTCTTCCAGGAGTTCATCCCACCAGGAGACGGCTACATCAGGTCAGACACGTGGAGTTCAACAACACGCAGATCCTGCAAGGGTCAAATCTAATTTCTTCTTCTTCCCTTGTCCGTCTAAATCCAGATGTGAGATATTTGCAGTTTATCTGCTGATTGAGTTGCTATAGACGAAACTTGTGTTCAGATGGAGTTGAGTCAAATCTCAGCAGCTAAATACAACCTGCTCCAAACACCAGTGAGCTAAAATTAAAACGTACCCACATTAGCTCTGTCTCTCTCATCCCATCGTTAAACAGCAGAAGGCCGCACTATCTGACGCCTCAGTAATGTGAAAATACATGATGTGAGGACGGAGCTCGGCAGCCAAGAGCTCCTTAGACTCCGCACCATTTATTACGCCTAAGGCGAGATTGTTTAAAGGTTGATAAAAATTTACTGTTGTTACAAACAAGAAGGCAAAGGAAAAGGCAAAGCCAGCTGAGGGCAGATATATCAAACTCCTACTCTCAGCACATCAATATGAGAAACAGAGCTTTTAGGCTCTTCACTACAACCAGCGTTGTTTTATTATGCATGAGAGAGGAGACAATCAGCTGTCTGTGGCTGCAGCGCTGAAACGTTGCGGTTGGAATAAAGCCACATGGTGGCACGTCTCGCCGATGCGTTAGTCACAGCTGAAATGAAAATGGACTACCACGGTAGCTAAGCTCAGTGTGTTTGATTGACAACTTGGAATGGCAAGAATGTTGTTTATTTATAAATAGAAAGAAAGCACACATTCAACCCAGTTTGACAGCTTCCTGCTTCGGTTGGGATGTTTATTCTTGTAGGATTTTGTAGAAAACCGAATTATTTGAAAAAATAAATGCCCATTTACGTTTATGTTTAAAATATGGAGTCAACATAAAAATCAAGTGAATCACAGTTGGATAATTTTTTATTTGCAATTGGAGCTAAATCAGCTTCAGAATACAAAATAAAAACTATTATTGTGTGCATGTGTAATAATTTGGTGATAATTAATATTATCTCTATTTTACTGGCCCTGCTGTGATAATGATGTTGTGTTTTTTAAATCTCCGTAAAGCTGCAGCTGTTGTCTCAGTGCCCTTGGTGTTGTAAGGTTTTATTGATCTCAGGGTTTCTAATTTGAAAGCTGTGCTGCTGCGTGTCAGGACAGAGGCTATTTACAGCTTTGTACAGCCGAGGCTGCCTTGGACAAACCTTGTGTCCTCTTGTTTCACTCCTCCATCCGACGGCAGATCTGGTGTGAATTAAGAGTTGCATTGACAGGTTTTCTTGTTAAAAACAAACTCATTATCATGAATGGACTGCTCTCACATCAGCTGGGCCGGCAGTAATAATGTGCACGTTGTAATGATCGCACAGTAAGGGTTACTGGGGCCACAGATAAGTCTCAAGTGTCTCAACATTGAAGAGATAAGAAGCTGATACGATTTGTTCTTGTGAGGAACTGGAATGCAGTTACCTCTAAAATCCTTAAATTATTCCCCTTTTTGAACATCCAATACTTTCACCTCCTTTGGCTTTAAAAAATCTTTCACTCAGTTAAGTGCTGGATAGTTTTAGTTCATTGGGGCTCTAAAATTAGAAGACATAAAAATTGAAATTTTCTTATTCTTCGATACTAACGTGCAAATTTCCCTTTTTAGTTTTGAGCTGTGACCTCGGCAGAGTAGGTGAAACATCGGAAAATGGGTATCTGAAGTCCTGAAGATGGAAAGTTCACCTCTGCTCTGATTCTTGTTTGGTGGCTCTTTACACAAACAGTCTGACCGTTTCATCATCCGCTGACTCCTCGTGTGTTCATGTTGACTTTCCAGTGTGAGGAAGGTATTTCTGGCCCACTTTGACAGTAAAAGGAGCGTGTTCTCCTCTGCGTTGGCCTGTTTCCTCTCGGTGCAGCCTCAAAGGGAAACTGTGGTGGATATGTTTGGTATGTCTGTTGGACAATGGGCCACTGTGGGGTCTGTCCTAATTGTGCATGTTGACAGTGGCTTGGCCTTGCTGTGGGGCTGGTGCTGAGTGAGACTGCTGAGAGGCCTGGCTTCCACTCTGCTTCCTGCCTCCCCGCCTGACAATGGAAGTCCCCAGTCATTTGACCAGCGTAAGAAGAAACCCCCCTCAGGAAGCGTTGCGGGGTCAGAGGAGGGAGCTCCTTCCTCCACATGGCACAAGAGAAAACGCTCAGGAGGTTTCTACATCTGCGGCCGTCACTGGACTACGTCGGCACGGTTGCTGTCGAGTAGATGATCTTTGTTCTGCGCAGAGGAAACGCTTTGAGTCACATGACATCCTCCATGTTACAAACAGAGTTTTGGTGTCAGTGCATTGTCCAAATTCCAAGGTCAAGGGCTCAGGACATTAAAGCTTTAAAAGAAATCCCAGAGAAAAGTGAATTAAATTTATCATTTTGTTATTATCCCATTTACCCTTTGGCTTTTCCAATTTCACTTCTTGGCTTCCACCAGCACTGCACCGTGACTCTGCGCTTCCCGCACGCTCTATTTCCACTTTTACGTATTCTCATCCCTCTCATCCCTCTCATGAATAAAACTCAAGGACTCCCACAGTACAGTCATCTCAATGAGAACCGTCGAATGACTCTGTGCCGCCAACTTTTTTTGTCCAAGTTTAAAGTGACATTTGTAATTACAATGGGAACGAAAATTGGGTGACAATCTTAGAAGGGCATATTGCTGTCCAGGCGCTCTTCAAATGGTGATTCTTGTTTGTGTTCAGTTGTTCTAAATGGATTTATTTACAGTGTAACGCCTTCAGATTTCTTGTTACCAAAATATTCAGCAAACAGAGACAGAAATCACATTTATCACATTTATGCTGTTACTGAGATCCATGTGAGTAAAATATTAAGCTTTATTTAGGATTGATGTATTGTGTCATGCCGATTTCCTCCCAAAGCTCCTGTTTAGTATTTAAACTTATTTCACACAAGAGCTCGTTGTTGTCCTCATCTGTCTGCCCGCCTGTCTCTGCAGCACCTTCGGCATCTCCCCCATCATCCAGAGCAACTGCTCCTACACATGGAAGCTCATCGTGCACTCGGAGCGAAAGTGGTACCACTTTGTGAATCCCATCATGCTGCTGATTCTTTACTACACCCTGGCCACGCTCATCCGCCTCTGGCTGCAGGAACCCATCGAGCAGCTGATGGTGAGCGGCACCGGCTGAAATGCAGTGTTACCCTTTTAGTTCAAGCAATCACATAATTGCACAGGAAGGCCGCGGGTCTTGAAAATAATTAATTTACTTTACGTCTTTAAATCTTTTCAGAGGCGGAATCCTCAAATGATGAATAATACAGCGTGTGTTTCTTGAGTATATCTGTTTTTATCTTTTGGTTTCTGCTCATTATCTCTTTGAAAATGTCTTTTAATCAAATTTAAGGTTAAAATCAATAGCAGGTCATCCACAACATCCACATCTTAAACATTATCTTGGCAGCAGGTCTTTTTTCAGCTAATTTGCATTCTACAAAGCAAGTAGAGCAGCACGGCAAATTAGATTTTAAGCTGTGACTGTGATGTGGGCAAATGGTACTCAATATTCCAGAAAGATTTTGTCCTTTCAATGTATCAGTCCTTTTTCAGTCGAAGTAGGGAAGTCAGTCTTTCCATCTCATGAGTCTGGGAAGTCTTGGAGATTTAAGAAACTATAGAAGAAGAAAAGCCCAACACTTGATTGCAAAATTGCAAAAACTTTTCTACACAGTTGAATGTTGAATGTCAGTATGAGCGCATCTGAGAGAAGTTCAGAGGGGCGAAATGAATGAATGAGTGAAAGAATGACTTTAGATTGGCAATTAAAATTGATACCACTTCTAAAATGTTTGCAGTGGGAAGAAGCCTCAGCAAAAATCCATTCCTAAGTTTAATTGAAGGACATGAAGTTTCGTTTAAGACTGAATTTTCATCCAACTTCCCCAGAAGGGCGACCACACAGGAAAAGAATTCGCTGCTGAATAGACTCTAACCCTAACCACTATGGAAGGTCCCTTCTTCGTTAACCCAACTGAAACAACTAAAGGCCCTTCATATTTGAAAACAAACAGTGTGCACACATTTTGAAGTAATTTATTTATAATGTGGTTTCTGGTGAACCTTAAAGTGAAGACCCCGACTCCTTGGTTCACCCTGTCCGCCCTCAGAGCTGGAGGCCAGCTCCTCCGGCCTGTAATGGAGTTATAGATTAGTGTTTTTATAGAGGGGTCAATACTTCCCCGTAAACCTGTGGGGCTGTATGCATTATTGATCTCACCACAGAGGGGTATGTGTGTGTTTTCACCTGCTTACACTTTAGCAGACGCTAATAATAAAACATGATTACGGCATAAATCAGCAGCTGACAGGTTTGTTCGATAGCTGAGATTATGACACGCGTGATCTTCAGGAAAAAAAAAAACAAAACAAAACTAGAATAATCTGAATGTCCTATCACCAATTCTCAGTTCTTCTATTGTTTGAGGTGAATTAGATTTTTTTCTTGAGGAATGAGATGGTATGTGATTGCAGCCTTGTGATGAGCAGCATCAGCATCATCATGAATTTTACAGAGGATTTGAATAGTGCAGAGTTTCAGTCAGAATTAGATGTGCCAATAATTATTTGGATTTGGTTTGATTTCCTAGAACAGAATTATTCTGTCCTGTGTGAGGATACTGACAACAACAGAAAATGTAACCTTCAATCTGCTTCTGAAGAAAGTACCACACAGTAATGATTAACACCTCCCGCTCCCAGCCACGCTGGTGCCAGAGGAAAAAAAAAAAAAAACTCTGACAGGATTGTGGACATATTTTTCATGCAGTATTTCAGTCACTTGGACACTTAAAAAAATGAGATTGTGTTTGTTGAATGGAAAATAGGAAATCGATAGAAAAAAAAATTCTGAGAATTTACAGTAAAAAAAACAAAACAAAACAAAACAAACAAAAAAACAAACTCCCTGAGTTGCTGTTTTTTAAAAAGGTCACCCTACTCCACCTCAGACACTGCACACCTACACTGTAGATCAATTTACAACAGAAGCTGATTTAATTTGTGGGTTAGATATCCATTCTAACTGTCTAAATATGTTTTGTTTTGTTTTTTCTTTTTTTCAGGATGACAAGGACAGCGACATATGTGATGAGGAGGAGCAGGATGGAAACAGGACAAATAACTCAGCCAACAGGAAGAGGCAGCTGTGGTGGACACGTCAGGGCACCGATGAGAAAAATGTATGTGAAGTATGAATTACTGGACGGGTCATGAAGTAATCATCCTTTGGTTGGCACACTCATTCCCATTGTTTAAAAAAAACCAAACAAACAATGCATTTCTTAAGGCAGGACGTGCTGACCATTTCAAAAGCCCTGAAATATAATGAAGTTTTCCCTCAACTTCTGAAGTGTTGAACTTCTTTCAATGAGCTTTGGCCGATAATAACAGAAATGACACACTTCCTTGCTGCATTTTGTACGCAGGATTACTGATGTTGGCCTCTAAAAAGTTGATTCCACTGAGCTGTTAAGCAACAATAGAGTGGAAAGGGGAGATGCTGTAATATTTTAATGCATAAACGGATGAAAATAACAGGAAACTGACTATTTGTTAGGCTGTAAGCTCAAGCTGTAGCTGCTGATTGTGTTACGTGAGCTTGCGTCTTGTTTCAGCTGAGCTTTCACCTTCATAACAGACTCATCCCTGGGAAGATTTCAGCTGGAAATGCACATGCACACACTGACCTTGTTCCCATATTAAGGTCCGTAGTCTGCCTCCACCGGCCACCTCCTGAGGTTTAAAAGCTTTTAGGGTGTGCAGACACAGATGAGTGATGGGCTCGATTTACAGAGTAGTGCTGCTGGGCTTTGTTCCCGCTTATCAGCGACTGTAAAGCACAAGGAGGCCTTTGACTTCAGCAGCTCGTCGATAACACACCTTGTCTTGTATGCTCTTTTCTCCCTCTAGCTCCTCTCCATCCAGGAGTGCAACAGTACAACCGAGGTGGGGGCTGCTCTGGATGTGTCTAAAATCTCTGCATCTCACCCCCCCGTTCCCCCCTCAGCCCTGCTGCAAGAAAAAGAATCAGTGCAAAGAGCTTTTCACGCTGCGCCGTCATAGATCAGACTTTAAGAGTTCAGTGTGTTTCCTCGGAGCAACAGCAGCATTCGGGGCTAATGCTAAATCTGCCGTCAGTTGTCAGATTGTTGTTGTTTAACTGTAAAGCCAAAGGAAACACATCTGATGAATAATGATAAATATTGTATGGCTGTATAAACTCAATAGAATTTCAGATTTGTAAAGTCAAATAATGCGCAGTGTGAACAGCAGAAAAATCTTTTTCTACCGCCTGACAAAGACAAAGAGTTGTAACAAAAACGGAAAACAAAAACTTCATTCAACTGTTAAATTATTTATCTGCCTCCTTTTGTTACTCCTGTTTGTCTTTGTGGGACTGAATGCTGTGTAGACGTGTGATCCCAAAGCTAATGGGTTTCACTGTTGTGGACATTTCGTTCGTAACATTTGATGACGATCTGCAGGCTGTGCCCACACCCAACGGGACGTCCTTTGAATTCGTCACGACCGAGAACGGACCGGTCTGTCTGGACCTGTACGCCACCCCTCAGTATAAAATGGACCAGCCCCGTGAGGTTACAGGTGAGCTTCTTAACCATTCATTCATTTAAAGGTTGGATAAAAAGGTCAATAACACAGTTTGATGTAGTGATAAACAGGCGTAGCTCGTCATTGGTGTACTTGTCCGCAGATATAACCCCCTCTGGTGACACTGCCTTGAAAAGATCAAATTTAGCTGCACCAGGAGTGAAACTTGCAATAATAACATTACACTGCAGTCTGGTGGTTTAGCACGGCTGATGTAAGATCACATAAAGAAAATGGTCACATTTTTCAAATGAATGAATATCTTTGAGTCATATTTTGTCCCGACCACAGTGAGTTTTAAATGTGCCAAGTTACCAATAAAAAGCACCGTCATGATTAAGACAGTGAATTAGCTTTATTTCTACCAGATACAACATTAAAATGTTTCGCACATGTAACTTCATTAATAGTCCAGCAGAAGACTATATAAAAAAACTTTGAGTCACATCACAACTTTGGTTTGGAGACTATTACAGCTTAACAAAAGGCCTGTGTTACAAACTGGGTGTGTGGAGTTTTAGAAATGTGATGAAAAAAAACCCCCAATGTTTTTTTTTTTTTCTCCATACTAAAATCTAAAGGGATATCTAGACCCCCACTGCATCAGTTCGTAGCCTTCTTTTTAATGTTAGATTCTCATAATTGACCCCAAACCTGAACTTTAAATCCAGCAGTGCCACATTTGACCGATCAGACACATGTACAGTATCTGTGTCTTGCATTTGTGCCCAACCAGAGAAGAAGAACGAGTGTGTGTACGAAGTGTATTTGCCCCCGGAGGACTCGGCGTTGGATGGGGCAGAGGAGAAGTCTGAGGGAGGTAAAGACGGGATAAAGAAAAGGGGAGTCGGTGCGATGGTCAAAGTCTTCAACTTCATCATGAAACAGAGCTACATCTGCGCTCTCATTGCCATGATGGTGAGTAATGCAGCTCGCAGCCGGTGTAATGTAAGAGTTACAGAAAGAGACTCATGCTGCACTTTGGAAAAAACAACATCCAAAATTTTTATCACATTATTCCTAAATTGAAAACGGACTGTAAACAAACAAAAGTTACCGTTTTTATTAGTTCCCTTTGTTGCACGGTCGCATTTCTTCAGACTGCAGCAATAAAGTTGCAGCGTCTGTTAATGACAGGACATGAAAGCAGCATTATTACTAGAAAGTTACAAATTCAAACCATCAGAACTGATGGAAAAATTCTGGGTGGTTAGTAAACGTCTCCTGGATCAACTTCAACCATCTAAGATGCCCTTGAGCAAGGCATGGAAGCCCTCTGTGCTGCTGCGGTTGTACTGCGAAGCGTCTGTGGCTCCATGTGTGGCAGGGTGTTGGCGAAAGAGGAGCATCTGTTTTCACTTTAAACGTTGCTGGATGAATCATAGCTCAAGAGCAGTTGCTCAGTTGTTTGATTTAGGTTAAGACTTCGGTTATTCTTCTAATGCATTTCAGAAATACAACAATTGAGTAACAATGTTTACATTTCTACTTGGATCCAAAAGAGACAGAGACGTCCATAAATCTGTTTAGTGAAAAAGTAAAAAAGAAAAAAATGTTGGATAAGAATAAGAACTCCATCACTGAAGATACTAAAGTCATGTTTCTGCTTGGTTTCGTGGTTGAGCGACGGGATTTAAGGGGATTTTGCTTTAAGAAAACATAATGCCTCATTTTACTTGTCTGCAAAGTTCAGTTTTTAAAATGTGGATTAGTTTCCAAATAATCTCCTGAGAGAGATAGAACACAGAGTGATGAGTTGGTTCACTTCCAGTCATCACTAAATGCTAAGCTAGCACAACCTGGAGACTTTTATTCAGAGGATGAGCTGAACATGCAAAATGGGTCTACAAACAAACATTAAATTCAGCAGAAATGTAAACTAAAGCCTCCACTAAAAAATGATTGAGTAATAAATATTCATTGGGGCTTAAATGGAACAATCTCTTTCATGGAAATTCCTCTGGAAGTCGGTGGAAGACTCGCCACAGCATATCAAACTATCTAAGATAACAGTCTCTGAACTTTGCCTTCATTTTTCCTGCAATTAGCACCAAACTGCATGTTTCTCCTCAGGGACGCTTCAAGAGGATATTATGAAATATCTGACCTGTAAAATAAAAAGTCCCTCTTTTCTTTTCCAATATCTTTTATAATATTTATGACCCAGTGTCTCTTCACAAAGGTTTCATTCTTTCTGGAACTGAATTTTATTCATAGCAGCACTTTTTTTTTTTTTGACTTTCTCCTTTCTTCTTGCTCCTCCATGGAATTAATGCATGTGGTAGTAATAATAAAAGAAACAGACATCTGTTGTTTTATTAA
Organism: Echeneis naucrates; assembly: GCF_900963305.1. Classification (NCBI taxonomy): domain Eukaryota; kingdom Metazoa; phylum Chordata; class Actinopteri; order Carangiformes; family Echeneidae; genus Echeneis; species Echeneis naucrates. The sequence continues at coordinate 17,851,991 of NC_042527.1, read as the reverse complement.
GTAGCTTTTTTTTTCATACAGTGGATTTTCAGTAGAATTACAGGGACTTTGTATTACAGGTCTTGTTTTGGGACTTATGAACAAAGTTCTTTTTTTTTTCTAAAATCATAAAATTCAGCTCTAAATGATCAAGAAATCAAATTTTTTTTCTTCATTATCAAAAGTAATCCAGAGAAGAGTTATAGTAATCATTTGTGCATTCATGTTAACAGAATATACAGATTTCAGCCAAAGCATGATGGGTACTGTAGTGCCAGTTACATCACACATATATATCCTGAAAGAATAAAGTAAAAACAAATAAACTGAAGGGCAAGGACACGATAATTTTACAAAAAAAAAAAAAGAAACATGAACCGTTCACATGCCAAATGATGCTGTCTGTGGAAATGATGACGTGTGAAAACAGTCGTCCTGCACCTGCATCATTGGTGATTTCTCGTCTTCAGGCGTGGAGCATCACGTACGTCAGCTGGCTGACGTTCGTCTTCCTCATCTGGTCCTGCATGCTGTGGATGGTGAGGGACCGGAGGCGATACGCCATGCTGTCTTCTCCCTTCATGGTGGCCTACGGCAACCTGCTGATAGTTCTGCAGTACATTTTCAGCTTCGAGAACATGCCTGAGGTTTCTGGGTTCTTTGTGAAGAAGCAAAACCCTTTCCACTCACTCTCATCCAAGGTTCGTGGGTCGCAGTTCTCAGCTCATTCTTATAACTGCCGTGATTTGATATGTGCAGCAGATGTTCGCCCACATTTTGTCCTGACTAACTGAAGATTTCACCGAGTGAGACTCACCTAAATGATGGTCAATATGTTGTGGATTTTGTGGCTCAGTAGGTAACTCACACTGTAATCACACCTGGGTCACGCTGTGTTTATTCCCTAATGACTTCAAGACGCATCTGAAGGTTTAGACAACTAAATGTCACTTCAGGAGCTCAAATCTGATTGAATGTATAAACACGCTGTATCTGTGCTGCGCTGTAGCGTCTCAGCAGGTTAACGTAAATGCAAATGATTTGTTGGTTCATCTTGTCTTTTCTTGCTGCTCATCGGCGTGTTGAAACATTTTGTTTATTATGTGTAGGTTCTGTGTCTGTTGAGCTTCTGGCTGCTGCTGAGACAGACGCTCACGGAGAGATGGGAAAAACAGAGGGATGACAGCGCCGGTCTGTCAGGCGTTCATGTGGAGGATCAGGAGAAGAAGGGTAAGCCCCGGGCTCTTACTGTGTTTAGATTATAGCAGAAATACGGTATGATATTGGTTACAGTGAAAGTAATTTTGCAAATTAGCACCAGCTGCTGTAGCACCACCACCCGCCCTGTGAAAATCTTATGCTGGTTGGAACGCTGATCAATTCAACAAACCACACCTATTATCTGAGTCTGGATACAACAGGGCTCACGACTTTCAACACTTACTGAGAATTGAAAATGAAGTTTCTTGTATTTGTTGGGAAGTCGTCAGCTTTTTGTTTCCACTGCACACACGATGCTCTCTTGTCTCACTTCACAATGAGAGAGTTATTCAGTCAAATTGTACCAAAGAGGCTCAGCGCTCTGCAGCATTTACATACAGAGGCAACTTTGCATGGGATCCACCGCCCACCATCTTTGTTTAAGTCTGGTAATAATTTACATTCTTATATCCACATTTGATATATTTTATAAGACTGAGCAATGCAGTCGTAAGCAGATATACGTGCTTATTAATTTATCTACATCATAACTGCTGCTGTGGAGACCCATAAGTGGAGACCGGGCTAATAAAAACAGATACAAAATGACAGTTTAGTAAAACAAAGCGGTAATAATTCAAAATGGTTTTATTAATACACATTAATAAACACTTTAAACATTTACATTGCGTTATGTGTCTTTCATACATTATAATGTGTTACAAATGTCTATATTTTTGCTTGTGAATGCCAAATTATACATTAAAATGTAATTATTTCATTTCCTCACAGTGGGCTAGTTATATTTGTGTATATGTGTGACATATTTGTGTGTTTATATGTGAATGTTTCTGTGATGATGACAGAATTTAACGTCCAGTTATAAGGTTTTTATGTGCGTGTCAATCATGTTGAGTGGTTGATTTGTCGGCACAAATGAGCGTTGGATTAATTAAGAGTGAAAATCACAGTTTTTAAGTGTCTTATTCACAGTATGATTTATATTACAGTCAAACTCAGCAGAAGCTGAAAGTTGGTGGGTTTTCGGTCAGTGCAGCTCTCTGATTGGCTGCTGTGTTTTATAGAGGAGGAGGACTCTGAGGAGGGGGGGGAGCAGGACATCATGCATGTTCTGGGCAACATGGTCATGGCTCTGCTGGTCAAATACTGGATCTACATCTGTGGAGGGATGTTCTTCTTCGTCAGCTTCGAGGGAACCATCGTCATGTACAAGATCATCTACATGATGATGTTCCTCTCCTGTGTGGCAGTCTACCAGGTACCAAAACCACACTGAGTAAAATAAAATGAAACTAACATTGTTTTATTATCTTGAATCATCTCGTCAGTCATTTGTAGCGACTCTTGCCAAGCGTCATTCAGCCCCACCCTGACTCAGAACTTAGAAATAGTCCCTTTCGTGTATTTTCACCATTTAAATTAAGTGTTTTGGTCGGAGTTTATTTCAAATTTTATTTCTGTGGGTAAGATGCTATTAAGATTACTAATTCAATTTCCTGAAAACAGAAGTTGCTGACAATTTTAGTGGTGTCATAAAGTTTGTGTAGAGCATGTTCATAATCCGCAGTGTATTCTTGACTGTTTTATTTCCCGACCACAGTAAAAAGAAGCAGTATCAGTAAATCCAGATGTCTTTTGGCTGCTGTGTGATTAAACGCACAATACCTGTTAATGTCATATAAATCACAACTTCATTGGAACAATTACTTTTATCTTTATCCAGGTGCACTATGAGTGGTGGAGGAGGATCCTGAAGTACTTCTGGATGTCGGTGGTGATGTACACCATGCTGGTCCTCATCCTGGTCTACACCTTCCAGTTTAAAAGCTCAAAGAGAATCTGGTCCAACATGACGGGCTTGGACGAACAGAGGTGAGCTTTTGTTGTCAAACTGATGTAAACATTCACATCTGAGAGCTTCGTCATCCAGATGAAAGATAATCTGAAGGTCTTTTTTTTTTTTTGGCGCAGCTTGAAGGATCTGGGCCTGGAGGAGTTCTCTGTGTCTGAACTGTTCACCAGGATTTTCATCCCCACTTCCTTTCTCCTGGCCTGTATTCTCCATCTTCACTACTTCCACGACCGCTTTCTCCAGCTCACTGACCTCCAGGCTGTAGTAGCCAAAGAGCAGAGCACGATCTACAGGTGAGGCACATACTCCGCTTTTTTCTGACCCCAGTTTTTTAATTGAAAAGTGTCTGTTCTTTTGTATTTCGTTTGTCTACGACTGAGTCACAAACTGTAAGTTAAAAAAAAATTAATAGAAACCATTTGAAAGAGTTGTAGTTTATATGACATTATAACCTTCCTCAGTAAAAATGTTAATACTACTGCAGTTGCTTCTCAATTTGCTCAGCAAGATTTGTCTTTGGAGTTAAAAATCCCGTGAAATTGGGACTCCAACTTCTGAGCAAATATTGCATCTTGTGTGGATGTTTTTTACATGCAAAAACCTCCACGGCTGCAACTCAAGATCATTTTCATCATTATTTCCTTAATTGCTCAGTTGGTTTATAAGGTGTTTATCCCTCCATTATCAACAGTCAGATATTACCTTTAAAATGTAAAGGAACCCAACAAATACTACATTTTCTTTCATTTCTTCACGTCAGAGAAAAACTACTGACAGCTGGGAGATGAAACCATCGTTAGGATCCTAATAGTTAAATTAACTGGATTTAACAATATTCAAAATTAATGTAAATGTAAATTAAAACAATAAAACTGCGGCACAGCGTGAATAACTGTATTCTGCAGTTCTGCAAAACATCAGACCAAAAGTGCATCAGCAGTAAGTCACAGTGGGCAAATGCTTATACATCAGCTGAGTGTTTGAGGAAATAATGAAAGCGCTGTATACACTGAGGCTCAGTGGGGGCCCAGCAACACATTTATCTCTGCGGCTCTGATTTTGTTCAGTGACTTCCCAACTCATAATTTGAATTTGAACTTTTCAAATTTGTGCAAAAGCGAAAAAATCACATCATCACAAAATTGACTCTCCGGCTTTGGCTTAAACAGTCATTGTTCAAAACCCGGAAATGATAACTGAAAATAAGTCGATTAAACTTCGGCATGTGCTGGATGATCACACTCAGGCCCCCCCACCGCTGATCGCCCTCTGTAAACACTGTCCTCATGGTGCATTGCGTGTGTTGTCAAGCAGCTCTGTGTTCTAACATTCAGAAGTTGCCGGTCTGCGGCGTGCTGTTTTAACTTTATTGTCTTGTTGTTGTGGATTTTCCATCATCATTCTGCCGCCGCTTGCTCTGCTTCTCCCTGCGACCTGCTGCCATCTCTCCTCTGCCACCATTCTCTCACAGCCATGTTAAAGTCAATGAACGTGTCTATCTGATCATGAATAGGTGGGTATCTGCTCGCTTTCTGTGGCATCCATCACCATCCCAGTTCACCTCGGGGTCTGAATTTCCTTTCCCTTTTCACTCACTCACCCTTTTACCCTTTGATGGCACATGGATGATCATCTGGAATATTTGAATTCCTGTAGCTTCAACATTTCACTCACGTGATTGATGTTCTTTTTCAGGTTTACTGTTGTATTATTTTGCCTGTAGCCTTCTCTTCTTGTCTACGAGCCCCCTCCTCCAAATCCAAACCCTTCTTCTTCCTCTCTCCAATACCTTCACAAACTGTCCGGCCTTTGTTTATAAACAACTTCTTTCTCAAGCATGCCTAAATGTGCTCAAACTCTTCTTTACTTTGAATATCTTGCCGATGGTCTTCACCTCCTCTGTGCACCGAACTCCCTTCCTGGAAAAAAAAAAAAGCTTGTCTCCCCCAAAAACCAAAAACCAAAAACCACAGGAGTCTTTTTGGGCACTTTCATGCATTTCAATATGGTGGTTTGTGAGTGTCAGTTGCAGCCTGCCTGTGTTGGCTTCTCTCCTCACTGTTCTTCTTGACTTCTGTGTAACTTTATTGTTCTGAGCAGCATCAAGCAAAAAATTCCCTCTCAGCAGAGCAAGTAAGTGTGACCACTGGACGGTAATGAAATGCCTGCCTTGATGTGCAGCCACTTCATGCAAGCCACACCTGACCTTTGACCTTGTTCCATTGCCTGAGAAGATTTTACAAGGTTAATGCCTCCCTTTAGATATCACTCTTTATCTACTGCAAGAAAGGAAAAGACAAAAGACAAAAAAAAGATTGTTTTAATGAATGCAGAAGGAATGTGCACTGCTTTTTGATCACAATGCCTGGTGAAATGCTGCTCTGCTGTCCAGTTAGTGGACACAGAGCCGACACTTTCCATCCCAGTGTTTGCTTTGGAGCCTGTTGTGAATCACCTGTACAATGTGTATGAGTGTGTGTTGTGTTTATATACTTATGAGGACAGCGTGTCTTGAGAATCGTAGTAACTTTGGACAAATCGTAAATTTAAACGGCTAAATTCAGGTTCAGACTGAACCAATAATGTAGAGGCTAACCAAACAAACACTCTCTTCAGCCAAAGTCCATCATTCAGGGCAAATAAATCCACAGATATTAAAATACGCCTTCACACAGTAATCCTCACACGACCATCTCTGCAGTTGTTCTGCCGAATCACTAAATCCAGCTTGAGAGATGCTTCAAGATGAGGAAGTTACATTAAGGAAAGTTTAGGCACGAGAAGGTTCTAGATATGACAACAATGGCATCAAAACTTTAGGGAATACTGTCAGTGTTGAGAATTGGTGGCCAAAAACGCTCTAAAGTTTTAAAATGACACCAGTTTCGTAGGTTACATGGAATGAATGGGCCACACCAAACCCAACCATGTTTTATTCTGAGACAGCACTATCAAAAAAAGCAAAGAATGCTCTGAACTGAGGCCTTAATTCTTCTGAACAAACACATACATGAATCACATCTTATGAAAGTCACCAACACTGAACACTTCACGCTGAGAAGGAGGCTGAAGTGGTGACAGCAACTGGTGTTGTCAAAAAGATATTTATGGTTAGGGAGAAGAAGCAGGATGTAAAAGTGTACCGATCTGTGAATGTGAAGGCGCGTTCTCTCTCACCAGCCTAATGAACCACCAATCAACAAGCATGAGTTTGAGTTCTGCCTAAATGAAACCAAAGCAATTCTAAGTATACTGTGCCCGTTATTGGTAAAACATTTATTGCAAAAAATAGTTTGTACAATTGTTTGGACTTTTACGCCTTTATTCTGATGATGGTAGGTGTCTGAGGTGGCTCTTCAGGGAGGGAATGACACGGGAATGAAAGTTTTATTTGTGAGTTTAGGGCTGAAAACGTCGACATTTCCATTAGAACTGAAAATCCTCACAAGTATAGAAATGCATCAGAGTTTTCATGCATGTGTGCTTGTGTGTAAAACCTGTGATACCTGTTTCCAGACTGGTGCACCCGGACAGTCTGGCAGACCTCACCATGCTTAGCGCCGTCTCTGTGGAGGCAGAATTGTCCAGGGATGAAGAGCAGGAGGGAGAGGAGGAGGAGGAGGAGGAGGAGGAGGAGGAGGAGGGGGAAGAGCTGCCGGAGGAGCAGGGAGAGTCGGGGACGGAGGAGGAGAAGAGCCAGGCGTTGGTGGTGGTGATGGATGACGGCGACTTGACTGGCGAGAAGCCCAGGCGCTTCTCTGACCAGCAGCAATCCAGTACGGAGGAGAGCAACCACTGCAGTGCGGGTACCGAGCCAGAGCCCAGCACCGAGCAGAGCTCAGGTACCGAAACTTTTCAGGGCTACGACTAACAAGTAGTTTCATTATTAATGACTCGACTGTTTTATTCCTTAATGGCTGAAAACTGTGAATCATCCCAACATCCCAGAGTCTGTGCTTAAAAAAGGACCCTGGAAAATCACTTGATGATATGAAAGAGAAAAATACGAAAATCCAGTTTTTAATTAAATGTATGTACTTTTAGAACGAGGTAAACGATCACACCTTTAGGAAAATTGTTAATTAACTGACTGTGAGCCAAATAATTGACTCATCGCTCAAAGGATGTCGTCGCAGGGCGCCTTATCCATAACTGTGCTTTCGTTCTGGTCCCACTCGCCACAATTTTCTGCAGTAGAGTGCTTTTACTTTTGATGTCTTAAGTAGAAATCAATATATTTGTAGTTATTTGTAGTGTGACGATGCAGTTTGCTGGTCTATCTCCAGGAAGTGTTTAGAAACACTATTTAACCTGCCAGAGGGTTCAAACCTGTAACCTTCTTGCTGTGAGGCGACAGTGCCAACCACTGCACCACAGTGCTGCGCTGTGAGTGATATGTATATTGAGTAGTGTTTGAATCATAACATCAGATAAATAAACAGAAATGAATTCATATTTTGAATAAATATAAAATTACTGCTGAGGTGCCGATCTGGACTTTACATTTAAATACTTCAGAGCCAAATGTGACCTCTTTCTGTGTTCTCACACTGCTGGACATGTTTCAAATGTACCGTGGTGTACATACAGAGCAGCCTGAGTCCTGAGTGTGGCGACGTGCTTCCTCTGCAGCTCTTCAGTCTGCTCACAAGACATATGTTGCATATAACCTTTAAAGGGCGAAGCTTGAAGAAAGTCAGTCTGCAGCCTGAACGCTCACCAGCCGCCCATTAATCATCCCAAACAGAGCTGTAAAAATCCGTTGTATTGCACATTTTTGGGTTCAGTGAGATTTATCTGCAGTTTTTTCGTTGTGACACGGCGCATAGCTCGGGCGCTCACTCGCACCCGTTCCATCTCTCAGCCAACGCCGACTAAAGCTGCACCATTAGCATATTTACACAGACGGTCACACTGGTCTTAAATTAAAATGTTGTTTATATACACTGAAAATAAAATAGGTGATAAACCACAACCCTGCAAAGTGTCCCAGTCAATAATGAGCTGCTATTAGCTCTGAACGTCTCTTATCCAAACAATGAGGCCTGTATTAAAATCTTAGATAATATTCCACCAAAATGTGGCTGGAGTTTATATATCCTTTGTGAGAATATAAAACCAGATATGAAGTCTTCGTTTTCGGGCACTTAAGCTTTGGAGTGATATACATACAGTACTATAATTTCTCTTTCTCTCACTAAAATGCAGATGGTCACACGCTGCTTCTTTTAAAACACAAAGTAAACACCACATTTCCTCCCTAATTCACATTTTCACTGCTTGGATTTGCTTTCCAGGCACTTTTTCTAAACCTGAAGATGAATTTTCAGCCATGGATTAATGGTAATGGGTTTATTGCAGCAGGATGGTGGAATATGTCTGGCATAATAAAGTAAACTACAGCAAACTACATGAATTAGTGATGAAGGAACGTGTCACCTAGTGCTATGTTGTGGCTCATGCATGCATTTTTGATGCTGTTTGCACAATAATAGAAGTCTATGGCTTGGAAGAATAAGATTTGCAGGCTGCAGCTTAACATAATTTAAGCCTTTTTTGTATTTTTGTGAGATTTATTGACAGCGAGAAAACAACTCATGCAGTTAATGGCACTATGTGACTGAAGACTCAAAGTAATTTGCCAAACCTTCCATAGTGAAAGAATAAAAGGGAAAAAAGTCATCACTTTGGAAGCCAATTAAAATGGGTACACTCTCTTCACACGTTGTATGATAAATTAAATAAATAAAAAATGCCGACTTAAAGTGAGATTCATTTGTTTCAGCTTGAGTTGGTGAATTAGAGGACACCTGAGCAAAATGCCAGCAGCTGGTTAATGGTGTTTAAATTCAGGATATGCTGCTGTAGTTGCGACGTGAAACAATTTCCATTTTCACCTTCTCACACTTGCTTTCTTTTCCATTTAGAGTGTCTCTGGTTTGTGTCTCTCCCTCTTCAGATTTGAAGAATAAGTGGCACCTGGTGGTCGACCGTCTGACCGTGCTCTTCCTCAAGTTCCTGGAGTATTTCCACAAACTGCAGCTGTTCATCTGGTGGTTGCTGGAGATCCACATCATCAAAATTGTGTCCTGCTACATTGTTCTGGTCTCTGTCAAAGAGGTATGAAATGTGGGATTATTCCCGAGAAACAAATGTGACCCAACCCACTCGGTGCACCGACAGCGTCCACCTGTCTTGCCTGAGCTTTGGCTCGTCAGCTGTACTCGTCCTCGGAGGCGGTAACGCGGTCTGGCAGCTGTTCCGTTTCCTGGCCCTGAATTTTTACTTCATATTAAAATGAATCCCATAAACTACTGAATACTGAAAAAGAGGGCCCTTCTCCCTGAATCCAAACTTTCTAAATAAACCAGCGTTCTTGCAGCATTTAGCTTTTGTTTTACCTGAAAATGCTCAGAAAATGAAAATGATTGAAATTTTTCCTAAACCAAAACTGCTGCAGGGTCTTGACCCTTAAAGAAGCCTCTTCCTTTTCCGTGCGCCTTGAAAGTGAGGAATTTTGTGTCAAAGTGGGATTCATCACTTTGATATCAAGTGTTTTTACTGTCTGGTCAAACTTGAACCAACAGGATAGGAAACCAGGATTTTCTGACTCACCACACGCCCGTTAAATGATAATCTAAAGTTATGTAAACCGAATAAAACTTTTTTCCACATTTAGTGCTTGTAAAGTTGCAGTTTTCTTTCCCTCGGGGCATTTGGATTGTATTGATATTTACTTTTATAGATTTAAATGGATGTAATAACATTTTATTTATAGCTCTTGACCTCCTGTTTTATATGAACTTTGCTGTGTTTTTGGTTTTCGTCTCACACCACACCACTTTTTATTGAAATGACTCACACATGGCATTTGATTGTGCTTTTAAATGAAAAATAATGAGAAATGAAATAACTAATTATTTTAATTTCTTAATAATGAATAATGAATAAATCTGTAGCGGCAGGATGAATGCGTTTGAATGGAAAGAGGCTTTCGGGCCTCATCACCTTTATTATCTCCTGTTTCAGGTGTCTTTATTCAACTATGTGTTCCTGGCGTCCTGGGCCTTTGCGCTGCCCTACAGCCAGTATCGGCCCCATGCCTCCAGTGTTTGCACCGTGTGGACGTGTGTCATCATCGTATGCAAAATGTTGTACCAGCTGAAGTCCATCAATCCGCCGTCCTACGCCAAGAACTGCTCTGTGGTGAATATAATCAGGAAACATTCCCAACCCCCCATTTATTAAGTGCTGAAGACGTTTTAATTAGTGAGCAGATTGTCTAAAACCTACATTCGCTCAGAGCCGACCACACTTATTATTTATGTCCACAGCCGGGCGGCTACTCAGACCAGGAGATTGCCGACTTGAAGGCCCAGTCTGAGCTGTATAAGGGACCCGTGGATCCGGCCAACTGGGTGGGCCTGAAAAAGTCCAATGACCTGCTGGGCTACGTGAGGGTGAGGACGGCCGTCGTCCTTCAGCAGCACACACTCCCATCACTAATTTCTCACAAAGCTAATGCTGACTTGAACCAACTCTGAACAGAGTAAACATCGAAGATTTATTTCACATTCAAATTTAAAATGTTCTGTTTTTATTTGATAACATTTCAATAATGTCATGTCCAAGGAACTGTAACTGTGCAGTACGCTGCCGTTGAATATATTTCATCACATTTTACACATGCCCTACATTTTTCAGCATGCGTGTATTGTACATTCATTTCTTTCTCACTTTTTGCTCTCTACTATCAACATCGTACTCATTCGGTGAAACTGGTAATTAAGCCTCACTGCACCATAAATGATGATGTATGTTTGAGGCTTTCTGACTCTCAGTATGTTCGTTCAACAGAAGAAACAAACATCTCACAGCGTAATATCTTCTATCTGTCGCTGTCTGTGCAGAACAACCTCCTGATGTTGGCCATCCTGGCGTTCGAGGTGACCATCTACCGCCATCAGCAGTACTTCAGACTGAGGAACAAGCTGCTGCCTCCCGCCGCCCGCATCATCTTCCATGACATCACGCGGCAGCACCTGGACATCGGCATCATCAGCTTCATCAAATATTTCATCAACTATTTCTTCTACAAGTTCGGACTTGAGGTGGGGACTGCTTGAAGAGGTGGTCTCTTAAAAAGTAAGATCTCGATCTCTGCATGCGCTCATTCTTCCTTGCGCTTGCTGCAGACGTGCCTGCTGATGGGAGTCAACGTCATCGGGCAGCGCATGGATTTTTACGCCATGCTTCACGCCTTCGCCTTGATAGCCGTCATGTACAGACGAAGGAGGAAAGCCATCGCTGAGATCTGGCCCAAGTACTGCTGCTTCCTGGCCTGCATGCTGACCTTCCAGTACTTCATCTGCATCGGGATCCCACCTGCAGCCTGTCAAGGTCAGACAGTCGCAGGAAAATGAATATCACGTCAGTTCAGATGATATTTCCCTTATCAATCGAACTGAGCGATTATTTTCTCTATAGAGCAGCATTTAAAATCGCTCATCAGAATTTCCTAAACACCAAAGACCAAGATGTCCTCTTCAGATTGCTTGTTTTGTCCAATCATTTGTCCCATCCACGTAGTTTTTCATTTAAAATGATACAAATATTGACTGATACAACACTTTGTGCTGTTTAAAGGTCAAAACTGCCGGTCTTAACATCTCTCTCTTTTTATTGTTTCCATCCATCCTGACATTTGAACGTTGTGTGTGTCTAATGATGATGGGGCACATTATCATTTCAGACTATCCCTGGAGGTTTCCATACTCTACTACAGACTCCAATGTTGTCAAGTGGCTCTATGTTCCAGATTTCCGCACCACACCCAGCACCTCTTTCCTCATCTGTAGGTATCTTAGATTAGTCTGAACGTCGGAGGGACGTTTTCAATCTGCATCAAGTTTCATTTGCTATGAACATTTTTTCTTTGTGTAATCTTGAAAATAACTTTTAATAGCTTAAAAGTAAAGTACAAGCACATAACTTAGCTCATCTTCACAGGCAAGAAGAAAAATAGCTTTTATCTGGCTATTTATCATAAACAACGCTGGTCTGGGCGAAATACATACTGAGGAATTTATCCTTATATAAGAATGACAATGGAAATCTGTCTTGCTCTTTTCTAGATGACTTCATGCTTCTGCTGTGTGCCTCGCTTCAGAGGCAAGTGTTCGATGATGAGAACAAGGCGGCGGTTCGCCTCATGGCCGGAGACAACGTGGAGATCTGCAGAGACCTGGACGCAGCGTCCTTCAGCGTCCACAACCCCGTCCCGGACTTCATCCACTGCAGGTACAACAGCTGACGCTGACATTACGCCACATTCACGCTGCACCAGGAAGCCCTGCAAGCACGGCCTCCTCATTTCTATTAGGACAGAACAGGGAAATGGATCCCATACTTGTATTTCCACTCTTCAATTAGATTTTACTTGAAACAGCTGTCATAGTTTTGGTGCCACTGGAGCCCGACTGAAGCAGCATTAACACCGGGAACGACAGCGCACAGAGGAAGTGAAGTAGCCGGCTGAAATTGATGCTTAATGATGTTAGATGGCTACAATAAAGCCAAAACTGAGACGTATTCAAAACAGGCATAGCTATTAACACAGTTCAAATGTATGTTGCATCCAGATGTCGAGCTAGAAAATAACCAGACAGCTAAAATAAGCTTTGGTTTGGAAATAAACCTGAAGATCTGCGACGTTAATGAAAACTTAAAGCTCTTCATGATGTTTTCAGAGTCAAATATCTTCACTGGTTTATTAAAACGTGATGTGGGAGTGTAAAAAGTCATAGAGTTACTCTGAAGTTTGTCCTTGTGGGTGTGTTTGATGTGTATGATTCATTCTTTTTTTTTTTTTTATACTTTTTTGCTTTTAAATGGACAGTTGGCTTGATTGTATTAATTGACTATTCTTCTTATTCTTGTTATCATAATGTGAAGAATCTTAATCCAACATAGTGTCAAGTTTGAATACATATCTCCTTAGAATAGCTTTCTCCCAAAACAGGCATCAGAAAAAGTTCATCTCTTAGTTTTACTTTTATCATTTTGCTCTATTAGAATGTCTTTCATTAACACTTCTCTCTGAGTGTGACAGCGCCTCCTCGTTAGCAAACCAACTTGCCGGGTAGATTTCCAGTGAAAACGTGAATAGGTATCATTCTCTACAACTGCAGCAGCACTTTGCAGCCATGTGTAGCCAGTGTAGCTGCTCCGAGGCCAGCTGAGGAGAAAGCTGTTGTTGCACTTGGCTGCAAACAGCGTAACTGTGGAAATCTTAGGAGGGGTGGTGCAGAACAAGAACACACGCACTCAGCAAATCTTTTATCCTGGATAAATAAAGGTGAGAAAAAACTGACAGATGACATTAGCTCATGTCAGTAGCTTCGTGAGAGATGTTATTGAATACCTGCTGCATACATTATTCAGAATTTTTGGCGGAGCGCCACCGTTTGAATCCAGAGCGGCTCACTGACTTTGCACATTAAAAAGGAATGAACGCGTGGTTTTAGAGGCGGGGAAATAAAAGAGCGAGTCAGAAAGACAGCAAGAGCATCCTGACCTGTCCGCAGTCATTGATTATGTGCTCTTCACATTCCACTGTTTTGATGCGCAAAGTGGACAAGTCTTTTATTAACGCACTCTGTGTCCATCAACAAGCCCGAATCGAGAGAAAGAGAGCTGCACAGCCCGTCTGTCCACGCCACAGCAACTCTGCACTTATTCCATCGTTTCCCTCCCGGATCGAATTACGGATACGGGGTGGGGGAGAAATCCATAATCCACAAAAACACTCTGTCCGTCACTCCGCGACTCAGACGCTTTTGCCCTGTACTCTAACTCAATAAATAGCTTTTAAGTATGGAAAAGGTATTTTCTCCCCCTGATGAAGGACTCTCACTCAGCTATTTCGGCCCATCAACGCGTTGTCCGATCCAAACCCCACTTCATCAGAGCTGCTTCCTCAACAGCTGTTGTTGTGGTCCATCCAATTAATGCAGGCTGCTTCCTCTGCTTTCACCATCACACCGACGCTCTGCCACGTGATCACGCACAATCCATACGCATGTTTTTAGCATGTTGGAAACACTCACAGGACAATGTGTACCTGTGCTGAGTGACAGGAATCAGGTTTCAGCTCTGGTTCCCATTCATCGATTCGCCTCTTACCGGTGCCCTGACGCTAAGTGATACACTAAGTGTGACTGATGGGCAGATTATACGTACACCAGCAAAATGAGCTGAAATGTTTTGACTTAAATTATGTAGTTAGCATGAACTCTTATTAGGAAATTCGTACACGCACTCATGTCCGGCCGTATAGTATAAATAAACCATTTTTCTGTCTCTGCAGTGCAGCGTAATGCAAAGCAGAAATGTTACACAGCGATATAAACATTAATGGCACATTTGGCAGAATCATGATCTAAATATGGATCGGTCTCAAAGGTTTAAGTGAGATTTGAGTATTTTTATTATGCCTTGAAACAACAATATTAACAAAATGTCTTATCTCAGATTTCATCTTCTGGCTTTTTCTGACTTTTCATCAGTAAATAGCGTATGCTCAGCTCTCCCCGAGTTCTGTTGTCATCAAGTGCTTTAGAGAAGAAGAAAAAGCTGTATATTTTAATTTCATTGGGTAGCTTGTGGTGCTGTTGCATTAGGAAACTCAACAGCCCACTGGCATTTAAAATAATCACTTGATGTTAACTTAAATTGACATAACAGACATTTCAATTTAAATGGAAAAAAGGATGGGGAAGGGTTAGGGCGTTCATGAAATAAATAATGATAATGATAATAATAAGTGCTTTACACAAGGCTGCACTTACAGGTCAATAAATCTTTATATTTTCCAATTAAATGATTTCATTATTGTAAGGACTTCAAAACTCAGCCCTGCTCGATGTTGACAAGCTGCTTTTTCTTTTTATGCACTATCACTGTTTTCCAATGAACCCTCTGATAATATGTGCAGCTGTTTATGAACTGCTAACCTGGCTCTCCTCACCTTTGACCCCCAGGTCCTACCTGGACATGCTGAAGGTCATCATGTTCAGTTACCTGTTCTGGTTCGTGCTCACCATCATCTTCATCACGGGAACCACACGCATCAGCGTCTTCTGCATGGGATACCTGGTGGCCTGCTTCTACTTCCTGCTCTTTGGTGGAGACCTGTTACTGAAGCCAATCAAGAGGATCCTGCGCTACTGGGACTTTCTGATTGCCTACAACATCTTTGTTATCACCATGAAGAATATTTTGTCTGTGAGTAGATGAAATCCTTCATGAGGAGGAACTGATCGGCTGCATTCGCTTTTCAGCTGTTGTATGACTGTGTGGTTTGAGGAAGAAAGATGAATTTACTATAAACCTCTCTGTTCACAGAGATACAGCTCACACTGTGTGTGCCATCAAAGATAATTCATAATTTATTCTCAGCTAAATTATTACTATCCTGTGTTTTACCTAAAATTTTCCTATTTTTAATTTCATTTATGTGTTAAATGAAACGATTGCATATCTGGGGCGTGATAAATGGTTGTTGTTGTTTTTTTCTGTCCACAGCTCTTGGCTTGTGGTTACATCAGCTCCCTGGTGGAGAATCAGTGCTGGTTAATCCAGTTGTTCAGTTTGGCCTGCACCATTAAAGACTATAACATCACAACATCCCAGGAGAAGCTGCGTGAGTGACCTCGACATATGACATTTTTGTTGTACAGTTGTCATCATTGCTGCTGTTTTTAATTATTCAATTTTCTTTAATCTGTGGATACAACATGAGAAATCCTTGTTTTTACTACAATTTGTGCCCAGATCTGCAGTAGCAGATTGTGCGTCCGAGAGCATTTCCTATCAAGTAGACATTAGCCCTACATCCGTGCTTATTTTTCCTCTGTCTGGCCAATTTAATTCAGTGCGGTTTTCATACTAATCCCAGCAGGAAACTCATTTACAGTGATAAGAAAAAAAAGATCAGCCGGAACACTGTGTGAAGCAGCAGGTTCTCTGAAAATTAGTCTGCGGAGTTCACACTCACTTTTAATGTTTTTCAGTCAACTATAACTTTTAATATTTTTGCGTCCCTGGCACTGCTGCTTACTTTCAAAGAGATGACCTGTACGCACCTGCTAATCACATTGCAGGTTATTGGTTATTTTCCAACTACTAATGAATTTGTTGTGCTGCGAAGTCATTAATTTAGACACTAAGTGTGACCATGTCCGGTGCCAGCCATAGATCAGCAGTGCGAGCTGCCCAGGAACGAGGCCGGGATCATCTGGGACAGCATCTGCTTCGCCTTCCTGCTGCTGCAGAGGCGAGTCTTCATGAGCTACTACTTCCTCCATGTGGTGGCTGATATCAGAGCATCACAGATACTTGCATCCAGGTACACTGCTGCTCTGTGCAGACACACTCCTCGCCGCCGCATTCAGACCCCTTCTAGTGAAGCAGGAAACTATTCCTGGAAATATTTTAGCAGTTTATATTTGTGTGTAACTAGAATATTAGTTGTGCGTGTGATGTGCTTGATTCATTCATGTCATTAGTTCCACCTGTGGTTTTCTTGCTATAACTCAAAAAGTAATTTGTGGAAAAGGTCTATGAATTAGATTCATGTGGAAACTCCTGTGATCCTGCAGAGCTATCAGGATTTAGCACGAATAAATCAGAAAGCAAAACAGCATGTGAATTATGATGTAGTGCTTCGACAGAGAGTCTGTTACGCACATTTAAGGTGTCTGCCACAGAATTTATTGTTTTTGCTCAGTAACAGCTAAAGTCAATCAGACCTACACATATTTGTTGGGTTGCTGATGTGTGTCTGTGTGTTTCAGAGGAGCTGAGCTTTTCCAGGCCACTATTGTGAAGGCAGTGAGGGCCCGACTGGAGGAGGAGCGCAAATCTGTGGAGCAGCTAAAAAGACAGTGAGACTTTACGCATTTTTAATCAGCACCCTAAACATGCTTCATGTTGTGTGACGCTGTGGGTTTGGTTTGTGTGTGCAGCGCGCAATACTAAGGAAAGCTTTATATATAGAGTATAAATTTAATGGATTCTTGTCAGAGATTTCGACGTTTATTTTTCAGATTTGCTATCGCTAACGTTGGGATTGTGCACCAGTCTTGAAGAAATATTGTCAGATGAGCATCAAACTTGATTTCTACCCACTAAGAAGGGGAAAGTCTCCAGAGGCAGATAGCAACACAGATATGAACTCGTCTCTCGTGCTAACCAGCAGGCCCCAGCCTGGCCTGCCACTTTCCAACAGCGAGCCACTGAAGCCGAGGCGCCGCTCAAAGGGCGTGTTGTAATATCTTATGTTGTAAATACGTGGACGGCCATGTGACTGTCATCAAGAAGTCAGTTTATATTTATGGCGGAAAATAATTTCAAATAGCCCTTTTTTAAAAGTTATGCATTTTTACATGAACGTATATTTTTTTAATCAGTTATTTGAATTTGATTTTAAGATGTTTGTCCACTTTACTTACACAAAAATATGTGATTAAAAAAAATATGTTTACTCTCATAGAATTTTCTAAATGGGTATTATTGCAAATATTAAGTAGTTGTGATTGGTTTACAGTTAGAGAAATATAGTATCCCTCAGGTTTACACGAAATACAGCGTGGAGCGATGGCTTTGTCCATTTCAGCGCCGGATGAGTCTCATTTGATTTCATTTAGTCGCTGAGTGAGAAGATGTGATTCACAAAACGTGAGCGTCGCTGGTCACTGGTTTAAAAGCTGCGTCTGGCTCGGTCTTTATTGTTTCCTGGGCGTCTCCTCTCAGTATATCGCACCACATAAAGTCAATGTTTTTCAACCACTTACACTTTCCTCAGGAGTTACTCATGAGCTCTGATAATATCCACTCACCCGCTTTAATGAGCACTCTGCTGTTACATAACATTCACTAATTTCCATACGAGGCCTGGAGATGTTTATGGTTAGTCTGTTAGGCCGTCGGTGATGTTCCTCCGTGTCGATACTTCGCGTCTCTTCACCGTCTCTCTGATCTAATCAGGATGGAGCGCATTAAAGTGAGGCAGCAAAAGTTTAAGAGGGGCAAGGAGAAGATGCTGAGCCTGGCACAGGAGTCCGGTGAAGGACAGACCCTCGTCCAGCCCGAGGACGATGACGATGGTAGGATGAACCTGTGCAGTCAATATGGTGGAAAAAAGTTTGTGTAATCAATAATAGAATGCAGTCATGTTGTGTAGCCAAAAAAAAAAAAAAAAAAAAAAGTCTTTTCACTGGTATTTGAGCTAAAATAGCAGCTTCGTGCAGTACAAAATGTGGAAGAAACTGATTTTCTTATGACATGTTGCACTGATGTATTTGTGAAATTTTAGGAGCACAGCGAACGAAAACCAAGACCAAAAAAAAGCAGTGGTGGAGGCCGTGGGTTGACCATGCTTCCAGTAGGTTGACCCCCCAACCCTCTTATTTCTTTTCCTCCACTCTGATCGGCCCTTGTGTCCTTGACCAGAACGCTGAAGATTCCCATACTGCCCCTGGACTCTGAAGGCACAGACGTAAAGCAGCTCTTCTCCATCCAGACTTTAGTCATTTTCTGTCTCTATTTAAGGGCCCTTGTTAGCTGCAGGTCTCATTACTGTACAGAGTGTGTGTGTGTGTGTGTGCGTGCGCTGAGAGGCACTTCAGTTTTAAGATGATCTACACTGTGTCAGCATCAGTGCAGATCTGGGTTTCCTTAAATAGGCACGACGAGATGATGTAGAAAGAGAAAATGACTAACGGCTGGAGGTTGGCGGTTGACACTGTTTAAAACATGAGCGACAGTCTGTCCTAAAGGGCCCACAGTAGAGAATCACCATGCTGTAAGGTGTTTTCATGCAAAGATATGAAGTCCACTCACCTTTATTGTCAGTACTGGAATAAAGGACGGAGCGTTTGTTCATTCTTTGCCTGCAGACATGATCACCAAACAGGTGTTGCCAAGGAGAAAATCAAACAACAGGAGCCAACGATCAAGCGTATTTAAAAGACGACCTTTACAGTCACTTTGTGGTAAATACAGGAATAGCAGCATCTCTCTGAGTCAATACAGCGGTCGGCCTGTTTGGTTTGAACTCATGTCTCTTATCGTACTCCATCCCCACATGACATTTTCAAATTATTTCTCCATTTTTATCTCTTTGTCATTTGATGTTTCATCTCCATTTCCCAGCATCCTCCCTCACCTCCCACCCACTGTGGTTCTGTTCAAGGACATAAGTCAGCCCTGTCTATACCAATGCTTCTAACACTTAACCACTGGAGTCTGCCGAGTAGCTTAAGGCGACTCTGCCTCCTGGATAATGCAATCCTTCATTGTGATTTGTGCTCATAGTTACAACAATCATACTAACATTGTTGCGTGTTGTGTTTTCTGTTTCATCCTTTCATGGCCCTGTGTTTTTTTTTTATGTGTGCAGATTTCATTTAATATGATAGAACAGAATAGTTGGATTTTCCTGCACCTTTACCTCAGCAGGGAGCCTTCAGTGTGCCTTTTGTTTCTGTCACTGTGAAAACACGACTGACTTGCAGCCTGTGTTTGACTGAATGTAACAACCCTCTGCCCCTCAGTGGTGAGAAGCGGAGACTATTACTTGTTTGAAACCGACAGTGAGGAGGAGGAAGAGGAAGAGGAGAAAAAAGAGGAGGAGCCCCCAAAGAAGTCAGCGTTTCAGGTAACTCCTGGGTGACATCGGTTTGTCACAGGTATCTCTGGTTGTTTTCATCGCCGATGAGGCACTGAATGGTAACATGTTGCTGCACCTGCCAGATGAATGAACAGTACAGGTGTAAAAAAAATATCACGCTTGTTCAGGCAGCTAACATTTGATTCGTTTTTTAATGCTTCTGTCCATTTTACTCTCTTTTTTTTTTCCTTTCTTGTTTGAAAATTTCTGACTGATTTTGAATGAGTTCTTATTTTGAATTAGTCTTTTACAAGAATCAAAGGAGTAAAGCTGTTAATAATGTATTAAGCTGTGTCTGTTGACTTGCATGGTATCCTGGACCAATAACTCCGCTCCTGTTCAGAATTACCTCAGACCTTCACTGCTGCGAACAATATGAAATGTTTCCTACTAATCCTCTCCCACTCTGTTCCCTCTGTAGCGAGCTATCGGGAAGTTTGTCTCTGCTGTCCTGGCTTTGCCCAGGTCTATCATTAAGCTGCCTAAGACTATTCTGCACTATGTAGTGAAGGCAGGCAAGGTACTCACCACCAGAACTAACACAAACCTTCTGTGTCACCCGTCAGCCTCACTAACAGCTAACATCACCTCACACACGTCTGCTTCTCGGCTTTAATGACTAATTCCTACTAAAGGAGACTTAACAATCCAAAAATCTGATGTTAAAATCTTTTATTTACTTCCGATTGGCTAACTGTCTTTAATCTGAAAGGTTTTGGACATGTGTTATTGTGTTTCCTATTCGTGTCTGTCCTTATTGTTGTGGTCTGCTGCTCAGACAGATTCTCGGTTATATCATGGTCACTGAAGCAGTGGCAGAAGTAGCACTTGGTGATACGTGTGAATGCTTCATATCGGTTTTACAGCCTGAAATTGTATAACTGTGTTGTTGTAATATGTTTTAAAATGAAATGATTTCCTGCAAATTAGTGCAGTTATACATCAGTCCACAGTAAAAAACAACTTGTAGATGTAAAAAAAAAAAAAAAAAAAAAAAAAGCTCTCAAGAGGAGAAACTGACATTATTGAACAGCCATTTCTTCATTTAGGAATATTAGTGCCTGAATGCACCATCAAGCCCAAAAGTGAATCCAATATGACCCAATTATCTAACTTATAAAAAAGTAAAACCAAAAAAGGAATAATTAGATAACGCAGTGATTAATATCTGTGCCATCCCTGAACTGAAGCAGTCATCCACCTGGATAGTAGGAAATTATTTTCAGAGAATCAAGAACACAGTGATTCATCCTTTCAACGATGCTCAACTGCTTCCCCGTGTTCTCCAGTTCCTTTACCACGCCTGGATCACAGACCCCAAAGCTGCTCTGAGGGCACGGGGCAAAGAGAAACGCAAATTTTGGAAGAAATACACCAAAGGAGTTCGGCGCAAGAAAAGTAATAAAGATGGTGAGCAAGTTCAAGAAACAGAAACAAAAACGGCAACCCTGAAAGAAGCTGATATAAGTTATGACTGAGGATGTAGTTAAATATCTTTGATGGATCTCCTCTGTTCATCAGCAGGTCACGTAGCCATAGAGGTCGGTGAACTGTCTGATGGGCAAGAGAAGGAGGACACCAAGCACAGCAGTGGTCAAGGTGAGCTTCTACTCAAAAAACAAGCACATGCTGGACACGCTGACAGAGGATGAAGGAAACGCATTGATTACTCTCATTTCTTTGACATGCAGTTTCAGGGTGTAGTTTTGGGACTTGATATTTTCCCAAAAGAAGATCAGCTAATCTGATTAAAAGTCTTATAATTTTTAAAAATGGATCCATCCAGAGAAATTTGGACATTTAATGTTTTACCTTTTAAAGCCCAGTTTGGAGCCAAAAAGTTGCAAGGTGCTGACGCTGAGAAATTGACAATGCGGCATGAATTTCCCTCCCTCAGACAACATCATCAAACGAGTGTTCAACATCATTAAGTTCACCTGGGTGCTCTTCCAGACGACGGTGGACAGTTTCACCAAGTGGATGAACGACGTGTGCAGAGAATACATCGACATCTCCACCGTGCTGCGCATTGAGCGCTGCATGCTGACGCGAGAGGTCAAAAAGGTACCTGACCCATCCTGATGTTTCACTTCAAACACGGTGGAGGAAAGTTATGCTCATGTGCTTTTATTTCAACTTAGCTTCAACGTGAGCTGTACTTTTGATTATTAATATGAATCTGCTAATAAACTTTGTGAAGTTGTCTAATAAACGTAGTGGAATTAATTCTTAAATGTGGTGAAGAACAATACTAGAGTCGCAGAAAAAGACAAAGTACTTCAAGGTTGCTGTTTTTACTGTTGCCACACTTGAATAAAAGTGAGAGAAATAAACAGGAAGTCATGAACTGAGCTCCTTCCTCCAGGGGAACGTGCCGTCCAGAGAGAGCATCCATGTCTACTACCAGAAGGCCATGAGGCTCAACATGTCCAGGCAGGCCAGTTTAGACCAGCTGAGCGATGACGAGTCCGCCTACAGCTCTTCCAGGGTGCGAAGGAGGCGACGGGTCTACCCCATGGAGAGCCAGGACTCCACAGCCTCCAGAGACAGTATATCCAGGTACAGAGGGCCTGATGGCGGTCATCGGACTAAAGGAATATTTGGAATAGATTCTGGCCTCTTACCATGTTCCTCTCTGAGCTGTTTGCCTCTCCGTCTTCTCACATAAAAACCAAAAAACACACTTTTGTTTAATGTTTCCTGATTCAAGTGAAAACTACTAACTACTAATACACTAATATTTGTTTCTCACATGGACACTCTCCCTTTATATTCTTCAAGTGGCAGTTGGTGAGGGCCAGTTCATCCACGTGACTTACATACATTAAAAGCATTTTAAATTTTCACGTCTTGCAGTATCTAGACGTAGTTAATTTGTTTTTTTGTGTGTGTGTAAAATTTTAGCATAATCTGGATCAGGAATTTACAGACAGTGTGAACTGTGGTGAAAAAGGGGAAGTAGCATTGATTATCTGGGACACTAAGTGTGTAACAGCCCACTTTCTATTTGTGTGCAAGAAAAAGTAAAAGAGAAAAATATACATGAATAAATAATATTTAGATCAAAAGACATTCTAAATATATCTTTGGAGGGATACACAGCAGCAGCGAGGTTGCTCAACTCCATCTTGTGTTTATCATCACATTGAGCCATTTAATCCAGATTCTTTGACTGAATCCAGATGTTGGAACTTCACCACACACACACAGAATGGGACCTAACGTACGCATCCCATAAACACATCAATGTAGTAGGTTAGAGTTATTCCAGGTCTTTAAGCGTGTCGTCCCCTCGCGGTCTTGACGTGGTCACGGGGAAGATGTCAGTGTCCTCTCATTTGCAGTTTGCAGTTTTTTGCTGTGTTCGGTTTTCTGCTTGGTTTCATGGTAAACAGGGAGCTCATGTCCCTGCTCATTTTTTATGTTAAAATGAGTTTCATTGCTTTAAAATAAGCCTTCCATCGATCCCATGAACCTTCTCACCGCCGCTCATTCCATCTGTCACTCTCACCACCTCTCAGTGCCTTCACTGAGGCCACCACGCTGTTTTCTCGCCAATCCACGCTGGAAGACCTCGATGGGATGCCAGAGTGCATTCCCAAAACCAGCGAGCGTCCCAGGCCCAAACTGCATAAGATGTCCGGCCTGGACCTGTCCAATTCATCAATGGACAGCGCCAGCAGCTTCATATCCAGGTGCCTGGCCTCTGCGTCACCTTTACACACGTCATGATTAACATCCATGCTTCTCCTGACTCCTGTTTGTTTCTTTTGATGTCTAACTTCAGCTGAATCATTGCATGACCATTACATAACACCCCCCCCCCCCTTTTTTTTTTTTTACTGCATCCTGTAAATAACCAAGAACACGCATGTCCTCTTTCTAATTTTAAGATTTTCACCCATTAATTGTGATATGAACTGTGGTTATATAACGTTTCGTTTCTTCCTCCTCAGAAATTGATGCCTAGGATAAATATAAACGTCACTTCTTCCCTTTTACATGTCGGGGAGTATTATTTGGTAACTCTTGAATGTAGATACCTCTATGTAGTGTTTATAATAACATTTTTACAATAAAGTCCCAAGCAAATTTTCTCCTCTGTGGTCAGCCACGGGTGGAGGCCCATGATATGACGTTGACTGGCAATGTAATAATGTAGAACACATTTATATTCTGCTTCGTCTGTGTCAAAGAAAAATAATGCGAACAAGAACACTTATTGTCCTCTGTAAGTAACTTTTAAAAGGGAACAATATGCCCTCATCCATGAGTAGGGTGCGAGTGGGTTGTTAAAAATAAAGTCCTTTTAATAAACATGGACTAGAACATTATAAAAAATAAAACCCGAAGGGAAGCAGATTGCAGCTTCTTTCTTTGTTCATTCTGTATAAACTGGGACACTGAGATTGTGTTACAGACGTCCGATTTTTCCAGCTGCAGTTTAACTGATTGACACGATCCCTGTTGTTTCTGTCTCCTGCAGTGAACCAACCCAGTGCATCTCCCTGTACTCCAGACAGGGCACCACAGACACCATAGAAGAGGTGGAGGATGAGCAGGACCAAGGCGAAGACGCCTGGGAATCCAGACAGCTGGATGACAGTCAGGGGGCCAAGGGTGATCTGTGGAGTCACCCAGAGTCTGGGGAGAAGGAGGGGGAGGAGGCACTACAGGTACCAAAGGAGCAAGAGACGGAGGAGAGAGAAGAGGCACCATGGGACTCTTTTGGCCCAGGTGAGGGCCCCTCCTGCAGGCTGGAGGAGGCAGAGTGTGCTCCTCCTGTCCAGGACGAAGATCAGGGGGGACAGCAGGACTTCATGGAGACGGAGGGGCCGGGAGGGTTGCTCTACACCCCCGACACAGACGCTTCCAAAACATCTGACGCCGACGTGCCTCCCAGCTACAGCAAGGCGGTCAGCTTCGACCGTCTGGAAGTCAGCGACGACGAGAGTGACATGGACAGGAAGAGACGTATGATCATGACCTCTGACAGCCCCTCAGACAGCAGGTCGGACATCATGCTGCCCTCCATGACCACCGAACTGACCGCCAGCGAGCTGCTGCTCAACAAGTAAGTCCACAACCAGCTAAACCGTCAAAGTTTCTGTTGAAGGCTGTTTTATGAGCTGATTTCAACCATATTGCCACCAAAAAAAAAAAAAAAAAAATCTGGACCTTTGATTTGAATTATGTTCATGATCATTTTAGCAGATCATTTCATTTATTTCAAAATGAACAAAAAAGGTTGGACTGTGATTAACAAAAGATCAACATTAAAAACACCTCACCTGTCCACCTCAGCCAATCAGAAGTAGGGTGGGGGGTTTCTGGGAGAACTCGGTTGAGATCCAGCAGCAGGTGATGCTGCACCTGCATAACAACTTGGGAAAAAATGAGCTCTTTGTCAAACATGAATGGCTGCTGCACATATTTCAGCGCCCAGCAAACGATAGCAATATGCCAAACTTAGTTTTTTTTTCCTCCGAGTTGACCTGTTGAGTGAACGCTAGGATATCGGAGATTTCCGAGTTGTAATGTGGAATTCTCTGTTCCGAGTTTTCGTGACGCAGCATTCATCAAAGTCACTGTTGGAGATGATGGAGAGTAAGTTGATGAAGCCAGGGGAAGACGTCCTAACAACAGAAAAAGGACTTAGAATAAGTGGATAGAAGAGAGGGGCTGGTTATTTATTTCCCATTTGGTATTTAGAATGAAATAGTTTACTATTACACCCCCCTGGAAAAAAAAATCAGGCTCAGGATTCATTCTTACTTTAAGCCCTGTCTTTATCATAGAGTCAGAGAGAATCAGTCACACTCTGTCTGTGCAGGATGTTTTATGACGAGGAGCTGGACCAGTCAGACAAGTTTTATCAAAGCCAGCCTCTGATGCTCCAGCTCTGCTACGCCCTCTACAACATGCTGGTGGCCCACTCAGAAATGGTTTGCTACCTGGTCATCATCATCAACCACATGGTGTCGGCCTCCTGCGCCACACTGGTGCTCCCCATCACCATCTTCCTTTGGGCCATGCTCTCTGTGCCGAGACCCAGCAAACGCTACTGGATGACGGCCATTGTCTACACTGAGGTGCCGTTTTAGAACAAGTTAAACTTGGATTTGTGCTCTTCTCAGTCAGTATATTATATTGTTCAAGTAGTGGATGTGTTATGTAGGAAGTAAGCTCCAGATTCTGTTGTGTGACATTAAGTTAAACACAGTTTTTAAACATCAATATATTATGCTGTAAACCCTTTTTGACAACATAGTGCCATAGCGATCGCAGAGTACAAGATTCAGAATCAGCATAAAACATGAAAACTGAGCAATAATTGCATTACAGTCTTACAGTAAGATCGCATTTGGTGTTATTGATGTTTACACGACAACTTCTCTCAGGTTTCACTGTAAATCTTCATTTTGGTCCGTGGTCCGGAAAGCTTCACTGACACTGATGTCATTTTCCCCTCCAGGTCACCATCGTCACCAAGTACTTCTTCCAGTTTGGCTTTTTTCCCTTCAACCAGAACAAGATGGATAAGAACAAACCGTATCACCCTCCCAACATCATCGGTGTGGAGAAGAAGGACGGTTATGTTCACTATGACCTGGTGCAGTTACTGGCTCTCTTCTTCCACAGATCCATCCTGAAGGTACCCGCCACCACACAATTTGGACTCTCTGTCTGTATTCAAGTCTTTTCTTATTGTAAACAAATTTACCCATCGTAAGCATATTTGAGGTTTGACGTCCACTAGTTGAACACATCAATAAGGAGCGTCCTGGTTGCCGAGTGGCCAAAGTGTCTATCATGTGCTAATGTTGTTCTTTCTCTCTCCTTTGTCTTTCTTGTATATCTCTAAAATCTACCACTTGAAAAGCTCAGAACTGAAATGGCCAAGAAATCTTTAAAAAACACATCAGACCGCCACAGCTGTCAATTTAGGTATTGTGGGTTTATTTGAGTCGATGACACGCCAGCCTGCTGACTCACTAAAACACAATTTATGTTTCAAACCAAAAGTGAAGATAGTCCCCAACAAATACAAAACTATTCCGGCTTGAGTAACTTTTGCTACAGTGCAGTTGTAAAGCATTGAGACAGATTAACACCCCACCTACTGCCACTAAACTGCTCTTTAGACATTATCTACTACAGCGTTTTATTAAATTGAACACTATAATCTATTGATAAACTCAATTCCACACAGAAAATGACTCTGAAACAACATTTAGATCATAATGAAAGACCAACTACTGAAATATTGTTTTAAATTGTGTGGCAACAAATTACTTTTGCGTCTGCTCATCGTCATGATCATCAGTACTGTTAAAGTATTGGCCTGATTTAGCTTTGTATGTCCCTGCTCCACTCAGATTGAGTTATTTCTATCCATCCATTTCTGGTTTCTCGGCAAATGGAAAAAAAAAAATGGAGTGCAGTGTTTCCTCTTTGTGGGACAAACGCTCTGACTTTTCATTTTTGGGATTTGCTGTGAAATTTTATACTTGCAACTGCAATATCTTGACCAAATGAGCTGACTTGGCCATAAAGCACTGCGTCTTCTCTTCATGTCCAGTGTCACGGTCTGTGGGACGAGGACGACCCCAAAGACAAGAAAGAGGCTGCTCGTCAGAGCGAGTCGGAGGACGAGGGAAAGGACAAGGATGGGAGCGAGAGGGAATCTTCCTCTTCTGTGATCAGTGAGGGCAGAAGCTCCACTCACTCCTTGAGGTCCACAAACTTTGGGACCTCCATAGATTCAGGACACGTTCAGGTGCACGTCCCACAGCAGCAGACCTTCCAGCGTCGCAAGAGCTCCAGTGGAGGCTCGCACATTTCTCACCGATCCCTTCACTCCTCTGCAAGGTCAAAGCGAGGCAAGGACCCTTCTCTGTCCTTTACAGCTGCCCTAAAAATGAGAGTGACTGACAGAAGTCAGCAATTGACACCTCAGTTCTTCAAACAAAGCTCTAAACGCATAATCACAACTTTTTCAACAGTTATTTACAATTACAACAACGTCTTGTGTTCTCTATCCTCGACCCTCGGATGAGGTCGGGCTGTATCATTGACTCACGGTTCATTTGCAGCCTGATATGTAAATTGTTTCCACAGGAAGTACCAACTCCCACAACAGCAGCCACAAAGATGGCAGCGAGGCCAGCGTCCAGCAGAAGACCCGCAAGGAGATGATAATGGAGAAGCTGAGAGAGCAACTCTATAAAGGAAAAGCTTTCATCATAAAGCGGTACGAGGAAGACTTGTTAGTTTTTGGTTTTAGTCTCTGAAGCTGGACAGCTGTGCAAGACAGTGTGTAACTTCGAGAGGCCACTGTTGAGAAACGTGCTCAGCAGATATTCTGGATGAGTAATGGAGGATGTGCGCTGTGGAAAATCACATCAGGGATACACCAGCTAAAACCTTTCAAAGGTCTAAATTTAGATCTTTAATTACAGCATTACCGTCAGGCCAGTCAGTGTAATTTTTGTAAGTGCTGCCACAAACCATTCAAAAATGTTATTGCTCTAAATTTAATCACGGTAAAACAAGTGGTTTCTGAGATATTACGTCTAAAACTTGCAACTGAAACGCACTAAAATGATACTTGACTCAGTCACAAACAACAATCACACAGCACAAATGCCCAGTTATCCATTATAAAAGCAAAACCAAAACACAAAACAACACAGACAACACAAACAAGGAGTTTTACAGAAAACTAGCTTGACAACACAATAACAACACAAAGTCATAAGATTTATTTCCATTTTGAGTCTGATGTGTCATGATACCATGAACTCGTGCTCCTGCGTAGGTTCATGGAGCTCTACCTTCCCATGAGGCAGTTCTTCTACAGCCTGATCCATCCGGACTACAGTGCCGTCACCGACGTCTACGTGCTGATGTTCCTCGCTGACACCGTCGACTTCATCATCATCGTGTTTGGATTCTGGGCGTTCGGTGTAAGGTTATTTCTATTTAAACAGAGTTGAATTATGCCTCTGATTAACAACATCTTAATTAGTCTCACGTGTTCACCTTTTCTCGTCGCAGAAACACTCAGCCGCAGACATCACCTCGTCTCTGTCGGAGGATCAGGTCCCAGGACCCTTCTTGGTCATGGTCCTGATCCAGTTTGGGACCATGGTGGTGGACCGGGCTCTCTACCTCAGAAAGTCTGTTATGGGCAAGGTCATCTTCCAGGTCATCCTGGTCTTTGGGATCCACTTCTGGATGTTCTTTATCCTGCCAGGAGTCACAAAAAAGTGAGAAGCTAATCTTTCCTGAAACATTTTCAACTTTTCATCTAAAATCATCAAGTGTAGTATATAAAGAGAAAACTGCTGGCTGATCATTGGCACCATTTTTGATAATCAATCATTGTCTTAGTCCATTTAGCAAAATCACTAAATGCCTGAATCAGCTGCTTTTCAATGTTACAAAAATCTTTACTGAAAATTTAATTCAGTAACTTAGTTCATTAAGAGACTTCATTGACTCAGCTTTTCTAGTTCACTTTGTTTCAAAAAACATCTAAAATTTTAAGACCCCCGAGGAGTTTTTTATGTTGTTTATAAACCCCATTTGTGGTTCTAAAGAGAGACAAGAGCTGATTATTTATCCATTTTTTACGCAGCGTGTGTCTGTTTTCTCTCCCCCTGCAGACGTTTCAGTGAGAACACGGTCGCCCAGATGTGGTATTTTGTCAAATGCATCTACTTTGGGCTGTCGGCTTATCAGATCCGTTGCGGTTATCCAACCCGCGTTCTGGGAAACTTCCTCACCAAGAGCTACAACTATGTCAACCTCTTCCTGTTTCAAGGGTGAGTGACGCTGGGAAAGTATCATTGTTTCCAGCTGGACAAACGTGTCCAAGGCCTCGGTCATCTCAGGACATTTTACTCAAAAGATGGCATTATCCTTAAAAAGCCTTCTGTCTCAAAAATATGTGAAAATATTTGCTAAAGGAAATGTCAGTTGGACATCTTTAATTTTGTATCTATTTCATGCCATATGTTATTTCTTTTTTACACATCTAAGGAACCTAATGATTTTAAAACTGGAGAACCTGTAGAACAAAAAGGTAAAAGGATACAAAGATGATAAAAATGGCCATGAAAACATGACAGAGTTCAACTTTGATTTAAAAACAGCAAATATTTAAAATGAATTAAAAAATGAATCATTCTTAATTTATTTAAATTAATATTAATACTTTTTTTTTTTTAAGTATGTCAAATTTGACTTGCATCTCAGCAAGTATCTGTTGGCACGGACTGAAGGATCATGTGGAAGCTGCCAGTGTTGTTCTCACCCCTTATTGCTGCTGTTTTCAGTTTCCGCCTGGTGCCGTTTCTGACCGAGCTGCGGGCTGTGATGGACTGGGTTTGGACCGACACCTCGCTGTCTCTGTCCAGCTGGATCTGTGTGGAGGACATCTACGCTCACATCTTCATCCTCAAATGCTGGAGAGAGTCTGAGAAGGTGTTTTTCATCGTGGCATCAGCCTGCTGAGCAATGAATGCCGTTCGGGGCCAAAGCCTGTCATGTTGGATTATTTTTTTAACATACAGCATTTATTCTAAAACTCACACATGCTTGCGTTGGTTGCTTTGTGACTTTTGGAGAGTTGATCTGAGCAGCATCAGCTGAAAGCAAAATTCAGGGAGCCATAAATTAAATAGCAAAGATAGAAGATTTAGAGCATGTTGATCAAAATATTCTTAAAAACGTCTTTATTCTCTGCCTCTTTCCAGTAAATAAGGCGCTTTGGTCTGCTGGATTATTTCAGGAACGCTGTGCTGTAAAGGCAGTAACCATCTTTTATCTCGCCCTTCTGCAGAGGTACCCTCAGCCAAGAGGCCAGAAGAAGAAGAAGGTGGTGAAGTACGGGATGGGAGGAATGATTGTGGTGCTGCTGATCTGTATCGTCTGGTTCCCGCTGCTTTTCATGTCACTTGTAAAATCCGTTGCCGGAGTTGTCAACCCACCGCTGGATGTGTCGCTAGAAATCACCCTGGCTGGCTTTCAGGTGTGGGCACCGTTTCAATTATCAGATCATTTATAGCGACACGATAAGAAAACGCCAAACAGAAAGAGCAAGAGCCCAAAGCCAAGACAACAGTTCCTGCCTCTGCTCTCATTCTTTCAGGGTTTCACTTGAAAGTCATGAAGTGAAACTTCTTGGTCAGGTTATTGGCTTCTGTTGGCTTTGAATCAGAGCCACACCAGATAAATAAAGCAATATTTTCTCAGACTTTTGCAAGATCTTTTTAGTGTGTGAAGTACGCGAGTGAAAACATCTCTATGGTAACAAAACAAAAGAAACAAGCATACAATTCATAGCCATATAATTTTTTTTCCACCTTGTTTTAATCTCCTCCTCCTGCAGCCGATCTTCAAAATGAGCGCTCAGCAAAAACAGCTGAGGAATGTGACGGCAGCCGAATTTGAACAATTCACAAAGAGATACTTTGATGATGATGTAAGTAAAAGAAATACGACACTGATGTTAAAGGTCTGCAATGTTAAATATATTTCTATAATTGACTGGTGAAAAAGAGCAGCGGAAATTACAGTGATGTGTCTTCAAGAACTCCCACATCTTCCTGACTGCTCTTCCGCTGACAGTGATCAAAACAAGATATTCCGTCTGTAGACATGCCAGCATGTCTATAGATGCTCTGAGTCTGACAAGTGGAAGTCAGTGGATGTTTAAAATTTCATCCTGATTCCAC
The DNA here is from genome assembly GCF_900963305.1 of Echeneis naucrates. Classification (NCBI taxonomy): domain Eukaryota; kingdom Metazoa; phylum Chordata; class Actinopteri; order Carangiformes; family Echeneidae; genus Echeneis; species Echeneis naucrates. The sequence goes on along the minus strand of NC_042527.1, from coordinate 17,820,463 downwards.
AGAGATCCCTCTAATAAGACAAAAACAGCAAGTCAACAAGGTCGTGCAGTTAACTCAGATTTTGTGCCCTTTCACTATTGAAACAAAGATAATCCTGCACCGTTCTTGCTCAGCTTTACGATTTATCGGTGGTCGTAATGTTTCCGCCTCTCTAGAAATCATTCAAACTGTTCTTTTAGCCATGATCTTAAAATAGACGATGCTCCCCCCTCTTTTCTCCCCCCAAGTATTGACAATGAATCCCCCCTTTCAGTCGGGGAGAGTCACGGTGTCACTGGGTGTGTTTGTGCCGGCTTTGGTAGGAAGCCTTGCAGTGGCTGGAGGGCTACATGCCCGAGGACCTGGTCATCGCTGAGCTGAAGGGCAGCTCAAACTCTCTGTGGACCATCAGTCCGCCCAGCAGGAACACCCTGATGGAGATGCTGAACACTTCCGAGGACTTCATTGTCACTGTGTCCTGGTCTGTGCAAAGGTAAAGACACAGTCACAGCGTGTTCACTCATATTTTCTGTTCGCTGTGTGTTCCTGTAGCTAACGATGTGACAGTTTGTGTCATTAAAAATATTCTGTTACTATTCTTTAGAATCTTTAAACTATATCTAAAATATGCCGCTGCAGTAAGTGCGGTTTGTTTTTTCTTCTCTGTGATCTCAGAAACATCACTTTAGGTGCCAAAGCTGAAATAGCTTCTGGAAAACGAACAACGTCTCTTGATGAAACCACGAGGCAGGAGCTAATACTTCTCCTGGACAGAAAAGGAGGCAACTCAGAAGTGTGAGTACATCAGCTGCTTTCCTTAAATAGAAAAAGCTCGTGTGAGAAGAGCAGTGACTATAAGTCTTTTCACAAAATGATACTGTTTTTGCAGGACCCTGAAAAATATCCTTCCTCGTTATATTCGAGCACCCAGTGACTCTGATGCCAGTCCGGTCAAACAGCTTCATCCAGGTGAACATAAACTGTCACCTTCACAAAGTTCTTGCTTATGAAGCCACGCTGCACGCTGTTTTTTTTTTTTTTTTCTCACTTTAAGCACAGATACAACAATTACGTAATATTTAGTAATTAAATCTTTATTTCATTTTCCTCTGAATTTGCTCATTGCTGATATTTCATCCCTCCATTCAGTTGTTGTTTTTTTTAATCTGGCATTATTTGCATTTTTTCTGATTAGATTCTGGAGATAAATTGTTGGACATAAATGTGAAGTTGAAACGAAACGAAAATGGGACGCAGCAGATCCAGGAATGGTGGATAGTCAACCAGACGGAGTTGGGGCCAATAAAGAGGAGACAAATATACAAGAAGGAAGAACTTCTGGAGCTCTACGTATTCAGCGACCAAGTCAGCCCGCCTAGTCTGGGCTTCCTGGCTGGATACGGGTAGGTGGTGACTGATGTTAGAAAACATAACAGAAAATATGATTTTGCTGTGTCTGCAAAATATGTTTACACTACATATGCCCTTCCCCCTCCATCACCTTGAGAAATAAGATGAGAAAGAATCTAAAGCTGAACACTTACCCTCCTCTCCTCTCCTCTGCAGGATCATGGGCCTGTACGCCTCGGTGGTTCTTGTCATTGGCAAGTTTGTGCGTGAGTTCTTCAGCGGGATCTCCCACACCATCATGTTCGAGGAGCTGCCCAACGTGGACCGGATCCTCAAGCTGTGCACCGACATCTTCCTGGTGCGAGAGACCGGGGAGCTGGACCTGGAGGAGGACATGTACGCCAAACTCATCTTCCTCTACCGCTCGCCAGAAACAATGATTAAGTGGACCCGGGAGAAAACAGAGTGAAACCCAGCAAAGGGGGACATCGAATACACGAAGGCGAGGCAAAGCTTTTCCTAAAGACGCTGGATGGGCGGTCTCTCTGTTGGAGCAAGTCTCTATTTCTGCCCATTTACCAGCTGAAGATGCTCAAAGCAGCCGAGGACCATGACTGTCCTCCTCGGCTGAGCTCTGTTGGCAGCGACACGGTGTCAGCTCCACACAAAAACCTTGTTCTTTTAGTTATCAGCTGGTATTTTTTACTCCAAAACAATAAAAACAAAAACAGGTTGCAGACATATTGGTAACAATTGAGCAAAAAAATTTGCCGGTGCTGTATTCATCTTGTAAAACCTGGCGCAGTTTGGCATCTGGTGGTTAAAATGAGCAGCTGGTGTTCAGTTGGGATAAAGGAATCTTTTTGGACTTTTTCCTCAGACATTAAAAGTCTTATTCCTGATTTTTACCCCTCTCCCTCGCCACTGCTCGTCATGCCTGTAAGATTTTCTCAACTGCACAGCAGGCAGAGAGAGGCTTGAACTTGTGACATTATTCCACTTCAAGGGCTTCCCACCAACAAATAAAGTGCACAACAATGACCACATGAGCACAATCTCCTATTTCCTCCAGCTGGAACACTTTGATCGTGGGACTGTGCAATATCAAGCTCTTGTGGACCCGAGTGAAAAGACCAGTTCTGGCCAGGACACGCGAACACAGCCCCACAGTTCTGTTGTTTGTTTGTTTGTGTTTTTTTTTTTCTTTTTTAAAATCAGAGGCAACATTGGGGCCTCTACACAGACACAATGCAGAAAACATTATCAGACAATCTTCAATTGCCTTATTTTGTTTGTATGAGAAGAAGTGAAACTCTTAACGACATATTTTTCTCAGGAAGAGCTGTTTCCACGGATATTAATTGTATGGGTTCTATGTTACCATATGTAGGCTTTGATGGAATTTAAAAGTGTATGGGATTGTAGAGAAGATGACAATTATTTAAATGGCATGAACTTTAATGTGGATATTGTTCAGGTGTTTGTTTACTGCACTGGGAGGCAGTCGGAAGTTGTATGAAGAAAGCAAATGTATCGCTGTGGACTGTTTTTTCCTCACACAGAATGAGATTAATTGCCAATCATCCATGTTCTAAATCACCCACAGGTTGGCTTGAGTCACAACCAGCAGAGGGCTGTTTCTGAATCAGGGTAGTAACGTGCATCAGCTGGTGGACTCATGCACATCACTTGTGAAGCGCTCGCTATGCAGCGCCTGCTGCTGTGCATCCAACCGTCAAGCTGAAAAAGACACACACACACACACAAAATAAAACAACCCCAATTCCTCACATGAAGGGCTGCAACATGAAGCCCTTTGGTCCAAACTATGCATTAGAGGACACTGTAGCATGAAAGAGAAACTTCATTATCAAATTTTCATTACATGTACATTCAAGTTTAAAGGGGAAGGATGTGTCACGGGGGGGGGGGGGGGGGGGGGGGGGGTGAAATGTGAAATAGTACCTGTATGTTAAGGTAATGTGGAATGACAGAGGTCCAGAGATGTGCAAATAAAACATTTGGAAAGGTGTGGAGTTTTTTTAAGACTGCTGTTTGAGTGAGTCAGCAGGTGCCTGTATCACAAAGCTGGGTTAACATACTTACCCAGACAATCGGTATCACCAACGCGTTAATTGAACCAAAAAGTTTTCCAATCTACATCAGTGGGTGTTCAACTAAAAGAGGCGGGGTTTGCTGTATCCGACCAATCACTGTAGAGAAGAGGCAAAAAGCAGCGCATTTCGTGATGGAGGAGCAAAGTATGATATACCGAAAATATGAGGAGTACAAATCCATCATTAAAAGAGTAACACAGGTGAAGACTCTGTCCCTGAGTAGATTACAGGGACAATGGTAATAATTCTCCACCACATCGGTCAGATTAATGTATGCTCCCCATAAATTTATGTTTCAGATTTTTTTATGGTTTATTTGACAATTTGAACCTCATTATTTCATGTTTAACCCCAGTGGAGCACAAATGACATGATAATCTGTGGTCAGTGGTTCTCCTATAATATCTTACAGGCTGTCTACGTATCTATGTTGTGGGCTATAACCAACAGCTGTACTTTTTACACTCTCTCTATAATGATTTGATAAAGTTTGTAGCTGACAGGAAAAAGACGGGTGGGCGGGTTACTACTCAGGATTAGAGTCCTGCAGAGGAGCAAACAAATAAATCATTCACATTTCATTTTCCTGTCATTCTTGTCCTGTAAATAATTCCATTTCAGCTGTCTGAGAGCTATTGTTCCCACATACCCGTCAGTTTGTTTGTTCATCAGCTGATCGGCTGCCCTTCAGAGGGAACAGCACAGCGGGACTTCCGCTAGCTAGCAAGCTAACGTTGGCTAGCATTACGAGGCAGCGCAGCGAAACTAGCCGGCTGTTGAAGCTGTCTGTCAACAACTCCGATAACAGCAGGAAAGGTTAATAAAAATTCTTACAGTATATAAAAAAAACTCACGGTTATTTCCGAAGACATGCGTATTGTTTACGAAACGTTATTGTTGTTTGCTAAGATAGGGAAAACAGGTACAGTTCGCAAAGCCTTGTGGGAGTTGGAGCCCGGATGTGCCGCACTGTGTCTCAGCCGTTGATGCGACCGGTGGAACCGGCTTGTGAACCTGCATGTTCCACGTCTCCAGGTAGAACCCGCACGTGTTCTCCACAGCAGGTCCAGAACAGTCGTCTTCTGGACAAACCCTCACAACACGATCCCGGTCCCGCGCGTGCGACCGCGAATGTAGTTTGATTCGTGACGTACATTCGAACGCGCTCGCTTGGAGAGTGCGACCGCGCGTGCGCGAGAGAAAATGCCTTTGATGTTCTGTGACGTACAGAGGACGAGTTAGTAAATAACGGTGGTCGCCCTCGAAGCGACAAACAGAAACGCTCGATGAGGAACTAGAGGAAGAACCCAAGCCTGAATCGTCACCTCCATTTTGACGCCAACTCAACTACCAGCGCTGCAATGGAATTATCCAGATCCGACGTCATCGTCACCTCCGAGGACATTCTGCCCCTGGTCCAAAAGTATTTGGACAAGTTGTCTGCTGTTCAGTGGAACTTAATAGCCGACGGAATTGAAGACTCAAACACCACAGCAATAATGGCTGACCTGCTCTCCGAAACCCTCCAGACGGTCTGCGCCATCATCCTAAGAGGAATCAAGCGAATAATCGAGGACAGCTTCCACCAGGAAAATCCCCCAACTGTGATCAACGAAGCCTTGGAGAATCTCGACACTCAGGTCGGAGAAACTCTCAACAGCTGCTTCGCTGTCGCTATGAATGTCCCCCAGGCCAGATGTGAAAGCGCCGAGCAGCTGACCAAGCTAATGGAGAAGGAGATTTCAGACAAGGTTGGTTCCATTGCTTCTGAGGCCATCAGTGACTCCACCTGGCCGTTGCAGCCCTCCATCTTTGTAAGGGGCTCTGTGTCTAAAACCGGGTGTCTCAGTCAGATGGTTTCTCACGCAACCAAATGTCTGCGAAAATGTTTGGACAAGCTGAAGTCTGAGTGTCTGGAGTGTCGGCAGCCGTTATCCCAGTATTCATCAAAAACCAGCTCAAACACACCCACCTACATGCTTGAAATCGACGAGCCAGATGTCTGCAAGTCTCCTTCAAGCATCACTTCCAAGATCTCCGTCCCCTCTGCCACCAAAGCCGTGTCTGAAACCCTCCTCAAATGGTCAGGTGCCACGCCAGAAATGACAGAAGAAGAGCCAAAGTCTCCCCTGTCTAACGTTCTTCTGGACGTTCAAGAGGTGGCATCTGAAATTGTGAGAGCTATAATTGAAGACCTGCATTATCTGAGTCCAGAAGATGCACCTGAGAGCTCCCAGAAAACCATCTCAGCATCAATATCCCATTTTAACATGAAGCCCGTCTTGAACAAGGTCAAAGAATTCTTCACCTCCCATCCTGAACCTTCAGTTGCCGACCAGACAGAGCATAAGCACAGATTTTTCAGGTTTGCCCAAATGCAATACAGAAAAATGATAAAAGAACTGAAGAGCAGGTGGCGTGAACAAGACAAAAACTTCCTGGTGAGTCTTAAGAATCCATCAGAGTCCTTGATTCTGGTAGACATTGAAGAGGAATGCCTGCTGCCAGGATCTGTTCCAGAATCTCCAGCGGTCACACCTGTTTCTCTCCGTCAACCAAGCAGGACCTCAGTGCGAAGCTCTGATTCAAGGAGTTCTCCAGTTAATTCAGCCACCATCAAAACCGACGTGGGCATCTTATACGATAACCTACTGTTCCTCACAGCAAAGTTTAGCAAGACATTGGAGGACATCAAAGCCAGTGGAGAGATCAAGAGGTTTTCAAAGGACCTAGTTGACAAACTGTACAAACACCTGATGGTCGGAAGGACGTATGAGATTCCTGAGGTTCCTAAGGACAAAAATCTTTCTGACTCGGTTATTCCAGCAGTAAGCAGGGACATTTACACCCTTGAAATGAACTTATCTCCAGAAGTGCTGTACTCTATGACAGAAGATGCTGTTGAGAAGTTCCTGCAGAATGTGCTGCTCTGGATGGAAAGGGAACTGACAGAAAAGACCAGCTTCAGTCATAAAGTGTCTGGTGCACTGAGCGACATCGAGGGCGTCATCACAGAGATTCTGTCTGCACCAGAAGAAGATGCCACCATCAAACCAGAGACCTCTGAAGCTACAGACCATCTGGCTGTGACGCCTTCAAGTTTAAAGCCAACTGCAGCTTCTTCTGAGGCTCCATCGTCTAATTCCACCAGTGACAAAGAGAACAGTCGTGAGTCAGCTCAGAGAATCTCTTCTGCCAAAGGCTCTGAACCTGCATTGGTTTGTGGCCCCAGTCCGGGTTCACAACTCAGAGAGCCAGACGAGGAGATCTTACCAGATCCTGCAAGGAGTGACCCCGCTATATCAGACAACACAACCAACATCTTCATGACAGCTCTTTTGCTGAGAAACCTCACTCAGTCACTAGCCATGAAGGGCGCCGAAGATTCCACAGAGGCTACTAAGATCGAGACCATCATCCAGCGTCTGGCACACTTGGCTCACGAAGAGCTTACAACCAGTGTCTCTCCTCTCCAGCAAACAAAGACGAAGATAATCAACCAGGGCATGATTAATGATCTTCAAAAGGAGTTCAGCTCTGCACATAACATCCTGGACGCTGCAATAGCAAAGAACTCTTCCTTAGACGATGCTTTTCTCAAGTATCTGGAGATTAATTTGAATGCCTGCCTCACTCCCCCCAAACCGAAAAAGTCCAAAGTCCGCAGGTTTTTCTCAGCTGTGAGGAAAGCTCTCGTGAGGCCCTTCACCTGCTGCATCAGGAATTAATTCCCACTGTGGACATCTTAACAACCAGATGTCCACAGTGGGAAAAAATTTGCACGGCAGCCCAGCGGACTTTCTGGGTTGCCGTGCCATTGGGTTTTCTCCGGGTGCTCCGGTTCTCCCAATCTTTTATCAACTTAAAAAAAAAAAAAAAAAAAGCTGTGAGGAACGCTTTCCTGAGGCCCCTCACTTCCTGCATCAGGAATTAATTCCCACTGTGGACATCTTAACAACCAGATGTTCACAGTGGGAAAAATTCTGGCACGGTAGCCCAGCGGACTTTCTGGGTTGCCGTGCCATTGGGTTTTCTCCGGGTGCTCCGGTTCTCCCAACTCTTTATCAACAGCAAAAAAAAAAAAAAGCTGTGAGGAACGCTTTCCTGAGGCACCTCACCTCCTGCATCAGGAATTAATTCCCACTGTAGACATCGTGGGAAACATTCTGGCACAGTAGCCCAGCTGACTTTCTGGGTTGCCGTGCCATTGGGTTTTCTCCGGGTGCTCCGGTTCTCCCAACTCTTTATCAACAGCAAAAAAAAAAAAAAGCTGTGAGGAACGCTTTCCTGAGGCACCTCACCTCCTGCATCAGGAATTAATTCCCACTGTAGACATCGTGGGAAACATTCTGGCACAGTAGCCCAGCTGACTTTCTGGGTTGCCGTGCCATTGGGTTTTCTCCGGGTGCTCCGGTTCTCCCAACTCTTTATCAACAGCAAAAAAAAAAAAAAAGCTGTGAGGAACGCTTTCCTGAGGCACCTCACCTCCTGCATCAGGAATTAATTCCCACTGTAGACATCGTGGGAAACATTCTGGCAAAGTAGCCCAGCTGACTTTCTGGGTTGCCGTGCCATTGGGTTTTCTCCGGGTGCTCCGGTTCTCCCAACTCTTTATCAACAGCAAAAAAAAAAAAAGCTGTGAGGAATGCTTTCCTGAGGCACCTCACCTCCTGCATCAGGAATTAATTCCCACTGTAGACATCGTGGGAAACATTCTGGCACAGTAGCCCAGCTGACTTTCTGGGTTGCCGTGCCATTGGGTTTTCTCCGGGTGCTCCGGTTCTCCCTCTTTATCAACAACAACAACACAAAAAAAAAAAAGCTGTGAGGAACGCTTTCCTGAGGCACCTCACCTCCACCAAGTCAAGTTAGCAACTTAAAAAAAAAAAAAAATTCAATAGTAGTAAAACAAATAAAAAAAGCAGCAACATATTTTCATTTTCTTCGTGTTTTCTTTGCAGTCAAGTTTACAAATTCAGATTTTAAAAAAATCTGTAGAATTTTAGAATGAATTCTACAGGATAAATTCTTGGTTATAATTAAGACCTGATTACATTATATGTGGAATAAAAAAAACCTAAAAAACCTAGTGTGATCATAAAGTAACCTTTTAAAATGTATTTTAATCAATAAAGGGATGTGAACATATTAAATAAAGGTCCAGGTCTTTTATAAGTACGTGGACCACGTGGTGGAGGCGGGTGAGATAACCTGATGTCATTCCACACTGTGTGTGTTTGTTGTTGCTGTTTTCTGCTGAGTTAGTGTTTCTAAATGGTGAAAGAGTTCATCTTCCCACAAGCACAACTTTAATCCAACTGTTTCGATTTCCAATCTAAATCTGTGGTCTGATCTGGTTCCGCCTGGACTCAGAGGAGAGGAAGGCGTTTGAGAACATCCTTTCCCCTCACCTGAAGTACTGGATCCCCATGGTCTGGTTCTTCAACCTGGCTCTAAAGGTTAACAGGAAGTACAGATCCAAGACAACACAGTCAAAAACACACAAAAAGATACACATAGGCGGTGTTCACTGCACACTCTGAGGATCGTTGGTCGGACTGATGGAATAACGAGACAGTTTGGTTCCATCAGTGTGACGCTCATAGAAGAACAGCTGACTTTTATCTATTTTATCCCTTCCCTTTGACAAACCAGTAAAAACTGGTGAAGTCGAGTATGATGCTCACATGGCCCAGTCAAATCAATTTTCTCACAACTGGTTTGCGCACAGAGCAGCTCAGTGGTTTTATTCTCACCCAAGGCTGCATTTACTCACATCCAGATTTGGTTTGGCTAACACATGGACGCATTGCGGTGTCATTCAGAATGAGAGAGGGGGAAACGCAAAAGTAGAACAAATGTGTGTGCATTAAATATCGTTTAACAGGGAGAGAGCATTAGCCTCGTCAAAGATAAATAGGTCTGGGGAAACGAGTCATTACATGTCTGTCAGGGGCTGCTTCGTTGCATACATTTACAGCTGCTGATGTGGAAACTGTCTGCTAACCCATTTATGTACAGAGACTGAAATGCCACACAATGGAAACTTTATTGATGCATGTGCAAAGTTTTGAGATATGCTTCTGAGGAACACACAAGATGTGGGCAACAAGACAAATTAAAAAAAATGTAAACAGTCTTTATAACTTTTAGAGGTATTGGAATACTTTTAATTGCCATCTAAATTATTTTTTCTCTCACATTTATAGTATAAATGAGAAGATCAATGACAATTACAGAAATTCAACTTTAAAAAGTAAAATAAATCACTACGTGGTCCCTTTTTTATGTTTTATTTGGTTTAAATTGAGGATTACACTATGGAAACTGTAATTAAGCCAGTCATGACAGTTAGGATTATTTTAAGGCGGATAACGCAAACCTCCCAGTAGATGCAGATGGTTACGAGCTGCGTCATCCATTATGAGTTTCCTCTTAATTTCTTGATTAAGCGCTTTACGTTCAAGACATTATGCAGTTTGTTTTTTTGTTTTTTTTAAGCAAGAACATTGAAGTCATCACAGCTCTGATTTGTGAAGAACCATTTCATTTTTCCAAACATGCATGAACAGGCTGACTGCATATTGTTCCAGAACTTTTTGACTGTAGCTCTTACTGAATAAATTAACTCAGTACAAATAAACATCTACACATTGAACAACTTATTAGACATTTCTTAAGTACTTCTGATTTTGATATACCCTTTCCACAAGCAATAAAAGCAAAATGTACAGCTTCACAGACGAGATATAATAGAACATTTACATACAACTGGCTTTCATACATTATTGAACATTAGAGATTGTTTTTTTTCCCTCATGAGACTGAGGATCCACCTCAAAACACAAATTAAAAAGGTTGTTTTAACGCAACTCTTATGCAACACCTTTTGGAACTGTTGGGATTTTGATATATATATTTGATAATTTTTTTTTCTTCTTTTTGCACAGTAAAGCTCAGAACAGTCGCCCATTTAGGCTCCAGAGCTGAGACGGTTTGCTGCGGTTTTTAACTCGTACACAGAGGGTGTAGTGCTGGAGCAGTAGATGAGAAGAGTCAGCTTGCTTGAGACTAACACAGCCCGCCCTCATAGTCATCCTCCTCCTCATCAGCAGCTGCTGGTGCCCCACTAGCACCACCCTGTGGAGCAGCTGCAGCCTTCTTCTTCTTTCCTCCTCCACCGGGTACCCTCAGGGAAATGGCCAGCTTGGCGTACTGTAAAGGAGTGGAGTAAAAAGTCATCAGCTCTCAGATTTAAAGAGAATCTGAGACAGTATTTCCACAGTCAGCTTCTCTCTGTGAGGTCCTAAGGAGGAATGAGTTTTCAGTTTTAAGGAGGCGTGCCTCAAACAGTGACCTGAACTATGAAGTAATTTACTTCCTAAAATTGTGCAAATACAGAGAACCACATGTATCTGTCACTGTATGACAGTGGTACTCACATCATTGTCCATGTACTTCAGTAAAGGTGAGTTGCACACCCTGTAGACCTGGTCTTCGTCCTGTTCGTCGTAGCCCTGCAGTAGTGTCTCCATGGCAACGCAATCCTCGCTTCCACTGTAGCCAGGCAGACTGGTAGAGATCAAGCAGCACTTCATGTAATGACCCTCAATGTCAACAGGCAAGTGTTACATTGTGAAGAGGTGTATGTCAGGAGTAAGAAAAGTTTCAAGGGAACCCTGTTTGTGCCCCAAATATCAGGTCTTGATATGATGATGGTCCTGGAACCTTTGCTCAATGAAACACCAGCACCCTCTAGATTAGCTGTTTATAAAATATACTTCAACTCTCGTACCTGTAACTTTCTCGGACACATTTATCAGCTGCTACGAAGTCCCCTCTGTGGAGATGAATCAGCACTTGGGCAGTTGTTTTCTAGAGAAAGAACAACACACCAACGTATGGTTCCAGTAAAATGTTTTGGTTTTTTTGGTCTTACTTGACACTTAATAACCCTTAAAGGATGGACCAATGCTGTCTGGTATCTGATCAGTCTCCCTCTTAAAAACTATAGCCAACAGCTGGCTGACACTTTTCCCTTTTTTCTATGATAGATGTGTTAAAAAAAAAAACAGCTACTGGGTATCCCACCTTGAAGCACATGGGGAAGTTCTCAATTTCCTTGTACATGTTCTTCTCTTTCTGCAAAGCAACTGCTGCTTCATCCAACCTGGTTACAAAGATGAAGACAAGGTGAGGTCCGAGGAGGAGCAAGTATGACACTACATAGTTATATACAGTTATATACAATCTTCATTTCTGAAAGAGAAACATGTAAAATATATAATATGCATACAAAAATGTGTAATAGTATTGGGGTGGCTTTGATCCAAGAATTTAAAGAATGGCCCTTTTTGGCTGGCTAATATTTAGAACTGAGTAAAAATATTTAAATGGTCAAGCTGGTTCTCAAAACTGTTTTTCAGGTTCTGGCCTCACTGAAGATTTCTAAATTTACTAGTATCAACTGCTAACTATTTTTTTTTTTTTTTTTCAAAAACCTGAACCACCAGTTTGGCAGCTCAACTGATTTATGCCCATCTCATCTTTGAATCCTTCACCTTTTTAACCTGACCAGAAGTCTGGAGGCTTTGCCCAGCAGCTCAACAGCTTGACGCAGGCGGTCCTCATTCTAAAGACAAACCAAAGATATATTAATTCAATTAAAATCTAATCAACAACAGTAAAATTATTTAGTTAATGTAAACAGCTCCTTGTTACCTCAAACACACCAGCTGCTTTCTGATACAGGTCCACAGCTTTCTCCAGGTTTATGGGCTCAATCAGTCTGAGGAGAAAAGTGTGTTTTAGTCTGAGGGAGTCTCATTCATCCATGATTAACAATGTGCCAACAGATTTTTAAAACATTCTTAAAACTGACAATGCAAATCCATAAAACATAATGGATGTCTCAAACTGTATTGGCTGCTTGGAATTTTATTATCTGAGGTATTTAAGTTTGATATAAAGCCTAAAGTGTGAAATATAAGATCATGTACTTTCCAGCCCTGTCCAGAGCCATCGCAGCAGTGTCAGGGGTCCCGTTCTCCATGTACATCATACAGGCTTTCTCTATGTACTGGATGGCCTCTGGCATCTTCTTTTGCTCCTGTCACAGTGGAGACACGATAAAGTTAAATCTCTGCTGCAGACACATCCCCTGCATCCATTTACCTGGTGTTAACGACATCACTATGGCTACACTCACCTTCATCATCATACCTGCCTGTTCAATGGCCCTGAGGAAGAGGAAGGGGCATTAAGAAGAAGTGCTCATTTCTGTATTTGTTGTTAACACAATATTAGGAATACTTACTTTGCAGCATGAAAAAGCCTGGAGGATAAGTTAGGGAAAAGAAATCAGACGCATGCAACAGTAAGATGTTATGGGACAGAGGAGGGACCACAGAGAGGATACGTCTTGTTTTCTGTGTGATATTCAGCTTCTTTCAGGTAGGCATCTTTTGCCTGCTCGTACTGCTTGGCATTCTTGAAGCACACAGCTAGAAATCAAAACAAAGGCAGTTGGTAAATCGGTAAACTATGTTATCTGTTAAATAATAAAGGCCAATATTCATCTGGATTACCTGCTTTGGCGTATTCTGATGCAGCACTGTCATAATCAGGCTTCCACTTTGTCAGACTCGTCTTTAAGCTACAAAAGCAATGAATGTTTATTATTCACAAAGAGGCTGGAGCTGACACAATCGGCTATATTACAAGACAAAGTCAGAGGCTAGTGTGCTGTCTCTGTCGCATAACCTTTCCTGTTTGGAGATGCCTCAGTGGCCTTACAGCCAGCTAACATCAGGGCTCAAACCCGCCGCTTTTCGGGGCGGCTTCGTCGAAACTCACCATTTTTCCGCTTTAGCTATGTGTTCGTGAGCTTCGTTTATCTTCTGGGCAGCCATTCTGTCGCAGGAAGGGACCGGACAAAATAAATTTCTACTCGATAAATCGCCCTGGAAGCTGCTGCCTCGGTGTTTGGATTAATGGGAGCTCCTCCTCAGGGGCTACGTCACACGATGGCGCAGGCTACGGCGGCCGCCGAGGACAAAAATCAACTGCGAAGCAGATTTTTTTTTTTTTAAGAAAGAAAAACCTAAGGTAGGAGGAGGCTGTGTTACCAATCCCCCAAATGTAAAAAAAAAAAAAAAATAGCATATATAGAGCTCATTTTAAAGATTTCATTATCATCCTTAAAATTCAATGGCACCCTTCTGTTGTAAGTCAACCTGTGCTGTGTATTTTACTGTCATGTGTCCCTGTCTTGCAGTTGTACAATATGAAATGTTATGGGAATCATTTGGAATCAGCAAATCTTATTATGAATATTTAAGGTTTTGTTATAGCAATTAATTTCACAAGACTTAAAGTTTCAGGCCAATTAGAATTCATTGCAAAGATGTGAAAAGACATTTCTAGTGGTCGTGTGTTGTTTGAGAGTAAATGTTACCCCGATGGTAACAGTATGAAGAGAAATGTGATGTAGATGTACAAGTTAAGATGATTTTTACATTCCTATCACAGCTGAATAGACTGCTGAGGAATGATGTGTCTGAGGCTGCTCCTCAGGCTCTATAAGCTTCAATTTGGGACCTGCCCTCTTCAGCCGTATTGGCCAGAGGACCAACCGTTGATCAGCTGGGGCTGTAAGGGTTGCTTTTTAGGCCCTAGCTTCTCTGATGCTTTTATTAAATGCTTCTTGTCTGGGCATTAAAACTTTTAATTGATCCAAGAATCTGGCTCCTTGAGCTCATAATTTAACTTCCTGTTCCTCTCCTTCTTTATGTATTATATTTACAATGTTGTATTTGGACATTTTCTCACATCAAACCTCAAAGTATGTAAGCAGAATTTAAACTTGATACGCACTGATGTGGTGGCAGAAATAGATTGACATCCTTTGACATTAGTGTTTTTACTGGGCTCATCTTCTTACTAAGCTGCAGTGATGTCCAGATGCACTGTGTTTCATGGTTTTAGTCAAATAATAAACATTTAACTGTCTGGTCAATAAAAACCATGACTGACAAACTTTTATTTTGGGTGATGTTTTCAGCGGAAGCGGAAATGTCTCAGAACGTGGTCGGTGACGTCACGGCGGCTCCGGCGTCTAATGGCCGAACGACAACAACCGACGGCGGGCGACAAACTTTTAGCAAACTTCCACAAAAACGGCAGAAAGTCGGAAACGGAACGTTGATTGGATTGTAACAAGTGTTTATTTATTGTTCGGGCTTCTTTTCTTTTTGTCACCAATGAGGAGTTACTGATGGATCACAGATATGACATACCGCGGAGGGCCGCCGGTGGTGCCGGCGGGGGCTCCGCCAATTCGTCGCCCGCTATGGGGACTCAGTCGCGCCGCAGGAAGATGCCGCCCAGACCCGCTGATTTTAAACTTCAAATTATCATCATCGGCTCCCGGGGTGTTGGTAAAACCAGCCTCATGGAGAGATACACGGACGACACTTTCTGCGAAGCCTGCAAGTCGACAGTAGGTGAGGACGGGAAGTGTTTGGGTCAACTTTTATATTGACACACACAGCGGGGGGGCTCCGTCTACTTGCTGGACGGGAGAAATGTGAAGCACCGAAGTGTGGGCCTTGTGGATCACCATGCCTTGTGTTTTACTGTGTGATGGGACTGAACTGATGTTACAATGCCTCCTGTGGCTGGCTAATTTTAGCTAACTGCAACAACAACAACGTTCAAGCCAACACTTGGCTGTGTTGATGTCAAGTGTTTTCCACCTCCACACCACAAACACACGTACAGAAATAATTTATTGTTGTAAAGATGGAGAGGAACATTTGCACAAATATAAAGCTAAACAAGAAATTCAGCATTTTTTTTGTATATATAGATATCAGTAATTCCTGGAAAAATAAAAGTTTCATTAGTCTTTGAAGCAGTTTAATAGGAATTGGTTGCAAGCGTGTTTGTGCCCTGAAAGGAGGACTCTTCGTTACACCATCTACTTCTTTTTGTTTGTATACATAAATGTTTCTGAGGCGAAATCAGTATCTGAAGCTGACATCGACAAATACCTAGAAAATCCTGTAATATCAAGGTTTAAACAACAGATGAAAAAAATGCCTTGACATATTTTATATAGAGGCCATAAAAGCTTTAACTATTTCAATTGTTACAAAATTTATAGATGAGCCAAAAGGCTTAAATTGTATGTTTGAGTGCTTGGAACACTTTGCATCTCGCACTGTCAGGAGGAGAGTTGGGAACTTGTATAGCATGGATCTGCGGCTGCTTAGTAATAGTGTATTTTAATTTACTACTGGTGACCCATGTTGTTGTAATTAGAGCAGAGTGTAGTTGTCCTGATCAAATTCCATTTCTGAGAAGCTACTTTCAAGTTTCAACTTGGTAGAACTAACACATAGTCATATTTTTCCATCACTATAAAACATAATAGCCTAATTGATCTGGTGGAGTGGTATCTTAAATTATTGAATATGAGATGTTGTAAAACTTATAGATGCTACCGAACTATAATGCATTAGGTCTGTTTATATTGGGTAAGTGGTCCTGTGACCAATTCAGCAGCCAGCCATAGTGTCCAATCCTAAAATAGTTGCATGCAGACAGCTGCTATGGCAGAGCTCCATTTTGTGCCCTGTCATTCCTGTGACACAGCTCGCAGGTTGTGTTACGCAACCGCCAACATTATACTCCTTTGATCACAGAGGGGGATAGTTTGACAGTCACTAAAAGTTTCTCTGAAAACCTTGTTTTGTAATTTCCTTGTTTAAATAGTGCATTGCTTTCATCACGCACAGCTTTTTAAAAGGATGAAACAAGTATGAGTAACTTTCCTCATATTGTTCAGCAGCTATCAAAACAAGGAAACCTAAGACAAATAGAAAAGTTCCTTCTTTCCATTCAAAGGCTTGAATCTGGCTAAAGAAGTCTTTTTTACATACATTTTGACTTAAACTCATATGGTAACTGAGATTGTGACAAAATAACACTAGAAATGCTGGTACGCATACATTTTTTCACATTTGTCTTTGCTTCCCCCCTCACAGGAGTTGACTTCAAAATCAAGACTGTTGAGCTGAGAGGGAAGAAGATCAGATTACAGATATGGTGAGTAATTGTGCAAGCGCCTCCAGTTCCTTTACTCCTCTACATTGAGCATTTCCTCTGTCTGTCCTCTCATGTTGCAAACTGCTCTATCAACAACAACAACAAAAAAAGACAGTGCTGACTTAGAAGGAGCATCTCTGTGTAGTAGGTGAGGCATGTGTGAAAGGAAAGACATTTACTATTTCTATAATGATAAAATCTACTAAATTTATAGAAGATGCATGTTTCGCGTTTTTAAAAATCTGAAAAACATGAAGCTATCACAGAAATGAACTACTAGCAATAAAGGTCTTTATCCGGAGCATGCATGTTGCACCAGTGCACCAGCACCATATGGGATCAAACTGGTCACGCACACCCATGTTGTTGTCAAAACATAAACTGATATAATCTTTGTGATGAGTCATGATGTACATTCTACCATCACATGTACTAGCATCTGTGGCATTTGAAATAACACATGGACACACCTGCAGTATTAAGTGTTTTAGTTGAAAATCAATTGTAACACCCTTCACTGATGCTAAAAATTATTTCATTCATTTATTAACAGGTCTCTCTTGAAGTTTCCTTTGAGCAATACTAATAACTCTAATACAGTGTCAGATGATTTATTTAAGTGTCAGCTGAATGCACAGCAGCTGGTCACTGGAGACGTGCAGAGTCATTGTTGCTCAATAATCAGACTGAGCTGCCTTTTTGTCTCACTTCGTTATTTTGATAAAATTATTTAAACTGCAAAAAAAAAACTTCCATAAATCAGGCTTGTACTTTTACCCAAAGAGACCATCAGTGAGACGGATGATGTTATTTAATATGTCTGGGCCTCTATTTGTGTCTTGTGACTTTACTTAGGCTTTAATTAGATTTTGAAAACATAAAAAATTTGCAGAGTTGTTGTCCAATGATTGTAAAAAGTTGCGAAAGCTTGTTGATGCCTTTGTGTGAGTGTTGGGCTAAAATGTGGGAACACGGTTGCTTTTTTGACTAATACGTCTGACTTTTTCACTAACACCTCGTCCATCCTCCCACCTCCTCATCACGTCTGCCGCTCACCATTTTGTTTCCCGCTCCTCTGTCCTCGACCTGTCCGATCAGGAAGGCCGGCCTCACTGTGTCTTGTCTCTCATGTCGAACTGCTCGCACCAAGCTCCATCACTGCCACGTCCGGCCTTACCTAACCCTGCCATTGTGCTGCTGTGTTTCTGTCCGCTCCCCTGCTCATAAGCCTGACTGTGACTCACAGGGGGAACAGGGAGAGACTAGCTGGCTGAAGGTACAGTAACACTGCACTGTGAGAGGAGCTCAAACTGCTTGTCATGCTGCTGCCCCAGCCTCGAATGGAGCTGAATCATAATGCCACCTCAAAAATAATCTACACATATAATTGACATGATTTTTGTTTTTATGGATATTTTTTAATGAAAAATAAATTCACATAAAAAAAAAATCACATTCAGTTTGAGTAAATTGAATTTGAAGTGTCTAATCCTTTGATCAGCCTGTTTATTAAAGCTAACATCTTTATCATTTATAGACAGAAAATGTTTGCTAAATATTTTACAACACACTGATGTAGCTTTAATTGGTGTTTCCAAAACTCGATGGTAGATATCTGCTTTCCTTAGATTTGAGGCAACAGTCTTCAGATTGTAGCTAGATAGAAATAATGTTGATGTAGATGCTCATTAAGAGATTAAAAGCGAATGACGTGAAGACATTTTAAATCAAATCAGTTTTGAATACTGAAATCATAATAGTTTATATCTAGCTAGAAGTTTGATTTTTGAATAGATATTCAAGTTCACAAATGAAATTTATTTTTAAATTTTATTATTTATTTTTTTTACCATGACCAAATCAAATCTGTCAATCCCTGTTTTTGTTTTCTGAAATCATTCGAGGCACTCCTCTGCTGTAACTGTTGAATCACATTGGGTTTACTTTCTTTCATCCAGGGACACTGCTGGCCAGGAGAGGTTCAACAGCATCACATCAGCCTACTACAGAGGTGCTAAGGGAATAGTGCTAGTGTACGATATCACAAAACAGGAGACTTTTGATGACCTTCCCAAATGGATGAAAATGATAGACAAGGTAAATAACCGCTTTCGACAGATACTTTTTTTAACTTTGTCTCAAAAGATGACGTATCCCTTTCTTTGTTGTCCTTGGACCTCTTCCTCTGGTTGTTATTCAGCTGTATAAAACAGCTCCAGTTTCTTCTGTGCAATTAGGGAAACAATTCCTCAATTTCATCCAGCAATAATGTTTACATAAAAATTCATCAGCAGCAACACAGTCAGCAGCACCTGATATTCACACTTCAGCTCCACCTTTGTCTTTCAGCTTATTAGCACTGGCAGGAGATAAATGAGCTGGGGTTGTTTTTTTTTCTTAGGGTGTTGCTCTACAGAGACTCTCTTCCGTTGCAGACTGGCTGATATTGTATTTCTGGTGCTGTAACTTTCACACGTGAGGGTTTGAGAACAACTGTGAACATGATGTGAAATCTGAACTCCTGCAACATTTTACTGTTGGAAAGTAGACTTGACTCTTATGAGAAATTTAAATTTAATTTACATTTTCTTTATCAGTTGGCATGTTCTGACATGTATAATCTGGAAATTCTGTTGGCTGAATTGATTAATTTTAAACGTTGTAGTACGTGTGATGAGCCCTGACCAGTCCCACCACTACATCATGTCTACAACTTAAAAAAAATGTCCAAGAGTCTGAAAATGAGTTGTAATACTGCATGAAATTGTTAGCAAATGTAGAAAATGTGCCATTTTTGTGATGCTCCACTTCAGTTGCTGCACCATATGGACAGTTTGTATGGTGAGAGTACACTGAACAGATTTCATTGCAGTCATCTGATATGAGTATGAAATGTGAGGGTGATGATTTCCTCTGCTCTGTTTTGTCTCAGTATGCTTCGGAGGAAGCAGAGCTTCTCTTGGTCGGGAACAAGCTGGACTGTGAGACAGATCGTATCATCTCCAGACAGCAGGGAGAGAGGGTAGGTTCAACAGGCAGCTGCACCTTTCACCATATCACAGAACCATATCTTTGTTTTTTTATACATTTGAACATATCTAAATGCAGTGCTGTGTCACTTGAGGTGTAGTTCAGGTATGTCCTGTCTCAGTTTTGGAAGCACCGAGTCCATGTCTACAGCACAATCTACTTTTTTTAATGAAACTAGATGAAACAACAATTTTAATACGAAGAAGCTGTGGCTGGACTAATTTTGGATCAACATATCCTCTTATTCAGGGCTTTAATTTTTGCTGTTGTGCAGTTGTACCTTGCTGACTCTGACCTAATTTCACACTTAATTGTTTTACAGTTTGCCTCTCGGGTAAGTGGAATGCGCTTCTGCGAAGCAAGCGCCAAGGATAACTTTAATGTGGATGAGATCTTCCTGAAGCTTGTGGATGATATTCTTAGCAAGGTTGGTGTGCCAGAATTTTATATTTCTCCTTCAGAAATCAGCTTAGAAATTCCATTGAATGTCTGCTCTGTCCTGCATTGTTCAGTCATTTACTTTAACTTCATACAATCTGTGTTGATGTCACATAGATTAAACGCTGCCAAGACTTTAACCCTTTTTTCTGTTATTAAATTTTCAACAAGAGGTATTTAGTTACCATACCTGTCCTAATTTAGGAAAGACGAACTAATTAATACACCTGGCTAATGATATGCATCTCCTCTGTGACACTGAGAGCCTTAAACATGCCTTTGAACACCTATTTTAACTTTCTGAAAATGATGGGTCATTTAGAGATCTGGATCTCTAAATGTCTAAATTGACATTTCTGGGTGGGTTCTAATGCCATAACACCACCACAGTCCAGAAGAAAGTTGTCATGGTACAGATGCATGATGTAAAACAAAGTAAAATGGGGGCACAGAATATTTATATTGTTAGTTAATTCACTGTTGCAAAAAAAATACTGTACACATTCAATGCAAAATTTTCCAATCGCTCCAATGGTTAGTGGAAGATTTTATCACAACTTTTTAAGTTCCTCTATTAACCCAGTTGTTATTCTTCCTTCATGAACGAGCAGATGCCTCTGGAGGTCCCCAACAAGGAGCTTTCCAACAGTGTCCTGTCTCTGCAGCCCGAACCGGAAGTGCCTCCGGAGTTGCCTCCTCCTCGCATGCGCTGTTGCTGAGAATCCAAGTGGTCCCCAATCCAACACACACACACACACACACACACACACACACACACATTACACCATTGTACACACACTTTACACATGCAGAGCATCAATATGGCCACCAAGGGGCAGGATACAGCAGCAGTTTGGAAACATTGCTGCTTGTTCAAATGCACAGACTCTATTTAACTACCAGTATTATCTCCTCCTGTCTCTTCTCCTGTTTTGTAACTGTACACAACGGCATGTGCCACACTAACATTTAGGCCTGGCGAATCACCCACTTCCTACCACCTTTCTGTCTACACTTGACCCAGACTACCTCATTCCTCAGACCGTTAGACTAGCCGTGCCTCACTGGTGCCTTCAAGGTAGAGAGCCCTCTGGTAACAGTTGCACATTTCTTATGGAGAGGGATTACTGAGGGCCTTACAACCCGGTCTCTTCCTTTTCCTGTTTGTCATCGTGCGCCCCTTTTTTAAATGATCTGAGTTGACCTGATGGTCTGTTATCTGCATGTTTGAGTTCATAAAAGGGATAACAATATTTCCCGTCTCTTCAGCTTAGTTTAAACTCTGGGTCTGGTACAGTGGTTTTATTTTCTTCGGTGTTCTTACCAAGTGATGAGTTGACTTGAGGTAAACAAAAGCACATGATGTAGATATTGTGTGTTGCTGTAATGACTGGACAAGGTGCAGATTTTTGTGGCCAGCAGAAGGTGGTTTTGTGGTGGTGTTCATATCAGTTTGTATTCCTTTGCCTTAAAGTATGAAAGTGGCTGGAACGGATCGTTACACATTTGTATAAATTGTAATATTTTGCACTACAATCCATCTTAATTAGTTTAAACTGACATGCAGTGAGATAAAAGCACTCGACTTGTAGTTAAGCACTAATTAAAAAAATCTACATTGCCGCAGTAGTGGCCGCTCTTCCACATCCTGTTCAAGTGGGCTTGGCAGATGCAAGGAGAGATGGGTAATGTAGTCTTTTGGGGGGGGGGGGGGGTTGGAGTTCTTCACAGGGACATTTTCCATGTGTACCAGCTTTTTAGAGGGAGTAAAGATAAGAAGCTACACAGATGTAGTTTCAGCCTTTTGTTTTAACGTTTCTAAGTGTTTTGTTTTGACATCTTTCCTTTGAGTTCAAATACAGTAAAGAGAGGAATGTGTGAGTCTCCAGATATGGCAAAGTAAGGATTGTGTAGTATTTGAATGACTCAGGAAACTGTTTGGCTTATTTTGTCAGACTTTTGATCACAGACTTGGTTTGAGTTTCGTTTCAAATAAATATTGATTGACCTTTATAGAAATCCTGCTTGAAAGGGAGGTTTGTGTTTCATAGAGGAGGTTAGCCGCTTTCACATTGTCTTATGGACCAGAATGAAGCTTCTGTACATTTTCAAAAACACAAGACCATACATGTTCAGCCTTCCTTTGTCCATAGACATTTTAACCTCTTCCATCCTCGTTGTGTAATTAACACGGCAGGAAAAAATCTAATCTTTCAGTTTTGTTGTCACATGTTGAAAGTAAATGAGTCTGAGGACTGAGGGAAGGACTAAAGTAGAATTAATCAAATTCACTTCTAGTAGGATCATTTTAATTTTCTGCTGACGTTTTATGTTCGGGCACATCATGTATTTCTAACGAATGAATCGTTCCATACCAAGAGAAAATGTTGATGAGGGACTTTTACCGTTAACAGTCCGTTAACAGTCGCTGACATCTGAGCACCACGACCTTTACAAATCATCTCCAGTTTAGCAATTTGATCACTTGTATTTTTTGAAATGGCAAGCTGTTGCCATTTCTTCAAACATTGCTTCTTCTTTTTTTTCAATGACACCTTTCATCTCCCCCTCCCTGACTTCCCCCTCCTAACTTTTAGCATTTGCAACTAACCCTGCAGGCTTTGTTTTAACGACTAAGCCTTATACTAAATGTTTTAAATATACCTTTTTAAAAAAATGTGTTTATTTGAAATGTGTATCCTTTAAGATGGAAGACTGTACTTTGTATTAAACCTGTTTAAAGTCTTTTTGGAAGTTTTGGCGTGCTCAAAGCAGATTTGTGGTATTTATAACTTGTGGCATTCTTGAACTAATGAAATGCAATTAAAGATATCTATATTTATTACCATATTATGGTTTTGATTTAAACATTTAACTGTGTGCGTGTCATGAATATGTGGAGTTGTGTTTTTTCTTACACCAACATTATTTGAAAGTGTTTTGGGTTTGTTTTTTTTTTTTTTCCTCTCTCTTCAAAGGAGGTTGGGATTTCTGGAGTGGGGTATTTAGGAGAAATGACTGATAGAAGATAGGAAGAGGGGCTATTTGGTTCCTTTTGAGCGCATCTTCGCTCCTCATGTGAGATTGTTCAATAGCCAACAGTTTGTGTGTTTGTGTGTGTGTGTGTGTGTGTGTCATTAGGGCATGCGCACCACCGGTGCCAGACCTGGTCCCGCCTGGTCCCGGAGAAAACAAGGGGTGTGCTTGGGTTACTGGTGAGGCTGCAGCGCATGCGCGGCCGCGGAGCCTCACACCGCAGCGTGTGCAGACCTTCCATGTCGGATAGGAGGCGGTGGGAAGGGGTACGAGACACGGAGGGGGGGCGGTGGGGGCCCAACACGAAAGCAGAGGGATGGAGAGCCGGCGTGCAGAGGAGGAAGAGGGCTGACGGGACTCCCACACCGACTCCTGTGGCTCAACTTGAGCTTTACAAATCCCCCACCTGCACAACCGACCCGGTAATACCGTTTTTATTTTTATTTTTATTGCAGTGTTTTGTTATTTTTATTTTTTTTTCCCCATGCGGAGGGCGACTACAATGACAACCTGGTGAATGCGGGAGGGATGGAGTAAAACATCCAGCACAACGCAGGATGCGCATCTCCAGCCCGA
Organism: Echeneis naucrates; assembly: GCF_900963305.1. NCBI lineage: Eukaryota > Metazoa > Chordata > Actinopteri > Carangiformes > Echeneidae > Echeneis > Echeneis naucrates. Next base: position 17,796,827 of record NC_042527.1, on the reverse strand, counting down.
CGAGGAAGAAGAAGAAGGAGGTAGAGAGAGCTGGCTGTTTTCCTGCCGTCGCCTGTCAGAGATTTTCCGCGGTGGTGGTGGTGCTGCTGGTGGTGTTGTGGATTGATCGTTTCCTTCAACGCCCTCCTGCTGCCGGTGTCGGTGTATAATGGAGAGCTCCAATGGTTCCGGCAGCGACACCAAACCGCAGAACCACCAGCTGGAGAAGAAGAGGCTCAACAGAGCGCCTTCCCCGGCCAGACCTTTCCTCAAGGATGTGCACTCCCGGTCCACCAAACCACCTGCCATCGTACCGAAATCCCCCAAACTCACCAAGCAGCAGCAGCAGCAGCAGCATCAGTCCGCCTCAGTGCCCTTAGTCCACCCGAACCGCAGCTCCAGGCACCGCAACGCCGCCGCGGCCAAGGAGAAGCCAGCCTCGGCGAGGAGCCACGCCAAGTCCGCCGTCGGGAAGAAGCCCACGAAGGTGCCCCAGCATGCGGCAGCAGCCGAGCCCAAAGCCGCCGGCTCCAGAGCCGACAGCACCAGCAGCCCGACTCTCACCAAAGGCAAGAAAGGGAAACTAGCCTCGGGGTCCCCGGGGCCTCACGTCCATGGATCCCCGATCCGGGTTCCGACCGGAGCGCCTCTCGGCCGCGTCAGCCAGACCGACAGCAGCTCAGACCTGTCGGACTGTCCGTCCGAGCCGCTGTCGGACGAGCAGAGACTGGCAGCGGCCGCTAGTAGCGACGCAGAGTCCGGTACCGGCTCCAGCGACCGGGATCAGCCGGGAGCGGATAATCCCCTGCGGGCAGAAGCTGCCGCTCCGCCACCGCGCACAACAGATCCTCCCTCCGCCAAGGGAAGCATGTCTCAGGCTCAGCACGGAGAGAAACACAAGCAGGAGAAGCCGACAACAAGCGCACAATTCAAACTGCCAGGCGCCAAGGACGCAACCGAGGAGGAGCTGCTGCGGGAAGTTGAAGATCTGAGATCTGAAAACGACTACCTCAAGGTAAGACAGCAAGATGCAGGCTCACCGATGCCTATTGGTGCATGTTTACACAGAGAGACATATATCAGCTGCATCAGTCCACCTGGGGAGGTCCAGGAACCGCAGAGTTCTGGCTTCAGCTCTTTGTAAAGTGTCCTTGAGCAACTTCCACCTGCTCAGTAATTAAATGCAAAATCTTTCTGGATGAATTAGCACAATCTAAACACACTTTGCGTTTGGTGCCAGCTGCCATGCCCATCCATCATACCTCCCTGAACGTCCCCCTGGATTTGAGCTTCATCGATGTGAGTTTTATTGGTAGTGACTTCACCCTGAGCCTTTTTAAATTTTATTATTTCTTTTCCATTGTTGCTGTTGAGTCACCTGTGTAGACGGAAGCGTCCTTTTATTTCCTGTGTGTTGTGTTTAGGGACACAGTGTAAACAGATTGTACACTTAACTCTTATTTATCATTTGGTTTTTATGATTGAGCTAATTTGTATAAGCAGTGCATAAAAAAAAAAAAAAACAAACTAGTGTATTATCTGGACATGAACAATTGGCTGTTAAAGGAGAGTAAATGGACTTTCAGCTTGCCATGGTTGTATTTTTGCATAGAGATCCTGCATGATGCCCCCTCCCCCTTCTATAAGTAAGCTATCCCCATAAGTTGGGGAGGGGAGGCAAACAGATATTGCGGCAAACATCCTTGCAGTTTTTTGTTTTTTTTTTTATTTAAGTGGGAGGGGACAGGTTTTATTTGCATGTTGCTGTGAGTATTATTTCAAACTTGTTCACGCATGTCTGGGTCTCTCTCCTCGGCTCGGTGAAAACACAAGAGAGTTAATCAGCTTTACTGGCTCTCGCTGTAATGGCTTTATCCCACAGGACTTGATAGCAGTCAGATGTCCCTCATGTGTGGGGTTCAAACGTCCCCCTGCCAGCTGGGTCCCTGAGGTGGACTCTGAAAACACCCCCACCCACCCCTCTCCTCGTCCCACCACTACTGCCTCATACAGCCCGTGGGAAAACACGTTTATCACATTCATTTAATGCTTCTCATGACTGCAGTAAGCGGAGAATGAAAGAAAAGAAAGGGGGTGATGGGTGACTGATGGGGTGATGCCTAGCAATTAATTTAGAAGCTTGCAGTTAACTCACATTTTTCATGTCATGATAATCTGCTGAAAACTTTTTGAAGAATCCACAAATATTTTTATTCAATATAACGCCATTAAATAACACAAATTGCCAAGAGACAGTTGTATAACCAAACACTCAGATTACAGTCAAACATGAAATAAAAAAAACAGAAATGAAATTTGAACAGCAAGATTTGGGGACTGATGTAAACAATGACATAAACAGTAAATCGTTTATCATTTTGGCAAAACTCCTGATTTGCTGCGTTTTTTTCATTTTAAGTTTAAAAGCAAATTGATCATCTTTGAGTTGTTGATTGGACACGTCACTGTATGGAGTCACCGGCTACATAAAGAATGGAAATAGACATCTTATGATGAGTGATGATTTTTCATCACGTGACTCTGTCGTCATTGCAGCAAAATATATTCATTTTCCAGTTAGTTCCAGTGACTGCTGGGCAAAGATAACATTTAACAGCGTTGAAGAGATGACGAAATGCTGGCCATGGCTCGGTTAATCACTGCCCGTGAAGATCGGTCATATTCTCTAAGTATACCTGCTCCCAGGATGCTGCTCTGCCTGTGGTTTTACTTTTAACCTGACGATCGATTAGGCTGACCCTGTGCGAGGGCATTAGCTCCTTCCTCAAGGGCCCTCCTCACATAACAATGGGCTCTGTGCCTTTTCCAAACGAGGATAGATTTAGTTTTCATTAATTGTCACGCTCTCCTCTCCCTCGCCTTTCAGTATCCAATTGTCTTTTCATCAGGTGCCAGTCAAGGAATATCCAGCCCAGGGGAAATCTGCTGAGCAAACAGATACCCCAGAGATTATCAATGAACTCAACAGACTGGGCTGTTTCAGCTGATGGGATATGGGGAAAGTCAATGAATCCAGTCCAAGAGATAAGATGCTTAGGGCCAACGAGTGATGTTATATCACCGGCACTAAGAGCACTGACATCACTGCAACTCATACCTTATCATACGAAAGTATTAGCATAATCTAGGAGGGCGTATTTATCAAGTTTTATACCTGATACACGAAACATGCAAACACCTAATGCTGTTAAATTAATGTTCTTAAACATTAATTTAGCTGTTAAAAAGTGAACTTAAATACTTTTTCCTTTAATGGAGTAATAAAAATACCAGTATTTAATTGCTCAGCCTTTTTGACTATTAATATTTTGGTGTTTTAAAATCTACATCTTTGACTGTGCTGGCTTTAATAAAGTCGAGTAACTTTGTGATGAGAGTATTCCAAATGAACAGCTTGGCCCTGTTTCCTCTCCTCTGTCAGGATGAAGTGGACGAGCTGCGAGCAGAGATGGAGGAGATGCGAGACAGCTACCTGGAGGAGGAGGTCTACCAGCTCCAGGAGCTGCGGAGGGAACTGGATCGATCCAACAAGAACTGCCGCATCCTGCAGTACCGTCTTAGAAAAGCAGAACAGAAGAGCCTGCGGGTGGCACAGACCGGCCACGTAGACGGAGAGATGCTGCGGAGTCTGGAGCAGGACCTGAAGGTCTGTGAGATACAATACGGCAGATCTTTCTTCAGATTGTTCTGTATGTTTGTTTCTTCGCCTTAGGCTTTGACCCATCACCGGTTTGATGCTTTAATCCAGCGTCTCATGACAATATTCCCTCAGAAATTGGTCATCAGTTTTACCCGGTTTAATAGTTTACTCATGAGGTGATATAAGTGCTGTATCATAATTGTATCTCAAGCTAAAGGGGATGTTTTGAACTTGTTTTATTTGATCAATCGTCCAAACCCAAAAAATATTCATTTAGCAGTTATTGGCTATTCAGTTGAAAATCAGGAGATTGTGGATGATTTTTCAACGCAGGTCTGAGATATTGATCCAATTGTGTGCTTATGCAAGACTTTGTATAAACACATAGATAGGCTCACGTATTGGAGGTTCATCTAACTATTCCAACCTACTCATTTTGTAGCATTTGGAGAAATGGCATGTGTTTGTCCTCGATCCCAGGTGGCCAAAGACGTGTCGGTGCGTTTGCACAATGAGCTGGAGAGCGTGGAGGACAAACGCAGCAGAGCTGAGGACGAGAACGAGCTGCTCAGACAGAAGATCATCGAGGTGGAGATTTCCAAGCAAGCGCTGCACAATGAGCTGGAGAGGACCAAAGAGGTAAGGTGGTTGGGGGGGGGGGGGGGTCAGCACCACACATTTGCTTCCAAACACATCAAGCTTTATCCACGATGGTTTAGTGCTAACCAGCTGCTTTGTGCAGTGATGAGATGACTGATCTGAGCAGCCTTATTTAATCAAAGCAGTCAGTGTTTTAACTGCAGGCAGCTCAGACGGGCCGTCACGTGTTGCTTGTTTAGGGATTCTTACTACAGTACAACCCAATACCGCCTGGAGCTGCAGCCAAGCCTCCTCCTCACAGCTCAGGTGTGTTCTCAGCCTCCAGCCCAAAAGGGGATATTCAGTTTTCTGTGAAAGGAAAGAAGTTCAGCAGCTTCTCCCAGCCATGACTCACTCTTGCTGTTTAGACCTCCAGAATTAAAGAGCTTGAGGCCAATCTGAATCAGTCCGTACAAATCAGATCTTTTACAGTTTCTAAGCTCTGTAAATAAGAACCTTCAGCTGTTGTTGCTGCGGTTAGACTCCCGTTATTTGCAGGCTGATGCCACAGTTGCTCCCTGTCTTGACCAGGCTTGCCACATGTTGTTGTTCTCAGAACAGGAGGCTGCTCAGAACTGAAATCGTTTGGCATCTGCGAGGCTTTACATATAATGCGGGGCAGTTTTTTGGGGTATTTTAGTAGAATGACAGAAGAGCATCTCAGTGTTACAGAGATTTAAGAACCATACAGCTTAAATTTTCATGGATTTCCTGTTGTTTCTCTAATTTTGGGGTGTATACGTAGAGTTTTGGCTTCACAGTTCCCATCATGCTTTGAGTGATGAAAAGAGGGCGTACCATGTTCCCCTGGAGTCAGTAAGTGGCAGTTGCGCATCTTTTCCAGCCTATTTGTTCCCATTTTGGTTAATCTGCAGTCACCTAAGATGCACAGTCACACCTTGTTTTCAATCAGTTCACATTTATCCGTTTCAATTAACGCATGAAAGAGTTTTTTCAGCGCTATTTCAGAATTCATTTTTATCGATGAAGTTTTGTGTCCCGTCACTTATGATGTTGCTCAGTAGAGGGAATATTTGCTTTGGTAGACGTGGAGTAAGGTCTTTTTCCTCACGGGTAATAAGATGAGGCTATTCTCAGTACTGCTCAGGTCCAACTGCTTAGACTAATCGATTTTGACAACAGCAGGTAGCACGCTGTCTGGCAACAGAGAGAAAGTAGGGTAATACCCGACCAGTCAGCATGGAGACGGGACTTTTCTCTCGGTAACTGGATGACACCATTTCCTTTTCACTGTCATCCTGTGCGCCGTAGCGTCTCCAAACAGACCGGCTCTGTTTTCTGCTGCCTTCTGCCCCCTTTTTTTTTTTTTTTTTTGAAAATCAATATTCTGAGGCCATTTATGACCTTGGTGTTGGTGCTTGCAACACCCTTCGTTTTCAGATGCAACTTCTCTGAACCAGGCTACGTGTGCTGAGAGGCAGACAGAAAATCTATGTCTTGTCCTGGTGTGGTAATGCAGCAAATACAAACTGCAGTTTTCATATGTATTCCCTGGCCGTGGTAACCTTTTTAAAGGAAATAACCGCAGAAGAGTACAACTGAAATGGCAGAACACAGCACATGAGGAAGTTGAACAGCAGCTACAACACTGCTGTTGGCTCCAGGCCTACAGAGCCACAGAATGACACAGTCTTTCTTGAACACTTGGACGTAATGGAAGAAATGATTGCATATTGAATTTTTTTTTTTTTTTTATGGTGCTTGGAATCCAGTTTCGTTGTTACTAACTGCATAGTAATTTTGAAAGTAGTTCATTCATAATGCACAGAGGGAACCTTTTTATTCCTTCTTGTTGTTGATAAGAGTGTTTATTAACGCGCGAAAACCCATTTAGTTTGGGATAAATTTAATTGACTGAATCTCCTGATCTGCCCTCTGCTCTTTGAGTTGCTCAGTCAGTGAGATAAAGATCAGGTACAGAGGATCAAGGAGGAGGAACGTTGGATGATAAGAATGTAGTTCAGCTCGAATAAAAGCTTGTTTACTCCTCCTTTACTTCAGATCAACATTGTATACTTGGACGCAGGTTTAAAGTAATGTCATGAAAAACAGAAAATCCCCCAGACTCATTTATTTTCTTTTAAGTTATTCTGTGGAAGGATCTTTCCCAGCTCCTTTCTCACCAATGCAAACACAAACAAACTGCTTCAAGATTTTTGTATGAACAAGATTTTACTTCCTCCCTGTTTGTTAGTTAGTTATTGTTTTAGGAAATTGCTGGTGCACAACCCACACAGACTCTACAAACAAAATCAGCCATATTAAAGGTTCCATTACCTAACCCAAGACAGCTGCCTATCATATAATAATAATCCTTCATGCAGAAGAAGATCATGCTAATATAAATATCATTATGTAGAGAACAGTGGTCCTAAAATAGGCCTCATGTGTAACCTCACATGAACATGAAGTGCTTCCTCTTCAGAGAGAGTAGTAAACCAGCCTGATGGTGATGCATCGACTGTATCATCTTTTACTTTTGGCTGAGTTCTGTTCCACAAAAAGCTCAAACGAGATGACGATTTAGATTTGTGTCAGTTTTACCCCAGCGATAAAAGGGCAGCTGACCTCAGATAGTGTGAGCATCTCTGGCCTTAAGAGCCCATCTCCTCTCATCCCTTTACCCGCTCGCTGCCGCCAGAAGCTACGCAGAGCGACTCTGGCCCCGAGATTGGCAACTCTGCGTGGATTAATCAAACAAGAAGGCCTGTTATAAAACCGGCTGGCATGTTTTCATGCGGTGTGATGGGAGGGGAGGAAAAGGCAAAGAGACAGACAGGGAGAGTGCTGCAGCTCCACTGCGAACAGACCTCATATTAAACAGTATGAGAGAGAGGTTGACTGGACCCTCTGTTGTTACAGTATTGGCCTGGGGAGCAAATTACTGCAGCTGCCTCTGTGTGGTCACTGTAACAGCGAGCGGCAACCGGCCGACAGATTTTTCATTCCTCTGACATTTGAAGAAAGGCCCACTGATACGATTAATGAAATGGAACTAATGAAATGTCAGTGTGCATAACATGAGCATCAGGTGATTTATTAGGTGTTCCCGGTCCTCTGTGATAAACTCATCTTTCATTATGACAAAATTCAAATGCTTTGTGTTTGGCTTTTCCTCCTCAGTGAGCAGCAGGTATGTGTCTTGTTAGATTTCCTCTGTTGATATACAGAAGCAGCTCGAAAGGACAAAGCGAGGGGACGATGTCTAGAAAAATGTCACAGCACAACCCGCATGTGATGTAACACTTTTTACGGACGCCCCTCCTCTGTGGAGGCATGGTGGTGTTTTCACACGTGAAGACCACATAATGCTGTGATTTGGCGTAGGAGTAATGGCGGCATCACAAACAGAGCGTGCTCTTTTCACCTAGCGCCAACTCGTTGCTTTAAAGGGCTCGTTCGCACAAATTATCAGACACCTACTGCCCACTTAACTTTGGTCTAACTGACCATACAGACAGTTTTCATCAGGACTGATAAGCAGTTCAATTGAAAACATGTTTCTGGAAATCCACTGATGTTTTTGTGTTTTTTGTGTTAAAGTGCTTTAACTTCTTTGGTGTTGGAGGCGGAGTCAGTTATTCTACATATAAGTATCTAAAAACCTAAAAATAACTGAAAATACAACATGATGATTTTCAATTACTGATTAATCATCCCGTGAAGTCAATACTGAAAAGTCTTAGCCCTTATATTCTTTCTGCTTTTGTTGAAGGCCAAAACATAAATACTTGATCTTTAGCAAGCAAGAGTTGAGCTGGAACAATCATCATTCAATCATCATTTGTCTTGTGGCAGAATAATAACAGACTTTTTAGGAAATATACTGAAAATATTACCTTTATACTTTCTGAATCTGGATGCCGCCTCCCTGGAAACTCTTAAAACATTAACTAGTGCTGTTAACTGATCAGGACAGTTTTTGCACACACAGGGATCGATGGTAGCTCCTGAGACTGGCGCCAGTCTGGAGTCTTTTGCTGTGGCTGTCACTACTACAGAGATTTGAGAGGGGAATGCCTGCATTGTTAATAAGTCCCATCAACAATGCCTGAATGGGAGTCACTGCAGAATTTATTTCATGTCAGATCAGCAGCCGCTTCATGCTGCTTGCTCCTTTCATCCACACAAGATCTCAGCAGAAAAGACTTTGGCTTTGAAAAATCTCCCGATTCTCGCTCCTCACAACTCCTTCATATCATCACCTCTCTTCGTTCTTTTCCTCTTTTCTGCTGTGCTTCCCTGTCGGAGGAGTGTGAAGGAATCTCATTGACCTATTTAATATCTTGTGTCTGACTGCACCAATGGGAAGGAGAGCGGGCGTGAGGAGAGGAGTAGCATAGGGACTCTGCTGTAAGTTGAAATCTGCTGCAGTGACACACATCCATATAAAGCTTCCCCATTTACATAATGAATAGGAAGTAAAAAAATAAATAAAATACTGTTGTTCAGGTTGATGCTGCATACTGTACCTTCATCTTTTAGCTAAAATAAAAATAAGATTTAGAGGACAGACCTGTGTTGGGGGGGATGAATCAATTGACTATCATTGTCTGGTTCCATTTGATGACGGTAACATCTACATAGGTTGTAAATTTGAAAGAGACCAGACCAGAACTATCGCTGACACAAAGCAAACGATGAAGTCGTCAGTTCTGCAGAAAACCCTGGAGTAATGTGTTTTTGATTCTGAAACGGCGTCTTGTGTGAATATTTACATGTTTCGCAACTGTTCGCATTTCAAGGTCCTGCTGCTTTAACAATCAGAAAACATCCTGAAGCATTCACTGGTGACGCATACGTCTTCCAAAGTGATGACACCTGACTGGTGTTTTTAATTTGGATTCGAATCACCAGTTTCACGTATCAGAGCTGATGAAACACCACGTCCGTTTGACTTTTTTTTTTTTTTTTTTTAAAGAAAGCTTGTCACAAAAATTTGTTTTTGAAGTGATATTATGAATCATGCAAATCGAATCCGCCGCAGAACGATGAATAATATCTTGAAATCCCATTTTGATTCTGTAGAAGAACTCCAGACAGAACTTGAGGTGTTGTAGTTGGCGCTGAGCTCAGGTACGCTCTTAATTTTGTAGCCAAATGTAGTAAGAATACAGCAGAAAGAGCACAGTTAGATTAAGTGAAGGAAAAAACATAACCTTGCAGCCTGCAGTTTGCTGAACAGCTTAACCTAGATATGAAAAAAGAGGAACATTCACAGTTCCCATCCAGCGCTTCTCTTCTCCACTGTAACAAATGGTATTAGCAGATATATTTAGGCAGGTTGACAGCAGCTTGGCAGCCTGTAACTCAGTCTGAGTCATTGTATCTTTCAAAACTCTCTTCCGAACACAAGCAACAGACAGGACATCAGGAGAAAAAATCCATCTCCCAGTGGTAAGTTGGAGGCCACAGCCTTGAGGGAAATGACCCTCAACAGAAGTGCTTTTGGCGTCAACAACGATCGTGGCGGGTGAAAGGATGTGGATGTTGCTTTCTGTTGTGCTGCAGGGTTATATATGAGGAGGGATTTTAGATTCACCCCCGAGCTTTGGGCATGTCTGCCAGTGGGGGAGAAGAAGAGGCACAATAGGGGGGGTCTCATGTGTTATGATGCTGTATTAATCAATATTTTCATCTCAACAATTCATCATGGGACCATGTGTAATGTGGGAGGGGTCGCTCGTAGACGAACCCACAGATGATTAGCACTCTCCTCTTTAGATGCACTCAGCTCTACTTAGATTTATATGTCTCTTAGCTTTTGGCTGCTTGCTGGGGTTCTGTCTTTTATTCACCACACGGACAACAGCATGACTCCTTAAGGGCAGCCAATGTGTAAGCCATGACCAAAATTATGTGGGGATTGTTGTTGGAGGATTCCGAAATCAGCATCCCTCCATTTCCAAAATATTCCACGCCAGGTCAGATGTTCTCCACTGGGCCAAAACGGCGTGTACTCCCGTTCACCGATGAGACCACTGTGTGTGTGGAATCAGTGAGTCAGTCGCTGTAGCCCGATGGACTAAAAGAGTTCATTTGATGTGGCAGGGGTCAGGGACCGTCTGAGTCGCAGAGGGTTTGCCAACAGCAGCTGGATGATCCAACGCTTAACTTGGAGGTGAAGTAGAAGAGAAGTCTGATTCGGTGAAATATCATCCTGTTTGTCAGAAATAATACGTGCTACATGCTGGGTATCGCTGCATTTACACATCACATTTGGAGCCGTGACGTCTTGGAGATGAGTCCAGGGGACACATTCAGTGTCTCCTACCTGTCGGAGTGGGTAGGAGTCACTTTGCATTCCCAATTTGTTAAGTTAAAAATATTTATTAGATCTGTTAGATCTTATCTTTCCTTTAATTTGCATTGCTTTTAACGTTGTTCAACTCAAGAGCACAATGAGTTCCTTGTGGTACAGTATGGAGTTATGACTGCTCAAGCTTGAAGCATGCCTTTGTGTCCGCTGTCGTATCCAGAGTGCTCTATTTTGGACAATATACTGGTCTGGAAAGCTGCGTGAGCCATGAAGCAGATGCAGCAGCAGCATGTATTTTAGCATCATGGAAACCTGCACACGAGTAAGTGTTCCTGTTTGAAGTGAGGCGTTGTTGGCCTGGCCGTCTCAGCTCTCTGGGGTCGTATGCTGCATGCAAACAGATGACTTCAGCAATAAAGAAAGAGACTTGCCTGTACAGCTTGTTACTCTCCAAGGAAAGACTTCATCAAAAGCTGAGACATCTCAGTGAATCGGATTCCTCCGACAGCCACGTCCTCTTTTCAGTCATGGTAGCTTTTTATTTATCTCAGAAACATACACAGTTTCTGAGGGAGTGTAAACTCCCTCACAAGCGTCAAAACATCCCCACACACGAGTTTGAATCCATCTGAGCAAAGAGACAAAAACAAAAATCTATGCGAAAGTAATACTGATTATTTTTTTCAATTGCTCACAAGTGAAGGAAACACGAATGCTTCGGTGCATTAGGACCTAAAGTCCAAAAATAACTAATTAAAGCAAATGGAAGGAGATCAGGTAAATAATTGTGCTGAAAGTGTACAGTAAGTGCCGGTTTGTATAATAAGTGTGACGGGGTGTAGAAGGAGGGCGGCCATCATCTGCCCCCATCACCGCCCTGCAACTCTGGCACAGTTCATGATTATTCAGTAATCGTAGACTGTAAATTAAAACGGTCACAGATTTCAGGCTTAGAAGGTGAAACCAACGTCGAAGAGCCATAAAAAGTTTCACATCTCTAGAAAATCTACTTGAGCTCTTGGCCACGGACAGCTACCATACGACCGCCCTCTGGGTTAACAACAGGACTCTGTAGATTGCTGTGGGCCTCTGCTGCCACCTGAGCTCAGATTACGTTATTTTTTTACAACGCTCCTTGGCAGCTCAGTTGTCTGTTGGGCTCTGATAATAACACAATATTCCAAATCTCACTTTCCTCCTCTATTGGCGGCCCCTCCTCGCCCCTTTCAAGCCACAAAGACAGCATGTGTGCTGAGGCGAAGGCCCCCGCCTTCTCATTACCAACCTATTGTGAGCCAGTTGACACACACAAGGGGACAGTGAAATACGGAGTGGCAGAAAGTGGCAGCGGGGGTGAAGACGACCTCATTATCAGCCAGCTGGGCGGCCCCACCGTCCACTTGTGCTCCCCTTTTCAACCCTCATCGCCCCATCCCACACCCTCCTCCTCCCATCCAAGCTCCAGTCACATGAGAATAACACAAATCTGTTGTCTGCTTCTCATTAGCCAGCAGAGGAAACTTAGCTGGGGATCTCAGCAGACTGACTGATATACTGATTGAAGTGTGCGATGAGAGTATTATCAAGGTTTAATTGTCTCTAATGGCAACGAAGCCATATTTAATGCTCACTGGATGAAACCGGTTCATACAAATCACGAATAGTGGTGATCTTGGAAATGGCTGCAGCTCCTATCATGGCTCATGATCAACATGGGCTGAAGGACAGTACGCTGCTGATAAAAGCCTGATGAAAGCTTGGCGGCCATCTTAAGGAGCCTGTTTACAAACGCAATCAGAAAAGTATTGTGTTTAACTTTAACGCTGGAGTAAGATGTGACTCAGCCAATAAAAGTGACTGATCTGTGCCATGTGATTGTAACAAGGTATTTTCCTGACAAACCGGTGTTTCTCATTGTCTTCTTTCATGTGTGTCTAAATAAATAGCCTGTTTGGTAAAATAGTCAGTGACGCCTCTGAAAACGTTGCCAACCAACCCCCCCCCCCTTTTTTTTTTTATTTTATTTTTTTTCAAGGTCGAATCCAAAATGCAGGAGCTGTGATTACTTTGCAGCACAAATGGCTAGTTCCTCCGTTTTTCATTAGGAGGAGAACAATAACTGAGTTTATAGGCTAATAATCCATGCAGCGCGTCTGAGTGAAGTGCGTTTTACAAACAATCCCCCGAAGAGCACCGAACACAGTCTGTACCAGATCATTTCTGATCGAATGTGGTGTCGGGTTCTGTCAAAGATCGTGAAGCTCCTCCACTGAACTGTTAATGTTTCTGTCTGAAATTAAATTAGTTCCCACTCTATTCTCAGTCATATCTGTAATCATAAATTACAGCTGAAGGGAAATAATCAGACGAGGATGATGTGAACAGACCTTCCTTTAGCTCACGTGCTCGCAGTGAAGCGAAGGCTGAAAATCAAACAGCACTTCAATCCATCAAGTCAATTTTTCTACACGTTTGAGTGAGAGTTTCAGTTTTGAATGAGCACAGACCAAAGTAAGAAAATGGATGAATGCACAGATAACATGACACCGGCTTTATCATTTCTGTGTGCTCTGAAAGAGAAATTCTTAATCTCGGCTTGACCAACTGGTTCGAGACAGATTCCCTGATGGGGGGGGGGGAGAAAAAGAAGATATGATCCCTGTTCTTTAAATGTCTGAGCAGGTTATATTTGTTGTGGCAGGAGCAGCATGGGAAATGCAGTATCTCTTTCCATTTGTGATTTGTCAGCATTATTTTGCCTGGAGGCTGCAGTCAAGTGTAGCTCTGTGATCTTATCCGTTTCCTTAGCGTCATGATGAGTTTAGAGCGACATTTGCCTCTCCTGGCCTCTCCTCACATCTCTCTCTCTCTCTCTCTCTCTCTCTCTCTCTCTCTCTCTCTCTCTCCATCTCCTATCTCCACACATTACACACAACTGGCACGCCGCCAGCCTGCCATCCCAGAATACTCTGCAGACCTGCTGAGGAGTTTGGCAGGCAGATGACGTTGAAGCTCTTCCCTCCTCCTGGCCCGACTGAGCCACAGTGTCATTTATATCTGTTAGTGTTGCTCCACAAATGGGGCGGCTCTTATGACACATTGATTTATTTATTTTTTTATAGCCTGTTTTTAGACTCACAGGTGTGAACTGTCATTGAGAGTGCAGGCTTTTTAGACTGCTAGATGACCTCCAGACGGAGCGCAGTCAATGCGTTTCAAAGAGATTGTCCTCTTTTGGTCACCTGCGTGTCCCTCGATGACGGATTCTGCTGAGGCTGTGTGTTCCTTTTTTAAATACTGTCCTGCTCCTTTCAACATTTACACACATCCCCACCTGGGACCTTTTCCACTACTGTCTCCTGGCTCCATATTTTTGGAACCCCTCCCACAATTTAAGGTTACTCTGCACTGCACTAGGAAAAACGAACAAGAATGCCACACTTTGTGTAAAGGAGTTTACCAGTTCTGTGTTCAGAGCTGAAATGATTTGTTGAATAATCAGTTTGTTGATTAACGGGAGAACAATCTGGGACTTTTCATGAGATATTCATTGTCTCTTGGTTACCAGTGATGATTCAAAACCACGCGGCAAAACTCGGGAGCTGTACATCCGAAATTAAGTCAGTCCTTAAATGATGATCTTTGCAGCAGAAATAAAGGTTTTTACAGTCTGGTACTAAAAACATTTAGCTCTTTATCGGTAGTTTCCCTGCCGACAGCGGAGCAGCCCACTCTGAGCTTCAGAGCTGCTCTTCAGAAACCTGCAGATGACGTCACGGAGGCCACGTCCACTTTTAAATCATGTCTATGTTTACAACGCTGTCACGCTCGCTTTTCCATCAGTCCATTCTGTGAACTAGTTATAGTCACAGTACATTACAGGAAACTCCTGCCGCACATTTCAATAAACACACTATCACAAAATAACAAGAGCTGTTTGGAAAAGTCTGTAGTCTGGATGTGGTTTCTTCCTGCCTCCCCGTCGCCTCATGTCCCTTTTATGACAGAAATATCAGTCATCACTTCCCCCTTCTGGCCTCCAGCAGTTAAAGACCTGCTCCCTGTTTGACTCCCCGGCCAATCCCTCATAGCCATGAAGGGGGGCGGTGGGGGGGCTGCACTTGTCAACCCCTCCACATCCGAGGGCTAAATCAGGCCCCTAGTTACTCACTGTTTATCATGGTTGCACCCAGTCCACCACTGTGCTCTTACAAGGGACAATGTTTTATGAGACAACATATCCCAGGCGGTTCAAAGATGATTGATAAGATTACAAGAAGAAACCGGCTCCAGCCGCCAGTCAGTGGGAGTCGAGAGCATTAAATGTTCATGTTTTAAAAGTTAAAATGTCGCTGTGATGGTAAATCAATCACTCTGCTCTCTGTGTTAGAGCGGTCCCTTGTTCCTCGTCTCAGTCTTTCTATCTCCAAGTCAGATTGTCATCCCAAACCATTCGTTACCATGGCAGCCAGTGATGGGCAGCCTCGCCGAGCGATGGGCCATTAATTACTGTGAGAACATTTCCTACCTTTACTACTGTTCGCACGGCAACCGACCAGAGTCGTCTCCGACTCCATCCCAGTTCAAAAGCGGTTGCATTTAATTAATACAGTTGCGCTGTCGTCTGTGCATCCCAGTGCGACCTAAAATGACTGTCTGCAAGAGGAGAACAAGACCAAGGGGAAATGTCAAAGCTCATCTAGATCAGTGGTTCCCAATCTGAGGCTCCGGAGCCCTGCAGAGGGCACGAGATCAACCCGAGGGGTCTCAACAAGAATAAACGGGATTTTCTTTCTTATTTCTGTTGATAGCTGGACTTCAACTTTTTTAAGTCTCTGAAGGAAAATCTAGAATTAATTGCTGCCCTCCCCCTACCTGATATGTGAGACTTGACAAAAGGTCAGCAGTGAACGAGGCTTCAACAACAACTTTTACACCGTTTTAAGTGGTAAATAATAACTCTACACTATTTGGCTTCCTGTCAGGAACAACGGGCTGCTTCATAAACTTCTCTTCTCTACTTAATAGACTGTAATTCTTCCAAAGATATATTCTCCACATTTCTTCTATTTCTCAGTTCATCTTATTCCTAAAAATTGAATTAGTCATGAATAATATCAGGCCAGTGTCCATAGAAACAACTGCTCGTCACACATTGCTTTTGTGGGTCGGGTTGTCTCAGTTATGTGTACAGGTTGCAAACTGCTGAAGCCTGATACAACACAAGAGGACTCCACATGTCCTCCGTCCTATCTGCCTCTGCCCGGTTTAATATGCTCTTATCTTGACAAGCATAACACAGAATCCTTGCTGCCTCTCTCATTTTTTTTATTCACTGCCAGATATATTGGGAATAGATAACATGTTGCCAAAAAATCTGCCGTCTTTTGCAGATTATGATATATGAATATATAGCTTATACTCCTGCTCTATGTTCTGTAAGATACACCAAAATAAAAGCCTTAAAATGACAGAATAAAAGTCCATATGACCAGTCTGCGTGTGATGTACCAGAGGTGGAACTGAATATAATTACACGCCAGTGAGGCCAAAGCTTCGAAAAAGAAGTAAAGTCTCTCTGTCTTGTTGCTGACTTCTCACTGTGGGATCTGTAGATTCAGCATTACACACTTGAAGCATGTAAGAACCAGTTTACCAGCAAGTGTTTGCGGCACACACACGCATATCTTATCAAAAGGATGATGATGTGTTAAATGCTTCAACCTGATTCACTTTGTAGGAGCTTATTAATATTTGGGCAATCGTTATCCACTAATTGGGAAAATGGTGATCATTATGAGCAGTTAATTACTGACTCCTGTTGTGTTGTTTCACATCAGCTGACACTTCTCTGAACTGTAAAAAGTTTTGAGGAACGTCTTGTTTTACCTCAGAGTTGTCGCAGCCTTGTGTCTCCGGTTGGTGCCAGTTGGCAGCGGGGTGTCGTGTTTCCTGCACGCCGCATGCCGGGCAGTCAGGTTGTTCAGGAAGATTTTGTAAAGCACGGGTGAAAGCGGAGTGACACGCCCCATAAAAGCTCTATTGTGCTGCTCTTTAATGCACGTTTGCTCTCAGACCGAGGTCAGCGCCGGCTTAGTGAAGAGGAACAGTATGGGAGTGACCTCCTGCAGACACACACACAGAAGCAGGCATACTGCACTCATGCCGCTGCTGTGCATGATGATATATAACCTCCACATGTCAGCATAGGTCTCTATAGCCACTAATGTGAATTATTGTTTGCACAACCTCTGGGCTGCTGCAGGATCTACAAGTCTCTGCTGGGAAACCGAGAATAGAAGCACTGTTGACACCTCATATAACAAACCTGCCTTTATTGCCACAGGTTTATTGCAAAACCAGTAACAAGCATATGAGAATGCAAATGTACTTCTTAGGACTTGAACATAACCTTAAGAATTTATGATTCAATTTGTTTGAAATATCGTTGACAGATGGCCTTCAGTCCAATAATCAGTTAATTAGATTTTTTTGTGCTATAATCAGGATCAAGCATCTCCTGTAGTATTAAATCATTACAAGATTTCAGCCATAATGTCTTTACAGACCTGCACTCCTGTTTTTGACAATAATAAGAAGAAAAAGACCAGTCAAACAAACCAGAAACAAAACCACGTATTTATATTCCCATAAATATGTTAATATGAGATATGTGATTGAAGATAGTTGGATTGTCATAACATTATTACTATAAGTAATAATAATATTACTGAAGCCTGCGCTCTAAAGGGAAAACTTCGGTCTTTGGTAAATACAAGATTCTCTGCAGATTTCAAATTTGTCTTATTGAACTCTTAAAATAAACTATATTTCTCATTTCCCATGAAACAATGAGCTGAAAGATGTGGTGGAGATGTAGAGGAATAGCTGAGTGGACGGGCATGACTCACTCATCACTCAGCCAGTTCTATTATTAATGTAAAAGTATTGATACGTGCAGCTTTAAGATCTCCTGATGTCTAATTTTAACCAGCGCTTTATGGACAAAAACATGCCCTGCGTTCACTTTCGCTTTTTAATGTGCCGGATGTTTGCTGTGCAGTCAGATGTCTGATGCCTCCTCCTTCTGCGATTCTGTTGTGTGTTTGCTGTAATGATTGATGCTACAGAGGTGGAGATTCGTCCGTGGACAGCTGTTGATGTCAGGAAATATGAGCGATAGAGGAGCCAGAGTCTGTTTACAAGATGCTCGCATCCGCTGGGGATGGCCTGACATTGGAGTGACCTCAGAGTGCTGCATCCGCCCCGTCTCACTGCGAAATATATGCACACGCCGACGTTCTGATGCACGAATCCACCAACTCCTCATACACCATACACCCAAGGTAGCCACACGTCCTTTAGACACACGCTGCAGACTGATGACTGCAGATACACGTGTGCACGTTGTCTGAGCAGCGCACTCTACTGGATTACTCTAATTCATTCAGCTTTGATTGGTTTAAGGCTTTTGTTATTTTTCTTGGAGATATGCAGCAGCAGCAGCAGCAGCAGCAGTTCCGCTGTAGCACCATTTTCAACAGCAAATTGAATTTCAGTGGGTTGCATGGATCGGATTTGGCTGAAGGAGCGTATTCAGCCGTGGTATATTTAGACCACTGCAGGTGCCACAAGCCAGAGATTGATCGTTCTTATAAAAATAACACAGTGGCATAAATCACGTTGCAGCAGGAGCTTTGAAAGACAAAACTTGGCATGCGTCCTTGGATGAAAGAGAAATTAAATTAAAGGACCCCAAGACACACTTGTATGCATTCAGTCAAGTGTGCGTGCCATATTAATTAATTTATTGAAATGGATTACAGTCCAGATTGAGAGCTCATTCATCCAGATCTCACTAATATAATCTGCCTCTAAACATTTCACAGCGACTTATCTCTCTGAGCTCTCCTGCCGGGTGAGCAATATTTTATTCTGTTGTGTTGGAGTCTTAGCCTCCTCTGGCAGGGTTGAGAAGGGGTTTATCTGCATCCAACGGCCGTCGCAGCTCCTTTTGTGCTCCAGTCCCCCAGTCCCCCCCGCCAACACCCTCTACAACCCGCCCCCTTTTCGCTGGTCACACCACACTTCCTATTAAATCCCATTACCAGAGCCAGACGCCACCCTCTGCACTGTATTATGGTCTTTGAGCAACATTGTAAATAGGCCAAGCTGTTGAGTACAGATGCTGCTGAAAATAGGCTCACTGTGCTCCCGTTCCTACACATCCTCCACCCCTCAAAATGTTTTGTTTTATTTCCCTCCCTCCCTTTTGGGTTTTTTTTTTTTTTTTTGGTGATGTCACCACCGTGCGATGTCATCTAGCACTTGCTCCAAAAATGCTCATACGCAAACAGGCGTATCAGAGTACACAGTATTCTCCATTCCCCCTGTGAAGTGAACAGACGTGAGGCTGCAGCAGAAGTACAGCATGTTTTCACAGCGCCACTGTGCAAATGTTACCGATTGAGTGCTTTGATTATTTTACTCACCTGTTGAATACCCCCCCTCCTCCTCCCAGAGTCTTCGACTGACAGTAAAATTTGGCAACAAACACACACACACACACACACACCAGAAATAGGACGAAGATAGAGGCAGCTGTTGCAAACAAACTGTGCACTGAGCAAATCTCAGCTGACACTGGGTGAGGTCGCAGGTGAAGTCACGTAGAGGCGACACATTGAGACAAACAACCGGTGAAGCCCACGAGCGATTTAGATTTATCACCAATGAACCCAAACCTGCATGTGTTTGGATGGTGGGATGAAGCTGGAGTACCCAGAGGGACGTTGGACTCCCCCTTCATCCTGACACGCACAAATGTTATCCCTATCAAACCTTCTTTCTTATTTGTACTTTCAACACAAAAGTATCCTGATTTTTACCTTCAAATCAATAAATGTTTTCAAAGCGGCGGCTGCATTGGCACAGAGTAGGCGTACACACACACACATAAACAAAACAAAAGAAAAAACCCAAAAACACCCAGCTGAACCTGATTTTGGCCTCAGCCAAGCCACCGCGATGTTACCCAACATGCTAGTTTAGTGAATCTAAAGCTGACAGACTCTAATAAAAAAAATAAAACTTGTGAAGCGAATTGCTGTTTTCAAAAGTTGCAGCTTTATTCTGGATATAGATGAGGAGTGACACTGTAGAACAACAAGCTGGGCTCTTTTGTAACGCACTGCTTTTTTTTGGAGTGAACACACCGCGACTCCTAAACCAATCAAAATCTTTTCCATGAAATGCCGCCACTGATATCATGAATCCTAAAAACTTCCCCCAACTCTAACCTTCAATTTAAAGCCAAATCTTCATGCCTGTGTTTATACTTAAAAGTTTAAATCCTCATTCTCATCTTAACCTTCCTCTGTAATCCTTACTTTAAGATTTAGACCTTTTAAAGGTTTTTTTTTTTTTTTTTTTTTTTTTTTTTTAGATGAGATTACGCACCACACTAATGAGCACAGAGTTCACATGTCCTCCGCAGGTGACCTGTGAGGAGTCAAGAGGAAGGAGATGAGGTGACAGAAAGAGAGGAGGCAAGGAATAGGAGAGTAAAAGGAGAGAGGGGGAAGCGGGGGTCCGGGTGGGAGGTACAGGAGGAGGCTGCCTCACTCCGTCTCAGCAGGGTAATCACTGTGGAGCTCCACTCTGCTGATGCCCAGGGGAGTAAAACCAGCTGCACCAGCTGGAGCCGCTGACTGGCTGCAGGCTAACCGGCACGTAAAAGAGCCGTGCGTTTAAACCATGATGAAGACAGAGATGCAATGATGAAGTGTGTGTCTGTGTGTGCTGGACTGCAGATGTGTGTCCAAGTGGAAGGAATCCAATCACTGTGTGCGAGTGCTGCAGATGGAGGCTTTAGTTTAGCAATAGGCACAAGGACAGAGCTGCTCGGGAGGCAAAATTGATCTGAGTGGTTGAAGTAAATTCTTTTTTTTTGCTGGGAATAGGTGATACCTTCAGATTCTTTTAACTATCCAACAAAGTGACAAAAACAAAACAACAACCAGAGCCATTTTCATTCCCGCTTCATAACGATCATTTATTTAAATGGCTTTACACGTTTTTTTGTTATTGGCGACCATTTTTACACTTTTATTTGATAAAGATTTTAGAGACAGCATGTGGTACGCACCCTAACCTGGTGGCCAGCACAAATTTGGATATTGATGCTGCGCAAAACAGTTCAATGAAGTGTTTTATTAGAAGACTAAGACAAATATATGACAAAGTCACTTCAGAAATATATTCCTGTGAATGTTTTTGCATTGATCTGTAATATCAGGCTAATCTGTACAGTTAAGTTTTATCTATAAACTGTTTTATCACTCCTGTGTGGATGGTCGAGGTGCATCGTGGGTAATGTAGGTTTTGATAAAGTAGAATGCATTAATAATAATAATAATGATAATTTAAATAAAAATAAGCTGCGATTTTGATCCTCATTTAAAAGAAAAAGAACAAATGTTGAAGAAAAGAAAAATAGAAACTCAAACGATGCAGCAGGTGTCAAAGGATAAGGACAAGGATAAACCTGGGGGCAAACTCTGATGACCTCTGTGTTGTACTTCTGCATCTCCTCTTACACTGTTTGCGTGACCTTCCTCTGTGAAATCCTAATCTTATTGGTCCTGTAAAGGGTTGTGGGTGCATAAATAACGAGCAGTGCACCCACAACTTATTCTGTGATTTTTGTGGGCTTCAGGAACAAACACACAACATGAAATGACCGTTCTAAATCAAAGCACCCTAAGATGCAGTATCTTTATGTTTACGCAGCATTAATATATAAAATAATACAAGATAAAAGAAAACACACACTCACACCAATAACTATGTAACTTAATTTTTTTTTTTTTTTTTTTAAACATGGATCATAAAAATAACAGACTAGTATCTGGTGGTGTTTTTGGGTTAATCGAATCGTGAAGAACAGAATTTGAGAGTATTGGCGCAGACAAACTGTTACCTCAGCGCCTTCAGGCTCCGATCACGCTGTTTTCTTTCTGAGCCTCAGACTGACTTCTCTACAGTCGACAGGGGTCCGGGGTTGTGGCAGGTCTGGGGTTCAGAGGAGCTTTACACAAGATGTCGCCTAAGCTGCCGTCTCCCCAGAGAGATTAGCTCTGTCACCAAGGCTGGGAATTAAACCTCAACTGGTGTTGGAGATACTGGTTTGGAGGGGGAGGCGGTGGTGTTTGTGTAAATGATCAGAGGAAGACGAATAACAGCAAGAAAATGGGATTCCTGTTGTTGAAGGGGAAATCAGATTGTGTATGAGACTCCTCTTCATTCAGCTCAAAGCTGATGAGTTCAGAGGTAAATTTTTGATCTGACAATAACATCAAGAGGGAAGACAAGCATGGAGCGCCTTCTTTGTGTTTTCATCAGAAAACATATATAAAGCTGTGATCATCACCCAACATTAGCATCAATACGTTTGATTCTGTGGCACAGAGTTGATGTCGAGTTCAAGGGTGGATTCACAAAACAGACCTAAAACCTTCTGCAGCTTCCAGCGACCACAGCCTGGTTACATTCATGTTTTTGTGCTGTTACTAAGCAGGCGCTCCCTTCCTGTCACAGAGCCAGCGACTGAGTCAAAGTCGGACCTTGCTCTGGGCAAAACAGGTTCACCCTCACACTTTCCAGCCGACTGGCCATGAATGATTCACTCTGGTCTTATTTTGGCTGGAAACAGAGCCCATACAGTGACGAGTAAAAACACACACACACACGGTGCCACGCTAAAACAGTTCTACAAAAAAATGATAATTACTTCAATATTCATTTCTTGAATGGCAATTTGAATAAACACTGGAACTCTGTAACAGGTCATGCATGAACAGTAAAAATCAAAACAAACAGAAACAAAACGCTACCGTGGCCGTCAGTGCGGAGCGAAGCAATAATGTCGCAATGACAATCGTCTGACCCCTGACAGCAACAGGGAGGACATCAAGTCTTCACTTTCAGGTCCATTAGTTAAACTGCAGTGTTAATAAAACGCAGTTTGACTCTAAACTAATAACACTGTTGATGTTAACATGTATCAGAAATGAAATGCCTGAGCGTTTGTTTTAACGACGACATTAAACATTTTAACGGCTGAATATGAAAGTTACAGCTTCTCTCAGAAAGGGGAGAACTAATCCTCCCCTCTCTTTGACACACACACTTTTTTTTTTTTAACAAGCAATTACTCTAATCCTCAATTTATTTGACTTTTAAGTTTGTGATATGGTTGTTTGTTTAAGGTCTTTGGTAGAAGGACAATACAATAAACATTAACATGCAGACATTTTTTCCTAGAGTCACGAGGAATGCGATGAATCTGGGGATTTAACTTCTTATGTTTTTCTGATCAACTTGTAGTTTCTTGGAACAAACTGGAATGTGATTGATATTATTCTGGCTTTTTTCTCCAGGAATATTTCCACTAAACTTTAAAATATTCCACAAAAATGTAGTTTAAAAGGTAAAATAAAAATGATCTGTTAACATTAACTTGATATTATTATATTTACGGTATGGAGAATTATTTTTATATTTTATGTATGACTTTGGGGCAGTTAAAAAATTAAAAATTTCAGGAGAGAGAAGTGAAAGTAAACTACCAATGCTAAATTACTGAAATAAAAGAGGAATAAAAAAATTATTGTCACTCTGATTCGCCGGAGGAGCATTTGGAGCAGAAATTATTATTCAAATCATTGATCGAGTAAGTTTGAGCATCAGTTGAAACGGTAAAAACTAATTTGGTGTTTGAATTGTGAGCTGTCAGTCAGGACAACTACTGGCTTGAATGAAGCCGATCATTCAGAACAGACTGAGTAAAATCCTTATTTGTGGAATTTCCTGTTTGGAGTATGGCCATGATGAAATAAGATACAAGTTTGAGATCAGAAATATTTATATCAGTTCCTGCCGCCTCAGAAGGAGCCAGGCAGTGACTTAACTTTAAATAACTGTGTCAGAAGTCTGTTGCTGCACTCTTTTATGGAGGGGGCTTTCTCCTTCCCTTCTTCCTGCTGTCTGTGGAGCTGCAGACTAATGCAAGCGGAAGCAGAGTGGATAAAAGTGAATGATTTTATTCAGTGGGTGAGACTAAGCTGGCGTGCGGAGGGCCCTGCGTTATCCAGGCTTTGCGTGTGATGGCAACTGTAGTATTAGCTGCAGGACAGATTTCCCCGCTGGACGGACAGATGCTTTTCCCCCCTCACAGCGTTGTGGAAGCAGCTGAGCCAGGATAAGAGGCCTGTCACACTGAGCTCTCAATGGGATCTAAAGCGCTGTGCTGCGGCATACAACAAAAACACATCACGGCACCTTCTCCTCATCTGAACGCCAAAGTTTTTAATGCTGAACAAATTGACATCGCAACTTATGAATCACATTTACTGTCCTGACGCTGAGGCTCCACCCACCTCCACTAGGACTCACATAACAGTTGGTGGCCTTTGACTCACAATCCTGCCATGAACATGTAGAGAAACCAAGCAGTGATGATTATTTTTAATATTAATTATATTAATGTTTCCTCCCTGATGGAAATGTTATGGAACATGGATTAATGTCCCTCTTCTCTTTGTGTCATGTGAGCCATACTGCTTTTCCACACAATAACAGAACGTCCCTATAGCTTCATTTTGATTAGAGAATATTATTATTATTGATGGTCAGTCATGAACTTTGTCTTTATGATGGAACGATCAATGGCTTCTAAAAACTGCAGCGATCCTCACCACTGGATTTACGAAGCGTGCTTTATTGCTGTAATCTGTGTCATAATGTTGTATTTCAGTTTCCATCTCCGACATGCAGCACCAGCATGAATTGTCGAAGGAGGGCTGATACTTAAAGGTGGGCGAAGTGCTTGAGTTCAGCTACGTCTGACAGCTTTGCTCTCTTTGCTCTGACTTTTACAGACTGCTTTGCGGAGACGAGGAAGCAGGGAGACATTCAAGGACAAGAAGTCCACAAGTCAGGTAAATACCTTCTGAACATACTTCCTGAGTTTCAAAATAAAAAAAAAATATATATATATATAATCAACTTTCAAGCCCTTTAGTTCACATTCACTGCTATTTTATTTTGTGTTTCTTTTACATTTAGGTTCAATATAAACTCCTGATTGGTTTCTTACTTCACTTCATAAAAAGAGAAGTTCAAATAAAGAAAATAAAAAGATTTCAAATGAAACCTCAGTATGGCCTGCTGTCACGTACTCACCGGAGCACCAAAGGAGTAATAATGCTCATCCCTGTTTTAATTATGTATCCACATGTAGTGATGACCCTCCAGAGAATTATCCTCTCAGTCAGCAGCCCGGCTCGGTTTTCTGAAGCTCCACAGTCAGTTTAACGTCACTGTTTAGTGACTATCACAATTTAGGCTTCAGCTCCAATATTTTGGTCCCATTTTTTTCTGCTCTCGAAGGGCCACTTTTGGCTGCAACAGGGAGCATTTCTTCTGCTAAAAATCCGCTGTGCTCCAAAGAGAAGACAGATTCACTTCAGTTCACTTCCGAAGTCGGAGACTAAAAAGTCCTAAATTCATCAAGTTACCAGACCCATCAGTTGGGCCAATAAGTTGAGTGTAACAGCTTAAAATTGTCAATCCGTTACTGCAGGTTTGAAGCATCTTATTGTGTCATTCTCATCTCTGCCACCTCGTAGGAGGACAGCGCAGACCTCAGGTGCCAGCTCCAGTTCGCCAAGGAGGAGTCTGGCCTGATGAGGAAAAAGATGGCGAAGCTAGGTCGCGAGAAGGATGAACTGGAGCAAGAGTTGCAAAAGTACAAGTCCATATACGGGGACGTGGACAGTCCCCTTCCTCTGGCTGAGTGCACCGGTGGAGGCCCTCATACCACCCGAGAGGCTGAGCTGCGATTACGGCTGAAGCTGGTGGAGGAAGAGGCCAACATCCTCGGCAGGAAGATCGTGGAGCTGGAGGTGGAGAACCGCAGCCTGAGGGCAGAAAACGAAGACATCCGGTGTCAGTATGAAAGGGACTGCTTCGGGCGGGAGCCCTTCTCCAGCATGCCCTCGTCGCCGTACGGAGGCGACGCGCTGGAGTCAGCCAGTGAGCTTCGTCGCCATCTCCAGTTTGTGGAGGAGGAGGCTGAGCTGTTGAGACGCTCCATCTCAGAGATCGAAGACCACAACAGGCAGCTCACATCCGAACTCAATCGCTTCAAATTTGGCCCCAGCAGCAGCTCCGGGCCGGTTGGAGAGGAAGGAAGTGAAGGAGGACTGTTTAAACCTGGGAACGGGGGAAATGGAAACGGCTCCAGTGGCGGCATGATGATGGAGGAGCTGAAGTCAGCTAGGATGCAGATCAACGAGCTGAGCGGGAAGGTGATGAAGCTTCAGTACGAGAACCGGGTCCTCATGTCAAACGTCCAGCGCTGTGACCTCGCCGCGCACCTCGGCCTGCGCACCGGCAGCCCTCGAGATAGCGACGCAGAGAGCGACCCAGGCCGTCGAGAAGCCGCCGAGGACGAGGACACGGGTCGGCTTCTTCTTCTTCACCCCAAGAGAGAAGGCCCCATTGGAGGCGAGAGCGACTCCGAAGACATGTTTGAGAAAACAACCACCACCTCAGGTTTTGGAAGCATCAAACCATCAGACGGCAGCGAGCTCAGCGCCACCGAACTGGCCAGTCGCAGGAGGGAAGAACGGGAGTCGTTCAGCAACGTGAAACGAGAAGCGGAGAGGCTCGGGAAGACGGTTGACCGGCTGATCACGGACACCGACAGCTTGATCTTTGAGGGCAGGCTGCTGGTGACAACCGGAGAGAGCCTGGATGGAGGGGCGACGTCTGGATCCAAACCAGACACCCACGTCCTGGATACCATCAACACCCGCATGAAGGCTTTCCGCACTGAGCTCCACATCTTTGTGGAGAAGCTGGACCATGTGGGGGAGGGACTGAGAGAAAGGACAGATGATCTGTCACCCATGCCAAACCTCACAGAGTCGAGCAGCTTCCTGTCCACAGTGACCTCCATGTCCCGCGACTCTCCCATCGGCACGTTTGGAAGAGACCTGGTGACAGACTTCCAGGTAAGTTCAGTCAATACGCCTCCTTGACCGTTTTTTACTGCTTTTAAGGTCACATCTGTACATTTAGATATTTAAGGCCCCTAAACCAGTTGGCCACGATGAATAAGGGGGTCAGTTCTGTTTTTCTTATGGCCATCACAAACTGGATGAAACATTAATAAGCATTCACCCCCAAAATCGGCCCACCTGGGTGTGCAGATAATGTCATGCTGCAGGAGGAGGAAAAAAAAAGATTAAGACAAGAAAAATATCACAACAGATGGCTTCATTGATTCATAACAGCAGATGGCAAAATTAATTTGTTTGCAAAATTGTGTTAAATTGTCAACATAATCAAAACACAGAGAGCGCCAGTGTATTTTAAAAATGTGGGAGTTTGCTCAGGTTTGATTTAAATGGGCCAAAAGTGCAGTCATTAGTTGACCATTTATTAAATGAGATCCTAAATCAGCAAACAAAAAAACAATAATCTCTGACCAAAGAAAGTTGCAACGCCACATATTTATCTATCATACACACACACACACACACACACACACACACACACACACACACACACACACACACTACCTGCAGGCTCGCTACTTGTCAGTGGGAATCTCATTAAATTGGCTCAAAGGATGGGTTCGGATTTTTATCAGGTTAACCAGATTAACACGATATGTATGTGGAGAGAGTTTAGGTCAATGTAATCCGTCCCCCTCCTTATACGATATAGTATGACACCAGAGTTAGGAACGAGGGACAAAATCCACACTGCTTGATCTCTGCAGAAACTCACTCTTAACAAAGAAGTCTTTTTTCGTTTTTACCCTTTGAAGGCTATTTAGAGGTCTTGGAGAAAACTACCACATCTGTGGAAAAGCCTTTTGTGGCTCCGGCAGAAGTTTGAACTGAGGACAAAGACATTCAGGCCTCTGGAGGCCAGACTCATCTCTACTTCAGGCTAGCAGCTCAAAGCTAGACGCTGCTGGTTTCACACCCGAAGCTCTGACCAAACAGGTCAAGGTCCATTTTGGGTGATGTAGGCATCAGGTTGTGACAGAGACAAATAAAAACATCTCCAGTTCTGCAGTATCATATTTGATCCTGCAGGTGTACAATGTTAAAAAATGTAACATTATATCTTCACATTGAGTGATAACTGTAGATTTTGTCCACATTTTTTGAGACGAGAGTTGTGTTACAGCAGACAAGTCCAATCATAGCACAAGACTCTGATCGTGGCTTTCAGCATTGGACTGATGGCACATCGTTTCATTGATAAAGTCCGAACTTATCCTTTAATGCTATAGCAGGAAATTGAGATTGAGAGATTCCATAGCCTCCCCCCCCCCCCCCCCCCCCCCAGACCTCCAGTGCCAGCGTAGGATGACATATCAGGCCACCCCGCTCCACCATGAGCCACCCAGCTCTACCGCAATGGCTCCTCCGCCACCGCTACCCCTCCCCTGAACCACCGCCATCGCTTCCTGCTGCTGCCACATCCACATCTGCATCTCCATGCACATCCTCATAGCCAGCAGCCCTGCCTGCCTCCCCCTCCCTGCACTCAGTCAGCCAGGGCACAGGGAGGGTGCATAGGAGGGTGCTTGAAAGGGTGCTTGGTGTGAATGGAGTAAGTACTGAAGGAGTTCTGGCTGCTTCTTCCATATCGGCTTGATTCACAAATTTTCCTTGACACAGTGAATTGTTGCATGTTACTACAGCAGAGCTACAAAATGTTATCGCTTGTATGACTCATTATGACACACAAATGTTGTAGCTGTGATGTTTGCACGACATATCATCACACACACAGACACACACACACACACACACACGTGGGATTGGTTACTCCATGGTGTTGCCAAGGAAACAAGCTATAGAAACAATTGCACCGACTAAAATAAAAGCAGTTGCATGGCGCTGTGTGAGCTGTCTGGAGGACCCTCGCTGGCTGGCATCCTGCTTTCTGCAGCTTAGTGAAAGTCAACATGCCAACACACTGTTTACTCTTCCGATGCTGTGCTGCATGGCCAGATACAGACATGCAAGATGTTGCATTTAAAACAAAAAACAAAAAACAAACAAGAAACCTCTCATTGCAAGAATCCAGTCTGCTTTGTAGAGATAGTAGACTGAAGCTGCCTCCATACTCATTCTGTCCAATGACGTGTTTCTGCTTTGCTCTGCTGCCTGTGGGTGAAGCTGGGTGGTTTAGTCAAAGCTAACCACAGCACCAACACCACCCCTTTAATACAATAAGGCATCCGTCCATTTAAAGTTAGTGAGGACAGAGTTGAAGAGTGTTTGAGTTTTAAATGTTAAAGCAAAAAAAGTTTTAAAAGTGTCGAGGTTCCCATAGTTATTGTCCTCATCCCTTCATGCCTTTTATAGTAATACCACATTTATCTTGTGATAACATCATTTGTATCTTTTCAGATTTTGATCAGGATATTATTTCATTCAAAGTTGAAGATATTTTCCATACATCGTTTTTCTGACATCTTACAATCCGGATAGTCTCAGATGTCGTCTGATTACAAGATCTGTATTTCTTTATTGCAAGATTTTTACGTGGAAATTATCTTGTACAAAAAAAAAAAACAAAACAAAACTGCTCATCTTGTAAGCCTCATGAGTTTATCTAGAAATCTTCAAATTAAAATAATATTTTCATCATAAAAACGCTGACTTGTGTACATTGTAATTAAGTCTGAGCAGCTTTTAATCACGAGGAAATTTCTCATTCCGATCTGTTTACCTTGTGATTGAAGGAATCTGTTTTCCCGTTAAGATACTTTTGTTGTGTGATCATCTCATAAACTTCCTGCAGTAAAGTGGCATCACACAATTATGAGAAACACTCTCATTGTTCTAAGCATCTAAACAACATCAAGGTCTGAATTAAATCTGCGATCTAGGGATTTTGTGCGAGATTATAGTGTTACATATAAAGTTGGATATTCAGTTTCTTGTCTTGTGATAACAATTTCTTTTATATCACTACTAGCATGTAACAATTTAGCAATATTTAATTGCATATGGCATTATGAAGACAAAAAATGTTACTATATTATGATGTTATGATCAAGAGACCATAAAGTAATATTCACAAATACAGATCTTGTAATTATGAGAAAAAAAGTATCAAACATATAGATAATAGTTTCTCAGAATTAGAAGACAGAAAATTAAAAAAATTGAGGGAGAAAACATCAGAATTTAATTTATTTCTTTTTCCTTTGGTGAATGTTAAACACGTTTGTGTTCTTCTTTGCCGTGGTTGTGTGAACTTCCTGTTAGCTGGACAGAGTCTGCTGCAAAGGGCCGCGGCTAGCACAGCGCTAGCTTCAAGCTCCACTGAAAATGCCTCCAGTGTATTTTAAATGCTGTAATGTCTGAAAAAAAAAAAAAAAAAAAAACAATGTGCAAAATGCAGGCTCAAGGTTCAACCTTTCTTTAGTTACCTGCTGCTACGACACACACGGCTGTGCACGGGCATGTGTTGGAAACCTTTAGCGTGCTAGCTCCCGCTCTGCAGTTTGCTGTGGTATCTCTCAGCTGTTGGTTTGGACTCATGTATCCCTCATTGCATGCGCTTCATAACAAGTGTTTTGCATTCTTTTCCCCCCCGATTCCCTCTCTTTGTTCCTCTTTGTGTTCCCGTCAGATGTTTCAGCCCATGATTTTGTTCATCCTCATTCTCGTTCTCTTCTCATCTCTCTCATACGCCGTCATGTTTAAGTTGGTCTTTCTCTTCGCGCTTTTCTTCGTACTCTAGTCCGTTTGTTCCTCTCCACACCGTGTAGTCTGTTAGTTGATTTCTTTTTCCCGGCTCAGCTTATATTCTTTACCCATTCTCTGTTTTATTTTTGTTTCTTTTCCCGTCCACTTTCTTTCCTCGTCCCCCTCAACCCGTTTGTTATCTCCTGTCTGTTTTGTCCACAATCCACCTCACACATCTCTCCCCGACACCACCACCACGACTCCCTACACCCGTCCACCCCCCTCCATCCCCTTAACCCTTCACACCCATCGTCCACGCTCGCCACCCCCCCCCCCCCCCCTTTCGTTCCCCTTTCCCACCCCACGTCACTCACAGTCCGGTCAGAGGGATGAGCTGGAGTGGCGTCTAGGACAGGAGCGAGGCGTGGAGCCGCAGAGCCAGAGCCAGGGTGGGGGCCAGGCCCAGAGCAGGGGAGCCACGGGATTCACTAGGTACCACAGGCCCCTGGCTTTAAGAGCAGAGGTCAGTGCCTCCTCCCTCCTCCATCTCCCCTTCCACCTGTGGGACTGAGTTAACGATGGCTCCACTGTGTGTAGAGTCGAAAGCAGTAATCTGGATCCCTCAAACCAAAGTCACATCAATTTCTCAACTGCAGAGCATTAAAATGCAGCTCCACAGGCTGAATGGACACTCCAAAAATCAACCCCCAAAAACTAACTGAACATACTGACGCATGCGTACTCCACCCATCCGACTTTCCCTCTTCCAGCATCGATCCGATAAGAGCTCAGCTCGTTGACCCCCGTTCAGGCCTGAATGTAGCTGATTATTTTTTTTTATCATGGCACCTTCACATCTGGTCCATAACTGATGCAGCGGAAAGAATCGGTGCATCCCAGAATCAGTATTCAGGGGTTTATTTTTGGAGTGTTTGTTTGTAACAGGTATCGTTCAAATGTGAGAAGTTTGACTTGCCACATTTAGAGTTTGTTTGTTTTTACAGTTTCAGAAAATGATAATCAGCCAGTGTTTTTTTTTTTTTTTTTTTTTTACGACATAAACTATCAACTGATTTTGAAGTGTTCACTTAGTTTCCTTGATATGAGAAGGCCACTCAGTCCAGCATGTCTAATGACTCCAGCCACAGTCACTTTTTGATGCTGAACACGATCTCACTTCATTCACTCACTCTACCGTCACACTAAATATCCACTCCCACAGCCACTAAAGTTTATTTTCAGCTTTAATTTGGCACTTTCCTCCCGCTTTTTTTTTTTTTTTCTTTCTTTCTTTCTTCAATTTGTGCCATGAGCCCCTGGGCATTTGTGAGTGGTTTACTTCTTTTGAAGTTGATTGCATTGTACTTCAGAGTGCAGCGAGTGTTTGGAATTTGGAAACTTTGTCAATTGGTGTGTGGAAAACAAATTATTGTTTTGTTTTGTTTTTTATTTTTCAGTTAATCTGTGAATGACTTTGTTTATATCTCTAGATGGATAATATTTGACATTTTGCATAAAAACAGCAGCTATGATTAGCTGCAGATTCGTCACCTAGCCGTTACAGCTGATGTCTCAGTTTGTAGTGATGCCCGTGACAAGTGACTCAACACACCGTATTATAGCGTCTCACACAAACACGCAAAGACACACACAGAAAAGCAACGTTGCTTCAGGTCCGTTAAACCATCCAGTGACTCGGTTTTTTCATAAACCAGCCGTGTAATTGCAGGACACTGTGATTCATAATTGCTGCCTCATTCTTGTCTTGTAGAGAAGCTGCCCACCGTTAAGTGATGCAGAACGCTGGCAGCGGTGATGCAACAGGGGGCAGATTGGTGTGGATTCCTTTTTGCTTTCTGCCACAGTGTAGTTAATGAATGGGAGAGCAGCTAGGAAGTGGTGGGATAAGTGCAGCACTGTCGGCCTGTGAGATTTGCATTTGACATTGGACAAAGTGGTGATCGAGGGTCAGTGCACACTGAACAGCTCAACTTACTGTTGGAGAGTGCAGGAAAGTCCCGGCGCAGCAAAGAGAAGCTGCAGAAACGTCACAACTGTGACTCTGCACCTCTTTTTTTTATTTTTTATTTTTAAATAAGTATCATTACATTCAATGCCATAAACATGCGCATCTCATTTCCCTTTGAGCATTTTATCACCTGTAAAAACTATCAAAGCTGACATCTGTTAAACTCCTACTTCAGTGATCTGGTTTTCCATTAATTACATGCATTTTTGGAGCTAATACTGGCTACAAGACAACTAAGAGCATATTAACCATGTTTTATTTTCATTCTATGAATCATTTTTTTTAGATGACACAAAGTCAATGCTTCAGATGTCTCACCACAGTAACACAGTCACAGCCAAGTAAACTCATCATTTAAAAAAATAAAATATACAGTTTATTGTCTCCATCCAGAGAAGGTAGCAGCTGACCAAATGAAATCATTCTACGTTTTGGGAAACGTGCCTCTTTGCTTCCTTGTTAAGAACCGGATGAAAACAGTGAATAGATTGAACATGAAGCAGAACCACAGTTAGCTTAGCTTAGCATACAAACCTAAAAACATCTTACTCAGCTCTGTCCGCAGAATCCAGCGTGCAGCGCCCCGAAAGCTCATTACAATTTAATCCATACAATAAAATCCCAGTTGGCCATTTCTTGTGTGTCTTCAGCAGGAGGCCGAGTTCAGGGACTCCAGGAAGTTAATGCTGCCTTTGACATAAAAATCACATAACCCACAGGGAAATGATTTATTTAAACTTTACGAAAATCATTAGTAAACTTTAGAAGCCCGGCCTTTGGATCAAGCCACATCAGGTGTTGCATTTGTTTCCAGCCTCAATGCTAAAAAGGGACACACTACACTTATGTATTTAATATACAGACATGAGAGAGCTATCAACCTTTTCATTTAACCCTCGGCAAAATAGTGAGCAAGCTTTTTTCCCAAAATGTCAGGCACCACTTTGATGTTGGGAGATGAACAAATAGTTAGTCCAGCCAGAAAATGGGCAGCATTAAATATTGATCACGAGACGTAGTTCTAATGAATTTCTACTTGTGAAAAGGCCAAATCTCATTTTGGGGTTTTCCATTCCTGCCTCTTGAAATTTTTTTTTTGTTTGTTTGTTTGTTTAGCTGCAGAAATTAAATAAAGCAAATAGAAGAAAGTATAATTATACCACACACAAATCCCAGTTTGTGTTGTGTGTGTGTGTGTGTAAGTCAACCAAAGTGCTGCTAAAGTAACTGTGGACTGTGCTGTTGTGGGTCCAGCTCCGGGACACGCCGGCTTCTGACATCCAGTTTCGTCTGGATCACGAACGGAGGCTGAGAGCAACGACGGAGGAGCGGGAGGCTGCCGTTTCTCTGCCTCAGGTACAACAACGCAGTTCGTCTCTCCACGTTTCAGCTCCTTCAGATTATCACCGTGAACATAAAGGCAGCAGTATCACACCTCACCAGCTCTGCTATCACACTCTTAATTAAGCCCAACACTTGGGAGGGAGGAAAGTTTTGGGTTTCAGCTTCAGTTTCCGTAAAAACAACGCTTTGTTCTTCCAGCCTGACAAAAACATGAAAATATAACTGATCTTACAAAGAGATTACAAAGAGATTACTCTTACAAAGAATTATGTAAAATAAAAGATCACTTTCAATAACTTGATCATGGTTCCTTCAGTTTTCTCAGCCGAACTAAATGTTTGAAGTTTGGGATGTTACTGGACCTGATGGTTAATAATACAATAACTGTATATCAGACAAATTCAATCATGCAGTTTTTGGTAAAGGGGAGCTAAAGTAATAATTATTGCATTAGTTTTATAATCCAGGGCATGAATGGCAAACAGCTCTTGACTGAAGCTACATTGTTCAGTTTCTCCCCTGAACTTTGTCACCTCAGGACGATGAGCTCCTGCGTTTGGAGGCCAAGCGTGGAGGTCTGGAGCTGCAGGGCCTTCAGAGTCATGACGTCACCTGGGCTCAGGAGAGGTCTCTGCTGCAGCAAGAGGTCCGCCTCTTCAGACGCAACACCATCATCTTCTACATGAAGCTCAGGTGGATCCTTATGCACTGGAGGCTCAGCCGCAAAGACGACTCCGAGGGGGAGGCGGCGCGACAAGAGGTGGGTCGGAGGCTTGAAGAGTTGGGTTGGATGAAGGTAAAAAAAAAAAAAAAAAAATCAAAAATCAATCAATCCATCAGCAAGCAGAATAGGAACACTCTGACAAAAAGGAGAAAACTGAAGTTGTGAAGAAATTAATAAGATGAATAAAAACTTGAGAGATATTACATATTAAATGTCATTCAGTCTTTACTGCTGTTTCTGTCTTTAGTTCTTCTGTAGCTTAAAATGTTTATCTGTCACATCAGTTGTGCGTCTTTCTGCCGTGAACTCACTGTTGTGTGGATGAACTTCTCACTTTGTGTTCACATGGTTGTTGCTTCCCAGGTTTGATTTTCATAGATGATGATTTGATATTGAAAGATAAATAAACATCTTATTCTTCTTTTTGGTTTATTTAAAAAAATAAAAAATCACTCTTTGGCCTCAGATGTTGGAATTGAAAAAATTGTGGATTTATTCCGTTACCAGTTTGCCAGGAACAGCTAGCTAAGACGAATGGAGTGTAAACTGCTCCTGCAGTAAATCCTCCCTCCGTGATCCAGCAACTCCGTTTTTCGTTGATTGAATGCACGCGTCACTTTTTTATGTTTTCCCCTCAGGCTTCTGTGTTGACTAAACTTGTAATTTTTGAGATTTGTGTTTTGCTGTTGTGTTTCCTCAGACTTCCCCAGAGTTCCCAGAGCAGTTTGGATGCTGGGGATTTTTCCATTGATGGACACAGAGTTTCTGTGTTTCAGGATCTTTTCTCAGTTGTGCTGGATATGATTTCTCTCACAGTTTATTTTATGGTTGTCATAAGCACAAATCCCATCAGTCCTGTTATAATTACAATTTCATGCCGTGCTGCTTTATTTCATCCTGGGTTGAGTTCCAACTGAATGTGGTTGATTCAGTCCTGATACATCAGCAGTTTGGACAGGAAAGCTGAAAATACTGAAAGGCTGAATCCGAGCAGCTCAAAGTTTTCTGAGGTGAATTTCTTTTTCTAAGAGTGAAAGAAACCTTTGAATGGCACCTGTTCAGCCATCGGTTTTATAGGTCTCTGTGAAAACGAGCCATCCCTTATGGACAAGCTCTGTGATGGACCATTAAAAGATTCATCGTCTCTGCCTTTTACCCAATGCATGCTGGGATAGGCTCGCTGACTGTGCGTGGAACACAATGTGTTGGTACACGATTTCAAGCGCAGCTTTTTATGGCTGTATCGTCTGTTCCAGTTTGAGAAGTTGGAGGGCATCCCAGAGCTGGGAGCGATAACGGAGCAGGTGGAGGGAGAGTCGGATCGAGACGACAGACTGTGTTTACCACAAACTCCAGGGGAGGGACCGGATCCGGGGCCCATCATCCCTCTGCCGTCGCCTGATCAGCACCTGCAGCATCAGAGACAGGTACCCGAACATTTACTTCACAGCCTTCACTTCACTCTGTAGGTCATCAACAATGCTTTTTACCAAAACCAATTCCAATTAAGAAACCAATATTTAAGGGTCTATTTCAATAAACTTCAATAAACTATTGTTATTTTATAATTCTGAATTACTTAATTACTTAATAATAACTTGTAGTGTAAAGAAATTATGTCATAACCTTCTCATTTGTTTACTCAGTTTGGATTTGGACATCCGTTGTTTCTCTTTCGTTTTCATTGTGCACCAATGACAGGCCTTGGCAGGTTTTCAATGGAGCCGTTTGGGGATGATTGACCCAGATATCCATTTAGACTACAGGCAGTCTAAAAAGACAAAAAAGAGCCGTGTTTCCTGTTGAGGCTGCCGAGACGTTGTATGTGTTGAGATCGGCTTTCAGTACGTCTGTCGGCCGCTTTGTTTTCTGTCAAAGTAAAGAATTTTGGGCTGGATGCATTATTGAACAGCTCTAAGTGCTCTACCTCGTCTTGTGTTTTGATTTTTCCTCAACATCATAAAAATGGTTTGCACAGCGATCTGACATTGTTGCTGTAGTCCGAGCAGTTTCTTTTTAAAACCAGCCTTCCCCGTAGACGACGTTAAGCTTAATGCGGGAGAGCAGAAATGCAGACTTGCTTTTGTGAGCATTCTCACACATGACCACATGATCGTTGCTGAAACCGGAGCAAGATGATGGTTTGTTAAATCAACCATTCAAGAGGTCTTGGAGAGAATTTAGGGACAAATTGCTGAGGAAAAATCCTGATCCAATCATCCCAAAAGTGCCTCTGTCTGATACTGCTGAGGTGCTGAGGCCTGCTTAAATACTCTCAGTCAGAGATAAGAGGTTTTTCCCCACAGTGGTTGTGAGCGTTCCTCGGTGTATTAGAATAAATCTGATCACTGACTTATTGCTGGTTTTAATAATTCACAATGTGAACAGGCCCAAAAATAAATTTGAAATATTGAGAGAAACAATTTTAAGTGATGAAGCCGTTCAGATCAGTGACCCAGAGGATCACATGGATGAGTCTCCTCTTTTTATTAATCTGCGCGCCCTCTGATCCACGTTTGTTAAATTACATGTCGGCTTTTAATGTGATTATATCGTCTTCTAATTACTCATTAATATTATTGTTATTATTATTATTATTATAATGGAGGGGCACTCATATCATTCAGTTTAAATAAGCAGACTCTCCTTTGCTCTTGTGTCATAACTGAAACAGAATTAAAGGAAATCTAATTGATACCCACATCAATCTGATATTTACTTTTATTTACACACCAGCTTGGATTTATTTATTTATTTTTTTACTGCATTGTCAGTATTTCTTACTTGTGCTCTCAAGCAATGTGAGAGGTTCTCTGTTTTATTCATGACTTCTACACTACTGGAGGGCACACATACATCTATATATAGAGAGAGATTTCTTCCTTCACGTGTTGCTTCATGGTTTTCAGAGTGGAGAATCTCTGTAGCACAAAGCTTTATTCGGCTGTCGCATATTTTCTGCACTTATTTTGATTAATAATATTTAGAGTAATTATTCAGCTCTATGGAGGCATGCCTATTAATCAAGGTGAATAGCAGAGACAGCAACACGAGGTAACACACAGCTAAACCAGCAGACCAGACTCCCAGAGGTCCTGGATGTTTATTGTATAATGACATTAAAGCCACTTTCCTTTCCTGTGTTTCCTGAGGTTTTTGGGTTTCTTTTGTACTTTTACTTAAGTTACTTTATGTGTACTGGAGTAATATTTGACAAAGGAGTATCTGTACTTTTACTCAGGTCATGACTCAAGTCATGTACTCTGTCCACCTCTGTTGAAATATCTTGGAACTGCCTGCAACATAATCGGCCTAAAATTAATCAGAATGAAACTGTAGTTGCCCTGCGTGTTGCTCTTCAGCAGCATCACTTGGCTTTTGCTGCATGCATGTTTTGTTCTCAGCCAGGAGCTGAGGATGGGATGGATGGGACAGGACAAGCAGAGCAGGAGGCAGATGGGAGTCAGGAAGTTCAAGTCAAATTGATTTACAAAGCACTTACAAAGCAGGTTCAGAGCTTTAAAGACAAACAAAGCAAAGGACACAGATAAAAACTGAGGACAAGCTCAACACAAATATCAGGATGAGGAGAGACTTGCTGTGTGTGGATGTGTGTTGGCTGACCTTTCCTGCACTGACTGCTTTGTGTGGCCCTTCTCCTGGCAGCTCGGGGAAAACCGCCGGGTCCTCCAGGCCCTGCGGACGCTGCTGGAGGAGTTTCGGGAGGAGCTGCATGAGGAGGAGACGCGGCGATGGCAACTGCAGCAGTCCTATGCCAATGACAAAGCCGCCTGGGAGGTCAAGTGGGCAGAGATGAAGTGCCAGGTTGCTCAGGTACAGATGGCGTCCCAGCGCCAACCTTTACAGGGACGGAGCACAATCTGGTGTAGGAACGTAACAGTGCAGTCGATAAGCAGCAAGACAACAGTAAACAATCTAAATCCAAACAACGGCAAAATCAGCTTAACCTCATTCTTTACCTGTAATTTTACCTCCATCCTCAGACTGAGCTGTCGTTTTAAGGATGTAATTACAAGATGAATAAGAGCTCAAAGTTGTGACTCATTTGTCAAACATTAAATTGAACGATTAGCATCCAATAAAACAATAATGAGCTGCCTATTTTTCTTCCTGTACTGTGTAAATACTTCACAGATTGGGAACAAACTATCTACACCTCAGCAGCTTTGAGCGCATGAAAGCTGATCCCACTCGTCATGAACAATGGCTGCTTGTCTTTATCAGAAATATTTCGGTTTGCAGTTGTAATAAAAGCCTGTTCACCTTCTGCCTCAAATTAAAACATTAACACAACATCAAGGGATAAAACCAAGGGCCAACCAATTGTGAAGCTGCCCATCGGTTTGTGAGCTGCTATTTCAAATTTCTAATCTGGCCATCAACATGTTTTTTTGTTTGTTTGTTTGTTTTTTGTTTTTTGAAACAGAAGCACCCAACAAACAGCAACAAGTGACCAGTAGGGCCATTTTCCTATAGACTTCAATTCTTTTTATAACCAGTGAAGTCGCCCTGTGACGGTCATTAAATACATTTTTCAGGGCTGGAGTTTATGTCCGTTTTTATAACCAGTCAATGACCGCGGCTCAATCAGACGGCGTTGAAATGTGTTTTCAGCAAAAGTTAAGCCTGTTTGAACTTCAGTGGGCGACCCGACATTGTTCTTGCTTTGTTGTTTCTGTTTTGTTTTTGTTTTATTTTTTTCTGGAGCTTGATGTGACAGCACAGACGCTGTGAGTCAACACAACAGTCGACTTGAAATGAATAAATGATACTCATGCATTTTTACACAGGATCTGTGTGAACCCGGCATTCACAGCCCTGCAGAGAAAATGCAGCTCGTTCGTTCAGCGGCACAGTTTGAGTTTTATACCACTACAGCCTCCTTAAATCTTACTGATAACATAAGTTTGATTTACAGAAAAGCGAGACAGTCCAATTGAAAGCTGTTCATGTGTTTTTTCAAAATCTGTCATTTACCAATTCATTAGTTGCATGTAAGTAAAACTGTGCTCTAATATCCCAGAAAAGAGGGTTTAGTGGGATTTCTGATATTGAGCCTCTGTGTGGTGAGAAAAATATTCCCAGCATATGCATGTTGATATTGGACAACGTGAGTCTGGAAGAAGTGTCATGGCGGTATGTAGATACTGAGTGTATTTTGGAGTACAGATGGACGATCAGTGTGAGGATGCCGAACATGTTGCTTCTTGACTGCTCGGGTCAGACCAGAGTCCCCCCCAACCCCCATGTATCTGATATAAAAGGAAACTGCAGCTTTGGGATCCAATTAAGAGGTCTGAGTTATGGGAGGAAGATTATCTCTTTATCTCTGATGCTTTTAATCTGTCGAGCTCTAACATGGTTCATAGCAAAGGTCGCTCACGGCTTCGATGAGAACTAATTTACTTACTTTCTTCTGATAATAACAGGCTGACTCCTTTTCTTGCTCCAGCGTCCTCAGTGCTGATTAAGACTTCCAAAACATGCCCCAAATAGGCTGTTTACGCAGCCCAGCAGAGCAGAGCAGAGCTGGGAATTGCCCTCATCTGTGTATTTTGATGTGGGTAAAAGTAGCGATTGTTTTTATTTTTAATCGCCATAACCAGATGTTGGTGTCATTTCTCAGTCAGTCTCGTGTTTCACACCCT
This sequence comes from Echeneis naucrates, assembly GCF_900963305.1. Lineage (NCBI taxonomy): Eukaryota > Metazoa > Chordata > Actinopteri > Carangiformes > Echeneidae > Echeneis > Echeneis naucrates. Next base: position 17,756,712 of record NC_042527.1, on the reverse strand, counting down.
CAAATAACCTTCTATATTTATAATGTCTTACATCTCGGCTCTCAGTGTTCAGTCGACAGCTATAACTGTACATGCCACCCTCTCCGGCGTGTAATCAGACAGTTTTAAGGCTCCTGATTTGTGGATGGGAGTTATGTAAGATGATGTTTGAAGGCGGCCTTGACTTGCTCTTCACACTGCTTCTGTTCTGCAGACTCTGCAGAGTTTGCATTGTGGGTTGAAGAGCCTGTCTGAAGATTCAAAGTGTTTCATGTCATCTGTACAGTGAAGAAACACTTTCCCTGTACAATGAAATTCTTTTTGCTGAAAATAGACAAATAGAATAAACTTTTTAAATCTACACTGATTAGTCTTTGCGATCTTTAGTCCAAACTGTTGTTCCAGTCACACAAATATTGGCCCTGATAATATGTCATTCTGTGTTATACTTCACTGATAGACTAATCAGGTCAACATCTTTGTGCCTTTGCTCTGTGTCCAGCTGGAGGAGGAGGCAAGAGGCAACGTGCGAGGGGAGGCACAGGGCGGCGAAGGAGAACCTGCCGAAGACCCTGAATTTGGCTTAAAGCAGGAGCGAGAGGAGCACCGGCGCCTGCTGGCCGAGAGCCACAGCACCTCCCTGGACCTCCGCTGGAAGCTGCAGCACGGGGAGAAGAGGTGGAGTCGTGAGAGAGCAGAGCTCCTGGAGCGATTCGACCGTGAGCGTCAAGAGTGGGACGGCAGCATGAGAGAGCTCCACCGCAAGATGGAGAGGGTAAGGAAAGGACGGAGGACGACTCGGTCATGCTGGTTTAAAAAGTGTCAAAGCTGACATGGGAGACAGACGCCAACAAAACAGTATCAACACGAGAGCCATTGGCCTGCTTCTGTGTTTCCCAGCCAATGTGGAGGAAAAGTCCAGAAAGCGCTCCGAAAAGTGTAAATCTGAGCCGTGACAATTTCACAACTAACTTCATCGAGTGAGGAGGATTGAACCGTGTTTGGACGAGAAGAAAAGCTCTGGAGCAGATACTGAGTGGGCCTCAGTGTGGGGCTGATACGAACAGAGCAGGGAAGCAGTAAAGCCTTCAATGGCTGATTCACTGTTTTATCATATTAGCGCCAGATTTTCTGCGTTTCGTTTAATATCATTATGAGAGTTGCTGAGGCCAAACAAATATGATTTTAATGTCCAGTTGTGTGTTTTGATCAGATGTGAGAGGAACAGTGACACGGTCATTATCTTCTGTTGCGTCTCACCCAGTTTGTACCCGATGATCAGAGCAGGAAATGTGAACGTGCACTGGTTTATATGACGTGAGTGTGAGAGTCTCGACATGTAAAACAATAGACTTTCTCACGTTTACCAACTCAGACTAAAAGAAAAAAAAAAAAGAAAAAGAAAACTGCTGAATGAAGTCACACTCAGCAGGAAGCAGAGATGCATTATTCAGTAATGTTGCAGCAAACTACAAAGCGCAAGTCACACAACTGAGCCGTTCACGCTGTCGGGGTGAAGGTGAATGAGTACATCTATTTACATCTAACCCCAAATATCCAGGAATCGGTTTAACTCCAGGACAGCAGCCTCCCACCGATGACCAGAATTATACTATAAATGTTGAAGAATCATGTGATGCAGATTATAGTTTTTGATATCAAATTGGACTTGTGGCCCTCGTTGCTTCTATCTCTTTCTTGGATTACCTTGGTTCGTAATTAAAGACGGATATCACGCATGATTCACTCGAAGCCAAACATTGTTGGGTCTTGTAAAAGAGAAAGGAGATTATGGTTCGTAGGCCGGAGCATCTCTGTGGCACCAACGATGTACCAAACAACGTGAAACACATTTCGCCTTCATTTAAAAAATTGAAGCTCTTTTCTGGACTCTGCTTACATCCCAACATAGACAGACAGAATATCTGTCACAAAATCCATGAATGAGACTTTTTATTTATTTTTATTTTTCTATGTCTTCATTCCACGTTTAGCTGAAGTGCAGTATGTTGAAGTCTGGATTTAAACCCTTGCGTTATTCTTCGTGCAGATGCAGAGAGAGCTGAACTCCCAGCGCGTCGAGGGCATCGAAGTCAAAGATGGCAGCTCAGGATTCAGAGGTGTATTCTCTCCTCAGGACATTCCCTGCAACGCCCCCCGGTCACCGCACTCCCCACGCTCCCCCTGTACGTCCGTCCCAGTCTTCGCCCCGCCCACACGCTCCCACTCTGACTCTGAGGCCATGCTGGAGGGCCAGGGGGCCGCCATGAGACTGAAAGGTCCAACGGAGAACCTGTTCCTGGACGCACTGACTCTGGACCCTCTCAGCGGCCTGGAGGTCCCCCCACCCTCCAGACTGGAGAGTGAGAAGAAGTTCCCCTGCATGAATGAGGTAGCACACCTTCATTACATCAAAGCAGTCCGGCCAATAAGAACCGGATGTAACACAGCAGGACAAAAGCAGCTGTGAGATGTAGCTTCATTATTTAACAGATCCATTTCTTCACATTTTATTTTTACTTCACCAAATTGCACTTGCCTAACCAAACTAAGACGAACGCTCTTGGTTTGATCCTGGAACATTTAGTAGAAGCTCTGAATATCAAAAACTTTTCAAGAATGTTGAGAACTATTTACTCTAAAATAATTATTCACCGCAAACATCCAAAAGATGTAAAATATTTAGCATAAATTGTGGGCAGCTGAAAATCTTTTGATGAGTTTGGCTTTTAAAAGTAATCCCACTCCTTTGAAAAGGAAAGCTAGTATTTTTCCAGAAGCTGTTGCACATAAATTATTTCCTCACCCTCTGTCCTTTCCGTTTCAGGCCCTGAATGAGATTTCAGAGAGAGAAGGTGATCCGTTGTTCCCAGAGGAGGAGATGGGCGGAGGGAGCCTGCTCAGGTGAAAAATCTTCAGGTCAAATTCAGTCCAGAAAATCTGTTCGCAGCAGGCGAGCTAAACATTTCTCCCAAAAGCTGCTGAATTGTAATAGATGTCGGCAGTAAATAAATTATCCAGCCTCCTGCTGCATTTCTGCTGCTCATACATACACAACCGTCTTTGGCTGTTGATTCTCTTAGCTGTTACTTGAAGTAACAGTGAGTTTCCCCCAAAGCTTTATCACTGAAAATGCCTTTTATGCTGAAAAAGCGATCCAACTCACTCTGAAAACATTAAAAGTCAGTGAGATGCTTTACAAAGAAACACAGAGCTGTTGTTTTTCTGCAGTGGGGATGTAAAGCAGATGAGATGGTGTTTGTTGCGATGTTTTTAAAGTGTGTTTGGTGTGTGTGTGTTCTCTCCAGAGCGAAGTCTGTGTGCTCCATGAGCGACTTCCAGAGGCTAATGGACAGCTCTCCGTTCCTCCCTGACAAAACTCGCCACGGTGATCAAGGCCAAGACGACGTCACTCCGCCTCTGTCCCCGGACGACCTCAAGTACATTGAGGAGTTCAACAACAAGGGCTGGGACTTCCCGTCATCCACCACTGGCCCGGCTCCTGCGCTGGAAGCGTGGGCAGACAAAACCTCGGAGGCACGGGGAGGTGAGCCCGTTCCTGATCCATTCCAGCCAGCCTCCTGGTTCCTCACCACCAGCGCCACGTTGACCACCAGCACCCTGAGCAGCCCTGAGCACTGCCACAAGTCCCCCCTGAGGGGCAACGGAGCAGGGGCGACAGGGGTGGGAGTGGAGCACTATGGGGTGCACATCCTCCACAGCCCCACCAGAACTGGGGCAGCTGAGCGGCCTACTGCCCAAGACCCAGACTTCCTGTATGCCAAGGGGACCAAAGCCAGGGGCGGCGGAGAGGCTGGAGTGGGAGCCAGTGGGCCAGATGAGGTATTTGGCCCTGGGAGGTGGCCGTGTGGGCTCCTGGAGGCTGGTGGCCTGAGGACTTCTCCCAATCAATCACCTATCTGCCCCACAGTGGGCTACGCATCCTCTCTGGAGCTGCAGCTCTCCAGAAACATGAGTGATGACATGAAGGAGGTGGCCATCTCTGTGAGAAACGCCATCCGCTCTCCGCCAGGGCCTGTCGTTCGAGACACGGCCTGCCAGACCAACGGATTCACCACGCGGGGCACTCAGACCACCCAGACCATCAGCGTGGGTCTGCAGACAGATCTGCTAAGGAACCTTACCAGCAGCCCCCACCGCTGCCTCACCCCAAAAGGTGGGAGCACGCCGATCTCGTCCCCGTCACGCAGTCTGAGGAAGGTCCAGTACTCTCCTGTGGTCCAGAGCAAGTTTGAGCGACCCTGCTGTTCACCAAAGTACGGCTCCCCAAAACTGCAGCGCAAACTGTCCACGTCCAGTAAGACTGATCTCCCCAACACCAGCCGCGCCCCCACCCCCACCACACCGCAGAAGGGCAACAACGAGTCCGCCTGGGCCCGCTCCACCACCACTCGCGACAGCCCCGTCCACACCACTATCAACGACGGCCTCTCCAGCCTCTTCAACATCATCGACCACACGCCCGTGGTCTACGACGCCATGCAGAAGTTCAACAAGTCCCCCAGCCGCTCTCGGCCCACCCCTCCCTCCACCACCGACCCCAGCCCTGCTCACGGGGCCCTCGCTACAGACCCCAGAAGCACGCAGGAGTGCTTGCGGCCCGCTCGGGGGCGCTCGCCCAGCCCCGTGCAGCTGATCGTGGAGACGCAGGGGGACAAGAACCCGGAGGTGGTGAGCATACGCCAGGACTTGTCGGCGCCGCCCGGCTACACGCTGGCCGAAAACACAGCTCGCATCCTCAACAAGAAGCTGCAGGAGCAGAACTTTAGGGAGGAGAGGAGGATGCAGACTGGCGGACAGAGCAGCCACAGCAGAGACAACAGCAGGCAGGCCGACTCAGACAGAGGACAGTCTGGATGTATGGAGGTAAATATACAGACCCACTGGATCCATCGCTTCATCATGCATTTGATCTGGGGGCCATGTTTTATGACGCAGTGATATTTATGACTTTGCCTCGGATTTCCCTTGTAATGGTCGACGACAAACTTGAAAGGATGTTTGATTGAAAACAAAGCTGCATTATTTTTGTGTAAGGTGACTAAAATGTTCATGCTTTTTTCTCAGATGGAAATCACTGACTGATGCAATGGTAATGTTCAAATATTAAACCCTCTTCAGTAACACTGAGCTTTCCTTCAGCTCTACATGTAGACTCAAAGGTTTCTTCTTCTTCTTCTTCTTCTTCTTCTTCATGTTTCTCTGTATTTTCCTCTTCGCTGTTGTGATCTCCTTGTAGTCTGGTTTTTATTTCTGTGCTTTAATGATCATCAAGGCCGGACCGATTCATAACTCATGAATACAACTGCAGGAGTGATATTAATGATCTCACAGCTGTGATCTAAGTGGACCGTATTTAATCATTATCAGCGCTCTCCATTTCACGGCCCAACCTGAATTTGTGGTGGGTCCAGATCAAATCTCTCAGATTAACCAAAGAAACAAACAGAGAAGCGCTAATTTTGCTTGATGAAATCAGCGCTCTGACACGCCGGTCGGGCCCTTTTAACCGCCCATTCAGCTGAACTGTGGGACAAATCAGTGACAGAGCCGACCATCTTCCTGCTCATGTTTAAATGATGCTAGAAAACACCGAGAAAAATGTACCAACACGGCTGTGAAATATAAAGATTAAACCCCCCGGGGAAGACTGTATATTTAAAACTATCACATGCGCAGTAAGCAACATAATCTCACGTCAGGTTTTCACCAGCTGCTGCTCACTGACCTGCAGAGTGAGATTAGTCTGATATGTGATTTATTTTATTTTTTTTAATGGATGATAACGGAGCGTGTGTTTCCTCCAGTCGATAGCGAGCGTAGTTAATCATGCCGGTATTGTCAGTTTTGCATTTGGCTCATATTTTACTTGTCAGAATTTCCTGTTGCTCGGATGCTTTGGATGGATGGATACACACACACGCACACACACACACACACAGAGAAAGTGGGAATATCAGCAAAGATGGCCAACAAAGCCAGCTTCGGTCCATTCACCATGAATCCCGGCTGCTTTTTGAGCATCAGATGTTCTGTGATATGATGAATTGGCTGATCTGAAGGCTGAACCTGTTAAATCAAGAAATCTTCTTGATCGTATCGGAGTAAACAGAGATTATGAAACTATCGCTGCCGCTCTTGAAAGCGTTTGTCGTCTCTTTGGCCTTCACGGTGAATGTCCGATGGCGGGCCTGTGTGTATCCAGACCACACTGTTTATTTCCAGGCGTAAAGTGAAAGGGTGTGTGTCTGCCTCGCTCCCTTTGATATGCCAGACTTATCGTGTGACTCCTCTTCCTCTGTTGGCTGATTTTACCGATTAACATTTCCCGCTCTATCTTCCCTCCTCCCCCCTCTCCTCTCCTCTCCTCTCCTCTCCTCTGGGCTTTACCTCTCCCTTCTCCTCCTCCTCCTCCTCTTCCCTGTCCGCTGTGCTCTGATCCAGAACCACACTGTCATACTAACAACTCCTTGGGGACTCTAACTCTGCTTGTCTCCGTGATGTAAGTTGCTCCTTTTCCTCCTCCTCTTCCTCTGCGACCTTTTGGCGGTGGGTTCACCAACCACACGGACCTCTCACCTCACGCCCTGCAGACCCCCCCCTCCTCACCCTGTTCATTAATGCATGCTTCACAGGACAGCAGAGTGACAGTGTGTGAAGTCGTCGGCCTGGTGTCAAAAGTTGTGGATGGTCATGCATCTGTTTTGTTGTGTTAATGTGTGCATGCTCAGTTTATTTGATAAATGTAGACCATCTGTTTCTTTAAAGGACCATACTGGTAGTTTTGCATGTTATAGTCCATTCACCATATATCATATCTACTATTTCCCAACACCATACCATACATTTTGAGATGATTTGATTTTAATTAAACTGACACCAGTATGGTATAAAAGAAAAACTTCAGAGATATGAATTAGATTTAATCGGATGCATTGGTATCAATGAAGGCGGCAAACTTTTAGACAACATCTTTCAAATATTAAAGAAATTTCCAGAAAATCAGCAAAATAAAACACAAATGAGCATGTTTCTGTCTACTGCTGTAAGAATATTTGAAGACTGGGTTCTGCAGTCCGGAGTTATATTGTTGCAGAAGATGAAGCGGGTAAAACAACATGATGTCAGGAAAACAACACTGAAACTGATGACAGGTTAGACTGTATAGACCGGATGTGTCCACGCAATTATGCATCAATTGGATGGAGCCTGTAAAATCTGTGGTATGGTCCTTTAAAAGCAAACCCAACAAAAAGCGCAGGTCGATTGTTGTCTTTTTGGGCCTCATCTGGATTGTTCTAACGTTGTGTTTCTACCAGGTCCTCCTCCTCTCCTTCTCTCTTTGTCGACTTGTGTGCGACTGGATGGACTGTGATGTTTTTGTTTGCTTTTATTTCACCTAACTGTCCACACGGTGCTTTCTTTCTTCCTCCCTCTTTACAGTTCGCCCTCACCATTTCCTCTCACACTAACCAGAACTTCAAACGATTAACGATTAACCGGTGAAGACGGCTGCTAACACCCATCACTTCCTGTTCGTTCTCACCTCTCTCTAAGTTTTCTGTAATTCCTGGATGAGATTAACTGAATATTCTGGTAAATTTTGCATGCTTGGAGGAAAAATCCACCTTGAGATACACTTTACGCTGCTTTGGGATAAGGTGCCGAAATGTAATTTTATTTCCCACTCAATAATATATATATATGAGTTCCCTTGAAGAATTTATCCTCTAGAAATACGCTGCAGTTATATAAATTACTTATCACATATTACGTATTCAATAAATTTAATTAATGGCCTTGAAAATAATTTCTCAGAAGTCTGAGGTGAGTTAAATGTGATCAAACGGACAGCAAGGCTGAAACAGAGAAACAGAAAAAGAAAGAACTTCAAATTCAGTCATCAACACTAGCAAATATAGAAAAACAGCGCAGAGCAGTGAACAAGTCGGTCACTGCAGGTCCATCAGTTCATTTAGAGAGAAGTCTGCTGATAAGGAAGAAATAACAAAAAACAAAAAGACGAAGAGGTTCAGACCAAAGAGAAACTCTTTCATGGAACTTAACTGTTGTTGATCCTCGCTGTAAGTTGCCCCTCAGTAGGAAACCTGGTTTAAGTCAAAGTGTTTTGAGGTGGATTTTTCCTTTAAGGCCGAAGCATCCACAGAGAAGTCAGGGTTGATGTGAATCTGTTGCTGTTCTCTCCTGCACACTGACTTCCTGTACACGTTACTGCTGCATGATCTGTGGTGTTGTGTGACTCTGTGTATTAGCATCACGTAGGAAATCTTGTATTAACCCCACAAGTCGCCCATTAAACAATAACTGTATTTCCGGTGTGTGCACTATGATTTGTGAATGGAGGCGTCTGTTATAAGGCAGACGCCTCGCCTCCGTATCTTTGACTTGTTTTCCTGCCAGTTCTTTGGGACTCTCTGCAGGTGGTCCATCCTTCCATCTGACTTTTTTTTTTTTTTTTTTTTTTTTTTTTTTTCATCTCTCTGTCTCATCCTCTCATGCCAACGAAGCCTGACTGCTGTGTATTTTTAGCAGAACTAGATTGTTGCTTTGCGGGCTCAGTCCTTCAGCTGAAATCAGATGCCTGGAGATGAACTATTTATAAATCAGGCCAGTGGTGTGATGTCCCAGTGTGAGCGTTCACTCAGTCACACTTTGAGTGGGGAAGGTAAAAAAACTGACCCACAGACGCTTCACTCTCTTCCTAATGCCCTTCTTTCTGCACTTCTTCCTGTTCTTCCAGGGGACAAATGCGTAAAGCTCGCTGTTGTTGCAGAGACATTAATCTGTGTGCAAACCGCAGCAGAAATAGGAACGAACTTCTCAGTTTGCATTGTTCTGTGTTGTTGTGCACAACACACAAAGGCATGTTCGGATGTAAAATAAAACAGCTTACACCTACTGCGTCGGCTAACGGCGTCAAACAAACACACTTGAACATGCAAACTGACAGGAAAAAAAGCTCAGATTCAGCTAAATGGTTCAGTTATGAGGCTTTAGTTTGTGTCTGGTTGCGCTGAATTCTGTTTAACTTTGTGGCAAATGTCCCTGTGTCAGGTCGGCGGCAGGAGTTAAAGTAATGGATATTTATAGCAAAAACTAATCCCTTTATCTGCTAAACATGGACTTTGAGAAAAGTGAGGATTCTTCTATATCAGTCAAGGGTCAAGTCAGAAATATCAGAACCAAGAAAACTGATTTTCTACTTGGAAATTGGTCAGTGTTATTAGTCTTTTGGGGTTAAAGTAGGGGTTGAGCGGTTTTATTTGTTTGCTCTGTTCAGCTGTGAGTGAGTCGTCGAAGTGATGAAGCACTGAGCTGTCAGGGGAAAGTTCAAACTGAGCCGTAGCACAAAACAGTCAGGAGATGGTTTTCATTGTCATCTCTTACTCACAGCAGGAAAAAGCTCCATCAAGTCAGGAGGCACGAACAGCGTCAGTCTCGGCTAAAAGAGCCGCAGCTGCTTTTGGAAGATAAAGGTCAGGGCTGTTGTGCGCTCAGGTGAAGCTTCAGCTCTGTGTTGGTTTGGAGGTTAGCTGGGAGGCTGTGACTTTCATTTTTTTGATCCTGCTATCTTTCCTTTTTTTCCCCTTTTTAGCATCCATGTCAACAGATTGCTTTTTTCACTGCTCTTAGATGTTGAGGTGACGTCTATTTAGACCAAAATAAAGAAACTAGACTGTGGCACAGGACCCGTCTTCAACGCAGTTGATACAGTTATTTAACAAACGATCATAAAAATCATCATTAATACAAACAACCACTAAATTCAGCCTTACAAAGAAACATCTATTTAACTGATGTAAAAGTACAAGCAATTTTTTTTTTGCTGATTTGAAGAGCAAAACATGAGGAAAGATCTCATATCTGCACTTAGTCATTGTTCCATTTCAACATGATTTCAATAATCCCAAAGTTTAAGGTTGAGCCAGTGAAAGTCAACAAAACCAGAATCATACACGTCTCTTCAAAACATGTCAACAAAGTTAGTTGGAGCAACGAACAATGATGAACCGACGCTGATTTGAAATCCAAATCCTGGAAAACGTGATCTGAAGTTTTGACCACGTGTGCGTTAATATCATACAGTGCTGATCTTATAATGGAGGAAATAAAAATGTCACCCAGATTTTCTGCTTTATCAGTCCACTCACGCCTGAAGCTACACCGTGCCTGATCCTTTTTCTTTTCTTCTGGAACATTTCATTCATTTTTTTCATTTGTGCAGCTCCTTTTACACGTTTGGCCCCCGCTCGCCCTTTTTTCTTGCTGTTTGGTTCACGTTTCAGTTCAGAATCAGCGCTCCTCTGTGTCGACCTCTCTCTCTGACAGCTCCTTGTCATTGGCAGGACCTGCCTCGCTCTCCGGTTGCGCCGCCCCTGGACTCCTGCTTCCTGAGACCGGCCCGCCCGGCCAACCGCAGACCCCCCTCGCGCTGGGCCGCCCGCTCTCCCTCCTCCTCCCCCAGGTGGAGCGAGGGCACAAAGAGGAGGTTCACCTTTCCGCCGCCGGGACACCGGAAGACCATCCTGGAGGGCGAGGAGCCGGCATGACTCCGTCCTCTCCTCCACCTCTGCCTAAAAAGACGCAGTACCTCAGAAACCCCCCACCACACCAAACAAGACTCCCTAAGGGGGGGGGGGGGGGGGGAGGTTGGGATCCACCCAGTAGCACCAGCTGACCGACGGGGAACCAGAACTTCCTAGAAGAACCTGGAATGTACTGTAACCACCATCAAAAAACAAAAAGACATTACAACTACATTTCCATATGAGGTGCCTGCACACGCTTCGGTTCATCATCACCCACGTCTGTCGACTTTTTTTTGTCACTTTAGTAACATGTTCTGCTGTTTACATCATTTTTTTTCTCATGTTTGTCTTTGTTTTTTCTACGTTGTTCCAGTCCTGCATCAATTCATTCTCAACTGTTTTGTTTTTGTTTTTTTTTTTAAAGATCATATGTTCTTTTTCTTTTTTTTCTTTTTTTTTTTGTCTGTTCAGTTTCAGAAGAAACACAACAGAAGCAAACAAACACACTTCTGCCTCATCGGGTCTGAAGCAGAGACACATGATGTCATTTCTGATGCTAATGTACTTATTTATTTTCACGTTGGGATGAACGTTTAGCTCCGTAGACGACGTGTAGACGAAGGGTGACGACAAACTTTAACCTTATGCATCTTCGGAAGGCAGTTGTACAAATATCAGACAAATATTTGCATGCCTTTTTTTTTTCTTTTTTTTTTTTTTCCCAACACTAGCATGTACATATGAGCTCTAGTCATTTGTGACCACAGGAAAAAAAAAAAATATTGTGATGGGAACTTTGAGCTGTCGTTTTTGTCGTCACATGATTTGCAATGAGCAAAATGAACCCAGTTTTTAAGTAAATTATTGTACCTACCAGACTGTCTTTGTATAGTTGTTACTATTGGATATGAATTACTTTTTCTTTTGACAAGAAAAAGGGATTGTGGGAAAAATATGAATGTTTTAAATGAAAAGTCTATGTGAAAAACTCTAATGGTCTATAGTCTCATGTAAATAATAAATGGTAATAAACATGAATGTGTATTTACAAGACTCCCCTGCTGTGTGTGTCATCCTTTAAATTTATCTCCCCGTGATGAAGGTTAGATCTCTCACGGTAGATTACAGGCTCTTTCATCAGACCTGAGTTTGTGTTTCTGGCAGGGACGGATGCTGATCGTGCGTGTGTGTGTGTGGATTACAGTGCAGACCACAGGATTACAGTGGGACGTGGGGGGGGGGGGGGGGGGGGCAGACATACAAACACACAGCGAATGTGAAATAAGAAGATTGTGTCTTCCCAGAAGTCAAATCCTCTTGCATCATGGTCATACATGTGCTACCTTACTCGTGTTTGCCGGCTTGTCACGCAAGATTGATTTAAAAAAAAAAAAACAAAAAAAAAAAACCCAGCAATAAAATTCTGAACACGTTTATTTTAATTATGTATTTAGCTTTCATTGTTTGGGCTTTAAATATCTAAAAATGATACAAAACAAAGCCTGGCCATAATAATATGATATACTGATAATTCATTGAACTGGTTTGGATGTTTCAGTCCAAAACGATGGTTTTATTTCATACAGCACTTTGCCAAGAAAACAGAAAGGTCACAGTGTCTTTTTAAAACAGACAGGGATGAAACACCAAAACTCAAATCTCTGCCTGAGCTTAACAAAAGCATCTTTGTTGCTCGAACCAAAACACAGATGGGAGCCCTTTAATAATGACCTATATTTATATTTTTTCATCACTCTGTGATGCATCTGGCCAACACGTGGGCCACATGTTTGCGTTTCCTCTGGCCCAGTTTACTCCCAGTCTGGCCCAGATGCAGCACGATGTCTCATGCTGCCACTCTGGCACACACAGAAAATCCTGGACGTCGTCCAAAGTCATTTACAAGTGAGAGACGACACGAATGATTAAAGATTTTACAATAATAAATTCTGTGTCATAGTTTATATTTTACTTCACCATGGATGGATAAAATCTAACTGATTTAGGTTCACCAACAGATTTGATTGGTTTAACTGTGTTCGTTCTGAAGAGCTACCAAAAAAAAAAAGGTGAGTAAAACTTCATTCTCTTCAAACATTCAGAGAATTCAATCAGTAATTTTAGAAGTGTTTGCGTTACTTCTGTCTGAAGGTGGGAAAGAGGGAGCGATGAGGAGGAAGATCGAAGGATGAATCATTGATGCCGCCAAACTGCATGCTGGGAGCTGCTGATGGCTCAGAGTGGGTCGGAGGGTGGAGAGGGAGACGCTCCGCTTTTTACTTCCATCCGCCCCGAGAGAAACCACCACTGCTGAATAATTTACAGCAGCCCCGAAGAGACACAAACAGACAGCACACACCCTAACCCTCCACCCTACAGGGGACAGACTCTGTCCCTCCACCCTAACAGGGGACAGGCTCGGTCCCTCCACCCTACAGGGGACAGACTCAGTCACTCCACCCTAACAAAGGACAGGATCAGTCCCTCCACCTTAACCCTAACAGGGGACAGACTCAGTCCCTCCATCTGACAGGGGACAGGCTCAGTCCCTCCACCTCAACCCTAACACTACAGAGGACAGGCTCAGTCCCTCCACCCTAACCCTACAGGGGACAGGCTCGGTCCCTCCACCCTACAGGGGACGGGCTCGGTCCCTCCACCTTAACCCTAACAGGGGACGGGCTCGGTCCCTCCACCCTACAGGGGACAGACTCAGTCACTCCACCCTAACAAAGGACAGGATCAGTCCCTCCACCTTAACCCTAACAGGGGACAGACTCAGTCCCTCCATCTGACAGGGGACAGGCTCAGTCCCTCCACCTCAACCCTAACACTACAGAGGACAGGCTCAGTCCCTCCACCCTACAGGGGACAGGCTCGGTCCCTCCACCCTACAGGGGACAGGCTCGGTCCCTCCACCCTACAGGGGACGGGCTCGGTCCCTCCACCTTAACCCTAACAGGGGACAGGCTCGGTCCCTCCACCCTACAGGGGACGGGCTCAGACCCTCCATCCAACAGGGGACAGGCTCAGTCCCTCCACCTTAACCCTACAGGGAAGCTCAGTCCCTCCACCCTAACAGAGGACAGGCTCAGTCCCTCCACCCTACAGGGGACGGGCTCAGACCCTCCATCCGACAGGGGACAGGCTCAGTCCCTCCACCCTAACAGAGGACAGGCTCAGTCCCTCCACCTTAACCCTACAGGGAAGCTCAGTCCCTCCACCCTAACAGAGGACAGGCTCAGTCCCTCCACCTTAAACCTAACAGAGGACAGGCTCAGTCCCTCCACCTTAACCCTACAGGGAAGCTCAGTCCCTCCACCCTAACAGAGGACAGGCTCAGTCCCTCCACCTTAAACCTAACAGAGGACAGGCTCAGTCCCTCCACCTTAACCCTAACCCTACAGAGGACAGGCTCAGTCCCTCCACCTTAAACCTAACAGAGGACAGGCTCAGTCCCCCCACCTTACAGGGGACAGGCTCAGTCCCTCCACCCTAACAGGGGACAGGCTCAGTCCCTCCATCTTAACCCTAACCTTAGAGGGGACAGGCTCAGTGCCTCCACCTTAAACCTAACAGAGGACAGGCTCAGTCCCTCCACCCTACAGGGGACGGGCTCAGACCCTCCATCCGACAGGGGACAGGCTCAGTCCCTCCACCCTAACAGAGGACAGGCTCAGTCCCTCCACCTTAACCCTAACCCTACAGGGGACAGACTCAGTCCCTCCACCCTAACCCTGCAGGGAAGCACAGTCCCTCCACCCTAACAGAGGACAGGCTCGGCCCCTCCACCTTAACCCTAACAGGGGACAGGCTCGGTCCCTCCACCCTACAGGGGACGGGCTCGGTCCCTCCACCCTACAGGGGACGGGCTCAGACCCTCCATCCAACAGGGGACAGGCTCAGTCCCTCCACCTTAACCCTACAGGGAAGCTCAGTCCCTCCACCCTAACAGAGGACAGGCTCAGTCCCTCCACCTTAAACCTAACAGAGGACAGGCTCAGTCCCTCCACCCTAACAGAGGACAGGCTCAGTCCCTCAACCTTAAACCTAACAGGGGACAGGCTCAGTGCCTCCACCTTAAACCTAACAGAGGACAGGCTCAGTCCCTCCACCCTAACAGGGGACAGGCTCAGTCCCTCCACCCTACAGAGGACAGGCTCAGTCCCTCCACCCTAACAAAGGACAGGCTCAGTCCCTCCACCTTAACCCTAACAGGGGACAGACTCAGACCCTCCACCCTACAGGGGACAGGCTCAGTCCCTCCACCCTAACAGAGGACAGGCTCAGTCCCTCCACCTTAACCCTAACCTTACAGGGGACAGGCTCAGTGCCTCCACCTTAACCCTAACCCTACAGGGGACAGGCTCAGTCCCTCCACCTTAACCCTAACCCTACAGAGGACAGGCTCAGTCCCTCCACCCTAACAGGGGACAGACTCAGACCCTCCACCCTACAGGGGATAGGCTCAGTCCCTCCACCCTAACAGAGGACAGGCTCAGTCCCTCCACCCTACAGGGGACAGACTCGGTCCCTCCACCCTAACAGGGGACAGACTCAGTCCCTCCACCTTAACCCTAACCCTACAGAGGACAGGCTCAGACCCTCCACCCTACAGAGGACAGGCTCAGTCTCTCCACCCTACAAGGGACAGACTCGGTCCCTCCACCCTAACAGAGGACAGGCTCAGTCTCTCCACCCTACAGGGGACAGACTCGGTCCCTCCACCCTAACAGGGGACAGACTCAGTCCCTCCATCCGACAGGGGACAGGCTCAGTCCCTCCACCCTAACAGGGGACAGGCTCAGTCCCTCCACCCTAACAGAGGACAGGCTCAGTCTCTCCACCCTACAGGGGACAGACTCGGTCCCTCCACCCTAACAGGGGACAGACTCAGTCCCTCCATCCGACAGGGGACAGGCTCAGTCCCTCCACCCTAACAGAGGACAGGCTCAGTCCCTCCACCTTAACCCTAACCTTACAGGGGACAGGCTCAGTGCCTCCACCTTAACCCTAACCCTACAGGGGACAGGCTCAGTCCCTCCACCTTAACCCTAACCCTACAGAGGACAGGCTCAGTCCCTCCACCCTAACAGGGGACAGACTCAGACCCTCCACCCTACAGGGGATAGGCTCAGTCCCTCCACCCTAACAGAGGACAGGCTCAGTCCCTCCACCCTACAGGGGACAGACTCGGTCCCTCCACCCTAACAGGGGACAGACTCAGTCCCTCCACCTTAACCCTAACCCTACAGAGGACAGGCTCAGACCCTCCACCCTACAGAGGACAGGCTCAGTCTCTCCACCCTACAAGGGACAGACTCGGTCCCTCCACCCTAACAGAGGACAGGCTCAGTCTCTCCACCCTACAGGGGACAGACTCGGTCCCTCCACCCTAACAGGGGACAGACTCAGTCCCTCCATCCGACAGGGGACAGGCTCAGTCCCTCCACCCTAACAGGGGACAGGCTCAGTCCCTCCACCCTAACAGAGGACAGGCTCAGTCTCTCCACCCTACAGGGGACAGACTCGGTCCCTCCACCCTAACAGGGGACAGACTCAGTCCCTCCATCCGACAGGGGACAGGCTCAGTCCCTCCACCCTAACCTTCAGCGTCAGCAGCAATCCAGCCATGAAATAGAAGTCACAGCCAAGTCTGTCCTCCTGAAGCAAAGTGGAACAGGGACGGTTTTATTTCGCTTTGAAGTGACTCCATGAAATTTTCAGAGGTGAACTTTGGGATTTTTTTCAGCCAACATTGCTCAAACAAAAGGAAAAGGTTCCTCCATTGGGGTCAATTTTGAGCTGTGGAGTAACATTTAGTGTGTTTAGTGTATTAGTTATTAGAGTCGCAAATTTGTTTCGGGTTGTTTTTATTATTATTTATTTATATGAAGAAAACTACGAGCCTGAATAAGACCAGGCGTTTTTTTTATTTTATTCACAAATCGTTCTATCTTACAGTTTTTATTTCCTCTCTGACCTTTGAAGGCTTTAACAGAGTTTTTGCATTGACTTTGTCCTATCTGAAATCAGTCAGTCAGTCAGTGGACACAACGGCACTGCTCAGCTCATTTTCTCTGCTCCATTTGTGCCTTTGCATGATGTTTGATATTGGTTGGTTTATGAATATTGGTTATCCACTACTTTTTAGGATATTTTAAACGTTAGGGGTGTCAGTATACCTTTCTTTGTCTTCTGTGTGACCTACTTTCCCTCCCCCACCAGCTCACCTGCTGCTCATCATGCTGATTACCAAAAACCGCCTCCTGCAGCATAAATATCTGTCCGTCCCCTCTGGTTCTTTCCTGTCAGCCAACATTAGCGAACCAGAGCTCTGCTGCTCAGCCTCTAAGCCACAGTCTGTTTTTTTTTTTTCCTGGCATGGCGACCAAAGAAAACAAGTCCCGTTCTCTGTCTTACCTTTCTGTCTCCTGCAGTCTACACAGGGAGTAAATTATCTGCTCCAACCATCCTGATTCCTCTTTTTGATCCTGAACCAGATACAGAATCAGAGCAGTTAAAGGAACGTACACCTCTCTGGCAAATATCGCCTAAGTGTTTGCGTTACTTCTGTCTGAAGGTGGGAAAGAGGGAGCGATGAGGAGGAAGATCGAAGGATGAATCATTGATGCCGCCAAACTGCATGCTGCATGCTGGGAGCTGCTGATGGCTCAGAGTGGGTCGGAGGGTGGAGAGGGAGACGCTCCGCTTTTTACTTCCATCCGCCCCGAGAGAAACCACCACTGCTGAATAATTTACAGCAGCCCCGAAGAGACACAAACAGACAGCACACACCCTAACCCTCCACCCTACAGGGGACAGACTCTGTCCCTCCACCCTAACAGGGGACAGGCTCGGTCCCTCCACCCTACAGGGGACAGACTCAGTCACTCCACCCTAACAAAGGACAGGATCAGTCCCTCCACCTTAACCCTAACAGGGGACAGACTCAGTCCCTCCATCTGACAGGGGACAGGCTCAGTCCCTCCACCTCAACCCTAACACTACAGAGGACAGGCTCAGTCCCTCCACCCTAACCCTACAGGGGACAGGCTCGGTCCCTCCACCCTACAGGGGACGGGCTCGGTCCCTCCACCTTAACCCTAACAGGGGACGGGCTCGGTCCCTCCACCCTACAGGGGACAGACTCAGTCACTCCACCCTAACAAAGGACAGGATCAGTCCCTCCACCTTAACCCTAACAGGGGACAGACTCAGTCCCTCCATCTGACAGGGGACAGGCTCAGTCCCTCCACCTCAACCCTAACACTACAGAGGACAGGCTCAGTCCCTCCACCCTACAGGGGACAGGCTCGGTCCCTCCACCCTACAGGGGACAGGCTCGGTCCCTCCACCCTACAGGGGACGGGCTCGGTCCCTCCACCTTAACCCTAACAGGGGACAGGCTCGGTCCCTCCACCCTACAGGGGACGGGCTCAGACCCTCCATCCAACAGGGGACAGGCTCAGTCCCTCCACCTTAACCCTACAGGGAAGCTCAGTCCCTCCACCCTAACAGAGGACAGGCTCAGTCCCTCCACCCTACAGGGGACGGGCTCAGACCCTCCATCCGACAGGGGACAGGCTCAGTCCCTCCACCCTAACAGAGGACAGGCTCAGTCCCTCCACCTTAACCCTACAGGGAAGCTCAGTCCCTCCACCCTAACAGAGGACAGGCTCAGTCCCTCCACCTTAAACCTAACAGAGGACAGGCTCAGTCCCTCCACCTTAACCCTACAGGGAAGCTCAGTCCCTCCACCCTAACAGAGGACAGGCTCAGTCCCTCCACCTTAAACCTAACAGAGGACAGGCTCAGTCCCTCCACCTTAACCCTAACCCTACAGAGGACAGGCTCAGTCCCTCCACCTTAAACCTAACAGAGGACAGGCTCAGTCCCCCCACCTTACAGGGGACAGGCTCAGTCCCTCCACCCTAACAGGGGACAGGCTCAGTCCCTCCATCTTAACCCTAACCTTAGAGGGGACAGGCTCAGTGCCTCCACCTTAAACCTAACAGAGGACAGGCTCAGTCCCTCCACCCTACAGGGGACGGGCTCAGACCCTCCATCCGACAGGGGACAGGCTCAGTCCCTCCACCCTAACAGAGGACAGGCTCAGTCCCTCCACCTTAACCCTAACCCTACAGGGGACAGACTCAGTCCCTCCACCCTAACCCTGCAGGGAAGCACAGTCCCTCCACCCTAACAGAGGACAGGCTCGGCCCCTCCACCTTAACCCTAACAGGGGACAGGCTCGGTCCCTCCACCCTACAGGGGACGGGCTCGGTCCCTCCACCCTACAGGGGACGGGCTCAGACCCTCCATCCAACAGGGGACAGGCTCAGTCCCTCCACCTTAACCCTACAGGGAAGCTCAGTCCCTCCACCCTAACAGAGGACAGGCTCAGTCCCTCCACCTTAAACCTAACAGAGGACAGGCTCAGTCCCTCCACCCTAACAGAGGACAGGCTCAGTCCCTCAACCTTAAACCTAACAGGGGACAGGCTCAGTGCCTCCACCTTAAACCTAACAGAGGACAGGCTCAGTCCCTCCACCCTAACAGGGGACAGGCTCAGTCCCTCCACCCTACAGAGGACAGGCTCAGTCCCTCCACCCTAACAAAGGACAGGCTCAGTCCCTCCACCTTAACCCTAACAGGGGACAGACTCAGACCCTCCACCCTACAGGGGACAGGCTCAGTCCCTCCACCCTAACAGAGGACAGGCTCAGTCCCTCCACCTTAACCCTAACCTTACAGGGGACAGGCTCAGTGCCTCCACCTTAACCCTAACCCTACAGGGGACAGGCTCAGTCCCTCCACCTTAACCCTAACCCTACAGAGGACAGGCTCAGTCCCTCCACCCTAACAGGGGACAGACTCAGACCCTCCACCCTAACAGAGGACAGGCTCAGTCCCTCCACCCTACAGGGGACAGACTCGGTCCCTCCACCCTAACAGGGGACAGACTCAGTCCCTCCACCTTAACCCTAACCCTACAGAGGACAGGCTCAGACCCTCCACCCTACAGAGGACAGGCTCAGTCTCTCCACCCTACAAGGGACAGACTCGGTCCCTCCACCCTAACAGAGGACAGGCTCAGTCTCTCCACCCTACAGGGGACAGACTCGGTCCCTCCACCCTAACAGGGGACAGACTCAGTCCCTCCATCCGACAGGGGACAGGCTCAGTCCCTCCACCCTAACAGGGGACAGGCTCAGTCCCTCCACCCTAACAGAGGACAGGCTCAGTCTCTCCACCCTACAGGGGACAGACTCGGTCCCTCCACCCTAACAGGGGACAGACTCAGTCCCCTGTTAGGGGGACTAACCTTCAGCGTCAGCAGCAAGCGTCAGCAGCAATCCAGCCATGAAATAGAAGTCACAGCCAAGTCTGTCCTCCTGAAGCAAAGTGGAACAGGGACGGTTTTATTTCGCTTTGAAGTGACTCCATGAAATTTTCAGAGGTGAACTTTGGGATTTTTTTCAGCCAACATTGCTCAAACAAAAGGAAAAGGTTCCTCCATTGGGGTCAATTTTGAGCTGTGGAGTAACATTTAGTGTGTTTAGTGTATTAGTTATTAGAGTCGCAAATTTGTTTCGGGTTGTTTTTATTATTATTTATTTATATGAAGAAAACTACGAGCCTGAATAAGACCAGGCGTTTTTTTTATTTTATTCACAAATCGTTCTATCTTACAGTTTTTATTTCCTCTCTGACCTTTGAAGGCTTTAACAGAGTTTTTGCATTGACTTTGTCCTATCTGAAATCAGTCAGTCAGTCAGTGGACACAACGGCACTGCTCAGCTCATTTTCTCTGCTCCATTTGTGCCTTTGCATGATGTTTGATATTGGTTGGTTTATGAATATTGGTTATCCACTACTTTTTAGGATATTTTAAACGTTAGGGGTGTCAGTATACCTTTCTTTGTCTTCTGTGTGACCTACTTTCCCTCCCCCACCAGCTCACCTGCTGCTCATCATGCTGATTACCAAAAACCGCCTCCTGCAGCATAAATATCTGTCCGTCCCCTCTGGTTCTTTCCTGTCAGCCAACATTAGCGAACCAGAGCTCTGCTGCTCAGCCTCTAAGCCACAGTCTGTTTTTTTTTTTTTCCTGGCATGGCGACCAAAGAAAACAAGTCCCGTTCTCTGTCTTACCTTTCTGTCTCCTGCAGTCTACACAGGGAGTAAATTATCTGCTCCAACCATCCTGATTCCTCTTTTTGATCCTGAACCAGATACAGAATCAGAGCAGTTAAAGGAACGTACACCTCTCTGGCAAATATCGCCTTACCTTTTTCCTCCTGTCTCTGATTCTCTCTTTCTCGTTCCTTAACTCACCAGTTTACACCAGAACCTCAGGAAAGCTGAGAGAATCTGAGAATCCGACCGCCCATCTACTCACATTTCAAACGATTCTCCTTATGTTCCGTTTCATTTGCCATAATATCCATTTCAGGAGAGGTTGTGTTCACATAAACGTCCTGGTTAAAAGAAGCATGAAGTCCTGACATCCAATGACGATATTTGTTAAGCTCCCAAGAAGATTTTCAGTTTAATGTTGTCACCTTTTCAGAATATATCATGTCTTTGATTTGGAACAAGCCCAACTGATTCTGCACAGTGACATTAAAATGATTTGTCACAGTTCCTCCCATCGGTGAAAATCACATCACTTTTCAGTCACAAGTCACTTGTTGCATACTCAATTAACTGATAAGAAAAGTAAATCAAATACTACTCTTTTGTCAGGAAATATCTGCTGATCCAGAGAAATTGAGTCTTTGTCAGGACATGCCAGTTATTTAAAAAAAAAAATGAAAGTAAAAGACTTTTTCAGACTTTAACATTGTTATATTTGCAGAACATCAGCAGCAAATAGCTTCGGTTGTTTTGGAAGTAAATTGAATTTGACTTCTCTCAGTATTAAAGCACCTTTTGAAATTATCTTACTTTTCAATAGTTAGTTTGACCGTGATTGAAACAGATAAAAAGAGCCATGTTTTTCTCCCCAGCTGTGATGAATAATGCAGCAGTGACCGTCCCGGCAGCCCTGTTGGACTGTTTAGAGCAGTTTCTTCCAAATCTCGGCGTGTTTGACTGAACAGATGCAACGAGCCTGTAGTTGTTTTTTCTGTTTTGTGGAGTTTTGCAGCTGCTGTCTGAGGACTCAGCTGACAGTCAGAGCTGAACAATCAGTGGAAAAAGTCCAAATATTAAGGGGATCACAGTGCACACCAAAAGAAGGCCACCAGAGAGGGCAGACAGATGTGGCTCCCTTTGCAGATGTGTATTAGTCCAGATGGATGTTTGCGAAGGAGTCTCATATGAAGAGTATCAAGCTGAATGATAGAATACATCCTAAACAAAATATCTTTAAATCTAGATTTTTTTTTCTCCACTCTTGCCCCATAGATTGAATTAATAAAAAACCCTCCAAATTTTTTGGGCCCAGGTTTCTAGATACCTTTAATATGCTTTCTCTATGTTTTAGTAATAAAAACAAAAGAAACAAAAAAATTATAATAATGGTCCAGTCATAGGGCAGCACGGCGGCGTAGTGGTTAGTGCTGTCGGCCCGCAACAAGGTGGTCGCGGGTTCGTTCTCAGCCTTTCTCTGTCTGTGTTTGTGTGTTGGCCCTGTGATGGACTGGAGGCCTGTCCAGGGTGAGCTGGGATTGGCCCCCGTGACCTGGAAACAGATAAGCGGTAGAAGATCCGATCAGAACAAACCATCTACCGCTGTGAGAAATACTGCTGCTGTTAAAATGGCAAAGAAAAACACTGCAGTTTATTCCACCAGCACCACTTACAGGAAAACAATTATTGACTTTTAAAGGAGCTATTTGTTGCACCAGCACAAGAAAAGCACTAATCCCTGATAGCAACTCAATTATTTCATGAACAAATACCTTCAACACCAGTAGAGTACCAAGCAAGAACTAATAAATAGGGCCATATTCTGTGTTTATATGCTGTAATTAAATAAGAGGCTGTCTTTAATGAACCATAATTACAACTTGTAGAAGTTTTTGACCTACTGCTCTCAAAGCCTCAGGAACTCATGACTTCTTTGTCAGTGAATGAGGGGTTGAAACCTTCTGTTGGGACAGTCTGAATCAGTCTGGATTAAGTGCACTCGCTCTCCGTGTGCGTCCCGCTGACAGAATTAAACTTTTGGAGGCTCTGAGACGCCTCCTTCAGCGTGCAATCTGTCAAAACCTGGATCCCGAACCACACGTCTGCAACTGTGTGCAAAGGCCTGGGACGGACAATGAGAGACACAATGGGTCCGACTGTGCCATTAGCTGAGGGGTTGTCATGCCAACATTACAAAAAGCCCCTCTCTCAGCTCAGGCGAAAGGTTTGGCCCGAAGAGAATTCATATTGAGGGAGAGCTGCGCCCAGAGGCCTTTTATTTCCCTTCACTTTCTGCTACATCATTATTCATGTGAGGGAGAAAAAGCCCATCCGAACATCAGAGCAGCGCGGAAACAGTGTGGCACAGGCCGGGTGTCCACTTTTTTCTTTTTTAGCTCCACAACAAATGAACTATTGTATTAGTAAACAGACAGTCCCATCAGGTGGTGGAGTGTGACAATCATTTGAACTAAAGCAGCGGGGCCGTGGAATATCAGAAACTTTATGTCCAGCTGAGAAAGCTTTTAAAGAAAATACAGGACTGTGACATGACGTGTTGAGACATTTCTCAGTCAGTGTTTCCTGGAAGCATTCAGTTCCGTAAAATCGTTGAACTTACAGCATCAACAGTTTTACAGAAAAAGTGAGTCAGTGAGTCATTTTATACAAAATGAAAAAGCGTCAACTACAGTTTAATATGCTGTGAAACATTTTTTTTGTTTTACCCCCAAATATATTTCGGACTATAATGATGTACGTTCACCTAAATGTTGTAGTATTTAGCCTGATAAAGGCTGATTTAATTACTTTATATACGGTTCATAAATTAGCACTTGGGGATCAATAAAGTTTTATCTTATCTTTATTACAATCATCGTTTACTCATTGACTAAATAGTTTCCAGTGTTTATATGAACTAAATAAATGTGATGGAGTAAAGACTACGAGGTTGACCTCGGATTGATTATATCAGATTCTCCTCTTCTACGTGGAAAAATGTCCAACAGACTAAAAGTTCAGTTACACCATCTGTCTGTCTTTTGAAAAGAAAAACAAAAAGATGCCATTCATTTGGTGCCTCCTTGATTCCTCTTTTGTTGGCATAATTTCCTTTGGACGTGCCGGGTCTCCGTCATGGCACACAGACACACATCTTTGTGTCACTCACAGTGGGGATGTATAGCTCTGAGGCTCAGTCTCCGCCT
The DNA here is from genome assembly GCF_900963305.1 of Echeneis naucrates. Taxonomy (NCBI): domain Eukaryota; kingdom Metazoa; phylum Chordata; class Actinopteri; order Carangiformes; family Echeneidae; genus Echeneis; species Echeneis naucrates. Next base: position 17,732,816 of record NC_042527.1, on the reverse strand, counting down.
CTCTGAGTTGGTCTGATACCAACTCAAAAAACAATGACGGAGGATTTGGGGCCGTAATCCTCCAGAGATTTGGGCTTGAGAGGAGTTTCAATGATTTCCACACAATAACTCTCTGTGGAAATGGTAAAACGTGCTTTTGTATGTACTCTCATATCTGCATATCTGTATTTTCCTACAAATGTGTGTACATCAAGTACATTGAAATCTGCTGGGTTTGTTTAAAAAAAAAAAAGGCTAACCAGGAAGAGCATAAAACTGCTGCATCATACTTGAATTACAATGTGGGGACCTGCTTTTTAGTCCTTAGTGAGACCAGAGAACAAATAAAAAAACTGTAAATAACGAGCTTCTATATTTTAGACTTGCCTCACAGTGATTGTTGTGTTATTAGTCTTTGTAATGTTGGAGCAGATTATTAATAATTCATTGTCTGATCTGCTGCTGACTGTCACTTCGTCAGATGCTCCGTCAGCGAGGACCAGCTCCATCTTTCAGCCGCCGAGGCTTTAAAGTCAGTCTGTGACATTCGATCTCTGTAATTCAGTTACCAACAGGAAACTACTGTCTGTGTCAGACTGCAAGCTGAGGCCGATATTTAAATGTACGCAGAAGGAAAAGTTCAATAAATTGCTGTCTGACAGCTGTGTTCTCCTTTTGCTAAGATGGGTGTGATGCTGAAGTTGGGATATCAGATCTTTTCCCAATTTTTTAAGACAAAAATTCATAACCAAAACACACAATAATAATAATAATAATAACAACAACAACACTAACAGTAAGTTTGTGACAGCTTTGAACCTGTCGTACACACCAAAATAACTACATTTATGTTTGAAGCGCAGCCAGAATAAGTATTTGAGAATAACATTTACTAAGTACATATTGTTAGTGGATGAAGTTATCTACTATGTTTAAAATAAATAAATGGGATTTTTTTTAAGGGATGTAAACGTGAGAGATTTTACTTTCTCAGATTGTTTGATTTTTATCGAACACAAATACAAAGAAATCTTTGAGCTAAAACTTTTTTATTATTTTTATTTTTTTTTTTTATTAATGTTTGCAGACTGCTTTTGGAAGAAGATGGAGGAGGAGATGGATGATGGGGGGTGGGTGGGGGGGGGGGGTGAAGAGGTTGCCATGGTAACCACTTCCCTGGTGCTAGGGGTGATGATGTAACGCTGCCCATCGTCGTGCTTCTGGACTCTTTTTTGTCCTCACCGTACCCAACTACACACCTACACACACAGCTGCATGCTTGTGACACAGAGTGGTGAATAAAGGAATCGGAGAAGAATACTCCGACTTTTCCTGATCCAACATTAACAGCAGCTCAACAGCTGCTGCTTTAAAAACATGCTGTAATGTCTTTATTCCCCTTTTCAAGCTCACTGACACTTTCAATTTCAAAAGAGTCCTTTGGACTTAAAAACAAGCCACTTTTCTCCTCTGTCGCTGATAATTGCTGCTGCCTGCTGCTCTGATCACATCATCAAAGCTGTGTGTGTTTGTGTTTCTGCACATCATTAGACGACAAAAGGCAGGAAGCCTCTGCAGGAGAGTAAAACGGGCTTTTGCAGTAAAAGAGAAGCCAACAGATTATCAGATGCAGGGGACGACTGCTGCCATGTGAGGGCGTCCAACAGCTGCTCTGCTCTGACAGTCAAGGACCAAACAGCAACAACACAGATTAAACAGTTTTATTTTCACATTATAGAAATGAGATACAGATTCAATATACACCAGTGCAAAACTGACCTTAATATTTCAGGATTTCAAAAAGTGAAAAAAAGATTCACTTTCCCCTTCAATGATTTGAGACATAAAAAGATTTGAAAGGTAATATAAAATATAATTGTTGATATCAGTACAGCTACATAAAACTTTCCTTTTCCCATCATTTTCTATCTGTTCTCTCCACTTAAACCAACCATTTGAATTTTTATGAATCTTTATTAGGATTATTTTCTGATACCAACTTCTTCATTCACTCCCAGTGAGTGCACACACTGATACACTGATCACCAACCAGCAAGGACAAGAGATGGAGCCGTTTGTTCAGGCTGCAGCTTCACATCTGTGGCTGAACAGCACCTCCACCACTTTTGGATCAGCCAGAGTCGAAAGGTCACCCAGGTCCTTGTCGTTGCGGGCGATCTTTCGCAGGATACGCCTCATGATCTTCCCTGAATGGATGAAGGAAGGAGAGGAGACGGATGAGGAGGGGAGTAAAGGGGGGAGGAGGAGGAGGATTAAGGAGGCATTGAGCTGTTTACCTGAGCGGGTTTTTGGGAGCGCAGGGGCATTTTGAATGAAGTCGGGCGTGGCAACGGGACCGATCTTTTCTCTCACTGATAAAAGGGGAAGAGAAAATGAATCAGTGTCGTGCAGAATATGATTGTCACGTCCTGCAAAAAGCCTAATGTGGGTGCTTTTATGAACATGTGCACAATGAGGCAGCTGCAGCATCAAGTACCACCAAATACATTATTGCTGCCTCTTCGACACCAAATGTATTTTTCTGTGATGGATTCATGCTGATAGAAGCATATCACATTCATTTTTATTTTATATGTTCGAATCCATCAGAAGATATTTGTGAATCTTTCGTCTCGTCTCTGGAGCTCTAGTATTAACAAGTGTTTGAGTGATTTAATGCAAAACATTCAGAGAAACCAAGATTGAATGGTTTGGGTGGAAGCAGTAGCTGTGACATCACAAAGTTGATGAAATCTTGACGACACACTTTCTGATGCATTCATCCGCATTAATGCTTTCACATTTTCACAGTCCTGCCTCAGAAAAGGCAGAAGTCGCTCTCACATACACTAAATCCAAACATCGCACCATTTTGATGAGAGCCCTGTGTCGTGAGTCTCACCCAGTCTCTTGAGCTCCTCCACCGTCGTGTGGTTGAACTCCCTGCTGTCTTTGAGGGTGACAAAGCAGTAGAGGCACTCGCCCTTCACCTTGTGAGGCCGGCTCACCACTGCGGCCTCGGCCACGGCCAGGTGCTCCGTCAGAGCCGCCTCCACCTCCGCCGTGCTCATCAGGTGTCCTGCAAGACAACGAAAATTCATACAAGTCAACCGTTACATCCGTGATAAATCACAGGAATGAAAGATGATTACACAAAGTTAGAAATATTACATAAGAGTCACAACAGCCCAGTTTGGTGTTGAAGGTTTTGAGAGGCGGCTGCCTTATCTCTTTGTACGGTACCTGACACATTCAGCATGTCGTCTATTCTTCCTGTGATCCAGTAATAGCCATCTTTATCCCGCCGGCAGCCTGAGAGAAGAGAAAACAAGTTGCATAACGGTCAGATAAGTTTTTATACCATTTCTCTCTCTCTCAGGAGACCCTTTGGTATTTAAGTGTGAGATCATAATGTACTGTTTCGGTGCTTAATCCCGAGTGATATACAATCTGTGTGACTGCAGGGTGAACTTGATCTGTCTGTTTTGCAAGGATGAAAGATGAAAACTGATTTGTGTGTCTTACCGTCACCAGTCACATAAAAACCGGGGAATTTCTTGAAGTAGGTATTTTCAAAATGCTCATGGTTTCTGTACAGAGTTCTCATTATTCCAGGCCACGGCTTCCTGAATACCTGTAACAAAACACAGAATAGACAAATGTATAAGGAGGACGGCTACTTTTTTTATTTTTACAGTTGTTTCTCCTTGTTGGCATTTGTGATTTTTACAGGCTGAATTTTGGTGAAGCTATTTAAAGACAGATTTATTGATATGTGTAGTTGAGTACCGGCAAATGTATTGAACTGCATGAGTATTTTAATTACAAATAAAACTTACTATGCCATTTGGCACTATTAAACTGAACACAACAATAACACTGTTTAAAATAGCTTCAAACTAAAACTTAGCCAAATCAAATAGAAAATAAAACAAACAAACAAACTATGGAAAAGAGACAAAGACAAAGATGTTTAGGCCGATTTATATATAAAAAAAAAGTGAGGTGAAATAATTGCAGTTATGTTGTTTTTTGAAGTTAATTCATGTAAATTAAGGTGCATATATAAAATCTCTTTGTTGAAACGGTTGAATTGAGTTGACCTGAAACTTACCAAGTAGCCTTCAGCCTCCCCTTCCAGTTCCTCTCCATGTTCATTCAGGATGGTCGGCTCCACCCCGAAGAAAGGGAAGGTCTGAAAGAGGAAGGGTGGCTTCAGATCACAGCCAGACTCGTAATCTTAACATGCAAACAAAACCCTTCCTCGCCAGCACGACTTTTATAGCTTATGTTTGAATGTAATGTTGATTTTTTTGAGATGACTGTGAGGTAAACAGCATTGACGGACATGTGTTCACTCACAGCAGAGCCAGGTTTCAGCGGCGTGGCAGCAGGCAGAGGAGTCAAAACGTGACCTCCCTGCAGAGAGATAAAGGCAAGTCCCTGATGACTAAAATCACGGTGATCTTCAACAGGCGTGTTTATGCAAAAGTCTATAACCAAGACTAGAGAACCAAACAAAACGATTTTCTTCTGCATAGTTTTTGGTAGAAATTTTAAGGCAAATATTTGTCACTCATGGTTATAAAAAAAAAAAGAGTTAATCTTTATCTAAAATGTAAACTTGTTTCCATTAATATTCAGTAAATTATGATAATGACTGATAGAGCAGTGATTGTTCGGAGCAGGGGGAAATAAAAAGCCTGTCAGCAGGAGGAAAGGAAGCTGAGGTGAGTGTCCGTTACCGTCTCTGTCTGCCAGAAAGTGTCAACAATGGGACATCTGCCCTGACCGACCACCTTGTGGTACCACTGCCACGCCTCTGGGTTGATCGGCTCACCCACCGTACCCAGAATCCTCAGGCTGGAGAGGTCGTACCTGGCAGAGGCAAGGGAGGAGCTTTCCCTTAGATATCAGATTCATGATATTTCTCATTGCTCTCTGTATCGAAAGGAAATTTAAAGGTCTTGTAATATTTTTTAACGTAAGCTTAATTTTGTGTTTGTAGTGTTACACTAATAAACTGATGTAAATTTGTAGGAATTTTGTAGTAACATAGTAAAAACCAGAGGTTCCTCTGCTTTTGACATAAAACCCTGTTCTTAGTTGAAGAACTCCCCATAAAAAAAGGCATATTCACACATTATCACGCTGACTCTTCTCTGCCGAGCAAAACTCTTACATAAGATGTGATGACTTGGGTAAAAAAAATTTCCATATGAAAGCTAAGAAACCCAGATATAAAAATACACTAGAGGCACCTCTCAGGTGAGGCTGAGACTACTCCTGTAATCCTTTTGGAAAAACCTCTAAAAAAATGAAGGACTTCTCTGAAGCGATGTAGGCTCTTACTTCTGCAGTGGTTCCTGTCCGTACTTCATCAGCAGGCGGATGGCTGTGGGAGCTGTGTAGAACTTGGTCACTTTGTACTTCTCAATAATCTCCCAGAACCGACCCACGTGAGGATGGACGGGAATGCCTTCAAACTGGGGAAAAAAACCAAACACATTCAGGGCTTTCTATGAACAGTCTTTATTAAAATACGCCTCCTGGTGATACTGTGGGTATATTTCAGTCCAATAAAAGGAGGAAAGTGTTGTTCCCCACTCACTAGAACGCCTGTGGCGCCGTTAGCGAGAGGGCCATAGGTGATGTAAGAGTGCCCGGTGATCCAGCCGATGTCTGCAGTGCACCAGTACACATCATCGTGGTGATGATCAAACACGTACTTGAAGGTCAGCGATGTGTAGAGCAGATACCCGGCAACAGTGTGGAGCACACCCTGAATGTCGCACAAGGAAGGAACCATGACTGAGGCCACTGGCCAACACAAGGACAGCGGACAGCAAAAATAATTACTCATGTTGTGGTGACATTAGTCGACCCACACAGCCACCATGTGGGGACTACGGACAAAAAGCAAGTCCCAACAAAGGTAAAACATTACATTTCATGGTGTGCGTGCAATAGTTGTGCATCTGCATATGTGCCAGGCAACAGAAAAAATTGTTTTTATTACTTGAAGCTCTCACTGCAGTGTTTTGTGCAATAATGACACAGTGATACACAAAAGACAGATGTGGGATTTTTAGCGAACAGATCATTTTCTAGGATTGTATTTCCACCTCGTTGCATAAAACCATAAATTCTCACTGAAGACGGCAGATTATGTAAAAGCCAGCACGGTTAACATCATTACAGGCTTATCAGGGTACAAAATAGATGCTGTGATTTGTTGTAAAATTGTGGGTTTGGAGAGGCTTCACAAGCAGAGAGCGAACAGCAGGTTATGTTTCTACCCAAAGATTTATCTTACTTTGGGTTTGCCGGTGGAGCCGCTGGTGTAGAGGATAAACAACGGGTCCTCAGCGTCCAGCCACTCGGGCTCACACTCGTCAGGAGAGTCTCTCATCGCCTCATCCCACCACACATCACACTCCGAGTCCCAGGGGGTCTGAACGCAGCAGAGCAACAGGGAACAAATCCAACGCATGAAACCACTCATTACATCTGCTCACATCGTGTGCCAGGAGCGCAGGCAGCAACACACCATATCAGCTCTGAACTGACAGTAATTTACTGCGCCCTTAGGAGGCATATTCTGATCTCAGTCCAAATTTTTAAGAGGCCATGTTTTGGGGTTATATTTGTTTTTAATTTAGCGCTGGATGGTGAATTATGTGATCTATGCCTCAACTCAACTGTGCCTTAAATCCTAAAAAGATAAAATGTAGGCTGTTGGTCGTAGTTTGTGAAAAGTTTGTGATACAAGGTAAAAGATTTTACTCTGAGTGGAATGACAGAAAGATGAAAGGATGTAGTTTTCTCTCAAAGATCCATATTTCTACCGCTACAAAAGAGCAACAAAACGTATGACACTGACAAAAACATTGTAATAACAGAAAATAACAGAAACGCATGTTTCTCATTCAACCATCTCATAGAAATACTGTCATAACTTTGTCACAACTGCCACAAGTTGTCACAGTTTAAGATTGTTTTTTGTTGTTGTTCTTTTTGTTTTTTTCACCTGTAGCTTGTTGCAGGCTGCCCCACTTTTTGTCCTCAGCGCTGGGTGCTTGACAACAAGACATTTAGTGATGCTGGATGATGCTCTGAAGAAATAAGAAAATATGCGAGGATCAGTGAAAGGCATAAAACCTTATGTCATGGCTACAGGGTGTTTGTGTTGTCCCACTTTTCAAGAATTTAGAAAGATATCTGGATCATGTGAGCCCTTGGGACATGAGATAAAATGATGCTTATGAATATTTTATTCTGATAATTTTACCATGTGAACATTTTGATTTAAAGGCTTTATTGTCTCCTTATTTATCTGTATTATGAATCTGAACAACACGCCATGATCATTTGGACCCTGATTTGGATGAAGAAAATCTCCTAACTTCACGTTCTTTAGGAAGAGCAACAGAGAATTTGTTTGTGTATCCTTTGACCAATAGATGGTGAGAATCAACGATCACCAGTTCAACCGCAACAGTAAGATTTTTTAAAAACACCCCAAACAGCTGGGTGAAACTACAAATGGATGATAATTGGTGAAAAGATATTATTTTTAATCCCAAAAAAATATACAGAAGCTTTTCAGAGATGTTGCTGGATCACCTGATTTCAGCAGTTTGCTAGGTGAGCAGCACGGTACAGTAAAGTACAGATACTCATTGCCAGCGCGCTTTGTTTCTCAGATCACATCCCTGCCAAACTCACGTTGCCACGGGAGACACGCAGCTCGGGCTTCCCTGGTGAATCTGAGAGCTCCACGTTGCCTGGCAACCGTGTTCAGAAACTCAGCGCACCTGATAACAGCTGATGGGGCTTTGCAGTGTGCGTGTTTGTGTTTTGCTGTGACTTGTGTGTCATTACAGATGAGCGTAAATAAGGGCAGCTGCTGAGACATGAGAAATGGTTGTTATTGTGAGCAGGACCTACTTTTTCCTGCACTTTTCCAGAGCCTCGTCCGCAATCTGTTTCAGGTTTATCAGCTTCTCTCCTCTGTAAACACCATCTGTATATTACAAAAGGACAAAGGGGGGGAGAGTGACAGATGATAAATCGATGATGAAGTGCGTTAACCAGCAGGGAGAAAGTGTTTAAACAGTCACTCTCTTTACAACATAATCATTACCACCATCATATCCTGGTGTCTTCAAACAGGCCGGTCAAATGTTTCCTGGACCTACCTGCTGTCACCAGGATGCTGCTCTGAGCGTCCATAATCCTCTCAGACAGAGACTCAGAGGAGAAACCTGCAAACTGAACATGAAGACAGAAAGACACAGAGAGAGAAAGAGCCGGTTCATCACAGCCTGCGTCTTATTTTATTGGCTTTATCTATCATTTATATTGCAACCACAAATGGACACAAAACAACTACAAGGACACATAACATTACCACTCCAAAAGCTACACAGAGACACAAAGATATGCAAAACAACTGCAGAGAAACGCAATACAGTTGCATGACTATTAGTCATTTTTTGTCTCTTTCAGTGTTTTGCTCCCGTACAGAAGGGTGGAGGCTGTTTTATTCATACATCTGCCAGGGGCCCTTTGAGTGCATAACTTATGTCAACATTGTACTCATCAAAGTAATTACAATCTGGAAACATAAAAAGTTTAGCCACATGATTTAACCCATTAAATGTGCACATAGAGAAACTGTGCAGTCAAGTTTAACCAGGAGTGGTGTGTAAATTATAACAGATGTTACCAAGAAGCATTTGTGTAATATTTCTCATGTCCTCTTCTTTTCTCTTCCAAATAAAGATTGCCAGGTTTTAGCTCACCTTTTGATCTGCAGGTGGTTGTTAGCACTTTATTGATTCACATTGTTTTGTTGTTGATAACTTGCTATTTCCGCAGCCTATTTCATATGTTACTGGATTAAAAATGTAAGTCAGCAACAGCAAAAATCGAAGTTTGGCTTTTTATCAGGTCTAGTTAGCAGCAGCAGTAACCAGCTTGAAACAATACCTGAGCTCTCTGATTGTCCAACTGTTATGCTTTATTTGAATTCATTGAAGCATGATTTCTCAGTAGTTACTTCATGGCTATATGAGCAAAAATCTGCTCTAAAGTTTGAAGAGACACTTTGATGGGACATGTAGCTCATTTCCATCATCACCATGTGTAGAGTGGTTACTTTATTCAATAATACATTAAGACCTTCATATCTGCGCATTAGTGTGATGTAATTTGCTGCATGTCCTGCCAGACACTTGTGCTCTGGCCAAGGTTAACAGTTCACTGAGTGTAAAGTTTCCTGACAGCATTATGAATCAGGTCACTGAGGACTCTGGACTCAGCAAAATGTCAGTGCATGAGTGGTGCTGGCAGTCTATGAAAGAGTTTTATGCCATGCTGATTGATCACAAATAGTTACGTGATAATGTAAAAAGCCAGGGTGCACATGAACAATTGTTACTAAGATGCATTTATATCAAAAGTGATAATACGATAAAGCTTTAAAATATACAAGAATGACTAAGCATGGACAAGGTCACCGACACTCATGTCTGTCAAAAAAAGACCTTAGCAAGCTATCAACCTCAAGATATTTTTAACCAGGCCCCCAGGCTTTGCATAGATGGATTAGGTTGAATATGTAAATTAGTGCTGGCTTTCTTGCAAAACTGCACGGACTGTGATGTCTGCCCAAACTGGATACAGCCAGTAAATTTCTGACCCATATATTAAGTACAGGTGCTGCTGTTTTCACAATGATGACAGCTGATAACTGCAGGAGCAGAGAAACCTGCACTAACAGAAGCAAGAGCTCAGATTCAGCAGATGTTTGCCCAAGGAAAGGGGTCAGAGCAACAAATATAGCAAACAAACATGTTGATTGATTTAATTTCACTTCTTTTTATGCTGCTTAGAAGCTGCCATGACACTGCATGAAGCTAATGTAGTTAGTAAAGTGGTAGAAAATCAACAAAATTGAATCAAGGTTTTTAAAATCTCGCTCTTAAAATCCAACGGTGCGATTTATTGTCAGCTGCTTTGGACTTAAGTGTCTGAAAGATGAATGTAATGGAACGCAAAAACACAATGGGTTGAGAATTTGGTGAAATTGATTTTTCATCCTACTACTTACCACAATGGAATGAACAGCACCTATCCTAGCACAGGCCAGCATAGTGAAGACCAGCTCTGGGATCATGGGGAGGTAGATGGACACCCTGTCTCCCTTTTTGACACCTTGATCAAGGACAAATTTTAGAGTGCGCTTTGGCATGTTGACTCATGAGCCAGAAACCATATGGTATGTCCTTCATGCAGCAAGTACCTTGGGCATACTGTACAGAGCCTTTTTTAGTGGCTAGCTAGCTGTCGGCCTAACAATATAACCAATCCTGAGTCATTTTAGCGGAAATGTTGATTTTAGTTCATCTTTTTGTGGCTGTATATATTCAGGATATAAACTAGCATGAAACTAAAACAAATTCCAAATTCCAAACAAATTCCTCCAGTTTGACATTTTGACTAGACAAGACAAGCAAATACATGTTGCAATTAGGAAATAAAGATCAATACGAGGCAATTGTTGCATTTGATTTATTTTGCTGCTAACTGTCATTGAGTTGTTTTCATATTTGAGTTAATTAAGCAACTAATTTAATGTTCTCACCCAAACGCTTGAGGACATTTGCACAGCGGCACACCTGGCTCAACAGTTGGCTGTAGGTGATGGTCATGTGCTGCTCTGGGGAGTTTCCCTCCCTGGAAAGACAAAATACCTGAGGAGAAACACACTCAAAATTTCATTAGGCATAATAATCTAAGACCTGCAGAAGCGCTGGCTGTGTGTGTCGCCTTTTATTTTAATGCCTTATCAAACACCATGGAGCAGCGAGTTCATTTGAGAGATAACTGGTTCCTGTGTCTAAATTGGGTTTGGATGTTTGTCAGGACTGTGTGGCACAATGTTCCAAAAGGCAGGGGACAACATGGGGGCAGCAAGCGTCAGCTGTGAGTCGAAAGCCAAAACATTGCAACAGCTTGGCATTAACCTTATCACAAGCTGGGGAGTGGTACACTAAACTATTACAATGAAACTCCTGATGCAACATATTGATAAAGGGGCCTCACTGTTTGAGGCACTGCTAAAATAATCCTAGATTTTAATGTGTCGCAGATTGTGATGACTGATGCTGCCTTACTCATATATTCATATGAATACAGTATCAACACAGCTGATATGCTATATCCTCATCACATTGCACGCAACTGAAACAGGAATGGAAAACACTTACAGACACATTACATAAGTACAATGTTGTAGTGCAAACATTGTTAGGACACAAAGAGCCATGTGACTGATGGTTAGTCTATTCTGTATCTGGTTCCATTGAACCCCAATTACTTTGCAGAGCAATTACGCATTGTTTGCTAAGACTCTTCAGTTGACAGAGCAAATAGATCTATGGTGCTATGTGCCATAATATCACGTTTGAAAGCATAGACCAAATCATTTCTGGTGAGTTGTTGAAGGATTCCTTCCAAAGAGTCAGAAGTTGAAAAGATCATTCAGGAAAAGGACAGTAAAGAAATCTACGAGTTAACATAAATTTGCGTTGTTAGTTTTACAATCTGCTGTAATCCTATAATGTAACCAAGATCTTGTTTTGAATTTGAATTATATATTCTTTTTTTTCTTTTTTTTTCTAACAGCAGCGAGACGGACAAAGACTGTGGTTTGTTTTGGTGCACTGGGGTTTCAAATGGGGACATAACAGTTGCTATTGACCGGAATACCTGACATAACTCCAGGCAGTATTTCCCATCAAAGCCATCATCCCGTTGTTGCTTACCAGTAATAGGCAACCTTCTGGCCGAGGTTGCTCTCCCTCACATGCCTGTCCAGGACATTATAACATATGTTGGTTTTGGCCCCTTCCATGCATTTAACATATATGTTCCCTTTTGTCACATCAAAGTTGTACTGCAGCATTGGCCCTACTGGTGGTGTCTTCCAAAAGAACTCATCAGCAACATCTTTCCAGAAAGCTGAAATACAGTGAACTCAGTGTTACACGCTGCAGGCAGAACAGATAAAAAATGAGAGATACACACAGCCAGGCCAAGGCGTATATGAAGTGCAGGAAAACACTGCAGTAAAAATACAGGCATATTTGACCTACCTTCTGGAGTCTCCAGAGACTTCCTATAAAGTGCCAGGTAAGAGTTGAAACCAGGCACATGAGCATCCTTCTGCAGGTCATCAGAAGGGTAGTACATTTTGTCCTTAGAATCAGGAACAACCATTGTGGAAGGACCGATGTAGACAGGCCTATATCATGAGAGGTTGAGTCTGAAAATAGGTTAATCTGGAGTCACTGCTGATCTGTCTGAATCCTCCTGGGTGAGGTAAGAACACTACAAGGCCTGCTGCATTGAAGTAACACAATTCAGCATGCACAAAGACCAACCTCTAATCCCTGAGCTGGAGGCTGTCTCCAGTCTGCTTAGTGCCAAACCAACCAATTGGCTTGCAGGGTGCGGCACTCCCACTTTTTCATTGGATGAGGCCTCTCTGGTCTGTTGATAGCATTATTTTTCCAAGCATGGAGTTGGAGGAGGAAAAGAGGAGGAGGTGAGCAGTGGGATGAATACTTTGGATTCAAGCAGGAACAGGGAGGTTCGATCTGACAGAGAGGGTGATGGGTGTTCTCGGATTAAAAAAAAAAAAAAAAGTGACAGCAACCAAACAAAATCCCTCATCCTTCTGAAGTTTTACTGTGGTATACTGTTATGCCTTAGGTACATGTGTATATATTTTGTATATGTTATGGACTTTCCTTTAGGTTGTTTTTTTACTTGCACAATCTTTAAAAAAAAAAAATGTTTCAAGAGGACTTTAGGCTAGATCAATTTTCAAACATTGCTTAACATTTACTTTCTAACTCAACATACGACATTTTCCCATTGCACCATTTATTCAACTGTAAAATCCTTTTTCTCTGTCAGACTTTTAAATTAAACAAAATTTTACAATCATCTTGTGATTATAAAAAGATACAATTATGAAAATTTGTCCTCATAGTAATTACAAAGAGTATTCCAGTGTTTTGAATAACAAATGGCATTTTTATCTGACTGTTTCATAATCATGAATAATAATAATAATAATAATAATAATAATAATAATAATAATAATAATAATAATAATAATAATAATAATAATAATAATAATAATATCGCTATTTTTCTGTCTGTCGAAGGTGAACAGGCAACAGAAACTATCGTTTAGGTTACATAACATGGCTCAGAGGAAGCATTCAAAAGTCTGTTGGCATGTTTAGTTTTTGAGCTGATGTTTTCGCTCTGGGATCGATTGAGCGACGTCGCCGCTGGAGTGACGTCAGACCGTCCCAATCGAACCCGATAGCTCCTGTGTTGATGTCCGCCGCTGTCCCGTCCATCTCTTAACCAACCGGGACCAAACTTCGAGCCCAAACATGTTTTTGTGCGCCGCTGTTCGCTCTGCGGTGTCGCAGACGGTACGGTTATGATATTCCTTCTGATTTTGGGTCAAGATTTAAATGCTGATTTTGCTTATTTTGGGAGAAAGCGCTGTGACTCCTTACAAGGGCAAGTAGCAGTGGCGGCCTGTAAGCTAGCTGACGTTTGGTAACACTAGCATGCTAACTAGCTTAGCTCTGCGTTGTCAAACGTTAACAAGGTGATTATTGGATTAATGAACAGTGCTATAAATGTAGAATGCATTGGGGAATAAACAGGCCGGACACTGATAACCACTTTGATTTCTGTGTTGATTGTGTGACTTGTGTGTTAAAACACGATGTTGCAGCTGTTAATGTCAAAGTACTGAAATCGCATGTGTGTATATATATATAAAACTATACAACTATATACAAAAAATATATATACAAAGCACTATATAATGAAGTAGATAAATAGACATATATTAGCATCTTAAATTTCTATGATTCGATATAAAGATGCAAGTTAATGTTAATACTACTCTACGACTACAACCTCTGGAAACGTCTCCGTGTAAATCTGTGTTTAACTTTTTAAATTATATCTTTAAAGCTAATGCAAACTAGTTGTTAAGCTAAACTATGGTTTAATCATCTCATAGTCAAAACGATCCTTTGGCCTGGTGCTTGTTATGAGCTCCAGGAAAAATAGAGTAAATAGTTTGATTATTTTACAAAATTGAAATGAATGATTTTAGCCACTCTCAGTAGACAATGGTCACAGTTAAAATTATCTGAAAGGTCTGTGGTGTCTGGGTATCTTAGGTATTATCAAAACACTGCCAAGTTATTTAAGTCTTCTCTCGCTCTCTCTGTGTTTTCAGGGCAGACAGGTCAGGAGTTTGCATCGATCTGCTGTACGTGCTGGGGCTGGTGGCATCTTTGTGGTGAGTTGGTGTCTTTGCCAAAAAACAAAGGTGGATACAGACTCGATCATGACATTGTTTGTCACAAGGAAACAACAACTGACGAGGGAATATGCTCTTTGGTTTACTTGAGCTAGCGTCAGTTGGTTGAATGGTCCCAAACTTTTGAATTTGGTCCGACAGATTCAGTTTAGCTCTGAAATCACAAATGCTTGGTACAGGAAAGATGTGAATTCACTGAGGTAGAATAGAGATTGGCTCTGGAGGACCACTTTGATTGATGACAACATTCTGAATAAGCTATATTGGCAAAATTTTTATCACTGTTAATTGTCCTTATTTTTGGAATTACATCATTGTGTGGGTGTAGTCCATCTAACTATATTTCATGCATTTTAAATGGGTATATCTCTCAAGTTCACACAAAATGATACAATTAATCAAACCAAATTTGTTGATGGGAATGAGGTGGTAATTGGTCACTAAATTGAATTAATCCCCATGTAAGTTTTACTCCAGTGTTTACACCAAACCACTTCAAAGGTTATTAGTGTTTTCAAAAACTCAGCTGTAATTACATTGATTATCTTTAGCTTTGGTGAATTTAATGTGTAAATATGATCAATTTGTCATCAACTCAGTTTCTGCTTCTGGCTTAAAGTTGTATCTGCTTTCCAAAAGCTACTAATACATCCTCCTCCTAGAGTTAGACCTCTAGGCATGCTAACCCTGCAATCCAGCAAAAACATCACATGATATTCTCATGTAATGGAAACATATCATGGTTTTGTACTCTCTTGAAAGTAAAGATGTTTTCGATCCTTGATTGGAGAAACAAAATGTATGACTGAATAATCTTCCCCTTCATATGTAAATATTTGTGACATCTCTAACAGTAAACACCATTGAAGTCTGCTTTGTTAATTGCTCAAAGGATTTTTGCTGTTCACAAGGGGGCAGTGTGCACAGAGGTGATGTCTCAGTGGATTCTTACCATTGGTCTGAAATAAACACTGGTTTGTCCTCTGGGCTCACATGATGGAATATGAATTTTTTAACACATACCATTAGATGCCATAAGCCTGTTATTCACACAAGGATGTGCTAGTTGTTAAGTTAAATTCTATGTTTAATAGCGTCTGCTTATTTTTGAAGAACAAAATAGAGTGACAAATGTAATTCAGAGATGACTAACCAGGATTATTCCTGTCTTTTGATTTCAGCACAGAGATACTCCTGACAATAACCCTGACGTCCCTTTTGAGTTCACTGAGGAGAACAAAAATGTAAGACACCTGTCCTGAGCAGTGCATATTGGGGCTATAATGATCTGTTTTTATGCTGCCATACTGCCATACGACATAATGTGTTTGGTACAGATTTTAGGTACACCTATTTTAACATACTACAATTTGTTTGTTTTAAATCTATTACAGTTAGGATTCCCAAACCATTTTCAAGCCAATTTCACAACTATAAGACTGATTATATAGTTTCCTACAGTATTCACTCTCTTTTTGTCTGTACAAAACATAATAGTGGGGATTTCCATCCATACTCTCTTAAAGTGGTACTTGCCACTGTGCTACACAGTGAAATATGAACACCCAGATATTATCAGAAATGAAGTTGAAGTACTTTTTGAAGCTGCTGTCAACCCATTCATTGTTTATTAATCTCTCATCAATATCTGAGAAGATAACAGGAACACTGGAGTTTCAATTTCTCTAACTTTGGGATTCCCTGCTGGCTCACCTGTTAGCATGCATACAATTATGACAGCCCCAACTGCAGCGGCCCTGGTTTGAGTCCGACCCACAGCCCTTAACTGCAACTTAAATGTCATTCCCTCTCCCCTTTCCTCTTTGTCACTGTCTCTATAATGAAAAAAATGTAACAAACTGTAGAACAATTAAAGGAGTTCAATATCTGGTTATTCTAAGCTACAAGTAAGTTCACTTTCAGTGATGAAATTTCATTTGATTTTGTTTTTTTTTTTTTTTACCCCTGCAGAGGATTGAAGCAATCATTTCAATGTATCCTGAAGGACACAAGCAAGCAGCCACCATCCCAGTGTTAGACTTAGCCCAGAGGCAACATGGATGGCTCCCCATCTCCGCCATGAACAAGGCACGGCTACAGTGACTCTGTGGAATTTGATTTACAGCTGTGTGATGACAGAATTCCTCAGAAAAGTCTGTTACACAAGTTTTATTCAGGACTGTCTAACACCATGTCTTTTGTGTCAATGTTTGTAATTGTTTTCATTCAGGTTGCTGAGGTTCTGGAAATTCCTCCAATGAGAGTGTATGAAGTAGCGACATTCTACACAATGTTCCTCCGTCAGCCCGTGGGAAAATACTTCATTCAGATCTGCACAACAACACCCTGCATGCTCTGTAACTCAGACAGTATCCTGGACGCCATCCAAAACAAGCTGGGTATGAGAGCCATTTTCCATTTTAAGCAGAACCCCAATGAGGAATTGACAATGCAAATTTAAAAAAAACTTGTATATTTCAGGCATAGAAATGGGTAACAAACACTTCAATTCAGACTTGTCCGTGCTATTAATCTGTCAGCTCTTATACACACTCCATTAATAGTAAACTAGTGTCACTAATTCAGTTTACCAGCTCGTGAATTCGTTTGTTTTTTAATCACTCAGCTATAATGCTACAGTGGTATACTACAGGTAGTACTGCTTGAGTTGACTAACACTAGCCACTGCTTGTCAGGAGATAAGCTTTTATAGTTTGTTTTTGTTTTCTACAGGGATCAAGGTTGGAGAGACCACCCCTGACAAGATGTTTTCACTAATAGAAGTGGAATGCCTAGGTGCCTGTGTGAATGCTCCAATGGTCCAGATCAATGACAACTATTACGTGAGTTCAGATGGCATATTAAATGAGTGTTATATCTAAATAGCAAAATTAGGTTAAAACGTGAAGTGAGTTTTGCAAAGAATGTCTGCAGAGAAAATATCAGTTTCTGGAAAGGCAAACAACAAACAAACTTTTTATTCCCATTTGGAAGGCAACGTAGGTTTGGTACAGTTTACAAATACATACAGCTTGAAAGAATTGTTTAGAAATAGAAACCATGATAGAACAATAATACATTTTAAATTAATGTGGCTCATCCATGAACTCAGTTCGAAAGTATATTAACTTTATGAGTCAGATGTGATGTGAAGGACTTTAAATATAATCTGAAACTAATTCTGCACTTCATTGCAATGGGAAATTCAGTTATTGCAATTTGAGCACAAGTAAATGGCCTAGTTAAAGTAAATGTGACTGTGAGGGTAGAATGGCTGGGCCCCTACAGTCTTTTTGGTGCTAATTGCCGTTCAGTCAGATTTTAAGTCTCCCTAGTGTCAATTTTGTTGTGAGAAAAAAAAGATCAGCTCTGTAAACAGACAGATTAGCTTTGCTTGGAATGAGTATTGTATAAGTGAGTTACATTGTTAAACTTGTGTGATCCGACACCATTTTAAACTGAGCTGACCAGTAAAACCAGTTTTGTTGTCTGAGAAAGTTTAAACTTTGCCAACTGGTCTTGGTTGTAGATTCTTGAATACTTTCACCTCCAAGAAGATGTTAAAGTCAGATTCATCTTCCTTAGACAACCAAGACCTTGATGACTGGGAACATACGCTGTTTTATGATCTAGTTTGCAATCTTTCACTGTATTTGATGCAGTTTTGCGACTAAATAACAATTATCAGCAACATGGCTGTCAAGCCCCATTTGAGGTATTATCGTTAATAAAAGTTATTTTAGATTTTTTTTAAGAAAAAGTATTTATTTTGACTGGCAATATTTTCAAAATGTGATGTATTCATCATAAACTTGGCAGAGTTAGCATTTCAAATATCTGAGCCCCTAAAATTCCCCCATCGTATGTAGGATTTAATTAAATAATTATGACAAGGTCTTAATACGGGTTCTTGGACGTAAAGTAAAAAACTATTGAGAATTTTAAAAAGCCTGGCACCTACTGGGAATAATAAAAAAAAATCATGCAATTTGCTTCACTTTATTTTCCTTTGTTATTCCAGGAGGACCTTACACCTAAGGACATTGAGGATATTATTGATGAACTTAAAGCAGGCAGAGTTCCACCCCCAGGGCCCAGGTACAATAATTCATCTAATCCTTATCTAATTTATAAAGTTATTTATACACTAGCTGGACAATAACCTTTTTTCTACAGGAGTGGGCGTTTCTCTTGCGAGCCAGCAGGAGGGTTGACTTCCCTGACAGAACCTCCTAAAGGACCAGGCTTTGGTGTAAGAGCAGACCTGTAGACATTTTCTGCTACCGAAAGCTGATATGTTTGGTGCAAACATATTGTGTAAATAAATTGTTCATGTACCTGTGCTCTAGGTGTCAGTGTGTCACTTAACAGGGATTCCAACTAGGGCAGATAAATCTCAATGTAAACTTAATGGTGTATATTCTCCCCTTGAAAAAGTATTTTGTGAAATCTGTTAATAATTCTGGTATTTTCCAGAGGTAGTGGTATTATTCTCCTATGAGAGGCCAATCTCTTCAATGGAGCTATTATAGCTCAACCATAATGACCTATGATGTTAGCAAAACACTAAATGTTAGTGTTTATTAAAACAAGATGCTATGGAACAGGAAAAAGGCTAAGTCCCACTTCTGATTCTCAATGCCACTTAAAGTAAGGATCTTCAGTCATACAGCATGTTCTCTCATGCATTTTGATGAGTCATTGGTACAATGTGGTCTACCAGAGTGATTTGACATCAACCCTCCCCATAGAGCAAGCACAAATTTAATTAAAACTTATTACCCAACTACATTTTTTAAAGATGTAAACAATACACAACACACATGACATGAAGGTCCATTGTATCACACGAGGCTGCAGCTAAACATTACTTCCATTATTGATCATAGGTAGGTGAAATTGAAGTTTGCACGGTTTGAACGGTTGCACGTTCATAGACGTCTTAAAGGTGAAACTGTCATTTGATCAGGCTGCACAGCTGCCTTCCTGCAGCAGCCTGTCATTTCCACGGTGCTGTCTGGCCGGTTCCCCCTCCCCCACTCCGGTTTCCTCCTGCTACTCCGCAACACAAAACACCATGCAGCACGGCGCATGCGCGGAGCATCCACCATGATGCAAATGTCACTGCGCAACCGATTTCAAAGCTCGGCCGATACCAAGAATTGGCGGGCAAGAAAGGAGGGTGAAGGGGGGAAAAAAATAAAAGTACTGGCGGGCGAAATAAGGCGAGAATTTTAAGTTTGAAAACGTGCCCGCAGAGGTGGAGGAGAAGAAATGGGAATCGGCCTTTCCTCCGATAACCTCGGCTGTGGCCTTCGAGAAAGTTCGCACTGACCGCAACACAGCGACGGAAAAGATGACGTCAAGTTCCCGTTCCCCCTCTATCTCCCTCTCCAGTCCTCTGAAGACTGAGAAACACACACACACTAACCGTCAACATGCCACAGCGCGGAGAACAACCTTTAACGTTAACGGCGCTGATTTACAAATGGCGTCGCTAAAATTGCAGCTTGACACATAACCGCTCTACAGTCCGCCCGGCAGACGGAGCCCTTATAAACCCAATGGGGGCGGGGGGAGGAAGGGGACGGGGGAGGGGGAGGGGGAGGAGGAGGGGGGGTGGAAATGGCTGGCTGCCTCACGTGACTCCGCTCCGCCAATCAGCGCGACGCTTGCATGTTTTGCTGGGCTTTTCTCGGAGAGGACGGACGACGACGAACGGCTGCGATGTTTTCAAAAGCAGCGATGAACGTCACGCAGCCGTAGGCTACGGTTAACGTCCAATAATTTAGGAAATAACTCTTTATTACTGCGCAGCATTCACACACAGACAAACCCGAATGAGTCGGTTGGAAGCTGTAACCCCGTTTCAAGGTAAGCGCAACGCAAAAAAAATTATAAAAAAAAAGGTTTGTTGTTTTGTTGCGTCGGGCTCATGAGGAGGATAGAAGAAGAAGAAGAAGGAAAGAAAACCTCTAGTTCAGGTTAGCCACCTGGCTACAGCCAGCAGGCTAACGTTAAGCTAAGTTGACGTAAACTGCGTGAGAAAATGGACTGTTAGGTGTTTGCGTGGGGCTCGGTGTAGTTGTGCGCCACGTGCGTTACACACATTGAGTACTTTCTCTGCGCCAACTGATATTTAACCCGTGTCTGCCTCTATGTGTGTTTTCTTTTTTTTTGAGTGTGTGTCTGTCTGTCTGTCTGTGTGTGTGTGTGTGTATGTGTGTGTCGCTGACTCCTTTTGAAACCAGAGTACAGAGAGGCAGTAGGAAAATGTCGGGGCGAAGAAGGGTAAGCTGTTTTAGCCCCAGTCAGCCAGCACAGCACAGCCAGGCTGGGAAGGAGCTAGCTAGCTGTGAAACGCTGGGGAGGGGGACGTTGTGAGGACAGCGGAGGGGCTGCAGTGGGCTTTTGTCTCAGGCTGTACTGAGCTCTGCTGTTGAATATTGCCAATTAAAACGCAAAAACCTGAACTTGGTATCACATTGTTGGCACCACAGTGACTCCAAACGCATTTTTTTTTCAACCAACTCCCGTAAGCTTAAAAGGGGTATAAATGAATCATGCATTTACTATCCAAAAGCCAAGTTAGAAAAAAAAAATGCGCTCAACAACATACTGCTGGCTGTGTGATGAAGGCAAACATGAGCGACATTATCGTGAGGTGGGTGGTGTTGTCTGCAATGATACAGCAAACGCTGCTGTGTGTTTATTTGGATTCAGCACAGTTTCAGACAAAATAGCGATCAGATCTTGTATAAAGTCTAGTTATGATTTGTTTATGCAGACAAGGAACTAGCATAGCTTGAAAAACCAGGACTTTGCGCCACCCAGCCTGTGTGTGTGTGTGTGTGTGACATCTTGGGGGTGTGTTGCCTGATACAAAAGCTGCCTGTTTTTAGATCGTTGTCCGTGCAACGACAGCTCTGAACCAACAAAACGTCAGCCTAAAATTTAATATATCTCTAAATGAAGTGCTTTTTTTCATACAGCTGGCATTTAGATACACTAACAGTGAATACTACAAAGTAGCAGTACACCACAAGAAGTGTCAAATCATGGTATTAGGAGTATTTTAGATGGTATACTGGCCCCACGTATATTTCTGTATACACCAGAAGGGCAAAGAAGTATTGTGCCATTAAGCTGAAATACATTCAACATAACTGTAACAGTACATAATTATAGAAACACTGCATTCATGTAGCGCAGTTAGTTAGCAATATCTGTTGTTTACTGTCTTTGAAAATGTCTGAGAAAAAGCCCAAGATAGGGTGCAGGTATGGTCAGGAAAGGGAAGGCAGTTGTGAATGTTTTTCAACTTGTATGCGAATGATAGATAGAATAATTGTCTTGCGATCTCAGTATTTTTGTATTGATCACAGAAGAACAGCTGACCCTTTTTGTGATGAACACTACTTGTAATCACCAAATAATTAGTCAGGATAAAATCAGTGTACAGAAAAACATAGCCGAACTGTAATGATTGAGTTAGCATTTCATTAACTGAATTAAGTTAAGAAAACAAGCAGCTTCTACTGATGTCAAAATATTTTTTCTCTCAACACAAAAAGCAATGAAAAATATTCTTCCTCATCCTAATCTAAGAATTTGTAAAATTTACATCTGACCAGTAGTAGAACTGTAGGACTTTATCAGCTATTGGAAATGGTTGAATAGAACAGTTCACCCAGATTACTCCAAAGAATTTGCCTACTGTCTTGTAAAATTATAACCATAAATTGTGTTAACAGTAATCCATGGCATTTATTCTAAAATCCAACAGCAATTTAGATGTTTAAAAGAGCAAAGCATCAATGCATGCGGCCCATTCTGTTTAGAATCTACAGACTGACATGCATATATTATACATAATTATATGTTTTCCTCTTGCAACTGGTGTTTAAAATATCAATCCAGATAAATCTCTGCTTTTTATCAGAAAAAATCTGTGGCCATACTAACATTGTTGAAAATTCATATCACACGATTGCCCTGTTTACATTCAAGGAGAATCAGAAAAGCATATATATAGTGTCTGATAAGATCCCACTGGGAAGCAAATGAGCCTGTCTGTTGTTGTCTCAATTTCCAAGAGTCCAGACTAAAGCACCGGTGTAAAATGGGTGTTAGGCATAAATGTAGCAAAAACCATGAGTTTTAAAATGAAACCATATTACTATGGCTGTTGTCTTATTCTTCTCATATTAGCATAATGGTATGTCAGGTCATACCATTATGCCAATGAAGTGCCATCATTTGATGGCACATCATTGGATTCACTCACTTTATTAAATGTGTTTTATGGGTCACTTTATATTGGTATTCTTTTATTATCAATGGAAAGTTTGTCCTCACATCCAAATAATAGCACTAACAAAAGAGAACATGCGGATAGATAGAGATTCCGCAACTGTATGTGGCAACCAAGGATGCATCAAATAGGGGTTTACTTGAGAATGAAATTAGAGACTGTCTTTATGTTTCAGTTTGTTTGACAGCAGGCTTGTGCTAAAGGCACTGAACCAATTTACACTAAATTTGGCAGAGGAATGGGGCATGGGTCAGGGAAGAACGTTACAAAATTTGCTGCCCACTCCGTTAAAGAGTGAAGGATGAAGATTTTTCTTTTTTATAAATCACTTTACTTCACATCGTGAAACACCATCTTTCAGAATCTGTTGCTCAGGAGGTAATGTAGTGATCTTGAAATAAATATATACATATAAAATCCATAAAAAAACAACAAAAATTTGTTGATCTTTCTTCACACATTTTGGTGCAGATGCAGGTAATCCAGATCTGAAGAAACTGCTGAATCCACTTTACACACTTAATGTACTTATTATTAGCAGTAAGCACATTAGTAATATGTGTGTTTATACAGCTAAAGAGCTGTATGACTTTAAAAAAGCTCATTATCATTCAACACAACAGGCATAAAAAAACCATAGAGCTTTTTTTTAAGGAAGAATTAAAGACAATAAATGAATAAACCTATATTTATTGACAAGAAACATGTAGAATTGTAGCTAGAGGTAAGCATTCTGCATGCTTTGAGTTCATATTGCATTGTACCCCCAGACAGTGCATTATGGGTACTTGGGCATCAGTACTGCAGCATTTTCATTCATTCATTTATTTATTTTTGTTTGTTTGGCCATTCAAATGATGCGCTTTCTGGCAGTTTACTGCTCTGTCAGTTTATGGATGTGTGATATTGAAACGATACCCTATATTCTATATAAATTGCGTGGAAATGAAACCATTCTAGGAACCAGCTGGTGAATGAATTGTGTGCCATTTAGTTCTATATAAATTTGTGTGTTGGGCTACATCTAACTCTGTTTTTCTGCATTTCATATTATTGTAGCGCTATTATGATACAAATATGTGTATGTTAAAGACTTTCATTTTTGTCCTTTTCAGCAACATACAATTATTTAGTGATATGGGATGGTCACATGTTAGATATTGAGGGTTTGTCCATTTAATCTGGGAGGCTGCCCTTATCTGTCAGACAAGAATTTTAAATTTTCCAGGACTCAAAACAACAGGTGTTCTCTGGTAATCGTAATTTCCTTGATAGATTCATCATATTGTATTTTAAAGTGATTATAACAAGCAGAGCCATATGGTCCAGCAACTACTTTTAAATACTGCTTGGAAAGTATGTGCCTTTGACTGCCAACGTCCAAATGGCAGCATGAATCCTTTATACACACCGTTATTATCAAGTGAATTTAAAACCACCTGCTTCCCACATCAGATTCCTGAGTATTGTTTCTGTCAGAGTTGGTGTTGGATACATTTATTTCCTCCTCCTCATAATTTCTAGCAGGGTTTCCTTGGCCGAGCCATTGTGAACAAATTTTCAAAAGCCTTTTCTTTCACCATGACCCTTCCCTGTTATTCTACGTTAGATTTATTTTCATTTCCCACATTGAACACATTGATACACCGTCTTGTCATTTGTTGGAGAGTATGAGCTCTTGATTTGATGGAAGGATCTCCCTACTAACATGAATGCAATTGTACAAGTGGGGTTTTAAAGACACATGATGGACATTGAAAACACATTCTCTTCCATAATGTGGTTGGCCACTGAGTCTTGGATTCCTTTTTCTATGTAACTTGCATTTATGAACTGTGATATAATCTGTGGGCTTTGGATGGCATTAATGATTAGCAAATGTTTTACTTGAGTTCAAAGAGAAAATAGTTGCCAGTTGCAAGTAAAAAAAAGTTCTGAGTTCTATATTAAACGTATAGTTTTTAGGCCATAGCCATTAATCTATCAGTTGCAGAACGAGCTATGTAAAATAATAATGTAAATAGTGATGCATTGATGACAGTCCTGCTGCGGTGCTGATCTAGAGAAATTTGTGCTATTCAGTTGGATAAAAATACAATGTCTTTTCCCATTTGTCTTGGCAGTATTCATTTACTGGTGACACTCTGGTGGATTGAGCGACAGATCTGAATGCACAAAAATCCAATTTTCCTTTTAATTCTTGCCAGATCATGAAAATCAGATGAGGGAGGCTCTGCAGTTGCATCAATTTTACATGTGAAGTCATCTCAGATCTTTGTACGACCACCGTGTGGCAAAAAAGCAAAAGAAATGCAGCCTTGGGAGGTGCATAACTAACAGTGTTAATTGTACAAGCTTCAAATCAAACTGTCTTCAGATTCTGGTGTGTGGTCAGAGTTTAATTAGATATTTGCTGAATTATTTTGAATGCATTTAATGATTCCCTTGTTTGAGAAACATTACAACAGGGAGAACCTACTGTAAGTGTAACTGGGAACCATACCGTGGTTTCTATTGCCTTTCCAGACAGAATTTAAGCCATACAAATGCCTCTTGGAGTCACACATTATGGTCTGTAATGGTGGACTAAAACCTGCTGTGTGAGGTTCACTGGAACTCGCTTCATGTTTAGGCTCTTTTATGTGGACTTTAAGAGGCGTCTGAAATGTGTTGTTCATCCACAAGACTGTGAGGTGTTTGGGGTTTTGTCGACTGGGCTTATTTTCTAAAGTCATCTTACAGCATTTCATCAGGAACACAGAGCTGTTGTAAAATCTGGCCCTAGTAAAGCTATGCTATTACTTCAAGTTTGGTGGCCTTTTACTCTAACCCTATTAATGTAGTTCCTCTTTTTTGTTTTGAGTTATAACACCAGAGCTGTATCTTCAGGGAAATCCCCCACAACCGTCAGTTTTTTGTTTTGTTTTGTGTGTTGTTTTTTTTTTCAACAAATTGAGGATTAGTGCTTGTTTGGTGTTACGCATTTACTATTAGAATTGTCATGTTGAGTGAATCGGTAGAGAAGGTTGAAAGAAATTTAGGAAGCTTTCATTAAATGGAAAGAAATCCCAAACACTGAGAGCAAAGCCAGAAACCATCTATTTCAACCTCTCCAGATGGCTTAACATTCTGCTTTGTATCACTTTCACTTTAAGTTGTCACCCATGTTTCTTGTGTTGCAGTTCAAACAAGACCGTGATAAAAGCACTAGTGCCATCTATGATATGAAAGGCCTTTACCCAGGCATGAGCCTATCTGCAGTTGGCTCCGGCAGTAGAGTATCTGTCTTTGAGAGGCCCAGCAAGTATGCGTTTGTGCATGCATGTGTATTTGTGTGTGAAGAGGGTGGAGTCTCCTGATTACACAACATGTGCAAGCCTTTGCCAGCAGCTGAATGTGTGCAGACTGTTGTTTTTGTTTGGTATGTTGAATGTTGTATCTCTATGTGTAACGGCTGATGTTGCGTTGATAATCCACCATGTGCTTTTAAAGACCGCTAATTCCTCTTTACAGGACTCAAAATACAATGCAGGAATGCAAACAGAAACCCAGGAAAAGCCTTATTGTAAAATAAGTTGTTTTTTTTTTTTTTTTCATTAAAAATGTGACCTTAAAGCTTTCCTTTATAAATTGATAATGAGAGATAAATGTCTCTTTATAGTTTAAAATTAAGGAAGACAAATTGACAATAGCTGTGTTTGTTTGCAGGCTACTTTACTAATACCAAAGAAAGCCGTCATATCCTGTTTACTTTGGCTCTTTCAGTGACCATGACTTCTCTGGCCTGAGATTCTCCTACTGTAAAATAAATGTAGTTATTGAGAAAGAGGGCAATTTCTTTATTTTGAGCGGTTTTACATGAAAATATTCATGTGGAATTAAACATATTATTGCTTTACCCGTGAACTTTTTTCAAATTTGTCTAATCATTGACAGTGGCACAGTGTACTGTTCATGTCTTTACTTGCTTCTGTTAGGTTTGGACTAAAAAAAACAACATAGCCACATCTATTAACAGTTAATTTGCTGATTAGTTGTGCATATTGCTGAAGAAGCGACATGTAGTCTACTCAATGTTTCTGCAATGAAATGTACTCTGGGAATAGATTTTTTAAAATTGTTACTTTCTTTGTATGCCTTAAAGAGGGATACATGCTCTGTGTGTTTGTCAAGCAGGGGGTGCGTATATCATGTAATAATGCTTAAGTCAGTTTAAAATATTTTTCTGTGGCTGAATGCAGAATCATGACATCGGTCCAAGGAGAATCTGCCCCGTGTTTATTTTTTAAGACTTTTGTGTGAAAAAACGTGATTTGAAATCCACTTAATGTTGATATGTTTACAATATTGGCTGGTAAAGGGCTCAGTGCCTCCTATTTTAAAAGTTGCTTGTTTCACTTATATTTGGAAGAAGGCTATCTTCTGAGCCACTTATCCTGAAAGTCGTTGTCAGACTGCTGCTTCAGTTTAGTGGCATTATCGTTACCTGAATGTCCTGAGGATTAATATTGTTAACATCAACATCAGTGGCACTGTTGTCTGGGTGGGCTTCACATCAGATGATTCCCATTTCAGTGTTGGCCAGTGTCCCATGTTTGCATTTAAGTTTATATAACTGTAAATGTCTATTTGCTGGTGAAAGATGCTGCAACTGCAGGTGTGGTGCAGATTTTTGGCCAAAACCATGCTGTCAATTATTCCTATGTCATGTATTCATTTGTTGACCAAGAATTTAAAAAAATTGTGGAGTTGATATACCGAGATAAGGGTTTGTCAGAATCAGCTACCTCTGCAACCAAAGTACAAAGCCGCTTTAAAACCAATTTATACAGTGAACACAATGAGCAGCTGGCATAAATTGCTTTGCAGGTTTCCTGTTTCATGTTCTGGTACTGTAAAATGGAAGAAAAGAAGATAAAGGTTCAAACTCCTAAAACAGAACTGCAATTCATAAGAACTGAAGATCAATATTGAGAAAGTGATGTTTCCAAATCAACGGTAACTACAGAAATGCATCCAATCGAGAACACTAACATTGCTGTGAATGAGTTGTTACCTCCAGGCAAGGGTTGAAGTTTTGTTTTTACTGTGTATTAAGAATGCAGTTTTAAAATAAACAAATAATTTCTATCCCTTCTATCCTCATCGAAGTATCACGGAAATGACTAGAACATTATTCGGTTAATTTACAAGATTATTCATTCATTATTATTTTTCTAGACTCGCCCATAAAGCGAGTAATCTTTGGCTTTAGATAATGGTTGAATCAGTTAATGAATAGATTCATAGCATTAGCTTCAGCCTCTTCTATTCATTAATATCACTATATTATGCTACTATGCAGTAAGAAAACTTAAAAGAAATCATCTTAAAACGTTGCTTCTTTCCCTTTATTTTGTACCTTAGTAGTGAACATAAACTCTTGTGCAACAAAACACATGGGAAGCTATTTTTTTTTTCTTTTTTATGTTATTATTATTAATGTGCAAGTAAGGAAGTAATTATTCACCTTCGGCACGTGATCTGTAGGAAGTATGGCTCGATAATCTGCACAAGCTACAAAGCTATGCAGTGATATACATAAATGAAACAGATATTAATTTTCATGCTGCATGACTGTTGATCAAAGAACCTGCATGCTCAATGTCCTTGTATCCTCCTCAGTCTAAAGACACAGATGCTGTGTCAACCTTTGCACGCTGGCCTTGTCGATGCTTACTCTGGCGCTGCAAAGCTGCGGTTTTGGCAAAGCACAGGCAGCCATGTGTCAGTACCGTGATCAGATTGACATGTCATTGAGACTGATAGGATGTGACAGGTGTAGGAGTAGTGTCTTGAATGACATAATGAAAATTGACACAATATTTCTGTCATGGTTTATTTTTTTTTTTTTTTTTAGGCTGAGGCCTCCTGGTTGCTCTCACGAAACCCTATGGTTGGAGATTTCTTGTGCTTGTGACACCTTGTTAACAGCTGATATTACATGTTACTCATTCAGTAGGCTTATCTGCCTTCAGGATCTTCAAAAATGTTCGAGAATGTGTAAATGAATTCACGTTGTAAGAACATAAGAATTACATTTAGTTCACAAATTACTGAGACATTGTGTCTGCACAAATAAACAATAAAAAGGCAAGTATATCTTGCATGCATTGCTCACTGTAATTAGTGTCAATTTGAATATTTTACAGATTTTAGATTTTCTTGTTGCGAGATTAACATTTCTTTGAAAGTCTAACAGCAACAGTTCCCCAGTGTTTGGTTCAGTCATGTGACCTTGACGCTGCGGTGGAAATAAGAACAAGATCCACGCCTAGGTCCTAACCTTTGCTCTAATCCCTCCCTCATTCCCTACCCCCTCCTCTTTTTTTTTTTTTAACCCATAATCAGCAGTAAAGGCTTCATTGTTCTTGTCCACTGCTTGGGTATCTGATCATTAACCTACATACAGAGCCATGGTGGACGGCTTCTTAAGGCTCTCAGGCTCTCAGACCAGTTTAATGGGCATGTTTGAGTGAGTCCTGGGCTGAGCCTTCGTCTTCTGTCTATAAAGTTAACCCTATTGACGCCTCTTGCGTACAAACATTAGGTTATTTTACAAGGGTTTTGATTTGTGTGCAGGCCGTGCCCTGTGCCTCTCCCTAGTAAATTTAGGGCTATTCCTGTTTTATGGATGCTTTTAAGTGATGGCTGAGGCTGTGAAACAGTTCAGCACTCAATCTTACATAAGAATACGCATTTAGGACACAAAGTACATTATTTCTGGGTCTTATGATGGCTTAACGCTTGGATTATTATGAATTAAGCTAAAAAATGTCTGCATCCCAAAGTATCTTTTGCAAATTAAGATAATTTGTCCTGGGATACATTAAAGGAGAATGCTCAGTCTACTGTAGAGTGGGCAGAAACTACTACTGCAACAGGTAATGCCCCCCCAAAAAGCCTTAATTTAACTCACCAGTTTAATTTGGTGCTTTAATTAGCCAGATTTAACCTTTGAGAGTGGCTGGCACCTTGGGGAAAGAATGTATCGGCTTCTGTGAAACGTTGGCAGCCTTTTAATGGTGTTTGCCTGTAATATTTATTCATCTTTATTGCCAGTAGTAGTCCATGCTTTTCCAATGGAGAAGATGTGGAACCAAATCTTTGACTGATGCATTTATGCAACCCAACAAAAGCTGTAACGAAGGCCAGACATTCTGGTTAGAGAAGGCATGTTGTGTCTGTCTGGGGTTAGGGTAGAGAGAGGTGAACTGACGCCTTGAGGGATCCAGTGTCACTTGCTGTTTGTTTGTCCATGTCGAAATATGCCTTCAGTTCAGACTCGCTGGTGACAGGAGGAGGAGTGCATTTTTTCCTGCTGGAAATGTTATGCTTTTGAATTCACAGTTGAATTGAATGGGTTGCATGAAAGTGGCCAAGCAGTACAAGAAGAAGTGCATTTACTTTTATTATATTTTTATAAATAATATATAACAACCATATATATGCTTTTTAAAGCTAATTCAGGCTTCAACTTTTTACTTGAATTTTACAGTTATCTCAGTAATACATAGAGTAAAACTAGTTACTGTTATTGGTAATTAATCCACCATTATATTAAAAGAAACATTGTGCTCCATTCAACAATGATAAGAGTTAATTTAAATATTGTGGAACTTGCATTATGGCCAAATCACAGGCTCTGCACAAATGTCCATTCTTTCATCCTATAATAAAGGCCAAATGTGTTGTAGCGCTACAGAGATGCGCCAGCCTATAAATCACATATTCAAATGTAAGAGAACATGCTTATCACATCCCATCATTACTTTTATATTTATCATAGAAAAACCAATGTTAACTATTCCTTCTGAAATGGCAGCCATCCAAGTTGCAATGTCTGCCAATATATTTGTGTTCAGTCAAATAAAAACAAGACTTTCCAAATCTCAAATATGTAAAAATTATTAGTTTTTACTGAATGTCAAAGCCACAACAATTTATTGACATTAGACATATTTGTACATACAAATATAATAAACTAGATGAGAAATGGAATTCATCTGTGTTCCATCATTTAACAAAATTGTGGACTGTTTGATATTGTGGGGTTCCCTTTGTTTAATCCTCAGGACATGGGTTTCATAATTTGGAATTTCTAGGGCACATTATACATTAGGTTAACATATTGTGGCATATTTATTTTTGGGTGTATAATATAAACATGTAAACTGGTAACCCGTGTCTGTACACACTGGCTCTTTACTGGTTATTGTTGCCTCTTCTGCCTCTCCTCTGTAGTCTCTGTAATCGGGCCTTTGCGCCTGGCTTTGTCCTGCTCCTCATTAGGGAGGAGGAGGAAGAGACGAAAGCTTGGAGTGGATCCGCAGCTGAGAGACCTCCCCCCATCATTTAGCCTGACTGCATACAGGACCATTATCACGTGACCGGCTGTTTACTGTCGCAGCAAGTGTAGTGTGTCTCTTTTGAGTGCGTTCCACGACATATGCAGGGAAAAACAGACTCCAGTGTGATTTGTAGTTTTTTGATATTCTTGTGAAGAATTCACAGTGGGTAATTATTTGTACCTTTTTTGGAGCAGAGAAATGTATCGAGAGCTTGTTTGTCAGTAGTTTTCTTTGTGTGTGCAGACGTAAGTGTGGCCACATGGGAGACCAAGGGGAAAATCACATGTATTTTCCACATGGTGCGTCTGAGAGCTCACAGCAGGCAGTACTCTGGAGTAATGCTGCTGCTTCTGCTGCTGTTGGTGGAGGTGACGGTGGTGGCGTACTCTGTGTCAGGCTCAGCGCTATTCTTAGCCCTCTTCCCTCCCTGTCCCATCCTGCAGTCAGTGGATCAGGTTACTGTACTGTGTGTGCTTTTCATCCATCTCCGCTACACCACCACACGTTTTATCCCCCTCCAACGCACATCTCTGCACCAGCCACCCCCCATCCACACACACACACACACACTCACTCTTCAAACCCCCACCAAAACTGCTACATTCATGCAAGGGCAGACACTGAAGCAGGCGCGCCGATGTCAGGGCCGACATGGCCCAGTGCTACAGGGAAATGGTTGTTATTGTTATTAGTCGGGAACCAGTGGAGTTCAAGTTATAAATATATACAGGGACATTTGCTTTTCAGGAGAACCAACAGTGTGGCCACCATACCAACTTCATTAGTGAAGTAGAACAATTTGTATTACCGATGTCAAGGCTTTGAGTGAATCATTAGCATTTTTATATTGGAGAGATGGAAAAGTAAAAATTACCCATCAGATTTATGAAATCTAGTGAGATGTCTTTTAATTACTTTTGTCAGGCCAACATATAGTGATACATGATAGTGAATGGTGTTTCTTTCCATCTATATGAACTCCAACAATCATGAAGGCAGGAGTTTGAGCTAGACTTGAAACAGTCCAAGGTTAACGGCAGAGCTCGCAGAGGCTTATGCAGCCCTGAGCTGCTCATGAAATGCAGTGAATGTGAATGCCGAACTGGCAAGTGCCCAAATACCTCTGTAATTATAGTCACACCCTCCTCGCTAGTCTCTGGGCCATATTGGAGTCCTGTCAGCGTTTGTTTTCTGGTCTGGTTCGGGGCTGTCCATACTGCTCTAATACCCCTGATACACGAGCCTCTTAGCACCACCGTGCTCACTGTGGGCTGCTCAATTCTCCCTTTCAGCTGGCTGAATGACAATGCTGCTGCATACTGGATATCTGCTGACTAATGATGGACCTCTCACTGGCCTCAGCTGTGCAGCAGGGCTGTGTAGAAAAAACGATACCTGTCAACACTGTACCATTACTTGGGATCAGTAAAGCTTATAAAGGCATTTGAAGAAACAAAATGTTGGATTCCATTAAGAAGCCTGGTCTTATTAAAAATGATTTACAGTGTAAACTGGCTGAATTATGTCTGGAAATGCACATTATATTTCCAACTATTCAAATGTGACCTGCTTTTTATTAACGTCAAAGTAATTTAATCGCTATATTGTACTATGTATCTATATAGTACACACGATATAGTACCATTATATGCCAAGGTCACCTCGAATTTACTGAAATCGAATTGTAAGTGTATCAAAGTGTAAGAATTGCATTTAAAATTGTCACATCAATTTCTGATGTTTAAGCCTTTGCATCTGCCTTAGCATTGGTCAACATTCTGAATTTACCACTAATTTTGCATCAACTGCACATAAGCTTACTGCAGTATATCTCACAGGATTATACGTTTGCAATCACGCAAAGACCTACGTGATAGGACGGCTCCACACATGGATACAAACTGGACGTGTAAATTATCAATTGTTCTGAACAAATAAATTTCAAGCAAAAATGCAAAACATCTGAAGTTCCCAGCTTCATAAATGTGGGAAATTTCTGCTTTCCCTTATCTTAAATGAAACCTCTCAACATATGTTATACTTCCAGCAAAAGGCATTAATTCATCCTCAACAGCAACTGTAAAATTTGTCAGTTGCGTATTGTTGGTTTTAATTATTTGAACAAAAGAGCACCCAGATCTGGTGAAAACAAGTTTTCAGTTATAAATGATTTAATAAATAAATTATGGGATTAATTGTTTGATCAAATTAATGATGGGATCATTTGTCATGAACTATTGAGCAAGGTGGGTCAACCTAGTTCAAAGCGTACAAAAGAAACAATTGTGCACGTTTCCTTGTTAGTGGATTCAGTGTTGGTGGCTGCTAAATACCTTATCAGTGGCTTTTAGGTTTGTTCATAAAGAGCAAACTGTGAGGGACTTTCATATGGTAACGACATATTTCCTTTGAATCGATGCTCTTTATTTGAGTGTGTGTAAAAGAGGATCAGGGAAAGTTTGTAGGTGGTTCTTTTGAAGAGGGTCTGATGACTTGATGTTTTAGGCGACAAGCGAAATGACACATGCCATGTCGGCTTCATGAGCACTTTCAGCTGAGTGTTGTACTTTCTCCGTTCATTGCAGATGTTCCCCGTTCCCCAATTGACACTACTACATATGTTACTACGTTAACACAAACCACATCAGAAGGTTACACTGATGAGTAGGCCAGAGTAACAACATGTAGGGGGACGTTTTCCTTTGAAAAACTTAAGTCCCCAAAGTTGTGATTCATGTTGCCTGCTGTAGTTGTTTCCTGCCTGTGTTTTAAAGGTTGGCCTCAAGAAGTGTAATGGAAATTTCACTTAAGAAAAAACAAAAAACCTGATTACTGATCCACTCAACCTACATCCTACAGGAAACACAAGAAGTTACAATTTGTAGTAATTCACTTTTATTTATTGCCACTCCTCCCTCTGCTGAAGGGACTTTATTTAACTGAGCCCTAGATGTTTGAGAGCCTAACCTGTAAACAGTCTCTATGAAGGATTGCCATTTAATTGTACATGTATTTAAAAATGTCTTCCCAGTGTCTGCTGCTCACACCGCCTGTTTACACCAAGTCTAAAGAAACAGGAAGCCGGCCATTCGCTCAGACTGTGATGTGGCAGAGTTGAAATCACTCTTTGCTGTTGTTTTGTCTGTCTCCAGGTGCATGATGACCATACTGAGCTTTAGCTGTCACAGCTAGTCAGGTGCCGCACCATGGCCAAACCTGGGAGCGACAGAGATGGAGCCATGGTGGATAAGCAGGCAGGGAAGAAGGTACGTGGGCACAGATGCACCATAGCGCTGAAGAGGAGACAAAGTTTCATGTATTTTGTATTTTAATTAAAGCTTTCTGCATAAATGAATTGGAATTTGACCCCTTTTTCAGATCTGACCTATATGGCTATACAGTGGAGAATTGAGCAGAGATTCAAAGCTCATTCTTGCTGCTGTAGCCAAATTGTTGTTGTTTATTTAAAACATTACATCATTATGCAGAAGGATGGCTATCAAACAGAAAACCCCTTGTTTTTTTTTGTTTTTTTTTATGAATACTTGCAAAAAACTACCTTCTGCTGAGAATATTTCCCTCTAATATACATGAAATACGAAACACAGTAACATGTGGACCTCGTAATATCCATATCTTGTCACAGACTCACTCTCTCCTGTCATTTTCTCTGACAGCATATTTCAGACAGTCTCTTCATCATATGTCTAAGCTGTAATTCTTGGATGTTAGATGATTTTTTTTTTCTGGGTCATTTCTGCATTGGAGACATCAGAGATGCTGTGAAGTTCTTTTCACTTCTTTTTTTTATTTCCTCTGTGGCTGTAAAACAACATTACACTTGCCATCTGAAACTCCTGTATGTG
Organism: Echeneis naucrates; assembly: GCF_900963305.1. Classification (NCBI taxonomy): domain Eukaryota; kingdom Metazoa; phylum Chordata; class Actinopteri; order Carangiformes; family Echeneidae; genus Echeneis; species Echeneis naucrates. The sequence continues at coordinate 17,697,833 of NC_042527.1, read as the reverse complement.
ATACTGGGCTCACCAATTCTCAAAGACTTACTATAGACTGGTTTGGAACACTTGATTACCCAGCAACATTAAGACTACAAACAACCCATAATGCAACACACTTTGTAGAAAACATACAACCGTCTAGTCCTCAAATACAAGATGATTTTTCCATCGTAATCTCTAGGGAAAAATACAGTCACAAAATACTCTAAATACAGCAAAAACATTTGATTCAGAAGTTCAAGAGTTCATTTGTGATTTGGAAAACAGTTGACAAAATCCAAGCTGTTCTGGTCCGTCTTATCTCCTGTTCCTTATCAGCAGATGGCGTTTGCCCAGTTATCTTGGATTTGCAGATGTCCATGTTCCATTTCATCTGAGCAAAATTTTTGGTCCATATTAGCTTCATAGTTGTGGTTCAAAGTTGTTTTTTGTCATTAGAAACAGCAGCTGACAAGTTAATCTTCCGTCAAGGTTCGTGTAGTAGTGTCACTGAATACCAGATCTTACATGTGAATCACATATTTGAGTGTGAAGATCATCTTCCTGACACAGTAGTCATACTTCAGCAGTTTTGTGAATCACTGTCTGTTAAAGGGGATGATATGTCAAACAGATCAACTTAAGAGTTTCAGTACTGAAACATCTGATTTTTGCTCAAAACGCATTTCTGCACCCAGCTACCTTTTGCTAAGATTTTATATACATTATATGTACACTATATTACATTTCATCTGGGAGCCTTGCATGTGTATGTTGACAGAGCTGTTATCATTGTGATTTGATCACATATGCACTATAAATGTGAATCTGACCAGAAATTCACCCAACTGTTTTTGATACAGCAAACCAACTGAGGACCAGCCATTGAGTATTTATTTAAGATACACTGCTTTAATATAAAACAACTGACTTTGCTTTAGCCCCCCAACACTATTTGATTACATTTCTAGCAGTAAATGAAACACAATACATCTGCTTTTATTTTTGAGGCAAAAGTGCCTCTCATTGTAACTCTCCTCTACTTTCAACGCCGCCAGACACTCCATCTCTGCACAGCTGGCACATTGCTTCACTGAGATCAAAGAAGCACCACACTGCAGACATTTTTCCTCCTGCCAGAAATGTATTTTCCTGCACTAAAGTGCAGCACAAAAAAAGTAATGGCACTGAAAAGGCTTTGTATGCAGATCAGGGTACAAGAACGCAGTAACTGGAAGTGTAATACAGTGTGGTAGAGCAGATGTGCTGGTTTTGCTGTGACCTCCTGTTTTGTACTTATTTAGCCACATTAGTTTGATTTTTTTTTTAAGGTACAGTTGTGACAAGCTGTGCTTTCCATCTGTGTGTGAAATGTTTGTTTTAGGATTGAATTAGGTCTGTGCTGTTAGTAATGAACTAGTTTATGGTAACAGAACTTAGTGCTGCGAAAATGGTCACACTGCAAGTGTAGACTTCTTTCTATTATTTGTTTGAATTTTTATTTGTATGCAAGCAGCAGAAAACTAGTCACTCCTAATCTTGTACTCTTCACTGGGCAGAGACCCCGCCTTGGGACTAAGATTTTAGTGAGTCATGCTGGCAAACCTGCTGCCTGCAAGACCCAAACAATATGTTGCAGACTAACAACAGAGCTTGCAATGTGATCATGTGTAGTTTGTGTTTGTGTCACATTTTAGCAAAATGAAATGCTGCCAACATCCTAATCGCAACTGGTTTGCTATTAGGCCTGTTAACAGATATTTTCAGATGTTGTTGGCTCTGTCATGACTATATTTACATATGTAGGCACACACAACTCAGAAGTGGCCACACCTTTGTTGGATTTAATTTCTAATTTATTTCATGTTTGTTTCCTACTTGTCTCTGACAGAGCAAAGACAAGTTGTCCCCTTTCACCAAAACTCCGAAGCTGGACCGGAGTGAATTGCTGGGGAAAGAAGGGAAAGCCAAGTCTTCCATGAAGCGCAAGCTCTCCTTCACTACCAGTCCGCCCCGCACAGAGGAGCGAGACTCAGACACGGGTAAGGACAGTCGATGATCCTCCTTTCTCCTCTTCCAGCGGCCATGCTGCTGGCTCGCTGCCATGTCCTCACAGTGCCCCCTGGCGGCCTGCTGTTAGACCATTTCTATAGGGGAGGTTTCATGGGTCACTGGGTTCAGATTTGTTTGCCAACAGGATCCAAACTTGATTATGCGGATGACGTTGTGGCCTGTTGTGTGGAATAAAATAATGCATAATGTAGAAAATAAACCAACATATTTATGGATTTTTCTCCTAACAAGGCCAAGGAAAAACAGTAAATGGAAGTCATGTATGAATCATCTGTCTTGGGGATGAGAGTCACAGAAAATACTGGGAGACATTCTTGCTTTTTACTTTTTTATGGTATTTGACAACATAAATGTCACATGAAAACATAAGTATAATCACAGCAGTCTCCTTGAAACCCTAAAATGGTCCCTGCACTTGAACTCGACTGCTCTGTGTGAGATAAAATGCGCTCACCTTCACAGTGGAGACAGCGTTCCTTCATCTTGCCTCTTTTACTCATATAAATAAACAATTCTGCTTCCATCAGTTAAACAGTTAAATGTTTAGCTCTATGTTTACATCAGATTTGAAACCTGAAAATAGTTTGTTTGGTCACCCAGCTGTAATTACTTTAAATGAACTACTGTGATACATTTTACATTTCTTCTGCAGCACAAAAGCTCAATGTAATGATTTTCATTGTGTGGTCCAGCGTCATTTGTACAGACCAGAAGCCTCAATTTTGAATCCACTGACTATAACTTGTGTTCCACAAGTTGTAAACTCAAACAAGCGCTGAGGGCAGCTTCGCCCTCCCAGCAGCCTTTGCCATAGAGCCCCTCAGGTCCTGTGTGAGCTGTAGGCAGAGAGGAAGTATTGAATCCTTTGACACCTCAGACTGGATGTTGTCTCTTGTGTAGCCATGACTCATAATCTATGCGTGGAGTGAGAGTCTGCCTTGGTGCCTGTCTGTATTTGAGTACATGCAAGATGCGGAGGGTGAGAGAGAGAGTGCGTGAGAGAGTGAGAGCGTTAATGCAGTGCTTTCCCACCCTTCCAACCCCACCCCCTCCTCCCCCTGCTCTCCCCTCCCTCCTCCTCTTTCCCCTTCCCATCCTCTCTGCTTTGCACTGTAGATGACTCAGACCCAGGCCAGTCGAGTGAGACCTGGGGAGAGAGATTAGTGCCTCCCTGCAGGATATACGCAGGTAATCGCTGCAGCCCGATCCTCAACCCCCGTACCCTCTTCAAGTCACATCACCCACTTTGCGCTACTATGCTGCTGTAGGCACACATACACATGCACGTGTGTGTGTGTTTTCGCCATGCATCTGCCCCTGTTACAGCTCACGCATGTCTGTGTTTAGTAACAACTGACCAACGGAGACGGGGGGAGGGGTGGGGGCGGCGAGGAGTGCCGTCTGCACTTGGCTGGCTTAAGAAAATGCTGTCTTTTTGTTCTTTTGTCTCTTTTTCAAACCTCATGCTTGTCATCTGTTTCTTCACGTGCACAACAGATACAAGGGGAGGAGGAGAACGATGTGACTGTGAAGATAAATTTGCTGTAAGAAATTACCTTTCTTTGGCATTGTGTCTAAAATTGTACTTGGTTTTGTTGCAGATAAAGATGGACCAGACAAGAAGAAGGTGAAAAAGGAGGCTGGGGGCAAGAAATCCCAGGCACCCAACCTTTTGTTTGGGTATCCTCTCTCAGAGCGCAAACAGATGGCTCTCCTAATGCAGATGACTGCCAACAGTCCAGGTTTGTGTCTGCCCTCCCATTAACCACATCCTCAACATGCATCAGTGTGTGTTTACTGTTAAATGAGTCAAACATTTTGCACATTTTAACAAGCTTACACACTCAATATTAACTATAACAACTTGAGAGAAAGCAGCTGCATTGGTTTTTAAATAGTGTTACAGGTATTGCATCGTTTCCTTCTAATATGTAACTAAGCGAAATGATTCAGCTTATTGCTTTTTTTTTTTTTATGAAATGTAAGTCAGTGATTAATACCTGCTGGAAATAAACAGACATAAGTAAATACAGTTTATTGGGTTTCTAGTAAAACCTGTTTCATGGTTGTTGCGCAATCTTGAGTCATAGCTGTTTAAGGAACAGTGTGAGAAGAGTGTTGACTTTGGCTTTCCTTATCCTCAGTATTTTGGATAGTATTATCGCCTTTATAGATGATGGAGGTTGTTTTGTTGTGTTTCCCCTCCTGTCAGAAAACACAGTCGTTTCCAAATATCACCAGTATCACCTCATCTTGTCCAGATGTTGTGCAGACTGGACTCTCTTCCTTTCCTGCTAGTGTGGGTCAAAAAGAAAAAGAAAAGAAATCTCTATGCTTGTCAGTTCTGTAACCAGATCTCGACACTGATAGTTCTTGATTTAACACTTTAGCTAATATAACTTACAGGCATGTCCCTGGCTTTATCCTGACCGAACCACACTGTCCACATGCAGGGACTCGCTGACATCCTGACATCAGATTCCATCATCCAAAGGCAGTGGGAAGATTTGTACATGTCCTTGATACTCCCCATGGTATTATAGCTGTTTCTGAAACACGTGAGGAATAACAAGTTGACCAAGCAATACAAATCTGTTTTCTGTGAAATTAACTTTGGATGCGACATGCTCCTGTTGAATTTGTCATTTCTATGCTCTGCTCTAAAATTATGGTTCAAAGGGTAAATTACCTTGTTAACATATTGGAGGGGTAGGAATTTGGAATAACACATGGTTTTTTTTTTTTTTCTTTGCAACATCAACATTACTTGCTCCAGTCTTGTAAAAAAAACAATGCAGTAATGAAGAACGAATAAATTGCTTACCACCTACAACTTCAACTTTAATGTCCACATGACTGACACATACGTGGCAACAATCGAAGTGGCAGAATGAAGGTCGGCACTTCAGCTTGTAGGAAAAATGTGTAATTGTCATCCATCATTGAGTGTTCTCTGGGATTACCTTAGAGCTGCCTTGTACTATTATTTGTAATGTTGCTGTATTAAATGTTTCCTTATTTTAAACTCTGCCTGCGGTGAGGCCAAACACGATTTTCCAGCTGTGCTTGCTTCTAGTAACTTTGATTAGGTAAAGGACCTGGGTAGTTCTTCCATTGCTGTGTTTTTCTAGCTGATGTTGTAATTATTTACTGTACTCATTGCTGAGTTGGAGTCAACCAGAAACATAGGGCAACTACAAGAGCAATGTAATGTGATACAAGCTGTTCCTTTTATTTGCACATCTACATGAGTCACAAGTGTGGTTTTTGCGTGTGTGTTTTTCAAGTGACAATCACCCGCTGACTCGTTCTTTGAAAAACAAATTGATTGATTGTTTCATTGTTGACATCCTGTGTTGTCATCACACACCTAGTGTTCTTTGAGATACAATGACTTAAAAAGAAAAACTAATGGGCATATTTGCTAGTTGCAGCAGTGCGTCTAGTTCAGAAATTTTGCAGCATTGTCTCAAAAAATGGGCACATAATGTGAGTAAATGATCGTAGTCTGGAGCGCTGTATGTAGCCATGTTACTGAAGCCTAATAGTGTGTAGGTGAATGTTGACCCACATGCAGAACAGATGTGCACTTGGTATCAACCTTCTCAAACTCAGCAAGAGGGCAATTAAGCATATTCCCAAAATACTGCTCCTTTAATTAATGCCTCCTAAAACACAGCCGTTCCCGTTCATGGTAAAAGGGTTTCACTGTGAGCTCAACTCTGTGCTTTCTCTATCGCAGGTTATCTCAGCATGGGACAGACTTTAGCTTTAAGCATCAATTAAGTCCTATTTCTCTCTGCCCATGACCAGATTCTACCCCCAGTCACCCCTCTCAAACGACTCCCGTGCAGAAGAAAGTCCCCAGCAGCGCGTCATCCCGACAGAAGGACAAGGTCAACAAGAGGAACGAGCGAGGGGAAACGCCCCTTCACATGGCAGCCATCCGGGGAGATGCCAAGCAAGTTAAAGAGCTCATTAGTCTGGGAGCTGACGTCAATGTCAAAGACTTTGCAGGTAGGATGCCCGAGGTGATAAAAATTTAATAGCTTTCATTATGTCTGTAAAGTAGCTATTAATGACACAAAGCTGACTAGCATCTAATGATACAAAGTCAAAATCATCACCATCGGGGTGAAGATTATTAGCGTCCGCACACATGCAGTCTAAATATACTCTTACTGTACTCCACCTGTCTTATTTCCATGAACAGATGCCAGCTGACATCTGCTGAAAAAAAGTAGAAGCCATATGAATTCTGTAACCTCTGCTATCATTGTTTTCTGCCCTCACCAGGCTGGACTCCTCTCCATGAAGCCTGTAATCTTGGTTACTACGATGTGGCCAAAGTCTTAATAGCGGCAGGCGCAGAGGTAAACACGCAGGGTCTGGATGACGATACGCCACTCCACGATGCTTCCAGCAGCGGCCACAAAGATGTAAGAGCTGAACCTGATGGTTACCCTTCCACAATACTCTAGGATATGAAAGAAAAGTCTTTGCTGAGGTTTTGTACTTGCATTGACTGAATTGACACAGAACAGAAAAGAAGAAATTCTATCCCAATGTGTAGATATAAATTACTCAAGGCAGAAAGATTTGTCTCCATCAAAACCATTGTGTGTTAGCACCAAGTATGTTTCATGATTTGAAATGCCTTGAAGGAAAACAAATTATTTAAAAACGTTTTGAAAATTTTCATAACATTTTCCATTTTTCTCACTATCAATTTTTGTTTGTTTTGTGTAGATTGTGAAGCTGCTACTACGTCATGGTGGAAACGCCTTTCAGGCCAACAAACGTGGGGAGCGCCCAGTGGACGTTGCAGACTCCCAGGAGCTGGAGCAGCTTTTAAAAGGAGAGGTGCCACTGTCGGACCAAGATGACAGCTCTTCAGGTATGCAGAGAAGGCTGAAGGCTTTCTTGTTTTTAGTCACATTAAGATATGTAAACGGTAATTTTACTGGCGTTGGACCAGATGGCTTTAAAAATTAAATGCCAGTGATTTGTAACTAGTGACTTTACTCTATTGGCAGATTTTTATATGCATCATTGAAGATTTCATAATCACTTTAACATTATATTTTATTTCTTTCATTGAGAAGAAAGTACATACGAGGTCTGTTTATGAGAGAAAAAATAAAGTTTGTTGTTTTAGCGTTTATTCCAGATTAACATTACTCCTCTTCTTTCCACAGAGTCTGAAGATCCACCTTCTGTTAATCCATCCAGTGTGGATGACAACATGGAAGACTCTGATACTGAAAAAGACTCTGATGGCAAACCAGCCATAAAAGCATCATCATCCATGCCAGGGCTGGATGAGTACGAGTTCAAAGATGAGGAAGAGGAGGAGGATCTCAGTAAAGCCCTGAACGACAGACACATCCTCCGGAGGGAGCTACGGCAACGGGAGAAGGAGGACAAAGATAGGAATCATGTGGCAGGAAAGCAGAGCGGCAAGGGGGATTCCTCCTCTAAGGCGAAAAAACAGAAGGCTTCCCGTGTCCACTGTAGCTCAGACACCTCCAGCGACGAAATGGACAGCCTCTCAGAGAAAAGGAACTCACCGACCTGCTCTCAGAGCTCAGATGGGCTCAAGACGGACACAAGGTCTAAAAAAGACAGTGCTGAGCAAAAAGACAAGGGAAAAGTTAAGAGGAAGAGTAAGAGCCAGAATAAAAACAAGGAAAACCAGGAAGATGGGAAAGAGAACAGCAAAACTTTGGTCCTCTCTTTAGCAACTGTGTCGGAGAGCACAGAAAAGGGCAGAGAGGAAGACTCCTTCAAAATGTCCTTCAGTCCTAAAGATGACTCATCCGTCCACCTCTTTCATTTATCATCCATAAAATCTCCTAAACTGAACCACAGCCTGACAGATAAACAAACACCACTCAAACAAGAAAATACTAAGATGTGCGTTTCCATCAGTGACAGCTCATGTCCGGTGGACGGTGTCAAATACAACCACTACACAGATGCAGATTACTGCACTGAAGGCTCCAGCACCAAGGGGTGTAAGCACAAGGAAAAGAGCAAACATCAACAGAAAGACTCCAGTATAGACGGGGACGATGGTCATTCGAGCCCATACAAGGATGGCAGCATAGGAAACAGTATAGACAGCACTGAAGGTGCCTTACGAAAGACTGACTTAGACGGCAAAGTAGTGAAGAAGCATAAACTTAAACACAAGGAGAAGGACAAACACAGGAGGGAGTACGAGGCAGAGCGGAGCCGCCACAGGCAGAAAGAGGCCAGGAAAGACAGCCACAGGAATTTGGAGTTTGACAGAGAGTTCTGGAAAGAAAATTTTTTCAAAAGTGATGAGACAGATGAACCTCTGCCAGTAAAAAAGGAAGGTGAAGACACAAGCACGCTTCAGAAGACCTTGGATTCGCCCCCCATAAAAGATGAGAGGAACACAAAGGAGAAACACTCCAGCAGTAAGGAAAAGAGGCCAAGAGAGGAGCGAGAAAAAGAGAAGACCGTGAAAAAAGAGCGGAAGGAGGCTGCTGGTAAAGAAGAGAAGGTAAAGGATTCAAAACTGAGTGAGCGTGACGAGAGGGTGGACTGCCACAGCTCAGGGCGGATTCCTGAGGAGTCGCTGCAGAGCAACAGCATGAAAGAGGAGACAGAAGAGAAACCCATAAGTGGGATCACAGCTGATCAAGAACAGCTGGAGTCCTCTGAAAAAGGCTCACGCGAAAAAACTGACAAGAGGTTCCCAGGAAAGGAAAAGGATCCCGAAAAGATGGAAAAACGGCATCCTGACAAGGAAAAAAAGATTAAAACAGAGCACTCTGACAAAGCTGAACCACAGAATTCAGTGGATCGTTGGAAGGAAAAAGAAAGAACGGGAGCCATTTCTTCCCACTCGCCTGGAGATAAAAATTACAAAGAGAATGAAAAACTGAAATCTTTATCCACAACAAAAAAGCACGAAGATAGCAGGAAAAATAAAGATAAGTTTGACAAACGGTCTGATAGGGAGAAGCAGGAGAGAGAGTTTAGTGCCGGGGATCAGAGAGAGAAGGATCGCACAACCTCTGATAAGAAAGGAAAACCCCTGGAGAAGACCACAGATCATGGTAAATCTGATCGCTCCAAAGAAAAAGACTGTGACAGGAAGAAGAAAGATAAAATAAAAGATGGCACGCTTTCCTCAAGCTCCAATCTGAAATTGCTTTTAGAAGAGAAGAAGAGCTATCTGTCTGAGAGCAGCAAGTTCTTATCCACAAAATCAAAGGACGAGGTTGTGAGAACACCAGAAAAGGATCGTGACCGGAGAGACCGCGATAGAGACTCAGAGAGACATAAGGACAAGGATAAAGATAGGCACAAAGACCGCTCCCAGCAGGCCAAGATCAGCAAAGTGAAACCCAATGAGACGGATGCAGACAAGGCCAAGTCAAAAGCCTCGCCAGCAACACGAGACACCAAGCCAAAAGAAAAGAGGCTCGTGAATGACGATTTGATGCAGACCAGCTTTGAGCGCATGCTCAGTCAGAAGGACCAGGAGATTGAGCAGTGGCACCGGAAACATCTTGAGAAAATCAAACAGAAAGAGCGAGAGAGGCTCAAACAGCGACCTCTGGCAGACCCCGGGAAGCCCAAGCCCAAAGACAGAACAAAGACTGAACCATGTTTGAGTAAGGAGCTAACGCGCTCAAAAAGCTCTGAAACCTCTGATGTCCACAGCAGAGATAAACCCCTGAAGGACGGCACCAGCCTCAGGACAATGTCGCTTGATGGAAAAACTCTTCCCTCCATCAATGCAAAGGTCATGTCGGCTGTGGAAAACTGTCTGAACAGATCTCCCAGACCAGAGAGCGAACGCTGTGGCCTCATGTCCAGGTCTGTGTCCTTGGTCTCTGTTGCCAGCTCAGAGGATTCATGTCAGGCCACGACATTAACACCCAGACACGTTGAATACGACTCTGACATGAACCTGGAAGCCTCAGACTCTCAGCCTGCATTCCTCCAGTCTTCCCTCGTCATTCAGGCTACCAGATCGCCGTCTGTTCATGACAAAGATTGCAACAGTCTTCCAGATGCGCCGCAAAGTAATCGGACGCTGCTGTCCGGCAGACACGAATCTCCCTACCTCAGGGCTATTCTGGACGAGGACGCCAACTCGGTAACTGAAGGTAAAGCTGTTGAAAATCTGCCAAAACCCAGTGTGCCCTCAGACGAGTTGAGAACAAGGGAGAGCTCAGCAGAGGCAGAAGAGAACCTCAGTAGTCAACAACATACAAATTCAGTGTCGGAATGTTTGTCAGAGAGAGAAGGGAGCACTCCTGGCTGCTTAACCCCACAAGTTTCAAACAAAGACCTTTTGAATAAAAACTTGATTCCACAGTCAAGCCTCTCTCAGAGTTCTGGTTCTCAAACCGGCTCAACAGAGCAGAAAGCTGAATCTCCTGTTGTGAGGGATATTCAGTGCATGATGGAAAATTCACAGGCAGAGTGCAGCAGCAAGGATCCTGATCAACCATCGGTACCTACAGCTTCTGTGTCTGCCGAACCATCAGCGCTCACTAACACCAAAACCTTCCAGCAAAGAGAAGCGCTCCCATCCTCCGGAGTGGAGAGCCAGCAGCAGGCAGAAACCAGTGCCTCGCAGGTTTCTGAACACAAAGAGAAGCTTCTGGAGAACGCAGAAAGACCAGAACCAGAGAGCATGGAAATAATTTCAGAAAGCCTCAAAACAGAAGGGATGGGAAGCCCTGTACCGTCCACCAGCTCGCACATTCCCTGCTCCGCAGCAGGGGAGTCTTTGCCGGGTCTTGGCAAGACTAACACAGAGGCCAAATGTTCCCAAGAGGATTTGGATGTAGCTAACCAAGACTGCAAGAAATCAAAACCATCCAGCGACACGGCAGGCCCATGTCTCGATGTTCAGATGGAGAGAAAAGACAGCGTGTCTTGCATGAGCCCTGAACACAAAATCGAAGAATCGACTGATGCCCCACAGAGCTCGGAGAACAGTGACGCCGCTGTTACTGTAACAGCAGAAAACCTGGCAGCTGAGGGCAGCGTCGCTACTGAAGCTTTGTCTGACTTGAAAGCGGAGTCTTCCTCGGAGTCGATGGAGGTGACCCCTTCTGACGAGAAACCCGAGCCCTCTTCAGCCGGAGAAGAGCCGAGTCAAAGCACCGTCCAGCCAGCAGTTCAGTCCGACGTCAGCAGCAACACCTCAGGGAGCTCGTCTCCACAGTCTGGAGACCGTGACTCCGATTCTTCAGGAGCCAAGGTCAAGGTCCGCTCAGCAGACGAGGACGTGGACATCCACGTTCCCCATCCGCGCAAGAGGAAGATGCCTAAAGTGCCGAGCTCCCAGCCATGCGGCACGAATCAACAGGAGAAGGAGAGGGGCCAGCAGTCCCTGGCTGCGATTGTCGACTCTGTGAAGCTGGAGGAGATCGAACCCTACCAGACAGAGAGGGCTAACCCCTACTACGAGTTCCTGCACATCCGAAAGAAGATCGAGGAGAAGCGCAAAGTGTTGTGTAGCGTCACTCCCCAACCGCCACAGTATTATGATGAATATGTGACCTTCAACGGGTCATACCTCTTAGATGGGAACCCACTCAGCAAGCTCTGTATACCCACAGTGAGTTTCATCCTCTCTTCTCATCTGGCCTCAGTTTGTGTCTGGAAATTCTTGATGTAACAACATGAACTTCCTAATCTGCATTCGCACAGCTCATACCTCAAGCATTTGGTGTTCAAAGTGAAAGTGGCAGTTGCTCACTATCAGCTGTAGTCTGCCTCCATCAGAGTGATGGTACGGGTCATGTAGGGTTGTATGAGGTAGTTGTCTATAGTCAGTGTTTTCCCTGATGTGGATCAGTGCCCTCCAGGTTAGAGAAGCAGCTGCGAGCACTGCCATAGAAGCTGGGTGATGTCCTGCAGCAAATGGAGACGGTCACAACAGTAGTTTTTAGGATACCACATTTCAAGCTGATCTGCGGTTTGTAAGAGCACAGACAAGTAAAATGCTCTCACTGAAGATGGGTTTTTACTGGCTGAGAGCAAGAGCAGTGAAAGATAAAGGAAATTCAAACATGACTAAGACAGAGGAAATGTAACTCAGATGAGTAACAGGGAAGCAGCTCTGACTCGGGATTTCCAGTAGTGGATCAAGACTTAATAAGCTTCTGTTGTGTGAAGACTGTTCGACATTTCTTATCTAATGCTGCTCATCTCATTTTCAGATTGTAGATTTAGGTTGTCAATCCGGCTTGGCTGTGGCTGAAAACTTTACTTTTGGTTTTAATTACTTGCAAATATTAGAAGCTGAGCATCATGGGATTTTGATTTCGATAAGAGATTTCAGTTTTGATAAAAGGCTACTGAACCCTGGCTCTGTATGTTGGTAAACTGCTTCTCAGCCTGTGTTTGAAATTTCTTAGTGTCGTCAGCATTTTATGTAATCTGGTGTTAATGCTCAATTATAGTAAAGTCAGCAGAGAACTGCTGTCTGATAACTCACATGCATCGAGACATCAGGCTGCAGCCTTCATTTAGTGTTTTAAATCACGTCTGTCTGTTGTTGTGCAGATAACGCCTCCTCCGTCACTACCTGAGCAGCTGAAAGAGATGTTCAAACAGCAAGAGGTCGTCCGCATGAAGCTCAGACTGCAACACAGCATTGAAAGGGTACATGTTTAAAACTTGCTGAACTCTGCTTTAAATGCCTAAACTCAACACGACAGACAGTTTAAACGTGATATGTACTGTTTTGTTGGGTTTGTTTGTTTTTTGTGACTTGACAGTATTGATCGATGTTTCCTTCTTCACAGGAAAAGCTGATTGTTTCAAATGAGCAGGAGGTTTTACGAGTTCATTACCGGGCAGCGAGAACACTAGCCAATCAGACTCTGCCTTTCAGTGCCTGTACAGTCTTACTGGATGCTGAAGTGTATAACATGCCTCAGGACGTCCAGGTAAGCAGTGTGGCTCAGTCCATGTTTTCTCCAGAAGACATTCATCCATTTCCGGGTTGCGGGTGAAGAAGTCAGTGTTTGATAGTTTTGCTCTGTTGACAGAGCGACGACGGCAAAACTTCAGTGAGAGACCGATTCAACGCTCGGCAGTTTATGTCCTGGTTACAGGACGTTGACGACAAGTTCGATAAACTGAAGGTAAAATTTTCCCCTGCGTCTCTTTAACATGTTTATAGATGGAAGCCAACCAGCAGACTTTGTCGATTTGCTTCTTTTTGTTTGTTTCTTTAATCTTTTAAATTGAAACCTTTTGTGTTTTTCAACCATCGGTCCAAAAATCTAAGACATGTTCAGATGATTTCGTATTTCATGGGGAACAGACAGTTTTCACGATTCATTTTCTATTTTTGTCACTTTCTAAACAAAAAAAACGGAGAAACTCTGGATTCATCACTGATACAGTATCTATGAACAATGAACGGTTGAACCCTTAGCTTTTTCCAATATTGTCAAAATTTAAATTACTTTTTTTGTCACTTATTTGCAATAATTTAAATATTTCAAGAAGGAAAGAGGAGAAACAAAACCATGAGAATTAACTGTGCTGTGTATTTCTTTATAAACTCAAATGTTTGTTTTTTTTAATCCTCCTGCTTTTTAGGAGGAAACTCTTCACGGATTACAATCAGAAATCAAATAGAATAAAATCTCAGATGTATCCCTTAGACCCTTAGTTCTGATCCGCATGTGAAGAATCTAGATCGGGAAGTTCTGTCTGTCTGAACATAAACAGAAATCAGGTTAATTCCTCTTTTGTTTGCAGTTGGATTGTTTTCAGATCAGATTAACTTAACGTGAGGAGCAGAATCTGTTTGAATTTCACGGCAGGTTGACGAATTCCTTCCCAGAAATAAACGCTCTCGATCTGAATGAGAACATCTGTGTGGACGTACCAATGAGCCGTTTTTGTTCTTTCGTCCTCTGGGCAGACTTGTCTTCTGATGAGGCAGCAGCACGAGGCAGCGGCCCTGAACGCCGTCCAGCGTCTGGAGTGGCAGCTCAAACTGCAGGAGCTGGACCCGGCCACCTACAAGTCGACCAGCATCTTCGAGATCCCCGAGTTCTACATCCCGCTCGTGGAGGTCAACGACGACTTTGACCTCACCCCGATATGAACTGTAGGACACGCGCGCTTCGCCACAGAGGCGGCCATATCACGGACACGAGCGGCAGACTCATGACTCATTCGAGGAAGAGGAAAGAAAAATGTGAAGCACTTAAAATGTGGCGACAACACAAAAGAGCACTTAGAAAAGAGATGATTTTACTCCAGAGCTCTTATAGAGTCCAAACGGGTACGGCCACTGCAACAAGGGGGATCGTGGACCGACCAGGAAAAAAGGGGGTCCAGGCCACAGAGCAGAGACCAAACGCTGGGCCAGGAGCTGCAGCAAGAAGCAGGAGAGTGGACAACAACCGGTCACACAGCCGAAAGATTTCAATTGTTTTCAAAGTGAGTGTTCATACATTGTGTACAGATTGTGCTCTTAATTTTTTAACTTATTTTATACATAAAAAATTGTGCATTTGTAAATAGCCATGTAATTATTGTTTTAAACTTGTAAAAACAAAAAATAATAGATATTTTGATTGTAAACTCGTTCTGTCTCATGTTTTAATGGACCAAAGTTGGTTTTTATATCGAGTGTCCTCTTCGTCTGTGATGTTCTTGTTGTTGTTGGCTTAAATTCTTAAGCATGTGTTGGCTTTCGTTGTGTTTTTTGTTTTTACCGTTTCTTCCTTCCTCATCTGGAGTTCCACGCCACAGCTGGTGTTTTTTGACTTTGGCAATTAAATGCTGTGCATGCGTTGCGTTGTTTGTACTTTTTTCCTAAAGAGCTGTACTGTGGACTTAATTGTGAGGTTTACTAAAGTGTTCAGCTTTTTTTGCGCCATTTGTTATGTCCTTTTTGCGGCTTCACTCCTCATGTGTTGTCCATTGTGTCTCGCACACATTAAAGTCTGTTGTGGTATTCAAGAAAAAAAAACAACATAATTTTACAGTTTCAATGTGAGATCACAACAAATCCTATTTTTTCAACATAATGCCTTTTGAACGATAGTTCTAAAAAAATGTCTATTTTAATATTTACTTGTTACATGACTTGTACATATTTGTAATATATAATTGAATAAATTTTATTTGTTGTGAAATTAAAACTTAATTTTGGTGTCTTATTTAATTCTTTCTTAAATTACAGAAATTACTTTAAGTTGATTAATCAGGCAATTTATTTTAGTTAAACAAAAAAATCATTACTTCTATCTAAAATTTTATTTAATTTATAATCTTGGTTCTCATTTTTATATTTAACCTGGTAAATAATTAAAAAGCAATGAAGGACAAAGTTATTAGTTAACAGCGATCTACTCTGAGTAAATGCATGTAAATGTTTAAATTTTAGCAAATTCCAACACACAAAGTGAATAATTCTCCAGTTGCATAAGAATCTTATTTATTTCGGGCATGTATTTGATTTTATGTTCTTTCTGAGCAGTTTTATTTGCAGTCAGTAGATGTCGCTGTCAACAAAATCAACTCTGTAAAGATGTTTATTATACTGATAATGTAGAAAGAAATTAAAAGGTAAAGGAACCTTTTATGTTCAGTGCTTCAGATAATTAAAGCGTTGTGTCACTCTCCTTCACATTCATTTACCGATCAGATGATTATTTTACACATTTTTTTTAGACATTTCATCAATAAGTAAAATAAACTGTAGATGCAGTTTCTCCTGTGCATGTTGGAGAATTGACCTCAGCTCCTCTCTCCTCAGTCTCAGTCTCAGATCTCAGCACCCGATGTAAGATTCCTTTCAGTTTCTATGAAATATTGAATTTTACGGCTGCAGTCATTTCACCTTCCACGTTTGCTCAAAACATAAACTTCATGTCAACAGAAGACAAAGTCTGAGCTGAATGAACTAACAGGCTGTTGTATTTTCTTTTTCTCTCGTTGTGACTTTACAGCACATTTCAGGTTAAATTAGTGAAACTGCACTCTTTTGGTGCGTAAATCAGCACGTTGGGATCACGTGACATTTGCAAACTTGCAAACCAATCGGCTCTTCCTGATTCTGATGGGAGATGAAATGTTCCTTCCTGGGTTGAAGGTCGAAGGTTGAACCCCCCCACTGGAGGCGGAGCTGCAGGAGGTCGGGGGGTGACTGATGTGTCTTTGATGAGCGCTTACTAAAACACATGTAAACACCTGTGGAGCTGAAAGGCCGCGGCTCAGCGGGGGGTCCGCAGCTTCCGAGTCGCCCCCTTTTCTCACCTAATGACGGCTCTCACGGGTCCGCTGATAAGCCCCGGAGACAAAAGTGTGTGTGAGTCTGTGTGTTTCATGAAGGGTAGGGA
Source organism: Echeneis naucrates (assembly GCF_900963305.1). Lineage (NCBI taxonomy): Eukaryota > Metazoa > Chordata > Actinopteri > Carangiformes > Echeneidae > Echeneis > Echeneis naucrates. The sequence goes on along the minus strand of NC_042527.1, from coordinate 17,681,424 downwards.
GGGGGGGGGGGGTGATGTGTCTGAGCCAAACAGATCTCGGCTCCCAAAGCGGCCCGTGGGACATCTTTACGCACCGGCGGAACTTTTACGCACGGATCTCCGGCGGATGGACACGGAGTCTTTCGGGCTGTTTCGTGGCCGCCACGCCGAGGACCCCGGACGGGACAGGGGGAGCGTGTGTGACTGGAGGCCCGGTGTTTTCCTCCGCACACACGACGGCCAGAAAATGGAGTGTGTGCCTTTAAGGCGCCCGACTGCCTGCCGCTTTGTGCTGCGGAGAGACTGACGCCCTCTGGACACAGTGGACAGGCGAGCGGCGGCGGAGCACCATCCTGGAGAAGTTCACAGAGAAAACTGCTTCAGAACAGATTTAGGAAAGAAAACACCCCAACTTGTTCTCAGCACTGAGGTAAGTTTGGACTCCTTTTTTTGAAAAAAATAATAATTATTTATATATAAACAAATAAACTTTCACCGTGTTGATTGGAGAGGTTTGTTTTTTACGCTCGATCTTGTTTCGACTGAGACCAAGTTTTTTTTTTTTAGTGTGAGCCCCCCACCCTACAAAAAAAAAGGAGAAAAGAGATGAAGAAACGCGTTCACGACTGTGGGAACTAATGTTTCTCACATGTTTTCACTCCGTCATGTGAAATGTAGCAGCGTGCAGGCAGAGAAGAGGACAGACGGAGATAAAACATCTGCAGATGAAGATTTAACATCAGACAGCGTGTTAAAGAAAAAGGAGGAGAAGGGGGCTGATGTTTCCAGATGTGAGCAGTGCTGCTGTTTGAATGAAACGTGACGCAGACTTGTCCTTTACTTTGGTTAAAATCTGCTGTTCACATGTCAGAGTTTGTGTTTTTGAAGTGAAAACGTTTGACACCGAACAAGAGCCTGCTGATTTTGAGAGGACATTTTTGCTTTTCAGGCTTCAGGTCGTTTATTTGCATCTACTTTTTGCTGCATGTGTATTTTCCGCCATATGTTGTAATATTATCACGCTCCTCATCATCAGTTCAGCTCCAGTTTATTTGCCACTGATCTCTCTTGTGTTGTTGCCGTAGGTTGTTTCCAGTGTCGTGCTGGTGAGCCGTCAGGATGAGGCCTGGTCAGCTGATCCTCCCCACCGCCGCTGCTCTCCTCTTCCTCCTGTCAGGACTGTCTCTGACCTCCGGCTGCAACAAAGCTCTCTGCGCGAGTGACGTCAGCAAGTGTCTCATACAGGTGAGGGATTGAACCCCAACAACACAAACCCCGGTCTGATATGACTTTTCACACATTAAATTGCGTCAAACTGAGATGAAACGACACAAAAATGCAGTTTGCACCTTTTTGAAAATCACCTTGACCTTCCTCAGGCCACTCTGTTTACAGACTGATGATCTGTCCATTAGTCTGAAGCTCTTCTCTTTAGATTAAAGGTGGAAATCTATGCGAGCTCAGCGTTGCAGCTGTTTTTGTGTAAACACAGGCTGGATGAGGACACAAACGAAGCGTCTCCAGCTGAAGTCCAGTCCCAGATAAGAGCTCTTCGAATCGGCCTGAAACGCAGCAGTGCAGACAGACGGCTGTTCTTCTATTTAACGCGTGTGCCAGACACAGATACAAATATTTCACTTCAAAAACAAATACTCAGCCGAAAGCTAAGGTCAAGTTCAAATCTGCCCGAGTTCAAGATGTTTGAACCTGAGAATAAAGACGGAATCAGCTGTAAGGAATGCAGATACATTCTTTCTGTAATCCATGGGCGGTTTTGGCCGATCGAGCGGGGACGGGACGTTGTCCACAGCCAGTGTCCTGCTTTGAGGACACCTGCTCTGTCCCTCGTCAGGCTGAGGCTGCTGAGCTTCCGCAGAGCAGGAGACTGAGGTCATTTTTCATTTATTTTCACAGCACCCCTTTATTTGTTAACTTTCTAACTGCACTCCGTCCGTGTCAGATTTTCCTTGATGCCTGAGGCCCAGTGGCTGATGGGATGCGGGGTGGTGACCGCCGCTTAACGCACATTTGATCATGACGGGGAAAAAAAAAAAAGGTGTTGGTCTGTGTTTCCACCACCTGTCAAGTTAAATCTTAGCTGCTGGTTGTCGTGTGTGTGTGTGTGTGTCTGTTTTCACTCGCCCTGCCTCTCCCATTAACATCTTTAAAGCCTTGTATTTATCCTCGTGGTTCTTTCTCCAGTTTGACCTCAGGTAGCTGAGGTGTGTCGACGTCTTGGTGCAGGAGGTCGAGCTCTGGTTGTTTGAATGGTTGTTTGTTGCCGGAACTGAGAAAGTCGACACAAAGAGTCAATTGACAGAAAATGTGTCTGTTCGGTGTTGAGGCAGTTGGAGAAATCGTAATGAGCATTTAAAAAAGAAGAAAGATGACAGATGAAGTGGCAGAAGCTCCGCGGCCATGAAAGCAGCATTGCTGCTCCTGGCTGATGTTCAGGAGCCTCCACTGGGCCCCTGGGGGGGGTGATTTAGGTCAAGGCCACCTCCCTGAGCAGCGTGTGTCGTGTAATGTTTGGACTCCTTTTTGGGACACGAGCTGGTTCTGTTTGTGCTGTTAATTCTCCTGAATCTGGGGCCTGCGGGGCCCTCGGAGGTCTGGGACCCCTGAGCCTGCTTCTCTCAGTTCCTGATGCTGCCTTGTTGTTGTCAAGATTGGCAAGAGGACCAACAGGCGAATAGTTTTATCTGCAGCCTGTTGCTCAATGACGACCCCCAAAGACTGCTTTCATTCAGTGTCAGGCATATTTCAGCAGCAGCCTAAACGGTTGTTGAGTGAACAGTGATTTAAAACTCCTTTGTTGCTTTTTAACATTTTCTCACATTTGAAAACGTTTTTTTAAAACAGCGGCTGAATATTTCTGTCAGTCTTACAGTTGCTCTGTCGAAGACTGACATTCAAGAAAAATATAGAGATGCATTTTGTTTTATAGCCTTATTAAAAAAATTACAGTTTGTATTTTTAGCCTCCTTTTTTGGGGGGGGGGGGGCAAATTTGCTTCTACCAACCTCTGCTCCTTCTGACTGCAGCATTCAAATGTCAGCAGCACATTTGTGGCTCCAGTTTTTTTTCCTCCTCCTTTCCTTCCAGGTGGATTATTTTTCCCGATGAATCATTGCTCGGTACAGCGAGCTCTATAGCCGCCGCGACCTCGCCGACACCGGCTCGCTAGACGGTGTCAGAGGTGAGCGTGATGGTGTGTGTGCCGTGGAGGAGAAAAATCTCCGCCTCCGGCCCGTCAGCACAAACTCCACGTTGCTTCGTGATGAGTGGGATCTGCTGTTGGACTCTGGCTTTTTACGCTCTACTGCCATCTCAAGTCATTTGTCTGAATTCCCCAAAACCCCCGAGGGTGGGAGAACATGAGGAGGGAGGGAGGGAGGTGGTGGTGGTGGGGTTAAGGTCAGGAGGACTGTGTATGTGTGGCTGTGGGGGCAGGTCGGTGGTCGGTCGAGGGAAGTATACAGTTGAGAACCTGTGAAGTGTGCAGAGATTCACAGGCCCGGTCTGTCCGGCGGGGGTGCAGGGTGGGGCTGCAGCTTTCAAAGTGAACAGCGGTGGTGGTGGTGGTGGTGTTTGCTGAGCACATGCTCACTTTCTCTCCACGGTCTTTTTGTTTCAGTGCAGCTGGGCTTTGACTGATTACAGCGGTTTCCTCTCTGTAGCAATGGGAGCCTAACAAGAGCTGTTGATGTGGTCGCCATAACCTCATCCATCTCTGCGAGGAAACGGCCATTTGTTCGGCTGATCTTCACCATTAGCCCGCCCATTACTTCTACAGCAAACGTCTTTAACGTGCTTCTTTGGCTCCTTCAGCGGTTCAGAACACGTTGAATTTGCAGTCAGAAAAGCAGAAAATGCTGCTTCGGCGTTGGCAGGAGCCGACGATCATCAGCGTCTCTCTGAGGATGGAAATCTTGTGACTCACAGTTTAGGCTCCTGTGTATTTGTCTGGCACTCGCAGCGGTTCATGAAGCTCACAAATAAGCAGAGACCCGAGTTTCCTCCTCGTGTCCTCCTTCCATGGAGAGATTGACTCCTCTCATTAGACAACAGTCATCTGATTTCAGTTTGCTCATCTCAGTGTTTAACATCAGCATAAGACACTGGGCCCGACTTATTTACGTTACATTCGTCTTTGCTTTGTGTCATAGTTAGTTTTTTGCCTCTTTTGGGTCCTTTGTGTCTCCTTCTGGCCCCTCGGGTTGTCTTGTTTCTAATTTTAAAGCATCGCCATTTATTGTCTTAAATGAGTTTGTATGATTAGTATGATTCATTAGTGAATTCTTGCTGTTGGTTGGCTGGCTGATATTTAACCCCAGAGTCAGGTCACCTAAAATAAAAATGCTGGTATATGTGTCTAAGCCAACAGCTCCCTTTCTGATAAAACCAACCATTTCCCTGAGATGGCTTTTTTTTTTTAAAGTAATGTTTTTCTGATATATGAAATATGAGCTGCATGCTTTACCCCCGGCAGCTGTTTAGTTTCGCATAATTCCACCTTTGAGAGTCATAATTTCTCCTGGGATCAGATCCTGATAGGAGGTTTGGGGATCCAGAGGCTGGTGATTAAGTGAACTGTGTGTGGTTTTTGCAATCCCTCACTGGTGAGTCATTGGAGAGTCTTTTATCACCGCTGAGACTGTTTACGTGTAGGAGACGACTTGTGCGAAGATATAATAGAGGAGCGGGGGAAGGAGAAATTTAAAAGGGAGAGAGGATAAAGGGGAAGGAGGAGAGAAACTGGAGGAAAAACAAGAGAGAAAGGGAGGAAAGGAGGGGGGAAAGTGTGTGTGTGTGTGTGCGGGGGGGAGGCAGTCCTGTTCTGTTCTCCAGGTGTTTTCGTCTCCCGCCCTCCTCCTGTTTCTCCCCCCGCCGAGGTGACCTTGACTTGGAGGAATGTGCTCCCTGTTTCGGGTGGGGGGGGGGGGGGGAGAAAGAGAAACTCCTCTGGCAGTCTCACCCACATTTCAATCCCACCTCCACATTTCAGTTTTGTGTCTTCGGCCCCCGGAGACGAGCCGTGCCGGAGCTGAGGAATGAGGCCGTTTTTGTTTTGTTTTTTTTTCCCCTCGTGCTGTCGGGTCGGAGGAGGGTTGAGTTTTTGGATGTTTGCAGGAGCTCTTGTAATAATGTTACCTTCCCTCCATAAGAAAAAAAAAAAAAAACTGAAATGTGTGTGTGTGTGCGTGCATGAAGGAAAGTGAACCCAGTGAACCAGATTATTATCACAAATGTTTCCCATAAATCCACTAAAATGAAACTGCACTTTTATGTTCTGACCCGCTCTCCGGCACACCAGATCTCAGGAACGCCAGCGGGGAGTTTCTTCAGATTTGGCACAAAGCGTCACTTGGACTCGAGGTTGAAGCCATCAGATGTTGGTGGTCAAAGGTCAAAGGTGAAGGTCACTGTGAGCATACAAAACTGATGTGGCCCATAATCATACGTTAATAATAAAACGCAAATGTGTAGCAGAAAATGGAGGCAATGACTCAAGCCAATATACGTAAAGCGATTCTTTTTTTTTCTTCTAATGACTGAAAGTTATTAAATTTCTTTTAATTGATTTATTTTGGTTACAGTTTGTGTGTTTAACTGGTTGTCAGATTACCGACCAGGCAAACCAGCCAGGGGCCCTAAAGCACAGCTTACTCCATATCATGTGTGTCGCCATAAATTTAGAAATTTCACATTTGTTAGTAATTTCTGCTGTTAAAGTCGAATCAAGTATGACGGGTCCATCAATATTCCGCTGTCATTTTACTTTTGTCATCCAAAAACAAAGTCAACAACCCAACTGGATCGTGCTCCGGTTCACTCCATATTTATTTATGTGTTTAATAAATTCGAGCGGCTGCATTTCATCAACATTTGCTGGATAAATTCCACACATGTTGGATTTTTACACTAACTAATCATTTTCATTCATTCCATTAATGTGTTGGAGAGTTATTTTTGATTGTCAGACGTTTCACATTATTGTCTGTCCGTGTGCGATCGATCAATTAATAAACTAATAATGTCAGATTGAGTTTGGCTCTCAGGACGTTAATCCAGCTATGACTGCACTGACTGCGTCAGACTCGATTCTCAAATCTGAGCCATGAAAAAGAGGATTTAACTGGATCCAAACTTGACTCCCTTAAACCTGACCTGGTGAAATAATGGAACAATAATAAAAACTGATCGTCAGACGTCCGCATGTAAAGCCACGAAAAAAAAAAAACCAAAACACAATTAACATCGTTTGGAGGTTGCCAATCTTCCCGTGTGACGCCATTTTAATCATCAAACATAAAGACCTGTGTCCAAACTGCTGTGAAGTTTGACCCTCACTCACTGCCGCCTGCTGAGCCGCAGAATAAATCCATCCAACAAATGACACTTGAATGGTTTTAACACGGACGTGTCAGAACCTGCTCTGTTCATGAATGCGAGCTGAGTGGAGTTATCGGTGTCTGTTTTGTGGACACGATAACACTCTTGGAGTTGGGGGGGGGGGGGAATACCATCGATGTCACGTGCAGCGTTCAGTCCGTCTGTCTTGTAAGGGCTTGTGTTTTAATAGTCGCTGTACCTGAAGCGAGCCTGCTGTTGATATTTTAATGGTACATCTACTGTTTGTACAGCGTGTTGTCTTCTGCCTGCTGTGTGATGATCACCCGGGGCTCTTATTCTGAAAAACACTCTCTGAGCAAGCTCAGTGCGATGAACAGTTGGCATTTTCTTGGAATTACAATTAATATATATGTAAAACAGAAAATAAATTGGGATTTCAACGCACCGTGTTTGTTAGAAACCCATTTAATATACTTTCGTCAGCTTCATGCTTCATGATTTTTCCTATTTTGGAGAAAATGGCACATTAACATGATTCAGTGCTCATGTCAGACTCATTAATTGTGTTGTTTGATTGTTAATCTCAGACTCCAGCTGTGAAACAAGATGTGATCAAATGGATTTTCATATTCTATATATTCTTACAGAATATTGTTTCTTCTCTCCAATCCCAATAACTGTTTGCGCTATCAGACTTTCTATTGTCATATATATCGAGTGTGAGTCCGCTTTGTGGCACATTAATGCTTTAATAACTTTCTACATATTGGATTTGAGTAAGCTCAGAGGAAGCTCCAAAGGAAAAGCTGATCGGTTTTTGGAGTTATTATTGTTATCGTTCTCGGTGCGTGTGGGATCTGTGAGTCCTGTCAGCAACACAAACGACGGACGCAGTGTGGAGCCTAAGCGGGCTTAAGTACACCGAAAAGAAGATCGGCTCGCCTCCATGTTTTCATCAACAATTCAAACAGTGATGAAGTGAAACAAATCTAATTACTGGGCTGTCAGCCGCTTTTATCCACAACAGTTTGGGAGGAGCAGAAGCGTTAAGTTGAGTGATGTGTTGAGGTGTCGCTTTTGTTTCGGTGCGTTTGTGTCCTGCAGGAGCTGTGCCAGTGTCGTCCGTCCGACGGGAACTGCTCCTGCTGTAAGGAGTGCATGCTGTGTCTGGGGAACCTGTGGGAGGAGTGCTGCGACTGCGTGGGTGAGTTCTTCTCTTTTCTTTTTTCTTTTTTTGTTTGATATGCCTTTTTATAAATGTGATAAAATACAGCTGGTTGTACCAAACCCCTTAAAATCAATCAGATTTTACACTTTGCTGTGTCAGAGACAGCTGTTTTGTTACTTCCAACTTCAATCAGTTAAGCACAGTAAATAAAGACACACCGGGCTCTGTCCGGCCGCTCGGCTGTGTTTCAGGCCCGTTGATCTCGCGGAGCATTTTCATCCTGTGGGGGGAAAAAAAAAAAAAAAAAGTGAGGCTGCAGCTGAAATGCTTTCCTGTTCGGAGCGTTGCTGCTCTGATACTAGATGAGTGCGAGGTGACTGAAGCCAGAAGCGACGGCGTGGCGGTTGATGCTGAGCAGAGTCGCCAGGAGCTCGTTCATCAGGTGCAGCGTCACGTCCACACATGGACAGCCGGCCTCAGCGTTTGGCTTTTTGTGGCACAGGAAGACATTTGGCTGGTGAAGTCAGCAGGACTCAAAGGTCAAAGGTCACTCTGACCTGCGATGACTGCCCGTGAAAAACTGAAGAATTCATAGGCAAGCACATGACTTTGTGGTGTCTTTGTGCTGGTGACGTGCCAGTCTATATCTCTCATTTTGCGTCATTTGTGTTACTTTGTGGTAGATTTTGTGTCCTTTTTTTCTCTCTTTATGGCCCAGTATCACTATTATTTAGTCCTACAAGTTGGTTCGTGTTGGTTTTCCATAATTGCCTAATGCCATGTTTTGTGTTTCATATTTTGTCAGTCTTTTGTAGTCATTTTGCATCTTTTGGTTCTTTCGTCAGCTTGTTGTAATTTTTGCATGTTATTGTGGCTTTTTCTTTCTTAGACTTCCTCGGTCTCCATGTTTTGGCTGTTTTGAGTCTCATCACTAAATAGGTTTTCAACACGAGCGATCATTGCGGTCTTGTTACTCCGTAGACCTGCTCCTAAAGGGCACAGGTACTAATGAGCTGAAATAGCCATCACTTCCTGGTGCTGGCACAAAGAGGACGGCTCTCAGATCAGCTGTGACAGACAGATATTACTCTATGTCCTGACAGGGAGACTCTTTCATGTGGTCCACGAAAACAAGCGTCTGACTCTGAGCTCTGAACTCGCTGCTGCTTCGCAGATGTTATGACTGTGCAGTTTTCCTCCTGGACGGGCCTCTTTACAAGACGTTCTGGATCTGTAGCCTGGAGAGTTTTTAGACAAATTTATTTTTTTTTTCTCACCACACTTAAATCTTAAAATCTCTTGAAATGTCTCCCTGAAACATCTTATCTGGGCCAAACGCGGGCTACTTTGAAGTGAGTAGGGCGCCCAGCGGAGGAGCAGCAGGGAAAGCAGAGGAGAGGACAGTTTGTGTTTAAGAGGAAGGAGGGAGGACCCATGTGTACACTTTATCTAAAACAGCTGCTCTGGCTCTGCTTTTAGCGCTGGTTTGTAATTCAATTCCTCTGTCAAACTCCGTTCCTCATTAAATGATTTACCCATTATCCATAATTCACTTTGACTCATTTAAAGGGTTAGAAAGATCATATCTGAGGATGTGGGGACTTTGTCGAGTGATTACTACTGTACTGGAAATTAAATGAAGTGTTAAAAAGACCCTAATTGAGATGAGATAGTCTTGACAGCGGCGTGGTTTGACAGCGGAAATTTAATTTAAGTCTGTGGAATTTTCACGAAAATTAGGATTACAAATAATTCTTCATGCCATTAAAGACATTGGCATTACAGTTTAACTTCAGCAATGATACAAAAATGCTAATCAAATTAAAATGGCGTACTAACTACCAGACTTTCATACTTGGCAATGTAAAAAAGGCTTTAAAGGAAAATAGTATTTGAACAATATGAAATAATGAAGTTACGCTCATAAGTAAAATATGATATTTTTTTTATGCAACTTTGTTGCTATTGGAGGACTAAAACATGCCTCAGCTCAGTGTTTCCAGATATTTGTTGCAGATTTGACTTCAGCACAATGGAAGTAAATTGAATGGCTTTGTAGTGTCAAATTTCCATTTTTATTTTTCAGTAGTGTTAAAATATGCAATAATTCGTGAGTGTAATACATATGTTGGCTTTTATAGGATCTATATACCCTGAAAAATAGTCATAGTTTAATAAAGTAGAAAAATAGATGTTGAGAAAAAGTAATTTTTCCACCGAATGTTGTTTTATTCCATCATATTTGACGCGGCAGCAGAAGAAATGGTGATCTTTACTGCTGTAGGTTGAACTGACTGCTTGTCTTCCTCCGTCTCTTCGTGTCAGGGATGTGTAACCCCAAAAACTACAGCGACTCACCAGCTACGTCGAAGAGCACGGTGGAGGAGCTCCACCGGCCCATCCCCTCGCTGTTCCGCGCCCTCACAGAAGGCGACGCGCCGGTCAACATGATGGTCGTGTCCTTCCCCGTCGCCGAGGAGCTCTCGCATCACGAGAACCTGGTGTCCTTCTTGGAGTCGCTCGACAACCAGCACCAGAATGTGTCGGTGCCTGGCAACAGCATCCACGCCAGCTACGACGCCCAAGGTACCAAAACGTTTAGTTTTCCAAAGTAAACAGAGTGCAGTGTACAACTTTGAACGACCTGCATTTACATCTGTTACAACGTGGGAAACGTTGATGGGGATTATTTTCCAGACCATTAAATCTATCAATCACTTTTTCGATTCTTCTTGTGGTGATTAAAAATGACAGATAATAATGAAAAATCTTTGTCGTTGGTCGGCTGATAATCTGCTGTTTCACATTGAGCCTTTCCATAATATTTTTTTTGTGTGTGTATGTGTCAAATCAACACCAACAATGAAGTTTCTCAATGAGTCACATGAAGAAAGAACTCATGCTTTCGTCACACTCTGGGTTCTTGAACCTGAACCTGAAAGGATCACGATCCTTTCAGGATTGCATCAATAAGCACTGCGGTAATAACATCAGACCTAGAGCTGACGACAAAGTCTGAGACCAGCTTGGGCTGGGTCAGATTCTCATGGTGCTCCAGTTTAGGGAAATGTAACTGGGTTGAAACTTTCAGCGTGCTGCCAATTTTTTATTTTTATTTTTCCATTTGTGGCCTCTTTGGCTCTTTCTCTCGAAACCAGAGCTATTTGCTATAAAGACACAGTCATAATAGGAGGGATCATACCGACCTGAGAAATTAACTCATTAAGATCAGCAGAGCATATGGTCGGACTCAACTGCAGCAAATTCACTTCATCCCTGAAGTGAAAAGTAGGAACACGGAGGGTTAAATGTAATTGCTTTTAAAACCACATTTACTGGATTTGTGACTCACGTCTTCTGCTTTGCCGTGTCCCTTTCTCTCTCTTATTTCAGAAAACATGTGCACAGTGGTCTACTTTGACGACTGCGTGTCTATCCGTCAGTGTAAACTTTACTGTGAGTCAATGGGAGGATCCAAGTACCGCTGGTTTCACAACGCCTGCTGCCAGTGCATCGGACCTGAGTGCGTCGACTACGGCAGCAAGGCTGTGAAGTGCATGAACTGTCTCTTTTGAAATGTGGGAAATATTGGTACCAAATGTCTGGGCTATACCAGAGGACTGAAGGCGGAGGAAACGATGACTGTTATGTGTTAGCATTCCTCGGTTACCTTGTAAAATACCCCCCCCCCCCCCCCCCCCCTCCCCCCATGCCCTTCCTCCTACCCCTGCAAAAATGTTTTTATTCTGCTGTTATATTTCACTGTATATTTTTAGATTTGTTTTCAATAGTGTTTTTACTAGAGGTGTATATGAATAATGTATTTTTACAATTATGGTCTGCTAAATCACAGTCTCATGCCAAATAAAGAAGAATTTGGCGACGTGGACTGCTTTGTCTCTCAGAAATGAGTCCGATTTTCTTCCTTTGCTATGTTTTTAAAATAAATGTGTAAAACGGCACAGCTTGAGAGGAATAGTAAATGTTAGTCTTCTCCGTTGCCTGTCTCCTGCTCTAATCTTAGCCTAGTGTTGCATGGCTCAGGAAAGGCATCATTTCCTGGGGAAACAAAGTTGTTATTATACCATTCTGGTCCACAGGTGTTCTAGAGCTCACTGACCATCTCATGCAAGCGGACGGGAAAGGGAACGTTTGCTGATGCCAATCTCTCACCACCACACACACAAACGCTCTTTGTTGTGCCAGTGCATTTTCAAAAGGCAGCGGGCGCCCTATCACTGATTCTGTTCCCAATTGGCATGCACCAGCCGTTTGCACCGACTAATGTACCAGACACACAATGAGACCTTGTTTGCCTTTTTTTTTTTTTTTTTTCATGATATTGAGTCTTGACCTCATTTTGCTACTGCAGCTGTAGGTTTGGAGCAGACATGTATTCATGTTCTCTTTTTTTTTTTTTTTTATTATGATCATGCATGCAATAACGCAAACAGCACTTTACAAACAAAAGTCCTGTATAGTAGGAATCCTGACATAAGCCACACAAGAGAAATTATATTTTTGGCAAAATACTCTGAACATCATAAATGCCTGTTGTCATGTAACTGTTATTTAATTTTCTTTGCCATTATTAGATTGTAAATACTGGCACACTATTCAAGATGGATCTGGGACCTCCATCTACAGTATTTTATATCCTTTCACTTTCTTTAAAATCAGAATATAACTGGACTGTCGCCGTAAATGAAGCTATATTTTGCAAAAAAAAAATGGAAACACTGAGGTATCTTACACAAGGAAAGCACTAAAGTGAATGTGCTTGTGCCGGTCCTGCAGAGGACTGATGTGTTTCCGATGACCAGCAGGCCTCCGGGTCCGACCACAGCGTTTGGGAAAGTACACATGACGCAGAATAACAAGCGGTTTCAACAAATTTAGATTATAGTCGCTTTTCAAAACATGGTTTGACAGCCTCTCGTGTCCACAGACTTGTATAACAGGCAACTCGTTGTGGTTACCACAACCTAAACATCCCTCATTAATTCCAGGCCGTCCTTGGCCCACAATTTAACACAGATTGTACTTTTGCGGCGACAAGTGATGCGTCGTTCGTGAACGAGTCGCTCATTTCGAACGGATCTTTTGTATGACTGGATGAACGAGTCATCACAGTGAGTGATTCGTTCTTTCTTTTTCTTTTTTTTCTTCCATCGTCCACGCATGCGCGCCACAGGCTCAGGTCTCTTCGGGTGTTTCGTTCATCATTCATGTGGCTACCAAAGCTGTCCCTGGTCTCTGGTCTAGTCCCTAGGGGGTCTGGTTTACTTCCCAACATGACAGACACACAGCTCGTTTTTGTACAGATTAAACGATGAAAGGTTTACAAACACAAAACAGGCTCAGCAGTGGGGAACTATACTGAAATGCATGTCGATATTTGCGGCACATGAGATATTGTGCTACAACAGCTGGTTGATATCCACACAGCTCCACTTTGGAGGATCAGGAAAGAGGCAGAAAACTGGAGTTTGAATTTCTGGTTTGTTTGTTTTTTTTTTTGGCTTCCTATCCAGCAGGAGTCAGTCACAAATCACATATTATATCGAAACAATAAACACAGTCTCAAACTCCTTGGAGGTCTGTGGAGGGTTAGGGTTAGGGCTACCGAGCGAAAGCTGGAATACACTGGCCGACTACATTACCCAGTGGGCACTTGTGCTGGTGCGCAAGCGCAGTTGGGTTTATTTGTATCCAAGCAGCCGGAAGTTCCAGTCGGAATTGGCCGAACGGGACAGTGCAGGGTAAAGTTTCTCTCTTGTGTTTTGCCTGTTCAGCGACAGTACAGTTGTTGGAAATAGACAGAGAACAGAGTTTAGCACCAGTGACTTGCTGTGTATATCATGTCGGTCCCGTTTGGATGACACAGCGGCTTCAATCGGAACAGATGCGCTGGCTAGTCAGCTAGCTGCTAAGCTAAGGCGAAGTAACGTTAGCATATGGGCCCCTCCATTCACAGGGCAGCTGCTGCTTATTGGCAGATTTTACTGATAATTTGCTTTAATTCAGAGGTGTGAAAACTAACCCGGGTAGTTAAAAGGCAGCTCGATTGAATGTGGCTGGTTGAACTTGGTTAATATTCCTCTGAGAACTGGACAGAGCAAGAAAAGCCTGAAGATAATCTGCTCAGAGCGAAGGAAGATTAAGATATGAGACCAGAAAGAGACTTTAGTGGTCGTTTCATATTCACAGTTCAGTAACTGCAGCCTCAGTGAATGTGTTGCTGTCATCACTTCTGTCTTTTTAGCACTCAGGATTTTCCTTTTCTTTCTTCTTTCTTAGTTTGTGTGTGTGTGTGTGTTTTGGACCACTTCGACTTGTGTGTTGTTTCTGTTATCAGTATGTGAAGGGAGATTCTCCAGCTCGCTGTCAGTTTGGGAAATAATTACACTAAACAGAAAGGGTAAGTGATAGGATGATACCTTTTAACTTCATCAGGCCCAATGAGTGCAAATGATAATTCACTTCCTAAAACGGTAACAAATTAAAAGCTGGGGAGTTCCTTTTTTTTTAATTTAAATATAACAGAATGAAATAAACTGCATCAACAAAGTATCACAGACTCCAAAATACAGATGAATTCAAAAAGACAATATTTAGACTTCACACTAATAGATCCCCATTATTAACCATGATCAACCAGCATATATTTCCTTTGCAGGTGTGATGGATCCTTGGACCCTCTCCAGGGCACAAAACATTTCTTATTGACTTGGGAGGATTCAATGAAAATTCAAATTAAAAGCTAATTAATAACATGGTATAGGGAGAAGATATTAAATTTGTGCTGGGATACATGTCTTTTTTTATGGAATAGTTTATTAGATCAGATTTAACCATCAATGTATTTAAATATTTTTTCAAATACATTTTTGCTTTTTATTTGCACATTCTTCATATTTCGATATTTTATTTTTCTGCAGCTTTATTATGTACAGTTTGGTTAACCATAAACTCTATGTGGACATCAAGGCACATCTCAAGGAAATCAAGAGAAAGAGAAAAGGAGAAATGAAAGAGAGAAAAGACCTCAAAATTTGAATTTACATTAAATATTTCATGCTCCTGATTTATGAAATGATTCTTGGAATGTCAAGCTCACAGAGAGACCAAATATTTACTTAGCCAAAATAAGCAGGGCATTTTCCATCATAGTTACCATAGTTGGCAACATGAGCTGCAGCTTTGCTTTTGCTGACTGGATGTCAGAAGTAGGACATAGAAGATGAGATTGTTCATATGACAGAGCCCCATCTGGTGGGGGGACTTTACTGCTGCAGTTGATCATTTTATGCAGTCATTAGGAGGAATTATAAATTAGATCATTTCAACGTTGTTCAAAGCAAAGTTCAACTTTAAAACATGGACCCAGGATTTAAATAATTCGTATCAGGAATGATCTAGGTAAAATTATTGCCATAGTACAAAATATGTTAGTAGATTGCTGTGTAGTAGTAATTTAAAGAATGATTATAAAGGAAAATGGTGGGGCAGAAATAATGTGAAACCTGGTTCACATTACTTTGAGATGCCCAAAGAGCTCTGGTTTGTTATCATGTTTCTGATCACGGTAGGTGTGATGGAGAGGTGATGTGTCCACAGCCAGAGGAGTGATAAGGCCAGAGAAGCCATGACTGAGTGCTTCCTGCCGCCCAGCAGCAGCCCTGCTGAGCAGCGCAGAGCTGAACACCCAGGGAGTGTAGCCCGCACCCCCAGCTCAGAGGAGATCAGCCCCACCAAGTTCCCTGGGCTGTACCGCACCGGCGAACCGTCACCACCTCATGATGGACATCATCACGAAGCACCCGATGCCTATGTCTCAGATGATGACAAAGAGCACAGCAAGAAGAAGAACAAGTTCAAGAAGAAGGAGAAAAGGAGTAAGTGATTATCTTGTCATTTCACCTTGACAGATTTGTTTAATTTTGATTGTGAAATGATAAAAAAAAGTGAACTGGACTGGAAGGCTCTGGATAAAAACCACCCCCCCCCCCCCCAAAAAAAAAAAAAAAAAAAAAAGTGAAGTGAAGGTGACTCATCTTCCACAACTGTTCAAAACTTGCTTGAAATATTGAGTTTTTTTCTGGTAAACTTGCATATTTGGCCTTTATGTAAGAAAGGCAGTGATATTAAGAGCAACATTGTGTTCCAGGGAACTAAATACTGTTGTAATGTTGCTATCAGAGCCTTCGTCAACTTTGTATCAGGATTTTTCCGTGATTGTATTTAGTTCCCAGCCCAGAGTGGGACAGAGGAAGCGATGAACATTTTCAGGGCACACCCAGAGCTGTGTATAGGTGTGTCTCAGACAGCAGTGTGATATACAGTGCCTACTCTCAGGAAACCCAGAATAGAGTAACAAAAAGTGAAGAGGCAATTTGACACTATCCTTTAGCTGTTTGCTCTGAGGAAAAATGTTCGAATCAAGCTGATTCTGGAGAGGAGAGGCGTAAGGTGCAGTGGGAGCTATGCTAAATCGGTGGTTGACCTCTTTTCAAAGTCCCCATTCTCCCCCTCCTTTCTTATCTTCTCTCTCACACATCTCTCTTCCTCTTACTTTTTCATTGCCATCATAGTTCTTTTGTAAGAGCGGGATAGGAAAACAGGGGTGTTTCTCTCAGATCTAACTCTATTTCTGTCTCTTCTTTCTTTACTTCACAGCGGAAGGCTATGCTGCCTTCCAGGAGGACAGTTCAGCAGATGAAGCTGAGAGCCCATCCAAGATGAAGCGCTCCAAAGGAATCCATGTGTTCAAGAAGCCCAGCTTCTCCAAGAAAAAGGAAAAGGACTTCAAGGTGAAGGAGAAGGGCCCCAAGGAGGACAAGGCCAAGGATAAGAAATCGAAAGACTTAACAGCCGCAGATGTAGTGAAACAGTGGAAAGAGAAGAAGAAGAAGAAGAAACCAACCACAGAGGCAGAACCTGTCCCAGTGGAGGTCCCCACCTTCAGGCCAATCTTTGGAGCTCCTCTGGCTGAGGCTGTCAAGAGGACAGCTCTGTATGACGGCATTCAGCTGCCTGCCATCTTCAGAGAGTGTGTCGACTACATTGAAAATTATGGGATGAAGTGTGAGGGCATCTACCGAGTCTCAGGTAAAGACACTTTGGCATGTTGGTGATATCTTTTTAACTTATAAATTTTTTTTAATGCCGAAAAAAGCTAGGGAATATGCAGAAAGTGAGAAACAAGGTCAAATCATTTAATGATCTGTGTGTGTGTCCAATCAAGGCATGAAGTCCAAGGTTGATGAACTTAAAGCAGCATACGACCGTGAGGAATGCCCCTGTCTTGAAGAGTACGACCCCCACACGGTGGCCAGTCTACTGAAGCAGTACCTCCGCGAGCTGCCAGAGAACGTGCTGGGCCGAGATCTGGCCCAGCGCTTCGAGGACGCCTGTGGCCGGCAGGTAGAGGCCGAGAAGGTGACTGAGTTCCAGAGGCTGTTGTCCGAGGTGCCGCCAGACAGCCGACTTCTTCTCTCCTGGCTCATCACACACATGGACCACGTCATCGCCAGGGAAGCCGACACCAAGATGAACATTCAGAATATATCCATCGTCCTCAACCCAACCATACAGGTCAGAGAGTGAGGGTGGATAAAGTGCAGTAAATGGAAATTGAAGATTAATTGAATAAGATAAAAATTAAAAAAGCAGGAAATGGAAAAAAAAGATGATGAAATGCTGCGCAGAAAACAGTAACTACACAGGCAAAATAAACATCAAATACAGAAATGGGAATTTGGCTCAGGCTCCACTGTACCTAAAAGATAAGAAACCTCCCCTCAGCAGCAAACCAACTGAGCTTTTATTGGATCAAACTGTCAGCTCATCTCAGAAACCCTGGCCCATTTTAGTGAAGCTAATTTATTCCCACAGGGTACAGTCTCAGTGGCTGCTCCACTTACTGTGAACCAACAGCAGCAGGAGCCACAATACTGCAAAATAAACAATTCTTTCAATTAGTGAGTGGAGAGCAGAGTTTGTTGAATCAGGATAAATAAAGAGGGAAGAATTTATTATGTTGAGAAATTGGTGCAGAGACAATTCACATGACTATCTGGCACACTTAACACAAAGACTTCCTCCTGTGAACTGCCAGGCTTGGTGTAGTTTATGACTTGCTTTCTCGCCGTTGTGCGCTCACCGATTTGTTTGCCTTGTGTTTAGATTGGGAACCGGGTTCTTTACATGTTCTTCACACATGTGAGGGAGCTGTTTGGTGAAGTGCCGCTGAAGCCTGTTGTGCGACCGCTCCGCTGGTCCAACATGGCAACAATGCCGGCGCTGCCTGAGACCCCGGAGAGCATCAAAGAGGAGATCCGGCGACAGGTGGGCTCGGTCCTGATGCAGACAGAAAGGTGTAATTTGGCATTTTGAAGGAAAAAAATCTCTTTATGAAGCCTTTGGTAAAAACAACATACATTTACTGGACATCTTCAGAGAAATGTGAAAGATTTGAGTCATCAATACATTGATGTCTCTTGAGTAAGCAGATAGTGAAGCGTTATCACTTTAAACTGGGATTATGGTTTTACATGGTAGAATCATAGTAATGCAACAGGAATTTAGCAAAGCAAGCTCTTACTGTTTACAGTAAATTGTCTTGTCAGCAGTACAACTCTTTATCTTTGCCTGAGTTTGATAGTGTGGCATAACTTGATATTTTGTGACCATGTGTTCCTGAAGTTCATATTGTTTAGTTTATATGCCAGCACACTGCAGTTTAAACAGACATAAATAAACATTTATCTCACCCCAGGCAAACTTTCAGAACTGAGCTTTACCCTTTTTGTTGGGGGGAAAAAAAAACACACGTAAATTCTGATTAAGGAATTCAAATGCATTTGACTTTGGCGTGAATTCAAGTTGTTTTGTATAGTGTCAACTAAACTGCAGTCTGTAACATAATTATGTGTGTGTTTTAGGAGTTCCTGTTGAACTGCCTGCACAGGGACCTGCAGGCGGGAGTGAAGGACCTATCCAAAGAAGAACGACTCTGGGAGGTTCAGCGAATCCTGACCGCCCTTAAACGCAAACTGAGGGAGGCCAAACGTCAAGTAGGTGTTTGAATATTTGAATAGTACCTGTGTGCATCTCTATGCTCTGTTCACAACTGGCATCAACATCTATCTTGGGCGATCTGATCACATGTGACAGCTCAAAATATCGACAGGAATGTGTCCAAGATATGTGGCCACATTGTTTTAGCAGTGTGAATATAAATAATAATGAATCCAAAACATGTTTAGTATGTCACACAAGTGAAACCTTATTTCATTATCAAGCTGTGTGTTCATTCACACAAACCCTTTCTGTCTCAGTGTCTGTGTGTCTGGATCTGACATACAGAAGAATGTTGACATCAGATCTGTGTCTCACTGGCTAAGATTAACAATGCATAAAAATCAGGCAGGTGAGATTTGATCACGTGATCGCTTGAGATGCATTTTAAAACGAGGTGCTCCTAGAGCTGCCCTCTTATGATCAGATCCCTTATGATATAGGTTATTGCCTGCATTTCTAAACGGGCCCTGTGTTTCTGTCAGCAACAGACTGCAACTTTGTTTTAGTGAACTTGACATAATGCTGAGTTATCTAACTGCTCAAGTCTGTACAAAGATTAACTGAGTTTTATTGTTTGATTATTTATATTAGGGGGAAAAAACAACTGCATGACCCTGATGTGTTTCCTTTTTTTGTACATTTCCTCTGTTGGCCTTTAGGAGTGTGAGAGTAAGATAGCCCAAGAGATAGCAAGTCTGTCAAAGGAAGATGTTTCAAAGGAGGAAATGACTGAGAATGAGGAAGAAGTTATCAACCTCCTGCTAGCACAGGTTAGTAATTCAAATAAACACCATATTACAATATTACATATGCTCAGAAAATCTAAGGAAAACTGAAATAAATACCTAAAATGCTCTTAAAGTTAAAAACAACAACATCCCATGCCAGTCTGAGGTGAAGTAATTTAGTGATTTGTGTCCCATAATCAGGAAAACGAGATCCTGACAGAGCAGGAGGAGCTGATCTCTCTTGAACAGGTGCTGCGAAGACAAATAGCCACTGAGAAAGAAGAAATTGAGAGACTGCGAGCAGAGATCGCTGACATACAGAGGTAAGAGAGGAGTGAGAACATTTTGAGCATTAAATATGTGGTAATACATTGCACAAAAATCATGTCATGCCTTTACATTCCAAGTCTTTAATCCAGCAATATTTTCTACAGTCGGCAGCAGGGTCGTAGTGAGACAGAAGAATATTCATCAGACAGTGAAAGCGAGAGTGAAGATGAGGAAGAGCTGCAGATGATTTTAGAGGATCTGCAAAAGCAAAATGAGGAACTGGAGGTGAGAAACACACTCACAATTACTGGCCATTAAGTATATTTGAAGGTACAAATATAGGATAAAATAGTTCACTCATTCCTGTAAATCTAATTAAAGCAATGAAGCTTGATGCTGAACTTAACAGTTGTCAACGCTAATGTTGACCATGGACCATTAGCAAAACTTATAGATTGGTCCTTTAAAACATAACTAAGATATTGAGCTGTTCCAATGTTCCTTTAAAAAAAAAACTATTGCAAACTTTTAACTGCAGACTTTTGAGGACACTCCCTTTTTTGGGCTCTGTATATTCTTTTTTCAGTATTACTTAAGTTTCTTAAGCACTGTCTGTATTTCGCTGACCTGTAGAACAAAAACACCCACCTGAACCAAGCCATCCATGAGGAGCAGGAAGCTATATTGGAGCTTCGCGTCCAGCTTCGCCTCCTACAGAGCCACAAACTGCAGCAGGAAATGACTGTCCAGCCGCCAGCTGAGCAGGTCACGCCCGCACAGCCGAGCCCCGAGGCTCGCAGTGACGAGCAGACCAAACGCTCCGTCACCACTGCGGCCACTGTCACGGATGCAGCTGCCTCGACCAACGGAAAGGTAGCTAAAGATCCCTCAAAGCCGTCGCCAAGCAAAGACAGGAGAGATACCAACATGTAAGAGGTCAAGGTTGTGTTTGGCCGATGGACGTCTTTGCTGCTGGCCACTTGTTATGCAGTGTCACTTGTTATCCACTGGAGGTTTCAACCTGCTGGATCTGTGAATTTATTAGTGATTGTGTCCTCCATGTGGCAGCCATAAAAAAAAAAAAAATCTCTTACCTCTTTGGCTTTCTGACTCTGTCAGCACAAATCAACTACATTGTTTTCATTTTCCTCATAAAAACACCAACACAAAAGAACCAGAAAGCTGGAGGAGACAACTGGCTGAGCAATGAAGGGGAACCCCTATCTTCAAGTCCACAGTGCCAAGTCTGTATGAAGGAAAGGGTATTGAAGAAAGAATTAGGTTCTAAAAAATAATTTTTTACTGCTAAGACCTGAAGAAATGATTTCTACACGTACTCTCATTCCCTGCAATTCATTTTGTCCCTCAGCCCAATGCAAAATTAGGACAGAGACTACTGTGCCATACTTTAGGATTACAGACTCGACAAGTTACCCCACTTAAACTAAAATCTCTTTGAAAATGAAGAATTTATGATTGGTCTAGCTATATATTATATATTTAAGTCATATCTTGAAGAATACAAATGCTATTGCTACTATTCAAGAAATACATTGATTTTAAATCATAGCTATTCAGTAATATATGAACATGTGTAAACATATATATTTTAGATTTTTTCTTTTCTTTGAACAGCGGTGGTGTTGTACGTCACTGCTGACCTATGGATGAAAACATGAATGGCAAACAAATGTTCAGAAAAAAAATATATTCGTCACTGCAAAACAACTGGAGGCAGTTTCCTCTGTTGTGCAATCATCTTCTCTGTCTCTGCCTCTCTTGCACAAACAAGGAAACATGGGGAAGGATATTTCTCTTGTGGCATAACAAATCTCTGGTGATTGCTTTTGTGTCTGGAGGGAGTGCGTAGACACAAGGACGGTTTATTTAGATTTATTGTATATTTGATTTTTCATTTTTCTTTCTTTTTTAACGCAATGTGTGGATTCATTTTTAATGGGATCAGCCAGAAGTAAGTGAACGCAACATTATTCAATCATTTCAATTCATTACTGATCCATGACTGTTGCTAAGTACAGTCAGTAGCATGGCCTGACTTAGTTACTGTGTCTGTATATTATTGTACAATTGCAACCATACTGTATTTTCAGCTCATGTTTTGTTTTTGTTTTTTTTCTATTAATGATCTGTACGAACTATGCTAGCGTGACTGCGTCTGCTTTGGTTATGGGTGAATAGAAGCAATCTCATCTGTACCCATGATTCTCTGTTTATTAATCCTGTGACTGAAACAGATAGATGCTAGGTTGGGCTCAGAAACTTCTCATAAGGTTATTTTTCATATTGTTCTAAGCTTTTGTAGCTTGTTGCGGACAGAATAATGCTGTGAAGAATAAAGTGTCAATCCCAATATTTTCTGACTATCTCTTTTCTTTGACATTTGCCATTTATTTATTTATTTTATATTCGGCTATGGCTGGCTGGAAGTGCAGTCCTAATTTAGTGCTTCTCATTTTCCATTACACATTCTTTGAATACTTTTCCGTCTGGAGGTTTAATGAAGCTGGGAATAAAACCATTTAGGTCCATTTAGGTTAAATGAAATTGTGTATTTGCAGATTTTTTTGCTCAGACTCAGGTCTGCAGTGTTTTATTCAGAAATAATGGAACCACCCGACTTTTTTGTCATTGCTTTAACTGGTTTCCGATTTGGCACTCTGCCGGATCAAGTCGGACAAAAACAGCCAGAACAAGGACGGACATAAATTCATAAGCTTTCAAACTTAAAGCATGCTTTTAATTTAAACAATGACATTATTCACGTTCATATAGACAACATGAACTTTTCACCTTTGTACCTGCAATGATTGATAGAAAGAAAACCATTTTCAGATACCTGACTATTATAACTACATATAACTTCTGCTCAGCTGCAGTTAAATCGATAATTACATCTACAGAAGATTGCAATATAAAATTTAACCACAAAATGTTTTGAGTTGATGAAATGATGAGCAGCCCACGTCATTTGTTTGTTCCGGAGTTGGAGTGTTTTTAGGTAAATACTGAGGTAAAGTATTTGAATACTTTTACATCTGGATGAGTTCAAACTCACTCTGCAAGATTATTACAGCTGATTGATAACAATAATAACAAATGTCACCGATAGATGGCATTTCAATAATCAGTAATGGAGGAAATATTTCGATATTTTTCTTATATATATATATATATATATATATATTTAATCTTTTGTCTTTTTTAAGTGGAGCAGCGCTTTATTTTGAAAGGCGACCCCCGGAAGTGTTGTTCGCCATTAAAGCGGCTGACAGCGGCTGTGGAGAAGATGGTCAGTGTGTCCGTCGGAGGGGCTGGGTCTGTGTTTTCCCCGAGAAGAGGAAAAAAATGACTTTAAAAGCATGACGAGACAAAGACACCGACCGAATCACTGCCATGTAATGATTTAGACAACTGTACCGACTCAACATGGCTATAAGGGAGCTGAAGGTTTGCCTTTTAGGGGTAAGTGTCCGATGTTTTCCTTCATCCATTTTTGGTGAAAGTAGTTTTTTGTTTTTTGCTGAATCGGCTGCAGCAACCAACCGACAACACTTAGAGGAGATCTGTCCTCCTGTTTTCTTTACAACACTCATTTCCCACCACGTTGTTGTTTTTCCCGTTTTCCCCGAAAACTTCCAATACGTATAAATATAAATAAATAACTTATAAAAGCTAGTTAACTGAAAAATGTTGTTTTTTTTTTTTGTTTTTTTTTTTTACTCCCCGTTTGGTGCGATTCAGTCCTCTCTGAAAGCGATTAAATCTGCATTTTTAAGTCGTTTGTCACAGTTTTTTTTTTTGTGTGTGTGTTTGTTTGTTATTTCTTATAACTCTGACAGTTTATCGGCCATGACGTCATCGTCGGAGCCTCCGTTAATTTCCTGCTGCGTCAGCAAATACAGTCTCCGGTTTACCGGGACGGTCCCGGTCTGCAGGACCAAAAGCACGAAACAAAAGAAAGGGAGCTGGGAGCTAGTAAAAGTTAACCAACCTACAGCGGGCCTGACGCGATCTGCTGCTCCTTCACTAAATGCAATCAGTCAGGCATGAGTGGGAAAAGGATTTAAAAAAAAAAAACAAAACAAAAAAAACATACTTATGATTGTTACCAGCTCTTTGAACGACTAAACTCATCTTTATTCATACTAACACCTAAATGCAACAAAGAGAGACGGATCACATCGCACACCGAGTTTATCTTATAGCATTTTACTCCAAAAGAAATATAATTATTTGCAATTTTTTATACACGAAAGTGTATTGAAGTGTATTTTTCTGTCGTATGTGTGTCCTGTGGGAGTTATCTTATGACAAAACCAGTCTAAACTAAACAGGACTTTAAAGATCTCGTTTTTCTTTAGGGAAATAACCTGTTTTGTTATTGATAGATACGTTTATAGTATGTTGTCTTGGACAAAAAAAGTGATAAATAAGTTGCCTATCAACACAATGGTAGCTGCTGGATTCATTGAATTCCAGGACCCTATCTGATGGCGCAGGCATGTGACCACACAGTTGCATAATCAGTCGATTTCAATAGTGAGCACAGACTTTGTTTACATGTGTGATTGGAGCACTATTAATGATGTGTAACCTTCTGTTTTTAGGACACTGGAGTCGGAAAATCTAGTATTGTTTGCCGATTTGTTCAGGATCATTTTGACCACAACATTAGCCCCACAATAGGGTAAGAGCATCTCAGTGCACATCACACAAATGTGTGTTTGTTCAACATGTTCTGAAGTGCCAAAATTACACAATGTTTGATACTAATTCTCACCCTGAGTAACAATCTCCAACAGTCAAATCTTGCCAGACTTAAATGACCATCTTAAATGAACCTTGTTTATATGCTAACCTATGCCTGCAGGGCCAGGTCCTGCTGGTGTAGCTGACTTATTTCCTGTGTCTTTTAAAGTTAAATATATTGTAATATATTCTCCACAGAGCATCATTCCTGACCAAGACTGTGCCATGTGGAAATGAATTACACAAATTTCTGATCTGGGATACAGCCGGACAAGAAAGGGTGAGTGCATCATCAACAGAAATTCCACATGCATTCTTTATGTAGCTTTCATTTTACACATATGATCCTTATCCTTAGTTCATTTTCCATTATATTTTGCATCAGGAAGTGACAATCCCTTCACTGTCAGGGATCCTGATGACATGGAGTTATAATTAGGTGTGAAATGGTGACTCACATCGGGTTCAAAGGTCATGAGTCTGTGATGTCTTCGTGGTGATTCATTTTGAGGAAGAAAGGGTGGAGGGGGTACTTGAGGCTTGCCAGACTTTTGCTTGCAGCATGGAAAAACCTTGTGCAGATATTTCCTGCTCTTGAGCAAAGGTGATACCGTGAAAGTACTGTTGCCAAGGGTGCAGTGTTTATTATCTGTTGGGGACATTTGAAAGAATGTCACTGCAGTTGATAAACAACTGATGATGTTTTTACTGGAAACATGCAAAATAAAGACACTTTGCAGTTTTTGACCACTGGTGGCGCTCTCTGGTGGGCGAACTGTGCAATGGAGACACTGCTAAAAGATTCAAACCTGGTTTTTATGGCTAAATCAACTGACACTATTACCTCTTCAATGTGTAGGCATATCAGCTTGACTGGTCATGAGTCCAAGACTGAAAATTCATGTTGAGTCCAGTTTCCATGTAACAGAATAAAAGTGGGTTTTTTCTTTTCAACACTTCACAGTTAGAAGTGAGGAAGTAACTTTTTTCCCATCAGCCCCTCATCCCTTAAGAATGTATGGGCACATTATACTCACAGTACAGGAAGCTGTGTCAGTATTTCAGGGGTTAACACAAAATCATTACTTCTGTGGAAGTAAAGAGTTAGAAAGGTCATGGAGTATGTTTGAGGTCACTTTTATAATGTATCTTGTGAATACTGCTGTAAGACTTTGCAAAAGAGGTAAAATGTGCTGTGACAAATTGATGTTTTACCTTTTTGAATGTGCTTTGTTTGTTTTTAGTTTCACTCATTAGCTCCCATGTACTACCGAGGATCAGCTGCTGCTGTCATTGTATATGACATAACTAAACTGGTAAGAGTAACACGACTCTCTTCAATCCTCCTCATCTCAGTTAATCTTGGTGACCTGATCTTGGTCAGTGGTTCAAAGCTTCAGAGCCGTTGGCAGAGTCCCAGAAAGCAAAATGAATCATGATCCACTTGTAAAAGTGCTCTTGGGCAATGCCCTTCACTCTGAACTGTATCGGTGGAGTTGCTGACATGCTGAACAACTTCCTGTTGTATTAAATGTTTATCACGGAAGAAGCTTGTCTCACACAAGGAGCTTGATGAAAAATCCAATAACTTTTCCATAAGTCTAGGATACTTTGCTTCCATGACTGCGAAAGCCATTCTTTCCAGGTCAGTTAATGGAAACTTGACAGAAAAAACTCCATCTAATGAAATGAATATGTGACATCATTTGAAGAAAATGTGGGGCATACTCTCATGAAGTACTTATCCTAGAACTGACCCTGATGTATTCTTGTTGGCCAGGACTCTTTCCAGACACTGAAGAAGTGGGTGAAGGAGCTGAAGGAACATGGTCCAGAGGACATTGTTGTAGCCATAGCAGGGAACAAGAATGATTTAGGAGACATCAGGTGGGCTAATTGTCTTTCTTATGACTGTCATAGGTGTGGACCTCTATTGTAATTACTATAACGCTACATTGAAGACATCAGCAAAACAATAAAGGCTCATTCTTCTGAAATACACCATGAAGTCACCAGTAATGGCACAATTGGAAGACACTGATGACAACATTGATCAGCTGAGGTGTAACTGGCTGTAATTTCCTCTGTACATACTCAAAAGTTTATATATATATATATTAAGTTCAGTTTTTTTCTCTACAACATAGTTCTGGTTTATATGATAGAATTTATCAAACGTAATAATTAAACTGTATAGAAATAAAACAGAAAATACAAAAAGGAAAATGTGTGACCAAATAAAAAGGGAACCTTTTCTTTAACCCTTTTTAAGCCCTTTTTAAACACATTAGTAATGTTGTATTATTTTTGTCTTGCCTAACATTTTTTTAACTCTTGACTTGATGAAAACAATTGATGAAATTGTGGATTTTTGACAGAACTGTTAAATGTGGGCTCCACGATAATTTTAGTACCTTTCTGTTTTCCAGGGAAGTTCCTATGAAGGAAGCTAAGGAGTTTGCTGAATCAATTGCAGCTATTTTCATTGAGACTAGTGCCAGGAATGCTGTAAATGTTGAGGAGCTCTTCCAGAAAATCAGTAGGTTTCATGCCTTTATGTTGTTAGTCCGTCATGTGTGCTACTGTAAAGCCCAGCTGACACTGGGCGAGGTCAGGGCAAACCTCGGAGAGGTCACTAGTTAGTCACAGGACAAATGTTTAGACATTCAAAGACAAACCAAGCATTCTGGCTGACAAGTAAATTAAAGTCCCCAACAAAAGTCCATGCAGAAAAGCCCCCAAGCCGCCTGCTCAAGTGCACTGCATATGGAAAGCTCAGTGCTACAATTGGTAATAACTGCATTATATTAATTTTACCTTTAGACATAATGTGGGGCAGACAAGTTTTATTGTATCCACTAATGTTGCAGTTATAAAATTTGTATTTAAGTTGCAGCAGCTTGGAAATGGTTTGAATCATTTTTAGAAAGATTTTGAATTTATTGTGTAATTAAGTGAAGAATAACATAATAAGAAATAAGCAAATAAAAGAGGACAGAAGGAAAACTAAATGAATAATAATCGTTGTGGAGGAGTGCAGGACTAAAAATACAGGCAATGGGCTACACAACAGTCACTTTGACAAACTGTCTGACAACAGAACCTGAATAAGAGATAAATGAAAACAGCAGAAATTAAAATATTATATATGTTAATGCAGGGAGTAAGAGTAGAGAGCAAACAGATACAGTGCTGAAAACTGCTGAAGAATTCAAAGGACACAACAGCATTAGTTGTTTACAGCAGTTTCACTTTACATTGTTCAACCATTTACTAGGCTGTGACTGTTTTGTTCGTTTCATGGATGATTGTAATCGTTACTATGTGCTGCCAAATAATTGGAAATATTAATGTTAAACATGACGAGTACGTTGTAAGTGACCCTGTGCCATGTGTGTTAAGGTAAACAGATTCCTCCCCTGGAACATTCTGAAGTGGACAGCAATGAGTCCTTCAAACTTACCCGGCAGCCAGCTGCGTCCACCAGGAGATGCTGCTAGTACCAACAGTGGCAGATGAGATTCCTTCAGTCAGGACCCGGAACCTCACCAGCACAGCAGATAGTCCACAATGCACACATTGTCTTACTGAAGGGGAAAGACAAAACAGTGGACAGACAGATGACAGCTTGCACATGTGCTCACCTGCAATATGAAGCAAAACCTGCCAACAGCATTGTCTGGGTCAGTGAACGTTCATTTTACTGAATTCTATCAATTTCAAGTTTGATGGGGTTAGGAAGCAGAAAGTCGTCAGTTTGTCCCCCTCAGGTGGTGTTTTGCCTGAATTACATTAAGATTTCCGTCTGCGTGGTGTGACGCAAAAGCTCATTACAGGGGGCAACTTTGTTCCACGACCTAAGGTAATTAAACACAAAGCACAGATAAATAGTAAGTCACCAAGCTGATGTGCTCATTAAAGCTGGATTTTGGTTATAGATGCAGCAACGTTTTCATTGCAAGGGTCAACTGCTCTGTAGATTTGCATTGCACTGTGGCTCTTCAATGGCACACCGTCAATGAACATTTCTTTTTTTTTTTTTTTTATATTCATTTTTATCAAATACATTCTTCCTTCTGGTGTAGTTTTTATGTTCATGTATGTGCCATTATAAAATTTCCTTTAGAATATTTCAATAAGGGTTTGTTAATGTCGAACCTCAGACAAGCATTCTGTTGTATAGCTCAAACACTGCAGCTTTACATTCCACTTTGTCATGTGTTTTCACACACATTTGCTGCACACGGCTTCAACTGTAATGCTGCAGGATGAACATCTTAGAAGAAATTATAATTACAGTATGAGAGTCCCTGTTGAAACACTGTAACCAATACTAGGAATTGTTTACATAGTGATTTGTTTAGGATATTTTCTACATGCTGAAGTGTGTTGTTGAGATTTCACTACAGGGAATGATTGTATACAACTGCCAAACACAAGAAGGTTGTTTCTTCTTTTTTTTCCCCTGAAATGGCGTTAGTTATGTATATTTTACTCTGAACATGTCTACAGCTGTTTAAATTCAGAAAAACTGCATTGTAGAGACTTACCAAACAGAGAATTATTGGAATATCTGAGATGGTCTTAATCCAATCATGTAAAATTAAATTATGAATTTTGTTTGCTGCTGATTATTTGTCAGTAGTACCCTAGCATTTGTAGGTTGAAGACATTGTAAAAATGACCACAATATTAATTATTAGTAATTAAATTTTTTTTAAATCATGACAGTACTTCAGAACTGTCTGATTAAAAACAAACTGAAATATACATGAAATCTAATTTATAACATGCCTTCCAGTGTTAACAGTATTAGATCCACATTGTGGTAATCTAAACAAAAGAAATCATGTTTACATTTGTATTTTGTCAGTTACAAAATGTATTTTCAGACAACTTTGTTTATCATGCAATTAATACTCAGATTTATCACTTGGTACGAATCTCTGTATGGAACATCACACCAAACTCCATTCAAAAATAGTGAATGTGATATGACCAGACTTTGTTCTAAATCCTGAGATTTTCTTCGGTAAATGCGTCACAAATATAATCCAAGAATTCTTTTTTGCTACAGTCAAACTGTGTCAACCACATGACTGCACTCTTCTACCAAGATGGAGGACAGTGATCAACTGAAATTGAATCATTACTTGCCTAGTGAGCCAAATGTACAGCACGGCATATCACATTTAACACAAGATTGAAACTTTAGAAAATACAATTTTTTCCAATGCAATCTGGCCTGACACCACCTCCATCAAAGAGACAATGACATGCTGAGAAAATACATTTTACTAGAGGTACCCAGGTATTGTGTGTCGCCACTCAAGTGCCTTTTTTAAGCGTTTTTAAACAAATGTATGACGTGGCTAAAAGTGCATACTGCTAGAATAATGCATGAATTACACATCTGTACAGACTAACTGTACATATAACAGTCCACTTTGAAACTACCACTTAACTGCAGCAATCCTTATACTGTATGCATTAGTCATGCTTCCCTGTATACTCGGTAGAACAGATTAACTTCTGTATATTATAGCCATGTAATAAAATAGTAATTTTCTCTCTAGTTTTTGTGTCACTTTTTCCCTCTAGAAACAAAATACACGTTTTGAAGAGTGCATCAAACACACCAGAACACTCTTACACGGATAAAATGAGGCCTCTGTTTTTAAACTTTGTATTTTTTGATATAGAAGCCATAAAGATGAACAAGAAAAGAAAGATTGGCACTGAATGCATTTCCATGTTGCCTCTTTGGCACCTCAAGCACCAAAACCCATCGTGAGAAATTGAATTGTTTGATTGTGCAGGAGAAGCCTTTGCCCCAGTCCCTGCAAACTACATTATGTGAAAAAAAAAAAAATTACTTGCTTCTTTCACTTTAATCCAAACAGCCTTCAGTTAGAAATGTTGTTTTCCTTTCAACACATAAGAAACCTCTCTCCTGGATATGTTGTATTACCCCCTACAACCTTGTAACTTTAATGCCAAATTTTGAAATCTTCACATTATTGTTATTTTTGCACATATATGTTTAGAATGACCTTTTGAAAAAATGCAAATAACACCTACGTACTTGGAAAATGGCGCATTCCACAGAGTCCTATTCAGTACATTGTAGTGGATTACCCCTCCAACAGCTTACAGTGGGGCGGTCTACACCTCTTGTTACGAAGATGGATTTACCAACACAGTTGACAGCAGTGTCAGGATTCCCCTCCATAAACAATTGACTTCATATTCTTCAGCAAAATTAGCAGTTTTTCTTTTCTTCTTATTTATTTATTCACCTGCAATGCAACAGTAAACTCAAGATGGTAGCGTTGTTTGCAATGTCTAATTAGAATCCTCAAAAGATGGAACATATTTTCAGTCATCAATTACTGTGCTGGTTATTTATTTTTTTTATTAATTTACTCGACATTTTGCTTTACAAACCTGATTATTGAAATATGAATGAACTCATAATTACATAGACTAAGCAATCAATCAATTATTGTGGAAAATTAATCTTTGGGGTATCAAATGACAATTGATAATTACAGTTAAAGTTTTATGACAATAATTCAGTCTTGCCCAAGGTTTTGTTTGAAAATGACTTGCCTGGATGAAAAAAAGATGGAGTCACTTTGATTAAAAAAAAGAAACATTTTTATAAAAAATTGGATCCATGAGAACTGAAACAATTTTTTTAATTGAATTTTTTTGACTGGGATGAAAGTTGACATCCTAACTGTTAAATAAAATAAAATAATATAAAAGTTCTCAGTTTATATACAGTATAAACACGGACTTTAGGGGCCCCTAATTGGCTATCAATGAAAAAAATAAATATGAAATTAGAAAACAAACTACAATGTTCGTTGTTTGCTTGTTGATACAAAAAGAATCAGCACAAATAATCATCCCAAAAATCAACCGGGACTCTTATTATTTCATAAGGTGCTTTTTTTGTCGTGGTTGTTGTTGTTTTGTTTTTGTCTTCCGGTATAATTAGTTTACTGTACTATAATTACATCCATGAGCCACGAGGGCGCGCAACAGGGTCGTGCACCCGCGCGTTGAAGTACTTGTACCCACATGCTCGTTCCCGAAGCTCAGTCAGCGTTTGGTTCGGTGGTGGCCGGGGATCCAGGACTTCCATTTGTCAGTGACTCCCCGAGACTGAAATCAAGTGCATCCTCCCCCCCTACAGCTAAAAACAAAAAATGTCAAAGTTGGATCAGATCCTCGTGCTCGACCCCCCCTCCGACCTCAGATTCAAAGGTAGGTGGAAGATCGTTGTTTTTTTTTTTTGTTTTTTCCTTGAATGAAGTTGGGGAGTAATGTCTGACTGAGACGATTTCACGCTCCCCTCCGGCGGAAAAAGAGAAGCGTAGCTAAACTAAGCTAAGCTAAGCTAGGCTAAGCTAGCGCTCACCGCCATTTTAAGTTAGCCAGGGACGAGACGGGCCGCTGTAGCCTCGCCGTGTAGTGACGTGGATAAGCCGGCGTGGCGAGCGCCTGGACGGTATCCCGTCCGTGACAACACCCAGCAGAGTGGTGGAAGGCTGTGGGGCGGCCGCCTGTGGCCGTCAGGCGGAATTAAAGTCAAAATACCGTCCTCTTTTAGCAGCAACGCCAAGCTAATGCGCTGCTGTTGGAGTGTTAGCAACAGCAAACTGTTATTTCCTTGGGGCTCAGCCTGTTCCTTGAAATGCTTACTGCTCATAACCCGGACGTTATATGGAAGGAAATTAACTTTTTTTTTTTTTTTTAATCGGGAAAAATTGAACGTACAACTTGACACACCTTCTTTTAGACACTTTGCTGTGCCAAACTTCAGTCGTGACTGGTAGTTTGAATGACAAAACTTGAGACCTTCAATCCCGTCAACGTCGGGCTGAGAAACGTTATTAAGGGGGCTAACGCTGGCTCGTTTGTCCTACCTCCATTAACTCTAAACGTGTCCTGGTTGAAATGATTTTTGTCTTCGTGCTGACGTAGAAACCAGAGATGCTCAAACATTTTCTCATCGAAGTTAATTCAAACAATGCCTGCTCTCCTGGCAGCGTTATCATTCAACGATGTGTCAATTGCCCGTTAGCTAACGTTAGCTAGGCTAGCATGCTAACGGCAAAGTTGGTGTGGAACTGGCGAAAATGTCACTAACTCCTGTAACAAACAGACTTCTTTTACACGTAAAGGCCTGTCAACCATGTCTCGTCATTTTAGACTTCCATAAATGTAGCTGCCCTCTTTTTGTGACATTTACATTAGCCCAACTGTTGATCTTGTTATTAGCTAAGTTGTGATCATTCAAAGTGATTAAGGTAACAGTAAAACTGATGTAGCCCACAGAGATCAGTGTAGCTGTTGGCATTAGAAAACACACCCAGCAGCTGATCTGTTTATCATAAACATTATTATTTTTGACCTATAATTCTCTGTATTCTATTTGTCTGTTATTTTATCTTTTTCTCTGCTCCAGGCAGTATACTGCTGTTACTGTTGCTGATCTACTGCTGCTTTCATAGCAAGAGTGTTTCAGTATTGTCTTGCTTATCTGAAGAAGCCGATTGTTAGTTAGTGCTAAGTACGGCTGGGTAGTAGCTGCAGTCTGGGTTTGACAGGATTATTTGAAAGGTCACCAGTTCAAATACCAGATCCACATAGCTTTAGGTGCAGAAAAGTCATTGTGATACGTTAAAAAAAAAGTTATACTTTTTTATGTACATGTACAAAATTCAGACCGTAAATGGGCTAAGACGAAACAAGGAAGATGTTAAAAGCTATAGCAACAGTGCTATGTATTCTTACTTAATTAAACTGGTCAGGTTTTGTTTGAAAACAGACAAATTCTGAGACTGTATCATGACATGCATGATTTGCGGTGATTAATAGATGGTGCATTCCATTTGAACTTCACTTACCAGTTGTGTGTCAGCTGGAACACCCTGTAAAGTCAGATGTGTGACTGGGAAAGCCGGCAGAGCATCACCAGCCCCGACTTCAATATAATTGCTCTGTTCATCAAAAGCTGAAACAAGTTGTGAATTTTGCCCACTGGTACAGGACTAGTCACTGTGCTTTAATGGAAAGTAGGCAATACTAGTTTAATGTCATTCCCATTTGCTAACATACAACTTCAGAGGTAAATAGAATACAATAATCTTCCAGGCCAGAAGGCACCAAATGAAATTGAGCATCTGATGAACTTTGCCTGTAGTTTGTGCAGCAGGTTACTGCTGCTCTAATGATCGACTTCAGCCAAATTACTGGAGCATTAACACTAGAAGTCTGTCTGTGGTCGTACCAATCAGTTTGTGTTAGATTCACTGAGGTTTTAAAATTTGGTTCAGGGGCGCTCTGGTGGCTGGTGCCATAAAGGCTTAGTCCTAAGTGCTGCGGTCTGGATTCGAAACCGGCCCATAACCTATTACTGAATATAATCCCCTCTCTTGCTCCCTGTCTCTCTTTCTCAGTGCAATGTTAAGAATGAAGGCATAAAGCCAATAAATTTGTTAATATAAATCAATTATATGAAGATCAACAGTCAAACACAAGTGCATAAAAAGCATACAAGTGAATGTGTGTCCTTTTGCTGAACCTTAGATTGATATCAACAGTCAGATAGCAGAGACATAGTTCATCATAATCTGATTTTGAACTCCTCATTTTACCAAATTTAAGGATTTAGCTTTAAATTCCGATTACCGATCAGTCACACAGTTTACATAACTATAAAGTTATGACAAAGGTAATATTAATGCTAATAAGTGTTAATATTAATGCCTATCTAAGGCATGGAGCAAAAAATCCTAATGTTTGGGCTTTAAAATCGTAATAATGACTAAATATGAAATGTAAAACAGTTGCAATTATATTGGCAGTTCTATTTGCCCTATTGTGTTGCAGGCTTGGGTCTGAATACAGTGCACAGGCTTCAGTGTTTGCCACTTGGCTTAGAATTATTGTTTACCCGTGGTATGCTCCAGAATGAAATGAAATGTGAACGTAATTAAATTTAAATCAAACAGCTAAATTGAAAAGAGAGAGGGTTGTGCCATTTGGACAAGAACAGGAAAAAGTGAAATGGTTTCTGTGTGGTCCTTGAGAGGCAATATGAGGAGAAGGAAGATGACCACAGAGTCACAGAGACAGAGCTAAATCAGTCTGCATGTATCTGAGAGCTGGTCTGTTTTGGAGCCTCTGCTGGGATTCCTCCAGTGAGCTAGAGGGGGCAGCCCTCCTTTCCTTGGCTGGTATTTTTAGAACAGGACTGGCCTGGGGGACCCTAACTCAGCATACATGCAACAAGATGAGAGAACCAGTGTTAACGCTGCTTGAGCAAAGGTGGCATCTCAGAGTTAGGTAATGGATGCTGGCAATGTGGGTGTACATCTGATGTGCACAACTGCTTTACTTGGTTTGTATCAGTGTATGAAATGTGCTCAATGTAGAAATTGGGCTCAGGCAACAATATATATTTTTTCCCGTTTGTTAAAAGTCTGTGCACCTTTGACTACGTGCCAGAAGAGGGTCTGATTAATAAATTGGGAGGATTTTTTTATTTTTTTTTTTATCTCCTCAGTGGTTCTTGTTTAAAAAGCAGGTTTTGCTCCTGTTGTGCATTAGTCAGAAGTTGCCCCCCAAAACCTGCATTCTCAGGATACAAGAAAAACATCAGGCATGTCCAACGTCAATGCAAATGATCTAAATATGATTATCAGCAACTGACGTAACTGAGTTAGTATGAATGCAGTAGATACTTACTAGATTCCATTTATGATTACAAGAGGTAGGATGATGATAGATTGAACAGTGTTTTGAATGGATCATTGCTGGACAAACCTCATTCTTTTCGACTTGTTAAAAGAATGTTGGAAACTAAAGTTGCCAATGGAAGCATCGTCTGTCGATAACAAACTGAACAGTACAGACATTTCTTTATTTTACTCTTTGGTTTAGTGTTTCTTAATTCATTAATTAATATTGCTCTTATTCTGTATTTTTCAGCTCTTCTGTATGTTCACCTCTTGACAAATCAAGGGAACCCTCTTTTGACTTAGTATATACCACTTGATAGCTAACTACTATTATTTCCTTTCTGGCTAACTTCCCCTTTACTTGTCTGTGTCTGCGTCTGCCTGCTGTGTGTCCCCATATATCTCCCCTGATAGATCTGGCATGATCCTATTGCACATCCGAAGTCAGGAGTATAATAGTATATACATTATAGTATGTACAGAAAAATCAATAATAAACATATATACATCAGGGATAACTTTGTTTGTTTAGTTTTTTTTAAATTCACTGCAGAACTTTTGAATTTAAAAATGGTGTGCTTATATCAGCCAATGCAGACTTTTCCCCTCAACTTCAAGCACTGCTAACACAGTACTAGTGACAAGGTTTTTCAGGTTTCCAGGAATGTCTTTGTGACGCACCTGAATACAACGCCCCAGTCATCCCTGTAAAGCTACACGTTAGCTTTAGTTGGGTGGAGCCACTCCAATCTGGTCATGCATTGCTTCTTATCTCTCTGAGCTCTGGTTGTAAAGCAGGCGAGGCTGAATGTGGGCTTTGTGAACTCCAGAGCTCATACAGAGAGCAAATGCTGTAGAAAGTGGAAGGAATAGTCAGAGTGCTTTTATTTATGAAAACATTGTACTCCGCGCATATCATGACCTGATTGTAAACTTGGTGTGTGTGTGTGTGTGTGTGTGTGTGTGTGTGTGTGTGTGTGTGTGTGTGTGTGTGTGTGTGTGTGTGTGTGTGTGTGTGTGTGTGTGTGTGTGTGTGTGTGTGTGTGTGTGTGTGTGTGTGTGTGTGTGTGTGTGTGTGTGTGTGTGTGTGTGTGTGTGTGTGTGTGTGTGTGTGTGTGTGTGTGTGTGTGTGTGTGTGAGTGATGACTTATGACTTTTTATAGGCCAGGGTCCAAAAGGCACTATGTAAAACATTTAGTATATAGGCATTCATGGTGAAGTATCATACAAGTAGATGAAATGAAGACTTGAATTAATTAATTTTTAAATATCCCAATAACCCCAATATTTTGTGAAAATGGTGTTTAATAAATGTGTTATTTGTTTTGTGAATCAAATAATAAATAAATCAATTGGCAGGTGTACCACTTCATCTTTTTAAGAAATTTCTCATCAGGAACCATGTATGAATCAATTTTAAAGGTCAGTTCAGAACCAAAATAAATCATCTTTGAACCTGAACCCAATGAATTTTGATTTCCCATGAGTCAACATGCATGCTGCAAATAAAAATAGAGTGCTTGCCATTTCTACCACTCAGTCCTATGTATGTATCCTCTGAAGGTGGGTTCCTCTGAGGATCTGAAGGTACCAGTCCTGTGATCTGCGATTAGCTGTGGCATCAGCTAATCGCAGATCACAGGACTTGTTTTATCTTCCAGGTTCCCAGCCTAATTTGGTTGATCGAATTTAGGGTATCTCTGACTGGCATTAAGTTGTGTTTTTGACATATCATTGCTCATCAAATCTGGATGATGCTGACCATAGTTAAGGACCTAATTTGAAACCAGCTCTGTCACAAGATGGAGAACAAACTATTGATCTCTTGATATATGAGCTAACTGGGACAGGACCTTAATTTCCAATATGAACATGGGACATCTCTATGAAATTAGCTGAGGAACATCTTAATCCATTCAGGTGGTTTGGCCTGTTAGTTCACGGGGCCTACACAGAGGCTGGGGAATGTTTTGTAGATCCCGATCTTTATAAACATCTCATGTGGAGCCCACCATGTATAAGAAGTAATATCCTTCCATTGGGGTTTATGAAATATTTGAAGATGCATTTTGAATATAATGTAGTACAGTAAAAAGTGATTCATCAATGTTTACCACCCACTGGTTTTTTTCAACTGTATTATTTTTAGTATATTTGTAAAAAAAAAAAATCTGACCTGGAACTTCAATCCAAGGAACTCTATTGAATTAGGCGTCCTAATTACTGTGGGCCTAATTAAGTTGCAGCCTGACAGTTTGTTTGTTTGGGTTCCCCCCCCCCTTTAAACTTAATTTATTTCAACTTTCTTTGACCCATGACACCAAATATTTCCAGCATATCTGTCCTCCAGGGATGAGGAGTAACCTGATTTTTTTTTTTTTTTTTTTTTTTTTTTTTTTTTTTTTTATAATCTATTTATTTTTTCCCGGTTTCTGCATTTTCTTTGTAAACGGGCAACATATTTACCCTCCAAGCCAATATACTGTAACATTGTATTTAGTTTGGAGGATCATACTGCTGTATGAAACCCCAAGGCCTGTCTTGGTGCCGTTGTGTAATCAGTGACTGCATTGCCTTGTATATTATTAAAGAGAAATTAGGTACAACAGTGTTTTTGTTACTTTATGCTTGAATGAAGGAGAAAATTCTCATGGATATAGATAATATAATAATATTAATCATCCCCTTGTCATTCTTTCCATCAGGTCCTTTCACAGATGTAGTCACCACCAACCTCAAGCTGAAGAACCCCTCTGACAGAAAAGTGTGTTTCAAAGTGAAGACGACGGCGCCTCGCAGGTACTGTGTACGGCCCAACAGTGGCGTCATTGATGCCGGAGCTTCTGTCAACATCTCTGGTAAGTTTTCCAGGCACTGTTGTTTAAAGTTTGTCTTTTTATTCTTCCCTCTCTATGATCAGTGGGCAAACTTTGCTATAGCCCTAAAAAATTTTGTTGCTGATACAGAAAACTGGGCCAGGGAGATATGATTCACAATCCAAAAACATTATCCAAGTTAAAACCAATGACATTTATAAACTGAGTTTCCAAACCAGTGGCTGATGACACTGTACTCTGCTTCTTGTGGGATGATGCTTAAATTAAAATAGATCTGAGAGGAAATTTTCAGTCATTAACTAAACAAAAAACCAAGACTCCTTTTGAAAGGTTACTTGCTACACTTGTACGCACAGTGATGAAGAAGCCGCAGAAGGTTAAGTAACGTGTTTAATTCATATAGAAACTCAGCCATGGCTGGAGGCGTTATGTTCAAAGGGAAAGCGTCAATAATACCTTTTTAGAGAATATACTCAACTTTGGCACAAACAGTCATTTGAGGTAATTCGTTTGGTGATAAAAGGTCAAGGTTATTCTGATCCCTGAAAACACATTTTGGCCATAAGTCAAGCATTCATAAGTTGATTAACTGCAACTGCACCTTTTTGGCAGAGGCATACAACCACAGGGCCTTACTCAGTAGTGCTGTGACTGAAAAATTAGATTAAATGTGAAATGGAGCAGTTTAAAAAAAACAGAAATGTGAATGTAACAGCCTTTAAATACAGTATGTATTATGCTTCCTGTAGCTACAGCTTGAATTTCAATTGAATTTTCACAGATGACATTTTCACAGCAATATACACAGAAATGTGTCAGACTTCATTTCTTTGTCTGATATCTGTTTATCTGTGTAATATATCAGTTTTCCACATGCAGTGGAAAGTTTTCAATTTTCCAACATTTCTGAAAACAGTGTTGCTGGTGTATGTATGCATAGATACGTATACACACACTTATTTGTACACGTGTGTTGAGTTGTGTATTAGTATTGTCAACTTTTGGACCCAAGAATTCAGTAATTCTTATAAGGTTAGCAGTTCTTTTATTTGGTGTAACATTCCCTTTCCACGTGTGTGTGTTCAAGGTTATTTGCCAGATTGTGTAAAAAATTAACCTTTGTATCCAGTTTTAGCTCTTGGCTGCTTTTAACTATAGATTTTAACTGGATGAAAGTTTAGCTTTTTCTTGGTCTTCAGATGTCTGGATCTTAAGTTATGATAGAAGGAAGCTGGGAAAACATTACTTGCTCTACACCCAGCTGGACAGCGCACAGACACAATTTTAATGTGGAACTGCTTTGTGCAGTGTTTTTAGTGGATTAAATCATAGCCTGTATTTATCTTGGTGGAGAGGACCACCACAAATAGACTGGCTCACAGTAAAAAAAACTCTTGAATGATTGATCCCCAAAAGAATCTTGAATATAGATGTTGATTGCAGTGAAGATAAACTCCCATTGTCAGTATTTTGAACAGACCCTACGTTGCAGAAAATAACACATTGTGTGCACAATAACCAATGAACAAAATTAAGTTTGAAAATTATTTCTCTAACTCTGTGAGATTGAATAGAAATAGCAGAATTTGTTGTTGCATAACCAGCATGGATATGATGGAAGTATTAATGTTAATGACTTGGTTGGCATTTTCTCTGTGTACAATAGAGATGCTCAAAACGTTAACACTTTTTTTTTGTTTTCATTCACAGTCATGCTGCAGCCTTTTGACTATGACCCCAATGAGAAAAGTAAACACAAATTTATGGTGCAGACAATTTTTGCCCCATCAAATGTTTCTGACATGGATGCACTGGTAAGTGAACGTTTACTCACTCGTTGTTTTTGATTAAATAAACTGTTAAAATGTGTCTATTATACAATCCTTGTCTTTTCCTGCTGCAAAGAACACTGCACACATGTATTTGCTTCAAATTTTTAGATCATTTTTAGAAATAAATGGAAAGGACTAAAATATATAGCATTTTTAATATGGGTATTCCATAAAAACAGTTACTGTTCATTCATTTGTCAAAGATTTGTTGGTTAAGAGTCGAACTGCAGAATTAGGGGTCAGATTCTACACGTGACTGAAGCAAGTGAGTCTATTAAAAATGTTGGACCTTTCCAAGACTTCAGATCTGGCAGATCTAACACTAATACTAACAGGCCTTGGTCTGTCCACGTATTCTTATTGGCTCAAAGAGATTATGCAACATGTCAGACTTGGAGATATTTTCTCCAAGGGTCTGCTCTGGGATTCTGTGCTATTTGGCAGCCAGTTTTGAAATTAATAGAAAAATGCCTAAGACATGGAAACAGATAAAACAGTGCTGTTTTAATTTGGTCATGCAAGGCTGGTGGGTGCATAGTAGTTAGGAATTGACAAGAGTGTACTATTTTTATTTTGTGGAAATCTTCAATAAATGAATGAAGAAAGACACAGCTCTTAGCCAAGCATTACCTGAAGTAGATAGCATGCTCCGGTTTTCTGTTATAAGCAGTGAACACAAGATAAAATCCATTTTCAACACAAGTTGGTATCATTTACTTTCTAATGTTGTGTATTTTAAAAATGATAGTTGTATTATTAGAAGAGGAGCACTGTTCACATGGCCATGCCTAGTAAGTAGCCTAAGTGCCACGCACTGTACCATTATGAAGGAATCAGTGAAAGTTTGTCATCCGCTCTGACAGTACAAGTGTTCCATCACTCATACTGAAGTTTAATCCCATTTACAGCAGATATTTTATTTTAGCCATTGAGTTTTTGGATGGGTTGCTGGCTTTCTGCTGAGACACTAGATCAAATCGGGCTCTGTGCTCTTGCAGAGGGCTGTTAGATTAG
This sequence comes from Echeneis naucrates, assembly GCF_900963305.1. Lineage (NCBI taxonomy): Eukaryota > Metazoa > Chordata > Actinopteri > Carangiformes > Echeneidae > Echeneis > Echeneis naucrates. The sequence goes on along the minus strand of NC_042527.1, from coordinate 17,640,627 downwards.
CAGCAGTTGAACTAATTATGATGCATTATACAGCAGTCCACCAGAGGACAGCAAAGGCTGAGTCAGTCGCAAAAACATGCACATACCCCTGTAAGTCCTGTTCATGAACTGGCTTGTCCTGAATGAGGAGCACAATACAGTAACTGGAATCTGCTTAGATTACTGATCTGTGTCAGATAAATTCATTCTGTGGTATTTCCATGACCTTTTGAAGTTCTGTGCTAAATCTTTCTCAGATGCAGATAGTTTAATTCACTCATGTATAATTCTGTGTTCTTAAAACATTTTAATGACAAACGTTTTTCTTCAAAATCACAAGTTTCTGAGTTAAATAGCAGAAATTTGTGGAAATGTCCAATTTTAGTAACAGTAACAGATGGCTCACTGTGGGGGGAAATGTCTCCGAGGTTATAAGTCTTTTTAGAGGACATTGCGCTTGCTTTATTTAAAATCTATAGATTCAAGGCTGCATTGCATGTGGGTAAGTATGAAGTAGGTTGACGTTATTGAGTTTCTGTGTTGTGTGGATAGATTCCAGCTGCTAGCAGTTTGAGCTGATGAATAACATGTCCATTTTTCATCTCCACCAGTGGAAAGATGCGAAACCCGATGATCTCATGGATTCCAAGCTGAGATGTGTCTTCGAGCTGCCTTCTGAAAACGATAAAGTGGTAAGAGGTGCTGCTCAACATTGGAAACCGATTCCCCATAACCTGAAGTTTATATTTTTGTTGGTGAGGGCTAGAGGTGATGCTAAACTTAAACTGCAAAAATAGCACTGCTTTCCATAGGAGTAAAACATTGAGAGGAAAAATTAAGTAAAAAAAAAAAACAAAAAACGAAAAGGTAGAAAGAGCAGTACCAGTGGAAAAAATGGCCAGCATCCTGATATTGAATAATTAAAAAAGGGGGAGCGAAAAACTGTGACTGTGCTCTAGAGCAGAGATGGAATGAGAGATAAAAATAGCAGACATAGCAGAGACAGATATACAGTTGTGTTTCTTTGTCACTCTAAATTTTGCATTTCCACGACAGGCGTCAGATATGCTACCTACATCAGGGTCAGGTGTAAATAACAACTGCTGTGCAAGTTTGAAGATCAGGAAAGATGCTGAAAGATGAAGGTGAACGGTAAACGGTGGTGGCTGGTAGCAGTTTGTTCCAAACTCTACTACTAACACTGACGAACGAGCCCAAGGTTAGCTCAGATTTAAGAGATTTTTCATTCAACTCTACACAAGTCAAGTACATAGTTCTAGTGGTCATGTTGTATTGGTTTATATTAAAAGCCAACCCAACATTAAAATGACCAATAAATACTTCACTCTGCTTGTTGTATTTTCAGTTGTTGAATGATAGGATTTATTAGAGGGCTGTTTTGGATGTTATTAGGTTTTTGTGCCTATAAGTGTAATCAGGATTAGCACACAGTGCTGCGCCACAGCTCAGCAGATCTTTAACATTCAAGTGAAAACCAGGACCATGTAGGGTTTAAAAACAAGTGTGGTTGTCAAGATGCATTGGATGAAAACTGTGGGGGATAAAAACTAAATTAACTAAAGGTACTGAGAATTTACATAATTGAGGTGAATCAAACAGTTCCTATCATGATCAACAATTTAATTTGGCAGTTGTGATTTTGATAAATTTTCTCTTGCTAAATGAATACGCACTTAATGTTTTCTTGGTACGTACCGTGTAGTATGATTGAGTCCAACAATGACATGTTTATGAATTCTTGACTTAGGTTTGGGCAAAAGTAAAAATAGCATCATATCCTGTCTGTCTGCTGCTTGTTAGCCTCGTCTACAATGCAGTACTTTCATTACAAAGCCCCCCTCGTGTCCCCTTCCTGTCTTGTTGTCTGCCCCACAAAACAAAGCCACAACCAATGTGTTTTGGAGAGATGTTTCCTCCCTGGGCTCTATGAATTGGCACTGTGAGCTTCTGGGCCTCAGGACAACGCTGCCTTTCTTTGTCACAGGCTCATGTCTAGAGACTAACGCTCCTACTTAGTCCAGGGCATGCTGGATTTCACTTCAGTGGTTCTCTACCTCTCGTTGTTGGGCAGAATGATGTGGAGACGACCAAAGTGGCCCCGGTGATGAACTCTGCGAAGGCCGACCCGGCAGCAGCCACGGTGCCTGTTTCTGCTCCACTGGACGACTCGGAGATGAAGAAGGTGCAGGAGAAATGCAAGAGGCTGCAAGCTGAGATGAGCAAGCTGGTTGAGGAGAACCGGCAACTAAAGGTCAGACATTCTGATTTAAGAATATTTGTACTATGATTAAAGTATTGTGGTTTGGTTGTGTGAAAATCAGGAAGCGAAGTTGTATAGCAAAATTACACGATTGCAGTGACTACATGTTGAATAAATGTTGAGAGAAAACTGACTTCACTGATCCTATCAACATTGTTTGTGTTGTGACGTTCCTTCAAGTGGAGGTTTGCTAAATTGCTAAAAGTTACCAAAATGTCATGGATGCTGTCTGTCAGTGGACAGAGCACCATTAAGCAATGAACGTCAGACCTGTGTGTGATTTTTGGCCTGACCTTAACTGGATCACTGTATGCTAATTAGCTTGGCTAAATAGAGTTGACAGCAAACATATCACATTTAAGGTCAAAGAATATATCACGCTGAATACTGTTGAACCAGAAGGTCGAACGACAGACTGACATTCAGAGACAAAATAAGACTGGATGTGACATTCTCTCACAGCTAGAGTTAGGGAACTGTGGTCTGCAGACAATCTGATAAGCAAAAGATTTGCAGATCCCAAACGATTGCGGCGCTTTCTGCATGCATCAATACCGGGCAGGTTGTTTTCCTGAACCAGATACAGATCACATGTGAATAGCAGGTGTAAAGAGCAGTATGTGTGTGTGTGTATGTGACCTCAGTCACCGATCCATTTCAGTTCATCACAGATTGTTTTCTGCTCTTCATACATTTCCTCTGCTTTGCAGGAGGATGGCATTAGAATGAGGAAGGTACCCCGCTCAGAGCACATGACATCAAACTCAACCAGCTTCCTCGGCCGGGAAGCCACCACCGCCTCCCTGCCCTCTCTTCTCGTTGTCATAGCAGCCATCTTCATCGGTTTCTTCTTAGGGAAGTTCATCTTGTAGACTGGGAGATGCATGCCAGCCGTATCACCCACCCCAGCTGCGGAATTAAAAAGGCCTGGAAAAACCAACAAGTCTTTCTGTTGACTTTGCCATATCATTGGTAGTGTGGCCTACAGTGAACACATCTGTACAGCATCATTCAAAGGCATCGCCTTTTTACAATCTCACATGGTTAGTTCACACACAATTGAGAAAAGAAAGGCGACAAAAGTGATTGCCCCCCCTCCTCCTCCTCCTCCTACTCCTCCTCTTCCTCCTCCTCCTCCCCCCCTTCTTTTTCTCTTTTGATGGCTGGATTACACAGGTAATGTGGCGGGACAATGAAAGATGTATACTATCAGTCCCCATGGAAGATGCACCTAGTAGGACCATGGGCGAGAGAGGCAAGTCAAAAGATTAGATTTTTTTTTTTTTCTCTCTCTCTGTTCTCTGTTTTTAATAGGAATTGAATGGAATGTTGTGTGTCTTGTAAATGTTGTTTTAAATCCTTTTAAACAAAAAAAAAAGGAAAGAACTTCCATCAAAATGACATGCAACACCTGTTGCTGGATTGCCTCTGAAGTAAATCTGTTCAGTTTGTAATTTCTACTTCTTGTCTTGGAATGTTCAGGTCCAGCTGGGGATATAGGTGCCTCCTCCTTGTACATTTCTATCCTTTCCTTTTCCTCCCAACACCAATGCAGACTTTATATTATTAATTATTATTAATATTATTATACAAAGCATATATTCCTTCTGAGGCAAATATTGACTGAAACAAGGTCTCCATTCTTAAAAACCTGTCCCATGGTATTAAGCATTGAAGAAATAAAAATGAAAAAATGTGGTTTCGATAGCTGTCTTTTCCTGCATCTCTCTCCAATGATGCACTTCAAAAATTCGTTTTGTGCCGTTAAAAATGACTACTAGGATTTTTTGTGCCACGTTTCCCATCAGTATTGTGTTTTTTTTTTTTCTTACTCTACAGTCTGAGCTGACCATGTGTTTTAAATACTTTTTAGTTATGACTATTTGGTTATTTCTGTTATAAGATGCCAAGAGTCACAAAGTTTAAAAGGGAAAAAAGACTAAACCTCAGACTTTCTTCTTCTTTTTTCATAAACTTAAAAAGTAAATTTTCTGTTACTGGATCAAGTTTGAGGTTTTTTTGTTTGGAGTTTTTTATTTTTTTAATTTTTTTTTGGACCAGATGAATCAAGGTCGAAGTTTGGACCTCATCTCATTGCTAGTTAATTCAATATAGTTAGGAAGGAAAGGAATTTTTATTGCACGTTTTAATGATTCCATTTTGCACTGAAACTGTTACTCTGGATAGTTGAGCTTCTTCCAAAGTAATTTCATACACTTTTTGGTACATTGTGGTGTTTTGGATGACAAAATCTGTTGCGGTCGTTTGGGTCTGTACTTAACTCATTTCAGCCTGATGAGTAAAAATCAGAAACTTTTTTACAAGATGCTTGCTTTTCCCCAAAAGTGAAGCCTGCAATCATTTCATTTAGGCAAAAAGTGAGATGATTGATGGCGTCTCCTGGAGGAAGGGGCCGGGAAAAGACCACGAGATGAACTTACTTGGCAGTAAAGAGTGGGAAAACTCTATGTCATTAGTGTCAGGTATAAATACATATAAATTTCACTTAATATACTCGATTATCTCCAATTTAATTCCCACGTTTTAAGGCATCTGTCTAATTAAAAGTAAATAACTAAATAAGAAATAGATGTTTCTATTCAATTAGAATTTTTTTTAGGCCGTTCAGCTTTATCAGTAACATTGAACTTACATGTAATAAGAACTAGATGCAAAAAGTTGTCATCAAATTTGCAGTATGGCCAGTTGTGTATCTGATATCCAAACCACAGGAGCATGTGACTTTGATAAAGTCAACCTGCATTTTTAAGCTAATTCTATCTATGCTACAGAGCTGCTAAATATTATAAACCATATTCTACAGACCAACATTTCAATGAACGAACAGAATAACGCATCGTCATTCTTCTAACACTTCTTATTCAACTAAATAAGACTCAGAGATTTTGTCTTTAGCAGTTTGATCCCACCAGAAACTGTCGGTATGCATGTTTGTCTTGGTGCTTCTGGGACTTACCATTGATGTGTCTAATAAGGTTCAGGACTCACAGCTGCAGCAAATAAGGAAAATAAGTTTCATTATCAGACTTGACAGGGATTTCAAAAGCCATGTGCTACCATTGTGTATCAGAAATACTCAGTCCCTGTCCCCCAACTATCACCACTTGTGCTTTGTCGTTTCAAAATGGAATTTTCATTTACTCATTTATTTTCGCTTGCGTGTGTGATTCTTTTGTTTTTAAAGACGCGCCTAAGCCCGTTTGGGTTTGTTAAAATATAAACTAATCACAACAGCTAGGTGTCAGCGAATAAAAGTGAGACTTCTGAAACTCAAGTAACTGCTTGAGAGAACGCATATGTCCAAAAAGTAAATTAACGCCTGAGCTCAACACAACACCATGCTGATGACATCTAAAAGAGCCTCCAGTCTAAAGCCACATTTCGCCTTCAGTGCAGAGATGGTTGTTCTTGGCAGCTTTCATGTGTAACTCCCTCTTACATCAACTCCCTAAATCCATAAAAAAAAAAAAAAAAAAAAAAACAGTTTTAGATGCTCTAAAGAAAACATTAAATCTTATGAAGGGATTAACAAAAATATTTTTCCTGGTTGATGTTCCGTATGTGCAACACAAAAGCTACTGTGGCTGTAAGACGAGGAGGAATGTAAACAATAGATCAATAATGGAAATTATAACATTTTTAATCTTCTACGGGTATCCAGTTACAAAGACATTTCTTGGAGCCTAGTTCAGGTTCTTTAGTCTGCGTACACTGAACAAACCGACGCTACAGAAAGCGTTTGTGAGCGACTTACCACGCAGGTAACGCGACGACATCTTCAGACAAGAGATTCAGCACTGGGAACCAATGGCTGTTGTCTAATAACCACAACCTGATGACCTTATTCCCAATGGAGGTATGTTGAATAAAAAAAAAAAAAAAACACCTGGAGGAGCAAAGAGCACAAAGTCTGTTTTCATTTCCTTTCACTGATTCCTCTGGGATTCAGACAGCTGCACATCTGAACAGCTCAAAAGTGTCTGAACATATTTAATTATACCTGCTGACCAAATTTCACACATTCAATCCTTTACTTATTGTGCGCAAGATCTCAGGAGAATTTGGAAATTGTTGGGATTCGTTTTCATAATATTTGGTGACATTTTTAACAACGTCTTTGTGTGAGTGGCTTGTGACTTTTGCATGAGTCAAACCAGCATTCCTATATAATTTCATTAGTGGGTCATAGACTCAATTATTGTGTCAAATGACCTTTAACACTAAAAAAACAAAACAAAACTGTAAATTCAAATTTAGATCTCGAGCAAATGGAGGACATTATTAATGACAGAAACAGTGGCAGGTGTTCAACAGTTCTGGTGAAATTATTGAGAGAACATGTTATAAGATCAGATTTTATATTCTTCCCCTTGTGGAATAAAAAATTTGACTTATTTATCAAAGCAATACTTATGGATCAAATTATTATTTCATGTAATTTTACACCCGTTTACCAAACTGACAGATACTTTATTTTCCAGTTCTAATTGAAGATGGAATGTCTTAAGTTGCTTTAATTATTTTGCTAATTTTACAGCAGTTATTTCGGAAACGAATATATTTAACTTAATTTTCCAGGTAGTTTCCAAATCCCAGTCAAAAAAAATAGCTCAATTTCAAGGTCAAATGTCAAGCCAGTGAAAATGCAGCTATGAGCAGGAGATGAAGGAGTTTTATTGTATCCCAAATAACAGTTTGTCACCCAGTAGATGACGGAAACTGCTGCAGATTTCAAGCTATATTAAAAAAAAAAAAAAAAAACTTGCTGTAATATAAGTCGGGTGATTTCTTTTTACTGTAAACAGCGACTCACAGGCATATCTCCTCAAGACAAGGAGCTCTTTGTCCGAGAGTTCAATAGAGAAAATGTTTCCCCGCATCAAACTTGAATTTTGTAGGTAAATACGCTTTATAAAACATCACAGGGCTGTGAGGATATATAGACATCTTTGTATATTTGTGGAAACTCGGGCCAGTTTGTCTTTGGTTCCACTGTAAAGTGCAGTTTCTGTGGTGCAGCAGTGTTGGAGTCTTTGGCAACTGGGGCGGAGTTCAGAGGATCGGGGGCACCAGTTTTCATCCTTCTCCTCCTCAAAGAGGGAAAGTTAAACGTGAACATATGTTTTAAAAAAGCAGTCTCTCTGTCTGCTGTTGTAATCCACACTCTTGTTTGGTGTCTTTATGAGAAAAAAAAAAAGAAAAGCTCAAACTGCCTGTCTAGCTTTGCCAGAAAAGCAGCACGGACATGGCGAACGCAGCCAAAGCCACAGTGACGTGTTTCTCGCTGCCCCTGTGCCATCCCGTGCAGTCGTTGTGGTGCAGCAGAGGCCTGTAGCTGTCGTCCCCTTGGCCATGGTTGGACGGCTGGCTGCTCGCCGAGCACTGGACCAGCGGCATCTGGTAGGACGTGGCTCGCTTGTCCGGGCGGTCCGGACTGGAGCCGTCGCTGGGACGCTGGCCGTTGTAGAGCAGGTAGCGGCCGTGGGCGTCCTGCTCCATGCGGAAGAGTTCGTACTCTGTGTGCGGGAGCCGGATGCCCAGCGCCACGCAGCCGTTCGTTACGGTGACGTCCTGCTCCACCCCGACCTGCCAGGACCCCTGGGCTCCGCACTCGTTACCATTGAAGACGTTCAGGAGGGAGGTGGTGGCCAAGTCCATGGGCGTCACCCTCATGTGGTTGACTAGAGCGAGGAGGACACAAGAAGATGTGTTGGCTGCGAGGGATGTATCGCTGCAGAGTGACACTAAACCTGAACAAGGCCCTGAAACAACGGCCCTCATGTAAGTACCACTGGTCCCTCAGGGATCATGTTTAGGATCCTCTCTGAAACTCGCCCAGACTTTCGAGTAACACTGACGGGGTTTTGTTTCTGTCATCTATAAAATGAGGCCAGACTTTAATCTGTGGTGTCAGGAAATGAAAGGTCAGACTTCTCAGTGTCTCCAGGATTTATTTAAAACCCATGTGATTGTCTGACTGATCCTTTCACTTCTTTTTAGTGTTAATTAAAACAATGCTATCAGAAATATACACCAGGATAAAAGAAAGTGTCTTTATAGCGTAACTTGATATGAACAAACAGCCTCCAATATCATTAGTCATCACCAATAGTCATCTGAACTTAACTCAAATGAGCTGTCAGTTTCTTAATGTGTCATGCTGTTCAATTTATTTGTAAAAAGGAACTTGTGGCAGTAAACCTGCGCAGTAAATATGGTAAAAAAAAAAAAAAAAAAAAAGGGAGCTCACAAACGAACGTGTGACACCTTGTTTACTTAATCCTGCACTAACTTAAATTAACTAAATGTATTAAAGAGGGAGGGGTGTTCCAGAAAGAGATTTTTAGAATTCAAGTTGTGAATAAAAATGATCAGCCTGCTACCTTTGAAGACGAAGTCCGTCCCGCCCATGACCCGGGTGGAGTGAAGGCCCCGGCTGTAGCGTCCGCGGGCGTAGATGGTGAAGGTTGGGTGTTTGCAGACGGGGTCGGAGTAATGGTAGTAGTGGCCCTCCCAGGTGTGGTTGTTGTCGTGGAAGATGAAGTGGCGGGTGAGGAAGAGGACCTCGGGCCGGACCTCGCAGCGCTGGCTCACCCACTGACCGTACAAGCCAACCGTCAGGTCGGCCCGCGGCGGCAGGATGGGGGGGTGGAACTCATCAGAGCGGTAGATGATGCGACAGGCGATGCAGCCGTGGTCGTGGTTCTGGAGGCAAAGAGAGGAGAAGGTTTCCCCGATGGTGAGGTACAGCTTCTAGCAATTTACAGAAGTTACCCGTCAAAAATTTAAATCAGCTGTCAGGAAACACGGCAAAAGAAAAAACAAACAAAACACTAAATGGTTTATTAAATAATATAATAGAAAAAATGGCTCTTTAAAAAAGACAAAACATGCAAAAGGTCAACTAGAAATTCAAATTTCTGAATAAAAACAGACATCAATAAATTGACATTAGCAGCATTGAGCTTTGATTTAATATTTAAATGTTACAGATGTTGATGTGGGAGACTTTGGCTCCTTATGGTCATTTTTTTTTTTTAACATTACATTAAAGGTGCCGCCTGTCCGATTTGAACATTTCCAGCTTTTGCACCCTCTTGTGGTGAAGTCACTGAAACATGCGTGAGCTGAAAGTGACATCAAGCTGCGCTGATTTCAGCAGAAACACAATGAACCTGTCAAACTGAAGTGCAGCATTAAACTTGAGTCAACAACCTGTTGAACTGTGAGTTTGTAAACATTTTACAGCCTGGAGTTGCCGTTCAACATCTTCCTGCTAAGATCTGCCATGTTGGAAGACATCTGTCAGCACTGAATTTTTTATTTTTTTATTTTTTTTTAAATCCATCATCTCTATATTGTGTCGTGAAATTCGCATAAAAAGACGGCTGGCGTCAGTTCAGAGGTGAAAGAGGAAAATCTGTTTCCCTCAGTCTGAACCGCCGTTGGAAGCCGGACAAGGTTCCAGCATTTTCTCAGCGATCACATCATTTTACAGGAAAAGACAGACGTCGGGTCCAACAAAAAGCCATGACACAGGAAACACCAAGGCGAGGTTTCAAACACTGCGATTCCTTTTAAAATTGCTGCGTTATTGACAAGTGAGGATTTTGCTAATCCATTGATGCCCAATAATCACTCTTGAGTTCAGATCGTTTTTGGTTTAGCGGCGCCCCGGAGCTGCATGTGGTCACGGTCTCCACAGACAGTGACAGCTGTGGCGTCTCTGGCTGCAGAGCGAACTTGAGGTCCTGGTGGATTCAGGGCTGGAAGCCCTCATAGTGTAATCCACCAAACTCCAGACCGAACTCCAGGGAGGCCGTGGAGCTTTTGTTATTTGAGGGTGGTCAAAATTTAAGACCTAACCTCAGTGACCCAATCACTCTTTTTCCCAGACAACATTCAGCCTGCAGGAGATTTATGGAGCATAAAGAAGAAGAAGAAGAAACTGTGACTGTATCACTACATCCTGCATATGAGATAATCCCAGTGCAGTGAGAGGTTAATGGGAAAGGCTGTGACGGTCTATGAGAGTTAGGAGTTTAATAATTAATTAATAAATAAATAAATAAATAAATACATACATACAGTAGACGTGTTTAAATTCACATCTAAGTTTAAAGTCACAGTTCTTTCCTAAAACTAAACCATAGAATAGTAAAATTGAATTGAGCAACTTAACAATTGGAGGTTTTAACTCGAAGGAGCCAAACACAGTCGAGATTTTCTTTCTGCGAAAGAAATCAAATGTTGTCGGACCAGCTCCCTCACTTCTGTCGCCTTTTTCATGTTATTTCATGTTATTGTCAGAACAACGTGGAGCTCTGCAGTGCAGAGCGTAGTAACACTGTCTTCCATCTCTGCCTTCCGGACAGACAGAGGGTTTCAGAGTCGTAACCAAAAGCTGGGACACACATTAATAGTTTCCATGAACTTTCAGGACTTAATTTATGTCCATTGCTGCAGGAACTGATTTCTACGTCCCTTGAAAACGGCCTGATTCCTGTGAAATTCACATGATGTTTCAGTTTTCGGTGACCTGAACTTTTTAGACAGGCAAGAGTTCCTGTAATCGTGACGGAGATCTGCAGGAACTCCGGGCCCATAAAACAGAGACAGTCTGTCTGAGCCAACATGAAACATAGTCCAACAAAGAACATGTTTTTCTTCAATGAATGGTGATCATCTGAGGACACAAGTAGTACACATGTGTGTGTGTGTGTGTGTGTGTGTGTGTGTGTGTGTGTGTGTGTGTTGTAGTAGGGTGGAGGTGGCTAACACAATGAGATGTCTTCCAGGCTCTCTCATATGCGAACAGCTCCGTGTTTGTGCATCATCCATTTTTTTTTTTTTTTTTTTAAACCGCGCTAATATCCAATTTTCTCTCACTAAACAACTCCTACACACAAGTAGAAGCATTTCGTTTAGCCTTCTTCTAGCACAATGAACAAATCTGCTTTTCCTCTTTCCAATGTCACCAGCATGTGACGAAACACCCAACACCTCAGTTGAGCACAGATTTCTTTGCTCTTTTGGCGGGTGGGGGGGATTAAAATAATTCTCAGTGGGCTACCATGTTAATTTCACATTATCCTTAATGTACACAGTGCTGGTTTAGTCTGCATATCCTCAAACCTGCAGGGTTTCCTCTAAGCACACAAAGACTCTCTGAACAAATGAATGCTGAGCTTTTCATTATTGAAGAAATGAGTCACTAGACCTCGAGCTGTGGAACAGTTGGATCAACAACCAATAACTTATTTATGGCCCATAAATTTCTCGCATGTCAGTCTGTTTTCATCCGTATCAAGTAATCAATGCCACAACTGCACTCTGAATCTCTTCTAAAGTTTACATCTTGTTTGTAGGAAAGTAGAAATGAAAACGTATCTAATTCATGATAAAGACTGGCTCTAAAATAACAGAAATATCCTTCAGACTGTGTGGTTTCTCTTTTTTAATCATTTAATTCCCCGTACAAATTCCTGACACTTTGTTGTATTTATGTCCACAGAGAGCTCTGCTCTGCAGTATTTCATCCTTGACAGATGTTTAATTTAAGTGTCTAGACAATATTAATAGTGAATAAATTATACAAATGTATGTAATTTTGTATCCGAACACATTTTCGGCCCTGAGTTGCCTGAACGAGCTCCAGCGCTAAAGGTCGGACAGGCTGTGCGTTATGTGGCCTGAGAGGCAGAACTCAAGGAAAACAAACCAGCAGCTCTTTCTATTGGCACGAGCGTCTGAGGTCATCACTAATTAATGTGTCTGTTTAATTGGTAAAAAATGTTATCAGATAAAGAAAATGAGCAGTTTTGAACGTCTATTATTGTGACTTCCTGTTATCTCGTCGTCATTTTGAGGCAGCCAGTCGCAGAAGAAAAAAAAACAACAACCCATAATTAGGTATACATTTTCTCTCTCTTCAAATTTAACAAACACTTGAGTGCGGTTTCATCTTCTCGTGTAACTCTCACTAAGGAAGCCCATAAGCGAATTTCCCCAAAAATTTATAATTATATCTTGAATTTTCAGACGGGGTGTGTTTGCCTTGGTTATAAAACCTCCTGCTTCGACTTATGGCCATTGTGGTTGCAATCTACTTGCATCATCTCAGCTCCAGCTTTGATTTTTTATTTTATTTTTTTTTACCCTGCCAATCCCCCCTCCCCCCAAAAAAAGTAAGAGTTAAACTGAAGTAACTGAAAATGATGTAAAATATCTGAGGAAACTTGGCGACTAGTGATAATTTTCGGCTGTTCTTTCAGGTAAATCATCTGTTGTTGGGTTGTGATGGAGAATTTTTACCTTTTAAGCAACCACACAAACCCAGATGATGTCAGTTTTGTAGTTTACTGAATCAATCGATTCATCGTCTCAACCCCACACCACATTCGTTGCTGCGTTTTGGCTGGGAAAACGTTGTTTGAACTAACTTTCAGGATTATAAATGAACAAGCAATGACAGCAAAATCTTCACACACACTTCATAAATAACAGGAAATGATAGCTGGGATAGCTCGAGTTGCTACAAGTTGTTGGACAGTTGTTTTTTTTTTTTTGTTTTTTTTTACCCTTTTGCAAAGAGAAACAAGGACACGATGGAGGTTATTACTGCCTTAGCTTCACATAAATTACCTTCATTCATTTCATTTTTTACTACATTGGCAAAAGCGTTTGTCCGAAGCGACGTACAAATGAGCTGCAATCCCAACCGCAGAAGATCAAGGCGCATTAGAAGTGAATTCACTTTGTTTGGCAGCCATCTTTCATTTGGACATGTTGGGGATTACTGCTGACAGTCCAGGAGCCAACATTTTACGAGGAAAAGAAACCACGCCACTCTTTAACATGCTTATTTAGAAACCTGCTGGTGACAGCAAGCAGAGCCATGTTTAGATTAACCTGCATCTGAATTCTATTCATATTTCTATATTTAGTACTCATTGTAAGCCATTCTTTTGTTCTTCCTTTTAATTTATTTGTATTATTTGTCCATGCTGCTGTAAGAGATTATTTTATCCACAGGGAAATTCTTTTATCTCTCTATCATAATAAGAGTCTTATTTTTGACCGATTGGCTTCGTTGCATATATTTTATGTGTGTTTCAGACAACGTAATTTGAACCAGACTCCGAGCACATTACGGTGCATCGTTGCAAATGAGTTTCTACATAATGGATACAAGCAAAAAACAGGAGAACCGCTGAAATGCTTTCCCAACATAAAAACAGCTCCCTTTCTAACGAGGTCGTTATCAAGTGGTGATTACGCTGCTTCAGTGATGTGGTCGTGAACCAGGCGGCAAAAAAAACCAACAAAAATAACCCAAAACAAAACAAAACTGAAAAGCTTACAAAACAAAGTCTCCTTCCTTGCTCTTGCATCACTGCTGAGGTCTGCCCAATAACCACAAATTACTGGCACCAGCAAACGTCCTGGCCTGGGACCAGCTCCGGGTACAGAATTTAAGATTAATGGATTGGCTCTACTACACGGCAATAAAAAGAAAATCCCTGAAAAGAAACCAATTACAACCTCAAGTGATGGAGAGCACGCTGTGTGTAGGAAGGAGTGAGATAGTTTTCCCTAATATTCATGAGAAAAAAAATATAGATTTTCAAACCTAATTTGCCGTCCGTTTTCAGTTGATGACAGGCTGAGACCAAAAGCTATAAAAATACTCCACATTTATACAGCTGAAAATGTATTGTAATACCGGCCAGTGTTTCAGAAGCTCAACCAGAATACTCACTCATGTCTGTTGTGATCTAGCATTTAAAAGATCTATTACGATCATTTTATTTGAATTTTTAAATCATCTGTAGCATCTTTTTCCAGCAACGATGGCCCCATTAACTGTAAGGAGTTCATTAGCGTAGTTAAATGTTAACACCATGTTCTTTTGATGATCCTCAGTAAGGAGGACGCTGCTCCGATGCAGCAGTTTTTGTGCAGAAGTCATTTTTAAGCAGAATTTCCTGCAGCTCCAGTGGAGCGGGCTGCTGGCAGAAATCTCACACGTGCATCTCAAAATCTCGGCGCGACAAACGAGTTATGAAACGCAGCGAGGTTAGTGAAGTACGCAGGAGCATCAAACGGAAATACTCAGGGAGGCTAAAGTACTTGAGTAAAAGTATTTGTGATTACTTCCGGAAAAGCAGCTGCAGATACTGTGAATCACGCCTCCTCTTCCTCATGCCGCAGTATGAGTCGAGCCTCAGGCACGCCTGAGCTCAGACCTGGTATGTTCTCACCGGAATAATTCACATGGCCGCATGATTCCAAACTCTGGGAATACCACATGTTGATCTCTTCCAGAGATAGAGCCGGGTTTCACGCTGTTCCTCCGTGGGCCGGGGGGGGGATTAAAGAGAGCAGCTCTGGTCATTATACCGCCGCGGGAGAGCTTGTCAGATCACAAACCCCTCACTTCACACTCCGTTTACATTCTGATCAGCAACACCAAGCCCCGTCATCCGCATACAAATGGATGTTTATTTAGACAGCAGCCCTGACCGGGATTTCATTGTAATCTCTTTGGAGGGTGACAGTGAAAACACCACTCTAGAGTTTCATCCAGCAGGGAAACTGCTGTTCAGCAGTGTAAATAGAGAAATTACATCCAAAAAGCACACTAGAGAGAGAGAGGAGGGGGGGGGGGGGGGGGGGGGTAGGAGGATGAAATGAGCATGAACAAAGTTTCTGCTTTCTCCGATGGAAAATGTTTGGTGTGTACGGGGTTTAAGTGCATAATTCAAATATCCACAGATTCTTAATCACATTGTGATCCAAGAGTAATTAAAATTTTATGCATTTTTATCCATTTGGTGTAACAGATCAAGTTCTCAATTGCAGAAAGTTACAATAAATTAACTTTGCAGCTGTCTGCACGTCTTAGGACTTTGTTGCTTTTTCTTTTTTTTTTAAATCTGCCACTCTGAAACAAAATGAGGAGTCTCACTGTCATATGCTGTCTTCCTCAGGCGTCCTCACTGCCTGGAGTAGACTGCATTTAAAGATAACGGCCATAAAATTTTTTTTAAAATTTCAGCTAAAGCCCTTTTTGGTGGTTCTGTCTCTTTGCAAACCTCCCTGCGCCAAACCAGATTTGGGTATGTGGCTGATTAACGGATGCCTTGATCATCATTATTGGCAGTATAAATAATAAATAAGACATTGACCTTAGAGGCCGTCCCCGTTGCAAACAAGCCCCAACCACAGACTGGATATGAAGGAGGACGTAGCAGCTCCGAGAAGTGAAGCCATGATCGAAAAAAAGCTGCATTTCATATCATGACCATCAGGGGGCGACTCCACTTGGCGTAAAAAGAACAGTTTTTATTTGTGTCAATGAGACACTTTTTACTAGCTCAGATTCTTCAACATAACTCGACATTTAAAAAAAATAATAATAATAAAAAAATTCGCATCTCGAGGAAAATAGACCATAAAACAAGGGATTTTTAGGACCTGCTGGAGAAACACGAACTCCAAAGATGGTTTCAAAAACAGCAGCAGAACGGTGACTCAAATTAACGGGCTCTCGTGGGGATGCAGAAGACTTCCCGATATTGTTGCTGCTTAGTTATTGACGAAATCGTGCTCCAAATCAGAGCAGAAATGAATTTGAAACATGAGCTTTGCAAACGTTTTGTACGTTTTGAGGGAAATGAATCAGCAGCAGAAAGGACCTGGGGGCCCTTTTCCTTCTCACGTAGTGGACTGACCTTGGCATTTTGCAGGGCGGTCTGGTAGCTGGAGGGCTTGTAGTACAGCCTCTGTGACGGCTCTGTGTGGATATCTCCCAGAAACAGCTCCTCCACCAGGTGATCCAGGTTGTGGTGCAGGTACTGCTTTTCCACCCTCAGCAGCTGCAGCTCGTGCATGGCAAAGTTGAGCTGCCTGGAGCAGTCGTAGCCGCCCTCCTCGCTCCACAGCTCGTAGATCACGCTGGGCTCCCAGGGGCCCTTCACGGCTCCCCGGCAGCTGTGGTTGAGCCGCTGGCTGAGCTCTTTGGCCACCGTGGCCGTGTGACACACCATCTGGACACGGTGGAGGTGGTATTCCGCCTCCGTGCCGCCGCGGATGATCCAGGAAGCCTGTCGTAGGCGCAGACGACCCCGGATCACCAGAGTGTAGGTGGGTTTGGTGCAGTGGTTGTCCTCGTAGTAGAACTGGTGAGCCTGGAAGGTGTTGTTGGGGTAGAAAATGTAGGATCGCGTCAAGAACTCCGGCCCTGGTCTCACCTCACAGCTGCAACCAAAAACAGAAGAAGGGTAAATGAGCATTCATGGCACGATTTTAGACTGAATTGAACTGTGTTGTTGTACTCCACCTGGGGTCAAAGATTTGTTATGTTTGTGTGGTAGCATCACAAACGTCAGTCATTTTGTTGCCACTTTGGGCCAGTTAGAAGAATGTTAACAGTTAAAATAATGTGTTTACAAGTTATGGCTTTGAGAAAACAAAAACCCAAAACGATGTGAATTTGGTCATGTGGTAAATATACTGCTTCCGTTGCCGGGCTTACACATTTGTCTCTTGAGTTATAACCAAAAAAAAAGGTGTTTTGGGAAGTCATCATGACCTTTGACCTCTGGCTCCCCCTCCACAAAAACAACCATGAACCTCTGCTAAAAAAACAAAAGCAAAGAAAAGCTGGCCCAGAATGGCCAGTATGGATAATATCGATGTCCTGGCTTCATACCTGCAGGATACACAGAAAACAGGAAGCTGTGTCGTCGTTTACCTGGTGGACACCCAGTGACCCTCCACATTGGGAGGCATCTGCACAGTGATCCGGGCGCCGTTGTGGAGGTGCTTCAGCATGTGTTGGCATTTGGAGTCTTTGACCGCCCGAAGGCCGAAGGTTTTCTCCAGGGAGAGACGGCCGGAGTGGCCGTCTGCGTAGTGGAGGGACGAGCCTTCAGCCCAGCCTGATGGGAAGAACAGCCAAGAAGATTTCACTCAGTGTGGTGGGGTGAGGAGGAAGGACAGGCCATTCCTTACAGCCAGACAATCGAGATGACTGAACCACAAACACGGTGAAAATGGGCCTCACAGATAAAACCGATTGGTTCCACCTGAAGAGGTTTACAAATGAAAATGTTTTCTTTTATATCTTGACATCCTGATACTGTGATAGCCTGATGCCTGAGCCTGGGATTGGCTCACAGCAGCACAGCTCTTTAAGGCTAATCAAAAGGCTAACTACCCCCCCACCTTTTTTTTTCCTGAACCAAGTTTGCTCTCACGTTTTAAATGACCCGTTAACTGTCTGTTTGTTGTGTTTTGAGGCTTTAGTTCAATCGTTTGAACTCACGTTATCACCAAAGGATGACAGGGTTTTATCAGTGGCCTTCACATTGGCTTATCACGGGATGAAAAGGCAACGTTTGTGTACCAAAGCTGAACAACTAACACACAACTTTCTGCTCTCGCATAAAAACCGCCCCCCCCCAAAAAAACTGACATCAAGCTACACACAAAGTTAAAAGGACACAAGCAGCACTGAAATTCAGACACTCAGTTCTCATCCTGTCTGTGAATACCCTCAATGCACCACATGAAATAACAATACCTTCAGCAATGAGCCAAGCTTAGGGAGGATAAGATGTCGGAAATGAAAGCATTTTCAAAGCTCAGAGCCAAAGAAAGCCTTGAAGCTCACATTCCAGTGAGGATCTATTCCATGTAATACTCTAATATAATCAGAATCTGCCTTGAAATGGGAAGACTTTTCATTGAATTCTTCCTGTCAGACCTGACTCGCCTCTCAAAAATGATTTTAACGCCGAGGAATGTTTGCCTGTGCTTTAATTCGAGACTAATAAAGTCTTACGGAGGAACGCAAACATCTGATTAAAGGAAGACAAACGCTCCACAAGGAACAAAGATATATCCAGCTGTTTTACACCCCAGTGAGTCAGCTCTTGTCAGCCGAGGCTTGTGTTTAATTCACCACATCACAGCTCTGCTCTGTGGAAACACCGGACAGTTGATCCCCCGACTCAGCTGGTGGAATTAGTAATGCAGCTCTGCTGGCTGGAGCCGCGTTAAAAATCAAAGGAAAGGCTTCACAGCAGTTTGCTGCATGTTATACGTGTGTGGGGCCCTTTTTTTTTTTTTTTTTGCACCTGTAGTAAGCCTGCAACGGAGCAAAAGACCCTGAATGGCTGCCAACCGCTTGTTTTTACAATGAGGAGAGCAGAAACTAACAGTGTGTGTGAATTTAAAAAGGAAACCCGCTGAGAGGCGAAAATACAAACACAGTTTTAACCTCGCTCGGGTTTCCGCAGGTCAAATACCACCAAGGGGTTTAACGGCAGGTGTATTCTGGGGCGGGACAAAACACACAAAACGAGCGCCAATATTTACATGTTTAGAGCCAAATGTGCGACTGGGCATGAAGCAGATCTTTTCATTCATTTCATTTTTTTTAGAAATATATCACATATGAGATGTTTGGTCTTGATTTCTTGTTTCTTTTAGGGAATATTATTATTATTATTTTTTTTTTTTCAGCTCACACATACACACACAAGGTTGCCAGTTTATGAATCGTTTAGGAGAAGGAGATAAGATGGTGAACTTTATGTAATTTGAGAAATGCTGCCAACATTGATACTGTGGAACAGTTTCAATGCTAAATTGAGTAAGATTTGAATTCTGGAAAGGAAATTAAAGAAATATTTTGGACCTTTTCAAACTGCCAACTCTTTCTTCTCACTAAAAAGACGATGAAAAAAAAAAAAAAGTGTGTTTATCTGTAGTGTTTATATTAAATGGCAGATGTGGGTAAACAGAGCCGTGCCATGTCTGATGTTGGCCTGTTTGATTTACCATTAAACGCTGCCAAAGTCATTGAGCTGATCCGCAGTCAGACTTGTTTCAGACCGACCTGTGGCTTGGTAGAAAATATCAGAATTATGATGAAACGTGGGCTTTATTTAGAGCCGTTTCAAACAGTTGCAAATCTTTTTTTTTTTTTTTTTTTTTAAACACGAAAGAGTTACATCAGATCAAAGCCAAAAATGAAAACCGGCTCAAAATGGAAAACAGACTTTTAGGAAAATAAATGAGAAAATGATTAAAAGGAGCCTGTTTGCAAAATGACTTATTAAGAGGAAGCGTTGTGTGTCGCTTTGTGTAGACATTTTGATGTTGAATGTGTGAGTGGTAACTTTCTTCAAACGCACACACAAAAAAAAAAAAAAATAAAATAAAGAAGATCTAAACTCCTCCCTCATTAGGGTCAATCATCAGAACCATCAGAAAGCTCTGGTCATAAACTGCTGCGCTCTATCTGAATCAAAGCGCCCACAAAAACTCCCAGAGCCCTAAACCACAGAGAACATTTCCAGTTGGCTCCATCCCACCGGTGAGGTAACAGCACTGGGACCCCAGACAAGCTGAGAGACTCCACTTCGTTTATGGGAAGAGAGGAAAAAAAATAAAAAAATAAAAAAATCCAGAAGTGCCCGAGCAGAGACCAGACAAAGGACTGTTCTTTGTGTTATCTCAGACTTTGGCAGGCACCACGGACGACGTGAAGAGGGTGAAGCAATAACAAGACACTTCCAGGTAACTAAATCCAGAGGAGGGAAACGTGAAGTTTTAAATCCGAGTCAGCTCGAGTGTTTTTATTTCATTTTCATCTCTACGAGGTTTCAAGTCCTGTTCTCCGTGTCGCTGACAGCTGCATCCCGATTAGGATTTTACATTCTGCACGCATACAACACTGTGTTGTTTTTTTTGTCAGCAGCACTGTGAAGCTGATCATCAGCACACTAACATCTGGTCAACTCCATCTGTGATTCGTGTTGCAGTTTGGACTGAAGTACCAGACCAGCTTCATGATGCGTTTAAAACATTTCCTGAGTCACAACACACTCACATGTTCACGGCCATTTAGTACCAGCAGGGTCCATTCAGTCGCCCCAGCAGTCCATTTAGCAGAGAGTCTGGAGCTTTAAAGCATCTGAGGCTTTGTGCTCGACAATATTTGGATCTCTAAGTGGACAAAAGACATTAAAGTCCATCAGGAAATAAACAGAAATATGAAAATCTGCATTTTCATAGCGATTGGAAAACGCCATCCGATGGAAAACCATCACTAAATTGACTGAGGGGTTTTTTTTTTTTTGTTTGTTTGTTTTTTTCCACTCAGCACTGCAAGAATAAAGAGAATATATCTTCAGATACGTGGAATTCCTCCTACAAATGAATGAATCCTCACGGAGACAGTGCCGACACAGAGGGCCCGTGTCTCTCCCCTCCGCTCGTATGTCTGAACTTTTCCTGCATTTGCACGACATTACGCTGACGACATTTCCACTTCACCCCCGTCTGATATGAAACTACTTTTCTGACTGATGCCTCTGCAGTCTTAGCGCTGATTGTCCAGCCTTGCTGGAACGCCGCTGGTTGTCATTTTGTCGAACTGCTGATTTCCAGACAACTTTCACAGCTGATAAATACTGGTAACTGCTATCCAACATGAAAACCGACCAGAACTCAGAACAAGGTTGTAAAAAAAGCATTAAAAAAAAAAAAACATTAGCAGCTACTTTGGTTGTGTGATGTTGTATATCGACATTGGACCATGTTAGAGTTATATTACTTTGCTAAGATGCCTCTGTAGATCTTTCACAATCCTTTTTTTATGCTTTCTTCATTACATGTACACACACAGTATGTATATACAGCATTTATGGCCAAAAATACATTCAGAGTATAAATTTACTTTGTCATTATAACGCATTTTTCCTCTCAATGCAAATATGTATATTTGTTTTCCCACAGTTAAAATGACAGTACATGCAACATACCCATCATTCCTAGTTGAGTTTAAATTCACCACAATGTCATATTGAGTTGTACTGATACTTTTGCAAAGCTGTAACTTCGAACTATCCAGCTACAAGTCGAGGCTACTTCATAACCACATTTGAAACTTTTTCCTCCCATTTTAACTTTCAAATATCGGTATCGGAGGTCATGCTCTTGCTTGTAATTGGGATAAAAAAAAACCAAAAACAAACAAACAAAAAAAACAAAAAACAAAAAACGTTTCTCTTTTGACCAAACATTAAGAGAAACTGCCCGCAGAAGAAAGTTACTCGAGGCAAACATTTTGACTACTTGCACACATTTCTGAATAGCTGAATGGAATAAAACCGAAAGACCTTTTTTGGGGCCCAGCAGAAGATTCATCTCAGTGAAAAGGTGAAGCAGCTGCTGCTCCATTCGAGCCCATTTCTTTTTTTTTTCCCTCAGTGTCCTTTTCAAACTTTGGTGCTTCATCCTTGTTCGAGGGCTCCACGAGGTTCTTTCTCTCCCCCCTCCTGTGAATTTCCTGCACACCCTAATCTCAGCTGACAGTGCATTTCCATTGCCACTATGAAATGCTGCAATACACACACCACTTAATTGAACGTTGCATTCACTTAAACACACTTAAGGATAAGTGGAAAGTCCAAATACTGTTCTGTATCGTTGTATCTCAACCCCGTCATTTGAAGTCGCAGCCAAACGTTGCCTTCTGTCACTGGCAGCAGATGGACTGGGTCAACTGCCGTCCCATAATCCTCTGCTGCTCAAACTGGGTTTTCATCAGGAATGGCTGTTTTAAGTGGCTCTTAAGTCTCCCAGTGCTTTCATCTGCCCAGTTGCCCCTGGGGCAGCTTTTTATTGCTTTCCATCTATAGCCTTCAAACATTTACATCAAGGTGGCACCAGAAAAGATTATTCATGTTGGTAACACACACACACGCAGCCATGATGGCCAACAGGTGTGCTGAGACAGACACTGAGACAGACACTACCTGACAAACATGCATTTTAAAGTTCAGTTTGTTCAGTTTGAAGTGTCTTTGTTTCCATCCACACCTGCGCTCAAACGCAACACACACACAGCCCGACAAAACATGGAAACGTTTCCTCACCCAGAAGAGCAGCGAGCAGCAGGGCAGACGTCGGCCCCATCCCGGACTCCGGAGCACTGAGGAGGTGGTGGTGGTGGTGGTGGGGGGGGTTCACTGGTCACACCGAGGGGAGGTGGGGGGCTCCGGCTGTCCCTTTTACGCTGCGTCCTCCTTTATTCCCGCACAAATCCGCCCATTGTGGAGCCAAAGCGCGGAGCACACACTCCTGCGGTGTGTGCGCATCATAGGACACCTCCAGACAGGCAGACCAGAAGAAAATCCCTCAGCTCCGAGACAAAGACTCGCATATAAGAAACGAAGGAAAGCCTCAAGTTGTTTTGAGGTTTTTTTTTTTTTTTTCTTGGGGAAAGAAAAAGAGAGTTGAAGGTGAAAAGTAGGCAGCTCGGTCCTCCGTGCGTCCTGCGCCTCAGAGGAGTGTTTAACTGTGTTCAGACACCAGGCTGCATTCAATCACCACCACCTTCCTCCTCCTCCTCCTCTGCAAGAGACTTGGTGGGCGTGGAGTGTGTTGAAGTTTAGTCCCTTTAGGTGCTGCAAAAAAACAAAAAACATGTGCACGAGGTGTGTTAGTGCAGTGCTGAAAAATAAATCCAAATTAAACTAATGGAATCTTTCAAAACTTCAATACTGAACTTTGATTGGATTCTCAACGATAAAGGAAGTTTAACTTCACTTTCCGTGCACAAGCCCAAAAAAGACAAACTTAAGATCAAATAGTTGCAGCTTTTAAACAAAAAAATCCCTCCCGCTCGGGGTTTCATTCATTCCGCTGCTTTCCATCCTCCATATTATCGTTCATGATGGATGCTGCACATTTTTCTTGACTGTGACTCTCAAATTATCCCCCCTGTCATCATAGTTTGTCTGCCTGGAGGGAAGAACAACAGAGCTTCAGCAACACCTGTTGTGTGTGTGTGTGTGTGTGTGTGAGAGCGAGACCTTGGCCTTGAGTTTCTGTCTCTTTTCATCTGTGTTTTTGTTGCCGTTTTCTCTCTGATCTTTTGACCCGCAGGCGACTCTCCAGCTCCTCTTCCTTCATCCTTTGAACGCTGAGTTTATCTGCACTAGAGCCGCAAAGCAACTTTGTTCTCGTATCAGAATGCTGTTGTGTTGTCAATTCAAAATTAGATTTTCTGATAATCAGCTTCGTAACTTGTGACTTTTATCTTAAAATGACATTAAAAGAAAACCTGGAACGTGACACGGCAGGTGAGTTATCAGAAATCTATCTCTTTTCTTCTTTTTTTTTTTCCCGAGAGTTCAGTTAATAGAGAATAATGTCCCGTTGGGGTATTGGAGACTTGGATGTGTTTTGTTAAAGGAGGCCATTGTCGTGTCAAGCTGCTGGGCTGCAGCAGAGATGAGCAGCAGCTCACATGGCTCTGGCAAACTTCTGCTTCTTCTTTCTGATGCCGCACCCTCGGGCTCGTTTCGCTTTAAACTTCCCTCAAGTGACATCATTTACACAACTGATTTCACTTCTGCAGGACTTAGTCTTGACGGCAGGCTTTGATGTGAAGGTAGATCAGTTAGTGCAAATGCAATTATTTAAGTATTTTAACTTCTGGTGCAGGTGGCATAGCGGTTAGCGCTGTTGCCTCACAACAAGAAGGTCACGGGTTCAGTTCCCAGGCCTGGAGCCTTTCTGTGTGAGGTTGGCTTGCTCTCTTAGTGCTGAGCTGGGTTTAGCTCCAGCACTCCCCATGACACGGAAATGGTAGAGGAGGAATGAATGAACGAACTTCTGGTGAAATGTGTGTACAACGAGGTAAACAAGCAGTTTTCATTTGATGCAGCAAGTTCAACGGAACAGGAAGCTGGAACATTTACTTCGATTTATCCGTCAACGACATTAGAGGGATAGAAAACAGGGAAAGGCTGTGAAACCTGGAAACAATTCATGCTTTGCAAAAACTTGATTGGAGCTAGATTTTCAATCAAATACTTTGAAGTTTTGAAGTACTTTGAGTTTTTTTCCTCCAACCTTAAACTGACTCAAGAGAAAAAAAATGAAGAAAACTTGGATGGAAACAGGATCACAGCCTTAAATTCATAGATTCATTTCTGATACTTCCATCCATTATCTACGCAACTTATCCATCAGGGTCACAGAGGGAGCTGGAGCCAATCCCAGCTGAAACTGGGTGAGGGCGCGGTCCGCCTTGGACAGGTCGACAGGCTATAACAGAGACTAACAGCTTTTATGCCTATGGGTAATTTCAACCCTAATAAAACCTAAACCTGCATGAGTTCAGACTGTAGGAGGAGGATGGCGTACCGGGACAAACACGCAAACTCGGTTTGGGATCAAATCCCACAGCCTTCTTGCTGTGAGGCGACGGTGCTAACCACACAGTTCCGGCCAACTTCCAAAAAATAAATAAAAGAAATACCGGGTTTGCATCCATGCCTTTACACATATGGAGAGAGGCGATAGTGAAGGAGGCCCCTCTGTACACAAAAACAGTATTTCATGTGCTTATCCAATAATCCTCCAATCCTTAATCAGCAGAGCAACGCTCCACTGAGGGAGCTCTAATTAATTCCTATTGTTTGGAGTCTTAACCCTCGCGGCTGCTTCCCTCAGTTCTCCTCCATGGTATTTGCTCTTTTCCACCTAATCCTGGACCCACGCTCTGCGAGAGTGACTCCAGCCCTCCTCCGTCTTTCTTGACTCAATTCCTTCTTTTTTCCAGGAATCGGAAAAGCCGCAGAGCGAGATCCGGACAAACAGACTGATGGGATTTGGGAGAAGCCCCGGAAGGGGTATTATTAAGGGGGTTGTATAGAGGAGAAGCTGGAGGCAAGGGGTGGGGGGTGTGTGTTGGGGGGGGGGTGCGCTTGTTCTGGTGTGTTGACCCCTGTGTTGTCCTGTGTGGCTAATCAAAGCATCACTGCTCTCCCTTTGTGTCCGGGCAGGAATGTGATCCATGTGAGGTGGAAATAAGGCCCAGTGAGAGAGTAAAATCAACGGAAATCTGCATCAAAGTTATT
Source organism: Echeneis naucrates (assembly GCF_900963305.1). Taxonomy (NCBI): domain Eukaryota; kingdom Metazoa; phylum Chordata; class Actinopteri; order Carangiformes; family Echeneidae; genus Echeneis; species Echeneis naucrates. The sequence goes on along the minus strand of NC_042527.1, from coordinate 17,615,397 downwards.
GTACGACCACATTTTCTATAAGAAGTGTTGATATTATCTCATAAAAGGCCTGTCATTGTGCAGCAGGATCACGATTTTGCCATGCCAACGCTGAATCTTGTTATTTTCTCTCTCTGACATGCTTTTTGCATTAAGCCTTTTTCGTCTGTGTCCCTAAACATGTCAGAGCAGATGAATGTTCGCAGGGACATTTCAAAGTGGCTTTCTGCCTGTTCCTGATTAAAGCCGTGTTTCAGAAGATCTGGATGACTGCACTGTTTTCTGTTCGACTCCCTTTAGACGTTTGTGTCATTTCTACAGGGTGCTGTAAAAGGCAGACCGAGAAGGGTGTGCCTCACACTGACACATAAACCTCGCTCTTATGAGTTATGGGATGTTAATTGTTCGACTGTTGATTGTTTGGGATGTACATCAGGCCAGAGGGGTCACCGACAGCAACGACGATGTGTTTCAAGTCACATGCTGTCATCTTGAGTTGAACCGCTTTCCCGGTCAGTCGGTACAAATCCTCGCTATCCAGCCAAAATTTACTCAACGACTCAACAAGGATTTTATTTTGAATACTGGTCGAGATCCCAAAGCTTCTAAATATACCAAAGCCACATTAAGTATGAATTGTCAGATTTGAAGTGTAAACATGTGACACTGTGGGTAGGAGGAACAGCCGAAACATCAAGAATGCACATGGAGCTGTCAGACGACGAGGAATAAGATCATCTTTCCATCCCTCAAGCTTCTTTAAGGAAAACAAAAGGGGGATAAACATCTCAGCAGTTATCACTGCTGATGTCTCTCTTCAGCAAAACTGGAAGTTTTCCAAATATCTGGAATGGAAACACTTCCAACCTGGAACTATCGTCTTCTGCTGAGATCTACAGCTCCTCTCGTCCTCCCTTCTTTGAAGAGACTAATAATCTGATATCCCGATAGAAATATTTATCTCCTCATCTACTCTTTACTGTGGCTGCTCCTTTTCTTTCGTCTTGCTCTATGTCATCGTGCCTTATATCTTTTCTGCCTCGCACACTTGGGAAATTACAAGTGATGGACAAGAAAGGTCAAATTCTTTGCAGCACAAGCGGAGATGCGTGGACTTTTAGCGAATAGACATTGGATCCTACATTTCCCATAATGCAACTGATAGCACATCATTAGACTGCACCTGCCTCGGTGCTGGTTCCCTGTTAGCCCACAAAGCTTTACAGGCTGAGAAGATCTTTATGTCACAACCCGAGTGATAAAACCAAATAAATATATTTATTGAGCTAACACCAGCTCACAAGCGCAGAATAGTTGTTCTTCACCACCTCTGCTGGGTTTTTTTTTTTTTTTTTCCCCTCCTCCAGCCAAACAGGGAATCAAACATCCGAAGTAGCCCAGCAAGTTCAGTGTGGCCGACATCTGCTGCTGCACAGACAGTTGAAACGCTACAGTTAAATCAATCCAGACTGAGAGCGGGAAACTGAGAGAAAGAAACGGGGGGAAGGAGGTGGAGGAGGAGGAGGAAGGGTGGGGGTGTCTTTTCATCCTCGTTGCGTTGGTAAATACTCCCATGTGCAATGAGAGGTACCATTGTGGAGGAGCTCTTTGAAATTAAGTGGCCTGCAGGGTCAAGGTGAAATTGTCCCTGCCAAAAAAAAAAAAAAAAAAAAAAAAAGCCCCAGAAACAACTGGGAGAAATAGGAACGGGGGCAGTACTGCAACGAAGGGAGACCCTGCCGAGGCTTTATCTTGTTGCCTTCACCCTCAGTGATGGCAGTAAATCAGAAAATGTAAATCGCTGACAAGCCCAGACTTTCGTGTCAAACCTCCAGCCGCTTGAAATAAATCAACCCGAAGAAAGACCCAGATGTTGGAGCAGCGCTTGGGAGGCAGCGAGCTCCTGAGCAAACACTTCCTCCGGGAGACCTGCAGGTCTTCCTGAGGCTTCGCCGTGATTGACAGTAAGCAGAGTAATGTCATGCCAGCACTGATAGGAAAACGCTCTGGTCGGCACGGCGTGGCTGGGATAATGATAAAGCTGAAACACTGACAGAACCCATAAGTTGTCATGTTTCCTGTGATGGATTGTTTACCTTGGGCGATCTTCGGGACTGCTGAGGTAGTTTTTTTTTTTTTTTTTTCCTCCTTTCACTGCGGACGAGAACGAAGTTCAGAAAATTACTCCGAGGGGAGAAACACAACCAAGTGAGGACATTTAACAGCAACTGTAAAAGGAATAAAAACCTAAAAATTACCAGAAAACCATCATGCGCTGTGATCATTTCTCCTTCTAAACCATCCTGAAAGAGGCCAGATCTGCTGCTCTGCCGTGCCAGAGTCAGGATTCCTGTGGCTTTTGTGGCCTCTGGCCTCGTCCAACAGGGCCCTGTTTGTCCTCAGAGCTGCCAGCTGCTCGGTGAACATAGGCTGACTCGGCACCGTCCCTCTCCGTCTGAACCAGGCGGAGGAAGTGACCGTCTTCAGCTGACTGAAGAAGGTCGTGATTTATGTGAAAAGCTCGACCTCAAACATAAAAATACATGATGAATCGCGAAGACACGCAAGAGAGAAACGAGGACAAGTGGAGCTGTGGGTCCACTTCATCAAGGCTGCTTGTCAGTTTATTTTAAGTATTAGTGATCAGCTGTATGGAGGCGACTCTTAGCTGGGCTTTAAACTGTGTAACTTCCATTAATGGATCACACAACTAAAGAGGACATAAAGATACAAATCATGTGCACAGTAACATTTAATACGGCTCACACAGTAACACACGGTTCTATTCATGACACTATCACAAATTCATTAACAGTGAAAGGCCACACTGTTATGGGTTAGGGTTCAAAATATATGGTTTGCCAAGCTACGTGAACATCTGATGAAATGTGGAGAATGTGAGTTTAAAATCAAAGTCTGAAAAAACAAGAAACTAGAATTACTGCCTCAGATTTCTTGAAGTCATAGCAAACTGATTTAATGCAGGTTCTGTGTCCAAGGGTTTGATGGACTGATATAAAATGTCCATATTGTTACAAGAGTTGGAAACAGATGTAGTCCCAGCTTTAATTCAGCATTACTTAATAACACATTAATGGCATTTGCTCAAAAATAATAATGTTTGCGGGGCAGAACTGCACCAGCTGGAGACTTGTAAACAAAACGTAAAAAAGAAAACCCCCTGAACCAACAATAAGCAGTTTCTGCTCCGGGTCCCAAAGGCTCTGGCATGAAGCTGAGGAGGAACGTTTACTGACCTTCTGCTCACAGAAAATCAGGTGTCTCACGAGGACGCTTGGAGATGAAGCACTGACAAAACCAAAACTGTGTCCGTCATCGCTTTCAAGTCAATGGCACTTTTTTTTCCCCCCAAGAGCTCATTTTTTTAAACCAGACGAGTCGATGTGATTATTACTGATGGTTGGACTTTAGTGGGACTGAAGTTGAAAGTCATAAAAAGAACCTTTCATGGGAATAAATTCCTCTTGACTGCTGCGACTTTATAAATGTTTTGAGTCTGCTCAATGCAGTCGCACGTTTTCTGATCACGGAGGAAGTTTGTACAAGAGATTCAAGAAACTGCGAACTGATTTGACTCACACAATTTATCTATCTGCCTGTCACCAAATTGTAGATGTTCAGATCAAACTCTTGGTCCCACTGGCTCAGCAGTCAAGACTAATTTTCTCCAATTTCCAATCTTATGTTCATAAATAAAGAAAGTCAGAGGATGAACTCCATAAAGCTCTGTGACTACGGCATAATCAGCACCAATCAAACAAGGCAAATGAATGTCTTTAGTTATTACGTAAATGAAATATAAAGTAACTGAAACCTCAGAGGTATCTGTGTAGCTGTTGCGTGATATGTCGTGCTTTTCTTGCCCGTTTTCTCTAAAATGACTCAGATTATTCTGATTAAATGTTGATGCATTGATTTATAAGAAACCTCAAATGTCGTCTATGAAACGCTTTCTGAGGCAACGCAAGCTTTAATTGTTGTTTTTCCACCCTCCGTCTGAGGACTGACAGGTGGAGCTGACCTCTGCCCTCAGTTTCTCTCGCTCGCCTGGGGCTGGAAAGATTTAGATTTTTCTGAGCGGCGAGGTCGCTGTGAGCTGCTGTTGAGTTACCGGTGTATTTATTTCACATTGCAGCTCTGCAGCTACAACAAAAGCCAATATTTGTTTTTACCCCGTTGTTTTATGATGCTTTTGAGCCTTTTACAAAAAAATAACTCAGGCCTCTCCTCTGGAGGTTAAAAGACATTGTAGGAGGAAGTAATGGCTAAGAGCAACTCATATCATTGCAACAACCAGAAAGCCATTATCTATGGCAGGTGATATGTTTCAGAGAACAAAGGCCTTTTGATAGAAAGTTGTGAGACCGTTATCAGAGAGGACAAACATTTTAGCAAGCCGTTTAGTTTTCCCCCAAGTTACCAACCTAGGCTGCAGTGGACGTGGATGCTGTAAAGTAAAGAGGGCAGCTCCACTGCTGGTTGTAAAGTCGATTCGAAAATGTCTCTACTTGTCACATGATTTATTAGCTCAGTAAATGTTTTCCTCAAATTTACGGGCTCAGTTACCAGTTTCAGGTCTTCAATGAAACACAATGTTTATTTTGTAAATCGTGGCTCTTTTAGAAGAAAATAGAAGCTAAACCGGGATGTGCATTACGGCGTGGCTACTCCATGATTGACAGCCAGGTCGGCTTCACACTCACGACTGAAATCTTCTGGTTTGATAAAAACAGAGTTTCAAACTTCGCCACAAACTAAAGGCTTCACAAAAAGGTGATGCCGCAGTGGGATCCCAAAAGGCTCAAAGATGTTCACATCATCAGATCGAGGTTTAGGATTGTGCACAAAAAGCAGAAAATGTGTACAGGTGACCTCACCTAATGGCACAACAGCTCCTTTGGGATCGATCCAATTACTTTTTTCAACACTTGCCCCCCCGCCGCCCCGCCGCCCCGCCGCCCCCACCCCGCCTCCGGGTTTCCTGCCCCTCATTACATTCATCTGTTGTTAATAGAGCTGCCTCTGAGTGGGGACTAAATGTAATTTAACGGTAATTCACTCCCGCTCACATCACTTGTCAAAACATGTGTGCGTGGAGTAAAAATTGTCCTTTGAGTTCCAAGCTGTCAGACACAAAAGGCCCACAGGAAGCGGCAGGTACGCTCACACTTGTGTTTTAGTGTCTTTAAGAGATGGGGGGAAGGTCACATTTCAAAAACGCACCATCATGCCCCCTGAACATTTGATCTCCTTTTGTGTGCGCACATGCCCCGGCCTGAAGAAAGAAAGGTGTCAAGAGGAGTTTTGATCACTGCTGAGCTTTCCCACAATGCCGCTTGGCTTGTTCTAAGCCTTACACAGTGAACAGAAGTCGATCTCAAGTCCTGCAGCTTCACTGATAGAATTGTATAGAAATGATGTAATGTTAACACAACGCAACTCTAGAGCTTAAAACAAAAAAGCCTCCCAAGCAGTAAAAAAGATGAGCGTGGGAGCCAAAGTCAGACTATCTGTGGAAACCAAGTGGTCAGAGATTGATGGATCCTCAACACAGCGCTGCTGATGTGCTGCAATTTTTCCATGAGCAAAGACAGATTTGTGGTGTGTGTGTGTGTGTGTGTGTGTGAAACAGAATTTGTCCCAGATTTCCTCTCTTCTTCTTCTTCTTCTTCTTCTTTTCCTCCTCCTCTTTGCTCTCCTCTCTTCTCTGTGGGCTGGATGGAGGGAGCTTTGATGTGGCACTCACTCAGTGTTGTGACCACAGGCCCAAGAGGAACCAGATGCTCTTTGGACCGGCTTGTGGTACACACACACACACTTAAGTGTGTGTGTATATATACACACACACATATATATACATTTATATGTGTGTGTGTAGGAAAAGGGAGATTCTACTTCTATGGCAGCCAAGTTTACTGCAAAGTTTCCTGCACAAAAGTGAACATGTCCTGCTAACGCGTCAGCCTGCAGAAACCCGCACTGAGCTCAAAAGTGTTGGATCGCTAAAAGTTTGTGTTGGGAACCAAAACGGTGACCATCGTGTGAGAGTTTAAAACAGCATAACAATGAGTCATCGGCATAGTATTTTAGGCTGAAGCCCAGCAGAAGAAGAAGAAGAAGGAAAAAAAAAAAAACAGCAGCAGGTTGTGAGCATCGCTGGCTACTTTGACTTTTTGCCCAAGCACAGACGTCACAAAAGAAAAGCCTCTAAGAAAAGAAAGATGTGAAAGTGATCAATCAATGTCCAATGTCTTTACTAAGCCTGAGCCATTTTGACAAACATCTTGTCGCACACTGAAAAAATTGTTTTACATTTCCTGTTATACATAGATATGTATATTACATGTCATAAATGTCCTGCATAAATTCATATCTGTATGTTTTTTATTTGATCATTTTAAGTTTCTGTGCAGAAAGAAAATGTTGTGTTGAGGTATTCCTTTAATAACGGAATAAAGCTGAAGAAAAACGATGTTCTTTTCCTGTGAATTGAGCGCTTTGTCGTGAAAAGTTGCAGAAATGAAGATGTGACGTGAATGAATGTTTTTGGCCGTTTACTTTTTGTTCACGAACACTCGGTGCCAGAGCAGTTTAACAGCTGGTTGGCTCGGACATATTAGGACACATGACTACTGCTGCTAAACACGCAAATAAAAATCAAACTTGATCTGAGCATTTACTGGCTGTTAAAGGCTGCTGTGGTAAGAACAAAAAGATTAATATCAACAGCGAATTAGAAAACTTGTTGATGTTTTTTTGTTTTTTTTTTTCCTGTGAAACGCCTGCATGTGACTTAACACTCAAAAATAAAAAGCAGATATTGTCTCTCATCTCAAAAACAAATGAATCACATTCATGAGGTCATGAGTCACATTCACAGACATAAGAAGATTTTTAATTAAAAAACTCCTCTGTTCGATATCCAGGAATGTTTAGTCCAGATGCTGAAGACAAGCCAACTCCAAATCACAAGACTGATATTCACTCAACTACATTTGTTCTTGCTGGGTTTTTTTTTCGCACCATTATTAATCCTCCTCAATATTCTCCTCGTTAGTTGTTTCCTACATTTCCCAGAGTGACTTGTGACGATGCTGCGGAGAATATGCCCACACTTGTTCCTTTCAGCTGTTTATTTTTTCTCTGTGTAGGTGGAGGGAGTGGTAGCGGCAGTAAAAGTTATTCTGGTCCAACAGAACAACAACAACAAAAAAAAAAAAGTTTTGTCGTTTCTTGGCTGGAGGTGGCGGTTAAGGTAGAATTTGAAATGCTCGTTGAAAACACATGACTTTTTGCTGTTAAAAATGTCATTTTAAATATATTGGATTTTCTTTTTCTCCCAGAAATCTCCACTCAGTGTAAACTTGGTAAGGGTGCAATAAATCATCAGATCAAATCATAACAGAGTTACATCAAGGCGCTCTACATCCAGAGGAGGTCTAGAAAAAAACTCTTTATGGAGTTGTTAAAGAGATCCAACAGATTCCTCCAAGAGCAAACACACGTCCAAAGCCATCAGCGTTCCTGTCTGGGGGAACAGCGGCCTCAATAATTGTCTAATGAAGGAAGTTTGGAAACCCGTTTGGCCAAAGTGAGTCAGACAGACCGTGATTGGAGAAATGTTTTTGATGGGAGAGTGAAGCCACCTCATCCAGGGTCAAAGGTTTCTGCGTGAGAAACTCCTGAACCTGATGAGACATGACTGAGCCAAAACACTGTACCTCACAAACATCTGGGACGGCTCGTCAGCTGACTAATACCGTCTCTATGCGGCGGCGGCGGCGGCGTGTTCTGGTGGGAGCCTGATGACCAGAAAAAGACAAATAAATCAAATCAATTCGAATTGTCTCTCTGAAGTTCGCTGTGCGTATTTTTCTAGTCTGGCTGTTCCTTCAGTCGTCTGAATATTTGCTGACACAGCGGGTTTTCTACACGAAGGACAGTCTGTCTCACCGCTGGGCCACCAACAACCTCAGCAGCAACAGAAGCTGAATCAAATGTGCCTCCTCCATGACCATCCATACTGTACCATTACACAAACCTCATAATAGTTTTGATTTATGACCCCCGTGTGACACTCTGGAGTTTGGCAGGAAGCGCCGGCTTCGGCTTCCACCACAAAAACATAAAGACTTATGTTAAGCGCTTCCCCTTGGGTCACTGGGGACAATAATGTATCTGAAAGAAATGGAAGCTACAGACGGAAAGATTGATCTGACCTCTTTATAGAGATGGTTTACCATCTCTGTCTACTTGGAAAGGCAGGAAAGATCATTGCAGTGCAAAACTCAATCTTTCCATCATCCCACTCTCCCTTTGCTTCCTCTCTCTCTCTCTCTCTCTGAGTCAAACATCAAATGAATTGTTTATCCTATATGTCAGATAACTGTTTATGCAGAAAACCAAAGTGGGGAAATACAATGGGCCGCTAATGGATGCGAGATGCGAGGAAGCACAATGGACTGATCTAACTGTTTTGATTGGAAGGCAATCGGAGCTGCCAAACGAAAACAAGACGGAGTTGATTGTGTTTATTAAAGGTGCAGACGAACACTGGGAGCAGCTCTGCGAGCGACAGCGTTTGAGTCGGCTGCTGGAAAATTTCTCCAGGTTTTTCCCTTTAGACTAGAGCCATCCACTCCCTGATGGTGTTAGATGATGAGAATACAGAAAATAAAAATAGATCAACTGGAATTTGGCCTCTGAGCGTCACCACCCCTTCAGAGGTGGATGTGCTACATCACAAAGCAGCTGAATCTTGCAACTCCACCAAGCAAGACGCGCTCACTAATATCTCCCTCAGAAAGAAACGTTGCCCGCCTCAGGCCCCACGTACAGCAGATTCATGACAGCATTGCTTGTTCTTTGTGTTTTCAATTTTCGTTAACATGGAAACTGCATTTCAGGTCACTGAAAGTGGATCCTGCGACATCCTGCGAAATTCATTGATGGCGAGCTGGTCTCGGCTTTAAACTCGCAAACATGAACATCAAACGTGTTGGCACATAAAGGAGTTGTTTCCAGAAAATTCAACTCTAATAATAGAGAGAATTTTTCTGTAATCTTTCAAGGACGTCACTGACAGATTGTTTGGCAGTTCGGATATTTTCTTAAACTGCTTGTTTTTAGTGTTTGCGGACGGGAATTTCTTGAAGAACTATAGAGAAAAGACCCTGTTTTAATAAATACCCTTGTAAATGTGGACAAGGACTCAAACAAATCACTGCGTTTCTAAACCTACAAAGAGCTGGTTTAAGAGTTTTAAAATGCAGACGTTTCTTACAAGGATCAAGTCAGACGAAAGTCGTTGACAGAAAGGCCTAAAACTCTGCCAGTGGCTCGTTTTATGTGGAAAAGTGGTGCCAATTTAAGGATCCTCTTTGGTTTCCCTCTTACAGATCAAAGGCACTCGGATAATCTATTTGACTGGGGCCGGCTGTCTCCACGACAACAAGATCACAGACAGGAAGCCCGTCCTTCCTTCACGGGTCCTTGTCATCAACAATGCAGCCGCTCAGCAGTGCCCGACTCTCCCATAAGTCACTGCGTACGTGCACGCGAGCCCATTCGGATTTGTGTGTAACTCTACTCCGCAAAAACGTGAAACCGCTCTCATTTTCCTCCCGCATTTGTGCAGGAGGGCATGTTTGTGGAACTCTTTTTCGTTTCGGAGTGACACACAATCTTTGCTACCCTTCTTTTTATCCTCAGGTGTCTGTGTGTGCATGTGTGTGTGTCTGTTGTGTGTGTGTGTGTGAAATTTAAGCGAGAGTGTTGTGTTGTGCTTCGCTGACCCAGAAAACGTCTTTCAATGCTGAGTTCTTAGGTCACTATGGACCCCCCGATGTTTGGCCAACACAGGGTTAGAAACTTTTTCCTCCTTTGGCTCAGAGGATGGACGACTCATTACCACATCAGCAGTGCTGTCTTTTGGACGTGATATTTGATGGAGCCCTTATAAAACTTTCTACCAACTATTTTCATACATGCTCTAAGTAGGTTTTGAGCTTTTAAGCTGTAAAAAAAAAAAAAAAAAGAACTGAATTGGGACCAAACTCAGAAAATGTTCACAATGCTTGAAACGAACGAGTTTATAAAGTGTGGTCGAAGCACTTCAAGGCAAAAATGTGCATACGGGCCAAATAGTCAACTCTGAACGTTTTAAGGCTGGGTTGTGGTAAAAAGGCTTGATTTAAAATATAGATTTCCAAAAGGACTGTATGAAACGAACAGAAGTGCCGCATTTCCATCATGTTTTCTACGTTGTTTTTGTCGGTCTTCTAACTGTGACATCTCCTCTCTCAGTTCTTCTGTGTTACTTCAACACTTTGACTCTGAATTGTCACATAAGCTCTGGATGGAATCTTGTTTTGGTTTGGTTTTCAAAATTTTGGTAAAATTTTTCTTACTTGAGAAAGGGAACATCGCACTAATGGAGACAGCTGTGCACATCAAACAGTCCATCCATCTGAGTGACAGAGGTGGTTATGTAAAGAATAAAAAATGAAAGTGCAAAGTTCAAACTCATACATCAAAAAATTTCCGGCACAGTTCAGTCCCAAAGCTGTGTGTGTGTGTGTGTGTGTGTGTGTGTGTGTGTGGAGGGGGTGGTGATAATCCAACAAGCCCTTCCTTTGAAATATAGTGACAGTTAAAAGGATAGCTTCAGTTTAGTTTTTTTTTTTAAGTCTAACTTAATGTGATGCTCACATGCCATATTCAGAGAGAGTTATTAGTCCCTACAATCAATCATCTTCTCCACACTGACCATAAAAAAACACATCTGTCATGACTACACTGTAAAAAGTGGGGAACAGTCCTTGTCTGCAAAAAAACAAAAAAACAAAAAAACAAAGCAGCCAGAGCCAAAATAATGAGTGTTGTGTTCAGCAGTCAGATCGGTTCAGCATCTTCCTCCTAATTGTATGTTGGCTCATTTCTGGTGTTTTGGTTTTGTCCAGAGCCGTTCACCTACTGGGACTTTTCCTCGAGTCATAAAGAAAGCAAGCAAGAAAACACTGGCTGGGAAAACACAAACAAATTTGGATAGCATAAACAACCTCCTTCTCAGGTAACCAATAGTTAGTGCTGACAAATTTGAAAGTAAAGTGCATGGAAAGCCTCATCTAAAGTTTCCAAAGATCTAACTTAATTTCCTTAAGGCTACGTTTCCAACCAAAGATTACAGGCTAACGTTCATCTCCTTTGTGCTCCTCAAGATTCACAGTAACCGGCGGAGCTGTAAGCACAATGTGCAGATCATCACCTCAGGCTGCTCCAGGCCACGGCCTGATGAGAACAGCTTGTGGATGTGTGTGTGTGTGTGTGTGTGTGTGTGTGTGTCACAGGCTTCCTGTCATCTTCATTTCAGTCTCCAGCTGTATGTGAACAATGTGATTTGGATGCCCGTAGGCCTTTACAGACTCAGGGAACGTGGAGTCTGTATCCCATTAAGAATCTGTTATAATCTTATGACTGGAAGATGGAATGAGGCCGTGAAACCTCGAGGCGGCGGCGGGGGGGGGGGGGGGGGGGGGGGTCAGCTGCAGCACATTAGGACTTAAAACCTGACAGATCTCACTCTTCTGGGTTGAAGAAACAGATTCCATCATGTCCAACTAACCAATCGTTTTTGTCCTCCGCCCCGTCTTGTCTGTGAAACGTTTCATCTCGACTTGGTACTGAAAACACTTGGTGTCTATAAGGGACATTATACACGTCCCACATTTCTGGGGTCCATCAAACTGCATCCACAAATAGGGTTCGGTTTTTTCTTTTGATTTTCCATTTATAAGCTATAAGTTAGCTTGAATGACTTTGTTGGATGCTATCTGTTTAGCTACAGCTTGAATTCATCTAGAATGCAATTTAGAGTGCAAAAACACATTTAGAACTTTTTTTTTTAAAGTAATTAAGTTACTCTTAACTGCTAAATAAATGAAGATAAATCAACCAAATAGCCATTTAATCTAGAAAAGAGAAAATTAAAGCGGCTCATGAAGAAAAGAGGCTTAGCATGTTGGGTTTAACATTTTTCCAATAATCAACATTTTGTGCTTTTGGTGTTTTGTTTTTTTTTTTTTTTTGGATGACAACTGAAGAAAAGATGTAACTGCCAAAAGCACCACAAAGAAACTGCAATCTGGTCAATAATACAAAAATAATGTGCCTTAACAACAAATCCTAAAACCTGGAAATTCATTAGCATTTTGGCATTTCTGGCTCCCTCGTCCTGAAGTTTTTTTAGATTTATTTTTTGGTTGTACGGCTGAAATAAGGTCTGCAGTTAACACAAACTTGAGACATTTCTACTTTGTAAATACCTAAAAATACATAAACTACCTCAGTAAACAGTCCTGATTTCATTAAGTCATGCCTGTTAAAAAAAAAAAAAAAAAGGGTGTTCGCAAGTGACTCTAAAGAGGTTGTGCAGGTTTTGTAGAGGAGGCAATCAAATTTAGTAGTGCTGATGTTGTAGTCATGTGAAGGTGCTGCAGTTGGGTGAACTCTAATTCTCCCATTATTGAGCAGATAAAATGGAAATGAGATAAAAATGGTCCAATTTAGCATAAAAATGAGTGGAATATTTTTCCATGATGTCTCCCACCATCAGCCTAAACTATGGCTGCAATCTTTTCCCCAACCAGTAAGTCACCTTTATTGGTTCCAAGTCTCCAAGAAACAGCATTAAACCACAAGACGTGTCGACGGAAGACATCGACACCCCCCCCCAAAAAAAAGCAAGCGGAAACACGACGACTGTGAACAACAAACTGAATGATCGCGGTAAACAACTAACGTTTTCTGTAAACACCACATGAAGAGCGGGGAAGTGGCTGCCGTCATCAGGTAGGAGCCGGAGTTTACAATCTTTCTCCGTGTACAAACATTTCTTAGTAGCTTAGCCCAACCAGTTTAATTTGCTGATGAAAACCGTGGAAGCTTCGGAAAGCCAGCTAGTGTCGCTGAACATTTTGTTACCGAAGCTGTCATCATGTGGGATTAGCTGCACATCTCATGGACACAAAAGAAGAAGCCAACGAACGTATGCTCTGATCGAAAGCGGGACCAGCTAAGGAGAAGTTCGCAGACTTTGTCAAAGATGTGTAGACAAAGGAGTTTCAATCTGGCTGGGAATGACTTAATAGGCGCGAGAAAAAAATCTCGAGGTTTTACTTGAATGACCTCACAGCATCCACCCATCGGAGAGTCCAGATGTGATTCCCTAACCGTCACCGTCTAAAGTGAAATATTGAGTAAAATCTGTCACCTCAAGAGATCCTGATTAATTAAAACGTCTCGGACTTTAGTGTATTAATAGTTGGCACAAAGTGTTGTTTGACTTGTAGAGCCATTAGTAACCTGCAGAGGATTTGTCACAGAGCCCGAAAACCACCTCACCCCCCCCCACACCCCCCCCTTCCCACCCGCACTGTTTCAAACACTTCATTACTGATGAGTTGTGAGGCAATGGATTTTCAAACATTTCACTGACTGGGATGGTTTTTTTGTGTTTTTTTTTTTTTTTTTTTGGTCTGGTCCCTCCAGCATGTTGGAAACAGATGGAAGAGCAACTGAGGAAAATGTCATACAATATCTAAACTATCTCAAACACTTGCCTCATAATCCTGAGTGGCTGCATTCTGTAATCTGTTAAAAAAAATCTCACAAACGCAGCTGCAGATTTGACTCCATTTCAGCTCAGCTAATCCACACAACTATTATTTTATACAAAAAAACAAAAAAATAAATAATAATAATCCCATCATAATTTTTCTACTCACTGCTATTTAAGCAGAGCTCCTCAGAAGTGGTGAGCACCATCAGAATATTTCTTTTGGCTGCTTTGAATGGACACAGTCAAGTTTCCATTAAATTTTATGGTGAGCTTGCGTTATTATTTTCATGCGGCTTTCCTTTATTAGCCATCACTTTTGTGCCCTTTAATTTACAAAGCTGCAGCGCCACTCAGCTGAAGACGTGAATGTTTAGTGTTAAATGCCATTTCTTTTCTCTTGCGTGCAGCCTCTTGCACAGTGCAGGAGGAGGAATGTATTTATCCCATTCTGCGACACATATGTGGATGACTTAAGCCAAGTAATTTATCATTTATGCGCATTTGGTTTCCATTTCATAGATGCAAAGTATAAATGAGACCTTAACCTTTGACAACAAATGCCTGCATGCTTTGTAAATTAATAACATTGATTCCAAACAATGTTCCTGATTAAGTTTATCACACATATCATTTACATTAAATTGCAGACTGCTTATATCTTTATGTTCACTATAACTTTTCTCACTGGAAAATAGATTGAGTACCCAAGTGAAGATCCACTGTCACCTATTGGTGTGAGAATGGCTGATTGGAAGCCTCCATCAGCCATCGCCATGTTTGGTTTTTGAAATGAGTAACATCCATATTTGGAGGAGAAGGCAGAGCCAATGATGCCACATCCTGATGGATACCCGGCTGGTATAGTTTCCTTTAAGCGGGACCATAATTGAAAAATGACCTAAAAAAAAAAAACAAACAAAATATCTTGTTGCATTGAACAACATTTGGGAAAACATTTACTGAGCTGATAAATCAAATGAGAAGTGGGGCCATTTTTCCATAGACTTCAATACAACATTTGTTCTTAACTGCAGAAGATCACACGTTTGTTGCCACAGTGTCACCGACTGGCATTGCTTTTCTGGGAGGCGTCGCTCTTTTACTTCCTCTCTTTTAGAAAAGGCTGCGGGCGAAACTCTCAGATGGGATGACAGAAATATTTTTTTATGTCTTGGGGTTGTAAAAAAAACAACAACTCATTATTAACATATATGTATATTCAGATTTTACAGTCCTTATAAAGATTTTATGATGGCCCAGAGGTTCCTAAATCCTTTATTTGATAACTCCTCAGTATTTTCCACCCACATCTGTGCCGTTTCATGCTGCATTTGGCTGATCAGCGGCTTTTATTTTAAGATGTAATAAGCTTTAGAAGACCTCCACTTGAAAGACAAATTGCAGCTCAGCTAGATATACTATATCTTGGTGTCATTTTGAAATTTTGGGAATAAATGAATCAGAATAAATTAAAGGTACAGATGTTCACATGGTCTGCAAAAAAAACAAAACTCCAGAGCTCAAAGAGAAACGTGTTTAATAGATTATATTTTAAACAGCTAAGATTTTCCCTTCACCCCCAGAGATCCAGTTATAAGCTGTGATGTGTAAAACTGCTGGAGTTTTCTTTTACACGTGTGAGTGTGATACAGTCAACTAAAGGCGCCTCTGCCCCGTGAACAGCCCCCCCCCCCCCCAGTGAAGAGCAGCAGGACCAGTTTTAAATCTGTCATCATGCTTTATTTTAGGGCCGTTTGTCATCAGCGTGTTGATTTTCCCGGTACAGTAACAGCAGCGACAGATGAAATGAATCATCTGGGATTAAAAGAGGCAACGTACCGTAGGATTGTGTTTTTTACCTCAAAACTCTTTCTCACTACATTAGTGCTGATATTATTTCAGCAAAAGGTCACACGGGTGAAAATAAGGACACACCACGAGGAAACATTGACTCGGCAATATATAATGTAATATCCTTCTGAAATAGTACAAATAAAAAGATACTTAGAGTCAAATTCATCTTAATTCATAGCAAAAAAAAAAAAAAACAACCTCATGTCCAAGGCTTTTCATTAAAATGATTCATTTTTGTCAGTGATCAAGTGAGATTTTCTTTAAATCATTACCATTTAATATAGAAATAAATATGATTCAAAAGTGTTTTTGTTCAGTTGAATTTGGGTCGGTTCAGTTCAGTGCCTCGAGTTTTAAGATTGGCCAACTGGGGTCATCGGTATGAAGGATTAACGGGTCAACACAAAGATGGATTTTTAGTTCAGCTTGAGGGCCCAACAAATGTTTGCAGGTGGTGAGGTTTAAGGCCTGAGAGCCAAATCAGATACCAAGTGACAGAACAATCTGTATGAGCTCAAAGGCAAACTCTCAGCATTCCTCTTCTCGGGGAGGACCACCCTAAAAGACCCCCAAGACACCTCTCCCTCCCTCCTCACCCAAACCTCGCTTCTGTCTCAGGTTACAAAGCATCTCTAGTCTCCAAAAGAAAATGTCAAAAAAAAAAAAAAACTTGAACTTCAAAAGGCGACTAATCTGAAGTAGCCTGAGTTAATGGTGTGCATCTGTTCCACAGCTCTGAGGCTTCTGACCCGCAGGAGTCCGGCTCAGCTGGCTGCCTCGCCGCGTTAGAATTATCACTCCTCTGTGTTTGGATGAAGACGATCTCTGGTAAGTTCTGTCGACAAAGCCATGCGGAGTCATAGTCCATCATTTGGAGGCTGTGGAAGCTGCTTCCAAAAAGCAGATATAAGGAGATACTACAGTCAGTTTTTAATGGGGGAAATCAAACTGTGGGGCCATCCAGCGATTCCTCACTGATTTTAAAGAACCGTAAGGTAATCTGTAAAAAAACACTCTTTTTTTTTTTATTGCAATGCTTCGGCCATTTTGTTTTAAAGTGCAGCTACTGAACATAAGCAGAAATGAATCTTCACTTCCAGCATTAACAATAATAAAAAAAAAAAAATAAATCTATTTTTAGATTGCTGGGATTCCTACTGGAGAAGATGTCTGACGTGTTGAGTATAAAAATATTTTCCCAAACACCATAAAACCCAGATTTTCAAGTCAAAATATTAGGTGAAAAGTTCACGCGACCTCTGAAACAAGGCGATGAAAGAAATGTTTCAATTATCTAAGACTTTCATCTCGGTGAACAAAACAGACACACAGTCAAAAGCTTGCATGAAATCAGTCCGCAAATAAATTTCTTGGCTCCAGAAGGTTCAACATCTGGGTCACTGTCAAAGAGCGATGAGAACTGTCCTGACAAAACTCTCTTTAGGCAGATGTGAGACAACCAAGCCCAGATGATCGTCCACTGACAGCACGCAGCTGTCGCAATAAGCTGAAGGACCATCTGAACTGACTGAGCAGAAAGTGCTCATCACGTCTGACACGACTGTCATTCATTCCTGGATGGTAGAAATAACTGTTTGACAAAACAAACAGGTTCACTTACCAGCTTCTTGTGGAGCTTTCAACAGTTCACATGGCCTTCATCGTCCAGGTGTCCTGTAGTTGGATTTGTTGAAACGTAGGCTCAGTGAGGAAACGCTGAAACTTTTATGGAAACGTTTATGAGAAACTCTGTAAGCACTTTCCTCCTGAACGCACGGATCAATGACTAAACTTTATCTGCTGACTTAACTGACAGACTTGAAAGTGGAAATAAACTCATTAAGATCAAAAACAAACTGTGGTTTTAAGTTCAACAGCAGGAAATTTTATGTTTGTGATGTTTTTATCTCATATCTGTGCAGCAACAGCCCAATGTAGAGTTTGATCCTTCTCCAAAGTAACAGCAAACAGGACTTTAAGAATAAGAAGGGACATTTTCCAAAGACTCAGTGGTTTTGCTTAACACTCACTTGATGTCATGCAGCCACGAGGTGTCTCTGATCTTTTGAGTCTCTGCCTGGTTGACTTGATTGGAAAACCAAAACACCTACAGCAGCATGGCTGAATGGAGCAGAGCTGGGCAAAATGCATCATGGGAAATGTAGGAAATTGTCAACACAGCACAACTACATAGATTTGAGATCCCCCCCGCCAAAAAAAAAAAACAAAAAAGAAAAATTAAAACCTTATACCCTCTTTGTAGTCACACACAAGGAAACTTTATTGTAACAAAGTGATGATGACACAATAAAATGCCAGAAAACTGTTGTATCATGTTGAATGAAATATGCGTTTGTTGTGCAAAACATGTGATGAACATATTCTCCTTCAACTGTGAACGAGCAATTTGTAGGAAATTTTACCAAACTGTCCACTACAGTGCAGTATTTCTTATGGTGACAAGACATTTGGCCAAATAGATTTTTTTTATGTACTACCTAATTCCTGAAAGCTCCTTTATTGGCATCAATGGGGACTTGCTTGTATTGTAGTTTAGTTAAAGAGTTCTTATGGGCATAAAAAAAAAACCAATCAATTAGACTCAAGTGTTGTTTGTTATTTTATAGCACCGTATGTGTTCCTGTCGCACAGTGGATCGACGTGTCTGCGATCATAGGACCTGACACACAGGAGCCAGACATGACTGATCAGTCAGGGCATCATCAGATCCTGCTCTGTTTGGGAGTAATGACATTTTCCTGACAGAGCTGCATTCCTCACTGCGAGACGGAGTCAGAAAGAATTAAAAAAAACAAAACAACGACAAAAAAAAAAAAAAAAAAAATGCGCCTATCACATTTCATCTGCAGCACCACCTTTGCCAAACAGATAGCAGCTCCAGCAACATGTGGCCTGCCCTTGAAGGCTACCCAAAACCACATGTGTGAACCCCCCACCCCCCCAGACACACACACATGCACACAGGCAACCTGGTGTTGTTGGAGTGGGGTGATTAAGGGTAAGCCAAAATCAAAGGTACAAATCTTGAAAATTAAAGGACTTGCAGACCGGCCATCTTTTCCTCTTTCTCAGGCAGGAATGCTTCTCATTAGACGACCGCCTGAATGTGAACCAGCAGCCCACAGACGCAGATTGGAGTGGGCTGTTTGCGTTTCGGAGCCTCTTCAAAAAAAGTGAAACAAAAAAAAAAAAAAGGAGGAGGGGGGGCTCAAACACTGAATGTTTCCAGCGTGTCCGAGTGGCTCTGGATGTAAAAGGATGTGCTGGAGGGGTTGGAGGGGTTTTCCTGCTCACTGAGAACAGTTCCAGATAAATGACATCAATCCACTGAAGGTCCAGATCACCTAAGAAAACAGACACGATCACTTCAAGTCCAAAATATTTTTCAAAGATTAGCCTATAAAAAGGCTCCGCTGAGGTTTAGAGCTTAAGTGGCACCCTGCTCCCAAATGATAAAAATGGCAGCGATGGAAAAGTTCACACTGCTTAACTGCTCCTAACATCGATCTGCATTCCAATTATTAAAAACAAAAAAGAGAAACAAGCCTTTTGGCCAAAGCTCGTTGTTGTTTATTGCACTTTCAGAGAAGAGCAGATGGAGGACATGAGTTTTATTCTCTTTTTATTGCACTATAACATCAGCCACCCAAAGTGACATATCTCGAAATATTATCGCGCCCTCACAGATTTTACTGGATCCTTATTACGTTGTGTGTAGGCACCCAATAAAGGTTGAGCCAGATCTTTTATAATTCAGAAATCTGAAAATACTGTTCTATATACATATATAGTCATATATAGTCATTGACAATAAACATAATAATCTACAATAAATCTGGGGAAAAAGATAATGATACAAGCAAAGGTTAAAACAGGAAGAAACAAGTATCACCAGGATAAGATCCTCACTGAGTCCCCCACATGAACTACGCCGTGATAAAATACCCAGAGAGTCCTTAATGGACAGTGATGAATGAGAGCCAGTTAAAGTAGTAAGACGCAAAGACTGAATTATTTTTATCCATTAACTAGGTCACTTTAGTTACAATGAGCAGCCTTTTCTTTGACTGGAACAAATTTTGACCGCCTCGAAGTCAAACAGATTAATCGTTGTCATCTCTGGGAAAGTCATTTACCTTTAACCTACATTTAGAAAAGAAAAAAAAAAAAAAAAAACCAAAAAACCCAAAAACAATAGCTGAACATCTGAAAAACTGAAGGTGTGGAGAGTGATAAAGGAGATGTCAATAAATCACATCCCCTCCTTCGTCCTCCTCGTCCGTCTGCCTGACACCATGCATGAGAAACACTTGAGATCACGTGTTTCTGTTTAAAACCAGATATCAGGCCTGTTGCCCAACACCTATACACATGTTTAGTTTACGTGTGTGTGTGTGTGTGTGTGTGGCGGTGTTGATGGGTGAAGAGGAAGTCCACTTTTTCTTTTTTTCCACGACACTCGCCTCGAGTTTCTAGCCCTTAATCAGCTTTATCGGGCTGGTGAATTATTCACAGAGCGCCTTTGAATCAATGTTTCTTTAACCTTTGGGAAAGCCCATCGGACAGTGTCATAGGTGTGTGTACACTGGAGGGAAAGGCATGCGCTAAGTGAGTGTGTGTATGTGTATCCTGTTTACATTCACAGGCTTCTACTCCCATAAGCCTATTTGCTGCCCAGGATGAGTCAAGCCAATGTCCCCTCGCTCCTTGTTTTTGTTGCTCTTCACAGTCTCACTGATGTGAAGGAAAAATAGGCCACCCGCTCTTTTGAGCCTTTTGGCCTCCCGTAGCGGCACCATCGTCCTCGTTCCACCTGTTCCTCGCGCACTGCGCTCGTTTTGTGCCAAAACAGCAACTGCTGGGCCCGAGGGGATTGAAGACCCTTTGAAAGCGGCCCGCCAGCCTTCTGTACGAGGTGTTTATGGCAGCACGTTGGATTTTAGGCATTTGAGCAATGTGACTCCGCCCCATCCCAAACTTAAATGTAAAAACAGTCCTTCATTCCTCGGCCTGAGACCGCACCTTCACTAAGCCTCGGTTTGAAATCTTAGATTGTGGGAATATGTCAAAGAAATGTCCACATTACATCTCCATTTGAGCCTGTAAGCGTAAAGAACTTAAAGCCGCTTCATGCTTGATGTGGATAAACACGGCTTCAGATGATTTCCCAGCAAGTATGCGCGTTCAATGACGGCGGGCGACTCAGATCTTTCCGCTGCTATCTTTCGATCAGTGTTGTGGGCTGGTGGGAGCTACCTGGAAAATGAAAACACTCCCTTTGAAAACAGAATAACCGCTAAACCATCTCTGCTCAGCCACACCACATGATCTCGGTTGCTTGTCGCCAGATCGTGAGCTGGCGATGTGGACCACTTGGCGGTGGCTTTGAGACAAGGCCTGTTCACAGAGCAGGTCTCTCTGGACCGGACTGAGGGGGCCACAGCTGCTGATAACGGCAGCCCTGGACTGATGTGAGTCATGTGTTAGGGGGATGAAAGCGCACGCAACCGAGGGAGATGTTAAGCGTTAATCTCCTGGGTTCACATTGCTTCAACTTTAGTGACATCTGTGGCGATTACATGCTCACTGCTGCGGCGCTTTCTTTCAACGCACTTCCCGGCAATCACTTGTGAGACTGAGACTTAATTGCCCTTGACGGTCAAACGCTTTTCTCATCAAAAAAGTAGTAAAAACCATATTATTTGTATACAAAGCAAGTCGAATTGGTAACCTGCAATTATATTTAATGAAAGGTGCCATCAGAAGCCACGTGTTTGGGAACAGTGGAGGATCATTTTAAAGGAACATTTTGCTCCATAAAACCACAAAAAAAAACCAATATGTTGTGTTTGGCGTTGTGTCAAAAACCAAACAAAGTCAGATAAGAAAATCGATACCAGCCTTCATCACCGTGCTGTAGCGCTATTTGACCAAAAAGAGGTCAGCTCAGCTTAGAATAAACAAAATGGAGCTCTGTGTTGTATCAGGTTTGTTACCCTGATTCGCTGCTTTTTGATTTCCTGTTCTATTTCAGAGGAAATCTATGAAACAGAAATCACGCCACACAAATGCTTTTGTAATGAGTCAGTATTTTCAGGGACTCCCCGTGACCTTGTGCCCAGTGAGGGTCCGCTGGTCTGGCAGGAGAAAACAGAGGGCCCCTTCTCATGAACTGAGGCTGACATCAAAGTTTTCCTCCATACTTTAGACACAGACACGACATCGAGAGGCTCAGCGGAAAAAGATTGAAGCGATACCTTTAATCATTTATTTGCTCTCAGCGGGGACGGCCTCAGATTAAACATCAAAACAAAAAGCACTCCGAGAGACACAGACTGAGGAAACGCACACTGACGACTGATATTTGAACACCTGCTGAGCGAAAGAAGGACGAAGAGACTCTCACCCTCAGGCCAACTCGCATACATACACGTTTTAACGCCGCTATTGTTCTCTGAGGATGCACTTAACATTCATCTGAACGAGACGAGTTTTTCTTCACCTCTGACAAAACCTGTGACACACAGGTTGACGTGCACCATGAAGACACATCTACATCACAAGTAGCATCACTGTGAACGGGGGAGCTCAGCGTAAAACACTCTGCCTTAAAGACACAGTGCCAGTTTCCAAACCACAGAATAACATTATTTTGGTGGAATCATAATCTGAGAGGCAGAAGAAGAGACAAGAGAGCGGGCTGTCTTTCTCTTCACCCTGTGTTTCGTCTGGCAATGATTACAAAGCCGATTTTTAAAGAGATCCGACTTTTCCAAAAAGCCTTTAGGTAAAATGCTATTTGTATAATTTCTTGTGTCATGCAAGTAAATCAGGGTTGTCTGCGCCATCTTTTCGCAGCGGACAGTGTGAGGTCACGGAGGAAACCAAATCAAATCAAATCAAATCCCACCACTGGTTAGACTCGCTGTGTTTATGTGTTGAGTTAAATGCTCCACTGGGAATTTATTGATTCTTTCTCAAGATGAGAATTGCAAGGTTTGCCAGTAATATTATTTTTAAAACAAAAACCAAACCAAAAAAAACAACTAAACTCTGACCTGTGAAGAATTCTAAAATGAGAGCAACCTGGGATTATTAAGTCAGATTGATCAGAACAGTATAAAGTCAAAGCTTATATGCAGCTTTTCCTTCGGAGGACATTCATACTGATATAATATCATGGAAGCATCACAATTTTAATGCAGGAATCTGCAGTCCGGTGAACTCTTGGCTGACTCTTTTGAAAACAATTTCCTATCTAGTTAAATAATATTTTTTTTTTTTTCATTTTATTCTTTTGTACATTGAGAACCCCAAAGAACCCCAAACCATGTGGTAGCGATATCTCTCAAAAATAGTACTGATAATGAAATATATCAACCTAAACTAGATTTCAAAAAACAAAACTATGTTCTAACTATGTGAGCACTGAAGTTGTTCATGTGTAATGCGAGCTCTTTCAGTCTGTTGAACATCAGGTTTGTGAAAATCAGAGGTCGTGACCTCCAGAGTTCACAAATGTATTCTAATTTGCAAAATGTTTACGTCTTGAGATTCGTGATTGGGACAGATTACAGGTAGCATTTTTTATCATCTGATTAGAGCTTTTCATGCCCTCAGCTTCTCCCCAGATGTTCGCCCCAACAAACGCTGCCTTTTAGATCCGTCACTGTGATCAGCAGGGGAATTTCATTAGAGTGAGACCTCCCTGGATGAGACTGATAAGAAGAGCGGAGGAGAGAGGGGGAGGAAGGTGGGAGGAAGAGGGAGGGGAAGGAGAACAGCCTGCACTGTGTTTGACTAAAGACAGCCTTGGGTTGTTATCTCTGCTGGAGAGGAGAGGAGGTAAGGAGAGGAGAGGACAGGAGACAATTTAAAAAGTGATGATGTGAGTAGAGGAAAAAGGACTGAAGGAGAGAAGGAGAAAAAATTAGGATAGAGGAGACGACGGGAGATGAGGAGTGAATTTAAAGCAAGAGAAGGGAAGTAATAAAGATAGAAGAAGAGCTGGCAGAGGAAATGGAAGAGGGGGAACTGAAAGGAAGACAAGGAGGAAAAAACAGGACGACGAGGAGAAACATATTAAACAAGGGCAGGTGGTAAAGGTACAGAGATAAGAGGAGACAAGGACTCGACGGGTGAATTAGACAAAAGATAGGTTTGGGGGGGGTGAGCAGACCTGGACTCCCCGCTGAAGAGTGATATGATTGCAATCTCTCAGCTCGAACATCTGGCTGGGACCCTGAATTATGCCTCCTGTGGGCAGATCGCAGCGATCCAGCCGCTGTCTCGTGGACCTGAGGAGATGGACTGATAACCCCGAGGCTGCAGGTCAACGCCACGCACGTCGACAAAGACGGACCTTGTGTGTGGACGCAACGAGTCACAGTTAACAAACAGGCTCCTGAGGTCTGATGGGGAAGGAAGAAGCCGGGCAGATAGAAGTTCCTGTGTGTGAGGTGGTGAATGAAAACCCTTCTGGACCTCCAAAAACATCCCTCATTAACGTGACGATCACTCTGAAGATGAGACATTAATCCAGAGTTATTTGTGTCATACTTCAAGTGCTGCCTCACAAATCACTTCATTGGCCTGACTGCCTCTTTATACAGTAAATATTCACATGGGTGGTTCAGTTAATGCGCTCATCAGAAACCACGTGACTGCACAACAAACAAGTGACTACAAAGAGACACAAAATGAGATCAATGACACAAAGCACTAAAATAAAGGGACACAAAACAATACAAGATGACCGCAAAGGAATACAAGATGACATTCAATCACAAAGAGATGCCAAGCTAGAACTACAAAGATGTAAATTCAATGCAAAAGCAGTAAAACAACTACAAGAAGATGCAGAGAGGCAAAAAGTAGCTATGAAGACACACAAAGATTATGAAAAAGCACAAAATGAGACATAAAGAGACCCAAAAGTATGATAAATTCTGTGACACAGAGAAACAAAGCCACAAAACACCATCAAGAGGCAGAATGGAAATATCAAGAGACAAAAAGGAAGATAAGAGCCTCGTTAGTGACCATTTTGTGTCTCTCAGACTGAGAAGTCTTGTGCGTTGTGTTTTGTTGTGTCGTGTCAGGGCTTTGTGCACATCTGTGCCCAGGGTCTTGTCGTCTCATTTGTCTGTAGATTTATGAGAGATTTTAGCCTTTTTTAGGTTTAAGTTCAGATCAAAGACATAAAAAAGATAGCCGAGTGGAGAGACACCATAATGGCAAAGTCCTTAAGTGGAGGACGACATCACAGGAGACTATACGGCTCATGGATGTCAACAACTCTGATTAAAAGCCGCTCCGCTGGGAGGAGGAGCAGAGGAAAAAAAAAACTGCTGGCTTTGCCTTTCATGGCCATTTATCACATGGAATTGTTTGTATACAGTTGTTTTATTCTCCCCAAGTGTGTGTGTGTGTGTGTGTGAGAGAGACAGAGAGAGAGATGAGATGGATGTAATTAAAGTTTTTTAATTAGACGCTGTTCTTTTCTGGGAAGCCTGTGGCAGCGCTGGGTGGAGCCAGAGTGGAGACAGGAGGTTTGTGGTCTGGCTGAGAGAGCCACGCCGGCCGGGTTAATGGAAACCGGGTGTTCACGCTACACATATATACGCATACATACAAACGCACACTGTGCTTGCATTGTGCACATGCATTTGCACCCACACACACAGCCACAAAATCTTATCTGAATCTGAACACACAGGCCCACACAGCTCTAATAACCCACCCCCCCCCCCCAAAAAAAAAAAAGACACACACACTATATTCAAATGCATTCCAATGACTACCTGCATTATAGCATTAAGCCTGCTGACACGTAAATTCCCTAAATAGTGATGATATGTGCATTTGCATGCACATGCATGCGTGCAAACTCATGCATATATAAAACAAATAAGGACTGGCATACACACAAACACCCAGTCCTCCAGACTGATGCACAATCTACAGGCACAGGCACGGATGGGAACACGCAGAGAGGCCCATGCATGAATGCACACTCACTTGCCTCCTGTCACTCACTCAGTGGTGTGCGTGCGCAAACACAGAGCTCATTGTGGATGCATATAGTGTTCATTTGAACCCACAAACACGAAAACACTCTTGGATGCATGCACGCACACACACATGCATGAGTGCACACCCCCCCCCCCCACCACCACCATCACCACCCCCTGCTGCCAGGCATTATACATGCATAAACACGCACACATGCATGCACAGACATATAAATGCACTTGCACACACACACACACGCAATAAGCCCACATCACTCAAATCCCATGGTGCTCACACAAATGCAGACATTACATTTCAAGCCTTCTTCTCACACTCACACTCACACACACACACACAAAGCATGCACAGGCAGTCACGACACAAAGGCACACACACCCAGCTCCCGTCAGTCCAACAATGTCATATGAAGCCCATATCCTGCATCATTCAATGATTTTAATGGACACACACACACACACATAGAGTGCAGCAGGGCCAGGAAATGCAGAAAACAGATCTCAGGCATCTACTGACATCAGTCAGGCACGGCCAGCCTTTTCCATTAGACACTGACGTCAGTTTTCCACCAAACTGTTTCAACCCAAATTACAGGAGATCAAACTCTTCCTTTGTTGACACTGAGGAATGGATGGATGTAAGAGACGTCCGGCACACAGCACCAGATCTGGGGACCTTCTACCCGGTCCAGAGTATCTCCATCTGACAGACAACACACAGAGAACCCTCATACTACACTGGCCTCCCTCCAACCACTAGACTCAGAGGGAAGTTAACATATGCAAAACACAGAGGTGTGAGAGTGCATATATTTGACACAGCCGCCACATGTGCTCTCCGGCGAGCTCGAATTTCCATGAACAAAAACCCCAGCAAGTTTTACTGCGCTGGTTCAACTGGTATCATCTAACCCTAACCCTGGACAGTTCAGCGTGAGCGGGTCAAATTGGGCAGCAGCAGGTCAGTCACTGTGAACAGGGCACCATCTAGTGTTGCATGCAGAGTATAGAAGTGCTGCTGGAAACTTTTACCAGATGAACACAGCTCAGCCATGTTGGGCGCCTGTCTCACTGGATTTTTGTGTCTTTCGCCCCCTCGAGAAACAGCAAGGTCAACAAGAGGTCAAATTTCACTTCGAAGTCAGAGCGAAGGGGCTGAGCGAGGCCGAGCAGACCTGAAGGTGTAGCCTGGTGGAGGTCAGGGTCAGGTGGGGGTGGGCAGAGCTGCTGATTGTTTGCATAGACCAGGCCCATAAACAAACCAAGGCCTGAGGCGCTGCAGCTCCGCTCGGAGCAACTTGAACTGGAGCCTGAAGTACGACTAAAACTTCAGCTGTTTTCAGCTCAGTTCCTGTAATTATGGTTATTATTATTTATTATTGTTTTTATTAGCAGAGCTGCAGTAATTATTGTTTAGTGATCACTTAGTCAAGATGAAACTACTCCAAACTATTTTTGATCACTAGAAGAATTTGAATCTCAAAAGGTGAGGATTTTCCGCAGATGCAGGACAGTTCACGACTTCATCTTGGTGCAATTTCTAAACAAAAATTAAGCAAAGAAATAATTTGCATACTAAACACTGATGGGAACTTTCATTGGCCCCACACCTGGTATTTATATTAGACTGCTGTCCTTGGTGGATCTTTGTTGCAATGCGGTCATTCGGACGAAAACAAAATAAGTCGATACTGCAGCTTTAAGATTCTTCAGTTCAGACATTTCACGTTCACTAACGAGTCATGAAAGAGTTGCTGAAACAGTCTTTGTTGCTACAAACACCTGCAGCTCCTCTCTGACCTCAGTGTTTGACTGTTCACTATAAACAGTGGAAAAAGTTCACTCGAATGTTTCAAATGCAACGCAAACGTGCAAAGCTCAAGATAATGCTTTTATTGTATTCTTGTGCTTCCGCTCGCCTGGACACTAACTTCACCTGTGGATTGTTTTCTGTGTCAAAACTACGAGCTCCGTTCGAAAGACGGGGCCCCTGTAGGAGTCACTGACGCCTCGGACCGCCTCTAATCTCCACAAAAACACTGGATCTTTCCAAATTAAACACATTTTCTAAATCTAACACTTGACAGCAGGTTTCCAGCTGTTCCAAGATTCTTTTGTTTTTTTTCTTTTTTCCAGGCAATACTAAAAGCTGAGTTCAACAAAAACCAAACTGTGCAAAAAACAATAAAACACAGCAAATGGTGTTTATTGTCAAAGTGTAGGAGTAGGACAATGTTATATGTGCATAATTCCTTATTGTGTACTCTAATTGTGCAACAAACTAAGCTACAGTATATACAGACATCTATCATTAACTGTTGATAGCTGGATGACAGTTATACTGTATAACAGTAAATCTAGTTGGCCGGTTGCTTGGGCAGGACAGTCCGGAAAGACAATCCCTCAAAGGCCCAAGACTTTGGTATCATCTGTCTCAAATGCAAAAATGGTGACTCTTACTCTTACAGTGTAAATATCAATCAATACAACTAAACACATCCATTAAAAACATCCACATGAATATACTCAATGCAACAAATGTTATGCAGAAAAAAATCTCCCCCCCCTCCCCTCCCCTCGCCCCCTTTCAATTCTGCTGCTCTCTGTAATCTCCATAAAATCCAGTAAAGGTTAAACAAACATTTAAATGTTACATATCCCATAAAAGTAAAAGAGGATAATGTTATGAGAACCCCCCAGTCTAGATAGCAAGGATGCTTTGTGAAAAATATATGTATAGTAGAGTGAACTAAACATTTACATGATTTTACAGGTGGAAAGAAAAACATTTTGTTTTGACATAACTTTTTTTTTCTTTAAGGAATAATAATAATACAGCCCGACAGTCTATGAACATGCTCTGATCTCGTTACTCACTCCGATCACTGTCCGTGTGACTTCAGGCCGTCAGCCCGTCACGGGGTTGTGGTTGTGTCAGTGTGTTTACTTTTTTTTTTGTTGTTGTTGTTGTTGTTGTTGTTTTTAAGTGTGCGTGTCTGTGTGTCAGTATGTGTGCGTGTTCGGCGCGCCTGCAGATTTAACAGTCCCCCGAGTTGTGCGAATGTGGCCCAGTCTCCATTTTCCAGTCTCTCTGGTCGGCGGCGTCCCCCTGGCCGTGCTGGGAGGCGGCGGGGGACAGGGACATCTGTCTGCGGGGGTTGCCGCTGTGCATGGTGTTCCAGTGGCGCTTCAGATCCGACGCCTTGATGAAGGCTTTGTCGCAGGAGCCGCAGTTGAATGGCCGCTCGCCTCGGTGCTGCCGCTCGTGGTCTTTCAGGTGGGACTTGTGCTTGAAGGCCTTTTCACACAGCTGGCACGCGAAAGGCCTCTCGTTGCTGTGAACCCTCTCGTGCCTCTTCAGGTCGGGCCCCCGGATGAAGGCCTTGCCGCAGACCACGCAGCGGTGAGGCTTGAAGCCCGAGTGGATCTTCAGGTGCTCCTTGAGGTGGGCGGCGGTGGTGAAGGCTTTGGGGCAGTGCTCGCAACCGTACGGGCGGTTGGCGGTGAGCAGACGCTCCTTTTTGGCGTTGTGGTCCATGGGCTTCGCTCCCGTGCTCTGGCAGGAGCCGTGGTCGCGGTGGCCGTACAGCAGGTACTCCAGCTTCATGTCGCTGGAGGAGGAGGAGCCCCAGCCGTGGCTGTGCGGGTCTTTGGCCATGTTGGTGTTGTAGTTGTGCGGCTGAGACACGTGCGAGCCGCCGGGCCCCATGCTGTCCATCCCCTGGTCATAGAAGCTGTTCTTCCTCACCTCCTCCATGGCCAGCTCCTTCAGGATGGCGTCCTGAGCTCTCATCCCGTGGTCGCCAGGCGCTTGGTTCTCCCGGGTCTTCATGTTGGTCAGCTCGCGTTTCTGGGTGCACAGGTTGTCCAGGAAGTTGATCCCCAGGATCTGGCCGGACGACATCATCATATTGATGTCCTTCTTCCTGACGGCGAGCCGGGCTGTGTACATGTAATTGAGCACCTCCTCGAAGATGTCGGAGCGGATGAAGTCCAACTCCACGATGGAGTTGTCCTCGTCGCTCTGCTTCTTGAAGAGCTTTTTGAAATAGTTGCTGCAGGCGGCCAAGACACAGCGGTGAGCCCTGAACTCTATGTTTTCCACCACCACCACCACGTCACAGTGCTCACCTTCCATCCTCTGCTGGTTGAGCATCTTCAGGAAGGTGGCTTTGTGGTCATAGTCGATATATCTCAGTAAATCAGACATGTTGCAGGTCAAATAGGAGCAACCTGCGGAGGGAAGCACAGGAAGGAGTCAGATATTTGGAGATGTAGCAGATGTAGTTAAAGTGCACAGCTGAGGGTGGAGCCCTCGTTGCTCTCCTCCGACATAACACACAGGTTCAACTGTCCAACATCACATTTGCATCAACTTTTTGTTTTTTTTTTTTTTTTGGAGCGACATGCAAACGACGTCACTTTTATCTTTTATTAGCGCGCGCGCAAAAAAAAAAAAAAAAAAAAAAGCAAGAGTAAACAAACAAACAAATAAAAAATTAAAATGAAAAAAATAAAACCATAGTGTCCAAATTAATGAAGCAGAAAACCTTTTTGTGGGAAAGGGGGGATAAAAAAATAAATAAAAAAAAGATCCGACAGGGCCCCAACAGCGATGAAAGCCGCAGCAGTGTTACTCAGGAAAATACAAAACAGCAGCAGAAGCAAACAAACAAACAAACCAAAACAAAAACAAACAAACAGACAGACACACTTTTTTTTTCGCCCACCCGGACTTGACTCGCGCGTTTTCGCCGCCGCGTTGGCGTGACAAGTGGCGTGGCGCGTGCAAAACGAATAACCTGAGCAAGAATATTTCACATTTCACTGCGCCCAGCCATTTTGGTCAGCAAGCCTCCATTGGCATGTTTGTGGAGGCTTTGGAGCGGCTCCGCCAGCAGCGGCGGGCCGACAGGCGGCGGCGGACGTGCGGAGACGCGGGCGCGCAAAAAAACCGCCGCGTCGCTTATTTCGTTCCGGCCGGCGACAAGGAGAGAAATGAAAAAATGTTAATACCCGAAGCCTGAACGCGATCCCTGTGTTGTCACGCAAGGCAGTCGACGACGATCCAGAGCTGTCGTTTTTCCTCTTCCTCTTCTTGTTGTGACTGCGAGGCTGCACAGGAAGCGCCGCATTGTTCTGCTGCCACCTACCGCACCGGAGCGGCGAGGGCGGCGGCGGCGGCGGCGGCGCGCAGATCGTCTCTGTGCGGGAAGATGAGCCGCTCTGCTGGAGCAAATAAGTAAATAAAAAAATACAAATAAATCGTAAAAATATTAAACAGAGCCCTGCAGAGGGGGAAAAAAGCTCCCAACAGTCTCCACGTCTTTTATCACAGATTGTGACAAAATCCTTCCACATTTGATGATAATTATTACGATAATTTATTGTATTTTCAGAGCACTTTTAGCTAAGAAAGTCCAGTAAAAACAACCAAAACATGCAGAATCAATGAAATTCCATCTTTCCATCAGAAGATATTAGGAGTTATAATGAATAAAATAAAAAGTTAGAAAACAGCCGAACATAATAAAAAAAGCCTTGTAATGAATTATCGTGCAAATAAATGATCCCATTCTTGCCGTGACCTCTCAGGGCTGCCCTGAAGGACTCTGACATCTGATTTACCTTATTACCAACAGGACAAAGGAAAGAGAAAGAGATGCTCCTTGTCATCTATGTCCATATAATTTCACTCATCAATTGTTGTAAAGCTGCAAATAAATGAGCCTTGTGTAAAAATCCACCGCTGATCAGACGCGTTGACTTCAATATTTTGTGAAATGTTCAGTGACAATACATTCAAAGTAAACACATTCATAACATTCATTTTTTTAGAAGCTAAAACCCCCCAAACTGTTTCATTTACTGTCAAAAGTGGGAAATATCCACATTTATAAAATGGCATTAACTTGTTAATGTTTTTTCACCAACCCAAAAAATCTTAATGCTTCTTTCCGAATCTAAATGATTCGTTTTTTAAAAATCAATTATTGAGTTAATCTGCTCAGCTGTAGAGCACTGATTGGTTTCTTGGCTCCAGGACAAATGATTAAACCGTCAGGTATAGAGGTCAACAGAGGGGGCCAAAAATAATCTTTGCCCCAGGGCCCCTCAGGAGGTTATTCCAGCCATGGTCACACATTTTATTTGATATTCAGGTCACATGTGAGGAAGAATGCTCTGATAAGATACCAACCAAAGAACATGCTGCATCATGAAGTGATGTCACATCTCATTAAAATCTAGTCTGAACTGCTTTCATATTCCCCAAACTAACAAAGAGAGAAAGCAGGCCCCCTATGAGCCAGCTGTGGGACCATAATCAGCACCAGATTTACCAGCTTTCTTCTTCCTCTGGGGAACAAGGCCAACAGTTTAATACGAGTAAGCAAATCCTCACACACTCATCCGCCTTTCACGGTTGGTCAGTTCATGACGTGGTAACTTATCTTGGAAGGGAAATCCCCAGAAGTGGACTTGTGGTCACCGCACTAAATTTCAAAAAGCCATTTATGGCACAGAACAAATCTTATTTTCTCTATTTAAATAATGTGTCTATGTCAGAACAGCATTGAGAGAGCTGTCCCGATAACTTCTGTTATGTGTACTTATATATATAACTTCTTGTTCCTGGATTTTGATGTGTTGCAGGTTTTTAATTTTGTGCTGCACTTTGTTCATACTTGTTCAAATCGAGTCCACCAATGTTTCCAATCAAGTGATGCAATATTTCAAATTCTCAGCACAGCCAGATTAACAAAAATAAAATAAAGTAAAAAAAAAAAAATAATAATTTCAGAACTCTTTCTATCAGGACTCAATGTGATTCCCGCCCAGCAACAGAGACAAAGTGAGACCTCTTTCCTTTGGCTCCTCTCTGGGAAACGCTCAGTGGCCCGGAGGGGGCGTGGCTCGTCGGGCCTCAGTTATCCAACATAATTACCAGCAGCACCTCGGATCCGTCTTAATTACCCGGGGGGGCTCCCATCAACAGATCAATTAAGAGTTTCTGGTATTTGGTTCGATGAATGATAGATCTACTGCAGTTTGCTGATTTTTCTCCCATCAGTAAATTTATTTAACTCGTCTTTAAGCTGTTCAGCAGCCACAGCTGAGGATATAAATCCTGATTTTCTTCTTAAAGGTCAGGCTGCCAGGGCATGTAGATATGATCACCCATAAAAATAAATAAATAAATAAATAAAATAAAATTAAAAATCTTTCAACTAGGATTCAGCAATTTCACGAGAATTTAGATGATTAAATTAAACATGGCAACCCCAAACCGCCACACGCCGCAGCTGTACAATTTACTACTGGGATATAAACCTCAGAATCATTCATTTAGTATTCAGAACTAGTAAACAAAACCCTTATTTAAATTAGTTTTTTTTTCCCTCTTTTGCAAAATGTGTGTTAGCACTGATTGAACAACACTCGAGTTTCAGCACTGTGGTTGACATTTTATTATTATAGAAGAAAACAGCAAATTAAAAACAAATGCATTTGCCACTTTTATTCCACCATTTTGAGGAAAACACGGCTGTACGTGAACAATACGTGGTTATCCGGATACAGTTGAACAGATGACAGATGACATACAGCTGACATGATCAGGAGGGATTGACAGATCTCTATTTGGCTTTGCGTCTAGTTTGGCAGTCTGAGCCCTTTTGCCTCACAGTCACACAAACCTGGGACTTGTCCTGCAGCCAATCATCCACCCGGGGGAAACATTCAAAGCCTGCACAGGCACATTAAAATCTATTTCTCACACAGAAATCTTGATTCTTTGGCATGTGCCAAAGTAAGACTTTGGAAAAAAAAAAAAAGAAAAAAAAAAGTGTTGGGAGTGTTGGAATCAGTTGATGAGAAACAACAAAATACTGAAATGATCATAAAAAGGAAATCACTATTCAAGTAGACGTGACAAAAATCAACTCGGAAAGATAATTTGCTATTTTCCTAAGGAAGCCTTGATATGTACAATACTAGGTCATAGTGATTTCTGTTTCAATGACCTCAGGGAAAATCATCGTGTAGCTTGAGTGAGTGAGGTGATGCTTGCTGGCAAATGAGGTTGGCACTTCTACAGCAAGGTTAAATAGTGTAATGCTCTAACATTTACAGCCTACAGCGATTTAAAGTTTCTGGAGTGATGGCTTTATTTCATAAATAAAACATTGCTACAATAATTATTCTCAGTAATCATAAAAATGCATCAAAGTCATAAGGCAGTGAAAGCAAAAAGGTTTGCTTGCTGCACACAGGGATTCCACGTGCAGATGGATCGAGAACCTTTTTTTTTAAAATCGTATGGTTTTCTGTGTTTTCTTGCCATTTGTTTGATAATGCGACGTTTGCGTCCTTCTCATGCAAAATGCTCTTGTTTATTCTGCAGGTGATGGTTGCGACGAGCGGCGAGCTGCAGCATCTGGAGAGTAAGGAGCCTTTCTAGTCTTCTGAGAGTCCCGGCGGGCATATGAGGAGTTCTGGATGTTGGATTGTGGGAGGGTGAGCAGAGACAGCCCTTCTCAGCGCTACTCCTGGAAGAGCAGAGGAAATGGCAGTCAGCGGATCCTGCGTACGTAATCAGATCTGCACCTTTAGTGGCACAGAACATCCTGCCAAAGACTGAAAACGAGCTTGATAGAAGGTTACGGCAGCTTTGTGCCCAGAAAAAAGATGCACTGAGGGACTACTGAGTTACAGAGACGCTAATACACAACCATAGATACACACAGGCTTCCGGGGCACGTTGCACTTATTAACTTTAATCTAACAGTGTGGTTTTGAATTTTGGTTTTCACTCGAATTAAAAACGCATCACACAACTTCTCTCTGGTAAACCAAACTACCAGAGAGAGAGAGAGAGAGCGAGAGAGGGGAGATTGATTGGGACAAATTGCTCCTTCAGGGTGGAGACCATTTTGGATTTCTAAATTGGGCCCTTCGAGCCCCAGGGGGAGTCTTCTGGATCAGATCTGAGCTCATATCGCAGGAATCTTTTGAGAACAATTGGAAATGTAGTTCATGGATGGGTGTGCTGAGGTCAGATGCAGCCAAACTTTAAAATGAGCTTGGCTTACTCAGAAATGATGAGTGATGGGAGAAATTAGGCTGTTGCAGTATGAAAAATAAACGCTGAACATATTATCTGACTAATGAGGTTAAACGGATCCATTTGGTTCCTTATTTGAACAGGGAAATATGATATTCAACCTTTTCAGTGGCTGTTGAACTCAGGTAAAGGATTTGATTTGCTACAGATATATTTGGTTATTTATATTTTCAGCTCATGAGATGACTTTTGTATGTCATTCTGTTTATACAGTATTGATTTATTGTGTGTTATCAGCCACATGACTGATCAATGAGTTATATATTTTGACTCCTCCAGACATCCCAGATGGAGTTTAGTGAGTGTAGCACTAGTGTGTGTGTGTGTGTGTGTGTGTGTGTTTGAGATGAGTTAGAACTTGGATATTTAAGACATCCTGGATGATGCAACTCTGACTGTGATCAACAAATCTGTGTGTATCTACAGTCGTGAGAGACGAGCATCCAAAAACAAAACAAAACAAAACAGAGAAAAACATTTAGTATCACATTCAAAGTGCTTCTCAGAATGGCAGACGTTGTGTGAGACAGGTAAAGCTATTAGAGAGCACGCACACAGAAACACACACACACCACACACACACACACACACACACACACTATAGAGGGCAGGGCTGCTGAAACAAAGCCAAGCATTCCCTTCTGTTGAGTCCCACAAGTAGACACATGCACGCCTGCTCATCTCCACACCCTGCACCTTGGGATCGTTTTAGTCAGAAGCTTAAAACACAACAAGCTTCAGATCCAAAAGGTGAAATTAGAATATAATAGATGGTGTGGTGTTTTCCAGAGACAACAAAAAACTAACCCCCCCCAAAAAAAAAAAAACCCAAAACAAAACACAAAAAAAACCCCCAACAACAACAAAAAAACAAAACAAACTATGCTTAAGAGAGAAGGTGGTGAGGTTATAAAGACATGCTGTGGAATGAGAACAGTTCCCCCCCTGTAGCTCCATACCTGATACAACCCTGACATTACTGACAGCGGGCAAGCTGAAACACAAATGGCTGCATTTGTGTCGTTTGTGGAAGTGCTGATACAAGGACTGCTGACCTATTTACCCCCTACACACACACACACACACACAGAGGAAGAGTGCAACTGAAAGGAGCAGCATGCTGCTGGATAAGAACAGCATAACATACACAGCTTTGTGAAGTTTTACTTTATTTGGAGAATATTATTATATCCATTTTAAAATCTGGAAATATTTATGATTCTATTGTTCTAAACTCTATTGGATA
This sequence comes from Echeneis naucrates, assembly GCF_900963305.1. Lineage (NCBI taxonomy): Eukaryota > Metazoa > Chordata > Actinopteri > Carangiformes > Echeneidae > Echeneis > Echeneis naucrates. Next base: position 17,579,503 of record NC_042527.1, on the reverse strand, counting down.
AAATGTTCCATGCGACATGTTGGAGCACAGCATTTGTGTACTTTGCCAACAAAAGGAATCAAACAACATCAATGTTCTTGTATGAGCAGAGTCAAAAATAGACTGAAGCACATCTGTGCACACTCAAGATCAGATTTCAGTCCATACGGGCATGCTTGCAGAAGACTGAGTGTTCTGAGAAACAGAAGCTGGTTGAGCTGGTATTTAATCACTCATCGCTGCCTCTGTCTTTTGTGTGGCTACATAATGCAGACAACAATGCATGGAAAGTGCACAACATGAAAGCGTAACCATTTCAGAAGCTTGTTTTTCTGTGCTAAGCAGATTAAAAAAAATTAAATAAAAATAAATTTCTATTAGGGAAGAAGTTTTAAATTTTATTCGAAGACAAATCAATTATCTACGTAAGAGCGGTTACAGCAAACACAGCAGCTCTTTCTAATAAATAAGGTGATTCGTTCCAGCAGGGGGAGTGATGCAGCAAGAATGACAGAAGATTGCATGAGAATGCCAGCAGCATTACTGCAAAGGTTTGTAAGCCTTGTCATTAGGAGCTGAGACTGTAATATCCGTTCTGCGTGCACACACGCACCAGCCGACCTTTTCCCTGCAGGGGGAGCGGAGCTGGAATGAAAACAGCATGATGCATTAGCTGTAAGTGCTACAGAAGCTGGCCCGTCTGCGGCAGTGAGAAGAAGTGCTGATGGGAAAAGCAGCATGCCCGAGTATGGAGACCAGCTAGGTTTTAAAAAAAAAAAAAAAAAAAAAAAAGCCCAGTCCTACTACATCAAAACCAACACCAGACCAGACTAAACCCGGACAGTGCGGGGACCAGGACTGGGGCCTCGTGGTCTTACCTGGGTCAGTCCTCCCCCTCCTCTGGTGTGATCTCTGTCTCTTTATGTACCACTACTTTGGTCACTGACATGTCAGGATGCTGTTCTTTAGCCTCCTTTATGGCCTGAGCCAGAGCCTATGTACGGGAGTGCAGTGCCAGGAGGGATCACCAGGGGGAGACAGAGAACGGGGAAGGGCAGGGAGGGAGCGGGATGTTGGATTGTAAGTCAGTATGCCAACAGGGAAGTCACTTTCAGTTACACTTGTCATACTTCCAGTATTTGTTAAAAGGTCACATCACATGTTAATACTGTTTTGTTGAAAATGTCACATGCTAGACCAATCTGTGCCTGAGCTACGTTCGCAGAGTGAAAGTTTTTCGCTCTGAAGTAGAGCTTTACTTATTCATAGTCACGTTTTAAATCCAATTTACCGACTTCAAAAGCAAATCCAAAAATATTGAATGAACAGATGAAAACTCAGAGAGACCTGATCGTGGTCGATGTCGGCGTCTCCTGTGATGACGATTCTCTTCTCGATCCTCGTCTCCGATATCCCTCCTTTCACCGTCTGACCAGCAGAGAGCAAAAAACACGCTTCAGTCACAAAAATCATGTGGCAACGAATATTAACTAAGCTTGACTAAACAGATTATACATTTCACTAGACAGTATTCTCATGTGATTGATCCACTTTCCCAAATGGAAATTTAACGATGGAAACCTAACGCTCCATGAAGGCAGCTCTCAACCCATAAATGGTAACAAAATATACATCAATAGATATGATGCAGGTTAAATGGCAGGTAGCAGTAAAAGTTCATTACAGCCCTGAAACGATGAATCAGTTGGATGACTGAAAGAAAAAGATTGATAATTTAACAGAATTTATGTGAAAACTTAAACGTCAGTAAAAACCCCTGTTGGATGTGGTCAGTCACAAACCTAAAGGTCAAAAACTTTGTCATTTATAGTTTTCCACATCCAGACCCCCTTCTACCTTATTATTTTACTTCTGTTTTTAATTAACTGCAAATAATAATAAAAAAGATAAACAATAAAAAAAAAAAAAAAAAAAAAAAAACTAACTAAATAAATAAAAAAAAACAACAACAACAAAAAAAAGTTAGGAGGCCAAAGGGACGATCGACCAACGCTAACCTTCGTGATGTGCGTGGTTGTCGTGGTGCTGGTCGTTTCCGAGGTGATGGTCTGGGCGCTCAGCAGCACCCCGGGGTCTGCGTCACCGTTAGTCTCACCCTGTTGATGGACAAAACGCATTTTTTGAGATGATATCTGTGCTCAAAGTCCAAAATTTCACAATAGAAAATTTGATGGATTTTAAAGTTGAGAGCAGCATGAACCAATTGATTTAGACACAACTCCTTTATCTCTCCTGAGGGGAAAAGAGTTGGCTCTTTGCTTGAGTTTTTATACCAGCTACTGTGGATAGTGTGGTTTGTAATAATATCTTTGACTTTGAAGCATTCAAATCCAAAAACAACGCACTAAAAGAAGCCCAGTAGAGTTAAGATAGCAGCAAAGTGTAATGCTAGCTGTGTACCTACAAATGAAAATATTCATGGTACAACTATTAAAGTAATTTGAGCCATTAGGCCTCATGCTAAAAAAAAAGCTATCGAGCGCTTCCACAAAATCATCATCTTTGCAGGCCACCTCAGACTTACTGTGTCATACAAGATCTGTCTGCTCACAGTCGCACCGTTTTGATTCATTGCCACTTATTAAACCTCATTTTCAGGCAACTGTTTTCTGCGAAGGAGCTCTGGAGACTGAACTACCTTCCCAATCACCAATCAGGAGACCAAAACAGGGCTAAAATAAATGAGTATCTCAGTATCAGACCTACATTTACCAGGTGGACATCAAATTTAGTGTCTAACTAAATGTTCATGCTGTGCTGCATCTGCTGAGGGTGTAAATCACTAATTATGTTCCCAAGATCATCTCAACTGTTGGCTGATTATTTCCTCTGGTTAGAGAAAGACTTTAATCAGAATCCCCTTTTCAGTCCTTTCCTGAAAATAAATAAATAAATAAATAAAATCTGCACAAAACGTAAAACGAGGTGGTGATTAAGTTTGTTCTCGTGTACCTCTGCAGCCTCGTAGGTGATTGTTTTTGTCTCCGTGTGGATCACAGGCATTTCTTTGGTGCACACCTCGCTGGCCTCAAGACTCTGGAGGGTGAAAGGAAAAACAGACACTACTTAATACATGCAGAGGGAGAACTAGTATACTAAATCCATCTGTGCTCTGAGACGGATTAGATGTCATGTCTGAAACAAGTTGCTGCAGGTGTTCACTGTGAATATTGCAGCTTCATTCTGAAAACACTGCAATGTCTTACGTAAAATTGATGCAATCTTTCTGGTAAAACAAACCAGAGGCAGCCACTGAAGGAATGCAGTCTATCAACGAGCATGCAGTCATGCATTAGAGTCCCTAATCCAGTGAGGGGAGGAAAAAAAAAAAACAAAGCAAAACAAAACGGAGAACCCCAAATCACAAGGTTTTGATCAAGTGTGTGCACCACATCATATAAAGAGGTCCCCCGATCTGATGAGTGACAAACTGGTTAGCAAGTCGAGATGCACATCCATGCTTTTGGTGGAGTCTCGCCCCTTGATTATTAGCGGCAGATTGTGCCAGCAGGAGGAGAGGGTGGTGGTGATGTTACGGGGCCGAGGTGTAGGCAGCTGGGGTTACCTCCGACTGCAGCAGGACATGAGTGGGGGGGTGGGCAGAGGTAGGAGGTTCATTCAGGCTGGATTTCAAATCTTCCTTTTCTTCCGACACCTTAACATCTGTCCCTTCTGAAGCTCTCTCACCAACGGTATCTTCTTTTGGGATCAGATCCGACTTTCCAGCCGCCAATTCTTCTGCATTTGTCTCCTCCTCCTGGATTTCATCCTTTGAGCCATCCATCTGTGCGTGGTAGTATTTCTCTCTTCCGAAGGGTAAAGGTCTCAAGACGTCTGGAGAAGTGTTTCGACCTGAACATTCATCCACCTCTTCATCCACCTCCTCAATACCACCGTCTAACTCTCTTGGGAACTTTTCTTCCTGGAAATACTGCACGTCATTTGAGAACTGGACTCTCTTGGCATCTCCTTTTTTCTTTCCCTGCGTTTTATATTTTGAACCTGTTAATTCATCTTCCAAACAACTCTCTCCTGCTACCTGGATGTTGGATTCCTCTTCTCTTGATGACCGCCTCCCTTTCTTTTCACAACCGCTGAGGAAGGTAGGATTAATAGAGACACCGAGACCGTTATTTTCATTTCTCGACATCGCTGCCTCCCCCTCAACACCTGCCTCCTCTCCCAGCTCATCTACCGCTTCCTTATTTTGCTTTTCTGCTGATAAGATGAGCACTGCAGACTTTGGCAAAGCGCTATCGTCAGATGGACCCTCATGAAACCCTGAAGTTGTTGCTGCTGGCCGCATGTCAGCGTTCACAGATGCACGCGGCCAAACTTGTTCTATAGATTGCACAGAGCCAAGAATAACAGATTTTTCTAAATGAACAGAGTCAGCTGGTGGACCTCCAGAATTATTGACACTAATTTCAGCGTGTAACAAAGCTGCACGGTCTCCCTCTGCAGGCTCTGCTCCTATTGGTTTGACTCTGAGCACCGGTTTGGCCTTTGCAGCCTCCGGGGTCTGGATATTCACCGTTGGTCCTGTTGTCTCGGCTGGTGCTGTCTCTGTCGCCGTGGCAACCACCAGTTTCTCTCCTGGATCGGCTGGTGTCTGTGAATGACAATTGTACCATTAAATTATGATGATTTCTTTTTGTATTACCCTGGAAAAAAAACAAAAAACAAAAAACAAAACCAAAGCAAAAAAAAAAAAAAACAATCCACGTAGACAGAGCAGAATCGCATCAAACCTGATGGAGAAAAACTTCAGTTAGCAATTTGAGACTTTATGACCTGACAGTTAAAACATTAGCAGGCACAAATACATAAAAAAAAAAACAAAAACAAATCATGAGGACCAGAGAAGAGTGGTCACCTTTTGAGAGGAGGAAAACCATCCCAGCGTAGACTGATAGGACAGGAGGATGGACGAAGACAAGAACAGAGAGATAGGACAAGAGAGGACAGTCAAAGGTCACAATGAACACTAAGCAAAGAGCAAAAGGGAGAGATGGCGGGGAAATGAAAAGTCTGGAATGCTGGGAATACCATTATATATCTATAACCTGACGAGCCTAATCTGAAAGCCGAAAAGTGAAAATTTGATTTTACAATTGCTGAATTAGACAGCAGTGGTGAATTTAAGATAACCTGCGTCTAAAAAAAAATTTTTTTCCTCAAGGACAATGAAATCTGTTTTTTTTCCCCAGGTAGACCCATACATTTTCGTTTCCTGACTTGTTACGGAGGCAGAAGCAGGACTTTGTAGGATGATGGTGTGCAGAAAGCTGCAGCGGCGGCACTAAGCCATGGCTATGAAGTCGCCCCTCAGCTGAAGAAAGGGATGGCGTGGCAAAACAGAAAACCGCAAAACCAAACCAAAAAAAAAATAAATAAAATTAAAAAAAAAACAACCCCCAACAAAAAACATTTTGTTCCATATAAGCTGTTGGAGGAAGCTGCTAAGGTGAGTTGTTTTAGCCAACACGTTTTTATTGAAATAAAGGAAGCGGTGGGCTTTAGTGCAACGCAAATCAGCGGTTTGGCAGGTGTGAGAGTAAACGCTGGGTGTTAAGGGGCCGTTAGCCATGCACAGCTCTTTATTATACTGGTCAGACTGGTTTGGCAATGGGAATAGGCTGCAGGCGGGGGTGGATATATGGAGGGAGGCTGCGAATACCAAGTTGTTGATTTTTAGTTTTCATACAGTACCACTGCTAAGGTCGAGGCTGAAGATTCAGAAACTGTAATTTGAGTCAGGCTGGACTTGGACTGTTTGCTCTGGACTTCTTCAAAGGTGAAGATTTCATCGCTCTGCTGCAGACCGCCGCACATCTTCATCTCTCTGAACTCCTTCGCAGACACACCAAAGACCTCCGACGCTGCTGGCTTCACCTCCTCAGAAATCCATGATGCCATGGCTTTTTTGGGCGAGTCGGTAGCTTTAATCTGACCCATGTCATCAGTTTTTATCTCAATCTTCGGACTCAGTGTCTTGACTACTGTGGTTTGGGCTTCTGTGACTACAGCACCGTCTTCTTTGAAGGTTTCTTCCTCTTTAGAAGCAGACAATAAATCATTCTCTTCAGTTTCAGCCTCTCTTGGAAGTATAAGCTCCTTTTTTTCATCCAAAAAACTCATCTCGCTGCCTTCAGTGTCCACTTTATCCTCCGCCTCCTTCAAGATAATGAGCATCCCTTTCTTGTCAGTGATGGCCTGGGACACTTCCTGTCTCACAGATCCAGGGCTGACTTTCAAAATCGACCTTTCAGACACTTCTTCCTGGAAGTCAGGCATCTTCTCTTCCACCTCCCTGAGGGTCCCGTCCATAAAGACGTCATCGTCCATAGTGGTTGACAGACTAATCCCGTGAGGCCCTGATGAAGTGGCCCCGTCTGTTACGAAACTATCTGCCACGTATTTCACCAGATATCCAGTGGCCTGGGGAGACACTTGGCTTATTGGAAATGGATCGTTCAGGTTAATAAACAGAGGGCATCACATAGCCAATACACGGCAGAATAAGCTCGAGAGAAAAGTCATGTAAGAAAGACACACACACACAAGGAGCTCCAAAAATACTGGAACAGGGATGAACCATTTGAAAATATCTTGGTTTTATCCGTTAGTTTCTCTGCTCAGTGGCGGCAGTGCAATCATTTAACTGTGGAAACAAGACTAACATTCAATTGGTTTGTTTTTCTTCCTATGAGCTTTGAGAAAAAGTGTGACTAAGAAACATGAAACATGGCAGAAATCTGTATCCACATATGTCTGGAGCCAGGAAAACAAGGAAACAATCCGCATCACAGCCACAAAAGTTACAGTTACTGACAAATTTTACCTCAGTTGCTTTAGGTGCCATATCCTCCTTTGGCCCATCTGGCTGCTCATCTGTAGTCTGCAAAAGAAAAAATAACCAAAATGTCACACACATGCAGACAGAAGAGAAGAGCAAAGGACATGACCGGTGAGGCTGAATGTCCAAATGGACAAGATTTGGGAACCAAAGCTCCTCCAAAGAATCAGCTTCCGTTTTTTTTTTTACCCCCCAGTCGGTGAGACACGCTCGGTGCCAGGTAATCGTCTCCAGAGGCTTCGATTAGAATCACTCAGTCCTGTGTGAGTTCAGACTGCCACACAACACAAGCTAATGATAAAACTAAAAAAAAAAAACAAGGGAAGTAATTTCACTGAGCACAACAATCATTATTGATGAACGACTTCACCATCTATTAGCGGGACAAATTAATATGTTAATCAGCTGCTGATGATTTGGTGAAGACAAGGTGAAAGCGGCAAAGAGAAACGCACTCACTGGAGTAACTGCACAACTTTATACTAACTTTGAAGGACTTTCCGAACTGATTTCCTCCATCAAGGTGCCAAGATTCTCCTTCAATATACATCTGGAGTGTAAATATACTGCACCACACTAACTACCATGTAAAAAGTGAGTGAATTGGCTCTGCTATGACTCGTTAAGATGACTCCTAAGATTTATGTCTTTGTTGATACAAAAATCTCCTGGGTGATGTCATGCTTCACACACACATACACACAAACGCCGACACTCAGTTAGCTGTGGGCTGCAGCTTACATCCTGCGGCTCCAGAGGCTCTATCATTGGTGCTTCATCTGATCTGGGTGAGCGCGCGGGGGACGAGGAGAGCCTCTTCTCCCACTCTGTCAGGCCCGGCGTGCTGCCGCCGGTCTCAAGGAAGGAGCGCTTCAACTCGCTGATGTTGGTTTGGTGCTTGACCATCTCAGTTGGAGTCTCAGTGTCCTGCAGTATCCGGTCAACCATGATACAGAGAGATGAGGGCAGGAGCAGCGCGGCGAGAACGACGGCCATGCTTTATGTATGCAATGGTAGCTTGCATATCAAATTAATTACTACCCCCCCCCCCATAATTCTTTAGGTCTCCTGTTCACAGGCCTGTTTAGATGGCTGTGCAGGCTACTTGTATACCAGCTCATACAAACAGAAAAACTTCCACCCACACGGCAGCTGTAACCACAAGACGAGCAGCTTCTGCTTAAATGCTGAGGGAGCATTTAGGAGAAGCTTAAATTCAGTGAAAATAAAAATGGCATCATGCATTTATCTGCAGATTTAGTTTTGCAGGTTCAATGAGGCAAATACACTCCCAAAAACTCATTAGAAGTTAAGGTCTCTACAAACAGACTTAATTCAGTTAAGTTTCTGCTGTCTTATTTCTCAGTAAAACTGCTCACAGCAAAACACACATGTTAGACAAGTGTGTAATAATGACTCCCATTCACACACCAACTCCAGAAAACAGTATCTAACACTGGCAGGTTAGACAGAAGTAAATAAATCCTGTTTCTCCTCATAGCGAATGACTGCGTGCATATTTCAGTCATGCAGTTTTTTTCTTACCAACCTCTAGCATCAGATTGCTATGCCTGATAAAAACGTTTTCCCCTTTTATTCGTCTTATGAAACTATACTGTAAAAGAAGAAAGAGGGGAGAGGAGCTGCAGTTAAAGTTGCTGTGGCATGTTAAATTTAGACTCTTGAGCTTGAGCTGGGAGCTTTGACTGTCAGTGACATGATGGCAAAAAATTAAAAAAAACCTTGAAAACTCTGAAATCTGACTCTTGGGTGTAGCAGAAGGAAAAGAAATTGGAACACGACGCCAACATTTACAAACCAAAGCATTCGAGAAATGAGCTGGAATGGTGTGTTTAGAAGCAGTGACAGCTTTGCGGCGGCAGTCTGTGAAGTGAATTCAGGCGAGAGTGAATGGCCAGTCTGGTGTGTGGTATGATAGTGAGTGTGTCAACAACAGCAGGAGCAGCAGCAGCAGCGACAGGCAAGGCAAGGCGGAGGGAGCACACAAAGTGAATGATGGCTGATGTCTGAGTGGCTCAGCGCATCTGGTGGTGGCGGCTGTGTGATGCACCGAGCAGGGCCATGAAGCGAGCCCAGTGTACCTGAGTCCGCATCTCAGAGTCCTCATCTGCTTCCGACTGACAGCAAGTAAAAATGGAGAGCACAGAGAGCGTGAGACAAGGAGGAAAGGAGCCATTAAAGAGAAGAGACGAAGAGTACCAATCAAATCAAAGATGAGGAACAGGAAAGAAAATCAGCAACAAGGAATGGCAGGCAGAGACGAAGGAAGAGGACTGTTTGCTAAACCCCTTTCATTAGCCGTGTTTGCCCACTAACAGCTTAGCAACCAGACCTGTCAAGATCTGGCTTTGTCCACATGGGTTTAATGAAAGTGATAGTTTGCTTTTAGTGTGAAGGGTCATGTGAAGCATAAACTCTGTCTGGTAAAACATAAACTTTAAATATTAGTACATGCAGCTAACTAGCTTCACGTTTGTGCGATGGTATCATAATGTATAGCCGATGAAGCACAACACAAGGAAACACAAAAGTACAAATGCACTGGAAGCAAACCTAGAAGATGTGTGGAGACTTTCTGCATTACATCTGAGAGTTACATGGTATGCTTAAAAAAAAAAAAAAAAAAAAAAAAAAAAAAAAAAAACACCACACAAAAAAAAAAAGCTCTTCACAGCCTGCATGTCGGTTAAGTCTCGACTGGATGAAAACTGGTATGTGCTCAGGGGGAGAGGGGCTTTGCAAACAGTCAACTGCAGTGAGGCCAGTGGTAAAGACAGAAGGGCAGAAAATACAGCTAAAACCTTTAAAGTGTGCTGATGGTAAAATATAACAATTAAAAACACGAGCTCAATGGGCATAACCGGACGGCAGGCATACGTAACGTGCAGACTTTCAAACGCACAGCTTCTTCCAAATCACAACCCAGCTGTAATCTTTAGACACCACATCCTCCCCAGATGTACCAACCTCTGTGGCAGTCAGCTCTCCATCAAAGGCAAAGTCAGTTTGTTCGCTGTCAGTCTGCTTTCACAAACAGACCGAAACGGTTCCGAGCGGCAAGCAAGAAAACGAGAAGAACCCAGTTTGTGAACCCTTGAAAAGGCATTACTCATCTACACAGATATTCTTAATAACCACAGATGGAACGAATGGAAATGCACTGGTTGTTTTTGTGAGCTTCACCTTACAGTATCATACAACAGTATAAATAAGGTTAGCAGAAGTGGAATATATATTGAAAAAAAAAAAAAACAAAACAAAACAAAAAAACAACAACAAAAAAACAAAAACACAAACAAAGCAAACGCAAAGTAAGCAAGCAAAACAGACTCAGAGGAAGTTGAAACCTTTGGTCAGTCACTTTGACATTTTGGGAATATATCATTCAATTTGCCGTCCGTTTGAACGAGGCAGATTCTTTGTGGAGATTCAATGAAATTCAGTCCAGGCAGATAAAATATTTGATGATGTTGTCAGAACAGATAAAAATTTGGTTCGATGGGTTTGTTGCCGAACAGTAACCTGACTTTCAGGCCCTCCCCCCTCCTCTCCATGCATGTTGACACTGAAGGTGATTTGAGTGTCACAGTCTCTCTGCGTCACAGGCTGCGCTACATTAAATGGATTTGTGTGAATCCAAAGGCTCGTTGCTTGAGGGGGGGGGGGGAGCTATCACACTTTGCAGTAAGCATCCTCACTGAAAACGCAAAGAGCCTTTTCAGCACGACTTTTTGTTTAAATGATTCATTTCAATTTGTGCTGCTTTGCTTGAGTCACCTTGCAATGCAGAGAGACTGAGTGCTTAAGATAAGTATGGACGTGTTTCCATGCAGCTGGGTGTTGACCTCTACACTGCTACAGTATAAAGATGTGAATGTAGATGATCACACTGAGATGGGTTAGGCACAAAGCTGTATTTAAATATGAAGTTTGGTGATTTGGGATAATTGGCACTATGGAGACTTCATAAAATCCTCTATATTCCGAATAATATTCATTCAAATATTTAGATATTTGCATGATAAATCATTTCATGGCAATTTGTTGGTGACAAAATGTTAAAAAAAAAAAAAGATTTCAAGTTCTCACTGTTTGTGTCTAACCCTCCCATAAAAAGGTGAAGTACGTACAAGCCAATCAAATATGAAATGGTGAAACTTGCAGGTTCATCTCTGTGTACTGCTGATGTTGATGGGGATGTAGTCTACAGGATGAGAGTGTGACTGGGCAGAGATGAGGTTCTGAAAGTAGGAGGACTGAGAGACACTGGGACAGACACAGTCTCCAGGTCGGCTCTGAACTGGTGAAACAGCAGAGCGAGATACAGGACAGGATAAGGGGGTTAACCGCTATAATGATCCGTCGTTTCTAAGCCAGAGGCGGGTACTGGAACATAAAGGCACACACACCTCCTCTTCCTCTGAACTGTCATGGTCATGGTAGCCCTGGGCTATGGAGGCTGTCAGGGAGGCTGCCTTGGGCTCCAGGTAGCAGAGGCACAGCGCCAGGGGGAAGGAAAGGGTGAGGGCGTAGGGGACGGAGAAGGAGGTAGAGAGCAAGAAGAAGAAGATGAAGAGGAAGCAGGGAATGAGTGACGGTGACTTAATGGGGAGAAAGTTCTGCGCGCACTCGGGGAGGAAGCGCATCTCTGACAGATCGGGGAAGGTGAGGTAGCCATCCTCATCCAGGATGGAGGACAGGTCGGGCAGGTGCAGGGAGAAGGAGAAGAGCGTGCCGCCGCGGCTCTTGCCCTGCTCCAGCCTCTGCTTGCGGGCCGAGAGCAGCAGCGCCTGCTCCTCCAGGAGGGCGGCTTTGCGGTCCGCGTGGGCCTGCCGGCGGCGGCACCCAGCGCTGCTCTTGGCTGGACTGACTGATGAGGCCCGTTTGCGCGTGTTCTCCCTGCGCCTTCGCCGTACTTTAGTCGATGAAACAGGAGATGAGGGGAGTGAAAGCTCAGAATGGAGGGGGTCGGTTGCGTATACACAAGGGGAGTTCTGATGGGAGAGTAATGTCAACGGACGGATGACGTGTGTGTAAATGGAGGAGGGGGGGGGCAAATACACATGAGCACACACACGAGTGTAGTGTGGGGTCAAAGGAAGGACAAGAAAAGAAAAGCTAATTAGTAAAGCGCACACAAGATGAAAGCACTTAGGCCTAGTCTACTGCAGAAGGTTAAGCTTAAAGCAACTGGGAATTCTTAATAAAAAAAAAAAAAGATTATTACGAAAGAAAAACAAACCAAAAACCTCAAAATGGATTTGAAAGACAGAGATGCAGCAGCTTTTAGGAAACCATTTCTTTGAAAATCTGGCAGCATATTTACATTTATTACCTCTCTTTGAACCAAACACGAAAACACATCAAAGCCTCAGAAAGGTTCTTTTATCCGAATTAAACGCAGATGCGACCCCTCTACAGGCGTCCGAGGACAGTGGTTTACCTTTGTGTCGTGTCTGAGCGGTGTTGTGGCAAGGGGCTCCGGTGTCCCTGCAGCGTCCATCTTGGCGTCCTCTCGCTCCGCCTTCTCTTCCTCCGCTTTCTTCTCTGCCATTACCGTGGTGATGATGTCTCCCTTGGCGACGACTTTGGCCGCCCCGTCAGCCGCGTTGTCCTTCATCAGAGTCTCGTGGTTTTCCATAATGGGAGCTGGAAACGGCAGGGGAGGGGGAGAAATCAATAGCATTTTATAGACACCGATGCTCTGAATGATCAGCTAAGAGCTTATAAAAATAAAAAAAAAAAAAAAAGGTGCTTTGCACCTGCACATTGCTGTGTTAATAATATCCAGTGTGACTTCTGCGAAATGAAAGACCTTTTTTTAGAATAAGCAGAATACAGTAGGGACAAAAATTTCACTTCTCAGCTAAAATAGCAGCCTCACACACAAAAAGGTTCTTTTAACCAAAGATGTTCAGAAACACACGACAGCTGAGTTACTGCTTGCTCAAAGAGCGTTTTTGTCTGATTAAAAATGACCTAATCGTTCAGCTGTCAAAAAACTGCACAAATAACCGGAGGACCTTCCAGTCCCTCCACTTGAATGGCCATTAATCACAACCCCCGGCTCCGCTCCCTCACCTCCATCTAAGCTGCGGGACATGTTGTAGCGTTTGCTGGACGAGCGTTCGAAGAAGGGAGCGGGTCTGATGATCTGAGAGCTGGCCCGGCGGGTCTGAGCCTGCGTTCTACCGCTGTAGCGAAACTTGGAGCCGAGGCTCAGGAACTTCTTTGGGGGCGCTTCAGGGGATACCAGCCTGTCGCAAGTTACACACAGCTCACATTAATGACAGCATAAACAACACGGGGATTGAAGCTTTGCACAATTTTTTTTTTGTCTCTATTGAGCCTGCAGGCTGGGCCTGGGAAAGAGCCCAGGAGAATGTTTTTGGCTTAAAAGCAACACAAAGGGACTTAGCATGCTATCCAAATGGCAACAATTAGAAACAGCCTCAACAAGGTTTCATTATTAAATCATTTGATGTGACTCTAGATAAATTATTGTTTCCAAGGTTGATTGTGATCATCGATAATCAAACTAGCTTGTGTTTGACTCGGATACAGAAACGTCACTCACTGTTGGGAGACATGAAGTACTTCTTTGCTGTTGCAGTAATTTTTCAAATGAAAAAGTAGTCACAGTCAAGGTTCCACCATGATTTCTCACCTGAAGAAGGTGTGGTGTTCAACGCAGACCTTCCACAGCCTTTTGGCAGCACGGTGATTCGGTAGTTTGAAACCGATCGTGCTTTCAAACTGCTCAAACTGAAACAGAACAACGCAATATGGTCAAATTCCCCATATCGGTCAACTTCACCTTCTTTAATGCATGCTTACTTAACTTTCTGTTAACTTATTTTGCATTGTTAGTTGAGTAATAACAGTTTTTTTTTATCACAAATTTATAGAAAGTGTCACCACTTTATTTACAGCAATATATACTGAAATCTGAGTATCCTCCTCTTGCCATTTTTCTTGTTCATCTCTTGATTTCATGTCTCAATTCAATATTAAAATTTTTCTGCACACAGCTGCAGTCTTAACGAAGCCCCTACAGATTATATACAAGATGTTTGACAGCTTTACACAATGAAAATATTGCTGCACTACGGTTTTCCCTTTTTGTAATGTCAGTAAAGAGTAGGGAGATAGTGCAGAAATATTAGTTTAGGATATTTTAGGAAAAAATAAGCAAGACTCCAAATCTCCAGAACTTCCTAAACTTTCAGCCGCCAGCTGCAGTACGTGGTGTGTGGCGGTTTTGTAAAATGTTGCTGAAAAAGAAGGAATTTGACAGCACAGTGTTTACCCAGCAGACCAGCTCTGCACATCCCTGTAAATAAAATTACGATTCCTCAATATTGAATCACCTCTCCGGGCCGGATTTTAATGTAGAAGTTGTTCCTCTTGTAGGAGATCTTCAGGATTTTGGGCCAGGCAAACCTGTTGATCCGCAACCTGTCTCTGTAGATGAGGAGGCCACTTGCACACACTCCCAACATGATCTCCACACCCTCAGAGTCCTGGGAACGTCACACACACAGAAAATGACAACACAAAAAAACAAAAATAAAACATTAGTTTGTCGAAATTCCTTCAAAATCCCTGGCAACCTCAAAGTGGGAGCTGCTAAGCACTTCATGTTGTGCAGAACATAAAAGTCCTATTCCATTAACTCTAAGGCAGATACTGTGTGGATGGTTTTCAGGAGCCAGCGCGCAGCAGGATAGATGTAAACAGAGTCAGGTGTTTGGTAATAACAGGGTGAAAGCAGGCAGGTGGAAAGTGGAATCAGGCATACTCTAATCTTGTGTGTGCAGTGCTGTGTTCATGTTGAACAATGACGCAAAAGGGGACGCCAAGTGAGTTAGAGTGGCAAAAGCGACAGTGAGGTTTCAGGGAGCTCTGGATGAAGCACAACACGATGGTCCTCACTGCACCAAGCATGAGATAAGTAGGTGAAAACCAATGGGGACGCTTTTAGAGGGGATGCTGGTCCAAAGCAGGAACAGACAGTCTTAAAACAAACAAACATATGTATCGTTTGTATGTTACCATGCACAACTACAAACAACACACACACACACACACACACTCACTGGAGTAAGCACATGTGATGCTGAAGCAGCCTCTTACCTCTCCCTCAGCTGGAGCCAAGCTTTCATAGAGACTCCCTACCAACTTTGCAATAACGAGAGAGAGAAGACAAAAGAGGGATGCTGGTCTGATATGTACATATTTTTCTCTTGCGTATCAAAACTATGAATCACAGAAGCAACACTGAGCAGTTTGTCCTGAGCAGTCCACTCAGTTTGATCAAGGCCGCTTCCTTGTCTCTGTCATTTCCTCTATTCTGATTTGAATCTGCAAAAGCAATATCCTCACTGTCACTTACATCTAGAGCCATTTCGACTTTCAAAGTGCTTTTGATAACTGGACTCGCATCAAAACTGATGACTGTAATTCTGGTTTTACAATGACAGCGGTCCTGCTCTTGCACTCCAGCTCTCTCTCTTTTCTTCCTGCGCTGTAACGATCCGTTTGATCCCATCTGTCTGGCAGACTCCAGACCCCCCCCATCATCCATCCAGCCTTCAGCCCAGAATCCACAGAGGCAGCAGTGATATAATGTCAGTCAATCAGCGGTGCAGCAGAGGCATGTCAAACGGAGGCATTTCTGTGGCAGCCATGATGTTTTTTCAAGCAGCGGTGTTGTGGTGACAAGCGTCACAATTGACTGCATGATTAGCATGTGTTAGTTTTGCAGAGTATCTATGTCTTGGTTCTCAGTTGTCGAGGTCATGGTTGTCTTAAGTTCTTAAATTAAGGGCAACTGTCTTCCAAGTCAGACCTCTCATCCAAAAGGCTTTTTCAGTTCACAGAGAGAACACTAAACATTTTCAACCACTAACTCTTGAACACTCACCAGCATTTAAAAAGGAACAGCTCAGGCTCAACTACTGACAAAGAGGATTGATATCACTGTTTGCCACTCATATGAAAATATAAATCTCCTCCCTGAAGATGGTTAGCTTAGCTTAGCTTCTACAGGAGTAGTTAGAAGTAGGTGGTGACTTGTTACCTTGGCGTGGTGGAGGTCCACACCATACATGGACAGCTTCTTAGCATTTTCCAGGAAGTTCATCTCTGCATCAGCAGGTGTCATCCCCCTGATAGAATAAGTCAGATAAGCCAAATAAATAAATAATTTCAGCGAGTACTAAGTTATTTGATGCTTTTGTGAATGTTTCAGAGTCCAATGAGCTCTGAACAAGAGAGATTCATAGATCCATGGCATAAAGGCTTTTTCGGAAAATGTTTTTTATGGATGTTTTTAACTGAGGCGCCACAGGGCAGTATGAGTGCACCCATTTTTAGCATAAACGGTTATTAGACGGATCCTCATCCTGTTAATGTCACTGCCACCCTCACCGGGTGAGATGTGATTGCATCAAATTACACAAAAATCACTGAGGTACAGGGAGAACGGCGGGGCTCAGACAAGAGCACGAGCAGCTATATCCAATTATAGAAATCCAATACATATTAACATCAGGAAGCCTGACTGGCTGGCTTCAGGATGAAAACACATTTTCCCGATCATTTTCAGATTATGAACAACAGGGGCTTGTGTGAATTCAAAATCTTTTGCCTTGTTTTGGATGCAAAGCTTTAATAAAAGCACATTTAGTGAGTTTTGAGGATTAATAATAATAATAATAATAATAATAATAATAAATTTTATTACATTTACCATTATTATTTAATGCTTAAGAGAAATACTTGGACTGTATATGAAGCTGAACTCAAAATAAATCGTTTCAAGTATGCTGAGACTGACTTGTAGTTCTTGTGGAGTTCCATGACCTTCTCCTCGAGCTCTTTGGTCTGATTAGGTGCAAAGCGGAGTTCACTGATGTAGTCGCTGCCCAGTTCCTCGGGGTCATAGTCTCCCAGTTCAGACTGCACAGTGTAGGAGCCCAGCACAGTGTGGGTGGCAAAGGAGCAGGGCAGGCGACCTGAAACCACGTCATCTCTGAGCTGCAGGCAAAGGTAGTATCTGCGAGAGAGAGAGAGAAAGAGAGAGAGAGAGAGAAGAGAATAATGAGCCATTTTCAGCATAAAAGTATTTTTGATATAATTTTATCAACATAATTAACCATTAAGATATTTGGCCTATGAGACGGACTGATATAAATGTTCTCCAACTGTCCTCACCTTGTGATGTCCTCAGTCAGCTGGGAGGGGTCTGGGGGGTAAAACTTCACGTTGAATGCAAAGTTCCAGGGACCAGCTGAAGTGCAGGGGAGAAAAAAAAAACAAAAAACATTTCATCGTTCAAAACAGCCTTCTTCGGCTGAATACACCTCTCTCTCAAAATAAGGATAAAACTTGCTTCATCAGGCTGTGGGACTTACTCCTAATCTGCTTCTTCAGCTCCTTGGAGGGATCCAGCCAATTCTACATCAGACAACCACAGAAGAAAATAATTAATCATCACCAATTTGCAACAACCAAAAGTTGGACATCTTCCCGTGCAGGGACATAAAAAAAAAAAAAAAAAAAAAATCAAAGACATGACTCATCTTACAAATTTCCTATGAAAAGATACTGTTAATGAAAGACCCATGGAGAGTTTCAGTTTTTTAAAGATTACCTTCTGGTTCTCAACATCTCTGTATGTGATTCCAAAGTAGTCTTTCTCCAGTAGATTGAGGTGGTCACACACTTTATCAAAGAGTACTTGTCCCTTTGCCCGTTTCTGTGGAGAGAAGACAGGACAAAAAAAAAAAAAAGTGTTATGTGACAGTACACTGATAGTTTGTGCAATAAAGGAAGTGCAATTTTAAAAAGGATTATAACATCAAAAGAAGATCAGGGATTGTTAAATCCAACCACATTAAAAGCTCATTCAATAATTTATTTAAAAAGGAAGTGAGTTGAATTGCTGAGACAACAGATTCTCATTTATCCTGAGACAATTTAATGAAAATTAGATCACAGCAGTGTGTCATTTTTCCAGTTACAATAGCAGCATAATGACGGAGCAGATTCCACTAATGCACGATGGAGCGTTTTCTTCATGGGCCGGATTTCGATCAGCCGGCCGACTCAGAATCAATTCGCTGTAAAGCTTCACAGCAACACCTTCAAATTCCTGAGGTCAGGGCGAACATCAGCGATATGAAGGCTCGACATTGATCGACCGGATGTCATCATCTGGAGATCGACCACCCCTACCAACTCTATTCCAACGCACTCATTTGTTTGAGATTTTACGCCCCGCAGTACCACAACACAAGCGTCGGGACACACTGCCACATTCTAACAGCAGGAGTCATAACACGCCTTTAATTTACACGCAGGCAGCCAGTAGAGCCCGCATAGTCCATTACATGAAGGCCCACATGGGTATAAACCCACAAGTCTGGCAGGTGTGTGACACAATTCGCAGCAGCAACACATATGCCACATCAGTACATATAAATTAAGCTTACACGCTTTCTGTTCAGGAGAAAACTTGAGTGTATGCGAGTGATTTTAAAACAGAGCCGTGAAGCTGCTAGTAGCAGGGAGTTAATCCTATCAGAACATCTCAGAGGGAATTAACAGAGTCATGTCAGACTGCTGCTGCCTAGTTGTGACAAGCGTCTTCTCAATGCAACTCTTAACCCCCAGCTTCACTGACAGAGCCTCCACAGACGTGCAAGACAGATTGCGATCTGCGAGCCTCTGCTCGGGGCTTAGTCACACAGTTGTCTAACAGATATGACTATGGTAACCAGAGCAAATATGCTCGGAGTGCAACAGATGCAGCTGACTGATCTGGCGTGTACTCTGCCCTCCCTGAGGGGAAACTGGAGAGAGAGCGGAGATTCATAATGATTTTATGAAGGAACTAGAACTTGCATCCAAACCAAACCTGTATTTAAGGTTCGTCTATAATCTAACAGTCGTCGTAATATCTGATTAACCTGCAGCCCCCCCCCCCCCTTTTTTTTTAATCATTATTAATCATTAAACATTTTCCTTGTTAAGCTCAAAGACCAAAAGAAATTCAGTTTTCTGGAAACCAACCAATTCCCCTTTTAGAGAAATATAAACTGAATCTTTGGCAATTTCAAGCCAGTGGCAAATTAGTCAACCACAGATAAAGACAATAGGATTGGCAAAAGAGGCTGTGACTCATAAGGTCAGCTGATGGTGGTTGACACAGCGATACGATTGAGGTCAGTGGATCCACAGATAATTGGTAGGGAGTCCTCATCCCTCCCAGTCTCATTTGAAGCTGGTCCAGAATGTCGAGATTTGACGTTCTTATCCTCCTGACCTTGTAGTTTTCCGGCTCAACTTCATTTTCTCCTGTGGGGAGGCGTGGTGGTGCCGCGGGTATGTCTCCACTAATCGGTTCTTATCATTTTCTGTGGCACTGAGCCGCTGAACCTCCTCCATTTCATTTCAGAGGGCTTCACCCTCGCTGTTCAAGCACTTCTTCCCCTCCGAGGAAAGCAGTACTAGTTCCTATAACAACGCTGAAAATAGAAAATATACTTGGAGATATTATTCATCGTTCTTCTCTTTAAAAAAAAAAAAAAGAGGTGACTGACTGTGATAGCTGTGCGAAGAAGCAGGTGAGACAAGTGCATTTAGAAACTCAGCAATTTTTAGCTCAGTTATTAATAATCTTTTACAGTTAGTTGTACAAACTGCTAACAGTTCTGAGCCACAGTTTCCATCTTATTTTCTGCATTGCTGTTGTCGATCAGCAGAAAGGACATGTTTGAAGACATCTCCTCGGACTTCTGGTGGTCATTTTGTCACTATCATTTGGTCAGTCCAACAAAGAAAAAAAATGTAGAAACTGCAAAAAAAAAAAAAAAAAACTGCACTTTTTTTCTTGGGCCTTGCATGAGCATACATTTTGGGGATGTTACAAACTCAGTCAGTCCAGTTTCTCTGGCTCACACTTTAATCCGAGGTTAGGTGTGGAGGGGTGAGACCCAGGCTGCCCTGGCAGGGGGTGTGGGGCAGATTCTGGAGATTAGACAAACAGATGGCACATAGCTCAGCTATTAGACGCGCACACACCGTAAATGGCGATGTTTACATTTCTTCAGTTTGTTTTTGGAGGAGTCACACATTACTGAAGATTAGTCAGACTGATGATATGAAAGGACAAAGCCCTGGAGAGGTATAATCTTATCTTTGAATGATAATTCAATGAGTTGTTATGGATACAGTAGGAGCCTCACTGTGGTGTCTGTATTACAATGTAGTCTAGTTTTCACTCTATATCCACAGGATAATTAGCTAATCAACTTCCGTTCCGAGAAATATCTTCTCCCAGAAATTAAAATAATTAGAGACGCACTCAAAGAGACAGTTACTGCTTTCTGCTCGACGGCAGAAGAGTCAAGATGAAAAGGAAGTATCACGTCTTCAACTGATTGCGCAGTGAGAACATAGTTAACTGTTATTTAGCTTTGCATTACGACATTACTGACTGTCTCTAAAAACACTGTTAGGAGGGCCTAGAAAATGCAATCAAATGTTTTAGAATTCTTCTAATATAACTCTTCTTTTAGAACATGAGCACATCTCCCAGGGCAAAAACTGTAAAAGCCAACAACACAACAGAAACACTCTCACAGTTTGTCTCAAGGGTAACAAGTTCAGACCCTCATTTTCAGATCAATGTCCTCAAGAATCTTTCCTTGGCCACAGTGGGACATCCAGTAATCACGTCCATTCACAGAGTCACTGACAGCGATTACCTCCAACAAATGCTCCCATTTCACGGTCAGAACACTCCGCCACCAACACCCAAATAGTCGGCTAATCCTCCTATCCAACCCCCCGGTGGGGCGGAATCTGCTCAAAGGAGATTTGTGCGGAAGTGTCTGGTTCATTCCTTTTTAGCCCGCACACATTTTTGGAAAAGTACAAAGTTGAGAGTCTCATAACTATGAGAAAATGCTCAACTTTGTTTTCTTGGAAAGAAACATGCAGGGGTGAAATGTAAATTCACGGGTCACATTTATTCCTGAATTCAATTTATTCAGAATTCCTGAATTCATAATGTTCGGAAAGAAAGTCTTTTTGAGGGCAGGGGACAGCCATTATGCTTTTGAGCTCCAACTCTGATTACAACAAAAAGACATTTTTCTGATTTGAGCCTCTACATGAATTGTTTTGGTCAAGGCTACACAAAGCTGCTTTGGAAAAGAAATAACTTTTGAAGGCAATTTGACACAATACAACTGTAAATGTGGGGTGAAAACTATCATAACCACACAAGACTTGATCCAGGCTGTCAGAACCTTCTGCAACTCTACATCAACACAATTAAGTCAATTACATTTACTTTTGCTACACTCTCCTGCTCAGGAAATAATGACTTCGTTCAACACCTCGGCCAGCTTTCTCATTCTAACCCACGATGATTAACATCCAACTCATGCTCTAGTTCTTCTCCTCACTAAAAACCCAGCTGCATATTGGATTTTTCCACATGACGATAAAAGCACACTGCTGGGATGGCTGGGTTGCAAGCTCCATAAGCATTACAACACAATGACATGTTTTTCACTGATGGATGGCTCTCCTTTCCTCTCAGGGTTTATTTCTGTGTAGCGTGTGAGCTTTGAAGTAAGAACTGAACCTTTAACGCGCATTAAATGAATATTTTCTTTCTCTCAAGGCTACATAGAGAAGAAGCTTTGGAGGGAAAAACAAATCCCCCGAACACAATACAATGCAAATATAAATGCACAGAGAAATCCATGCAATCCCTACTTCTAAGAAGCAAAGCCAGAACAGAACATATTTATTCTATTTTATTACAGCAGGCGGTGCCTCATAAGACTAACAAACACGAAAATGCAGCCACAAAGTCAGTATAAGAAAGTTTTTGCGGTACATGTATTTGTATTTAAATGTCAGGACAGAAATTTAAGTTACTGACCTCTGGGGACACAATAATCTTTACATTTTCAAAAAAATGCAGGCTTGACTGAAGCCACATGTTGCATTATTGGGTTGTTGAAGTGAAAATAACTTTTACATGAACCCTACTACTCCCTTTTTCCCCCTCAAGGAAAAAAAAAAAAAAAAAAAAAAAAGTATGGCTCTCATACAGTGCCATTTAAAAAACGAAATAAATAGAATAAAGCAAACTGAAAACTGCATCACTTATGATGCACGGTTGAACTTAAAAATACCTGCTTTGGATATAAACTGGTTAGAAAGCAAGAGCTTTCAGCCTTTATTCAATTATAACCATTATACAAATGGACAGGACAGAGCTTCTGTGTTGTGTTAAAATGCTACAAGAGACCTCACCTCCACATTGAGTGTGTAGTCGGAGCCGTCCAGCAGGGTGACTTTACACTGCATGATTTTCACCTTCTTCACTCCTCTCAAAGGAGACTTGGACAGACGACTGGTGGACGACCTGTGGGATACCTGGTCTTCTTCCTGCTGCTCCTGAGGGGAAGAGAACAAGTGCCACTCAACAACACTAATGAGTTTTTGCGTGTTAAGAACGGGTCAGCA
This sequence comes from Echeneis naucrates, assembly GCF_900963305.1. Lineage (NCBI taxonomy): Eukaryota > Metazoa > Chordata > Actinopteri > Carangiformes > Echeneidae > Echeneis > Echeneis naucrates. The sequence continues at coordinate 17,557,068 of NC_042527.1, read as the reverse complement.
AAATGTTGAAGATTATTCGACTAGATGAATTAGAAATCCACACTACACTGGATGTCAGTTACTTAAAGGTGGCCACTTTTGACAAATACTCCAGCTCTGTCACATGTCTAAAACCTAAAAATAAAAGACCGGGACCCTGAGTGAATATAATCAAGTCCCACTGAGAAGGCCTGGAGGTTTACCGCCATTTTGTCTTCGAAAGAGAAAATCCAATTTTCCACTTGGCTGAAAACAAAAGCCTTCCTGAGTGACTTTATGTCGAAAAAGAAGCCCATGGCTCAGACATTTTCTTCCCATCTCACTCACAAAGTGGATTCAATCCCTCCTTTCATTCATATATTGAAAATGTCTTATCTTATTCTTCCGGCTATTTCCATCACATTGCACCCACAGCGTCATCTGTGGCTCCCTCCGGACTCAATCAGATCCAGCCATTCGAGAAAATTACCACGCATGGGCGTCAAAGTAACAGTGTAATTTAGACGTCATTCTCTTTGAATAGAGGAAAGTAGGATGTATTTGAAACATTTACGGATGATTGAGGACCAATAGGTGAGTAGTGCAGACGTGTGAAATCACAGCAGCGCAGACTGCCAACAGCGGCCTCATCATTCATAAGTGTTCCCTCACAGCAGAGACGGACAGTGTTGCGTCAGAGCATTGCGTCTTCTCTCGGCCTTTCGCACAGGTCTGAAAACGAAAGATGATCATCCATCACCCTCAGCCTGGCGTGATGACAGCTGCTCAGACATGATAAATTAATTTCGAGGGATAAATTGCATAAACATCCTAACCAAGCTTTTGTCATTGCTCGAGGGCCAGTGTGTTCAGTCAAGACTGAAATATCTCAAAAACTGCAAAGAAAGAAAGACTAAACTGCTCTGATTTTAATTTTAGCTTTACCATCGAATTCTGATCTTAGCATTCAGCTTAGACTAACAGCACAGACTAACACAGCACTACATAAAATGTGTGTGTCAAACAAAAACGTGGACAGTCCAGCGTAAGGAAATGACAAACAATGGCAAAACCTTGCAAATGTCTATCATCTCACACAAATGAATCATCATTTGGCTCTTTCTTGGCCATGCAAATGAAGCTTTCATAATTAGTATGTTTAATTATTTTTCCCCCCACAATATTGTCTTGTCTAGGGCATGATGAATCAACCCATCACCTTCCCCTGCCTCTCATTACAGCACATTATGTTCATGCTCCATTTCCTCTCTTCTTCAGACAGCTCATTTCTACACTTCATTTTTCCACATTATGATATAAGCCTCACTTCTAGGTCAACGGGGTGAACATGTGTGCTCAGATTGCAGTTAAACGCTCAAACATGAGGCAGATCAAAGAGGTGAAACATCTGAAAACCAGCTCTGTTTTTCTCAACACTTCCATATCAGGCCGCTGTGACTTCTGACCTCCAAAGATTGGTTTTGTGTAAATGGCAGAGTTTTACAAGTTTAAAGTTAATGCAGTGCTGTTGTCAGATAAAACTATCAGCCTCAAACCTGCAACGTCTCACAAAAGCAAAAATAAGAAGATAGGACAGCCCAGAACTAATCCCTTCTCTAATGCTGTCTGAGATTCCTACACACAGCAAAAGTCAGCCAAAGCTCTTACAGCCTTTTCTCATTTAGACTTGAAAATGTTTTTGTATTTAAAACTTAGAACAATCTACAGAGCAACTTTGACCTGACAAAAAACAAACCAAAAATTAGTTTTGAACTCATTTTGTGAGTAAACAAGTCCTACAGCAAAACTTTGGTTTCAGGCTTTCTGCACAACGGGTTCTTTACAGCAACGCACCGTGAAGCCACTCCAGTCTGAAGTGCTTTGGGTAATTCAGACTTCAATTGTAAGTGATTTGTTTGGGATGAAGTAGTGCCCTGAGTGCCACATGAAACAAATTTGTGACTGCTGTGGCTTCCCATATAGAAGCTGCATGCACGTGCAGTCGTCTGATATGTTTTTCCTTTCAGGTAGTTAATCGGGGAATGGGAAAAAATCTGTCTGAGTGTGTAACAACATTTGAAATTCAATCTACAAAAGGGGAGGGTTTGCTTGGAACGAAATGTCCAGACTCGCTCTTCACTGTTCAGATAACATCAGAGGCTACCCGGGTAGTTTGCCTCTATAACACATGGACAAGCTCGTATATTCAGGACAGAGAAACAACAAACCCCAAACAGGGTTTTCTGCTGCACCAAAATATAAAATACTCACATACGTTTTGTGACATTTCCACTCCAAAAAAAAAAAAAAAAAAAAAAAAAAAAAAATCAATCAACATATCTTATCACTACCTTACAAACTGAAGAAAAAAAAAAACAACAAACAAACTGATTTTGTTGTTTCTATTTAATTAAACTCCTTAATCAAGAGATCTCAGCCGATCAAACAACTAAAACACATTTCTGAGTGTTGCAGTAGCTCGGTTTACTCTTTGTTCCCACCGCTGTGCGAAGTTGTGCTAATCAGTCCAATCAGCTGACTCAACGGCGGAAAAGAAAACATCCAGACTTTGTCGGCAGGTTTCTTAATTTGTGTTTCCACCCCATTTCCAAATAAAAGCGGACAGGAGTGATAAGGACTATCTACTGACCAACGGATGCACTTGTTGTCGAAGCTGTGACCTTCAGACACTGAGGCCATGTGGTACCCCCCCACCCCCGCCCATGTTTGCTTCCATTTCTCACACAAAGATACGATTCATTCAGCAGAAGGATTAAATGGCTTGCATTGTTTTTGTTTATATTTGTGTGTACAGCTTGAACATTCCTCCTAAATAAAAAAATACTCAGAGGTATCAAACAAACTTGGTAAAGAACAGGAAGGCATGTTAAAGACTTCATTAGGCTGAACTGTATTTCATTAAATTCCAGATGTGTATGACAGCTGTGTGGATATTTTGAACGGCCAGCTCAGAGAGAAATAAAAAAAAAAAAAAAGGTGTGAATGTGGTTCTAAGGAGGCTAACCTGCTCTTTCCGGGCCGGGGTGCTGTGTCCGACGGCGTCTAGCAGCTGTTCCGGCTGGTTCTGGGACAAGGCGGGTTCGGCTGCTGCCTGGCTGGGCTGGGATGCCGCTTTGGCGTTTCCCTTCTCCTGCGGCTGCTTGGCCTCCGAGTCGACGCCTGATTCGGTCGTCATGGTAAATCACACTGGAGCGGAGAGTGGGAAAGGATAAAAAAGGGGACAGACATGAATCAGCTGACTTGTGCAGTTGATTTTTCAGCCCTAAGTAAGCGTGCCGAGCGCCTCTCCAATGCAAATGAGCTGTGGATGTTGTTTGACAGCAGAATTAAAAAAAAAAAAAAAAAAAGACAGATCAACGTAAGTGGCTTAGGTGCACTCAAACCCCTTCCTCAATAATCTCAGTGCTGTAAGTGCGAAGTGACTTCTGTTGCTTTGGCTTATAATAATTCTGACATGTTTTTTCACACACACTGAATTATAAAGGTTTATAATCATTTCAGACAACGCTGCAACTGAGGACCGTTTACATCGTCTCACCTGTCTCACTCAAATCAGACCAGGCACAAGACTAAGAGGAAATTAAACGAGAAATGCATCCATTTATTATTGACTCCACAATTTAAAAATGAAAACCCAACATCTGTGTCCTATACCAACAAAAACTGAATCTTTCTGTTACTTCAAACTTTACAGTTAAAACTATATATACACATAGAGAGAGAGAGAGAGAGAGAGAGAGAGAGAGAGACATGATGAGGCATGTTTTTTTTAATGTAAACTCAACAAAATATAAACAAAAGAGAACACACATATGAATGCGAAATTTTGTTTGAAAAACAGTAATCTAGTATTGAGTGACAAAATCCGAGTCATTAATCAGAATGCACCACGGTTCCCCCAGTTCCTCTGTAGAGTATTTACACACACGTATCCAAAGTATCTGCACAGTACCCATGCAAGCCTTTCATAGCGTGACCTTTTCCCACCCTGAACAGCAGCGTAGCAACAGTTGTGGTCCCAGGAGGCTAAAACTGCGTAATGAGAGGAAACATCTAATGGCCAGCTCTGCCAAACAAAGATGACAGCTAGAACAGATAACACTGGAGCCCCCCCCCAGCCCTCCTCGGGTTAACCGTGCCACAGACTCTGACATTGGGAATGTGGGATTTAGAGGGCATTTTGTGCAGGAGAGCACATGGGGGCCTCTGCAGTGAGTCTGTGGTGTGTAGTACAGATGCTTGTCATTCTGCTGTTGGCTTGCCTCTCCCTGAACTCTATTTATAGGCCCGTGTTTACTCCGGGGTGGGATGATTCACGGGGGGAATCTGTGACTTGAAGCCATGGCTGTGGACAGCAGCCTCTGGATCGACAAAGTCTACCCTGTGAGCTGAGGTGATCGCCAAACTTCTAAGATGTTTCTACACCGCTGAAACACGCACAGCAGAGAGTTATGTCTCTAACATAAACTAAACTCAAAGAAACACTCTAGGTGCCAATTGTCCATAAATGCAGCAACTATAAACTATAAATGATTTTACAATTTAAAAGAAGAAGGTGACCAGAAAACTTGGCTGTTAAAAGAACTAAACTTGGCCCACATGCCTGACTCCATGTGTCCTGCTGTGAACAGTGCTGGCAGGCTTGTAGCAGGATTATTAGCAGCTGGATGTTGTTCTGTTCATTTTGCACCTTGTAACACTATTACTTCAAAACACAGTTTTCTTGTCTCTGATGCAATTACTAGTATTTGAACCTAGCAAACTAAAAAAAAAAAAAAAAAAAAACCCTCATAGTTCAGTATCATTGTGAACTACCACTCATTATAATGCAGAATGATAAGTAGGACATTACTTTTTGACTGCAAAAGGGTAATTCACCTAATGAGGAGCAGGTTTGAATCTACATGTAGCTACTTAAAAACAAATTTCAATTTAAAGTGAAATCATGCTTTCCCGAGCAAAAAACAAAAACAGACGGTTACTACTTTTTAAATGGATCAAAATGATGTTGGCGCCCAGGAAACCTGGACTAAGAAATGAGTCAAAACAGATGGAAGCTTTCTTTTTTTTTTCAGTATTTTGATGCTCACTTTCACAAAGAATTAAAAAACCTAATAAATCAGGAGTGGTGTGACAGCTTCAAGGGTCACTGACCATGACGTGCTGATGAAACACTTTCACATTCAATTTCAGGTACAATAAAATGTCTATAAAGACTGCCAAGACTGGATTAAAGGGCTGAGTGGCAAGCAATGTGAATAAAGTGATGTAGTCACGAAACCCGAACTTTTGGGACCACTGGCTTTTTACAGAAGAGAAAAGAAAACCCACTGAGCCCAATTCAATCAGAATCCTGTCAAAACAGATCTGCTGAGACTTTATTCCGCCATGTGAGGCAAAGTTGAAGTGCGGTTCAGTAATCAGCTGACACACGATGCCTGCACAGCTAACCTTTGCTTCTTCTAACACGCACCCCGTGAAACAGGAACGATGTTAGGAAGGGAAGAAAGGAACATCTTAGCACCATAGAAATGTAGGAAGAATACGTTCAGTCACTGGTGACAGGCACTCTTCACAGGGCCACACAACAGCCCACACAGTGGCCCTGTGTGTGACCCCCAACGTGGACTGGCACATACATTATGCATTCAGAAAGCCGTATTCACAGCTCACTTGCTGTGGATTACTCCTGGGATATAACTGTGCTAATATAGCCTTGTCCTACTAAGTATAAGTCTTTTTTTTTTTTTACGCTGATCATCTGTGATACTTCTAAACAGATAAACCTGCTTTGCAGCTCCGTTGCTGATTCGTTTTGGCTATCTGAGATTCAGTCTTACATGTTAGCTTTTGCATTTGGAATCATAACCAAGTTTTTGAACCAGGATACCTGACATAACTCATGGATAAAGAAATAAAGATCAACATTGCTGGTGGAGAAAGAAAAGCAGCTACACAGCAACCCAATTCATGTCCAATATATATATATATAAAAAAAAAAAAAAAACGAAACAAAAAACTGCTGCTATCACTTTTTTAATTAAAGCAGAAAAAAACAGCAACAGATAATATGTTTGAAAAGAGCTTGGAAAGCATCTGAGCTTAATGTTTGTGAATATTCTTCCAGATCCAAACCTCTTACAAAGGTTATGTGCACAGTTATCGCATTAGTAAATTATTAAAAGGAGGGACTCAGCATTTAAGTAAAACAAACCAAAAAAGAAGACGTGATGACAAATGAAATGAAAGCTGTGAGGAAATCATCTACAGAAAATGCAAAAACGGCAGCACAACAACGAGCAGTTTGTACCATCACTGGCAGTTCTTACATTAACACTTGGAAAACAGCTCTTTAAGTCAGCTGTCACCTGATGGGGAGGACATGGTTCTCTCAGATAGAGCCTGATGCGCTCAGTAAAGCGGACAGAGACACAAACAGAAACCGTTTATCTGATCTCGCTCCAGAAACGGACCTGCTAATCAAATCAAATGAAGACATAATGCAGAGACAACCCCACTGTGGTGGATGTTCACGTCTCCACTAAAAGCTCAGCAGAGGCTTATCAGTGTGTAGCCACATTACATCATTGATCACTGATACTGAAACACTGTGGAGCGACTCTGTGGATGCAAATCTCCATTTTAAGGTCCATTTGAGATTGTTATGCATGATGTTGGAAAGTGGCCTGTGCATGCACGCGTACACACACACACACACACACACACAGGAGGAGGATATAGGACTGCCATCTGTGCTGAGTGCTATTAGCCAGAGTACACCACAGCTGGGCACATCGCTGCCACCCCTTCCTCCACCACACCATTACCCCCCCCACCCGAGGGCTTCTGGAGGTTACAAGGAGGGGAATGGTTGGTGTTTTCTGACACGTCAAGGCCCATCCCGAGTGGGCCGGCTGTATATCATGCAGCTCCCTCTATTTGGCTGCAGGGCTGACAGCTGTCACGCAGAAAACCCAGCTAACTGTAACAGGAAACCATGTGGCTGGCCCGGCCACTCAAATCAGACACCTCTGCCATTAAGTTACAGATCCCCAAAGTCTTTTTAACATCCTGACTTCAGAGACGTAAGCTACTGACATGTGTTGCCGTGAGAGTGTCGTCCTCTAATTTCAAATTTACAGTAGATCTGAGTGGTTCTTTATATACTGTTAACTTCAGTGTCTGATTATAGTGCAGGCATGGAGTTTACCACTACTGCATTTTTCAGAGCTGAAGATATTTGAGTCAATGCATCACTAACAGTTATGACAACTGAACAATAATTAAGTCCGATACTAATGTGCTGTCCGTGAACTTTGTAAACATTCAACACTTTCGTCAAACTGAAAGAGCCCAAAGTTTACCAATCAAAACTGGAAAAACCAGAATGGATGGCGCTATAATTTAACCGCACTGGACGACAGACTGAACGGCACTGGTGTGTGATCGGCTGACTGTCAGTCGACATTAACTGGAAGAACAAGCAAAATAAGGAGCCAACTGCTGCTGCAGGGCTCTAGCAAGACTCTCACTTTTTCAGCAAGAGAATGACAAAAGCTCAACATTTTAGTTGTCATAAGGCATTTGCAAAATGTTCCCGAATATCACATCACACTTCACAGCTTCAGAAAGTTAGTCTTAAAAAAAATAATAATGATAAAAATAATCAAGAATTAAAACAACCCAGGACTGTTTTCCAACTGTGTGTTCAGCCAGAACATTCTTCAGCTGTGGTAGCGCGGAAACTAAACATGGACTCTAACATCGTTGACACAGAACTCCATCTGAAGACTGACGCTTTCCATTACGTATTCTGCATTAACACTTAATTTATGCGGAAAGCCCAACTCAAACAAATCCAGCTACTTTCACGGAGGTTATAATGGGGCTGACTCAGCTGATCACAGGGAATATTGTAGTTAATGCTGTTGACCTTACAAGTCAAAAATCTTACTAATTTGTACGTGATACTGCCAACCACATTTTTAAGGATCGTTACAATGGGTTAAATATATCCTTCAATAACACAACACTACAAACTCATTCTTTGATCACACAGTTTCAACAAAACCAAACTTGATAATCTTCATTAAAATCTCCCGCTGGGCTGTTGTAATAAGATTAGATTTAGTTTTAGGTCAATTCCACGAATACACTGGCAACTTCTAAAAAGGTACTCAGACTTCAATGAAAACAGTCACACAACAACTGAAACCAACATTCACTCAGTGCTGATATCAGTTTTTAAATAAATCGTACATGGACCAAACTGGATGAGACGCAATGCAACCGCAGAAATTAGGGAAGGACTGATGGCATGAAGGTGACTCCAAGCAGAGAGCACCTTTGCTGAGGAGGCCATAAATCCTGTCAGCCTGCTTCGTTTACATTCTTAGCATTTCTATCCCGAGCTGAGAGACATTTAGGGAAACGACAGACAGACCAGCTAACTTACTGCCGCCTCAACCTGACTGCCCTACATTATGTGACATTCAGGCTGGAAACCCTGGCACACACACACAAAGAGAGAAAACACAATTCCTGACGCACTTATTTGTGTGGGGTTAGCACTGAAGCTGTACTGCTCCTTTGGCAAAAGCAAAATCCCCTATTAATGGAAAAGATTAGTACCAAATCTTGGTAGCTTGATGAGAAGCTAATAACGTGGTCAGTGAGGATTTAACATTTTATGAGATTATCTGCAGGTAATCAGTAAATCAGCTGTAATTTGATTAGCAATGAAGCTCGTGGACAAACATAAAACTTGAAAGTTGACAGTATATAGAGCACTTCTTCATAATGGCTTTGGTAAGTCCAACAACACCCATTTGACCACTCAGAGACGGCTTAAAACAGGGCTGGGAGCTCCCAGGCTCCAGGTCTACTGCTCCCATCAGGCTTCAAAACTAGTATCATCTGCTAAAGGAGGTTACGATGTCTGACTGATGGGCGGGCAAGCTCCCGATTACCTCCATTAGCTGAGAAGGCAAACACAGGGAGGATGTAAGCGAAAGGCTGGGTGCTGCAGGGAGAGGGAGGGGCAGGAGGAGCAGAGAGGTTTGCATTCAAGCTTGATTTCCAGAAGCATATTGGATTTCTGAAAATGATCCTTTTGGTTTGCTGGCCTCAACCCGGACAGGTATTCACTGTACTTCTCTTTTAAAGTGGATTTCGATAGTCGGCTAGTCGCCAAATGCTTCAGCGCAACATTCGACATAATTAAACATAATTAAAATACATACACCACTCAGGGCTATGGTTTCATCCCCGTTGGGCCTATTCAAAGCAATCATATTTTAGTCAAACTCATACTGCCATATGCGAATATAGCATTAGCATAGTACAAAATCTTACTGACAAAACCAAAGAAGCTGTTGCCATTTTATATATAGCCCAACTTCATGTCTGTGGTACGCATTGGTGAGCATTTCCTTACTCATATCAGGGTAATGATAACTTTCATTAAAAATCATTCATATCCCGAGGCCTGGGATGATGTCATCAGGTTGCTTGTTGTGTCCGAGTAAAAATAGTCAGCCTCAAACACTATAGGAAAAGCTGTTTAGCTATGAACAAAGAAAAAGAGGAAGAAATAAAACATTTATCTGCATTGTTGATAAGAAAAAAAGGCTGTTGTCTTTTTATTTGCCTTTGCACGACCCCATTGGGTCTTTCCTTGTGTTGATCAAGAGTCTAAAGATAGAAGGTGTTGTTGTGAGTTAAGATAATAAGAATAGATGGTGTAAAGCCTTCAGCGCTGCCTCAGATAGTAGACTCTGCTGATAGAGCTTCCCCTAACACAGATGTCAGCAGTTTGGGTTTTTGTTTTTTTTTTGTTGTTTGTGTAATGGTGGGATACAAAGACCACTATTTGCACTGTTGACAAGTTTAAGTACAGCACCCCCCCCCCCCCGCCACCAAAAAAAAAGAGAATCAACCAGGAAGCTCTGGTCCACGATGTTGCCTCTTTCCAACGGTGCTGCAACAACATCTTACTGTGCATCTTAATGAAACTGTCAAGTCAGACTCCGGTCACTGCACACCGAGGAGGCTCCTGGAGGATGTGAGGATGCTAAAGGGGGATCCAGAGCCGTGTCATCCGGCGGCTTGGCCACGCCCACCGCACTGCAGATCACAAACACCGAGCTCTGTGCTCTCCAGACGGCCCCAGTGTCCCGATCACCGCCCCCCCCCTAAATAAATAAATAAATAAATAAACAAACAAACAAACCGAGGTGACTCAGCTCTGATGTGAAAACAGCTGGATTCAAAAAAATGTCTTTCCGCCCATTTTTCCTTTTTTCTCCTCCCCACTTTCTGCCTCGGAGCTGGAGCCGACTGACCGCACCATGAAGGGGGAGAGGGAGAGAGGGAGGGGGAGAGAGAGAGAGGGGGGGGGGGTCCTCTGAAATGATTTCACTTTTAGCTGCAACAGCAAGGAAGCCCATTCAGCAAAAAAAAAAAAAAAAAAAAAAAAAAAAAAAAGGAGACGGGAAATAAATAACCCCAATTCAACATATCGCTACATTGTTGCGCACCGACACACTTAAAAAGATACACAAAGACAAACAAACAACACAGCGGGGCTCGAAAAGGTCGAGCTCGGTCAGCAGACTTTTCGGTGGAGACATTAGTGTGTTTTTAAGGATAATTATCCGACACGGGCCGAGGCTGTTTCAGGTCCGAGCACCGCCACCGCGGCCAGAGAGAAGACATCCAATAATGAGAATGATAATAATGATAATAATAATAATAATAATAATAAAGGGAGCAGCGGTACAAACCGGGAGGCGGACAGAGTCTGGGTGTGAAAGCAGCGGCGGAAGGCGGATAAATCACCCGGTGGACCGTCTTCTCTCAGCCGGCTATGCGGGCTTGTGTTTCCTGACAGCGGTGCTGCTCTGCTGCAGCTCCCCCTCCGCCGGCCTATCAAAGCCCACTATGCAGCTGAGCGGAGAATTGTGGGATATCAGGACAGCCGGGGTATTATCTTAACACAACACCCCCCCCCCCCCCCCCCTCCAATAACTGACACACACACACACACACAGCGTGGCAATTAATGAAAAAAAAAAAAAAAAAAAAAAAAAAAAAACAGTCAGACTAATTTCTACTTGAGGAAAAGTGATTAAATGCTTTTACTTCAAGTCTGCTCTTCAGGAGAGAAAAGAGTAAATGAGCAATTTGTTTTTTTTTTTAATTAATGATGCAAAAAGCTGTTCCGATTGATTGATCAATGACCCAAAAAGGGAAATTTAAACTTTTGTTAGTCATTTTCACAAAAATGCACAATGCAATGCGAGGATGTGCGTCATTTCTTCATTTGATGTATATAAAAATATACACGTTTACAATAGTAAATGAAACCTATACCCAGAATTCACACCTCGTTTAGTTCACTTCCCCCTTCCTTCTACGTTTATCCTTCCCCTTTTCTGTCTCATTTAATGTCTTTACCTTGTTTTTGTTTTGTTTACTCTGCAGATGAAGATGTTTCATGTAAATCATGTGATGACTTTGCAAAATATGATGCAATGTCATAAGGTAGTTAAAAGGAGCTTGCCCTTGAACGGCCACAATGTAAAAATGCAGTTTATGTGTTGATGTGTCAATAACAATAATCCCAGCAGGAACTTGGCCTGAAATGTTCCCTAATTTGTTTTTATTTTCTTATTTTGTCCAATTGTGCTCATGCTCTCATTCGTACACTGCATGCCAGGACTTACTGCACACATGCAAATATTGAAAACACCCAGGTACATCTTCAGAGAAATTTCGGCTACAGTCGTACGCGGATTCCCAAAATAGAAACGGAGACATGGCAGGCATGGCTTTGCAGACAGTAGAGGGTAAATGTAATAACACACAGTGCAGCTCTTATGTACGGCAGCCAGACAGCTGGCTCCTCATTCAGCCGTTGGCTAATTGTAGCGCAGCTCGTAAAACAAGCCCAATGTCAACAACAATGAATGTTTCACATGGAAGACATGTAATTCACATTAGAATAAGAGGTGATTCAGCTGGCTGATGTGGAAGTGTAAATTCCTAAACACAAACAGCCCTTAATAAGGAGTTAGAGGTTTGGAGCTACCGTGACTTGACAATAGATGTAACAAAATATTCCTGCATTCTTCAAGGATGGGAAGAGAAATAAGAGCTGAGAGCGGCTGTTTAAACGGGCACTTTCTCCACTCAACCTGAGCCTTTATGGGATATTTTCAGCAACAATAAAAAGAAGATGTTACTAATCTTAATGACTCATTGGTGTGAGGCCTTTCAATAATTTCACATGCTCTCGCACATCCTCTCACTTCCCCCTTCAATTCTCATTTCCACGACTGGGACCTTGTTGTAATGGTAAATATCGCTCATGTTGTCTAGTTATCTACAACGATGCGTCCGGGGAAGAAGTCACACTATAGAAAAAGCAATCACAACAGACTCGGTTCTCCGCTCAGCCAAACAACAGCTATTTACATTTAGAGCAGGTGGAGTCTGGCACAGTACAGTCATGACCCGGCTGATCGTCTCAGACATTGCTCATCAGGTCCTGTCTGGCCAGTGAGCAGTGACTGTGCGCTTGTAATGCAGTAAACAATCTTAAGTTACAAGTCAGGAGTAATAGTCTGACCACACAGGAGATATTAATTCTTATGTGTTTGCAATGTTAAAAATTGAGCTACTCCACTGGAGTTAAGAGTTATGAAGAAAAAAAAAAAAAGAAACTAAACAAAAACATGTTGCAAGGAGCTTTAAAGCATTCATTTTATTTCCCATTTTGCTTAACTGACATATTTGATGAAATGGAAAAACTGACGTCAGATTTTAAGGAACTTAAAGGAAGTGAAATAGCAGTCTTCTAAAGAGATACATGACGTTCTGAGTTTTTGCTGTCTGACTTGTGTATGTAAAGTCACTGAGATAAATGTGAGCACAGATCTATGACTCCCCAGAGCGCCCAGAACAGCCCTTATTCGGCAGAATGATTAAAACCACCAGACACAAATAACATGTGATCTCTGGACTCTACTTATGCTTATGTGGCTGCTTAAGTCTTCACTTTTTTCTGCTGTGTACAGAGTCTTACTTCCTGTGCTGCTCATCTGCTGCAAAGCCTCGCCTTGAACTTCATTAACCTTGAATCCACCACTTTTTAACAAGTATTTGCATAATCGGGGAAACCGAAGGTTTCATTTTTCTTGTCACGCAGCATTCATTCACATTCGCGTTACTCTTACTTAATTGAAACCTTTGCATTGATCCGATTTCCTGCTTACACAGCAATTTACTAAAGATGACTTTGTTTCAAAATACTTCTGATTAAAAGGTAATTGTGCGATCCCAAGTAAATTGTTCGTGCACAACTTGTGGTTGTAAACAGCTAAACCTGTTGCGTACCAATATGTGCATTTATCAAGTCCCTGAAAGCGGTAGCCTTATGCACCTCATCACAGAAATCCAATTTCCAGTACTGCACACAGGACAGGCAGGCTGGCGCTTCATCAGTGCATAATTAAATTGCAGCATGTCCAGCACAATACAAGGCAAATTACCTATGCCAATTAAAAAATAAAAAAAAAATCTTAGCTAAAACGTAGAATCACAAAGCCACAATGATGATGTGTACTGCATTTCTGTGACGTTTACATGCATTTCTACTGAAAGCCCTCCCAGGTTTAATCTCCACTTCATGCTCATTGAAGTCCAACGGCTCTAACTCTGTTCTGTATCTCACCTCTGAATAACCAAAGCTGTTCAGCTCCACTCAGCTCTGAATGCCTTCACTCCCAGAGGGCTGCAAGTCGGTGAACACACATGCCAAATTAGAGTCTGATTTACGCACCACAAAATGGGCCAAATCTCCCACATCAGAAGCCTACCCTGATGGAGCCTTATTAGACCACAGCTCCCATTCTTCCTCAGCGTGTAGGATCACGACCACTCCCTTCTTGTCCTTTTTCTTATACCAAGCACATCTTATCTCAAGGAATCATAAATGGAGTCTCCATTTCTAACCTTTGGAAAATGGCAGCCTGGTGATTCTGCCCTGCAGACAACGATGACATTTAGACTGACTATTCACTTTTAGAGCTTTCTGTGGACATCAATATTTTTGATATTTCAGCTAAGGGAGGGATTTAAAAATCGGCCCAAGCGGCCATGTGTGAAGGGATTGAAGTGGTCACATCACTTAACTTCTTTTTGACAGCACAGTCGTGGACTTTAGCTCCCATCTCTTGTCTTTTTACATTAAACAGGGCACAAAATGTTCAGCTTGTTTTCATCGAAAGCACTGATTTGATTTTGTAAAGCCAAGCTTCATATTTTCAGTAATAATGAGAAATCGAGGTGACACACTTTGGTTTGGTGGTTTGGTTACAGTTAAGTGAGCACATGTTCATAGCAGTACCTCAAGGAAATCACCTGGAAGCAAAGTTTTCTGCTGCGCAATAGGACATTAGAGGAGGACTTCAGATGGAGCCCAGTTTGAGACTGACCTCGACTCTCCACTATAAATACCATGTGACCGTGAAGGTGCCATCCCAGGAGCTGCAGCTTTATAAGGTAAAGGCAGCCCCTCACTGGTCTCAAGTGATCAGGAATCACTGCGAGATAACAAGACTCCCAACAAGCTTATCTCCCCACTCAACAAGATTGAGTCATACGCGTTATCTCCTCCAGCCTCTGAAGGCTTTGGTGATCACACTGTGCTCACGTGTCGAGTTCAGCTCGCATCAGCCGACAGTGAACTACGGTCCACCCGCAAGTAAAAGTAACCTGTGTGCGTAACCTTAAACCAACAGTCGAGCAGACAGCTACCGTGTGAGCGTTTTCAAATCAATTCAAGTAAAGCATTCTCTCTAGGCCGACAACCATCCATTTTCATGATTGACTAATCTTCAAATCATTTCGTTATTAGTTGAACTGCTTAGTACAGGAAATAGATCAAAATGTTACAATTTGGCATCTCCAAAGTGGATTTAATGAGAAATATACAACCAAAGAAAAGGAGACAAGTCTAACATTTGAGAAGCTGAAACCAACAAATGTTGAATCAGTTGTCAAAATAACTGCAGTACTACTTTCATTTATTGATGTGAGAGGTGAGGAATGGATGGAAACAGTTGATGAGGAGAAAATGAATCAGCAGATATATTGATAATCAATATTACCAGCAAAAATATCAAAATGTTCTTCCTCAGAGCTGAATGTTTGATGCTTTTGCTTGACGTGTATGATGATAGACTGAATATTTCAGGATTTGAACTGCTGTGGTAATAAAGCAACATTTTCAAATATGTTAAAATTTATATGTGGGGGTAATTTTTCACTTTTTTTATTTTAAGAACATTTTATGGATGCAATTCTAAAAAATATTTTCCTGCAAATAAAACTGTAAAAAAAAAAAACAAAAAAAAAAACACCTTATTTACTAATAACAACAAATATCCACAAAATGGATTACAGTATAAGTGTGTATATGCGCATTTGAGGATATATTGGAAGTTGTTAAAAGGCTGAGGAGCTTAAAAAAAAAGTCAGCTTTTATTCCAATGAGCATTCAAAAAATGCTCCACCTTCTAAAATGTGTTGTGTGCATTGTGGGAAAGTTGTGGGTGTAATGTAATAACTCAGACACTTTGCTCAGCCCTTTTAATTCAAAGAATGTCTCCAGATATTAGTTTTTGCCAACCTTTGCATGTCTTATCACTAAATCGTGATAATAGAAGAGATCTGGAGTCTTTCCTTTAACCTTTAGTCCCTTATTTCTGACTCACTCACACTCGTGGCCCTTCCATATACCTCATGCTGCCGCACACAGCGGGTAAAATAACGTCTTCTCCTGCAGTACAGTGCCAGTGCTATTGATCCTGAACTAAACTGTCAGCAATATTGACTCAAATTCCTGAGATCAACAGTGGGAGATAATCTTCAACACTGGTAACAACAGGGGGAAGCCTCCTCTGTGCAGGAGAAGCACGTAGTAGTTTAATGACTCTTTCCTCGAGCCACAGAAATTAGATTTAATCTTGTTACATCATCCTGTATGAAATGGGGAATGGGAAAATATCCAAGGCCAATTTCCTGGAGATCATTTTCTGCCTCTGGACAAAGGTCACAGGGGTCACAAGATGTCGGTCTTTAAGCACCTACGCCGCGTCTCCGGTCTCTACACCTGATGGGACCTACAGTTATGTACATATGCTACATTCCACTCAAAGTCTGAAATTGGAAAGTCCCCTCCGCTCACCCATAATTACAACCTTCCTGTGTTCCAGTGGCCCGGCTTGGAAAAACCAGGCAAGAAAAAAGGTCACCCACAACTTTTAAATACACTTTGCCATGTTAGATTTGCTACCACATAACTTACAGCATACAACGGTGTTTACCAGCTCCACTGGAAGTGCAACTTTCAGATTTAAAGTCTTCATTTTATGGCAGCGTTATGGTGCGTGCTGCCAGATTACACGCTGGGAGACATCATCCTGGAAACCTCTTGTTTGGAAATAATGTCTCAGTTTCCTGGATGTAATTCCATCTTCGAAAGCTCTGAGAAGGTTTTCAGGCCTTTTCTTCGTATACAATGAATGGATCCTGCATGATTCAGCCAAATTTAAAAACTTTTCTTGTTTGTTTGGCATTTCTTGCCACTCAGAAATGAAATGAATGAAAGCTGAAAGTGTCAATTATTTGCCCCAGAGTCAGATGACTGGAGGCCAAGAAACTCAACTCCTACAGATATTTACAGATGCGTAAATAAGCCACTGCGACATCAACCTAAACAACCAACATGTCATTGTTGTGCCACTGGCTTTCTATGTGCTGCCTCTAAGAGCTCTGAATAATCAGGGTTTGAAGTCAAGATTTAAGGTGCTGTTCAGTTGTTAGTCGGAAAAAGCCAATGTTTGACTTTGTTAAAAGGACACAGCGTATGAGATTTGCTTGACTTGTGGCTACGTCAGAGTTTTCAACTGTACTGGAATACAATTTCAAGGAGACATCCAACTCTTTCACCACAGGCAACATAACAACAGCTCTCCTGCATGCACGACGGGGCATACATCAGAACTGCCAATGAATGAATGAATGAATGAATGAATGGATGGATGGATGAACAGCACACAGAGAAAGGTGCAGGACTGTACACATCCCCACCAGCCGGTGAACATGACAAGTCCCACAGACTTTGCCCGGCCTTATCTGTCCCGTCCTGTACATTCACCTTCATCATTCTACCTCATAAATGTCATAAAAATCACTGAACTGAAACACCCATGCTGTGATAAGCCATAAAGAGCAACAGCCCATCTTAAAAATCTACATTTTGAACACTCTGTTGTGTTGATTACAGCCATAAGGATCTTTAGGACATGACAGAACTACAGGACTGACCACGCAGGAAGAGTTTTGACGAGACAATCTTAGTCTAAATGTGCACGTCTGAGTCCGTGAAAGAGAGTACTGAAAACAAAAATGCTCTTCCCCCTTTGATTCATTCACATTTCTATTCTGGGGAGAGCCTAACGGGAAACACATGCTGTGAGAACTTCCCATTTCCGAACTATCGGTCTGTGCCCAGCAAACTTCAGATCAGGTGTGTGTGTGTGTGTGTGTGTGTGTGTGTGTGTCATAGAACTGTGCTGGCTCAGCAGTTATGACACACACACACACACACACACACACACACAAAAAACAAAGTTAAGACACATCCAAAGAAAAATGCTGACGAGGAGCTTATGGACATGTCACCATGATAGCAGCCAATCAGCCCTCAGGAACAGTCAGTAGCCTTCTGTTGCCATTTTAATAAACACAAAGGAGGAGCTGAGACCCCTGAAGCCCTCATGACATCCTGGTCCTCTGTGTGGCCTTAAAATCATCAGATGTGGCTTCTCTAACTCTCAGACTGCTGTCCACACATGTGCAAACTGGTTTCATGTTGTCACATTTCCCTCCTCAGTCAATGAAGGCTCGTACTCACCGTTTGACAGCCAGCAGCAGGTCAGTGTGCGTTGGAAAGATCGTGTTTGTGGCAGAAAGACAAATGGAAGGAGGAGAGGGGAGAAGGGGGGGGGGGGGGGGGGGGGGGGGGGTGGGGGGTAGAAAAAAAAAAAAAAAAGAAAACGAAACAAAAACAAAGTTACCGAGCAGAAAACACTGTGAATCATATTCAGGGAAATTTATTCTGGCTGTGGAGATAGAGCTACACAAAATCTACACACGGAACCCGAGACGTTCAACTTTGTGGTGTGTTTGAACGCAGCACAGTAATAATAACAACAATAATAACAATAATAATAATAATAATAATAATAATAAAAGGATTGAAAACAGATCCCATAAACGCACCAGGACAGTTTACCTGAGGCAGAAAGTGCCTGCAGACCAGCTGGGACTGCGGGGATCCGGACTCGGGGGTCGGCTGGGTGGAAAAGACCAGACACCTGTAAGCGTCCTGCTTTGGCAGACCTTCCCCGGAGCTGGTCCGACCTAACCCCGCCCCTCCCGCCTCCAAAACGGCCCCCATTGTGCTCCAAAACGGGCACGCCCACGACAACAGCCCGACAGACATCGATCCAGCGCCCCCTGCCGGAGAAGAAGGTGCGTTCGGTATCATGACCTTTATGTCGCATGAACGCTAGATGGCCATGTGAGACTCCTTTCTGATAAAATCTACAAAAGCAGTACATCAAATGTCTAATGAACCTGATTGAGTTGACAAAAATGTACTGCATTTCCTCTTTTAATTACTTAAATATTAAAAACATCCGGATCTTCATACAAATTCCAATGCAAACATGCAGATTTAAACCAAATACAGGATCAAACTCACGTTACTTGACACAAGTCTGTCTGTATTGTCAGAAAGCAAACATTATATAATCTGCTCTGGCGATTTTGTTAAAGGAATATTTCTCATTGATGAACAAACTGCGTAAGCTATTAGCACTTTTCTTTCTTCCAAGCTAAATTTGGTGCAGTTTAATACACCGGTCCAACAATAAATCCTACCTCTATGAATGTTTGATAAAATTGTATTGGTGGGGTGTTAACTCAGTTATCTCAGATCATTTTGGAAGCAGAGGTTTGCGGGGCTGTTGAAATGTTTCATATTTAACCCCATTTATGGCAGTAAGAGTAGGCCAAAAAAATATATATATAAAAAAAAAAATCTGCATTATGTGATACAGTTCAACAACATCACAAACTAACACTATTGCTCTGTATCTAAAACTTTAACCAAACAAATTATAGCCATCAAATGGATATAATAATAATATAATATAATAATTCAAATAAAAAATGTTGTCTGATGAAACATTATTTGGTAATTATATGAAGCAGCATACGATGGAAATGAGATAAGTGAGTAAACGTGATTAGTTTACATCCCACCACGCAGCTACACTTGAAACTTTTAAAAGCTCCTGGATAGTTCGGGCCCCACATTCGGACCACCAGTCTGAAGAAAGCTAGGAAAGTATTTCTACAAATAAGAGTCGATTGAATAACTAAGAAGAAACACGTGTGCACATCCAGAAAACAGAACGATTTGATGAAATGATTTCAGCCAAATATGCTTCATCCTTTGGGATGATTTAGGAGCGATGCGTTTGGCAGTGATTTCCACCACCATCGTCAAAACACCAGAAGATATTTCCTGGAAAAAATAGGCAGTAGAGATGACATTACTTTTGAAAAATATAAACAAGGGAGCACGCAAGTTGTCTTATAGTCTTGCACAGGCCAACATCCTTACAAAGTCCGGGTTAGATGAGTTCTTCCTCACTTAGATGCTGCTGGTCTCAGTTCAGTTAACACAGATAATGTACCATCAATACCGCTGCAGTCTTCCCCCTTAATGAACACAATCTATATCTTTTGGTCCGCCTCCCACTTAATCACACAAAGTCATGCTTGATTTGCAGCTTAAAATTCCTCTTAAAATGCAAATAATATTCGAAGCAAACAAAATAGTTGTACAATCGTTGTGTTTAATCTGATACCACACAAGGACACCTACAAGACCCAGCAGGAGGTGTTACAGTCAAGTTTATTCAACCATGGATGTTTCATATAAACATGTGTGCACATAGGGAAGACCTCGTCTTCAAGGTCCTGATCCTAAACCAATCGTCTACCTGAGATTCAATTCAGCTCACCTATTCACGTGGTATTTACACAACAATGTAGAGAAATATATCGAGACTATTTCGTTTTCTGCGGCATGTATCAATGCTACAGTACAACATGTTGGACAGTAGTTTGCAGTGACAGTTTTGGCAATTCTACAAGCTACAATGTTCGCCCTACTCTTATACAAAAGAAAACATAAAACTCATCAGTTCAGATTTTTTTTAAATACAAATCTTTGCTAAATCTTAATAGGAGTCTTTAGTATTGCTCTTGCTACATTGAAAAAAATAGAAAAATTACATCTGAATATTGAACTGTGGATGTAGAACCTTGCTCAGGAGTGTTCATGGCTATGTTTTAATAGTCCTTAGTTGCTTACTCTCCACATTTTTCCTCTGTAATGGCCAGCTTCACGTCAGCAGTCAGAGAAAACGGTACGAAGCAAAGAACAAGACATCAAAGAGTTTTAAGAGGCTCATTAGCAAAGAAGAAGAAATCATATTTAGTTTAGTATTCTGCAGAGGTGCCGGGTGCCACCAGGTCATCCTCTCCCTGAGCGTCTTCCTCCGCTGCTGCTGTGTCTGCTGCTACTTCCTGTTCCGTGGTCACTAAAGAAGTGTCTGTGTCGGGGGCTTCGAAGGAATCGCCCCCCAGATCAGTCAGTTTGATGTAGCCCTTACTGTTGGTGCGCTCCAGGCGAGGACAGCTGAAGCGCCGGCCCTTGTCGCCGTGACTACACACGGACACGGACAGGCTGCAGCGTCGCGCAGACCTGGGCTGATCCGTGAGGGAGTTGAGCGACAGCCGTGACCCCATCGCCCTGGCAACAGGTGATGGAGGAAACAGCTGGGTCCACTGTGGCGGCGGGAGGGCCTGCGGCGCCATCTGTTGGCCAGCCGAGTCTGTGGCTGTGTCCTCATGGCTCTGATGTGGCGGTGCGGGGTCTGCCGCTGAGGCCTCGTTCTCCTTGGTGTCAGTCTCGTCCTGTCCCTCCTCGCAAATGTACGGAGCAGCGGCCTCGATTACGACCCCTTCCCCCGAACGCCCCTCTGCCCTGGCTTTCTCAGACTCCTCCACCTCGCAGTTGTTCAGTTTGATCACGGGGAGGGTGAAAGCGTTCACAGAGGAGGTGACGATGGAAGTGGTCTCCCATTGTCGGGGCTGCGGCGCCTGGCTGTTGCTGTAGTCTTTGTAGATGCTGTAGACAGTGTCTGTGAAGGTCTGGACATCTCTGGACCAGCTTCGAGGCCTGCTGGCTAAAGACGAGTGTCTAAGCAACTCCTCCCCACCTAACTCCCCCTGAAAGCCGAGTCCAGTGGAGGGCCAGGAGCTGCGAGCGAGCATCCCGCTCGGCGGGAAGGAGCTGGACGGGCCCTCGGCACCCCTGGACTGAGTGTAGTTCACCAAGCCGTTCAGGGGGGAGTACTCCTTGGACCGTATGCTGTGCAGATCTATCACTGTGGAGTAGATATCCCTCAGGTTGATGATCTTAGTTTTCTTGTCCCGGTTCTCGTGGAGGACTGCGTTGGCACAAATGAAGAGGAAAATGCCGATTCCCATCACCAATGGTCCAAAGACTTTCAGATTGTCTGAGTACAGGTAATTATCCAGGAAGTCACAGAGGAAGCCACAGTGGGTGGAGGGGTTTGGGGCACTGCTGTTGAAATGGCTCTGGTTGGATGGAGGGTTCTCACGGGTCGCGTTGGAGGGAACAGGCGGACTTTTGGAGTAACTGGCCCTGTTGGCGTGGTATGCTCCGATTCTGCGGCGCTCCTGATACTCGTGCTGGCTCTGGCTGGGCCAGTAGCCCAGGACCGCCATAGAAATCCCCACCATCAGAACTATAACTCCAACAGCGGCAACCAAACCTGCTGGGGAGCACAGATTGAGCTTCCCTTTCACCACCACCACATCATTCTTCTTCTTTTTCTTGGATTTCCGCTTCCTTTTGTTTTCCGCTCGGTTTTTAGAGCGGAGGGAATCCTGGCGCCTGTTCATGCGCAACAGGCCACCGGTGGCTATCATGGCGGCGGTGGAACAACAGGCTCGTCACTCAACCTGGCAGGACACAAATCCCAAAGAAGAACATTAGGTTAATGATATATAGGATCGGCAGAAGGTTTAGGCATATAGAAACAGCAGCAGATTAAATATGTTCATTCCACAAGAGATTATAAATGTAATCCAGATTTATAATACGTACGCGGACGGATTACCCAGCAGGCAAAGCTGGCAATAACCATTAGAGCCCTTTATTTGCTCGACTTTGTTGGATCATAATTAATTTCAAATTTGGCTTGTGGCATCCACTGATGTGAATTTAAAATTTAAGTTTTAAGGCACAACGATTTCGTTTTTGAATCTTTAGAGGCCCCAAAAGCCCAAATCAATCACAGAGCAGGTGTTTCTACCAAAGTCGGCAAAGTTTTAGTTATTTCACGCAGGAGCCTTCTGTATTTCCCCCCTTTCCTCTGGTTAAAAATGGTTAGTGGTTAATTAGCTCAGTTAGAAAAATGTTATCTCACATATGTCTCAGCATATGTCGGGGTATTTTAGAGACTTTCATATGAGTATTGAGAAAGGGGGACGAAATGGGGTGGGGGGCTACGGCTCCTGTTGCCCCATGTTCCACTAGCAGATTTATCCGGCCCTGTAGCAGAGATTATCCCACAGGTAGTGCAAACATTGCTGCTTTGCACAAATCCAGCTAAAGGCAGATGCAATATTAGTCATCAGATGGACACAAGAGCAACAGATAACATCCATCTGCTGCTGCTGCTGCTGCTGCTGCTGAATCTATAAATATGATGATGTAGGCAAAACAGAGACAAATACCCAAGTTGACAGCAGAGAACAAGGAGTGCCATTTATCTACATTCAGCTGTGCTGGTGCGATATCTGCCATTGAAAATGTAATGTGTCCAGACAGGAGGCCAGCAGGCATGTTCTCTCCACCTCACCCTCACTTCCTTACGCTCCCTTTCTCCCGTCAGTCTCTACTCCACCAACACTTTCCCTCCTGCGTTCCACCCAAATCACCTCCACCATCAAACAGCACAGCCGTGCGTCACGTAACAGCAACATCGTAAAGGCAAAGATGAGCTATTAGCCATGTGTTTACGCTCCAGTGTGCTTTCTGCCACATTAGGCTGTTTGCATTTGTCTGATTACGTTGCACAGACCAACCACAAGAGGCTGTGGTCCACCAACACCGATCCTGATTACGGACATCTGCTGATGGGGTTCCGCCACATGTGGTGAATTATAATCAAAGGACAGGGGCTGATGAATTAGGCCAGAATCTGGTTTGGTGATGCTGGTGGCTACGTGTTTAATTTGACTAATCACATCTAATTGTGTACGACTTAAGGTCTGGGGCTCATGAATAACTTATTTCATAAATTCCTTTCAGAGCAGCAATTAATAAGTGATCCTCCAAGGTTGCTCCGGGTCAGTGAAGGCCCCCCTCAAATCCCTTTATGATGCAAGTTATGAGGAGCAGGAAGTAGACCAGAACACGGAGCTGTGCTGCACCTGAAGATCAGCAAACAGCACACCGGCCCTGAGCTGCTGTTTTTAGCCACGTCCTCTCTGTATCACCTCCAATAGGCACTCAAACGGTGAGAGCAAGTCAACCTGCACTGAGGCTGATAAAGCGTAGGAGGACCTCACTGTAAGTGTGTGTGTGTGTGTGTGTGTGTGTGTGTGTGTGTGTGTGTGTGTGTGTGTGTAACGTGGACCAGAAGTGGGTGTGGACAAGTCGGGTTGTGTCTCTGTCTGCGGTGCTGAACAGGAAGCTGCCAACTCCTCAGGCTTTTTTAAATTCATTTATTTATTTATTTTTTATTCCGGTGGCTTCCCCAATGTAAGGTACACATCTGACAGGACAGATCAGAGGATCAGGATCGGGGATCACGATCCTGGATCAGTTTTTTTTTTTTTTTTTTGCGTTAGGTCCATCCGAAGAGCTGTGGGGGCGTATATTTTTTCGTGCAATGCTGCATGGGTAATCGACTGTTGACATTAAAACGCATCTGTTTCCTTTCTGCTGAGGAGAATATGTATCTATGTATTTAAAAAAAAAAAAAAAAGCTGGAGGTGAGCAGCTGAAAATATCCAGAGCCAAAGCGACGCATCGCGCTCAAACACAAAGCCAAACACTATATATATAATTTTTTTTTTTTTTTTTTGGGGGGGGGGGCTCACAAAGTGCAGACAGATGACAAACATCCACACCTCTTCATGGCCTGACGAAGCCCATGCTTTCATAACTAACACTACAACTCAGCGCTGTGTGCTCACAATTCAACCGACGCATAGCAATCACACTAACTTATCAGAAATGAGCATCTGATGGCAACAACACATCCTTAAAAAAAGTTTAACCAGATAATTGCCCTGATCTCAACCCTCTACCCCTTCATCATCATCATCATTATTATTATTATACTTTATCCTCCTGATGAATGTGGCAGATGAGGAACCGGATGTGAAAGACAAACCGAAATATCTCAACACAATCCTCATTTCGCTGAAAGTGAAAGGGCTGGAGTGCGTATTGCTTCAAGTCCAACGCCTTCCACGATGTCCAAACTCTTGTCTGTCGATGCATCCGTTTGCAAATCCACTAAAAACCGATCAGTCACATAAAAAAAAAAAAGGTTGTGGGTGGGGGGGGGGGAGAGACTTGACAAACCTGCTTTCACTTGGACCCCTGGAGTCCGCCAGCAATCAGATACGATTGTAAAAAGACACGGAAGAAGCTCGGTTGTTGAGCTGGAGGTAAAGGCTCAGGAGGAGGTGATGGTGATGTACACCTTAAAATAAACACCAGACAGCACAAAAAAAAAACAAACCAACAGCGCGTCTCTCACCAGATATTGTTGATCTCGACAGTCAGGCATCTTCGGAGGGCGCACTGCTCGCTCGGATCCGCATGTCGTGGTGCGCCACTTTGGTGCCAAAGCTGGAAGAGCGGTCTCCACTTGAACGCGGATCCACAATAGACCGGCAGGGGCGGGCCAACTGCGTTTCCACCGGCGCTGATCATTGGGCAACGTGAAAAACGAGAGGCGCTCAACACATCTATCAGAATACATGTTATACTCCCAACACTTCCAGATGTTTGGCTTTTTTTTTTTCCTTTTTGTTATTGTTGTTCTCTCTCCATATAGATTTTTTTTTTTGTGTGTGGTCATACAAATCACCAACAAGACTGAATTCTACTTTGCTTATTTTTATATGAATTATTTTTTGCTATGCAGGCTTCTTTTGTTCACACAAAGGGAACTGTCATGTTAAACAAGACAAATTGAAAGCACAAGCTGCTTTTTCTCATGTGCATACTTGTGATACTGTGATAAATAGCCTAAAAAAAAGTGCATAAAAACAATTGCTGTTAAAGGTTTGAAATTGTATATAGTGCAAGGTGAAATCTGAGAAAGACAAATTTACATCTACCAAATGCATCAACTCTTGCATCATGTCCTTCCTTCTACTTTTCCCCCTTGGATTACATTTTCATAATTGCTGATACGTTGCATCCCGATGTTCTGCAAAATTAAATATGACAGAGTCCAGATGTGTTTCAGAGATGTGACTCTTGAGACAGAGGCAGCAGCTATACACTGGGCATGGGGAAGGGGGGGGGGGACTGAATAACAAAGCTTGGTGCTGATGCTCCAGAGAGTTGACTGTGAATTTGTGACCCAGAAAAGTGTTTTGTTTATGGCATAAATTAAAGGAAGGAGCGGCGCAGGCTCCAGTGTGCATGCCGCAGTCAGATTCAATGTATACACGGACTTGTGATTTAATCCAGGAGGGGGTTTTTAAAGAGCTGCCTTTAATCCGTGGTGTCAACCGGTGCTCTGGAGGTCTGGAGGTCTGGGGCAGCTTTCAGTGCAGCTCTAAGCTCGTGCAATATAGAAAGATACTGTGACACACAACAGATGTTTCTGAGCCTCTGACAGGGGCTTATGGCATCTTAGGACATTCCTGCAAAACACTGTCCCAAAATATAAAAATGTGGTCTGAGAGAGACTAAGATATCCCCCCAACGTCCTGCAGAAACAATGAGGACACTTACATCTGAAGCTAGTTTACACATCAGAGCTCAGATGTAAAAGTATATTATTCACTTCATGTACACTCTTTTATCTTAAACTTCTGAAATCTGCGTTTCGAAAATCCGTCCAACCAGTCAACCCCGTCAGTCACTTTTTTCAGCTGATCGTCATTCCCCGAGTACTATTGAAGTGATTACTCCCCGTCGTCACAACTCTTGATTCAAATCAGCAACCAGTTTGAGAAATCAGTCTCAGCTTTACAATACATTTTCATCGAGAAATGTTCCAGTTCCTCAGCATTTCAAGACAAACCTCCCCCCTTTTTTCACTTTTCTACCCACTAAATGAGGTCTGGGATTTACTGTGAGCTCCCTCGAATAGGCCTAATACGCTCCGAGCCAAAGTCTTGTCAGTACCTGTTCTGTCTGACTTATTGAAAATATGGAAGAGGAGAAAAATGCACAGTTTTACATGGTGAAGGTCTACAGAGAAATATTCAGGTTTGTGGGAAGTGTGACGCTCCCATGGCCTGCAGGTGAAGGAGCAGACTGCAGACACTCGCTGCAAAGCACCCCCAAAAAGCCATTATTTCCGCTTGCACGCTTAATTGTTTCTGATGAAGACATCCCCAGGTAATTAAACCGTGATGCAGGCTGACGAATTTGGGAGTTCAGTGCATTTTCATCGTTACACAGAAAGAAAAAAGGGGGGATGAAAGGCAGAAGAGGAGATAGATACTGTAGATTCTGAGCTTTTGTAATGCTACGCTCTCCAAATACTGGAGGTTTTTTATCTTCGGGAGGGGCGTCCCCATCTACCCTGCAGCAGTGATTAAATAATTAATTTGACTTCTTAGTGATCGTATCGTGTCTGTCACTGCTCTTCTAGACACCCTTCCCAACATCCTGGATGCTTTCTCCTTTCGTGTAGTCCAACTCAAGCTGGATTAGCTCTGTCCCAGTCCCATTTTTCTGATGCTTATCAAAATATAGCTCGCCCCTCACACATCAAACCATAAAAGGGTATCCTAGGAAGCACTGCACCACAGCAGGATTCGAATATACTGCGGTGCCAAAAAACAGTTCCACTGAAATCGTTGTTATTCTAAACTCCCAGCCGCAGCACGGCAGAGAACAACTCACACCATCCCGCTTTGTCCTCTTGCTTCTTTCACTTGTCAGAAATTCTTCTTCTCAGTAACGCGCTACTTAATAGCTACAGGACCCGTAACAGCGTCAGGAGCTGCGGGGGGTTCATTTAATTTCTTCATCTCGGTCTCTGCAGGCTAATTGGGAATGTGGAAAGTTTGGAACGTGGGCTGCGTGAGAGATCAACTCCCTCCAGGAACCGTTGGCATCATTACTGCTGTAGTTGCTGCAGGAGTCAGAGGGCTTCGCAGTGGGGAGAGCTAAAAGCTTTGCTCCCTTCTGAGCCCTTAGAAATGAAGACACAGTAGCTGAGTGTTTTTGAGATATGTGGGAAGAGAAAGATCATCAATTTCGCCGACAACAACTGCTCTGGTTTGTTGAGGACTGAGAGTGCTCCTCAGTGAGGATAATCAGGGCTGTAAGTAAAAGTACAAAACTAGTTGTATAAGTTGAACATTTTCCAATGAGCCGATCCCACAAAAAGGCCAAACTTTGTTGTGCTAGTCTTGTGTTAGTCTGGTCAGTATACTGATTCCTATTAAAATCACTAATGAAAGTTTGAAAATGGGGCTGCATGAGTTTATGAAACAGCTGGCCACCGTAGTTCATAGCAAACGTTAATCAAACAAGAGGAAATGATGCTTTTATCAAGGATGATTTCAGATACACATCTGGCAGATGAATAGAAATTTTAAAGCAACAGAGTGGACCCAAAATAAGTTTCAGAGCCCACGTTCGTGATATTAAGAAAAGATGATCTATGGAACAATCAAGTCACTGCTTTTTTCTTTTCTAACGGGACTCGGTGACAGTCAGACTTATTCTGTAAGTATAATACCCATTTTACTTCTACACTTCATACATTTTATAACCTGACTATCCATTAAAAGCCAAATATTTCCACTATCAAGCTCCAGCATCCGTAGACCGTACGTAAATGTTTAGGAAGGCCATCAGCTCGTACAAAACTACTAGGAGGACATGGATGGCTTTTAAAATGCCCTTCCAAAACCAAAGTGTCATTTATAATAATTAAAGCCAAACACATGGATCAGCCCGCTGATCTTCAGTTTTCGACTGAGGCTACAATGTGTTCATTATGGTGAACTGTGGAAACAAATGGTAGAACCGAGTAGAGCCTCATAAATCACACCAGGGTTGACCACGCTAACCGTTATCTCCTTCCGTATGGCTGGGAGATGATAGAGAGAAGACCTTCCCTTGATGAATGACTATCACGGTCCGTCTGCACTTTTCTGCCTGCGCCTAATGAGATGCACGGCAGCCCAGCGACTGATACGGGCCATGGAGACATATGGGCATTCCTGGTCCATTCATTTCTATGTTTGGCAACCATTCGTCTCTGACATCACGCTGGTGGACTGGAAACGGATCGAGACACCCAGCTGGGTTAGTGAAGGGAAAGGGGTCAGGAGAGTTTGGCTGGGTGGAGGAGGTGGAGGCCGGGACTGCAGAGCAGCAGGTGAACCCTTGCTCCCAGCAGGAAGCCGCCTCCCATTGGTGACCTTGTTTCATTTCCACTGTGAAAAAATGGCTGATAAATAGGCGACCAAAGACCTGAACGCAAATAGAGCCCACACATCATCAGCAGGTAACACCGATAAAATATGGAGGAAACACCTTCCTGTAATGGAATCAGACCCTCAGGGAACTCAGACAAGTCTAATTTTTGAACTGAAACAAAATGTGACTACTGCTGTGCTCTTACAGAAACAAAATGGGGAAAAAATTGTTTCTTTCTGTTCCACCACTTTCTGTGAATGTTCTTATGATGTGGATGATAAACAGCATTGAGTGGAGTGTGCATTATCTGAAGAAAAGGCAGTAATTACAATCCTCAACATCAAAAGCTCTGCTCCTCCTAAACTGCAGGATCATGAATCCCGTAGGCTGAGCGGCTACAAAGAAGCTGTTTTTTTCCACTGTTTAGCTTCACGGCCACATTTTCCAGTGCAGCGAGGCAGTTGTTGCGCAACAACGAGGGCTGATTCTCGGGGCTTGTAAGATGCAAGCTTCATGGGATCACAGGGAGAACGGCTTCTTTGATCTCCCATCCTAGATAATATAGGTCATCTCTTAAGGGAGGAACAACAAAGACCAAATGAGACAGAAAATACACCCCCTCTGTGGCGCAAGAAAGAAAATAGCCCCCCAAATGCAGCCGCACTGACCACAGCAATTAGCCACACAGACCTGTTTACAGGGTCCTGATCTTTGGCATCCTGAACACAACGCTCCGTCAGGTTTTGTGCTGCTGACGAGAGAAAAAGGCAATTTTTCCAAATGTGAAATATTGGATCTGTCATTTCCTACTCTGCTTGCCTGTATGTGGAGCCTGTTCAGAGTTGGTATCCATGGCAACCGTTTTATAATGCCTTGCGAAACACCTTAGAAGAGGTTCCTTTTTATCTGGGCTGCAGGGTTGGGACGGAGCCAGCGGAGAATCACATCAGGAGGTAAAAGTGACGGCTCAAAGCGGCTGCACATCGAGTCTTTCTTTCATCTGATGGCTTTTTCTCCCTAAAAAGGTGTGGCTCAAAAAAAAAAAAGGTTTACAGATAAAGGAAATCGTGAAAAGAGTCACACCCTGAGGGGCCAGAGGAAATATGATGGGGATATGTCTGCATCTCATAGCAATGGCAAAAAGGTCACAAAGGCTCCTCTTGCTGCAGATTTCGAGACTCTGTACTTTTTTCTTTTTTTCATGTTAACATTTCTGGGGAATAAAAAGAGACACTGCTGTCACCGCACGTGATCCCCTGCGATTCTGGCTTCAACACTTACTGTACAGAAGCGTGGCGTCCAGGTCTGGGAGGACTAGTCCAGTCATGTGGAACAGAGCAGGCGTGAGCATAACGGGAGGTGGGGGGGGGGCATACAGCCAGCTGGGCCTTCTGCAGGGGTGAGCCGGAGCCCATGCCAAGAGCTGATGGAGCCAATCAGAGAAAAGCCCAGGCCTCATCCGTGCATGCTAATCAGGCTGTCAGAAGAGTCCAGGTTGGGGGCCCCTGCAGGTGTTCTTCGCCATGGAAACGGCGGCTGTCACACAATATTACCTGAGCAGGTAAACCAAGTGGAAGGAATCAGATGCACGAGGATCCTTCAAGACACAGTGAGGAAACAAACCATCATATCCTCCTACATTTCTCATCTGAACACTACGCAGTCTTCTTTTGGTGCAGCATTTCTTGATTAATGGACGGTGAGGAAAAAAAAAACGAACTATCTGCAAACAAAATCTTGGGGTTGAAGCAGCCATTCATCATTTTAGCAGAAGTTTATCCCTTTGTCACGGCTCCACGTCTTCTTTTTTTTTATTTTTTTCTGCTTTCAGCTGCATTACCTCAACTTTGTGTCAGGTGATTTTGGAGACTGGATGGCGCGATGGCAGGCCAACACGCTCTCCCCTGTGTTTTATGCTTTGGATAAGCTTGTTAATCATGTTAAAAGGCTCAACTGAGTCACCAGAAGGAGCGACACAAAGTCATCAATAAATGATGGAGTATTAAAACTGCCGGGAGAGGAGATATAATTATACTATGTTGTCTTTGGAAAGTTAAATACGCTATAAATTTGATAACGTGGACTCGCTCCAAAAAATGGTTTTGTCATTCATCCTTCAACTTACCCCCACCCGCCTGTCTGTCCGTATTTTTAGCACATTAATGACACAACGTTGTCAGTCGTGTAGCAACTGCTAGAAAAACAAACACCCATTTAAATGGTTTTCATCTTGGTGGTCGACCTAACTCGAACACTTTTGACTGCTTTTTTCTGGAGCATCTCTGAGGTCATTCATCTTTTCATATGCTAATGTTTTAATCAACATTTGCCAGTGAATTAAGCCTTCGCAGGGCTGTAACTCATTTGTGTTATCGGTCAAATTAACCTTTAGTGCTGGAAGGACAGTTGAAAATCTCAATTGTCCCAACGTAATCAGGAGATACTTGTTTTCCCTCTGCAAGCTGAGGGCTGTGAATACACTAAGAGCATGTTATTGTGGGTGTACTTTCATTACCAACTGCGTTTCAAGCTCAATTCTAAATAACCATGAACTATTCAGATACTTTTTCACCACAAACCATAAAAGAATCATTGAACAAAATAAGCTGTGAGAGTTTAATATGCTGGCAGCGACACGGTCTAGTATATTGATTATGTTTTATCGTCATATCGTAAAGATCCAGAAAAGGTTGATCGTTCTCAGTCAGTTACTTTTGCGAAAAGGTGACATGAGGAGAAAAGAAAATGGACCAAGTAGACACACAAAGCAAAACAGAAAGAAAGAAAGTTTTCATTCACAACTTCACAGGGGAAAAAATATATAGGAAAATAATGCAACACATGTTATTATTAGTATTTCTTCAATTTCCACACAGTGCAGCAAGCTGCGAACAAAACACTGACACAGTATCACACAGCGAGTGCTTTTGCAAAGATTTGCTTATTTTCTCCACCCAGTTAACACAGAGTACAAGTAGGTTTTACTTGGAGTCACCTGAAGAAAGTAATTCCAATAGGCCCTCTTCCTGGAGCGCTGTTATTGGACTGCAGTGCAGCATCTCCTGTGGGAAATAACTTTAGCTCTAATTGCTCCAAGAGTTAGCTGCCTGCTAATGTGCCTGCTTGCTGCGTGGCCAGGAGAATACAGCGCATTAATCACGCGCACACAAATCAGACTAAACACAGATTCAGGCACTAAAACCAAAATTTAAGCTTCATCTAACGGAGGGAAGCTGAGTCGAGTGATAAAGTCTCTGTGGGTTTTAGTACCACACATGACCCCTTTCAGCATACAGCGGCTCCGGTGTTAACGTGAAAAATATTAAATATAGCACCGTTAATGTTCAACGGCCGCTAACGCAATCTGGTAAAATGTTCCTGAAGTAATGACCACACAAAAACAACATCAGCCTCGACAGTTTTTATGACTTAATGTAGGAGCCATGTTAATATTCAGTAGAACGGGGAGGTACTGGGGTGGTAAAGCTTTGCAGGGCACCACGGATCAGAAGTAGCATTTTAATTTTTAATCTTAATATTAAATGGAAGTCTGTGCGGACATCTGAGAGCAGGTGTGACGAGTTGAAAATAGCTCTTTTTATGTTGGGAATTTTGAATGAACTGCACTTAACCCACAGCTATTTTTTCTTACTTTGCTTCTTACAGTAGGCAGATCAGATCAGGATCAGTCCAAATGATCCTGATCTAGAGATGATAACGTCAGTCTGTTAGTCATCGCACCACTTTGATTCAGGCTAAAATAAATTCATCTGACCAATCTCTCCTCCGAGGATGAAACCCGGTGAGTTTAACATCTTGCTCTACTTTAGCTATTGGATGAATTGTATGTATATTATATTGTCATGACTCTTTAGTGCCATCTCCATGAAAATAGAAATAAATAAATAATATTTTTTGTTTTATAACCACATTGCAACCATAATTTCTGTAGAGCAGTTTGCTGTCATGCTGAAGTTAGCATCTTTCTTGAAACACTGCTGTTGCGACGTCCCAAGAATCAACAGAAACAGCCAGATGTCTGACTTAACACGAAACCTGATTATAATTTTTGCTGAAAACAGGAAAAAAAAACAAAACAAAAAAAAAAAAACAAACCACATTTTGTCACCGTACTGCTCATTATAGTAAATATTGTGCAGTGCCAAAAGGCCTGCTAACACTGTGAGGCCAGGCAGGCAGCAGAACATGTTGTGTAAAATCACTCCGACATACTGTACGCTCCACCATCATCACCTTCTGCTGCTGGAGAGCGCGTGAGTGGGAGAGGAGGAGAAACGAAGAGGAGAGGAAAACACACCAACAAAGCAGAGTGTACGTTGGCCGGAGACCAAACTGTCCAGCTAGAGCGCCTACTCATCACTTTCCTCTGTGTGTGTGTGAAACTGTACTGGGATCAGTGGAGTGTGGCGGCACAGTGACTGATCGCCTCCTTTGTTTTAACTACGCCGTCGACGCGAGCAGGGCAGTATTCAGCAGCTGCTTATGGGCTCTAACTTTGCTTTATGGCTTTGCATCGTCAACTCTTTACTACAGCAATAGATGTTAAATCAGCGAGCAGCAAGAGGCATTGACATCTTGCTTATTGAATATGCTCTGGTTAGCTGTCGCAGACAAGCCATTGGAAATATCTCATCTTTAATGCAGATTTATTTTGTTTGTTGACACTTTGTTTTGTATCCCATCGTTAATTCTTTGCTGTTTTTTTTTTTTTTTTTTCTGCCGCCTTGCCACAACCGACTGAGGGCATCGTGAAGAAATTCAGAAACTCGTTGCTCCAGATCAGCTTGAACCGTTTCAGGTTCTGTGCTGTGACTGAAACGCTCCCCTGGTTTCATCACTCAGCCTGATTTAATAACATTACTGACATCCGACAGACTGTTCAGCAGTTAATTTATACAGCCGGTCCCTTCGCTTTTACACCTCATCTGAGCCATGCTTTGAATTAAAGATAAATTAAATAAGGTAAATTAACCAGCTGTCATGTTCCCGATTCCACGGGGAAGCGGCACTCAGTCAACAAGCAAGTTTATAAAAGCAACGTGCAAAATAATTGCACAAAAAAAAAAAAAATCACAGTTGTTCCTGAAGGGGCCTGCTGTGTGCCAAGAAAGGCTATTAGCAGTCAAAAGCCTGACACAAGGCTCAATGGATCACTTGGTTCCTTCTGTAAGTAGCAAATTGTGCCCTGACATCAGCGTTTTGGGACCTGAACTGTAATTCATCAAACCGACTCGATGTTTTCGTCCAGTCTTGGTGATTAGCGCTGCCTGTATACTGTGGCTTTATCTCTGTGTTTAAGGATAAGATCAGTCCTGCTTCTGTAGTTCATCCGGCGGTGACAGATTTGCCTGGAGGGATTAAAGAGCTCCTTTTAGAAGAAGTAGCTGAAGACAGCGTCCTCTAAGGAACAGAGGAGTGCAACGCTCATCTAAAAAAGAGACGGTCCGAGACAGAGTGGCCTAATGACCGACCAACCTCAAGGCCTGACATGACAAGAACAGATCGCTGACACAGACATCTGATGATTACATGTGTCGGTTTTAGCCCTGCAGGTTCTAATGATGGATGGATGTGGATACACATGGAGATCAGACTGTCAACAAGGAAAGCGTAGAGTAGTTTTCATGAATATGGTAAGAACCACCGCCAGAGGCAGCACAGGCTCAGGCTAGAACAGTCGACTTGGATCATTTGCTGCTCCTGTGTATTTCTTTTCCCTTCAGACCCCTTTTACAGAGAGCGCAAAAGCCAAAAGAGAGAAATGGAAGTTGGAAGTTGTGAGCTGTGGGGACACACAGGATGACATTGGTGACCCTCACAAGGAAGTTCTACACTAACGTAGCTCTTAAAGCCTCCAAAGTCCAAGAGAGAACGAGCCATCAGCCCTCAAGGCAACATGTGATCTGACGCCACTGTGGTAAAGGTCCGGTAGGGTTTGGTACAGAAATGATGTGGTATAATTCAAGTAAGGACCATAGTTTGGGTCAAATTTTCTTTAAGGTGAGGAACATTCATCATCATCAGCTACGATGCTAACTGCTAGGGTCGGAAACCCAAAGTTGACAGTTGGTGGGAAATGAATTACACACAGCCATGTCTGATATCTGAGGTCCAACTGGAAGCCCCGCAGGAAGACGTTCATCAGCAGGAGACGGGGACAGACTCTTTGCTAGGCCCCTGCTGTGCAGAGCAGCGTAGAGCTGTCTTTGTCTGCTGAAAGGGCCAGCAGCAGGAGTCAGTCCATCGAAGGGGTAGGAGGAGTCAAACACGATTCACCACTCTCAACCACTTTGTCCTCACAGCGAGGACGCCAAATAGTGGGAGTGATGGACGCAGTCCCAGCATTGCCATCAACTGACCACAGAAGGAGGCTGGCTCTGGATCCAGGCAGGGAACAGGCAGGATGGTGGCTCTTTGTGGCTCTTTGGTTGTAAAGCAGAAGAATGGTGAATTATATGAGGAGGACGGACTGTCGGATGTTAAAAAAAAAAAAAAAAACCCACTTAATATAAATCTCAAGGTGAGCTGTTATGTAACGTACTTGAAGACAGTCACAGATAAAAATGACTTTCTGAGGAAAAACAGTCACTATTTCCTTCATCTGTTAAAGATGAAGGTAGATTAAATTTTGTCTTTGAAAATATTTGCCTCCAACTTAAAACAATGGAAAGGGATTATAATAACAATATTTTTATAGCATTAAAAATCTGAAAAAATAAACACCTTCATCTCCTTCCAAAAATGGATCCACAGTTAATCTGTATAATCCCCAGAACATCTTTTATGTGTCAAGGTTTTCGCTTCCAGCAGAAACTAAATCTGTTCATGGCTTTTTATTTTTTATTGTCTGCTCCATATTGAATACACAATAACAACTTCTTCGCGATTTGAGGGAAGCGAAAACAACGCGACGTTGAAATAACATTACCTTTTAAAGTTGCCGTTTTAGGAGCTATTTCTCCGACCTACGATCGGCCAACACAGAAGCCAACAGTGGGAGGAGAGCTGAAGAATGAGCTTAAACTCCCAATTAATCTCCATAAAACAGAGGGGAGCTCACTTTGCTCACATTTAACTTGGTTTACTTCCTCATCACTGTGAGTGCAGTGTATTTCTGAACACTCGCTCTCGCACAAATGAAGTCATGTGGAGGGTCCACTCCAGGTTACCTTGTCAAACACACCTCCCTAACATCCACCGTCTCCATGTTTCTCTTAATTAGCGCCCTCTGAGCAGCACCACACATCCAAGCTCAGCGCCGCTTTGGAGCTCAATTTAGATACATTGTCTTGACATCTACCTTCTCCCCCTTCGGCTCTTTTTGTCTGCTCACCGTGTTGCGAGCTCGGCTCGATATAATGCGTTAGAAGATAAAGGAACTGACTCCCTGCCATGCCAAATCTATCCACAACGCTATTACGGTGCCATGGCAACTGATGAAGACGTGCAGGCCTCTCTGGATGGGGGCACCGCTGGTTCACTCATCTTCTCTGCTAGACTGAGTGGCAGGAAAGCTCCACGGGGCTGCTATGGCAACAGACTGATCGTATGCAGAGAGGGGCTGTTGGCTGCCACAGCAGGGTGGGGGGTCACTTTTGCCCCCCCCCCCCCCCCCCCCCCGAATCGCAGGAAATTGGATTGACTTTGATGAGGACTTGACCTTAGGTGGATTCCCAGTATCGTTTCCACCTTGAGGGTTTTTTGGCAAGATGGAGCGAATCTGTGTGTAGTTGTGAGTAGTTGTGCATTTATTGTGGTGTTTTGGATCGATTAAAAAAATAAAAAAATAAAAATAAGAAGCCACGAGCCAAACTAGGCTTTCCACTGGTGGGTTGACACTAAGCTTGCAACTTCTAAAATATGTAGTCTCAAACTGCTGAAATATGTATGCCATGTCTGTGCTCCTCCAGCCTCCTGCTCATACAGCCTCTAACCGAGAGCACAGCAGCACCGGCAGACTCAGAGAGCTGACAATGCAATCACATCAAAGTGTCCGGGGGGATAGAAACGATGTCCGGAGAGCAGAGACATCTCACCCTCCTCCCTGTGCCGCCACCATCTCCCCTCTATCTGCATGAAAATGGAGGAAATATGTGATATGGATTTGCCTCAGATGTTAGAGCTCAACGGGGGGAGCTTTTTGTATGTTGAGCCGGTCCACTGATTGATCGCTCCCTCCCTCTTGGCAAACGCTTGATGGCAGTAACTGCGAACTGAGAAGAAATACGACGAGTCGTTGGAATTCAGCTCCAAACAGCAGCTGCATCAGAATCACAAGGACAAAGGAGCTTAAAAAAAAAAAAAAACAATAAAGAAATCTTAAAGAAACCTGATGCATCTTTCACATGAGGACCTGTCTGTGACCTGGCTGTGCTGCAGCCAATTAAAAAACACAAAGGACAGAAAAGCCACATGAGGGGGGGGTTGAAGATGATTGCCACTTGTGCTCTCACAGAGATTTACAGTCCAGCCTGTGCAATCATCTGTGGTAGAAAAGGAAAGGAGGGAGAGGAGGGCTGGGCGGCTGATGAAGGCAGGAGGGAGATAATCCGGTCCCTGGAGATGGAAACAGGCTGTTGTGCTCCAGTTGCTTCAGATGCCCTTTGACCTGTGTGTGGACTTGTGTTGTTTGTGTTCTTTGGATCTGCAGCATTGTGTAGCCTGCATTCTTCAAAGATCCCCGATTGTGAGAAAACACGCCACTTAACGTGTCTTTTGCAATTGCGGGCCGATTAATTATTCATCGGTTTATTCATTACTTTGTTACGTCAGAGGAGAGGAGAGTGTGAGGAAATATTATGTCCATGACTCAAATCTGCATGTTCACTGCAGAGAGGTAAGACAAACACAAGTCATCTCTCCACAATAACCCTGCCGTGCTGAATCACTGCTGTCAGTGCAAATCTGGGCCATTTAAATAACTAACCTTTGATAAATTGCACCACGTGGAGTTAATTTCAACAATCTGAGTTGGACTCGGCTTTTAAATGAGGATTAAAGCTAAATTGAGCCTGACAGAGCGAAGAGTGCTCCACACAAGCTGCTGTTGACTTGCGAGGCCGAAGAATGGAAGCGTCGCCTGCTTTGCGGCGCCACCTCCTGGTGCATGCTGGGGCGGCTCTCAGGGCTGTCACGTCTGCAGCAGCAACCTCGGCTGTTGCTCTCAGTTGCAGCTCATGAAATATTCATTCCCTCCTGAGTCCAGATGAGGACAACCAGTTTGGAAAATGAGAGATTTGATTCTTGAAACCTGGACTCACTGTCAAAGTCTAACTGGGGATGGGGGATGCGTATTTTTTTTAGATTTTAGATTTTTTTTTTTTAATCACTGTGCATCTTTGTAATCATGCACACACTGTAGTCATTTCATGTCTCATGCCATGTCTTTTTCCTTTTTTCTGCAGTTAACGGACATCTATTTGTGAATGTTTTGCGTTATTTTGTGATTCTTGTCTCCCTGTATCGCCACGTGGCTGTTCTTTGTTGCTTTGCATTCATTTTGAGCTAATTTTGTCAGATTGTGTTGCAGTTGCCTCGATGTTTAGATGTCTCTGCTGTTTCTCTTCGCTTTGTGTATTCTTTGGGGTTGTTCTCTGTCTCTGTGGTCCTTCGAGTCATTTTGAGGTTGTTGTTTGGTCGTCTGCGTAAACAGGCTGGGCCCTTTTTGCTGGTATATTGAGTCTCTGTGGTCATTTTGAATCATGTAGTGGTTCACAGGAGGCTTTTCGGAGACGTGTTTACTTTTTGTGTATCTTATTGAGGTTGTGTTTCATGTCTCTGTGGTCTTGCCTACACTCCTCTAATCCCATTCAGTATTTTACCATGAAAATAACAAATAACAGATTTATATGGATGCAATTTGGAAAATAAATTTGATTTCTACTTTTTGTGTTCGTGCCTCAAGATCAGATGACATAAAGCCAGTTAGCTTTTCTTGGCTGGACTCATTTTTTAAAACTGGCCTTTGTCGCACAACTTGTGTGGTGTAGTATTCGAATCTTGATTTTTGATTTCACCATTAAATCCTTATAATTTCCTTATAATTTGTGATGTGAAGTGTGCTCGACCATGTAAACTTTTCTATGTTACTTATTTCCATACCCTTTTAGGCAGTAATTGGTACGAATCTCTGCTGCACATTGGACACAGATTAGTTTACAGCTCTGTGTGTGTGTTTGTGTGTCCATATGTTGTCCCTTCAGTGCTTGTGGACTTCAACTGGAGGAACAGCTGGTGTGGATTCTGACTGTAGCTCAACTCACATGAAGTGTAAATGGAAGGAAGTGCTCCCTGCCTCCTCTCCATCCTCCTCCCATCGCTCTGACTCGTCAGCTCCCCTGGTCTCCACGTGTGAACAGAGAAATAATTCACTAGCAGCGTTGCATTGAAATATGAAACTATCCCTGGTGCCCCAGCGCCTGCAGCTCCGACCAGATGGAGGGGTCGGTAAAGGGAAGAGATGAGACCTCCAGCTTTCGTGAAGCTGTGCCAGACACTCCTTGCTCCTGTCCTACAGCATCTTCAAGGCATCACGAGTGAACCAAGGGCCAATAAAAGTTAAATATCATATGTTTTAGGGATTGGGATGCTGTTTGCTGTTTTTCTTTTTGAATCCAAAGGATGTAACCGAGCGAGACATGGAAACTGTGTACACAGTCTCTAGCTAATTAGCTGTTGAGGTCCACCAGCATATTTCTGGGCCTAATTACAGAAGATCTGCCAAGAGATGCATATTGTTTGCATAATATATGCTGAATTATAAACAACCTTGTCAAAAGAGTAGCTTGTCACAAAACTGAAAACCATATTTACTGACCTCTTGTGGTGGAAAACTTCAACTTGTCGTCCAAAGTTGCTTCTGGCAGGCATCCCACTTGACAGTGACGCTTCAAGAAAAAATGAATCATGATATGTTAGTTTTCATTTCGTTCTTGGCAAACTGGGATCAAACTAACTGCAGCTGTTTTCATTTTAAATGGCATACTTATTAGATCCTCACAGTGTTGAGTCATCGCACCTGCAAGTGTCAACTGGTCATCAAATTATTTTCTGTAAGATGTGTGTTTCTTGTACACTTTTGCTTTTTTGTTAGAATTGCAATTGCAAAAGACACATTAAGTGGCGTGTTTTCTCACAATCGGGGATCTTTGAAGAATGCAGGCTACACAATGCTCCAGATCCAAAGAACACAAACAACACAAGTCCACACATAGGTCAAAGGGCATCTGAAGCAACTGGAGAACAACAGCCTGTTTCCATCTCCAGGGACCGGATTATCTCCCTCCTGCCTTCATCAGCCGCCCAGCCCTCCTCTCCCTCCTCTCCTTTTAAGTTGCAGTCTGAAGCGAAGTGCAGCAGGTGGTGTTTTGGTGTGACTCTTTCCAGTGAAACTCAAAAGTCTGAGGCAAATAAACCAAAGGATCAGCTTTGTTGAGCGTGCACAGGTGGAAGAACAACATTTATTCAGTTTAAGGGCGTCAGTGTAGCCCACAGAGCAAGATGACCTGCACTGACCTCCCGAGTTCTTCCACTGAGGTGCGCTCGTTTACGTTGGCCTGTGCAGGGCTGTTAGGGAGGACCATGTTACGGAAAACAGCAAAGATTATCAGCAAACCCCAGCTGGATAGTAGAATTAGAGGTGACAGACAAACTAGGGGATTTCCTTCGGTTTCAAAGCTTCAATGGCATTAGTTTTCAAAGCGATAAAATGTGTTGATGCTAAATTTCTGGATGAACTCAAACATAAACCTTTGGGTACAGTTTAACTAACCTGGGTAAGCCGCTTCCTCTCAGCTTTTAAACAGTGCATGAGTTCACCAAGGAAAAGGCCTCATAACACCTTTGTTACAATTACATGAGTCTAATCGTATTCTATTATACGGCATTAGCATATAGATCATACAATAGGATATGATATATACCGTTAGCATTAAATGTAATTGCAAAAAAGCTGATATGAGTAAAACAGGCCTCTCCTCTCTTATATGTTTTAACACTAACAAAAATAATAAATATCCATGCGCTGTGCCTGAACTCATACAGAGAAAGCTCAATGTGTGTTCTCCTGGGTATAGTCTAACCATATATACATATATATGACAACTTTGTCCCTCATATTTCCAATATAGGCACACAGTAAACTCCAGCCCAAACTCACAAAAACCTTATGTGGCATTGAAAAAGGAGGGACACATCTATCGTGCCTAAGTTGTTAAAGATCTCTACTAGTATCCTTGAAGGTGTTATGGATAGGTAGCACACAGAGTCTTTTAAAACTACACAATGCTCATTATATTATCGACTTATCCACCACTGTGCAAAAAAAACAAGAAACAAAACCCATTCTTCTGCATTCAGTGTCCTGCTGCAAGGGCCTGATAAGCTTTCTAGAAGTGAGCCTTTGTATTAAAGCTGAATAGTTCAGGTCTTTTGTGTCCCTCAGTCAGAATAAAAACTGAAAATTTGCTTTCATAATAGTTTCTCCAGCTTATTTTGAAAATTCGAAATAATTTGTAAGAAACTCAAGTGTTTGCTTCGATTCCAACTTCTCAAGGAAAGTGCGCACTTGGATTTGTTTCTAAAGTTTCTAAAAGGGGGTGCTACGATGAAAAGTATGAAATATTTGTTCAAGGTTTTACTGCTGTGAATCCCCTTTTTCTTTTTTTTTTTTTATAAAGCAAAACACTTCACAGTATAATTTATCCCAAAACCATACAACCAGTCTAAAAAAATTATTAAAAAATACTCCCACCTCTAGTATATCAAAAATGAAATAGATTAACCTTCATAGAAGGAAGGATTTATCGCTAGGCTGCTTTATTGAACTGCTTTGCATGCTTAATTCTTTCATGAGCCTTCATATTATTTTGTCCGTACTATAGTGTTGAATACATTTTAATTCAAAAAAATCAAGATAAGTTGTGTTCATGCAAATGCATTTAAGGTGTCACAGATATTAACTGTAAGAGTCTCCAGACAGACAGTTTACCTTTTTGAACTGGCGTTGTCCTCCAACTGTGATCCAGCATCAGGACTTCTCTGCCTGTAAGGCCTTCAAATGTATTCAACAAGTTTGCTTCAAAACAAAATAAATCTATTTGTAATAACTGAAAAAAAAAAAAAAATCTTATCATACTAAAGACAACACTTTTTAAGACATTAAAAAAGTGAAAGTGTGACACCTTGAAAAGCTCTAAACCTCAGAGGTGATTGTGTTTTTCCTCATGCCGCCAACAGATGCCGCCCTAACTTTATCTTTTAAAGCTCCACTTAGAAAAGAGGCAGAAATACATTATTCCAATGTTCATATTGTAGATACATTTATATAATATCTTTTTTTTATTTTACAATGGAATTGATCTGTCATCT
Source organism: Echeneis naucrates (assembly GCF_900963305.1). Lineage (NCBI taxonomy): Eukaryota > Metazoa > Chordata > Actinopteri > Carangiformes > Echeneidae > Echeneis > Echeneis naucrates. The sequence continues at coordinate 17,514,824 of NC_042527.1, read as the reverse complement.
AAGATGACCAAAATAAAAAGAAAAAAGAAAAATAAAGCACACAATACAGTCAATAAACCAAACCTATAGAACATATGATTGTCACTTACTGAGAGTCACAAAAAAAGTACATACTGTGAATAAATAATCTACAGAAATATGTACAATATGCACAACACGAATTCAATGGAAGTGCAAATAAAGCTTTGGATCCCTGTACAGCAAACAAGGTAAGCAGATGTAGACTGAGCCAGCTGTCCCCAACATACAGTATGAAGCAATAATCATCTAGAAGTCAATTTACAGGACATTTAGTAACATTTAGGCTTTGAGCTCCTGCATGTAATGACTTTTAATAAAGCTGTGCGGGAAAAAAAAAAAAAAGGAAAGAAAAAGAAATCAGTGAGAATAAAATGAACACATTACATTATGTACAGTGTATCGCATTCCACAGAAAACTGAAGAGTATTTAATGCTCGTCGTCCGAAAAGGATCAAGGCAACAACCACGGGACCACAGGCGGCTGAGAGCGATACAGACAGAGAGAGAGAGGAACCAAGGTAGGAGGCGACCCACTGCAGAAGAAATGTAAAGAACCAAAACAACAACAATAAAACAAAACAAAGAAACAAACAAAAAGACTGTGCTCCTGCTGGCTTTCTTAGCCGGTACTGACAGACACAGGCTGTAATATTTAACACTGTACAACTCTGCTACCTTTCCTTATCTACACCAACTGAACACCAGAAGAAGAAAAGAGCTGGTCAAAAGGATCAGCCAGTAAGGTTGTGTGTGTGTGTGTGTGTGTGTGTGTGTGTGTGCACGCGCACATCGCTCCTCTTGGGTTGATAAACACACAGACACACAGACGCACACTTAGCACAATGCACACATGTGAGCTGCAGTCTTCTGTAATGTCCCAAACTTTAAGTCTCTGCTGGTACTTAGTAGCTCTGAGTTACCCAGAGTTCAAGTACTCCAGTGCCACCTCATAACAAAACTTGTACTGGTCCTGGAAGACAAGAAGAAGAAGAAGAAGAAGAAGAAGAAGAAGAAGAAAAGAAGAAGAAGAAGAAGAAGAAGAAGAAGAAGAAGAAGAAGAAGAAGAAGAAGAAGAAGAAGAAGAAGAAGCAGAGAAAATGTTAACTGGCTGAAGGTTTGCTGCAAAGATGATTTGACTGAATGTGATACAGTCAATCACACAAACACACTTTAAACTGAAATGATTCCCACATTCCCGAAGTTACACATATTACACATAATCACAATACAGCTAAACATTTGAATGACACTGATGCAGGGCTCTGTTCGGCCCCAGGCTGGTTGTCTGCTTTTCTCTAATCAAAGTTTAATAAAAAACATTGCTTTGAAGCAATTTACGAAAACATTTCTTTAAAAGAAATGATCGTTTGGTCCTCTTTTGCCTTCATTGGGCAGTTGGAGTCACATTGGACTATGAAAGGTAGATTACAGAAAATGATGAGGAAATCAGGTCCAGCACTGCACATTACTTTAACGTAATTTTTTATAAAGAAGTGCAACAGATCTTTTTACATTAGCAGTAATGAGTCACAGACTGTAATGTAGACGGCAAAAAAAAAAAAAAAGAAAATACTTTTAATACTTGTACTCGTACTGTCCATTTAAAAATGATTCACTCTATTTCATAAATACTATATTCACAAAAAAGTCTCATAAGTGGCTGACTGTATAAAGAGCTCCTTACCAGGAGGTCCACCATATTGGGTTTATTGTTCCTCAGCGTTTTGACGGCGTGGAAAACGTCCACTGAGCGTTGGTGCTGAAGCATCTCGCACACGATGCTGATGGCGCAAAATGTTCCACTGCGCCCGCCTCCGTTCCTACAGATGCAAGAGATGTCACAAGCCTTAGAAAGCCAGCCATTTCTGTCTGATGAATCTTGTGCTGTTTGGATTTTCTGACGCAGTGAAGCTCTTCGGTCAGTAGGTGGAGATGTTTCATTTTTAATGCCTTCGCTCACTCAAATTCACCCCCTTGCACCGAGTGTTGGGGAAACTTACAAGCAGTGGACCACGGTGCGTCCCTCGCCCCCGTCATACTCCTCCTGCCACTTGTCCACCTGTCGAATTAGCTTGAGGAAGGAGCGCTTGGACATGGGCGTGTCTCTGTACATGGGCCATCCCAAGAACTGGAACTGCTGCACCATCCGGTAGCCGTCCTGAGGCTGGAGGATAAAGAGACACTGGTCAACTCAGGTTAACACATTAAAGGAGAAGAGGGAGAGGGAGGGAGGGGGAGGGGGAGGGGGGGGTTGTTAATCACTGTTGTGCAAAGATTCAATCAGACTGTAAAGATGCAGGGCTGAGCTAAGCCTCAATGGCGACAAGTAGGACAAGAGATGGATAAGGGCACGAAGAGTCACTGCGGAGATGAATGAGCAGATAGACGGGCTGATAGATGAGCACAGTTACTGCACGAGACAGAATGATAAGCAATCTGAGATGCAGACTCTGCAAGTGACACTCAGACATATTGATCAATAACACTTGTCGGTGATCATGCGTGATTAGACCATATTACGCTGGTGGCGCCCCTGCCGGCCAGAACACGCAACATGGAAATGTGACGGGTGATTATTGACAACTGTGGGCGCGCGGTAAGGAGATTACGCAGGTGATTCCAGGTGATGCTGTCACAGGTCAGGACCCTGTCTGCGCAGTGATGTCGAGGAGCTCAAAGTTAAAGGGTTACTACACCCAAAAAAAAAAAAAAAAAAATCCATTCTGTGTCTGGAGCAATCCAGCGTCCGCGTAGCAGATGGTTTTGATTTTACTCTCCTATGAGCCGAGAGATGCCGACCTCCGATAAAATGCTGTCCAATGAGATTGTGGCGCTCACGGGATTGAGTTCTTAAACCTAAAACTTACAAATCAATTTAAAAACTTGTTGCTACAGAGCAGAGTTAGTGTCTTAGTTTGTCTGGCTCATCCACAAAATACACTGTCAATAGAATTTTTAGGGACCGTTTCTTCATTAGAAATTAGTTCCACATCCCAGATTATCTAGAGCAGTCGTTACAAACCAGGAGATCAGGCCTCCACATGAGGTCCTGAGATAAGTCTGAGGGGTCACAGGATGATTAAAAATGTACGCCTCTGTTTTTACCCTAAATTTTCTCTTACATTTGCTTTTTGCTTGATGCTAAAATCAGCTTGAAGCTTCAAAAGGTACCTCAGATTTAACAATGTGACAATAAAAATGCAAATAATCCCCAAATTAAAAACAGATTCAAACGTGGACGTCGCTTATTTTACTTTGTGTGTAATTTTTTCATAGAGCTAGATGTTAGCTTTTTGAAAATGGGAATTTTTCTTTTGTCATCTTTGGAGGCACTGATTGATAGGAAACTCAGATTTGAGCTCAGTTTCTACCCTTTTAACTCCATGTGGGCATTTCAGAAGCTCTTTAAAAGTTGCCTCATTTCTGGAAATAACACCTTGGTCCAGTAACTGGCGCTGAGGCACAGTTTAAGAAAATAATGACTCTGCCACTGCACAGCTTGAATGGACAGCTCAGCATATGAGTGGGATGTCTGAGGTGTGCAGTCACAGAATAAATCAAGACAAACAGGTTATTGCAGATACAAAAGAATGAGCAGCAGAGCAGAGGAGCTACACGCCGACCTCCACGTTTTCACGCTTTTCCGGTTGAAGTGCGACCCTAATGTGTCTACATACCCGTGCCGCGTTGTAGATCCTAAATATTCTGCTGATGATGTCTTCCTCCAGGTCGGCAGAGACAAACTCCACCTGGATAGGTCCGTGGCGGTGAACTCCGTTTTCTGGCCAGTACTGTGGGCACAACTAAACAAAATAGGCACGTACACACACACACACACACACACACACACACACACACACACACACACACACACACACACATACACACACACAAAAAAAAAAGAGGAAACAAAAAACACAGGAAAAACAAAGGAAATGGGAAATGATTCGTTAGTTCTGGAATCCAGACTATTCTGAAACCGGTGACATTAAATTCAACTCATGATACGTTCAAATGATTCATGTTGGACTACAAAGTGTGAATACATCAGTGCTAATTTAGAAGAGGCAGAAAGAAAGACGATGAATTGTGTTCAAATGTGAAGTGTTTTCTTTTTAAACTATGATGAATCACCTCGTTCGAATTCGTGCTCAGACCGTGAAACCAAAAACAGATCTTTTGTTAAGCACGAGAGGCTTCTACTAATACTACTGATGCTTTGATCAACAAATCAAAAATAAGTAGCTCAATAACCGTAGCTAGCTGTTCAAACCTCCTCAGTTAAATCACAATAATAGTAAAAAAAAGTTTTTCAAATCTATTTTTATTTTTCGAAACGACAGAAAATCTGCAAATTGTCTCTGCGAAGAAAAAACTTCGCAATGCTTCTGTTGCAAAAGTGTTAGTTTGACTCGGATGTCATTAAATGTGGCAAATGTTATGAAGCTGAAGAAATTATAAATTGCCCACAACCTTTAGCTCTCTGTTACTGCTCGATAACGACATCAGCAACTACATTTAACAACATTTTATCTCATAATTTGACAAAAGTTGTTAATTAAAAGCAAACTTGTCCGCCACGATGAGCTAGCAACTCTTATTCACTTGGCTACCTTTAGCTAAGTACTTTAGCTCTGTTATTTTTAAATTAGGCTAACTACTTCAAGCTTTTAACCATTGTTAAAATGTAGCCAACCATTTTGCTCAAACTAGTTTTAGTATCAATAATAACCGATAGTGATCATCCCTTAAAGCTAACACAACTGTTTGATTTTCTTGATTTTAAATCATTGGAAATACACACTAAAAATTGTTAAAGTGTTGCATGGTCAATGTTACCTTGGAGGATCAGTGATTTGTATTGTGTGTTTTAGTATTTATTTATTTAACAGTTGTTTGACAATAGATAATATTATCGGTGATTACATATGAACGTACAACATAATATATGAATGTAAAGTTATTGATAGTTTCATCTCGAAATATATTGTGAATTTTAGGAAGCAGGTATTGACAAAACGGCTCTCACAACGGCGATGAGAAAAATGAAACCCCCGGGACAGCTTCATAGGAGCAGCAAAATCGCTCCCATTTCTGCTCGTCGGGAGAGAAAAGCCCTGTTAAGAACACGCACCTGCTGAGCACACTGCCAGCTTCACGGCTCTAAATCAGAGTTCTGCAAGTGTACGCACACCAAAGGAACAGACTCTGCACCGACACACACATGCCCACATGCAGAGTCACATAGTTAGGGACAAACAAGGGGCGGGAGAGGGAGAGAGAGAGAGAGACTGAACCTGAGAAGAAGACAAATAACAGGCCCGGACACATGCATACAGATGGACGCTCACTTTCTTTCACTGACATGCTAAAAAGCCTAAAAAAAAAAAAAAAAAAAAAAAACATATACAGCCCGTGTGGCGGCTAAAGCGCCTCTCTCCGGCTTCATTTGGGTGTCAAAACCTGACAAATTCAACAGATGCAAAAACAAAGGAGCTGATGGACAAGATAATACACCAGCACTTCCCCGCGCCTCCATCTACGCGGCTCTGCTTCCCTCCCGTCCCACCTGTGCTGTTTCCTTGGCTGGCTGACTGGCTGCCTACAGTGAGAATATTGAATGAAAGGCCTTTTCTATCCAGCCAGTCAGCCAGTCAGTCAGTCTCCGAGGGAAAGGGGATTTGGATGGGGAGAGCGGCCTGGCTTCAGGCTTTGATCCCCGGGTGTTATGACAGAGCCTCGGGCTGAGAAATGTGGAGAGTCTCTTCCACAGGCCTGTCTCTCCATCTATCTGCGCTTTCATGGCAAGTCTGCTTCCACTCAGCAGCATCTACCTCATTTCAAACAGATTCTGTGTACACATATATATGTTTGCCAGTGCAGATACATCCTTGGGCTCATACTCGAGGTGGAGAGGAGAGGGCAATCTTTCTCTGAATCTAGTTCCCACAATGTTTGTGTAACTTTATTAGATACGGCTCCATGTGTCATCTGTTTGTGCGACTACCTCCGGCAACATCTCTCAAGGATTGTTTTGCATACATCTTGTGCGTCAGTGTTTGCACACATGTATCAGGTCGGGTTTACCTGGGCTGGGTCAACGTCGTTGAGCATTACTATGGAGGTGCAGTGATAGTCCAGCACCAATCTCCAGAAGTCCTTTACTGTGTTTGGCAACGGGTGCTGGGTCACTATGAATGCGGATGGCTGCTTGTAGCTCTGGAGGAATATCAAGACAAAAGCAAAGACACTCGTTCACAACATTTCACTGAATACATCCCATGACAATTACACATTATGTGAGCACACGACTTTGTAAAAGATGAAACGAACTGCCTCCAAAATGACCTCCATCCTTCGACCATTTCGCCCACCGGTCGTTGGTTTCTAATGGAGATTCCATGTCAAGGGACATTATTTTAGGAAGCCGCTCTTTTAATGTGGTTGCTGGCTCCCACAGATAGCCCATGTTAACTGAAAGGATCCTATTCATAAAAGGTCACCTGCTCAGTCCAGACAAGAGCCAAAAAGTCCATCACTTGTCAAGGTGTTCTTTAATCCACCCTGAAGGAATTCATCACTTGAAAATTGCCTGAAATTGCGATGCGTTGCATCTCCTGTTGTCTCGTGGTGCATTTTTAGTTAGTGTGACATATAACTGCTCTGCCACGGACAATTTCACTTGACAGCGAGAGAAAGGTGTTTTTAAGTATTATGGGGCAACTCAAGTCAAGTCCCAAGTACAGTAAGTCCTTCAGGGGACTATCCCGGAGCCGGAGGCTATTTCCTCAGTGAAACATTTCTAATGCAGCTAAATGGAAATTTGAAGTGAGGTGATTTGGATAGCTGTTGTTACCAAGGCAAGGAATAAACTTGACCTGTGATTGAAAATTTTGTGTCCACACCACACAGTCACTGCATAATATTTTCACGCAATATTTATTGATTTGAACTAATTCTTTTTATATATATATATCTGTAGCCAGCTCAATTGATTTTGACTATTTGTGCCTGCTCTTTTCATAGGGGAGGGTCTAACCCTAACCCTGCACAGGTCGTCAGCATACCGGAGGTCTAATTTACACAGACAACCATTCATGCTCGCACTCATGCCTGAGGACAATTTAACAAATTAACCTGTGCATTGTTTGGACTCAATCCCAGAGCCTTCTTGCTGTGAGGCAGCAGTGCTAACCGTTTCACCCAACATGGGGGAGGAATATTTATGATGCAGTCCACTGCAAAACCTCCACTCACGATGACCGCAGTAAGAAACTTTGAAACTTCTTTGACAGCAACAGAAACTGAACACCACTCGCGCTGAATTTATGGCAGACCAGCTGTATTCGATCGTAGTTATATAGAAGTATCCGAGACAGACGCCAGGAGCGAATGCAAAGGAGATGAGACTATAATATCACGTGGGAAAGCTCACAGTCACCTCATTAAAATATAATGTTCTCCATTATTTATCAAAAGCAAAATACCTACTTTGACCATACTGATAAGTGTTCAGCAGGAAAATGGACACACGGGGAAGTTTCATTAAATTAAGAGGAATGCAGCTCACACTCTGTGCTGGAATGTGAGTGAAAACTTTAAATGCCCTTTTTTTTTTTTTTTGGGTTGTTTGTTTGTTTTTGCATTTCTCCCTTACATCCATGAGTGCAGCGTTGATGTAATTGGAGCTCTCCCCATCAATAGTGATCAGGAAGGGGAGGCAGCGGTCCGGGGGCAGGACATCCATGCAGCGGTTCTTCTCGTGGTTCCTGGGCAGCAGGGCGATGCTGCAGTCTTCCACCCGCAGCGTGGGAGTCACCATGTTCAGAGTCTGTCGGGTTGGAGCAGAATTATCATACAGTACCATACCAGCAGTGGAAGATACCCGCTTGGGTGTTGAGTGTGCTAATTATCTCCTGATATGGTAATTAACAATGCAATTCTTTAATCAGTAAAGTTAGCGATAGCTCGGGCTCCCCTGATGCGACTGTGATGAAACTAAGGGGGACGATGCAGCTCATGTCACACTGATTGGTCCAAGGAGGGGTGCTACTATTACCGATTTAGGTGATATATTTGTCCCTGATTGGCCCAGAGGGGGACAGTGCCATTCATCAGATAACATCAGATATCATGTTTACTGTTGCTGTGAACTTATTTTACACCTGAGATTTTGTTTTATTAGCGATTCAGATGCACGTTTTTTTTTTTTTTGTTTGTTTGTTTGTTTGTTTTTTCTTTCCCTCCAAAGCCCAATTATTTCCTTACCCTGAACTCCTCCTTAATGGGGCTGGAGTTGGTTTGCGGATCCAGGCGGTTCATGTCGTAGTACACGGATCGGAGCTGACTGGCAGGTATAGTGGTGTCGCCACAGAGACATGCCTCCAAAATGGCATCATGGATGAAGACATACTGCTCCTGCAAAAAACAGCATCCTCATTGCGGATCTATCAGACCTCTTCAACTCATTGCAATGACAACTTTTGGCAAAAAAACACCAAAACAAAACAAAAACAAAAAAACAAAAAGAAAAACAAAAAACCAATATGATGTTGTTTTTTTTTTTTTTTCAGCACCAAAAATACATGAGCTAATATTCCGCTGCATTTTGCTGGAAGAATTCAATGACCTTTAAACAACCTTACCATGATTATTCTTTCGTCCTCAGGCAGTTTCTATGACTAATATTTGTCATTGTCTCTATTCAAAGGTTACATTACATATTTTTGCATTTTTTAATACATGGCTGATTTAATTTTCTTATAAAACTTTATGACCAAGACTCCTGAATTGCACTCCAATTTAAAAAAAAAAACTTAAAATATTTAGAGGCCAAAAAAAAAAAAGACATTTTCTTGAATTCCTTCTCCTATTCAAGCTTGTCACAATTCTGATGGCCCGAGCAAAGCTAAGATTTCATCATTATTGTTGTGAGGATCAGGGCATGAAACAAGGTTGATGTTTGAACAACAAAGACAAGGACTGCAAAGTGAAACAGGAAACGGCACATTTCCTCCTCCAACACATCAGTCAGTCAAGCAGTTGACTTTGGTGACACGGCTTGATGGTTGATGTAAATCGCTTCTGAAGTGACATTTTCAGTGGACACCCCCCTGTCACTTCTGCCCAAAATCTACGCACATTCACAGGGGTCACCGATTTGCAGATTTTCACAGAGAAATGCGTGTTGCCATTTGTTAAGTCTGGGGTCCAGTGCGAGCTGTTGATCCGAGAGTTTGACCGTGCTGAGCTACGTCAGGGACTGCAGATAGATGGAAGTTATCCGAGCACGAAAACTATCAACAAAAACAAGGCTTTTTATTTCGGCGGACTGATTAAACCGCGTTAGAGGGTTGGCGTCTGGCTGCAGGCTGAGGAGCTGTGCCAATGAGCCTGAACACCTGCGAGGGAAAAAACTCACACATACGCACACTTTGAAGGTCACTGAATTCGAGGAGAGTGACTCAGGGTGAACAACATTTGGTCTCCAGTTACTCAAATCCCAATTCGGACGTCAACAATGAAACATTTGCCCATTAAGTTCAATGACGCTTGTGATTTAAAGGGAATTACGGTGAAATGATGCATTCAACGAGACGATGGACACCTCCAGATGGCCGGTGTTCAGAAAAGCGCAAAGTCCTTCGCTGGTCCACACTGGCATAAAGCTGGAAGATGAGCCAGGGATGTTTTTCAGCCATCAATATGAGCTAAATGCTGTCAGTTACAAGCCTCTAAACCCTTTTATTACAGCATGTATTGCCAAGTTTGTGTGCCTTGCACCCTCAGAAATAGTTAGGGCACACACTCCAATAAATGTCTTTTGTTTGAAACGATCGCTCTAAACTTAAAAGGTGGCATGAATGACGACTACACCGTGTACAATAAAATCCATGAATACATCTGCTGTAAACATAAACACCAGTTGTGTGACATTTCAAAACAAGCTCTGCCTTACAGTCATCAGACAGAGGTTTATTAATCTTTTGACTATAAGTAATAAAATGAATTATATTTCCACAGTTTGAATTATAGAAGACTTGAACTTGGTACTTGCGTGAGTGACAGAAAGAAAAAAAAAAAAAAACTCCATTTAAAAGATAATGGCCATCATCAGTCACTGGCAAAATGATTAACAACCTTTACCTACTGGATCGTCCAAGCTGCAGAATTAATGACTAATAAATGACAGGCTATGATTTACTTTCCAAAAAATAAAAATAAAAATACATGTTTGTGGTAAAAGTGCTCCCTTCTATTAAAAGCATTTCTTTTCAGAGCACCAGAGGAGTTTGACTTATGCTAAGAATGACTTGCAGACATTAGTTAATCCACTTTCGATGACGACAGCCTGGAAATCTGCACCCCCCGCCACCTCCTCCATGTTTTACTGAAGGATCTCTGTGGGGCCGAAGGGGCCTGGCTGTGATTTGCCGTACCTCAGTCTGGACCATGTTGACCCTCCGTGAGCGTAGCTCCCTCACACAGTTGTAAATGTCTACCACGCCCTCCCGCTCCGCCATGTCCAGCATGATGTCGATGACGATGAAGCAGCCTGTCCGTCCAGCCCCAGCGCTGGAGGCAAAGACAGAAATTAGAAGTGAGACGCCCCATGTTTACGGCTTTAAGGGCAGCATTGTTTTTAGTGTTGGCTTATGTACAACTATGCACAAACCGGTTCGATGAGCACACAGCGGAGAAGGTCCATTGCAAACTAACCTGCAGTGAACCACCATGGGCCCAGCATTAGTCAGGGTCTTGGACTTGACTCTCCTAATAAATCCCAGCAGGCCGGTGGCGTGATAGGGCACGCCGTGGTCTGGCCAGCCCGTGAAGTGAAACTGTCGAATCTCTCGGATCTCGTGAGCTCCTCTCTGAGGAACAGAGTCATCATTTTACACAACAGAAGAGAAAGGGTGAGAAGGGGGGCAATGCGAGAAGTCCTTCTAGAGCAAATACCGAGCTGGAATGAATACAAACACGCACGCCATGGACAAGGTCACGATGGAGGTCGAGGAAAGTTTGGTATCTTAAAACAAACTGGATGTTCAAGGTCGCTGCGCCCTTATTTCTTCACTTACTCTGCCACTTTTCAGTCTGGCCTGGTTCTTCTATAGATACAGGATTATTATCAGCCACAACAGCGTGACTGGTTTTGTTTTCACCCTGCGAGTCTGTGTGTGTGTGTGTGTGTGTGTGTGTGTGTGTGTGTGTGTGTGTGTGTGCCTGTGTCGCTCCTTCTCATCACAACAAAATGTGGTCCTGGAAAAACCTACTGTAGCGACAACAACCACAGAGGCACTTTTGAGGACTATGGCAGTTGTTCAGATGTCTCTCTGTCTCTGGACAGATCTTGTCAATGCAATAGTGTCACGGTGAAATCACAAATCTTCACAGTCGTGTGGCTGAGATCAAAACAGAAAAATGAAGATGGATGCGGTCTGACTCATACTGAGAACATTGTGGTCTCGCTAATGTGACAGGTATTATCCGGACATTTTGGATAGTCTTTTCTATTTAATATTTATTATCAGGGCACAGTGGATGGTCCCCTACGTGAAATGTATTATCTGGACACAGCAGCACCTCTAGATTTCTGTTCATTCTTAATGAAAAAAAAAAAAACAAAAACAAAAACTGTGACTTAGAATGTGATTGTTACCTAAATCAATTTGTTTGTTCTTCAATTTTATTTCACCAACATTTAACGTTAAATAGCCAGAACTAAACGGCTCAAGAGGGCTCTGCTGGGAAAGCTTTCAGTAGATGAAGTCGACAGTATGTGCTATTCTTCCTAAACAGCAGTGTTGGGGCCACTTTGCTACTGAGAAATGAATTGGATTTCTCAGATAATGTATTCACTTCCCGTTACCTTTAATATTGTTATTATTTTAAAAAGATGTCCCAGGGGGGTGTGCTCAATACGAAGTGCATATGTTGATGCCTACCATACAATTCTAACATCAATACGATTGAAATTCCACAAATAAATGTCCATAAATGAAAACATGTAGAGTAAAAAAAGTAAAAAAAAAAAAAAGAGAGAAAGCAAAACACAAATTCTTCAAAAATGTTCTCAAGGACCTTGAGGATGTTGCAGGTTGAACATGAAGGGGAATGTGAGTCATTTCAAAACAATTAACACACTTTAGACATATTGTTATGACCTTGATGGGTTGCTTTTAATAAACTGTAAATCTCTAACAGAACCATTTTAATCAAGTGATGTTAAAATAAACTTTTAAAGACAAACCTCCTCCTGGACCACTTAGCAACTGCTCTCAAGGTCCATAAACAGCTAAGCACATAACCCGTAACTTGCTTCAGCTCAGCCCTCTCAGGGGCTGAAGGTGGAGGTCTCACAGAAAGTACGCAGGCGTACCTTTTCCACTGCAAACGTCCTGATGACGTACTCTGACAGCAGCTCAGTCTCTATCAGTGTGACCTTGATGTCACGGTAGATCTCAGTGTCATCAGGCCAATACTTGCAGCATTTCACCTGAGGGTGACAAAAAGCAAAGTGTTTCACAGCCACACGCACACCCAAGGAATATTGCTAGCACTGCATTCATTAAAAAAAAAAAAAAAAAAAAAAATCTGCGCATACACGCTACAAACAATTTGAATGACTGAAAGTTGCCAGGCCATCACTTTTTTTTCTCCCCCCAATAAAGATAATTGTCACATAACGTTGCCTCCCATTTGCCACCTGATATTTCAGTTTCTGATGCGTTTCTTTCAAGTCAAAATGAGATTTGCTTCGTATTAGTTTCGGCCCACGGTCAAGGATCTGCTGTAAATGGGAATCTTATGTATCGATGGAGAGCTCATTCTCACATTATTGCTTTTTCATTCTCACGTCGATAATGTGAAAATGAGTGTAAAGGTAGACTGTGAGGAAAGCTGGAACGGAGAAGGGTAAGCACAGAAGGGGTTGTATGATTTCTCCACCTTAAAATTTTGAGCACTGGGGCAGAGAATTAGGACAAAACATAAAAAAAGTAAAAAGTGTACTGCAATTGGACGAGGGACATATAATGACAATCCAATAATGATCTGAAATAATAAACCCTCAGCTATTTAAAACAGATTTCCCAACAGAAATGTAAAACACCCCACTGAAAATACTTCTTGTATTAGGTATCACAAGAGTGCCAAATTACTCCCCCTCCCCAACCCCCCCCCCACCCCACACACACACCCACACCCTTGTTCAATTAAACTGTTGATACTGAGGGAGTAAGGCTGGTAATAGAGACTGAGATCACGCAGGTATATCAGAGAATGATAATTTTGATGGGGGATAAATTCAACATCAGCCACAACTTGATTCAATTTTCATTTCTGGAGTCTATGTGCTGATTAGGAATGAAATGAGATTTTGGTTTGCGGAGTGACACAGACAGAGGGGGACTTTCGGGTCCTTTTCTCTGACACCCCTGATGAGTAATCCCCGATGACAATCACAAATCCACCGTCCGCTTCCAGCCAGATTGAATTAGGCAAAAGCCATTACCTTGTTAGATCGCTCTAATCAGGCCCCTGGTTTGGGATCGGGGGGTGGGGGGGGGATCAGCCTTTGGGCTAAATTATGCCAGGGTATACACAGATGTTCTTTGTGAATGCGGCTCTTGAACTCACTTGCTCTTATGGATAATGTGTATGGAAAAGAAGCCCACGTAGCATCACCTCATCGCACACATCAGCGCCACCACCTTCCAAACCAAATCTCTCATACATCAAAGTGGGCCGAGCGCCGCCCCCTGTGTGTGAAACCTGGAGGACAGAGTCTGCCTGCGTGTGTGTGTGTGTGTGTGTGTGTGTGTGTGCGCCAGGATCTCTCAGAGTTCATCAGCAACTGTGCCGAGCAGATGGCCCACTGTGATATGGCGGAGTGATTTTATGGGGGCCTCTGTGGAGCCACCACCACTGTGACCAACTGTGCCTACCGCCCGCCATTGGACAAGGATCATATAACAGACGGTTTGGGGGCCGGGGATCCGCCGAGGACGGCACTACAGCTAAGCAGGTGTGGAGAAGGTGTGGGGCGGGGCGGGCCAGACTCAGCTACTGTAGAGGAACGGCCTAATGAGGTACCTAGAGATGGGCCCATGAATCATTATCAGCTCTGCTACATTTAAGACCCACCAAAAATGCACATCAGCGAAATCAAGGTGTGCCTGTGTTTCAGGGGCTTTCGGTGTGAATGTGCTCAAAATTCCCGGGCAGTCAAAGCATTTCACTGTATGCTAAGACCTTAATTTTCTCTTGATTATAACCTAACCAGAAGGAACTACAGTGCGAGTTAAGTGGAACAAATTAGGACTGAAGTCGGGCTGACAGCTTTTTTTTTCCTCTCCCAGAGTTAGGCCATATGCTGCCGTGTACCCAAAAAATAAAAAAGGGGGACTCAACTATTAGTTTGAACATTATTAACAGTCCACAACACTCAATAACAGTCCTCTTTTGCCCAATGAGGACAATTTTAAGAAATGTTCCTGCTCAGAGGAGCCTGGTACAAACTGGCAGCTACAGCAGAGTATAATCTCCCGTTATAGAGCCACTCGGATGAAACAGTAGTCAGTCGCCTGGATGCCTCTCTGGTAATGAAGGCCATCAATCAGTTTTTTCTCACTTCTCGCTGATCAGATAGATGGAAAAGGAGCTGGCGACACACGAGACCCATGCCTCACTAAGCCGGCGCACGCTCACACATTCACACAGAAAAAAAAATAAATTAATTAATTAATTAAAAAAACATCTGGGCCCCGGTGTTCAAAGGCACACACAGACACCACAAAAAGATGGCTCCGTTTGCCCGGAGATACAATCAGACTGTAACTCGACTGGGGGCAAGGTAATCTCATTTCAGATCTGCGGTTAGAGTCAACACGCATTTAATACCAACCCTTCCCACTTCCACCAGGTTGGTCACCATGACGATAGCCGCCGTGTTCTCCTGCCAGACCATCCTCCAGAAGTCGAAGACCGTCTCCTGCATTGGGCCTGTCAGAGACGGACAGAGTGAGAGGAATTACACTTCAGATTTATTCTGGACATTTCAGAGACAACTGCATTCAAATGTGTCTTGATGAAACCGTTCATCAGGCAGAACTGTCAGGAGAATATATAACTGCTTCTCATAAAGCCAGACAAGGTTTCCTTTCCATTTAACACCTTCCCCGCTCTTAAGGGAGGGGGGTCCACATAAATTTAAATTAAAAGGTCTTTTTTTGACCATGTGACCCTTGCAATAAATTTGGACATAAAGTTTTCAGGATTCATTGCGTTCTTGGACCGGCAGCCAACTCTGAAGCTGGGGACACGATATACTCAGGGGTTTACTGTGATTCTCCATTATGCATTGCACAGTGCCAAGAATTTCTTATTTATTTATTTTTTTCTAGAAAGGATGTTGTTTTTCCAAATAGAAACATCAAGTGTGGTCATCAATCAATAAATATAAAACATGATTTTAGCTGTAGATTTTTTGTAAAAATGCTTTGTATGATCTACTCTCCATGCATCATTTATGTTCATGATTACCGTTCTATCTGCGAGCTTAGAGAATTTCGCTAGCCAGCCTTTGCAAAAGAAGTTTGTTGTAACAGGTGACGAGTTAAAAATCCCAGGAATAATGGTGATGGCAGAAATCCCCGCAACTTTCCATGCACCATGAATGACTGTTTCAAACTGCTAAAACCTGCCTGATTCTGGAAATATGACTTTACCGGGAGAGATGTAAAGTTCTCTCCTTTAGAGAAGTCCATCAACCAAGGAGGGAAAAATGACAAAAATGGGTTTGTCTAGATCCAGTTGCATTAAAGTCGACCCAGCTCCAAAAGGAGTACCGCTCAGTAGTAGTTGGTGGAGAGTTCATACTTTGAATCTGGCTCCGAACTGAACTCCTGACTATTGAACAGTTTTGGACCTGGCCGCAGGAATTTGCTCCAACAGAGCAGAGTCTGCGCTCCAGTTCATTGCAGAGGTGCTCAGCGGTCTGAAAATCTCTTCATGGTAATGTTAAGCCTCCTTTGGCAGGGTGGTGTCTCCATCTCTCATTATATTTATTTTTTATTTACCCAAGCGACTATATGTTTTTAATCCAGTGTGATATTCATCACTAATATACTTTAATCCATGTATGCTTTGTCATCATCACATCTTGCCAATAAAGCTTGCACGTCTGTTTTCAGAGGCGGGCTGACTGTCATATGAACCCACAGGATTTGGAGGAATTGCAGTCCAACAGCAACAATGCAGTTGACTGAGCATTTCCCCTCCGTCTTTTTACCGAAGCGATGGAAAACACGTCAGGTCAGAATTGCTTACAGAAATTCTTACCACAGATTCATCGCAAAGTGCTTACAGCCGAAAGCTTCATAGAAATGAGAAGAAGAGCGAGTGGAAATTAATCACCAGTTTCAAGATGAGGCTAAATTCCACACCTTGAGCTTGTGTGCGCTCAAAGCAATTACCATTTCAGCTCGTGCGTTCAATACCAACCTTTACACCAAACCAGACCCAGACGTGTCTGCCGAACATCGAAATAAATGAGCAGAGGGCCGTTCAATGCTTTCTGTATTTAAAACTTCACCGAGCAATAATTGCGGATTGATGGGAATTTAATTATTATTCTGGTTAATTAAAATTATTAATATTAGTTTTAATCAAGCACCAAGCCGGGGAAAAAAAAAAAAAATTAATTCTGACAAATTAATTAGTAAATGCAAATCTTGGCAGTTGTGCATTCTCCTGCGTTGGCCTGAATTACCTGGAGAAATGGCAATTTATGCAGACACACGCGCAGACACAACACGGCACGGACGCAAACTATTAGTATTTTGCTTCCTTGCCATTTATGAAGTAAGTAGATTAAATATCCTTTAGGCCGCCAAGACCTATTGAAAAATAGGTCATGTCAAAACAGCTGCGGTCCTTGGTTACACTGCTCTTGCTGCCAACAACTGCTCTTTGTGCAGTTTGTCAGTTTCGTGGTTTTTGAAATCCAATTCAATACAGCAGAAGTTTTTGTCTTTGTATTTCTATTTCTGTGCGATATTGGACAGTTTAGAGGCGAGAGCGAAAAAGTAAAAAGTGTAAAAAAAACAAAAAAAACCAACCCAAAATAAACTGAAATGGAACTAAGCTTGTTGTGATCACTTCTTGTGGGATTTTATGTGCTTTTACAACAAAGCAGCCTTCATGAATACTGTTTATAATGGAATATCATTAAAACCTTATGACTCGAGCGGAGCCTTCACTCAGCCCGGCCATCAGGGACAATACTGGGTTTATTGTCTTGCTCAAGGGCAGTCTGGATTTATTTGCCTTGGAAGTTTCACTTTAGAGTAGCATCATAAAAGAAATTGAAATTAAAAGCTCAGTTGTTTTCAAACAGGAAAAACACAGAGTTTGTTGTTGAGGTAAAAGTCAAACATACAATCATATACTGTATATCGTTTTGAGAAATGAAACCACAGAGTTGGAGCCTCCTGCTCGCCGGCTCGTTCAGCTACACAGCTGGTAGTCGTAGTCATGCAGGTGTGGATCGACACTCTGCCTCTCGCGTCCCGCTTTCTTCCCATTTCTCTACGCTCTTCCGTTCTTTGATTTGGCATCGCCATCTTAACGGAGAACTGTGCGTGTTTGTTATGGCTTGGGTTTAGTTCTGCAGCGGAGAGCCGCCTCAAGCAAACTTTCTCCCAATACTAATTCTACAACCTCCTTCTATAAATCATCTATTTCTTGATGTGTTTCTGACATTAGAGCACTGCGTTGGATGGATCATCTAAAAATAAAAGATTTGTGTGCGATTAGCCAAATGGTTAGACGCATTCTACAACCAAAACATGAATCCTTGTTTCTGCCCCTCCTAAATCCATCTGTGCTTTCTGTCTGTATCACTATCAAAAGACTGAAGGTTTTCAAATGAGGATATTTCTTCGATAACTTATAGTAGAAGACACCAGTTGCAGCAAACTCTGAATCCTTTTCCATCACTGTACTGTGTGCGCGCTATATTGGCTTCTGTCGTCTGTTACAACCTAATTTCCCTCGGGCCATCAGGAAACTGTCATCAGCATTTTATTCACTTGATTGATCGAGACACGTTTGATCTTCTGTGTCGCATAAACAGCTTTTGTCTCTCTAGCCCCTAATTGTACTCAAATACAGCCTCGTGTGACAGAGTTTAAATCCCTTTTATTTGTCACAAACTCAGCGATGAAATTCTGGAGACTTCTGGCTGAAAAAAAAAAAAAAGAAGAAGAAAGAGATTCAAAATGAACCATCATTTCTGCAATCCCGTTTTTGTTGCCAGTCTGTTTATTCATCTCTCCTTGGAAATCAATAACATTTCGCTCAGTACAATAGTTGCGTTTTTTAAAGAAAACAAAAAAACAAACAAAAAAAACAAATGAACTTCTGCTGACTTCCCAATTGGATGTCTAGAAATTTGGAACAAAAATGCTCACTATCATCCATTTGTATTCCCTGACTTCCTCCGCTATGCGTGTGGTGGTTTGTCTTGATTTTTACTATAGGACCTCAATCTTCAATTCCAGTCACTTCCATTCTCTCAAATAACTGCCCAACCTGATTGAGCCGCCCACCCAGCTACCTCCTACACTCGTCCCCGAGGGCGGACACACACTGCTGAGAAGTTTCAGAGAGGGAGTCTGAGTAGTAGGACAGCTGGTGTGTAGGACTTCAGTAACACAATAACACTTGGCATTATATGGTAAATCATCCGATGGGAGATGCTTGCCAAGATTCACACAGCTAATTTATGTTTCCATATGCGTGCAGAAATGAAGAGCGGGTGAGGAGGAGGTGCTGGCCAGCGCTGAACCTGATGACACTCTACAGGAAGCGAGCATGACTCCTGATGAATAGATGGAGGAGCTCAAAAACAAACAATAGCTTTCATGATAGAGGGAAGTTTCACAGTTTTGGTTTTTACGGATAACGCTCAGTTTTAAACTTTTACATTTGGATCCAGGCAGCGCGGCGGCATAGTGGTTGGCGCTGTCGCCCCACAATAAGAAGGTCGTGGTTCGGTTCCCGGGCTTGGGACCTTTCTGTGTGGAGTTTGTATGTTCTCCCCGTGCCTGCGGGTACTCGGGTTTCTACCCACCATTCAAAGACATCGTGTTTAGGTTAGTTGGTGACTCTGAATTGTCCGTAGGTGTGAGTGGCCTGGAAACGCAAAAGTGGTGGACGAAGTTGGTGCTGGAAGTTTACTCTGATTGCTGGAGTTATTGAGTGTTATATGAGGTTCTTTTGTGGTAATTATGTCTCAGATGACTCCGTATTCAGAGGCAAAGAGAAAGATTGCGAGAAAGTATAAGAGCATTCTGAAAAACAGCCAACATTGGCTGATTATTCAGATTGTTCAAACTGCCTGCATGCTAATGTCTCGTGGTTATGTCAATTATGGGGTTTGGATCAGGAGGCTGACAGTCAAGATTTCTTTTAACTGTGATCACGACCCTCTCCTGATTTCCTGATCTTATTTTAGTTCACGTACATAGATGGCAAATATAGATGTGTGGCAAAGTGGAAGGCGCAGATTAACAACGTGATTCTGACAACCATGTCAAGAAGCCACCATCTGGGATATTTTGGAAGGCAATGACACAAGTTAAAACTGTGCTATTGCACGCAGTTTCAAAAACAACCTTTCATGTTGAGTTCCCCCCCCTACAGGAAATTTTGTGAAAGAATCTAAATAATCACCAACAGAATATACCTATATTTCCCACAGAGGTTGCTGTATGGCATTTTACTGATGTGGCATTCATTTGATCTTGATACTGTAGGAAACTCCATGTAAACAAAGTTAAAATTAGATTTTCTTTGTGTTGGCTCGACACAAATGAACACATGTAGACAGAGGCATCTAAAACAAAGTCATCCTCCATATAAGGAGTCTTGCTGAGTGTCTGCTTCCAGTGGCACAGACTTAAGCCACAGGTTTTTTGTAGAGAAACTGTTTTAAGGAGCTACAGGAAGCGAACTATATTTCTAGCGGAGCGTTCATGGAGCCAAGTTGCAGAAGTTTTGCAGGAGTCACTTCACAGAGGAAGAACAGCAGTAGGAGCTTCACTTCCAGCTGTCAGAGTAGCTAATGCTGCTGCAGCCGACTCTGTGCTTTGGGACCGGGCCTGTTCCTCCTTTAAGCAGCAAGGAGTGTGACAGCTGTAGAAATCCCCCCAGCCAGGTACGCCACAACACTCCTGATGAACGTGCACACACACTTACAGGCAAACACGGGCTCGCGTTCCCCTCCTGCACATTAATATTACATGTGGCAGACTTCGGCATAATGTACACTCACTTATCATTGATTTGCTCTCTCTCTTCTATCTGCCTCCCCCCGCTGGGGTTTGAGATGTTAACCTGTAAATAATAAAACTTGTGCGCTGCCGGTGACATTTGCCGCTCATGAAGGAGGGGAAGGCAGAGCAGAGAAGGCTGGAGGAGATAGCTTGATGAATTTGAACCCCACTTCCTGCATCATGAATATTTTCCACATCACCAGGAGGATGTGGACACTTATCAGAGCTGTTTGCACCCTGGCTCCTGTGTAATTCACAGTCTCCACCAGGAAGAAGCTCATGTCTGATCGGTATTCAGACGATCCGGGGGACATAAAAATGGACAGACGCGAAGCAGCTAACTGAGAGGGCTGACCCGCATGCAGGCACTCAATCTGCTAAATAGGCGAGCTGCTGTTGGTGTCGGTGAATTACTGAGAGTCAGTCGGTGTGTGGTGCTGCGGCAAAGGAAAAAAAAAAAAGTCCTGGATGAGAGAATGACCTACATAATGACGAGCAGAGCTTGGATGATGAGGCTTTTATGGAGTGACAGCTGTTCTACCTGCCATTGTCACCTTGACAGAGCAAAGGGACTTGTCAATAAAACCCAAACTAATGAGCACTATTGTAGTTTATAGCATAAGAGAATGGGGACAGCGTTGTTCCACGCGTCTGTCATATTAAGCGCACCCTCAACCACCTCCACAACCAATTTATGAGAAAGATTTTTTTGCTTATCCAGCACTATTGTGGGTCTCATCATTTTCTCAGCCACCGCTGGTCCCGGTGGACTTGAGTGGAAGTGTCACTCACTGAAAAACTTTACTGGAGGGGGGGTGTGTGTGTGTGTGTGGCGGGGGCGGGGGGGGGGGGTAACAGCCTACTTCCTCATTTTTTTGGCAACTGTGCCAATGCCCAGGTGCTCTTTTCAGGTGCTACAGTATGCAGTTTGTCTGACAGAGAGAGACAGGTCTGTGTCTGGCTTTCCTATCATCTCTGGCTGCTCTTTGCCTCAGTGTCAGCAGACTGAGCCTTCCTTCCTGTCAGTCTGCCGGAGCTGATGATGAATTATAAAAGGCCCTGTTCTCCCAGAGAATACAGATGTTTCCACGTGCACGCCCGCACGCACACGTGCACTTCCAGTCGTTCACACTGGATGGTTCTGCACAGTGAAAAGCCTTATCGTGCTTGCGATACAGTCAATGGAAAATGAGGACTTATTATGCAAGCTCAATGAGAAAGCAGGGGCTAATTAACTTGAATGGAAACACGTTTGGCTTCTTGAGCTTTTCATCTCAAAGAGGGTTTCTGTTTGCAACGTTTCTTTGACGGCTAAACTCCCTGGGCATAATTTTAAATGAAATATAGAGTACACTTAATGACTATAGGACAGTTACTGGAGTCATATTAATCCAGCTGACATCCTTTCAGGGTTAATGTGCCCGTTAAAGCTGCTTGTTTTGGTTAACCGACGCCCCGCAGGAGAGGCACTTGACCGGACGGCTTTGTTTGGAGTGTTGGAGTGAGTCGATGGTCAGCGTATGCCAGGTGACGTGCATACAAGCAGACAGACAAACTGAGCGGCTGCTGCCTGATTTGTATGCCATCTCTTTCTGGTGTGAGAGCAAACAGAGAGTTATTTTAATTGAGACACAGAGGAAGAGAAGCAATGCACTAATAAACAGGTAATTATGCAACTCCCTTCTCTGCCAAAGCAGATTGTGAATCCATTAAGGCCTCTTCGCAAAAACGCCTCTTATTTTTTGCCCCCCTTCATGTTCCCTTTTTCTTTTTTTCTAAAGTGGTATGCAGAATCTCCACGCACGCAGCCCTCTTGTGGGGGGAGAGAGGCCCTCGACGCAAAATTCATAACAATTAACCATCAATCAGACTTAACCTCTGGGGTCGTGGTAAGCGCTCCTTGCCGTGCGAATCTGCCGGCCAGATTAACACAGTGACAAAATGTGCCTGTACATAGGAGCTAATCCATTTATTTATTCAGCTCTCTTCCAGACTGTCTGATTAATCGCTCCCACACCACTGATGGAAGGAGAGAGGAAAGAGACAGAGAGAGAAAGCATGTACCTCCGCACACTCTGTGTGTGTGTGTGTGTGTGTGTGTGTGTGTTCACTGAGCGGCAACAGATTCCCCGAACGCACACTTGACTGAGCATCAAAGAGTAGTTTGCAAGAGCGTATGTAAGCAACGATGGGGATGTTCAGAAAGATATTCGTGAACACCTGCACGCATCCACATCCACCCCCATCACACTCCTTCTGAACAAGCAGACAACCTCAAATTCTCCCTCACAGTCAAACCAAGGGTGCCTTCCACACCCCCCACAAAGTTTTATTCTTACCTTGAGTGGCGATGTAGTGATTTGGCCTGTGGTAGCCCTGCAAACAGAGGAAACGGGAGAGAGAACGTGAGAGTCACTTCACCGCCCTCCCACTCAGGAGAAGGAGAAATCAAGAAGAAAGAGAAGGAGCCACACGGCGACTTTGATATAGTCGCGCAAACTTACGGAAACCTATAAACAAAACACTTTGCGTACACTGTGTGGCATTTCAGCTGCCCTCTCGTGAGCGCTGCTGCTCCACCTTAAGAGGAACTGTCTGTAAAACTCCCCTGCTCCAGAAATAGCGTTGTGCGTCGGTCAGATTGCCAGCTGTTTAGCTGCTACTGTATGCTCATTCAGTTCTTTGTTTCAACATCTGACGAAGTGAGGAAAATGTACAACTAAAGGCTCGCCAGGGATGCTTCTGGATACAAGATGCATGAAACACTCTCCATCACACACGCTCTATATATGCAGCACACCTCTGAAGTAAGCAGCTAAAGTGCTGATAATCCCACAAGATACAACTAACAGCACTGATCTTCACAACAGGCCTCTATTCTCAGGGATTACTCTAATCCCTTCAAGTTTTTATTTGTGCAATTCCTTGTCTTCTCTCCAGAGATATGAGGCAGGAAACAAAACATTAGGACTTAAAGGCGCTTCCCCACCGCTGCCTCCTCTTGATTGCCCCCCCCCCTCCCCAACAACCACCCCTCCGCCCCGCTTTGCTTATCTCACTCATATTCAATTTAACTTGGACTGTGATTAACGCTCCTCCAATGAAGGGAGAAAGACACAAAGGATATTTTCCTCACTCGCTCTCTCTCATCCACAGGGCTCCTTCAGCTATTCAGCCGTCCTCCATTTTTAATGACTTCTTTATCTCTGGACTGAGGAGGAGATTTGTTTGTGCTTTCATGTATGTTCTGTCAAGTAAAGTGGAGGCCCAGTACGGCGTCGGATTAGAGAGCGAGAGGCAGAAAACGAAGGAAGGGCCCTGACAGTGACTGTCAGGTGAGTACAGCTTACTATAAATGGACTTGAAGATTTTCCTAAGCGCGTTATATTAGGTACACAAGAGTGCTTCTTCAACACGAAGATAAATGCGGAAATGCCAGTGCTGGAATTATTAATTGACAAGGATTTGTTTCCAGAGATGTGCAAATTACTAAAATAAAAATCAGACAAGTGCTTGGCTCTTTGTATGTTGCTGCATTGATTATTATAATGCTCACTTGCATCAATTCTTTCCAGTGACTCTGGGATGTGGACTGTCTAAAATATGCAGCGTGAAGGGTTTTTGCCTCCGGGCATGAATTCGTATTTTCAGTTTAAACATCATGAGACAGCCCAATTCTGAGTCTGGGGTGCCAACCTTATCACCTGGAATATTCATCCATGTGCTACTTATTTGCTTTCCCAAACCCACTTACAAGAAAATAAATACAAAGTGCTGTCTACACCATCTTCACTTGCAATGTTTCATCCCTATGCTGTACTAAATAAAAATACCAGGCCATATTACTAACGGCGCAAAACAAGATTTGTGTGTCACTCGTCATTTTTAATTTGCTGCATAAAGCATAACCAGGAAAATATCAACTGAAAATACACAGGCCTGAATGTGGGCCCCGTTTTAAATAGCAGCAGTTTCCAAAATAAATGTATAATTATATGTGTATTCTTCAAACTTTTTTTCAATTTAACAAGCAACTATTTTGTAGCATGAAAAGCCCATAGCTCACGTTAACGCGAGGTCATAACCTATGACGAGCTCTGTCAAGTGGCCCACAACCCGGATAAGGCTAAAAACAACCAATGTTGTTTGATGGCTGTGGGCCAAGATTTACATGCTGCATTTAAGTCTAAAATTGTGTTTTACCCCAAAAACCACAAGCAGCAGGTCAGCAGGGGCTCATTTCTGCATTTTTGTCGTATTACATTTGCCTGGAGGAGGGAAGGGTGGTTATACAAAGCGCCAGTGGGAGGTTGGTGTCCTGGGCCCTGTGTTCAAGGCGTTGTTAGTTCTCGACTATCAGAGAATGTGGTTACAAAAAAAATAAATAAAATAAAATAAAATCATTGGTTTGGTAAAATATTCAAAAGGAGGAGTTTAAGAATGTTCGACTGGGACCAAAACCAAACCATAAATGTTACGTTGCCAAGAACCGCTATTGTGAGAGAAGACAAATAAAATACATTTCCTCATTATGTTGATAAAAGATGTAATCTGGATGGTCGTATGCTATCTGTGAAGCGCATCTGCCTGATGCAAATTAGTTGTAAATGAACATGAACATTTTGGAAGCTGGAGTTTGGGGGGAGGAGAAATTGCAGGGAGTGGGGGGGTGGGTGGGGTGGGGGGGCTGCTTGCTTGCAAATTTCATCACACCACTACACTACTGCATTATATGACACACAACCTCGGCAAACCGTTTTGGACACAAACAGATCAGACCATTACACTGTCTTTATCGTTCCTTGCCTCCTAAATGCTTATGAAAATACTCAATCAGCTGCGCAGAGGAGAAACATACCCGCCTGCCTCTGCTTACTCAAACATGACTCACAATAATCGTCAGTACAATAACAAACACTGTGGGAAATGTTCTACACATAAGAGTTTATTGGGCAGGACAAGCTTTTAGATGGACTAAAAAGCTTTCAGAAGAGCAAAAACATCATTACCCATCTGCCTGTATTTCTGCTAAGTACTTTTCCCAATGAAGCTGGCAGAGCAGCGCAAATCCCCTTTTTCCCTCCGTCCTCTTTAATATGCATATATTCTTATCTTATAATGGGGCACTCACTATTGTGAGAGTCTTCGCCGCAGCATCCCTCCTCACAGCATAATGGGCCATAAACTGAATCGTAGGAAAGGTAAATAATTTAAGCCCCCTGCATTTGCTGTGGCACACCTTGCATTATGAATTTATGTTTGAAGGCGTAACAAGAGATTACAAATTACCACATTAGAGGGGCGGGGAGAGAGAAAATGGGAGACGGACTGAGAGTTCTCGCCTAAGCAGAAAACCACTTAGGGAGTCAGGTACATCACCAGCCCATTACGCATGGAATGGAAGCATCTGCTCAAAGAGGCCAATGAGCTGCTGTGATCGGTCACATCCTGCTACTAACACTGCTATTAACAGCAAATCAGGTCGGGAGGTTCCATACTGTCTGGGCAAAGTGAGTTAGGTCTGTTTTCCATGGGAGGCATGTCTCACACCGCTGCTTAATGTCTTTCACTTACTGTAAACGTATGCTGTGTCACTTAAGCGCATGTAAAAACTGTGCTGCAAGCACTCTCTGGAGGTAAGGAGCAGATCTAAACCTCTGCGCAGGAGGTAACTGCACATCTGGTTTGATTCACCGTTCTGTTGAGGAGGATCTCAGCAGAGAGGAGAAAGTAGCTGCCTGGTGTAGATGCAGATGCAGAAGTAGAAGAGGTGCCGATGATGAAGCTCTCCAAATCCCTCCAGAACTGCCCTCCCCACAAGAACGATAACACAGGGTTGTTTGCAGTTCTCTAAGCAGAAACCTCTTAACCACAGCAGAGGCAAAGGCGGCAGTAGTGCAAATGTGCTGCTGCGCAATAACACATCTAAGCGAATCTGAAGAGGGCGGACTGCTGGTTGCACAAAGACGCTCTGTCACCTGAGATCACAGTTGCTGTTTTAACCGTGGCCACAGATGTTCCCCTGAAGAAGATTTAGTTCCCGAAATTAGCAAAACCTAACTTATATTTAGTTATCTGTCTGGTTTTTTTAGGTATGTTTAGGGTTTACATTAAAATTCGTTAGATAGCTACAACAATGCAGCCGAGCCGTAATAATGACTTTTACTTTGCGTGCATTTTGTTTCAACTGTGACGCTCAAGGCAACATATTTTGTGCTTTCTTTTTGTATCCTGCGTTCTCTGTTTCAGTTTTATCCATCATTATAACTTTGCTAATTAAACATCCATGATGCTGCTCCCCACATTTCTCAATATGTGCTAATGCTAGTTAGTCAAAGCAAAATCCAAAACTATAACCTCAGTTTCCCCTGTGTGCCAGTTTGCCTTTTCTCTTACCCAGTGCTGTCAGCTTCTGGTCTTTATTCTTTTTAACATATCCAATGAATAAAGTGATACAGCAGCAGTGTAAAGTTGAAAGTAAAGGCAATGTGTGTGTGTGTGTGTTTGATGGGCGGGCAGTGGGGGGATGCGTAGTCCCTGAGGCTTCCTATGACGGCGGCACCAACGTCCTCTCCCTCCCTGAGAGGAAGCGCAGTGACCTTTTGCGTCGGTGGCACTGGCTGGTGTGTGTACTTACATCAACGTAATTTGCATTAATGTAATCGGAGCTTTGTTCCCCCTCCAGGGCCTGCAGCCTGACACGGGAGTGATCATCTGGAAGAGAGGCAGAGGAAGAAACCAGCGTTGAATTAATCATATTAACGAGGGCATCAGGAGAAGAAAAGGGGGCAAGGGACAGCGAGACGGACAGCAAAGAGGGAAGGTGGTGATGGACGACTGGAGGAATGACCAGACTGGCATTACACTGTGGGCACAATTAAAAGTGGAGCTGATGAATGGCTGCTGTCATGTGACTGAGCGCGCGCAACAAACAGAGTGATGCTGCTGTCAACCTTGACGGTTTGACCCAAATGAAATGGAAACCAAAAATTATATGTTGCATTGACTCTTGGAAAACTACAGACTCGGACTGAATGTTTAGCAAAAAACTAAAAACTTTGAATATGGGCCAGATTGATGCATAGTGAGTGATACATTCATATCCACATGAACACACACATATGTTTCCATAGTATACCTTTAACTTCAATAAGCAATGAGATAAATCACCTGAAGTTCAAGGTTTTACAGTCAGAGTGGCGATTTAAGCTGAATGAGCAGTATAATAAAGTGACATTTCCAATCAGCATTAATTGCTCAGTTTTGGGTAAGTGTTATGAATTAATCGCAAAATCAAATTTTAAATTTTTTTTATAAACACTGCTGAGGCAATGTCTTATGCGCCATATGCTGCACAGCTTATTTTTCAGAACTTAAATAGACACTGCAGGAAGATGAATATAAAAGTAGATTGAAAAGGTCAAAGCTGCTCTCGTCTGCTGATAATAAAACTGTGTTTGAGCAGCTTACAGTTATCCAGAGTCACAAGGCTGGCCAATAAATCAGCCAGAAGAATGGGAACAGCACACAAAAATTCATGAGCGCCGGAGAGGTGCTTTTGTACACACATGCAATAATATTCCCATATCGGTTCTTCATGCGATTTTCATCCTTCTTGGCAGAGTCCCATGGCGCCGACTGCCCTTCAAAAAAGCTCTGAAAAGACAGAAAACAGAGAACAGAGACAGGGGCGGGGGGGTGAAATATGGTGTCATGTGTGAGCATTGCTAATGATAACCAGGCTAAAGAACAGTCTTCCTCTTTCAGCGCTAAAAAAAAAAAAAAAAAAAAAGAGGAAGGGAACATTGCAAAAGAAGAGGAAGACACACACAGAGAGATATATTCACATAATTATGAGACATGAAACACAAAGAGGATTGGTGTATCCCGGGAAGCTATGTCAAACAGCGAGTGCCATTAGGGCAGAGGCGGCAGGAGTCGCGCTCAAACCTCTCCCCCTGCGCCGCTCTGCCGGGCGGAGCCACCGCCGCGGCTGTCTGTCGGCCTCATCTGAAGGACTCAATCAGCTCGTGGCGGGGGAAAATAAAGCCAGCTCATTGTCTGCAGATCAAAACTGCTCCACTCAGATTACGCTCATGAAATATTTATCATCCCTTGCTGGGGAGAGTTTCACTCTGATGGCACACCAGGCACAATTAAGCCAAATTATCAAAAATACATCTCCGCTGCCAGTCCACCGCTGTTCAGCAGGGTTAGGACGGGGTTGGCTATGAGCAAACTAGCCTGGACCAAAGAAAAAAAAAACAACAAAAAAAAAGCAACCCAACAACCTTCTTCTTTTTTTTTTTGATTTTTTTTTTTTGGTTGCTAATGCAGTCAGCTGACGCATTAGAATGCAGGCCATCAGCAAATGAAGATCTGAGAGCATTTATCGAAGGTTAAACAGATTGTTTGCAGACTTCTTTTAGCGTGATTAGCCAGTCTGAGAGAGCTGGACGCGCTGTCGTCAATCATCACTGCATGAGGACTTGATGGTTTCATTCATCTCGGCACCATGGCAGGCAGCAGGCCATTTGTCTAGCAAATAAAGGCCTTTAAGACAGCACACAAGGACATATTCCTGTATTAAGTCCTGGGGATTAGTGATTTCACTGAGAAACAGCTTTAATATGCTAAAAATACGGCCCATCCTTCCAGTGAAGATGGAAGGATGTCTCAGAGATGGATTACATAAGCCTCTCCTCTTGTGGCAATATGTCTTCAGCAAACGCATAGGCCAATGTCATCGTCTCTGTCACTCTGAAGGATATGGGTCTAATATTAAGCATCTGGGGACAAGTCGAGCTGAGAGGTGTTACCTGGCAACTTTATAATCGTTCTCTCTTAAGCTGGCCCTGTCTGTCTCAGATGGTACAGTCTAATTCCTCCAGCTGTTTGAGACCTAAAATTGCAGCGAAATGGCAAAAAAGCAGTTTGTGTCCAAAGAGACAGAAATTATATGAAGCTCTTAAATCTAAATCCTAACATATCCACACTGGGAATAATTGGCTACCTGAAAATCACCATAAAAATAAAATGAAATAAAATAAATAAATAAAACAATGGGTGGCTCTACATGAAAACCTTTTATATGGCAAATGTCTGCCGTGTTTTACTTCATTGCATCTGCAAGTAGTTTTTCCACTATGCTCAAATTATTCCCATTGGCCCAAGTCCAACTTAGTACAATTTTAATTGCAGGCTACCTGCTGTACTCTAGTCCCAGCACAGTTTCTCTGCATCGCTGTTTACTTGTCCGTGACCGCTTATTGGAAGTGTAAAGTACAATAAGTACAATGCTTTCTCTGCATACAACCACTTTGGGAAAACCTACATAAGGCGAGGACAGAACACTTGACACACACACCATGGAAGAGTAAAAAACAAACAAACAAACAAAAAAAAAATTGCATGAAAAATTATAGTAACAATCATCTACTGCGTGGGAAAAGGAGACTCATTCAAACTGACTAGTGATTATTTGTGGTTGAAGCTTTGTAAATCTCACAGAGAACCGCACGCCCCCTCCTCACACAAGACAAGCTGAAAAAAGTGACATCATCACATTTTTAAAAGTTGTTTTCTGGTTCCTGGTTGTTCACTGAAACTGTGTCAACGTGCAAAATAATGTAGACATGCAAAACTGTTTATTATATTTATTATATTTTCTGTCAAATATGGCTTTAATAAAGCTTTTTGCTAAAGTATTCACCACAAGTTGGCAGAATGTGAAGTCTTATATTGTCTATTTGGGTGTCCAAATTGTAATTGCACTTGACCTACACCTCCAACGTCATTCAAAGTCAAGAATCACTGTTGAGCTGTGGAGCATTTTTGGATCTCACTGGTCCTGATTCAGAGAAAGTACAATCTCAAAACATGACATGACAAGAGTTTAAAGAAAAAATGTCACAACTTCACACATTTCATCATCTCTACACTCCCAGACAGCTCAGCAACTTTGCACAACTTCTGTTGGTAAATGCCCTTTTCAGATATGATCATATGTACATGTGAGATGTTTTAATCCCACGTGGCCCTAAAAAGCAGCCGACAAGCACCATCAATCTGTCAGGTTTGTGATATGATCTACAATTCTAAGAAAAAAAACAAAAACAATAAAAAAAAAACAAAACAAAAAAAACAAAAACAAAAAACTGACAAATAACCAAAAGTATTGGCTTACCTCGTTTATCTGATCCAAAGTTAACGTACAGAATAACAAGAAGCATGGGTCAAAGAGAGATATAGTACAGTGTAAGTCAACAGGTTTAGAGGTGCACTAGGCTCCAATCTTATCATAAAAAATAAAAGGTTAAAAAGGGCATTAACCTCAGGACAGATTGATGTGAAGGAGACAGCAGCGGAACACGACATACAAATGAATCACTCTAGCCAAGAGAGAATGAGCTCCGTTGTACATTGTGACCATCCCATAGTCCTTCTCTGTCATTTTAGAAATTTTATTTTTATTTTTTTAAGTAACAGGCTTCAGACATCTTGGTGACAGCAGGGCCAATCGTTTGCTTCCTCTTGATTGACTGTTATGCGTTCATGCAATGCCAGCCCGCGTGAACCCAAAACACCTTCATCCATAATGGATTAGGCCCGGAGGGCAGCCCAAAGCACTCCGGCCCTTCAATGATCTGATGCTACAGGTAGCAATGAGAAGCTGCATTATTTAATTCTGCGGCCGTGAGGGGGAAGAGGGGAGTTAATTACTGATAAACCTGGCCCACACGTAGTAGAACTCAGCAGGGAAGGAGATGAAGGGCAGGAAAGGAAAGCAAGGAAGGAATTCGGGAGGTGTGGATAAGTGAGCTACAGAAGGGGGAAAAATAAAACACTTGAAGCAAGAGAGAGACAGGGAAGTGCATAAGAGGTAAAGTATTTAAGCTGAGAGGATGGAGAATGATCTGATTTGAGCTAAAAAGAAGGAACATGAGAATGTGGGAAGGTAGTGAGGAAAGACAGAAGATGTAAGTATTAAAAAAAAAAGTTATAAGACGTGAGATACAAAGACTGGAGTTATATGGATTATATATTTACATTCGATTAAACATTATAAAAGAAAAATTTCAAGGTGTATCTCGAAGCCTCTGTTACAACGTGGCATCAGGGCGAGATGAGGCTGTCTGGTTTGGTGCTGGGGAATGGCACGCGGGCTGGAGTGCCGCCAAATCCCCCCAACCTCCCCCCACACTAATGAGAGGAAATGAGAGTGATGCTCTTCTGGGGGAGAATCTTTTGTTTGGGTGTCAGCAAGAGGCATGAGGTCAGATTATGGATGCTTCTTGTGCGCCAGCAGCCTTCAGAGAGCAGTGGGCTGCCATCGCCGGTGGCCTAATCACACCTGATTCAGACAAAGAGGGGGCATGGGCTAACATGTAGCTGGCTGTTCCTCACACCTTTTTCGGAGGAGGGTAATATATATATCTTTTTTTCCCATTTCACGTTAGTGAAACTATAACTGAGACTCCAAGGGGAACTGGGACAACAACAACAACAGCCGAACGCACACGAAAATGCACAGTCGGTGCTAACAACATGGAACAGATGAACAACAAAACGAATCACACCGTAAACACACTGAGACGGAGTACATTAACAATTTATCATAAAAGTGCATCTGGGGAGAAACAAAACAGTTCTGCTGTGTGGTGCAAAACAGAAAGAGAGACAGAGAGAGAGAGAGAGAGAAAGAAATACAGATGAAACCTCGTATTAGACTGATAAACATCTCCACTCAAGAATCTCCATGGAGACATTACAAGTCTATCACCAGGCTTTATTTGTGTTTGCAACCTTTATAGTAGGTGGAGGAGGAGGAGGAGGAGGGTTCGGGGGGTGGAGGAGCGATGACTACTTGGTTTGCGTCCTACCTCGTACTCCTCCTTGAAGCCGTAGCCCTCCGCACACTTCATCTGGGTGATGTGCTGGAGGAGGTCGGCCACGCGGATGGCCGGGTGCAGCTGACCTGTCTGGTAGGGCACATCGACCGGCTCCCGCTTCCTAAGAGAGTGAGTGTGGGACTGCACCAGGCTGCTAGTGTCACTGCCCATGTTCTGGCCCTCGTCTGTGGGACACAAACAAAGGGACAGGCCGAGGAGGTCAGGACGGAGAGGTAGGAGCTCACCTTGCCTGATGTATTAGCAGAATGTTAGAAGACATGTAGGGGCGACATAATGCTTGAAGCAGTGAATTTCAGTATGGATGTGTTTTCAAATAAGACTGAGATAAGTTCTCACAGTGTTGTCAATATTCTCCTGCTCCATATCTGACTTGCAAATGTCCCCAGTAACAGCTGGCACATTACCTCATTTACTGTTAAGCATTATGTCACCACCCTCCAGATTGACAAACAACTCTCAGCTAGTAATCTGTTTGTTATGGATGGTCATAACAACACAACATCATTGAGTAATATGATGAGTCATGTGGTGAGAAGGTTCAGGTCCATCTGTCTCAGTGTGTGGCTGGAAAATAATTAATACCAAAGGCCTATTGTGCTGTAGAAAAGCCTATAGCCATTAAAATAGGATTTCCTTTCAGTGCTCGCACTATTAGCGTTTGAAATGGCGACTGTCAGAATATAATGCACCAGTGGCCCTCAACTGCGAGAAAGAGTGTAGTGAAATTGCACATGAAGATGCTGTAAAACAACATTTTCACTTTTTTTTTTTTTTTTTCCTTCTTCTTCTTCCTTCACTGGCAGTACAGTATGAGGTTTGGGCTGCGGCTCATATTGCGAGTCGGAGCCCATGCCAGCTCTTTCATACTGTAGTCCAGTCAGTGGCGGACATGAGGCACAGATGCTGTGGGGAGCCAGCGGACAATGGAGGGTGTCCATAAAAATGGAGGAGGAGGATGTGAGGGGGTGCGGTGGGCCACAGTGAGCATGTTGCAGCAGGCACCGTCAGAAGCATCACACAGACACAGCGTGAATTCGACCCCACCCCGCCCGCCCCGCCACCCGTCCCCCCCCACAAAAAAAAAATTAAATAAATATATATTTATATATATAAAAACAAAGTTAGAAAGAAATAAAGAAAAGAAAAACCAACCCAGAAGGGAAGCGGAGATGGGAGGAGAATGCATGGGGTGATGCTGCCATGGGGCACTGAACGTACTTTGACCATGCTAGGCTAATGGTGGCTTGGTGTCACGGTACGGAGGGTGGTGAAATGCTAACATGTCCCCTGGTCATGCAATAAATGTCGTAATGTCCATGTCAGAAGCAGCCTCACACTGTCGGCTCACTTTCTGAGTAAACACCACCTCCTTCCCCCAACCCAGGGCCCACTTGGGAAAACTTACCATTAATGGGCACTTTTTAGATAGCAGATAAATAAGAGGTTACGTATGTGAAAGAGAGAGAGAGAGAGAGAGGAGAAGAGAGAGGAGAGAGGGGATAAGCAACAATACAGCATGAGAACCTGTTACAGTAGAGTGTTTTAGAGCTACGCTAAAGGGCAAGATCACATGCCTTCTTAGTCCAAACTGCCTAAATAGAAAGCCTAGTCAAGGGGGGATGCTGAGTGGATGGATGGGACAATTTCAACAGTGCAAGACAAAAGTAAAAGAAGAAAAACAAGGAATCATGGATCTCAAGGGAGAAAATAATGGTGAAATACTGGTTCTCATTGGAACAGGCTGTAATTTTTTCCGATCTGTAACTTGCACATTCTAATGATGCCAATCATTTTTTGAGTATTCTGACATTTAGAATTTCTCTCTCTAATTGCTATAATTATATTTGCATGTGCTGGTGGCGGCACCTGTATTCATACAGCTATATTTAAGTAAATGTGCGAGGAAATCAAAAACACTACCGATCCTCTATGATCTAATCAGTTTTGATCATTAAACTCAACTGATGAGACAATGCTGTGACTGAATGTGTCACAAATGAAAGCACGTAACCTTTTGTGGCTGCCATAATTTCATGTTAATCGTTTCATGCTTTATCAGATGCTGAACTAGCATCGGCAGCTGTCACAGCAGCGAAGATGAAAGACGCTGCTTCAAGTTACGTTAAAACGTAAAAATGCTGTTATGGCACGTGTGGTGGAGCTGAAGTAGAGTTACTTACTATGTCTTTCTTCTCGGCCTTCAGTATTAAATTATTACAGTTCCAGTGCCCCACTTAGTAGCAACGTAATGTGCTCTGCTTGTGGGAAAGCATCTGCTCATATAAGACGCTGCTCTTTGGGCTGCTCTACATATTCAACAAGGGCCAGTAATAATTAACAGAAGAACAAAATGCTTTTTTATAATTCTATTTTATCACTGAGCAAGATGAATAAACACTGGAGAAACCAAAACAAAAACAAGTAGGTCGCTAGCAGTTAGCCAAAGGCAGGGGGAGCGACATTAAAAAGAATAATAGAAAAGGTGGTTGTTCTGGAGGGAGGGAGGGGAGTTAAATGCGTAGTGAGGAGAGAGGGTGGGGAGGGAGGGCAGCACAGCTAATGCTAGACTTTACATGTTTAGACCGAACGCAACCCGTTTTGGAAATTTTTGATGAGGGGGTGGGGGGGGCTTAGAGAGACGGTCTTTTTGTTTTTTTTTTTTTTTTTTTCTGTCTCCCTGTTTGTGTCTCAGTGCAGCTGCTATGGCTCCAGCACGCTGTAGCCTTGGCGCTAGGGCAAAACTGCCTCCACCCCCCCACCCCCCCTCCCCTCCCCACCCCAGTTCCCCGTGCCCCCCTTTCGACACTCCCCCACATCCAGTCCACATGTCTGTCCATGCATATGAGAGGTCAAACACGTATGTGACATCACACGCACGACACGCAATGCGGATGGGATGGAGTGAAGCAAGCCTCAGCCCAGGACAGCCCTCGTTTGACGGGAAGGGAGAAGAAGAGGGGAGGAAGGAGGAAGAGGGAGGGGTTAGGAGGAGGAGGAGGGGCGGAGAAAAGCAGCAGGCAGGTATGAAGGTGAGGAAGCCATTTTTAGAAAAAGAGCCAAAAAAAAAACAAAAAAAACAACAACAATGGGGAAAAAAAAAAGTCTGTGCTTTTTTTTTTTTTTTTTTTTTAATCATTTGGGTCCTGACAGTTACGTCTTCAAGCAGCCATCTTATGAATGCAATGTACTGTAACTCTCCTAAACATTGAAGTAAGAATAAATAATCAACAGCAATGGGGAAAGAAAATGTGTCTCACCTAAGATAGCAGTTGGCACAAAGGGATCTGCTCATTACCACCATAACAAGTGCAGAAGTTGAAGGAGGAAAGAGAGTTGCAGTGAATAAAAGAAGCAAAGATACGTCCACAAAAAAACAAAACAACAGAAAAAAATAACAGACAGTTTTTTGGTTTCTTGCCAAGCTGCACAACAAGAAACTTATCATATTTTCTTGCCGATAAAAAAAAAAAAGAAAAAGCTAATTATACAGTAAGTTTAGTTGGTTATAAATCTACAGTAGCTGCCCTTCACTCCAGCTAATCAATGAGCTGTGATCTGATTACATAAGACATACAATTATGGATATTATTTGGAGAAATTAAAAGTATAATTGAACAACTAAATTCCATCTTGGCTAAGTGATAGAAAGCGTTTTCTGTTATCTCAAGAGATGTGGAGCGAACCCATCTAAAGTCAATTTATCTACCTCCTCATTTGTGAAATTGGCGTCTAATTTTTAAAGCACATATCAACTCTATTAGATAAACTCATACCACACATCACAGCATTGGTCTGTAATTTACATGAAAAAGAAGTGCTGGGAAATAAAACTGATTCATACAGTCTGTTATTAATTTATCCTGCCCCTTCTGCATTTCTCATCACGGGTGAATTTCACACCTCCTGGTTTCACTGCTCACGTCGCAAGCACTTCTTTGTTGACATACAGGATAAGTGTGAGGAAATACAGTGCATGTTTACCTGGGTAGTAGGAGTTGGTGGGGATGGAAGTACTGAGAGTGTTGGCTTTAGGCAGCGTGAAGGATGAGGGTGATGATCCAGCTGCAGATGGAAAAATAATAAAAACACAACACAAGGCATTATTTGTCTATTATTGCTTAATGGTGGATGAGAAATTAATCACCATTTTATTCAAATTTGATTTAACACACCATTATGTTCCTGCTTTAAAAATTATATTTGAAGGACCATGTCATGAAAACATGTTTACTCATGTTGTAAGGTAAATTGTACTTTGTACAAACAAGAACTGCACTGTATAGTGGTGGAAAGTGAAATCCCAGACACCTTGAGCAAATTCACGTCTTCTGCAAGAGGGAGGAGAAAAAATGTGTTTCTTTGTGATTTGGGTGAAAAGACCCTAAAATGAATACTGCAAAAGTGTTACAAGCAAAGTTTATTCCGCCCTGTGAAATCGGGGTTGAGTTGAGTCATTTTTTGCTGAATGCATTCAATGCCTGACTTCCCACATCGTCGATCTAACAAAGTATAAAGCATTCTGCAGCCCAAGACGCGCATCACCGTGTTAGCGACAGCTACTAATGCTAACCATAGCGATGTAGCAGTAGCAAAACTTACAGATAACTTGTTTAGAGTTAGGCTGATCCCTGTCAGGGTTGTTTCAGTAGCTGTGTTTACATGGACTCAGGTAATCAGACTAAAAGCCTGACCGGAGTAAAAATGTTTAATGTAAACACGCCAGTCGGAAGATTCTGAGCCAATCGCACTCGTTTGGATTGAAATGTCCCTTCCAATGGAGATGGGCGGGTTATGCCAATTATTGGTCTGAACACTTACTCCGAAGTTTGGGTAGAAATGGTCTCAACTGCGCATTATGTCGACATAATACATTCCCGCCTTTACTACAGCTAGCAGAAGACATGGCGGGAGTTAAACAAAACTGGTCTATATTGGACACAAACATGTTGCTGTAAATACAAAAATAAAACAACAAAAACAACTTAAAATTGATGAAGCAAAAGCAAAAGTACGCCTGAAGAACACGGTACAGATCCATTAAAAAAAAATAAAAATCTGTGCACGTCATTTATTCCGTTCACACGTGAGATGGATGTAAAGGCACGTCATGATCTATCAATATGTTACAGTCCATGTAAACAGTGAAGCTCTAATCTGAATAGCAATCAGATTGAATCAATTTTGCGCATGTAAACATAGCTAATGATGCTAAATATAAAATGGATAGCTGAAATCGAGCGACCTGATTGGTTGATAGGTGTCAGATAATGATTACAATCTACAGTTAAGACATAAAACTCCCTTCAAAGATTCCTTATCACTCCCCGACTGACAAAGCAAAATGGAAAGAAAAACAAAGTGGTTCAGCTAGCGGTGATTTCACGAAAATAGGAACCTGAGAGAAATAAACACATTTTAAAAAAGGCATGTGGACCTGGCAAAGGTGGAGGTATATATATAAAAAAAAAAAAAAAATGCAAACAACTGAAGTAATGAAATCGAGCTCGGTAATTTTTTACATACTACCAAAAAAATCATAGCTGCAATCTTACGTTTACTTTGTACTTTTCTGTCATATTTTTTAACTGTTTTATAAAAGCAATGGCTCCCTTCAGTCTGTGAAACACTCATTATCATCACATTAGGAATTTGGATTTTTTTTAATTTTTTTTTTATTTAAACCAGCATTTCTGTTTTATATTTGAATCCACCCTGCTGTACTTTTTACTGCACCAAATTCATTAGACAGCTAAAATAACAAATTCTTTTGCGGATTAATATTTGACATAAATGATGTGACTATCATTAGCATATGAAACAATAGATGAAGTAAAATTTCCCCAACACTGAGTGTTGCTGGATGTGACCCAGTACTGCTTTAGCTCAAGTTCTCATATGGACAATGGAGTAAAGGCCCATTTGGCAATTTGGCGTCCTGCTCTGTCACCTGGTCCCACAATAAAATAAGGGCTTCTGTCACAACAGCGATAGAGCCAACTGTCACTAACTGGGTTTAGGTTATGAGTACAGTATGTTCAGGAGAGGGCTATAATCTGCCAGCCGTGATGTTTGGAGCCAAAATGACACAGTTGACAGTCATGTAAGGTCACAGAGGGTGTGACGGGTCTTAGACTACAATACAGAAGACATTACACTGACAGGCAGTGTACGCAGTCATGCAGTTAAATCATTTATGTTGTCAGACAGATTTGAACATCCACACTAACAGACAGTTAATCAAGGTCAGAGCATCGTTGGGGCTCATCCCCTGCAGGGCAGCAGAGACAGAAGCTGCTGCAGAGTTTTAATCTGATGGTTTTGACTGGGATTATACCAGGTCAAACCCCGGGTGCAGACTTAGCCGAGCTGTCCATCAACACAGCATTAACTTTAACCTGGGACAGAGAAAATTAATAGGTTATCACACCACAGCCTGTAGACAAAGTCTTTTGTGTTTGCTCCATGAACAGAACAGGGAGTCAAGCATTGTGTGACTTCTCAGAGTGTTCATATTTATGAAAAGGCTTTTAGTTCAGTTTTGGGGTTTTAAGATGTCTTGAATATTAATAAAAAAGAAATCCAACCTCTATCTAGGTTTTAAAAAGCATTTATACTGCTATTGCCACAGCTGGCCAATTAGGATATGGGTATCTACAATGCAATCCTCAAAGTAAATTATTAATATTCCTGATTTAATTTTACTTTTACCTAATTTAACAAAAAATAATTAATTGAAGAAACCGGAGAGCTTTCAAAAGGGAATGTGTAAAAAGGGTAGAACAAACCCTTGAGGGTTGGCGAGGAAGAATGAATCTCAAATTGAAGGAAAATATATATATAAAACAATCTTTCTCAAAAGCAAGTCAAAGTATTTTCTGTCAAATGAAAGTAAATTTTCTTCAACTGTTTCGAAGAGGTAATTTCCCTACTGACTATCACTGGGGTGGTAACAACGGGTAGTTTTTCAAAAGCAACGAAATTACTGTCAAATCATTTGCGGAGACTGAATAAAGCCTTGGTTTAGAACGAGGCAAAAATAGGAAAACAAAGGGATATGAAGACAGTTCTTCATTAAAAATCCATTTTCTAGTAATTTATGCAACTAGTTGTGGTAAATGATAAAAAAAAAGAAAAAGAAAGACACCTTTATCATGGTGATAAAAAAAGCGTTTTGATACTCATTGTGGCAAAATTAAAAACTTTTGTAGGGCAAAGTCAAAACAATTATAGTTCAATGACTCGCATGTTCAAGCGTTGAAAAATCTGAACTAGGTTGAGTTTTTTGGGTTTTTTTTTAAACCTACAAATGTTCCTAAATCCACAAGAAGACCAAGACTCATACGTTTGGCTTGGCGCAGTGTGAGTTTGTCCCTTGCAGCCCGGTTTGACTTCCTTCTCACCTGACCAAACCAAATAAATAGCTTCCATCCTGCTCGGTGTGTGTGACTGTGAAAACGAAGGTAGGCTGATGCTCACCCATCTTACCTCGGCCGTTGAGCGTGAGGGTACACTCGCTGCGGCCATTCAGGGTGAGCGCACACTCGCTCCGGGTGTTCAGCGTGTGGTTGTGCGTGTCCATGAAGGAGAGAGCCTCGTCACAGTTTGTGCCCTGCTCTGTGTAGCTCTTGTCCATGGAGTTGACCATCACTGTCATTTCCTGGCGGGTGCTGTTCAGTGTTTCCTTACGCTTCTTAGCCAATTTCCTTCACAGGGTGGGGAAGATATAAAAAACAAACAATCAGACAAAAGCCAACAATGGCTGTGCTTGAACTGATCTGATATGGTACTGGAAGCGATGACTCATTGATGTAATGAGATGGGCTGAGCTAATGCGCCCCTGGTTGTGGTCACGTTTGGGTTTATTAGGCGGTTTGAAGCAGGGAAATATAAATGTGGAAAGGTGTGACACCCTAACCCAAATACATCATAAGCCGTGATGATTTAAAATTAGTATTTTAGGGGGCAGAAGAATAAGAGTTGCGAACGGTGAACTGAAACAGTCAACCTGCTTTTATTGACCTACTTGGAGTTGATGTGCTGGAGCCTACAAGCAATCTGTTCCCAATCAAACACCATTAATGCATTGTGTACGGAATAAACACGCAGACACGCACATACACACGCACAACTTCACATGTGTGTTTGCACAGAGACTATTAGAAGGCTGAGTCTCATGCAAAAGCAACTGCGATGCTCACATTTCACCTGCTCTGGCTTCATTTAAACAAAATGTGATGAAACAGAATTGCATATCAGCGTCTTGACTCCCACCTTTGATACTCGAGGCCCTCACCTGCATTCGTGAGCTCCTTACCCTTTAATATCTTTTGCCCAGGGCTTTTTCTCTGTCCCATGGTCAACATGCAGAACTGAGACTTGTGGTTATGCTTGCTGTTATGACCCCAAACTCTCAAACAGACTCTGTAGCGCTTTGTGCAGAGAAACTTTTCATCTGTCTGTTTTTGTGTCACCTTAATGTGTTGGTCTCTGGTCACACTTTTCACACGTCTCCATGGATGACACGGTCGGTCAGTTGGTCCACCACTGACTGAAACACGCCATAAATCCACTTTGTGTTGGGTGCCAAATACTAAAGCTTTCCATAACACTCTAAACTAAGAAGGTTAACAAGTTAAACATTAATAATTTGGCACCGACATTAGCAGTTATCACAACGTGCTGCCCTGAGCAGCATCAAGCTATTAACATGGCTGCAGATTATAAATAATAACGGCTTTCTAACATCCCTCGACGCAGTTTGTATATGGTTTATTTATTTATATTCTTTTCATTGGCTATTGGTATGTATTTTGTGTGCCATCTGTCATCATCAACTCGTGTTTGGACAGTGGTGGTCCCTGAAGCAGCGGACTAAGGAAGGCATTCACCGCAGTCACGCTTTTGTCCAACCGCTACGATGCAAATGAATGAGCAGCATATGAGATTTTAAAAACTCTCATTCTCCACTAACTTCGCTCGACCGTCCCTGGAGTTGCGCCACTCTGACGCTAACCCTCACCTCTGACCTCCTGGAGGGAGGAAGAACTGGCGTATGAGAATTTCCCTTTGGCGATAAATAATGCATGACATTATCACTCTGGGGGGGGGGTGAACCTTCCTCTACTTCCCCAGAGGTTGCACTTCAGAAAAATGGCAAACAGCTTGAGCGGGAAATATACTGCAGCTAAAGCTGTATCTGATGGCTGTCACTGCTCTGTAGCTGGGAGGGAGCGAGAGGTGTAAAAATTAACTACGGCAGCGCTCACACTGATCCTCGCACTTTGTTACTCTCCGTGTGACCCCTCTGCCTATTTGAATTGCAGTCTCTCTCGCGGACGACTGCTCTCTAATGACGCACTCCTGCTGCTTTGTTTTCGCAAATCCCCTCTGTTTATTCAATTCTGTCGCTGTCTTGTGCCATATGGCAACAGGCCCCCGCTGCCTTCAAACAGTCATTTGCTCGG
This sequence comes from Echeneis naucrates, assembly GCF_900963305.1. Lineage (NCBI taxonomy): Eukaryota > Metazoa > Chordata > Actinopteri > Carangiformes > Echeneidae > Echeneis > Echeneis naucrates. Next base: position 17,473,085 of record NC_042527.1, on the reverse strand, counting down.
AAGGCCGCGACGTGAGGCTAATAGTAGATCCGTTCTTTAGAAAGGAAAGTGACAAAGCGGTGACATTTTCATCTGCCGGACGCACTTTTTGTCTTTAATCTGCAATTAGGGTGGGGAACAAAATGGAAATCTTGTCTGTTTTGTTTTTTTTCCCCATTATAGCTTCATATTCTAATAAGAAGGAGTGGAGAGGAAAAGGGGAGCTGTATGTACCCCAGGCAATGATTTGGCACCATGTGAACTCAATGGGAAGACTGTTTAGCCCCACTATATTCCTGATTTAATACTGTATCACTGGTCTGATTTCTACATCTGCTGAGACTTGGATTTTCTCTTTCCTGGCCTGTGTAACAGCTGAAGTTGGAGCGCTGTGGATAAACGAGGCTGCAGAGACACCAGTGCCAAAATGAGGAAAGCACCAGCAATACTGGGATGTTTGCTCGGCACGGTGGGTGTTAGATGAAGATTAATTGGCATGCTATTCTCTCCTCATTTGTAAGACGAGAAACTTTAATGATAGATGACTATATTACAGGATCCGATGTGCTGAGAGATAGTACAAGGAAGTGTACAGTAGATTGTTTGTGCATGGCGATGAATGTGACCATTTATCATATCCCCTGATAGTTTGAGTAAGGCTGCGTTGGGAATAAGCCCAAAAAAGAAATTAGTAGCTCTGATTGCTTGCAGGCATGACAAACAATAAAATCCCAAATTTCTTTGAACAGCACTGAATATGAAGGGGACGAGACAGACAGATGGCAGCAATGTGTGTAGAAGTACAGCCTGAGCTCACATGCCAGGTATCTATAACAGGCAACTCTCATTAGAGCTTTTGTCTGCAATTCGGTCCATGACGGGCAAGGCATAACTGGGATCTAAGTGAGCAGAGCTCCCAACTCCATGAGTTCAGCTACAACAAAAAGGAAGCTGCTCAGATTGTGTGTCGGCGCGCGTTTGCCAGGATGTCTGTTCTGTGGGAGGTGACGCTGCTGCAGCTTCTAAAACAAGAGCTTCAAAACCTCAAGCTCAGCATGATGGGCCTCATTTCAGCACCAGAGCAGCCTAAACCTTGTGACATTGGAACAAAGGAGGCTTCATTAGAGGAACCACACACATCTGCGGTGTGTGCGCGTGTTAGATGACTGACATCCAGCTGGGAGGGGCAACAGAAGCTTCTTTGATTAACCCAGTGGGGGCATTTCAGTAGTTGTTTGCATTCTATCTCATTTTGAACTTGTCTCCATCTTTAACACGTTCTTTCACGAGGTTGTCAGCTCAGCTTTGGTCTGTGTATGTACTTTAAGAGCCAGAACAACAGACAAGCTGAAAGAACACATTCCTCAATGAAAACTCTATTCTATTGTAAACAAAAACAGTTTATCTTGCTCCATCGATTCTGTAAAACTGTGTTTTTCAACAAACAATAAAATAAAGATTGCCCCTCATAACTTCTCTTCTCCTTGGTTCCTCAAATATAAAAAGTTTTAGGACAGAAGAAGTTCAAACAATAAACGTTTGAAAGGCTGGGGCAATCTAATTGCACACTTCTGTTCTCTCTCTCTCTCCGCATTTCCCATTTGTCATTGTCAAATAAAAGGTACACAATCCTAAAAAAATGTGAATATGTTTTAAACTACATATGAAATATATGGCACGGTACTCTGTCGGGTGTTACATTTATTAAGATTTTGAAAGTAATAGCGATGTCATATTGTTGCAATCTCTGACATCCATTTTAGGCTGAAAAGGTTTATTCCTAAATTATAGTTATTAAATTGAATGTATTTATGGATCACAACCTAAGTTTAATGTTAATTTAACATCACAGTTTAAACCTTTATACCTGCGCAGGATAGGGTTAGGCTTCATTCCTCAGTTTTTGTTATGGGATTTTGACAAAACATGTGAATATATTTTTCTTCCTCTATAATAACAACAGTCTGTCTTATGCCCAGAGAAATGCATGTGCAGGAAAGTAAGTAGCTGATGAGTGCAAATGTGAATTGAGCCAAACACCATTTTTAAATGCATCTATTCAAACTTCATTATTCCGTGCATGACATCCCCTCGCCCTGCCCGAGCTGCTCTTCCTCCTTCCCCTCCCTCATCAACATTCAGAGCTCGTCGGTGAAAAAAAATCTGCAAGGCTTGTACCAATTAATGCGATTCTTGCTGCATGTTCGCCTTGTAAGGTTTAATCAAGGTGTTTGCCCTGAGCACATTGTGTTATACATGGTACATTTAGTAGGCCCCCCGTTCTGACACGGAATGCAATAGAGCTGATTATGAAAAGTAAGATTCCTAAAGAATGGTGATACTGATTATACTTAAATGTGCCAGTGTGTTTGCTTTCTTTACAACTGAGGAAGCTATTTAGATATTAAAAGTTCATTTACAATCCTAATAGTGTCTGATTGTATTTAGGCTTTTTCTCAGGTTCTCTTACTGACCTTAACACTGCACAGACAGCGTACGGCATGCAGATGTGTTTACCTTTGGAGCCACTCGATAAAATGTATGCACTCCTGATACCGTAAAGGATTTATGAAGTGACCACCTGTCAGATGGAAATGGAACATGTCACGCCTGAAAGGTGTTGGAGGAATTTGATGTTGTTTTTTTTTTTATGACCTGAAACAATAAAACCTTGGGCAGAAACACAACGCATGGCTCTAATATTTATAGGCTGAATACATGAATACATAGGTTGTGCGAACATGTGTAAGTGCCTTCAAACGCGCTGTTGCTCCGTTTCATACGCTTCTACAACCAGTGCTAACTAAATAACAGGTAACCACAATGTAGCTGATGATTTTCAAAAAAAATTTCATTTTTTCATGTTAAAGGATGTCAAACAAATCCAAAACAATCTGTGTAGTTTTTACTAAAAATGTAATGTGTAAACTTTTTTTTTCCCCATGTTTACCGTATTTCACAGAGAGATTAGTTTAACGTCGCGTTACTTGATTGAATAAGTATGAGTTGGGTTATATATATCGAATCATTCCCATCGCATACCTGAGGTTTGGCGAGCCTGACAAATCAGTTAGAGAGTGATACGTTAAAGTTTTTTTTCTACTTGCTGCCTGCCGCCTGATGGATGAATCCAACTCCCCTGGGAACAAAGACCCAATTGCCAACTTTGCCCTATGCCAATTGATCTCCCTCCTGTCCCCAGCAGCAGCAGGCACAACGGCCATTGCAGCCACCTGATTAAAGAGCGGTCATATATTTGATCACACATGTAACCGCATTCCTAATGAGCGTGCTGACTGATGCTGTGTGGCGTGCTAACCCCCTGAGTCACCTCTGGCAATATACCCAAAGTGCATATTTTGGTGACTGCAGGATGTTTTCGTGCCTTTAAAAGACTTTGATGAATGCGTGCCGTCCCTGCAGTATTTCGCTGGCTTTTTTTTTTGTGAATCTTGCAGCCTAAAATGCCCGATTTTACGGCAGCTTTTCCAAAAAGTTGTGATGTTCTGAGGCTCTTTTTTTTTTTTTTCGCTAAAATTCCATCAGCTGATGATTTTACAAATTTGTTATAAATGTTTTAAGTGTTCTCTGAAACCTTACCCCCAGATAGCACTGAATTTGAACTATTCTAACAAAACATGTTTTCTTTGCATATTAAAATGAAGTGCAGAGAACATTTTTGAACATTGACAGCCATTTACTTTTATCTACTGCACATCAAAACCAACAACGACGCCTCCAACTTTGGTCTACTCTCACGTGAATAACTTCAATTTGTTAACTGAGCCAGAAGTGACTGTGAGAGGTCGGAACTCTAACTTGCGTTTGGACTGACTTCTTTTTGGCTTCTCACGTTGTCATGCAGGAGGGTGGCGGCCTAACCTGATTGGTCGAATTAACGGAAATGTTGCGGTGACTGGATAAAATTGCAAGAGCGCCCAAATGTCACGGGGACTGGCTGAATTTGTGTTGAATGTTGCGATTGCGACATCGCAAATTCCTGGAGGGACTGAATAGGGTTCATCAATCATAGAGGTGTTTCAATCTCATGGCCGACAACGAGTCTGTCATCAGAACTGCAGGTGAACAGTTCAGAGAAGGCTCCAGAAGGAGAGCTTCCTAAGAGTGCAGTCTGTAATTCATTGGACTATATAAACGTAGGATATATGCAGCACATTAATTATATCTGCTTGTGAGCTGAGCTTAGACATCTAGAAAGTAATGACAGACAGAAAAGAAGCAGACGAAACAGCTCTGCTGAGATGCAATATTGTCAGCTTTCGCCTCAGTTTGTTGTTTGGTGCAGGCTTGCTATTGAACATCCTGATGTATTTAGCTGCAAAGTTACTATTACACTATTTCTTATTCATTTACTCCTGCAAAACATGACAGAAGCGTAAATAAGTATTATGTTTGTGCACTATAATTTACACGCAGTGTGGGTGATAAATCCATAGACGTGCTACGGTGGAGAACTGGGCGAGTACAAATCAGTCAAATTATCATAAAAAAAAAAAAACCTTGCCAAATGAGTTGTACCCTTTGAAATAATCTATTAATCCCTGCAGACATTCATATGTATCGAAATGAATTGGCATCTTGCATGAAAATGTACAGGCAGTCAACTACATCCCAGCCCCTGACTTTGCTCCAGTCTTATTTACTCCCCCATTCCCTAAGTGTGTTTTATTATCTATTAGTGTTTGTTCCCGTGCTGCACGTCTCTCGACAGGGATCATTAATCCTTCATCCTTATCTAACTATGTGTTATGTTATTATCTTGTCAGTTTTAGAGAGGAGCCACAACAGTTACAGCCCCGTGGCCCCCTTCTTTTTACATCTTAACAGCAAACCCTCAATTCATTTTGACACATCAGACTGCAGAGAAACATGGACATGGTTGCTGCTGTGGCGCCTCCTGCAACTCAGAAACATCCATTTGTTTGAAGCTGGAATATCCAACCTGAAATCCCATCAATCAAAGCAAACTTACCTCCAAACACAATCCCTCATCTGGGACTTAATGTCCCGTTAATGGAAGAATAGAACAGCCAGAATATAAAATTAGCTGCTAAATCCCCAACATCTTGTGAGGAACAATGTATTGATGTGCGCACAGAAAATTGGGATCTTTCCCACTGTCACATTTGGAGCCAGCAGCTCTATAACTATAGTACCTCCAAATGCATTTGTGTCGTAGTTGCATTGATACAACCGCGTGCGCACTGGCTTCTATCCAAGAAAGCAGCACACACACGCACGCAAACACACACACACACACACACACACACACACACACACATTCACTCACACCAATTAAAACAGCAAAAATTATTTTGATTGTTTCGCTGAGTCTTGTCACTTCCTGCTTAGCTTGGCCAATGTGTGTTCGCAGCTTTGATGACACCACTCCTCTAAGTCACAGGGCTTTCCATTCAAGACAGCTGTGATCTAATAAGAGTGACACACTGAGTATTCAGAGCAGTATTATCTCCAGGTGTCTTCCAAGATGTTCTTTGATGCAAGGCAGCCTCCATTCTCTCCTCTGATCACAGCCATCTCAAGACAGATTAGTTGGCATCCATCACAAAGACTATACAGAGGGAGCCTATGAGCTACAGCAGAGAAGGCAGAGCTGCAGAATAAGCTTCTTTACCATTCAGAGGTGTGATGTGGAAGCGCCTGTAATATTAAGAGCGAAACAAGTAAGCGCTACAGCTATTGTTTTCTGATGCAGGAGACATCTATGTAGAAAAGAGGCTAGTCTGTGATCACATTAGCTCGTTCAGTACGTGATGCAAACGTCTTATCAGCTAAAGACACAACTCCACCATCACCATAGAATTGATGGGATGGGACGTGCAGGAACCCAAAATTCATGCTTGGAATAAAAAAAAAAAGAGAGAAAAAAAAAAAGAAAACAGGAAAAAGCTAATAGAGAGCTGAGATGACTTGATGGCAGCGAGAGGATGGAGCAGGGGTAGTGAAAGACTTGAAATCATCACATGCACATGAAGCCGAATTGGGAAGTTCAACATGTTAGCTCATGCTTGAATTCACCTTGTTTGCTAGGAATGCGGTCGATTCTACAAATATGTTGATTGCATTTTGTGGCGTTTGTAGGGTTTACAAATAAGTGTGGGAAAAAGAAAACATCTGAAATACCTCATTGAGGTTCAGGGCACAACTTAAGCATAGATGCACTGTGATAGGCACTTCAAAAAATCCAACTCTGACAAGTCAACGGAGATAAAATCATTGGAGGCGAATGAAAAATTCACACTCAGTAAAAATGCAGTAGCTGCTGCGCTGATTTTTTTTTTTTCTTTCTTTCTTTCGCAAGATGAGTTTGGCAGCTGTACAATCATTAAGGCAGTTTAGTTCATCATTTGATAAACAAACCCCTTAAAAGTGTTGCAGAAATTATATCCACAATAACTAACATGCTTCTGTGCTCCTCTCACTTGACTGTTGGATTTGTGGGGGGGTGGGGGGGGGGTGCAGTTGTGTCTGCCTGCTTTCATCAGAAGTCATGCCAATGTGACATACAGTGTGATGTGCCCGTCGCGTGGAGATGCGTTGGAGTGGCGTCCTCTGTTCCCCCGGCAGAGATTACAGTCGGGCTTCTGTAATAGCTCTGGCCAGGAAGGAGAATGACATGGCTCTTTGCATGCATGGGAAAACAGCGTGTGGGTGAGAAGCATGGCACTAACATCACACAGAGTGGTTACTTACAGGTAGTAAGTGTAGGAGTGATAGGTTCTTCTGCCGAGTGGGGTGGTGGTAGGATTTAAGCAGTGGAGGAGGGGGGAGGGGATGGAATGAAAAGGAAAGAAAAAGTAAAAATATATTAATGTTTGAAAAAAGAGAAGAAATGAACAAAATCAGATATGGCGGCATACGTGGAGGTAAACTAGTGATCGTGAGGGCAAAAGGTGATCGCTTGGAGTCATGTCATGCTTTGCGAGGGGTGGTGGGTCAAGGGTGGGGGTGGGGGGCCTCCGTACAAAAACTCGAATTAAATTCACACAGCGCTAGTTTGCACCATGAGATTGCGAATCAGAAGCAACCAGACTGTCGCGAACACCCCTCCCACCACCGCCGCCGATTTTTATGAACACATAATTCTATCCACCTGTAAAAATTACCATATCTGACCTACAAGGCTGGAACTTAATGAGCGGTTTGAATGTCTAAACACAACTCCGATTCCCCTGTTAGTATCAGTAAATTACACCAAATTCAACCAACAAAGTCATCTCCATCTCTGGTTTGATTAAGGCTAATTGAAAACAATTCCATTAGTGCGTGCTGATTTTCACACCTGCCCACTGATGGCTGCGCAGCCGCTGCTGCACAAGACGAAGAATCATATAATAGGATCAAAAAATAAACATGGAACATAACAATCTTATTAGTTGGTAAGTCTTCACACTCAGCTACATCTACTTTATATATTGCTGCGACCTTTACTCTTCAATTCAAGACAATCATTGTAAAGTTAAGAAAAAAAGCGTGCTGTACAGTAAAGTGCAGCTAACACAAACTAAGATTTACGGGAACTTTTTTTTTTTTTATCCTAAAATTTCAATGTCAAGATTTTGATGGAACTTGTAGCCACTAACGATATGGCTGCAGCAGGGACTGACACTGTGTTACTTCAAGCCTTGGTGTGGACAAACAGGGTTGATATTTGCTGAGTTTTAGTTCCTCTGATTGCTGGGATATGTACAGAGCACCTCTCTCCAATATGGAGTCCGAGGCTAATGTAAACTTAGCCTTCAGCTATCTGGCCATCCTCTTTTCTTTGGAGTGTTTCATCATATTTCCCTTCTTATCTCCTCCCTGCCTCATCCCGTAGCACAGGCCTCAAAAACATTTTTTTTTTTTTTCCCCCTATTCCCATTCCAATGTCATTGAAGCGCTGCGTATTTGTTTGAGGGTGCCGTGGAAAGGGATTAATTTTTCATGGCACACTGTGTTTCATGGCTGTAAACAGCCTTAATGGGGCGTATCAACATAATCAAATTAATTATTTACCACGATGCTGACAATACTACTGTTTGAGGGAGGAATGTACAAAATGATAAGACGGAAACTTGTCATTCGTGAGCACGTCTCGACCGAATTCAACCTCCTCTTCCACAAATGTGAATTTCAGAATTATTTCAGCGAGTAAGTAAAAGGAAGCGCACCTTTTCTTCATGAGGAGTACGACTCCCAAGAAGATGATGACGAAGAGGAGGATGCCGGCAATGACCCCGGCAATCTTCACTGTGTGGTCGGTTTGTTTTTCTGGCTCCACTGCGTCAGGTTTGTGAGTGGCTGCTCCTGGAAAACATCACAATACATAAAGATCAAACGAATAAAGTGGAATTAATGGAGCAGAGGGCTTGTTTTTTTCCCCACTCTTTGCTATTGTTCTGCATGATGCAAACAGCAGAAAAGACGTCTACATTTTCAGTATTTCCTCATTGATTTTGACTGTGTGGAGGACTGAGGTTGATTAATCAATACGCTGATATTCTGTGGCATTCTGTTGACTAAAAATATCAATATGCATTTATTGGCTCAAAGTGATGTTTATTTCTGAATGTAACAGCCTCCCTGTTGTCCTGAACACTCCACCTTTGGGACTGTCCTTAGTGGGCATCAGCGCTCCGTGGATGGAGCTGCACTTGGTGAGATAAGTGCACACCATCTTTACCCTTGGTTAATCATGTTTTGGGCAAATGGTTGCTTGGGCTGTAGAAAAATGTAGAATGCAGGACGGGAAAGATAATACCCAAGGAGATAAAAAACCCTGAAATAACCAAAACATTAAGTATCAGCTCAGGCGCAGATAGCCAACGAGGAGAGAAAAGAGAGAGGGGGCGGGGGGGGGGGGGGCAGCTTGTTTTAACAGCATCTGCTCCATGGGAAGTGATAAGAAAGCACTCTGAGGAAAGGCAGCGTTGCTGGAATCACAACTGCCCACCTCAACAACACCATTATTCTTTACCACTGGGGGTAAATTTAGAATGATAAATAGTTATGTCAGGCAAATCTGTTCGAGCAGGTTCCTTTCACTTTTCAGTGTTGCCATTTTCTCTTTCTATCAAAAAGGTAAATATCCATCCCAGGGTGGTTGTGACATGCTGCTCTTATATGTGTGTTATCCAAAGCCGCGCCTTTATTGAAGTATCAGTGCTGGAGGATTTCAGGAGTAGGGACACATTAACAATCGCGTATTGTTTGACTGATGGTGCTGATTTTGTTCAAATACACTGTTACGAGCTAATCTTACAAAAATGCTGTCAGAGAACAAGTTCCATTAAAGCACTGAGATGTGTGCATTTGCTGCCACAAGCCGATGCTCTTTCGCTCAAGTCTGACAGAAACTTTCCAAATAGTAAAGTAAAAACAGTTTAGATGCTACCCGGTGAGAACTTCAGTAGTCTTCTGCGTGTTTATGGTTGTCACTGCTGCAGCAACCGACCACTTAATCTCGCAGAAATAATGAGAAATATTCATGAAAAAGGGGATTAACTCCTGTCAGAAAGCTCCAACATTGACACATCAAATGACAATTGCACCTCCGACAGGTCTTTCATGTCCACTGATGCTGTGAAGATGAAGGTGGAAGATGGAGTCTGCAAGTCTTTGATTTAATCTCACTAGTTCTATGCAAATTGAAAGACAATAAAGATAAGTGAATAAATAAATAAATCATCACACAGTGCAGCATCCCGCTTTGTTTCCTCATCATCCACATGGCTGCCACCTTGAACACTGGGAGGTGGGGGCAGAATGACTGTGATGGCCAAAGAGGCTACAGGTCTGACCTGTTAGTTGGTTGTCGCCGGCCGCTGGGGCGATGCGGATGTAGGGGGTTGTGAGTTGAGTCACGAGAATGGCGGCTGAGTATAGTCAGTGGATCCAGGATGGCATGCAGTAGAGAGAGAGAAGAGGAGAGAGAGAGAGAGGCCACACTGAAGCTGAAAACAACCATACCAACAGTCCCCATCACCATGCAACACTGAGGCAGAGAAAGACAACCAGCATTAGAGCAGCATTTCATTCTTCAAGTCACAAAAACTAAATATGTCTGTGAGCCTAATTTAGCGCACAGAAATGTGACCCCTCCAGTGACGACTTGATGCTACGGTGCCTCCGGTTCTCGTGTATGCCATTTGACTTCGGCCTATTGAGCCATGCAGATGGAGATATCTGCAACTCCAGAAGAAATCCATAGTGGAGCTGCATACAAACTCCACAATATACGAGGTTGTTGGGGCGTGTGACAGGACCTCCCACTGCTCAGAGAAGAGTGTGACTAGGGCTCCCTCTGGCCTTATCAATTCTGCTGCCGGATCAATGGTGCTTAGACTTCATCACCTCTAATGTGTGGAGCAGGATGCACCGGCAGCATAGCTAAGTACCCGCAGACCTCGGTGGGCGCACAACCTGCCTCACAGTCATGGAAAAACACATGTTCTTGATCAATCTATTGAGCAAATTCACGTGAAGCGCATTTAACGTGCTCTTGTCTTTTTAAGACACCTGCAGTGAACCCAAACGTGTTTCTACTGTGTTATTCAATGTCATTGTGTATGTTGGATTTCCCAGTGTAATCCCAAAACCTGTTAATTGTGTTAATTTTCAGAAGCTATAAACACAAGTGGTGTTAGAAATGCATGTGGCACACGTCCTCATTCACAAAGTCTCATCCAGTCCTACCTTTTGTGGCTACTCGAACGCAGTCAATTTTGGTTTCCTGTGCAAATAGATAAATGGAAGGAAGAAATTGGGGGGGGGGGGGTGAGAAGGAAGAAGATCAGAGATAATTTGAACACACAGGCATGAAAGAAACATAAAGGCACGCTTAGGGCGGTAACAACACCTATCTAAGAACCCATGGTTACAACAAAACAGCTCGACCAGCTCCATGCTGTCCCCATCATCTGTTGAGCTCAATGACTGTGACACAAAATGCAGTTAGGCGAGAGGGCCCATAGCACAGATTAGTGGTGCTGAGCCGCTGATTTGTCAGACAACAGCGATCTGTCGGCAGCCTGCGGCTCAAGGTGGTCAGCCACTGTGGAGAAACCAGAGCCCTGTGACAAGCGACACCAACCCAGCGTGTGGGGCTCCAAAATGACGCATCAGGGAGCATTTCTGAATATGTAATGAAGTTTCAGCTCTGAAAACAGCCTTCAAGAACGTGAAAAAAAAAAATCACTTCTCTCGGCGTTGTCAGAGAAGTTTCTTGTCAACAATGGTCTAGTGAACAGGAAAAAGGCCACAGACAGGAACAGGAAGGCAATGAGTAATAGAACACATAAGACACGAGCGCTGTGTCCCTGTGTCTGACCCAGCCAAGCTGTCCAATGAGCAATGGGCATATGGGAGAGACAACATTTAGAGACCATGAGAGGAATAAAGAGGAGAAGAAAGGATGAGAACAAAACAAAACAAAACAAAAAAAAAAGCCCATCAGCATGCATGTGATCCTGGGAGCATGTGCATTCCTATTACTGCAGCTTTTAAACTATCAGATGGCCGCTTTGTTAAAGGCGGTATTACAAGAAGTCACATTAGATTTTTATTTGAATAAAGGGATGAAAAAATAGGTATGGGTGGCCTTCACCTTCTCTAAGTGCAATTTCTTTTTTTTCCCCCAAGAGGCGCAAACAAAGCACTCCAACATCATTAGACATTAATTAAAGCTCGCAGTTCCATTGACAGTGATGGCTTAATGAAGGAGAGTGCATCTAGCCACTGTAAATCAAAACACACAATATAAAAATAAAGTTAGATGTGTCTCCATCACAGAGATGGAGCTTTATGCTGCGTCAACAGGGGACTCTTTCATTTTGTTGTGAGAGTAAGAGCATTATCAACCAATTCAGACCACGCACCCCAGAAAGTTTCAGTGTCTCTGGAGCGAGCTCGCTAATTGCATTCGGCCCAGCCTCACGTGCTATTTCTGTTGTCTCCTTGAGGACGTGCTGGTGCTTCTCAAGGAGGCTGTTTATGGTCATTCTCATTCAGAACCACAATCGGTGTGAGCTCTTGAAGCCGCCACTGAGCTGCCTGCCGCGGCTCTGCGGAGGCAGGGCCCAGCCGAGCGCCACTTGATGACAGAGGCTGCGACCTGTGCGATTGGTAAGCCTGTTGTTGTCGCCTGCCTCCCACACCTAACTGCCACCGGGGGTGACTGCTTCTCTTAAATGCCGTCGATCGGACGCTCGTCTGCCATTTGGCATGAAGCTCCGTTGCAGGAGAACGGGGGGAGGCTTGGGACGGTAATGGAGGGAAAGAGCGTGTCGCTGCATAGAGCTTTGCATTCCAAGTCTGACCCTGCTGTAGCCTATTAAGAGTGCAGACAGTAGTGTCGGTGCACTGCCACCCCTCCAAGACATCCAGCAAGGGGCACATGCTCTGGAAATGTGTCTGGCTGTGTGCTCAGTTACTGCAGAGATTTTGCACTCACTCACTTCACTCCTACTACACCCTGTCACCAAGTCCGTCAGTCGGCCTCTCACTCTCATTAAAGCCAACATAAAATTTCATTTATTGGTGCACCCTTAAAGGGCAAATGCGTATATCTTAAAAAAGGTGCCATGTAATTGATGTTTTAACAATTTGTTTGACAGTACAGTAAAGTACAATATTTCCCCGTGAAATTTGGTGGAGAGAGTAGTACGGTGTAAACACCCACCCCGTTGGCTGTGCTGACAGCCTGGTAATAGATGCTGTAGCTCTTTTGGGGCAGCAGAGGGGCGTTCCAATAGCCGTTGTAGGTCTTGTTGTCCCCCACAGTGAAGGGCTGGGGCGAGTGGATGCCGCCGGCGGGGAACTGAGCAGTAAAGTAGTACTGCGAGTTTAGGAGCGTGGCATTCTGGAAGTGAATAGGAACCGGGTAGCAGCGCAGGATTTCTGCCGTGCCCCGTGCTCTGCGTGGACGTTCCTCCTCCACCACCACCTGGTACGCACTGCAAACACAGGACACAAGCAGAGTTAACAGATTCCGCTCGCTGACTACTGCCGCTGCTGCCAGTGCTGGCAAGTTTTATTTGCATTCTCCAAGTATAAAAATGGCTTTCTTTCGGCAGGCGTGGAGATGCATGTTATAAAGCTCCAAATGTCAAAAAGTATAATGAGACTTGAGAAACTATTCTTTATTTAGATGCAAGTTGGGAGTTTTTGAAAGTTTGAAATCTAAGTACTAAGGTAATAATATGATCATGTGTGCAGTTTGTGCTCTCGCACGTTGAGGACATTCAGAAACATGACAATAATTTCCTTTAGCGTGTACTTGTTAGAAAAACAAGCAGCAAGCCAGGATTGATTCACACGAGCAGCACTAAGCGTGGGGTCAAGCAATTACAGGAAATGTCAGCGAGTGAAACTTTTAGCAAAACCATTGAATGACTGTTGGTAAAAGAGCCGTGTAATGTTATAAACTGTGTTCATAGAAATGTAACTTCATGGAGTGTGCTCACGTTTATGTGCTTTTGAACCACTTTAAACAACAATGCTGGGCCGGAGAATCGGGCAGAGACGCAGGACTGGGCCTGACGCTATTTGCTTCTTCATTATTCAACAACCGAAAAGGTTAACGGCTCTTCCCATTTCCTCTCTAGCCAAGCCCTGTGTTTAGTTAGATCAAAACTGCAGCCCTCTGTGCCTCTGACAGAGATGACATTGTCTCTGAGCCGACCACTTAGCTTGAGGGGGAGACTGACTGTCTTATAGGAGTTCATGTTAGTATGCATCTCACATCCACCTGTTAAATCTATTGAGTTGCTGAGTGACAAAGAGTCTGTTTACAGCTGCCACGGAGAATAACCAGCCATGATTGGGGACTAGTGTTCCATTTCCAAAAGAGTCAGACAAACAACAAGTTATTATCACAGAAGAAGGAGCAGCGCACTGCTTAGCGAATGAATGCATGAATAAATGTGTGAATGAATGAATGAATACTGTTATAATGTTACATGCTCCGATGCTCTAGTTCTGGAAAGCTGATTTCTGATTTTCAAACCCATTTCTTTGCATAAAAACAAAACAATAAAACAAAACAAAAAAAAAAAAAAAGTGAGAAATAATTTGCACATTGTTGAAATAAATCTTTGCTCAGATTTACCTTGGAGCGTTTTTGATCATGAGTGGTGTAATGGAGCGGTTTTTCAAGAGGTGTATCACAGATTCACAATACAATCCTTTTTGGTTATAACTATAGAGTCTAAATAAGGATGGATGTCGTCTCTGAAGCACCACCCGCACGTTTCCTGAAGAGCAGTCGTCTCCGCCACTGTCGCCATCTTGGCAGCGCCTGACTTTGCTCAACTCTAAGCTAATCCAAAAATGGAAAGAGGTGGAGCGCTTATGGAGCACAAACTTCGGTGCATGCTGGTTTGTGGCATATACGCACTCGCCCACCTGTCACTCAGTGCAGCCCTCAACTGCTACGAGGGAGGACGTTAACTAAAGAGGTCAGGCTGTAAACATGTTTATTTCTGCTGGAACGTTGAGCATTTCGACATGGAGTCCATGGGGACTGACTCACGTTGGAACCAGTGTCAGTGGAAAAAAGAGTTGATAAGAACTCTGCAAGGTTAAGTCTTGATAACAAAACTTTGAGTGCAATTCTTCACATGCAATTAGTGCTAAAGATTTTTCCTTCGAAGGAGAATATAATGAGCAGGTGATTTCATCGCTAATGCAGCAACTGACATTCTTAATTTCCCTTAAAATAGGAGAACATTTACATGGGCATGTTCTGCCTTTATCCTAATTATTTACAGCCAAATAACAAGCCATTTTTTAGGACATTATGTGCAAAGTCTGAAGGATATTAGCTGGAATATGCATGACCGCAAAATCAAATTACCAAACAGGAAAATAAACTAAACCGCACGCATTTACATTGCTCTCTGAATGAGGTTGCTATCTTCGAATTGTGTGCAGAGAAGTACTATTATGTTTATTTTGCAAGACACATATTCGGACATCTTCACCAACATTATTAGAACAACAAGTGGAGGAAATAACTTGCACGAAAATCCTCCGCTGAATCGGTTGTACCCTTAAGCTGTATTGTGGCAGAACAAACAGCTGTGGAGATGATCAATTGGGGCCTGCGGTTGGTACTGGAATATTAAGAGTCCCCTTGTGTGTACAGCAGATGCTCTTTAACCCTGTAGTTTATCGGAAGATGCTTGTGGTGTCATTAGAAAATCCCCTTTTGCCCCGATTGGGTGTGTCCGAATTCCTCAGAGCTCTCCTGTTTAGTGTCGGGTTGGTAGGCGATGAAATATTTAATCCTGCTGAGAGTCTGCAGAAGAAATCAGCCTTTAATTACTGATCCCTACTGAGAGCAGAGGTCAAAGGTGAGGTGGAGGCGGTACATGGGAGCCACTTAAGTAGCTCCACAGCAGCAGGGAAATGAGTGATGAGGGCCCGAGCCAAAACACTGTAGATCTGACGTCAGCAGGTTTGATGAGTACGATAGTAAGTATTGTTTCAGGATATAACCTGAAAAAAAGACAACAGATCTGTTACATCTAGTGTGAATTGTTGCTGCAATAAACTCAACAACAGCGAACCATGATGTTTTCACTTCACCGTAGAAATGCATGCTCACACATATCATGCCCATACTGGTATTTCGTATTCCACATCAATCTACAGATAGTGAAATAAAAACAAACGCTAGTTCCCCCCGGGTGGCTCCTTATGATATGATGATGTGGCTGTGCCATGACTTAATGACAGACACAGTATGAATGGGACTGGTTTCTTTTCCTCAGGCAAAATACAGACTGCCAAAGGCTATGAGGCTCCAAGGGTAAGAACTCCTGTAATGTGGAAATCTAAACCACTGCTGCACTCCTACAGAACATTCACCGCAAGAAACTAAAAACTTGCACACAATAAATTTGCCATTGAATAAAAGTGTTTTGTTCATCTTTGTAAGCGACAGAGACCATAATATCTACTTTACTGGTTTTCACAAGTATTTTTCAGCAGTAAGTTGCTCTGTGCTTATAAAATATTAAAGAAGCACCATTCCTGTCTGAAAAATATACTTTCACCTCCTTCTGCTGCCTTCTGAAATGTAAAACTGACTCATGATTTGAAATGCAGTGAGGTCTATGTATATATATATCTATATATATATATATATAGATATATATATATTTTATAATTACTGCTGTCATGTTAATGTGCCATCGAGCAGCTGACACCTTGTCACCTCATGCTGAGTTCACAATTTACTGTGTGAGTCATTTTGACAGACCAGAATGATTTAGTCATATTTTTGATTTAATGTGACACGAATGAGCAATGAAACAACAACAAAACAACAGATGAACAACAACGGCTTGATCGCAAGAGCGAAAACTCCTTCGTGGCGGGGTTTTTTTTTTTTTTTTTTTTTTTTTTTATGTGATCTGATACCCAACACAGGATTGTAAGATATTAATGGTGACTATCCAGAGATGTGCAAGAAACAATCTGCATGCAAAATCTACGTGAATATTAAAAATGAAATAATATGAAACGCACAAGCATTCACACAGAATTGTCTCTGTCAGTGTTGTATTAATATATCTCTGGATAATCAATGAATTATTATCTATTTGCAGGACTTGATCATTGTTTGAGGCAAACATAATTTTAATTGTTTCTTAATACTGATAACAACTATCACTTCTTTTTTTTTCCTTTAAAAACATATATTTTGGAACATCCATCATCCCTGAACTGGCTGGAGCTAATCCCAGCTGACACCTCTGGACATGTTGGCAGCCCATCACAGAGCTAATCGATCGTATATGTGGTGTTTTAAATAATACATAGGAGAATAAACATTAAATATACTCAGCGAGATAAAAAGTGAATGATTTCCATCAGTAACGTAGGTGCACAGCAGTACATACACACCACCACTCAACCACCTACTCACCCTGCTGAAATCCTCAACCACTGTGCCTAAGAATAAGATGGGAAGACATGGAGAGAAGGCGATATGAAGGCAGATGCCGTATGGTAAGAATGCTATTAAGCTGTTAAAAGTGGTCGGCCTGAAGGGGCCGGTCCAACAGATCTGTTCTCCTGCAGTAGAGCTGCAACCTGAGCTGACACCAATTAGGCTTCCTCCAGCCTCGCTGCCCGATAGATTTCAGCTCTGCCGCCATGTGACGCCAACCAATTATGGTGGATTGACTTGGAATCGACTGGATTGTGACCTGAAACTCAGATTTATTTTTCATGTGGGTTGATGGGGGAAGAACTGGAGGCTGTTTGAGCAGATGAGGGAAGGGTTACGGGGGAGCATTTCAATCACTGTCTCTCTCTGTTTCTCTCTCTCTCTCGCTAATGCTAATCGGTCGGCTCTATATGCCTATTGGTCTGATTTAAGAGCGGTTGTAAGTAACACACTTCCCCTGACCCAGCATCCTTCCTCCTTGCCTCTACCTTCTTACTCTTTATATTTCCCCGGTGTCCACGCGGCTATAAAGCAAACAAATTAGAAGGTGCCATAGATTACATTTGCCATTAAATCGTAAAAAGCATTGAGTTGTGTCACGTTTAGGCACAGCTATTAGCTTTTGCTACGCCGTGATCAAAGAAAGTTAGTGCCTATTTTAGAACTGTAGAAAATCACTTAACTGATTTCAGGCCACGGTTGAGCACAGATAATCTGATGCTACAGGGTACAAGCTACACTGGAACTCAGTTTCCTCAATATGCTCCTTACAAGGCTGGAAACTGCTGCATTTTATAGCTTTCCCTGTTTGTGTAGATGTGTGTGAGCTTGCTCAAGGCAAAGGTTATGGCAGGAAAACAGAGAAGGGCTGATTTAGTGGTTTGAATGATAAGGAAAGCATCTCAAATCATTTATTTCTGCAGAAGCATGTAAACATTTATTTCGATGCTACGGAGTGAGGAGGCGTATTCTGGCCCTGATGAGGGGCCATTGCAAACATTAGTTTAACACGACATGACTGATAGACAGTTCACTAATCCTCTTAAAGGAACAGTGTCCCCTCTGGTAAAAACTGTTCCCGGCTACGCGTATCGTCCCGAGAGATTAGAAGCCAAATCCAAGTTGGAAATGTTACACTGATTAGCAATTACACAAATATGACAAATCGACTGCTGCCTCCCTTCAGCAGTGACAACGTCCGCCCAGATCCATCTAAAACATGATTTGACTTCGGTCTGACCGCAGGACGCTCAAGTGAAACGGACATTTGTTGTCCCCTGTAATTTATTTATTTTTGTATTTTCAAACCAGCCCTATCTTGTCATCTTCCAGTACTCTCCCTTCCTGTATTACAGCAAAACATCTGCTGTTTGAAACTCAAATGTCTGCAGCTCTATTACCTCCCAAACCCAATCAGCGTGCAAGACTGCCTTATCAAATCAAGCTTCGTGCTGCTGCGCTCTGTAGTGTGTGTTCTCCCTTGTCAAATCCCTATTTCATAGGGGCTTGAAACCTGATTTCCGAAAATGTATTTCATTTCAAAATGAGCTACCCACCACTCCAGAAAAATGATGGCTAGTCTCGCCACATGAGCAGCAGCAAATAGCTAAATCTAACTACTGGTGTTAAATTTCAAGTCCTTGGATGACAAACTGCAAATTCCTCAATAGCTCAACTTGATCAGCCATGTTTACTCTTTCCAGGACTTTAGATTTTAGAAAAACATGACTATGTCCCTTAAAAACATCACTTAGTCATTAGAGGTGTTGTTTGCTTGGGAAATTCGGATGACTACATTCATCGTGACTGTCCATACCGCAAATCCCAGTGCACCATCTCCCTCAACACCCCTAAATGGGTGCTACTTTATAGTCACCTTAAATTTTCAAAGGGATCATGAGTCAGCCGTGGTGGATGTGGAAAACACCTTCAAAAGCTTGTCATATCTCGTCCTGGGCCTGCATTGTAATCTCTCATCTTTGCTGCCCTTCTGCAAACTTTCTTCTTTTAGCAATTCATATTTTTGGAGACGCCAGGTGCATCCATGAAGGCATCACGCTGGCCTTTATGTCCTGTGAGACTTGAGAGGGGTGAGGAGGTGCAGAAAAGAGATGTGTACCTGCAAACCTCCAAAGTTCAGATTTGGAGAGTCTCTGCTGTGATCAAAGGATGCCTCAATCAGTTGGGAGGTTGAGTTGTGCCATGCGCTGAACTCTACCGATGAATTTTTTTAATGGATTTACTTGAGAATCTCATCAAACATATATGATCCTTAAAACTAAGTATCTGTATCAAAAACTCCCGATTTTTGTCTTTATTTAAAAAGCACCTCACGTCTAAAGAAAGAATTCTGTTATGAAGCATCAACACACGGTTACGTCTCAGCTCAGTCAAACAGAACGAAATGGATCTCAAACTGAAGTTTATAGCTCCAAATCTCTTTCAGCTGCTCCTGAGGTGAGCTTGCTTTCCAACAATAAACAAAAGAGGAGCCCGGCATGCTAATTAATGGAATCTCCAATTGACGGCACTCTGTTAATTATAATTAGGGGTTTGTAATTAACCCACTGAAAGAATGGCAGGCTAAGTAAGGCCTCCTGAATTGTACCTTCGAGAAGATTAAAAACCGATCACGCTGTCTGTCTTGTTCAGGCCTCTCCATTTGGCACTGGAGCATTAATCCGGGCAGCTGCACATATAGTAAACATGAGCTGACAAGCCTGACTAAAGATCTCCAGGCTGTAATCTTTAAAGGACTCAGATGAGTTGATAGTGTAAAATTGAGTTTCACAGCGAGAACAAGTGTAAGTTAACCCACTCTCTCAGGGTCCTGGTGGTAGAAAAGCAAAAGGCGGCAAAGGCCAAGCGCATCAACGGGTAATAAAATAGAGCTCTTTTAAATATTGGAATAGCCAATTCAGTAACTCCCACCGCTGGACAAGAAAGGATATAGAAAGGCACTTGTCTCCCCTGAGATAGATTAAGCTGACAGTTCTTCTTATTACTAACCTGTAATCACGGAGCTATTCTCTGAAGGAGTAACGCAAAGAGGTTTGAAAACCATCAGCTGCTCTTAAGGGCACAATCCCTGACTGGCTTCCCAGGTAAGAAAACAAAATCGACCTTAACTGGGTCGGTTCAATTCTCCAAATTCTTTTCTCTGTGCCACCAAACTAAATGCCAGGATTTGATAAAGTGGTTTGGCATTTTCATAAATGTGAGTATTTGCTGTTTTGCGGAGAGCTGAGATCAATGCCAAACTCATATATGTGCATTGAATGTAACGCTGCCTCAATCTCTCCCCCTTAAAATGAATACATTAAAACTTCAAACCGGTCAAGGGACGTTTTTTTTTTTTCCATGTTTCAACATCAAGCTGTTCTTGTTCTCCACTGCTTATTGGCTTCATGCTAAACTAAGCTAATGGCCTTCCAGTAGTAGCTGCCTTTTAATGAATTATGAGTGGCGTACCACTGTCCTCCTGTAAGTCTAGTCAGGAAACTGCAAAGTGCCAAAGCGATTCATTTAATGTGCAGAAATGTACACTGGGAACCCTCTCACACTGTACTTTTTCCTTTAGCTTATTCCCAATGTGATTTGCTTTAATTGCAATCTTTCATATTGCAATGATCTAATAAAAAGCACAAGGAAGCATACTGAAAAACTGTTTATGCTGCATTAAATAAGTGGTAGCACAACTAATAATGAGCAACAGAAACAAAAGATGATCAAACTCGTATGTAGTAGAATTCCTGCCAGGAGCCCATAGAGGCCTTGAGTAAAGGCTGATTACTTTTGCACAACAACTTCGTGTTTAAACAAATCTGTACTGCTTTCCTAAGGACTAATAAAGCATCAAGCAGGCATCAAGCAGGTAGAAGTCCTCCGCTCCCCCAGAAGCCCGTGGTGGTTCAGGCCGGGCAGCCTACAACATAAAAGGCACGTAAAGGAAAGAGATCCTGAAGCTAGCCTTGGCTGCACCAAAGCTTTGTTCTCATCTTCAAAGGCTACGCGTCTCTTTCACTGGTTCAAAATCAACAGCCACAAACACACAAAACTCAGAAAATGAGATACATACAATAACGTATTGAATTCCCTCGCACCTTTTTCACACGGTGGGCTTTTGATAAACACAAACTCTTTGATAATTTTTTTGTTGTTGTTGTTGTTGCTGATGGCAGTTCCTGGTGTTTTAATTTACTTGTTTGTTTTTATTTTTTAGTCCGTGCTCGTGCATCTGTGTGCGTCCTTATTCTGGAAGCCTACCTTACAGGTGCGCCTCTGCTCTGGGCGGGTTTCAGCAGGACGGTGACTGTGCTGTCTGTCTGGTTCAGAGAGGTCTCCTGGTCATACGCCGGCATGGAGGGAGCTGAGAATCAAAATCAAACACAGCGCAGCAAAAGGTAACACAACTGAGTTGCAGTGAACATCCACTTTTATCATCCTTCGTGCCTCATGACTCATTCAGCTCAGAAAGAAAGCAAAGCCAGTTGTCTCACTTTTACACTGAACTCTCTTCATAGCAACATAATTTAATCATTAAGTGTGACAATCATGACAGGGAAGTGAAACAGAAGCTGCTGTCACAAAAGTATTCACAGTTTCTGGCTGAGAGAAACTATAAGAGGTGCACACACATCAGGGAAAAAAAAAACTGCAAAGACTAACAATTGTTTGAAATGACTCTTAGTTTATGGAAACTAAATGATCCATGACCAATCAGACATTTCTTTGACATCTACTATAATAGCCACACATACTCGTGTATTAGTGGGCGAAACAGTATAAACACAGCGTTTTTGTTCATTTATTCGAAGTCTTGGATCAAAAAAGGTGGGTTTAGCTTTTGCGGCATAAAAATTGCGTCGGTTTGTGAAAACAGCAGCACAGTCCAAGCACACTCCCTTCACATGTTTAGGCATAAAATGGTACTTATTCAACATCTTCCACACACTGTCTGGCCACGCTGTTGACCCTGCTGACCTGAAATCTTGGTGGTGAACTGGGTGATGACAGGGGGGCCGTAGCCCTTGGCGGTGCTAGCGCGCAGGGTGAAGGAGTATGTGGAGCCTGGGTAGAGGCCGGTGAACATGTGGGTGGTCTCGTTGCCTAGCTTCACCACCTTCCCACTCTGGTTAGAGAGGTCCAGCTCAGGGTCAAAGGAGCTCACCGCCTTGTAAGAGATCTAGGAAGTGAAAGAAATGAATATTCTGATGGAGGCCTCTGGTACTCCGAGTTTAGCTTCTCCTATGCTGAGGACGATTTGTATTCATACAATGAAACCGTTTCATGTTCGAGGCATCCAAGTGGCTCAGCGAGCTGAAACATTTACTGTACTCACTGTGTTTAGGTTTTGTATCGTGTATCATGGTGGTGTGAGTTATCACATTTCTGCTCTCTGCACTACTCAGTAAGGCCAAAATCCCATGAATGGATTTTGAAAGTCTCATCTCGCACTTCTTCGTGCATATCTTACATAAAAACACAGAGAATGAAATCTGTCCAAATATCCACCAATAGTTCTCATTTGTTATTTATTTCATTACTTGGAAAATGCGCCAGCGTGCGTACAAAAATATGACCAGCAGCAGGATATTAACAAGAAGCACAAGAGGAACTGTTCTAAACCTGATCCTGAACGAATCTGCAGAATGGTAGCAGCTAACAATAACATCCACTCACAGCAATTAAAACATGGTTAAATATTTCATGGTTACAGCAGACAATGAAAACACATAACTAAGTCTCGTCACAGTAATTAGTATAGTATCGTAGTTTATCGTCTGTCTCACTGTCTAAACAAGACTGAGGACTCTTGGTGCTTTGAACAATCAACCAGACGACCTCCTTACAACATTTTCACAGTGCAAGAATGCATCATTTTGATCCCCGTGAATACATAATTTTACTAGTACAGTGATTGATTGAGATACTTTAGACGGATTTGATTTCCTCATAGCAGCGGTCGTATTTGACTTGGACTCAGACAAAGCTGGACCCATCATCATGCCAACACTAGCAACCTATCCTGTCTGTACTACCCAGCCTTTGATGTGAATGCCACAAAGCAATAATGAAAATGTAATCTCTTGTTCCCTTTATGTGGGAGTTTTTGAATTTTATGCCAACAAGGCCTTTCGAAAATTAGTGTTACACGAAAACGCCGTGGAGTGGAAGCGTCTGGTTGCAGCGGTTAGACACACGTGTAAAAACCACAGGTACCTATTTTCCTAGCAAAGCTGATGCAAGCTTATGGGTTTCAAGGAGAGAGGAAATACTCTTAATGTATTCCTTTTCCATTAATAAACACAGGGCGCTCTGGAGGGAAGCATTAAGGTGAGTGCTTTTGCTAATATCCATTTTGAATAATTCTAAAGTCCCACTTTAAGAAAACGCCTCTGCTCGTACAGGAAGACCCCCATTATAATTCCAATTAAGGAACACAAAGGGAGTTTGGAGTACTACATAATTTGTGTCCATCAAGTTTTTTGAAATGCTTCAAGGCCTTCTCATTTAGTCTTTGTCTGTGAAATGAGTCTGTGATGCCAAATCCTATATCATAACATTTCAGGGAGATGAATTGGAAATGACTTGTCAAAACTGGGCACATGGACAGGCTGTTACGATTCGAATGGAACTGACGGGAAAAATAATTGCCAACATTTGAGCAAATTAATTTGGCTTGCTTGGTATTATTACTTCACCTGATGTATAAATTTTTTTTCTTTAAACTGCTTTACTTTTTTTTTTTTTTTTGCAAATGTCAGTTAAGTATTCATTAAATATAAATTTCTGTAATCACCAACACCTTAATAAAAAACATTTAAATAATTAAAAAAACAAAAACAAACTGTTGATAGAAATAGGGAAACTAAAGTGGAATAGAAACTCACAAACTCCTCTAAACTCCTTTTAACAGCTTTATTCCGAGCTTAACCCTCCTCACCTGCAGTTTTTATAAGAACTGTGGCTTTTAAAGAAAATCAGTATTACCTAAAAGTACTTTTAATTTTCAGAAAATACACTTTATTTGTTAATAACATGTCATTTTCTGAAAAAAAAAAAAAAAAGAGCGATGCAGAGCTTTTATTTGACAAATGTAAAATGCTACTAGTGAATGAATTTGTACTGTTAAATATGAAAAAAATAAATAAATTCTGCTTCACAGCTTCAAAGCTGCTGGGTCATGTCTGTCTGGAAAGTTGTCAGTTAAATGGCACATTCAGTGAGCTTGGTCAGAAAGGAACGGAGCTGAAATCTCTTTGATATCAGGGCTTGTCAGACGTATTTCACATTGAGCCTTTTGATGAAGTCAATTCAAAGCAATGACCTGACTTATAAGAAGTATAGGAGGAATACCGCCAGAATACTTTGTGGGTTATGTGGATATTCATACTCTACAATACTCTAAAATAAAAGCTGCGAAAAATAAAAATAACAAGATGACTTGTGAATTGTTATTCTAACCAGACACATTACTATACTGTTACAGCTCTCAAAGACACAGCGAGGTAATTGCTGCAGCAGATGAATATAATACCCTGAGGTAGGTATTTTAAAGCCACACATTTGCCTCAACATAAATATGAGTGAACCTGACAGAGCAGCGATTCAAACCATGCCATTTGCCCTGAATGCTTTCACTTGTACCATGAAATTTTAAAAAGATAAACAACTGAAACATGCAGCTCTAAAAGTGATTAAGTGTGCGCTAAACCTACAATTTTTATGGACACTGGTTTCCCTGCACCTTTAAGTGCCCCGGGGTTGTGCATGGGATAAAACACTGCACCACATGCCTGAACAAACACAACAGTGTTGTGATCCGGACTTTAGGGCTGCGCGCTTTGATTGAAAAGTCCCCAGTGGAGCCGGCACAATTTCTATTTCATATTTCATTCACCTCGGTCACCTGATGTCATGGCAGCAAACGCCACAACGTTTGTGTTCTTTTTACTGTTCAATCTCCTCGTACGAGAGGCACCCGCGTTGATGACAGCTAACCCACTTGAAATACCAAGTGTGAGCAAACAGTGACAAGAGAGAATCAACAGAGGAGAATCAATCTGTGGGAAAAGGCTGGAGGATTACTTCCACCTTAAGATCAATGTATATATAAAAAAAAATATGTGTGTGTGTTCGGAGACTGTTTCTATCACTGAAGACTCAACCCAGCTAGCAGGTAAGGCTGGAGGAGGCCGAGAGGAGTCTTATGTCAACATTAGCTTGGTGCTGAAACGTGATATGTGTTCGAGGTGCGTTTCAGGGTTTGGCATTTATTCTTTAGAGGTCGCACACGTGTCAAAGAACAGAAAATGATGGCCCCTTGCAGTTTCTTTCCTTTGTAAAATGTGAAACATTGAAAAATACTTGCTTCTATGAAGGACGCTAAAAATAATAATAATAAAAAGCTGATTTAAGTGAATCCTAATTCAAGTCTAAAGCGATCCGTCTGATTTCAGCCTGGTTTTAAAAAAACTGAAGCAACTGAACTGCATTAAAAGGCAACGCTGTGACCTCAAGTACAGTGACAACTCTGCAGCCAGTGCTAGCAGCTCCGTCGGGCTAAATGCTAATTGCATGCCCCTAATTTGAACAGGTGGGATGTTTACCGCATTCACCGCCCTCAGTTCTGCATGTCAGCATTTTAGCATTTGCTACATGCAATTACCAGAGAGCACAGAGTTGAGGTGAGGCTGATGGGAAGGTCATTAGTCTTTCGTAATGAATCAGAGAAATGAGTCTGACAATGGCGCTCAAGGAAATCAACCAAGATATCACAGTTCATCCTGAGGGAGATGTGAAAGTGGTGGGGCACAGAACCTGACCAAAGATATTATCACAAAAGGACAGAAACTCTGGCTAGAAGAAAAATAAAAAATGAACATCTGACGATACTTTGTGCAGAAACAGTGCGAAGACTGATTTCATAATGAATTAACCACATTAACCTGCTGATTCGCTGGCTTATTAACCTACACTTAACCTACCAATGTATATATCTTTTATGGGAAGGCTGATCAGGAGAATCACTCAGGTTAATCCAAACGTAAAAACTATCCAGGCTGATCTGACAGGATACGATGAGAGCAATGCATAAGGAATAATCAAATTTTGTTGTATGGGCTGTCCATACAAAAAATAAATAAATAAATAAAAAATTGCAAGGCCTTCAAAATTGATTCACTTGCTGAAAATTTTTGAGCATATTTCTGGCAGGACACAAAGAAATGCACATAATCAAATGAGAGACAGAAAATGGAGAGAGGACATCGGGACCCTGGATCTCAAGTACCTCGTACTGAGTGATGATGCCGTACGTCTGCGCCGGTTCCCTCCACTTCAGGACGATCTTCTCCTCGTATGCGCTGCCCTGAATGGAGTCCAGAGGAACGGCACCTGGCACTGTGGGGAAACCATTACACGTTTGTTTTCCTAAAAAAAAGCACACAACTGGCAGCAGAGTGGTAATTTCCGAGGCAGAAAGTAAAAACTCTAAACAGTGGAATGTCCTTGATACTCATTTTTTTCCACCATCTGTTGTTTGTGAAGTTAAAATGTTGTCAATACCAATTGGATGAAAGCCATTCCTACTTAGCTTTTTTTTTTTTTTTTTTTTTTTTTTTATATTATGCCTTCCCCAGCCCAGTACCTCATGCTGTTGTGCATAAAGCAATCAATAAAAGAGCTTTTCAAGGACCTACAGTACAGAGATGGCTATGCATGAGCCAAAGTCAAACACTTCATATTATTTGAAGGCATCTTTACTAAGAAACACAATGTGAAAGGTGTTCTACAGCAAAACCCAACACTTTTCAGGCAAATCAAACGCGTGTCACAAAGACGAAGTGCTGACCCCTGGGGAATAGCTGGAATCTTTCCACAATGTTTACTTGTGGTGAGATGTTGCACACAAAGATCTGCTCCCTTAACCCTTCAAGTGAATTGCGTGGATTTTGTGAGTGAAACAGAATGATGGAGAGATGAAGACTTATCTTGACGAATGCAACTACAGCTACAACCTGTCTGTACACTTTTTTTCCCACGGGACCTTAAACACACGGATCCAGAGCTTACACACACAGAAACACACAGCAGTCAGGCAGTGAGAAACAGTTGCCCCTTTCAAGTTTCCAACCAGAGATATCTGAGCCAGACATGACAAGACTCTCTTTTTCGTCAGCTGAGCCTGTTTGTTATCTGGCGGACGGGGGGTTCCTTGAGACTTCTATAGAGTTCATTTCCTGTGTCTGCTGAGGCAACGCGTGATAGCTTTCATCTTTGGAGGAGGTGAAACAACGATACAATACGGAAGCTCGCCGTCTGACTTCTGTGCGCTCCTGAAAAACATCTGGAAGATGCCAAACTTGCCCTCAGTGCAGGCAGCTCACGAACAGGCGGGATATCCGTCCGTCCACAACTTCACCTTACAACTTTAATGATATACATTTAATTCTACTTAAAGTTAAGAAACATTCATTGCTCATTTGAACTTGATGGTTTGATTTTAGCAAGACGCTGTTATTACAGGTAATTGATACGTCTTCTCAGCCAAGTACAATTATCCAAAACTGCTGCTGTGAATTCAGCGATGGAAATTTGATGACACCAGCTAATGTAAAATAAAAATAATGAAGAAAGTTGTAAAACATTTACTATTGTTTATGATCGCTCCAATTCCTTCAAAGGCAGGTTTACCAATGTGTCGGAATGTGATGAAGAAATTAAACTCTCTAAACTCTAAACAGGTTGGAATCACACATTATAAGTCATGAATTGATCAACTGCTTCTGAATGCAGGTTAATCCAAAACTCAGTATTGTAGTTTAGGTTTGATTATTTGAGTGCCAGGAGGGTCGGTTGTGTTTCACTTTATTTATTCTTGAACTAAACTAATATAAGATTGGCGGATCTTGTGTGTAGCTCGCGCGGTGTGTGTATTGGACGCCTCCATCACACTTACCGTCCTCGTCGGTCTGAACCTGGAGCTCCGTGCTCTCCTTGACCCCCTCCAGATTACGCAGCACCAGCTTGACACTGAGGTTGGTGAAGGGTGTCAAGTTGTGGATGGTGTGCTGAGGGTCGCGGCTCTCATAGCACACCTCTTCCCGGGTCTCCTCCTTGCCGGCCACCCTGGAGCGGTACTGGACAGTCAGGTTGTAGCTGTGGCAGCGGGTCACGTTGTAGCCCAGAGGCTCCCAGCGCACCGTCACCTGTTTGGACTGGATGTCCACTACCTCCAGCTTTCGTGGGCCATGCATGGGCTCTGGTGAGGCGCAACAAAGAGAGGAGTGTGAGCGTACATCAGAATACTCAATTAGGCCACATGAAATGATAGTTTCAATAAAATCAGCCAAATGATAAAAGGTCTGTGCCAGGGCACAGAGACAGCCGTGCTCTTTTGGGTCGCAAGAATGTGCCACCAGCTTTTTCGTAATACTTGAGACTCAGTCAATACACAGAAATACTATTTCCACTGTTTAAAGAATTTTACTCCCAGAAAAATATTTTTCTAAATGTTTTCAAAGCACACAGCCTGACACCGAGCCATTGCCACATCTCATCACTGTCTCTAACTGGGTCACACAACAGCTGCACGCAACAAAACAGCGCAGGTATGTTGGTGGAAACCCCTCAGCGGGAGGTGCATCATCCCTTCAGAGCGTGGGCTTCCTCTGCTCTTTCTTCCTTGTCCTCCGCCTTTTCCCCTCTCTATTCCATCTTGGCCAGCGGCGGTCAGCTATTAGCACCACATGGATACAGAGTCAGCCAGCCTGTCAATCCGGGCAGGACACAACCCCCACTGCCATCCTATCACCTCTAATCGCATATAGTGTGTCTCCTTAGCCTTTCTCCATTATCTCTCCTGCTTTCCTTCCACCTCCTCTCATTCTGTCTTTTTTTTTCTATTCCCCTTCTCTATTTCTTTCTGTGACTTCCCCCATTTTCCATTTCCCACTCTCTTTTTTACCTTGTCTCCCTGTACCCCCCCATCTATTTTCCCCTCTTGCTCCCTCTCTATCTTTCTTTCTTTCTTTCTTTCTCTCCCGCATGCTTTCCTACGGGAGGAAAGCAGCCCAAGCACAAAGTAATGGGATCAATTTCCATTCCAGGTTAAATTCGCAGTCCATTTCTCTGGAACTTAACACTTTACCACCTATTAGGAAGAGCCAGGGCTCAATTTCCCCGTTCCCCAGGAGACACAGTCCAGCAATTCAGGGGCAGCCACGGCAGCCATGTTTAACATTCTGGAGGTGCATTGGGCAGGTTGGAGTTGGCGGGGTGGGGGGTACTAGACTGACATTCAGGCATGTTCATTTCTACAGGCTGTGCAAAGGACATGACAAATAAGCACAAATCTGGAGAAAACGCTATTGGCAACCACAGATGTCAGGTCCCTAAATGTTCCTTTGTCGTCTTTCTGAACTATAACAGCCGAATGATCAACATCAATTGAGAATCCAGTCAAATGGAAGATCAAATCAATGTGTTGTGCTCTGGAAGATGCGAGACAGAAATTGTGTTTTTCTAGGAAATCAGGTCACAACATGTGACATATGACAGAAGACAGAAGCTTGAACAAGTTAGGGAGGAGAGCGGAAGGAAAAAAAAAAAAAATGAGGGCGAAAAAGCCAACCCACTGAGTTGAATGAAAGATGGAACACTTAGAGAAACAATGGATGTGATCTCTCCTGCGCTTTTTATAGTGCAGATAAAATAACATTATAAGGGCCTGAGAGAGGCTGAAAAAGAGATGTTGAAGACTGATGGGGGAAGGGATAGCGATGTGCAGCACATACTACATGCTACACGCGCACACAGAGGTCTGCAAATGATAAAATACTGCAGGGGAATGGTAGAAACAGCTTTTCTAAAGAAAGAAAAATACCAATTAGCCTCTCTTTAAAAGGAATCATCGCTATAGGTCTACATGGAATGAAGTAAGTCAATAAGCTTTGAGGGAAACAAAATATATTTTTTGGCCGATAAAGAGGTTTTACAGATGACAACTTTCAGAAATGCATTGGGGAAATGCATTGTAGGGGAAAGAGAGGAAAGGTCCAGAGGCCTTGTCTTTCATCAGGACCTGTTCTGGCGCCAAACAAGTCAAAACAATAAGCAGGAAAGAGAGCTATGCCACACAACACACACACCACACACACAACCTGTCTTAGGTATGAGAGGCATGGCACATGTTGTTTTGGTGGTTCTGTCTCCGACTACGTTGTTAGTAGGGCCGATGTGAATAAAGAGATTCCCCATCTGAAACCTGTGTCCGGATTACCTGATTCCTCTGTTCCACCTCATTCCGCCACAACAAAACCTCTCGGAAATGCTTATTGGAGCAGGTCTTTGAATTTGTGTGGCACCTTTGATACAACAATCTTCTGGCAGCACTGACCTTCTCCGATTGTTACATTTTGAAAGAAATGTTCATCTTAGGTTCAGACTAGTATGTAAGAACAAACATTCAGACTACGTGCAAGCTGTTCAGCCAAACTTGGGGGGGAAAAAAGAAAAAAGCTATGTGTATACATAAAAAAGTAGTCCACCATTTGAATCAAATGTAACCAGAGCAAAAATAGAGAGAATCCAGCACATAACTGGACAGAATTGGTGAGGGCAAACAGACTTTTTCAAAATCGGTTGCACTGTTGGGAAAGCCATCCAGAAAATAGAAGTTTAAACCCCTTTATTTGTGGAACTATCTGTTGGCTGCACTCAGTAGGCAACGGTTACACTAAAAGCACAGAGAATTGCAGGGTGGCCAGGCACAGAAATCAAATTAAACCAGATGCTCTCAAAGTGACAAATGCACCAAAGTGTGAATCGCAAGCAGACGTGCACAAGTGGCTAGGAGGGAAGTCTCATTTCTGGAGAAGCGTTTGCATCTTTGTGGAGCAAGATCCAAAAGTCCACTGCCCCTAATTCTGGCCAACGGAGAGAGGCCAAGGGGGGCGGGAAGCAGTTGAGCAGAATGGGATTGGGCAAAAAAAGTTGACCATACCTGATAAAAAAAAAAAAAAAGCAGGGTGAGGAGGTAGCAATATATTCGCATGTAAATCTGAATGTGGAAATAACAGAGACATTTTGCTGCCATACCACCAGTCACAGCAGAGGTGCATGAAACAATGCTGGCCATTTAATAAACTCCTATGGCTATTCTACAGTCTGTCCTTTGGGTTTTGTTGAGAAAAGGCTAATTGTTTGTTGCCCCACTGGCTCCCCGTGGTAGAAATGGCAGCCGTCTGAGGATGTGTAGCTGACGCCCGATCACAACTTGTACCCTATGACTCAGAATGACATCATCTGTTTGCATAAACAACAAGGTGCCTCATCCATTCCAGAGGCCAGTCATGGTTGACTTTGAAAAAGTAGGGAAGAGGAAAAAGGGAAAAAAAAATAAAATAAAAACACCTCGTACCCGCCTCTCCCTCTTAATCTGAAATGAACAGGTCACGCTGAATAGCTGGTAGCCTTTAAAGAAAAAAGAAATCCTTTTGTGTTTAGATGGAGCCTGTGCAGCAGTTTTCAAATAGTCCCATGAATGACAGCTGATGAGATGAGCCCATTACCCCCAGTCTGCTGTCACTGCTGGTTGTGTTTTTATTGACCGAGCAGTAAGAGGCTCCGTATCAAAAGCATAAGCACAAATCACAACAAGGAATAACAGAGCTCCGGCTTGAAATCCATACCATTAGCTTTTTCTTACATTTCTCACAAGTGATCGCACACAGAGGGCAACATTGGGTTGAGAGTAGTGAAAATATGACTCTAATATCTCTCCACTAAGACAGATATTTCCAGTGGAATAGAGTTATAATAATGGCTATGAAAGCATCCCTTGGAGCAGGAAATTACGGAGGTCTATCTTACGCCAGGGCACACAGATGAGCTCCAGTCAGAGCCAGATTGGTATTCCAAGCGGTGGACAAATTATCACCTGCCCTGCATTTGCTGATGTAATTGAATAATTTGAATTTGACATTTACATTGAACTGTTGGTGATTTTTTTTTTTTTTCTTATGTCATTACGGCATGACATTTAAATAATGTTTTTAGAAATTATCAACACATTATTGCCTCTTGTTAATTTGAATGGGACCTGCATGCATGTCGCTGCAGCTGAAGTGCTTGCACGAGTTCCCAAAATGTGAAAACAAAAAGCAACAAATAACCGCATGTTGCAGCCGTCTGTCCTAGAGGGGCCTTAAAATGGTGCACTTAGCCCCTGGGTAGAGCGAGACATTAGTCCTGGATGAAAGGAAACAAATTGGGCATGTCCAGAGCACAGCCACTTTAATGTGAGTGTGTGTGTGTGTGTGTTTGTGTGTGTGTGTTTGTAAATGTAAGGGGAAGTAGTGTGTGTTCTCTAGCATGTTTATGGCCTTATTCGAAGAGATTTTTATCAGACCCACATCAACAGGGAACAGAAAAGTCTGGCGCTGGCACGCCCATCTCCCTGCTCAGCAACCAGAATCAGCAGGTGGCGGTGATCGGTGGCGATGGGGGGCACTACTATTTCCTCAATGATTAGAAACTGCCCGCTAGTCAACGTGGGCCTTGAGCACAGACGCTGCCTCAGTGAGATGAGTTAGGGATGATGATCAGGAGGAACGACGCAGGGAGGGGAGGAGGGGTTGTTGTTTGGAAAGCAACAAAAACATAAAAAAAAAAAGCTTCAACTTTAACAGGATGGCATCCAGACTGTCAGATTCTTGCTGGAGAATGTCAACTCCGAATTGTCACACACGGGCTCCTTAGTGGAAGACAGTGCCAAAACGACAGCGAAGATTAAATCCTGGTCGGCGGGCTGTTTTCATGTAAAGTGTTCCATTTCAGGCGGTGCGGCCTGGTAGTGCCATCACTTATCTCTCCCCATTGCTGTGTGTTTTCCCTCTGTTCTGTTTGAGCTGGGCAGGATGGGAGGCGCAGACATTTGTTTGCCTCTTTCTATTACATCTCAGTGATAGCACAGAGGCCATTGAGGTAATGACATGGGTTTTACACTTAGGAAATCATTTTCATATCCCGCAGAAGCAAGCTGTAATGATAGCTTTTGATAACGGACAATCAAAGCTCCATCACCCTCCTAGAGTGCTCCTCCATGCAATCCTCTGGAGGAACAAACAGAAGAGGGAGAGGCGGAGGGAGCCACGTGTGGGTGGATGGTGGGTGAGGGGTGGAAAAGAAAGCTAAGACGTAAAAAAAGGCGGGAGGGCGGACGTGCCAAAGTTTTTGCTGCCATCAGAAGCGACAGGTCAAGCTCAGCAAAGAGGGGTTCCTGCGTGCACGCGTTATAATTGATAGCACTTTAAGACACTGTGCATGGACCTCTCGTGTTCCGATGTCAACCTCTACAGCCATTACAAAGTCGGAGACAAATGCCCACAGGCTGAGGACACACACGCACGCACGCACACACACACACACACACACACACACACACACACACACAGGTACTTTGCCCATACACCTCGGAGGCGTGGATAATCACAAGGATTTATTGAATGGTGGTGGTCGCTACTCACTCTATCAAGCCCTTCTTTATGGGCCTGTTGATAAATGGGACTGCCACATTCTGTGAGGATGGAGGGGGGGGTTGTGCTTCCAACACACTGAATCGAATTGAAGCTGCAGATTGAGCCTCGGTGTTGGACCGGGCCGAGCTGCCACCTTGTCTGATGAACACCCCGAGGCTGTAGAGGTGGAGATGAATGGGTGAACGCCTTCCCTCTCTCTTTTGCATCCGCCACCCGCCCGCCTCCCACCCCCCCACCTTTCCCCTTCTTATCCTCTTTCCCTCATCAGCTGTCTGTCTCAACCCAACTGGTTGAGACAGACAGCCCCTCCAGAGGTTGGTTCCTATTAAAAAGGAGTACTTCCTCTCCGCTGTCACTGTTTGCTCGTTGTGGGAACTGTCGGGTTCCTCTCTGCAACGCTGCAAGGTCTTGACCTTATTCTGTGAGGTTCCACGAGGTAATACATTTATGATTTGGTGGCAGCTAAATAAGACTGAGTTGAACTGAATGGAGCACTCAATAGTGAGGCAGAGTGAAGACAACCTTTACACACACAGGAGGGTGAAACATGACTCAAAACTCGTCCAGCCCTACAGAGACAACCAACAACACTCTGGCCACAAAACCTTTGAGTAAATATATACATTTCTTATTGAAAAGCAGTATTTACCGCTTTGGATTCAGGGTTTATTTTGTTTGGCGTTCCAACCTTTTTTCTTTTTTTGTTAAATCAACCCTACTTCAGGCCTTATGCTGTAAGCATGAATGAGTAGTCAACAATCTGACTTTTGAAATGGAGGAGAATATTCACATTCGACGATTGTGACAACGAATCCTAATTTAAAACATCCCCTTTGTTTGCTTCATCCACGGAGGTGTTGTCCCCATTTATGTTCAGTGGATAATGGAAAGACGCTTGACTAACAGCAGCAATTCGGTTTTTGTGTTTGTCTATGCTTTGAGACACTGAGAATAATAATTAAGAATCAGTTGGTAAAACGCACAAACGAGTGAGTACTGCCTTTGTATCATAGACATGAAGTGAAGCACACAACTCCGTGAATGCCAGATAATCCACTTATAATTTATACTTGCGAGGAACTGGGAGTTTCATGAATTAGCATGGGTTATGGTGTTTTGTAATATACTCAGCGTTGCAGTAAGAGGTTCCGCTGTTCATTTATCACGATGGTAGTATTTATCAGGGTGGGAATGAAGTAAGTGTTATCCTGCAAAAAACATCTGTGAAGCACTTGAGGTGATTTTTGCTTCAGATACCGAGCGACAACAGTTGCAAAACATGAAATGTGGCACTTCTTGGCTGACTTATCTCAAAAGATAGAGAGCGAATAAATATAAATCAATAAGCAGCAGCGTATAAAATGTCAGGAGCGTTTGCTGTTTTTTTGCCCCCCCCCCCCCATATCCCAGACCATTTAGAGGGATTAAACAAAGAAACACAGCAAGTGTGTCTCAGGAGTTAAAGGTGAGGGGGAAGTGAAAGTCCAGCCACCAGATGAAAACAAATTGGCAGCTGGGTTGATGGGAAGAGCAGAGGCAGGGGAGGTGGAACCGGTTAGATCAATCTTTCATTTTGTTTCGACCAATAATGCTGTGTGGGGATTGGGGTCAGGGTGACGGGTGCAACCCCCAGAAATCCTCCTTGTGCTTTAACAGATATGCATGCCGATGCGCACCCGTCTCCACTGACGGACCGGCCTTCGTCTTTCATGTTCAGGTTCCCGGTGAAGACGCCTGTGGTTAGAGCTTACAAACGGGGAGAGAACGCCTGACGGGGGGACACAAGCTCTACAGGAGCGATGGGGAGATTACCAAGGTGATTCTTCAACTTCAACACTTCCCAGATGGCCCGCGTGGCATTGTCATTTGTCGCCAAAAACTTGCATGTGTCACACTCAACTCAGGGTGTTACCAAGAGTGTAAATCAAAGCGAAGCGCTCGACTTTGTGAAATGGCTGCTGTGTTTTCTGAGCCACCTACTAAGGCAGATAGATGAGGTCTAAGATCTTGCTATCTAAGTGAAGGGGGGGGCATTATTAGGGAATAAATAGCAGCCTTCCTGACATTCCCGTCCTTTATCTGAGAAGGAGATGGGGAAATTTTCTTGAGTTAGAGTTATACAACCAGACTGAATGAGTGCCTCCTGGACGCCTTGCAAAGGGGAATGGGACATCTATAATTCAGCAAAAGGATGGAGAAAATCTGTGACAAAAATTACACCAGATAGGCCGTGAATAATTTAACATGGAGAATAGAAACATTTAAAGACCTCGAGAAGCATTTCAGTTCAAATTTAAAAACAGCTGGAAAAAAAAAAAAATGACTGACGAAACTACCGCTATTTATCATCCTCCCGTGGTTTAAGAGGTGGGGATGCAAACAGCGTCGGTGATAACTGTGAGGAGCTGAAGATGCTGCTCTAGTTGAGCCCAAATGTATGTGGTCATCACAGAGGGTTTTTATTTATTTATTTAATTTTTTTCATTTTTGCACGCACATCTCTTTTCTGAGTGTCAGTTCCTCCGTGTTTAGGAAATGGACAGATGGAGCGATGGAGATGAGGGAAATAATAATAATGAAACAGTGATAAATGTGGAATCTCGCTCCACTCTATTGTTTTCCTTTCCGGCAGCAGTTGTTTGAAGATGTGTCCTTGAGAAGAACATGAATTGCCTTTTGCGGAGCCAATATCATAGAAAACAATTCGCCAATCTACTTCCAACCCCCTGCAATAAAAAGACTTTTATTCCAGGTCTCCTATAACCTTCCCACACACCACAAACTCAATCTACCCTGTTTTCTATGACTGACAAAAGAACACAAATTCAATGGGCCTCAACCCAGTGCTTTTCATTTGCGGCGCAGTAATATATAAACCCTATAGGTCACATGACTGCCGCCTATTGTGCTTGGCGAACCAGACCAATGTTATCTGAGATAGTGAGGTGAAGAGGTGAGCTTCTATTCACTGGGTAACGCAACAATAGTATTAATTAGACCCATCAAATCCCAGCAAACAATGGCTTTTCCCTTCAGACCCAGAGAGACAGATCAGCTCCATCTCAGCCTATGAAATAATAATAATAATAAAAAAAAAAAACCCCAACACAAAAGCAGCACCAATCATTACGGGCCTCAATCAGGCAGTTTGATCTGTAGACATGAATGAGGCAATAAAGCTTGACAGGGCATCATTCTGCCTTTGTTGGTAAAATGTAAAGACCAAGAAATAGCAAGACAAAATATATTGGCACACTTAAACACCTCGAAGTAATATAAAGTGGAATCTGGAGCTAACCAGATTAGCAGGCTAACAATTATCCCCTGAGAGAAAACTACACTGGATCCTTCCTCCACTTCTCTTCAGACACTTTTCACACCTTTATTTTTCAGTTTTGCTGAATTTCTGACTGGAATTGGGCCTCTGGATCGCAGTACAACCTGGCACAAGTTCTTCAGATTGGAACATTTGAAAACTTTATGCGTAAGAGTCCTGTCCTGACGTCAAGCCATTTTTTTTTTTTTTTTTTTTTTGGACAAATTAAAAATACGTTGGCAAAAGGCTCTTTAGAGTAGAGATGGTCCTTTTTTTTAAGCCAAGTGAACAATGGTAGGAAAAAAAAGACAGACTAAGTAACATAACCTGTCTTATTAGTCAAAAAAGATTTTCCAGAGATAGACGGTTATATGATTTTTTCACGATGACCTCAGGGCTACTTTCCAGTGTTTGTGTGTGTGAGCCAGGAAGTCGGCTATTAATGACATTGAATTCATGGATATTAACATATTGTAATGTATTTTGATGTATTTAGACATCAAAACAACATCCACGAGTTCCGCTGCACCCTGATGGCACCACTCATTCGGCATGCAGCTATCCTCTCTAACCTTTAGTGTAAGAGCCAAAATGATTAATTCTATCTTGATGAAGATGAGCCTTCTGAATAAGGAGAGTTTTTTATTTTTATTTTTTAAGCATACATTGAACACTCATTGACAAAGTGATTCTATGATGCCAGATGCAGAATTAATTCTCATTGGCACTAAAACAGACCTGGTCTTTTGCAAATTAGGAGGCTGAATGCAAATATCCAACCTTGGTGTGGGTGAACATTAATTGCACAGCTCCTCCTCGCGCTCCACTGTTATAAACGACTGTTTAAACGAAGGCTGATCCCTGATTAATGCTGATTCCCTTGTGTTTAATAGCACTCAGTGCAACAGAATGGCAAAGTAAAAACAAACAGATGAGACTACACCCACATGGTGCCAGAGCGCAGATGGAGACAACTTATAGACGGAGATGTGGAATTGGCAGAGGCTGAAGTCTGAGCAGGTGTTTGGACCCAGCATGGACATCATGTACTGCCATTTTCGAAAAGCGCCTGCGAGCCAGTGGGAGAGCAAAGGCTAAAGGGCGGAGCTAAAGCACATCGGACAGACTGTTTGTCTACGATGGAAACGAGTATGAAATTATCCCATCATAAATAAGTACTGTGTGGAAATAAACACACCATGCAGAGACCTTACTCTGACTCAGTCAGCAAATGAGTTTAGTTGATTTGATTTACACACGACCGGGATTTTCTCAGCCGGTATGCGTGAAGACAGGAAAGTTCCAGCAAACACTTTCCCACACAGATATGAAGTACAGCTCGGACCGCTGGGGAGTAGTTGTTTAAGAGTTGCCTATCTGCCTTCTTCGTGTGGGCTGGAAATGGTTTCTCTGTGTGAGATGGACTCTCAATAGTGTTGCTGAAATGCAGAGCACCCTGCTGTGATCCTAGGGCATCACCTGATATTACACTGACTTCCTTCAAGTAGCACTTACCAGGCGTGGAGCACTGTGAAGTGGTAAACAACTTCACACAGACACAAGTTTCTCATAAAAAGCAACACAGTTACCAAATGCTTTTCTCTCTTTTTCTTTCAGAACAATTTGGAAAGTGATTTCGGCCTGTAGGAAAAGAGGAAAATGAGAAATTGTAACAAGTTGGGAAATTTGACAGTGCAAAGACATGAGGATTTGCAAAAGCAAAATGTTGTTTGAATCACTCCGCAAGCCCTTGAAACCCACAAATAACCCCTGAAAGCAATCACAGAGCCTTGGATAAGACATTCTTTTGATGTTCACTCAGAAAGTAATGAAAGTGCTTCATGGGAAAGAAATCTTTCAAGGCTACCCCTTTCTTCCTCCTGCTTCTGAACTGAATTGATGGCATCCTTGCATTATACATTCCCCATTTTACAGAGATTGAATTAAAACATCCTTTGTCATCAGAAACATTGCTCAGTTTGTGATGTGACCAAGGCATGGTAATGAATAATTATGCAAGAGACGGCGTTTTAAAGTGGCCACAGATTTTCATTAGCGCCTCCAGACAGCAGCGCAGGCAGAGGGGAAGCTAGTCCCTGGGCCTGTCTGTATCAACAGTGATGTATCACACAGCCTCGTGAGTGTTAACCGTTCAATTAGGAGCTCTGCTGAGGCCCGGCCTGTCAGCGGGGAGGACCAGCAGAGAGTAGGACAAGATCAAGAGCTGCTTCCTCAAACACACTTCAGGGGCCAGGGCCATCAATCTCCCCGGCTGCGACAGGCAGGGTGGCCAAGGGGCAGGACCTCAGCAGAAGCTGCGCCTGGCGCCGAAGGCCACACAGGTAGGGCCATTCATCCCTATCAGGCTGACTAAAAATGAATAAGCTGATGACCTTCACAGTGGGAAGAGGGGGTTACACCCTGGGCAGGGAAGGGAGAAAAATCTCATTTTCATCAGCATTTCTCTGGACACCAAACAGCATTAGCCATGGAAACTGCTGAGCCCGGGTTTGTTTTGTTCCCCGAGTTGGCATCCTGGTACAGCATGGGAATTTAGCTGGTTAATGTTGTGAGAAGGACAATTTGTACAATATCATCAGGCATTCTCAAAGTGTTTATGTACATGTTTGAGTTTGAATGGCACACAGTGTAACAGCAACATAATGGTCCAAATTTAAGGTGCCACTCCGCTTCACACGCGATATCAATCTGTGTTGCTGATGGATTAAGAAGCTTGCAGAGCATTTGGAATGAGAATTAGGCTGAATAAACGAGTAGTGATAAAGTTAACCATGTGCAGGGGCAGTTTTTCTGCAAACTATAAATCATATTCATTACTGTGACGCACAGCTGTTCCAAACAGCCAGAGGAGTTAAGAGTTAAAGGGGTTGTTCTTTTGGTTCACAGGTTTGATCAGTTTTTCTTTTACATTTAAAGCTTCAGGAGTATGCACAGCTTTAATTGATCTGGGTGTCCACCGCAGAGACAATTAATGTCCACATGCCAAATACCTTAATGATGATCTATAGGGGCAAACAATGGAAGCATAGAGGGCTTTGTCTACTATGGAAAATAATTGCCTAAGTAAATTGGCAATGATATATGTTGGGCAATTCTGAGTTGCAGTTATTTGCTTCAAATGCAATGAGGCTTTAGAGAAAGCACAGCATTACCAGTTACGGAGCCCTGATGGCTATTTATTGTATGCAGGGGTGATTTGTATGCTTTTTGAAATGTTTTGTATGCAGGACTAAATTAGGAGCAAACACAAACTCAACACAAGCTGAAGTTAGCAATAAATGAATAATTATAGAAAAACCCTGAACTGCTTTGACCTCTGTTCTCACGATTGTTATAAATTTCCGTATCTCTATCCGTCCTTATCAAAGAAGAGTACTTTTGTTCTCTGATGCACGGTTCTATCGTTGTTTTGGGACTCTGATGAAAGCAACCCTCGTTTTTCACCCATTAGCCGAAACAGAGGTGTTATCTTTGTTTCTAGACACAAAGCAGCTAATCTCAGATTTTTTTCCCCACTTAAAAGGCACAGAAGGTAACTTCTGCTGGTTGAAGCTTCATAATAATAATAATAATAATAAAGTAAACAAAGACGCCATTTGGTGGGAGCACATGATCATGTGAGTTGTCTTAGCCACACTTGTTGCCACATTCTCATTGTTTGGATTCTCTGTGTCAATGGTTCAGGAGGTTTTCGGCAAAAGCCCAATAATTCATGGAGGAGGTGTCTCTTCAAAACAAAGAGACCTGCTGACTAAGAGCAGGACAGTTTCATGACATATCACACTGTGTGATTTGCACAGGCCACCTTGGAGGAATGAGGAGCAGAGCTGCTTAACATTTGCTCAGCTTTTTCCCTTTTAAAACTTAAGATTCAGATGCCCAACAACTAAATTCCTTCATCCGGGTTTAAATATGTGGTTAAAAATGACCACGGTGAAAAGGTGCATCTTAAAAATGTGGAGGAAACATAAAAAGTTCATTTTGACCTTCTGACAGGCAAAGCTTATGTGCATTGGAGATACGACACAGTCGGGCAATAAAATGAAACAGACCATTAAGATCATGGATTTTACTACATCCGAAAATGTGAGTGTGAGTGCGTGTGTGAGCGTGCGCGTGTGTAGTCATTCTTAAACATTTTAATTGAGAAAACTTTGTCTTTGCATATTTGCATTTCATATTTATATTATTTCTGCACACAATGTACTTGTGTTGACATAGTAGTCCTGAATTTGGTGCATCTCGAAGGTTTGCATTATGCAAGTGTCCTCGATTTCATAAGATTTTGCACGACATTGAATGTTTTGATGTGTACAAGGTAACCGCGCTTCCATGACGTTCAAGACTGAACTCCAATCAACACATTATGTTCCCCTCGCAGTATGTTTCACCTTTGAATATGAATGGATTGACAAAGTTAACTCTAGTTCACTTGTAAAAGTCGGAGAAAATCTCTTTGCGTGTTCGAGTTGGTTTAGCTTCTGTGTTTACCCGTGCTGCACGCAAATTCACAACCTCTACAACATCATCTGTGATCTGGTTTAGGAGAGTTTT
The DNA here is from genome assembly GCF_900963305.1 of Echeneis naucrates. NCBI lineage: Eukaryota > Metazoa > Chordata > Actinopteri > Carangiformes > Echeneidae > Echeneis > Echeneis naucrates. The sequence continues at coordinate 17,431,690 of NC_042527.1, read as the reverse complement.
CATGTGGCGCTGCAAAACAACCAAATGGAACATTTCCCAAAATCCCATAGGTGCTTTGTAAGTAACTGTATTTGTTGGCCTCACCAGCACATTTGGTCCTGGCCCTCAGGGGGGGTCCTGGGGCCCCTGTGCCTCCTTCTAGAGGTCTGGTCAGCAGAACGCTGATCTCATACTCTGTGTCTGGGTCCAGGTGGCCAATCTTATGTGTGGTCTTGTCTACAGGCTGCAGGTCGTACATGGTTCCTGACACCGTGCGGTACTCCACCTCCCTGTCGATGATCGGACCGTCGCCGTTGATGGAGTTGGCGTTCAACTGGATCCAAAGATACGTGGCGCCAACAGCCGTCAGCTGTGGCGGCGCGATAGGCACGGGGGGCTCTGGGGAAACAAAAAGTTTTTGAGTGACGTTAGATAAACGTAGCACAATGGCAAATTTGTTAAAAAGTCTTTGCAATACAGAAACCAATTATGTATTTTTAAGTAATTTAAGCAAAAAGAATTGCCATTCTTGGGAAACAAATGGTTGAACCAAACAAACATGATGCTCAAAATCAATTTGTTCTTTTAGGCAATCAACCACATCAAAATTCCCTTGAGACACACGAGGAGTATCTTCATGTTTTCCAGTAAACAAGGCATCCAAGGAGATTCATGCAACAATCAATAGTTCCAGATGAATGGAATATCTCATCAATATCTCACAGTAAACTGACTGAGTCCTGTAATTACACACATTCTGAAAGTGACGGCAACTTCTAGCAGAGGTGTGAACAAAGTCACTTGGCAAATGCTGCTCCCATTGAACAACTTATTGATTTCAATCAGAGGCCGTGTATGGAAAAGGCTGTGGTAATTGATAGTTACTGGAGTTGTCATCTCTCGATTTTTCAGAATCCGAAGCTGGTTTAATCTCTCAGCTCATGACGGCTGCAGAATGTTGGATTTCTTTTTATATCTAAAAAGCTTTATGGAAAGTCTAAAATATAACTTGAGTCAACTCTTTGTTGACGTATTCCGCATGTACTTCAGTTGCTACGTATGATGCGTGATAAATAGGTGCAGAATAACGTTTTTGTCGATCCAGAAAGGGCTGATTATCATTCCAAACCAGAAGTAGCATTTAGTCTGTATCTGCGTTTATGTGCTGCCCTGGCTGTTGGTCTTAATTACCTATTCAACATTGACTTTTTAAAGTAATTAGTAACCATAGCTGTCAAATAAATGCAGCGGAGAGATTTTTATTTTCTGCTAAATAACTGAAATAGTTAAAAATGTTTGAAAAATCCACAATATGATCGAAATGACTGAAGTCGAACTGAGAAATTGTCATGAAACTTCTAATTCTAGCAATGAGTAGGGTGAACGGCGTGATGGTGGGATCAGTGATGTTTGAAAATACAAGAGACACATTTTCTGACTGATTTCTGACTGCTGTTCATGGAATTGAGGCTCTTTTTTTTTTTTTCTCCCCCCAATTAAAATTGGAATGCATCTATTCTTGGGTTCTTTCCAACTTCGGTCTGTGTGTTTGGATACTTCTAAAAACTAATTTCAAATTCTTCTCTTCTTTTATAAGTTTATCTTTTTCAGACAAGTGTGTTCAATGTCAACATCAAAGCTGACCTTTTTTTTTCTTCTCTGTTATATCACCAATATTTGTCTCATCTTTACCTAAACCTTGTGCCATTTCTGGTTTAATGAGGCTTCTTGAAATGTCAGAGATGTTATTTCAACTGTTATTTTCAGGATTGCATTATTATATAACTGGTGGGGGGGGGCAATGTGGCAACACTTTAACATGTTTTAAGACATACTTCCAGTTTAAGTCTGCGGGAACATTTTGTTACTGATGTGTTTCGTGTTTTCACGTCACCTTTGACAGACATGTTTACATAGAGAGTCGCAGTCACGTTTTCAACCTGCAGAGTCCTCCACCTTCTCACTCGGATGCCTCTCATGCTTCAGACAGCGTCTGCAGGTGTAACATGAAACTACTGCCAACAAAGAGCTACAACCGGCAGCCGAAGCAATGCTTAGGAATCTGCCCTTGTCACGTACTACAATAGTTACACAGCCCAGAGGCCACAGTGAGCATCCCTAATGAGCGCACACATGTAACAGAATAATGCCAGTCGACTGGCTGCTTCTCGTGGAGTTGTCATGGAGAGGGAGAAGTCTTCAGGCACGTCAGGAAGAGGCTGAGGTGTCCGACAGAGAGCTGGAGGCTCTCCCTCAGCAGATGGTTACCCCACGATGACCTCAACCGCGGCTACCTAAACTCCCACTAATCCGAGTTTCCAGCGTTGCTGTCAAACATCACCTGGAGCGAACCAGCTAATCCAGCGAGTCCTCAACCAGAACTCGCACGCGGCGCCCCGGTCTGCGTGCCAGAGCCAGACAGGAGAGTGAGAGGATCCAAAATCTGGGTGGAGCAACATGCTTGTTTTGATGAGCCTTTTACAGTCTGTTACATCTTCAAAAGGGGTTTAAGTGAATTAAGTGCCACTATGCTCAAATGCATCTGAACAACAGAAATAAAACTCATTCATGGCATGGCTGTGTATCAAATCATATTGATAATGTAATAGCATTTTATGTCATATTTTATTTGGAGAAAAGATAACCAAGATTTTGTTGCAGTTCTCTGGCTGCTTTGTTTTGTTTAGTTTTTCTCTCTCTTGAGAAAAGCAGATGGCCTGTCCAATTAAAGGACTAGATGTAATTTCTTTCATTGCTTATTAAGTGTCTTCATTCATTAAAGAAACAATTAAATGTTAGAACTTTGTAAAGGAAGTTAGTGAAAGAAAAAGAGAGAAATCTGGAAAAAAAAAATCTGTTGTTTTTCGTTTAATAAAACACAATCTGGCCTTGTAGGAGGCGAGCGCTGCAGGTTTTTACCAGAATTTATCGACACAGTTGTCGATAGACTCATTCTGTGGTAACACCTTGTGATACACAGGACCAAATGGCCGTCGGAATATGACAAAGGTCTCTTGCTGCTGACTCAATCATGACGGGCTCACGGGATGACAAACTTAGCAACACAAAATCTGACCATTGAAGTCATGAGACTGTATGGTATGGCCATCAGCTTCCCTCTCACATCATTTAAAATGATTACTGGAGACACTATCTGACTGTAGGATGCACATGTCCGAGGCATCAAGTACGAGCTCTTCAGTCATCCAATCAATCTTTATTCCCTACAGAGAACGTGCTTTTCCTCAACAATGATGCATGGAGGCCACTGTTGCCATTCAATCCCCTGTTCGGCGTAATCACCTGAGACCACTTCAGCAACAATGCAAGTAGCATGACATATTATAGCAATAAGCATTTCATTTAACTCCGATAAGTTATTGCTTCACGAAAGCAAGAGCCTGTTATGGTGATGAAATCGTTCCTGCAGGTGCAGCAATCCCCCGTTCAACCGCCACAGCAGACGGATTACTCTGCTGAAATACACTTAAGTGCTGGACACTTTAGGATATTAACAACTCAGTTCCCACCGTTTAAGCCGCGGCTTCACCGAACCGAGCCCTTTTGCTGGCTACAGCGGGGCAGCGGTGAGGGTATGGCACAGTGGTCAGCGAGCAGCTGTTGCCGTGATTTTAAACCAGCCAGCTGCGTCCTGCTCCACCTCGATACATGTCTGCCTGCCTGCCTGCATGCCAGGACGGGCGCGCACACACCAACACATGTACACTGTTGCACCAGAAGAAGAAGAATACATTCAAGCTGAAACTGCAACACTCATTGTCCTTGGTCATTATATGCGAATTTTTTTTAATTGGTGGGGGCGTGACATTGCTTCTTTTGCCAAACCACAGTCATTAATACAACACAGTGGGAAACAGAAAATTCATAATTATAATCACAAAATGGAACTACTTATTGTTTGGCTTTTCGCCACTTCAATGATAAATCAGTCCTCAAAACTAATGTGTGGGTTTCCTCCGTCCAAAGACATCATGTTTGGGTTAACTGATGACTCTAAATTGTCCGTAGGTCTGAGTGTGGGTGGTTGTTGGTCTCTGTCTGTGTGTTGGCCCTGTGATGGACTGGCGACCTGTCCAGGGTGTAGTGAGTGAGCTGGGATTGGCTCCGGCAACCCCCCACGACCTGGAAATAGATAAGCGGTAGAAGATGTTGAAATACAAGAGGAGCTCATTACGTTGTGTGCGCTCCTAATTGGGCTGCTGCGTGTGAAGAATTGATCTGCTCCCGATATGAGAAGAGGTGGCCACGGAAAAAAAATGACAGGCTCAACTGGCCGGCCTTCGATTTTTTTGTGGCTACTCTCATTATTGCAGACATGGCGGCGCCTCTGCAGACTTGAGTTTGATAGCGTGACCCAGAATCCTACTTCGGAGCAGAGGGCTCCAGGTGATTCCAACCAGGCCAAGAAAAGAGCCAGCACTTGGACAGGATGTAATTACCCCCGCTGCCGCCGCCCCCCCCCCCCCACCAGTTTCAGAACCACTGGCTGCACTACAGGAGAGCCCATCACCAGGGGAAGGGGGAACGGGAAAACCGGCGCTGCGCTCGGCCAATCTGAACAACGCTCTGGAAATACATGCCGTGCACTTGCAGATAGGCGTATAAATCTGTCTGAATACTGGCATGAAAGCAGAAGTGATTATCTGGGATAATCAAGCATTCACTCTCCTCATGTTAAAGAAAAAGGCAGTGTATGGTAATGAGGGTGTATGTGGCGGGGGGGGGGTGTGATACCGTGTGCGACTGTAGCAGCCTCATAATCCACAGAATTGCTCCACGGTCACTTCTCCAAAAACGAGTCACGGAACGCAGCGAACACACATTTAAAGGAGGATTTACGACTCATACACTATGCTAGGAGGGTTAAGCTCTTGTTTTACGACTGCTACGATAAGAGGAGATATCAGCTTTTTTTTTTTTTTTTTTGCTTTTTTTTTTTTATGTGTGACACTACCGTGAACTGTGAAAACGCCTCTTTTCTTCCTTTGACGACTTAGCTTATGTCGGAGTCATTGGGGTGTGAAATCTCTGCAGAATTCAAAATGGATTGTGTTACAAGAGTCGATGAATTCCTAAATCTAGACAATTACTGCATTTGAAATATTTATGACAAAAACACTTAACATTTAACTGGTTTGACTTGTTAGAGAAAAGTGGGAGGGGGATAAAAAAAAAATAATAATAATCAAGTAACAAATTGAAAGCAGCAATCAGCAGCAAAAATATCGCTGTCGAGTGAGTAAGTGTAAGTGCGAGGATGTGCGGGTGATTGGGCTGCTGAATTTATGCACAAGTGTGGTTTAGAAAGCCTCCAGTGTGTCAGTAAATTTTCTCTGAGCACACCACTGAAGCCCACTGATACACTCGGGCAGAGAGACTTTATCTTCCTTTTCACTCTGCTGTGTCTGGACCTGGCCATTCTCACATGATTGACAGACCTCAATCTGGACAGCCAGGATTAAACCTATCAATCACATAAAGCTTGGAGACAAAAAAAAAAAAAAAAAAAAAAAAGAAAGTAAGAAAAAAAAAAAAAAAAAATCGGAGCAGTAAATTCAATTGAGAGCACAGGGAGAAAATTGAGGTGAAGAAATATAGAAGGCCATTACCGGGCTATAGGGCTGTAGGAAAGTGAGGCCTTGCAGGATTTAGTTTCAGACGACTCCATAAATTCATATCAAATGACTGCAGGAGTGAAATATCAGGGAGGTTACTGTAAACCCTGGTGCCTCTTGCCTTTGTGATCTTTTTGGGGGTATTGTGCTCAGTCAAGGACAGCCTTTGCAGGGGGAAGTATTAAAGTCCTCTGGATAACAAATCAACATAAAAAGATAGTATTTTTAGTATCGCCTGAGCGGACATTTTCATCTACGAACGCGCAGCACTTCCTGTTTATATCCAGTTGACATTGCTGTGCACATGGAGGTCGTGTGGATGGGAAAAACGCTCCCGCTGTTTTAGACTGCTTTCATTCAGATAGGCCCGTGTTTGTGTCTCGCTCTGCTTCAGGGACCAATACTTACGTTTTATGGTTAGCTCGCCATAATTGGACACTCCAACCCCTTTGTCGGAGTGGACAATGCAGCGGTAGCGACCTGAGTCACCCTTGGTTGTGTTCTCCACATCGAAAGTGCCGATGAAGCGGCGGTTGTTCCAAGGTTTAGTGGCTTTCATCGGAGCCTCCCGCCCAGCGATGCCCTGTTTGGATCCGAGACAAACACACGAGTGAGCCTTGAATACGGAAAAAGGTTTAATAAGCAAAGTGGCCTGACCTTGTGCGCTTCAGAAACTCCTGTTGAGTGCACTTTTTCGGCCCCATCTCTCGTGCATGTTCGTGTCCTATCATTCCCATCGGTGGCTGATAGCAGGGAAAGCATTTATCACACGAGGATGCACGCGCACATATACTTGCGAGCACGCAGTGGGCTCTCCCCAGCTGTCACCCCTCACAGCAGGCAGATGGGGGACATTTGCTCATTAGAAATATTTCTTCATTACTGTCATCAGGGGACTTCACTTAATGTTTGTTTTCCTGCTCCTGTGCTAATGAGGACGTGTTTGTTAAAATGATGGAGTACCTGGCAGAGGACCTTTACCCGGCGTCATGCTCCCACTGATCACATGTGTGACAGCGTGCTTAGCAGCAGAGCCGGCAGGGTTATGTCTGCCAGATGCACTACCTTTGCTGCTCGGAACAAGGTCAATTTTAGAGTGCTGTGCAACTCGGTTGTGCCGGATATAGTCCACAGTATCCACAGAGCCCATGACTATGTAGGTTAAGACCATGGTGCGGTGATCTGAAACAATTGTAATCCCCTGCCTTCCAGATGCAGAGGCCTCCGGAAGCACGGCGAGCAGGTGAAATACGAAGAAACGCTAAAGCAAAATGGGAATGTGTTGGCTTGATTTCATTGATATAGACATTAACGAAGACACGTAGTTTTCTGAGAGGAGCTGTCAGAAGTGGGAGGGAGACAGGCTGAGGGTTAGAATCCGAAATTAATGAAAGTCTATCCAGCATTTCATAATATATATATTAAAAAAAAAGAGTTAAGTAAGCAGCAAATGTGCGCCTACTGACTGGTAGCAGAGCATGATGCAAAAGTAATGTTAATAGTTAATAGTTCAATTGATTTAGAAATTCAAGTGATTTAGAAATGCAGTTACCTCAAGGCTCTTTCTTACTTTGGATCTTAATAATTTCATTTCTAACCAAGTGAGCATTACTGTACTGGTTTTGACAGGTTATGGTAACTGATACTTTGCTTTTTTTTTTTGCTCTGGATTAAGTGGCAGTTATCGCCATCTGGCCTCACTTCACCTGGGTAAAATGAAGCTTTTGTCGCATCTTTGATGAGTGACTTGAGCAAAGAAAGGCTCGGGCCTGCAGGTCTCATGGACCAACAGGTGCACCTCTGACTCCAGTTGAGAGATATTACATCTGTTCAGTAAGGCAATTTCATTTCCAAAGGGCCCAGTTCTTTAAGATTGTGATTTGGTTTCTTACATGGGATTTGAAAAAGTGACACTAACCTGGAGCCACAGGCGGAAGTTATCCCTTTTGCGTCCATTGACGGTGCAGTGAAACGAGGCGGTCTGTCCCGCGTTGACCTCCACTCCCTTTATGGTCAGGAAATGAGGTGTGTTCACTAAGAAAGAGGACAAATATTTATCCGACAGCAGCCGAGATCTCCAATGATATGTTAAGATGTCGAGTTCAGACATTCCACTGTTGTTACTCTGGTGCCGAGATTTGTATTGTACGTGAAATTGGAGAAATGAGAGAAGCTGCCATGAACGGATCCTGTGACTATCTCATTGCCTGATTCTGGTGCCAGTTTGAAAGCCATATTTCAACTCACTGTTTCAAATGAGACACCTGAGGCCAACTTGCACCTACCAAAAACCCAATTTCTGTCTCCCAACTTCATCCTTTCATTGATTGAGCAATTTTTTTTTTTTTCCAACAGCATTATTCTCTTTCTAACTGTGCTCATTACCACCGACTGGGATAGTCCACAGAAAGTAACTTATGTAGAACATTTTTGATTAGCGCCGCTATTCTGCATAAGAAAATAGGGCAATTCAGCGGAGCGACCTTGATTCGAAACATATCCAAATCTCTGAAGACGTGGCAAAAGCTAATTCTATCACTTTCATCATTGAGACTTTCACTTCTACTTAATATTTTATAACCTCGTCTTCGAACTATACCGCCTTTGTAACTTTGTCCTGTCAATCCACCCAATTTCTAATGTCTTCCTTAGTGATGAAGGGAAAGACAGACCACCCAGTGGCATAATCACACCTTTGTGCTAAATATTCCACACGGTCGTATGAATAGAAAATTAATTGGCTGTGCTCCACTGAAGAGTTACTCCTATCACTCTGCTTATCACTTGGAGAAACCCGATTGCCTCTGAATGGGTTATTGATCCGCTCGCATTTTTACACATTTGAACATTGATCACGTCACAAGCCCTTATTGATCGACTCAAATACATTTATATGCAACGCCTTTCACGATATAAATCCATCTTATTGACATAACATTTGTAGGAATTCAGCTGCTTTCAAATGGTTACCAGCTCGTTAGCGCCTAACAATCAGGGCTTGATGCTTAAGCTAGGAGTGGTAGACTGAAGTTTAAATCAATAGGTGAAAACCCATGCGGTATCGATTTAGACTTTAGACTGTAGAGTGTAATAAACTATAAACTTAAGGAGTGCCATATGGACTTAACGTGGCGCTTGGCACTCAAGCAATCCAGAATAGTCCTCATCTTGTACTCCCACAGCAGCAGTCAATCCCAAATGCAGGAGCAGAAAAATTCTAAATATGCTCGCGATTACATGTTAATTTGCTCCACGGTGCGCTCTTAAGTGCTTGTACTTCTATTCAGCACGGGCAGCAGAACGCCGAGCATCTGAGAGATGAGGCGCTTTGCTCAATATCCTAATGGGAGGAGAGAGATAGTGTAATCCAAACACAAACAGAATCATACTGTATGGTAGCACTGTATTTGCCTTTCATCTTCTTTTTCACAATTTCTTCTGTCTCTCGTAGGAGAGATTTAACACAGCCACTCCAACATTATATCCCGAGCACACTCCAGTGTGTCAACTGTGTGCTCATAAATCTCCAGGGAATTCGGAGGAGGGAGGTTTACGCTTTGGATTGACTGTAGCATACTCTTTGAAGGCCTTTTGTTTGACTCGGAGGCCTTGAATAGAACAACGATGCAGGTATTTGGGCGAGTGTCATGGAAAGGACAATGACTGTTTGATGATATTCTTTTATGATGAAGGGAAAAAGGACTTACTGCACTGGTGGCCCTGGACCACGACGTCTTTGATGGCCAGCAAGCCACGCTGCCCTGAGGTTACCGCTTCAAACACAATCTGAGGAGGAGAGAGGAGACTCATAACTCAGGTGATAAATGGACGTGCGTCTTCAAATGGCACTTGAGTGAGGCTGCTGGTGTGCACAGAGAAAGTCCGGCTCGCGATAATGCAGTCCTGCTCTCAGAAGAGCCGCAGCTGGTCACACAGCTGCGGGCCAATGACATTATTTCCACAATATGTCACAGTTGATAGATGTTATGACATGCAAGTGTTAAATTAAGTTTGAGTCTTGAGACGATTAGCCCACAGTCTGTGACAAACATGGAGGTGAAACGCCTAACATGTTTAAAGGGTCATCTCATTTAATTTGAGCGCGTGTTGCGATATGTGTTAAAAGGAACAGCTGATTTGGTCAACTGGGTTGCACCATAAAATTTATGTACTGTCTTAGTTGGTTATCTGCAGTTCCGTTAAGCAGCGACTCTGTTTTCAAAATCTAATTCATTCTTCTTTCTTAGTCTATATATAAAAACACGAGGAGAATTTATTTTGTCAAGGGAGATGTTACGCTAATACAAACCAGGATTTCAAAACAGTCACCTCTGGACAGGCAATCATTTTAACTCTGTATTCATCTGATCACACCATTCATGTAGGCAAGCTCATCTAGCAGGAAGCTAACTGTCTGCCTGAGTGCAGTCCATTCGTTTCACGAAAGTGTTACAGCAGAAAGCATTCGTACTATTCTGCCATCAGCCGCCAGTTAAGCCAACAAGGTCAGCAGCACTTTAATTCAGTATCTGTGTTGCTTTCACCACTGATAGTCCTGACAGATAAGACCCGATCAGGGAGCGACGGCAGGTGTCTATGTCAGCGCTGCCCGATGTCTGAACGACAACTGCGATAGCATGGACAGAAAGATGGTGTCCGATAGTGACACAAATATGAGCTGCTGTTCAAAATCTTTTCAGTCTACATCAACACTAAACAGTATTTTAACCCAGAATCAGGGTCAGATCAGGTCAGAAGTGCCCACCAGATTCTGTTCACTCTAAAGAGGACAAGATAGCGTTACACTTGGCAGCTACTGGCTGTGAAGATTTTGTTCCTCCTTGTACGAACATGTTTGTGTGGTGATGCATAAATCTCCACATACTTTAAGAGTAGCTTGTATCAGTGTCTCTTAGTTGCTATTTTTCCATTTGTATTATTTGTCATTAAAGAAAAAGTTTGTCTAAAACAGGGTGGCTAGATGCCACCACAAGTGTGAACATATGCTTTTCCCATAATGAGATTGAAATAACCCTTCGATGAATTCTTAAAAAAAGCTGAGAAGGACCTGCTGTTGCGTTTCACAGTTGCTCTGTGTCTAGTGTTACTTTCTTGACATGTTTGTTGCCATTTTTGACAGCACAAAACCTTAAAATTGAGTGCAACTGTGCTGTCCTGGGCGAACACGATCCTATTTTAAGGGGCAAAACAAATGCTCCCAAGCTGTGACGGAGGGCGTGTCCCAGCAGAAGGTCAGAGTTATGTGCTTCACTGTCTGCAGCGTGATAAAAAGGGAAACAGAATGCCAGTCCCTTCCAAACACCAGGGCGTGGTGCAGGGACCCGTTACACCACACACACTTCTGCTACACATGTTTTGCACGCCCGTATTTCCTAAATAGAATCCTGTAGCTTACAGCGCACTCTATATACTAACGCATAAATTCCATACATTGTGTCACCCAGAAACTTGTGTCCTGTCAGCTGAAGTGAAGCTGCACACACATGCATCTGAGATTCCTTTTGTAGCCTAGGAATGGTGAAGCAGAGATAGTTACCATTGTCATCTGGGAGGCAGGATGCCTTCAGATAAGGCTGTCTAATTATAAATTTCTTTTTTTGTCTCATGAAATATGAAAGTGAATGTCTTGGGTGCCAATTATGGCCTCATTACAGGCTAATTTAAAGGAAATTAAAAGGGCAACCACTCCATATATCGCCACCAGACAAATGAACTGGCCCCCGCTCTCTAATTGAAATCCTTTGTTTGTTCAACAGACATCAGTCAGCCTGCCTAATAGCTGTGATATAATTGATTCCAACATCAATGATAGTGCAGTGCATAATTGGACCTGACCCATGGAGTGAAAATGTTCACATGGGACCGAAGCTGTTGATGTCACAGAAAAGTTCGCCATTCTCATTTGTCAGGGAGACAGACAGTGAACTCAACACTCAATGTCTACATCACCGCGCTGGTTATCCCTGAGGGACTCGGCAAAGTAGTGCATTACAGCAGGATTGATTAGCTCTGCCATAGGCTGTACTGTATTGAAATCAAGACAGATGAGGACAATAGGCTTTTCTTCCTCTCTTCTCGATGGTGAAGATTTCCACGCTGTCATAAATAACGGGCTTTCTTCTTATCACACGAGCACGTATTTGGATTATCGTATGCGAGGTGTGTGTTGGTTGTATTATTTTTACTGAAAGTTGTAGTGTTTATCGTTCCCTTTGACAGATTTTGGAAATCTCAATTAAAAACTTGGGGAACAACCGGAAAGAAGACTAATTACCAAAGCCTGAAAGATTTGTGATGACTAAAAGCCTTACTGGTAATTAAAAAATAATTTCCAAGTATCAGGTGGCTTCCCTTTGACAATTGTGTAGGTTACTATGCAATTAAAGACACCTATAATTAGTGCCCTTTGTTAATTAGTGAAAATTTCCAGCATCGGCCCTTCTTTTCTTGACTGAGAGGGGTGCTAGGATCATTAGCATCCTCACATTTATCCGTGTTGTCGCAGATTGAGACAGACCTTCCTCTGGGCTTTGAAAGGCAACAGCTGCTGGGAGTTTCCCCTGAACACACTGGAAAGCATAATACGTCATTTTTGGGTCTAAATGCTCACCGCGAGCGACATTTTAAACTGTTCCAGCAGGACTGAGCTTCACCTACAATCTAAAGCAACACACCGCTTGTTTGTCATGTTGGAGCTGCAGTAAAGTAAAGTAAGTAAAAATGACTGAACTTCACAAAAAATATAAAAAAAAAAAAAAATAAAATAAATACAAAATGTTGTACATCAGTGTATAGAGGTAATGTGAAAACATTTGACCGCACTGGCTTTGCATCATTATGTCAAATAAGGGTCAGTGGCCCATCAACAGCCAGCAGTGACTGTTACTGAGAACTGCAGCTCATTCTGTCTTTCCTTTGTCCGTTCCCCCTTCTCATTAAACTTCCTATCTTGCATTCTGGAGTGAGAAACTCAGCGGTGTGTCATGTTAACCAAGTTATCAGGGGTGGCTATGATGAGCAGGCAGGAGGGCACCCCCTCCGCTCCACGGTGGACCAGCTCTGCCGGGCCATAATGAAATAATTCACCAAGGAAAGGTCTCCCATTGGGAGGTTAAGGGGTTGCACTGCATCAATTAACATTTGGTGGACTCGTGGAACAAGCCCAGTGAAGGCTAATACCCGGGCGTGTGTGAAATCAGCTTGACCTAGCCAGCAGTCATGTGCATTGGTAAGTGAAAATGAGATTTCAGAATTGGAAAAAGAGAGATGGCTCAGATGGAAAGGAGAGAGAACAGATTACCAAGGATACTGAGAAAGCCCCAGAAATCAATAATCTGAGGTGTTTTGAATGAGCCATTGTGTGATTGTTGGGACCTTCTCATATAATACATTTGTCTTGCTCCACCCAACCAACAGGCTTTCATGACTTTGGCTCGACTATAAAGGCTGCTAACAATGAGAAAGCCAGTTTTCTAATGAGATGTTGCAAGCAAGTGGTAGCTGGAATCAGACCATGTGACCCACCTGGTAGAAGTTGGGCCAGTAGGTGCTGATGGCCAGCTCTACTTGGGCCCAAGAGCGAGAGGCCGGACCAGACACGTTCCAAACAGGCATCCCCATGGGACTGTTGTTCTCTTTGATATAGACATTTAGATGACCTGGGTGGCTGTTGTCTCTGCCTCCTATGTAGTAGTGGAAGATGACACAATGAGTGTCATTCTCCTTAAGCTGGGGCGTCAGCAGCAGAGCTTTCTGCCCGGCGAATCGTCCCGAAGTGTTGACCATCATGAAGGACGAACCTGCCAAAAATACACAAAAAGGGAGCCATCAGCTAAAAAAAAAATAAAATAAAAAAGTTTAATCTACCCGTGAGTTCAAACACTGTCAGATAAACTGACTGAGTAAAAAGTCATGCAGTAGTAAATGACCGCACAGCATCCTGCATTAGATTCTTATGAACAGCACGACTCTGCGTACATGTGGCTGTACAATCCACGTCCAGATTCCACATCTGCATGTCCATGTTGCACGAGCACTGACTGAATTGTGTTTCAAAGTGTCAATGAGAAGGCCAGAAATAGCATTTATCATCATTACGTTTGGTAGAAGTGTTGGTTTTTCAAGACAGGTTGGTATGAACAAGGCAGAAAAATAAATATCACAGACAAAAGCAGATAATGAGGAGAAGTCAGGTCCTGAGGTTTATTAGTGACTAAATAAAAGCAGTAACCGTAAAGGGACTAGGCAGAAAGCAGCTAAATGACTGTGCTGAGACCTTTTCCTATTAGCACTGAGAATTGCACCACGTGACCTCTAATGAGAAAACACTTTTATCTTTGGATTGATGGAAACTCTGGAATCATTATCATTCATCAAAATATGAAGACAGAGACAGACCGATGCTAAGAACGCTGGATCTTTGAGGAAAGAATTTTTTTTTCCCCTCTTAAATGATAGAGAGAAGCGAAATGATGAGAAATCAATAAGTTAAAATCTATTTGCCAAGCAAGCCCCATTTAGATTTTATCGCTTTGGTTCAATATTAAAGGTTAATCTAATTCTCTCCCCTCTTGTCATTGAAACACAAGTGAGAATTATTATATTGGCAAACTTTCAAGGAGACGCAGAACACATTCTATTTGTCATCATCCTATTTAACTTGGCTTGGTCATGAGATGGCAGAAATCGGAACAGCATTTGAGACGCAGCCAAGAGAGACTCAGTTTATGTTGAAATATACCTTTTTGCGTGTGTGTGTGTGTGTGTGTGTGTGTGTGTGTGAGAATGTGTGGTAATGATTGTTAGTCACATTTCGCTCAGTGCTGAGACAAACAACCTGTAAACGAAAAGCTCCGCTTTCCTGCACGTGAGGCAGAGCCGAAACCGCAGAGGATGTGAATCTATGTCAATAAATTTAACATCTGCTGTTTCACTCAGACGTGGCGTTAAAAAGGGTAAATAACGTCAACTAAATCGGCAGGCTCAGTCCCCGAGTGTGGCAGCAGAACAGCCTCTCACAAAAACCCTATTTGTTCCATCAATGACTCGAGCTTGCCCACTTGTTGTCTTGTTGTGCTGCACTTGTAACGCTCACCAATTCCATCTGTCTCTAGCTTCAAATAAGGAGGAGGAGGAGGGGAGATTGGTGGTGGTGGTGGTGGTGGTGGTGGTGGTGGTGGGGGGTCTGTCATGTTTACACAATGAAACAGGAGGAGAGGGAGCAGAGGAGAAGTAGGAGGAGGAGCAGTGAGTTGTGATGACACTGAGTAAGCCTCCTCGGCTTTGTTTGTCAGGTACGACTGAGCCCCCCGGTATAACACGGTACAGTTAAATCATGCAGTCCTGCGGTGAAAGAATGCCTGTTAGGTGTGAATGATCCCCATTAAAAATTGGATCACAGGGAAGCCATATGGGCCACAGTACATGTTTGGGCCAGAGAGCTTTGCTGTAAATCAATAATAAAAATGAGGATTGCAATTGTGCTTCTGCTCTGCTCAGTTCATGCTGCACAGGGAACCTGAACTGATTTATTTCTTAGATCATTTCAGTTAAACATCTTAATGATTGTGGAATATGAATGAATGAATAAACTTTTCAGATTGAAAATGTATTGCTGACCTTGATGACGGTTAACAGTAGACTGTAAGTGTAGGTCCACCGTCCGTGCACAGCTTTTAACCACATTTCAAGAGCTATATGAAAAAATAAATAAATAAATAAATCACAGCTTCTCGTCTAAAAGACACTTGAATAGATTAAGCGCTTGCTGTGATTTAAACACGCAGAGAATTGTAGTCAAAAAGTGTCAAATGCAGGTAAAATACTTTCTGCAAACAAACCCACAAAGCAATCCTCAGTATTTTATTGTTGCAAAACGTACAAGGGATGATACAAAATGTCTCGGTTGAAGTGACGGACCGACACAAAGAGAGTGAGCGCATGAACTGCCAGTGGTTGCGGCTTGCGCAGTTGTCATGGCGAGGCCTCAGTTGTCATCACGTGACCTGATGTGCAGAACTTATCGAACGGTCCCCATGACAACATTTTCTCACCATCACATGATGAGAACTGAGACATCGCCATGACAACTGAGCAATCTCCATCCATTGGATATGAGCGGCAATTAAATACAAAAAAGAAATAAAAATAAAATAATAATAAAACCATCTAAATTAATAGATTTGAGTTATATAGCTTTTGTGTGAAAAGCCTTTTAATGCTTCAATCAAGCGTAGATTTTTAATGTGTTTTCAGTGGAAGAATAGGAAAATTAATGTTTGAGTGCATGATGGAAGGCCATACATAATATCTCCCTCTATTTACTATAGTAAGAGGCACATTTTTAAGTTGTGATTAGCTATTTATGACCGTGTTTTTTCTGCACAGCGGGATCGCCCTGTTATGATTCACCATTGGGAAGAGCACACTGCTGTTCTCTCCGTGCTTTTTAATGTATTATTCACTTATAGTTTGTCTGTGATTCAAGTAGCGCGGCTAATTATTTCTGAGGCTATTCAGGAAGTTGTGTACGGTACATGCAGAAGGGCAGGGGATGAGTCGACTTTGAGACACTTGTTTGTCCAACCTCAATCAGGTGCCTCTATAGGAGGGCTCGGAAGTCTCTTTAATAACATTCAGCCATCTGCTCAGGTGCACAGGACTGTTTTGTTTTTCCCTTTGAAACATCAGCCTCTGTTGGTGTGATGCGAACCAGCACTAATAATCAGTTGATGAATTGTTCAGTTGCAGCTGATATTACGGAGGCTAAGATGCCGGCACCACTGTTTCTCTTTATGATTAAAACAGGGGGATTACTATTCATTTCAAACAGTCATGTTGTGATAGTGTTCCACAGGAGAGTGAGGCACAGCACTGCTCTTTGTTGGTAATTAGAAACGAAAATATCAGTTCCCAAAGCAGCATTTGCTTTGTTTTTTTTTTTCTCTCTTTACTTCTATCTAAATGAAAGAGTGATAAAACAATAGGCAGCTTTGGTGCAGAGTCACATCAGATAAGTGCAAACATTTGATAGAAATACACGTATATGATGTAATCCAGCATTTCCTCCTCACTGGCAGGCCGGCTGCAGAACTGCGGGGCTGTGAAATCTTGTCACCGAGTCTGAAGCCTACAAATCGCCCTGATTTGGATCAGCGAACCAAAACACAACAGGAGGACAAAGTCTCTGTTCCCTCATTATTGACCACCACAAGAATTCAGAATTTCAAGTGACAGTATGAGACATCATGGCGCTCCTATTGTCGCTGCCTCACAAAAGATGACAGGAGAGCAGTGACTGTCATTCGGTTTCTATGCTCTCTGAGCCTAATGACCACATACTGTTCAGGACCTGCTGCACCATGACAAACTAATTAGCTAGCGAGACTAAGAGCAAATTATAATGACACTGTGTTAGTGCTTTGCTAATGTGCTAGTGATGCACAAGTTTTTTTGTTTTTTTTTTTTCTTCCCCCTTCCTCTCCATCTCTTGTGCCCAAACAGCGGTGCGTTCAAGACCAATTAAAAAGAGAAAGCTCCCTGCACACTCAAGGCCCATCTATGCATCTCTGTAAAGGCCAGAGCTCTAAGGTATTCAGAGGGGTGGATTTATTATCATTTATATAACACAGAGGCCAGCTTCAACTTAAACTATTGTGATAGCAGTGGATGCCGAACATGGAAGGGAAAAAACTCAAGTCGCAGATGTTACATTCACTCGAGATGTTGACCATTATGCTGGAGTCTTTTACTAACGAGGGCTTTGTTTGAAATGGTTGCTACAGCTACCCAAAAGAAAAAGAAGTGCTTTAAATATGCTTTGATTATCAGAGCGTTTGTTAGCTGAGGCCACAATTCAAGTGATTCAAGTGACATTTTTTGGGTCCACATTTGGTTATGGCCCTAAATCTTTAGAAGCAATTCCTTTAAACTTCCGTCACTGGTTATTCATTATTTCAAAGAAATGAAAACTTCACCAGTTTTACACATACACACAAAGTCATTTTACCGATTACAGGTACTACTGCAGGCCGATTTGGGTGTGTAGGCTACAGCTGGGAAGAAGTGATATGACACTTTCCTCTCTCTCCTACGTTAGCCAATAAGATAATAAAAATACCTGAAGGTCTGACTGAACTGTCAAATCTCAAACTGCATTGTGGGAGTGCAGGCACCAAGTCTGACAAAGAAAAAAAGAAGAAGAAGAAGAAGAAAAAATAAATAAATAAAACGAGGCATGGGTGGAATAAAACAGACCCAATGTGGGCCCAACATTGTTTATTGGCATACTCTTACGATACAACATCCAAAAAAAACAACACACAAAAAAGTACTGCTGCTCAAAATCCACCAAATTGATACAGTATTTGGTTTAAAAGTCTAAAACAGACAGCCTCAGTGGTTTAATGGTATTATGAGTCATTGACAGAGAGCCATGGACATTCTCCAGGGGAAGGCTTCCACCAGGTTAATCCTTTACCATGTTGGATCACACACTGTGTCAGCCCATATGGGAAGAGAAGTCTCTTCCACTAAGACAGCAAGCTGGTGACAAACCGCTAATGACTAAAGAATGAAACTCTGTGGTTTCATGGTTTTGCAGCACCTAATTATTAAAAAAAAAGGGGGGTTTTTTTTTTGGTCACAAGAAGGCCGGTCTTTCCATTCAAGCAACGGGTGTTGGTCTTTAACGCCTATTTATATGAGGATAACTACTGTGACATTATCCTGAGGAGACAGGCAAAGGGTAATGACCATAATCCTTTGAAGGACTAACAAAGTCTTTCACGAAACAATCAAACTCAATTTGGAACTGACAGCTTTTCGAGATTACAACAATGTGGCAGGAGCACGTCCCACTTTTTTCGCTCTCTGCCTGTCTTAAGTGGCTGTCTTCTTTTCCGAAGTAAGCAGGAGGACACTCAACAATGTTGAGGAAGACAAAGACCTGAGACAAATGTCAGATGAATCCTATTAGCCCCTTTCTGTCAAATTTTTACTTCACAGTTCGACTGCATGAATGAAGAAACTCTGAGGTTAAGTAGCTTCGAATGTGCAAGTCTGATTTCGCCTGTAGACATGTGGATGTGCAGAAACACCAGAGTAAACAAATACCTGAGTTCATGAATGGCCCATGTTTATACATATTTGCATATTTGGGTTATTTTTCTTTGAAAGAGAACAGTGGTGAATGGAGATGCAGTCTGAAGTCGTTTCGCTCACACACATAGGGTGCAGTCTTATCCTAAGCATCAAAGTCTATAGGCTGAAGGTATTTAGATTAATTATCAGTTGAGTGATGGTTTGAGCAGAGGATATAATTTGCAGTAATGACTAGCTCTCATTATTTCTCCTCCATTCAGGTCCTGAACTCTGTGAAAATCATTATGTGGGGGGAAATCAGAATGAAGGGGCGCTCTTTAAACCCAAACCCTCAAGGTCTCATTTGCTAATAAAATTCACAGAGGTCACCGCCGCAGAAAAGCACCGCGGCTGCTTCGGAAATGTCAATGAAGACAGGGCTATTCTCACTGTCTGCCACCAATCAAAAATGCTCTCGCTGTGAGGGTTAGGCTGTTAATGCGAACATCCGTGGCCTCCACTCAATTTTCCAGAACTTTCCCCGAGTCCTTTCAAATATGAAAGCGGTGCTGATAAAATAACGCTGAATACGTTCGGGCTCTCCATATGAAGGAAGCTTTCTTTGACAGAGTCAAATGGATCCACCTAAAAACCATCCATCATGTGCAACACGTTTCAGCCCTGTCGTTTTTAGTAAGACGGAACAACTGACCCTTATTATGTTCCCTGGCAGCATCCTTTGTTGCTGCGTGTCAATCAGCGGCGATTCTTAATGGCTTAATATGTCATCTTAATATGCGGGATGCACTGACGGTGCTACGCTGCAATAAATGGGTCATATAATGGCCCATTTGCTTGAAACACAACAGAGGGTTTCCACGTGAGTCACCTAGCTGCATCATTAGCCTTAATTGCACATATGATGCTCGCTAATGGGAAAAGATACAATATACAAATATGTCCTCCATCATGGCAGGAGACTGTGCTGTCAAAGTCCTGTTCATAGTAATCAGAGCAATCCTGTTGACTTGGACCTTGATGCACTTCTTTAACCCACAAACAAGCGAAATTGAAACTCTCAGTTCGTCAGCCCCTTCAAGGAAATTAATTCACGAATTGTTCAGACATCGTAATTTGCTGCTCTGATTTGTCCCCTAATCACATAATGGGGTTTCTCCTTAACCTCACAACCTTGGCAACACCGCACAAGGTGTGATTTTCCCACAAAGTTGTGAATGGTTTGAAAGCAATTAGCTTATTTTCACAACACGCTGTCCCTCCCTGCAACAGCAAATCTCATCTTTTGCTGATGTGATTTAAATTCTGATTAAATTTCTCACGTCCTTCAGTCGGTGGGTGCGCTCTCCTCTCAAGTGGCCATCGCCTTCTCCTCTTTTGAACAGCTCGTACAGCGCTGTAAACAACACTGCAGGCCCAGGTGAGGTGTCAATTCATTACGTCCTGATTGACAGCTTGGCTTTTAAAATGATCTATAGTGTCCACGTGCAGCAACCACCCTCTAGAAAGGGTGGCCGTCTGGGTTCAAGAGTCAGCCACATTTGCATGAATGCATTCTGAGCCTGACAAAAAAGATCCAGGTTGAGAGAAGATCACATTCACCCTGGAAGGAAACTCATTGTGCCAGTACTTCAGTATTGTGTAGGTGTCATTATCGACCAATGATGTGCAGTCAAAAACAAAGACCCCCGTGCAAGAGTGAGACAAAAACATTCAATTTCGCTTCTGCAACATATTCAAATAAGACATTAGGAATAAAACAATAAGCCATTTTGCATGAGCTACATTTGCCATTGTGCTTAGCATAATACAAAAAAAAACCTAATTAATCTCGGTTAGAGGACCTTCTTTCTTCTCCGACTCTTGCCATTATTCCCCCGAACGAGTCTCAAGGGAGAGTCAGGGAGCAGCAGCCTACTGCTGGCAACATCCATGACAATATCAGAGAAGAGGCAGCCTCTGCACCAGATGGGGCACACTAAAAACAGCCTCCTTAATGGCATCTGGACAACATTTTCTCTCCCCCCGACACAAACGACCAGCGTCACCCCACCCTAACGGCATCACACTGCAAACCTTTTGCTGTCAGTGTCAGCCATTTTTCTCTGAGACTGCTGCAGCACATTGGGGATCTCATAAAAGCAGACAACAGGCTGGAATAAGGTTTGGGTTGTTGTTTTTGTTTTGTTTTGTTTTTTTTGACATGATATAAATGTCTCTGACTCAAGTTTGGCAATTTTCTCATTTAACAATATGCAATTAAAATCAATATCTGCTCCTGACAGATGTGCATCCAGCTTCATTCTCCAAGGCTGAGTGCATGTTGTAATGGCTGAAATGATTTTATTATCATTGCCCGGGACAGATGAGGTTTGTTGGCAATAACGGGAATGATAGTGACAGTTCTGGCGGGGGTTTCTCCAGTTGGCTTAGGGGAGGGAACACACCCGGGAAGTGTCCAAGAAAGACATGCAGAGCCTCAAAAGTGTGCTGAGCCTCCCTAAAGGAACCAAAGCATGCAGAAGAGCCATAAACAAGGACACTCTCTGTCCAGACGTAGCAATTAGGTCGGGAGCAGATCATCATAAACAGCCCAGAGTTTTAGGCGCTTCTCGTCTCTTCTGCTATGCCAGGGGGCTTTTTGTTTTCCCTGTTTTGATCGTCTTCTATTTACATGTGAGGGGTGAATCCGGCCCGTTTGTTTCTTTGGTTGCAATCCGAGGTTTGTGGGATGAAGCAGAGTTCTCAGCAGGCTGACATCAAACTCATCCCTGCACTCTCACTATACTGACACAGCATCTTAATTCAGGAAGCTTCCGACTGAAGACTTTGATACAATTTTTAGCAGACACATAACAGGCAGCGAGCGCTTGATGTTTTACCTTTAAAGATTTCATGTCTAATCCGGCGTTTCATATTATCATCTTCTGACTTGTAAGATATCTAAATACATTGGACGACATCAATGCTGAATGATTCTGTGATACTATCCTCAGAATTCAGGACATTTTTTAACATTCCCCACCAACAGCTTTATAATATACAGTATCTCCACACGGCAGCCGCCATAGACCGCTAAATGTGACAACAAACTGGTGTCGTTAGGGTGAAACAATGAGCATACTTGGGTCAGGTGGGTGAAAGATAAGGGTTGTGTTTGATAAAAAGCCAATAAGTGAAACGACAGAAAGCCATCCTGGATAAGTCAGACGTGTTGTGCACGCTTATTTTCCAATTTGCTCCACACAAAGCACGTTAGCTCTGCCTCCGGCAATATGCGTATGTAATGTGTGTAAACATATCCCATATGGACACGTCTTAGGGATATTTGGCCAGGAGTGTAGAAAAGTGCAAGTACAAATGTAGTCACCTGAAGAAGACAGACAGGTTTTAATCATCACTGAACCATCAACTGCATCTAACACAGACAAAGTATTTTCATGGACGCTGTCTGCAGCCACTTTTAAATGAGGTTTAGGGTTGTAGGGCCTTGAGTTTGGAGCTTGCCTCTCTTCCATTTCCATCCCGGCACATCAGGTAGGATAACAATCTGTACTGTGAGTATGATAAGGTCGTTCTGTGAAGATTCATAAGTACAGGTTGAGAGTGAGACAGCAATCAAAGGTGTGATAGCTTTTTCCACCAGTGTGGCTTTCACCTAAATGCATTTCTACCCATCAACCCCCACTCCAGTAGCCCTAAAACAATTTCAGCTGTCAAGTACTCTACATTCCACATCCCTTTCATGCGGTCAAAGAGGAGAGATTACAATTTTGCGTGGCAGGTTGAGTGCTCACACTGAGAAATGGAGAAAGAGCTGCAACCTGTTAATTACGCGCAATTCAAGATGCACAGGTAGAAAACATGCCTTTCTGAAGGGTACTCAGCCTGGGAAGCACAATCAGGGACACCTCTTAACCAGACATGGGTTTTTAATCAGATACATTAAATTTAGAACATGTGTGACGTGTTAATTTGTAGGTCAAGGCTTTTCCAGATTTCGCTGTAACCTTTGCCCAGCCTCTATGTGTCCCGACATTAATCAATTGCAACGGAAAAAAGTAGACACTTCCCCCTCCATGCAAAGTAATTTCTCTGGGGCGGCTCACTACACATCATCCTGATGTACACACAAACAGGTCTGGGCACTGGCTGCTTAAAATTAGTGAGGGCCTGCTAATTAATTCCCCCTCTGTCACTGGGGGGGCCCAGTGCAATCTATCTGTGATGCAGCCTTTGTGAGATTAGGCGTCAGATAGGGGAGGAAAACAATATCCATTAGTTTGCCACGCTACCTTTGTTATAACATGAGAACAAAACAAAAAAAAAAAAAAGGAAGAAAGAAAGAAAGAAACGTCATTCCATTAGTCTAATTCTTTAGGTGCCGTCTGCTCAGTGGTGGTGATATCGCTGCATTTCAAATTAAATGAAAAGCGATCAATGGAACATTAAAGAGACAAATTGCATGCGACAGACACAAAATGCAGGGAAAGCATATTAATGAATTTCAATATGTGGCTGATGGAAAGACTTCTTTAATTAAAATGGATCCAACTGTTTTGATATTGAACGTTGCTTTTGTCTGACGTCTTGTGAAAGATCCTGAAAAGAAGTAGCGATCAAAACATAAGAAAAGGATTTAAAAAAAAAAAAAAAAAAAAAGGCGTTTGAACACCTATCAGAGAGGGCTGTAGAAATATTATGTTGTCTTCAAAATTTCTCCTCACAAGATTAAATAGTAGTGCATGAACATATAAGCTGTAATGAATTTTTATTAGTCTCCAATACTAACTGAGTACAGATGCAGGCTTCCAGTTTATTCTAATTACAGCCAGAGTTATAGCTTAATTCGAAAAATGCCCAGTGAAAGCACCTACATCAGCAAACTGAACTGACCATTCAGAGACAAATTTCATTCCGTTTAAAAAAAAAAAAAAAGAACCGAAATCTGTCACGTAAATCATACGTGTTTGGGATATTTATCATGGTGGGTGTGACGGGCGTCGTGTCCTCTGTCATCTACTTGATTCTGATCTGTTTTCCTTCTTTGGGGGCCATTATAATTTGACTCTAAACAGAATTTCATCAGTTATTTTATTCTTTTATATATTTATTTTTTGGTGGGAAAAATGGGTCACAGCTGTTTAGAAATGTTTCCTGTGTTACATAAAAGCACAGTTACTGTAATGGTGTA
Organism: Echeneis naucrates; assembly: GCF_900963305.1. Lineage (NCBI taxonomy): Eukaryota > Metazoa > Chordata > Actinopteri > Carangiformes > Echeneidae > Echeneis > Echeneis naucrates. The sequence continues at coordinate 17,407,762 of NC_042527.1, read as the reverse complement.
ATGACAGAATCATCGTTCCTCCTCCTCCTCCTCACCGAGCCAGTTGTCGCCGTCCTTACCTGAAGGCATCCACGGATCTGAAGGAGGCTTCTCTCTGGTATTGGCCTGCTCCCAGTCAAGGTCATCATCTCTGCCTTGACTGTAACCACACGCTGCCAGCGGCTTCTCAAAGTTACAATCGCCTGCGACGAAAAGGAAAAAAAAAAAAAAATTTATATGGTTATACAGTTTTCCATTAACTTCCGCCTCAAATGAATGAATAAATTAAAGTCTCCTTTTTTTTTTTCTCCCCCAGCAGTGTTCATAATGCAATATGCCAGACAACGAGATACATTTAAGTGAGACAGAGTGAAGGATTACTGTAGTAGGCAAGGCGCAACATACATTACCATCATTAGCAACATGGCAGTCCAATTTCACAATGACAAGTATGAAGTGTCCAAACTCTATCATCGTTAGGCATTATGCTCCCAAACTGCACCACCATCAGGGATAAACTGATTTATTCTCCTTTGCATCCACAGAACTTTGCTGTTCATGCGCCCTTACTCCACAGAGCCACTCTAATCCTTTTTACAAGCTGCTTGCAAAATGACAGCAAGCAACCATTAAGGCCAGACTTCAACCAAGCTTGGCGTGTGATCGATTAATACAAATACCCCTTTATTCCTCACACCCTAAAGGCCACAGAATGTGAGAGTTAAGCTCCCCCCCCCCCCCCCAAAGTGCTTTTCAGTCCACTCATAAATCTACAAAAATGGCATGTCAAAGCAATGTGTGCCTGGAAAGGAGTTCGAACAAAAAAACTGATATATTTATATATTAAATACAAAGGTTGCTTTTAAAGTACGGGAGGTCGTTTTCAGAGCAGACAGCTGCTTTAGAGAGGAAATGGTCAAAATGATATACACATAAAGCATGAAATACACAATTAAGCTTATTACTTTTTTTTCCCCCGATAACAGATGTGCAGCATATTGCTCAGCTCCTCACCAGAAATGAATCCAAATAGTGACTCCGAAAATGTTTTGCTTGCACATTGCTAATAAATTTCTAAACACAGATGACATACAAATTTTATTGCCTCTGGGAATGTCCTTTGAGCCAGAATCTGTGCCAGGCCAAAACCAATATCTCATCTCTTACAAGCTGCCTCTGACATTCTGCTGCATAAAGGCTACGAGCCGGGGTTTTTGTTTTTCCATTTATCTCTCCGCTGACATTTACAGTACAAGTGCAAATGAGCGGCCAAACGAGGAGAACACTGGATAATTAATATCGAGCTCCGCGGGGCAGCTCCTAATGATACTATATTTGCTGCTTTGTCTGTTTTTCAAGGGGGTGGACATGAAAAAGTAAGGAACCACCCAGGTATAACACGGAAAAAGGTTCAGTAACATGTTGACATCTTGTCCAAAAATGGGCCTACTATGGCGAACATATCACCATATCAACCTGCTAGCAATGAACTGTTGATGGAAGAAACCGCATTTGGGGGTTGTGGGTAACAGGTGACAGAGTCAAAAAAAAAAAAAACAAGAAAATTAGATCTACTTCTAAAGAGTTAGTGCATTAAATAGAATGAGCTGAAGTGAAGAGTTAGGAGAGCTCTGTCAACACTAATGGAATAAGTGATGCGAGTCCGCTTTGGTGAATGACGATCAACAGAGCAGCCAAAAGCTTCCTGATGTTGTTTTAACTGCATCTTCGTACTTCAACTATGAATTTACCATTTAACGTCCCCCAGCGCATCAAAAGCCCCTTCACACACATTCAAAGGGTGGCAAACAGACTGCTAAGCCAGCGCGTCCTCAAATTATTCTCAGCCTGATACCAATAATTTCAAAAGTATTAGAAAGTTACCATCTTACAACTGGAATGCGATAAAAAAAAAAAAAAAAAAAGGAGTTAAAAAGTCTAACATTAATGATGGCTGTCACAGCGTCCAGGGACAGTTTTATAGAGCAGAGTCATTGTTAATGGGATTCGTAAAACCTGGGCTTATTCCAGGATGACAAGTCACGTCATGCTGGATGTTAAGATAAAGATTGTACATCAGTTTGAACTGGAGTGCTATTGTGGTTTATTACATTATAATCTTCTGCAACTTTTTTTTTTTTGGTGTGTGTAATTTTTCTACTTCTTCAGTTTAGTGTGGCTTACTGTTATAATGTGAAATTCAATAAAATCAAATATTTACAGAATCGTTGGGCGTTTTAAACCCTACTTACTCTTCCTGGTTATGGTGCACTAAACACAAATGTTTGTGCTGTAAATGTACTATTTTATGTTAACTTTATAATATTTCCTTTCATTAAACTTTAACCATTAGATCCATTTATTTGCCTCTGCAGTTGTTTTGCATATCTTTACAGTGAGTCTGTCTCTTTTAATAGTGCTATAGTTTTCAAATAAACTCACTTGATGCCAGTTTATTCTTCTACTCCTCTACATGTGTTTTCACCATCTTGGTCACTGGTTACCTTATAGATTTGGATGATTACAAATGTGCATTGCGTTATATACACATATTGTCACTGAGAAACATCAAGATATCCAGAATCCTTTTTTCATTTTTCATTTTCATTTTCATTTTTATTTTTGCAAATGGGAAGATTCTTGGATGTAAAGACATGATTTATCTTCATATCTTTAGCTCTATACAGTAGTTTCTCCACTTGGAGCTGTAATGCCAAGCTCATTAACATTTTCTAACTGCTGTCAACTGCTATCTATAATTGGGTGCAATTCTATGGAAGAGCCTAAACAACAGATCCACCCACTATATAACAGCAAATTACACAGCCTGTAAAACCAATAACACTAATCGTCAATTAAATATGAAGAAGCAGTAACAGGTGGCCTAAAGCGTACTCCCAAGACTGATTGAAGTATAACTACAGCTGAACACCCTTAAGCACGACTCTCACTCCCAACAGTTCAGTTGGAGCGGCTCAGTAGCCGCCAGTAGAAAGCCATCGTCTACCTTCCTGGTAGCGATGAGGAAACTACATCAAGGCAACGCTGCGAAAAGAACATGTAATTCATGCTCAGTCAGCTTCCTCTCGAAATAAATAAAAATATCTGTGTTGCCAAGATGTAACATGGGGAACATTAATACGAGTCTTTGGCTGCAGCGTCACAGGGACTGGCTGCATTCCATCAATATTTTGACTCAATAGTTCCAAGATCCTTTGCCCCGTGCCGCCCACCTTCCTCTCACAGCGTGGTGGAGCTCAAACAAACCCAAAGAGGTGGCTTTTATTGGTGTTTGATATTCAAATCGATGGAGGAGCGAAATGGATTCTGACTCAGTGGGTGATGGGAGAATTGTGAATGCTGAAGAAAGAAAAACCCATCAGAAAGAACACGCATAAAGCAGAAGTCATCGCTTGTTTAATTTTCAGAGGTTTAATTTTTTTTTTATGTCATTTCTGTGTTCATTAATAAATCATAAAAATGAGAGCGGTGAGGTCTCAATTTGAAACTTTTTTCTCTTCAAAGATATCATTAACAGATCTGCTCTAATAATGACTCTCTTGTTGCTGAGTTAATTTGAATACAAAAGACATTAGCAAGGAACACTTGGGTTTCAGCTGCATACATTTTCAGACAGAGACAGTGAGAGATTAGCTAAAGAAAAAGAAAAAAAACATTACGACTATTACATATTTGGCAAATGTGTTGTTTTGGAAAAGATACATTTCCCCCCTTCAAATCAAGGACCAGCAGTTTTATCTGACTTTTTTTTTTTTTTCTTGCTAGAAATGAATACAGTGACAATTAAAAGACTTAAAATCGAGTTGGGTAATGAAAAAATCCAATACCTAATCAGAATATATAGAGACCATTAAGACAGGGAGACATGGTGCGAGCAAGCAATAAATCAATTTGCACTACTCTGTAGTACACAAGGCTCTTGGTATCAGATTCTAGTATTGGGAAAATTCTCCAACAACTTGTTATTGACCCGGTATAGAACTGTTTTGCACTGAAGTAAACATGCAAGCAGCTTGTTCTCGAGAAACTACAAGGCATCAAAAGTTTTCAGTTTTTTGTTTTTCTCAAATTTATGATTTCACTGCCAAAGTGCATCACCAATCACGTGTTGCACGCCGCTAATGCAAACAGCATTTTCTCGAGCCAAGACATCGTACACATGCATGCAGATGATCTCATCAATCAATGGCGTCATAAGAGTCCTTCTCTCTGTAGGAGGTTTCTATCAATGCCAGTGTGTGGCACAACCCCCATATAATCAGCTCCGACAGCTGCTGAAATAGATATCCCAACGAGAGGCTGCCAACACTCTGAAGGAGATTTAACTTTCAATAAAAGCTGCTATGAGGTGCGGGTAGTCTGGGAGTACAGATGAATGTGCTCCACCCTGTCAACATTCCCCCTTTCAAGAGAAGGCAGCTTTAGCTAAAAAGGTGGCCCCAGATATGCCATGAAACAATTTATTCCTGAGTGAGAACACACAATACTCTTTATATTCTCACGCAGAGTGCATTTCAAAGAAATCTATCCATCTTTTCCTGGACTGAGCCAGAGGCCAGAATCAATACCTCAACCCCTCAATGCTGCAGCCAATTTCTCCTAAAGATTTTCAAGTCAGACTTAAAAGGCTCTTTGTTATTGCACCTGTAACAAAAGTAAACTTTCAGCATTAAAAGCCGTGTGTAGAAGTTTGGTACTGTAGCGAGGTGCCGTGCACGTCGCACTTTGCCTGAATGCCGGCGAACGAGCGCTGCCGTGAACGTGTTAAATCATTAGGTTGAATTTCTATCTGAATCTTTACTCCTGCTTTCTCCCCAAGAGTTAGACAAGAATACCACTCTCATTGCTGTCCATTCAATATGCTAGTTAGCTTAGCATAGTAAGAGGCTAGCCCAGCTTCCCCTCACGATAGCCTTTACCTTTAACTCTTAAGAATTGACTCCTTTTTTTTTTTTTTTAAACACAATGACGTAATGTACAGAAATAAGGCCAAAAGATTTCTAGGTAGATTAACTCACAGCGCTGTTGCACAGGTGGGGACGGTGCCAACCGCAATGTGTACTTCCAGAAATAAGCGCAAACATAATTACCGGTCATTTTCTACATAGTAATTTTGGTTGCATATGACATATTACAGAGCAAGCTGAAAAACAACAGTCAGTGCCATTAGTGTGATGTATCCTGCATCAGATCAGACTATCCTCCCCAGGAGGAAACTGAATCCTTTTCCAGTACCATTCCCAGTGGCAGATATCATTGCTGCAAGACCTCCTTAGCCCCTCTGCCAATTCTGCAATTACCAGCCATCCAACCTGTTCTGTCTGGCTAAGGAATCGCACGGTGTGCTCTTCGGTCCAATCTGCTTTCACGTCTTCACTTGTTTTAACAAACATCTTGTCTCCCAGCGTCCCCGCCGACTGAAACCACAAGGCAATCTTGGGTAATTTAAAACCAATGTCTACTATCTCCCTCCACCACGGCCAGTTTAGAGCTTCAGAATCCCGCAGCTAAGCCCCTTAGGGACTGATAGGCCTTTTCACTCTGGCCCTATTTCACTTATCTATTGGCAGCTTCTGCCAAGTCCTATCTCTGCACTGAATTGCATGTATATATACTATCTGTTTGGGGACTTTGAACTGTGGGAAGGGATTTAGACAAATCAATCTCAATATCATTATCAATCACGTCTTGCTGTTCACCACATTGATTCGAGCCGAAATAAAGAAGTTGGAGTGGAGATTTCCACTGATAATCTGCCTGGCTGAGCCGTGCTCTTGTCAGCAATGTTTTGCAAAACAAAACTGACAAAGCACATCTAGCGTGGCAGAGCCAAATCAGGGCAGCAAGAGAACATGACATTTTTAAGTAAAGACTGTGGAATATGGCTGATGATGTACGAAAGCTGTGAATATTTTCTTTTGTAAAATATCATGCACAAACTCATTATTTAAAAATAAATAAATAAATAAATAAAGCAATTGGCACTATGTTTAGTTCAAAACCATCTCATTATAACGACGTCTTTGGCTTTCCATGGCTGTTCTTTTTTTTTTTTTTTGTCTTGTCAGCCAAATATCAACTTGATGAATGTGCTTTATATCACGAGTGTAACATAGTTCCTGATCAAATCCACCCTTGTGCACGGTTAGATGCACATTGAAGATGACAGGCAGCCTTCTCCTTAGATATGCTAAATTTTGACAGATGATTTTCAAGCTCTGTATGCCAGCGCTGAGCTTGACGTTCTCCTCTGCCGTGCCTGTCAAGAACTTCCAGTAAATGACTTCAAATCCATCTCCATTCTGTGTAACCTGCCAGGCACCAATTAAGATGAATATGGAATCTGACTCAGAGAGGTGGAAGATCCTTATTGTCATTTTTCTCCAAGTATTAAAAATTTGGTATACTAGTTTCCCTGCACAGAAGCAGCCTGTGGTTGTGTAGAACATTAAAATTATTATGTAGCTTTTCATAAATAATTAATACAAATATTTTTCTGTAAGTTGAATGTAAAATTTGATCTTAAAAATAGAGAGAGAGAGAGAGAGAGAGAGAGAGAGAGAGAGAGCGAGCAACCAAATACTGAAGATCCAATTTAATCAGTTTTGGTGTTGAGTTTGCAGAGAGGTGGCTCATCCGCATCCTGACTCTGCCTTGACAGCAACAAGCCTGGTTAACAATAGCTTTCCTCCTATTGTGCCGAGCATCCTCATTCTTGTCTCTATTCACAGAGAAAGCTTCAGTCTGTCTCTGTGTTGCCGCCTTCCAGAGATAGAAGGAGAGACAGAAAATAAGGTTGTTTCCTATTCAGCTTAGTGCCTGTTGATACACTAAATGGCAGTGGGAAATAGGCTTGTTTGGCTTCCCATTTCCCTGTGCCGAATATGCCCCCTCCCCCCTGAAATGATATGGTAACTGAGCATAAAAGGCACTCTATTACAATCATTGTTTATTTCCTGCACAAGTTACAATTGCACTGAGAAGAGGATGTGTTTTGATCAGTGAGGTGAGGAAAAGCTGTGAAAAATACGAAGACTTCCAATATCCTAAATAAATAACAAAGAAAATAGCCCGCCATGTCTGAACAGCCTACAACCATAGACATGTATCCTGCGCTGCAGAATCAACTTGCGGAGATGGTGTAAAGTGGAATTAACCCTCAGCATTGATTCACAACGTAGCTCAATAGTGTTGGATGGGAAATTAAAACTTTCCCCGGCTTGGTTGTACATTTGATCCAGGTGTGATGGGCCACCGGCCTGAGCTTCAATCGATGGGAGACATTTTCAGAGAGGAGAAAACTCCCTAGTCTCCAAAGGAAAATAGACCCAGGCCTCGACAGGGGCGAGGAAAAGGGAGTAAGGGCCCGGCCTGTCCTAAAAAGCCTCCTAGCTCACTCCAGAATATAAAAACAACACCCCTCTCCTACAGTGTGCGACCCTTCAGACTGAACCACTTCAATCCTCTCAAAATCTGCTAAGTCAACAAACCTTTGAATTCAGCCTGAAGAGTGGAACAAAGAAGGGATGAAATGCTAATGTCAGTATCAGAAGCTTTCCCCCTCTGAGTTTCCCAGAGTCTTATTTGTCAAACATGCAAGTAACAATGCCAGAAATGAGCCCAAAGGGAGATTTCCTCCAGAGGAGAGAATGATTATGTTTGATCAGAGAATAAACAAGAACGTTAACATGCTTTGTTGGTTTTCCAGAACTGGAACAAATGCTTGTTTTTATCTGTGGAGGAGGGAATAATTCAAGGTTGAATGTCAAAGAATTAGGAGATCACTGAAGCTAATTAAAAAACGCAGAAGAATAGAAGAAAGGTTGAATCAATCTCTCTTGAGAGTTCGAGAAAAACTAGGCCACAAGACGAGGCCTGCACGTGGAAGCAGAATTATCGGCTTGATAAAATATCATTACTTTGCTTACGGTGTTGCAACTTAAGGTCAAACTCGTGTGCGGCGGGTTTAATCTCTCGCCGCACACAGCTATGCCGAACTTGGCGAGTCGGACCGAAGTGGACCCAGGTGAAAGGCGACTCTGTGGATCTGAGTGCTGCCTTGACAGGTGTGGCTGAAGAGATTTCTATTTCAGTGGGAGCTTTTTCAAAGTGCCGTCTTAAGGTCTTCACCTGCACACTTCAAACATATTCAGAGCCTTTGTTTCTCCGCTGAAGCCCCATAAATCAGCTACCTGAAAGGCAGAAATCCATGGCCAGGTTTAATCCTCCTGGGTTGGGAAGGCTCGAGCCATATGAGGCCCGCTTTCAAATTTACTATGTGAGCTTTTGTTGTGCCTGGCAATGGGAGGAGTCTGCAGACCGGTCAGTGCGAGTCTCTAAATACGGCGGAGGGATCTTTTCCTCCCCTCTTACAGCTACTACAGCCTTATTTCCTAACAGTCCTGATATTTTCAGATGATGCAGATAATTCTACCAGCAGCGTTTACTGCAACATGACGTTTCCCGCTGATATAAAGCAGCCAACAAAATCATTCACGTTTTTTCTATTCTTTGTAGCCTCAATTCAATTTGAAGGAAAAAAAAAAAAAACAACTGACATTACAGTCCACTTTCACTGTGTCACAATGCTGCCCACCATCACTGCTGATTGGCATCTACACTGTCTACAGTTGGAGGTAAAGCTGTCACTGTTATTACATTTCAATCAATCTGTCAATCTGAAGTTTAGAATTTGGCCAGCTTGATTGCTTTGCAGCCTGAAGAAACCATTTTTTGGAGGAGAATGTAGAGGTGAGGAGGATGTCAGAAGAGATCAGACTTGCTCTGTGCTCCTTGCTTCGTGTGGTACAGTCCGTTAATCACACAGCAGCCACGCCCTGACGCATACCCTGTTTCATGGTCTATTTTCCTCTAAATGGGACCATCATTTAAAAAAAAGAGAGGGAGAAAAATATTAACATAATGTTATATTGAGAAAGGCTTAAAACTAGACACTGAGACCATAAACTCATTTGGAAATTGTTTACTGAGCTAATAAATCAAGTGGAAAAGCAGGGCCATCTTCCCATAGACTTCTAAGAAATTGGCTTTTTTTTTTTTTATTATTATTTCTGCAACTAGTGGAGTCGCCTCCTGATAGTCATTAGATAGACTACAGGTTTAAGCACTTAACATGGGCTTCACTCTTCAGCTCCCCAGTGTACTGTAAGGATAAGTGGTATAGTTAGAGCTAATGAGCCTTAAGCTATTGTTGTTGATGTAATTCAGCCAGGTTCACATGTTAAAAGATTGTATTTTGTTTGTACTCTCCGTGGACCTATAGCCATAATCCATAAATGTGAATCTGAATCGGTTCTCTGCTGGTGCCCACTCTGTTTCTGTAGCTCGGGGTATATCTGTTAAATATGGTTACAGATCTGATCATGGTCTCCTGCTCACCTCCCATTTTAAGGAAGGCAGCATGAGCTGCAGCTGCTGGACCACCATGGACGAATGAACACGACTGACATTCATTCATTCATTCATTCGAGTAATAGCAAAAAGAGGTAGCTGCCGGCTCTCGCTTCATATTTATATAACCCTTCAACCAAAAACGTCACTACGAGTGAACTGCGAATTTTCACTCTATGACTGGTGTTCAGAAGTCTTACGTGTCATCAGAACGTTGATTATTTTTGCCCGCTGTTTGTTCTTACGGTCGATTCGTGCACGGTCCAAATGTTTCAGCGGTGAAAAAAAACGTTCATCAAAAAAGAATTTGTACATTTTAACCAATTCGCCCATCCAGCCGAGCTTTCTGGAGTTTATTCAGATGCAGGTTCCGTTCAGTTCATTAATGATATCATGAGGAACTTTATTAACACTAAAATGGTTTATTATAATGACATAACTGTAATCTCTGATGTTCCTACTGGTTTTCTCTCAAACTCTGGTGAAAGTAGATGGTTAAATTGGATTCTACCGGGTGTTAAAATGAATAGAAACCCTGATAATGCACATTAAATAATAATAACAACATCCTCCACAATAGGGGCACAGAGGAAAGAGAATTGTTTAAATCAAACAATCTAATGAAAATATCTGCTCTATATGAGACTTTGCAGCTAACCCACTTTTAATATGGTAATAATGAATGAACAGGTCAGCTCTGTGACAGGAAGCCGTTAGACTTTTCAGAAGGTTTGTTATCGATTTAGACAGTAAAGTGGTATGAATAAGTCAAGGAAACAAAGGAATTCTCAGAGTCTCATTAATATTATTAATTTTTAAACCCAATTATTGTATGATGGCTCGTGACCTATTTTCTGATTTAAGTGTCCTATCAAATCCTTACACATCACAGAGTAGAGAGCAACCTTTAAGGCTTCAGATGCTTCCTGAGCCCCTGCAGGGTTCTCCTTTGGGAGATTTTGGGTTTCTGGTCTCGGCCGCCTTCTGTCATGTCCCCTGCAGGAGAATATTACAATTTAGCTCCGGTAACATTCAGGTGACTTACTGAAGGTATTAGTGCGGAGTACACAAACTTCCGAGGCACAGTACAACTCTGATCTTTCGTTACACTGTGAGGTTTTTTTTTTTTTTTAATTATTATTTTTTATTGAGAGCGTGACAAACGTCCGTATAGAGTCACAATGCAAGCACATTGTGGTCCCATAGAGGAGGGAATTTATACTGGGCCAGTGTGAACAGAAGACAGGCCAGTGGATGGAGCGAACGTGCAAAATGACCTGACAGAGTCAGCACAGTAACAAAGAGCCTGTTTTTAGAGGATCAGATATGAACATCAAGCAGGGAGCTCTATATGCAATATTAAAAAAAGAAAAAAAAAAAAAAGGATGTGTTTTGTGTTGCTCACTCTGGACCGTGGCTTTTTTAATCATGCTAGCTGGGTATCCAAGATCAATACATCTTTTAAATAGCTGGTCTTCAATGAAGAAAAATTAATCCCAATGAAATGGCTCTTTTGTGTAAGCAAAGAACGATGTTGAAAACGTTATACAAAATCACCACGTTTGATACGTAATCATAATATATCATATAAAGCATTTATTATTTTAGATTCTCTCTCAGTTTTAATCTAATTTATGAAACGTTGTTGGTCCTCGGTCTGTTGGTTGGACATAAGACAATGAAGACACTACATATATCGTGATAAGTTGCAGCCATTTGTAGTGTAGTCAGTTTATGAATAATTCTGTGCCCACTTAAAGACATTGACCTCATCAACCTGGAGTATATGAAGAACTCATGTTCACCCTAAACGGTCATGCACATATTGCAACAACACGTCTCTAAATATGCCCACACAGACATGTCATGGCTGGTTGTAAAGGTCAAATCAGACTGATTCACTGCGGGAACGCTGAACTAAAAGGAAATGTGGTTAGATTTTATTTTAAAGTGTCAAGTGTACATAAAGGGTGATACTTTAAGTCACGCAATCACAAAATCTGCTTTCCTGGGAGCCTTGGACATGGTCAGCAGAAACGCTGAACAGGTCGGCGCTAATGGATGAAAATGTCTGCAGAAAATACTGGAGGCTGCAAACCCTCGAATAGCTGACATGTATTCAAGTGCTAATTCAAAGCACGACAGAAGTTTAAAATCAAAAATTGTCAGTCAACCTCCAAAGAGACTTAAAAATAGATGTAATGTGCACTGTCTTCTTCTTCTGGGTCCGGTCAGCGCACGGGCTGTGGCATTTTGAGCAAGCTGTCATTTGACGAAAGCTTCCTCCGGCCAGCAAAAAAAAAAAAAACTTTGGCAAGTACAATATATTTACGAGATAAAGGCAATAATGTTAGTGAACTATACTTGAAAGGGTAACTCAACAGATATATTCCTGTAAAATGTAAAATCCCCAGTTTGTCGATGCATGGTGAACACAGTTCATGGTCAAGCTCACATGGCTCTGTGAATAAACACAACAACACAATTACATACCACTGTATGAGCTCCACATAGGCATGTCGCCAAATAAGTCTCTTCATATTGTATCAGCTCAAAATGCCACTTGTGTAATTTAGTGAATACGCTGGCTTTTTTTTTTTTTTTTTTCCTCTCAACACAGTCAACAGATCTCTCAGCAAATGGAAGCACTGAGGAATAAACCGGAGAAATTTGACTAAAAACCTGGTTGTGACCAAGTTTCATCTAGATGCCAATTATTCACAAAAACAGTGTCATCTGTCTGTCTCATCACACAGGTCTTTGTAGAGCAAAAAAAAAAAAAAAGTGCCATCATCACAAAGGTCGTGACTCTTATGATACTTGTGCATTGGAGGAAAATGTCCACTCCGGTCAAACATCACTTTAAGATGTCCGCTCTGTTTGACCATCCCAGAGGCCTTTCGGCCTATATTGGTTTGGCCAGAAGACCCAAATCAATCATGAGACGAGTCGAGCTGCCAAATCGTTCTTTACACCCCAACACTGCAGCACTCACTGCCGTGTTAAGGCTATTTTGACATGGTCTCTGAAATGTCATTGATAGCAACAGGGACGCAATGCAAACGCTGCCGGGGGGGTGCGGCCTGTCACGAATCTGAGCTCGAGAAGATCGAAAGAGGATGAGACAGAGGAGGGTGAAGACGACGAAGAGATGATAGAATATTTATTGACACGTAGAACAAAGAAAGTCTTCATCACTCATTTATGGATAAAAGCTTTAGCAAGAACAAAAGTTTCATTTTATACAAAAATCTATGTGAAATAATAAATCAGCATCATACTCTCCAGTCAGGTTCACATCAAATGCTGCTAATCCAGCAGAGTGAATGAAATGATCCCTTTGAGGGTTTCTCACTGTAGCACAGATCAACAAATTGAGCTAAAGCACAAAACACACAGAGGTACCTCCAGGCTATGTTAGATTGGTGAGAGGGGGAGAGAGAAGGGAAGAAATGGGAGATAGACAGAGAAAGTGGGTGGGGAGTGGTGGGTTGTGGATTGGAGGGTTGCTTGATCCTACCAGAAACCAACACCGTGAAAGGACCGACCACATCCACAGAGCGTCACCTTCAGTGCTAATACAGCATAAAGCATCAAATGGGCACCAAGAGAGTCACTTTTACATGAATATGATGAAATTAAACAGACCAGAAAAGAGACAAGAAGCTGCAGTGAATGTATAGAAAGAGATATAAAAAAAAAATATATATATACCATGGCCTTCACTGACAATTCCCCGGTTGTGCTTCTCATGCACAGTGGCAGCATTATATTCAAATCACAGAGCTTGGATAGTAGAAGAAAAAAAAATAATATTAATATTGCCTGACAATTTTTGAAAATCTGTGAAAATTCAGATGCTTAGTTCTGTGACTGGAGAGCAATGATTATCCATGAGAGTCCCGAACCTGGGGCTGGGCCCAACATCTTACTAAGGCACTTCATGTTGGTTTTCCTTCAATTTGTCACCCATCTGTACATCAGCAACCATCATCTGCCCCTTGCTTTTATTCGATTTCATATAATTTGGAAGTTGTCCATGTCGATTTGTGTTCCTCATGGGCTGGTACGGCAAGTCACACACGGTAAGAACAAAGCAATGAACAGCAGTGGAAAGGTACACAACGTACAGATGGTACTGTTATTTATCTTATATGCAAATACCGCTGATAATAATCATCAGATGGCCTGAGCAAAATGAGGACGATATAAAAAAAAAAAAGGGGGGGGGGGGGGGGGGGTTTCACATTCCTGCATTTTATTCGACAGTTTGTAAATGGTAATTTATCTCTTCAAATGGAGACAGGAAGAAAAGCAGAAAGTTATTTTCCCCACTCGTGACTACTGAAGGCAAATTCTAAGCTTTTTAATTTGACCTTGTGCAGCCCACTTCCATATGGCAATGTAAAACTGAGGAAGTACATGGCATGATTACACAAAATATGGTCAACTAGAGCTGCAGTTGATGCAACTCCAACATCCAGATGTTTAAGTGGAAAGCCGAGAAGGAGTTTTACACCATGACCATCTGTAGTGCTGACCTGAAACTACTGGGGGGGGGGCAAAACAAAAAACGCTGCTGGCTTTGAAAGCATCTGAATTTGCATCCACCGCAATTAAAACTGCACTTATTCAAAATACAAACATGGATTCTGTGAAGCACAAACACTGGAAACTTTTAAGTAACACTCTGGCACTTGGGACAAAACCATACGCATGCACAAACAAACAATGCAAAAAAACACAAACTTCTCCAGCAGACTGAGTGTTGGCAAACTTCCCGCTGCTTCCAGACGACAAATCTGAATATGATGATAACTGGTGCCTGGGAAGCATTTTGCTCCTTAAAAGGAAAATGTGAACATTCAGCTGGATTTCCAAAAGGATTTGTGCATAAATGCATTATCCGTCTCGAGCATAAAATTAACAAGCTGTGCCTCATTTTGACTTTCACACGTGTTCGTTTCTGTAATGATTAAGGTGTGAGGCTGCAGACTAAGTGGTAAATTTAGTAGCGGGTCATTTTTGTGGATTGTGCCTCCGGCTTCTGCTCGTAATGAATTGGACGTGTGAAACTTTTCAAGAAGCATCTTCCATTTCACACACACATTTCATTAACCTGTGGTTCATTCATTATTGCTGTGGGTGTGGAGGAAAGTAGCAGCCCCAGATATAATTGCATTACCGGGGTTGTAGGGCCGTGGCTAATTACTGGCGGAGAACACAACATAGGCACTTAGACATCAGTCTGATGGAACAAACCACAATGGCTTGTGACAAGAGCTGTCCTCCGTGGAGTTTCAGGAGAAGACATGATAGCACAGTAATTCATGAATCATAACAGAATTACATTTTCTCCGTAGCATGGAAGATGACACAAGGACACAGAAATAATTCAACAACGTTAATACAACTAAACTGGAAGACCGGATCCGACAGCAAATAGCTAAACCGCAGTGTTTAACAGGAAATCAAAATTTAGAGCCACTTTCATCGGCACGTACGCAAAAATCACAGCCCATTGTGATGCTGATGCAGGTCGTGGTTCCACCATTCACCGCGTCAACCTGACTGTGAGACGCTGAGCTGTAAAGTCTAATTACGGTTAATCTGTTTGCAGGAGTGTTGGATTCCCTGCAGGTCTTGTCATCGCCAGAATATTCTAGTAAAACATGAAGGCCTTCCGTCCACAGAGATTATGAAGTCACGTCGCTTTTATCTTAAGTTCCACAATCAGAGCTGCGCCCTCATTGTTCCCTCATGCACACAAGCAGCTACGTGAAGCTGGTCTGAGCTAAATACTGATGTGGCTGTGACATTGATTTTTCTGTGGTAAATTACACGATCATCAGACTGGAGGGGGGGGGGCAGGATGGAAACATTTTTTACAGCCTATCCTTAAAATTAGCGTGCGCCCAATTCAGCCGATAGTTTTTGAAATACCAAAAGAAAAAAGAAGAAGTGGATCTGCCAAAAAGAAAGCGAAAACATGGAGGTTTCAGACTTTATCCAGATTACTCAAAAAATGGGTTGTTTATTTGAATGTTGTCTCTGACATCTTGTGTAGTCAAGTGATGCAGCGCAAAAGGAGAATGCGTGATTCAAACACGATAATAGTTCCATATACATCCACAACTTTAGTGTTACCTAATATACGTTTTTTTATCTGAACTCTGGTGAGGACTCTTTAAATTGGTGTCATTTCTTTCCACCCATACATTAAAAAAAAAAAAAAAAAAAGGTCTGGCATCAACAGTGTTTATCACATAAGTCCCAGAAATCCTGGGCATCGTCACCTGCTCTGCCTTATCTTCAGGCCAACATAATGTCTGACTCGCTGCAGCTCTGAAACTTGGAGTTCATAAAAAACGTTTTGGACAAGACAGCCGCAGCAGCAAATTTTCTTCACAATGAAAGCTTTACAAAGGAAGAAAAGGGGCGCGAGTTATCCTCATGAATCTCTGGCAGTTTTTTTTTTTTTCTCTCTCTCCTCTTTATCCTCCCACCGACAGCTTGTCTGATTCTTATAAAGCCCATCCGTCACTCGTCTGTTCATCTTTCATTGAATTGGCTGGAGATATCTTCTCCACTCATTGACCTTGAGAAAAAAAAATAAGAGTTTTCAATTTAAGAGGGAAGTTTCAACTAAAAAGCATATATTTATTATTATTAATATTTTTTTTTACACCAGGGTGAAATAATTGGAAAATCTAAAATGAAAAACGAGGGAAGGTTTACAAATTCTCAATCTCCTTGAAAAACAACTCTGCAAATCTCACCGGCTTCAGAGATTGTGGTGTCGAAAAGCCGGGCTAGACTGCGAGCCTGACTAGTTTATTTTCTCTCTGCCGTTTTTATCTCTCTGTTCACATGCTGTTCAGTGTCCATTTATCCGTGGTGAGGGCTTCTCCTTGGCAGGAACGATCACTTTCAACAACAGTCTCCCCGAATCAGAGTGACGTGTCACATCGTTCCAGTGACAACTAACGACTACCAATGTATCCGGGCAGGCTGCCAGTGTGCTGGGTTAGAAGCAGCCGGGGGGGTGGGGTGCAGAGGAAGATGGTGGAGGTGGGGGCTGCGTGCTCCGAGGAGACAGTGGTTTAGCTCACCAGTGGCAGCATCAAAACCTCACATCACATCCCCTCAGTCAACAAAGTCCCTCGCACATCATGCACAGAGAGATGAAATCAATCTGCTTTGAGAGGCCGACTCTGGAACTGGATGTCTGGAGGCCGGCTGAGACAGGAGTCAGAGTCCAATAACACAAGTGAAAGAGGGGGTGGCTCGGTGGTGGTGGGGGGTGATTATTATGGTTGTCTGATTCATCCAGTAGCCCAAACGCCTTTATCCTCCTTTCCAGTCCCAAGGTCAGACAGGTCACCCAAACTTTACTTTGCATGCATATATATTTTTTGGCATTAAGATTAAGAGTAAAACATACTATCCCCATAAATAAACACTAATTGGTAGTTAACTTTCTTAGTTCTTGCCTGGATGATCCATTGCCTCCGGGCTAGTATGAATTATTCATCCAAGTGGCAAAACATCTTTATGTAGAAACCTACAAGGCACCACATTCATTATGCTATCATGCCCAGTAATTCCAAGCACTGACGGCTGGTATTGGAATAATATGCATATTGGGTATTCTTTTTTTTCTTTTCGGTTTTTTCTCGGGGCATTGGCAGGCAATAATAGCGCTTCCGCTGGCAGGGACCGAGAGGGATGCAACACCCCTCATGGCTGACAACACTCCCTTGTTTTGACAGAGGATTGAGCGAGGAGGGGAACGAGTGTTTCTGCTCTGCCCTCACGGAGAGAGGATTAAGCTGTGTGGTCGTGCTGCCGGGTGGCACGGGGAGTCGGTAGGATATGTTATCGCGTCAATCCTCCCTCCCGCGGTACCGCAGGATCTCGCACCGCCCCCCCCCCCTCTCGCTCCCAAAAAGCACCTGGCCTCGCTTGTGGGTAGCTCATCAGGCTTACTGGTCTCTCTTGGGAGCTCGGCTGCTTCACACTTTCCTCAGTATCCAAAATCTGCCAGACTGTAGGACAATTCAAAGACATACATACATTTATATACATATGTGTGTGTGTGTGTGTGTGTGTGTGTGTGTGTGTGTGTCTGTCAGGCTGCAGGTTCTGTTTGTGCAGGAATAAGCTTTCCCTTCATGCTATCACATTTAGTGCACTGTGTTTTTCCTGCACACAAGTTTATGGCGACAGCAGCAGAGCGGGGGCGACGAGTCGGACGAGCGATGGTAAAACAGAACTGTCAGTTCAGAGTAGGGTTAGACTGTTAAATGGCAGCAGGCGCCTGGCTGAGGTATCCGTCTCACCAAGTGCTCCCTGTCTCCGCAGATAGGTCTGTGCTCCGGAGAAACCTTGCCTCCGGAGGCTCACGTCATGCCCTCGGGCTATGGAAACAACATCAGGAGAACACAAGGGGGAACACGGGTGGGCTACAGCTGGCTTCCTCCGCCAGATTCACATCACTGGCTGCATTACATGCTTCCTATTTAAAACGTCATGTTTGTGGGTCAAAATGGAAAGTACTTTCAAAACCAAGGCAGAGCTTTCACTTCTCCAAAACCTTTGGAAGGCTTTGAAGAAAATGTTGGGAGCAAAACAACTTGAGGTGAAACACAACCTGGTTTTATTTTTTTGTGGAGATTTGTCTTCTAAAAGTGATAGAAGCCATTAGAAAACTTGGATTTTTGGGTATGGAAATCGATTCCACTTGGCCTGATTTGAAGTGAAAGTATCATTACGTTACCAAAGAACTTAAAAAAACAGGCTGACTGAGTTGGCAATTATTTCAAAGATCTCTAGCCAATGCGTCATTGTTTTGTTGGCAGCATAAAATCACTTGGTCAGCCCAGACTTCCCACTGAGGAACAATAAAATGTGATCTGTCTGACAGAGCATGCACGTTTGGGAGAATTATCTGTATTTCAAGTGTTTTCCTCATTATCAAACCGCGCGCTGCCAGATATTAAGGAGCATTATCATCATACGTGCCAGCTGGGGTGGAACTCAGCCTGGCTCTGGACCCAAACAGGGAGCTGTTTTACATGACATTCATTTCAAAAAATGAGAGAAGCCAAGGCCAGGTCAGGTTTGGCTCCGCTTTGCCTCCAACATCCTGGGAGATTCACAGCAAGTTTCAGCCGTTTCCTCCGATTTAGGGAACACTTCTAACCAAGGTGAGTGCTTTTTTGGTCTTGCCGATTCAAAACACACACACACACACACAATAAAAAGGACAAGATTTGGCAGCTCAGGAAATGTTCCTGGAAAGTTAAGCCTGCAAGACAGCTGCTGTTGACTTTCTCCTATGAGAGCAATACTGTAGATATATTAAACATGTTAAGCAAATCTCTACATATTCCCAAGTAAATTGAAAAGATGTTTAAAAACTTATTAACGGGCAAAGGATAATATCCCTCCTGGAATTAGGGACTGACAGAATTGGAGCAACTCAGGCGAAACATTAATTAAAACGCTGGGTTTGAACGTACCACCAGTGCAGCCACAGGACAGTCTGCTTTCCAGTCCAACGTCGTGGCAAGAGGCCAAGATGCAGACCCTAATGCGCCCATCCGAAATGTCAATGCGTATCTTCAAGATGATTGCATTTAAAGAAACATCAGCGATGCAAGGCCAAACTGTTCAGACAAGTCATTTTTCACTCTCTGAGGGCAAACCTTACAAGCCTTGACACAAAGTGACACACTGCTAGAGTACAACAGTAATGAAAAATTGTGATGGAATCTAGATAAGAAAGATATCGTAAATCCAGAGGCAGAAACCAAAGGTGAATTTTCAGAGTAAATGTCAGCTCCTCCCACACGAGGATAAGCCTCCGCGCCTCGCCACTGTCGCTGCAATGCAGCGCGTGCACGCACAAGTCTATTAGTCTGAGATAAGGTGCGCACATCCGAGGGTGTCCTATTTAATTTCTCAAAATAGTCCCCTTTTACAACTGTACAAGATGAACTTCCACCTCGTCGAGCTACTTACTGACGATTAGAATAAAATTTCAAAAATTGTCTACTTCTACAATTTAAGATAATAGTCCAATGAGCGCACAAAACAATGTGACCCCGCGAGTGACCCTCTTTGTGGCATGGAAATTGCCTCTAATGACATGCTGTAGCACAGACACATTAAAAAGATTTCTCTTACAGCTTTTGCCAATTGACACATCCCCAGAAAAATTCTACGCATGCGGTAAATACGGTTACCCAGGGTGGCAGAGAGTAGCAAAAAAATCCATCTGTGCCTACAGCAATACTCTTGCATCAGTCACAGCGTGGTTTCCTGATGTAATATGACAACTACACGTAATTTTGAATAGAATCTGGAGGATGATATAACCTAATTCTTTTTTTTTTTTTTTTTAAGATGGAGTTTGAGGGAGTGTGTTTAAGAGCTATCCACCGCAGCAGTACACATGGGCATATGAAATTAGGAGGCCTGCCATCAAAGTAAAATATGTAATTATCTTGGATAAAATGAAAGTGTATGACTGCATTAACAAAAATTAATAAGACTAATCCTAATCAGTCTTTTTTTTTTTTTTTTTTTTACACTTTTTTTTTTTGTGTGTTTGAGTCAGGTGCTCGTGAAAAAAGGTGGACAATCTCTGGGGATTTCTTCAATTAAAAATGGGACTCTAAAGCTCAGACCTGGTTATTATAAATCTCATCCCATCTTCGTTTCATCTTTCAGCCCAAATCACATATTTTTCTGTTGTCACTGCTGAGGCAGGCACTAATTACAACTCATACATAATCTTTTATATAAATGTTGGAGGGGGGGGTCGGCTTGTTTGATCTCCGTGTGTAGTGGAGGACGAACCGATCACAGACTTGAGCTAGATCTGTCACTTGAGTCAGAAGCTGAGAAGTGAAGTGAAAGGAAATCTGATTTGCTGTGATGTTTGTCAGCCCGTAAGCACCGAGGATGTTTCATCAGGTCATTACACGCAGGGTGTAGAAACAACATGGTCAAACTGCCCAGATCTTGCGAGCTTAGCTTTCGATGTGAAGCAGTGAGGATGGAGGGAGGATCGACGGGGATTTGAGCACCTTTTAGTCCAAGGATTAATTTTCTCCCAAGCTGCAAGGCAATCACCTTTTTATACAGTTCTTGAACTTAATGAAATGCTGTCTATATGTTAAGAGTGACTCGGTCCTCTTAATGAACCTTTAAATGGCTCGTATAATTCAGAATTTTAACGGCAGATAATGACCAGCGATAGAAATAAATGAGGCAAACGGCAGCCACAGGAGACCAGCAGAGCGCGCAACTAGTTCTGTAGCTCATTTGCCATTGCTCCGACATAACATGAGAGAAGGCCCCAGCGGTCCTTTCTGAGGCATAAACACAGCTGGGAGCATGACAGATAGAGGCCGGCTGTATGCTTCTCCTCCTCCTACCAACAGAGAAAGGTCAGCTCTGACACGCTGGAAGGAGCCCTCCAGCTCTGGTGGACATAAGGGAGCCAAACTGGCTTTCTGTGAGGCACAATGGTCAGACAGCCAGCTCGGCGCGAGGCCGGAAGAGCTACCGACGGCCTCGGGCTCGCCCGTCCACTCCAACCTTAGAGGGCTGTTAAACCGAATTAGGAAAAGAACCATATTTACTCACTTAAAACTGCTGGTATCTAACTTTGAAGGTGATGTCGAGTTTTATTTTTCCACGTTTTGAGATATCTGCGTGAAATGTTCACATTCCGTATCACAATGTCACAGCAAGGTCTGTGGATTAATAAGGACTGTGTTTCTTGAAAGGCATGTTGGCGTTCTTTTTTTTTTTTTTTTTATGATGTGAGTGAATAAATTCCATCCGTATTGAGGAGGCCAGCGGCAGAAAAAGTGAAGATAGTGAAGGAAAAGAAACCCAGCAGAGAGTGGACACATTCTATTTGTGTAGAAATACATTTATATGCATTTATGTGAACAGTGCTCTTAATGCAAGCACATTCAACCTTCGTATGGAAGTGGGCCTTAAGGTAAAAATTTATTGTTAACAATTGTGTTTTACCAATCTAATCTTAATATGGCTTTTGGGCCCATGCTGCTAGAGCGCTTAACATTTTCTTTCAATAGCAGTCTCTGAAGCCAGCTAGCTTTTAACAAGCATGCCTCCATTTGGTTATTGTACTTAAATGGATGGCACCGTGAAGAAAGAGGGACAAAGGTTCATCCCAGTCAATCCATACTCTTTGAAAGTGGAAGCAATAGAGGATGACTTGAGGTACACTGAGGAAAAAAAAAAAAAAGATTGAAAAGGAAAACTCAGCTGAGGAGAAAATGTGGTTAGGACCGGCGCCGTCCCCGTCAACAGCGGGTTGTTCAGGATTTTTGATGAAAAGAGTGGAGGTGTTTCTTCCTCCCTCCTGCTCTACAAATGAACATGACAGGTTTAATTCACCAGTGTGAGGGCCGGACCTGCTGCCGCCTCCTTTCGTCTTGCCAGTCTGGTTACTGCCTCACTCATTCCCTCACGCTGCGGTGTCACCAATTAGCCAGGGCCCAGGTTTCATTAAGGCATCGGCACTGCTGCCTGCCGCCTTCTGTCACATCGCTGATAATAAGCCTGAGATTGGTCCGCTACCTGACACGTAGGGATGAGCAGTAAAAAAAACAACAACAAAAAAAAAAGCAAAACTGCGCGCACAAGTCCACGAGACATAGACACAAAGTAGCAACGCAGATTGGTACACACAGCCGAGTACACACACACACACACACACACACACACACACACACACGGAAAGTGGCACCGTTGAGAGATTCACACAGTATAAACACTGTCCACGTGTTTATGTGCACAAACGCCCACACGCGTGTGCGCTTGGACACACTCGATCTGCCAGCGTTGGGGCTTCTTTTGTTCAGATAATTATAGAAATGAAGGCTGAAGGATGAAATGAAGAAGAACTGAAAGAGAAGAAGACGACTGTGTGTGTTGGTCTCAAACACAAGTCATTCCATTATCATGCATAAAATAATGACATGGGGAAAAAAAAAACAAAACACAACACAACACCTGACTACAAATGGCAAACAAAGTGAACTTAGATAATAATTAAATGCTGTACAGAAACACCTGAACAGCAGCTTTAAATCAGTTAAACTGAACGAAAACTAAAACCAATAATGTCGGCCAATTCCTTTGGAAACAACAATCTTAACCACGAGTTAACTTTAACTCTGTTGCAGCTGTTTTGGATAAAAGATGAACCTCAACCTCATACGTCTAACTGACATCGACAGGAAATCAAACAAGTATTTCAGAGTTGAATATCTATATCATGACTGTTGACTGAGATTAGTTACAAAATCACTTTGTTGGTAACATTTGTTTGACATTCAATGCCAACTTTAGTTTGTTTTTGTTTTTTTTTCCCAATATTCAGTTCAAGGCACCAAAAAATAAAAAAGTAATGAGGTTCAATACGGAGCCGCAGCTATGTCCATACTGCTCAGTATGTCTGAGTCCAGTCACAGCAGCCTACTGTAGACTCAACTGTGTATTTTCGTCCTCCCATCACAGCGTTTCAGCCTCAGCAATGCTATTCTGACGGTTTGGAGAGGCACGGCTGGGGTGGTGCAGGGGTGAGGCTTTCCCCATGGAGAGGAACCTGTTTGGGGGGGGGGGGGGGGGGGGGGCACAGGTACACAGGTGCTGCTGAATATTAGTCTTATGGCAACAAGTCCGGGCTCATGGGAGTGAATTATTCATCCTCTGAACCCAGTCCTGATCCTGTTTGATGCTGCTGCATCTTCCCAACAACTGACCGGGGCTGTCGATCTGCCCCACAGATGGTGTATGGAAAATGTTCAGTCAAGTTACCCCCCCCCCCCCGTCTTCTCAAAAGACAAGAGAGCGAGGTGGTTAATATAAGTCATTAAATGTTATAATAATAATAATACAAGTATTTACATTCTCTGAATTTTTACTGTTGATATGGAATCGCTGAACTAATAAAGGATTTAATTAAATAATGAGGCTGACAAGGACATGAGTAGGTTGGATACATGTTCTGGCACTGAAATGATTCACCTTCCAGTGCAATTTGGCTTCAACAAATGTGAGGCAGAAAACAGATCCAGCTATCAAAAGGGAACACAAGCAGTTTGCAAAATGAGTTGTACATTTCAGAAAAGAAATGGGAAATGACTGACATGCTTTTTCTGTGATTGGTATTATAAGGTCATCTTGTTTTAAAAAGGCATTTTTCTAAGTTTCTTCTTTACCCCACAGGGTTTTCCTGGTGATGGACTTTTCTCTTTTTCCTTTAAATGATTTTACACATTTGTTAACCGGTATTCACCCCAGTTAGGGGTTTTATTTGAATGGATTTTTGCTGAGATCACTGAAAGTCATCAGGTCTGCAGTTAACACAAGCTCAATACATTTCCACATTTTATTTTAGGACATTAAATACATCAGTTAAGACCAGAGTTGTAATTTTTTATGCGACCGAGGGAAATACTGAGGGTGTGAAACTTGATCACAGCAAACACAAAAACCGTTTCACTCATCTTTCTGCTTTATTGGACGCATAAGAGAGATTTCTGGAGTGGCGATAAAGACGCTAAATAAAAATGAAAGTTGAAAGTTTAGCAGCGGTAGCCTTAAAGTCATCTGACCATTCTGTAGTTTTTTTTTAGATCATAATATTAGCTTTTTTACTTCTGCTGACTGGATTCAGTGTTTGTAAAAGTCCCATCGGCTTTTTGTCCAGGAAATCAGCTAACGTAAGGGTTGATCTACAAAAATGCATCCTCCCTGCAGCACTATATTTGCAAGTAGGTAGCAGGAGCCAACACCATGATAGGCAACAAAAAATAAAACACACAAAGATATCTTTAAATGACCCCTCTGTGATGACAAAGCAGGGAAGTGATTTGGAATATAGCTTTGGTGTGAATCCAGCAGCTCTGGATTTTTTTTTTCTTGTGTCTGCTGCTTTTTATAAGAGTTTCTGCAGCTTACCTTCAGCAGGGATCCTATTATGAATAATGCCCCATTTAGAGATCTGGGAATGGCAATAGGGAAATTCTTGGTTTAGCCTTGGGACTTGCTCGAAGACTTAGTAGGACATGGAAGACATGTTTGCAAACCTTAGCTTCAGCAGCGGGTAATAATATTCACATTGTGTTTAGAGCATTTTAGCTGCATTTCTCTGGGTTAGTGTGCAAAAAGAAAACTGGACCTGCAAACTGCTTTAAAACTGAGAATCCAACAAAGTCTGGCTGTTTCACTTTAACATGTGACATCACGTCGAGTTAATTCTATTCTACTTTGTTTAAGTCGAAGGCTATTTGTCGTGATGTGTGAAGCCGAAGCGGTGGGACTGATGATAACATTGCTGTTAAACCAACTGCCGCTCGAGGCTTTCCACATTAATTACTCCCTCTTACGCTCCGATACAAGAAGTGTCACATCTAAGACAATTTATCTTCCTGGCGGGAAGCGTACTATCATCGCAATAAACTTGTCAGGTTTTCACCGGTTTGTTTATTCAGATGTGCGTTATTCCAAAAACATGTGTTTTCGACTTTGTTTCCGTTTGCAACGCAGAGCTGCACCCACACGTCTAATGACTCCTGTGCCCTGTAATTTCTTTAGTGTGGCAAACTCTGATTACAGGGTGGGAGTCAAGCTTCGGGCCAAGCATCATCATTTCCAGTTATTGTTTTGTGTTTGCTCCGTCTTTAACACGGGCCCTGCAGCTGTGGGTCTCAATAGCTGTTTCGCTGAAGCAGTGTTTAACACCGAAGTGATTTGGTACAACAGTTCGCTGCATTACAGCCCGTGGCAGCTGATTCTCCATGCACGGTTTTGCTCAGGCATGTTCGCAAATTGAGAAAGGGGTGTGCTAAGATCTGGGAAGACATCAGGGTTGCTGACTGATTGTCCTTAATAGTGGACGGTCCAGCAGTTAGCCAAGTTGTCCCTAGATGTGCTTGTGATGCGACTCGTAAAATATTTCGCTGACTGTAAGATTGTTGGTTTTTTTTTTTTGTGAGAAGAAATTGTCCCCTAGTTAAAAACTAAAGTGGTGATTGACAGTAAAGAAAAACACTTACATATCATCTGATAATTTCATTCCCACAAGCTACTTTGAGCTTCAGGGCACAGAAGGATCATTCACGTTACCATCCTCATTTTCCAAACATTGCACAAGACACAACGGTAAATATTTCCTCCAACATCTCTGCGGTTTCCATTTTGCTTTTGAAGCCATGGACACCCCCTCCGGCTCTGACAGCGCCGGAGTGACCACCCTGCGTGGTGCGGAGTGTACAGTAATGCCATTAAACGTCCCCCATGGGGAATCAGTCACGCAGAGGTTTGAGCTTAAGGCCAATACAAAAGAGGGCCATTTGAAAAGGAGCCAAGCCCAGCCTGAGGAGGTCAGAGGGTTGTTTACAGAACAACAGTCTCTTATCGGCTGCATGCTTCCCCGAGGAGTCTCCACCACAAACAGATAACAGCCTCCAAACAGGCACCAGAGTGTGACCGATAGGAGTATAATCAGGTACATTCTGCTCTGGGAGGAAGAAGAGGAGGATAAGGGTTGATAATAGTGTACTCGACTGTTAGCGGTGCGCTCATATGCTACAGAATACAGCTACATTAAAAACAGCAAGCACAAGTTCAAAAGTGCTCTGCGTCCTCCTTTCAGGGCCATAAAAAAAAAAAACAACAACATATAGATATGAGGGTAAACTTTGTAGTTGTTTTTGTTGTTTTTTTTTTTGTATCCTAATAACCGTGATTCAACAACACCGCTGAGGCCTAGTTCATCCTCAGGGATCGCTCCATTATTGAACAGTTAAATGGTCAACAGGTTCAGCCAAGGCAGCTTTTAGCACAAGGGTAAATAGACAGTGTAAAAGCCAATTCAAATAACTGGCACTCAAACAAGGCCTAATGCATTAACGACTGGATGACGTGCGCTAATGTGACGGCTACAGATTCAGACTGACAGTAATGGAGAATTTTGCCCCTGGTTATGCTCATAAGGCCCAGATTGGGAGAGGAGGGGGAGGAGAGAGGGTGGGATGGGGGGGGGGGGGAGCTTGTACACCTGCCTACTGCCTGAGCCTTGACAGAAGCCTAATAAATAACAGGAGACAAGGTGAAACAGCAGTAACAGCGCACCCCTCCACCCCCTCACCTATCTCCCATCCAGCTCCACCACCTCCACTAACACGAGTTGTGTGAAGAGCGGCAGCCTGTGCTGTCAGCCTTTTGGCATGAAACAGAGTCTCCTCTAAGTTAGCAAGTGCACTTGTCCCATGAAAAGAGGCAACTCGAGTTATTCATGAAATTACTGGAGAAACTTTGAGCCTCATCAACTGGTGTGACTCGCGCACCAAAGCGGCTGCAATTTGGAGGGGGTTTTTTTTTTCTTTTTTTTTTTTTTTTTTAACGCGACAGATTTGAAATTAAGCCCCACACTTCAGATCAAAAGCTGCACGCTCACACAAAACCAAATCTTAAAGTGTGCTCGATCAGAATCAATTTCAATTCACATCATAACCAAGGGGTTAAACAGGCAACAACGCCGAACGAGAAAACCAGATGAAGACGTGAGGGGCATGTTCCAGTGTCGGGGGGGGGGGTCAATTCAATCCAAGTGTGAAACCATTTGTGCGGATGCCGGTAGTCGGTCACTGATACGGCTTTAACGCTCATACTTAAACAATTTGAATTAAGAAGAAAAAGTAGGATCCAAGCGAACTGACATCCAACCTGCTCTGCAGAGAGGAGGCCCAGCAATCATTTGAGTAGACATACAGTAATGTCCTGATTTAAACTGCTTCTCCCACTCCTCCCTCCATCCCCTCCTCCTCCTCCTCGTCACCATTAATAACAATTGAGACCCTTGGAGCATTAATTAGTGAAATTTTCCTGTGCGCCTGGACTCTCGGAGCCACCTACAACGAATGCAGACTTCTGTAAACATGATCTGTTGCATAGTAAGTTGTTTTTCTTACCGAGGTTTTTTTTTTTTTTTTTTTTTTTAAAGACATGGTGATGAGATCACAGAATTGTTGGAGCATGCCTAACACGCACAAACACTCTCTCCCTTACAAACAACCCCCCCTTCTCCCTTCCCCTCACTCTCTCTTCATTAGACAGCCCCTGTGCTGGCCTGTGTGCGATTCATTAGCTTTTATCCTCTTCATTTGAAGAAGGAGCTGTGTATAATTAGAGCATCTCTGTTTGTCCAGCATCCTTCATGCAGTCACATCTCAAGGCCAATTATCATTCCGGCGCAGAGCTCCCAGATAACATAGCCACATCAGCCGCCTCGAGAATGAACTTCAAACTATTACTACCTCTCAGGAATGTAAATAAAATCACTTTCAAATCAACAGCTAATGATTGAATGTGGAGTGTCACTCCAGGGATATGAAGATGATGGACCATATTGGTTGACTTCGCCTTCCTAGATTTTACTCACTTTCCATTGGCCAGCACTTAACCAATTTCCATACTTACTGTGCAGCCGTTACTTTGACAGTCATATGTTTGTTTGTTTTTTTCGTGGGTGATGTGTGTTTGTGTTGGTTCCCACACTTTAAATTCACAATCACCGTTTCATGCCCAGTTTTGTTTTTGTTTGACAACTTTAATACAAGCTTTATGCTTTTCATTCGAGATTTAAATTACTGCTTTGACTGAAATGGATGGTCAATATAGGTATTTTAAACAAAGCCCACATTCAATGGCAGGACAATCCACAAAGAGCCCAAACAACCGAAGAGCTTTTTCTGGTCAAACTGTGGAATGTCCTTGAACAGTCAGGTCGGTCATCTGACTCGGACCAAATGATCATGTGGGTGTTTGCCCTCACCGCAGAACAAACTGAAGGCCAACAAAACAAAACAAACGTGTATGGGCAACGAGAGCGGATCGCTGCAGCACGTGGATGATACCAAGCGTCCGCTGATGTCTGCAGACTTTTGCATGGAGAAGAATTCGAGACTAAATATTAAATGTGATTAC
This sequence comes from Echeneis naucrates, assembly GCF_900963305.1. Taxonomy (NCBI): domain Eukaryota; kingdom Metazoa; phylum Chordata; class Actinopteri; order Carangiformes; family Echeneidae; genus Echeneis; species Echeneis naucrates. The sequence goes on along the minus strand of NC_042527.1, from coordinate 17,379,307 downwards.
AGGAAAAAGAAATTCTTCAGACACCCTTAGGCTGAGCAAGAACTGCTAAATTAGAAGTCTTAATTTAATTAGTCAGCCTTAGTCTTCTGACTTTGCAGGGTCGGGTCTTCGATCGGGCAGAAAACGATGCAATACACCTGGTTACTAAACATTCTTTCTAGATGCAGTGAAATGAAAAGTACGTTTTCAAGAACTTCATGCAAAACTGAATTATTATTTGGCCTTTACCTTCCTTTTGTGTTTGCATGATTAAGCATGATGCCGTTGTTTAAGCTCATATGAGCTCACCCAGTTAGTTTCAGTGACCTATGAGTGGCGTCCAAGTATTAAAAAGAGCCACAGTTTTTACCTAAAGTAGATTTAAAAGCTGAATATGAAACGTCGAAAGTCAATACTGTTTGATTCTGGATCTAATGTGCAGGAGTACAGAGCCAACAAGAACAATAATGTGCCATTGGGCCAATATAGACTGCACTTTCTGTTGTATTCATAAGCCTACCAATAATACCACTTTTATTAATATTTAGTTTGGTGTCACAGCAGTTAAATATCATTTCTAATTTGGCAAAAACACAGTTACAAAGTTGAGAAAGAGAGGAACAACAAATGTGTATTACATGTTCAACTCACGTACTGCTTTCCATCACCAATCTGTCGTCTGAAGAAGCTGTTCCGAGATGACATTTTTATTTTGTTATTTATTTATCTATGTGTTTGTTTATTTATTTTAGTGTGTTCATTCTGCCTCATCATCTCTTTATTTTCTCTCTCAGGCAGTCATTACGTATGTTTCCTGGAAGCCCTCGTGGCATCTTCTGGAGAGCAGATGCAGGCTTTTCCCATGGAAACGCCGCTGAATAATGTGTCAAGCTGTGCGACCTTTACCAAGAATGCAACATGTTTTGTTATTCCATTGTAATAATTCAAATGGGGGATGCCAAACTGCTGGACAACCTTCTCTCACATGATGGCGTCTGTTACAACCGTTAAAGTCTAAAAACTAAGTTGAACGAGTTTTATTCAAAAATATGAAGGGCCGCGGAAGCAGCTTGATGTGATTAGAAACCGTATGGGTTTGATCAGGGAGCTGAAGCGAAGAGGAAAAGGAAGAGCCCTGTTGCTTGTTATGTGTTGTTGGGCGAAAAACTAAAAGATACTGACATGGCATGAGTCTGGTACTGTATTCAAAGCGACATTAAGTGGACCGTGTCACGTCACTATCCAGCAATGTACAGAAAGAAGGATGTAAGACCTGCTATCACTTTGACAAATCTATACAGTAGAACTTTATGTCTGCAACTTCTCGATGTAATTTTTGTGTGTGTGTGGAAAAAAACCACCCACTCCAATATCTAGCAACTATGATCAGTCTGAAGACACTTTTCCTGACAAACTCAGCAGAGCCTTTTCGAGGAAGTTGCATGTGTACCCACAGTGTTTGAACAGCTTCACTAAACCCTTGTGTTTCCACCACCTTCATTATCATCATAATAAAAGTGTCTGAAAAGCAAAGTTACTGAAGAATGTAGACACCTCACTTTATGCTTTGTACTATCATCAATCACCACAGAGCTTTTTTTTTTTTTTCCTCCTTCAACACTGGTTGAAGCCATCATATTTAAAAAAAATAAAATAAAAAAAAAAAATCACATGCATATTTAATTTCATTCTCCACTGGCTCACACAAAAGAAACTGCCACCCATCAGGACACCTTTCGGAAAAGTCTCTATTAAATCTGAGTCAGCTGGGAGAAAACAAAAGGGGAAGGGGGAAAAAAAAAAAAACAGAAACATTTCATGAGTGAAAAACTATCTAAATTATTGCCAGACTTCAAATGAAGTGCTCTTTATCTTCCCCAAGCAGTCAATGTGTTGTCTTAGTCCTTAGTCACAGCTTGGACGGCAATCGGGATCGGTCAACCAGGACGCTATCAGCAGCAGTCACTCTGCAATGACAAACTGCGGCCCGACCCTCCGAGCATGGGCATTATTCTCAACACACGGCTCACCCCTATCAGAAAACAAGGCAGGTTTTATGGCTGCTGGAAAAGGTGGTAAACATAACAAACCGCACAGCTCCCTGGAATTTAATGCGCTCGGTCGAAAGACAGAGTATAGATATCTAAGGCCAGGCCGTCCAAAATATAAAAAAATAATTAATTCATAAAAATAAAAAATAAAAAAAAGGCTGCCCACATAATGTAGAAAACAGAAGCTCGAGCCACACTGAAGAAGTGATTTATAGTGTTGATTTATTGATTTATTTATTTTTAACCTACAGCATCCAGTGGCCATTTTAACAGCAGCAGAAAGAGATTGAGGCGGGGGGGGGGGGGGGGGGGGGGGGGGGGCAGTTGATCCCTACCCAGCCACCGGGAGCAGATATACAGCAGCATTAACAAGTTCACCGAGGAAGAGGAAGGTGAAACTGATACAGTGTGATGCTGATTATGGAGTCAGGTTTGTGGTTTTGTTATGAGTAAATGAAAAGACTTCCAAAAGGACTGCTCTCTGTGATCGAATTGAGGCTGCACAGTCACAAGGTGCTGATGCTGCACGCTGAAGTGGACTGATGCTCCGGTTACCTCAGTGATCTAATTATCACATGAGCTGTTAGCACATACTCCCCATAACAAATGTCTCCAGCTGCATGCACGGGCTCATATTTAGCCCCTGCCTCTCCATCGGCGTGTGCCTAATCCATCACCCAGCCTGAGAGAGTAAAACACGTCCAATTGATTTCTTCCTGGTTTACATATTTACACACACACACACACACACACACACACTCATGCAATTAGGAGCACATTTATCGACAGTTTGGGCACCACTGGGAGCCCCACGGTGGCGGCTCACTCCAATAAATCTCCCAGTCCTGAGGCTGCCAGCGGGCGAGACTGATCAACTTCACACAAATATGAACTGGGGATACGTCGAGCTTCAGGTTATGAATGTTCCCAGTCACAATAAATGACCCGTGGCATTCAGACTGCCTAAAAAAAAAAAAAGTGTATTTTATTCATCACAGAGTGTTTAAACACATCTTGTGCGGGTCTCTGAATAAGTCAGATCCCTTCTGTAAAAACATCCCTGATGGAGCCAGGAGCAGATTTGGAGAAAGTACGGACACATAAACAAAAACGGTCATCTTTTCTCCGAGTGGCTAAGTCAGTTTATTGCCTCGAGAGTTGTTGTCAAAAATAAGTTGTTTGTTTGTTTTTCAGATACAGATTGTTTCCACAGTACATCTGAATTGTGATCCATGGGTCTGACTGGTGGGCCTCGTCTCTTCGCAGCTTAACTCCATCATGTGAGCATCATATTATATGTGTGCCATGCTGCCCCCTACAGGGTCTCTGAAGAATGCATCAGCTGTCTGTTGAGGCCCCCCCACCCACCACCACCACCACCACCACCACCACCCAAACACAGCATCCGACTGGAGCAGAAAGCACAGCCCAACTGCTGCAACTTCAACACATATACACACACACACACACACCACTTCCCCAGAGTCAAAGCCGCACAAAAAAACCAAACTCTCCCAAACAGAGTCGGTCGTATTGTGTTGGCAGTTGGGATCACATCCAGGCTGGACATTGATTGTCAAAGATATGGGCTAATGTGCCTCTTACCACATAGAAATGCCCCGCTCAAGGCAGCAGAAATGACCCCTTCAGGGGCAAAACTAGACTGACTGTTCACTCCCCCTCGGGCAGTCTATGGCTCTTACCATTAATGATGAAAGTCTCTTCTATTGTGTGAGTAATTTTAATAAGTCAAATCACCATCTGGCACTAATCCTCAAACTTTGTGTGTCCAACAAAGCTCTGACTGGACTTACAACAAATTGAAGTGACCCAGTGAAGATGAAAAGCCTTCATTTAAGTGGGAGTGCTGTGTGTATCTACATGAGGAGTTCTCCATAAACAGCCCGCCGAAGTGGGGTGAAGCAGTAAATCCACCTCATGTTGTTTAAGGGTTAAAAAGATTTATACATTTAAATGCCGGGGAAACAGAAAAATTTTGATTTTAACGATTCACTTCATGAGAAATCTGTTTTCAAAAGGTGAAGTGAGCTGTTCAAAGTGTGTCTTAAACTATCCACTCTCACACAGAAAGCCATTTATAGTGATCAAGAGGGGAAAGAGATATATTTAAGAGATACATGCAGTTTAGTTTAGCAGAAACGTGAGCTAATCAGAGTTTAGGAGCAGCTCTGTGTTTTGTTTTGTTTTTTTTAAAGGGTTGATTATTTCTCCCTTTCAGCTAAAATAGAAATAAAGAAAACTTAGGATGGGAAGAGCTCTGCGCACCAAGCAGCCTGTAATTCACACCGGGCTTGTGGACTTTGTGTGGCATCACAGAGGAAGTTGGCTCAGAGTAAAAGAGTCAGGTCCCGTTTGGACTCGTCCGGCAGCGCCGCTCGGTGCGCGGAGCTCTCCGGGTTAATCACATCAGACAGCAACTTATCAAGGTGAAGTTAAGACGCCAACAGTGACTGACAGAGCTGCTCCCGGTGCCGGTGAACGCACCTGCCGGCTGCTGCTCCAAAAAAAAGGTGGAAGAAAAAAAAAAAAGGTAAACAGCCGCCGTGCTGTTCCTTGTTTTAAATGAAGTCTTGGCACATTTTGTTTTTTGTTTTTTTTATGTTAACTTTGACTGCAACAATCCTCCCTTTAAATTAGCTCCCGGTGCCACGTATGCTCCATTTTACCATCCAATCATTACTTAAAGCCGGAAACATTCCGACTTCACTGGGAGACAAAATGCGGCCAAACTGAGTTGACGCGCAAACTGAGTTCCCCTCCGACCGACTGTGGCACCGAAACAAGCCTGCGCGTATTTCTTAGAAAGAAACATTATGAGCATTTAAAAATAAAATAAAAACACCCCCGGGTGATCGTCCTTACCTTTAAAAACTTCCCCCCGGGCGGACAGCAGCAGGGTGATCGCGGCAAACAAGCAATTGATAACTTTATCCATGTCGGCGGCGGCGGCGCAGCGTTCGCCCCGAGCCGCGGGGTCCTCTGGAAACTCTGCTCCTCTTCACCGCAACTTGGATCCTACCTAGACTTTTAATGGAGGTGTGTGTGTGGAGGGGGGGGGGGCGGTGAGAGGTTGGTGTTGCACCTAAAGTCCCCTCCGTCCCTTGGCGTGCTGTCCTCCGGGGGTGGGAGGAAGGGGAGGGGAGGTGAGAGGACACTGTCGCCGGCTCGGCTGCTTCCCTTTCTGCCGGCTCGCTCCACACTTGCAGCAGGAGGAATGTGTGAGTGAGTCCCGGCTCCTGGATCATTCACAGGTCCGGCTGCGTGCGCGCTGTCTGCCCGGTAGAGGGCACGACTGAGCCCAGCCTGGGAAGGAGGGGGGGAGGAGGGGGGAGGAGGGGGGAGGAGGTGTCCCCTCTTACTCCTCCTCCTCCGACCGGGACTCCATTGGTGATGATCTGAAGGGGCTGAAATCAGTTGAGGGACAGTATCCACAGAAAGGAGGGGCATTATTTGAGTTGGACATTCATTACTCAGTCACTAATTAGGATATTTGTCATTTTCATAAGTAAACAAAAAAAAAAAGCAACCCCCCAATTTTACTCCTCATGTTGTCTCATTGTTTGGTTCCCCATTAAATAGGATTTTCCTTTTATACACACTTCATTAAAACAAAATAAGTAGAAAAGTAATGAACTTTCTAATACCCCCGCTTGGAGTTACAGAGGTCAACAAAATAATACAAAGTCCCCCACCCTTGGTGAACATTATGTAAATTATGGATCCTCCAACACCTTCATCAATTAACTAATAAACTCAATGTTCCCCTCCATTTTTTAAACTATGGGGAGAAAAAACTGCGATGGTAAATATTTTTGTTGAATGTGGTTCACACACTTCCTCTGTGATAAATCTGGATCAGGTCTGCAGAAACTGAATCCTAGATTTGATCCTGACTCAGGCCCAGACACAGATGAGGACTCAAGCAATGCAAGACGTTTAGCGCAGTTGCACCTTTCCTTTCATTTTTTTTTTTTTATGTTGTTTTTAGTTTGTAACCGACGCAGTGGTGATGATGAACAGGTCCGTCTGAATCCCATTTTAGGTGACTGTCGTCGTTTCGCTGCAGTTCAGAGGTTACATGGTGCACTGCTGCACACATACGGCATCATATGGACAAGGATGAAAAAAACTTTAAGGGGGCCTTTGAGATCTGGATTCCTTCAGTTCACGCTGCATGCCCTCTCTGATCAAATTCGCACGTTGATCACATCACAGGGAAACTGAGGCTGACATTTGAAGAAGATCTCACGAGATGGCCTCACAAAACGGGAGGACAATATCATCACAGTTTTTTTTTTTTGTTTGTTTGTTTGGGGTTTTTTTTTTTTTTTTCAGCTTTGATGAATTGGTAATGGTGTAGCTTTAGTATTTGTCTTATCTGACACACTGAATGCAAACAGCACCGGGTTATCCTCAAAGCAATATCAAATATGGAGATGGAGAGGCAACTAATGACAAAGTCAGCCAATGTCATTCCCTTATTGTTTTTGCATGCATAAACACACATGGCCATTTCACTTGTACCAGCAGTTTTTCACGGCTAATTAAAATGCAGCCAGATTGACATGGCTCCACATTTAGTTTACAAAATGACCTCCTGCTGTATATCAAGGGTATCCAATGGTGGTTTTACCACACAAACAATGGCTGAAGCATTTCACAGAAATGCATCGCTCCTCTTTGTGGTCTTTAGGTATTGTCTCATACTCGGCCGCCGTGCTTCCAGGAATGCATAAACGCCAGTCTGAGCGAAGCCGTCCCGGGAATTGGAGAGGATGTAACTGCTCCGATTGGATGGAGAAATGAACGGATAACATCATTGTTTGCACAGAGAGAGAGAGAGAGAGAGAGAGAGAGAGAGAGAGAGAGACAGCGAGAGAGAGTGATTGAGGGATAGGTTGTTCATAAACACAGTCATGTTCAATAAATAAATCATAATGATGGCCTTCACCGGTGGTTCCAACCATTTATCACTTTTAGCTGTCCATTTCAACCCTTTTTCATTTAGCTATTCCAACTTTCCATCCATTACTTTTATCTGTTTAGCTCAACCTTTCATTTGTTAATTGTTCCTATCTGCTGCGTTTATTCAGACCTCCCCGCTCGCACATCAATCACTTTTCATGCTCCCTCAATCACAAAAATGTGGTGTTTGTGTGATAAAGCTGCCTCAGTGTGTAAACATCCTTTAAATCAAATCCTGATTTTTTGTCAAGTTAGTCACATTTCTCAGAGGAAGCCCCTGACAGCTGCGGGGGAGGAATCACTGTGGCGGTGGCAAAAACAAACCCATCTACCATTTACATTATTGAAAAAGCCTTATGTTGGCCTGACACCTTCTTTTTTTTTTTTTTTTTTTTTTAAATCAAGCTGTGAGCTTATTTTCCATCGCACTCTCAAAGCTTTGACATCCCACTGATTGGATGGGAAGGATCAGGCGAGCATCAAAAGAGCCCATATACAGACCTCAAAGGTCGTGACGGTGGCCCGGCGTTTCAGTCACTCACCGTTGCTGATTTCTGAAACAACCTCCAGAGCCACTGAATAGGCCATATTGACATTTCATCGTGGAGAGTGGCCACCGCCAGGGGATGAACCAGCCCAGTCAATTTATTTCTCCTTCATATCCCTCCCTGCAAGGATGGTTCAAATCAGTTAAACATCAGGATAAGAACAATGAGCTAAATAACCCTTTGCAGCAATTGACATAAGTGGCAGTGTAATGCTGTTTGTCAATAAATGCCAATAACCTCACCTCATGTGAGGACTCTCAGTGTGACTGAATAAATAGCACAAGTTGAACGGCAGTACAAAGGGAGGACTTATTAAGTCTCTCCTCATGCGGCTGCCCGACAACAGTGATTTTGTCATTTAATTCTGTTGTGATTATCCCGCGCCTCGATTGTCACAAGCTCAATACGCCATTGATTGGCTGTCCTTTACTATGGCTAAGTCACTCGCCGCTAGTGATGCTATTTTCCGAGCCTAGGCTTCTAAATGTATGACACCTTTGAGTGAAGAGCACCGGTGCGGTGTCTGCGAGCTCGGCCACTTGTGGGATCTTCCACAGTGCCTCATTATAAAGCAAACTTATCAGAGCTCACGGCAATTAAAGAAGATCAGAGAATACGCCAAAGCCGGATATATCTGCAGTCCATGGGTGATCCCCAAGTGTACAGCTGACCACCAGTGACCAGTGAGCGCCGTTCACGGCAAAAAGGCTGATATACACAGAAAAGGATCACATTAATTAGTTGTCATAGTGGCGAAAGTGTGTTTTACTTGGCTGCACACTTGACATCCCAAACATCTCAAATGTTTTGTTTTGTTGTTTTTTACTTACTTTCATTTTTTTAAGGAAAGTAATTTATATATATATATATATATATATGGTATTTATTTCATCTTAACTTTGTGATAGTGGTCAAAATCATTGTATATTGGAGCCTCACCACAGAGCACTAGTTCCTGAATTTGGGTCATCTGACTGAAGCAATATCTTTATAGGTGCTTTATTTGACAACATGTCCCGTGAACACTATCTGGGGCAAAGTCTTATTCAGGAGGGATTCATCCATCCTGACTGTGTGGGTTCTTTGTGTGTATGTGTGTGTGTATGAGAGAGAGAGAGAGTGGTTATTTGATTTGGAACTAATGTAGTAACAGGTACGCACCAACAGAGGTCAGTTTTCTGTCTTCTCTACAGCACCGTCAACCTTCACCCAACTTGGCACAAACTGTTATTCACAGGAAGAATGTGACACGACCTTAGCTGTACACATATATTTATCTAATCATACACACAATGATTCATCATGTCAGGCACGTCAAAATAAAGTCGCCGTTACAGCCGTCTTAATCAGAGTTACAGGTCTTTCTATGGTAGATAAATTCTTATTTTGGAAAACAGGGTTCACCAAGCTCACAGAATAAACACGACCAATTGTGAGAATGTCTATAGAGAGTAAATATTGGAAGAGGATTCATTTAATGTCTTATCACGATGTGTTGCGTCGAGAGGAACGCATCACAAAAAGAAACCTTGGGTCGCAGGTCACGGTAGACCTCTATGAGAAGACTGATTTCAATATTACAACTGAAAATATGATGTCAAAGTAAGAGATGGAAAATTTATTTAAAATCAAATCAGACTGCCACTGACTCTCAGCAGATTATTGACAAAAACAATGTCTGTTTATTTTCAGGGATTTGACCACAACATTTTTCCATTTCTAAATTATTATTTATTTATTTATTTTGGTTTACAGCCACAAAAAAGTTGGAAATAATAATAAATATGAGTTACAGTAGTTTTCCTTTTAAAGCTGTTGAATATGCATGAGAGGACCAATGCATTATTTTCATGTTGCAGGTATGAACAGACTTGTTTCACATTCTTAGACTTTTAACAGCATTTTAAATTAAATAGTTTCAACTTTTTAGTGATGGCAAACATCAGTGTTGCCGTGATGACTCATTTATTTAATTTTTAATCTAGTTTTCATTCTTTTTGCTTCTGCTGTAAGTGCAGGTCCACAAATTATAGGTCCGCTTTGACACTTTTCAAGTTTTTTAAAGCGATGGTTTAAGATATTTCAGCTTTGTTCAACAATTGGAACTCATAACTCTTTAAACGGTTGTTATCAAAAACACTCAGTGACCTCAGAGGAGCTGCCCCCCCAGCAAACTCTGATCTGATCTGTTCAACACAAGAACAAGATTTAGTCGGAGTCAAGGTCTGTGTTGTGCTTTTGTTTTTTGTTTTTTTTGTTGCAGATCTTAAGCCGCCCTCCACCATTTTTTCCACTGACCTTGACCAGCTGATCCCAATGTCCTGAATGCAACAGTGTGTTGGCCCGTGACTGAATTTACCCCCATGCCTCCTCACTGTCTCAACACTAAACAGGATCAGCTGATTGGCACTCGGCCGACAAATGTAGCCGTGAATTTTTTGTGTGATCCGAGTGAGTATCTCTCTTCAGAGTAGATTAACAAATATTTAGACGTGAAACAGCTCTTTATTTGTACTCAAACTTTAATATTACACTAAAAAATGTAAAATCTCTTCAAGATATCCTGCGTCGCGTCATAATGTCTTTGTCAGTCAGTTTGTGGCGGCAGTTGACTCAGAGACCACGCGCCAGGGGTCAGATTTGTGCCAACATCTCGTTACGACACACTCTAGTAAACACACACAGACACAGCGGTCGTCCCTCACGTGGGTTTGAGGTAGTTGTAGAGGGCGCTGAGTCCTCCTTGCAGCACCTCCTGGATGGGCTTGAGGAGGGGGTTGTGGATAATGTGAAGTCCTTTATCCAGCGGGTGGCAGGCCAACCTGCCCAGCTTGCTCAGCTGATACATTTCCACAGGCACGTTTTGCAGGTCATTGAAGTCAACATTGAGGAGTTCTAAAGACTCCAGAAAACACAGAGTCTTGGGCAGTGTGTGGATGCTGTTTCCCTCCACGATGAGGATCTTCAAGTTAACCAAATCCTGGATCTGGTCTGCGATCGTCTCCAGCCGGTTGCATGCCAGGTGGAGGAAGACCAGGCCTTTCATGCTGTAGACGCAGGTGGGGATGTGGACGATGCGGTTGTGGCTGAGGTTGAGTTTGGTCAGACTGTGCATGGTTGCCAAGCTGCCGGGGAGGCCGGTGATCTGGTTGTTGGCCAGACTCAGGACCTCCAGACAGGTGCAGGAGCCCAGCTCCTCAGGGACCTCGCTCAGGCGGTTGCGACAAGCGAAGAGCACTCGCAGCTTCTTTAGGAGGCCGATTTCAGGGGGGAGGGTGGACAGGTTGTTGCCCCACAGGTTGAGTATTACAAGGTTGTCCAGAGCGCCCAGGGCAGGGGGCAGAGAGCACAGGCAGTTCATGGACAAGTTTAGCTTCTGTAGCTCTCTGAGTTCCCACAGCTCAGCTGGAGTTTCATCAAGCCCTCGCATGGCTAAACTCAGGGTGCTGTAGCCAAAGTGCACCGTGGTGTGCCTGCGGATCCTCTCCGCAGCCGAGGACAGCCCGGGCTGATTGTCCCGCAAAGCAGTCCGCCTCCTTTGACTTATATTCACCTCATTCAACTCCTCGTTGGGAAAACTGCGAGACTGCTTCCCACCCATCGTCCTGGCAGTAATGCTGATTCAGTGACCAACAACAAGGTGTCAGCATGAACGAGCAGCCAAATCACCAGCGCTTGGTGCATTGAACGAGTTGCTAAGGACTAATGGCTGCTGGTTGATCTTCAGATTTCTCGAACGTGCCTCGCAGAACATGATCAGCTCCGGCGGCTCTGCGGCGTCTGGTTGTTGTAGAACTCCTGATGTTTGGCAGCAGCTACGTTGAATCTCTGTTTGGCTTTTCCCGAGTTGAGTTGGAGGCTGCTGTGGCTGAGCAGTTGGTCTCTCGGACCAACTGCCTGTCTGACTGGATTTCATTCCCCAGCTGGTCCTGTCACTTCTCCAGTCCACAGATAGCGCTAGGCTCCCCACCCACCACATGAAGGGGGGGACTGGGGATGGGATGCTGCGTGAGCTCAATCAGTTCAGATTGCTGCAATGATCTCATAACCTAACAAGCAGAAATCCACTGATGATCACAGATTTTATACAGAAACCATATTTACGTTGAAAACAACCGTTATACTTTCTTCTGTCTTTTCATTTGAACTGATTCGTACGTGCGCGCTCCCCTTGTCTCACTTTGAATATGACACCAAGCTGTGAAAACACTGACTCATTTCTCAAAAAAGTAACAGTTCTTAGAGGAATTAGTTGAACCTTATGCGCAGACATGCACTGGTTTAATCTCAAGTGCAAGAAGGACATAGAATATTCCAATACGCTCCCTGAAACTGTTCTGCAATTCAAAATGTCATTCATGCGTCCCTGAAGAATGAAGCCGTCTTTATGTAAAGGAATATACTGTAGTGCATTTACATTTTAGGCCGTCGTTCCCCCAGGCAACGCGGTGCAGCAGCACAGTGAGGGAAAAAACTTCTCAATGCATTTCCCCTAAAGAGTTCTTCAGATATCTTTATGTTATTTGAAAAGTAAAAAAAAAAAAAAAACTATATTTACTGTGATTTGTGTGAATAGTGTAAATTCAGAGTATCTACAGTATTCAGGCATGTATCTGAGGTACTTCCATACACGAACTGAGCTACAATTCAAAAGGAAAATAAATGTGCCGTTTACCTATTTGCATTTATTTGATAACTTAAAGTTTCAGTCTTATCATAAAATAGAAAAGTACTAAAAATGCACAAAGCTGCTGAAGCCTTACCTCCAATTATGAGAGTGAGATGTCATTTATGAATGTATCAGCAGTTTTAATCTAATCGTACAGCGTACATACTGACTATTAGTGCACAGGAAGAGGCTGTATATAAAACCTACTGTACATTACCTGAAAAATGAAGTAAACTGGGAAGAATTTAGTCAGACCTTTTCCTTAATGCGGTGGAGACCAAACATCTGAGCTAAAACAGTATTTTGAAGTTACATTCAAGAAGGTTCAGGCATGTTCCTTTTCTGCTAACAATTTCTGCTAACTGGGCAATGATATCAATGTTGTATCCACAACTTACACCCAAATATATTGAATGGATAAAGTAAGATAAAGTATTTTAAGTAAAGGGGCTTTCAGTACTTCAACCACCAATATTCATTAGCTTGTTCTCTGATCATAGAGGGAAAATAAAGAATCCAGAGGAAACTCAGAAAAAAAAAAAAGTATGGCTAGCTGGGTTTCACTTCGAGCCTTCCTGCTGTGAGGTCGGCAGTTATGCTTCTCTTCTCAAGTCTGCCTTAAAGGCGTAAAAATCTGTACAGTGCTTGGCACGCTCTATCTTTTGAGCATCAATAGAGACGAGAAACCTGCATTAAAAAAAATTATCCCCAGAAAACTCCGGAGAAGAAACATGGAGGAATGATACCTCCATCAAGGAAGAAACAAATCAGTGGATTTTAATCTGTGCATATCGATCATAGACACAGCAATGCACACTATGCATGATTCAGCAAGATACACATATGTTAACACTAATATATCAGCTTTATGGTGCATTAAAACCACGTCAATTATTCATACTGTTGCAGTGGGGATTAAAATAAAGGGTAACCTTGTTCTTTTGTAAAACGTTTTTGGAAAATCAAAATTTTGGCCCAGCATGACTGAAATCTACCTCTATCTGTCAAAATAAACCTCCTAGTATCGGTCCCTTTCTAGGAGGTGTCCCTCAAATCATTTCAACAGTTTTTGAAACAGGATAAGTCCACATTCACGAGCCACGAGCACGTTATAAAAATGTTGCGGGTGTAAATGGGTGCTTGGACGTGAGCCACTTTCCTCGACAGCCTTACAGAGTCTGACCAGGACTTAGAGTGGCCTGAGTCATCATCCTTCTCCCAGTCCAGTAACCAAAGTACTCGGATGACAGTTAGCAGTGATATCCAACTCTGGGGACTCGAGGGGGCTCCACTCTGAGCATGGCTACATCAGCACTTATAAATGATGGGTTGAATCATATGTTTGCTGAATTGGAAACTGGAGAGAGGGCTACTGGGGTGCACTGCCCGTTCAGGCAACGTGTCTCATTTGGAAATATTTAGCGAATGATAATACCACCACATTACAAAACTTTATGCTTGACTGGTGCATTTCCTTCTGTGTGTGTCTCTGCACGTGTGCGTTTGTGTGCGTGTGCTTGTAGTAGTAACAACATTTCATCAGCCTTTGCACAGATCTGTGCCACTGGTTTTGTGTATACATGTGCCACAGCTAATTTCACAAACAGCAGGATTGCTATAGCCTGCCATCCTCTGTTTACATGAAAAATGACACCTCAGCTGTAACCATCAGAACCCCCCCCCCCCAAAAAAAAAAAAAAAAAAAAAAAAATTGCAAACAGCGTTGGCGTAGCAACATGAGGCTGAGAACACATGCTGTCAAATATGCAGAAAAAGCTCAGCTTCATATGCATATTCCTCATTATGGGTTAACGGTAGCGTTACAGTACCTGCATAAAGCTGAGATGGGTGGATAGATGGGGCGAGGGATGAATGGACAGAGGGAATAATGCTCATTTCTGCGACATAGAGATGTCATCATGGCATACTTCTCCATAACACACTGTTGTCTAACACTTCTTCATAATCTTGTGAAGCATGAATCTTCATTAAATGCTCCTTTTCATCCCATGCATGTTTGATTTTTTATTTTTTTTTTTCCTCAGATGAATCCTCTTTTCTATCAGAGGAACAGATGTGTGGAAACAGCTTGAGATTTAAATTACAAGAAAATGGGATTTACCATTCCTCTTGCATTCGCACAACACCTTAATACAGAGTCCCATTAGCACCAAATGAGGATGAGTTATTCACTCTGAGAACAGTTACACCCTCCAGTCCTCAGGGTGACAAAAATGATCTCATTTGAGAAAGCTCATCTGGTTATGTGGCACAATAATGATTCTGGATGAGCTACCTTTAGAGACTCAAGTTCAAGATATATACCATTATTACTTGTTCATTACTGTGGAGGCTTCTGGCGATGACAGATGATATATGGTCCCGCTGCCACAGAATCTGCCGTAGGTGTCTCTGTCCCGTTGAAATGTAAGGAGTACCTGCCAAGACCTGGGGCTCTATATCTCAGAGACATTACTCCCTGAAGCCGGCGCACTTACTGAGCACTATGCTTCCTCTTTAGACAAAATACCAGACAAAATCAAGCATGGGAGACAAGAAATGTGCATTTTTGTAGACCCACTGAGTATTCCAGACAAAATTAGCCTCGTGGAATGGGAAAGCGCTGGTGAACAGGGGGTGGATGGACCAGCCACCTGAGCTGATAATCGTCTATTATTCAGCAGGTGCAGATGTGAATATTCACACCACTGGACACTTTACACTTTCCATTTGCGCACGCACGTGTACACATCCCCCCAGCTAATGGAGTCTGGGGAAGCGGCCATGCATTTTTGTCAAAAACTGCGGGTATGTCACAGATTTGAATTGCCATCTGGAAATTGGCTGCAACATTGCTCTACCCAAACCTCCAGGTGACACAAAGGAGCTACTCAGCAATGCAAATTATCAGGGAGGAAATTTGAGGGAGGGTCCAAAAAGTCAGCTCGGAGGCTGAATGCTTGGCCAAGAACATTTCATTTCAATGTTCATTTATTTACCAGATTGGACACACTGAGGTCGCCCCCTGGCGCTCTGTGCAAATTGTCACCATGGAAATGATCGGATACAAGGTTGTGTTGGGTTCGTTGTGACCGCTTCGAAGACGAACCGGCACCTGAAGAGTACAAAAACGAATTCATAGCCCCTTTACATCTTCTTAGCATATTTTTCACCCTCTTATCAACTCTTCCGAGGAGCTTGTAATCGACTAATCTCTTTCCCCGGGCCACACGGCAGGTATCTGTGCTTAGATCCGGAGTGAAGCAGATTCATCTTGAGATAAACTGGGACAACATGATGAATAGATAATAAAGGCACCCAGGAGAGAGCACTATCCGGGTTAACTCCACCGCATAAAGATACCATTTGAGAGGATGGCTGGAATCAACAGGGAAGTGCGGTGAGCAAAGCTAACAGAGCTCCAAAGTGACCAAATCAGTCCTGACTTTGCTGATGCAGCAGATGGGGAGTACAAACCAATTGTGGCTGTGACAACAACAAAGAGGGTGATAAAGTACCACCGAGCAGGCTATCTGGGTCTCACCTGCTCACAGCAACTGCGATAGGCTGTTCACTCCTAACCACACCAGCTGTACGGTGAGCACTGTTGAAGGATAATCGTGATGGGATAAGCTGTCAGGGCTTTGGGATGGCAATGAGATTGACCGATTGATCTGCAGTCAAGGATCTGACCTCCTGAGTTCCCGCAGACTCTGCAGCCCCCCATAACAGATAATTATGAACTTCTCTTCCAAAGCTGTTCCGCTACGGATGGGGATAGGATTTCTTAATAAATAAATGAAATAGTAATGTGAAAACTTCTTCCTGCAAGTCCTTCTTTCGGTATTTGAGCTGGCAGGTAAGGCAGCTCGATTCACCCCTTGCCTAAGTTACACTCGTAAAAGAAATCCTTTTTGGATATTGAGAGTTGCACATTCTCAGACAAATTGCGGATTGATGCATTTAATCAAATTTCTTCTATTCCTACCACACGGAGAGAAGACATGAACTTCAGAGTGCTGGGTCTGTATTACTGACTCAAGAATCATTTTTTGGCCTCATACACGGAAAGAGACCAGACCAGGAGAAGGGCAGACAGGCGATGGGGATTACTGGCCTCGTCAAAACATCCATAAAGTGCTTATTGTCGCCACTAGTGTCGTGTGTGCCACTGATCCCAACCGATAAATCAAATCCAAAGCTCAATTTTATTCCCAGCCCTGCATGAAGCCGATAATGTTTGACTGAGATGGAGAATGCATGAGCTGCTAAAAGGCCAGAGCTTGACTCAGTACTGTCTTTTCCTCTCCTGGTGTCGAAGGAACTTTGACCTGATTATCATGCCACAGTCGCACAATATTGTTGTGTAGCATATTGCCAGGGAGCGGCTTTGTTGGTTCTCCCTTGTTGTGTGTTTTGTGTTGATTTTACAGGCTGTCCTGACCAAGTGGAGCCCTGAAATCAAATAACATTCATCTTTTTTGAAGTGTTTGTCTAGATCTCATCCATTATTACAAACTCTTTGGAGTCCATCAGTGTTGGGTTTGTTTTATTCAGTAAAATGGCTGCATTCATATCGTCTAACATTTGATCATATGGTCGGTTAGGGTTGGCTAATGCGGAAACAACACTGCACCCCTCATTTTAGCTGCTTTAGTCCGATTACATCCATTGGAGTTAAAATGAATGCATGGGTAGCAGTTTTGGCATTATATTTAGCATTATTTAGTCACAACAGAGTTAGCACAGCAGCAGGACGGCAGAACAGAGAGGAAGCAGCTCTGCCAGTATGAAAAGGGTGCGTTACTGCAAAAGGTGTGTTGTAGGCATGCACAAACTAGGCCTCGGTGGTGTGTCAGGTGTGGTGGAGGCACTTACATTTCAAACTTCTCATTGTGGGCTTATAATTTTCATGTTAGTGCCACCAGAAGTCGACACAATGGCATCTGACAAGCTCTGTTCTAGAAATTAGGATGCTCGCCAGACCATCACTGCCAGCAAGCCATAAATGTTTCATGTGGTGCTGATATGGTAATCATTGGATCCCTACAATGACACCTTGTGAGAGTTGGATAACGATGGCTGTCTTTCAGGCCTGTGTGACTCTGGACACGGTCCAGCAGCTGAGGCAGAGCCTGAAGTGTGAATCTGCCAGTTAAAAAGGGTACATGTTGCATCCAATAGATAGGTAAACGTCTCGGAGAAAAGCAAAGCTGAAGGTGCAGTGGGTGTCTGCCGTGCGCCATGCAACTAGACAGACTCGCCGATGAAGGATGCCACGTAAATGCATTCCTGGGTTAAATATGCATTCCATTTCATGAGGTTTTTGCAACAGGGTCCAGGTGCCCGTTGGTGGCACAGACCCAGCTGGAGGATGTGGCCGACTCGCTCTGCTGGTGCTCAGGCTGGCATACTAACAGAGCCAGGGGTGCTTTCACAGCGAGATGAAAGAGGCTGGCGCTGGCGCCGATGCCACACACCCAGGGTTCAGAGACACAGAGTCCAGCTGCATGTCCACCACTTCACATATAGCTTAAAAAAAAAAAAGAAAGAAAGAAAGAAAGAACGGCTGGAAATCTACATTTTTTGACCTGCAGCACGGTTTGTGGCAGGAATATTGATTTCATGACATAAGCATCCATACACTGCCCCAATCACATCTGTGACTTGTTGCAGGCAAGACTGTGCGAGATTAATTGCTGGGGCGGAAAAACAAATTTCCCAATCACAGGGGATAAAGCAATAAAAGGCTGACATGTCTAAAAGAGCTTAATGTATTATTTCACTGAGGCTTGCGTAAGCCTTTTATTAAAGTGAAACAATCTTGTCTGACACCTGTTGTTCTTGCAGGGGGTATTTATTGTTGGCCTGTCAGCGTGTCAGCACACTGTAATCCCTGGCTAGAATACGGCTGTATTACCAATGTGACCTATTCTTGGTCATCGTAATTTCCCGAGAGCGTGTATGTTTGTGTGTGTGTGTGCGTGAAAAAGAGAGAAATTGATAAAAGGAGAGGCAGAGAAAGTGACAGTGTCCGTGCACTCCAGTGTGTATTTGTGTGTATATCCAGTGATTGCAGGCACCCTTCAGCCATTTCAGTCGAGCTTTTTTTTTTTTTTTGCCACTCAATGTCATGCAGAACAAATCGTCCATTGCTGACACCAGTGATTTCTTGTCTCCCGTGCTGAGAAGTGTATGCGGAGGCAAAACAGTTGGGTCCCACTGACCGGGGAGTTGGACATTTCTGTGATTAAGTAGTAATGGCCCGGGACGTGACAGGGAAATGGGGGGGATGGAGGGGTGGGGTGGGGGGGGTTTGTTGGTCATAGGGCAGGAAAAACTGCACACCCTTGAGCCTGTGGGCTATTTTTGAGAAGGTATATAATTATTTCAAGGGTTTTTACCACCAAAACTCTCCAAACTGGCATTTAAACAGCAAGAAAATGTAAATATTTCAGCAGTTTTAAAGAGAAAGTGCAGCGTCAGAGACTGCATCACATGTGTTTTTGGAGCAATAAGAAAGTGATTGGCGTGCACAAGTAACATCAGAGTTTAAAAGCAAAGAGGACTCTCATAATCTCACCACCTTCGCCACGCCTGCCTTGAATTCCAGTGTCTGCCTATGGGCTTAACCCACTAATTGTGGCTTTAGGTCCTATGGTTTCGCTGCATGCCTGCGGCTCAGTTCAAGACTCCAGTTATATTAAGACCTGGGTGTTTTAACTTCTATACAGGAACACGCCATCAGCTGCAGACAATCAAGGATGTGTGAGCTTGATGAGGTAGGCTGTCAGTGGCTTTCAAGAGAGTATCTCTTACTGCAGTGCCCAACTTGAGAAGTGATGCTTCATGTGTGGGTCCAAAGCAAAACCAAGAGATGGAAATGTACAGTAATTAGGTGGTGATCTTTGTAAGGGAATGAACATGAGCACTTGTGAAGGGGCCTCTGTGAGACCTGTGAGGTATAAATAGTGTTATGGGGACATCTGCTGGACATTTTCTCTTACTGACGAGCATCTGGTCATAGTCCAATGACGAATGAGTGTACTCTGTCTGTACTATGACTTTTGTTTTTTAATTCATCCTTTAGCATTTGTATTTGTACTTTGCTGCCAGTTTTCAGGTTTGTAGGAAAATCTATTCTGACGCCATAAAATTGAGAATTTCTGCCAAACTGTTAACAGCATAACATTTACTCTGAGCACTTCAACTCAAGCATTGAACTGTTCCGTTATATTCAGCTTATCTCATCAAACGATGGATGAAATTATTACTTTTAAGATCTTCATCACACCGTCATGGCCAAATGTTCTTCAATCTATTTATTTTTATCTTTTTATCACTTTGCTATCATTTTGGGGAATGTATAGCAGACCGATATAGAGAGATTTGATCTGTGTCATTTCTGTTTTAGTATGTAATATATAAACTGCACCACATGTTGTTAAAACAATACAAAGAATCCGAGGACTCTGTTTGCTTTTGTTGTTGTTTTTTTTATTATTATTATTCTATTAGCTGAAAAAACATTCATATTTGGGTTTATTGTGTGCCTATGATTGTCCACCCACAACTTGACCAATGACCACCACCATACTGATTGAGGGCGTAAACAAATATTTATTGTTACATGTTACAGTGGCTTTCACTCATCTGTTAATGTGGGCAGCATTTTAATGTTGGTCAAAGTCAATCTAACTTTAACGTTACCACGTGTTTCCATCACAACACATGATCTTCATCAGCAGATATAATTTTCTCAGTTGACAACAGGATGTCTCTTTAACGTGGCCCTGATTGCAGTTCTCAGCCAGAATCGACGTGACGTCCAGGTATAAGCTTCAACTCCTGATGAGGCTCAGGTGGAGTGTGATCAACGGTTGGAGCAACTATTAAAACCTCCAGATTGTTGGAGAGTTTAAACAACAAACGTGTCATATTTTGTCGAAATGTCTCTTTTAAATGGAATGAATTTATTTATAAATCAGCTACAGCTTGAAAAAAAAAAAAAAAAAGAATAAAAGCCTAGTGTAGTGAAATATTGGTAAAAGTAAAAATAATATTAATATGAATTCAAGTAAAGGTATCAGAGACTTTGGTTGATATTGTAGATAGTATATTTATAGCTCCTTATTTCTAATTTAGATCTGTGATAATTGTAGCTACTCCATCATTTATTGTTTTCACACACACACACACACACACACACACACACACACACTCGTGTGGCGTTTTTCGTGACATAATAATCACACGATGTCTCACAAAGCAAAGAAATGACGTCGTCCTCATCGGTCAGGACGCTCCTCCTGACCCCTGACCCCAAAACGTATGAATGACATTACATCCGACCACCCAGCACGTCATAATGCCAGAATCAGCCAATCACATTTCAGGAGCTCTGCGCTGTCGCCAGACGAGCAGACCTCTCGTCCAATAGGAGCCTTACAAGAGCCTGGAAAGCCCGCCTCCCGTCGGCAGCCAGCCAATGAGCGAGCAGCACCAATTACTAATTCATTACATCGCAAAGGGGAGTGACGCAGTTATTGTAGATCTATAGATCCTCCACGCTTTTTTCCCCCCCGATGACCTGAAATAACATTTTCACTTTAAACCCCGAAGCTGTGGATTTTCCTTTGATCCCTTAAATAGAAATAATCCCTTCGCTGAGGCAGGAGACAGGCAGGCTTCCCGCGGTCCTCTGCAGGCTGTATGTATCTCTGCGCCCCTTGAATTTTGGATGCCATTCCGGTTGGAGGTTGCGGTTCAGCCCGAGGACTGGATGCGATAACCAGGAGGAGACATGCCGCAGCCCAAATCAAGAAAGATCGCCATCCTCGGGTACAGATCCGTAGGTGAGTCCCGGCCGGACGGACCTAAAGGTGGGGAAGGAGGGAGGGAGGAGGCGGAGGAGGAGGAGAAGGGGTGGGGGGGCTATAACAGCCGCAAAAAGGGCCTCGATTTCTGCGGCCTAATCGTTAATTTAAGTCCGTTATGGGACTTAAATTACAGGGAGGGAGATCTGAGTCAGCGCCAGCAGGTGAGAGCCGGCCTCCAGCACATGGAGCCCCCTATAACGAGCACAGCCATAACACACCCATTATTATTATTATTATCATTATTATTATTATTATTATTATTATTGTATCAGTGACACCCCCTTCCTCCTCTCCTCCAGCCCCGGCTGCGTTAGTTGGTGAGGGCCTGGAGGATTTGACGCATTTTTGTAGCGGTTTGTTTGACCGCATCTGGAAAGCAAAGAAGCGCAAATTGTATGCGGTAAAAGGGATGTTCAGGAAGGGGAGGAGAGGTGGGGAGGGGGGGGCAAGATGGCCCACACAGATACAGTAGATAGCAGCAGCACCACGACTGGAGGCCCAGCCAGCATGCCAGCACTAACACACACACACACACACACACACACACACACAAACGTGTCATTTTCCCAGGGAGACTTGTGTTTAGGTTTCCCTGCTGTATAATGAGTTTATCTCTGAACTATGTGTCAATATCTGCCATGTTATTACTATAACTGTAGAGTTTCCACATTTTCGTGTAGCTTTAATGATATTATTCTCACCCTGGTTTGGGTTTTTAATACCATCTGCTGTTAAATCTGATTGCTGAATTTACTGCCTTACACTAAAGAGGCGTTTGATGACAGTTTCCTCAGTTGTTGTTTTGTTTTGTTTGTTTGGTTTCTTTTTTGCAGGAAAGTCCTCTTTGACCATTCAGTTTGTGGAGGGCCAGTTTGTTGACTCCTATGACCCAACAATAGAAAACAGTAAGTGGGTGTTTAGTGGACTGTTGTACCCTGTTACGCAATCAGGGGATCACCTGAACTGCACCTAGATCCCCTGCAGCTCATCTCCTGATTTGCGTACAGGCCTCAGCAACATCCACATGAAATATTATAGCTGTTAAAAGTTTTAAAGGTTAATGTTGGAGTTCCTTAACTTCAAGCATCTCTGCTGTGAAATACTGTAGGAAACCCCTGCAATGCATCCCCATCCATTACAGTTTGCTCAGCTTTTTCTTTAAACTCAAGGATGGGTGTGCATTCGACTGTCTGATCGGCTATTTTATGATACCAGTCTCTCTGTGATTTACATTTCTTGTTTTTTTTTTTTTTTTTTTCTTCTTCTTCTTCTTTTTCTTCGTAATTTCCTGATAAATAGTCCTAAATTGAGATTTACTCACACAAAAATGTATATAACTCACAGAACTGTTTCAAAAAGCTCCCATAAATATGTTGAAAACTAGAAATATTTGGGGCATATATTTAATCAGTTATCAAAATAGTTTTAGGGATAGGGATTTATGAGCTGCAGCTCTAATATAGTATCATATTACCATTCCGGATGTATCGGTCAGGTTCACCTGTCGGACTGAAATGTGGACTACAATCTTTTTAAATCATGCTACATTTTTTAGCGTTGTAATTTTCACCAGTTTGCACCCTCAAATTCAGAAAAGCTTTGTTCTGAGAAACTTTTGGATAATCCGCCGGGCTAGTACGTGGTCGAAATTACATCCTGCTGACTGTCTGATTGGTGTTTTCATGAACATCCCCGGCTTAGAGTGGGATCATGCTTCAAGGAGCTTTAACATTACATTTTGCTGAAGGAGAGAACATATAGTAGCACATATATTCCCAGACTCTCCAGAGATCTGAAGTTTAAACTTTATTCTGCAGGCTGTTTCTCTTTACAACAGCCTATTTGCTCACATACCACTCAATGTTTAAGGTCTGTGTCTATAAATAATCCATGGATGGTTAACATAAAGTGAAGTATCAGTGTTATCAGTGAGATGCTTCAGGCGATTCTATCCCTCAGTCCCACAGCAGATAATATGACCCATCTCCAGGCAGATATCGACATTCCTGCGCCGAATGAACTCACTGGTCCCATGCAAACCAAAACGGATCTATAACCGGCTTATGTCTTATACGTATCGAGATCAGCAGACTGAGAACATGTGTTTTTTTTTTTTACTGCATTTGGTGTCGTTTGGTTGTGTTAATATGAGAGATGATTAGTTTTACTCTACCGTCCATACATGATAACTGCATTTGTCTTTTCTCCTAATTGCAGCATTTACTAAGATGATCACAATAAATGGCCAAGAGTATCATCTTCAGCTGGTAGACACAGCAGGACAGGTACGACACAATGCATTGTAACGGGCCTGTCGGCAGTTTATTGATTTTTATTGAATTATCTGTTGGTATAATGATACTCCATCATAATCCTGCTTCGTGACGTTTGATTTTCTCGAGCATTGTAGTACAAAAATCTTTCTGTTTCCACAGGATGAGTACTCTATCTTCCCACAGACTTACTCCATAGATATCAATGGTTACATTCTGGTTTATTCAGTAACATCTAATAAAAGGTATAATAATTTTGCATTCCCTCTTTAATGATGACAATTCTACTTTATGTTCTGTACAATGAGTTTGGAAGTTCGTCAATTCTGAAAAAAATAAATTCTTTTTATTGCTTCCAGCTTTGAAGTTGTCCAGGTTATCCATGAAAAACTGTTGGATATGGTGGGAAAAGTCCAGTGAGTATACCCCCCCCCACCCCCCCACCCCTCGCTTCTTTTACTGCGTAATGCACTCGAAGACATACAGATTGACATTGTGCCATTTACTTTCAATGCAGAGTACCAATTATGCTTGTCGGAAACAAGAATGACCTACATATGGAGCGGTACGTCCTAACTCGCAATTACAGTGTACATTATGTTCAACATACAGCAGATAAACACAAAGGTAAAGGCATTTGCCAGTTTAAATCATCATTTCTGTTCAGTTTCTCTGCATTTTCAGAGGCTCCCAGAGGCAAAAAATGCAAAAGTCAGCATTTCTGACATATGAGGCCAAAACAAAACCGCAGAGCAGATGTTAATATGTAGTTCACAGATGACCTAAATAAAAGCAGCAGCCATTTGCACCAAGCTAGAATGTTAGAAATGGTCTCCGTGTGTTTTCTGTAGTCCTTCGGCTCGACACATCATTATCAGAGCAGTGTTAGACTCACTGGGTTTAAGCAAAGGCAGCACTGCAGCCTGGCTGTGAAATATTTATGTGTTCTGTCCTGACTGGCCTGCTGTCCATGGGATTTTCTTTTTCTTCAGAGTAATCAGTTGTGAAGAAGGAAAAGCATTAGCCGAATCCTGGAACGCTGCCTTCATGGAGTCCTCAGCTAAAGAGAACCAGGTAAGAGCCCACGCAGTTCAGGTAATATTCACCTGCAGGTTTTTTTGTGTGCGAGTATCATCAAAGCTCATTTATCTATCTGAAACACAACAATCACTGTTACGATTTAGGCTTGAAACATGAATATCCTCTAGCCCTGTTGCCTCACAGCAGCAAGCTGACAAACCTGGTTGTCAGCTGGGGCCTTTGTGTGTGTGTGTGTGTGTGTGTGTGTGTGGACGTGTTGTCCCTGTACTTGCGTAGGTTTCCTCCTACAGTCCAAAGACATTCAGGTCAGGTTGATTGGCAGCTCTAAATTGCCCGTCGGTGTGACTGTGAGCGTGAACGATTGTCTGGCTGCATGTGTCGTCCTGCGATTGCTTGGCAACCTGTTCAGGGAGCACCCTACCTGTCTCCCTGTAGAAGCCTGGATCAGGAAGTTGGGAGGGATGGGGGGATGGATAGCTGGTGTGATGGGTCTGACAACAGCCTGAGTCTCATTTATGCCAGTTATAACCCCTAAGGTGGCTGGAGGGAGGTTGTTTATTTATTTATTTTACCTTTGTATATTCAGATGGGCTCACTGAGACACAAGCTGTCTCTGACGCCACACTCATCCAACCCCTGAGCAGATCCGATGGAGGGTTTGGGGGGCTAAAGAGCTTTCTCAAGAGCACAACAGTGTTACTGTGGTCACTACACAATCCATGAATACACTTGTATGACTTATGCGGTGCAGAAGGAAGAAACCCCATCATACAATTTGAGAACACAAAGTTAGAAAGACCTTCAGATATCAAGTTGCTTTGTGGGTGTAGGACGTGTAGAAAAGAGTTTTAACCCAAACAGGGGATTGAAGGTCGGGATATTTCTGCCTGTGTTGAACAAATTTTGACATTTCTTGTTATCTCGCTCTCTAAAGTAATCTAATGTGGAATCCCTTATTGGATTTAACAAGGACGCCCACGCATATAGTAAAATCAAAGTATTTGTGTGTGCTGTAAAGCGATACAAGTTGCTCTTCTTCTGCTGCATTGCTCGCACCGCTGACCCCAGCTGTCAATAAACGTCATATCGGGTAAACATATGGCATCTCTGCTATTTAAACAGACTTGCACTTACTGCCAGTAACTGTACGCGTTCAACAAATCGACCACAACTGTAAATAATTTTAAAACCAAACTAAGAAATACATTCCTATTTATAACGTTTTGACTAGATGTTGCGAGAGAGACGTTTTGAGTCTGATTCCCCCATTTATTTTCTTGCTGCAGTGGGCACCTGTTTTACCCGGAAAATAAAAACACAAACAGAACACAGTTAACAAGTAAGAACATTTAGCTCCAAATGAGGCGGATATTTAGCTCAGGAGTTGATTGACAGCAAACCACAGCTAAAAGGAGAGTGAGGCTTGGACCAAATCTCCATTTTCCCCTCAAGATCTCACCTTAACAGCAGCACGGTGCTCCATTTACAGGTTGTTCTGCTGCCCCCAAGTGGCCGGTTGAGAGGCTTATTCACCACAGCTTCCAAGAAATGGCCCCCTGGTCTTTAGATCACATTCACTTACATCCGGTGGGCACAACAAAGGTCCTGCCAACATATGCAAACAGTCACCAACAAACTTGCATCACTCATACAGTAATCGATTTTTGAACCCCTCTTGGTGGATGTATTTCCTTCTGCTTCCGAGTTGCACATTCAGGAAGTCAGATAATCTGCCTCGAATCAGCTTGGCAGAGCAGTATTCCTCATGTTTGTTTAAATGCACAGAACAAAAAAAACTAAAATTGTATTTAAAACCAGCCAGTTTCCACAGGATGTGGTGCGCACGGTGCCATAAAATTCAAAGTGGTGTGTGACAGTGTCATCTATGTTATTATGTGTGTCCTGTCTTTTTCTTTGTGTGTGTGTGTGTGTGTCAGACGGCCGTTGAGGTTTTCCGGAGGATGATCCTGGAGGCAGAGAAGATGGACGGCGGCGTGCAGCCAGGAAAAACATCCTGCTCCATGATGTAGAGCCGCCCAATCAACACACAGGACACTGCACTGGGATATCCCGTTACTTGAAGGCTAGCTGCCAGTTTTCCTCCACCTCAGCTGACTCCACCCGCCCCCCCACCCCCTCCACAGGGTCCTAAATATCCAATACTGTCTATTTATGGCTCTGAATCCACTGTTATTTATCAGTATTTCCTCCTCCCTTTGTCATCCTTTTTTTTTTTCTTTGTGTTTGATAAAAGAAGAATGAGTGGTGGTTCCCTTGTGTAATATTTCCCACAGACCACCCCTCCTTCATCTCTGTGCTCGGCACTGATGCAAAACATAAAACATCGTTTGGGTGTATCAGAAAAAGAAATGTGCACAGTGATGACGACAAGCATAGGGCCAGAGACAGTAATGACTTGATGCATCTTAGCTTCTCATTAAGCTGCTCCCATGTGGGCTACAGGCCCTTATCAGTTTAACTAATATGAAATAAGAGAAGAAGAAGAAATGTCACGTCTGCAATGCATATGCGCTGAAAATGGTTAAGTTAACATGGAGGTTACTTCTGATACATCACCAGCTGTTTGGTCTCTCCAATATACAGCTCTTTTTTCTACTTCATCTTCACGCAGTAGCCACCTCTCTGTCCCTCAGTTTGTTTTTGAAGCAGTTACTGTCAGCCAAAAAATAGAAATAAAAATAAAAAAAAATCTGCATCCATTTTCTAATGTTGAAAATGTTGTACAAATGTTTTTGATTGTAATCATTAAAGCAAAAAGTGGTTATGTAAAGCAGGCTTGAGTGTGGATCATTAGTTTTGTGTGCTTTGAAATGACTCATGTAAGCTCAAGTAAATGGGAGAGAATGAAACATGTAATTACAGTTTAGTGTGTTACAAAAACTCTTGTTTAGAAAATCACAAGAACAAGAATGTAAGCAGTTAAGCAGAATGTAAAAATCACCGACTGATAGTGAAAACCTGTTCCTGGGCTGTTTTAAGTTATTTTTATATGATTATGTCAAAACAGCCCAACAGCAACATTTTCTGTGAAATGAAGTTTTATTTAATAGAGATTAAATCTAAATCCTGTAGTTGCAAATTATAGGACAGGTCAGGCAGGAAAAAACTGAACCTGACTCTGCACCACATAGTCAACTTTCAGCCTTTTCGCTCCCAAAGTAGGAAAGAGGACTTGACCCGCAGCCTCCGAATTGCTGTGAGGAGTTCATTTTTAAGGACTCTGCCCTTTTGTTAAGAGTACTTCAGTATTTAATCCATGCGTTCAGCTTCATTTGTTCGTTTGTCATTTGTCCTGACACTCCCGCGTTAGATTTCCTCCAACATTTGAGTCTTTTAGTGTTTGGTCTTCAAAATTCATTGAGCCCAATAATGATCAAACCCACATCCTCAAAACTTCCAAGTACTCCTTGACTCCCCTGTTGTAAAAAGGCACTTGACCCACATTTTTTATTACATATGACTGTTTTCCTGAAGAGGAATGGCCCTCTGAGCCATCTGACACATTAATGCACCATTTCTCTGAGCTTTTGACGTTTTTCTTTGGACCCTTTGCTTTGGGCATCGAAATGATTGTACCCTCGACCATAAAACTTATCAATCCATCTTTTGTCTCCTTGAACAGTTTGGTCAGGATCATTTCAGCAGTGTGTGTTAGACCTTTGGTGTCTATCTGGAATTAAAAAAAAAAAAAAGGGTGGAAGCTTTGGGCTTGATAATTCACAGAGATTCATACAATCAAACCTCAGAAAATGTATGAAGTCCTCTAGCATGTTGAGGTAGTTGGTCAAAGATTTGATTTAGTTCCCTTGGGTGCTGGACATAAAGTTGGGACAAGCATTAGCGAAGGTATGAGTAACAGGACGGTTCGGGTGTTCTTAAGGTCATGGGTTTGACCCTGCGGCAATTGGAGTACTTGCAAATCCCACACTCAGAGGAAAAATAGAAGTTGAAGCTGTCATCCATATATCTTTCTAGGAGGACTCTATCACCATGATCTCTCTGACAAGTGATGGACTTCAGCATTCGCTCGGAGCCTGGGGATTGTACCCAGGAGCCGAGACTAGTCCTCCTACTCCCTCTGCACTCAAGCTTCTTCTCTCACACTTCACGAGAATCAACTATTTTCATTCCTGACCTTAAAAATCTTGACACCTATATTTTCTCGAAGTTTGTTCCAGCTCCTTGTTGTCTAACTAAATGCTGCCTCCCAGTGTCCTCTAATGATTTCAAAAGAGTTGACTTACAGATGATGCGAACGTCTCAGAGGGCTTATCATGTTGAAAGATAAGCGGAGATGTATTTTGTTCTTATACCAAATAAGAAATCAGAGAAATGGCATACATGAAAATTAACCAACCTGGAAACGAGAGTAGAAATAATCCTTTGACTTATTTGTACGACCATGACAGGTAGAAATTGTCGAGGATCTGATGTGGAGGTGAAAAAGAAGTGGAAAAGTCAAATATTTTTTAGGATAAAAATATGCACAGGGCCATGCTACGTTTCCCATCTCCTTTATTTGTCAGGGCAAGGAGTTGTTTCACAGTGTTTGTTTTCTCGCCTTCGTTTGAACATGGCTGCTTAGGATTCAAACAGGTGCTCCCACCAGGTAGCTGCCTGCAGCAGCTTGCAGCCTGATGAAGTCAGCGGTGGGTGAATTCTTTTGCATGAGCATACACCTACTCCAACAGATTGTGATGTTCTCTGATTTTCACATTCGGTGTTAAAAGGTGTTGCACATGTCATCGCTACAACAGTTTATATCGATGTAGGCGTTCGTCTTCAGCATTTCGCAGTCTGACAGAGCCATGCATTTCTGGTAATGGCCATCTTGGAAAGTAAAGAAAGGATTTGTTTAAAACAAAAACACATGGTTTTATGATGCAAGAAGCACTTCTGTATATTCGGGGTAATGTATTCTCACACGCTTTCATGATTCACCAACATTTGACACATAGTGGATTTTCTGCTTAAGCAATGTCTAAGCAATTCAAATAAACTGTAAATTTTTACTTGATATATGCAAGTGGACCTTTTCCAAAAGTTAAAACACTATCCTTTATCCTCAAACTAACACATGTTGGTACAGTTGGTGACAGAAGATTCAAACTCACGCCACACTTTGCCTTTCTTTGGGCCAGGCAGTACTAAGATGGACGATGCTGCCCTGTCTGCCTGTGCTCATTGTTATTCAATCCGCAACTCCAGCAAGAAAATTTCCTGAAAATCTTTGGGGACTTTTACATGAATACTTCAATATTGTCAGGGAAAGCATGGATTAATTTTTGGTTTGTTATTTTGGCTTCGCTTGTTGACGTTTATTGATATTTAAAGCTCTCCTTGGCTGGGAATTTATTTCCTCTGCTTTTTTAAAGCAACAAAGACTCTTTTTTAATCCAGTGGTTATTTACAAATTGCATTAAGAAATCTCATAATAAATAAGGCCCTGGGGCTAGTGAGGGTTTAAGGGTCAAAACATGTTGTGCCTCCTTAATATGGACATTGTCAGTAAAAATAAAATGATCCGCATTATTAAATGGATATTTAATTTTTCCCTCTTCTGTAAATTATACCTTTAACTAATCTATAATCCAAAGCAACTGTGATATTCATGTATTTATGTTTACTGTAGTTTCTGCACCACCAGTCTGTTGAATGTTGGAGAAACTTACATGGTTCTCTGAGGAACCTGGCGGCAGCACAACCGTCCTTTCCCGGTTTACACGTCTCCACGCTGAGCCCACAGTCGCCTCCAGCCCTTTTGGGGACACAACGGTGGCAGGTCAGGGCTTCACCTGGGAATTAAACAACAAATTAATTTCATCCATTGTTAGTTTGTCTGTTCCTCCCACAACTTTTAAGTTATTTGGGTTTTAATTCGTAGAGCGAGAGGGTGAAGGTCAGTGAAATGCTTTTCACACAATTACTTTCAGCTCACTAATATAAAGTGAAAAGGCCTGTCTCCAAGTCTCTGACAGGTCTGCTGTGATTGTGCTGCTCCGTTGTGACAGACAAAGCAGATCTCCCAGCAGTGGTTGTGTTTGTTCAGTGGAGAATCAGTGACAGGCTCACCGGCTGTAAACAGCAGGGCGATGGTTAAAGCAAAGGCCAACAGCTTCATTGTTCTGCTCAATAATGCAGCCTGGGAGAGATAAAGTGTAGATTTGATTATACAAGATGAGCTGTGCTCCTGATTTCATGTCTTCTATTGCACAGAAGTGTTTCAGTTTCAGAGAGTAATGCAATAATATATTTTTAAGGATTTTAAATATTCAAAAGAGCTTCAGAGCTCAAGTGCAGCGATATTGACATTTGATAGCAAATATACAAAAAGGTCTAACATGTATTGATAAAAAAAAAAAAAAAAACAGACTGCAAAGGCTAAACACACGAAATAGGAAAGAAAGCATGTTTTTCTATGTGCACATACCTGACTGATTAGCCCGTCTGTCTTGGTTTCTGTCAAAGACTGGGATGTTTTCATCGACTTTCCCTCTTTTTATACCTGTTCATACTTTGTCCTGTCATGGCAACGGCCCATTAAGCGCTGGATCTTTGTTAAGTCTATATGTTTAGCATCTAACTCAGCTTGGGTACACTGTGTTCAGGGGTTAGAGTTTCCCAATGTTCAGATTCTTGCATTATGCAAGAGCTGTCCGCCCTTTGTCAACTGCTCTACATAATTTATGAGACTTTTGTAAATATTAATGTCTGCTTTTGTCACAGACTCATATAAAGATTTATATGAGTTGGATTTGTACCTTAAGAAGACAAGTTGATAATTGTCAAAGGTACAGTATGTTTGCTGTAGGTGGATTATGTCTGACCTGTATGGGGTGTAATACAGCTTTAGTGGTCATTAATCAACATTGGCATCTGCTATGAATAGACTCAATTAATACAGAGCATAAAGACTGAAATGACTTGAAGTAGCATTCAGTATAAAACAGGAAAATGGAAAATGGAAACTGTCTATGTCTCTGCTACTAAACGTGAAAAACAAGTTTTACGTCTAATTTTGAATCCTGATCTCACCGCTTGACCTTAAATCTTTTCTTGTGTCATATGGTAATTGACTTTCCGCCCAGATATTCAGGATTGAAGGATTCTCTCTGGATATGCAGAGAAACCACAATCTGCCATTAAAACTTGGGTATACCTTCACTTGAAAAATGCACGATGGGTCTACGTTTGATTCTACTTTTTTTTTTTTTTTTTATGTTTTTACATTTTGTTTAAACTTCCCCTCCCTGTCTTTGTTTTGCTGCTGGTCTCCCCTCATCAGGAAACAACCCAAATATTACTCTGCAGTCCCAACTTGCAGTGTAACATCACCCTCAAAGCCCGAATCAAAGCAAAATATCTCTCACTCTATTGTTTCGCCGTCGAGACCCAAAGTCCAATATCAGCAGTGGCACATGTAAGGGAAACTGTCAATGTGGCAAAATGTCTAAACCCTCCATTGTTGTGCTTTTGTTGCAGCAGCCTCGCGATACCATCACCCTCTCTGTCAGCCTTATATATCTGGGTGTCCAAAATTTTTCCACTTTTATACAGTGTGACTAGTTTGGAATCGCTAACTGTGGAAAAATGTCTCAGTACTCAGGAAAGGTGAGTATAACAACAGGAATGGGGACTCTCCAAAAACCTGCAGTGGGTTTCACAAACAAAAGTCAATCACAAAAAGACAAAAGAAGAAGTTTAAACAATGTTTTTGCATTTTCTGGAGCTCAGTGTTAGTCTGAAATAACCAGTTTAACAGCATTTTGCATTCAAATGTATGTCCGGAGTTTAAAAAAAAAAAAAAAAAAAAATCTTCATCTTCAAAAAAACAACAAAAAACAGATCGTCTTCTATGAGGGAAAATGTTTCACTGGGAGGAAGCTGGAGATCGGCAGCGACTGTGACAACTTTCAGGATCGGGGCTTCATGAACAGAGTCAACTCTGTCCGCGTGGAGAGCGGGGCCTTCGTCTGCTTCGACCACCCAGACTTCAAGGGCCAACAGTACATACTGGAGCACGGCGAGTACCCTGAATTCCAGCGCTGGAATGCCCATAATGATCACATGGGCTCCTGCAAGCCAATCAGGATGGTAAGAGTGTGTGTATGTGGGACCCCAGGGACAGACAAATATTTGTGTGGGGATATGTGGGGCCTAGTTTGTGGACATCTGTTTTTTTTTTTTTTTTTTTTTGTTTTTTTTGAGATCGATCAAAGTCAAAATCATTTTGATTCCTTAATTTTAAGGGCATAAATCACCTTTGCAGTGTAATAGAAACTTGCCCTACAGGTTTACACTGAAAGGAAAGTCACGTATCTCGTGCACTTCAGGCACAGACTGCGGGCCATATATACTGACATCCATATGTACCCGCGACATGTAGGTACATAGGTACAAGTGTTTCTCCACATAACATATTCCCTCTCACGTCAAGGAGAAAACCTTGGTTCTTTGCAGAGGTAAAGCCCAACACTGTTGCTATGAGTCAGTAAGCTGGCATGTCATTATCCTCCCCAGCATGGAGAGCACTACAGGATGGAGCTGTTTGAGGGGGACAATTTCTCCGGCCAGTGTGTGGAGCTCTGTGACGACTGCCCGTTCCTGCAAGCACGAGGCCTGACCAAGAACTGCATCAACTCCATCAAGGTCTATGGAGATGGAGCGTAGGTGTCTCTGCAGCAAGAGCTTGACTTAAACTGCAAGGTTTTTTCTCAGTTCATTGTGCTTTGCTGGCGAATGCACTCTTCTGAACTTTACTTCTTCTTGAGTGACCCTGTCTGAGCCATTAAGGGCAGGTCACCCAAAACCACCTTTTGGTTTAACCCCTCAGATAGTTTCATTTATGGCACGTCCTGCTGTGAGGACAGATTCATTGGGTCTGAGGTGCTATTAATGAAAGTTTGTGTTAAATACGTGGGAGTAGAAAGAAAACAGGAAAATCAGGCATGTTGTGATTACCGGCTAAGATGTTCACTTCCCAAATGAAAATTTTGACTTAAAAACTTAACCAACATAAGATATTTCAAGAAACTGTCCCTTTGTTTATTGTGTTGCTAAAAAAAAAAAAAAAAAGAAACCTCTCAGTTTTTTGGATAGAGAACCTATCTTTGGTTATAAGCAACAGCTTTTCCACTGAAAAAAAGTTCACATTGAGATATGTGGCTTATCCAGCATGACTTATCGTTCATATTTGAAATTTAGTTTAGTTGGTTTGCTCATTAGGGGAAAAAAAAGCAAGTATCATAACGTGCTTATTTGTGAAAAGCTTTCACGTCATGTGAATGGCAAGCGAAGGACATCAGTAAAGCTTCCCTGCAGTAGCAGACCTTGCTGTAAGTACTAGATCTAGTTGAAAATGCAAGTAGATCAGCAACAGAAGGGCATTAACAGAAATACAGACACTCACAATATACCAACTCACTTTTGTCTTCATATATGTCTTTGTCGGCTAAGTAAATGAAAAGTTGTAGAGTTTAGGTGGGAAAGATAAACAGCGGATAAAATGGTAACTGGGAAATTGCTTCTGTTTAATTATTTAGCATGATAATCTTTTTTAATAATGGGTTTGGTGCCACGAACAGAATTCATTTCCTCCTATTTCTGTTATGATTCAGAAATGTTAAATTTGAGGCACTGCAGTTTTCACAGAGTTGAAAGTGCACACCATTAGCTGTAACGTCATCTAGCATCTCTCCCTCTCTCTGCTCATTACCCGTCGTCTCGCCACTCAGAAGACTTTCTCGAAAATATAAAACACATCCCGACCATTGTGTGCATACTATATATATTTATATATAGGGTTCATTTAAAAATCTCCGAGGTGAGTCAAAACCACATTCCACAGCTGTTACAGGGGAGAATGTGCTGTGTAGTCATTGAACTTTCCCTTTTAAGCCATAAACTCCATTTGGATGTGTGTCTCAGCTAAGTGAGTCCAAGAGGCACTTTGAAAGTACCTCATGCACAAATTTCACTATATTCCCAAACTTGCCTTGCTTTGACCCAATATTCCCCTTGTAATATACTAAATATTGCATACAATTATTATTGCACATCATTATTTTTATCTGCTTTTTCCAAACAGCTGGGTGCTGTATGAGGAGCCTAACTACCGTGGCCGCATGTACATCGTGGAGAGAGGAAACTACTGCACTCACGTGGAGTGGCAGGCGGAGAACCCCAACATCCAGTCTGTTCGCAGGGTGGCGAACTACTTTTAAAAACCTTCTCACTTGTCACACTGACAGCATGCCTGCAGGGATGGGGGGCATCCGCTGAGGGGGGAAAGAAACACTGTCAAGTAATCTCACGCTGACTCTGTGGTGCCATGAAATAATAAAAGATGAAGAAAATGTTTGACATTGCTTGTCGTTTTATTTTTGTACTGAATTATTCAAAGGCTGAAATAAAGGGGCAATCCTACAACATCTTCATTTTCCACTCTTTTCCCTTTCATGCTCACTCAGTGTGATATTCCTAACTTAGCCATCACATTTCACTGCAGAAACGGCTGCAGGCTGTGATTCAGGTAATTGCTTTCTATTATATGCCATAACTACAAAGATTTTAAATGCTGTGCTTTCCCTCATACCAATGGATCCATCGGAGTTATACAAAGCATTCAGGAGAAACAGGACCACTGATCACAGATTATCGGATAAATGGATGGATATCTTTTTAATCCAGGAGGGAAATTGCAATATTTTGAGATATATATATATATATATATATATATATCTCAAAACACTGTAATATATATACATACATATATGGCTCCTAAAAGAAAAGAAACCTGGTTCAGTATTTTAGAAAAAAAATGACTTAATTAATATTTTCAAAAACCAGTAGCACAGTCTTTTAACAGACACATTCCCTCACATGAATAAAATGCTTGGCATTCTGCAGTGCACAATGGATATTGTGTATCCTCTCCACACATACTGTTTATGAATCATGAGTGAAAGAGACATATTGCACAGGATGAGGCAGTATATCGGCACCTGCCCAAGGGAGCTCTGCTACCACCTAGTGTCATTTATCTATTTTACTGTGAAGTCGTGACGCTCACCTCAGGGTTTTTATAAAGGGGGGCACAGTGGAGACATTTCACTTGCAGTGACACCGATACATAAAAATATACGAATGCATCCGGATACAAAAGAAGGAAAACCTGTGGAGGGAAACACACATTTTTGAGTCATTCCGTGATTAAAGATTCTCTGTTTGGAGTTTATTCAACAAACTCATCACATGGCAGCCCTTCTGAATTGTGTATTGCTGTTGTGTAAGTAAGCGCATGCATATGATACAATAACTTACCTTGTTATTGTTTTTTCTTTTTTCTTTTATAACAGCATCCACTTACGGTTTCACGTTTTCTAAGCACCACTGCATCAGGTCACCCCCACGCTCACATTCCTCTGGGAATGTCATACCATGGTTGGACCTTTAATGAGCACCCGAGCTTTCGCTTCCAACTGTCATGACAACACAACATCTATCTTTACAAGGTTTCGCTCATGGCCTCTATTGAATTACAGGGTCAATATAGGACAGCCTGATGAGGAAATGCTTGTCTTGAGTTACACTCAATGGCACTAGTTTAACAGCGATTACCTAGGACTAACCTTATTCCTCGGACATTTGCTGCATGACTTGGCCGGGTGTCACTAACATGCGATTAGTCTGGATGTCATGGACAAGAAATGGAGAGAGACCTGCGTGTCTTAATGGCATTTGAACAAAGTCACTACTGATTTTCTCTGACGGTGAGATTCATGATTTTACACAAAGAAGGTCAGTTTTTCAGTTTCACTGTCAAAGCCAACTATGTGCCAGGGTTGCTCTCTTGTTGTGAGCAACTTTTTTTTTTTTTTTTTTCCAGAGACCTAGATTCATCATTCTAATGAAGGCAAGAGCTCCTTAAGAGAGGAGATAACAAAAGAGAAACATGCCAATTACCCAGAGGAAAATGAACTTGAATCTAACTCTTTTAGGGCGAATACTTGCACAGGTGATTGTCTGTTGACTGGGAGACTAGGGGAGAGGGCTATCCAATCTTTTCTTCTGTTTTTTAATGCAGTGTCATAGATTATCTGAAAACCACCGACAGAAATAACACTCACAGTTAAAAGAATGGAAGTGATGGATGATTATTGTAATATATTTGCTGTTTTGAATAAAATCATGATCCACAGTTGACTCCATTTTGTTGTTGTTGGGTTTTTTTGTTTTTTGTTTTTTTTTGTGTGTGCTGTGTTCGGGTCTGTTTTATATTTAACTCTGAGCTGTAGTGGTGAAATGAGTAATTAGGATGAATACATTTTAAATAGCATTTATTGTATCCTGTTACTCCAAATTAGGTCATCTATTTTTAGCACTGCCACTTATGCATAAAAGATCATTCAGATAGGGTGGAAAAAACACCTAAGAACTTATCATAGGCTGCCACTTGTGGGGCTATAAGAGATTATTTTTATCACACTGACTCAAACAACACGCGATATCATTCTGCACTGTATTAATCTGCTGGTAGTTGGGCTTTATATGTTCAGATTATGAATTTCTAAGTGCTCACAAACACA